>NC_082639.1:77097500-79890000 GCF_028023285.1 Balaenoptera ricei | reverse complement strand
CAGTGCTGGAATGCCCGGCGCAGCCCGGGACGCGGAGTAGCGTCCCGCCTGACTGACAGTTTTGGTAATTAAGTGATTGTATAGACCTCTCCGACTGTTCTAACAACCTTGTCAGGGCCTGTCTGTGGGCAGAACAAGCTGAAATCAATGTGCTTCTTGCTCTCTGAGCAGTTCTGATCGTGTACTCAGACTGATCAGGGAGGCGGAATCTGACAAAAGGAAAACAGCAGCTCTAAACGATCGGATTATGGGTGGTGGTGGGGGCGGGGAGGTATAAAGTTTACTTCTTTGTAAGGGGACGGAAGAACCAGAGGCGTGGATCAGGTCACTAGAGCTTCGCTGAATCGGGCGGCTGGCGGGAGGTGGAGCGAGAGGCAGGGTGCCTGTCACACCTGGGCGCCCGGGCTAGGCAGGCGGTACCTCGCCCACCCTCGGAGATGCCGGGTGCGGGTAGGGATCTTCCCCGGCTGCAGCGGAGGGGCCCGGCCAGGCCGCAGGGTGCAGCGTCCCAGCAGGCAGAAGCCACATTTCGGCGGTACAATTACATTTTCGCCCGGATTAGAGGCAGAGGCGGGCGGCTCAGTGTAAATGTCAGGCAGCAGCTTTTAATAAAGGAATGTTCAGATTGTTAGATTGCGCTGTACAATGTGAGTTCTGTGCCGCACCCCTCCTTCCCAATCCTGCTTCAACCGCCCCCAACCCCCATTCCCGTCACACCTCGGCGCGCGTTACAAATATATTACATATTCAGAGTGATCTCGCCGCGGCGCCCGCGGGAGGGGCACACTCTCGGAGCTTAACATCCACCACGCGGAGGGCTGCAGGACGCCGGGGCCGACCGCTGGCAGCAGGAACAGGAAAAAGACCCAGACCGGCCCTGATCTGCGGGCGCTTCTTTTACACTCCTACCCTGGAATCTCGGAAAGAAATTCCCACTGGGAAGGAGATACTAAAAGCGCCGAGCTAGGAGGCGGGACCTCCAGTTCTCGGCCAAGGTGATCCAGTTAAGTGTATTTTAATTCTTTCACAACGGCCCTCCCAAACCTTAAAAACCTAACCAATTGCAGGCACACAAACAAAAGGGGGAAGGGTAGCAAAATCAATCCGCCGAGTTCAAAGAGCCAGGGCGCGGGAGGAGGCTGCAGGGTGCTTGGCGCCGGGCCGAGTTCGCAGCGGAGGGTCCCATCGACCGCGCAGAAGCGGCAGACCCCACCCGAAAGATACCTGGCTCTGTGTGTGTGTGTGTGTGTGTGTGTGTGTGTGTGTGTGTATGTGTGTGTGTGTGTGTGTGTGTGTGTTGGGGAGCGTCACACCCTAATCCATCCCACTGCTTGCCTGTCTACTCTCCCCTGCCGGCCAAGAGCCTCCCATCCTCAGAGAGAAAAATGTGTGTGGGCACATTACGCACCATTAGGGAGACACTACGCTTTTAATGTGGCCTAATTAGTGCCGCTAACCGAGTAAATATTATTATATTGAATAATGATAATATGATGAAAATATTAATGCTTTTGAACTTTGCACGTGGGAGCCGTTCCTTCGGTACTCCCGGGACAGCCCAAGCACGCTCAGATCCACCAGCAAACGCGGTCCGGCGCATCTCCTGGATGACGAGCCCACAGGCCAGCTCAGGACATACATGGGTCTTTGCAGACACATAAACCCACTTTGGGCCACGACATGCATCACCCACCATGCAAAAGACCTCCTTTCAATGGCGTCCTCTTTTTCTCTGGAGCAGGCCGTGAAAAGCAAACCACGCTGGGGTCCCTCTTTCCTGCACTTCTGTTCTACAACCCCAGGAATGTTGGAGTGTGCGTGCCGGGTGTGTTCCTCCTTAACAAGGGCCGCCAGACAGGTGGAGTTGCGGGAGAAGGACCCACTTAATTAGCATTTAAATTCACAGCCCCCCTCATTGCCAAATACTTATCCCTTGGGAATTTGGTGCAAATCAGGCATTTAACAATTAGGAAATGTGGAAGGCTCCTCAAAAATAGAGATTCGAAATCTTAATTCTCCTAGCCAGTTTGGAGGGTCAAGGGCATGGGGGAAGCGTGAACGGGTTGGGTGGAAGGCTCACAGTGACAGGCAATGGTGTGCCGGCGTGCCAGTTGATCAGCATACCCACTCCCTCTTCCCTCCTCACACCCCACCCCATTCTTATGGAGCCCCAGGAGACAGAGACGAAGAGGCTGGCTGTCCAGTGCTCGCTGCCTGAAGACAGGCCAGCTCTTTCCTGATTGCTGGGCTGGACAAGGGCAAAGGCCTAAGAAGAGTTTTCAAAGTTAGGCGATCAGTCTGTCCGGGGAAGTGGGGATGCGTGGTCCCGGCTGGAGAGCGCCCCCTCTCGGGCCGAATTGCTTCCTCCCCGCTGCTTGAGGGCCCACAGTTCATTTCCCGCACATTTTGGGGCGCTTCTTCCCGGAAGCTACGTCCGCGCTAGCTGCTGCAGATCCAGTTGTTCTCCGGGGCAGCTCCTTCTCCCCTGCCGGGTGCGTCCGGACCAGCGATGGCCTCCTAGACACGTGTCCAGTTCAGCAGATCCTGGGACAGAGCGGTTAAGCCGGGGTGAACCCTGGAGTAGGAGGATTTTGCAGACCCCCGAGAGGCTGCCAGAGCGGATGGAGACCGTCCCCCACTCCCCGCTTCCCTCGCAAGGTGTCTGGGAAGCTAACCCCGCCCGCACCGGAGGCAGGAGCCGGGGCGGGGAGCTTTCAATTTGTTCCAGTGATGGCTCTAACTTAATAAGGCGATTGATTAGCGCTCAAAGTGCCGTTTTAATTAGCCGCTTGTTAATTAACATCGCAAATAAATTTCCCCTTCCCTGATTGGCATCTTCGCCCAGCGCTCTGAGGCTTTCCTTTCTCCTCTGCCTCGGCCCCTCCATTCCCTCTGAACCTCAAGAGTTGGTAGAAGAATCAACTTCCTTCATGAACCTTAGAGGCTTAGGAGTTCTTTTCATAGCAGGAGTGTCGGTGCCACACGGGGGCCCTTTCATTTCTCTAAAAGCCAGTCTTCAATGGACCATGATTCAGTTTAGAAGGAGTGAAATAAAATCTCTCCCCACCTTCTCCCCCGGCCCCTCCAACTGCCTCCACTTTGTCGTTTTTTCTATCTCCACCCCTGACTTGGAGGGAGACTTCATTCTCCCTCCAGAATTTGGAACTCTAGAAAGTAGAAAGAAGTCGGGAATAGAGGCGGGCCTCCCCTATTCCATTACAGTCCTGGTAGGAGGGAGCTGGACCATCTCTTGGGATCAAATCTAAGACTGTGTAACCTGCTGTAAAATTCTGCTGCTGAGGTCTGTGAACATGTGCGGTGAGTTACTGTTCACTCCAAGATGCTCCAAGAGTATCTTGTACCTTCCTGAAGCACACAGGAGAGAGCCCTAGAGCCAATATGCGCCCACACATTGTAGCCCAGCACCCCGGTTAGGAGATTAAAGGTTCAACAATTTTTGCACAATTATTACTCTTAGCTACTGTATAAATCCCTATATATAATCATATCCCTCTTTGGGATGCATCCCTTTTCTTTCATGACAGAACACACACTTTGTTTCCTTTAGGAAGACTTTCTGTTCCTCCCCCCATCTCCTCCCAGGGTTGGACTCCCCACTCTTTCTTTTCCATCCCCATTGCAGCAGATTCATGTTGCCATCATGGCATTGTGACAACTTCCAGCATGTTCAAACTCCTGTTAACTCTCTCATTCTCAAGCACCTGGCACAGAATGCACATTCTGCAATGTTGATGGACTAAGTGAATGAACAAAATGAGTGAGGGAAGGAAGAAGTGAAAAAAATACGGCTACCGTATGTTACCTATAGCTAGAAATAATTGCCACCTTTGCATTGTTCATCTGTCAAACTCTTGCTTCACATTTTAAGCAAGAAACCCTTGCTTCTATGTATAAAGAGCATATACATAGAAGGTCTTATTAGGTCATCACAAATACCCTATTCTAGGCAAGGGTGACTCTTCCCTTTAATAGAGAAGGAAGTTGGTGACCAGAAAGGCTAAGTGCCTTGCTCAAGAACATTGGGAAGTGGGAAAATGAGACTGAAACTCCCTCTTCCAGTATCCTTTCATTTACATGTCTACTTGCCTTCCTGCTGATTGCTGGGCACAGCACAGATCTAACCCCCAAAAGAGAGCCAACTTCACTAGTTCTCTTCTGAACTGCTGATCTTTGTGGTGAAGCTTATAGCGCTCACAAATTTTATTATGATGCGAGAACTAGCTCTCAAAACTTTTATTCCCCTAGGAAATTAGCAATTACATAGCCTATCACTTTAACCTGTTGTTCTCTTAAAACAGTTTTCAGTTACCTTATTCTTTTTTCCCACTTTACCTTTTCTCTCTCTGCTCCCAATCTCCACCCTCTTGGTTTCAGTTTAAGGGACTCAGTTTCAGTGTGTTCATGTCTTTTTCTTTAGTATTATTTTCCTAAGCAAATATGCTTCAAATCCTTAAGCAGTTGGAAATATATTGATAGGCTGAAAAAACAAAGAAGGAAAGCAAAGTATGCTTTCAACGTTTCTGTAGCTTTGTAAACAGCGAGAGGTCACACTATCGTCAGGGAGTCAACCTTAGTAGGAGAGTTTATTTGTGTATCTGGCATCTTTTACAAAAAGAAACAATAGCAGGCTCTCTCGGTTCGGGGCTCTTGGCGCCGCCCAGTGGAGGGAAGCGCCTTTGCAGCCCATTCCTGTCAGTTGGCATTGTCAAGTGGATCCCAAGAAACGTTCAAATTAAATATGATAGGAAGAAGCACCAGTTCCAAGTTCACTGTAATCTATAGGTGTCTTTCTTCAAAGTTCAGTTGTTGTTTTTTTTAACTGATGCTCCAGTTTAACACAATCCCAAATACCAAATCTGGATTGTAAAAGAGGACCACTGAGAGTATATTAAGAACAGAACTTGTAAAAATATGCGAATGTTTGAATCATTCTCTGTAGTGGGGAGGGAGCATCTTTAGTGGTGGTCGGGACTGATGTGTCCTTCAGAGCCAGGAAGGAAAAGTCCTTTATTATTCATAGTTGGCAAAAAACTGCTTTCTCTGCAGGAATTCCAAAATCTTCCAAAAATTAAAGAATTCTCTTTCTCCCTTTGTTTCTTATTTTTAAGAAAATGAAGACCTGAAAGTGGAAGATCATTTTCAAACCTGTGTCAGGTTAGGGACTATATTTCTTTGTATGTTAAATTCAGTGGGAAACTGAGATTAAGCCAGTTAATGCATTTCCTTTCCTATATGTGGAATTGAAAATGTGACTGATCGGCACCCTGTTCTAGTTCTAAACTCTGATTTTTAAACGAAAAGTTAATTATGCTTGCTCTGCTAGAAAGTGCATGACTTCTTGGGTATAAACATCATATATACTCTCAGGGAAAAAATGGCAAAAGAGGAATGTGTCTGGGTAAAAAAGAACTGAGGAAAGTTAAAAAACAAAACCCCAGCTGTGAAGAATTTTTTCATTAAGTTTGCCATCTAGTCTTTGAGTTCCTCTTTTGGATCTTCAGGCCACTACTAGCATTTCCTCTCTGGCAGGGACCCCCAAATAGGACCTTGATAATAAGCAAGGTCATATTTTCCCCTCACAATTGTGGCTCCCCAAAGCTAATATCCTAACATCCCACCCCAAGAAATCTATGATCTTAACCTTTTCTTAAGAAAAGCTCATCTGAGACATTCACAAGGTGGGGCCTACTGGGCTTCCGTTTGCTTGGCTTTAGAGTTTTCACAAAATGAACAGTCCGCCCGTCCCCCGCCCCAATACTTCCACCTTCTCTCCCCCTTTCTTTTTAGATTTCATTTTTTCGTAGGGTCATATTTCTGTCTCCCCTGCTAATGTTGTGAATTATTCCAAGCAAAAAATCCTGTCGAACCGCCCAACACAAGCTGTGAGATCAGCCTTTTGAGCTCTTGAGTCATTTTAAGCATCGGAACAAAACAAAAAACAGGCCTAAATGAATTATTTATCAAGGTCGAGAATAATTGATTTGCGCAGTGCCGTCAGTTCTGGATCTTAAATTTGTTTTCTCCTCCTCCCCACTTCCCACCCAGAACAGGCAGCGAGGGAAGTGCGGGTTGGAGCCCCGGGTCTGGGAGGAAACCTCCGTCGGGAAGTTGGTGGGTGATGTCTTAATGAGAAGAATCCGAATTGATATTTGAAGGGAGAAGAATGTGTAGCGTCCGCCTGCAGTTTCAGGCAGCCCCAGCGCCCTTCCTACAGAAGCCAACTGTGCCAGGCGTGCCGGGGCCCGGCCCTGTGGGCGGGACACTGCAGCCTTCGATAAGAGAGATGCCCTCTTAAGTCCCAGGCCCTTGATTCCGAAATCCCGGGGCGCGAGGCCGAAGCCCGGCCTGCAGGCTCCCAGGAGGATCTGCCTGGCCAGTGCGCAGTTCTCGCTCCAAAGGCGGCTGATCCAACCACGCTCCAGGCGTCATTCAGGCTCTCCTAGGCTTCCCTGCCCAGGGTGGCTCGACCCCACCCGGCGGGCCCACCACGCGCTCCCGAGGGGCTCCCCGCACCCGCTCAGGCCGGCGCCGGCCTCTGCCTGCAGCTGGTTCCGTGTCCCCGCCTCGGCTCACCAACCCCGGCTCGTCCGCCAAACTCCCCTCGCCTTCTGAGAAAAGCGAGAGCTTCCTGGATCGTACATCTCCTCGCCTCAGTCTTCCCTCTCCCCGCTGTTCTCCTCGGAGACAGGCCCGTGAGAAAACATGCACGAAGATGACAAGAAATAGCTCAACACGCCCTGGAAACAGTGCGGGATTTTTCTGGGTCAAACACATCGAATTCCCTAGGAAAACGCAGGAAGGATGAGTCTCCCACCTATCCCCTTCCGGACCGAGGGCTCACACAGATGCAGTTCCAACAGAAAGGCAATACTTTGTCCCAGGAGGTCATCTGCCTCCCTGACATCCCCCCCCCGCCCGCCCCCGCCCAGCCAAGTCCTCAACAGAAAAAATACGTTCCTCGAAAAGAGACTTTCAGAACCGCAACTAAACCCCCGATTTCGGCCCAGCCCTGGGAGACTTAAAAGGCCATTTTCTACCATCATTCTGCACCTAGTCACGGAAGCGATGCCAGCCACTCAGATTCATAGGGTTCTTAAAATGGTAATTTGGAGTAAAATGTAACTCAGAGAACTTTGAATCATTCATTAGCACCTTATAATTACTCTGCTAATTAGGTTGACACGGCACTTAATCAGGAGTAATACGCCGTCTTGTCACTGGCATTTCCCATTACTCTGACATTCAACAAGAGACAGGTTGGAGACGTCCTAGAGAAAATAATGCAAGTTGATACCCTCCGACGAGGCGTCACAGTCAAGCCACGTTCCAGGTCCCAAGTGGATCCACAGTGACTGTTTCCTTTCCAAAAGAGCGGCCGGAGAGGGCGAGGGAGGGAGGGGGAGAGAGAGAGAGGGAGAGAGAGACAGGAGAAGAGAGAGAGAGGGAGAAGTTGAGAGACTGAGATCTGGCTGGTGGCAAGGAGGGCTGCTGACCCACCACTCGGGTTCCGGAGCCCCATGCCAGCCTGACACCACAGTGAACCGTAGCAGCCCTCGGCGATAGAGAACACCTCGGGCCATTATTTGCCCCGCTCGGGAGAACGTGTCTGGCCAGGCACTTCTTCCAGCACGGGCCCTGATTGGAGACCAGGCTGGGACCCGGGTTTTGAGCAGCAGGCCTCTTGTCCTCCAACCCTCCCGAGAGTGCCGGGTGGACGCGGATCCCGCTCCATTTCCCCCTCAGGTACCTGCCGCCCAGCGGGGCCAGAGCCGGGACGCCTGGGCTCTTTGGGGAAGAATCAGAGCTCGGAGTCCGCCCACCCACCCAGAGCTCCGGTTGCTGGAGTTACACACTTTCCTGTGGGTTTCTTCAGGGAGTCCCTTCCTCTGTTCTCAGTGTCCTTGGACTATTCAAGCGCGTGTCTGGGGAGATGCGTGGCGGCAGCGCTGGCGTCTAAAGGTAAGCCGACCAGATTCCTTTTCCCTTCCTGACTTCTTTCCCCTCCCTTTTCGGACTTCTTAATGGGCAAAGCATTACTACTTCCTCGCTCTTTTTTCCCCTTTTCTTTCTGTTTTTCTAAAAGCTCCTCTGGTTCCCTTCTCTAGTCTCCCTGTGCTCTCTTCCCCTCTCTCCCTTTGCCCTCGCGCGTGATTGTGGACGCCGGGACCACGGTACGACTAGTTGTTTGGCTTTCGGTTGCAGGCAAAGGGACGTGCGGGTTCTGAAAAGAGCAGCGGGGCCCGAGCTGCGACCGCTGACGGGCTCGCGAGCCGAGCACCCATTGGCTCCCGGCACGTCGGCGTCGCTCGCTCGCTCGGGCGCGGCCAATGGGGGCGCGGGGACCTGCGCGCGGCCTCGGCGGCGGGGGCGCGGGCCGGGCGCGGCGCGTGGAGCGGCGGCAGTGGCCGTGACGTCATGGGAGGGGGTCGGCGCCGCCCGCTAGCCGCCGGATTACAAGCGAATGCGCCCGGCAGCGGCCGGAGTCGCTCGGCGCCGCGACTCCGCCACCTCCTCCGCCTGTGCCTGCTCCTTCTTTTCCTCCTCCTCCTCTTGTTGCCGCGACCACTGCGGCGGTGTCTGCTCCACAACTTTCCAAGAAAGTTCAGAAACTCGGCACCGGGGCGTCCGAGTCGCGCGCGGCCACCACCTCGGGGAGCCGCTGGGCAGCTCCGACGGCGCGCGGCTGCCCGGGCTTCGCGGTCGCTGCACCTGCCACGTCCGCCGCCGCCGCTGCCGCCTGGTGCCAGGCTGTGGGCAGACCCTGGCGGCGGCAGCAGCGGCGGCGGCGTCGGGGTCACCTCCTGCTGCCTGCACCTCCGTCTGGCTCTCCTGCGCCGCCACCGCCGCGCCACGTGCGCGATCGTTCCTGGAGCGCAAGCTCGGTGCTTCCTCAACAATTTTTGTAACTTTCCCCCTCTACCTTCCTTTCTCCAAACTCCTACTTTTTGCATTAGGGTAAAAAAAAAAAAAAAAGTGTCGCAAGTGTCCACGGATTGCCACCTCCCAATTTTCCTTCCCTCCCCGCCCCACTTTTTTTGTTTGCGTTTTAAGCGGCGACAACATTGTTTCATGTTATTCTGTTTTACGATCGATAGCTTCCTTTGCTTGGTCGGGGCGGCAGCGGAGCGGCGGAGTGGCGTGGACCTCATGTAGAAATGACAACAATGGAAGGGGCCAGCGGGTCGAGTTTTGGAATAGACACGATTTTGTCCAGTGCCAGTTCGGGCAGCCCCGGCATGATGAATGGAGATTTCCGCCCGCTCGGCGAGGCCAGGACCGCGGATTTTAGGAGTCAGGCCACTCCGTCTCCCTGTTCGGAGATTGATACTGTAGGAACGGCGCCTTCCTCTCCCATCTCGGTCGCCATGGAGCCCCCGGAACCGCATGTGATAGCGGACGGCCCCCAGCATCACCACCACCTCCACCACAGCCAACAGCCGCCGCCGCCGCCGCCAGCCGCGGCCCCCACGCAAAGTTTGCAGCCTTCGCCGCAACCGCTGCCGCCGCAGCCACCCGCCCAGCAGCTGGGCTCGGCCGCCTCGGTCCCCAGGACTTCCACCTCTTCTTTTTTAATTAAGGACATCTTGGGCGACAGCAAACCTCTGGCGGCGTGTGCACCGTACAGCACCAGCGTCTCATCTCCCCACCACACCCCGAAGCAGGAGAGCAACGCAGCACACGAGAGCTTCAGGCCAAAGCTCGAGCAGGAGGACAGCAAAACCAAACTCGACAAGCGGGAAGAGTCCCAGAGCGACATCAAATGCCACGGTGAGTCGCGCCGCCTCGGCTCCCTCAGCTGTCTAGCTTCTCACTCCTCTTGCTTCCCTGTCTCCCCTTCTGTCTCCCGCGTATCTCTGCTGGGATTCGAAGGCGATTCTCAGCTTCTAAGGCGATAGCGCCACGGTCAAAAACTGCAAGCGGGAGGGAGGCCTGCGCGTGCGATTTGGGGACTGGTCCCAAGTTCTGTTTATTGTTACATTTCTACCTCCCAGCCCTCACCGCCATCCAGCTCCTTTCTTTGTTTTACTTCATTTTAATTTATTAGGAAGGGGGCAGAGGCGGAGGGTATCTGACGGGAAATACTTTAGTATTTCGTAGTGCCTAGGGGTGTGATCACAACGTGGTGCTTATTTTTTAATGCAAATCATTCCATTCTTCCTACACACCGTATTTTCTAAACACCGGAATGGGAATTATCAGATTTAGCGAAGGGAAAAATTCCGAGCCGATTAACAGGGAAACTTTTTTAAAAAATTTATTAGATCGTGATTAATATAGGGAAGGCCACACGGTAAAAAATTATAATTAGTGTTTCAATTAAAAAAAATACCCTTCCTACCCCATGGCGCTAACTGAATATCTGTATTTCAGTAAGAGTTTTGGCCCCTTACAAGTAAATTGGGAGGTAGCATTTATGAAAGTAAAATTTTATGGAATTGAATATCTATTTTTGTAAAATCAGAAGATGGCAATGGAATTGTCCTTCAACTCCCTTTTTTCACTTTCTCCCCAGAGAATTTCATAAGTGTTCTGGTCTTTGCATGGCAAAAGAGTTTTAACATACGAGGAGAATTCTCTTTTTTCCCTTTACTGAAAGCTTATTATTATTATTAATCTTTGTCATCTCTGGGAAGGATGTGTGCTGACTGTCTGGAAGGTAGGATATTGCCTCTTCATTTTACTATTGTATCATTAGCATAATAGTGCCCAAAACAGATGTACAGTCTGGTCTGGCGATTTTTTGTGCACCAACCTCCCCAGTGGGTCAATTAGAGAGATTATGGTTCTTCCTGCAGGGAAGATCAAGGAGCGCAGCAAAAACGGGTACAAACAGAGGGATTGACATATCGATTTCCCAGCATTTCAGTAAAAAAACAAAGTTGACAAATAGAATCCGGAAATCTCTGGGCTGTCACCTGGATGGGCTCAGTGATTTTGAGCTGAACGCAGTGTCTGGGAGACATTCTTTCTGAAGCTTTAAGAGACCTGATGCGAGCAGCTGCAGAGAGCTTGATCCAACATTTCCCAAGTGCATCTGAAAAAAGGAAAACTAATGCCTATAACTTTTAGTAAACAGGAAAAGTAAAATGAAAAAAGTGCCCCCTTCTCAAAAAAAAAAAAAGTTGAAAGACCTTTTAAAAACTAACAAATAAGAAAATATGAAGTCAGAGTGAAAACAGTAATGGAAAGGGACAGGGTCTCCCCTCAGTCAAGGAAACAATTAAGAAAAGGACCCTTATCATAAAGTATTTTTTTTTTCTTTTTCATTTCCAAAGACGGGAAGATCCAGCACTCTTTTGGAACCCTCTGAGGAGCTCTGCACAAGGCTCCACACTCCCTAGCCAGCAGTTGGTCCTCTTCCTCCATACTGGCTAAGGTCCAAGTATGTTTATAAGGAAGGTGACAGAGTATAGTTCCCCCACCCCCAGACCAGCAGCTGGCTTGGGAATGTGGAAGCGTGTGCTGGGAGGACACTCCATCCTTCCCCATTCCAGGCTACCTTACAGCCGTGTCTGGGTTTCTATGTAGGAACAAAGGAGGAAGGAGACCGGGAGATTACGAGTAGCCGAGAGAGTCCCCCTGTGAGAGCCAAAAAGCCTCGCAAAGCCAGGACGGCTTTCTCCGACCACCAACTCAATCAACTGGAGCGTAGCTTTGAGCGACAGAAGTACCTGAGTGTGCAGGACCGCATGGACCTGGCAGCTGCGCTCAATCTCACTGACACCCAGGTCAAGACCTGGTACCAGAACCGCAGGTAAGGGAGGCTGTGTGGGAGAGCAAAGGCGTCTGGCCATCCAGGTCAAGACTACTACACCAATCTTCTTCCCTCCTGGCCCCGGAGACACTAAGGACTCAGAGGGCCCTGAGCTGGCAGTCTGGGGCTTTCTGGCTGGAGGAGGGATTAGCCACACCTCCAAGGTGAAAGGAATTGTTGGGTAGCTGGAGTTTGGAGAATTTTGCACTTCTAAGTGTCCTTAACATATGCTAGTTTCTCCCTCAAACATGAGTGGCTGAAATTTACCCCATTTTGCCCCCAAATCAATCAAGCCACACCTTTTCAAACTGAGACATCGGTGTAGGAGACACTCAGGCCCATACAACCTGTGCCTTGCACCCTTTTGGGCCTGCCCCAGGATGGTTCCAAATATCTATAGCCGGTCACACAGTCTGGCTGTATCCATCCTGGAAGAGCTGATCCACTGGCTTCAGCTTAAAAGTCCTTGCTTGGCCTGTGAGGCAGTCGGGAGAGGTAGAGTTGGCAGCCGGTCAGGCATCTAGACTGAGGGTCTGTCCCCTATTGTGGCCACCTCAGAGCCCTCCAGGAACCACGGCTTCCCTTGAAAGGAAATTAGGAAAGGGGCTGACAGTACTTGTAGGCCCCTGAACTGCAGTGTGAACCCAAACTGTGCAGTCTGGGGCCGAGGTTATGCTGAGTTTCCAAGCCTGACGGTTGTCTTCCTTGTCTCGATTTTCTCTCCCCCTCCTTTTCTCTCATTTGTGTTCTAATCGTCCATAAGTGTGGTTGGAAATGCCCATCCAGTTGTCATCTTTACCATAATTTTCTGTCTCATTACATACGGTTTCAGCCACCCTAATTCTGTCGGAAAACATTAGTGTCATTTGTAGCCAATTTAAAATGGGCGACATGTTTATTAATTTGGCTGGAGCTGCTGGGTATGGAGGGCCCACCAGCCCTGCGTTCCGTCAGGAGGCATCTGAGCAAAGGCCTGCTGCCTCTTCTTCCTAGTGGGGTGCGGTGGGGGAGGGAGGACACCGAGAAGAGCTGATCACAGGTTTTAATTGTTACTCTCTCTCAGAGGAGAAAAGATCCTGAAATGCATTTTTCCCCTCCTGGAATGGCCCCGAGGTACTGTCCCCAAGGGAGAGTCCTCCCTCAAACGAATTCCGTTTTGAAACCCTTGTCACCTTCCTGGCTCTTAAACACACACCCCCCCAACACCTTCCATACGGTCCTGTCAGGCTGGTGAGAGGGATATGTCTCCACAGCCCTGGGGACCAAGAGGGCCAGGGGTCCAAGGCCCAGGAGTCTCTGTGTCCCTTTGTTTACGGTTTCTTCTCACTCGGCCTGGAGGAAAGGGGGAGGGGCAGAGAGCAGCCACTTTGGGATTTCTGGGGAGCCACTTGGGGAAGGAAATTAGAGGAGGAGGGAGAAGACTGCCTACAGAAAAAGTGGTCTCCGTTGGCCTCCAGGAAAGTTTCAGGAAGTAGCCAAACAATAAGTAAGGGGGGGGCAACAGCAGAGCAAAAAGTCAGGAAAAGGTAGCAAAGATTGGAGAATTTTATTTATGAATGTCTCAGACATTGATGGCATCGTTTGGGAAATTGACTTGGATTTGGGTGATTCTGGGAGGGAGAGGGTGGGATAGGGGGCCAGGAGGTGTGCTTCATTCCTGGTTCTCAGCGCTCTCTAAGTCTTCCTGTGCTCCTCGAGGAAGAGAAGGCAGGTGAGGGGGGAGAACGGGCCTTGGTGCCTGGGCAGTGCCCACAGCTGCGGGGTGCACGCACGCCTGCTTTTATTTCAGGACCAAGTGGAAGCGGCAGACTGCGGTGGGCCTGGAGCTGCTGGCCGAGGCAGGGAATTACTCGGCCCTGCAGAGGATGTTTCCGTCGCCTTATTTCTACCACCCAAGCTTGCTGGGCAGCATGGACAGTACTACTGCCGCGGCGGCCGCCGCAGCCATGTACAGCAGCATGTACCGGACTCCTCCTGCGCCCCATCCCCAGCTGCAGCGGCCCCTGGTGCCCCGAGTGCTCATCCACGGCCTGGGGCCTGGGGGACAGCCGGCCCTCAATCCCCTGTCCAACCCCATCCCAGGCACCCCGCATCCACGGTGAAGAGCAAGTCACTGTCCCTCCCTGTCCCCTCCCCGACCCAGACAGCTGCCCCTCCTCTCCCGGCACCAGGCTGTCCGGCCTCCCTTGCAGCCAACTGGGAAGCAAAGAAGTAAGAGAGGAAGACACTCACCAGCGGGTGGAGGGGGGGCCCAAAGAGGAGCCAGCCCTCCACTCTCCATCTCCCCACCCCCAGAGACAGGGCTGGAAAGCTCCCGCACAGCAGTGTGACTGGCGAAAACGCCGACTCCACACAAAGTGCGACCAGTAAGTGAAAACATCAACAAAAACAAAACCTCAAGTTCTTTTTAAAATATGACTTTAGGGACAAGCAGGAGGGAGGGAGGGGGGTGGGGTAAGGAGGGAAGAAAGAAGGGCACGGAGAGGAAACCACACAGGCAGAGAGAATTGTAGATGAACAGCCTCAAATTCCGAGGCAGAGGGCGTTGCCGTGGACATTCCGTCTGCCCCAGAGAAAAGAGGAGGGTAACTGAGAACTTTGCACTGATTTCTCATGACCTTTTTTCTTTTGGAAAAGTGGCATGCTCCATAATATGAAAAAAAAATGTACATTTGAAAGACTGAGTGATAAGTGATATATCATATTTATTATATGTTGTCCAAAAAAGAGTCACTTATATACATTAGTAAAACATGATTTTTCTTTTCATGTCTTTTTGATTCAGTAAAATAAATGCTTAGACAAAAATATAGATTTTTTTGTGATTGAAAATTCCAGAAATAAAGTTTATCTTTTTTTAACAAGCGGTGAAATCCAAGGGAGCTGATTTTACTGAAGCAGAATGTACTATGATGAAATGTGTCACTTGGTTTAGGAAAACAAAATCCCTTCTGGAATATTAGCAATTTACAAAATCTGTAAAGATGTTGGGCTGACTTGTATAAAAACAGCTCCATTTTTCACGGTGGCCTCTTCCGAGCCGTTATTCGACATGTGTGAACTTCTTTCTTTTTAAGTGGATGATTTCAGAGCAGTTCGTGAGGCCGCAGGAGAAAATCTGCGCTTGTCGGCTGTTGGTGCTCGCCAAATAGGCGGCCAACTTTCCCTGCTGTCCCGGCCTGCCTGGCAGCCCCAGCCGAACCGGGTCTGTCCGCCCCTCCTCCTTCTCCTCGGGCTCCTCCTGGGGCGGTGAGGGTCCGGAGCGCTAGGCAGCGGAGACGCCGGCAGGGGCTGGGCTGCGGGCGGGCGGGCGGACATGCGGGCCTCGCAGCTGTTCTGCAGCCCACGGCCGGGCGTCCGCGCGGCAGGACAGCCTGCAAGCAGGAGGCTGCAGGGCGCGCAATTAGGGTTCCCGGGGGGACTCGAGAGGCCTAGCTAACAAACCCTGGTCGTGCTTTCATCCTGGCCTTCTCATTCCCCAGCGGGCATCCAACCCTTAGCCCCGAGCCGAGTGTCTTGTCCTAGTGAGTTGGCTGTGCTGGGATGTCTGGAGCGGAATGCAACTCTGGCCGAGACAGGTGTGCCAGGCTTTTTATCCGCGTCCCGGGATCTTTTGGGACCGCAAAATGAGAGGCCCTGCCCAGAGGGTAGTGGAGGCTGGCTCCCTGCTTTGGGAGTGTGTGTGTGTGAGTGTGTGAGAATGAGTGTGTACGTATTCGTAGCACCTCGGCCAGAGCCGGACCTCAGCCGCAGTCCCCCCTCCCCCACTAGCTCCCAAGAGGCTCAGCACTCCCGACAAGTGAGGAAGAACTGGAGGGGGTGGGTGTACATTTCCGGGGCTTCTCCCACCTTCCCCAGCCCCAAGGTCACTTCTCAAATAGTCCGAGAGTTGGATCCCCGTTGTCTGGGTATCCTTACATCTCTATCTTCACTTCTGCCCTAGTACATAGTCAAAGGATTAAGACCTGCAGCTAAAACACATCCAGACCAGTTTTCCAACTTTCTCTGATGTTTGAATCTTAGTACAGTTACAAAAACATTTAAAACAATGTGGAGTGCTGTGGGAGTGTGTGTTGGGGAGGAGAGGGAAGGAAGAAGGAAAGAAAGGTGAAATCCAGGAGGAAATTGCCTCCGGCGCCTTGATCAGACCTGGGCTAATTAGGGAGTGGTTTGCAGATTTCTCTCCAGCTCATCAATTTGCTTTAAAAGTGGTCTTGGTCTTGTTTGATTCTAACAAAATTGTTTGGACTGGCCCTTCTCATTTTCTTCCCGCTGAGCTGGGACAAACTCAAACAGCTGGGCTGGGCTGGAAGCTGGGCGCCACTGTGTCCAGTGGGAATGCCCATTGCCTGGGTACTCAGCAGACTCTCCTTGCTCTGTCTTAGCTGCTGTTGGGTTTTACAATCACGCTTAAATAGTTCACAAATGGTCTGCCTAGGCCTAAAAAGGCACTTTCCAAGGTTTGGGGGTGCTACAGCTTCTCCATGCAGTGGCCCCAGGGCTGGTCATCTTCGGGGGGGAAAAAGGGGGACCTGGGAATTCACTGGAGCTCACACATTCTAAGTTCCCTACAAAGAATGACCTCAAGTCCAGTTGGGAAATGCACATAAACAAACCTTCAAATACAAACCAGGCCATAGCACCCATCTGCTACCAGCAGCCCGCCAGCAGCCTGCCAGCCACTCTGCTGAGGAGCCTGCCAGCTACCCCTTCACTCTCAAGGCCAAACTTGGACTCCATAGGTGGACAATGAAGGGGGAAGCACTATGTCTACGGAGACCAAGGTTTCTTAATTAACCTCATATTCCACTGCTGCTAGCAATTAGGTTTGATCCACCAGACTCCTCCCAAATGTGCTTTCGCTTCAAAGTCATGTTTTCTTTCACCCTCTAAACCATGCAGCGGAAAGTGTCAATTCCCCTTCTACAGTTGTGTTGGTTACTTCCTGTTGCATAGAAGTTGGCAAAAGGAGTGTGTGTGTGTGTGTGTGTGTGTGTGTGTGTGTGTGTGTGTGGTGGCGGGACTGTTGTCCCAGGAAGAAAGTTGAGTGCTGGATTCCTTCTTTTCATTCTTTTCTTTCTGCAGCAGTACCACCTCAGCAGGTGCCCTTCTATTCAAACATCCCCAAACTATTCCTTGCAAGTCAAACGCAAACATAGTCCTTTCCCTCAGAAGGGGTCCTTCAGTCCAGTGCCTGCCCAACAAAGTAGCGGTGTTGGCTAAAAGGTGAGGAGTGCAACACCAGGTTTTCCAAAAAGCAAGGAACAGGGTAATAGACAAAGGTCTTTTCACAAGGGAGATCCAGAGTTAGTTATGGAGGCTCAGAGGTCTGTTGGCCCTGGGAGCTGCACTTCTTTTCTTTTTCCCACCTTCAGCTGGTGTTGGAAGGGCACTCCACGGCTAACTCCATTTGGATCGCTCCTTTGATTAAGCTGGGGACTGGCAAAACAGGGATTTTCGGGGGGCATTCTTTGCTTGCTACAAAAACACAGGAGAACAAACGTGTTTCAGAGAGATGTTTAGACACTCACAAAGGCCCCTTACATTTGCTCTCCTCAAGATCAGCTCTGCGACTCCAGCAAACCTAGCACAAATCTGTAGTGAGTATGGAGTAAGAAGTTAACTCCCCAACTAGCAGCCAGGTATTCTCGCCCAAGCCAGCAATTTTCAATGAGTTGCAAAGTTATGATTGCTGCTTGCTTCCATGCCTCCAGCAAATATACCTACCACCTTGTAACACTTTATTTTTGCTCCCCCTGCCCTTAAAATGAAAGTCCACACGACGGCAAATTAGACAGCTGATTTCCTCTGTTGCAAATAAAACCGTTTACCCTCAAACCAAGACTTCCGTCCTCCCTCCCTCCCTGCCATCTGACTCCTGCCTAGGCAGCCCTTTCCCAGGAGTCTGCCAAATCCCACCTCCCCTCTTTAAGCAGGCGGCCTGTGAGTGGTTTGTTTTGTTATATTTTTAACTTTCTAAAAATATTTGGAAAAGCTCTCCCCAGGGCTAAGGAAACTTTAGTCCCTATTAAGCCACGTGGTTACAAAAATATACTGGAAGAGAGCTGCTAAGTTTTCTAAAAAGCCAGGCATGACTTGAAGTCAACATGCTTGGGAAGAGACTGACTTTTCACCACTGGTGGGCATGATCAGGGGCAGAGCTGAGCCTCCTAGGGGATTGATGTTTCCTCCTCAGCATTGAATTCTTGGTGTGGGAAAGCTGGTTTGTCGGGTGTCTTGGCTGTTGGCTAGAAAATTAGGCAGAAGGGCGAGTGGGGGCTTCTCCAGGATTTACTCCATGAACCCTGGAACAACGCCTCTAGACTTCTTGAGTCTCCCACTAGGTCTTTGTCCAGTCCCCACTTCTTGGCCAGTTCCAGACTTCCTCTCTACCCATGCCTCTTTCCCTGAAGTTGGGGCCTGTGTGCCCCTCCCTTCTTCTGGCAGGTTGAACACCCCCAGGGCTTAGTAGGGCTAAGTGTGTGGGGTAAGGGTTGTGTGCATTCAGAGAGAGGGAGGTATCACTGGCCTTTCGCATTGGAAAATCAGGTCAGCTGTCTCAGGGAGATGAGATGACCCAGAAGGGACTTTTTTCCTCCCCTTCTTCCGGCTGAATTTTGAAGGCCTCTGTCAGTCTGAGTGTTGCTGAGTGGACGGTCTCAGCCAACCTCGCATTCTCAGTTTCTCTGCTCTCTGTCTCTCCTTTTGTCTCCCCTCGGGCCTCCCTCTCCCGTTTCTCTCTCCTAGCACCACAGACAGCTCCCAGGGCGCGTGGGGGAGCGGAGTCCCGGAGGCTGGAGGGTTCCCTGCAAAGCCTAGGCGACCGCAGGGGGCGCACCGGGGAAGGGTCGGCGGCGCCCGCGGGGGAGGTCCGCGAAGTGATTACAAAGCGCCCTCCCCGGCGGCGCTTCCTGATTAGCTCTAAGTCCAAACAGGGTCACATTCCAAAGAACAAAATCTTCAATCAATAAAGTAATTCAAAAACCAAAAGATCTCGGGGTAAGTAGTGCTCAGTGACAGATCAACTCTAAACCGTCCCTATTTAATAAGTTCTTAGTGGAAGCCGACTGGGAAGGAGAGGGGCCTCAGTTCTGCTGCTTCGAAGCCCTTGCGTCGCGGCCGCAGCGAAGTCGCCAGTGGAACCGCTCTCAATGGCATTTTTTACTTTCTCCGCTCGCGCAGCCCCGACCCTGCTCTGCGAACCGCCGCCTCGGCCGATGGAAGCCCAGGAGAAGCGCTCCCGAGACGGCCGCCCTGCAGGTCGGGTTGAGCCGAGGCCCTGATCTCCACTGCTTTTTCCATCTCGTGTCTCCTCTCCGCCGGTTTGGGACTCTCCCAGCTTCCGCTACGATCTGGTCCAGGGCCCGCAGGAGCTCCACTGAAAAAGGAGGACCTTCGCGAGCCCGAGAATGAACTTGATGTACGATAGAAGGGCTTTGTCACTTTGTGGAGCTGATGGATTTCCGCCCCCACCCACCCCTATATCTGGCCGCCTGGATTCTTTAGTGAACAAGCCCTAGATGGGGGATCCTCCCTCCCACTCCCAGCAATTCTCACACACGTTGCAGCCCGCGGTTTGCTTCGCGATTCCCACGCCCCACTGCAGCGCGTCGGCTCCGCGCTGGGTCTCCCACGGTATGCGCCCTAGCCGGGCCTCCGCGGTCCTCCTGCCCCACCCCCAACCCGGGACAGCCCCGCCGCCCCAAGTTCCCGCTCCCCGTTACAGACGGTGTTTCAGGGAGAAATGCGTGCGTCAGGACAGGGACCGTATAGACCAGGGACAGGAATCCGAATACCTTCACGAACGGTGCTTGGGCAGGGCCTACAGTGCACGGGTCCCCTGTTCTCACATCTCAGTGGGCTCGGGAGGGAATATAAAGCGTTCTCCTATGAAGACGATAAAATAACGGTTGCCCAGGTAGAAGCTCATATCTGTATTGCCCTTCATACTCCCCCTTCCCCAGCCCCCCCAAGGCCTCAAGGCTGCAAATGAATGCCTCCTTCAGGTTTTCCCTCAGTTCTTGGAAGCCAGCTCCTCGTTGTTGATTATCCCCACTTCCTCAACTGCCTCTCTGGCTCTCCTCTTCCTCTTTCCCTTTAGAGTTGGAGGAATGGAAATGCTAAGTGGAATTTAGATGCTGACAGAGACTTTTAGCGGCAGCGTGGATTACCCATATTTGAAAGTCAGGCACCACTGGGGAGACCCTAGTGCCTCCAGGGGCTGGAGAAAAAAGTTTTCCAAGGTGTGCATGGTTATGTGAAATGGGAGAAAAAGTTTTCTATGGAGTAATGTGTATTTATACTACCGCCTAAGGCGAGAGCAATTAGGCAGTGGTGGTGTATTGTTTCCCCACTCCTATGCCACAAAATTAGAATGCCCGTTATGGACAAATAGTCTACATTCTAAAGCCAATTGGCTGATAGAGTGTTCGGAAAAGGATATGGAAGTCGGTGCTACTCACTTCCTACTGTAGGGAAGTTAAACTACTTGGTATAGTTTCCAGTTGTGGGGGTCTTCCAAGTGAAAAGACCATAGTAGGTCTCTTTCTCACTAGGCCATTTTCCAGTTGAGTGAACTGCTAGGAAATGATTTTCTAGTGATCTAATACAAAGATTTTGATTTTCCTAATACCTTTCATTTGAGGAAATAGGCATGTCATAATTTCTGAAAGATGCAAGTAAGGATCTGATTGTCCAACTTCCTCTTGCACCAACTCTTAGTCTCCCCCCTCTCCGCTCCCCCTCCCCCCAACCCGGGGCATCTGCAGACCTATGAGCAGGGAAGTTCTAGCCCAGATGTTAACAGAGACAGAGATGTCCATTGGAAGTAGGGTGTATCAGAGCCACAATCACTTAAAAACATCAAATTATTATTCATCTGCCCATTTCCCACAAACGTTCTACTGATAGAAGCTTACCAAGTCGTTTCCGTTAGATTAAGAGGATTTCAAAGGGACACCTACTTCCTCACCAGCCTTGACTGAACACACTATGGCATTACATTATACATGCTCGTATGCGAATAAATGCATAATTGTCACATAATCATTCATCGTTATGCATCAATCGATTGGTCCAGAAAATCACATAAAACACAAATGGATAAGTGTGGCCATGGGGTGATTCATCTTGTCTTTCTTCTTTTTTGGATTGCTTTTTAAATTTCTGGCAATCCATATTTTGGATTCCCTTATGAACTTCTCTAGGTGTACGTTGCAGCAGATCTCCCAGAGCCTGGTCTTTGCAGTGGAAACAACTCCACCCTTTCCTGTCACGTGGCAAACTTTGACCCGCCCACCTCAGCCGTGCCCAGTCAGAGCGCAGGAACGAAAGCGACCTTGTCGCCGCTGGCGGAACTTTGGCTTCCTCCGCCTACTCTTCGTTCCTCTCGGGGCAGGTTTTTCCCAGGCTTGCTGGTCGCAGAGACCAGGCGCCAACTTTTATTACCCATTTTCTTTACCCCTCTCTTGTTACCAGTTTGGGTTAAAACCCTTTGCCTCTGAAGGTGCCTAAGGGGTGACATTCTGCAGCTCCCCGTGCTTCTCGTAGCCTATTTATCCTTGCGGAAGGCACCATTATTTTCACATGCCCAAAGTCTTCCCACGAAGATATTTATTACAGTAAAATTCGATTCGAATTTGTATAAACATGAGGATGTTTCCACTTCCTTTAGTAAAGCGATAATGACTGCTTTCAATTCAGGAAATGGTAATAGGTATGCTGGCCCGGGATCTGTTGAGAAGCCTCAGGTGAGTGAATTCAATAGAGGGAAGCTCTGGCCTCTGAAGACTTTTAAGGCCTTGGGCCACAGAATCTGTTCTGCTCTCCATTCCCGCCTTGCTTTTATCCTCCTGACTTTTGTTATTTTATATGTCTGGGATGTTTAGGTGATGGGCCAAGCGTTTCTCTTGAGGGATGTCAATGCTGAAAAGTTGAATTAAGCTTGTAAATTTGTTGGATCTTACTCTTAATTAATAATTTGGAACAGGATTTAAAAAACCCCAACTATTCAAGACACTGCTTATTAACAGCAGTGCTCTATATGTCGGTGACATTTCAGGAAGGATCTCCTTTATTTGGTAACATGTTTTACAGGCTTTTCTTCTCCTTCCATGAATGATCTAGTCCCTTAGGGGAACATGATTCTTGGCTCTGCCCAGAAATTTGGCAAAAGGATATTTTCCAACACCCACGTTAATAAGTAATTGGATTTTAAACAGAACTGATCTTGATCCAAACTCAGGATTGGAAGGAATCTCTAAGGTCATCTAGCGTAATACCTATTCTAAACTTTAGTTGTTTTTTTTTTTACAGCATACTTGATTCGTGTTTTTTATTTTTTCTTTCAATCCCCGTTCCCCGTTTCCATTTTTTTCTGTAAAGATAGAGAGGGGGAAGGATAGAGATGCTACAGTATTACAGCTTTTCCAGATGATTCTTGTCTTTCAATTTTAATGGAGTTAAATTTATGTGATCAAATCCTACTACACACACAAAAAAACATGCTTTTTGTAAAATCTAATAAAATAACTTTTCTATTGTAAAAGTATGTAATGCATACTCACTGTGGAAAAATTTTTAAATACTGAAAAGAGAAGAAAAAAATTCATCTTCCATCACTCAAAGAAAACCACTGCTAATATTTGATCTATTGTTTCTAGATTTTTGCTGTGAATTTTTGTATAATTTTGATCATATTTCATCTGGGATATCATTTATGCTTTTGGTACAACTGTTTTTCTGTATTATTTAAAACTCTTTGTAAGTATAATATTCAATACATAAGATTCTCTCCCATAAATGTATCATAATCGAGTCAACCATTCTTTCATCACTGGACATTTAAATTGTTTTCCGTAATTTGAGATGAATAATGCTTCAATGAGCGTGAAAACAAGATTCTGGAGAGAGGATTCTAGATGTTATTTGGTGTATCACTTTATTATTTATCTTGACTAGGGCAGTGGAAGCAATGAAAGAACAAGATGACCAGCTCAAGAGGAGATACAAATTACTGACCAAAGGTAGTGGTTTCAGTGAATAGTGCAAGTTAAGCCTCAGTAAATTGAGAGCTATGTGAGCCCGTATATGCTGTGGTGAAGTAAGCTACGAACACCACTTACAAATTTTTTATGTGTATTTTAAACTTCCCTGACTTTGAATATGAATTTGGCAGCCTCCTCACCAGAGAAGGAGACTTGCCTGACTAAAGAAGGGGGAAGAAGGTTAGGTCTCTTCTGATTTAGTTTGGTGGCATGTTGCTTGCCTAGTTTGCCCTACTGTTTTCTGTGCTCCGACTATTCTGTGGGTAAATAGAAGGCTTTTGCTTCTAGGACTGTCAATCTGGCACCTTTCATCAGAACTAAATTCAGGTTAAATAAAAAAAAAAACCAAACAAACCCATAACCCACAAAGAAATTTGAGGGAGGGGGTGGGGAGTTGAGGAAAAGAATTAAATAGGAATAGTCTACCCTTTCATTTACATGACACACATTAACCGTAACATAGAAGTTCCAAGAGAACTGTCCTGTTCTCTTGTCTCCAGGAGCCCATGTAGGGCGTTTTAATTGCCACATTTTCAAACTGATATAATGGTGGGGATGTCTTAGTAATTACCTTAATGAGATAACACCTTTCCTTCCCTCAACCTACTCATTATCACGCCTCTTGTTCAAATTTCAACTACAAAGAACTATACTTGTAAAAAAAAAACAAAAACTCGGAAATGTATTGTTCCAGGTCTCATACCCTTAAAATAATCACATTGCGCATATCTTAAAAATATGAAAGACATAGTACACATAGGCAATTCAAATATGTTAAAGGAAAGGCTTGAGATAAGTAAACTAAACATCTGGGTGCCCTTTAATTATTCTTGGTTGGATTCTTTATCTTGACCTATAGTGATGCTAAGGTGCCAAAGTGATGAATTTTAAGATGTTGGGCTGTGAAGACGTGCAGCTGCAACACTGATGGATTTAGGAAGGGATGGTAACAAGGTTAGCTGCATGTGAAGTGTGAATTGAGATTTTTGCAAAGAGACTGTGATTGCAGATGGGCATAATGTTGTACCCTTGCATGAAATCTTGCTATTATTGTATAATGGTCAGACAGAGTGTGAAATGACTTATTACTTTTCTTTTATTGTTTAATGAAGTTGGTTAGAGTAGCAGTACTACTGCTAGTCAGTAGTAGTAAAGCACACACACAAAACTATATGACAGGTGCTGACATATTAAATATTTATTTAGTTTTGACTTTTTTCCCCTAATTTTCATGAATATCCGTATGCAAACAGAAGCATCTCTTCATCTATATAGACAAATTTGCACTGATTTGTGTATCTGTGCATACCCTTATTATCCTGCATAAATATCTATATGAGTCCCTGATGCATGTAAAATATTTCAATATCCAAGGAAATTTCATAGCACTTTTAAACGTTTAAAAATGCTGTAATGCTTTGAGGCTGATTTCTGCATGGAATTCTGATTTGAAAACTCTTTTTGGATTTATATGGATAACGTTGGAATAGCTTATCATTATGGTGACTAGAAATGCTTTATGGAACAAAACATAATAAAAACCCATTATGAGGCATAATCTTTAACATAGTTTGAGTTACAGGAAAGATCAAATCATAGTTCTTCTGTCTTGTATTTTAGAGTACACATCTTTCATTATATCACAGAGCCCATAATATAAATGTTTCTTTATTTTCCAATATCAACATCACAAAAGGATAATACCTTAGGCTTTACGAATCAGAGGGAAATAATGCTATGATGTTAAAAACAAAACAAACAAAACCCCCTCTCCCTCTATAGTCAGTCTTCTGGCTCCAGATGCTTGTGTTAGAAACACTAATAAATGTTTGGTTTTAGAGATTAGGGATTTCATTCATTATAGAATGATTTTTTTATATGGTCTGTAAGATTCATAATCATTCTTTATGCATTGGTTTGATACTCTTGATATGAATAATGTGTTTAGAAAAGATACAAAAATATGTCTTTAATATTGATATATCCCCTTATATTGAAAATTTAACATTTTAAAAGAAAGTTTAAATTTGTTTGCGTATTTCATATTGTTGTATAGTTAGGCCCTGATATAATGAAAATTCTTGTTCTGTGTTTGGAATATACTGAGAGTCAAATGATGTTCTTCAAAGCAACACAGATCAGCCTTTAGAAACAAACTTAGAACAGTTGGCCCAGAAAAATAATGTTTAGTCTTCTCCCTCAGCACCAAATTTATTGACCCTTTCCCCCACTTTTCTTTGGCTCAACTTGCTGCATAGGCCGAAAGAATTCTATGACTGTGTAGTTCCTCATCAGTCAAAAGGTAGAATGACTTATGTATATTAAGATGAAATCTAGAAATATGTATCATACTTTTTTCATTTCCTTTTTTTTTTTTTTTGATAAATGTTATCTTTCACTAGGAGCTTCTTAGAGTGACTTAGTCTAAGACTGTAGTGGAGTGAAAGTTAAAGTTTCTCAAGATGGCTCTAAGAGTATATGTAGTGTAGGGCACTATGCAGAGAGCAGATTTCTGAAGGACTTGAATTTGTGAGGTATCTTAACTCCATATGTTTGTGATATCAGTTTTAGGAAAGACATACACTCTCACTGCTTACCTGGTGACTTAGCCATATCTATAGAAAACTTGACTTTTGGCTTTTGGCAACTGTAATTAGTGACCTTCTTTATTCTATATTGAATAAGTGCTGTGATTGGCTTACAGTCTACTGAGATCAGCCCTTCAATAACTATATGAAAGTGAATCTGTATAAGAGAATCCATTTTCTGTTACATGGGTGGCAGTCTGATCTACTACCTTATGAATTTCAGGTTTTTTAAAAATTAGCTCAGCTGCATCTGTTGCAGTTAACAGTGACAGCATTTTAGGAATCCCCTACAAGTTAACACCAGTGTTGTAAAACTGTGACTACTTCCTCACTAAGAAAACTTTTCAGCTTACCATGAACACACAGTCTGCACATAAACATTTATATCAACTAGTTTTTCAGCCAATAGCTTTACTCTTGAGGTTTCCTTCCTAATCTCATTCTAAAATGAGAGACATTGGTCTTTATGTTTGAAAATACTTAATGGCAGTTTTCTTTAGCAAGATGAAAAATGTTTCTTGTGGATTGGTCCGGGAATGATGAAATGAAACAAAGTTTCCTTATTAAAGAACGTGTCATCACATCTTTTTCTTTCTAAATACTTGTTTCTTAAATTCTGGATTGTTTTCAAGAACATTAATCTGTGTATACTTTCTGATTGTAACTGGTGAATTCACATCTAAAATTATCCTCAATATGTGTTATATATGTCTTTTTGTCCCCAATCCCTAGATCAGTGCCTAGTGTAAAGTTAACATGATTGAATGTGGACTCATTGATTAATTAAAAACAGCGTATGCAAGTGATGTTTGCAAGTTGATATATATTTCTTGATGGGAAGAACCATGTCTGATCTTTCATTGTATTTCAAGTACCTGGCAAAAAAATGTGAGACTCCTAAGGGTATAGTGAATATTTGTTACCATTATTAACGATGGTGGTGATATGGTACAAATTTTTTAAAAATCTAATTTTAATTTTCAGTTGGTTTTCGGCTAACATCTTGTAGATGGTAATGAGAAGAATAGCACGTGGTAAAATTGTGCTAGTTATGTAACATAGTTTGTTCTTGACTTAATTGCACTACCAGCCTACTTTTTAATTAAACTCATTCATTTTTCATAGCTCTGAATTAGTCATGTGACTCACTAGACTTGTTGTTGTTGATTTGTAGTAAGTAGAGAAATGCACGGAACACTCTTTTTCTAATTCTTTTCTAAAAATGAGCCTCTTTAATAGGGATAGGAGTGAAGGCCGATGTTAGGAATTGACTCCACTTTCCACTGGATCCTATATTCTAAATTGTACTGGTGAGTAAATTCAGTCAGCTAGATAAGCTAAGAAAAGGAATAGAAATTCCTTTAGCTTATTAGCAATATTCTTAACAGGGTAATGACAACTGGGAAAATAAATTGAGTTGGCAATTTAATAGGTATAATTCAAAGAGTAAATAGAAGCAGCTAAATTTCATGGTTAATAGTAGTACTACTGAAACAAGGCGACTGGAAGACACTGTTAATGAAAACAGTGACTTTCAAAATGAAGCTACATTTAGCAACTATTTTTCACCAGAAGTATTTGGCATGATGTTTGGGTTCAGAATTACTATTCTGTATTGCTTAATGCATTGTTAACTGGAATCTGCAATGTGTGTGGCAGGAGAAGAGAGAAAACAGATGCTTTTTCCTGAAGAAAGCTCACATCCAGACTCTCTTTGTATTTTACCACATCCGTACTTTAAGAGGCTTGGAGAACAAAAGCATACCAATGGAGAAAATCTGTGAAGTCTTGTCAGGTATTATTTATGTATTATTATTTTGTTGGAAAAGATGTGAAAATACGAAGAATTGGAAAACAGAACAGCTAAGTTATAATGAATCACATCTCAGAAAAACACACAAGGGAATACAAATGTAATGACAACACATTTTCATTATTCTAAAAACAAATTCTGTCTGATAGTTAAACCCTATTAATTGGGCATTTTAGATACTTACCAAAGGAATAAGACTATAATAAGTAGCCTTCCCTTCCAAGGGATAAAATAGAACTAGTATCATTTTATTTGGTGGTCTTCTGGTTCTCTTAAGCTACATATTTTATTGAAAGAGTAGAGAGTATGTGGAAATAATATATTAATATATTTCATATGGGGGACTTCCGATTTCCTAGATTCTTTTGGTACCAAGGTATTTGAGGAAAAAATTGAAGAAACAAAGTAGGAACCATAGAGACATGATAACTCTCCCCAGTGTACTACAATGATTCATAATTCACAAGAGAGCAAGGCTCAAGTGGATCATACTTTTTATGGTACAAATGGGATTAATATTGTACTTCATAGATACGACATGTTTATAACAAAGAAGACCACATTTCAACTTCCTCCTACTGTAGTAAGGCTTAGGAAGAACATTAGAATTATTTTTTAAGCTTCTAGATTAAAAAAAAATAAAGACCAATGGTTATTACTGCCCAAAGGCGGAGATAATTTTAGAATTATTTTAGCTCTTAGGGCTCTAAAATCTATTCACACTGGGTAGCATTGCTATGATTCATATTTATTGTTTGTGAGGCATTGAAATGTGTGATCACCTTTTCAACATAGAAATTGTCTTGCTGGCATATAAACATCAAGACAGCCCCTTTTCTAAGTTATAATGCCAGGAATGAAGCAGATTCTAAACGATTTATTTGCAAGTACATTCTAGATACCTCTGTGAGAGATATATACTTCTAAAACCATTGTGAAATTGTTAATTTTGGACTGTGAGTGTGCGTGGCTAGATAGATTATAGCATGAGTACACGAGTGGCACTTGAGACAGTTTTCAGAGTCATTCTACCACTTTCCGTTCTGTATGTCAGTGCCTTCCTTTGTTTTCTTTAATTTTTTTCTTCTTTCTTCCCACTTCTACTTTCTTCTTTTATCAATTATACCTCTGTTTAGTACTTTAACCATCCTTATATGTATGATATTTGATTATTTGCCTATAATCAAATTTTCTCCTTAGACTATAATCCTTTTGAGGACATATAATATACATTTAAAAATTTTCCCCAGTACCTATCAGAGATGCTCAATAAATATTTATTGAGCTCCCACAAGCTAATATTTTTTTTTTCTTAAATTTTTAATTTATTTTTGGCTGCATTGGGTCTTCGTTGCTGCACGTGGGCTTTCTCTAGTTGCGGCGAGCAGGGGCTACTCTTCGTTGTGGTGCACGGGCTTCTCATTGCAGTGGCTTCTCTTGTTGCAGAGCACAGGCTCTAGGCACGCAGGCTTCAGTAGTTGTGGCGCATGGGCTCAGTAGTTGTGGCTCTTGGGCTCTAGAGCACAGGCTCAGTAGTTGTGGCACACAGGCTTAATTGCTCCACGGCATGTGGGATCTTCCCGGACCAGGGATCAAACCTGTGTCCCCTGCATTGGTAGGCGGATTCTTAACCACTGTGCCACCAGGGAAGTCTCGCTAATATTCTTTTCAAACAAATTTTATTTATTTTATTTTTTAAAATTTATTTTTTATTGAAGTATAGTTGATTTACAATATTGTGTTAGTTTCTGGTGTACAGCAAAGTGATTCAGTTATATATATATATTTTCCATTAACATTTATTATAAGATATTAAATATAGGGCTTCCCTGGTGGCGCAGTGGTTAAGAATCCGCCTGCCAGTGCAGGGGGACACGGGTTCGAGCCCTGGTCTGGGAAGATCTCACATGACGCGGAGCAACTAAGCCCGTGCGCCACAACTACTGAGCCTGTGCTTTACAGCCCGCGAGCCACAACTACTGAGCCTGCATGCCACAACTACTGAAGTCCGTGCACCACAACTACTGAAGCCTGTGCCCCTAGAGCCCATGCTCTGCAACTAGAGAAAGCCTGCGCGCAGCAATGAGGACCCAACACAGCCAAAAATAAATAAATAAATAAATAAAAAGATATTAAATATAGTTCCCTGTGCTATACAGTAGGACCTTATTGTTTATCCATTGTATGTGTAATAGTTTGCATCTGCTAATCCCAAACTCCCAATCCATCCCTCCCCCAGGCCCCCATCCCACTTGGCAACCACAAGTCTGTTCTCTATGTCTGTGAATCTGTTTCTGTTTCGTAATTAAGTTCATTTGTGTCATATTTTAGATTCCACATATAAGTGATATCATACGGTATTTGTCCTTTTCTTTCTGACTTACTTCACTTTGTATGATAATCTCTAGTTTTGTCCATGTTGCTGCAAATGGCATTATTTCCTTCTTTTTTATGGCTGAGTAATATTACATTATGTGTATATATGTATGTGTATGTATGTATATATATATATATATATATATATATATATATATATATACACCACATCTTTATCCATTCATCTGTCGATGGACATTTAGGTTGCTTCCATGTCTTGGCTATTGTAAACAGTGTGCAATGAACAACGGAGTGAATATATCTTTTCAAATTATAGTTCTGTCCACATATATGCCCAGGAGTGGGATTCACAATCTAATATTCTTACCTTGCAAGTTATGTAGGAGGCTGTCAGGATTATTAAACTCTAGAATAGGAATTTTTTCTTTTCTAGTGTCTGCGTATATAAATTTAAATTTCTAATTCATTTAATTTAGACATTGTATTTAAGAATGCTTGGTTTGGGTTGTCAACACAGTATTATGTGTATAATATTCAATGTCTGGCAGGTCGGGGTCTTCTGTACAGCTTCTTATTTACCAAATGGAGATTGTGGTTTGTGATTATTTTCTCCAAAACATAAGGCTGGAGATTAACCTTTTATTTCTTTTCTGTAGCAGCCAAGGACTGGAATATAGGGTCTTAGGGGAATTGGAGCTGTGATATCATATGAGCCAGCTCTTTTCTTAAAAAGAAAAGTAGAGAGAGAGAAAGATATTCTCCCATTCATAGGCTTTGGGAAAGTTTAATTAAACTTATTGGTGAAATGTCTAAGAAATGTAAGAGTTAGCATTCACCAACTATTTTGACTATTCTGATATTATAAAGTCATTTTTGATATTTATTAAAATGTTCTCTTGGCTCCCAGTTATTTTTGGTTTAGCTAATTTGAAAGGATGATTGCAGAAGTTTGATAGATGAATATTAAAATGTGCCTGATTTCCTTATATCTTCTGCTGGGGTTCTGCCCAGCATTTCTCTGCAATGCCAAATGACCAGGGAGTCCCGGCAAAGAGAGTCTTCAGGCTTTGGCAATAGAAGATGGGCCTACATTTTCTCAACTGCCCAAATATTTTGTGACTTTCAGTCTCAGCAGGCATCCCCTTCTCTTCCATAGCAACAGTGAATTTTGGGGATTACTGTGGTGGTTTTTTTTCCCTCCTACCTCTGTGGGAAAATATCACTATTTCTAAGCTGGGATAAATCAGGTCACTGGCTGGAATTCAGTATGGCCCTGTTAGATCTGTTTCTAGAGGGTAGAGTTTGATACAGTACTCAAAGGTAGGCCTTCTTTTGGGAGCCTAGGGAAAAACATAATCAAATTAAATATAATGTCAAGCTCTACCTGTATTTTCTTTTCTGGTTGTGGGGTGTGTTAAAAATGCAATTTCCCTTTAAGAAATAACACAGATATAAGTAATATGCCAAGAACTAATCATCAATTTTAAGGTCACTTCCATAGAAGACTCTTTTATTAAACCAAAAATTTACAATGGATAATGATCAGATACCTAAATGATATAAAACTGCTCTTTCAGAGGACTTCCCTAAAAGCATTTTATGGTACATGGATTGTTTTACTGTGATCATTCCTAGTGATTGGTACAAACCTTTGCCAATGAATGACAAATTTACATACACATCATGTCAGCCAGCAATATTTTGCAGATTTAATTGCTTTAGCTTCAGGCATTCCATGTCAAAATAGAGTGTTTAATGTCCTGCAAGTTGTTCTGTTTCTTTGCAACGTTAAATTATTCTGTAATTTGCCTGTTTTCTTTCTAATGCATTGTCCATTAAGTCCATTAGTAATTTATAATATAAAACATATGATACAACCTTAAATAGCTCGTACAGCTTCTTTTTTAGAAGTTCTGGGTGTGTGTCAAGAAGACCAGAAAACCTGAAGTGCATTTGCGTAAAGCGTTTACCCCTACCTTATATCTCAGTTAAAGAGATCCTCTTTTATGTTGCTAAATTTTAGTGTTAATGTGAACCATACTGTTTACACTAACATGTATATATGTAATATTATACTAATTTTTAATTTTAGATAAAAATAACACTTTTACTTAAAAAAACTCCAAGTAGACAATATAGAATCCATTAAAAGGAAAAGGATAGTATTCTGTGTAGTCAACTATATTTTAATGATAAACTTGATTTTATTCAGTAACGTCTAAGAGAAAGAATGAGAGGAGAAAAAGTTTTTTATGCCCATTTAGTTAAGCCAATTTCAACAAAGATGTACCAATACAGAAACACAGTCTTTGATATGTCTTTGGTTGTTATAGGTTTGAAATAATATTGAAAAGATAATCTTTATTTAGTTTACACTATATCTGTTATCATTTTTAACTGTTAGGATTTTACCTTCTGTCCATTTGTAAAGAATGACTCTTGTTTAGTAACTATTTCTGATGTGGTACTGCTATGAACATGTATATTGTGTTTGGGTATTAAGATTAAATAATTTACATAAATGTGTAAAAGCCAAAGAATGTCAAACAACTGCCCTTCTCTATGAATAGTGCCATGTTCAAAGATAGCCTATTCTTTAGTTATATAATATGTGATAATTTAAAATAAGATTCAAATGAATAATAATAATAACATATTCCTCAGTATATGGTAAACGTCTCTCTTTTCAAGGTAGTATTAGAGTTGTCAAAGAACAAAATGGATTTATCTTTTATGCTTTTGAATGTTCTTATTTGCAAAGATGGAAAGTTTTATTTAAAACATTAAAAATGAAAATTCATATTTTCATGCTATAGACTTACCTTTAATGTTGTCCCCCTCCTCTGCCTTCCTCTGGTCATAAGGGTGTTTCTTTGATTATTATATTTACTGTTGAGTTCCCAGAGTGTCCTTGGATAAGTTTACCTATAATTTCGTTAGTGAGTCTTTGTGATCCTTAAAACAGGTTCAAACAATTCCATAATTGGTGTCCTAAGAACTTTGGAGCACTGGAGGGAATTCTAGTCCAATCTGTTACCTAACAATATATTCAAGACTTTTTAATACCTTTGAACTCATAGAGAAAAGTGTATTGTCTGATTAAATCATCTATAGAGACAGTTAACCGAAGGTTGATATCATCTCTTGATAGTTCCTCATATGGAAGAACACTTTACACTTCAGTGGATTTTGTGAATCAACCATAATACTCACTGGGGAACTTTTAATATGATGTATAATGACATTATATTTGGAGTATTTGAGCTCCATGAGAAGGCTTGCCTCAATTGGCTTTAACTTTAATATTTCAGTTTCTGGAGGAGTATTTTTAAGGGAAGGTTGATAAGGGTGTATATATCAAGATGGTAGGATTTTTCTTCCTTTATAACCTAATTGATCACTTATCAATAAGACACATTTTTTTTTTTTAAAGTTGGTTTTTTATAGCTACATTATTTATTTATTTATTTATTTTTTTTTTTAAGCTGTGTTGGGTCTTCGTTTCGTGCGAGGGCTTTCTCTAGTTGCGGCAAGCGGGGGCCACTCTTCATCGTGGTGCAGGGACCACTCTTCATCGCGGTGTGCGGCCCTCTCACTATCGCGGCCCCTCCCGTTGCGGGGCACAGGCTCCAGATGCGCAGGCTCAGCAGTTGTGGCTCACGGGCCCAGTTGCTCCGCGGCATGTGGGATCTTCCCAGACCAGGGCTTGAACCCGTGTCCCCTGCATTAGCAGGCAGATTCTCAACCACTGTGCCACCAGGGAAGCCCGATTTTTTTTTTTTTTTAAGTCAAGAGGGTTAAAAGAGAATACGTGAGTAGAAAACTATAGGTGAGCTGTACCTGGATTTGGTGGGTTCAAATTCTACTCCATGACTTAGAATGTGAAGCGAGGAACCTGTATCTACCTTGACCTTTGAAACTCTGAATAAAGTGGCAGTTACAAGCATTTTCAACTTCATGTTTCTTGAACTGCCTGGAATAAATTCAGAAGAGATAGAATATACTTTTAACAAACAGTAAGAACTCCTTCACTGCATTAGAAAAGGGCATATTTGAATTATCAAGGAAATTGGGGTTATTGGCAATAACATATATCTTCTTTCATTTCTCTGCTTATTCAATTTCTGATGGAAACTATGGCCAGAGAATTTTACGAAGCCATGTTGAGATAAACGTGGCCTAATATTTCTGGGGGGAAACTCCCTACCCTTTGCTGATTTCCAGAATGTCCATAGTAATTAGAACAGTCCTGCACCGAGAAAGGAGAAAGCTGTGTAAATAAAAATCAGTTAGTTATTCTCCTGCCTGCTTCCCCAGGCCTGTGCCTTTTTTTCTTGCTATCTTTTTGGAATCCTAAGGAATACCTTGATACTCCATCACATGCCTAGGGTGGGGAGGGCACAGAAAAGGTGAGGAGAGGGGTGCTTGTGGCTACATTGCTGTATTGAATTTAATTTTTCATTGATAATTAGACTCTGAAAGCCTCCTGATATTTTTGACCAGCAGGAAACAAAAGCCCACTGATTGACTCAGGAGATGGGTGGGAGCGGCCCCTGCTGTGCTCACACAGCAGCTCCACAAAGACTGAAAACAAGAGCTGTGGCAAATTGGATCACCATGCAAGTTCCAACTGGCCCATTGTGTACAAGTAGTAAATTGGGAGCTGATATTTCTGAGAACTATTTATTAGCAGAGCTTGGTGTTTTACTCCCTCCCTCCCCCGCCCTCCTCCACCCTGTCCTTATTTATTTATTTGTTTTTTAGCAAACCGCTTTTTGTCAGGTTAGATGAGCGATCTAAAGCACTTACAAAAAATTCAGGTAATTATCCAAAGGGTTGTCCAGCCTAGAAATGTACTGATTATATGTAGCAAATGAACACAAAAATTTTCAGCTAATCTTAGCAGGCATTTATGTGCTGTAATTGTACAAAAGGCGAATAGGTGGCATTTACAAGAGTTTCCTGAAATGCAAAAAAAATTTAAAAAATTTTAAAATTCAGTCTTACTGCTGCATGTATTATTAAGATTTTTAAATGGTGATGTCTCGGTGACAGCTTCTGGTGGAGTGATCAGTTCTAACCATTTAGTACAAAAAAGGTGTGAAAATACTAGCCTGTGACCAGTTAGCAGAAATTGTAGTTGTACAAGCCTAGACCTGCATGTCTTACAGAAGAATTGATAACTCTGGAGTTTTTTCAATTTGAGTAATGCAGAGAGGGAAAAATGGAGTCCGTTTCATTAGTTGCTTATGTATGTTCCATCTCTGAGAGTTTTAACTTTTGGTGAGTTGGGAATATGGTATTATTGCTACTACCAAGTTCATAGGGAAAATGTATACAGAAGCTTATGTAACTGTAAAAATTAAAGTTTATATTAATCTTTCACAAAAAGGCTTTTGAGATAATGCCAATTCATTTTATAGATAGCTATTCATTTGATCTTTTACAGACACTTCCACATATGATACATTTTTGTTTCTGTGCTCTTCCACTTTCGTCCAGTGTATAAATTAATTCTATGTCTAATGAACTGATTTGGTGAGAAGAGCTCAGACTAACATGGTTATATACTGGTGCTCCTGTCAGGGAACATCATGAAGACCATTATAGAGAGGGTGCAAGGCATGTTCTGGTCATGATTTTGTTTCTGAGTATTAGGACTCAGCTGTCAAATATTAATGAAGGCCTATGGTGCCGAATAATATATTTGGTGTATTAGGGGTTGAGAAGAGTATGATGCTTGGTTTCTGACATCCAGAAGTTTATCATTTAATAAATAAACAGAAGTGACCAACATAAAACAATTAGTAAACTATTCAACTGCAGAGGTTGTGAGTATAATATTGCAGAGCTATAGGTAGCTGAATGCTTATTTAGGCATTCTTGTAGAAAGAATTGAAATGTAGCCTTCGTTAACCTGGTAGCTAGCATGAGGTAGGTGGGGTTATCATAACTCTGAAAATTATAATACAATTCAAAGGTATCTTAATAAATTAAAAAAAAATTTCATTTGATCCTTGGGAATCAAAGTAGACAATAGAGACTCGGATCCAGAGATCCTGAACAATCTCAAATACTAGGGAGATGTTATTGGAATATAGCATGTTGTAGAAAACTCTTCAACTTTTGCCATTACAGATGTTTCCAAATGGAGAGAAATTGAAGAGAAGCAAAATGAGGTATATTCATAATAGTTCCTCATTGGGTTGCTGTGAGGATTAAATTAGATAAAGCATATATGGTGCCTGGCACATGCTAATTTTTCAATAAATATTAGTTATTTTAAAAATAAAGCTGTCAGTAAAGGTTGAATAGTTTCTCAGGGCCTGGGAATAGAGAATAAGTTGGAAGTGATGTTGCATGCTCTCAGGGGCGCAGGGGGCATGTATCTGTTGGACATGACTCTTTAAGTTAACTGGGGCTGGGCCCAGGGGCTCTCCTTACAGTTCTAGTGCGGACTCCTGATATCACCTGCTTTCCATCACTACAGGAAATAGACCTAATTCCCGGGTCCTGTGGCCTCCTCTCTTTGGCATTTGACATTTTTGTCCTCCCTTCAGATCTAAAAATTCCCTCTTTCCTTGGTTTCTGGGATAATCACTATCTCCTTTTCCCTACCTTTCTCTCAGTCTCTTTTGATGAGTTTTCTTCTTCCACTAGCACCTCTCACTTTTTTTCAAACCTGAGTCCTATTCTTAACCCCCTTTTCTCTTTACTCTCTAGCCTCCCTGAGTGATTCTCATCCTCTTGCATGACACCAGTTCTCATATGATGACTGACAATTCTCCACATCCAGCCCCAGCCTTCCCACTGGGCTCTCAAAATGCATTTCCAGTTTGTTTCTCCTTATATATTCTGTAGTTATCTTAAATTCAGCGTGTTCACACAGCATGTATTTTTTCACAGCAAAAATGTTCCTTTCTCCTATGTTCTTTATAAGTGAATGCTAATCCTATTTTAGGATGTCTGAATGTACCAGTTTGTCTGGGACCAAGGGGTTTCCCAGGGTATGAGACCTTCAGTGCTGAAACTCTGAAAGTCCTGGGCAATCTGGGACTAGTTGGTCACCCTAACCAGACATATCTGAGTTTTTCCTCTGCTTCTCCCTTTCCCTCATCTCCTGCCTCTAGTATCATATCCCAGATATCTCTTTGAAACATTCCCTTCTTTTTTATTCTCAGTATGGCTGCCTGCATTATTTCTTACCTCGGATATTGTAATAGAATCCCACCTGGTATTCTTGACTATAATCTCATTCATCTTATACCCTGCCTGAGTAATCTGCATAAATACAGATCTAATCATCATGGTGCTATTACACAACAAACCAAAAAGTATGGAGAAAATTGAGTTCTGCCATAGATAGAGGGTTTTGTCTCTTCAACCTGGCCACAAGAACCCTGTGACTCTGAAAGGAACTGATTGTAACCTCAGTATAATAGATCTCTGTTAGAGAGCAACACGGTTTTCTCCTCAGCAGCTGGATCAACTTTCCCCCTCTGCCTGGACAACAGCATTTGCTTTTTAACAATTGCTATGGCAGCATCAACTTGCATTAGAATCGAATCAAAATAAAGCCAAAAAATTCTGTGATTATCTATGTACAAAGTTCTAGGTACTAGTAATAGGATAAGGAGAAAAAAATAGCAGAAAATATAAATTTTAATTTAAACATTTGTTTTTTAAAAAACAAATTTGAAATTTTGCAACTTGGGTATATCATCTCAAGCATACCCAAAGAAGCTCATCTTCCTGCACCCTACTGTAGGACCTGTCTCTTGTTTCAACTACAGTCTCACTAATAGTGAAATCATTTATTGCTTGATAATAATATGCTCCATCACCATGTCAGGTACATAAACTTGGAGTGTGTGGTGGTTTTAAAATATATCTGCCAAGTCTTTGATATTCTACCCTTTAACATGTGGAGCCTAATTCTCCTTCTCTTGGGTGTGAGCTGGACTTAGTAGCTTGCTTCTAATGAATAGAATATGGCAGGAGTGACAGTGTGTGGCTTCTGAGAGTAGATCATAAAAGGCATTGTGGCTTCTTCTTTGCTCTCTCTTGGATCACTCACTCTTGGGGAAGCTGGCTTGCATTCTTTGAGGACACTCACATGGCCCTATGGAGATGTCTATGTGGTGAGGAACTAAGGCTTCCTGAGAACACCCAGCACTAACTTGCTGGTGGTGTGAATGAATGATCAAGTTTGGAAGCAGGTCTTCCAGCCCCAGTCAAGCCTTCAGGTGACTGTAACCCCAGCCAACATCTAGACTGCAACCTCCTGACAGACTCTGAATCAGAGCCGCCCAACTAAATTGTCCCTGGATTCCTGACCCATGAAAGTATATGATGTAATAGATGTTTATTGTTGTAAACCACTAAGTTTTGGGGTAATTCATTATGCAGCAGTAGATAACTAATACAGAGTAGTTTTGTGTGATTCCTTCTCTCCTGCTTCCTTCCTTTCAGCCCCTTTCCCAAAGATTCAGGCCTGTAGATCATAATACATTTTTGCTGATTCTTCTGCAGAGAAGCTCTGTTCTTTTCCCTTCACTCACTATATTTATTACTCTGTTATATTCCTTCATCTCTGAATTCTTGGTTTCCTGTGCACTCATTCTGTGGGTCATTCTATCCTCCACTTGCACGGAGACAATTCCCCATAGGTCTCTTGGGTTTTTAAATATCCTGTGAGCAGAAACACTGAGTGCTTTTTTGTTCTGGATGATCTTTTCAAGGAAGCAGGTTTGCTTACTGTCCAGTATAATAAAAATAATCTCTTCCTCTGAAGCAGAGATCAGACAGGTTTGCTTAGTGCCCATTGTAAAAGATTAGGGTTCCATAAATTCAGTATCCCTCAGCTGTAATGCAAACCTACTGTATGTGCAGGATCCTCCTGGCCCTTGTGTATTACTCCCATGGCACTTGGAGGGTAACTGAAGCAAAAATGCTTATGTGGCTGGCTGTACCGTGGGCTTTTAGGACCTTTGTCTCTGATGCAGGATCTCATGACTTCTTTAGACCAACTTGTCAGCTTGCAAGTAAGGTAAAATCTCAGGCTCTTCATAGTTCTTGACAGTTTTAACCCATTCTCAATCATACCTAAAGCTCTAATCATGACCCTTTACAATTAATTCTTTTATTTATTCACCAAATGAAAACTGACTATACATCCTAAACCTCCAGCTGCCTCACTTGAAACTGCACATTTTTGGGGATACATCTTAACAAGTGCTTAGGCAAGGCTAGTCTCAAGCACACTCTTCTCATGTCTGCCTTGGAATTCTAGAAGGTGACAATATTTTTGTCTGTTATAGCTTCCTCTTATTCTTCTCCATGGAACCATGACATTAACCGTTCACAAGATAAATGTGTAAAACTCACCTCTTCTGGAACCATTTACCCATTGTTCTTTACCTGATTCTGGTCAGATTTACTCCTTCCTTACTTTTTTCTATCCCCTTCAGGTAGTTAACTCTTACATGTTACACAACAGTAGTTAACTGTAGACATAAATCTATGTTTTTTTAAAATCATATGTTACCCCATAAAGATGTCTTTTCTCCTATACAGGATGAGAAAGTCCTTGAAAATAAGAGACTTGGAATTTGTTTCCTTAGTAAGACACGCAGATCTGGACAGTATGCTTTACATTGTGGTCACTTAGCAGTGCTGGCAGACCCAGATGTTCTGGTTTTCTGGGATAATCTGAATATCATCTGGTGATATTGCCTTGTTTTTTGAACATAGGCTTAGAAACAATCACTGAAATAGCTCCAATCCTAGGCGGCAGATGGCAACCCTTGAAATGGCCTCTGGCTGCCGTTGCCAAGCCATTCCCCTTTTCTAGTCCGTCTTTCTTACCAGTCTTAGCCTTTATCTGAGACTTTTTACTCTTTCCCTCAGGCTCCTATAGTTTAAGTCATCCTCCAGAAGAAAAAAAAAATACCACCAAAGCTCTTCAATCTTTTGTCCGCTGAATAACTCTTCAGTACTCTTTCTTATGCCCTTTAATGTTCTCTCTCTGAGATAAGATTGGGCTCCTTGGTTTCATATTCTATTCTCTGTGGGAAAGCATTAAAAATAAGAACTAAACAAAAAGTTTCACTGTAAGGAGTATTTTTTTTTTTTTTGGTCTCTTTTCTTTTTGATGTTTAATCTATTCTGCAAACACAGAATTTTGGTTAATCTCTCCTTCACTTTATATATCTGTACTCCTGGAAGTTCAGTCCTTGTGGGCAGTTTTGTTTCTTTTTTTTTTGACAACTTTTATATATAGCCTTTTAGGGATCATCTCCCTTCTCCAGACCAACTCTGCTCCAGGCTCATAAACTTGAAGCAGCGCGTGTATGTCTGTGTGTGTGTGTGTGTGTGTGTGTGTGTGTGTGCACGCCCGTGTGCACACACATCAGAAAGAGATGAAGAATTTTCTCACCAAGCAGGCTCTTTCAAGTGTCCTCAGCTAGTTTTAGAATCTGTGAGTAGGGTGAGGAGGCAGAGGGTGAATTTGTCCCCTGATGATTCACATGACCAACAGCTTCTTCAGTTCTGTGAAGTGATAAGACAGCAGTTTCCCCTACCAGTTTCTTGACTTGCCATCCTGTAATTTGAATGGGCCCAAGTGCTAATATGTGAATTAGTCAAAAGAATAAAATTAAGGCTCATTTTCATGTTATGGCCATGTGACATGGGGATTTATAACTAAAGGCATTTTATTGGTAAAATGAGATAATACATGGAAAATGCAATATAAACTTCTTGATACTATTATTCTTTTAAATTGCTATAAAAACAATGAAAAGAAGCTTTATCATTTTGGTCTTATGAAAATAGAAAGTATTCTTTTTTATTCTATTAGTTTTTATCGAAGAATTAAGTGGTATTGTTCTAAACTTTGAAAATATTTTTACAAGTGATTTTCAGGAAAAATTAGGTACATGTAGACTATTTCACTTGACATTTCAATATTAGAAGGTTGGGCCAGATTATTACCTACATTACATAATAAGAATTTTCTAGAAATTACTACATAACTGGCAGAGACATTGGCTTAAATTACCATGATATATCTAAAAGTGTCTGTTGAAGACATACATATATTGATAAAAATTGTAAAATATTTCAAACATACAAAAAAGGAAAATAATAAAACATATATCCAGTTTAAGCCTATTACCTTTTTCCTATTCTTGCCCCAAATCCCATTCTCTTCTTTCCCTCTGTATAGGTAAATTTGATTTTACTATATCACTGGTTGTGTTCCCCAGGAAACAAGCTCTGAGACTCTGAGATTTTTATGTGGAAGCTTCTTGTGGGGTACTCTCAGGAGACACACCTGTGAAAGGTGAGAGAAGTGGAATTGGGTATAGTTGGGAGAAGCTGAGCTAGGATGCAATCACAACAGACGTTTCAACTGACCCTGAGTCTGGGATGGCCCTGTAAAATTGTCTCAATTGAAACAAGGAGGCCAAGTATTTGTACCCCCCAATTAGCTAGTCATTGGATGCAGTCTTTTCCTGAGGAAGAGGTATAACCCTGGGTGAGATAGCTTTTTTCTACTGAACTCTAAGTTTGGCAGTTATGCTGCTATAAACATTCATGTACAGGCTTTTGTGTGAACATAAGTTTTCATTTCTCTAGGTTGAATACCTAGAAGTAGGATTTCTGGATCATATGGTAAGCATAGGTTTAATTTTATAATTAAACCAAACTGTTTTCCAAAGTGGCTGCATCATATTGCATTCCCATCAGCAATATGTGAGAGTGCCAGTTGCTCTACATGCTCATCAGCACTTGGTATTGTCTTTTTAGAAAGTCTTTCTAATACATGTCTAATGGTCTTTCATTGTGGTTTTAATGGGCAGTTCCATAATGTCTAATGATACTGAACAACTTTTCATGTGTTTGACATTTATATGTTTTCTTTTGTGAAGTATCTGTTCATATCTTTTCCCATTTAAAAAAATTAGGTTGATTGTTTTCTTTTCTTTTTTTCTTTCTTTTGGCCACAATGGGCGGCCTGTGGTGGGATCTTAGTTCCCTGACCAGGGATCCAATCTGGGCCCTTGGCAGTGAAAGTGTAGAGTCCTAATCACTGGACTGCCAGGGAATTCCCATAGGTTGATTATTTCCTTATTGCTGAGTTTTGTGCGTTCTTTCTATATTCTGGAAACAAATCTTTTGTCAGATATGTGACTTATAAATACTTTTTCCCCAGTCTATATCATGTCTTCTCACTCTCTTTATGATTTCCTTCATAGAACCATTGATGAAGTCCAATTTATGATTTCTTTTTTCTTTTATGGATTGGTCTCTTGGTGTCCTCTAAGAACTCTTTGATAACCCAAGGTCATGAAGGTTTTTTTAAGCTGTTTTCTTCTAAGAGTTTTATATTTTTATGTTTTACATGTAGGCCTCTAATTCAGTTTTTAGCTAACATTTGTGTATAGTACTAGGTATAAATTGAAGTTCATTTTTCTTTTTTATTGCATGTGGCTATCCAGCTGTTCCAGCACCATTTGTTAAAAAGACTGTCCTTTCTCTATTGAATTGTCTTTGCACCTTTGTCAAAAATCAATCAGCCATATTTAGGTGGATATATTTCTGAACTTTCTATAATGTTCCATTGATCTATGTGTCTATCCTTTCATTGTTCATGAATGTCTTGATTACTGTAGCTTTATAGCACATCTTAATTTTGGGTAATGTGAGGACACAACAAGAAGACAACCATCTGTAAACCAGGGAGCAGGCCTTCACCCAAAACCTGATCTGCCAGCACCTTGATCTTTGAATTCCCAGCCTCCAGAAGTGTGAGAAAGAAATGTATGTTGTTGAAGCCACCATATTATGGTATATTTGTTATAGCAGCCCAAACTAATTAAGATGGTCGCATAGACAAATCCACAATTATAGTTGCAGACTTCCAACACTCCTCACTCGGTAAACTATAGAATAAGCAGACAGAAAAGCAACAAAGATATAGGAAGTTTGAATACTACCAACCAATCTGACCTAATTGACACTTATAGAACACTACCCAACAACAATGGAATACACATTCTTTTCAAGTGTCTATTAAATATTCACTGAGATAGACCACATTCTTAAATTTCAAAGAATTGAACTTATTCACATTCTGTTCTGTGACCATAATAGAATTAAACCAGAAGACAATAACAGAAGGATATCTGGAAAATCTGTGAATATTTGGAAATGAAATAACACACTACTTAGTAATACATGGGTCAAAGAAAAGTCTCAAGAGAAATTAGGAAATATTTTGAACTGAATGAATTAGGAAAAAAATGACATGTCAAAATTTCTGGGATATAACTACAGCAGTGCTTAGAGGGAAATTTATGGTATTAAATGTTAACATCTGAAAAGAAGAAAGGTTTCGAATTAATGATCTAAGTATCCACCTTAAGAAGCTAGAAAAAAAAAACAAACAAAACAACTGCAAACTGAGCCCAAAGAAAGCAGAAGGAAGGAAATAGAGATAAGAGAAAAAAAAATCAATTAAATTGAGAATAGAAAAACAAAAGAGAAAATCAATGAAACCAAAAGCTGTTTCTTTAAAAAACAAAATTAAAACATGGATAAGACTCTAACCAGACTGATCAGTAAAAAGAGAGAATACAGAAATTAGCAACATAAGGAATGAAAGAAGGGTTATCACTGCAGTGGTAGGTGCATGCATATTTAGAATTGTTGGGTCTTGTTGGTGAATTGGCTCTGTTATCAGTATGTAAATTCCCTCTTTGGCAATTTTTTTGGTTCTAATATCTGCTTTATCTTATATTAATATATCCATGCCAGCTTTTTAAAAATTAGTGTTTGCATGGTATATTCTCTTCCATCTTGTTATTTTTTAACTTATTCTTTTATAATTAGGTTTAGATGGATTTTTAAAACAGCATATAGTTGAATCTTTAAAAATAACCAATCTGACAATCTCTGTCATTTAATTGGTGTGTTTAGAACATTTAGTGTAATTGGATATGGTTGGGTTTAGGTTTACTATTGTGTTGGTTTTCTATTTATCCCTTTTGTTTTTCATATCTTTGTTTTTGGCTTCTTGTCTTCTTTTGATTTGTTAGAATATTTAGAATTCCATTCTCATTTATCTATAGTGCTTTTCAGTATATCGCTTTGTACAGTTTTTCTTTTAATGGTTGCTCTAGGGATTACAATATACATATCAAACTTCACACAATCTATTTAGAATTAATATTTTACCATTTCAGATAAAATTAAGAAACCTTAGATCCCTTTACCTTTTCCCATTTTTGATGTAGTTGTCATATGAATTACATCTACTTACATTGAAATTCTATCAGGCAGTGTTATAATTTTTGCTTTTAGCAATCATACATATTATAACAAACTTTAGAGGCAAAATAGTCTATTTTATTTACTCAAATATTTACAGTTTCTGTTGCTCTTCCTTCATTCCTGACCTTTCAAGTTTCCTTCTGTTAGTGCTTTCATTCTAAATGAAGATCTTTCTTTAGCATTTCTTTAAAAGCATGTATGCTAGTGACACATTTTCTTAGTTTTCCTTCATCTAAAAATGTCTTTATTTTGTCTTCATTTTGATGGATTTTTTTTCCTTTTTTAAAAAATTGAAGTATAGTTGATTTACAATATTGTGTTAGTTTTAACAAAGTGATTCAGATATATATATATGTAATACATATATTGTTTTTCAGATTCTTTTCCATTATAGGTTATTACAAGATATTGAATATTGTTCCCTGTGCTATACAGTAAGTTATTGTTGTTTATAGGTTTTATATATAGCAGTGTGTATCTGTTAATCCCAAACTCCTAATTTATCTGTTCCACCCCCATTTTCTTTTTGGTAACCATAAGTTTGTTTTCTATGTCTGTGAGTCTGTTTCTGTTTTGTAAATAAGTTCATTTGTATCATTTTTTTAGATTCCACATATAAGTGATATCACGTAATATTTGTCTTTCTCTGTCTGACTTACTTCAGTTAGTATGATAATCTCTAGGTCCATCCACGTTACTGCAAATGACAGTATTTTATTCTTTTTCTTTTTTTTGGCTGAGTAATATTCCATTGTGTATATATACCACATCTTCTTTATCCATTCATCGTTGATGGACACTTAGGTTGCTTCCATGTCTTGGCTATTGTAAATAGTGCTGCTATGAACATAGCATGGGGTGCATGTATCTTTTCAAATTATAGTTTTGTCCACATATATGCCCAAGAGTGGGATTGCTGGATCATATGGTAACTCCAGTTTTTTAAGGAACCTCCATGCTGTTCTCCATCATGGTTGTACCAATTTACATTCCCACCAACAGTGGGAATTTACATTCTCCACACCCTCTCCAGCATTTGTTACTTGTAGACTTTTTAATGATGGCCATCCTGACTGGTGTGAAGTGATACCTCACTGTAGTTTTGATTTGCATTTCTCCAATGATTAGTGATGCTGAGTATCCTTTCATGTGTTTGTTGGCCATCTGTGTATCTTCTTTGGAGAAATGTCTATTTAGGTCTTCTGCCCATTTTTGTGACTGGGTTGTGTTTTTTTTTGTTGTTGTTATTGAGTTGTATGAGCTGTTTGTATATTTTGAAAATTAAGCTCTTGTTGGTCACATCATTTGCAAATATTTTCTCCCAGTCTGTAGGTTTTCTTTTCATTTTGTTTATGGTGTCCTTTGCTGTGCAAAAGCTTATACGTTTGATTAGGTCCCATTTGTTTATTTTTGCTTTTATTTCTTTTGCTTTGGGAGACTGACCTAAAGAAACATTGGTACAATTTATGTCAGAATGTTTTTCCTGTGTTCTCTTCTAGTTTTATGGTGTCATGTCTTATATATTTAAGTCTTTAAGCCATTTTGAGTTTATTTTTGTGTATGGTGTGAGAGAGTGTTCTAATTTCATTGATTTATATGCGCTGTTCATCTTCTCCAGCACCACTTGCTGAAGAGACTGTATTTTCCCCAGTGTGTGTTCTTGTCTCCTTTGCTGAAGATTAATTGACCATAGGTGTATGGGTTTATTTTTAGGCTCTCTGTTCTGTTCCATTGAGCCATATGTATATTTTTGTGCCATTACCACACTGTTTTGATTACTGTAGCTTTGTAGTATTGTTTAAAGTCTGGAAGGGTTATGCCTCCAGCTTTGTTCTTTTTTCCTTGGGATTGCTTTGGCAATTTTGGGTCTTTTGTGGTTCCGTATATATTTTAGGATTATTTGTTCTAGTTCTGTGAAAAATGTCATGGGTAATTTGATAGGGATCATATTAAACCTGTAGATTGCTTTGGGTAGCATGGCCATTTTAACAATATTAATTCTTCCAATCCAAGAGCATGGGATATCTTTCCATTTCTTTGAATCATCTTCAATTTCCTTTATCAGTGTTTTATAGTTCTTAGTGTGTAAGTCTTTCACCTTGGTTAGGTTTATTCGTAGGTATTTTTTTTTGATGTGATTTTAAATGGGATTTTTTTTTTTTACTTTGTCTTTCTGATATTTCATTGTTAGTGTAAAGAAATGCGACAGATTTCTGTATGTAAGTCTTGTATCCTGCTACCTTGCTGAATTTGTTTATCAGTTCCAATAGTTTTTTGTGGAGTCTTTAGGGTTTTCTATATATAGTATCATGTCATCTGCATATAAGGACAGTTTTACCTTTTCCCTTCCAATTTGGATACCTTTTATTTCTTTTTCTTGTCTGATTGCTGTGGCTAGGACTTTCAATACTATGTTAAATAGAAGTGGTGAGAGTGGGCATCCTTGTCTTGTTCCAAAATTTAGTGGGAAGGCTTTTAGCTTTTCACTGTTGAGTATTATATTGGCTGTGGGTTTGTCATATATGGCTGGCTGGATGAATGATGGATATTTTTGATACAGAATTAGGTTGACAGTTCTTTTCTTTCAACACTTCAAATATATCATTCAGGTGCAGGGGCCCTGCCAGGGGATGTGGCTGGAGGTCCCCACCATGTGTGCTCACCAGGGAGTGTGGCAATCCTGACCAGGCCGAGTGCTGCCCAGGTGGGAGCAGTGGAAAGCTCAATGGCGGTGGTCATGACTCTGCCAGTGGGCAGCCGGGGTTAGGAGAAAGGAAATGCTGGCTTCCCAGTGGGCCTTGGCTAAGGCACACAGGAGGGGTTTGGGGGAAGGTTGCTGGCTTTGGCCTTGCCTGGGGTGAGATGGTGAATCTGGAACACAGCTATTATGATAAGTGGTGATGTAGCGGATGCCATGGATGCTTCAGTGTTCTCAGCCAGGTGGAGACAGGAAATGATTGAAATGGCCTAGCTTTCAACAGGTAGGCACCAAAGCAGTTGAAAAGTAGATAAAGGAGCCTGAGAGAGCTGCATTGGAGACATGACTTTAATGTACAGCCACAGAGGGCTTTTAAAGACCTTGCTCCAGAATTAGATATATCCACCAAACAGAGATAGCGCTAGTGGAGAACAGACCTTGAAGTACCTTCCTAGTTGAAAAGAGGGCCCATAAGGAGCCAATCCACACACACCCACTTCCTTCTAAACCTGTGGTTCTCAGCCTTATCAGACCCATTGTCCCTTATAACAAGGATTCTGTAATGCTCCTTTAATATCCTAGAATGAAATTTATAGAATATATAAATAAAGGCAATCTAATTTGAATAAAAGGAGATTGAAAAATAATTTAAAATGAAATAACATGTATTTCAAAAAACATAATTCCAATGTCTTCTAGACTCCATAGTTTCTGTGGTTTTTTTTTCTAATTTTTTAATTGAAGTATAGTTGATTTACAATGTTGTGTTAGTTTCAGGTATACAGCAAAGTGATTCAGTTATACATATATGGACTCCATCGTTTCTGATAAGAAAGCTACAATAATTAAAATCCCCCTTCACCCTTCCCCCACCTCCAGTATGTAATGTGATTTTTCCCTAGCTACTTTCAAGATTTAAAAAGTTTATCTCTGGTGTTCAGCATTTTCATTACGATATGTCTGGGTGTGGTTTTCTTTAAGTTTATCCTGTTTGGTTCACTGAGGTTCTTGGATCTATAAATTTAAGCCTTTCACCAAATTTGGGGCATTTTTAGTCATTATTCAAATATTTTTCTGTACCATTCTCTTTTTCCTCTCCTTCTGGGATTCCAATGAGATAAGTGTTAGACCTTTTGATATTGTTCCAGTGGTCTCTGAGGCTTTGTTTATTTTTAAACTTTTTTTCTATTGTTCAGATTGGATAATTTCTACTGAGATATCTTCAAGTTCACTGACTCTTTCTTCTTTCATCTCCATTCTACTATTGAGTCTGGTGTATTTTTAAATTTCTGTTACTGTATTTTTCAGCTATAGAATTTTCTTTTAATTCTTCTTCTGTAGGTTCTGTTTCTTTCATGAGAATGTCTGTCATTCCATTTGTTTCTAGATTGTTTGTCCTTACTTCATGTGGTGTGGTTGTAATAGCTGCCATAGTTTTTTTTATTGTTGTTTGTTTTGTTTTGTTTGATAATTCCAACATTTATGAGTCATTTCAATGTTGGTATCTGTTGATTGCCCTTTCCTTTCAATTGTTTATATTTTCCTAGTTCTTTGTATGTCAAGTAATTCTGGATTGCTTCTTGGCCTTTTGAATACTGTGTTATGAGATTCTGGGTTCAGTTAAAATCTTCTGGAGAATGGCTTTTTTTTTTTTTTTTTTTTTTTTTAGCAAGCAACCAGCACTATTAGATTTAGACTTCAAGTCCTGACCTGGTTTCTGTGGGCTTAGTTCTAATGTCAGTTTAGTTTTTAAAGACTTTGCAGTGCTGTTCTGGTTTTCACCACTTGCACACCTTCCATGGTGGTCTACACTGTAGTTCAGTTCTCAAAGCCTTTGCTGTGCTGATTCTGGTAGATTTCATGCATATTCAGATTGAGAGTGAGTTCAAGGCTTCAAACAGAGGTTTAATGAATTGCTTTCTCCCAGCTTCCTTCTTTCCAGATTTATTCAGCACTTCTATGTGATTATAGTGTGTGTGTGTGTGGGGGGGGGAGTCCATATTAACTTAGCCTATCAATTTGCCAAAACCAGAAGTCTACATAATTTCATTAAATGAGGACTTGCATTCATGTAAATTTTTTACAACCAAATGATGTAATTTTCACTGTGATATTTTAAAACTTTTATCAAAAGTTTATGTAGCAGATGATGTTAATGTCCCACTACTATTTCCTCAGATTCCTTTACTGTTTTGTTCATGTTGACTCCCAGAGGTTTCCACTCCTGACAGCCAGAGCCTGCACTGCTTTGTCAGAATGCTGTTCTTAGGCTGTGGGTGTCTAGTTTGCCTGTGGACGTCTGAAAAGCATGGGGATTTACATCTTCAGGGAGCAGCCCTGATACCAGTGGCCAATAAAGACAGGACTGTAATATTCCACCTCCCTCACTCCTGATATGGATAATCTTTAGGTATAACCTAAACTGTCTGCACAGCTCCCTTGTGGAATTGAGCTAAAGCTATCCCTTATGGGATTTGTTGGATATTGGCATCCTTGCTTTGCTTCCTTAATTTCCCTGCCCACTTCCCCATTGCTTTACTAGCTTTTTTTTTCCTTGGGAAACTTCGTAAGAAATAACTTTCACATCAATCCTTGTCCTGGGATCTGCTTCTGGGAATACACTGTGGCAAGCAGAATTCTAAGACAGCCTTCAAGATTTCCTGGTGCACATGCCCTGTATAATCCCCTCCTCTTGAGCATGAATGGGACCTGTGACTATAAGATAGTCACTCCTTTAATTAGGTTACATTATATGGCAAAGGTGATGGGTAATAACTCCCTTGATTAGATGGGACTTAATTTTAATTCTGGAGAGAGAGAGATTCTCCTGCTGGACTTGAAGAATTAAGCTGTTATACTGTGAGAAGGCCACATGGCAAGGAGCTGCAGGGCCTCTAGAAGCTGAGTGGTCCTCAGCTGACAGACAGCAAGAAGGAGGGGACATCAGGCCTACAATAGCAAGGACCTGAATTCTGCCAGTCACCACGTGAACTCAAGAAAAATACACAGCATGGCTTAGATGGCAGCAGCCTTATTAGATCCTGAGCAGAGGAACCAGTTAAGCTGTGCCTGGAATCCTGCCCATGGAAACTGTGAGATTTATAAGTGTAGGTGGTTTTAAGTAGCTAAATTTGTGGTAATTGGTTACACAGCAATAGAAAACTAATACAGTAACCTAAGGTGGAAGTTAGTTATTCCAGTGCTCTCTATTTTCTCACTAATGTTATCAATACTGTAATATTGAGTGATGTTGATGATGATGATTCTGAAACAGCTTCTGAATTATTCAAGACCACTGTGTGTTTAGTTATTCAGGAATCATTTGTTGAGTGACTGGCATGTGTTAAGACACTTTACTAGGTTTTGAGGTGATATCAAGGTGAATATTATCCTTCTTGACTTAAAGGAACTGATATTGCAGAGAGTAGGGGAAGAGTCAATTGTATATGAATAATGATATTATAAAACATACTCATAAAAAGTGCTGTAAGGAAGGTTATAAAGGAGCTTTTATGGGAAGACTCTGCATGGAGTCTCCGTTAGAATTAAATTTAATGCATGTAATGTGTCTACCTCAGTGTTGAATTCACAGTTGGGGTTCAAAAAAAGATAACAGAGTGGTCTAGCGGATGGAGTAGTGATTTGAGAATCAGATGGACCTGGATTTAAGTCCAGTCTCTTGGACTTACTAGCTGTGTGACTTTGGCAAATTATATTATTTTTACTCAACTCTCTCAGTGGTTAAGTGTTTTACAAACTTGTAACCTAAACTATGCTCAGGAGCAAATTATTTATATCCTGTCCCCCAAATTATTATGATATTCCATAACTTCTGGTAGAGAGAATGAATTGGAAAAGGGAAGCTCGAGTAATAATCTGATAGGAGATGCAGAGAGCCTAAAGTCAGTGGCAGTAGAAAGAGGAGTGAGAGTGGATTAGAGATATTGAGAAAGTAGAAGAGACAGGATGTTGAAGATGATTGTATGTGGCGGGGGATGGGAGGATGGGGGGATGAAAGAAAGAAGTAAAAAAGTAACTGAACAGTATGATATTCTGCATTTATAATGTATTATATCACTTGATCCTGTGGTCTTTAATCTTGCAGTAGCAGAGCGTAGTCAGTATGAGCATGGGCTCTGGAGTCAGACTACATTGTTAAAGTCTAGCTCTTCTGCATTCTTGTAGTGACTTTGGGCAAATTACTTAATCTTTCTTACCTTTCTATTTGTAAAATGAGAATACTAATAGTACTTACTTCACATGATTGTGGTAAGAGTTAGCTGAGTGGCTCTACATCTTAGAATAGTGCATGGCATAAAGAAAACTGCTTTGTAAATGGGAGCTATTGTACTAGGTATCACTAAATACATTAATTATTATCATTTAATAATAATTATATCAATAGTTATTAGTAAAAATAAATTAAATATATTAAAATATGTGAAAATATTAACCTATATATTAAAATATAATGCTATTATATTAACATTTTAATAATAATCAACATTTTAAAATATATCAAATATATTTTATAAAATATATCAACCATATTAATCACTACTTTAATAATAAAAGTATTAATAGTGGCCACACAATAGCAATACATCATTTGAATCACGACCCCTTCCTCCTACCTCACTTTCTCTCTACCCACTCTTCACATCTTAGAGCCTATCCATCCTCCTCCAGGGCTCAGCTAAAAACATTATGCTTTCCATAAATTCTTCTCTGATTCCACCTACCCTCTGAAATTTCATTAGTATACTTATGTTTCTCTTATGGCATTTATAACTCCTCCCTCTTTGTCTCCTGGTGAAAAAGGTCTTATCTTGAACTGCATATGATAAAAATTCAATATTTGTTGAATGGATACATGAATTAAGAGCATTAATAGAACTTTTAAGAGCCCTTAAGCTATTCACTTGCCTTTCTCTATTAGTTTCTCACTAGCAACAGAGTGCTATTTTAATTCATAACAGGAGCTCTGAAAATAAAAGATACCAGCCACACAAAACAGCTTAATTTTTCAGTTCTTATTGGAAATCTGTGGGGAATCTCTGACTGTCTTTTCTTGGACAAAATAGTAGTGTTGTGGAGAGTAGCCAGGGGGGGTTAGAGTGGTTTGAAAGCATGATAATGCTAAGTGGGGGCAATGCTACTGTTAATTCTGTAGGTGGGAAAGTTATCTGTATATTGAAAAATTATTTTGGAACTCATTTAAAAATTTTAATGTAATCCACAAAAGACATGCATCCCTTTGGATTGGAGGTAGACATTTATTTTGTGCATGGTGGAGAATGGTTTGGAGCCTTGCATTTTGGTGCTCAGAAAACACTAATTTCCTAGTTGGACATAGGAGCATCAGGTGCTTCATCTCAAGACGTCAAGATGAGAAGATGATGTTTTTCCCTGACATCAAGAGCATAGGAATGAATAATATGTAGATAGTTCTTAGAGTATATGAATGGTATGCTTTGTTTTGAGTGGGGAGATGTTTCTCCTTATTCTTTTAAAAGAAGAAATCAATGTGAGTTTTATAAAATACCTATGGTTAAACTCCCGTTTTCCTGGTAATGGCTTTGAGGAAATGCTTCAGAATCTTGGACACTGGATTTATTTATTTATTTATTTTTGGCTGTGTTGGGTCTACGTTGCTGTGCGTGGGCTTTCTCTAGTTGTGTTTAGCGGGGGCTACTCTTCGTTGTGGTGCACGGGCTTCTTGTTGTGGTGGCTTCTCTTGTTGTGGAGCACAGGCTCTAGGTGCATGAATGGGGTGCTTTTTGTTACGCAGATGTAACATGTGCTTTTTCTCTTGTACAATGCAGGGATAGTTGTAATTATCATAATACCTAGCTAGTTAGCTATTCTGTGAGACTATGATTATGCAGAGTTTAGAGAGAAGTTTATTTATGAACTATTCTCAAGGGAAAGAAAAAAACAAAACAAAAGCAAAGAGCTAAGCCAGCACATCATCTAATTCTCAATGTAAAATAATGCAGAAGTGCGGAAGATGAACATCTGATTTGTCACATCTGATACACTAATGTTTTATCCAAAAGGAAGAACACATTGTAACTTGCTCAGTCATCTGCATAAACACCACCTGGCCCTTTACAGGCACCTACTCAAGTAACAGGAGTCACCGAATGGCAGCTCTGCTCATAGCCCTTCCACTGGTAGAAATAGAAAAATCTCTTTTCTTTCCTTAAAAACAAAGCATTTATGTATCAAAGTAGCAGCATTTAACTCATTTTTTTTTTTTAGCAGCGTAAGATCTAGGTGATTATAGTGAAGCCACTGGAACCTTCCATATTAGGGAATATATGATCACAAATTGCCTAGTTTTTGAACAGCTAAAAAAATTCATTATCCTTTAAAAAGAGGGTAGATCAAAACAGACCTTGTACAATAAGGTATTTATTGCAACGTGAAGCCACCCACCGGGTATATCACTTAGTAAGTCTTGTGTTGGAACAGCTATAGTTTTTAGTGTAAAATATTTTGCCAGAGATAGGAGATTATTTTTCCCCTCTGAACCGACACATTCTGGTTGTATGCCTCAGTGAGCATACCTTTGTGCTACATTACACACAGAGAGGTAGCATCACATTTTGTAGTTTTACTAATATAAAAATCAGGAACCTGGATCACTAAAGTATATCAGTCTTGCATGTTTTCAAAGGAAAGTAAATGGGGTGGTGAATGATACTGATAGGTGGTCATAAAAAAAGGTTTGGAAAACCAAATTTCGCTTGCCTCTACATTTTAGATTCAAGTTGATAACTAGAGGATGTCAACTACCTTGTTTTCCCTGTTGAGAAAATCCTGCCAGTCTCAGTGTATTTTTGCAGACAGAGGACAATTGAGTAAGTTAGTCTTCTGGGTGTACCAGCTTTTTGTTTTTATTATTTTAAGGAGGAGATAGTGTTCAAGAGTATTGAACTCTGCCTTTGGCCCATTCTTTTATTGACTGCCTGTGGGACATCTGTAGACTCCCAAAATTCCTATCTTTAAATATATCTTCCAGTCATCTGTCACCCTAAAATTTTTCCTGGGGCCACTTGGGAAGTAACAGTCTGTAGCTCTTTTGTAATGGGTTTCTGGATCACATGCCCTGAATTAGTGCTTCCATTAATAGCCTCCTTATGCTTTTTTTTTGGTGGTGGTGGTGGTTGGACCCTCCCTGGTTTTGGATTTAATGCCTTATGATATTATGCAGTTTAATTGTCCAGGCAACCTATGTCAACCCAAGGCAAATGTTTAATTTTGTTTACATTGTTCAAGTGCATCTTTCATTTATCTTTCATTTGGCATAGAATCTTATCTTAACTGTATCCCCTGATTCATGTTGGAAAGTGTGGCTGGATTAGGGAGAAGAAGGATCTTATTCTTTTCCCAGTTCCCATTGCAGCCTGGACAGTAATTTCATTCATTCGTCTGTTCTATTAACAAGTTTAAAGTTCCTACTATGTGAGAGTGTTGAGGAGAGAATGATGAAAAATAGACATGGTCCCCACCTTCATGCTTTATGCTTTATAGTCTAATAAGTTTGAACAAATATTCATGATTCCAGAAATAACTGATAAGGTTTCTGCTTCAGGGTCAGGATGAGGGTATTATTTCAGCAGTTAACATGAAATTACCTTTAAAAATACCTAGCACACACTAAGCATTATGTTACATGTCATCTCATTTAATCTGTATTTTAATTTGCAAACTTACAAATAGATAATATTAGTCTAATTTTCCAGATAAGGAAGTTTTAGGCAAGTCCCATAACTTTCCAAATGTTAGACAGCTACCCAGGTCTATATGATTGTAAAGCCTAATTGCTAAGTTTTTACATTGGTATCAGGAGCTGAACAACCTACCTCTGCAAAGTGAATCTAAACTTAGGTTACATAGATGAATAAATCAAAAGTATTATTTCCTTTTGATGCTGACCAAAAGCTGTAAACTCAAATGTCTACAAAGAAACCAGGCAGGTCTCATAGTATGGTGAAGCAAGAGGGTAATAATAAGGAGTGGTGGGTACTGTAGTAAATTCAGACTTACATCCTTTGCCTAAATCTTCCAGGTGATTGCTTCTGTATGTGTGTGAGGACCCAAGGATAGTGTCATTGCTAGACTATATAGCACCTTTGTGCAAATTAAAACGATACTCCTTCCTTTCGGTGGATATATACCTGGCGTGGCAAATGAGTGCCTGTTGGATGTCAGCCCCACTTACCATTTAGGCTGATTCTCTGTGCAAGGCATAGCCGATAACAGTCTTTTTCAAGAGAAGCTGGGCATGTGGATTTTTAAAGTGACATTTCTTGATTTTTAAGTGTTGGCAATGAATTCAAATTTAAAAAAAAACCCACTGTGTGGGTCAAATAAAAGTCATCTATATGTTGGATTTGGTCTGCTGGCTACCATTTGAAACTTCTGAATTATACGCTAAGGCTCAGAAGTGAAAAGTAAAAGTTTTTATTTATTTGGTCATCATGATCCTTAAAAAGCTACAGACAAAAGTATTTTCAACTTTGATCTGATCCCAGAAGTAAGAAGCATTTTAAGTATCTGAATCCTAAAGGCTAATGTGAAGAGAAATCATCTTTGTCTCTGAGAAATCTAGCTCTGCTAGCATGAAAAATTCTCAGGTGTTTTATTTGATAATTACCTATATCTAGCAAGAATACCTAGAAGTTAAACTCATCAAGGTTAATTGTGAAAAGTAAGTAGAATTTGTGTAAATCTCAAATTACCTTGAACTTTTCTTTTGGATGTAGAGTATTAGTCATGGCCTGTGAGTGTGTTACAGTAATATTTGATGATGCTAATAAGTTGAGCTGAGAATAACACCAGAGAAAATTTGCATTATCTTACCCATAAAAGACTTTGCCTTCCGGTCGTGGATTTAGGTTGTCCCTAAATAATTTTTCCATAGTCTAAGGTACTTATGGTTCATTTTAAGTTTTAGCTCAGTTTTGTCTTTATAATAACTCATTCTTTTAATGTTATTTAAGCAAATAAAGCCAAATCATGCCTTACTTGGGGCAATGGAATCGTGAAAGATATGTATCACAGTGAAAAGGGATAGGTACCAAAGGTATAGCCAACAACCTTTGTGCCTTCTGAGCTGGTACTTCAGGGAAATCTTGTCTTGAGGAATAATGGGAAGTTGCCCAGAGAGAGAGAACAAATTGATACTTTTTAGAGGTGGGAAGAAAATACCAGGTCTGTGTGAATGATTACTAATGACCTCTTTTGATGAAATGCAATTCTTTCCAGAGACTAGAGTTGTTTGGTCCTTGTGTAGTCATTACTTTTGTGAAGTTCCATAAACATGAAATCCTTTTTCATCTTCAGGGAAAGTAGAGCATAGGTCAGTGGGAACACTTTATTTTTTTCCTTCTCGCCTGCAAATGAAATTTGTATAACTCTGTGCCTAAGCTTTTAATGAACCCAAATTGCAAAACTGCAAAAATTTAAGCTACACACATGAAATTGCCACAAGCCTATCTAGTTGTGTAGACTCTAATGCATTCTGGAGAAGAGTGTCCTTTTTGTTCAGAGGGAATCCTAGAATTAATTTTGATTGGATTCCCAAAACCTGGCACTAAAGTGAAAAGGTTTCACTAGAAAATAAGTAGGAGCTACAAAGTAAGTACATAGTTATTGATCTTTTTGCCTTTAATATTCAGCTTCTTGATTATTATGGCATCAAAGGACATATATTTTTCTTGTTAAAAAAAATTATCAGTGAAGTAGCCCTGTTAGGATATTCAGCTTCAACTTTTCTCCTAACATGTTATTTTTGACCAGATTATTAGAACTGGAAGGAATCTTAGTGATCCACTTGATTTTCAAAGTGTGATACTTGAAACCCCACCTTGCTTTGGACATGTTTCAGGGTTCCTATAAGAATTTAATTAAATTTTCATTAAAAAATATGTAGTTAATTCTCAATTATCTAGGCTATCATAGGCGGTAAGAGAAGGTTGTTGGGCAGGACTTCAGAACCCCAGCCACATTTCAGCCAAGGCAGCTTCAATTTCATTCATTCATTTATTAAGTAAATATTCATCCAACACTTATGATATGGCCAGGCACTCTTTCAGGTGCTGGGAGTAAGATGGTTGAAAAAGTAGACAAAGTCTCTGGGCTTCTAGAGCTTCTATTATGAGATAGAGTGGGGCAGGGGACAAGAACAGATTTCCAGTGAGCATGCTTGAAAAATAACTAGAAGAGCAGGAACACCTACCCACAATATATATCTAGTAGTTAAATTCTGTTAGTGTTCTGGAGCACAGTGAACAAGGAGGAGAAAGCTAAGAGATGAGGTCAGAGAAGTATCAGGGCAAGAACACATAGGTCTTTGAAGGCATGATAAGGAGTTTGGATTTTATTATAAGTGCAATGGGTGTGATATGATCTGATTTGTGATTTAAAAGGATCATCCTGGCTTTCTGTGTGGCCAGTAGCCTACAGTGTGGCCAGAGTGGAAACAGCAAAGGCTGTTAGGAGCTTTAGGTAGCTTTCCACCTGTGAGCATGATGCAATAGGTTGTGGCAAGACAATGTTCCTGCTGAAAATAATTAGAAAAATCTGGATAAATTTCAAAACATAATTTAAAAAGCACCAGAGAGCTATGGGAAGAATGAGGACAAGATGGACTCTAATTTCAAAGAGGGAAGCTGATGATCAGGAGCCATTTTCCCCCTGAGGGCATTTGATGATTCTGAGCATGGCCTAAGGATCAGAATTTGGCCCAGGCTGAAGGCTACTTCTGGGGAAATAAAGGCTTTAGTGGTTATGTGGAGCCAGAGTGACAAAATTCAAGACTGGAGGGATCACAGATGCATGGCCAATTTTCCCCATAAGATACTTGCTGAACTTTGAGGCTTCACAGGAGATTAAAAAGCTTAGTTTGAAAATTCCTGAAAAGTAGAGTGAAATATCTTATAGTCTTTTGATGCTTAGGAAACAAAGACTCTTCCAGGGAGGAGGCTCCAAAACAGAATAGACAAGGGATGAAATCCCTAGAAGGAGTGGTGAATTGATTCACAGGTACTTTTCATCTGGGACATTTACTAACTCTGGGTGCATCTAGAGGTCAAAAATCTAGACCTGACCTTTGGCAGAAGACCATTCCTGTGAAACAGAGAAGCCAGCAGAAATTTTGACTTTTGGGGGGCTGGAATAATGAAATTGGAGACTTAAGGAGTCTCAGATACATAACTGATCTTCCCTTGAAGACATTTACCACATTTGAAGCTGTGTGGAGTAGGAAGATACAGAACTAAGCTGTAAACCTCTGAAGGGTAGAACTGAATCTCCCTCCGTCTTTCAGATTTGGGAAATCAAAGTCCTCCCAGTTTACAGTTAAAAACCCTAGAAAGCCATCTAGGGTCAAGCATAACTAGATTGAATTTTACCAAAACGATCACAGTCCCAATCCAGCTATGTCCCTCATTGGCTTGAGAATATTAGTTCCCCTAGTAGCTGTCCTTGCTGATCTCAGAGAAGAAAGTCTTTCTGGTGGAAGATAACATGATCTGAAGGCTCTATGGTTTTTGTTTTTAATCAGAATACAGGTTAAGAGAAAATATTCCAAGCATAAGCACAGAGAGAAAAATAACGGGAAGACAGGTAAGAGCAATGTGGAACATTCTGAAAAGGACATATAATTGAAGTCCCAGAAGGAGAGGAAGAGAGAATAGACTTTAAGTAATAGTCAAAGAGTTAATGGATAACAATTTTCTAAAACTATTAAAGACACAAATCCATAGATTTAGGTGGTATAAATACAATGAAAACAATATTTGGCATCGCATTTATAAAACTGTTAAATATCTAATAAGTGGAGAAAGTTTTAAATTCAGCCAGAGAATGACATTACTTTTATAGGAACATCAATAAGACTTACATATGACTTCTCAACTGAGACTATGGAAGTCAGAAGGCAATGGAATGGTATCTTGCTCATTGAGAGAAAATAACTGCTAGAATTCAATACCTGGTGAAAATATATTTGAAAAATTAAAGTGAAATAAAGAAGTTTTCAGACAAATAAAAACGGAGGGATTTTTTTTTCCACCAGGCCTATACTAAACGAAATAGTTAAGGGAGTTCTTCAGAGAGAAGTATATAAATTCAAGAGGGAATGAAGAACACAAGAAATGGCAAACATGTAGGTAAGTATAAATGAATATTGACTGTATAGAACAATAATAATAATGACTTTATTGATGTCTTAAATTGATGTATAGTTAAATGCATGATAAAAATAATGCAAAAAGCAGGAGAGGATAAATAGAATTAAAGTATTCTAAGGTTATAGCAGTGTTGGGAAGTAATAAAAGTAATAATTTATACTAGGATGTAATAACTCAAGTATGCATGATATAATCAATGTCAGGGGTCCCCAACCCCCAGGCTGCAGACCGGTACTGGTCCATGGCCCGTTAAGAACTGGGCCGCACAACAGGAGGCGAGTGGCGGGCCAGCGAGCAAAGCTTCATCTGCCGCTCCCCGTTGCTCACATTACCTCCTGAACCATCTCCCCACCCCCGACCCCAGTCCATGGAAAAATTGTCTTCCACGGAACCTGTCCCTGGTGCCAAAAAGTTTGGGGACCGCTGATCTATGTAATCTATACAAGAGCAATGAAAAAAATAGTATAACAATTAACAGAGGAAAAGATGAAAAATATATTTGATCAATCCAACAAATTGAAAGAAAGGAGAATAAAAAGAATATAAAACAGAGTAAAATAGAAAACAAATGGTAAAGTCATATCTATAAACCTACTATAGCAGTAATTGCATTGTAAGTAAATGAACTAAATACTCCATGTAAAAGGGTGAGATTGTAAGACTGGATAAAAATGCAAACTCAACTATATGCTGCTCACAAAGTATAAAGGATGCAAATATTCAAGGACATAGAAAGATTAAAAGTAAATGGATAGGGAAAGGTAAGCTTAAGAACACTAAGTGAAAGAAAGCTGTTATGGCCTTACTGATATCAGACAAAGTAGACCTGTAAGTTGAGAGTCATTATGAGAGATAAGAGGGCTATTTCATAATTGTAAGGGAGCAATCCAACAGGAAGGAGGCTATCACAGTAATCCATGCCAGAGATGATGATGAATTGGACTAGAAAGACAACTGTAGATGTAAGATGAAGTAGTCAAATTCTGGATATATACTGTGGGTAGGTGCCAATAGGATTGATGTTGGATATGATAAGGGATATGAAAAAAAGTGAGGTATCAAGGATAATTTCAAGGTTTTTGTCTTGAATAGCTTGATGAAAGGCTATGCTATTTTCTGAAATGGGCGCATTTATTGAGATGTGGGGTTAGGAAAAAGAAATAAAACTTTTGGCCAAATGGAACAGGATTTGGAAAAGCAGCAGTAATCCAGTTTTGATCATATAGAGCGGTGCTGTTGAGAAGGCATTTGGACACACAAATCTCTAATCTGCTGTAACAACTCCCTCATTTTACAGATGAAGATATTGAGGCTTCAAAACTTGCTTGTAATTACACAGCAAGTAAACGGCAGAACCAGAACTAAAATCCATATCTTTTGGACTAAATCTAGAGTCCCAAACCATACTGTATGCAATTTCTAAATTTGCTTTGTTGAACAGCAGAAGATATTTCACATGGAATAACAATAATTGTTAAAATGTATTGAGTACACGTACTATATGCCAGGTATTGTGCTAAATACTTGATACTTTTAAACTCTTCTTTTATAGCCTAGTGAGGTAGATACTATTATTATCCCCATTTTTACAGGTAAGAAAACTGAGCTTTTGAGGTTGAGTAACTTCCCCAAGGTCACACAATTGGTGAAACCAGTTAAATAACCCGGGAGTTCAACTCTTGTACCCATGTTCTTAACCATTATGCTTTACCTTTTCCTGATATGGTAGAAAATAGATACTCAGATTGTGCTGTGTCCCATTTCATTTCCTTGATTCTTTCATGTGTTTATGGTTGGTTTACACATAGACTATTTAATTTTTTTTGGCCTCCAGTTTTTCCTTTAGATTTTGAATTTGACTGAAGAGTCATTTCCATCCAGTTACATTTAGGGAACTTACTGATACTTATGTAAGGCTCTTTTTCTAAGGCCCTAGATCATGCTTTATCAGGATGCAGTAATTGCTTCTGAAATTTCAGCAGCTGTAACTGCTGTCTTTTTGGAACAAAGGAGTAGTTAGAAATCATTTGTGGTGGTAAAAGCCTCCTCTCTTTTTCTGACATAAGAGCCTTTGTGGTTTTGTTGACCTCTGAAAATTACAGAGAAAATAAAGTGAAACCAGCAGAAAATAAAAAAAATTCAGAAAACCCAACGCCTCAACCAAATTACCTCCCCAACCAAAACTGAAAATTTCTGAGAAGAAGGGGGCTTTTTTTTTTTTTATCTTTAATCTAAGGTCAGTGTAAAAGCCTAGGTAGTCTCTGGGACTACTTTAATCAACTTAATGCAGCCTGTACACTTCAGACTTTGGGCTAGTTCAAAGAGACACTCAGATGTGAGCCGGTGAGTGAATGCTTTCTTGGGGCATTGGACTAAAAACAACTCTATGTGATAAGAGGAGAAGTCCAAGAGGAGTCAGTGATGTGGTCCATTTTGGCTGGATTGATGCAGTCTGGAAATGGGTTATGTTACTAAAGGTGCAGTGGCAAAAGCCAGCTGGTCCCTCCATCTAGCGTAATTTCCTTTACAAGGTGCTTGTGAGAAAAAAAATTGCACGGTGATGGACCTTTGTTAGTTCAAAGGTTTTTACCTCTTTATTCTAAAGCCCCATTGTGAATTCACAGGGCTTAAAATATGTATTGCTGTCCCTTTCATTTTATCATTCTAAAAGAAATCAAAAGACAAAACTTTTTTCTTTCCAATGAGCTTGTCTGTTAGAAATCATAGGGTGTTTGTACATACAGTCTCCTAAATCTTTGTGATTTCAGTGGGAGTTGGTGAGGCATTGTTCTTTCTTAGAGTTGCAAGGAACTTTTGCAAAAAGACATACTTGCTATCCCTTTCTTTTCAGTAATTACAGTTTATTGTAAAATGACACAGAGAAAACTGCAAGTACATTTTTTTAAAAGATCTGAAGATCTTTTAAAAGATCACCCCCTTCCTTTTCAATTAAAGTTGAGTAGTTTGTCTTGCTATAATCTCAACCCTTGAGTATTTCTATCCACTTTTGCTTTAACAAAACTTCTGGCTAAATCAGACAGGTTTTAGCATAGACATTGTGTGCTATGTGGGGGTCATGCTAGTAAACATGAAGATTTTAGCTGTACAACTAAAATAATACTTTCATGAACAATACTAATTGCTGTTTGCTATTATTAGCCTGAGGAAGTTTTCCTGAAGGCACGTATTTCATACTGTGAATTGCTTGCTCCCTGGAGTCTCTGTGTACCATATTTTCTGCCACACAATCCATACTTTAAAGTCTTTTATCCATTAAATACAGTTTGAAGTATAATTTCAGTGACTGACAGTTTATAAAAAAGGAGAAATGCTCATTTAAAAAAAATACTGGGAAAACAGAATAATCTCTTACCAATACAAAAACATTGGTGACACTACCCAGTTTCCCAAAGAAATATTTTGTTCATCATCTCCTGAAATGTGAATCAAAACACTTATGACAGGTGAATGAAGAGAGAAAAATTAAGGTATGGGCACAAACAAAAGCAGCATTAATAATTCAGGTAAATAAAATTTGTATACAAAAGAAAACTGTCAAGGTGCTTTTGCAAGTACAGGACATTTAGGCAACAGGAAAATGAGTTGAAGTTTGAATGTTTTACATTCCACATAAGGGCTCTATATAGTTTGAATTTTCTTTTCTTGATTCCATTGTTCAGCAAACATGTTTACTATGACCTATAATCTTTCCTAGGATAAATGAATTGGAGTTTTTCTTTTATTGACATTGCAGCAGTTTTAAGGATTAACTACAGGTAGACTGTAAGCTGTTCTTTAATATTTTACAATTTATTTATATTAACCTTAGTTGGTTGAAAACCATTACTTCCTTACTTGTGCCATTTAAACTAATTTTGTCATATCTCATTGTTAGTGCCTCTCAGTGGGCTTCTCTATGTATGTGGTTGCTTTAATTTTTAAGACACAGCATGAAAACATTATTCACCAAAGGTATTTTTAAGATGGAACTTAGGAGAGCAAGTTGCATTGACAAGAATCAAAAAATGCGTTGAGAAGAATCACTGTTTTCAAGGAAGACCTTATTTTAGGCTGGAGGAGTTGTCATTACCTTCTTGAGAATGATACCTGGTTTTTCTAGTTTGCTTCATTTATTCAACAAATATTTACTGAGAGCTCATTATGTACCTGGAACTGTGATAGAATTCAAAGATAAGACAATAAAAGAGATAATATAAAGAGATTCAAAATCAGAGTAGTGGTACCAAGTGAAACAACAGTAAGGAATAATGAGAGTTAAGTAGAGGAGGGGACAAAAGCACTTCAGGAAGAGGGAACAGCATGGGCTCCACGTGATGAAGCGGAGTGTTTGGAGTGGCAGGCTTGTGTTGTTGAGGGGTAAGGGAAAGAAAGAGCGGAGAGGTGGTAGATGAGGCAGGCAGGGGCCAGATCACAGTTATATGATAAGAAGATGAAGAACTATTGAAGAATTTTAAGCAGGGAAATGGCTGATCACATTGGGGCTATTGAGAGATCACCTTGGCAGTTTTGTGGAATATGGATTCAAGAGATACTGGCTGCAGAGTTAGTAAGAAGGATATAAGAGCTGTCTGGAGGAGGTATGATCACCGTGTTAATTAAAGTAGAGGGGATGGCTGGTTCGGTATAGATTGTGAGCAATTTGGGAGGTAGAATTGATATCATTTGGTGACTGGAGGTAGGAGGTAAGGGAAAAGTTGGAGTCTTGTGTTAACTTCCAGGTTTCTGACTCAACATGAGGTATGGTCAAATCAGGCAGTTTAGGAACAGAAACATGTTTGATGGTGGTGGTAGTTGTGGGTGAGATGGCTAGACCAGGAGCTTAGATTTAGATTTGTTGAATTTTAACTTAGAGAATTCTAGGTCAAGGATATAGATTTGGGAATATTTTATTTCTAATAATAGCTAATGCTTCAGATAAAGATATACAACTTCTAAAAATATGTTTCAGTATTTTGTTTGTTTTTTAAATGGGAAAATACATACATATGGTAAACAAATCAATCACATGTATGCAATAGAAAACATCTTCCTCCCATCCTAGACCCACAATTCCTCTCTCCAGATGTTGCTATTGTTAACAATTTTCAGAAGTGCACTCAACATTTTCTTTCCAAGTACAAGCATAGATATGAGTGTGTGTGTACAAATAGGTGTGTGTATAAATATAAATATACATATTTTAAATAGAAATGGTAGTATATTATATTTACTCTTCTGCACATTATTTGTTTTTACTCTTCAGTATTACCTTGGAGATCATTCCATATCAACACATATAGATCTACTTCATTCTTTTTAATGGTTGTATAGTATTCCATTTTATGAATGGACCTAATTTCTTAAATCATTTTTTAACATACATTTATTTATTTATTTATTTATTTATTTTTGGCTGTGTTGGGTCTTCATTGCTGTATGTGGGCTTTCTCTAGTTGCAGCGAGCAGGGGCTACTCTTTGTTGTGGTGCGCAGGCTTATTGCAGTGGCTTCTCTTGTTGCGGAGCACAGGCTCTAGGCACGCAGGCTTCAGTAGTTGTGGCACGTGGGCTCAGTAGTTGTGGCTCATGGGCTTTAGAGCACAGGCTCAGTAGTTGTGGCACATGGGCTTAGTTGCTCCACGGCATGTGGGATCTTCCTGGACCAGGACTCAAACCCGTGTCCCCTGCATTGGCAAGTGGATTCTTAACCACTGCACCACCAGGGAAGTCCTTAAATCATTTTTTAAATTGATGGTTATTTAACTTTTTTCTTCCAGTTTTTATGATACACAATGCTTCGGTGAACATCTTTGCACATATAGCCTCGTATTTTTGCAAGTAAATTGCTAATGAAATTGCTGAGGGTTAAATTCCTGAGGGTTAAATTGCTATGAAACGTATAGTCAAATTGATCTCCAAAGAGGATACACCAATTTACATTCAGAGGGAATGGTATATGAGTGAGTCTGTTACCTTATATTCTAACCAATATTAGGTACTATGACATATTCTGAGCTTTGCCAATCCTGTAGTGAGTAATTGCATGTAATTTAAAGTCACTTGGCAGTTCTAAGCCCATGAGCACAGCTTGTTACTATTACTTCCCTGGAGAGAGATTGGTTTACTGGAGAACCTCTAGTGTCAGTGTCTTTAGGACTTTCCTTTTGGACTAGTCAGACTCTAGTGGGGTTACAAAGACACCTACGATCTTCTGCCTGGAGGGTGAATGCCTGACTTCTGGTGTTCTGAGAGCCAAGGAGATAAGTCTATTTTAAGTACAGCACTCCTGTACTGTGCTTAACTGGACCTGGTGTCTCCAGATCAAGGACCCTGTTACCACCCTGTTCCCTTCCCCCCACCCAAGAATGAATTTCATCTTTCTTCCTAGATGAGAGAGGGGCAGGAGTGGAGGAGGAGATGCGGGGCTCTGAATGCTTCTTAAAAAAAGTTTCAGACAATCCTTCTTATTTTTAGTCACTTTCCCCACTTCACCCTCGCTTACAGAAGGACCTGGAATTCTAATTCTCAATCATTGCAGGGATTCTGCTTTATAAGTTTTGTTGGTTCACTGCTTTCCTTACTACTAGTTTAAGAGTCTGCTAAGTCATTTACCATTCTCGGTTTATTTACCAGTTTCCAAAAATATTGCCACCTTTCCTGATTACCTTATCTCACTTAAAAAAAGTGATTTTTTTGCTTTGTAAATAAGATCGTCTATACCAATTTTTTCAGATTCCACATATATGCATTAATATATGATATTTTTCTCTTTCTGACTTACTTCACTCTGTATGACAGTCTCTGGGTCCATCCATGTCTATAGATAACTATTGAGAACCTACTGTATAGCACAGGGAACTCTACTCAGTGCTCTGTGGTGACCTAAATGAGAAGGAAATCCAAAAAAGAGGGGATATATGTATACGTATAGCTGATTCACTTTGCTGTACAGTATAAACTAACACAATATTGTAAAGCAACTATACTCCAATAAAAAAAAATAAGTGATTTTTCTGGAGGGAGCAAAAGTGGTAGGTGTACATTCAGTCTGACATTTTATTTGTTAGTCTACTTAATCCCTCTAACTTTCAAATTTTTCATCTGTGGAAAGGGATAATAGTAGTATTTACCTCAATTGTGAGGACTGAATTGAGATAGTACAGGGAAAGTACAAACCGGTTCTCAGTAAATATGGACTCGTAGTATAGAGTTATCACCTATATGACTATCTCCCCTCCCACACCTGTGAATAAATTATATCTTTTATTCCTGCCTGAGTGTCATAGACAGCCATTATCAGTGGGTTGGAGCAATTGCTATTTTTACTATGGGTGGTGGGCCAGAGATTAATCTCAGAGACAGAATGCACACTATTTAAAACACTGCCCTGCTTCTCTTGATTTGGATCAGATTTGTGTGTCTTGATCTCTTTACTGGAGAGATGATAAAGTGATGAACTGACTCTTTTATTGGGAATTCCAAAATGTTAGTATGTCACTATGTGTAGGTCTTCCCTCTTGGACTAGTTGGAAATTTCTACCGTTCTACTTGGGAATGGAAGCCTGTTGCTAGGCCTTGGAGAGCTGAACAGATTAAAGGTACAGTGGGCCTTGTTTTTCACTGTGCAGATTTGAGCAGAGGCCCAGATCTTTGTCATGTCACTCCTGTCTTCAACTATGTCAGTGTTCCTGAGTCTGGGAGCTCTTGGGTTCAACCTTGCTGAGGAGAAAAACCTCTTATCTTCTGCTGGGGTGGGAGGGAGCAGTTTCATGACGCTGTGGGATATAGGAGGAGTTCTGGGAATTGAACCCCTTTTAAATCAATGCCTCTCAAACTTTAATGTGTTTACAAATCACCTGGGAATCTAGTTCAAGTATAGGCCCTGATTCAGTAGGTCTGGAGTGGGGCCTGGAATTCTGCATTTCTAACAAGCTTTCGAGAGGTCTTTGTGACTGGTCCATAGACTTTGAAGAACAAAGCTTCATATAGACTATCCTTCCAATTTTCCTGGCGCCTTGAACTTTGCTTTCCTGGGGTTCTGGTGGCAAGTTGGTTTTTGTTAGTTTTTCCCTCTACAGGCTCAGGCATCAGGTTTTTCTGCTTTGCGAGAATGACCACTTGTTCATACTCAAGTGAGATCGAAAGAGCTCTCTCTTCTGTTTTTGTCTCCTTTTCTGTTTTCTTTGTCTTTGTGGGTTTCATAGCTTTTGATTCCTCTTTTGTAATTTTAGTAGGGTGTTTGAGGGAGCAGAGATAAACACAGGAGTTTAAGTTGCCACATTCTCTGAAATCAATTTAGACAATTACAGGTGTCTAAAAAGCATTTTCTGGTTGTAAAATTCTATAGACTTCGGTTAAGTGATTATTTGTTGAGCTACCAGGAGGGAATGGTCAAAGGTCCCTTTCCACTCTTGTTCCATCAAGTATATAACTAGTATCCTTCAGGTATAGAACTGGGTTGCTACGACACCTTGAAGAATAGAAAGAGGGAGAAAATGCACAGGAAGTATGAATATAGTGAATTTGGGTAATTATGGATTCAGGAATAGCTGGTTTACTGTTGCAGAATTATGGGAATTTTTCCACCTTGAATGTTGGAATAATACAGCTTTAATTCTGATTGAATTTAAGACTGGAGGTTTGGCTATGAGTAGATAGCATCAGAGAAAGAACCACAGGATATAAGCTGTAAAAGATTCTATCTGTTATCAACTATCTATCCATCCAGATATACATGTAAATGGATATATATCCCCTCAATATATAAATCCATATCTTCCAGAATTTATTTACACATATGAAAGCAAATATAAATTATATTCTTATTTTTCTCTTTTTTTTTACATAAAAGGTAGCTGTTATATATACTGTTCTATACGTTGTTTTTTTTTTCCATAGCAGTGTTTGGTGTACATCCTCATTCTTTTTCGTAGTTGCATACTATTCCAGAATATGAATATATCAAAGTTAATTTATCCCATCCTCTATTGGATATCTGATATCTGAGTTGTTTCCAATCTTTTGCTCTTAAAAGTGTTGCTGAAATCTATGTATTTCAAATATATGTTGATAGATTTTTAGGATAAAATTTTTAAAGTAGAATTTCTAAATCAAAGGGGACATGCATTTGTAGATATTTCCAATTACCAGTTATTCTGCATAAGTATTAGACAGATTTATGCTTTGTCAGCAATGCTTGAGAATGCATGTTACTTCACGGATAATATACTAACAGCTTCATATTTTTGCTGTTATGATAGGTTTTTAAAAAGGTGTTTTTCCTAGTAAGTATGAGATTGAACACCTTTTCATGTTTAAGGGCTACTTGTATATTTTGTCTGGAACTTGTATATTTCAACTGGTCATTTTCTTTGCCAGTTTTTCTACTAGATTTTTAAAAACAGACTTCTTTATATGTTAGGGAGATATGGCACACACCCTAAGGTGATCTTACTGAGTGATGCCCTTGTATAATTCCCTCTTCTTGAATGAGGGCAGAACCTGTGACTTGCTTTTTTTTTTTTTAGAAATTCACGTTCTTTTATTTATTTATTTATTTATTCATGACTGTGTTGAGTCTTCGTTTCTGCGCGAGGGCTTTCTCTAGTTGCGGCAAGTGGGGACCACTCTTCATCGCGGTGCGCGGGCCTCCCACCATCGCAGCCTCTCTTGTTGCGGAGCACAGGCTCCAGACGCGCAGGCTCAGTAATTGTGGCTCACGGGCCCAGTTGCTCCGCGGCATGTGGGATCTTCCCAGACCAGGGCTCGAACCTGTGTCCCCTGCATTGGCAGGCAGATTCTCAACCACTGCGCCACCAGGGAAGCCCTGTGACTTGCTTTTAACCAAGAGAATATGTCTGAAGTGAAGTGATTTTGCAGATCTAGTTAAAGTTACTAACCACTTGACTTTAAGTTAATCAAAAGGGAGATTATCCCTTTGGGTGGGCCTGACCTAATCAGGTGATTCCTTTAAAAGGCAGTCTAGTGGTCAGAGACTGGAAGCAGCAGAGACTTGCTCTCTCTGATGCTGGTGTTGAAAAAGTAAGATGCCATGAATTCTGCCAACCACATGAGGGAGTTTGCAAGCAGATCCTTCCCTAGTCAAACCTCAGATGAGAACAGAGCTTTCAGGTTTTGAGTCATAGTTAGAAAGACCTTCCCTATTCTAAAATTATAAAAAATTTCCCCATGTCTTCTTCTAGAACTTTTGAGATTTTATTTTTGTACATTTAGAAAATCTTTGATCCATTTGGAATTTAATTTGGCTTAAGGTGTGGGATATGGATAAAAGTTTGCTTTTTTTCAGATAGCTACCTGTATATTTCAATACTCCTTATTTAGTGGTCCAACCTTACACCTCTCTAGTCTGACAAGCTACTTTTTTCACAAATTCTCTTATATATTTGGATTATTGGTAGCATTATTTCTTGAATAAAATTTGGTACATTATATCTTTGAACTTTTTTTAGGGGGCATTATTTCTTAGGATTCAGGAATTTTAATTGCTAATTTTTGTATCTCTATGGCTTAGTCTACTGTTTGGAATATAGTAGATACTCAGTAAAGGCTTGTTGAATGAGTGATTAATGCTGTTCATACAATGCAGAATGTGTGCTTCCTATAAGCAGTTGAACATATGCACACTCATATAAACACATACACACATACAGTGAGAAAAAGCAGCTAGGCTTTGTATGCTCAATTCCTCTCCCAAAATCACTATATAGGTAACTCATGGTACCTCTGTGGGTTGGAGAAAGGGGTGGGGAAAAGGAAAAATTCCTCCCCATGGAAACTAAAGAATTGAGCAGTAGGTGGCTCCCATCCCCCCTAATAATACAAATAATTATTAACTGACTTCAGTCATGTCTGTTTTGCTTTCTCTCAACTGCAGGGTGGGTATAAACACATAGCTATATACTTCATTTCTCTTTGGTTCTACTTGTCAAGATATAATCATAAGTCTACAGATATGCATTGACTATGAATCTATAGATTCATTTGTAGGGACGGGGCTTGAGCCCAGAATCATAATTCCTTGAATTAAAATTCAGCTGCCGACTAAGGAAGGTTAACACTGAGCAAAAACATTCCTCAGATTACATTCTGCAATGTGTGATTTTCCATGTGAATTTTCTGAAATAGTAATTGGATGAACAAATGACAGCATTTACACGATGTGGTCTTTGGAGAATAATTTCCTTCAATGCTTGATCTTCCTAATAGCCAGATAGGCCTGCATTTCATCACTGCATGGGAGTGAAGGAAGTTACTTCCATCCACTGCTGACACACACCTAAGCCATGTCCTTCGACTTGGACTGGCCTTTTTGGTAATACTAATATTCTGATCTCTATCTCTTGTTTGGCTCTCAGTTGGTTCAGAACTAGGGCTGAGAAAAGGGTTCTATTTAATGGGCTTCCTCAAGCCTTATCAGTGTTTAATCTGAATTACTTTAATTATATTCTTCTGATCTTCCCTCTAAACTCCGTACGTTGGAATTACTTAATTCAACCGATTTTGTTTTAACATATTATGTTTTAGCTTAATGCTAAGTATTTAAAATAGAGATAACTGACTACTTTTACTGATGGTAGTATGTTTAATGTAGCTTAATATCTCATTTCTATATACTCATTGAAGGCAGCACATATTATGTATACAGGTTCATTCAGTATTTTCAGAAAATGAGCAGAGCCTGTGAAATTCATTAAATATTACCACAATATGAAAAAAAGGACAAACCACAAGAGAAAAACAATCTGTACATGAGAGTTCACTGCAAACTAGACTGTTTCAGTGTTTATAAATATTCGTCTGTAGAGAGAAGTACGTGTTTTATTAATAATTATGCATTAGTGCCTCATTAGTAAGGGGTTACATCCATGCTGTTTCTTTTTCCTCTAGTGTATTTCTGATAAGTTAGCATTTTTAAAGTCTTATTTAAAATGTAATAAAAACAGAGGAGAGAGTGTGTGTGTATATTCAAGAGTAGATCATCTGTAATTCCTTCAGCTGTGTGAAGAAACATGGTCCATGGCTTCTGAGCCTACAGAGAAGATGTAAAATATTGCCTTCCTCATCCAGAATCAGAACTTAATCACTTGAAAAATGACAGGCAGATCAAATCAGAACAGACTTTCGTTGTATTGACATTGTATTCTTGATTCCATTATATACATTTAAATTCTAGATCCCTAAATATGTTTTTTAAAAGGGACTGTTTCCAGACTAGCACTCCCAGAAATACCTTTACTATGTACTTTGTGGGTACATTCGAATCTCAAAATCAACAGACATTTTTCATTCTTTTCTTATTCTATGTAGTTGGCCAAGTTCTCCTTTTTGAGGTCCTGTATGCCTCTGGCTTCTATGTAATGCATATTATTGTTTTCCTTCAATCTCTCTGACTGCTGTCTCTCCATTTCTTTTATGAGATCCTTTTTATTTTCTTTGCCTGTCGCTCACACATTCCCCTGGATTCCATTTTTTTCTTTTCACTGCTCTTCTCACATTCATATTCTCCCTGGATGATCTTCAATCTCACGATTTCAGTTAGCATCATCTTATGCTGATGATTCGTACACCTACATTTCTGCTCTACATGGAATCTGTGAATGCCATTTCCGACTCTATCTACAAATCTCATGGGTACTCAGAACTTAACTGAAGACCAACTGGAATTGCCCATTTCTTCATTCTGTCTTAGATGATGGCATCACCATTTAGTCACCAAAGCAAGAAACTTGGAAGTTTTCCTTGACAGCTTTCATTACATCCTCTCCCATGTCCATTCAGACATCAAGCTCTGGCAAATTTACCTCTCAGTATGCTAACAAATCTATCCCATTCTTTGGGTCTGTCTTACCACTTCCCTAGTTGAAGCTCTAATAATAAAGTACTTGAACCATTGCAACTGACTTTTCACTAAGACTTATAAAGAATGGGAGGATTACAAAAATTTAGAAAAGGAGTTCATGGAATGGGTAGCCAGAAAGAATGACAAAAATCCATTATCATAAGTATCCTTCCAGACTTTCACCCATACATTTGCAGTGAAAACATTTATGCGTGTGTGTGTGTGTGTGTGTGTGTGTGTGTGTGTGTGTTATCAGGATACTCAACTCAAACCTAGCTCACACTAGGTTTGTCCCTCAGACAAAAAGGGAGGGAATTTATTGGCTTTTATAATCAAACCGCGGAGAGGACAGGGATGTAGCTATGTCTTAAGGATTACTGGAACCATAGTCGTCAGTGTCACTAAGACTCTTTCCATTTTTAAACCTCTGTTTCTCTTGGTATACCAGTATCATTCTCTTATATCCAGTTCTTCTACAAGACTGAAAAGTACCATCTCTGGCAACATTTAGGCCTCATATCTTTCTTCCTTAGCATCAATGAGTCAGTGGAAATGTCTTGCCTCTGATGCCTAAAGAATTCTGGGAATAGGCTATGATTGGATTGGCTTGGGTCAATCTCTGTGGCTGGGAAGGTGGTATTATCAGGGACCATGGAAGCTCTTACTAAGATCACATGTTTGAAATTTGGGAAAAACATTTTTCATAAGAAGTAGGGAAGGAGTATTTAGCAGGCAGTTTTATGTACTTTATATATATACAGTTAACCCTCATGGCAAGCTAAAAATTTCTTTACATTAAAAAGAATCTGTTTTTAAAATGGAAATAAAATGCACACCTAACAAAAATGCTAGATGCTAAATTTTAAAACCTTAGAGATCAGTGTGTTCACTTGGGCTGCCAGGTTAACTTGTACAGTTTCTTGGAATAAACTTCTTTCATCTGTTAGTTGTAGAGTATCCTGAGTTTGCAAGGGAGCTTTAAAAAAAACTGTTACTATTTGCAACCACTTATCTGTGTGAATCAATTCTCTGCAACCGAAACAAAATAAAAAAACAAAAAAAACAGGGATACTTCTCTGACTGCAGCTGTCATCTACCACTCCTGATTTCTATTTTGTGTTCAACAAAACTGCTGTTTGTAATCATTGATTGAGTTCATATTAAGTAAATGTTCTACATTTTAATTTATAAAATAATGTATGCTGAAAATATTGCTTTCAGATATTTTTTAAATAAGATTTTGTTTGAAAGGATTCTACTGCTAAAAATTTGAAAACCAGTATATTAGAGCAGGGGTCAGCAAAGTTTCAGTAAAGGGCCATATAGTAAATACTTTAGGTTTTGTGGGCCATATGATGTCCATATGCCATGATTTCCTCAAGTGAGAGGTGTTGCAACCACTCACCTCTTCCATTGTAGTGTGAAAATAGCAATAGACAGTACATAAATGAACTATGGTGACTGTGTTCCAATAAAACTTTATTTACAAAAACAGGTGGCAGACTGGATTTGGCTTGTGGGCTGGGCTGTAGTTTGCCAACCCTTGTATTAGAGCTACTGCTATAAATGGATAGATTCAACTATCCACACTAGTTACATAGTTACCTTTAGTGAAGAGGACCGATGAGTTGCCCTCTCATTCTGTATTAACAGTTACTTTCAAGAGGGGTCTTTTAAAACAGTTCTGATTTTAGTAATGGTAACTTGCCAGTAGCTTAGTTGGAATTAAGTGTTTTGTCACATTGTTTTGAAATCCACCAACTTTAAATTAGCCCCAATATACAAGTTTTTATATGTTCCTTAACATAAAATAATCCGGAAGAGTTTGCATGCCCTATATTAGATGATAATTCTCTTTTATGGTGGAGATTTACTCATTAACTAATCCTTACTTCTGATCTCATTTGCTAGACTAAGTGAAGAGTTTAAACTTGGTGTACTAATTTAATCTTCCAAATTGACGTTTCTTTTTCTTTTGCTCACAGTAGCTTGGATCATCTGAAAAAGGGCCTGAATAAATGTATCATTTGTCACTAGCTAAAAACTGTCATCATTATCTTGATTAATCAAATGCTGCTCTTAAAGATGGATTGAAACATAAAATAGCCAGCCTGGTTCCACATAATGAAGAGATGAATTTGACACACAAGACAACCAATTTAGTATTGCTCAATGATCATGCTTTATTTAGAAAGCCTTCAATTAGTATAATTTTCCTTGATGTACTATTTTTTATCTTTCTAACAAAAAGCGATGATTTCCTCAAGTTAATCTGCTTTCCTTAAAACAGAAAAGGATATTTATCTCAGCACTCTTAAATTCTAAAATGTGAAACTCTGTCTTATGAGGGAAGAGGAAATTAATGATGGATTAAAAAGCTTACAGTGGAGTTCTTTATTTTAAGAAATTGCTTATTTTCTTTTTGTAGCATGGCTAGGAGTATGGTAGTAGAAGTCACAGCAAGAGAGACCCCCCCAAGGCCTCTGTGCTTCCTTCTTTTAGATGAGATTAAAATGGCCTAAATACACATACAAAGATGTAAATTATGCACTAACTTGCAAAGACGTTAATTAGATTTTACTGCTTTTTTGTTTCTGCGATGATTGGGAGAGGTTTTTGGCAAAGTAAAAAGAATATTAAGTCACAGTATTAGTTTTCTTTATATGATTGATACTTAAAGCAACTGAGAGAGGTGTATTCATGAGGTTTATATGGCATATGGACCTTTTTTTTTTTTTTAAGAGTTCTTTTTTTTCCTCTTTTTTCCCTTTTTTAAAAAAATTAATTAATTAATTAATTTATGGCTGTGTTGTGTCTTCGTTTCTGTGCGAGGGCTTTCTCTAGTTGTGGCAAGCGGGGGCCACTCTTCATCGCGGTGCTCGGGACTCTCACTATCGCGGCCTCTCTTGTTGCGGAGCACAGGCTCCAGACGCGCAGGCTCAGTAATTGTAGCTCACAGGCCCAGTCGCTCCGCGGCATGTGGGATCTTCCCAGACCAGGGCTCGAACCCGTGTCCCCCTGCATTGGCAGGCGGATTCTCAACCACTGCGCCACCAGGGAAGCCCGCATATGGACTTTTAATCACCCCATATTGTGTAGTATTTCTTATTATGATGGGAAGAAACAGCAGCAAACATTTCATTAACTAACTTAGGGCTAATGATGCTTTCTGGACATCGTGTTTACTGTGAATGAGAGGTTGAATTTGATGTTTAAAGAGTTCTGAACTGGATTAGATTTCAAATGCTAGACTTGAGGAATTTTTAAAAATAGGGCAATGTTGTTTCATTAATAGTTCATGGAAATTTACCATTTGAAAGACTGAGCTGATGTGTTTTAGAGCCTATTATGAGTTATTAGATAACAACCCATTTATGGATTTGACAGATTGCTGAAATAGATTTTGTTTTGTTTCTTATTTTTTTTTGTGAAGAGGGGCCTTGGCAGAATGCTGTGTGTGTGTATGTGAAGTGTGCATATTTCTTTGCATATGTGTGAATGGCTGGTGTCTCTCCCTAAGTGTTGCAGCCTCCTGATGCTGGTAGAAGCTTCATTGGATTCCAGGGAACTTTAAACGTGGATAGGGAGACCCCATGTAGGTGATAGCCCAGCTAGATTTTCCTGGTTCTACAATTCATCTTGCAGGCTTTCCTCCCATCAGTGAAGCAGGATAACAATCAAATGAAAAGTAGTTATTGAATATTCCTTAGGTACCTAGTATTGTGGGCCACACTAATGTTTGCTTAATGATCTGAGTGTATCTTCTCTCTCCGCAAGACAGGAGGCCTTGAGGCTGTTTGGGATTGGATCCATAATAGAAGTGGTCAGAATTTTGCTTGTTGCTGATTTGAAGGAGAGTATGTAAAGAACAAACATTTCAAAACTGTTTAATGGATTTTAGGAACTTGTTTCCCAAGAGGATAATCCAGGCCTAGGAGCCAGGGCTATTGTGTTCTGGTCCTACTGCCACCAGTAAGGAGTTGTGTCACCTTGGGCAAGTTTCCTCACTCAGAGGTTGGAAAAGTATAGATTTATTGCTCAGATAAAGAGTGGGCAACATGAGAGGACAACATGAGAAGAATACATTAATATTTTAATAGTGTTCAGAAGCATAAGCATAAATGGTTGTAGAAAATATGCACTTGAGGGAAAAATAAGTTTATCATTGAGAACAAATTGCCATGAAGCTGAGAGAATCTGTTAGGATTGATGGCTTGACCTTCACCCCACCTATATATTTTCCATTTCTTAAAAGCATAAACGTCTCTTCCTCCCTTCTCCTGCTGCCCTTTCTCCTGATTACAAAAGAGAGATATTCCTTTTGTAGAAAATTTAGAAAATACAGAAAATTACAAGGAAGAAGTGAAAACAGTTCTACTACCCAGAAAGAAAGCCCTTAAGATTTTAATATAACTTTATGGTTTCTTTCCTTTGTATGTCTATGTGTATGTATGTATAAGCATAATTGGAATCATGCTGAATATAGTATTTCCAGCATATTATTTTAATAATATACTGTGAACATTTTCTCACACTGGGTATTCTTCTAAAATATAATTTAAAATAAATGCATAGTATTCCAGAACGTAAACCTTGCTCAAAATATTTTCTTTACCATTACAAAATGTTCTTTGCCAAAAAAATTGTAAAATATAGAAAGATAGAAAGAAGAAAAATAAAATCAATGATAATTCTCTTATCCAAAGAAATCAGTCTTTTCTTCCAGTCTGTTTTTTATGCATATTCACTAAATTTATTTGTTTTCTGTGTTTTTTTTAATAGTATGACATATTACATATTTTCCTGTGTTATTAAAATTTATCTTACACATCATTAATATTAAAATGTATAAAGTTTTGTATTGTATAATTAATATTTGTAATTAATATTTCTGTGAGATTATATATATAATATATGCAATTACATTTTACAGTTCATGCACTTAACATATTTATTGAGAGCCTGTTATGTGATAGATGCTTGGCATACACATGTGATCAGAGTAGATGGTACAAATTATGAATGATAGTATATATTCTTTTGTAATCTTTTTGTTTCCATTACCAATATATCTTTCTATGTGAGCTAATACTTTGATCCTGTCATTGTGAGTAGCTGTATTGTAGTCCAATTGTATCATCATTTGTTTCACTAATTTACCATTGGTACCTATTTGGATTGTTGCCAATTTTTCCCGAAGAGTATTGTGATGAATATTCTTATGGTCAGTTCTTTTTACACATTCATAATTATTTCTCTATAACAGTTTCCTAGAGTTTAATATCTTGATTAAAGGGCATACATATTTGTAAGGGCATATATATTTTTAAGGCTTCTGGTATCTACAAACAAAATGCTACTCAGAGAGGTTGTACCAATTTTCACTCCTAACGGCAATGTAAGAGGTCCATTTCCCGGCCAAAAAAAGGCATATCATTGGTGTTTTAATTTTCATGCCTTGGTTTTATGCCAGAAAGTTCCCCCTCCTTCCATCACTCTTAGATTACGTATAGTTAAAATTTACATGATTTCATTTAACATTTTTAGTTCTTCTTTTTTTTAAACAAACAAGCCAATTTACTGATTTATTTATGTATTTATTTAATCTTTGGCCACACTATGCTACATGCGGTATCTTAATTCCCTGACCAGGGATTGAACCTGTGACCCCTGCACTGGGAGCATGGAATCTTAACCTCTGGACCGCCAGGGAAGTTCCTAAATTTTTTTTTTTTTAAGAGTAGATATATTTATTAACAATTGCCAAAAAGTGGAAAAAACAAAAGAAAACAAATATTCACTGGCTGGTGAATGGATAAACAAACTATACTACATTTACTCAATGGAATATTGCTCAGCAATAGAAAGTAACGAAATACAGGTATTTTTGGCAACATCCATGAATCTCAAAAGCACTAGACTAAGTAAAAGAAGCCAGATTCATATACAAACTACATATTGTATGATATATTTATGTTACATTCTCGCAAAGGCAAAACTACAGGGAGGAGAAGAGCATTACCAGGGAATGGGGCTAAGGATAGGGAATTGACTATGAAAGGGAACATGGGAACTCCCTGGTGTGATGGGAAAATTCTGTATCTTGATAACTTGATAGTAAAGGAGGTTACAAAATTGTGTGCCTTGTAAAACTTCACAGAAATGCACAGCTAAAGTGGTGGATTTTATTGTATGCAAATTGTACTTAAATAAAATTGGCTAAAAAGTAATCTGTGAGTGGAATGAGATTGAGTGGGGAAATTTGTGAAACAAGATTGGACATTAGTTGATCATTGTGGAAGGTAAATGAAAGGATGCACCATTATTCTGCTCTGCCTACATTTATATGTTTATATATATAGTTTTTTTTTTTATAAAATCTGCAAATACATTCTAGTCTTAAGGAACTATTTTTTAAATTAATGATAAAAATGACAGGGAAGTACAGTATAAGTCAATTTACTGAAAATAGTTAATGACAAATAAAGAATTACCATTAAGAATTACAGGGAGATATAAGTTGTTGTTAAGTTTTGGGTTGAATGGTAAGTTCAAGTGTATGTATTTAGGTTTGTTTTTTTTTTTTGACCCCACCTTGCGTGGCTTGCAGAATCTTAGTTCCCGGACCAGCGACTGGACCCGTGTCTTCGGCAGTGAAAGTGCGGAGTCCTAACCACTGGACCGCCAGGGAATTCCCTGTATTTATTTTTATTTAAAAAAAATAACATTAAACAGTACCACGCATGTAGCAATGATGATGGTGTTTCATGAATTAAAGTTGACAACAAATCCAATTTTACATTGAGATTTTCAAACATGCACTATAATTTTTCTCCCCTGATCAAAAAACTTCAGTGGCTTCTGATCTCATTCAGTGTAAAAACCAAAGTTTCTTCAAGGTCCTACATGATCTAGGCCCTAGCGAACTCTGATTTTATCTTCTGTTTCTTCATTCTCTTCAACACATGCTGGCCTCTTTGCTATTCTTCAAACACACCAAGCCACCTTGTCATCTTAAACCTTGCTGCACATGCTGCCTGAAACTTTCTTTATGTAAGCAAATGGCTTGCTTCTTCACTTCCTTCTGATCTCTATTCAGGTGTCTCTTTATCACTGAGGACTTCCCTGAGCACACTATACAAAATAGCACAAATATGTGAAAAAAACTTTTTTGCAATGTCACTCATCTTCTTGACTTGATCAACTCCCACTTTATTAACTAAAATTCTACCTACAAATCCTTTACCTGCCAATCAAATTTACCCCACTGAGATTAATTTACCATCTTCCTTAACAAAAATAATGACAAGGAATTAATTATTGTTATTAAATCTTCTGGTCCAATGGTAGTAACTTAACCTTAATACACAACTCTCTCTGGTACTTTTTTTTTTTAACATCTTTATTGGAGTATAATTGTTTTACAATGGTATGTTAGTTTCTGCTTTATAACGAAGTGAATCCGCTATACATATACATATGTCCCCATATCTCCTCCCTCTTGTGTCTCCCTTCCATCCTCCCTATCCCACCCTTCTAGGTGGTCACAAAGCACCGAGCTGATCTCCCTGTGCTATGTGGCTGCTTCCCACTAGTGATCTATTTTACATTTGGTAGTGTATATATGTCCATGACACTCTCTCACTTCCTCCCAGCTTACCCTTCCCCCTCCCCATGTCCTCAAGTCCATTCTCTACCTCTGCATCTCTATTTCTGTCCTTCCCCTAGGTTCTTCAGAACCTTTTTTTTTTTAGATTTCGTATGTATGTGTTAGCATACGGTATTTGTTTTTCTCTTTCTGACTTAACTTCGCTCTGTATGACAGACTCTAGTTCCATCCACCTCACTACAAATAACTCAATTTTGATACTTTTTATGGCTGAGCAATATTCCATTGTATATATGTGCCACATCTTTATCCATTCATCTGTCGATGGACACTTAGGTTGCTTCCATGTCCTGGCTATTGTCAATAGAGCTGCAATGAACATTGTGGTACATGACTCCTTTTGAATTATGGCTTTTTCAGGGTATATGCTCAGTAGTGGGATTGCTGGGTCATATGGTAGTTCTATTTTTAGTTTTTTAAGGAACTTCCATACTGTTCTCCATAGTGGCTGTATCAATTTATATTGCCACCAACAGTGCAAGAGGGTTGGATTTTCTCCACGCCCACTCCAGCATTTATTGTTTGTAGATTTTTTGATGATGGCCATTCTGACTGGTGTGAGGTGATACCTCATTGTAGTTTTGATTTGCATTTCTCTAATAATTAGCGATGTGGAGCATACTTTCATGTGCGTCTTGGCCATCTGTATATCTTCTTTGGAGAAATGTCTATTTAGGTCTTCTGCCCATTTTTGGATTGGGTTGTTTGTTTTTTTGATATTGAGCTGCATGAGCTGCTTGTAAATTTTGGAGATTAATCCTTTGTCAGTTGCTTCATTTGCAAATATTTTCTCCCATTTTGAGAGTTTCTTTTTGTCTTGTTTATGGCTTCCTTTGCTGTGCAAAAGCTTTTAACTTTCATTAGGTCCCATTTGTTTATTTTGGTTTTTATTTCCATATCTCTAGGAGGTGGGTCCAAAAGGATCTTGCTGTGACTTATGTCATAGAGTGTTCTGCCTATGTTTTCCTCTAAGAGTTTGGTAGTGTCTGGCCTTACATTTAGGTCTTTAATCCATTTTGAGTTTATTTTCGTGTATGGTGTTATGGAGTGTTCTAATTTCATTCTTTTACATGTAGCTGTCCAGTTTTCCCAGCACCACTTATTAAAGAAGCTGTCTTTTCTCCATTGTATATTCTTCCCTCCTTTATCAAAAATAAGGTGACCATATGTGCATGGGTTTATTTCTGGGCTTTCTATCTTGTTCCATTGATCTATATTTCTGTTTTTCTGCCAGTACCATACTGTCTTGATTACTGTACCTTTGTAGTATAGTCTGAAGTCTGGGAGCCTGCTTCCTCGAGCTCCGTTTTTCTTTCTCAAGATTGCTTTGGCTATTTGGGGTCTTTTGTGTTTCCATACACACTCTGAAATTTTTTGTTCTAGTTCTGTGAAAAATGCCATTGGTCATTTGACAGGGCTTGCATTGAATCTGTAGATTGCTTTGGGTAGTTTAGTCATTTTCACAATGTTGATTCTTCCAATCCAAGAACATGGTATATCTCTCCATCTGTTTGTATCATCTTTAATTTCTTTCATCAGTGTCTTATAGTTTTCTGCATACAGGTCTTTTGTCTCCTTAGGTAGGTTTATTCCTAGGTATTTTATTCTTTTTGTTGCAATGGTAAATGGGAGGGTTTCCTTAATTTCTCTTTCAGATTTTTCATCATTAGTGTATAGGAATGCAAGAGATTTCTGTGCATTAATTTTATATCCTGCTACTTTACCAAATTCATTGATTAGCTCTAGTAGTTTTCTGGTAGCATCTTTAGGATTCTCTATGTATAGTATCGTGTCATCTTCAAACAGTGACAGCTTTACTTCTTTTCCGATTTGTATTCCTTTTATTTCTTTTACTTCTCTGATTGCTGTGGCTACAACTTCCAAAACTATGTTGAATAATAGTGGTGAAAGTGGACAACCTTGTCTTGTTCCTGATCTTAGAGGAAATGCTTTCACTTTTTCACCACTGAGAACCATGTTTACTGTGGTTTTGTCATATATGGCCTTTGTTATGTTGAGGAAAGTTCCCTCTATGCCTACTTTCTGGAGGGTTTTTATCATAAATGGGTGTTGAATTTTGTTGAAAGCTTTTTCTGCATCTATTGAGATGATCATATGGTTTTTCTCCTTCAGTTTGTTAGTATGGTGTATCACACTGACTGATTTGCGTATATGAAGAATCCTTGCATTCCTGGGATAAACCCCACTTGATCATGGTGTATGATCCTTTTAATGTGCTGTTGGATTCTGTTTGCAAGTATTTTGTTGAGGATTTTTACAATCTGTGTTCATCAGTGATATTGGCCTGTAGTTTTCTTTCTTTGTGATGTCTTTTGTTTTGGTATCAGGGTGATGGTGGCCTCGTAGAATGAGTTTGTTCCTCCCCCTGCTATATTTTGGAAGAGGTTGAGAAGGATAGGTGTTAGTTGTTTTCTAAATATTTGATAGAATTTGCCTGTGAAGCCATCTGGTCCTGGGCTTTTGTTTATTGGAAGATTTTTAATCACAGTCTCAATTTCAGTGCTTGTGATTGGTCTGTTTATATTTTCTGTTTCTTCCTGGTTCAGTCTCAGAAGGTTGTGCTTTTCTAAGAATTTGTCCATTTCTTCCAGGTTGTCCATTTTATTGGCATATAGTTGCTTGTAATAATCTCTCATGATCCTTTGTATTTCTGCAGTGTCAGTTGTTACTTCTCCTTTTTCATTTCTAATTCTATTGATTTGAGTCTTCTTCCTTTTTTTCTTGATGAGTCTGGCTAATGTTATCAGTTTTGTTTATCTTCTCAAAGAACCAGCTTTTAGTTTCATTGATCTTTGCTATTGTTTCCTTCATTTCTTTTTCATTTATTTCTGATCTGATCTTTATGATTTCTTCAGCTAACTTTGGTTTTTTTTTGTTCTTCTTTCTCTAATTGCTTTAAGTGTAAGGTTAGGTTGTTTATTTGAGATGTCTCCTGTTTCTTTTTTAAAAAAAATTATTTATTTATTTATTTTTGGCTCTGTTGGGTCTTCGTTTCTGTGCGAGGGCTTTCTCTAGTTGTGGCAAGTGGGGGCCACTCTTCATCGCGGTGCACGAGCCTCTCACTATCGCGGTCTCTCTTGTTGCGGAGCACAGGCTCCAGACGCGCAGCCTCAGTAGTTGTGGCTCACGGGCCTAGTTGCTCTGCGGCATGTGGGATCCTCCCAGACCAGGACTCGAACCTGTGTCCCCTGCATCAGCAGGCAGACTCTCAACCACTGCGCCACCAGGGGAGCCCTGTCTCCTGTCTCCTGTTTCTTGAGGTAGGATTGTATTGCTTTAAACTTCCCTCTTAGAACTGCTTTTGCTGCATCCCATAGGTTTTGGGTAGTTGTGTTTTCATTGTCATTTGTTTCTAGGTATTTTTTGATTTCCTCTTAGATTTCTTCAGTGATCTCTTGGTTATTTAGTAGTGTATTGTTTACCCTCCATGTGTTTGTGTTTTTTACAGATTTTTTCCGTGTAGTTGACATCTAGTCTCATAGCGTTGTGGCTGGAAAAGATACTTGATATGGTTTCAGTTTTCTTAAATTTACCAGGGCTTGATTTGTGACCCAGGATATGATCTATCCTGGAGAATGTTCCATGAGCACTTGAGAAGAAAGTGTATTCTGTTGTTTTTGGATGGAATGTCCTATAAATATCAATTAAGTCCATCTTGTTTAATGTATCATTTAAAGTTTGTGTTTCCTTATTTATTTTCATTTTGGATGATGTGTCCGTTGGTGAAAGTGGGGTATTAAAGTCCCCTACTATGATTGTGTTACTGTCGATTTCTCCTTTTATGGCTGGTAGCATTTACCTTATGTATTGAGGTGCTCCTATCTTGGGTACACAAATATTTACAATTGTTATATCTTCTTCTTGGATTGATCCCTTGATCATTATGTAGTGTCCTTCTTTGTCTCTTGTAATAGTCTTTATTTTAAAGTCTATTTTGGCTGATACAAGAATTGCTACTCCAGCTTTCTTTTGATTTCCATTTGCATGGAATATCTTTTTCCATTCCCTCTTTCAGTGTGTATGTGTCCCTAGGTCTGAAGTGGGTGTCTTGTAGACAGCATGTATACGGGTCTTGTTTTTGTATCCATTCAGCCAGTCTGTGTCTTTTGGTTGGAGCATTTAATCCATTTACATTTAAGGTAATTATTGATATGTATGTTCCTATTACCATTTTCTTAATTGGTTTGGGTTTGTTATTGTAGGTCTTTTGCTTCTCCTGTGCTTCCTGCCTAGAGAAGTTCCTTTAGCATTTGTTGTAAAGCTTGTTTGGTAGTGCTGAATTCTGTTAGCTATTGCTTGTCTCTAAAGGTTTTAATTTCTCCATCAAATCTGAATGAGATCCTTGCTGTGTAGAGTAATCTTGGTTGTAGGTTTTTCCCTTTCATCACTTTAAATATGTCCTGCCTCTCCCTTCTGGCTTGCAGAGTTTCTGCTGAAAGATCAGCTGTTAACCTTATGGGGATTCCCTTGTATGTAATTTGTTGTTTTTCTTGCTGCTTTTAATATGTTTTCTTCGTATTTAATTTTTGATAGTTTGATTAATAAGTGTCTTGGTGTGTTTCTCCTTGGATTTATCCTGTATGGGACTCTCTATGCTTCCTGGACGTGATTGACTATTTCCTTTCCCATATTAGGGAAGTTTTCAACTATAATCTCTTCAAATATTTTCTCAGTCCCTTTGTTTTTCTCTTCTTCTTCTGGGACCCCTATAATTCGAATGTTGGTGCGTTTAATTTTGTCCCAGAGGTCTCTGAGACTGTCCTCAATTCTTTTCATTCTTTTTTCTTTATTCTGCTCTGTGGTAGTTATTTCCACTATTTTATCTTCCAGGTCACTTATCCGTTCTTCCACTTCAGTTATTCTGCTATTGATTCCTTGTAGAGAATTTTAAATTTCATTTATTGTGCTGTTTATCATTGTTTGTTCGCTCTGTAGTTCTTCTAGGTCCTTGTTAAACGTTTCTTGTATCTTCTCCATTCTTTTTCCAAGATTTTGGATCATCTTTACTCTCATTACTCTGAATTCTTTTTCACGTAGACTGCCTATTTCCTCTTCATTTGTTTGGTCTGGTGTGTTTTTACCTTGCTCCTTCATCTGCTGTGTGTTTCTCTGTCTTCTCGTTTTCGTTAACTTACTGTGTTTGGGGTCTCCTTTTCGCAGGCTGCAGGTTCGCAGTTCCCGTTGTTTTTGGTATCTGCCCCCAGTGGCTAAGGTTTGTTCAGTGGCTTGTGTAGGCTTCCTGGTGGAGGCGACTGGTGCCTGTGTTCTGGTGGATGAGGCTGGATCTTGTCTTTCTGGTGGGCAGGACTGCGTCCAGTGGTGTGTTTTGGGGTGTCTGTGGCTTTATTATGATTTTAAGCAGCTTCTCTGCTAATGGGTGGTGTTGTGTTCCTGCCTTGCTAGTTGTTTGGCATAGAGTGTCCAGCGCTGTAGCTTGCTGGTCGTTGAGTGGAGATGGGTCTTAGCATTGAGATAGAGATCTCTGGGAGAGCTTTCACCGTTTGATATTACGCAGAGCCGGGAGGTCTGTGGTGGACCAATGTCCTGAACTCAGCTCTTCCACCTCAGAGGCACAGGCCTGACACCCGGCCAGAGCACCAAGACCCTGTCAGCCACACGGCTCCAAAACGAGAACTCCACACTCCAGAGACCCCCCTTTGGAGGTGCTGCCTCTCCCCTTCCATGCGCAAGTTCTCCTAAAATTTTTAATTCTTAATCTAAGTGAAACTTATTTCTTTTGTTGAATAACAATGTAAGAATCAACCTTTTTTCTCTCCTAAATAGCTAACCGGTGATCCCAGCACCATTTATTGAGTAATTAATCCTTTCCGCACTGATTTGAAGTGCCATCTTCGTATATGCTTGGATGTATTGATGGGGTTTCAGGACCATTCTCTTTTATTTACTGTACAGTTTTTTTGTTCATTTTAATATCTGGCAGCACAAAATACTCCTTCCTTTTAAAAAAACTTTTCAGTGTTTTTTTTGGATTTACCTTTTTATTCTCTCAGATGCATTCTTTCTCTTTTGTACATTCAGATATGTTCTCCGTTTATCTTTTTAATCTCAGTAGTTATTTAAAAGGGTGTTTTAAACTGCCAGTCAGATCATCTTTTTTTCCCTCTCCTCTTATTAATTTTCTAACTGTGGATCATGTGTTAGAAATTTTGGCTTTTATATTTTAAATTCCATGAAAGTTTCTTTGAGGACTTAATATATAGTCAACTTTTATGAATGTTTCATTAGTTTTTGAAATGAAGGTATTGTGTGTTGCTATGAAAGCCTCTTATATAAATGTATTAAATCACACTTTTAAAATGTATTATTCAATATCCTATTTTATAAATTTATTTTTGTTCCATTTCATCTGTCAGTTTCTGAGTGAGGTATGTTAAAGCCTCTCTGTATAATTGAGAATTTGTCAAATTACCCTTTCATTTTTACTTTTATTTTATTTCAGTTTTATTATGTTAGGTACATAATGGTTCACAACAATTTTATATTCTTGATAATTATAGTCTTTGACATGTTTTGAATTTTGAGTTTGAATTGTGTTTTGTCAGATATGGCCACTCTTACTTTTGTTTTAGCATTTTCCTTGTTTATTTCTGTTGCTTCATTGTTTTTATTCATAATGAAAATCTGCAAAAAGTTTTCAGAGTCAAATACTATTAAAAAGATTATACTAAACAACTTTAGTACCTATTTTTCCCTTGCCACCACTCCCAAAAGATACCCACTTTCATTTCTTTTGGCTATTTCTTCTGGTATTTACCCCCAGGTTTCTAAATAATGTACTTATGTGGTTGTTGACTTATTATTATCCAAGAAAAAAAAAACTTCTCTCTATCCTCCCAGTATAGTTATACCATAATTTTTGGTAAATAAATTTTCAGTATTTACTAGCTAACAACACAGCTAACATTTACTGAATACTTAATATGAGCCAGGCATAACTTTAAGTGCTTATACTCATGAATTAATTCTGTCATCACAATAATTCTAGTGGGTATGTATGTACTATTATTTATTTATTCATTTTATAACTGGGAGAACTAAGGTTCTGAGTAACTTTATTATGACTATGTAAGTATTTTCACTGTTGAGCCAAAGAAGAAACTATGATTATATTTCCCTTGTTATTAAACTTTTTGGTTTTCTCGCAGTTTATAATTGCCCTATTTTAAGATTTGCTTTATTTTCTTCATCACTAATTCTCCCCCCAAAGCAAATGTAGAATCTCTTTAAATATTATTTTCCTCATGGTCAAAAAATAATAGGTAACCAGTCAGGCCTCCCCTCCCACTCATCCATTCTGGAATCTTATATCCTCTTGCTCCAATCTAGAAGGACTGTCTTCTAAGCCTGCACCCTTGTGTTAGATTCCTTATACCCTAATTCTTGAGTTTTCTCCTTTCTTGCTCCTGCACTTCGATGGAATTCATTCTCCAGTAGTTTCCTGATAAATGGTACAGAAGAGATACATTTTTTTGAGATTTTTTTTTTCTGTTGCTCTTATTTAATGGAAGGAGAGGTTTCCCATGGGTATATTGTTACTTTACGTTATGCATATTCTGCTTGGGTGTAGAATTCTGATTTGGAAATAATTTTCTAACAGAATTTTGAAAGCATTGATTCATTTCTTTCTAGTTTTTAATATTGCACTTGAGAAGCCTGATATCATTTTATTTTCTAATCTTTGTATTTAACTTCCCTCTGTGGAAGATTTTATGGCCATTTTTATTCCATTACAGTGATAATTTCATGATGATGTATCTTTGTGTTCATCTTTTCTAATTTAATATTCTGGGCATATTTTTCTCATTTATGATTGTGGGCCTTTTTAATATAGAGTTTTATATCCTTATGTTCTGAGAAAATTTCTTATATTATTTCTTTGATAAGTTACTCTTCACTCTCTTCTCTAATTTTTCTTTTTTTCTGGCACTCTTAGATATTCACTTGACTGTTATCCATTATTTTATTGTTTTGTTCTACTTTCAGGGAGATTTCATCAACTTTATCTTTTGACCCTTTTACTGATTTAAAAAAACATTTCTGCTCTCAAACTTTTTAATTTTAAGAGCTCTTTTGTGATCTTTGAATGCTCCTTATAAAATATTATTTTGGCCTTGTTTCAGTGATAAAACATCTCTTATCTCTCAGAGTAACTGTTTACTTAAAAAAAAACCCTCTTCTTCTTAACATTGTTTATGTCATCTAAATTGCCCTCTCCCACTCCTGTTATTATGTTTTAGTCTCTTAACTTTTCTCAAACATCTGTTGATTTTCAGTTGTGCAGTCCCACTAAAGCATGAAGGTAACTGGAAACTTCACTTTTGGGTATTTATGTGACTGGGACTTGTAGCTTAGTGGCTTCACCACAGAGTCACATTGATTTGGTGACACTGATTTTTCACTGGGATACCCAAGTGTGAGAATCTGTAGTTCTTTTGTCTTAGGGCTAGTCAATACTCCAAGAAAGAGATCCCCCATCTCCTTTTTGTAGTTTTAAATCTGGCTGCCAAAGTTCTGGGTTATGGACCTTAGCATTTTGGTACGTAGACTTTCATTTAGTTTTCTTATTTTCAGTCTGATGACTCCTCCCCTGTGAATACATTGGACACCACCGGAAAATCCAGGATAATCTCGCTGTCTCCAACCCTTAACATACTCATATCTGCAAACTCCCTTTTTCCATGTAAGGTCCTGGGGATTAGGATGTGGATGCCATTTGGGAAACCATTATTCTGCTTAACACTCAATGGCTAGGATCGTTGTACAGTGCTCCTTGTCTCTCACTGTGGCCTTTAAATTACCTGGAGACTCTCCCATTTCTCTGCCCAGCACCAAGTCCAGGAATCTCCTCCGTCAGAATTCCAGCTTTGGAAATCTGTTCTCATGGCTCTATGCAGGGGGCAGATTTCTCTTTATGCTGGTGCTCTGTGCTTCTAATCTTTTCAGTTCCTGTATTGGGTCAGAGAGACTAGATGTGAGGGTCAGCACTTCATGCTTCATTACAAACTTTAAAGCCAATTCCTAGCTGCCGACTTGTCTTTGACCCTTGTTCTTCCAACAGTCTCTCACTGATAAAATACAGAGGAGGAAGATGCAAAAGCTACTTTGTATTAACCATTTGGGTTATTACACAGGAAGAGCAATGCAACTCAAGTTTTATGAGAACCTTTTAGTACACAGGCCGTGCTGTCTGTTGGAACATCTCCTGCCTTGTGGGAGGGAGCCATGGGGTTTGACCATGTAGACTGCATTGAAAGGGTATATTAACATGTCTTTCTGAAATAAGTGTTCTGGAAGCCACAAATTCTCAATACCTGTTAGTCTTCTGCCAAGAATAGCCATCATGACATAGAAATAGACCCCTTTTCAGAGTTACTAAAGCTAAAAGACTTCCGTGTCTCATTGCTTGGGATTCAAGTGTTGTATATGTTTTTGCAGTACCCACAGCACAGGTGACTGTGTTTGCAGCTGTTCCTGTGGCAGTGAAAATAAGGACAAATAGCAGAGGAGAAGCCTTACTCTATTGTCTTTGTCAGCCTTTTCTCAGCGGCTTTATAGTCTCCAGAAATTTCCCCTTGTTTTGATTTGCAGGTGGCACCTCTCCTCTGCTTCTGGCACTGCAGTAGATTGTTAAAAAAAATATTTATTCTGTAAGTTTTGGATTTTGGGGAGGGAGAAGAGGTAAACATGTCATTTATCAGCCACCCAGAATAGGAATATTCAGCACCCCCCTTTTTTTTTAAGAATAGTGAGCATAGTTATGAGAGCTGTTAAGAGGAGTAAACATCCAGAAGTCAATGTCATGCCTGCTGAGCTCCTCAGTTCTGTCAAAGAAATATGCACAAGTTTGTTCCCAGCGTTTGGATCACTGAAGAGATGCCACAAGCTTTAAACATATAATTGTTACTGCCATATTCGAGAAGGAAGACAAGAAAGAAAATTATGACAATTGTGGCATGTTTGTTATTTTAGCAGCAGTAAGTTGGCCAGAATTTTTCTGGATGACGTATGTAGCAAATGCCTCTGGCTCCCAATGTCATCTCTCCTCAGCCCACCTCGGTTTGTAGCCGCAGCTGCAGTGGACAGTTCCATGCAAGTTCATACTCACCTTGTGCTGATAATGCCATGCTTCATGTGTGTGCCGTGTGTCCTTCTCCCCTCTTCCCCAGGGCTTTCTCTGATGCCACAGGAGCCTGTTCAGTCTCCATGCATGTGCAGCCCCGAAGTGTGGGGATGTTAGCACCCGCAAGGTCAACCCTCAACCAGTGGGGGACAGAACACAGTGGATAAATGCTCCAGCCTCCTGTCCTTTGGGCGGACAATTCTGGGGGGCTTTGCGTGTGCTTCTCAAGTGGCCCTGACTGGTTCCAGTCCTCACTGCCCAGAGTAGGGATCTTGGTATACAGACTTATTCTGGTTTTTTTCTTCTTTCTTTTTTTACTCTGCTGGTTCCCTCACCCCTGCTTCTTGGAATCATCTCCCAAGAAATCACTTGTACCCAAGGCCTTGTCTCACTCTGCTTTTTTTTTTTTTTAATTTTTATTTTATATTGGAGTATAGTTGATTAACAATGTTGTGTTAGTTTCAGGTGTGCAGCAAAGTGATTCAGTTATATATATACCTGTATTTCTTCTTTTTAAAATTCTTTTCCCATTTAGGTTATTACAGAATATTGAGCAGAGTTCCCTGTGCTATACAGTAGGTCCTTGTTGGTTATCTGTTTTAAATATAGCAGTGTGTTCATGTCAGTCCCAAACTCCCAACCTATCCCTCCCCCCTGCCCCCCACCCTGACGCTTCCTCCCTGGTAACCATAAATTCATTCTCTAAGTCTGTGAGTCTGTTTCTGTTTTGTAAATAAGTTCATTTTATCATTTTTTTTTTTTAGATTCCACATGTAAGTGATATCATATGATATTTGTCTTTGACCTACTTCACTTAGTATGATAATCTCTAGGTCCATCTATGTTGCTGCAAATGGCATTATTTCATTCCTTTAAATGGCTGAGTAATATTCCATTGTATACATATGTATCATATCTTCTTTATCCAGTCCTCTGTTGATGGACATTTAGGTTGCTTCCATGTCTTGGCTATTGTATACAGTGCTGCAGTGAACATTGGGGTGCATGTATCCTTTCAAACCATGTTTTTCTCCAGATATATGCCCAGGAGTGGGATTGCCGGATCATCTGATAGCTCTATTTTAGTTTTTAAAGGAACCTCCATATCGTTCTCCATAGCGACTGTACCAATTTGCCTTCCCACCAACAGTGTAGGAGGGTTCCCTTTTCTCCACATCCACTCCAGCATTTATTGTTTGTAGACTTTTTGATGATGGCCATTCTGACTGGTGTGAGGTGATACTTCATTGTAGTTTTGATTTACATTTTTCTAATAATTAGTTGTGCTGAGCATCTTATCATGTTCCTGTTGGCCATCTGTATGTATTCTTTGGAGAAATGTCTGTTTAGGTCTTCTGCCCATTTTTTGATTGGGTTGTTTGTTTTCTTGATGTTGAGCCGCGTGAGCTGTTTGTAAATTTTGGAGATTAATCTCTTGCTGGTTACATCATTTGCAAATATTTTCTCCCATTCTATGGGTTGTCTTTTCATTTTTTTTATGGTTTCCTTTGCTGTGCAAAAGCTTTTGAGTTTAATTAGGTCCCATTTGTTTATTTTTGTTTTTATTTCCATTACTCTAGGAGACAGATCAAAAAAGATATTGCTGCAATTTATGTCAGAGAGTGTTCTGCCTATGTTTTTCTCTAAGAGTTTTATAGTATCTGGTCTTACATTTAGTTCTTTAATCCATTTTGAGTTTATTTCTGTGTATCAGACTCTGCTTCTGATGGAACCCAAACCAAGACAGTACTATTAAGTGTCTACTCTAGAATTTTAGCGAAGCTTCAAATAAGATTCAGGTGCTTCATTGCTGCCTTGACTGCATGGGGGATGAAGGAAAGAATAGGAAACACCGATGGGCTTCTGTATATGTTTTATTGACCTTCAGAAACATTATCGTATTTGAGAGCATAACTGCCAAGTAATTTTTTCTGGCTTATCAGCATCCCAGGGCCACAATAGTGTGGATAAAGAGAGTAAGGATGAGAGAAGTACTGCTATTTGTTTTATGTCTTCTATAGGGCTCTTTTTATGGATTACATTTAATCCACTGAATAACCCTTAAAGATGGGCATTAGAATCTCCACTTTGTAAAAGTCTGAGGATAAAACAATTAAATAACTTGCCCGAAGCCAGAATAACCAGTAAATGGCAGATTCCAGTTACTAGTGATTCCACTTCAAAGCCTGTGCTTGTTTATATCACTTCACTGGTAGTACTTTTAAATGGATAATGTTGTATTTAATTTATTTGTTCACACGTTCAATATTTTTTAAACTTTATTTTAAAAATTATATTCAAGGTAATGTGTGTACATGGTACAAAATTCAAACATCCAGGAAGGTATGCAATGAGAAGTATATCTCCCTCCCACCTCTGCTCCAGGCCTGTTGAGGAGGCTTCTACTGTTATTGTTTTCTTGTCTATTCTTCCAGAGATTTCTTTATATATATGTATTATTTTATTTTTATTTTTTACATATACCATGCACATTGCTCTTTTCTTTGTCTTGCTAATTTTCCTTAAAATATGTTAGATATCCTTTAAGTTGATTATAGAAAGTTGACTCATTATTTTTAACTGTTGCAGTATTCCATTGTAAGGTTGTATCCTAATCTATATCATATGTTAAATTTTATCATAGAAAATATTAATACTTTTTGATATTGGTTGAACCAATTATTTAAAAATTCTTTTAAAACAAATTAGTGGCATGAATTATCTATAGCTTATAAAACACAAGGAATGTTTTCTAAAAACAAAAATAAATCGTCTTTTTATCTGTTAATGAACAGGAAATTTTGAAATGAGCAGAATTTCAATTCCTTTCAATTAGGTATCTCTGTCTCTGTTTCTTGTTTCTTCTGTCTCTTTTGCACTTACCTTTGATAACCATCTTTTAAGATTATGCTATGTTCACTCTCAGAATCCTAAGGACTGAGTTTGGAACTTATGGTCCTTGTCAACTTAATTCCATTACTGTTGGTTCAGAGGCCTTTTTCAGCGACCAAGTTCAGAAACTGTGTGCTTTTTTTTTTTTTTTTTCTGTTAACACTTATAGGATAGATATATTGGTTATAGATTTTTTTTCAGGAGACATAAGAAAATTCAAAATGTGTACATAAGATGACTCCAAATAGTTATTCCTACTTTTCTTAGATTTATAAAGCCCTCTTAAAATTTGTGTTCAGAGCATACTTACTTGTATGACTAAAGGAAGATTCCATGAGTCTCCTGATGAAACTAACTAGCAAACTATAATTTGTAAAAGGTCTGATCTTTCATATTATATTTTACTCTATCCTGTCTTGGAACTATGCTAGAATAAAGTCACTCAAGTTCAGTTTTGGAAAAGCTGTCCATTAATGTTTTCCATAGACACACAAATATTTTTCTTTTCTTTAAACTTTTAATTTTGAGATGATTATAGGTGCATGCGCAGTTGTGAGAAATAATACAGAGAGATTTCATGTACCGTTTACCCAGTTTCCCCCAATGGTAACATCTTGCAAAATTATAGTACACTTGCACAACCAGGATGTTGACGTTGATATAGTCAAGATAACAAACATTTCCATCACCACAGGGATTCCTCACGTTGCCCTTTTATAGCCACATCTACTTCCTTCCCACTCCCATCCTCTCTTTAACCCCTGGCAACCACTAATCTGGTCTCCATTTCTATAATTTTTTAATTTCAAGAATGTTTTATAAATGTAATCATATAGTGTATACATACTTCTTTTTTTTACAGGCTTCTTCAGGAGTAATAGTTAAACTTATAGATTATATTCCTAAATTGACACAACACCTTTTCTGTTTCACATTGGTCTATTTTTTTTTTTTAATCAAATCACCCCTTAAGTAGTCAACATTTTCATTTGTAGACACTCATTCAAACTTACTGAATTAGATATGATTCCCTGGAAACTGACTTTGAGATGGAGACTTGTATATTGAAGGTCCATTGGAGCTTGGTCTCTTCGCTCAGTAGTTCCTTGTAAGGAGCTGAGGGAGGTGGGCTTGGGCGGAAGGAGAAGCCGCCCCACAGCGCAGTTGTAACTGAGGTCTCAGCTCATCTACAGGGAGCACTGAAACCATAGGGTCCTTCAGAGTTGTCCCAAATTGAGGGAAGGAGGCTAGATCTATACATCTGTATTCTATTTCCATTGATTCTTTGTATACATTTTAGAATTAGCTTGTAGACTTCAACAAAGGATCCTGCTGTGATTTTGATTTGAATTGTGTTGAATCTATAAATGTGTTTGAGGGAATTCCCTGGTGATCTAGTGATTAGGACTCAACACTTTCACTGCCAGGACCTGGAACTAGGATCCCGCAAGCCAAGCAATGTGGCCAAAAAAAAAAAAAAAAAAAATCTATTTGATAGGAATTGACACATTAAGAATATTGAATCTTCCAATCATTAAATATGTATATCTGTATTTATTTAGGTCTTCTTTGATTTCTTTCATTGGTGTTTTGTAGTTTTCAACATATGTACAGATCTTGTGTATATTTTGTTAAATTTATACACAAATATTTCATTTTTGGTGATATTGGAAATGATATTTAAAAAAACTAAATTTCCAATTGCATTGCTAGTATACATTGTCCTGTGATTTTGTTAAACTGACTTGTTAGTCTTACTAGCTTTTTGTGTATATTCTTTAAATTTTTCTCCTTGAATAACAATTTTATCATCTGTAGGGAGAGACAGTGAAGTTTTCTTTCTTTCTTTTAAATTGGTATGGCTTTTATTTCTTTTTCTTTCTTTCTCTCACTGGCTATGCCCTTCATTTAAATGTTAATTACAAATGGTGAGAACAGACATCTCTGCCTTGTTTCTTATCTTGGGAGAAAACATTTGGTCTTTAACCATTATGTATGATTTTAGCTATAGGTTTTTGGTAAGTGCCCTTTATTAGAGTGAGGAATTTCTCTTCTATTTCTAGTTTGCTGAGAGATTTTATGGTGAATGGATGTTGAATTTTATCAAGGGTTTTTTTTTTTCTCCTGTGTCTACTGAGATGATGATAACAGTTTTTTTTTTTTAGTCTTGATGTGGTGAATTATGTTGTTTGATTTTTCAAATGTTGAACTAACCTTGCATTCCTGGGATAAATTCTATTTGGTCATGCTATATTCCTTTTACAAATATACTCCTGGATTTGATTTGCTAATATTTTGTGGGAGTTTTTGTATCTATGTCCATGAAAGATAATGGTTTGTTGTAACGTCTTTGTCTGGTTTGAGTATCAGGGTAATGGGCTAGCTTATAAAATGAGACAGAAAGTGCTCATTCCTCTTCCATTTTTTGGAAGAGTTTGTGTAGTGTTGACATTTTTAATTCTTTTTTTCCTTTTAAAAGTTTAAGAGAGTTTACCGTTAAAGCCATCTAGGCCTGTAGTTTTCTTTGTAGGATGTTCTTAATTGAAAATTTATTTTCTTTAGTAGATACAGGAAAATCCAAATTATTTATTTCTTCTTGAGTAAGCTTTGGTAGTTTGTGTCTTTTAAGGAAACTGTCCATTTCATCTACTTTGTCAAGTAGATGTCCATGGGTTGTTTGTAATATTCACTTATTATCCTATGACTGTATTATCTGTAGTCTTCTTTTCTTTTTTCTTAATCAGTCTGGCTGGAAGTTTGTTAATTTTATTGATCTTTTCAAACTAGCTTTTTGTTTAATTGGTTTTTTTTTTTTCTATTTTCAAATTCATTGATTTCTGCTCTTCTTTTTTCTTTTCTCTTGCTTGCTTTGAGTTTAATTTGCACTTCTTGTTTCTTAAGATGGAAGCTTAGGTCATTGATTTGAGACCCCTTTTTTCCCCGAATAAAAGCATTTAATGCTCTGCACTTCTCTTTATGCATTGTTTATGCATTGTGAGCTGCATCTCATAAATTTTGGTATGTTTCATTTTTATTTTTATTTTATTTTTATTTTTATTGAAATATTTTCTAATTGCTCTTCTTACTTTCTCTTTGACCAATGGGTTATTTAGAAGTATATTGTTTAATTCCAAATATTTGGGGAAATTTTTGAGGTATGTTTCTGGTTTTGATTTCTAGTTTAATTCTGTCATTGCCAGAGAACATACTTGATATCATTTCAATTATTTTAAATTTTGAGGGGCTTGAATATTTCTTGGTGAATGATCTATGTGCACTTAGAAGAATATGTATTCTGCTGGTGTTGGGTGTCAGTTATATCAAGTTGGTTAATTGTGTTGTTCAGGTTCCCTGTATCCTTACTGGATTTCTGTTTTTTTGTTCTGTTAATTACCATTGAAGTCACCACCTATAATTGTGGATGTGTCTATTTGTCCTTTCACCTCTATCAGTTTTTGCTTTGTGTATTCTAAACCCTAACTGTTAGGGATGTAAACATTTAGAATTGATTTGCCTTCTTAGTGAATTAACCCTTTTATCATTATAATATTCCTTGTTTTGCACTCTACTTTTCCTGGTCTTAGTATAGTCACTCCAGCCTTCTTTTGTTGATGTTTTGTAAGATATGTATAGTTCCATCCTATACTTTTAATCTATTTACATCTTTAGGTTTAAAGTGGGTTTCTTATAGACACCATGCAGTTGGGTCTTGCTTTTTTGCTGTTTGGTAATCTCTGTTTTTAAAATGATGAATTTTATCATTTATATTTAATGTAATAATTGACATGGTTAGAATTATATCTACCATTTTGCTAGTGGTTTTTTGTTTGCTCCATTACCTTTGCTCTTCTTTTTCTTTTTTTCCTTGTCTGCTTTTGCATTGAGTATTTAAAAAAATTCCCCTTTATTGCCATTACTTGGCTTATTATTTACGTTTCTTTTTAAGATTTTCTTAGTTGTTTCTTAGTACTTAAATATACATATTTATATGATCACAATCTAACTTCAAATAGTATCATACTACTTCACATATTACATAAGAACCTTACAACAGCATATTCCCAATCTGTCCCTCTTTCCTTTAATCTTCTATGCAATCTTTGTCATATACTTTACTTTTACATATATTGTATTATAAACCCTGAATTCATTGCTACTATTTTAAAATTAGTCAATTATCTTTTAGAGCTGTTAAAATGAGGAAAATACCTTTAACATTTGCCTTTATTTTAATCATTGCTGGAGATGTAATTTCATTGTGTACTATCAAGTTTCTTTCTGACATTGTATTTCTTATTACTAAAGAACTTTTTAAAAAACGTATTTTGTAGTGCAGGTCTGTTGGTAATGAATTCTCTCAGCTTTTGATAGAAAGATATTTTCAGGGGTATAGGATTCTGAGGAGATAGATTTTTTTCCCCTCTTTTCAGGATTTTAAAGGTGTCACTCTATTGTCTTCTAGATTGTATAGTTTATGACAAACAGTCTGGTATAATTCATGTCTTTTTTACTCAGTATGTTACGTGTCTTTTTCCCCCCATCTTTGTTTGGCCTTCTGAATTTTCTCTTTGTCATTGGTTTTCAGCAGTTTGAATATGATTTACTGAGAAGTGTGTGCCTGTTTGTATGTGTATGTGTGAAGGGCTGTTTTTTGTTTGTTTGCTTTGTTTCTTGTTTTTAATGTTCATCCTTTTTGGGGTTTTCTGAGTTTCTCTGATTTGTGGTTTGCTATATTTCATTATTTTAGGAAAATTCTTGGCCGTTATCTTATCAAATATTTCTCTAGCTTGTTCTATTCCTCTTTTTCTGGTATGTTAGATCATTTGATATTATCCCACAGCTCTTGGGTGCTCTGTTCTGTCTTATTCACTCTTTTTCCTCTTAGTGTTTGGATAATACCTATTGACCTGTCCTTAAGTTCACTGTTTTTTTCCTTGAGTGTGTTGGTTCTGCTGATGAGCCTGTTGAAGGCATATTTCATGTCTAATACCAGGTTTTTATACATGTTAGAACATTTCCATTTTTCTATTCCTTATAGTTTCCAAATATCTGCTGAAATTTGCCATATGCATGTTGTCCACCTTTTCTCTTAAAGCTTTTCCCATATTAATTATAGTTTGATAGTTCCAACATCTGATTCTGGTTATGCTGACTGCTTTGTCTCTTGATAGTGCAATTTTCCCTCATTTGTTTTTAGTGTTTTTTAAAAATAATTTTTGATTGAATGTTGGGCATCATGTATAGGAAAGCAAAGACTTAGGTAAATAGTATTTATGACTGAAATCGGCACAACTTTTGTAATGCTAGGTCATATGTGTGTGTGTGTGTGTGTGTGTGTGTGTGTGTGTGTGTGGTTAGGGGAGTTGAGTTAATATAATCAGGAGCTGAGTTGGGTTTAGACTTGGCATCAAAGCTTCTAGGGTTACTCTTTGTTTAGGTTGGGACCTGAGTTACTGAAGGGTTTTTGGCAATATTTGTGTACTACTCTTAGCTTTTGGCTTTTCCTATGTAGCTGTGTCTTATAAGTGGTCTCTTCATGTTCATGTTTTTCCCCTGCTGGTGATAGATTGTTTTCGCTTCTTACTTGGAACTTGCTAGCCTGGTGGTGGGAGTTGAGAAGGTTCCTAGTGTCGGGATTTGGCCTTACTCTTAGGCAAGCCCTGTATCCCTGAGTATTAGAGGTGAGACTTCCTTTGTGATCCTGCCCCTTTCTCCATCATAGCCAAACCCTGCCTTGTTCAGTGTCAGGTCTTGTGAAGAAGAGAGTTTCTTGCCCTTCTCCCAGTTATAGGAGGTCTCTAAAGGCCTGAGTTCAGGACAGTGTCCTACCCCTCCTCCAAAGGAAGAGAGTTTCGTTTTTTACCCTTCCCTCAGCAACAGTGGGTTAATATCCTTTGGGGTGCCAGGGTTTGCTGCCTTTACCCCAGCAACCTAAAGATTTTGTTCTGTAGAAAAGCAGGGTGGGGCAGGGCTTTGTGTCTTTTCTGCTGTGGCAGCTGTTCCTGTTCTCCCAGCCTGCACCATTGAAGGAAGCTTTCCCTGGTCTTCTGCCCTACCCTTAATCTGTTTTATGCATGTAACAGAGGTCAGAGGAGAAGAGCCAGTGTGAACTCTCTTTGTTTCTGCAGCCATCAGGAATTTTTTTTTTTTTTTTTTTTAATGTTGAGTTTCTTTAGGAGTTTTTGTTTAAATTCCTCTACTTTTTTTAAAAAAATTTATTTATTTATTATTTATGGCTGTGTTGGGTCTTCGTTTCTGTGCGAGGGCTTTCTCTAGTTGCGGCAAGTGGGGGCCACTCTTCATAGCGGTGCGCGGGCCTCTCATTATCGTGGCCTCTCTTGTTGCGGAGCACAGGCTCCAGACATGCAGGCTCAGTAATTGTGGCTCACGGGCCTAGTTGCTCCGCGGCATATGGGATCTTCCCAGACCAGGGCTCGAACCCGTGTCCCCTGCATTGGCAGGCAGTTTCTCAACCACTGTGCCACCAGGGAAGCCCAACCCATCAGGGATTTTATACACTCATACTAGTGTACACTCAGTTTAACAATTTATTAAAAATTTTAGTTGAATTCTTATTATATTCTTGTGTGGTGCCGTGAGTCTCTCCTCTTGTGCTCTGCCACAAAGTGAGGCAGCATTTGTGTTTTTGTCTCCTTAGAAATGTCTATCTTTCCTTATTATTTAAGGCTACTTGGTGGCCATGTTTTTTTGCTCTGGTAGGTTCAAGAAAAATTATGATTTTGAGTTTTATCTGGATTTTGTTGTTGTTGCTGTTCAGGTAGGGAGGCTCTTTCCAGCTTTCTGAATCATAGGTAGAAGTGCAGTTACTTTAGTTGCATCTTTAAGGGACCATTCCACTGCTCTATAAGGCCAATAGTTCTGGGTAGTGTGGTATATGATATGTGTCCAGTGCCACAACTTTGCTGTAAAGTTGGTTTTGTGGCTTGATGCAGTGTTTTGTGGTATCTCGTGTTGGTAAATCAAGCACTCTCTAAGTCCTTGGATATCACTGCTGGCTTAAGCCATGGGGACAGGAAAGGTAACCCTATAACCAGATCCAGGTTGTTCCCAGTGTTGATCCCATGTAAGATGAATCTCTATTCCTTCAAAGGTGGAAGACTTCTTAGTCATCTTGCCACCAAGGGGATATTTGATCTCAAGAGATTGTGCCATACTGGGGGTTAGCATTGATCTCAGTTGCTGCCAGGTTGGACATTCAGCAGTGGCAATAATTAGATCAACCTTGGTAAGTGGAAGCCCATTGGGTTCAACCTTGGTAAGTGGAAGCTATTGGGTTCACGCATATCTTCCATTCCTGCTGCCACACTTACTTCATTAATGACCTATGCTGGCACTGGTGTTGGAAAAATACAGAGGTTGGATGACATCAACAGACTAAGTCATACTGCCTCTGGCTATTTAGTACTTCTTCTCTGGTAAATGCTCCCTGGTGACAGTTAACCTGTAATACAAAGATCTTCATACTTTTGTGCTCATTCGCATGTATCCATCCACATGCCTTTCCCTTGAACTTCCTTGTTCCTTATCCTCCAATCCATTTTCTCCCTCCAGGCCCCTAAAAAAACAGCCAGGACATTCTCTACTGCCCATGGATCTGTGTATGTTCTTATCCTGGGCTACTACTCTTTTCACATAAAGTGAATGGCAAAACACACTGCCTGGAGCTCTGTCCATTGGGAGGATTTTACTTTATTGCTCTCTTTCATGATCACTTCTGGGTGGGGTTTGTAGTGCAGCAGTACGTTTTTGGCTTTCACCCACATACCGGGCTAACCCATATATGAACCAAGCCTGGCATTTTTCCCCCTCCATCAGTTAGTCAAAAGTGGCTTCTCTCCACTCCACACAGCCATAGTTTAGATTTGAGTGAGAGGTGTCAGTGCAATAGTGGTGGACAGTAGAGAGGGTATGACTCACTTGTTTATGCTGCTTACTTGTGTCCTCTGGCCCTGCTCATTCCCAATCCTGAATGTATGACTCCTATCTTACTTTGGATTATTGCTGTGCCTTCTCAGCCTAATGACTTTGGTCATTAGCTCATGATGGGAAGCTTTGTCTGCATGGCCATGTGATGTTCCTATCAGGGCCTATAGGATGATAGCAGTTTAAATGGTGTATAGTTCTCTGCTGCAGATTCTATATCTTTGCTCCAGATTACTTGGGATCTTTGGTCTCTTGTGGGAGGACTGTCCTGTGCATTTTAAAATTTTAGGAGCATCCCTTGCCTCTACCCATAAGATGCCAATAGCCTCACTCCTTGCTTCCCTCATCTGTGACAAGCACAAATTTCTTCAGACATTGCCAAGAGTTCCCTTCAGAGCAGAATTTCCCCTGATTGAGAACTACTGGTCTAGACAACCTGAGTTCCTTTTTGGACTATATTATTACATGGGGAGGGAGAGTTAACATAGCCCTAGGGCAAGATTCTAGGTGTATATTGTTGTCAGTCTCATGTGAATGTGAACTTCTGATCTTCCTTTTATAGGAATGGAAAGGAATCCATTCCCCAGATCAGTGGCCTCATACCAAGTGCTCAAGGCTCTGTTTATCTGCGCTAGCAAAGATACCACATCTGGCATGGAGCTGCAATTGTGGCTACTGCTTGGTTACGTTTATAGTACTTTACTCTCATCTACCATGATCCATTTGTTTTTTTTTTTTTAGAGGCCAGATAGGTGAATTAAATGGAGGTACAAGAGGGACCATCACCCTTACATGCTTTACATCTTTGATGTGGTATACTATTCTTGCCATTCTCCTCAGGAAATGATGTTGTTTTTGATTTATTACCTTGGCTGGGAGTAGGAGGCAGTTTCTAAGGCTTTTGCGTGGATTTCTACCCTATAATAGCACTTACCCCACAGGTCAAAGAACCAATATGAGGATTCTGCCAACTGCCAAGTATGTCTGATCCAATTATATATTTGGAGACTAGAAAATGATCAGTCCTCTGTTGAAGTACCCAGTGGTTGGAGTGAACCCAATTTGAACTAGAGCTTGGCTACAACACCATTTATTACCTTGCCCCCTTATGTTCCCACTTGAAAAGGGAAGTCATAATGGTGCTTTGAGTCCCCAGATATCAATGTCATTTCAGACCCTGTGTCCAACAGTCCTTAAAAGGTCTGAGTGTTCCTTTTCTCCATTGCATAATTATGCAAGTAAATGGCGATACATTCATTTAGGGAAGGAATGGGAGAATTATTACTGAATATATTTGATGCAGTGTTTCAGGGTCCATCATCTTAGGGACCTGACCTCTCCTTCAGTCAGTAGATTCTGTATTTGAGAGCTGGCCCAGGACTAGATAAGAAATTATGACTTTACTAGACTGACTGCCCTTAGTTTCCTAATCATCTATCCTTGACTTTAAAAAGTTGTATAAATTAAGCAGTACTCTTGTTGCTGCCCACAGTTTTTTGCTTCTGTGTTCCAGTAACCATCTCCAGGGCTTCCCTGGTGGTGCAGTGGTTAAGAATCCGCTTGCCAATGCAGGGGACACGGATTTGATCCCTGGTTGGGGAAGATCCCACATGCTGCGGAGCAGCTAAGCCCGTGCACCACAACTACTGAGCCCGTGCTCTGCAACAATAGAGGCCACCACAATGAGAAGCCCGCGCACGGCAGAGAAGAGTAGCCCCCACTCGCCGCAACTAGAGAAAGCCCACGCGCAGCAACAAAAACCCAATGCAGCCAAAAATTTAAAAATTAAAAAAAAAACACACAAAAAAAATCTCCATATCTCTTTGGATATTGAGGTGCCCTGGTTGCCACTTTAGTCTTGCCACTCATCACAATAATTGGGCCCACTTTGCTTTTGATGATTAAGTGTTATCAGTGGACGTCTTTTATCTCAGGTTCTGGAGTTTCTCTTCTATAACAGTATCTCCTGCCATCAACCCTGGCCTACAGAGTACACACTGAGCTTCTCCATGATGCTGATGTCTCTTTCCTTAACACATTCCATATCAGTAACTGGTAAATGGAGTACTCTTGTCCCTTTCATGAACATGGCTGAGGGGTTTTCTGGACTTAAAGTAGTATGCCCATTCTAGGATAGCTCCTTCTATCATCTTTTTAATTTCCTTTGTCCAATATTATGGCAATTCTGAAATTTCTACTTTACTTAATGTGGGCCACTGATTTCCCAAACTTCCAGGAGCTATTATAGCAGTGTGTTAGAATTGTTTACTGGGATCCTTACCAGTGAGTAACCTACTTATGGTAGTTGGGGGATGGGTAATTCAGCCCTGAAGAGGGGGTTTGGGTGGAGTACCAGAGTATCCACTCGCTAACTTACTCAGAATCACAGTATACCTGCTGTTACCTCCTGTATTAGTTTCGCAGTGCCCTTTTTTTTTTTTTTTTTAATTTTTATTTATTTATTTTTTGCTGGGTTGGGTCTTCGTTGCTGTGCACGGGCTTTCTCTGGTTGCAGAGAGCGGGGGTACTCTTCGTTGCGGTGCACGGGCTTCTCTTGTTGCAGAGCACGGGCTCTAGGCACGCGGGCTTCAGTAGTTGTGGCTCGCGGGCTCTAGAGCACAGGCTCAGTAGTTGTGGCGCACGGACTTAGTTGCTCCGCAGCATGTGGGATCTTCCCGGACCAGGGCTCGAACCTGTGTCCCCTGCATTGGCAGGCGGATTCTTAACCACTGTGCCACCAGGGAAGCCCCGCAGTGGCCTTTGTCAAAAGCAATACAATCTACCCTGGTAGCATGATTTCTAAACACGTCACTCAAACAACATAATAAAAAGAATTTAAAGATGACAAGCTCAAGCATCAAAGAAACACAAGATATACTTACTGAAGGAAAGCCTTAAACGATATGACAGAGATATGGGAAATGGCAACTACAATCAACAGACTAACCAGTGAACAGGTAGGAGGGATGCCTCCAGCCAAAGAGAAAAGTTAGTCCCTTTATTTAAATAATTGTAATTTAAAAAGTCCCGAAACTGTATTCACATATGGACACTGTGCTGAGGTCTGTTCATTGTTATTTGGCCTTTCCAAATCTCTCCAATAGAGAGATTATAGTCAGTATAGCCAAAACCATCCTTTATTATACAATATAATGATGATAGCAACCATTTACTGGGTGTTTATGGTACCAAGTGTTTTATAAAACATTAGCTCCCTAATTACCCATGTATGCATGTGAAGGGGTGACTATAAGGAAATGACACTTGTCAAAGCTGTCACCTTCATGGTTATATACTTATTCCAATGAAGTCAATTACCATAATCCAAACAGTTCCATCACTCCTGTTTGGGGATTGCTGTCAGATACTGTGAACATTACCGTGAAATCCTTGATGTGGTACATCGTTAGTCTCTGCAAGAGAATTTGGTTATTTGAAAATAGTCGAGTCATTCAGAGCCAATCTTGGTGAATAATTTGGAGAGGTATTCAAAGTAGGTAACATGATTTTAGTTCTTTAAAATAAAAAAATTGACTTCTTGACTACTAAGCACCAGTAATCTCAGTTTTCTTGGATGTTTGTAAACCATCCCTAAAGTGTTTCTCAACAAGTAGTTCCAGAATGTGCTCTGAGCAATGACAGCATTGTTGGTACTCCTAAGGGGAGTACCTGAAGAGTGACACTTACTTAGATTAAATTCTATTAGTTAAATTTATTTTACTTTGTACACAGACAAAGAAATGGAGGGGAAGTATTATATTGATTTAAAAATAGAAAGGTGTATTTCCTCAAATTAAAAAAAAAATGAGTTTATCCATTTTCTACTCAAGTCGCATTTGTTTTGCCCAGTCTATTTTATAATATAAGGTGATAGACTTGTTTTCATATACTTTATCTTTAGAATCTTTTTAAAATTGAAGTACAGTTGATGTATAATACTATATGTTACAGGTGTACAGTATAGTGATTCAAAATTTTTAAACTTTATACTCCATTTATAGTTATTATAAACTATTGGCTATATTCCCTTGTTGTATAATATATCCCTGTGGCTTGTTTTATACCTAATAGTTTGTACCTCTTACTCCTCTACCCCTACATTGCCCCTCCCCCCTTCCTTGTCCCCACTGGTAGCCACTAGTTCTCTATATCTATGAATCTGCTGCTTTTTTGTTATATTCACTAGTTTGTTGTATTTTTAGTATTCCACATATAAGTGATATCATACAGTATTTGTCTTTCTCTGTCTGACTTATTTCACTTAGCGTAATGCTCTCCAAGTCCATCCATGTTGCTGCAAATGACAAAACTTCATTCTTTTTTATAACTGAGTAGTATTCCATTGTGTATGTATCTCTGTGTGTATGTATTTATATGTATGTATGTGTGTATATATATATATGTATATATCTCACATCTTCTTTATTCATTCATCTGTTGATGAACACAGCTTGCTTCTATATATTGGCAATTGTAAATAATGCTGCTATGAACATTGATGTGCATGCTTCTTTTTGAATTAGTGTTTTTGTTTTTTTTCGAATATATACCTAGGAGTGGAATTGGTGAGTCATATTGTATTTCTATTTTTAGTTTTTCGAGAAATCTCCATACTGTTTTCCATAGTGACTGCACCAATTTACATTCCCACCAACAGTATACTAGGGTTCCCTTTTCTCCACATCCTCGCCAACATTTGTTATTTGTGTTCTTTTCTGACACGTGTGAGGGGATATTTTGAATCTTGAAATATGTTTTCAGATCTTAGCAAATGGAAGCTATATTCTTAGTTTCCTCTACATATTTCTTAATTTTAAATGTATATTATCAAGATATAGATAATAAATAGAAAAACAGCATCATATTAAATTATCTTAAATTTATAAAATTAAATTACAAATTCAAAAATTTTTATAAGTGGAACATCATATTTTAATGACTTCTAACATTTCCCATAAATATGTCTTGTCACCTTTATTTTTATTTATCTCTTCTAGTAGTGGGTGGATAAGTTATATTGTAACATTGGTGACAAAGTCGCTGTAAGATATGGTCAAAAGCATACAGGAAAATTTATATTGTACCTATATGCTAACATGGTAGAATTTAGAATATTTCATGAAGAGGTGAAATAAGATAATTAGGAAAATAAGCCATATCCACATTCTTAAAAAAACAAATTCTTCTCTCAAGGATATGTCTATCACAGGTAGACTGCTGTGCATGTTAGATGCTGTACGTTAAGTTCCACTGAGAATTTACAACAATTTTCATAGGTGTGAAGGAGTACAGGTAACTTCAAACTTGATTGTGTCAAATGTCATGATTAATTAAAAGGTGTTCCTTGAAAATTCAGATCTAAACTTAGGCATAAGAATTTATCTTCCCTCCCCTGTCATTCTTTAAAAACCATGGACTGTAATTTTGGGGCTTGCTGAACAGCCTGTACAGAAAAGATATGCTTTTTTTGTTTCAAGATGAGAAGAATGCCATTTTTTTCCTAGCAATGTACAAAGAGCTTACTGTAATAAATATTAGTTCCAGGTATGATTTGGGCATTTATACCTTGGCTGAAATCGTCATTGAAAATTTTACCCTTCAATTTACCTGCTTAAAATTTGTTGAATTGCACTGCTAAAACAGATCCTATAGCCACAGTCCCTGACAGGCTAAGAAATTGACATGTTGTTATAATAGAAATTGGTTATTGCTTTTAAACATAGACACAATTAATTATATAGAACAGCATAGCAAATTTGTTTAGAACTAGATCAGATTATTATTTTACCTATAGTTTCATCAGCATGATTTATTATACTGTGATTATAATAGTTTAGTAGTAATAAACTCAATTATTAACGTGCTGAAAAATGTATTTTTGTCTTAAAAGACTGTCAAAAAGGAGTACTGATGATTGATGACATATTCTCATGCTTCTGTACCATGCGACTGAAATTTAGTTGTTAGATGCTGAAAAACAGTCATAATATGTGAATAGCAGATTTTTGTGGTAAATATCAACATTAAGAATTTCTGTACATTTTCTGGCTAAATTTAAAATTTCCATGTTGGAAGAGAAAATCATAAAAATGAATTAAACTTCCTGAAAATAATTAAAATAAATTAAAATGCAAAAATGCATTTAAAATCTGGCTATACTTTTCCACTCCAAGCAAAAAAACGGCTATTCTTTTCCGAGCAGGCAATCTCTTGTAAAATCCACTTTGTTGCATCTACTCGAATCATAGAGCAAGATTGCCTCATTCACTAGACTTTGGAAATAAATCAAGGACCATTGTACACTCTACTAAATAATGTCTGCGATATCACACACCCAGAAAAGATCCTTCTTTTTTTGTCGCCTTGCTGTCTAACTTGCTCCGTATACTAATGTGGTTCTGCCAGGATTGTGGGAGATGTTGATATTTGGGAATGCTGCCGATCAGCGTGCTGGTTTCAGAAATCGCACCAAAGACTTGAGGTTTTAGCGGAATTGATAAGAGGAAAGCCAACATAAGAGCACTTGCTTTGATGCACATTATAATAGCCAGCAAAACCCACCATGGGCAGCCTTGAGAGCAGACCACTACTCTGAGGAATACTTAGTTCTTTGGGGCTGATTATGGCTTATTGAGGCAGAAAACTTGTTCCAGTTCAAACTCTTTGAATTCCTTGTTCACTCAATAGTGTGTCAAAAAAGAGCATTCAATGTTTCATGTCACAAAATCACCGCCAGCCTAAATTGTTCCTATTTCTCTTTTGCATATGGTGTGCAAGAAAATTTTCAACCCTCTTCCGTGGCACCATAATGCTTTGATATGGGTAACATTGCCATAACAGCCTGCATTAAGGAACTTATATTTTATTCTTCTTTTCAGTGTACATAAAAATCCCAGCTTAGTCCTTTTTTGTCTTTTCGATCCTTTGAACTCTTTCAAGCTATGTTTCAAGACTTTCTGGGCTTTGACGGGGCTGGGCATTCACTGTAAAAGCAGTCAATGCCTCAGTGAGACCACAAGCAAAACTGTGAGTGTCTTAAGCAGGGACCACACAACTCTTGTGAGTATTTGCATATTTTAGCAACTCTGTTGAGTGTGAATCTCAAAGCAAAGAATGATGCTTATTAATTTCCTTCATTAAACATCTTGGACCATTTACTTTTCTGAACAGAGCATTACCTGTACTGGAGTCTTTGGAGCTGGTGTGTGTGTGTGTGTGTGTGAGAGTATGCGCTGGATTATAGGTATGTGTAAGTAAGAGTGTGCTTGTGTATTGGAGTCACGGCTCAACATTATCATTGGAGAATATATTTACACGGCAGTGAGAGATTCTAGAATAAAGTGCTGATTCAGACACAAAAGTATATACCCTGAAGTAGCCAACTGTGGGCTCAAAGAGAGCAAGGCCAAAGCTGGACTGCTCAGTTCATTTTCCAGTTCAGTAGCTGTAGTAATCCAGCTTCGCCAGCTGCTAACAAGATTGGGTCTGAAGTTTACCTCCACAATGAGATAATCAGATTACCAGCCACAAAGATCAAATAATGACCCAGCTTTCGAGCAAGTTCAGCAGGCCCTTGATAACACTGTGTGGTCCTTGAGGCTTGATTAAAAAATTAAATGGCTAAACTTTGCCTCAATATTTTGCATTGGGATTTTGAGTGACTTGATGATTCTTTTCATGGTGCACTTTCCTATTCTTCTGTTGGTTTGAAATTAAGAGGTAGGAGAAAAGGAGGACGCTCCTGCTGTGCAGTTGTTCTTGAGCTGGGCTTTAAATGAAGCATGTAGAATTTTTAATTTGGTGGTGTAGGGAAGACAAGGCAAACTCAAAATCATTCCTGAGCAAGGAGCTGGGCTGTAACAAAAACAGCCACCTTTGCCTCTGCTCAACATCGTCTCCCAGCACTGTGCCTCTGGACCAGAATGGATTTGGTCTTTCTCTCCCAGGCCAAAAATGTTTGAAAGTTTTGGTTTTGGCTACTATATGATAGCTGTTTTCAGTGGTAAAGGGATTATTCTGAGAGGCATACAAATGTGATTGTCTCACAGCAGATGGTGCTCACGGCTTCACCTTTGAGAAAAGTTAATTAAGCCAAGCATATTGTGCCCATAGAGAGGAAAATGTAGATGAATATTGAGCAATCAAACTCAGTGTCTCCTTTTTTCATGCCTTTGCAATGGGACACAGAATCCCATTGAAAAAGAATTATGTACAGAATCAAATTAATTCACATCCAACTTTACTCTCTTCCCACGTTTTAACAGGGGTGCACACCAGGCCCTTCAGAAGTTTTGTCCACAATCAATGGGCCACACTGCGGTGTCCACTAAATTAAATGAACCAGTGCAGAAGAATCTCTTGTGAGATATTAAAAGGGTGAAAGGCTGTTTAATTCAAATCCTTCTGTAGAGTCTTTTCGCAGCCCCCTTTCCATAGTACAGTATAAATTATTAACTAACTCCTTTCATCTCAGATCAATTTACAAAACAGAAACAATTACCCCTTGTTAATGAGAGTGAACACTTCTAATAATTATGAAAGTTGCGTTTGATTCTGTTTCCTCACAGGTCCTTGTTTACAATCTAATTTAGAGTTGCATGCAAAGTGAAATAAAACAAGAATCCTCAATTTGAGAAATGGCTGGTCGTGAAGCAAATGGGCTTTGCATGTTAATGAGTGTTGTTTGAGGAATACATTCAAATATGATTCACTGATACCTGCTTCCATTTTGTTCATTCTGCTCTCTGATGGTGCTTGCAAATATCGATGTTTCAAAGAGGGCTGCTTTTCAGTAGGGGGTTTGGGAAGGCGTTCACATCACCATCTCTACAAATGGTGGGTAATTGTTGATGGATAGGCCTACCTCGAGGAGAAGGGAAAAGGGTTTAACCATGGCCTCCTGCCATGCTGAGTGGTTTGAGGCCTTAGGCAGGCTCCATGAGCTTAACTTTATCTTTCCCTTCAGAACCAGTGACGAATCCAAAAGGATAAAGGTAGACTTTAGACACCAAAGGAACACTGAGACTTAAATAGAAAAGCAAATTTTCATCTCAGTTGGATAAAAAGGGGCCAGAGGAAATGACTCAGCTCACTGAAAGAAAAGGCCAAGTCTGAGGTGGGCCTAGCAGCTGGGTTTCTGCACCTGTCCAGCCCTCCTTCTCATGACTGGCCAGCCCCCAGCCTCAGCTATTGTTTTGGTTTCTCAGGGTGTATTCAGAGAGTGGAACAGTGATTGTAGAGCTTGAAGAGGAGAGGGGGGCGGTCATTAGGCAGAGAAGGGAATCATAACATTGGCCAGTAGTGGCCAGAGTAGTTACTAGGAGGTCTTCTTTGGCTGTGAAAAAAAAAGTTCAAAGTAAGAAGAATTTCAGTAACCGTGTCAATCATAGAAAAGTAATTTTATAGAAGAGGCCATGCAAATTATGCCTCGTGGTGGAACAAGATAGCTGACCATAGGGAAAAGAAACTTACTTGAGAACCTAGAAGTGATCAACATGGTAGGCAGTAGTGGTCATCTAAGTGCTCTGATAAGAGGACTTTATTTCAGAAGCATCGCTGGAGAAGTGAAATCCTTAGTCACTCATTTTTTGGAGATTAAATTTACCAAAACCTCTTGTAAAGAAGCACCAGGATATCATTGCAAGTATGCTGTATCTTTTTTCCTATACTTAAATAAACTTTTAATTTTAGAATAGTTTCAGTTGTGAAGATAGTACAGAAATTTCCCATATGTACCGTACTGAATTTCCCGTATTATTAACATCTTACATTAGTATGGTACATTTTTCACAACTAATGAACCAATATTGACACATTTAAAAAATAAAACCCATAACTTATTCATATTTTCTTGGTTTTTCCCTAATATCCTTTTTCTTTCCCAGGATCCCATCCAGGATACCACATTATATTTATTTGTCTTCTTGTCTGTGACAAGTTACTTGTTTTTAATGACCTTGACAGTTTAAGGAGTACTGTTCAGGGATTTTTTAGAATATCCTTCAGTTTATGTTATATTTTTCTTATGATTAGACTTGGGGTTATGGACTTTTGGGAGGAAGAACTTAGAGGTAAGGTGCCATTTCCATCACATCCTATCAAGTGTATATACTATCAGTGTGATGTCACTATTGGTGTTAACCTTGATCAGCTGACTGATGTAGTGTTTGTCATGCTTCTCCACTATAGAGTTACTCTTTCTCCCTCCTTTGCCTACTATTCCTTTTGGAAGGAAGTCACTCTGCCCATCCCACACGTAAGATGTGGAGACTTATGTTCCACTTACCCGTGAGGGAGGAGTATCTATATAAATTACTTGGAATTCTTATGCATGGAATATTTATCTCTTTTCCCCAATTTATTTATTTATTCAGTCATTTATTTATATCAGTATGGACTCATGAGTATTCATTTTATACTTTGGGTTGTGGTTCAATACTACCTTATTTATTGTGTTGCATGAACTGTTTTGGCCATTGGGAGCTTTGGCCGTTGGGAGCTTTGTCAGATGGCTCCTGTGTCCTTTTGACAAACCTCTCATTTTTCTTTTTGAGCACTTCCTTACTTTCCCACACTATAAGATGTTCCAGACTCATCTTGTATATTCCCTGTCCTAGCCCTAGAATCAGCCTGGAATCATTTCTACAGGATTCTCTGGTTCCTTTTATTGAAGAATGGGATTAGAAACCAAGATCTGGGCACTAAGTGTGTTATATCCTTTTAAAATGTTGCAACCCATTAAGGAGAAGAATTGTGGTAAGAAATCCTAAATCTTATAACATTAATTCATCCATCTAAACATTCATTGCAAGAACTTTTCGAAAGCTTACAACATTCCAAGCTCAGTGCTAATACTGGGAATATAAAATAAAGAGTAATATTTGTATTGAAGTTCACAGTTGGCTAGCAGCAGGAGCTTAGACATTACACAAATGCTGTGATAAAATCTTGCTTGTTTAGTTTTATTTGGCAAATATTTATCATATGTGCAGTTGGTATTGTGCTAGGTACTTGAGATACAAAGAGAAATATAGCCCAGTTGCTGCCTTCAAGGAACTTATTGTACATTTAAGTGATGTGGAGTGGGGTGATCAGAGAACACAGGTAAACAGGCAGTCAAAACACAGGGTGATCTGAGGTGCGGAATCTATTCCTAATTTGCAATTTGGGATTTGCACAATGCACCTTCCCCAAGTAGCTTTCCAAAAGGCAATCTCTGAGAACAATATCTTAGTCCCCAAAGGCCTATATTAGCAGTAAATCTAGCTAATAGTGTCTGCCTTCCCTAATGTGTTAAGAAACCCTTCAGGATTTTACTCATGTACAAAATGTTCGCCCTATCTCACCATTAGAGCTTGGCTTGTACAGAATCTTCCATAACTGCTCCCAGAAAGTGTTCTGGAAAGAGTGCACATGCCCAGCTTGAAGACCTGGTCCTTTTCTTACTGCTGCCTCCCCCTGGAGCTGGAGCATATTACTGTCGCCTTCTGTGAAACATTGTGTTGGGGCTAAGTCCCCTGCCCTGGTCCTATTTACTTAAATATGGAACTGTCCAGTCACTTAAAAATTTTCTGAGACTGAATCAGCAGCTCAGATGTATTTATATTGTAATAGAAGAAATTAATATGTATGGAAATGCCCATTAAATTAGTCTGACTTTGTATGGATTGATGGACTTGGAGCCATGTCATTTGGGTTTACAAATGGATGACTTTGGCCAAAGCTGTTGAATGTAGGAATGAGCTTTTGATAGTGCCCTCTCAGTCTCCGTTTCCTAGGTATGTGACCTTGGACAAGTCTTTTAATCTCCCATCTGTAAGGCGTAGGGACATGATATATTTGCTCACTTCCTTGTGGGCCTGTTGTGAGTATCCAATGAGTAAAGGGTGGGAAATCATTTTTCCAAATGAAAAGTATGATGATAACAGTAGTACTATTAATAATTATTTTTATCAATAAAATATTCATTGAGTTTATATGCCCATAACTTTGGAACTGGGCAGACCTGGGTTTAATGCCTAATTCTGTGACTTTGAGCAAATTATTTACCTTTCTGAGCTTCAATTTCCTCACCTAGAAAATGGGCAACAATAGTAATTTTAGAAAGGGAGCCAACATATGTGTTTGAATACTTGGTGTTGTGGACTGCATGTTTGTGTCCCCTCAAAATTCGTATGTTGAAACTGTAACCTCCAATAGGATGGCATTAGAAGATGGGGCCTTTGAGAGGTAATTAGGTCATGAGGGCAGACCCCCCATCTGGGATTAGTGACCTTATAAGAAGGGAAAGAGTGCCAACTCTCTCTCTTTCCACCATGTGAGGACACAGCAAGACGACTGACTGCCATCTGCAACCCAGAAGGGGACTCTCACCATAATATGGCCATGCTGATACTCTGATCTCGAATTTCTAGAACTGTGAGAAATAAAATTTCAGTTGTTTAAACCACCCAGTTTATGGTATTTTGTTACAGCAGCCCAAGATGACTAAAGCACTTGGACTAAGGTTATTTATCATCATTATCAGCACAACAATGTTGGCAGGATTCACACCTAAGAGAAGCACTAAATGGTGTAATATTTGTGAGGATTAAATGACATGATTGATTCGTTTCACAAATATTTACTGATATTTTCTAGGTGCTAGAAAATATCAGTAGGGAACAAAGCAGACAAAAATTCCTTCTCTCATGGAGCTAACACTCTAGTGGTGGGAGATAAACAATAGAAACATAAATTAAGTGCAATATGTAGCCTGTTCAATGGTAATAGGTATTATGAATAAAGATTAAATAGAGGAAGGAGTTTCTAATTTTAAGTAGGGTGGGCAAGGAAAGCCTCAATGAGAAGGTGGCCTTTGTGTAGTGACCTGAAGCAGTTGAGGGAGAGAATCAGAAGGCTACCTGGGGAAAGTGCTTGTGAGGCAGAGGGAAGAGCAAATATAAAGGCCCGAGGTGAGAGCTGACAGCAGGCATGGCTGGATCTTGAGCTTCTTAATTAAAATTAAGGCAAGACACTGGTTGGGAAGTCTGCCCAAGACCTGGTTCTGATTTCTTCTTAGAATGTTTATCCCAAACAGTCAGCTTGAGGTTGATGTAGGGCGATACTCTTATCACGTTGGCACCGTAAACTGGCTGCATAGCTTTATCCTAAGGCTGCTCTTGATGGCACAGTCCATCTGGGCTGGCTTGGTTTTAAACCAAAAATACAACAATGGCACACCTCTTTTAACTTCCGGTTTCTAAGAAACATGCCTAACCAACCAAAAATGCTTACTATGCTCTAGGATGAAGGTCTCAGTTTCTCTTTGTCAAAGGGTCCTAAAGGCAGAAAAAGGGGGCATGCATAGCTTCCAGGGGCCTGGGGCCACAGTCTTCAGTGACACTGCAAGCTTGAAATTTCCTGAAAGCTTGAGTTTATCTTAACTAATGTTGGATTTACAATATATTTGTTCTACTTTTATAAAATACTAAGCCTTCAAAAAAATGAACGCTCCAAAATAAGTTATATTTATCCTAAAGCTTTATATATCCATTAGTACACCACCATGTACCTTCTTGAGAAGTATAAAAAATTGGGTTGTACTAAGTAGAATTACATGGGGTTTTCAGGCTAAATACTCGTGTTCAAACTGTATCATATCTATAAAACTTGTGAGTTCCAAGTTGCATGCAAATGTAACCCATGCCTGATTTCCTTCTAGTCATATTACCTCCAACATACATTTTCCAAAGTGGTTAAGCATTGCCTCTTCTTTTTGTTTTTTTTTTCTTTCCCATTATTTTATTTTTATTTATTTATTTTTTTAACATCTTTATTGGAGTATAATTGCTTTACAATGGTGTGTTAGTTTCTGCTTTATAACAAAGTGAATCAGTTATACATATATATGTTCCCATATCTCTTCCCTCTTGCGTCTCCCTCCCTCCCACCCTCCCTATCCCACCCCTTTAGGTGGTCACAAAGCACCGTAGCATTGCCTGTTTTTGACACCCTTCTGTTTCGCCTTGTGCTTTCTTTTCTTTTCCTTTTTTTTTTAAATTGAAATGTATTTGGCATATTTAGCATTGTGTAAGTTTAAAGCCTACAACATGTTGATTTGATACTTTTATATATTGCAATATGATTGCCAGTGTAGGGTTAGCTAGCACTTCTATCATGTCATGTAATTATCATTTCTTTTTTGGTGGTGGGAATAATTAAGATCTAGGCTCTTAGCAAGTTTGATGTTTATAATACAATTTATAAGACAGAGTTTTCCCCTCTGTCCTCTCACTAGTAGCAGTGCTTATCCTTTTTGTGTTCAAGTCTCTTTTTGTCTTCTTACTTATATTGTTTAAAATATGTTTGCTGAAGTCAGACTGCTTTTTTTTTTTTAAGCAGGTATACTGAAATATACTGCCTAGGTTTTGAATCGCGCCTCCACTATTTACTGGCTCTGTGACTTGGACAAGTTACTTAACCTTTCTATGCCTGTTTCTTTATTTTAACATGAGGATAATCATAGAATCTGTCACCTAGGGCTAAATGAGTTAATGTCTGCAAAATGCTTAGAACAGTGCATGACATACAGAAAGTGCTCAGTAAGTGTTATCTATTGTCTATTATTATTACTGTCTGCTTTTTTACATACTGGCTCACTGGAGTGTGCTTAACGCAAGTAGAAGCATTCATCTTGCTCTTCCTTCACTCAGAGTTATCTAGCTGCTCTCTTCTGAGTGCTCCCACAGTGCTTTGTACAAACTCTAGGCCTTCTCATTGCATTGTAATTATTTGATTACGAAGTCTCGTCTCTCCTGTTAGACGAGTGGTTTTCAACTGGCTGTGAAATTTTGCCCACTCCCCTCCAGGGAGCATTTGGCAATGTCTGGAGACATTTTTGGTTGTCACAACATTTTGATAGCACAACTGAGGCAGAGTGCTACTGGCATCTAGTGGGTAGAGGCCAGGGACTCTGCTAAACTGCTACACATCCTACAATGCACAGGATAGCCCCACACAAAGAATTACTCTGCCCCAAATGTCAATAGTGTTGTGGTTGTGGTTGGGAAACCCTGCCCTGGACTGTGAATCCAAAAGGCAGATCTCATCCATCTTTATGTATCCAACTCTGATATAATGCCTGGTCTGGAGCAGGCATCCAAACTGTTTATTGAATTGGTTATTGCATGAATACTGTTGATGCAGAGGACATGATGTTTCCGGTGGAAGTTCTGTCTTCATAAATTCTTATAGAAGACTGTTAACCACAGACTCTGATGTTTGTGTATTTATCAGATGTTTATCATAAGACTCAAAAAGACAGCACTGATAGCTATGTAGGAGAGGCTATCTGCTCTGGATATCTGTATGCTAGATATCTAAGCATATTTAATTTCCATCCTTTTTTGTAGTACCTGACCCTCAGTGAGGGCCTAATCCATGTAGATCCTCTTATGCACAACTGCTGAGTATGATTTTGACTTATATTAGGTCTCTACCTAAGAAAAGTCCTAAGAAAAGTCCTAAGAAGATTTCTAATGTTTTTTATTTCTGCACACCCCGACACCCCCCCCCACCCCGTTCTCTCACTGTTTCTCTCCCTGTCTCTCTCTTTCCTTCTCTCTCTGTCTGTCTCTCAGCTTCCTTCCTTGTGACCTCTGGAAATGGCCGGAAGGACAAGATTCCCTAACCCTCTCCATCATTCCTTGATTCCTTGAATTGCAGAGTGAATCAACACAGAGGTAGAGCCTCTCCCTTTTCCTCTGCCTCGCCAGTTGCTACCAGTCTGGATAGAGAGGAAATTACTAAAAATTGAACGAAGGCCTCCAGCAGGGCTATGAGGAGATCTAGCCTGTTTTTAGCACCTTTTAATGTGAAAATGTCTCTCAGCAGGACTTCCCCCCTCATTGTTTGTTTAGTTATATGATCAGGAAGTGGACACGATTTTCTTGAATTATTCCTGCCAGACACTAAATTATATCTCAAAGAGCAAACCTTTTGATTTTTTTTCGCCACCATTCATTTTCATTTTTGTTATCACACCAAGGCTGGCTGGCTGATCCAGTTGAAGCAATTTTCTCACTAAATTCCAGTGAAAGTGAAAAAAACAAAAAAAAGAAAAGAGCCAGTTCAGAGAATAAGCAAGAGGATTGAGTAGTTTACTATTGTAATGATGAGATCCAGGATAGAGTCCAGTTAAGTTTCCTTAACATTCTGAAATGTCCCCATGAATCCAAGAAGAGAAACCATCCCAGGATAAGGGGACCATAAAAGGTGTTGGCTCAGATTTGCCAAGTACAGGGTGAGAGTGTGGGATTGGTTCAGTCTGTTTGAAGTTGTCGCTGAGTAGAAATGGGTTTGGATCAGAAGAGAAAGAGAGAAATTATGTCCTGCTGTGTAAAACAAAGTTGACATCAGTTGTAAACCAAAGAACTATTAAGGAGAGAAAGAAATTTTAGCTACGAAAAAGGAATATAATTGCTAGCCTTTTAAATTATTTCTGAGCTACTTCTATTATTTATGAGAACTGTCTATATTTGTCCAGTTTGAACCCTTTTTATACATAAATGTTAATTACTTCATTCAACAAATAGGCACCGGCTGGCTTTAGGTACTGGGACACAGAAATGAAAGACACGTAGTCTTCAGAGGTGTTCTCTTACCTACAGAATAATCCAGTTATTTAATCTGGTTGTGACTAAGTGTCATTATCTGTAATCATGTTTCTGCTGATAATAACTCTAGTTCTTATTTGCTGTGAGAGTCAAATGAAATAATTTATGTAAGAAAGCCTGTTCATTGGGAAATATAAAGCACTATACATGTCGATTATTATTTTGGTGACCAAGTCTGGAAGTGGCTTACATCACTTCTGCCCACATCTTACTGGCCAAAGCACAGTTAAGTTAACTACAAGGGAGTGTAAAGGAGCACATGGATGTTTGGTGAGCACTAATAAGCCCCACTTTAGAGGGATGGAGAGAGGGGAAGTCTTAACTACCAAAAAATGCCTTAGAGAAAGATGATATGGGACTTTCCAGAATGAAGCAGTGATTATCCTTTATGTGATAATGGGCATTTGTACCATTTATACATGATTCCCTGTGCATGCAGAGATCAGTTCTAAATTTGAAACTTATTTTGTTACTTTACTAGCCATGTCATATCAGGCAATTTGCTAAAACTTTCTGAGCTTCAGTTTCCTCATTTGTGAAATGGGCCTGGCATACCTATCTTGGAGCCTTTTATGAGGATTGGAAATAAATATTTGAAATGCCTTTGCTCAGTGCCTGTCACCAAGTAGGTACTCAAAAATAGCACATATTAATGTTTCCACCAACTTCCTAGTGGTATAAGTGAGTAAATGGAGACCCATAACGTACCTTTGCGAAAGATACAGCTAGTAAATGGCAGAGCTGAAACTAGACCCCTATTCTAATTACTCCTAGTCTGATGTGCTTTCCCTTACACTACCCCTCCCACGTTAATTTGTCACTAGGATATGAGTCATCCTTTGAAATGTTTCTTTGAATTGTCATCTCCATTTCTTATGAAGGCCCCTTCTTGGATTATGCAATATTTTCACTGGTGCCTTTCCTTCAGGTTTCCTTTCTGTTCTCATTCTTGATGAATCTTCCAGGTTGATCATTTTCCTATCCTAGAATTTCCACTATCTACTACCTCAATTCTAAATCCCTCTGCCTGCTTTTCAAGGTGTTCTATAATCTGTCCTTTGTAAGAAGACCTGTGGAGCCTGGGGAATGGGATCTATTGTATGCATGTGGCTGGGGGAGGGGGTATAAGGAAATGGCAATGTATCTGTTGGAATTTCGGATCCCCAGATGTGTTCGCTCCCTTTTTCTCATATACTTACATGTTCTACACCAATGATTGGCAGACTTTTCCTGTAAAGGCAAGATAATAAATACCTTAGGCTTTGTAGGTCTCGGTGTCCATTACAACTATTCAACTCTGTCACTGTGCAAAAGCAGCCATGACTATCTGTAAACAAATGAATGTGGCTTTGTTTCCAGAACACTTTACTTTCAAAAATAGGCTGTTGGCTGGAACTTGACAACTCCCGTTGCACACTGCAGCTTCACTCTGCCTGTCCTTTTCTCTCTTTCCCTTTTTCCTGGCACACATCCTCTTTTCCACATGGACTGGTCTTCTTGCCATCATATACACATGGCATGAGCATTCTTTTTTTCCTCTGTCTTTGCTTGTACAACTCCAGGACCTAGAAAGCCCTTCTTTCTAACTATTCTGACATTTTCATCATTATGACTGCTGTCTGACCTCATTTCCAGTCTGAACCATATCAACTATAGCATTTAATTATGTGAATGCAATTTATTGCTCTCTGATTGTTTAGAGTGTGTGTCTTATCTTCCCCCAATTAAAACTGTACATTCCTATGGTCCCAAATTGTGCCTAATACAATGTAATTATATATTACAAAATAAATACAACTTGATTCCTTTTTTTTGGACCTATATACTGCTCTAGCAATTTTAACTAAGAACTTGGCAGGATACTTAATTCAGAAAGATTCCGTGGAAGATAGTGATCAAAAAGTTGAAGCAAACGGTGCCCAGTAAAACATAACTCAGCAAAAGTGTCTAGAATGTCATTTTCATATTTTTAGTTTGGGTACAGAAATCCTCTCACAGTTTTCTACAAAATTCATCTAAAGAATTATCTGCTTTGGAGCTAATCCTTTCAAATATCCCAATCCCACTGTCTTTGGCACATAAATTTGCCATGCTTCAGGCCTAGAAAAAAAATAGAGAATTTTTTAGCTGGGGCAGTATGGCTGAAATATGGAGGGACTTCTTTGAAATGTAGTGTGACTTTGGCAGCAGCTAGATGTTCAGATTTCCCAGTTTTTTCACCCATTTCTTTAAAAAGGTAACATATATTAACAAATGCTAGATATTTAGGGATTCAGGCACGTGGGTGAGCTTCATAAAGGAAGCTATGCTCAGATGCTGAGCACACATTTTCTGATACACTTTGGTGTTATGTCTTGCTTGGGTTTTTACTAGTAAATTATTTGGTTTAGTTAACTTATCTTGGATGCTTTGTATATGATCCAGTAAAGTGGAGTAGTGACAACAAAATTTTATTATGTCTTTTGAATGGTTCGCAGACATTCTGTAAGCCTTTATTCACAAAGGTTTCTATCTTAGGTATGTTCTTCCACCTCTTTTTAGCTTCTGCAAATTGTTTTATCCTTCTGATTAGGTCAGCTTTCATTCACTGTGAAAGTTCCATGACCAGTTTATTATCTACCAGCAACTTCATCCTTCTCTAAACTTGTTGGCAAATGAATGCTTGCATCACTCACTTTCCTATCCTAGAATTTTGGCCCTTACCATTTATTTTCTTATAATACCACTTGGGTTACCATGTTGTTTGTTATAAAACTGTCAGTGTTCTATCTCTAGTCTCTCCAATGAGACTGTAAGCTCTCCAAGGGCACATACCTGATTTTATATTTCTTCGATCTTTACTCATTCTGCGTACACAGATTTTGATTGGTTGAATGAATAAGTGGCTGAACAATCTAGGAGAATAAAACTTTTTGGGACTTGATTCATTGCAGAAATATCAAAGTCACTTAGGGTCAATATATGCTTAAAGAATTTGCTTTATTTTGTGAACAATATGCTTGCCTTTTAAAGAATGCAACAGGGGGTCTTCCCTGGTGACGCAGTGGTTGAGAATCTGCCTGCCAATGCAGGGGACACGGGTTCGAGCCCTGGTCTGGGAAGATCCCACATGCCGCGGAGCAACTAGGCCTGTGAGCCACAACTGCTGAGCCTGCGCGTCTGGAGCCTGTGCTCCGCAACAAGAGAGGCCATGATAGTGAGAGGCCCGCGCACCGCAATGAAGAGTGGCCCCTGCTTGCCCCAACTAGAGAAAGCCCTCGCGCAGAGACGAAGACCCAACACAGCCAAAAATAAATAAATAAATTTTTCAAAGAAGAATGCAACACAATTCTCTTTGAACTCCGTGAAAATAAAGTGTGGATCTCATACAGCCTTGCATTTAAAATCCCTTCTATAGGGTAAGCACTCAGTATCTAAGGGTTGAACAAATAACTAGGTAACCAACCTGCAATGTATAAGTTTATTTATTTTTTTACTTAAAAAATTGTGGTAAGAACACTTAATATGAGATCTACCCTGTTAACAAATTTTAAAAAATTTTTTTTATTGTGGTAAAAGTCACATAATATATTGTAAAACATACTATTTTAACCATATTTAACTGTACGGTTCAGTGGCACTAAGTACATTCACATTGTTGTGCATCTCTCACCATCATCCATCTCCCAAATTTTTCACCTTCCTAAACTGAAACTCTGTCCCCTTTAAACACTAGCTCCCCATTCCCCCTCTCCACCCCCGCCTCCCAGCCCCTGGCATCTACCAATGTACTTTCTGACTCTATGAATTTGACTATTCTAGGTACCTTGTATAAGTGGAATCAAACAGTATTTGTCTGCACCTAATGTTTATTGGAATACAGAGTAAAGTAAGTCAGAAAGAGAAAAACAAATATTGTATATTAACGCATATATGTGGAATTTAGAAAAATGGTACAGATGAACCTATTTGCAAAGCAGAAATAGAGACACAGACATAGAGAACAAACATATGGACACCAAGGGGGAACGGCGCTGTGGGATGGATTGGGAGATTGGGATTGACGTATGTACACTACTCTGTATGAAGTAGATGGCTGGTGAGTGCCTACTGTATAGCACAGGGAGAAAAAAAGGTGCAGTCTCTTTGCAGGACATATATTAAGTTAAGCCTCTTAAATTTTTAAGTGTGCAATTGGTATTGTTAACTATAGGCAAAATGTTGTACAGCAAATCTCTAGAATTTATTCATCTTGTGCAATCAACACTTGATATCCATTGAACAGCAACTCCCCATTTCCTTCTCCTTCCAGTTCCTTGCAACCATCATTTTATTTCTGTGAGTTTGACTATTTTAGATACCTCATATAAGTGAAATCATACAGTTTTTGTTCTTTGACTGGCTTATTTCATTTAGCATAATATCCTTCAGGTTCATTGTGTTGTTGCATACTGGCAGGATTTCCTTCTTTTTCAAGGTTGGAATAGTCCATTGTATGTATATACCACGTTTCTTTATCTATTCATCCATCAGTGGGCATTTAGGTTGTTTCTATACCTTGGCTACTGTGAATTATGCTGCAGTGAACATGGAAATGCAGCTCTTTGAGATCCTGATTTCGGTTCTTTTGGATGTATGTCCAGAAGTGGGATTGCTGGGTCATGTGGTAGTTCTTTAGATTTCTTTGAGGAGCCTCCATACTGTTTTCCATAGCAGCTGTACCATTTTACGTTTCTACCAACCATGTACAAGGGTTCCAATTTTTCCACATCTTTGCCAACGCTTGTTATTTTTGTTTGGTTTTTTTAATGATAGTCATCCTAACAGATGTGAGGTGATAGCTCATTGTGGTTTCGATTTGCATCTCCCTGATGATTAGTGATGTTGAGTACCTTTTCATATGCCTGTTGACTATTTGTATGCCTTCTTTGGAGAAATGTTTATTCAAGTCATTTGGCCATTTTAAACATCAAGTTATTTAGAGACTTTCTTTTCCCTGTTATTTATTCTTGGCAGAAGATCAGTTGATTGTATATACATGGGTTTAATTTGGGGCTCTCTATTCTGTTTCATTGGTCTATATGTCTGTTTTTATGCTAGTACCGTATTGTTTTAATTACTGCTCTAGGGTTGGGGAAAAATTAGTTTTTTAAAAAGTAAACAATGAAATTGGCAACATATCTCTAAAGTGGCTATAACATCCTCCATGCAGTAATAAATTTCATAGAAGTGTGCCCTCCCAGCACTATTTAGAATGTGCCTTAGGCATATTAAAGCAAGTTTGCATACAGCCCACAATGCATCCATACAGACATCACCGAGATCTGGACTTGATGTGCTAAACTTCCAACTTAGTTTTCTTCATCAAGTCCTTTTCTTTCAACCCTCCATATTATTTTGTCTCTTAGGATTCTTTGTGTTGTTTCTTAGATATTAAATTATTATGAAATGGTTTGGTCATACAAACATATAAAGGTTAATAATGAATAGTTTTTATTAAGAAACACTTTATGTATATAAAAGGTATAAAGATAAAAACGTATAAAGCATAATATGATTAACTCCTGTCTATATACCACTATGTTGAAACCTTCTTGTGCTTTTCCTAAATCCCAGATGCCGTCCACCACTCCCTTCCTTGAATTTGGAGTTTATCATTTCTATGCATTAAATTTTTATTTCATAAGTATGTATACCTAAATAACATGATATTCTTTTGCATGATTTTTCCCTCACATAAAGTATCATCTTTATGAGTACTGTCTTTTTTTTGCTCAACATTGTGTTTGTGAAATTTATTCATGCTGATACTTCACTGCCATTGGGTATTCCCTAATTTGATTATATTATACCTTAATTTTTAGTCTACCATTGACGAACATATTTAGATTGTTCCGCATTTTTTTTGCAATTAAAAAATGAGGCTGCCATTAATAATATTTTAAGAATAATATTTTAAACTTTTCCCTATGCACACGTGCAAAAGTTTCTTTTCCAAGAAGTGGAATTTATGAATCATGGGGTGGTCACATGTTCAACTTTCCTAGATTGCTTCTTAAGTGACTGTGCCAATTTATACTCCCACCGGCAGTTTTCTTTCACCAGCCAAGATTTCTCTTGACCATACATCCTTGCCAACACTCAGAATGGTAAGATTTTGGCCAGTAGGATGGGTGGGAAATAGTATTTTCATATTATTTTAATTTGCATTTCACTGTTTACTAGTGATGTTGGATAGCTTTTATATGACTTTCGGCCCTTTGGGTTTCTTATACTTTAAAATCCCTCTTCATCTCTTTTGCTCATCTGAAACCTTTCATGTTTTTTAATAACCTTTGGGGAAAAAAAAACCTTTAGGTCCTTTCTAGAATGTGATAGGGTTATTTTATGGTTTACTATGAAAAAATTCATCCTGTCTTAATCACACTCAGACTGGTTGAAGAAGAATGTGGTTTTAGCCTGTAGCCCCATGTGACATTTTGACTAACTTGTCACGTCTCAGATGGCTGTGTTGAGGTGATGGCTACAGCCAAATTTCACTATGATATAAGGATCCTGAACAAGGTACAGGGGACTGGATCATATTCTGTCTGTAAAGAGTCAAGCCTAGGTGAGCTGCTTCAATCTCTAGGATAAAACTAGAGATTTAATAAGACTCTGCACCTCAACCTAGCACTTTTCATCTGAAAGCCTCAAGGCATTCAGGAAACATTAATTAATTAAGCTTTACAACAGCCCTGTGAAATAGGTAAGGATATTCAGGAACGTATCTCTAGGGAAACAACATGGCAGCTGTTTAGCAACATGCAGGAATACTAAGTGGCAGGCAGTAAGGAATTACAGACACGTGCAATTAAAAAATGATAAGAGCACTTGGAGTGGGGTTTTGTCTTGCAGTTTGGCTGGGATCTTGGCACTGACAGCTCTAGTGTCAGGAGGAGGGCTGGTCCAGGCAGTGAGTACTGCTGAAAGCCCAGGTGGACCTGGACCATTTGAATCTAAGTGCAGTACTGCAGTGTTTCCTTAGATAAGATGATGTTTGTTTGTTTGTTTATTCATTTAATAGCATTAGCTACCGCTCCTCATGCCTCAAAGCTTAGTTCTCTTTTGAGGAGTGAACAGAGCTAATGTAGAAAAATCAGTAAAATATGGACCTTTCTGAGTGAAAAATTTTAATTTTGATCATCAAAAGATTTTCCCTGAGTTTTCTTTTTTGTATCAAGACAATCTGGGGTGGAGAAAACCAATTAGAAACAAATATCACATCAACAATGCCAGTAATTAGGATTTAGGAGGAAAAATTTTTAATGTTTAAAAGTTTAAAATTTAAATAAATTAGTTCTATTTAGTAAAGAAAAAATAGGAGTATAATCTAATTGTCTTTTCTTCTGTCTAGGAATTTTTTATTTTAAGATCCCAAGTTATTTTTTTGTGAACACAAGAACCAAAGTTACAAGCTTACAATCAAAAGAGTGTTGGTGGGTCCTAGAGAAGAATTATTTGCTTTCAGTGTTAAGGGAGAATAAAATTAACATTTATTGGGTATTTCCACTTTGTGCCAAGTAACTTACATATGTTAATTTTATTTAAGCTTTCTATGTATATATATATTTTCTTCATACATCTAATACATTAACTCCACAGAAAGATATACAATAAAAAATAAAATATCTCTTCTCTCATCATCTCTTCCTTTTTTATATATTTCCACAAAAGAAAAAAAAAGGTTTTATGCATCTACCTGTGTGTGTGGAAATACATATGGTGAATGTACATTTGTATGTATGTATATGTGTATATATGTATATATACTTTAAAATAAATGTATAATTTTCATTTACACAAATGGGATCATACTCTGCATACCACTGTCTACATAGATTTTAAGATGTAATATATATGGGCATTTTTTTCCCCTTAAGCATATACAGACCAGCCTCATTATTTTTATTGACTGCATGGCATTTCATTGTGTGAAGGTACCAGAGTATATTAACTGGTTCCTGTTGATGGATATTTAGGTTGTTTCCTTATTTTATAATTACAAACAACTATAAAGATGTATCTGTATCGTGGCATATTTTTTAAAAAATATTTATTTATTTTTCAATATACATGTCCATAGAAAAATTTCTAACAATGGAATGGTTGGGTTAAAGAATGTGGATATTTAGAAATTTGATGGACATAAGAAAAATTGCTATCCAAAAATATTATGTAATTTACATTTTTCCATCAATAATGGAAGTTCCTATTTCCACACACTATTGCCAACAGTGGGTATTATGGCTTTTTAATTTTTGCCATACAGGTAGCTGTGGTAGCTACCTATTGCGGTAGCTCATCATTTTGATTTATATGTCTTTAAATTTAAGAAGTTGAGCATATTTTTATATGTATAAAGGACCTTTGTATTAGTTTTCCTGTGAACTACCTGTTCATTGTCTTTGACTATTTTCTATTGCATTGTCTTTTAAAAATTGATTTATATAAGGTCTTTCTAAACTAGGAAATTAGCTTTTTGCACTCATATTGCACATATTTTTGAAGTACTTGGATTTTTTTACTTCATGCATTTTTTTCTGTACAGAAATTTTATATTTCTATGTAAACACGTTATCATTCCTTTTAAAAAGTTGCTTCTAGGTTTTATCTCTTGTTTACAAAGATATTTCCAATTCTAAGTTTATAACAAATTTGCCTGTGTTTATTCTAGTGCTTTCATAGGTTTTACTTTTACAACGTTTCAATTCATCTGGAATTTTTTTTTTAATAAGAAGCAGTACAGAATTGGATTGCACTTGGGAGCAGACTGAACAAGTAGGGGCTGTGGCAGGCTTTGTTGTAATAAGAGGATGAAGCGACCCCAAGCAGCTGTGAGAGGATGTGATTGGCTTGTTTGAATAATTTTGCAGGCTGGCAGAGAAGTGAAAGCAGTTAGGTTGAGGACCAGGTGGAGTGCACCTGGTCCTGCTGATAGGGGAATTAGCCAGGTGGGGAGCCTTTCCATTGGGTGAGGCACATATCTGGTGAGTGCAGGGGAACTTAAGCTTTTGGGGCCTTGTGAGGCTCAAAGATATCAAGGCAGCACATAACCTTACACTACAGTCTTCCAGTTTCAATTTTCTAGTTCATTAAAACATCATCATTATATCTATTGATTAACTTTATGGTGGAAAATGTTAAAAATTTAAGGTTTTGCAAAACTCTTCTCTGAAAAAATGCTGCTTTTATTTGTTAAACCCAGGTTTCTAAGTAAGATTTTGGTTTGAAGACAGTTTTATTTTATTAAAGCTTGGAAACCAAAGGACTACAGTCTGCTGTTTCCCTGTTGTATCACCAAACTTGCTCCATACTTGAAGATAATTAAGAAGGGATAAACAGTAAATGATGAACCATATGTAGAAGACTCAGTCCTGTGATACAGTCTAGCCTTCCTCCCTATAAAGTTACTCTTCCTCCCTTTGTAATTGGTAAGTATTTGGGAGAGAGATACTTTGTAACTAAGTAAATATTTCATTCCATGTCAGACTTTCAGTTTATTCACTTATTTACTTATATTTAAATGGACTCATGGTTTCCTATATTTTTCATTGGGTTATAGTTCATTAATATCTTTCTTTATTTCAATGTCCAAATTGTCTCTAATTTAGTCAATGAGAACTCCTTCAAGCTGATATTATAAGGATATGGCTGGTTTAAAATCTACCATCTTGCTGCTTATTTGTTCAATTTTTCCTCTTTTTTTTCCCTTTATTTGGATTGAGTATTTAAAAATTTTTATTCTGTTTCTTTTGAGCCAATAATTCTTTTGTTGTTTTATTTCATTGTTTAGGGCTTATAGTATCCATCTTTAACTTATTACAATCTACTTTCAAGTAATAGTATACCACTTCATGTATCTTTTAAGACCCATAAAACAGTATACTTACATTTCAACTCTCCTGGTGTTTGGGCTATTATTGTTATACATCTTACTATTGTATTTGTTATAAATTCTACAATTTATTGTTATTTTTTTCTTTAAAATGTCATTTATATTTTAAGTGATTAAAAAAACAAGAAAATATTATATTTACCCACATATTTACCATTTTTGGTGTTCTTCATTCCTTTGTGTAGATATAGATTTACATCTGGTATCTTTTTCCTTCTGCCTGGATGGCTTTCTTTAATAGTTCTTGCAGTGTGCTTCTGCTGGTGATGAATTATTTCGGCTTTTATATCTCTGAAAAAGTCATTATTTCATGTTCATTTTTGAAAGATATTTTCTCTTGACATAGAATTCTAGGTTTAAAGATGTTTTTACTTTCAGGACTTTAAAGATGTCTTTCCATTGTCTTTTGGCTTGCCTTGCTTCTGATGAAAAGTCTGCTGTCATTCTTAGGATTATTTCTATAATTTGTCTTATTTCTGACTACTTTTCTGTTTTTTTAATTATTGATTTTAAACAGTTTGATTTTAATATGTCTTAGTATACTCTTATTTAATATTTTTAGAGTTTATGGAGCTTCTTTGATCTTTGGGTTTCAAGTTTTCATCAATTTAGAAAATGTTCAGCCACAATTTTTTCAATTATTTTTCTGTCTCTATTCCCCATTCCCTTTAGGAACTTCAATTACACATAAATTGGGTCACTTAAAATTGTCTCTTTTTCTCTATTTGTGTTTTATTTTGGATAACTTCTGTATGTCTTCAAGTTCACTAATTTTCCCCTGAAATATGTAATTTATTCTTATCCCATCCTAAGTGTTTTCCACTACAGAGATCGTAGTTTTTATTTCTAGAAGTTTGATATGGGTTTTTTTTAATCTTCCATATCTTTAGTTAACGTGATCTTTCTTCTAGCTTCCTGAACACATGAAATAGTTATGATAAATGTTTTAACGTTCTTGTCTACTAAATCTGTTTTGTGTTACTTCTTGGCTGGTTTTAGATTGCTTCTGCTCATTATTGGTCACATTTTTTCCCTCTTTGAATGCCAAATAACTTTTGATTTCATGCCAGATCTTGTGATTTTACCTTTTTGTGTGCTCGATATTTTTGTGTTCCTACAATATATAATATGTCCTGATCTTTGTTAGGCATGACCAGAGCAATGTTTATTCAGGGATACATTTTTCCTATTGCTGAGGCAAAAGCCTTCTGAATACACTGTTGATGCTCTGTGAGCTATTTAGTTTCTCACTCTGGCTGATGGAAGTAGGAACTATACCTCTCCCTGTGTGAGTTCCAGTTGTTTTCCCCTCTAATCTCTTTGAGCAGTTCTCTCCTCTGCCTTGGGTGTGTTGATCAGTGTTCAGCTGACAGTCAAGTGGGACTCTTTGCAGAACTGAACAGTGCATTTTTCCTCACTGTCTCTCTCTAGCTCTCTCCTCTCTGCTTTTCTGTTTTGTGAATTCTAGTTAACTTAATCTCCGTGAAGTCCCAATTCTTATTCCTTAATTCAGGAATACTGTTCCTAGTTCCATTTTTCTGTGCTGTAGTCTGGAAACTCTCTTTAGACAGTAAGCTGGGACAAATATAGCAACTCCTTTGTTGCTTGATGTCCAGTGTTTTGAAAATCATTGCTTTACATATTTTGGACAGTTTTTTGGTTGCTTTAGATGTGAGAACAAATTATGTCCCTATTTCTCTATCTTGGTCAGAAGTAGGACTCTACTCCCTTTCTATTCATTCATGCGTTCATTCATTTGTTTTCTATAAATGCCCCTGTATAAAAGGGATTATTTCTTTCATTATATCTCCTGTTGTTTAGATACATAAAGCTATTGATTTTTGTTTTTAATTTTTATTGTCACTTCTTACTGAATTCTTTTGTGTTATTTTTCAGTTGATTCCATTTGCAATATATATGATGCTTAAGAGAGAAGTAAACTTTGCTGTATGAAGCCACTGAGATTTTGGACTTGTTAGTGAGGCATTATGTAGCTATCCTGACTGATATAAGTGATCAATGAAAGACTTAACATTCAAGCATATTAAGGTAAAATTCTTTGGGGCTGTGGAGTTGAAGCAGAAAGTCAAAGAGAAAAAAGGAACAATGAAATTTATACTGTTATAGAGCTTCTTCATGTATGTATTTTTTTGTGGCAGGATTCCCACTGCCTGTTGGGGATGGTAGGAGTGGCCTGTTAGGGTGGGATCCTCCTTGCTGCTGCTGGTGGGATGCCTGGTGTCTCAACAGAGGTAGGAATCTCCAGCCTGCAGGGGCTTTCTGGGCCTGGCTACTTGTTGTGGAGGATCCCCTTGCCAGGTCTCTAGGTAGGGGAGTGTAGCATTGGTCTTGGTGGGAAGGAAAGTGCTACCTCTCCTGCTGCTTATTGTCTGCAAGGCCTCTGACCAGTCTGATCCCCCTTACCTTGCCTTCACTTTGGTGTTGTCAGTGGGACTCACTTTTGATCTAGAGGAGTAATGAGTCTACCTGGACCACCTTCTGTTGCTAAGCTGGAAGTTGGGAAACACCAGGCTTAAGTCTTTATTAGGGTGAGAGTAGGAGGGACATAAGATGCCCTGCCCCCACCTCCCCCCGACCCCCACCATGTTGTTCCTCTTGACCTGGGGTTCCCTAACCAGTTCACCTTTCTCTTTCCACCTTTCAGAGTTTTCCTTTGGTTGCCTCTTGCACTATTACGAGGGTTGTACTTAGTGGGGTAGAACAGGGAGAAAGAGTCTATGACATTTTGTCAGGATCAGAAGTCTCAAGACTTACCTTTTTTTAATTGGAAATTATTTTTTATTGTAGTGAAATATGCATAGTGTAAAATTTATCATTTTAACCATTTAAATAAAAGTGTACAGTTCAGTGACATTAAGTGCATTCACGTTGTCGTGAAACTATCAACAGTATCCATCTCCAGAATGTTTTCATTTTCCCAAACTGAAACTCTGTACCCATTAAATAACTCCCCTTCCCCACCCCCCAAGTCCCTGGCAACCACCATTCTACTTTCTGTCTCCATGAATTTGACTACTTTATGTACCTCATATGAGTGGAAGAATACAATATTTGTCTTTTTTGTGACTAGCTTATTTCACTTAACATAATGTCCTCAAGGTTCACCCATGTTGGTTCATTCATCTAGCTATTTGTTGAATAGATGAAAATATAGGTTTAGTAATTTTTCCAAACCATAACCAGTAAAATGTGGCTGGGATTTTAAACCCATGTCTGTATAATGATCTCCCCAGTCACAGGTCTGTTTGTTGCCATGCAAAGGCTGTCAGCCTAATTCAGTTCATTCATTTATTTTTTTATTCATTCAGTAAGCATTTATTGAACACATGCTGACTGCCAGTTTTTAGGGATGGAGGTATTGGGTACAGAGATGGAAGATACTCTTTCTGACTTCAGCAAGCTCACAGCCTGGCAGGAGACACAATCAGTAAACAGTGGTGTACTGTATAACCACAATCAGTGGTTATAGTGGGGCATGATAAGCTCTGTAAGAGAGGAAAGTGCTGAAGAGAAGGGAACCCTCATTGACTCCTGAAGAGTCATGAACGTAGTTTCTGGAGAGGATGCTCTCTGAGCTGGAGTTTGAAGGCAATCTGACTTTTATTTATTATATTATAGCCTAATACAATACCAGGAGTACTTGAGACACTAATACATTTTGGTTATCGTACTTAGGCATAGGAGTTAACCAGAAAATTGAGACTGGGGGTGGGGTGTGTGTGGAAACATGTTCTAAGAAGAGGGAATAACATAGGAAAAGGAATAAAGATGACATAGAATGTGGCCCATTTGAGGAAATGCAGAGATCAGTTTGGCAGAAGTAGGTGGGGTATGCTGGGGAGCGGCAGGAGAGGAAACTAGTCAGGGAGTGGGGGCAGATCATGAAATGCATTATATACAGTAAAAGAAAGGGGAGCCATTGGAGAGCAGTGGTGTGAATGTAGCTGAAATCATTTAGAAGCAGCAACTGGAAAACATGCTCTATTTCTGTTGTCCTATTTGGGTAAGACTTTTGCCAGAAGATTTGATTCATTCTTAGATCAAACATCTTTTCAAAAGCATAGGCTTCTATCATGCTGATTTTACAATTACTCTTTTTCCTGAGAGAAATTTACTTCAGTGCATGGCAATCATATGCCATCTACATATTTAACCACTTTTGGAGGACCTTCGATACTGTGGCAGACGCTGCTCTACTCTTCTCTGTGGGCGCAGGAGGAATGAATTGCCTTGTAACTCATTTAGTGAAACCCTGCTTATGCATGATTTCCCCCAGGTGGAGGGCTGGGGCACGCGGAGTAAACTTTGCAGGTCTTGAATGTGTCTTTGCCTCCTTCTTTGGAGCTATAGACAATCTGTAAATATCTTTTTATGTTGAGTCAAGTTCAAAACAACATACAAGGCATCCAATTTACACCTGTAGGGAAGAAGTAACTTCAGTGAGAGCTAATTGAATAGCTTTGCTCTTGCAGCAGGCGCTTGTGTTTCTGCTAGTGGAAAGAAGTCCCCTGGAGAACCAAGAATCAGGCGGCCTGATTTCCCTGGGAATCCTTGTGTTCTGGAGAAGCACAGGATTTCCGAGGGAGTCTTCCTGTCTCCTGAGCACGTGGAGTGCGTGCAGGATGAGCAGTCTGTTACTTCTCAGACAGCTGCAGCAGTGCCCTGTGAGGCTCTTCAAGCTGCCCACAGAGGGCGGTCACTGGGCGTGGGACGCTGGGGTGGGCATGCCAAAGTGGAACACAGGGTCCTACCCTGAAAGAACCCACCATCTGGTGGCTTTACAGATATTTGCCTCTGGAGGTCTGGAGGACTGTTGAACCAGTAGCTAGTGAGTCGTGATGGAGTTGATCAGACTTGCCGAGGGAGCACAGGGAAAGGGAAAGAGGACCACGGGATGGGAGAGCCAGACGGAGCTCTCCATTATGGTGAATTATGAGCAGGACCTTGAAATTAATTTGGGAATTGACTTGAAGAAGAGGAGATGCAAAGCCATTCCAGGCAGGTGGAAAAGCAAGAGAAGCTGGAGATAGATCACTGGACCTATCTGATCCTGTCTCTGCCCTGCTTAACACCTGTCACTGGCTCCTCATCACCTGTAGGACAAAGTACAAGCCCTTAGCTTGACATGGTGATGGCCTCTGTTCACCCTGTAGCCTCCTCACCACCCCCCACCCTGTGCCTTGGTCCCTAGGCTCTAGAATACCATACTCTCATACCTCTCCGAGGACTCCATGCTATTTCATGCCTCCGTGATGACACCTCTAATGTTTCCTCTGCGTGGAGTGCCCTCTCCTGCCCTGTCAGCCTGTTGAAGTCTCATTCATCCTTCAAAGCTCTTCTAAAGCCTCACCAGCTGCCAAGGGACATAGGGTGATGGAAGTGGGAGTAAGTCCATTTGGTCTGATTCCAGAGCCTCTACTTTTCGCCACTGTCTGTGCCCACGTTAATTTACAAAGGTGACTGAGTGACAACATGGAGAGGTCAATGCCATTGAAAAAAAGTTCAGTATTACTCCCAGTTCCCCTAGAAATGAGAGACACGGCTCACCACGCAGGGCCACGGAAAGAAAACCAGGTTTTGGTCAGGAAGCTGAAGCAGGAGCAAGCAACAGTTTAAGCAGAAGCCTTTACTGGGGTTTCCAAGGGAAAGACAAGGTAGAGCAGGGAAAACAGTTCAAGACTGGCTAGTTTGCTCTAGAGGTGTTCTCTGCTTGCCTGTTCCTGACCCTGGGATGATGGCCTTCTGAGGTATTTAGGCCAGACGGAGGAGCTGTGGTGCTGGAGTGGTTAGCTTGCAGATCAAAGGCCTGCTCCAGGCTGAGTCCTTTGTCATCTCTAAGAACTGGCTTAGAACTCCAGCCAGAAGGTTTTATGAAGATGTCAAAACATCATAAAATACAGAAATAAAAAACATGACTAATACAACCACTATGCTATACTATCTATAAGGAAGAATCCATCCTTCACTACAATTTTATACTGTGTGGAATTAGTCTCAGTAGGTGAGCTGAGTGCTGAAGAGAAGTTGCTCTGGATTCTACTTCCCTTCCTGCTACATCATGTTGAGTGAGACATATTTTACTCGTGGGCTTTACTTTTCTCATTTGTAAAATGACAAGTTTGGTCTTATTTATCTACAGACTATTTTTTATTCTATTTGTATATTCATTCAATATTCCAGGAATATTGGTAAATTTTAGCTCATTGATATAGAATTGTATTCAAGCACTTAAATGAATGACTTCTTTTTAAAAGTATATGATAAGATATGGCCTAGTATCAAGGTAGGGATTTAAAAACAAGTTGAAACCAAAATAGGATTGATCTTTGTAAAAGTTGGAGGAAGGGAGGATAAATAAAACAAGTCAGAAAGATTCCTCTCTTTGTTGGCCATGTGACCTGAGGCAAGAATATCCTCTCTGATTCTGTTTCCTCCTCTGGAAATGGGGATACTAAAATAATGCACTCCATAGGGTTGTTGTGAACATCAGATGAGGTTCTGTGTGTAAAGATCGGCATACAATAAATAGCCCAGTAAGTTTTAGCGGTGGATTGTGGGATGGTACCACAGGGACTGGGAGGGGGGTGGGTTTTAGTTGGATGTTTAGGGAGACCTCAGGCTGTCTTCACTAGCAAATATTCCAGCTACTGACTATCTCTGTTGGAATGCCCCAGAACTGAGAGTCAACTTTTGCAGGGGGGTGGGGTGGGGTGGTGATACCCCATGACATCTTGGTTATAAGCATTGGTATAGCCCAGGAAAATCCTGAAAATGAAAAGGACTGAACATAATAATTGTAGTAACAAGAGCAGCAACAATAATAATAACCATCACTAGATCTTTCTGACTCCACAGCCTGTACTCTTGACTATTTTTGTTTCTCTGACATGCCTGAGAGTCGTCCCTTAAGGGAAGGGGGACCCCAGTATCATTATCCATGGCCTGAGACAGGAGGAGATGGATAAAAGCAAGTATAGGGTGAGGAAGGACAAGGAGGCAAAGATTAAGGTTTTGAGCTTGGATCACTAGAAGAACCATAGTGCCATCAGCAGAAAGTCAAAAGGAGGAGCAGATTTGGGGGAATGAGGATAGAAGGGAGGTATGAGTTTGGGTCCAAATGTGTCGGGTTTTGAGGATACAGACTGGGAAGCTGGTTAAGATGTTCAGCTGCCTTGTCACCTATAATGAAGATGAGTTCAGAGCTGAGTTCTAGTTCAAACTTGCCTACTCTATCCTCCTGATAGTTACTCAACAGGACAATGAAAATGGATGAAAAAGATTCAAAAGACATGATCTTTGCTCTCCCAGAGTCCCAGTCGAATGAAGTGAGATAGTTTGTCCTCAACAGTGCGAGGCACTCAGCAGTGATTGAGCAGTGATGTATAGAAAGGCAGGTGGCAGGCTGGGAGCTGCGGGCAGCTACTTATAGAGGGTGTGCCGAGAGTGCAAAGGCCAGCTGCCCCTTGTGACCTTCCTGAGGAAGTTATCAAGAATGAAATACATTATTTCTCAGTATCAGGCTTATTAAGAAATGAATAAAACCAGTGTACAAAGTATATATTTTTACAGCGGTAACCTTATTAATATATATGGATAAAGCAGTGTCGCTAATTGATTTATTTTTGCCTTTCAATGAGAAAAATGGTTCTTTTGAGTGTGAAGGAAGGGGACTCAGTGCCCTGACCCCGAGGAATAACCATCACTTCTGGGGTAGGGGAGCCCAGGGAAACAGCCCTTCTCTTTGCCTGCCGCTTTTCCATCCCACTTTTGTCAGGGACGCATTCTGGGTTCTCTGTCTCCTGGAATCTGCTGGCGGTTTGTGGACACCCACCCGATGTCTGACTGCCTGTTACTGCTGCTGAGCCTTGTTCCTATTGGCAGTAGCAACAATGGCCTCGGAGTCTAAACTTTGAGAGACTTCACAAATGCCATGGGGCAGGTAGCTGCTTAGGTGGGTATTGTCTAGGGCTGACTCTGTCCACAGGGATATGATTTTTAAGGCCCCTGGTTTGCTGCCCAGTGGAAATATATGAGGTCGAAAACACTATAACAAGAACAAATCCTAACAAGGGAAGTTCCTCAGGCGTATGGAGGAGGGATTGAAAGGATTCAACTTTCTAATGGTGATTTATGTGGCCGTAACAATGGGGCTGGGAAAGTGAGAATTTATTGGAAAATATTTTCCTTTTTGACAAGTCAAACATTAGAGTATTATGGAAATATAAAAGAAATTCCAGGGTTAGAAATTTCTACTTCTGGAATAATAGTTTTTATTCGATAGTAAGGATGTTGAGATAAGGGCTTTACTACCTCATTAAAATAGTGCCATCTAGTGGTGAATAATTCAAATTGTAGCTGGGTGCCCAGAGAGTTGTCACAAACCCTCAGGGGGCTTGGCTTAAAGATCAAGCAGCATTTAGAATTTGCTCCTTTATTTATTCATCTGTTATTTCACTTAGTTTAATTATCAGTTACTACATGATGGGAATCTTGATGGATGTTGCGTGGGAAGAGGCGAGGAAGATACAAGGCCTGACCTCAAGGAGTTCACAGTCTAGTTGAGGAGAATGCTTGTAAACCAGTGATTGTGGTCCAGCGATAATAGCTATAAGAGCAGTACAGTGGGGCCCAGACGACTCAGATGTCACAAGGGGCTTCAGTGACATTGCTGGAAAGCCCTCCCATGTGTATTGAAGACTTAACTTACAGGAAGTATGGCGGCAAGGAAGAGACAAGCTGGTGGAAGTATCGGCAGCTTGCACAGGGTCAGATTCCTGACACTCAGACCTCTCTTTTGGGTTCTCCTTGCGTCTCTGACCCTACCTCTAAATCAGGGAACGGAATGAGCTTAGAGTTTGTTGCCCAGTGGAACTATCTCTCTTTCATGGGCTTGACTCTTGGTCATCCTAAGATATAACTTGCTGGACACAGGGTGGTATGTTTAAAGCCCTGGATATTTTCTGGGAATTAATTAATAAGTCTTTACATGCTTTATCTGCTCTTTGCTCATTTATATTTTCCTTTTCTTCTGCCCTGAGAGGTTTCTTATAAGTTTTTGTATTCTTTCCATAGCTTTGTCTCTGTGTAATACAACTCACATAGTTCTTTTTTGGAGAAACACTCATTGTGTGATCCTGTTGAGGTATCTAATCTTTCTAGCTCCAAGGGTTGTTTTCTCTTAAAAACAAGGCCAATAATATTGACCTACCTACCTTAATTAGTGTTGGTAAAGTACTTTAATTGTGGTTTAGTATTTTATACCATCTAAACACAAGCAAAAGGCTTGTTATACCTTTTCTTCACTTGTTTTAAGTTTCACTGTGTGAAAATTTCCCCTCATACTGTTTTTGGGTAGAGTTTAATACTTGAAAAATTTCCACTCCATTTACTTTTTAACACCATACTCCTTGAATAAGTCTTTTCACTTTCCTTCTAATTGGCTTTCATTGGTTTCCTTAGTTTTCTCCTTCTTCCCCTCCATTTTTTCTATGAACAGCGCTTTTCCATCTCTCTCCTTCTTGTGGTGTAGCTCTCCTTTACTGTCATAACTCTTAGTTTACTTTTTCTTCTTCTATTTGCTTATCTAAATTTTTTTTCAACCTTTTACTTCCCTCCTCTCTTCTGGTTCTTCCCATTCCTTCTCTCTATCCCTCCCTCCCATATGTCTCTCATGATGTTTCTTGTGCTATCTTGATCTTTTAGGTTCTACTTCTGAGAAGTTTGTAGGTAGTCACTGCTGATTGAGGAATCCATGTTTACTTTGTCCCAGTGACCACACGGAACACCACTCTGCTGGTGTGAGGCGGTCAGAGATCTGTGAGGAAGAAACAGTGAATTCATTCATTTATCAGACATGCACTGAGTGCCTGCTAGGTTCCAGGGATTGTGCTAAGGGCTAGATGAGGACAGATACAAAGAAGAATGAGATGGTTCTTGCTTTCCAGGAGCTCATAGTCTAACCAGAAACAAATAGGTCAACAAACTATTATAATACAGTTATGAAAGGGACTATAATAGAGGTAGGTAGAAAGTGTTATGAACGTACAGAAGCCTGAAATACTTGTGGCTGCAAGAGGTGGGAAAAAATTCATAGTGCATGAGACATTTGGACTGGACCATAAAGAATGATTGGAGGATCATCAGGAGGTGGTTTGAGACACTGAAGGGCATTCCAGGGTGAGATAATTTACTGAAGCATGGAGCCTTAAATGAATGTGGTGGCTCCAGGGAAATGCAGATGGGGGATGTGGGGTATATATTGGTAAGAGATGAGACTGGAGAGATGGGAAAGAGACAGTTTTGTGGATATTCTTACATTATGTGTAATGGAGTTATGGAATCATCCTGTAAAATTTGGGGAGCCATGGATAGATGCCACTTAAGTATCTGGATTATGTGCAGTTTAAGGGGATGGATGAAAATGAATGAATTCACTAGGCATTTCAGAAGTCAGATGGACCAAACTGGTGATTCACTGGATGTGGGAGGTGAAAGGGAGTGAGCATTTAGGAAAGGTTTGCTTTCATTGGCATAGTAGTTCCCTAGGATCTCAAATTCTTCTGAGTTATTACCATTTTCTATCCTTTTCTAGTAGGATCTTTCCTAAAGAATATAAAACTTGAAGTTTCTATTCAGCTACTTGGAGAAATTATTCTAAATTGTGGCAATAAAATTCTGTTTTCTTCTCTTCCCTGGATTGGGCTTGCTTATCTGTCCAGCTCTGGTGGTTGTCAGGATAATCTTTGGTTCCACTCTCAAGCTTCTAAAGGAGGCAGATGATGGGGGGCAGTGTGCTATGGTGTGTGCGGGGTTGGTGTTGTTGAGGGGAAGCCAAAGAGCACTTCACCCACTCATTGTACAGACCAGGCACCCTGTAGATGTTTACTGGGCGGAGGCTGAAATAATTCTGAAAGGTGGAAAACAAAAAATATTTATGTTATCTTTATATGAAATTATTATATGTGGGGGGAGGGGGACTTGAAGGAGAGGCTGAAGGTCAGCAGGCTTTCCCTTCTTGCTGTATTTTACTTAGATCAATATTGAAATTATTGTCTATTTTTCATATTCAAGTAATGGGGTAGGGAGAGGATGTCAAACCACTAGATTTTGTGGAGACTTGTGACCAGGTTAGGACTCCTCTTCCTCAGGAGGGTTCGCTAAGAGATAACTACGCTGAATTAGCATAGGACCTAACCTCATGTCTTAAGAAATGACAGACATCAAATTTGGGATCTAACAGCAGCACTCCTCCCTCCCCACAGCAATTGCCAACCTGTTAGATTCAGTTGAAGTTTTTTAGATTTCATTTTTTTTTTTTTTTTCCTTTTTGGAGGGTCACCTAAAATTCATTAACTCTTTGGATTCATCATTCTCCCTACACTTCTCCAGTGTCTTGAGGGCATAATCCACTGTTTCATCATATGTATCCAAAAATTTTTCTGGAGGCAACAATGCCCTGGTCCTGAGTCTCCATCTACATCAGGTATGTTAGATTGATTGCATTAGTAGTCTCAATTCTTTATCCTTTCCATATCCATGCACCTTTGGCATATGGTTTTGTTTCTTTTTTTTTTTTTTTTTTTTTTTTTTTTTTTTTTAAAGGGCTTTTTCCTCGCACATTCCATTCTTTTTTTTTTTTTTTTTTAATGTCTGAAACATTTATATTAACATATTTCCATACATATTTCCATACAAATACAAATATAAGATTTTTAGAAATTTCATGTAATGTCTGAAACATTTATATTAACATGTTTCCATACAAATAACCCAATGAAAGTTTAGTATTAGTTGTTTTGTTTGTTTTTTTATACTGCAGGTTCTTATTAGGCATCAGTTTTATACACATCAGTGTATACATGTCAATCCCAATCGCCCAATTCAGCACACCACCATCCCCACCCCACCGCAGTTTTCCCCCCTTGGTGTCCATATGTCCATTCTCTACATCTGTGTCTCAACTTCTGCCCTGCAAACTGGCTCATCTGTACCATTCTTCTAGGTTCTGCATACATGCATTAATATACGATATTTGTTTTTCTCTTTCTGACTTACTTCACTCTGTATGACAGTCTCTAGATCCATCCACGTCTCAACAAATGACTCAATTTCGTTCCTTTTTATGGCTGAGTAATATTCCATTGTATATATGTACCACATCTTCTTTATCCATTCGTCTGTTGATGGGCATTTAGGTTGCTTCCATGACCTGGCTATTGTAAATAGTGCTGCAATGAACATTCGGGTGCATGTGTCTTTTTGAATTACGGTTTTCTCTGGGTATATGCCCAGTAGTGGGATTGCTGGGTCATATGGTAATTCTATATCTAGTTTTTTAAGGAACCTCCATATTGTTCTCCATAGTGGCTGTATCAATTTACATTCCCACCAACAGTGCAAGAGGGTTCCCTTTTCACCACACCCTCTCCAGCATTTGTTGTTTGTAGATTTTCTGATGATGCCCATTCTAACAGGAGTGAGGTGATACCTCATTGTAGTTTTGATTTGCATTTCTCTAATAATTAGTGATGTTGAGCATCTTTTCATGTGCTTCGTGGCCATCTGTATGTCTTCTTTGGAGAAATGTCTATTTAGGTCTTCTGCCCATTTTTGGATTGGGGTGTTTGTTTCTTTGATATTGAGCTGAATGAGCTGTTTATATATTTTGGAGATTAATCCTTTGTCCGTTGATTCATTTGCAAATATTTTCTCCCATTCTGAGGGTTGTCTTTTCGTCTTGTTTATGGTTTCCTTTGCTGTGCAAAAGCTTTGAAGTTTCATTAGGTCCCATTTGTTTATTTTTGTTTTTATTTCCATTACTCTAGGAGGTGGATCAAAAAAGATCTTGCTGTGATTTATGTCAAAGAGTGTTCTTCCTATGTTTTCCTCTAAGAGTTTTATAGTGTCCACTCTTATATTTAGGTCTCTAATCCATTTTGAGTTTATTTTTGTGTATGGTGTTAGGGAGTATTCTAATTTCATTCTTTTACATGTAGCTGTCCAGTTTTCCCAGCACCACTTATTGAAGAGACTGTCTTTTCTCCATTGTATATCTTTGCCTCCTTTGTCATAGATTAGTTGACCATAGGTGCGTGGGTTAATCTCTGGGCTTTCTATCTTGTTCCATTGATCTATGTTTCTGTTTTTGTGCCAGTACCATATTGTCTTGATTACTGTAGCTTTGTAGTATAGTCTGAAGTCAGGGAGTCTGATTCCTCCAGCTCCATTTTTTTGCCTCAAGACTGCTTTGCCTATTCGGGGTCTTTTGTGTCTCCATACAAATTTTAAGATGATTTGTTCTAGCTCCGTAAAAAAGGGCATATGGTTTTGTAATTCCTCTCACTGGAGTTAAGTTCTCTGCCTTTTGATTCTGAGTTTGGCCATGTGACTTTCTTTGGCCAATGGAATGTTGGATTAGTTTGACTCCAGTTTGATATTTGACCATTGACAACGTTGAGACTTTCACCCTTCCCTTCTCTACCACTGTACATCTAACCTTAGACAAGAAAATACACATGTGCCTCCTGAGCTCTTGGCAATGACAGAAAGTTTGAACACCCTAACTCACATGAGAAACCCTTCTCCATCCCCCACACCGCCACTATAAAGATGCAACCCACTTCCTCTTCTCTTGCCATTCCAGATTGTCTTGTGTCTACCATGCTCCCCCAAGAAGTCCCTTGTATGAATGATAAGCATTTTTTCAAATTCTCTTGGTGTGTGAAGTGTCATCAGTCTTGACTTGCAGCCTGTTATTTGGGGATGTGGTGGTGGTGTGTGTCCATCCCACCTCCACAGGATGACTACAAAACAGCTGTTAATACATGTGATATTTGCAGATGGTTGAAAAATGGCTTGCATGTTTCTGCTTCAACTCTTGCTCCTCTGTCATGGCCATGAGAACATGCCTGGGCTAGCCTGCTGGAGGGTGAAACACATGGAGCAGAGACCAGTTGCCCCATCACCCCAGTCAGCACATCAGTCAACAGAGAGCTGGCTCCAGACATGTGAGCAAGCTCAGCTAAATCAGCAGGGCTCCCTAGTCAACCCACAGCTAACTGCAGATGTATGAGTGAGGCCAGGCAAGACCGGCCAAATCCAGCTGAGATCAGCTGAACCCTAAACTTTGAGCCAAATATATGTTTGTTGTTGTGTACCACTGAGGTTTTTTGGTTGTTTTGCAGCACTGTGGTAGAAATAATGGATAACTCAAGTGTGGGGAGTTCTAGATTGACCATGGGATAAATAAAGTCTCCAGACTTTAACAACTCTTATTGAAACCAGCAAGTCTCTTTCCCCCTCTATTTTTAAGAGTTTATTTTGTTTAATTTTGTGTGTGTGTGTGTGCGTGCTAGGACTCTTAATAAGCAATTCAAAAAAAAAAAAAAAGCCTTAAGTAAGATTAGCAATTTGCACCTTTTTAAAAATTAACAGCGCTCTGTTGTTTTGATATTGAGCTCCATTATCAATTTGCATCTTTAAAGAGGTGTAACCTTTCTCAGATATTTTGCTCCGTGTTCTTATATTTAACTAGCAAGACTTGATTTTTACATTGCTTATGATGTTGCATTTACTTCTGCACAATTAAAGCAAGGAGAGAAGAAGAAAAAGCCCAAGACTCAAGATTTAGGGGCATAATATAGATTTCTGTCACCTAGGCTCTTCAGGGTGAATGGGGGGATCCTGTCAAGTAGTCCTGCATGTTAATCAAGGGGAAAATGTCCTCGAGTTTCAGGAAACATGGGAACAAAAGTTTCTGCATGCTTGAATGGTTGCATACCATACCTTCTTATTTATTAAACCAGCTCCAGGGCACAATACAACCTTCAGCCCGCCATGGAGTCCTGAACTCTGCCGGTCATATGACAGGTACCATCTTGACCATCTCCCATTTTCCATTCTGCCTTGCCCTGTCTATCCAAAGTTCCATCTTCCGCAGTCACACCATCCAACAAAGAATGCACAGAGATGCCTCACAGGCAGGAGGGATCGTCCACCTCAGGGTCATCCTTTGCTTTCCACTCTCACCTAGAAAGAAGATTCAGTGCAATGCCTCTTCATTAGGTAAAAGTACACCAAATATACTTTATTTGTTTAGAAAAAAAAAAACCTAACCATGTTGCCCAGTGGAAGGAAAATTCTCTAAAAAACTAGAATGTTAGTAATAACCTGTATTTTTGTCAGGTACTTAAACCAAACTATGAAACACTTACGCATCTCATGGACTTCACTTTGAACCCAGTCAGTTAATTTTATCAAACCATGAACAAAACCATTGTGTCTTATTTTTTCAACAATGGCCCAGATAAAAGTGGAGCCTAACCTATATATTTTCTCAAACTCCTGAGCTGGAACCAGGCATCAAAATTTTCTTGAATTGAGTTGATATTCTACTGAGTTAAATCCCTGTTGAGATTCTGGGAGGGGGGCAGTAATTCTTTTTTTTTTTTCTTTTTAGAAGGCAGGAGCTTCTTTTTTTTTAAATTTTTTTTTGTTTTATTTATTTATTTATTTATTTATTTATTTATTTATGGCTGTGTTGGGTCCTCGTTTCTGTGCGAGGGCCTTCTCCAGTTGCAGCAAGCGGGGGCCACTCCTCATCGCGGCACGCGGGCCTCCCACTATCGCGGCCTCTCTTATTGCGGAGCACAGGCTCCAGATGCGCAGGCTCAGCAATTGTGGCTCACGGGCCCAGCCGCTCCGCGGCATGTGGGATCCTCCCAGACCAGGGCCCGAACCGGTGTCCCCTGCATCGGCAGGCAGACTCCCAACCACTGCGCCACCAGGGAAGTCTGGGGGCCAGTAATTCTTGGTCACTCCTTAGAGTTGTGTGTGAAATCTAAAAGCTTTGTTTTTATCCTTGATTAAAGCCAGTTTCACCTTGAATAAATTGTTCTTTCTAATGGAATAAGTGAAAAAAGATGATGTCACTTATTGCAGAGGAGGAAAAAAGCCTAAAGCATTCAGGCAGATTATGTGTTTTTTTTACCATGTAATTTAAACCATTTGTTAAAATCTTGCTTTTGACCTCAGTCGAAGCAGGTTGCCGCGGGATATATGGATGTGTCATCCCCTGTGGCAGTGTTTTCTAGCTCTTTACGTAGTATTTTCTTTTGGGAACACGATCCTGGAAATCTCTAAGGGATAGTCTTTAATTTCTAACTTAAGTTATCATTAAAATACAGTCAAATGGTCCCCAAATTTTAGCCCATATATTTCTGTAATCCAAGTTACAGATTTGAAAAAAATAATCACTTATATATAAAATATATATAATATGTAAGCATAATATATAAAGACAATCATATCACTTAGAATTTGAAGACATTTTAGCTACATTGGTTAACTTAACAAAGGTTAATTTTGGCAGATAATGAACTCATTTACTTTTCCAAAGATAATACAGAGAGGCCTTTCTCGTATTAATTGAAAAACTCAGAGGAGTGAATAGTTAAGATGCTAAAGGTGTGTAAGAATCGTTATATGAAATGGGATGTACTTGAAAATATAGGAAGAAAAAAAGATTCACGAACAGATAAGGTATAAAAGGAGGCAGGGTGGTTATGAGTAGGATTTCCAAATGCAGTAGCCTGAGGAACCATTCACAAAATTTAACCTCTGGCTCAGCGATGAGCAACAGGACATTCAGAGCTAAAAGTTGACTGGCTGGGAAGGGAAAAAGGAAGTCAGTATTGTCCACCCGCCATTTTGTATTTGTGATTATCTAGTAGTAATTCCTTCCTTTCTGTGAATGGATTACATATGCAGGCCCCTCAAGATGATGTTGGCCATAGTGGGCCGACATTTATTTAGGCATCTGTGGAATTGACTAACTGTGACCTTGGGAAAATCCTTTTATTTCTTTGGGTCTCAATTGTATCATGTATAAATTTTGAGACTTTTCAAATGCTAACATTCTATGTTTTCTTTCCAAAAAACTGAAATAAAAAAACCTGAAATCACCAGAAAAAAAAAAAAAAGAAGAAAAGAAAAGGTGTGGTTGTATCTCTAATGAGGTGCTGGCTGCTACAGCTGAAATTTAAATTTCAGGAAACCACTGCTCTGATTTAAAATTCTTTTATTTGATGTTTTCTAAACTACAAAGTACTCTGTTCTTGTTGTTACAAGTGAAACAACATAAAGATGTATAAAGAGAACACTGATTATCACTGCCCCTTCCATTTCCTATCACATGCTCCTGAAGGATTCAGTGATAGCTGACTGGTGTGGACTTTCACACTTTGCTCCATTTTTCTTATACACATATATACAAAAATATATTTTCATGCATAATTTAAAAATTTTTCTACTGAAATAGGAGCATACATTAATCTGTATTTTGCTTAAAAATTTGCTTAAAAAATACTTGGAGTATAACCTGGAAAATCCTAAGAGAGTATAGACACAGATTAACTCTATCCTTTTTCATTTTTATTCTTACTTTATGTACACACATACACACACGTGTGCACACACAAATTTTTACATAAATGGGATCTTTAGTTAAAACTGTTCTTACATGTTGATTTTTACTTTCTTTGCTGCCCCTTTTCCTTTCTTTCTTGAATTCCCTCCTTTTCTCTCAACCCTGTCCCTACAGTACAATCTGGTGTATATCCTTCAATGTTTCTCTCCATTCTCCTGCAAACCTTATGCATGGCTGTGCATGCACATACCCACCCACAGGCAGATACATTTCACTTTGTATCTTAACCCTATAGTGTCCTTCAGACTGAGGTTGGAAAAGGTGACCCTTTTAAATCTCTTTTCTCCTTGGATTTCATCTCATAAAGGTTCTCAATGGTTTTGACCTTAGCCACTGCTCTTGTTTTTCTACATAAGCCACCCAGGTAATCTCATACATTCTTACGGTTTTAATTACCACCCTTTTGTTGAACATGCCCAAATCTACATTTCCAATTTTTGGTTCCTATATTCAACTTGCTGCTGGATATTTCCATCTAATTTTTCCACAAGCACCTCACACTGAACATGCCCCACCTTCTCCCTTCTCTTCTTCCCTTTACATCCCTATTATTTATTGCAATTCATGCTGCCATCATCTATCTGGATGTCAATCTAGAAATCTGCCACTTATAATCAATCTCCAAATTCTGCCAACTTTATCCCTAAAACAGTTCTTGATTTATTCTCTCCTTTCTATTTTTCTCATTAGTATACTAGTTCAGATGCTCATGAAGCTTCATATAAATTATTGCAGAAGGCTTTCAACTTATAAAAAATTCAAACCCCATAACACAGTGGGTCACTGGGGCCATATGGCCCGTAATCTATCAAAGGAAACACTTATTGTTTCTGATAAGGTTGGAAGTATGATACAACTGTTCATATCAAGGTTTTATTCTTTCTAGAGTAGAAAGTATGAAATATTTTTCAAGATTTAAGACAAAAACAAAAACCATGAGCATAAGAAGCTGGGCAGGAGTACTAATGTTCCAGGTATAGGAAAAGCAACCAGATCCAAGGAAACATTAATACTCCAGGCCCTGAACCAAGATGGCAGAATAGAAGGACGTGCTCTCACTCCCCTTATGAGAACACCAGAATCACAACTAGCTGCTGGATAATCATCGACAGGAAGACACTGGAACTCACCAAAAAAGATACCCCACATCCAAAGACAAAGGACAAGCCACAATGAGATGGTAGGAGGGGTGCAATCACAGTAAAATCAAATCCCATAACTGCTGGGTGGGTGACTCACAGCCTGGAGAACACTTATATCACAGAAGTCCACCCACTGGAGTGAAGGTTCTGAGCCCCACGTCAGGCTTCCCAACCTGGGGGTCCGGCAATGGGAGGAGGAATTCCTAGAAAATCAGACTTTGAAGGCTAGTGGGATCTGATTGCAGGACTTTAACAGGACTGGGGGAAACAGAGACTCCACTCTTGGAGGGCACACACAAAGTAGTGTGCACATTGAGATTCAGGGGAAGGAGCAGTGACCCCAGGGGAGACTGAACCAGACTTACCTGCTAGTGTTGGAGGGTCTCCTGCAGAGGTGGGGGGTGGCTGTGGCTCACAATGGGGGCAAGGACACTGGCAGCAGAAGTTCTGGGAAGTACTCCTTGGCGTGATCCCTCCCAGAGTCTGCCATTAGCCCCACCAAAGAGCCCAGGTAGGCTCGACTGTCGGGTTGCCTCAGGCCAAACAACCAACAGGTTGGGAACCCAGCTCCACCCATCAACAGTCAAGCGGATTAAAGTTTTACTGAGCTCTGCCCACCAGAGCAACAGTCAGCTCTACCCACCACCAGTCCCTCCCATCAGGAAACTTGCACAAGCCTCTTAGATAGCCTCATCCACCAGAGGGCAGACAGCAGAAGCAAGAAGAACTACAATCCTGCAGCCTGTGGAACAAAAACCACATTCACAGAAAGATAGACAAGATGAAAAGGCAGAGGGCTAGGTACCAGATGAAGGAACAAGATAAAACCCCAGAAAAACAACTGAATGAAGTGGAGATAGGCAACCTTCCAAAAAAAGAGTTCAGAATAATGGTAGTGAAGATGATCCAGGACCTCGGAAAAAGAATGGAGGCAAAGATCAAGAAGATGCAAGAAGTGTTTAACAAAGACCTAGAAGAATTAAAGAACAAACAAACAGAGATGAACAATACAACAACTGAAATGAAAACTACACTAGAAGGAATCAATAGCAGAATAACTGAGGCAGAAGAATGGATAAGTGACCTGGAAGACAGAATGGTGGAATTAACTGCTGTGGAACAGAATAAAGAAAAAAAAATGAAAAGAAATGAGGACAGCCTAAGAGACCTCTGGGACAACATTAAATGCAACACCATTTGCATTATAGGGGTCCCAGAAGAAGGAGAGAGAGAGAAAGGACCCGAGAAAATATTTGAAGAGATTATAGTCGAAAACTTGCCTAACATGGGAAAGGAAAGAGCCACCCAAGTCCAGGAAGCACAGAGAGTCCCATACAGGATAAGCCCAAGGAGAAACACGCCAAGACACATAGTAATCAAATTGGCAAAAATTAAAGACAAAGAAAAATTATTGAAAGCAACAAGGGAAAAATGACAAATAGCATACAAGGGAACTCCCATAAGGTTAACAGCTGATTTCTCAGCAGAAACTCTACAAGCCAGAAGAGAGTGACATGATATACTTAAAGTGATGAAAAGGAAGAACCTACAACCAAGATTCCTCTACCCAGCACAGATCTCATTCAGATTCGATGGAGAAATCAAAAGCTTTACAGACAAGCAAAAGCTAAGAGAATTCAGCACCACCAAACCAGCTCTACAACAAATGCTAAAGGAACTTCTCTAAGTGGGAAACACAAGAGAAGAAAAGGACCTATGAAAACAAACCCAAAACAATTAAGAAGATGGTCATAGGAACATACATATTGATAATTACTTAAAACGTGAATGGATTAAATGCTCCAACCAAAAGACACAGGCTTGCTGAATAGATACAAAAACAAGACCCATATATATGCTGTCTACAAGAGACCCACTTCAGATTTACGGACACATGCAGACTGAAAGTGAGGGGATGGAAAAAGATATTCCATGCAAATGGAAATCAAAAGAAAGCTGGAGTAGCAATACTCGTATCAGATAAAATAGACTTTAAAGTAAAGAATGTTCCAAGAGACAAGGAAGGACACTACATAATGATCAAGGGATCAATCCAAGAAGAAGATACAACAATTATAAATATATATGCTCCCAACATAGGAGCATCTCAATACATAGCTCAAATACTAATGGCTATAAAAGAGGAAATCGACAGTAACACAATAATAGTGGGGGACTTTAACACCTCACTCACACCAATGGACAGATCATCCAAAATGAAAATAAATAAGGAAACAGAAGCTTTAAATGACCCAATAGACCAGATAGATTTCATTGATATTTATAGGACATTCCACCCAAAAAACAGCACATTACACTTCTTCTCAAGTGTGCACGGAACATTCTCCAGGATAGATCAAATCTTGGGTCACAAATCAAGCCTCAGTAAATTTAAGAAAATTGAAATCATATCAGGCATCTTTTCTGACCACAACGCTATGAGATTAGAAATGAATTACAGGGAAAAAAGCGTAAAAAACACAAACATATGGAGGCTAAACAATACGTTACTAAATAACCAAGAGATCACTGAAGAAATCAAAGAGGAAATCAAAAAATGACTAGAGACAAATGACAATGAAAACACGATGATCCAAAACCTATGGGATGCAGCAAAAGCAGTTCTAGGAGGGAAGTTTATAGCTATACAAGCCTACCTCAAGAAACAAGAAAAATCTGAAATAAACAATCTAACCTTACACCTAAAGGAACTAGAGAAAGAAGAACAAACAAAACCCAAAGTTAGCAGAAATAAAGAAATCATGAAATCAGAGCAGAAATAAATGAAATAGAAACAAAGAGAACAATAGCAAAGATCAATAAAACTAAAAGCTGGTTTTTTGAGAAGATAAACAAAATTGATAAACCATTAGCCAGACTCATCAAGAAAAAGAGGGAGAGGACTCAAATCAATAAAATTAGAAATGAAAAAGGAGAAGTTACAATAGACACCACAGAAATACAAAGCATCCTAAGAGATTACTACAAGCAACTCTATGCCACTAAAATGGACAACCTGGAAGAAATGGACAAATTCTTAGACAGATATAACCTTCCAAGACTGAACCAGGAAGAAATAGAAAATATGAACAGACCAATCACAAGTAATGAAATTGAAACTGTGATTAAAAATCTTCCAACAAACAAAAGTCCAGGACCAGATGGCTTCACAGGTGAATTCTATCAAACATTTAGAGAAGAGCTAACACCCATCCTTCTCAAACTCTTCCAAAAAATTGTGGAGGAAGGAACACTCCCAAACTCATTCTATGAGGCCACCATCACCCTGATACCAAAACCAGACAAAGATACTACAAAAAAAGAAAATTACAGACCAATATCACTGATGAATATAGATGCAAAAATCCTCAACAAAACACTAGCAAACAGAATCCAACAATACATTAAAAGAATCATACACTATGATCAAGTGGGATTTATGCCAGGGATGCAAGGATTCTTCAATATATGCAAATCAATCAATGTGATACACCACATTAACAAGTTAAGGAATAAAAACCATATGATCATCTCAATAGATGCAGGAAAAGCTTTTGACAAAATTCAACACCCATTTATGATAAAAACTCTCCAGAAAGTGGGCATAGAGGGAACCTACCTCAATGTAATAGAGGCCATATATGACAAACCCACAGCAAACATCATTCTCAATGGTGACAAACTGAAAGCATTTCCTCTAAGATCAGGAACAAGACAAGGATGTCCACTCTCACCACTATTATTCAACATAGTTCTGGAAGTCCTAGCCACAGCAATCAGAGAAGAAAAAGAAATAAAAGGAATACAAATTGGAAAAGAAGAAGTAAAACTGTCACTGTTTGCAGATGACATGATACTATACATAGAGAATCCTAAAGATGCCACCAGAAAACTATTAGAGCTAATCAATGAATTTGGTAAAGTTGCAGGATACAAAATTAATGTACAGAAATCTCTTGCATTCCTATACACTAATGATGAAAAATCTGAAAGAGAAATTAAGGAAACACTCCCATTTACCATTGCAACAAAAAGAATAAAATACCTAGGAATAAACCTACCTAGGGAGACAAAAGACCTGTACGCAGAAAACTATAAGACACTGATGAAAGAAATTAAAGATGATACCAACAGATGGAGAGATATACCATGGTCTTGGATTGGAAGAATCAATATTGTGAAAATGACTATACTCCCCAAAGCAATCTACAGATTCAATGCAATCCCTATCAAAATACCAATGGCTTTTTTTACAGAACTAGAAGAAAAAATCTTAAAATTTGTATGGAGACACAAAAGACCCCGAATAGGCAAAGCAGTCTTGAGGGAAAAAAACGGAGCTGGAGGAATCAGACTCCCTGACTTCAGACTACACTACAAAGCTACAGTAATCAAGACAATATGGTACTTGCACAAAAACAGAAACTTAGATCAATGGAAGAAGATAGAAAGCCCAGAGATAAACCCACGCACCTATGGTCAACTAATCTATGATAAAGGAGGCAAGGATATACAATGGAGAAAAGACAGTCTCTTCAATAAGTGGTGCTGGGAAAACTGGACAGCTACATGTAAAAGAATGAAATTAGAACACTCCCTAACACCATACACAAAAATAAACTCAAAATGGATTCGAGACCTAAATGTAAGACCGGACACTGTAAAACTCTTAGAGGAAAACATAGGAAGAACACTTTTTGGCATAAATCACAGCAAGATCTTTTTTGATCCACCTCCTAGAGTAATGGAAATAAAAACAAAAATAAACAAATGGGACCTAATGAAACTTCAAAGCTTTTGCACAGCAAAGGAAACCATAAACAAGACGAAAAGACAACCCTCAGAATGGGAGAAAATATTTGCAAATGAAGCAACTGACAAAGGATTAATCTCCAAAATATACAAGCAGCCCATGCAGCTCAATATTAAAAAAACAAACAACCCAATCCAAAAATGGGCAGAAGACCTAAATAGACATTTCTCCAAAGAAGACATACAGATGGCCAAGAAGCACATGAAAAGATGCTCAGCATCACTAATTATTAGAGAAATGCAAATCAAAACTACAGTGAGGTATCACCTCACACCAGTTAGAATGGGCATCATCAGAAAATCTACAAACAACAAATGCTGGAGAGGGTGTGGAGAAAAGGGAACCCTCTTGCACTGTTGGTGGGAATGTAAATTGATACAGCCACTATGGAGAACAGTATGGAGTTTCCTTAAAAAACTAAAAATAGAATTACCATATGACCCAGCAATCCCACTACTGGGCATGTACCCAGAGAAAACCATCATTCAAAAAGACACATGCACCCCAATGTTCATTGCAGCACTATTTACGACAGCCAGGTCATGGAAGCAACCTAGATGCCCATGGACAGACAAATGGATAAAGAAGATGTGGTACATATATACAATGGAATGTTACTCAGCCATAAAAAGGAATGAAATTGGGTCATTTGTTGAGACGTGGATGGATCTAGAGACTGTCATACAGAGTGAAGTAAGTCAGAAAGAGAAAAACAAATATCATATAGTAACGCATATATGTGGAACCTAGAAAAATGGTACAGATGAACCGGTTTGCAGGGCAGAAATTGAGACACAGATGTAGAGAACAAACGTATGGACACCAAGGGGGGAAAGCGGCGGGGGGGGTGGGGGTGGTGGTGTGATGAATTGGGCGATTGGGATTGACATGTATACACTGATGTGTATAAAATTGATGACTAATAAGAACCTGCTGTATAAAAAATAAATAAAATTAAATTAAAAATTAAAAAAAAAGAAATAATATTAGACACTACAAGACCAAATACATAGACTTTAATCTGGAAGAAATCAAAATGCTTTGTATACTAAAAGAGCCTCAAGAAAAGCTTGCCACACTTTCTCTCACTTCTGTTAGAACTAAAGAAAATTATCTTTTTTTTTTACATCTTTATTGGAGTATATTTGCTTTACAATGGTGTGTTAATTTCTGCTGTATAACAAAGTGAATCAGCTATACATATACATTTATCCCCATATCTCCTCCCTCTTGCGTCTCCCTCCCACCCTCCCTATCCCACCCCTCTAGGTGGTCACAAAGCACTGAGCTGATCTCCCTGTGCTATGCGGCTGCTTCCCACTAGCTATCTGTTTTACATTTGGTAGTGTATATATGTCCATGCCACTCTCTCATTTCGTCCCAGCTTACCCTTGCCCCTCCCTCCAAAAAAAAATACTACAGCAACATGGGGAATACACACCCTCCCCCACCGTGGCCCTGCCTCCACCCCTGCCCATGCTCATGCCTTCCATTTTATACCAGTGATTCCTATGCTATTGCTTTCATGTCTGTTCTTCTGCCGCCAGAATGAGCTATAGAAAACACAGATTTGGTCTTTTTATCACTTAGCATTGTGGTACATGATGAATGTGATTGATTTTTAAGAGCTAGGGTCAGTTCAGGTTTAACCAGCAGAAGAACAACCGAGGAAATAAAGACTGTGAGTAATGGAGAAGCTGCTATCAGAAGGCCACTGGGCTCGTCGCATGGGTGATGGAAAATAAGCTGACAAGACTGTCCTTGGCTCTTCTGAGGCATCATACCAAATCACCCATGTGAATGGACACTTTCCGAACTGTGTTGCTGGTCAGAACACTTGGTTTGTGTTCTTTTTTGGACACTAAGAGCTAGAATAAATGTCATCTGTAGCTTCCTGAGGCTCAGTTAGATGTCGACTGGGGAAACAAAGCTTAGGGAGTAGGAGGTAGGAAATGTTGGGGTATGTAACCATAGACAGAATAGAACAAAATGTTTGGAAGAAAGTGTAGATGGCAGTGTTGTAACAATTGGTAATGCGAAGGAAGAGGAACCTAAAATTCTGATGACGGGTGTTGTTTCAGTGAAAATCCTATTTTATTTTATTATTGTTGAATTTTTCTAAGCCTTTGAAGAACATTTCAGGCATAGGGCAATAAACTGGTTCTCATTTGTCACGGACACTCAGCCTCCTTAAAGATTCTGTTGGTAGTTTTGGCAGTTGTTACGGATGTGAATCTTGTGTCATCCGGATTTTTATATATTACAATATGGCAGTAGGGCCATAGGATGAGGTGAGGTCAGTATGAAGTTCAGTATCATCAGTGACCAGGGGTGTTGCAGGATTAACAGGTACTGAATGTTCTTTCTGAGTTCCTTAATCATGTCCTTGGGGAGAGGTTCGTGCTTCACAAGTAGTTAGGAATGGACTACCGTACTTCATTCTGGACACCAAACACCAAAAGTTCCACGTTACTTTGTGAAAAGTTTGAGAAACATTTCATTGGCCTGAAGGCAGGGTCACAGCACAGAGGTATTTTATCTAGTTTACATCTACTCATGTAAATCACATAGGTGTAGGGAACTCTGAATATGGGCAGTGTCAGATAAAGCTTGTATTGTTAGGTACCATGGGGGTTGCTTTTTTTTTTTTATTGGAGTATAATTGCTTTACAATGTTCTGTTAGTTTCTGCTGTAGGACAGAGTGAATCAGGTCTATGTATACATATATCCCCTCCCTCTTGATCCTCCCTCCTACTCACCCCCCGCCCCATCCCACTCCTCTAGGTCATCACAGAGCACCAAGCTGAGCTCCCTGTGCTATACAGCAGCTTCCCACTAGCATCTGTTTTACACATGGTAGTGTGTATATGTCAATGCTACTCTCTCAGTTTGTCCCACCCTCCCCTTCCCCTCCTGTGTCCACAAGTCCGTTCTCTACGTCTGCGTCTCTTTTCCTGCCCTGCAAGTAGGTTCATCAGTACCATTGGATCCAACTTTCAATGAGAAGTGGTTTGGCTTTGTGTCCTCAGTAAGGGACTAGCACTGAAAAAGTTCTGGAAGTTATGGGAGAGGGCTATTGATTCCAAATATTAGTAGGACTCAGATGATTTGAAAATCAAAATGGAAAAAGAATCAGACATTATTCTTTCTGTAAAAGCAGAAGGCTAGTTTTTTTTGTTTGTTTGTTTTGTTTTGTTTTTGTCAGCTACATACCTTTATATCATGATTTCATAAGCTTTGGCCCCAAAAGTGTGCAGTCTTCACATTTAGGGACACCAGAAAAAGAGGGAGTTAGTAGTAGTATCTGTTTTTCTGTCTGTCCAGGGCTAATGCCTAAATGTGGGAGCTAGAACAGCTGAAGATACAAGATGGTAGCTGATCTAAAAGTATTTTCCCCGACCTCATTTTTTAAAGCCAGTTAATCATTATCATGGACCATGTTCCCACTGATAAATATACGTAACTACTGGGTATAATGATGTTCTTGTCTGAAGAGGGGGAAACACTAGAGATTTGTGCTGCCCCCTTGGGAAAATTCTCACTTTTTTGTCTCCTCTGCAGGAAGTGTCATAGGTAAAATGAGACGACCAACCCTAGGAAGTCACCCCAATTTAATTAATGCCAGTGGATTAGTATTAGTTAATACTAACCAGGGGAATACCTTTGCTATTTAATCTAGACTGGAGAGAAGGAGAGAGAAAATGAGCCAAGAATGCCTTGGACTTCAGAAGCCCCCAAAACTGTGACCTCAGAGAAGTGAGTGGGAGCTTGGTGACTGAGCTCCACAGCACTGCATCTACCCATAGGGAAATAGGTAGAGTTAACAGCACTGTCAGCCCCATGTTAAGCTTTGGCCTGGAGAGTGAAGAGCCTCCAGTCACATCTGTTGGAGTGGGATGTGTTGCTTTCTAAAGTTTCATTTTGAGGACTCAGCAGCTTCAAAGCATTTGTTTGTTTGTTTGTTTGGTTCTTGTGTATTTTGGGGGGGAACAAGGTAAAATAAAATGATTAGGCAAAATATATCCATATCAAGGTCATATGGAAGGCATGATTTTACCCAATGTTCTTTGCCATTCTACCCCATCTAGGGAAATTTCTCTCAACTCCTTTTCACTCTCAAGCCCTCGTTTAAGTGCTCTCATGGTTTTGGCTTTCTGCACTACAGGATGGCACCTAATGGATAATAAATATACTGCTCTGGAGATGAATTTCAAATGTTGACTCTTCCAGCAAATTTGAAATTTAGCCAAGTATCTTCTCCCATTCCTATTTTTTATTCCTTATAATTTCTGAGAAACTTTCCTGCTAGCAGACCTCTCAAACAGTGACAAACTGGATCCTCATTAAAACAAAGAAAGGTTAAGGGGCAAAAATAACCTATTTAAAATGAGGTAACTCACCAGTCTTTCAGCTGTAAATTGACAATAGGATTTATATAAATCCATAATTGTATCTCTTTTACCTGCAGTTAGGCTAGTTAATGATAAAAAAAAGTATACAGCTGATCGTGTGGCTTTAATGAGGATTCTTTTTACAGAGTTAAAAAAACCCACCAAATTAAATTCTGCCAATTTACTCCATTGCAAATTGAGCACCACCCTGTGAGAAAAGAGAAAAAAAGAGGAAAAAGAAAAGAAAAAAGAAAAAAAAAATCATCAAGTAGCTTAAATCAGTTACAGCTAAATGTGTAAGTCAGCATGTGCTTTAGCCTATAGTCATGAAGAATATATTAGATTTTAAAAATAAATGGCTTTCTGCTGAGCCTTCATTGCAATGGCTTTCTGACTTTTAATTAAATTTTCAGTACTTGTGGATGCTTCCTCATGTACCCTGGCCACAGAGCTCGAATTGCCTCCATCATTAAGAGGAGTGGAAAACCCAATTGGAGATTATTAAGCTTGTTCATTTCTTTGTTATCAGTAGCTGGTGATACTGTCTCCTTTTTACTTGTTAAATAAGGATGGAGCTTTCTACCAGGATATTTTCCAAGAATGAAATAAGCTCTTGTAAACAGAGCATGATTAGCCCTAATGCAGGAGCTTGTTAAATGTTCCTCATTATACATTTCTGGTCTGTTTCATCAGTGCTAAATGAACTTAATGTAAATTAATAAAAACAGGTTTGCATTATTTGTAACAGGATTGAAAGTAAAGAAGAAAACTGTAAGCAACACCAAACTCAGCAACTAATGTTGAGGCTTGCACTTGTTCTCTGTTGCCCTTTCTATTCTATGGAATTGAATAAATTGTTCCAAAGGTTTAATATTTAGTCTTTTGGAATGGAGCACTACAGTTTAGGTCTTACATTAGAGATTTTAATTGCTAATTTGGTGCTTGTCTGCAAATTTTATCTTTGCTCCTTTTGAACTTCCCAGAAACAAAGAGATTTATGAGAATTATGTATTATTGTAGGAACCAATCTCCAGCAAAGGAATTTGAATTTTTATACCAACAGAGTCAAGAACAACATAATTTTGGCTCTAGACCTAATGGTTGGTTTTAAATTCATATTTGTTTTGATTTCTAAAAATGAGTTCATTGCAGACACTTAAGACAAACGTGTGATGTAAATTCACATTGTTTTAAACAGTGACATACTTAAAATACAAGGCTTCTTCTCCTAATTAAGGGGAAGCCAAGCTGAAAAGACACTTAAACATGCACAGAAGGTCAAAAAGCTAAGGGTCGGTAATCTAAGTGATAAAATGATTTATCTCTGAGATGTGGAATTAGATGCCCATGAGCAAGTAAGAATAACTGGGGATCCCAGCATTTAAAATTTCAGGGCCTTCATTAACTAAAGTCAAATGTGCCTGAATTTCAGACTCCTTTAGATTATATTGTCAGGAATGTGAGGCTACAGTGACTTCGACTTTGTGTTTGTTGATGGGGCTAGTGGAACATCTGTATGTGATAGTCGTGGTTATTTGTTACCTCCACAAACGTCAAATGCTCACAAGGGCTGAGCTAGTGTTTAAAATTTTGTGAAACCAAGATAAAAGCTACTAAGTTATGAAAAAATGCATCATGCACCTGAGGAAGCAGTCTTATTTTCTGTAGGAGTTTTCTGGAACTTAACTTTTTACTAAAAATTTTGTACAGGCTCATAGTGGATATTAACCATTTGTATAATGTCAGTGGTAACAAATTCTAAGAGAACATCATGTTCACAGTCCAGAAAACATAGAATGTATTCCACAAATATCACCCATGGCAGATATAACTAATTGTTCCCAGCACTCTTTCCTGCTCAACCTGGATTAGCCTGACTCCTTCTCAGCACAGTAATCTAGGCACGCCCTACCAAAAGATCACAGTTGTTACCTGAGATGAGGCCTTTTTTGCCATCCCTATTCTAATTAGTGAAACTTTGTATTCCTTAGATTTAGTTAGAAAATCTTTTTAACATTTGTGGCTGAAATATTTTAGATAGTTTTCTGCCTTAGTTGGGAATGGTGAACACATTTTAATTGTCATGTCATGATTCATTTTAATCTTCACTCCCTGGAGATCTTATTGTGATTCAGTGCCATCATTATGAAAATTAATTTTATTTTCATAATGAATTATATATTCAGAAAGCACAGCAGATTAGACTGAAATTGTACTGAACTCAGGATATGTACTGGAAAATTTCTCTTTCTCCCTCCTTCCTTCCTTCTTTCTTTCTAAGAAATCCTTGATTCCTTGGGATATGGTCATATAACCAAGAAATAATTTACGTTTTCCAAAGCATGGCTTAGAGGAAAGGCAGAACATAGGCTTTCTGAAATGTCCAGTCAATGTTAAAAATGTTGTCCATCTGGTTTTGTCACAGAGTTCTCCACTTTGAACTTCAGCCTCATTCTGCTTTGTTGCTCTCTGTTTATCTTCTGCCCTGGTTCAACTTTGATCTTATCCTCTGATATTTCCATGCTGGCTTCCTTGTTACTAGTCCTTTGACTGGATTAGGATACATAGTTCTCTCTTCTCTTACTCCTCAAGTAAAGCATTAAAAATAGATTCTGATTTATTGACAGACAGCTTTTATTCAAAGAGCTCTATTTAATTGTTTACTAAATGTATTAACTAAAAGAACAGCAATCTGAAACCCATTCTTGCTGGTATGTAATAAGGACCAACCAGTAATTCTATGTGTGTCTGAGTGTGAAGGTCACAGGGAAAGGTTTAGGGATTTCAGAACAACCTCAGAGATATCAAATCTTAACTTAGAAAAAAAAAAAAATCTTAGTATAAAGAAAAGAAATTTAAAGATTTGACATGTTGCCTACAGGTAGAGTAAATGTGGTAACAATAAATGGCTCTAGATGATCACAGAATCAATTTAAGTGATACACGAAAGAGTAACAAGGAAATATTCTTAAAATTGGAAGAAAAAGGAATGAATCATATGTTTGTGAAATAATAATAATTTAATAATAATAGTAGTGATGATGATAAAACATATTAATTGAAGACTTACTATGTGCTCACGCTATTCCAAGAGCTTTATATATTTTAACTCATTTCATAATCACAACAACTCTATGGGGTAGCTACTATTATTTTCCCCATTTGATGAATGAAAACACTGAATCGTACAGACAACGAATGACTTGTTCATTGTATACAGCGAGTAGATGCCAGAGCTGGGAATTAAATTCAGGGAATCTGACTCTAGAGTCTACATTGGTTTAGTTGTGCTTTCTGAAGCCAAATGCTGTGTTTTTCTCTTAGCATTCTTGGACTTACCCTAAGAAAGAAGCTCTGTAGGTACAGTCACATCGTGAGCCAAGCTCTTTTGGCAGAAATAATTATGCTAGAAAGAGTAGGGGAAAAGAGAGGCTTCTGGAGACTGATAGAAAATGGGAGTATTACCCAAAGGGCACTCACTTTTATCAGTACAAATGTGCTAACCTCCAAGAAGTCAAAATGAAGCAGAAATCAGAAAAGAGTCACCAAATCTCAGACTTTTGCATAGAACTGGACCTAAAGATAGGATTATTCTTCATTATTAATTTCCCTCATTTCTTTTATGATTAGGTGTTGGGGAAGAAATGAGATTATTTGTTACTTTATTGGATGGTTTGAAAATGTTCATAGGCACCAAAGGAGGTGAGTGACCAAAGCTTCGAGTTGGTGTTAAAGCAAAAGCTGGCACAAGTCAAGATGAGGAGCTGGGTCAAAATCTACCATCTAGTTAGGAAGAAGTAGAACAAATGAAACTAGAAGGTGCATGTAGGTGATCTAAACGAAGTCAATGGTGGTGATGATGATGGTGAAGTTCTGCGGTAGGGTAGGGAAGGTCTGGCCATTAGTTGACACCCTGATCATCTGACAAAGTTGATTGTGGTATACCCTAAAGTAGTTGCTTTTAAGAGCTTTCATTGTGTTTTGGATCAATTCTAAGAAGTTGCCTTTTAGAAATAGATTACTACTCTTTTCATACTTACTGAACATCTAATATGTATGAAGTCTTGTGCAGAAGCCTAAGATGAACGCAAGGATCCTTATAGGTAGATTTAAAAAATTACAGGCAGTCATGTTTTCTTTTGGCTCTACTCATCCCTCTCATATTAGCAATGCTGACTTAGTTGAGGGTCACTCGGAGCAGTGCCATCAGCCATCCATTTAATTTTCATTAAAACTCTCTCTTCTCTGCCACCTTTCAGGCAGGTACTGAAAGGGCCTAGGTAGGTGTAATTTGCACAGTTAGAGCATCCTCTCCGCTCTTCATCCTTCCACACATTGGCTCTTTATCACGTAAATGTACACAGTGTGTTAGAACCTAAAAATATGACACAAAACCTTGAAAAAGCTGATGAGGGAACTAAGAATCTGTAATTCTGACTTCTGAAATCTGCAGGTTATTTCAGGGAAAAAAAGAAAGCAAAGGAAGGAACATTTCTTATTTATATAATCTTAAGAATATCTTAACAGGTGGTGAAATTTCTTTCTAGAATGCTAGGTAATCTTATCAGGTGAAAGTAATCCCTGTGATATTTAGCAGAAGTGAGGATTGCCATAGAGGCTGCTCTGCTGGACTTCCTTTGGAGGGTTCTTTGAAGAACTTTGAGTGGTTTTCATTCATGTTTGCCAATTTCACAGATTTTCTCAACATGAATTCAAACAGCAGAGGGAAACCCTAAATGCATTTTTTTTTTCAGATAATTTTCTGAGAGGGGTTTTCTCAGAACCAGTTTGGCTTGTGTGTCACTCTGATAGGGCAAAAGACCCCAAACATAGCTATTCAACTCCCCCGGTCCTGCCCTTCTTTCATTTGCCCTGCAAAACAGCCCATGAATGGATCAACTGGCATAATTAGGAAGCTATGCAATAGCAATAAAATGCTGTAATAATAATAACTCCAACTTATTAAATACCCAGTCCATAACAGGCGCTCCACGTGTACCATTTCTTTTAGTTCTTGTGGCAACCCTGCAGGGCAGGTACTATCCCTATTAGTTGGTTGGGAAAAGTTAAGTGATCTTAGCCCCTCAACCAGTGGTTGAGCTGGGGTTCAAAGAAACCTCTGCCGATTGTAAAGCCAATGTCTTCAACACTACACCATCCTGCTTCCGTGTCTTACCTGCTGTTAAAAATTTTGTGTCACCTACTTCATGCCAGCAACGAAGGAAGAGCCATCGCCATGTTAAAAAGTTAAATACTTCGAGGGGCCAGTCAGCCCCACCGGAGCATTTCTGATCACTGTTTGAGAACTAACGCTTTGGGCACAAGCTTAAAAATTAGGCAGGTGGGTTGGCTGGATGGGATTTAAGGCCCGGGAACTCTTTGCTGAGCAAGGTGCTCCTTCCTGTCAGAATACGTTTCCACAGAGTCCTGCAGCCTGCAAGCTGGTAGCACCTCCTCCTGCTTCTGCCTCCTAGTGGGCTGTCTGAGGGAGGCTATACATATGTATTAAGTTATTAGGCGGTGGTATGGGTTCTCACAAGTTCAAACACAAAGCATGCTGTGTCTCTGCTCGAGCATCTCCAGGAGGGCCTGGATTAATAGAAATGCAAATGGAGCATCTGCACAAGGCCATATGATTAGAGCCTCCCCCTCACACCTCAAAGTCAGGAGCAGAAAAACACTGCATGTGAAATACAACAAAAAATGGTGATATAATATGCAAAGTCTGTTACCATTTCAACAGCAGTCAGCAAAACATTTCTACTCACACCACTCAGAACAATTCTGCCCCAACTTTATTATGTAAGCTAATGTTTTTCGTCGGGATAAACTTGCCGTTGGTGTGTTAAGAGTCCCTACTGACTCCTTTAATGCTTAAGATTCTGCACACTCTTGTCTGGCCCATTCTGGAAAGATGCTATTAAAAGGAGAAGTGGGGCTTTCATTTTTTTTTTCACCTCTGCTCTCTCCATCTCTCTGGGGTAGAAATGCGATGGTCAAAGAAGGAGTCAGCCCAGAGTTTACTTTTTCGGCTTTAGGAAAGGGCTAGTGATCTCAGCCTGCCAGGGCCCGCCTTCCAGACTGGTCCGGTGTGAGTCATGGCCTTCCCCAAGTTGGTTTGGGCTATAGGGCCAAGTTTCAGGTTTCATCTCCATTTGAGTCAGATGGCTTCCATCTCTTTTGCAGCTTCATTCTTAATTCTGTGCATTGGCAGATATCACTCTGTGACTTCTCAGGACAGGAACCAAATCCCAGCACTGTCACCAGCAGTGTTCCATATAGGTGTGTGGGATGTTCGAATGCATGAATAAACAAAAGAAAAAAAAAAAAGGCTGCTTGCATCTCAGTGCATGCTGTGGGCAGGAGGGGATCTGTGTGAGGGAGTGTGGATGATTTAGTGCAACCATCCCCAATAGAGAAACAGCTCGGAGCCCACCTGTAACTGTCCCTTGTCTCTTTTGCTAGTGTTTCCCCTCCCTGAACTCATCCTTCTTCTTTGCTTGGGTTGGTTAATTTGGCCGATGTTTGCCTATATGACTTTAAAAAATAATCTTTCTCCAGTCATGACCCTGCAGGGTTATAAAATTGAGTGAAGGATCACTGCTCTTTCCTGTCTCACAGCTACAGGGGGCACCTATGTGGCTGGGAGTGAGTCACGTCTAGGGATAGTTTGTATTTTCTATGTTCAGGCAGCTTCATGCTTTGAGGGACTGCTGAGTTGCTGGAGATGTCATTGAGAGACTCATCAGAATTGGTGCCTATGTTTATACTTAGTTGTATTTCTGGAGAACATTATTCATTAGAGAACATTGCTTATGAAGTGTCACAGTAGATTTTCTTACCTTATTCATACAAGACATCCCATCTACTGCCTTCTTTTATTTTATTTTTTCGTTATTATTATTTTTAATTTTTATTTTATATGGGAGCATAGTTGATTAACAATGTTGTGTTAGTTTCAGGTGTACAGCAAAGTGATTCAGTTATGCATATACATGTATCTATTATTTTTCACATTCTTTTCCCATCTAGGTTATTACAGAATATTGAGCAGCTTACTGTAGTGACACTCCAATACCGCCCTGATTTCTCACCTGGGCTAAGCTATCTTCTTCCGGCCTCTGGGCTCTTTCCACCATTCAGTTATACACACACTTCTTCCAGATTCATCATGCTAAACATAGCTCTGGTAACTCTTCAGCTAAACATCTTCAACAACTTCCCATTGCCTAATAAATAAAATGCAAGCTTCTTATTCTGGCATTCCAGGCCGTCCAGGATCTGGCCCAGCCTGCATTTTTCAACATTTTAAATTGTCTGTACTCCATTCACACCACACAGTTCATCATTCCCTCTCACTGTAAACCCCTTACCACCGTTCACTTCACTTAAAATGCATCTCCTTCTCAGCCCTACCCCACGTGCAGACCTGTCCTTCAGGAAGCATCTTAGCTGTCACCTTCTGTTTGAAGTTCACCAAATGCGTCCCAGTGATTTCTTTGTGTGACTGCTCATCACGCTTTGTCCCCCTTTTGCCCAGTATCCTGATTTCCCTTGTGTTCCAGGTGACGCTTGTCCCTTGGCTAGGTAGGCGATAGATGTTTATTGAACAAGTGAAAGAATGTTGAGCGACTGAGTACCTCTGTCTTATCTCCCTTTAGAGTTTGTGAGATTCCTGAGGGGGCAGCAGTGTGATGTAGCAGAAAGCGTTCGGGCCTGGGGGTTGCAGAGACCTGGGCAGGAGCTCTCTGCCTGACTGTTTATTAACTAGGGGCCCTGGGTGAGCTACCCAGCTTCTCTGCACCTCACCTCTATCAATGCCCGTTGAATGTGTGAACTTCTGTGGATTTTTTTTTTTTGTTCATTTGCATGTTCTGTACTCCCTGGAAATATTGAAAAGCAAAGCATTGCTTGTCTTACAGATACAGAACATTCTCTTCACATATAAATCATGGCATGAGCTGGCATCATAATATACACCACAGAGCTCGTAAGATTTCACGTGAAAAATAATGAGGCAGGTAAGAGTTACATGATCACATTAGCATCTACCCCTTTGACAACTAACTCTGAACAGTGGAAACTGTATGTTTGCTTTTAAAGACAGACTATACGTTTTGATAGTTTAACTAATTTGGGCACCTGGTAATGGAAATGACACAATGCTGCTAATCCAAACATGTATGATGAGGAATTTCTTGGAAAAAGAGAAGGAGGGAAAAGTTTCCACAGCGATTTCTTGCATCTGCAATCCTAAATCTAATTTAGTATTAGTGCTCCTGACAGGAAAAGAAATTTCAGGGCAGTTACTCACACTTTTGAAGGTTTTATTTGGTTTAACCTCAGAAATAACTGTACTGATGGTGCTGAGTGCTCTCAGGTGCGGGTTTTCTCTCTGAAATAATGGACTCTTGAGTTCCTTCTCTTCCTGAAATGAGGTCTGAGGTGCTGTTGGAGCTTCTTGATGAGTGGCTTTAACTCCTGTGTGATGTTGTAACATAACAAAAAGAATCCTCCACCCACTTCGTGGGGTATTTCTTTGAGAACGTGTAGGAAGGCGGGAAGCCTCACCAACCACACCATAGATGTTAATGTGATGGACAGCAGGCCTCGCTGAGCCAGGCTCCCAGCATCATCTACCTCCCCTGGGACCAGGGCTGCTCTGTGCCCCGGCCACTGAGTTATGAAGAGAATTCCATCCATGTCTCAGGGACTCTCTGGGAGTCATTTCCATTTTATTTACAGCATTGTCTCCCTTTCGCGGCATTTGTCCTTTTCTTTCAAGACTTCCCTCTGGCCTCTTGTCAAACTACAGTAGTAAACATAAAACTCATTTTTCTGTTGGGCCTGAGCTAAACAATCAAACAAGAGATGGTCGATCTTATAACGGACTCTACAGGTGTCATATTACATTATGTCATAGCATTGGCAAAAGAAAGAGTTCCAGTTTTGGTATGGGATGTAATTTAGCACAGGACTAGATTTTTATTTGTATATTTTTGCTTTTTTTTCCCCTTATCTCATATAATCTATTAAGAAATCTCTAAAAAAATCACTAACATTTGTGTAGTTCTTTACAGTTTATAAAGCACTTCTCACAAAATTTTTCTTTTTTAATAGAGCATCCCTGTAAACATGATGTTGTTTTTATTATTTATATTTTTCTGATGATGAAACTGAGGCAGGGAGGTCTCACAAGTTAAGTAATGGAAATCATGGGTCACCTTTTAATGGTTACAGCCCTGCCATCTGCAGACTTCAGTAACACCAGGACTTGGAACTCCACTGTCAGACAACAAGAACCTGGGGCACAAGACAAGGCCTGGTTTCCAGAGCCTGAAGTAGAACTGGCCTGAAGGTTCCAGACCATGAAGTCGAGAGAGGTTTGAGGCAGGGAGGAAGCCCAAATAGAAGCCAGGCAGGCAGTTTAGAAGTGTTATTCTGAGGGGGCAGCAGAAGAGGCAGATCCAAGGAGGAGGTAATAGGATAGAGCTTGTGCCAGCACACCAGGCTGTGAGGGTCTAGATTAAAGTTGGAGCTTGGCGGGAATCCCTGAGTCATAAAAAAATAGCCGTAGCACTTTTGTACAAGACATTTGTAGCCCTGGCCGTGATCTTAGAGAGAGAGCTCAGATGTCAGATCATGAATTTGGGAATGTTGAATTAATTCTTAGGAATGACAATCTCCAGAAGATACAGCAAATAAAGTGAAGAAACATCTGAACACATGTTATGCATGGGAAATAGAAACAGCACTGCATCTAGTGATTCCTAGGCCATCTCTCTCTTCCTTCTTTCTTTTCCCTTCTTCTTTGACTTTCTCATCTTTCTCTATCCTCCTTCCCTCCTCCCACCACCCTCCTTCATTTTGTTTCTTATAGTACAATTACTTGACACTTTGCTAGAGACTGTGAAGCTCCGGGGATGCAAATATGACCGAGAAAAACATTTACACATTTTTGTCAATGTGGAAAGCTATGTGCCTATTTCTGAATTATTTTTGTCTACATTTTTAAACTTTTCACCTCAAGTAGGTGAATTCATGGGTTGAAAAAATTTTAAAATCATTTTGGATACTCTTACTGAGTGTCTGTGACTGTGTGTTTTTGTGTTGTGTGTGCACACAAAGAAATATATTGCTTATTGATTGGAGTGTTTAAGTATGATAAGGAATACCCATAGTTTGAAGTCATGAGTTAACTTTTCATATCTTTTGTATCTTTCATATAGCCCATCTTATTTGTATAAACCCAGGAAGCAGGCAATAAATATTTGCTGATTTATTATCTTTTTTTCCCACTAACTTCAAGCTTTCCATAAATCTCTGGTCCTAGAAGAGAATGGTTTGTATTTCAGTATTTTAATATACTCTTCCTATATGATTTAAAATACCCTTTATCATTCTTCACCTGGCTTTCACTTGTTGGCTGGATGCTTAAACAAAGCAGGTCTGAAGATAGAATGGGGGTTGGTTAAGGTAGCTGTACAGGTAATTTATAGAATCCTAAACTCTCTGCTATGGAAGCAAAAGTGTTTTGGGCTTGAAAAATGGAGATTGTCTTTCTGTGTAGACAACAGTTAGCCTGGGTAGCAATGTATATTTTTAATTAGTATTCTTCATTAATAAACATTTTCCTTTATGGATCGCATGACTGTACAAATATTACAGTGTTCAGGAAGAGGGTAGAGGAGTTAATCAAAATATGCAAACTGACCCTAGAGCCTCACTATTCATGTCCCTTTCTTTTCCGAGAATCTGTGTGTTAATGGTCATGAAAGAACTTTGAACAGGAAATAGCACTAAATCAACAAGAGGTATTATATTATTACCATTTAGCATTCACAGTTCATCAGCATGCACTTTCCCTATCCCAAGATACCAAAATTCAAAGCACTGGATAGATTTAAGCCTTACCTTCATGGGCTTGTCACTGAGATTCAAGAACAGTTTATGGAAAATACTACCTAATATTCTAATTATGTATGTCTATTTTATTTGAACTCAGACATTTCAAAATCCCTTGTGCATAGTTTTTCCAAATGATCGCCCAAATCAAAATTACACAGGCAAAAAGGAGGAATAATTAGCAAAACAGGAAGCTAGATTTGGGGCTCGTATCATTTTCTATTCTCTATCATTTCTATGCTAATTGCTTATCTTGGGAGCCCATTCTGGGAAGTCGTAGGAGGTGGATTTTCAATATGTGTATACCTGGATGTGGGGCCTTGCCAGTACTCTTCAAGCAAGTGAACAGCATCTGTGGCCCCAGAAAATCCTCTCTCAAGTGATATGGGGAGACAGCAATTCCTCTTAACCTAAAGAGACTCTCACCTGAGATTTTCCAGAGGCTGATTCTAATTCATTCTATCTCCTGGACATTTTATGAAAGAGAAAGAGGCAACTAAGGAATATTCTCCCACTTTACAGATAGTCTCACTGAAGTTATCTGTCTCAAGTTGTAGATTGTGGTCAAAAGTAATACCTAGTTCTGAATTTATTGTGTAGGTAATTCACCAACCTAAGTAAAAGATCAGATAAGACTACAAAGTCCAAGAAAAAAGAAAGTATTTACAATGGTAACAAAATGCATATAGGACCCCCTCGCTTTTCCCAGCCCCTCACCTCCCAAGCAAATAATACTGGCTACTAATTACTTAGTAAATCTAAAGACAGATTTATTTCAGCCAGCATCAGGAGAAGATCATGGAAGAGACGGAAGACCAGATCTGAAAAGATGGACTAAGCCAACTGGATTCTTTCGAGAAACTGAACAAGTTGCCAGTGAGGAGATGGGACAGAACAGGATGCATTAAGAGATGTTGAGGTGGAGAAAGGCCGTGATGGGCCATGTGCAGGCTGAGGAAAGCCAAGGACGCTGGCCGATAGGGAGGAGAGCAATCCACCAACCCGTATCAACCAGAGACGGATCACAAAGGCTCCAGGAGCGGTGAGCTGTTCCCCAGCGCCCTCAGGGACGAGAATTAGCTCCAGTGAAGCCTGTTCCAGTTCTTGGGCTCCATTAAGATCATTGTATTTGTTATCACTCCAGTGTATCCTTATATTAACTTACTTGTCACCCCCTCAACATGTCCTTTGAGTTAGCTTCTGTTTCCTGCAATCACATCAACCAGACATAAACCTCTTTTACAAAAACAAACAACACTCCTCCTTCCCACAAGAAACAACCAACAACATTCCTCAGCATCTGTTACAAAGCAGGTTTGCATTTATCTCTACAATGAGAGAGAACGTAGATGGTTGGCAGAAGCCATCTTTTTCTTGCTCTGCTGATTTATTGCTGTTTAAGGGCTTTTGGTAACCCTGGTGGAGATCAGGTCACCTAAACTCATGGTCCTCAACCAGCCTTTATTCAACTGAGTAATCTGCAGAGTAGTGATGTGCAAAACCTTTCAAAGTGGAGACTGAACTGACAGTCTTGTCTGGGGTTTCGGTGGTTTCTAATACTCCTGTCAAAGTTCCTTGTAGAACTGTATTGATTAAGTCACCGCTGCTTGCAGGAGGGCGGGGTGGTGGGGGGCGGGGAGAGAGAGAGAAAGTAAACAACTGAGTTATGGTGATGACTTAGTCCTAAGTCATCAGGTAGATCTCCTTGCTAACAAATTTCCTGGTTAACAGGCAGGTTGTCACACAGAACAATGCCCTCTTTCAGTCTCTTTGAAAGCCAATGAGCTGAGTCAGGGGCTTCCTATCGCCCTACATAATGCCAGTACATCAACAGTGCTCTGTTGCTAGCTGAGAACCCCTTAGGCTCTGCTGTGTTGCAGCTCTCCTGAGTGGTAGGAGAGAGTGAGGGCTCTGGACCTGTTTCGATTTCTTGAGAAAAGTTCTGAGCTTGTTGTTATGTGGGAGGTATAAGATGGAAGAGGATATAGGGCATTACAGATACCCCAGATATGAAACAGAAAACATCTCTCTCCATCAGGAATTTGTACACAGTGGTATGTTCCTGCTGTGCTCCTGAAGTCAGCGTCTGGTCTTTGTGCTCTCATTGCCAAGTGATGGATCCCAGGCATTTCAGGTAACAAGCTACCTGCTGTCTGAGTGGAAGTATTTAAATTCCTGCTGTTTTTCATCATTCAAGTTGTTTCTCCCTATGTTTCTCCTGCTAGGGAGCAAGGCTGCCATATGTACAGGGCCACATGGCTGGCAAAACAGGAGGATCATATTTGGTATCGGATTTATTTGATGGCGTCATGTTCCTGGCAGCTGGGCTTAGGCAGGATTTGCTTCGGCAATTCTGGGAGGAATGTGTCATCATTTTGCTCTAATTTATAGACTATCTACTGGGTTCTAGTCTAAGCTGAAAGGTTGGAGGCGTGTTAGTGTGATGAGCATTGCCTAACAGCTAGGATGGAGTCATCATAATTACTTTGAATGTTAGCTTCAAACCTTAGAGTCATTCAGTTTTGAGGAGTGCTGAAGATCTTGGGTTCTGGTGTGGAGAGGCCTGGGTTTAGAGCCAGGCTCCACTTCTACCACTGTTTGGCATGGAGCAAATCACCTCACTTCTCCAAGTCTCAGTCTCCTTATTTGTAAAGTAAGGATAAAACGGTAGCCATCTCACAGGATTGTTTTAAGGATAAATGAGGTGACGCCTATGAAGCCCTGCCCTTATGTCTGTCACACAATGAACATTCAATAAATATTAGCTATGTAGGCTTGTGTCAGATGTGGACAGCTGGTCACTTCTTATCCTTCTCTTGTACCTTCCTTGACCCAGTTTGCAATGCTCCAAGTATTAGATAGCTTGTAGAAAAGATGTAAGATTTATTTTCTACTTTTTTCCTTTAAATATTTCAGGAAGCTGAACTTTGCAAGATTCATGCCAAATGCAAAGCAGTTAAAAGGAGTATAAGTGCTGGCTTTTTTGGTGGCCCTGCCTTTCAGAAAATACTATAGGTACATGAGACATGAAGGCAATGTGATAATAATTCTCTGTGTCATAAATGTCTCACTGAGTGTTATCCTTAGCTTTCTATTGGTGACTTTAATTTTAACAAATTTGTTTCATCTCTCCTGTTCTGTTCCTGCTGGCTATAGCCCAAGTTCAAGGTCTAGGCACATAAATGGAATCAAAGAATTGTAGATCTTGGTTGAAAGGGACTTGAAAGGTTGTTCATTCTTGTTGCAGGTGGCAGCTTGTTCTTTTGTCATGCATGTTTTGGGTATACTCTGGTGGTTCTGGAAGGTTCTTATGGGAGAAGTGTTAAGGCATGATATGAAGAAAAGAAGGTGATTGTAATGTAGTGTCATAAGAAAGTCCACAAAAGCTTTTTGAAGAAGTGGAAAAAGAAAACAACAGATGAAAATAAATTAAAGGAAGAATAACGTGTTTGAAAAATTAGACTATATAAGAGTGAAGTTTATGTTTGAATTAGACTGCAACAGGAAATTTTCTGGAGGTTATAGGAATGAATATCAATATTATCAAGACTTATGAAATGTATTTAAAAGATACCTTAAGTAGCTTCTGTTTCTAGAAGGCCCAGAAAAAGCTCTCCTTCCAGTGATCTGTTAAAGTCGTGAATATTTTGATCAAGACTTAGTTTCTGAAATTACAATGTAGGGACTCTTAATTTTACTTGACTTTTTTTTCTAAGTAATAGATTTGTCTGCAAGTCGTGAGAGTCATAATACTAAATAATCATGTTATTGTTCAAGATGTTCAGCCATGAAAAAAACCCAGTAATGATGCTGAATGGACTGAGAAAAAAAAAAAAAACCTGCATTCATATTTTTTATTTCAAATACCAAAGTTGGATAGTTGAGAAATTAGCCTGTTCATTTTATGTTTCTGGAAAAATGAAGGCAAGCTTCATTTTAGTCTCTGCAGTCAAACATAGCCAGATGAAATGCCAAATTAACAGACCACACTGGCAGCTGTAAACAAGCTAATCCTTTTATTTATTAGAGTGATAGAACATGCATAATACATTGGACTCTTGTTACCTATAGAGAATTGCTCAGTTATAGCAAGATAGAGGCAGTACAAGTTGAAGAACATTTGTGTAATGAATCCACATGTGTAGGAAAGAAGACAATAATTTATTAGAAAATTAGTAATATTATTGAAGAGTCTGTTGGCCTGGGCCCGTCTAATTATTCACCATTAAGTAATTACTTTAGATGCAGCAGGTGACCTTGTAACCAACTCAACTGTTGCAACCTAGAAGTTTTCCTAATGATAGTTTGGGCTATTAGTTTAGGAGAATGCCCAAGGAAGAGAATGAGGTCATAATAAGTGATCCTGAAGGCAACGCTCTACAATAGAAGTCATTGACAGAATTAGACCAGATCACTGGAGGTGATAATTTTGTAGAAGTGTATATTTTAAATAAGGAGGGTATAAATATAGGTATGTCTTTCAGAAATAACCATATAACTAATTTAATCCTAAATTCTTCTTTCAAATTCAGGTGAAAATTCAGGATTTAAGTCACCTGAGTGGGCAATATCTTCATAAATTAATACAACAAAGTGGATATTTCAGTGGGTCTTACGTAATGTAGCAAATATTAGAGAACTTGTAGCAAGTATGATTCCTTGGGGAGAGTGGTTAACAAGGAAAATTCCTTTAAAATGACTTTTTTCTTGCTTAGTGTTGCTGGCATCAAGTATAGTTATTTATATGTTTTCCGTTCGCTACTTGATTTATTTTAGAGACTGACACTTTTACAAGCTGACATCTCAGCATACAGACACTTTTTTTTTTACTCCACTGAATGCAGTTGATGCTACTTACTTGATGCCATGCCGAGCAAAACCTAGTTAAAGGTTTCTCTTTGTGCTGCAATCCATCACTCCTTTTACAGTTCTTCTTCTGGAAGAGTGTAAACTGACTCCTAATTTTGGCATCTGCTATCCACCTTTCTGGCTGCTCCCTGTTGCTTCTTGATATCACTCTGTCAGGTAGACACTTGAGGATTTCATTGCTACCCAATTGTGCAGCAAATTTAAAATTATTTTACGGTTTTTTTTTTAAAGCTCCTGTTGAGATCATTGTGATGGATGAGTGATTAGTAGGAAATTAGGTACTGAAATAGAAAATTGATCAGCTGCTGTCACTTGGTTATCCATTTATTTATTCTACCATTTGAAAAACATTTATTATTTGGCTATAAGGCACCCGAAGATTTAGAAAAAGGTAAAGTACCATGTCCCTCAAGGAGCTCTCAGTGTAGTGAACAATTGCAGGATCACCTGTTCGATAAAACTCTAGAGTAGATCAACTTGCCTCAACTTTTCCATTCTTGCTGCTTCTATCTTTTCTTCCATGTCTGTTTCCTAGAGCCATGCAGAGCACCCTGCACTGGGTCCCTGTTCTTCTGGCTTTTCTATTGTCCTCTGTAGCATCAAAATATAGCTGCCCTATGCGACTTTCTCTTGGGCTTTGTTCTCTCCTTTGGGTATAACAGTAATCTGGTAAAAGACCCACGCCAGTGTGTTCATGCTGTACCCTTCCTGGGAAGAGATGTCTCTTTGGGGACAGAGTTTCTCAGGTGCCATGGACATGTGGGTGGGCATTTGTTAGGTCAGGAATTCCTTAGGCTGCTTTATCAGAGACTGAAATAATGAATGCTTAAATGAATGTTGAAAGACGGTAAAATAATTTCTCTCTCTGGTGAAAGTTTGTGCTGGTAGCTGTCCAGGGGAGTAGGACAGCTTTGTCCCATGAGGTAGTAACACCTAGATTCTTTCTGTCATGCTGTGCTACTGTCCTCTGTGTGCTGACCTCATCCCCAAGGCAGGCTCACTGCCATGGTACCAGGGTCTCACCCCAAAAGGAGTGGGAAAGAGGGCATGGAGGGTAAGCAGTTTCCGTGTAAGAGCATGACCTGGACGTTGCATAAACTGATTTTGCTTAACTCTTATTGGCCGGAATTGACTAAAAGGCAATACCCATGTTAATGGAATGCTGGAAAATCTTGTCCCTAGGTGGGCCCACAGAAAACCACAGAGGGCATTTTTATGAAGGAAGAGAAGCGGAGAGTGGGTTTTGGGGAAAATCAGCTATCTCTACCTCAGTGTGTGTGTACAGTCTTTTATCAGAGAAGGACCATGTGGACTCTCAATTCATAACGTGATTAAAGCAGAAAGAAACAGTGTCTCTAAATGCAGTGTATCATTGCAAGTGTTTGAAAACTGACAATGTTTCAACTGGCTGTTGAAAGGTTACTTGCATTCTTTTCCCCAGTTTTTCTGAGGAATACATGGACATTAAAGACATCTATTCCAATTGAAATTGGCTCAATTAACTCGTTAAGGAGTGCTGTTATTTTTTAAAGCACACCTGAAATTTTTTTACTATTCCCTTTATAGCACTTGAATTTATCAGTATATCTCTGGTTGGGCATCTCTGGTCAGCCTTGGAGAAGCTATTTTCTTGCTAATGATGACTACTTACAACCCTGTTATGAATCCCATTTTGAACCAAAGTCTTTCTAGTCTAATTTGTTTCCACTCAGTTCAACCAATGTGTCCTGAGTGCCTACTGTGTGTCTGGTACCAGATGCTAAGGTGCTATAAAAAGATGCAGTCTCTGTTTTTCAGCATCTCACAAGGTAGGAGGTGAGACAGAAAATACATAAAAAGCTTTGAGTGCAGGATAGACAGTAATATGTGTGAGGCTAGAAACACGAAGAAAGTACTATAGGAGCACAGGAAGTGAGGGTGATTCTGAATGCAAGGGCCCGGAGGGAGAGACTTCATTCAAGTTACGGGATTTAAGCTGGAAAAACATATGGTATTTCACTTGGCACACATGGGGCAAAGACTCTCCCCGGCAAGTTTGTGGTTCTTAAGTAGTCTGATGTTGCTAGAACTTAGAGGGTACAAGCCAGGGGAGGGGAAGAGAGGACTGTTGTGGGGAGGTAGGATTAGAAACACTGATTTTTGGAGTCAAATCATCTAGGTTTTTGCATACCAAGGTAAGAGACTAAGAAAACTCTGGGAGTGGTGTGTAGGACATCTTAGATGTTATGTATGAGAGCAGAAGTGTGTGTGTGTGTGTGTGTGTGTGTGTGTGTGTTTGGGAGAGATAGGAGCCTTGAGATGGGGGACTGGTTAAGAGGTGATATTACTGGTCTAGGTGAGAAGAATTAAAAGTATAAACTAGGCCTGGGGCATAAGTATGGAAGTGGGACAAAGATTGTGAGGGTTTGATAGCAACTGGTTTTGAGGGTGAGAGAAAAGTAGAAGGGGACTGTCAGTTTTCAAGCCTGAACTGCTGAGAAGGTGATACCACCAGTCAGCTAAGAAACACAAGTAAATTCATGGAGATAATTGGGAATATTAATACCTACTACCTCCTACTGTGCAAAGGATATCCAAAGGCCTTGGAAAATAGAGTGCCAAATTAAATGTAAGATGACATTTTAACCTACGCATTCTAGTGGGCTGTCTGGAATGTTCCTCCCTGATGGCAGAGGCCGTAGCTGGTTTATTCCCCACTGGATACCCAGTGTCTGGTAGCAGACCAATGACTATTAGCACAAAAGGTTCCAAAAGTTGTTACTAAAGAAACAAACTTTGTTTAACCCAGTATCTCATTTGGTCCTGAACTCCTGTGATGAATCTATCCTGTAAATGTCTCACAGAGAATTCCCCAGAACACACTTTGAGAAATACTGCCTTAGGCTAATATATGATTAATGGTTAGATGAATAAGATAAATATCCTAAAGAGAGAAGGGAATTGGGGTCTATGTCTGTCTGTCTGTCTGTCTCTTTTTCTATCTAACAGAACCAAAAGTAGTGCGGTCTTCGGAAGGAGTGTCCCTTGGCAAAGGCATAGCCACAAAGAAAGATGAATGGTTGACCTTTCCCCCTCACCTGATCACAGGTTTTGAAAGACTCACCATCAATTTTAAAATGTGTCTTTAAAGCTCTAAATATGGCCCTAGGACTTTACTCTTTAGACTCAACTTCAAGATGATGGTCACAAGCATGTCCTGGAGGCAGTTTTGAGCTCTTTAAAAGCTTCATTTAGTTTTCAAATGTTTATTAGTGCTCCCAGCACCCTGGAAGGCCAAGAGAGACCTTCAGAATTCAATAGAAGTGCAGAGAAAGGAATGGAGCACAGTGTTTAATTATTTTTTAAATATATGCTGTTGTTTCTATTGTAGAGGAAAAGATGCAACACACACACACACACACACTGCAGGATTTATACATTATCTGTTGTTTGGAACCTCTGTGAGGGATGGTTAATAATGCAGAGAAAAAATATCAATGCAGCAAATATCAGGGATGTTTATTCCTTTGTAAGGAGAGTTTTTAAGAAGGAAAGCAATACTTTCCTGATTTATTGCAGCATAACCTTTTTAAAAAGTAGGTCCCACTGAAAAATTACAAGGCATTTTAGTAATCTCTGCTCTATATATGTCAGTCAATATTATAATAACTATATTACATAGGCACTGTTTTACAATAATCAAGCTGGAGTCGAGCCTTGGATACTAGGATACTTGGAGCCTAGTTATACTAAAGCACATGTTCTGTTACTGCTTATTTAATAACTAGTGGCCATGCTTGCCTCTTGTCAAAAAAGACTCTTATTTCATGAATGATTAAAGTGCTAGAAACCGAAGATTTATGGCTCTCTCGCTCAAAATGCTCATGTGGCTCTTGTCTGATTAAAGGTACCTATCGTTGAACATATTTCATTTACAGTGTAATTCTTGGGTTACCAAGGTAACATTCAGGTTAATCAGCTGCACCACACTTTGCCTAATTGAGGGAGAGCACTTCAGCTCCCACTTCAGTCCCTGAGAGATAGCAGTCCTTTTCTTTTGATTTTTTTTTTCAGTCTGATATTTGGAGGCTGTTTCAGATGCTCTTGACTTCAGAACTGTTTCCCTCTCTGGCCCTGACACATGGTACTATGCCCTCACATTAGCTGTGCTTGAAGAACTGGGTTTTACAAAGGCTGTTTCCCTATTTGTTATGTGTAAATAGGATCACACTATTATGTACTGTTCTCTTGCATTATAGTAATATGGTTGAAGTTATAATTTTGCATATTAATATCAGCACGTTGGAACGTGTTTCCTGTTTTCTCTTCTTGGTTTTCTGAGTGCCTGTCCACCTGAGCAGAGATGTGAACGAGATATTTTATTTGAAGCTGGGGGTTGAGGAGACTAAGCTGAACTTCCTGAAACTTTATTGGACAAAGCTGTTAAGTGAAATTTCTGTGTCATTTAACTCTTTCTTCTTACTTCATTTCCCTCTGAAAAAGTGCCAAAAGTAACCCCTCTGGTCAGCTGCTGGTTGCTGCTAAGGAATCAGATACATGTAGCGTCAACCAAAGTGAAAATGAGTGACTGAGGATAACTGTTTCTGAACTGTTGGAAACAGATGTACGGATTATTTAGTGTCCAAACTCAAGAGCCATTGTTTGAGAGCTAGTCTATGAGATCATGCAAAAGCAAGGCCTCTAAAAATTACTTTGTATATGCCCGCGAAGCTGAAATTCAACTAGGTGAGTTTTGGTCTTGACTAGAGAAAATAAGTAAGTAAAACTAGTTCTGATTAGAGAGCTGAAAAAGGATTCCACTGTTTTGTGTTCTCTAGGGGTTTGTAGTTCTTTCTCATCAATGAGTAAGATATTAGGCCTCTTTATGTAATATTTGCTATAAGTATTTCCCTAGTTTGCTATTTACTTTTCGATTTTAATTATCTTGAATGATTTAAAATGTATATGTAGTTAAATCAGACAGCTTTTACTTCGTGATTTCTTTTACTGTTTTAAGCTTAGAATATTCTCTAAAACTTTGATATTTGATACTATTTCTTTTAGCTTTTGATAGTTATTTTTAAAAACAACTGAACTTTTAAAATTCAACTGGAATTTAAGTGGGTACATGGTACAAGATAATGACTAAATAGGCTTCTTTTCCTAATGGCTAATAACACTGTTATTGAGACAGTATTCCTCTCCTCTACTGACTTTTGATTTCTCCTCCATCATATATCACATACTCACATGATTTATTTCTGAGCCATCTACTTTGTTATTGACTTTTTAGTCTATTCTTGTGCTATAATCATGCCTTTTAATTAGTATTAGTAATTGGTATTAATCAGAATCCAGTAGAACTAGTGTTCCACCAAAGAATGAGGATTCTTTAGTATCAGTAGATAGCAAGTAAGCCTTTAAATTATTATTTTATTATTAGCTTATGAAATGGTATCTCATGAACTTATTTGCATTTAAACATATATGTAGGTTCCAAAGTATAATAAAACATATTTATTCAGCTTTAGACTATTACATATTTAAAAAGCTGTTTTTCTGTTTATTTGTTTCAAAATCTCTCAAAAGGATATCCAGTACACATTATACGTCCATGCCGTGAAACCTGGTTTTAGAGAAATTTTCTCTGTTCTAAAAGCAAGCTGCCATTAAACCTAGGCACAAAACAAAGCAGAGAAGATTAAAAATGGGAAAAGCTGACATTTTATACTCAAGTATTAATAAGGCAATTATGGGTATCCTTGAGCAGTAGGATTATGCTTCTTTCTTGTCCTCTTCTCCCAGCCCCTTTCCCCCTTTAAAAATACCTTTTAAGTATAATTAAAGAAGTTTTGCATGATACTTTTTAGTTATTCAAGGGATAAATTATATATCCTTCCAATAGTCATCATGATTCTAGCAACTATTATGAATTTGAGAATGTTGATCTCTTTGAACTTAATGTCATCCTTGTATGCCTATTGTGTTATACATGTTACAGGAGACATAAGCTCTCTATTTTATTATAAAAACACAATCTGCTCTGGGTTGATTACACTGTCTACCTGAATTTAGCCGTTTTCAAATAAGGATTTTTAGCCAGATGTAATCTATGCAACTTTTTCTTGTTCTAAGAATTAGCATTTAATCTCTGTTTAACCGAAATTTAGTTAGCAATGTTGACACCTCTGCATTTTAACACTGGGATTTCTTTGTGGGACACAATTCCTTTCAATCAACTTAATATTCCATCTTGGTCTCTAGGGGACAATAATTGAGTTTAGGCTAGTTTTAAATAGCTATAAGGACAGGGAACACAGATGGGTATTTCATTGATTAACACTAACCCTGGCCTAAGGCCCCAGTGTCAGGCATTAGATTAGGACATTACGAGGAGAATGACAGAGTTTTGGTGCTTTATTCCTCTCAATAACATTCTTTCACATATTAAGTTTATCCCCCCCTAGGTAGCTACTTTATCATGCAGAAGGCCTTAATCCACTGATGTGACTCTCTCTGCTCTCACTTTGATGCAGCCTCTGTTTACAAGAGTAATGCGGCCTGTGTAAGACAAAGTACTCAGGACAAGGACAACTGAATAAGGCTTTTAGATGCACAGTGATCCGACCTAAAAACAAAACAAAGCAAAACCCACACTGTGCGCAAACACACACACAAACACAGACGCAAACCCACAAGCACAGGCACACATGCACACACAAATGCCAACAAAACTGAGGCTTTTTTGGAAATGCAATTATGGTGCTTGCATCCTGAAGAATCCAACATTAGGATTTCATCAAGAAGACCCTACGTTACTGATCTCCTTGTTTGGCACTTTATCTTTTCTTCACCTTTGACCTTTCTTTCAGGCTCTCTTCAAGGCGTCGTGAACGTAAGCCCTTGTGGTGTTCTTTTAGAAGTAGGATTGCTGCCATCCCCTCTGGTGAATTGAAGCAGCTGCCGGAATCAGTGACAAGGTTGGGTCCAGACTTGGTATCCTGGCTGGGAAAGAGATTATGGGTCAGTCCCCAGTGCTAGGATACAAAAGATTCAAGCAGTTCAGGATTTTTTGGATATCCGAAAAAGATTTCATGAAATTTGTAAAGATCTAACAGTGCATTGCAGATTTCACGTGGTCTAAACAGCTTATACTAAACCAAACTCTCGGCAGTCAGTAAATGGTGTTTTCACAGCTATGCAATTTTTCCAAGATTGAACTGCACTGGAATAGTTTAATTCCACCAGATTGTGTGGTTGCTGGAAGAAGCAGGTGGCCTTTACATTTAGCTGCTTTAGCTGTTAAAGGGTATCCTAAATTTAGAGGACCCCCATCTTACACTGTGAAGATTTTTATGCTTACCCTAATAAATTTAGATGATCGGGCAATGCCTTTATTCTTCAGAGCACTGGTAAGTTACAAGATTAGATACTGTAGGAAGTATAAATTTCTGTAGGAAATAAATCATTTACTTATTTATTTATAAAAATAAAATATTTTTCCCATAAAGGGAGTAAACAGTACCTTAAAAGACTTATGTTTTATCTTTTGTCATCATCTTGTCTTTCATCTTCTTTGAGATTTACCTAGGGTTGAAAAGTTTTTTAAAAAATTATAATATTCTTACCTAAATGTAATTGTGAAGAAAGATGTATTATAATTACATGTTGAATTTGTATGTTTCTGATTATCCAAAATTATCAAAATCTTCAGCATTTTGAAGGGAGAGAATTAAGTATATTTGTTCCTCATAGCCTTTCTCTTTCTTTTCCTTCATTTACTTTTCCTCCAAAAGATTTTACTAGAAATCTGCAAGATGATTGTTTGGTATTGTATAGTGATCCCTGTGTGTTAAAGATAGTAATAAATAAGCAAAAAGCAGGAAAGACTTATTTTCTTTCTTAATTAAAAAAAAAAATTATTTACTTTATTTATTTTTGGCTGCATTGGGTCTTCATTGCTGTGTGCGGGCTTTTCCCAGTTGTGGCGAGCGGGGACCACTCTTCGTTGAGGTGCACGGGCCGTTCATTGCAGTGGCTTCTCTTGTTGCGGAGCACAGGCCCTAGGCACGTGGGCTTCAGTAGTTGTGGCATGTGGGCTCAGTAGTTGTGGCTCATGGGCTCTAGAACGCAAGCTCAGTAGTTGTGGCGCATGGGCTTAGCTACTCTGTGGCTTGTGGGATCTTCCTGGACCAGGGCTTGAACCCATGTCCCCTGCGTTGGCAGGCAGATTCCCAACCACTGCACCACCTGGGAAGCCTGCAAGACTTATTTTTAAAAGACAGAACATTTGGCGTAACCTGCATATCCACATCTGAGACTGTTGGAATGGCCAAAGAGCAAGTCCTCTGGCATTGACCATCGCTGCGGTCAGGGGCACACAGACATCTACCCAGTGCTCTCACAGTGCATCATTGCCGTCCTAAAGCAACCTCCTTTAGTTGAGTAGGACTCACTTGGGGAGAGTGGTATTTTTTAGCTCTTCGCAGCAGGTGTATGTTTTGGAGGCAAACAGTGATGGTTCATATTACTCTTTTCTCAGTTAGTTGGAACCCTGCTAACTCATTTGTTTGGATTAATTCAACAAAAATCCATTGAGAACATAGCATTACCAGAGTACATACACATATGGAGCACCAACTCTGGAGCTTCCTGCCAAGACTACCACTTCATCTAGGCCAGGACACACATCATATCAGAGACTTACAAAGCTTCCAGAGATCTTAAAGATCTTCTGGTTTTCATCAATTTTCATCAATTAAGACCTCTTTTATTGTTTTATCTCGCTGGTACCCACATTTTGAAAGATTTGAAATACTTTACTTATGAGTTTGGTTTCCTTTAGGCTAAAAATGAATTGCAAATAATTCAGGAATAGTCATCTATTTGGGAGGTTGATTCCTGGAGATTTTTGGGGCCCCAGTTTGGGTATCTGTGGTCTCAGGTGACCTTGTTCTATCCATGAAGGATTTGCACTTGCCTGGGGCCCTCCTCTCCCCATCAAGATCACAGAGTTAGTTTGAAGCAGAATAGAAACCAGGTTCTGGTAGAATTGAATTGTCTAGTAAGTCTAATCAAAGTTTTTCAGAGAACAGGTGAAAAGTGTGGCGACGGTTTTTCACCTCTGGGCTAGTGGAATCCATCTGAAGGAAAATGTATTTTTATGTACAATTAATCTTCCCTTTTAGATGTTGTTTGGGAAACTCCTAATGACTAAATTCTCACACCAACAATCACAACAAACAAAAGCATTGTGTGTTCCTCCTGTCTTGACGCTCTCACATGACTTTCATCATTATAAAGATTGGCTGTTATGATATTCATGTGAATCTGACCTGAGCCAGCAAAAGCCAGGGAAATCGATTAGAGAGGAAAATTTGGCCTCACATCTTGTGTTCCCATGGGGGACGCCTGTAGCCTCTGGGCAGCCAGGAGTTGGCAGGTGGCTCATCTGTGACACAATTCTGAAAAAAAATGAGGTGGTTGCTGAAGCACAATCCTTCCAAAAAAAAAAAAAAAATCTCCCTTTGGTCCATTCAGATTCCCACCTAAGCTCATGCTTTCATGCCATTTGAGTCCTAAATGAAAGCTACTATATAATGAGGCAAAACTCAGATATGGAAAATGAGGCAGTTGGTCTGAATTCCTAGGTTAGATTTCTTTTTTCTAAAGTGATAATTTGCTAATCTCGTGCTGGTGGATTTGGTCTCTTGCATTCTCTGGCAGTCAAGGAAAAGTTAGCTCAAGTTTTGCTCCCTCTGCCATTAACAGATGGCACGCAGATCTAAGCATAAGCTGTGGCTCCCGGGCCACAGGGAAAGGGTGAGGGCCGCTCCCCTGTGGACACCCTCAAAAGGCCCTAAGCTTGAGTAGCACAAATGAAAAGGTCTAGTGCTGGTGTTAATTACGCAGAAACCACACAGAAAGTGCTGGCTGTTACTGAGTTGAGAGGTTGGGCATCTCTTCTTCCCCAGATAAAAGGCTTGATATGAAAACATTTTGCAGAGGACAATGAAGTGAAGATTAGCATAATCTTCTGCAGTATCCTCAGTAAGCTATCCATGAGTGAGTTGCTTTTTTCTCATTCCTTCGGCTCTAATGTCTGGATTTAAGGAATGGTATTGTTAAAAGTAGGCTTTGTCCTTGGAGCCTGACAGTTGTGTTTTTCCCGCCTTCATATGATCATCCCAGTCGCTGGTCCTCTGCTCTTTGGCTAAGCAGACAATGGAAGGAAAAATGAAGTGTCAGTTCATTGACAGAACCTCTCTGTGCTATGTTATTCTTAATCCAGACTCTTCAGGGTTTTTTCTTTTCTTTTCTTTCTCTCTCTCTTTTTTAAATATTCTCTCACCCATGCTCCCTGTTTGAATAGGGAAGTCCATTTAATATCATCCTGAGGGAAATATAGAGCAACTAACAGTGGACTTTCGAGCTTTAGGCAGCTTTAAACTAAAAAAAATTCAAATTGTGTTGTTTTCTCTGTACTTCAGTCGGAACATTAAACTGTCATTCTTACATTTTATATCAAAACGTGAGTAGCTGTTAAAATGGCTATTCAGATGGATGCAACTAAAAGACTTGAGTGCTGCAGTTTTTCAAGGGAAGAATTTAACCACTTGCATAATGCAGCTTAATGCGGTTCTCTCGGGGGCTGGTCCGGTGGCTAATGCCCTCATGTGTTGGCCACTTTGATCCTGGCTGCCCCGTTTTAAGTCTTGCTATGACTGGTTAAGCTAGTGCTCTGTAACCCCGGGGACAACTTGAGGGTTCTGAAAGTCATGAGGCACGGTCCTCAAGATCAAAATATAAAAATAGGTCTGGGGTCAGGGAACTCGACAGGCCCCCGGAAGCTCTTCACTTCTACAGCTGGAGACTGTCTCTTATGTATTTAGAATTCGTCATTAGGATTTTGACAAAGAAGTGCAGTATGGGATTGCTGCAGGGCAGGCTCTTTGAATCCTATTCCTGATTAAAAAAAAAGAAAAACCCAACTTCTGGCTGCTGACAGGAGACAAGGCGAGTATAAGGAACACATTAAAAAGCAGCTTATGCCTATTGATGGCTGAAGAAAGGTTAGAATGGCTGAGTTTTGAGTTTGGGTGAAAACCTGAGAGTTTATTTATTATACAAGATGAGTTTGGGGAGTCACTGGTGGTTTTTAAAGGCTCGGAGAGCCCATTAGTATAGATATCTTAAAAGCCTGCATCAGACAATTTGTCGAACTTCCCAAAGTTCCACCAAGGCCAATTTTGACATGATTTCCACTGTGAACCTAGACTGTCTACCTGTTGTACTGCCCAGGTTTGACCCATCAGACTTAGCTAAGATTTTCTTTCCTTGTAAGAATCCCTTGAATAGATCTTATTTTCTTTCATTGAGGCAGCTCTTCCACTTAAGTCTGTAATCCAAACTGAGATCAACACTTGATGCAACCAAAGTCACCTGGGCCTGGATTAGCAGCCTAAGGTCACTATGTTGCTGTGGTATGACATCAAAGAAGAAGGGGACTTTACATGTCACCTGACAGTTACCGTACCATGATACCAAACTATGACTTGGAACCAAAGGTCCAACCACATCACTCCACCATGAGATTTGATGATTTGTGTGGTAGAGTGAAAGGAGTACTTGATGTGGAGCCCGACACAACTGTGAGTTCCAGCTCTGCTCTTAGCTGCTGGGTGACCGGACTTCTGTGAGCATTGTTCCATTATCTGTGCAGTGGTCATCTCAGCGGCAACTCCACAGTTCTGTTGAGAGGATTAAAGGAGATCATGCCTTTTAGAGCAACTTGTAAACTGTAAATCTTTACACCTACAAAAGGTGTCATTATGGTACTTTTAGAAAGATTCCCATTGAACATCAATTCATTTAGCAAACATTATTGAATGCTTACTATGTACAGACTCTCTGAGCCTAGGGGGGATTACAAAGACCAAGAAGGCACAGTTCCTGCCCTCAAGGAAGTCAAAATCCAGCAAGAAGCAGGCAAAACCAACCAACCAACTAATGAAAACAAAACCAAACCACCTTGTACCAGGAACCACTATAACTTTAGGAAAGTCTAACCCTTCTAACAAGTATTGGTGGAAAACTTGACTATGCACACAGCACTGTGCAGAATATTTTGGTGGTGGTGGGAATTACTGAGAAGTATGATGTAGTCATAAATACTTATAGTCTACTTGGGGAGGTAAGACATACACGTATGAATTCCTTTACCTACTAACATAAGGCAGTAAAATATGAGTGCCAAATGAACAAAGTGCAGAATAAATATAAATGAGACAGCCATAATTCCCAGAGAAGATGAGATTTGAGTTGGCCAAGTCCGAGAACCCTTAGAGGTCTCATAGCACTTCATTTTTTCTCCTTGAGGCACTTACTCTGTCTACTGTATGTTCATTATAAATAATATTATCATTATTACTGCTCCTGGTAAGCTCCCTGAAAGCAGGTTCTTATCTTACTCATTTTTTAATCTTCTCTGATGCTTAGTGAAATGCCTAACACAGAGTAGGAACTCTAATAATATTTGTTCAATGAATATAGGTTAGAGGTATGACTTAATAGTGTGTAGACAGGATACTGGAGACCTTATTTCCATTTGTGTACCCTCAAATCATTATTCTGGTTCACCTCGGTATCTTTCAACATGTCCAGCAGCTTTGAATGAGTAAGTACATGAATTTTGAATGAACACACCTGGAGCTTCTTTCTCTTCACAGCCTAACCAAATGCCTTGCCCACACCATTTTTACATCTCTTGAAATCTCCCTTCCTCAGTGAAACCTTTGTCTCTGGACCAGGAAGGTACTCACATCCCTCTTGCACTCCCCACCCCACTCCCCATAGAAAGCACAAGAGGGATTCTTTTGCCTTTTTCTGTTTTCCATTTCTCAAAGAAAAATTTCCCAAGGTATTTTCTCTGATCTCCATTCCAATAATACTCCTTTCCTAGTTCCATCTCTAAAATACTTTGATTTACTTTACCTAAGTAGGGATTTATGTAGTGGGCCAAAGTCTCCATCTTGTAGCTTTCCCTCTCTACAAGGTGCTGACTGGTTATTCTAAGTTCCTGGAAGTCATTGGGGCCATTCAGTTTACTTGTGATAACAAAAATGCAGTGCTTGGTGCAGTTAGAAACTTAATAAATGTTTTTTTTTTTAATAACAAAATGAGTCATTTAATCAATTCTTCCTGAACATTTTTGAGAATGTTAAACTTATGACATTGCTGTAGCTTGCAAAGTTTGGTATTTTGCCTGGTTCCTTTTTTGCTGGAAACTTGCTATGGTGTTAGCAGTATGAATAGTTGACCACACTATGCTATTCTTTTCAAAACCTCTTCTGTGAATGGGACTGGGAGGTTTCTGGGTTATACAAGGTGTGGGTGGTATGCTAATGGCATAGAATCTTCTAGAATTATTTTGGAGTGGTTTGTTAAGGTGGTTTATTATTCCCCTATTTACTTTCTCCATCAGGTTACTCTACATGCCCAACCTAAAGCAGGCTGACAGGCTGGGAATGATTAATGTAAACAACTCATGCCAGTCAGTGGCCTGTGCCGGTTCATTTAGAACTCAGTAAACACTTTTCTTTGAGTGCCACTGCTCTGCTACAACAAAGTTGACTCTATCGCAGCCTTTGCTGTCTCTGTAATGTAAAAATGTCTCTCTTTGTATGTCTTTTTATTTCTCTTGTATTTCTGTTGTCTTCTATCTAGGACACTGTATTTTATCAGACTTGATTTTCTAAAAAGTTCTAAGTTACCAGTAATATATGTTAATATCAATGCTAAATAATGGTCACTGAAGTCTGAAACAGTGAACATTATTTTGAGGGGAAAAGAACAAATATCTAACACAACTAGTTCCAAATTCCCTGGCTGGTCTGAGAACTGTGTCAAGCTGTGATGGAACCCCCAGGAGATGGCAAGATGATATTTAGCTGAGAAAGAAAGGCAGTTAAGCACTGGGTAAAGGAAAAGGGAAAAGAAATAATGCTGCAAAGAGAGAGCTTGAGGAAGCACCTAGGCACTTAAGTATCTTTCATAGACTCTCCATGATGCAGGTCACTAAGACTGCATTCATTGTCACTGTGGGTCTACTGCTCTTGGACCACAGGCAAGGAGGACTGGGCCACAGGAATTTTGGATATTATTGAAAAGAAGTGAAAGCCAGCAGGATCAAAACACCCTAGAATAGTTGTTAAGACAGTTACTGCTTATCTAGTTTGGGTATAGTGGTAATCTTTTTGGGACTGCTCAGGGCAGAGTTGTTGTAAACCCATGCATGTTGTCAGCTGTGCCTTTGCCACACATGAGCCTCTGGAATTAAGTTTTGCCACACATGATCCCTTGGGGTTTAGTTTATCACTCAAAATGTGGGTGAGTTTATTAAATTTGATTGGAATAAGGGAACTTAAAGTGCATTGATGTTGGTGATGGAATACATTTCTTTAATTTTTCGTAAAGAATCTAAACAATATGCTAACTTTTATTTTATTTATTTACTTTTAAAATGTTGATTTATTTATTTGGTTACATGAGGTCTTAGCTGCGGCAGGCAGGCTCCTTAGTTGTGGCATGTGAACTCTTAGTTGAGGTATGCATGTGGGATCTAGTTCCCAGACCAGGGATTGAACCTGGGCCCCCTGCATTGGGAGTGCGGAGTCTTAACCCCTGCACCACCAGGGAAGTCCCCTATGCTAACTTTTAAAAGACAGGTTTAGAAGATGAATTGGATGAGTGTTTAGTTCAAAACATTAATCTGTAAGGACAGGGGCTGACCCTCATCCAGTTTTGTACCCCTAGCCTAGAGCACAGGTCCAGCACAAAGAAGATGCCCGATAAATAGTCGATGATTTACATTAAATTTGTCTGCCTTGATTTTAACAGAAAAATACCTAGAGGAAAAATGATATGACTACCCATCTGGCATAAAGTGACTTATTTTGGTGAACTTATTAGCAACTGGAATAATTTGTAGCTTTTGGCCAATGAGGGTGAAAGAAGCAGCTGACTTGAGAGCATGATGTGATGGGAGGCTCCCCTGCCCTATTGTTTGAAATTATCACGATTAAATATGTGCATTTGAGTTAAGGCATAGATTTTAGAAAGCATTTTGTTAAAATGCACATGTGTTATCTGGGATGGGGAATAAATTAATTTGTGCATACCCTGTACAGATTAAATAGAGGAGAGCAATTCCTTGAGTGATCAGGACCCAGAACAGATGGGTTTTGACTGGAGCTATGGGTGAGGAAAGGAGACATGAGATGTATGGTACCATTCACCGGAAAGCTACTGCATTAGATAACCAGGATACAGACCTGGATGATATAAGGGGTAGGTTTTGGATGCTACATACCTCAGATTCTATTTACTCTTTTGATGCTGCACAATTGTGATGTTAACCTTGTAGCCTGAATTCTAAGAACCTAACAGACTTGTCCTTAAACATGCTCCACCACTTTTGATCTTGTTTGTGTTAAATTCAAGAATTTTGACTTTTCTGATAGAGTAAGGGGGGATGAGTCAGACCACGCGGCAGCCCAACATTCACTATTCCAGTCAGGTTGATTGTGTGTTGTTCTCAGTGACTCTATGTCTTTTTGTTTTGGTGAAATACCATAGAAAAAAGCTGTTACAACACCTATTACAATATTTCCAGAGTGGCCCAGCAGGAGAAAAAACATTCAGGAGAGAGAGATTGGAATGTAGAGACAAAATAGCTGGGTCTAAGAAGGGTTGTAGAAAAATGAGGGGAACAGGAGCTAACTGTAGCAATTATGTGAAAATCATAGTACCTGTACTGGACTTTGGAGTTCCCACCCTTGCTGGAGTATTAACATTTAGTGGTCCATCAACCTTTGTGAGAGGCATGGTTTGAACCTGACACGTGAACAGTTAAGACCGTACACTCACTGAAGATTTGAAGAGTTCTGAATAGTCACTATAATGGCTGAAAGCTGAAAGGTCATGCTTCCTCCCAGTTCCCTCTCCTCTTGAGGTCTAATGGACTCATAGCATAATTGAAAGTGTATACTTTTTCTGCAACAGATTGCTTTACCAATGGAGGAGAAGAGGTGGACTCATATAAGCAAGTATTTATTGAACATCTCTCTAGGTCTGCGTTATGAGGGGACGCAGAAGTCTCACTACTCTCAAATTAAGCTGGTGTAGTGTCAGGGAAAGAGCAACAGATTCCGAGTCTGGAGATTGGCTTTGATTCCCAACTCTCCACTTAATGAATACTGTTGTGTCAATAACATCTTCAGCCTCAGTATCCTCATCTGTGAAATCCACAAAGTTCAACATGGTATATCTGCCTCAGTGGGCCATAATGGAGATAAAGTGAGATAGTGTGTATGGATGTGCTGAAATATCATGCAACTATAATATTATTTTTTTATTTATAAGACTGATGTGCATGAAAGAAAAACGAATACTTTTTATACAGTGTGTATAATTAAATATTTAATGTAGTTGGGTATTGTAATAAGTGCAGTAGGAAGTCAGAATAGGGAGATGTTGGTATGAATTGCAGAGGCCAGGAAAGTTTTTAGATTATTTCCATTTTGCTACGTGCACTTATTCATTCCTCATCTTTCTGAATGTCTTCTTACCCTTGAACAAAGCAGACATAGTTAGCACTGGCTGCCTTTGTTCCCTGACAGTAGTTAAAGCTTCAATTAGGCTGGTATCCATTGAAAGTTGACATACCCATTTCTTTTACGTATTTGTACAGACACAGAATCAAGTCTGTATTTGGGTTGTGTTTTGGCAGGGTTTGAAGTCATGTTCAAAGATCTAAAAGAATTGAATGACTGAGGACACAGACTAGAATTCTAACCTTCAGTTTATGTGCAAAATCAAAAACATGCAAAGTTTGTGGTATCTGAGCTTCATCTGATCGTTCGAACATGAAAGTATAAAAAGAAGGCCCAGAAATAGGAGTCTTGTCAGTTTGGATGTTAGTTAAATAAGTACAAAAGATAAACAGTTCATGGAGGGTTATGCAGCTGAATTTTCAATCCGAATGCACAGGAGACTATTGCAGTACCATCTCCTGGTAACCAGAGCCTGGTGGGTTTGTTGCTTATCCTACTCAGGCAGACAAGGTTGTGAGTTTTAATGCTGTGAGCTTTAGTACACCCACATCTTCCTCTCTCTGAAACTTTGTTAGATCTGCCGACTCACACCCCACTTTTCTCTGCCTTAACATTGTTTAGGATGTAGGTAACAACACCTTATTTCAGCCACCCCTCTGCCTCCTTGATCTTGTTCTTTTGACAAATTTTCCTCCATGAGTGCTGGAATCAGTTGGATTTCTTGGACAGCTCTTGCCTTCTTAGGGAGAAGAGGGGTTTAGTCCGGAAGTGAAGGTTCCTGGTGGTCATAGAGTAGGAAGGGGTGCTGGACACTGGGGTATTTATGGACTAAATGTGGGGAGTCCTGAGAATTGTCCCTATCTCATGCTCTCCATAATAAGAAAAGGGATCATGACTCCAGTGGTGTACTTAAGTCCACTGATTTTCAGGTAGTAGATACCCTGCAGATGTTTGTGGAGTGGGGCAGTTTGTGTAGTGGAGAAAAGCAATGGCTCCAGAGTCAAAAAGACCTCAGTTTGAATCCTGTTTCTTCCACTTGCTTGTTGCATGACCCTGGGAAAGTTATTTCACCTCTGTGAGTCTGTCTATTCTTATTTCTACAGAGGAAGCAACTTAAGATCTACCATTTATGGTTGTTGTGAGAGTTCAGTAGTGCAGTGTTGGTGAAGAGCTTTGAGAAATCACTGCTTGTCAGAGATTCAGCACGCAGTAAATGGCAACTTATCACCATCATAATCATGAATAAATGGAAAATTCTAGCCTGCCGCATTTTCTCAGTTTTAGAGTTCTTCGCTTTTTTGCCTTGTAAATATCCAGGAACACCACCCTTGGGAATGAGTCTGTGCTGATTTCAGAAGACTAGGGCTAAGGGCTCTCCCTCTGCAGCTCCTGCCTCAGTGGCTCTGACAGCTGCCTTGTTGCAGTGAAATCCTCTTCCCTACCTTGGGCCTGTCCCAATCTTTATCTTTGTTCTTATTTTTGTTAACCTGTTTCTATCTATCCTTTTCACCCTTCCATCTTTACATACATGCTCTATTAACTCAAATGCCACTATTATGAATGTACAAAGAAAAAGAATACAAAGTCAAATAATAGGCGACCCCCCCCAAAACCCCAGAGTGAAATAACCATAACAAACAAAACTTTCCCAAGCACCAAAATGTTTAATAAAAAGACTGCATAAATTATCTGTTTTATTTTTCTGTGTTAAGTTCTTTCATGCCTTTGATATTACAAAGTGAACATCTGCTTTGAAAATTTCTGTACTGTATGATGTGCTAAATATCCATAATAATTATTATTATACACATTCATGTATACACACATAAAGATATACATTTAAAAAACAATTATAAAAGGAAAGCGCAGTAAGAACCTATAGGTAAAAGAATAAAAATAGTAGCTGAACCATACCTAAAATATGCGCCAATTGTTGAATCTGCTTCTAATCCCGCCCCAACTGTGAAGGGATTGCCCATTCTCTAGACATGTTTAGAGACCAATAAATTAGTGGAACAGCTGCCTAAATGGGGCATTCTTTAGATAATGTGATTTTAAAGAGTTTCAGTAAATATCAGTGATAAATGAGAGATTTGGGTTGCAAATATTAGACACGAATATTGTAGAATGTGAAAGTTGGAAGAGACCTTAAAGATGTTTTAGTCCAATCACCTGTTGTTATGTCTGAATCACCATTTTGATAATATTTTTGCCACGTGGTTGGCTAGCCCATGCTGGCACACATTTCGTGATGGGGAACTCACTGCCTTCCAAGGAAGCTCATTCCATTCTTAGACAATTGTGAGTATTAGAAAGCTCTTTCCTATATACTGAGACAGTATTTTTTTATCCAGGGATCCTTCTTCTAACCAAGGCATGGATTTTATCTTTCCAGATTTACTGAGATATAATTTTTAAACCATAAAATTTGATCATTGTGTTAAAATTTGACGATTTTAGTAAATATATTAAATTGTGCAGCCATCACCACAATCCAGGTGATGGAGTTTTTCAACCATCACCCCCTAAAATACCCTTGTGCCTGATTGAGGTCAATCCTTGCTTCCATCCCCAGCCCTAGGGAACCACTGATGTGTTTTCTGTCTCTGTTGTTTTGCTATTACTAATCATTTTACATAAGTGGAATATACAATGTATAGTCGTTTGTGTCTGGCTTTTGTCATTCAGCGTAATGTTTTTGAGGTTTATCTATGTTATTACATTTAACAGTGTTAGTTCATTCCTTTTTGTTACTGCGTGGTATTTTATTCTACATATGTACCACATTTTGTTTATCCATTCACTAATTGATGGATATTTGAGTTGTCTCTAGCGTTTGCCTGTTATAAATAATGCTGTTATGAACATTCATGTAGAAAGCTTTGTGTGTACATTCATTTTGATTTCTCTTTGGTAGATGCCTAAGAATGGAATTGCTGTTGTATGGCAGATTTATGTTTAACTGAAAAAAAAAAATAACTTCCAAACTGTTTTCCAAATTGGTAGGGCCATTTTACATTCCCAGCACCGGTGTATGAAGGCTCCAATTTCTTCTCATCCCTGCTAACATTTCACACCATTATACTTTTTGACTACAGCCATTCTAATGGATGTGCAGTGGCATCTTGTTGTGGTTTTTATTTGTCTAATGATTAATAATGTTGAGCATTTTTCATGTGCTTGTTAGCCATCCCTATATCGTCTTTAGTTAAATGTCTATTTAAATCTTTTGCCCATTTTAAAATTGGTGGGGTTTTTTTTTTGTCTTCTTGTTATTGAATTGTTCTTTATATATTCTGGATGAAGATTCCTTATCAGCTATAGCATTTGCAAAAATCTGCCTATCTGTGACTTGATTTTTTATTTTATTAATGGTGTCTTTTGGGAACTAAAAGTTTTCAGTTTTGATGAGGTCTAATTTGTTTATTTTTTAAATGGATTTTGCTTTTGGTGTTATATTTAAGAAAGCTTTGCCTATGTCAACGTTGCAAACATTTGCTCCTATCTTTTCTTTAATAAGTTTTAGTTGTAACTCTTATATTTAGGTCTGAAATCCATTTTGAATTAATTTTTGTGTGTGCTGTGACATAAAGGTCTAAGTTCTCCTTCTCTTCATCCTCCTCTTTCTTCTTCAAAAAGATAGAAGTTCTTTTTCGTATATAGATATCCAATTGTTCTGGCACTATTTGTGGCAAAGACTATCTTTTCCACATTGAATTGCCTTGACACCTTTGTAGAAATTCAGTTGAACATAGATGTGAAAGTCTATTTCTGGACTCTCTATTCTCTTCCACTGATCTATACATCTATCATTATGCTAATACTACACTATCTTGATTGCTGTAACTTTATAATAAGTTTGCAACCAGGTAGTATAATTCTCCTTGCTTTGCTCTGCTTTTTCAGAGTTGTTTTGTCTGACCTTGGTTCTTCATATTTCTATCTAAATTAAGCTTGTCAATTTCCATAAAAACTTCTGCTGGGATTTTGATTGGGAATACATCACATTTATAAATCAGTTTGGGGACAGTTGCCATCGTAGTGATATTGATTCTTATGATCCATGAAAATGATATCTCTCTTCATTCATTCAGATCTTTAAAAAATTTTTAGCAATATTTTGTAGTTTTCATATATTTCACTTCTTTTGTTAAATATACTCCTGAATATTTTATTCTTTTTGATGCTATTGTGAATGAAATTGTTTTCTTAAGTTTATTTTAAAATAGTTAATTGCTATTATATAAAATAGATTTTTTTTTTTTTGGTATATTGTTCTTGTGTCCTGTGACCTTACAAAGCTTGCTTATTATTTCCTGTAGATTTGTTTTTAAGTTCCTTAGGGTTTTCTATACAAGATCATTTCATCCATGAAAAAAGACAGGTTTTACTTCTTCCATTCCAACCTGAGACCTTTAATTTCTTTTTTTTTCCTTTTTGCCTAATTGCACTGGCTAGAACCTCCAGTACAAAGTTAAATAAAAGTGATGAGAGTAAACATCTTGGCCTTGTTCCTGATCTTAGGGTGAAAGCATTCAGTCTTTCACCATTAAGTGTGATTTAACTGTAGATTTTTCATAGATAACTTTTTAAAAAAATTGTATATATTTGATACATAACACTGTATAAGTTTAAGGTGTACATTGTGGTACTTTGATACATTTATATATTGTAATATGATTGCTGTTGTAGTGATACTTATCACATATGTAACCACCCTTTTACTCTCTGTTTTTTATGAGTTTGGCTTTTTTAGATTCCACATATAAGTAATATCATACAGTACTTGTCTTTGTCTGATTTATCTCATTTAGCATAATGTGCTCAAGGTCCATCATGTTGCTGCAACTGGCAGAATATCCTCCTTTCTCATGGTTAAGTAGTATTCCATTATGTTATACCACATCTTTTTTATCTATTCATTTGTTGATGGGTCTTTGGGTTGTTTCCATATCTTGACTATTGTGGACAATGCTGTAATAAACATGGGAGTGCATAAATCTTCAAAATTCTGTTTTCATTTCCTCTGGGTATAATTGCTGATTGTATGGTAGTTCTATTTTAATTTTTTGAGGAAACTCCATACTGTTTTCCATAGTGGTTGGGCCATTTACATTCCCACCAACAGTATATAAGGGTTCCCTTTTTACTACATAAGGGTTTTGGAAGTATCCTTCTAGTCTTTGTTGAGATTTTTTTTGTTTTTGATTTTTGTTTTTTGTTTTTAATCATGAATGAGTGTTGAGTTTTGTAAGTGCTTTTTTTGTGTCAGTGTAAATAATCATGTTTTTGTTCTTTATTCTATTAATATAGTGTACTCGTTAATTGATGTTTGGATCAATTAAAGCAACCTTTTCTTGGATAAATCCTATTTAGTTGTGGTGTATAACCTATTTTATGTATTGTGGGATGTGGTGAGCTAATATTTTCTGAAGAATTTTTGCATCTAAAGTAATGAGGACTATTAAACTGCTATCTGTTGTTTAATTTTCTTGTGATGTCTTTGGCTTTGGCATCAGGGTAATACAGGCCTCATAAAATGAAGAGAGAAATTCTTCCTCTATTTTCTGGAAGGATTGATATTATTTCTTTCTGAATTTTTAGAACTTAACCAGTAAAGCCTTTTGGAATTCTTTTGTGTCTGTGTGTGGAAAGATTTTTAAATTCCTTATTCATGTTCTTTATTTGATATATGTTGATTCAGATATTCTATTTCTTCTTTCCCACCTTCAGCTTTATTGTTATAATTGACAGATATAAATGCATATGTTTAATGTGTGCAATGTGATGGTTTGATACACATATACATTATGAAATGATTACTGCAATCAAGTTACTTAACACACTCCATCACCTCACAAAGTTACCTTTTTTTTTTTTTTGGAGTCGTGAGAATACTTAAGCTCTTAAAATCTACTCTCTCAGCAATCTATATATCTCTTCTATCAAGACAGTTTGATAATTTACATTTTTCTAGGAATTTGTGTATTTCATCTAGTTTGTCTAATTCGTTGCCATAAAGTTGTTCTCCTATAATCCTTTTTCATTTCTGTCATGTCTGTAATGATTTCCCACAGCTCTATAAAAAACTTTCTTTTGCAGACTCACAGATATAGAGAACAAACTGGTGTTTACCAGTGGGGAGAGGGGAGGGGGAGGGGCAATATAGGGTTAGGGAATTAAAAGGTACAGACTGTTATGTATAAAATAAGCTACAAGAATATATTGTACAGCACAGGGAATATAGCCAATATTTTTTAATAACTATAAATGGAGTATGGCCTTTAAAAATTGTGAATCATTATATTGTATACCTGTAACATATAATATTGTACATCAAATATACTTCAATAAAAAATTAAAAGGTAAGAACACATGAACAAGCAATAAATAAATAAATAAAATAAGCTATAAGGATATATTGTACAACACAGAGAATATAGCCAATATTTTATAATAACTATAAATGGAGTATTACCTTTAAAAACTGTAAATCACTACTGTGCATCTGTAACTTACATAATATTGTACATCAACTATACTTCAGTTAAAAATATAAAAAATTTGCTTTTGCATAGTTAGAAGCCTCTATTAAGAAGAAAATTCTAATCTTTAAAGAGTAGAGGTTTGACTCATTTCAATGGGGTTAGATCTTGCTGTGGGAAAGTTTACCAGGTAGTTAAGTTGTTCTTGCTAATCAGGGAGGAAAAAAGGTTTTTGAGCAAAAGTCAGCTTAGGAAAACGGTTGCTTTCTAAATCAAAACTTCGATTGAGGAATTCAAAGGCACTACAGTAAGTGGGGGAAAAGGTAAATGGAAAGAACATGGTTATGCCTGATAATATTATAAACTTTTTCCAAAGCTTAGATCTGAACTTAAATCATAAGTTGGATTGAAGAAGCTCTTCTGTATCCTAGACTTGAATGCCTTTGATATGAGAATTATGAGCACAACTTTCACCCATGTAATATTTTCCTTTATGAGCTCTCTGGCAAAAGCAAGTTTTGTGAGATTTTATTGCATGGTTGTATAAATGAAAAATTGCATTATAGATTTGTTTCTCCTACTATAACTTAAATATAACTTAAAATAAGAAAGGAAGCGGTGCTCCTGACCTGGCTAATAGACCAGTTTCATGAGTTTTAGAGTTTGACTGGGACTATGAATGGACAGGACATAACAGAACAAATGTAAGCCCCCTGGGGGAAAGGCTCTTTCCCTGTTTTGTTCACTGTCTACAGTGCCCGAGGCAGTGCCTGGCCTATGAATGAATGAATGGTTTATAGCAGGTAATAAACATAGGCATGAACTAAGGGCCATGAACATACAGAGGAAAGAGCAATCTATTCAGCCTAGAATGATGAGAGAAGGTACCCAAAGGAGGTGGTAGAAACTTTTCACTCTGGCTTGAGTTGGACAGACCTTCATGGGGGAGAAGCATTTAGGCAGATCAAGTATGAGAAGAGGCACACTGTATCATTATGCCAGGGCCCCCTCCACGTGCTCCTACAGCGTTCCGAACCTATTTCTGTCCCTGATCATATTACACTGCAGTTCTCTTTACCTGAGTAGAGAGATGGCTCCATCATGGCATCCTGGCAACCTTGCACGTCTCCACTTAGGCCAAGTAGGCAAGACTTGACCGTGACCTGACCGGAGTCTTGGTGAAATCATTCCTCCTGGGGTAATGGGAGATGAGCCGGGTGAGGAGCCGCCGCACGGCAGTTCCTTACATCTTGTGGGAGACTGCCACAGGGTATTCATCTCCTGAGTTTCACTTGAACACAGGACTTTCCATCTCATTTCCTGTCCTCCTCCCCTTCGAGCACATCTGCAGGCTTCTGTGCAGGTCTCTCAAACTGCTTGTCTGTAATCTAGAGTTGGCTCCTCCATGGCAGAGTGACCTACCACTCGTGCCATCTGTTGTCTGGCCTCTTCAGCTAACTGTCATCCTGCGGGAATAGGGATGCAGGAGCTGACACCATGCTCTTCTTGCTTTAGCTGTCTGTCTAGGTGATAAAATGTCTGAACTCATTTGGGCTTCATACCTCCTTGCTATATGTGTTACCAAGTCCAAGCTCGCTCTGCTCGCCACACGACAGGCCAGTGAATCGGAGACGAGGTGTTGAGGCAAGGAATACGACTTTATTCGGAAAGCTGGCAGACCGGGAAAATGGCAGACTAGTGTCTCTGAAAAACCATCTTATCGGGGTTTGGATGCCAGTTTCTTTTATAGCACAGAGACGGGGAGGAGATGAGGAAGTAAAGTAAAAAGCCCATAAGTTTTGCAAATATCACCTGGAATGGCCAGCCTCTGGGAGGGGATGTGTTAATTTCTTCTTTCTTGTAGCCATCCACAGGTGGAACAGGGTCCCTGATGTTTCTCTGATCAAAGGCACTTTGGTTTAACATTCAGGCAGAGGGGCAGGGTTCCCCGGGGGCAGGCCGTTATGTATAGACAGTATCTTTTTAGTGAACAAAAGCAGCAGAAAGCAAAGGTTAAAGTAAGAGAAACAGATCCAACGTGTAGTCCGATTTGGCTCTTCCCTGTTACATGAGCAAGCCACCCTAGCAGTGGCATTCGTTGCTGCTGCTAATGACTGCTTTCCCATCAGACAACTTCTCTGTCCCCACCACTACACTATGAGCTCATCTATGTTCCCAATGCTTAGCAAAAGGTTTTGCACAATTGCTTAATGTGTATTTTTTTGACAGAATGAATCAAAAAGTGAGTACACCAGCAAGTTTACTTTGTCTGGACTAGAGGGGGAATGTGAGTGTGTAGGGATGGGTAGGAGAATAAGATGCAACAACTGGGTCTCACTGTGGAGGGTCTCATATGCCATTCAATGGAGTAGATAGGGCAGTGCCCTGAAGACTTTAAAGTAAGAGACTAACGTGATTATATCTGTCTTTTAAGAAACTTTCATAGTAAAACAAAGATTGAAGATAGGGAGATCAACTAACCAACTAACCAGCTAATGAACTAGAAATTCATATGAGAAATGACGAGGGTCTAAATTAAGAACACAGTAATGAGACTGAAAGTAAGGAACTAGATTACAGAGGATTGTATTTATTTTTGTTTTTGCTTACTTCTTTGTTTTTTGTCTTTTTATTTATTTACTTTTGGTATAAGTAGTAGAACTGGTGCTGATTTGCTATAAAGAAAAAACCAGAAAACAAAGATCAATAAATGTAATTTCATAGATGCTCATTTTATTTTATTTTTTGTTGGTTTTACTCTAAGTGCTTACTGTTTAATTCCTTGACTTTTTTTCATAATATTTAAAACAATTTTGTATTTAAATAATTATATCTAAGCATCCTGAACCATTCTGTTTTAAAATCTGGATTAAACATTTCTGAGGTGACCAAGATATTTAATCATCCCATTAACTTGTACCTGATCACATCTGACAGTAGCAAAATCTACCATTGGATACTACAAGACTACAGGCACCTTGAGGACAGGAATCAAGCATTATTTGAAATTTTGTATTTATAGCACCTATTATGGCATTGGACCCATAGTAGATGTTTAATAAATATTAATTGAATGACCAAATTCACATATTTAATTATGTAAAAGTCTGACCTGAAAATATCAAGACTTCTTTAAAACAAATCACAAATATAAAAGTAATTTAAGTATAGAAGTCCCACCTCATAAAGACTTTGATCTTCATTTTTATCTTCTCAAATAACAGTTGTAATATACCTAATCTATTCTCAAACATATCATAAGCAATTCAGATTTAAATGAAATAAAAAAGATCCCTTTCTTTTAGAAACATGGCATTTAGTTAGGGAGGGAAGATATAGCCTTATATGAAGCTGCTAAATGACAAAACAGAATGAATCTTACTACCTGCTGAAAGCTCTCCAAAGGGAAAGAACATCGTGGGATGATTTCTTAGGAATAGATTTTGTAAAAAGGTAGATCTTTATAATATTTTTATTAAACTGAGATTTGCATTAAGTATGGAGTTTTTCCAATTTATTTTGGAGGGAAGTAAAAATGCCCTTTAGGTGAGGAAACATCTGAGCAAACATCCACAGAAGGTAAGAAGAGGGAAAGTTTAGAGGCCAAATTTTATATTCAGAGAAATGAAATCACTGTAGTGAGAACTGTTTGAGAGCTATGTATATAAAAACTACCACTAAAAAGTGTGTGTTGTTTTTAATGATCCACAGTACATTGACAGCTATCATGTAGATTACTGAGGAGCACCCAAATTGCATCCACCCTCAGCATCTCAAGAAAACTGGATGTTCTTGAAGGAAGAATCATTGAAACATCCTTTAAGAGCCTCCTGGAGGACACTATTGAACTCATGCATTGGGCTTCAAGTAAATGAAAGCTCACTCAATGGACCGTTTAAACTAATCAATAGTTTTCTAGTAATCACAGTGTATTACTGATAATCTCAGGGCACTTTATCTCTTATTCTAGGGATCAAAAGTTGGCACATATGTACCTAGCATTGGAAAAGTGGTTTTAGTAAAACTAATTGTCGTTTTGGGAGAGTGTTCAAGCACTAGCCATGTAATTTTTTTACCTTCGAAGAGCTTATCTTCTTATCTGTATAATGGACTATTACTGATATAGTCCTCTGTCCCCTGGTTTCTCCAAAGCCCAATAAACTTTGTTTTTTCTTATTTTCTTAGTAGCTTCATCCCAAATGATTAGATTATTGTTGGCTACTTGAGGCAGAAATGCATTATATGCTTATATGTTACCCATACTGTTTAGGTGCCTGATAAATACACCTTGACTGACCAACTGACCAAAAAGCCAGCTCTTTTCTACTTTTTCTCAGTGGAATCCACAGCTACCTGCAGATGCCTATTCTTCTGGACATTGTGTTAAAATGGTCTCTACTCTTTGTAGAAAGTGGACAGGTGGCAAATCCAAGGTGACTACTATTGAAATTGTAACATTATGTAGGGGCTCTGGTTTTATATATGATATGTTTCTTAATATATAGAATTAATGCCTATTCTACTTCTGAAAAATATGTCAGGTTTCTTAATATAATATAGACCAATTAAATAAAAATAACCTAAAAACTAGTTAATGGCAGCAGAGGCTCTAGTTTCTAGGGTATTTGGATACAGAAGCTCTAGTTTCTTAATATTCAATGAGAGATTAAAAATCTGCTTAAGTCCTTATTGGTACAAGTAAACAGAAATATAGGGCATTGTAAAATTGATCTGTGATGCATTTAAATTGGTCTGGGATGGTTGGAGGGTCTGAGCTGGAAGAAGCAGAAATTTTCTTGGTAGCCTTTTCCTTTTGATTGTGTCCACTCACCCTGGGGAAATGGACACTGGCCTGAAGGTGGCACATGCCATGCAGTTTCCACATAAAGAGTGTTTGTTGTTTCAAATCCCTACTAGGTTCTGAATTTTCTCATAACTAGATCAGAATTGTAAAAATGTAAAAATGTGCCCAGTGGTTGTTATGATGGACTAGATCAGTTATATCTTATTGTTATTTAAAATACCCAAAGGAAGATATTGAAAAATACTTAAAGTTGGGTTGGTTGCTCTAGCAACAAAGCCAAGCTTGTGAAGATTATCCTTAGTGACTGCAGCTTTGGCGGCAGAGCAGCAGAAAGGAAAAGTAATTAGTCCTGCAACCTTGCTTTCAAAACTTGGCTTTAAGTAACTAGACGAGCAGCAGATAGCAATGTTTATATGCTTTGAAATAAAACTGGGAAATCATTTTCGTTTTCAATAGAAATGCAGAACATGTTCTTCATGTAATTTCTGTTTATAGCAAGAAAAATTTCACTGGTATTCAGCCCAAAGAAAAGAGTGGCTGTGAACACTAGGTTACTGGGTACCAAGTGAAATAGACATGAAGTTGGGGAGGATATGAGTTTGACCATATCAGGTATTTTTGTGTAAAGAAGAATCTTTTTTTTCTGCCTGTTAGCAACTTGTTTATGTACCTTTGAACAAAGAACAACTTAAAGCAATTGAATTATAAACAGTGGTGATTTTTATTGACTGTACTCTAAATGATCTAAATTATGGGCAATATAAGGAGAAAGCTGGCTAGTGGGAAAAAAAAAGAAAAAGAAAAAGAAGCAAATCTTTGCCGTAATCTGCAAGTTTAATTTAGTTAGGCCTTGATGGGAAGACTGGAATGTCTAGGGATTGTTAGAGTTATCCTACTTCCTCCTTTCCCAAAATTGACTTATGGCATTTAAACAATAGACCAAACATTTTAGCTGATGGATTTAAGTAGAGCAAGAAAAGTCTGGATTACAATTTGGAGTTTTAAGAGTCTGAGAGAGCTGAAGAAAGTCTGATTCATATGATAAAGAATCCTCAGCATCTTGACTTAATGGGAGACATGAATGAATTAGATATTCAGGTTCTGAAACTTTCTAGGCATTAACATTATGACCATAATCCTATGACTTTTGTTGTTTGTTGGTTTGTTTGGTAATGCAGGAAGGTAATGCTTTCAGTCATACTTTTAGTAAAGCTTCATTGGGTCCTCAGAAATGTTCTCTTTTATGGTTCTGGAATATGCTCCTAGGCACAAAAGATAACATTTGAACTGTAGAAATGGTTTGAAATGTATTGACTTATAAAACCTGAAAATCAATGGGAGAAACTGGTATCATTTGACCTTGACTTTTTAATGTTGAGGTGAGTTTAATAAATAAATTTTTAGCCTTGGGAACTTTAAGTAATATGAAATGGTCCCCAGGTTTCTCTTCTTGGGGCCTGGGTTTTTACCATTCTATCTGCTACCTTTTCCTTTCCTAATCACAATTATCCAGGACTTAGTTCATCGCAGTAGTAGACTTTAGTTCAGCTCATCTTAAGAGAGTCACTTCTGTGCCCAGCAGTATGTTAGACACTGTGGGAGTACAAAGATGAATAAAATAGCCCATAAGGTGTTTGTAATGTGGCAGAAGAGAAGGAAAATCTGTGTAACTAATTATAATTAATACAAAATAGAAAACTTACAGGAAGTGGATTTTGAACCCTGCCTTGGCAAAGATGAAGCATTATGGCTGAGGGAACAGCAGGAACAAAGCTGTGGAGGCCAGCCATGTCTGAGGAACTGTGTAAATTGCCTATCTTGCCTACTCTATCTTACTATATCACGGTATACTAGTCTATCTTATCTACTCTATCACAGTATAGTACTCTATCTTACCTGCTGTAATGCAGTATAGCTGAAGCACTGTGTTTATGGTTAAATGCAGTATTAGTAGAAGCTGGAAAAATAGGTTGAAGTCAGATCATGGAGAACCTTGGTGTGAAAGTCAAGGTTTTTTGAGTGACATAGTAATAATGGTAATTTTAATGAGTGCTTTACAGCCTGTAAATTTCTTCCACATTCGTGTGTTTTAGGATGATTATTCTAGAGGCAAAGAGTGGGAATAGATGGTAAACAGGAGAGCCAGTTATAAATCTGTTTTACTCATAAACTAGCCCATGCTATCTTTCCAGCCTCATCTCCTACTGCTCCATTTCTTTATTCTCTAAATATTTGTCACATGTTCACTTTGAGCCAGGTGCTATTTTAGGCACTGGGGACACACTGGTTAGGAAAGAGAACTCAGGCTCTGCCCAGTGGAGCGTATGGAAACATGGAGGAGGAGTTAGAAATTAATCAAATAATAACACACATAAATATACAATTACTGATGATTCACTTTGCTGTACACCTGAAACTAACACAACATTGTAAATCAGCTATACGCCAGTAAAAAATTTTTTAAAAAGCAAAAAAATATGTATGTAATTCTTGACTTTGACATGTTCTAAGAGGAAAACACCTAGGGAATTCTCAGAATGTATAAGGAACCCTGACTCAGTCTGGGATAGCATGGGGTGGAGTGGAGGGAGAGATGGTCAAGGGAATTTTCCCCATGGAAGTGATGCTTGAGTTGAAATATAAAGGATATGTAGAAATAAAATAAGACAGGGTGGGGATAACATTCTAGGAAGAGAGAACAGTGTATACAGAGCTTCTAAGGCTGAGTGGGGGGAGCATTACAGGTGTAAGTAAGTGAAAGAAAGTTTGGCTGGAGAACTACAAATGAGACAGAAAGGGGCATGAGATATGCTGAAGAGAGAAGCAAGGGCAGGATCAAGCATGACCTTGTTAAGGATTTTAGTCTTTGTCCCAAGAGCAATGGGAAACCTTTGAAGAGTTTTAAGTGGGAGATTAAGAAATGAGATTTGCATTTTAAAATATGATTTTTACTACTCTATAGGGAATTCATTGGGAAAACTAGTTATGAGGGTACTGTAGGCATCCACTGAGAGATAGCCTATCACAGGAAAGGTGGTGAAAATAGTAGCAGACTGAAATGAAAGAGTAAAAGTATAGTTTGAGATAGATTGGATATTGGAGGTAAGATCGAGGTGTCAAACACATGTGTTAGGGTTCTTCTGGCTTGTTCAACTTGAAGGATGATGGTGTCATCCCTAGGATAGGGAACTGAAGGCAGGTCAGGGTTGAAACTGGGGCTCTGGGAATTTTAGACACGTTGAATTGGAGGAGATATTCAAGTGGTGCTATCAGCTGGGGAAATGTATATATGTGTCCAGAACACCAAGCAAATATACTTTCTAGGAGTCATCAGATGTAAGTAAAGCAGTGGAACTGGATATGTTTAGTTAGTGAGAGAGTGTACCAAACAAAGAACCAATTACTAAACCTTGCAGAACTCCAGTAGTTCATGCCTTTAGATGAAGATAGGCTTGCAAAGGAAGTTGAGAAAGGGCTGCCAGAAAAGATCAAAACCAAGGGAATCTGGAGCATCCTGGGAATCAAAGGAAGTACTTCTAGAGGAAGGGAGTGATGTGTTTGAATCTTTCAAAGGAGATATAGTAGGCAGTGTTTTTCAAACTTACATATCCATGGAGCCTTTTCTCCAATGAATATTAGGGCAGCACAATTCCAGTGCCATCCAGCCCTCCATTTCCCTACATAAATTCAGAAGGGAGTTTATGGAGTGATAAGTAGCATTTTCTGAACAAAGTTTTACATAACACTACTACTAATTTTTAAAACAAAACACTTAGTGACAGAGTTGTTGTAGCAGATATGAGAATCTTCTTAGATCTGGTAATAATATCTTTGGATGTGAGATATATGTGACTTGGAGAGGAGATTAAAATTGAATTCTGACTTGAGAATAAGTATTTTATTATTTAAGTAAAAATGTAAACCAGAAAACTTTAATTATTTCTATGTTTATTGAGTAAATATGAACAGTGGCTTTCTTATGAAGAAATAACAGTTGTCCAGTAAAATATTTTAGAGTACAAACATAAAACTTAAACCTATTGTTGTAAATAATATAGATTGTAGTAATATCCTAGATAGATGTAAGGAGTCTCCAGGAGATTTTATGATGTGCTTTCTCTGACTGCCTCTATTACTACGTGGAATTCACACTTTGTAGTGACAACAACATGCGAATGTGCATATGTGTGTTTTTCCCCATTTCCTTTACCATGTAAAACTTTCATCTTCTCAGCAGAAATGTACATGGAGAGATTGTTGCTCTCATCTGTCCATTTTGCCATATAATTTTTACAGCTGTTCCTCAGTTGTTAATATATTTCTGTGGAATATGTGTAAATAGACATGAGCAAACTGTCTAAAAGTTATTCAGCTAGTCAGTGAACCATGTAATCTGTTGGTTCAGAGACAACAGATAATAGAGTGAGATATTTGCTTTACCATCCACACACTCCATGTAGCATCTAGGCTCCAAAAGTCAATTTGTGTTCTGTTGGGGCATGTCTCATCACACTATATTATCACATCAGGGATAGGAAATTTGGATAATGACTATCTGATTTACAAAAAAGGGAGACTATTTAGTGAATTGAATATCTGTGAATTTTGAGCTTGAATTTTGTTCCATCCTTGGTTAATTTGATGCTCTATATGTGTTTCATCACTGTTTTCCTCTCTTTTAACAATGTAAGTTGGAAATAACCTTGTTAATTAGCATCTATTCTTAGGTTGATGACATGACACAGCCAAGACAGAGTGGGAACATTCCATTACGACCATAGCACAAGCAGTAAAACTCCTTTCTAAAGGGAAAAGCAACCATGGACATGAAAATGAAGGGTAACCCTTATAGGGGTATACTTAGAGAATGTACCTGTTTTGAAGAGTCAAAGGAAGTGTTAGACAAGAGACTCACTGGGTAACCATCCTCTTGTTTGGCACATGGACCTAACAATTGGGTGGTAGCATGTCGCTTCCCCTCCTTAGAAAGTTTCATTTTCTCCCTGCTATCTCAACAATTAAGTCCAATTCCCTCTGCACTACATTGCAAGTTTACATTTGTGTCTTTAACTCCGAATCCCTGTCCTCCTACCAAATCGAGCTAGTCTGACTCCTGTGTGTGTGTTTATGTGTGTGTGTGTATAGCATTTTTAACCTTCTTTGATGGTCCTGTTTCCCCATCATTTCTACCTGTTCCATTCCTGTCTATCTCATAAGGCAAAATCATATTCTTTCTTGTTGATGGAGCTCTTATTGACTTCTCCTGGCTAGAAGCTATCCCATAGCACTTCATCTGCACCTCTTAGAAAGCAATTAACACCTTACTTTATTTTGATTATGTATATACATGTTTTATTTCTCCTTCTAGACTGAAATCTCCTATTTGTGGAATTGATGGCTGGTGTGCTGAATCAACGAAAGGATAGGATAAGGAGAAATTCTCAGACAGAAGGGAAGGTGTCTGTCCAAGGTATAAGTCACAGTAGATTTGAACTTCTGGAATAACCTGGAATCCATCAGAATTTTCCCTAGAACCACCCTTAAACTAAGTGTGGATATAGGGATGTGTTCTGCTTTTCTTTACTAGATTATAGCTTTCCTTGTGCAGGAAGGGGTCAATAGATTGGTTGGTAAGTGGATTGAACTGGAGCAGTACTTGTCAGATTGGGTGGGCAGGAGTTGGGGGAAGACTGGCTGGTGGACATTGAGGATGTGGTCTCCGATTAGAGAGCAGATCCTATTTTAAAGTTGCTTTGTATTCCAGTCTATGCTTGTCTTTCTCTTCTCTGAATTTCTATTTCAGTTATATCAGTATGACACAGCTTAACACTTATTTGGCTCGTTTGCAATAGCTTTGCCTTCCCATCAGGTTGGCAGCTTCTTAAAACCAGAGACACTTTACCTTCTTTTTTATTGTTGTTGTTGTTAAGATAGGACCTAGAACAATTTCTGGAGCATATGGTCACTCAAGCATCAGTTGATCTATTAATGAATATATCAATTTTTTAGATGGTGTATTGTGTTTAATTAAAGAGTTATTTATAGAGCACCTATTATGTTCATGGCACTGTGCTTTATCCCTCAGCAAACACAGACAGCTAAGTTGTGGACTCTAAAAGTAGCTGCAATCTAGTGGTAGTCTAGTAGTGCTAATTCAAAGAACAGTATGATGTGTACCATAAGAAAGGTACAGTCAATCCACAGTCTTCTCTATCAAACTTGGAACATTTGGATTCTGATTAAATTCCAGACCTTGAGTTTTCTCAAGCTGGTATCGTCCATGGTACCACACTAGACCAACAGCTAGGTAGAGGTTAAATGCGCTAAACGTGCACTTGAATGTGAGTGCTTGAATGTGAGTGTGGCCAGGGAACTGGGTAGATTGAGGCTGATTGTGAGATAGTTTGAAGAAAGATCCAGAAACATTTATTTGCAGGGTTTTCCAGGGCCAGTCACTTACATATTCTGTGCTTCAACTTTTTTTCAAGTAATTTCTTTCTGATTGTCAAAGTAATATGTAATCATTGTATAAAATTTGGAAACCAGGTAAAAGTATAAAGAATGAAGTAAAATCTTCTGTTCTCTTACTCTATAAATAGCCATTGTTAACGTATTTGTGTATAATATTCTAGTTCTTTTTCTATACATGCCTACCATATTGTATATACATTCTACATAATCATATATAACATGTATTTTAATGTATAATATATTATAACATATTATATATTAAAGTCATACTTGTATTCAGATTATGATAATCTCCTTCATTTACCAATATCTGTGTGAACGTTCCTCCATATCATTAAATATTCTACAGCATGATTTTAAGTGGCTGCTATATAGTCGTCATACATATATATCATAATTTATTTAACCAATACCTTACCATTGGACATTTTATTTATTTTCTTTTTAAAAACTTTCCCAAATACTATAACTAAATCTTGGGATAGATATGCTTAATGTTTTCTCTTCCTTTAATTTTGATACAATTATAGAATAATGGAAGTGACATTTAGAATTGGGAAACAGACCAATTATTTTTTATTGTTGAAGCATAATTGATTTCAATATTATATTAGTTTCAGGTAGACAACATAGTGATTCAATATTTTTATAGATTATACTCTATTTAAAGTTATTACAAAATAATAGCTCTATTTTCCTGTGCTGTACAATAGATCCTCGTTGCTTATTTATTTTATACACAGTAGTTTGTGTCTCTTAATCCCCTAGCCCTGTCTTGCCCCTTGCCCTTCCCTCTGCCCACTGGTAACCACTAGTTTGTTCTCTGTATCTGTGAGTGAAACAGACCTGTTTTGAAATTGCAGCTCTATTTCTTACCTTTGTAAGCTCCAGCTTTCTCATCTGTAAATGAGAGTGGCAAATGCCTCTGCAGTTCTCAAGGTTGTTGGGAGGAGTAAGTAAGAACATATGTGAAGATTCTTAGCTGGGTTATTAGTTGGATTTAATGTAGCATAATAGAAGATGGCCTAGCTTAGCTTATCTAGGTTCTCTTTCTTTGTCATTTAGAAGTCATCATGTGACCTTAGGTAGATGAACTAGTGCTATAGGTGTTGCTGCTGCTTACACTGGAGCAGTGCGTATACATGGTTGGTTGAGTATTAAGAGGGGCTAGTCTGTAAGGCTTCTGGGCTGAGAGGTGCAATCAGTTGATCCATAGAGCTTGAGAATTAATTTAGAATTCATTGTACTTTTGGTATGGCTTATTAGCACACCAGAGCGTAACACAGGGCTGACCACTGCACAGGAGCCTGTCCCAGTGCAGATCTAAGCGGGAACTCAAAGCAATGTACTCTGTGCCCTTCTAAAAAATTTATTTTTATTCAACAATCATTTATCGAGCCACTGCTGTTTGCCAGGCAGAATGCTCAGGGCTGGAATGACAGGAAACTGTCCTGCCACAGTGGAGGAGACAGACAAGTGAACAGACAGTTACAGAGGAGTGTGATCAGTGACACAGTAGAGATGTCACTCAGAGCACTGGGAGAATCCAGGCTAAGGGGATCAGGCAAGCCTTCTTGGATGAGGAACTGTCTAAGCGAAAGAATGAATAAATGTTCTACAGGCGAAAGTTTTGCCATGGAAGCACTACGTACAAAGGCCTCGAAGCTAGATAACGCAAGGCAGGTTCTTGGAAATATAAATAGTTCAGTGAGGCCAAAGTATAGAGCATGGGGTTGGGCAGGGGAGGGGAGCTGGGAGAGGAGAGGGATAGCAAGAACGGAGATTGTAGAGGTGAGCAGAGCCCACATTTAGGAGTTGAACTTTATCCCAAGCATGATCAGGAGCCATGCAAGGGTTTTTAAGCGGTAGATTGACAAGATAAATTATTTGTATTTTAAAATGTTTCAATTTTCAAAAGCATTTCATTGCCGATGGGCGTCATGTGAAGATTCTATTTTGGTTGGTTAATGAGCAGATCTGTTGAAATGAGGCAAAAGTCTCAGTCTTTAGCCACCTGGCAGCATAGTAACATGGAAATGACTCATTGTGGGGTTTTTTGTCTGTCTGCAGCCAAATCTTCTCCATGCATAGTCTACCTATTCTAGAACTTAGCAGGCTGGAGATGGACCAATTTTCCAGGTCCATAGAAGAAGCAAAACTTTTTGCCAATTTTATGGAAGGGGCAGTGTTTGAGGGAAGAATGTATAGCTTCAAAATAGACTAGTTCCCAAGGAAATGTTTCACTAACATGAATGAACGTGTCTAAATAATGTTTGGCTTGGGGGACAATTAAGGGCTCAGTCTTCTTCATTACATTACTGTAGCAAACAGTGTTGGCTGCCTACCAAAATGCATCCACTTTCCATATGCATTGGCTGAAATGGCCCTGACCTCCAGTTCCAGTGGGGTTTATCTTGATTGGTCCAGGCCAGTCGTGAGAAATCCATTCCCAAGCAAATGCTCTGTTTAGGGTTGCCTATTTAAGCTAGTTCTAGACAATGAAAATGAATATGAAAGAAAATCTGCTAGAAACTTCTGGATAGTGGTGTATGAAGATGTGATACTTGCAAAAATGTGGCCTAGAGGTTTGCTTGCCAACATGCTGAGGATGGCAGATCAAGAAGGAACACCTGGGAGCTTAATAACAAAATTGAGCCTCTGAATTAACCAAACCCAGGAGCCTCCCTACCTCAGGACTTCCTGTTATGTTTAAGCATCCTCTTGTCGAGCTTTCTGTTATTTACAGGCAAAACCGCCCTATCTGATACCACCACCATGTCTGTTTATAAAGTCTTGTTCAAGATTGGCAGCCCACAGCAGGCGTAAGCTATGCATGTCTCATGCGTCTACAGTACTTGCAGTATTGTTGTCACAGTAGTAAAACCTAGTATCTGGATAGCAATCAGTTTGCACACTGCTTTTATTTCATTTGGTTCTAACAACCATCTTGTAAGTTGGGGGTGTTAAAGTATATTACTAAGTATTAAGGGTTCCCAGAACAGGTACTAACCTCATGCTCACCTTGGGGAATCTGAGCTGGGGAGTGTCCTATTTATTGAAACTTGATCGATTTCTTGGGAGTCAAGGAAAAATAGATTGGAATTAATGGTTAGTCACTCATACCAGGTCATGGGAACAAAGAGGACGAGAGGAAAGGCCATTTTCAGTTTCTCAGGGAGGGTCTGAGTGGGTAAGGCACTAACCCTGACTCCAGACAATGAAATGCCTGGCCTCTGTCCTGGGACACTGCTTCTCTGTGGGGTGGAATCCTTCAGACACACGTGTGTATTACTTCATTGTTCTCCTCCCAGCCTGTTGGTCTTTGCCCCCAAGTTGAGAGAAGGGGAGATAAGAAACAGAGTGTGTTTGATAAAAGAGTCTTAACACAAAAAGTACTGTAAAATACCAAGTATATTGGACTCCTTTTGGGGGATCTTGATAAAAGAGTTGCAACATTGGTAGAAAGGGAGAGCTTCTCTACTTCAGGGAGAACAGTGAGGACAGCTGAACAGATGTTGGGCATATCAGTGGCTCAAAGACTAGATGACATAATTAACTAATCCAACAAACATTTATTGAACAGTGGTGAGTAAAACAAATATGCCTCTTTTAAAGGTGAAAGGTACCTATACTCTAGTAGTGAAGACAGATAATAATGAAGTAAAAAAGGAAATAAAGGAATATATAATTGTAAATTGTGATAACTGCTATTAAGAAGGAAGAATAGTATATGTGAGATAATAGTGGAGTGAAGGGGCTGCTTTATATGGGCGGTCAGTTTAGGCCTCTGTGAATAGATTACACTCAAGGTGAGACCAGAAAGATAGGAAAGAGCCAGCCATTCAAAACGAGGGGATAGGACAGAGTGAGGGTAGCACATGGAGAGAGCAGGTGCCGGGCATAAAGGACAGCATGTGCAATGGTCCTGAGGTAAGAAATAGTTGATATGTTCAAGGAACTGATTTTCTAGTCAGGATTCTAGCCAGGAGAGTTTATTGAACTTTTACCTTGTGTCTAGTTTTGTCCTAGGAATTGTGTAGGATAGATATATAGGTATGTATGTATAGGTTGGGTTGTTATAGAATACTTGATGGTACTTAAATACTTGATGAGACTTATACTGGAATGCAGAAAAGTGTGTGGGATTTAAATGAGTAGAGGAGAGAGGGTGGGAAGCAATATGTGGAAAGATAAGGAGTAGAAACGAACAAGGTGTATTTGCAGGGCAGTAACGAGAATGTTTCTGAGAGTGAGAATAGTGGATAATCTTGAATTAATTCTTCTTAATTGAGGGTTAATAAGCAAGTATCTGAGATTCACAGGATACCACAACTTCTCTCCCTTTTAAACTTTACTACTCCTGTCTATTTACTTAAATTAATTAGGTCAGCCCAGTGCTTCATAAAGAAAAAATAAAGTAAATATCCTGCTACTGAGACTCGATTTCGAAGCACACGACACTAAATTTTCAATGGCAAACGTTCCTGACCTCCATGTTTCCCTATCTTATAGTCTATCCTATTTTCATTGTGTGTGTTATCACGCTGCAGATCTTTTACAATGTTTTACACTGTTTGAGCCGAGCACTGGCGAATGGCATTTTCAAACATAGGTCCTTCACTCTCACGGCTCCACGGAGGTGGGGAGGGGCAGGTAGCATTGTGTCTGTGGAATGAATGAGGAAGCAGAAGGGCAGAGAGGTTAAGTGACTTGTATAAATCACACAAGGGTCAGGGGCTGTGTGTGAATAGGACTCAGCCTCCAAACTTTCAGTCCAGGGCTCTGTCCACTAAGCCCCCTTTCCACTGCAGACAGCTCTGAATGCTAGAGGAAAAATGTAGTGTTTCAGCATTCCAGATGGAGAAATGAAAAAGTGAGGTGGTGCATGGAGAAAATTTATTTCACTTTGGGTGAATGTTGCAGAATCATTTACCTTTTTATTTATTTATTTTAGAGCATCATACATCTTCCAGCACCCAAATTGTACTACATTACAGGCGATGTGGGTAGTTAGAACTTTCGGGAAGTAGAGGCTCAATCAATGAGTGGCCTCACACCGCCACACCTGTCTTGCTGTCCCTGCTCCTCACTCCTGTTCCGGAGAGCGGTCGTCCTCGGGACCGTCCCATTCAGACGCACCGCAGTGCTTGTTCTGTCCCTCCACAGCTCACCCTCCACCTTTTTCCCGCAGCTGTGCTGCTTCCAGATCAATGTCGTTTGTACTATGCTGCAACTCTGAGGGCTAAAAACTGTAGAAAGTGCCACATTTGAGGTTTTCACCCTGGATGGGCATGTGTTGCTCTTCACTCTGTCTTCCTATTTGGATGCAAAGCGTCCTAAGTAGGGCCTGCCTGCTGCCTTTGCTGCGGCTTCTCCTCCTCCTACCCCAGCACTCAAAGCCCAGCGAGACCTGTGTTCGCAAAACCTTTTCTAGCAACTTAGTCTTGGAATCAAGTCTCGAGTACAACGTTCTCTGAAATAATCACTTTCCCAGCAAGTTGGAAGAGTCTGAAAAGTAGTTACGAATGAAAAGTGAGTCGTTCCAGCCTAAGCTATTATCCTACAGTTGCATCACTCTACAGTTGGAACTTTTTTTTTTATCTTGACCCTGCATTTTCTCTAAATCTTGACCCTACGGGGGAGTTCTAATGAAATGGTGAATTGGTTTCTGCCCCACTAGAGAGAGACAATTGAATATAAGTTGTATTAAATTCAGAGAAACTAAGACCTATCCTGTGTGGGGTTTTCTAGATAGATCTGCCTCTGCCCTATACATTTTTAATGACAACGTGGTTTCAAACTCAGTGTTATTCAGTACCAAATCAAAGCTGACTCATGGAGAAAAATACTGTTTGATTCTATTTAGTCCACATTTCCCTCCCCACTTTCGGGTGTCTGCCTGTGCAGTTGGGGGTGGGGTGGTGTATAATACGGTCTGAATACATTCTTATAAGTATTAGAAGTATGGAAACACAGAGCCCTCCATGACCCCCAGAGCCCTCTGGTGATCACTGGTGTTTGTTGTTGGAAGAAGGCAAACATAAGCATAGAAGTGTTATTGAACAGAAACCCCTTCAAAAATGTCTCTGGGCTTTTGTTCTCAGGGTTGCATAGCGGTAGGGGGCCCCCTCCTCAGAAAGCGTACTTATGCAAGTATTAAGAACTGGCTGAGATAAGAAGTAAAGCTTAAGAGACCTTCATCATTAGCTGCTAGTGGTAGAGATTAGTGATCCAACTACAGGATTACAGACGGAAAGAGTGCCGGTGTTGGTTAATTGTTCATTAATGCTTGTAAGATAAGCCAGCTGGAGGAAAACTGACCATTGTCTGCTCTCTCAGAGTGAAACTAAATTGGATCTGCTCATCAATGGCGGTATTGATGTCAGGAAAAAAATAAACTACACATGTAAACTTCTTCCCTCTGACTCCCACTCAATTTAAAATATTTAATTAAAAACTGTTATCCTAACAATGACTAAGTTGTCAATACATCTTTCTCTCTGCGGCTGACCTTTATCTCAACTAAGAACACCTTCCTTCCCATGCATTTGCTCTTTTAGTTTTGCTGTGAAACAAAATAAAACAGATTTCCTAAAACAGCCTGTGGATACAAATAAACCTTATGATTTATGGTTATAATTTTGAGATGTAGTGGGCATGCTACTTAAAAATCCCAGAGAACTTTAGGCCCTCCTTTTTCCCTGCCTCCCTGCTTTGTCCGTTCCCTTCCCAACTCCAAACCTGCCCCGCGGTGGTAAGGCTCCCCTTCCCCGCCCCCGCCCAGGCACAGGCAAGGTTAAATGATTTGCCCAAAGTCACGAGTCAGGAAAAGAGCCAAGTACGTTTGCCCTCTTTGGCCTTATTCTAGAAAATGTCATTGTAAGGTCAGAGACAATATAGGTAACTGTTCCTGAATCCCAAAATAGGAAAAATTTAAACGTGTTTCCTCCAGTCTTTGTATTTAAGGTAAGTTTATTCACTCAGAAAATATTATTGAGTCCCCAGCACGTGCAACGGTGATGAACAGATCGACACAGTTCCTGCCCTCATTGTGCTCACAGGCTAGTGGGGCCAGACAATATCCTACAAATAAAAATGGAGGATAAATGTGACGCAGGGAAAGCAGTGGGTGCAGTGGGGGAGTTATCCCAGGGGGATGTTTGGGGTGAGACGTGGCCTCCCTAAGAGAGGAGCTGAGGGCTGAGTGAGGGGTAGTCGGGCAAATCTGGGGGAAAGGGATTACAGGCAGACGCTGGGGAGCTTGTGTGAAGACGCTGATGTGCGAAGGAATCTCAGTGTGTTGCAGACACAGTACAAAGGAGAGGATACTCGCGCAGAATTTGGAAACAGGTGCAGGTAGCCCTCTGCAGAGGTGACCCTCTTGACCAGTGGTTTATCAGTATGTGCTGCTGATGAGCCTAGGCTGTGAGGGTCTAACAAGAAACGCTGTCCGACCCTGGCCTCCCCCTCCTACATCATCTCCTCCCACCTCTTTCTTTGCTTGTTATGCTCAAGCCACAATGGCTTTCCTTCTCTTTCTCTAACACCCAACTCCATGTTCCTGTGTTTGTCAGCCCTTCGCTCTCACACACATTTTAACGTTTGTGAACCCTTCTCTCTGTTCATTCTTTCACTCATTCATTCGACAAATGTTTATTGAGTGTTTACTGGCTACCAGCTCGAGGCACCATGGGTTTATCAGGAAACAAAACCTTCTTTCATTGTCAGTTCCGGTGTCACCTCCTCAGAAGCATATTTCCTTCCTATTACATGGGCCTTTTTTGTTACTTTTAGAGCAGGTTTCACACTCTGAGGTTGTCATGTTTATTGCTTACGTACTTGTTGCGTATTTCTCCCTTAAAATGCAGGCACCCAGAGGGCAGGGACAATGCCCCTTGGGTTCATCACTGCACCTCCAGGACCTAGAACAGTGCTGGACACACAGTCTGTAAATACTGAATGACCAAATATAGGACAAAAAAAACCCCCAGATTACGTACAGATTAGACAGCGGCTGATGTAAAGTGCATTTCTGTAAAGTGCATTTCCTTTTGGGAAGTAACATTTATAGAGCACTGATGGTCAATCCTTAATTGAATGCCAGGGTGGTGTGATATTGCCACATTCTGTAGCCACGCTGCTGTGCTAGCTTTTAAAACCTCACTTTTCTTTGTTTAGATACATTTTAAAAATTTACTGATTTGGTTGAATTTGTTGTATGTTTTGCTTTATAAAAATGCATTTATGTGGTCAGTGATAAAGACACTATCAAAAGCTAAGATTTCCTTGACTTCACTGGTGAAATAGCTATCATGCAGAATTGAAGGTCATCATCACAGAAAGGATGCTGGTATCTGGTTGTTATTTTGTATTTCACCTAATGCTAGAATGAAATGTACAAAGCCCCTCATTTTATATCTTGCGCTCTAAGCATTTCATAGGCATTTATTTATCTTCAAAGTACACAATCGAGCAGATTAGAGGTAGACTTTCATGATGATTCCCTTTTTTTTATTAATCAGTAAATTGTGATGCAGAGACAGTAAATGACTCTACTGTTATGCCATTTCAGGATAGACCGCATATGACGGGTTGAGGTTCTGCGTCAGACCTGTACCAGGGATTATGGGGTGAGGCGGCGTGTTCTATGGCAGACTGGCCATTGTTGGTGTTGGTTATTGCAGCAGGAAGTGCATATTAGCTTAAGTAGAAGGTAAATTTGGTATCTAGGATCCCTTGTTATCGTGTAGCTATTCTTTTGGCCTGTTCTGTGGTTCCTACTAATTCCTGATTTCTGCCTACCTTACTTCTGGCTTGAAAAGCCTGATACATTCAGCTGCCATTGGTTAGAAGCAAGGCAGCAAACTAAAAAATAGGCAGGTATTCAGACAGAAATAAGGATGGGCTCTTACCATGTTCTCTCTCCATGTTGCAGTGTGTTTGTTTATTGATATAAGAGATTTTTCAGGATAATGTAATAAAATCCAGAATCTTGATTTCAGGTTGGTCCTGTTTTGAGTCATTTAACTATAACTTTCAGTTGAACTGTCTACTGGTAGTTGTGAATGGCAGCAAGATTTTCAGAGACCCGGAAATGTAAGACAGTGTGCCAACACCCCTACAGCTGATTGCTTTGACTCCAATGTACTGTTTAAAATGGTTCTATTTTAGTTTAATAATGTTATTCAGAAAATCTCTCTGTCGGCATTGGGGTTGCAAGATGAAAAGGAGAGATTCTACAATTCAGACCAAAAGAGGACTGATGGAGAGAAAAAAAGAGAGAGAGAGAGAGAGAGAGAGAGCAAGAGAGCACCAAGTGTGGGTTGTAATCCCAGGCTGACATGGCTCTAATTTGGAGAAAGAGGTCTGGGGCTGATGGGCCCTGGAGGGCTTGTGCAGGCCTTACAAATAGAGGTTTGGGGAGAAAGTTTATCAGTGCTGACCCAGCTCTCATTGCCAGTGATGGTGGGGTTGCGTGAGAGTCCAACAGATTGCAAGTGGCACTTTGTATTGTTAGAATCAGTTTTAGCAAGTTCTAGGGATGATCTTAACTCCCTACACCTTGCATCTTAAAAACAGTTTTTAAAAAAGCTTTTCCTCACATCTTTATAGAAGTGACGAGCAAAATTCAGCTTGTGACCATCTAAATATATCAAATTCCCTACTGCATTGTCTGAGTCTTATTTTTATATCTTCATAACACTGGTGAAGAGGGCCAAAGAGTCTGCTTACTATCTGTATTACTCTGTTCTGCACATTAGGCTCCACAGCAGAGGACAAGGTCCTGGGGCGAAGGGAGTAGTTTTATAGGTAAATCTGTGGATTCACCTGGTCTTTGCCAAGGTGTGTCAGTTAAACCATTTTCTAAAGAGGTGCTTTCAAGTACAAAGTTCTTTCAGATGCAGAAACAAATAAAATTAAAAAAAAAGAGAGAGAGTCTAAAATCCGAAAGGTAGGGTTTTCACATCTTAAAACAGACATGTTCCTGAGTACATTAAGGTACATGGGCAGATTTAATATTTTAATATTGATGGTTTCTTAAGGACTTTTCATCCTAATTTTTTTTGGAATTAGTATGAAGGTGAAGAAATATATTCCTTGTATACAAAGCCATCCCACTTTTATCATGTGAGGAAATTTAATAATATAGTTGAAGTTTATGAAGCTTTGACACAGTAGCAAGTGTTCAGTCTTTCAGTAATCTACATATAGTCATAAGGGGTATCTTTAAAGCACAAAGCAGGTCATAACATTTCTTTCCTTTAAAACAGCCTATTGACCTCTCACAAGGTGAAAAAGTTCAAGCCAGCTTAGATAGATTGGAACTGTCAGGAAATGGCTTTAATTTTCCTACCTTGGCCATCACCCTTGATGATATTTTGGGCAGATTCCATTACTTTCTGTCACTTCTGGATATTAGAAAGGCTTCTTTTTCATTATTAATAATTTGTCTAGTATATATCAAAACTTCTGTTTCCTATTTAAATCAAAACATGACCCTTCTGTTTAGCTAAGCTTCAGAACTAATCATGGAGAAGGGGGTCTGAGCCTTTTATTTTTCTGACTCCAAATTCTGCCTTTCCCCCTTTGGATCCTCCAAGGTACAGGTGGAGAGGAAGGGAAAGAGGAAGGAGTACCATTTGCAGTTCTCTGAGAATTGTAATGCTCTGTTAAGGCAGCATTCCAGTGTTAATGCCGTCTTCAGGGGCATACTCCTTGGGAGACCCTGTGTGGCCCTCTGCATTGCACTGTTCCCTGATTCAGGAGCTGCTTGCCCCCTCATTACCTGTCTTCCTGTGGTAGACCTCTGCGCTTTTCCATGGAGTCTCCTCTCCCCAGCAGGGTCCTCTTGGGCAGGGTCCATTAGAGATGACGGGAGCCGGGTTGCCTTCTCTAGCATCCACGTGGCCCAGGGGAAGCCATACATGTCCTTGCCTTACCAAATGGGAGCACTTGATTAGCCACCTGCTCCTGGCTTCTTGCCTTGCCTTCACTGGCAGCTCTTGCCAGCCTCAAGCAGGCACCTGCTTCTGTCTTCAACATATCATGCCCTAGACCCCTGGATACACGCCTGAGGCTTGCCCAAGAACATTTTTGAGTTCTGCTCTGATGGTAGCCATGGGAAGACCTATTGGTTCCTGTCTCTAAACAAGCATCTGACTTGAATTTGAGAATAAAATCTCTTCTCTCAGAGGTAATTCCAAGCCTTGTGAGTGTCCTCTTGGGGTCTCCTTCACTTGGCTTGAGGTTGATGTAGGTGGGAGGAGAACTGTCACAGCACTCCCTATTCTTATTAATTTCCTATCTTCCAAGGATCTTCCCAATAAATTTCTAGCTATGGTATAGGCTGTTGGTGGTGACAAAGTTTGGTTAGCTCTGAATAAGTCTTACATCAGCATTTCTGTACCACACTTTAAAACGTGGCATGTTTATTACCATCCTTCTTAGCTTTAAGGTTTTAGCTGAAATTCAAAGGCAATAGGAAAGTTCCATTCCACTTTCAGTCCACTGGCATTTAAAGCCTTTAACAGTCTTGTCAGAACATTGTTTTTTTACCACATCTCTGAACACGCCTCTCCTGCCTCTTTTTATTTTCCCCCCTCTGGTATGATTTAGCCGTAACTTCCTTTTTACCTTCTTCTCCTTCCAAATGCAAATGATCTTCTTTTTTTCTGTCTCAGTACCTTTGCCCCATCTTTGCTTGTTGAAATTTTAATCATCCTTGAAGGTCTTGCTCAAATGTCATCTTCTCCATGAAGTCTTTGCAGATCTGACTAATCTAACTAAATCTCATCTATCCCAATACTTGCTTATAGCACATTTTGTTCTACGGTCACATTCAATAATGCCCTCTGTTAACACTATAGTATTGTTACAGTCTTCTTTGTATTAGATTTATTTGTGTGTCTGTCTGCCACATTAGGTTGTAAATTTCACTCCATTCATTTATTCCTTAATTCAGAACTATTCATTCACCTTCTCAGCACCAGAGAACATATTAAATGATGGGGATAAAAAGATGAGTAAGGCACAGTCACTGACCTCAAGAAAGTTATTCTTAGAGGGCAGACAGAACCTAGAGGTGTGATATTTAAGTGTCAATTCACTGAAATACACACTGGGGGTTGATTAAAAGATAAAACAGGCAAAAGTCTCTCCCCTGAAGGGGCCCACAGTTTAACTCAAGAGAGAAGGCAACAGTTGACACTTAGAAAATATCAATTTAGTAATTCCACAAAGATTTATTCCACATTTTCTATGCATCAGTCACAGGAGTGGGCAATGAGAATATAGTTGAGAATAAGAAAAATCCACGTCCTCACATAGCTTAAATGCTAGCAAAGAAAAGAAGTAACAACAATTACGAGTGGTGAGTTTTATGAAATGGAAAGTATAGGGTCTAATAAAAGGGGTCAGAAGGATACTTGAAATGCTGTTGAATTCACATTTGTTGAGATCTCCTTAGGAATTTATTTAGGATGCATTTGTTTATTGCATTTATCGAGATCTTATTAGGAATTCTAGAAAATTGTTGTAGAGTTGGAAAATGAGCTTTACAGTTAGGTGACATATGCACAAGTGTCTCCTGACTCATCAACTTGCCCCACTGTCTTGAGGAGGTCTTTGAGACTATATCTGTATTGAATCAGAAAACGTTATATAAACAATGCCTGTAAAGCTTTGAAGTCATCTCTTTCTAGCTCAGAAAAGTGAATATGTTGATAAGCACAGCCACCTTCAATCTCTGTACTGAACAACCTCATGGGATCCAACACCACATTTTAAAAATATACATAGGATGACTTCAGCCTAAACACATTGTTGGTAAACAAAAATAAGTATCCTTGTAGTCCTCATAGTATCATATAGAATTTTGCCAATAGTGGGCCCTCAGTAAATATATGTTAACCTTAATTCATTCTTGATTCGAATAGCCCTCCAGTGTTATAAAATTGGAAAACTGTCTTTTCCACTGATGAGGTGCTATCACACAAAGTGCTGGAATAATCTGAAGAATGATTTTGACAGAAAATGCTAATTTTAGATAAAAAGAGAGAAAATGCTTAGATACACCAAATTAAACACGCTTAGGTGATTATTTTAATTTTGACAACTAATTTATAGGCATGTAAAGGCATGCATATGTATGTATACCTGTACATGCTCTTGTGTCCATGAAGCAGAAACTGGTATCACACAGAACATTTCTTTGTGGTAAGTACGGATGTTTTTAGTGGGTGCATCTGACAGTACTCCAAATCCATAAACTCTCACCAAGAATGAATATGTTTCCACATATCTTATCATGAGTGGTAAGAATGAGGAGCTTTTGTTGGGAATAAAATTATTTTCCATGGATTCTCAGAACACTTGAGCAATGCCTGGAATGTAGTGATAGGAAACATTAACCACAAAAATGTTTTCTTCTCTGAAACTGAAGTATTTGTCTTTTAGGGTAACCATTCTTTCATATGTCCATAGTCAAATCCATAAGGCTATTTCAGAAATGATCTTTATGAACAATAGCTAAAGAAATAAGTTAGAGGAGGTCAAATAGTCCCTCAAGAAGAATCTGTCTCTGACTTTCCCAGCATGCATGTGAATGACTATTAGGATGACTGATTAATAATGCAGTGTTTCTCAAAGTATTTTCTGAGAAACACTAAGTCTGGGATATTAATAGATGATATCCCCACCCCACCCCCCAAGAAAAAATAAGGATTAATTGGTCAAATGAATTAACTTAGGGAACAGAGTTAAAGTAAAACAAATTTGACTTCTTAGAGCCTTTCAAATTTAATATGCTTTGTGAATCTCCAAGTGTTTATATAGTATGAAGAATTTCCTAAATACATAGGAACATGGGATTCTGTGACCATATTGACTAGTGTTCTGAGGAGCACACTTTGGGAAAGACTAATGTAGTAGATTCTTATATCTAGGATAACTGCTATTTCCTCTGAATTTACTCAAGCTAGAGACTTCAAATAAGGAAATGCTAGCTAATGTAGGGAATGCCAGCATCAGTTATTGCACGTTAATGGGTATGGCATCGTGTTTATCACTTAGAGTTGTCACTGAGGCACCTTCAGTTCACTGTACTAGGCAATTGGGATGTAAATAGATACGACACCTTATACGTAAAGAGATTGTGGTCTAGTTTGGGGAAAAATACAAAAATCAGTCATTTCAATATAATGATGTAATTGCCAGGACTGAGGCATGTGCAAGTTAGAACAGAAGCCCAGAGAAGGGACACTTAACCCAGCCTGGGCATTCAGGGAAGACTTTCTGGAGGAGGTGATGCCATCATAGACCCTTAATGAAAGAGTCAGCGTTAACTACATGGAGGGTGGAGAGAGGCAGCTTCCAGGTAGAACATCATGACCATACGCATAGGTGAGGGAAACTGGGGAGCTACAAGCATTTGATTTTTGGTATTACAGAGAGAGGAATTTGAAAAGGTATCACTATTGAAGAAGAGACTGTAACATTTGGGAGAGGGGAGGGCTGGTAGAGTGCCTGGGGTATGGCACAACCGCTTCACTCAACCACACATATAACGTTCAGGCCACGACCAACACCAACCTTGAAAGTCACCTTTAAATGGAGGAGAGTGTTTTTATTACATCAACGCAAAACACACCTAGAAGGGCCTCAAATAACTAAATTTGGGTCTGCGACAAAAGAGGAAAAGAACAGTGATGGTCTTCTAAAGCAACTAGGGGCTTCTGAGAGGAAGATCACGCCTCTCACTCTAGCTCATTATGCTGTAGCTGGCGGACTGAGCAGAGATGCGCTCGGTGTAGCAGCTCATTAGCAAAAGAAGAACTCTGACATTAGTTAAAATGTTGATAGATGTGACAGGTGGTGTGAAGACAAGATGGTGTTGTCAAATTGGAGTGGGAGCCCTCCAGCCTCGTGCCTTGCTTTATATAACCAGTTTATGCAGCATATATTAAACTGTTAAAAAAACGGGTCTTTGTTGAGTAAAACATACTGGGAAAGTACAGATTACTGTTTTGTGAACTGGCCCCAAATCTGATATTCTATTTTAAAAAATGTCCTTACGCTTAGTGCTTATAAATATCCAAATCTGTTATTTGACTTTATCTTAGGTCGTTTTGGTTATACGTAGCATAGTTATCCTCATTCTCTCTTATCTCCAGATTCTCTATTTGATCCCTTTTATCTGCCTAAAAATGTGCCCTGGGCTCCTCTATTGGGGAACAATGAAAAATCAAAAACAGAGTAGAAACAATCAGAAAATCTTACCTCTATCCAAGATCTTTTTGAATTTCCATACAGTCTTCTCTTTCATCACCCGTGATTGGCTAAAAAAGGTTTTCATTCACTGCTCATCACTTCCAAACCATGCACTGACTTTAAACATTGGCAATATAGTCTTAGTTTCCAGCACTATAAGGAAACAACTCTTTCAGAGAGCCTCAGTGACTTCCTACTAAGCAAATCTGATAGCCATTTAGTTTTTTCTAAATTTTTCATTGTTTATTCTTCGTAATCTCTCCATGACTGTAGCACCACTGAAACTATAGTTTTCCTGAAACGCTCTGCTTTGTTGTCTTTAGTGGTATGTGTATATACACTTGGTTTTCCTTCTAAGGACTTGGGTGGAAATCCCAGGTCTGCTACTTACTGTATTACTTGGGGCACATTATTTAACTTTTCTGAGCCTCAGTTTTCTCGCCTCTAAAAGGGAAGAAGGATAATACCTACCTGATAGAGTTGACTCAAAGATTAAAATTAGGTAACCTATGTAATATCGTTAGCACAGTAGTAGGTACTCAACATATATTAGTCCCCACCTTCACCCATCTTGGAAATCTCACCAGTACTCATTGCCCTAAGTATTACTTCCATGATTGAGCCCCCGATGTGTATATTCTTTTTTTTTTTTTTTTTAAACATCTTTATTGGAGTATAATTGCTTTACAATGGTGTGTGTTAGTTTCTGCTTTATAACAAAGTGAATCAGTTATACATATACATATGTTCCCATATCTCTTCCCTCTTGCATCTCCCTCCCTCCCACCCTCCCTATCCCACCCCTCTAGGTGGTCACAAAGCACCGAGCTGATCTCCCTGTGCTATGAGGCTGCTTCCTACTAGCTATCTATTTTACATTTGGTAGTGTATATATGTCCATGACACTCTCTCATCCTGTCACATCTCACCCCTCCCCCTCCCCATAACCTCAAGTCCATTCTCTAGTAGGTCTGTGTCTTTATTCCCGTCTTGCCACTAGGTTCTTCATGACCTTTTTATTTTTTTCCTTAGATTCCATATATATGTGTTAGCATACTGTATTTGTTTTTCTCTTTCTGACTTACTTCACTCTGTATGACAGACTCTAACTCCATCCACCTCATTACAAATACCTCCATTTCATTTCTTTTTATGGCTGAGTAATATTCCATTGTATATATGTGCCACATCTTCTTTATCCATTCATCCGATGATGGACACTTAGGTTGCTTCCATGTCCTGGCTATTGCAAATAGAGTTGCAATGAACATTTTGGTACATGACTCTTTTTGAATGATGGGTTTCTCAGGGTATATGTGTATATTCTTAACTTCTCTTCTTCTTGCTATTTATTACACACCTTCATGTGGATATCCCACTGTCACCTCACAATTAGTGTATCTAAATGAATTCACATTTTCTCTCCTAAACTTGCCTTTCTCCCATGTCTCTCATTTTTGTTAATAACACTATCATGTCCCTAATCCTCAGGTTAGAAATCCCAGTATTGTTTATGATCTTTCCTCTCTTTCGTCTCTCTAACCAGTGGTCAAATCCCATAGATTTCAATTCTAAAACATCTCTCAAACTTCTTAACTTCTTTCCAACGTATCTGCCATTATCCTGTTGTAGGCCTTCATTATCATTGCTATTGTAGTAGGTACTTATCTAAGCTCCCTGTTTTCACTATTTCCCCACTCCATCAGTGTACACACATATAAACAAATTGTATTACTATATGTTGTTGGTCTTGCCATTCATCCCTCTGTGCAAAAACCTTTCCTTGTTTTTCATTGCCTGAGTCCAGTTTCTTTATTTAATGACTTTCTTGTTCTGACCACAAATCAAATTTCCAGCCTTATCTCCAACTTCTTGTACTGCTCCATTTAAATTGAGCTTTTTATTTCCCTCATGTGCTTTTCCTCTTTTGGGCTGACTCTTTGGTTTGTGTTGCCCATCCCTCTTTATATATATGACCTGTTCAAAAGTTTGGCTCTGATGGACCTTCCATTTGGGGAATCCCAAAAGTCAACAAAGGCTTTACTGATTCTGACACCTAGATGTAATCTTTTCCTCCTCTAAACTCCCATAGTACTTTATCTGTGTCTATTTTATGGCACTTCAAATGTCATTCATTGAGAATCAGTGAAAGAATTCACAGGAATGGCTGTTGAGATATTAGGGACTCAGTTGCTACCTATGTGCACATCAGGTCAGGATTTGGCAAACTAATCTGGCCTACCACTTGTTTTTTATACAACCATGAACTAAGAATGGGTTTTACATTAAAATAAATTTTTTGTGTGGTAAAATACACATAACATAAAATTTACCATTTTAACTGTGTAAAAATGTATACTTCAGTAGTGCTAAGTATATTTACATTGTTGTGCAACCAATCTCCAGGACTCTTTTTATCTAGGAAAACTTAAACTACACCCATCAAACAACTCCCCATTTCTCCATTCCCATCCTCTTCTGGATACCACCATCCTATTTTCTGTCTTTATGAATTTACTACTTTAGGTACCTCATACAAGGGAAACCATATAATATTTGTATATTTTTGTGACTGGCTTATTTCATAGCAGAATATCCTCAAGATTCATCCATGTTGTCATAAATGGCAGGATTTCCTTCTTTTTTAAAACTGAGTAAGATTCCATTTTAAGTATACACCCATTTTTTAAATCTATCCATCCATTGCTGGACACTTAGGTTGCTTCCACCCTTTGTCTATTACAAATAATGCTGCTATGAACACGAGTATACAAACACCTCTCCGAAACCCTGTCTTCAGTTTTTCGGTTATATACTTAGAAGTGGTATCGCTAGATCATATGGTAGTTCTATTTTTAGAACAGTATGAGGAACCATCATACTGTTTGCCATAGTGGCTGCACCATCTTACATTCCTATTAACAATGCAAATGGTTCCAATTTTTCCACATCCTCCCCAACACTTGCTATTTTCTGTTTTGTTTTTTTTTCATAATAGCCAGCCTAAAGGGTGTGAGGTAGTATCTCATTGTGGTTTTGATTTGCCTTTCTCTAATAATTAGTGATGCTAAGCATCTTTTCTTATGCTTGTTGGCCATTTATTTATCTTCTTTGGAGAAATTTCTATTTAAGTCTTTTGCCCATTTTTAAAAATTGGGTCTTTTGTTGTTGTTACACAACATATTACAGTTATATTATATATATATGTATATATATGCACACACATATATATAGAGAGAGACTCCTTACCAGATATATGATTTGTAAATATTTATCTCCCATTCCGTAGGTTGCCTTTTCACTCTGTTGAATGTGTCCTTTGATGCACTGAAGCTTTACATTTTGGTGTAATAGTTTATCTATTTTTACTTTTGTTGCCTGTGTACATTTTAAATAGTTAAAAAAATCAAAAGAAGAATGATATTTTGTGATGTATGAAAATTATATGAAATTCAAATTTCAAAGTCCATAAATGAAGTTTATTGGAAAACAGCCATGTTCATTCATCTGTGTATTGTTTGTGGCTGCTTTCATGCTGCAAGGGCATAATTGAGCAGTTGGAACACAGACTGTCTGGCCTGAAAAACCTATTATATTTTCTATTTGGACCTTTAAAGAAAAAGTTGACCCATCCCTGTGTTAGGCCATAGTTTGCATCCTTCTTTTGTTCAAAGGTCCAGTGTAGTATCTTAAATAGATTACGAATTGGTAAGAGAAGACTCACCTGCTTTTCCCCCTGATTTATTTAGGCAGTGATACAGAACTTAATAGAAATGAAGAGGCTGCATGGAGTAGATGCTGATGCCTTGAGGGTTGTCTTTTGCCCCAGTGGGGACACTGATTCTGTTGACTCTCTGCACGACAGATTTGAGCCCCCAGAGTTGAGAAAACTGCCAAATTCTTGTTATAAAACTACCTTTTTACATGCACGGCCTATGTCACCATCTTGGAAGAACGCACATTAACAGTCATTGTGCTTCTGTATAAGTAGTGTTTATAAGCAACAGAACTCCCCTGGCTCTTGACCTAACTCAGCATTTAAAAGGCTGTATCCTAATTAACTGGAGGAAGCAGAGTCTGAGCCCCCCGCATCCCTGACCAAAGTTGTTGCCACCAGCTTTTCTGTGTCTTGGAGAGTGATTCCCGAAGGCCTGCCCCCTACCCCCTGCCCACATGCCTGCCACCCCCCTAAAATCCTTTAGATAAAAGTTTCAGTGCTGAATTAAATCTGAGGCCCATAATCACAAACTACTTTCCTGTATCTGAAAAATCCAGTTCTTTCTTATTTCTAAGCAAATGTGTACTTGTGACACTGGAGCCAAATAGATTGCTTATCTAAAAAATGAAGCAGAAGCCTAACACATTAGTAAGGGTTGGTGGGTACAAGCCACATAATTAACTCTGGCTACGTAAAGCAGAAAAGGATTTGTTAAAATATATGATGTACCTCACAGGATCTCTGGGAAGGCCAGAGAACTGTGTAGGCTGGGAAGGTGCCCAACCACATCGTGAACTCTTCTAGCAAACTCCAGGACAGAGCCGCCCTCCAGTTAACACTGACTGTTCTGAAACTGGACACCAGAAGTTCTGCCCCAGCCACCATGGAAGAATCAACACTTTTTTTCACAGTACTTTCTGGGTGGTCATATCTTCCTGTGCATAGCCATCTCTTCCTGTTACTTGCCTCTGCATTTAGGTTTATCACATTGTTGAGACCAGTGTCAAAATTCTGCACCACAGCTGGAAAGGAATCTGGGGAAGTACAGTTTTTAGCTTTCCAGCCTTTGGAACAGAAGAATGAAAATGAAAAGGGGAGTGGATGTTTTTAATTTAGGCAATTTACCTATCTGCCACATCTAATTTGGATTCTTTATCATTAAAGTTGTAGGATCAAATACAAAAATGATCTTAAATGTATAGAAGAGACTCCCACAAGCACCAGCTCTGCTCTCTTGGCACTTTAAATCAAGATGTATAAACACTGATACAGATAAGCACATATAGAGTCCACACAGACAGTAGGAGAAATGTAGCTTGCTGATAGATGATCTAACATTATCAAGTATTAAGCACATTTGAAAATTACGTTTAGAGACAGAATTGGGAGGAAATTTTTATCTCTTTTTGGAGTAGTTCTGGAAGAAATGTCTGTGGAGGCGGTGGGATTTCAGAAAATGTTTGGCTAAGGGAAGAACATGCTGGAGAAGATGAGGGGTATATGAAAGAATGGAGCATATAACAAGCGGGACTCAGGAGACACCTCAGAGACTGGAGCTTGAGGTCTGGGCCAAAAATGCACTTGGCCTATGAGGAGCAGAGGGAAAAGACTGGGGAAATAGATGGCTTACAGGAAGCCTGGTCCTTTAAAATTTCTCAGAAGGATGCATATTACCTGTCCTCTCTGAGAATTGATCAAGTCAGGTAATTCTTCAGGGAACGAGTTCTCTAACAGTTGGGAGGGGTAACATTAATATGTGATGAATATTTCCCGCACATTCCTACTGAAGCAGCTCTGCGGGTTTGGGCTTCAAGACGTTTGTGTTTATCCAGTTTTGCCACCTGATGGGATGGAAGGAAGCATGATCTCATCACCTACCAGCTACTGCCAAGCAATCTCTTTTCCAGATATTGTAGCCATATTTATCAAGCTCTTTGTGGCTTTCTGAATCAGCACTTTAGCTTATCATGTTCAGCTCTATGGGGACAGTTTGGGCTTTATCTCCTGTTCAGTGCCATTTGGTGATAGTTGAGTCTTCTGCGTGCCTGTAAGTGTACCAAGAGCAATGAGAAAACGTAAGGTGCAGATGCACTAGAAGAAATTCATAACTGCAGCACCTGCCTTGTTTGTTTTGTTCTTGGCCTATTCTTTAAGTAAACCACAAAAGGTCCCCTTCTTCAGCAGCATCCCATTGAGGATGGTTAAAATGTGTGATTTCATCCCCTGGATGTATAACAGAGCCCCTTTATTTCTTCTCAGTTTCCTGTATTTCCTAACTTTTTCCCACAACATCTACTCCTCGGTATTTTTTGCTTTGGTTTCTGTTTTCTGATTTTGCTATTTATTTTGCTCTAGATGATTATCAATCTAAGCTGGGTTGTGAAAAGTAGAGTTATTCAAAATATGGTTCATAGATAAACTACCAGTCTTTAAACCGTTTTGTTACTGACCTGAGATGGAATAAAGAGCTTGCTCCAGAAATTACTAACCATACTGTTTAACTCAGCTGACATTTATTGTTTTGGCAGCAAAGCTTTCTTGATGAAAGAAGCAGTGCATTGATTTAATTTTTGATGCAAGTTCCTTGTCTTATTACAGACTGGCATTTTGAGTAGCACTGATATAGTGTAAATTGTTTTCCAGAATTTTCTATAAAAGTTAAGCCACTATAAATATGAAGTGACAATTTAGAACCCATATTAGCTATATTAATTACTCTGCACTCTGCAAAGCATCATTTTCTTTTAAAAGAGACTCAACCCAAAATACCCCTCAGAGAGAATGGAATAAAATGCCAAAGGGATCTCAATGTGTTGAGCAAAGATATTGAGTCTGTTGAGGTCGGGGACGCTTTTATTTTTTTTCATTTTTTTTTTTTTAATCTTTTTTTTTTTTAAAGAAATTCACGTTCGTTCTTTCTTTCTTTCTTTCTTTCTTTCTTTCTTTCTTTCTTTCTTTCTTTCTTTCTTTCTTTCTGTGTTGAGTCCTCGTTTCTGTGCGAGGGCTTTCTCCAGTTGCGGCGAGTGGGGACCACTCTTCATCGTGGTGCGCGGGCCTCTCACTATCGCGGCCTCTCTTGTTGCGGAGCACAGGCTCCAGACGCGCAGGCTCAGCAATTGTGGCTCACGGGCCCAGTTGCTCCGCGGCATGCGGGATCTTCCCAGACCAGGGCCCGAACCCGTGTCCCCTGCATTGGCAGGCAGATTCTCAACCACTGCGCCACCAGGGAAGCCCCATTTTTTTTCATTTTTGCACACCCCACTCAACATAGCATCTCCTAGAGGTGACTGCATAAGGTAGACACTCACAAAGAGCTTATTGAATGGAATCTTCTCTTTCTCAAGTTAAACTTTTTCTGTGTCTTGTTTAAAGAAATTTAAACTGCTCAAGTTTCTGCTGGAGTTTCTGAAGAATGTCTGTGAGCATGCAGTGACTTGAATCCCTGACAACAGCTTCTCACCCATTGCGGGAGGAGGCCTGATGAGGCCTGTGCCCTTTGCAGAAGGCATCCTTGGTCTCATCATCTCCTCAGTGTAAGGGAGACTCTTCCATCAGAAAACTTTTCAGTTTTCTCTTTCTAACATTTGACTTCCAAGCAGGAATCACAGGTGCCCTTAACCCCATGTTTTACACTTTCCCCAGTGATTTTTTTTAAACTTAAAGTTAACATGCTGAGATTCTGGAAGTTCTTTTTTAAAAAAACCCAAACTCTAGCAGAGTGGGGAAACATAAAACTTGACAAAGTAAAATAATCAATTGCAAGTTGGTGAACCTTCAAAGAGTATTAATTCATTTGGATAAACTGCAGTTAAGTAACTTGTATCAAGCGAACTGGGTTAGGTGGTTAAAAGCAAGGAAAAAAATTCTAAAAACTACAGTGGGTAGTAGTTTATGTGTCAAGAAAAACTGAGAGAATTTTTGAAGCTCTGATGTCTAGCAGATAGCACTTAAATCATTTTTCTCCAAACTTCAGTCATAATACTTCAAAGAGTTATAGCCATAATACAAATTTTTAGACTAAGAAGTGGTGTTTGAAGTTATTTTATAGGATTTTGCTGTAAGGGCTCCAATTGATTTGTAGTAAGATAAAAGAAGAAAACTTTATTTTCAAAGCTTTGTCGGAAAAAGCTTACCCTCCATTGGTCGTTCTGCCAATATGCCTGCAGGGCGTGATGATGTAGACACTGATATTATATGCCTATATGAACTGAGTGGGGCTTACACCTCCTGCTGTTTGTGTTATGGTTAAAATCTGTCACAAAACTGGTGGTGATTTATTAAATGTTTAATGAAGTAAGACAAAAACTTCAATAACTACAAACAGAAAAGTAGAACATCACATTAAAATATAATAATACATATTACATTTCTATTTTTCTTCCCAATTTTCACTTGCTAAAAATGATAAGAGCACATTTGGAAATCCAGACAGCATAAAAGGAATACTGAGAAGTACCTACTCATGTTGACAAAGGATATGCTTTAGTTTTATGCTTCACTTTCTTTTTCTTCTCCATAAGAAAGAAAAAAGTCTGTCCCTAAAAAACAGAGAATATGCAAACCTTGCTTACTAATAGCTTCTTTGTTAGATTTTCTGTTAATGGTATACAAAATACTTCACTATCCATGTAGAACTAGATGACAGATTTGAAGCGTGGAGTTAAATGTGCTGCATCAATTTTATGGAATTCTATTTAAATATTGCTCTAGTGAACTTTCATGAAGTTCATAAACATGAAACAGTAAGACAATAAACAATCACAGGCATGTCTGAAATTTGTCCTTTTAAAATAGTCTATTTTTCCTTCCACTATAGAATCTATGATACCATTTTAATTGAAAAAAGGGTGTTTTTACATTGCTCACCTAGCTGCCTGTATGTCTCAAGCTGTCTATTGCGTGTGTGTGCACACGCGTGCGTGCACAGGGTAGTTGCTATTTTCATTACATTATTATATTATGTTTGTTAGTCTCTTCTTGTTATATATTTTACTCCTCTCCCTTATTCCCTCTCTCCTTGTCTCTCTCTCCTCTAAACTATTTAATGGATTTGTAGTATCAAGTGATTCCTTATGTTATTGATTCTGATTTACTTAATCCTTGTAATGGAGATTTATAGACTAAGTGAAGATGGAATTTTGAAAATGCAGAAATATTGATTTTGTTACAAGCATAAATTCCAATATAACTGTATGAACATCTTGTTTGCATTAAAATTTCTAAAAGGTCTTGCCATTTATGTTGTCTGATATAGCCTGGCTTACTAGAGGGTCATTTCTCTATAGACCTGGTTGATATGAACTCAAAGATATCATCCAATAAAATAATTGAATGATTTATTTGGAAGAGGGGTGACCTAACAGTTAGTTGATTGGCTGAATTTTTCACTTTTTAACTTTCCTTCCCCACATTTAATAGATATAGACTACATGGTGAATCTATATAGTTTTAGCTTCTAAAGTTTTGCTTCATTCACTCATTCATCCATCCATCCATTCATTCATTCATTCATATTCATTCACAAAACATTAACTGAACCCTACTCTGCATGTTCTATAGAAAACACTGGGAAAATAGCAGTGAGAAAAACAGATATGGTCCCTGCCTTCATGGAATTTATAGTCTTGTTAAGGAGACAACAAAAACAAAACAAAAAGTTGCAATAAATTATATGAAAGAAACAGCGCTTTTATTATAAAAACTTGGAATTCTTTCAGATCAATTGAAATAGGATGACTCGTAAGGACTGATTGAACAACAAAGTGAATCATCACACAATTATATCTGACCAAATTACTCAAGTAATTTTTATGAGTCTGATTATTTCAGTTATCTTGGCATATCAAATAAAATTAACCATGGGGCAGTCTGACCAGTTCATCACTTATTGATCTAAGAACTATTGGTCTGGTATAAACTATTTTTAAAAAAAGATTTTTTAACTGTTTCTTGCTGGATTCAGTATTTCTTGATATTTCTAAGTTTCACCATTTTAAACAATTTGACTTTAACCAAAATTATTGTTACTTAAAAATTAGAACTTGAACTATTTTACATTTAAAAATGAACATTGTCCGCTGTTCGTAAGAATGTAAATTGGTACAACCACTATGGAAAACAGTATGAAGCTTCCTTTAAAACCTAAAAATAGTGCTATCATATGATCCAGCAATTCCACTCCTGGTTATATATTCACAGAAAACAAACACACTAATTTCAAAAGATATATGCACCCCAGTTGTTCATAGCAGCATTATTTACAATTGCCAAGATATGGAGTCAACTTAAGATATGGAGGCCATCCACAGGTGAATAGAAAAGAAGATGTGGTATATATATTCCAGTGTGTGTGTGTGTGTGTGTGTACACACACACACACACTGGAATGTTTCTCAGCCATAAAAACGAATGAAAATTTTGCCATTTGCAACAATATGGATGGACCTTGAGGATATTATGCTTAGTGAAATAAATCAGACAGAGAAAGACAAATACTGTATGTTTTAACTTACATGTGGAATTAAAAAAATAAAACAAACAAATGGCTATAACAAAACAGAAACAGACTCACAGGTACGGAGAACAAACTAGTGGTTACCACTGGTGGGAGAGTGGTTAGGAGAGGGGCAAGATGGGGGAAGGAGATTAAGAGGTACAAACGCCTAGGTATAAAATAAATAAGATACAAGATGTAATAATATACAGCACAGGGAATATAGCCAATATTTTATAATAACTTTATATGGAGAATAATCTATAAAAATATCAAATCACTATGTTGTACACCTGAAAATAATATAATATTGTAATAATTGAAAATATTGAAAATAAGTATATTTTCAACTATACTTAAAGAAATGAACCTTAGGAATCACTTTAAAGTTTGTAATAATGAATTATTATATTCTTTCCTTTAATTCTTCCCCAAAGACAGAACTACGTACTATCTATAGAGAGTTTGGATATAATCTAGTATACTTAGATGTACATAAATCTCACATTTGGAAAAATGCTTTGGTCATCATGTTAAATAGTTAGTTTACGTATCAACTGAGGAACAGAGTGATAGCATAGGCCAGCCTGCTTGTAGGCCTGGTTTCCAGCTTTGAGTTTTCTACAGCTTTGTAAAACTGTAAAGAAACAAATTCATGCAACTCAACAAATACTCAACAAGAGTTTATTTAGTCCAGGCCATTCAAATCTTTACAAAAATTGAACTATCTTTAAGAACATTACCATTTATTTTTGAGGGAAAGAGCAATTTCAGTAGTAAGAAACATATGATGGAATAAAATCAGAGTCATAAAGAAGAATCAACTAGGAACTAACATTGTTCAAATGATATATAAATCATAGGGAGAAGAATAAATCTGAAAAAGCTCCACACAGGAGCTGGCATGCAAAATGGGCCTTCAAAGTAGATAAAATTTCAGTGAGCAAGGATGGATAAATGGAGGTTTCCAGGGAGATAGCTCACCACGAACAAAGGAACAGAGGCAGGAAAGTATGTGTCAACTTCACTGACTTGGAACTGTACACACAGCAGAATAAAACAGTTTTAACCTCTCTTCTCCCCTAGTATTTCAGCATTCTCTCTTCCTCCTCGTGTGATCAAATTTTAAAATTGCTTTTCGGATTCTCCTGAGTCTAGTTGTCCTACCCCAGTGCAAGGGAGTGCAGAATCAACTTTGATAAAATGCCCTACGCATAGGTGCTCGATAAATATTTGTCCAATAAATGAACAAAAGAAAGAATCTCTGCTCCCCATCCCCTCCTCCCCTGCCTTCCAATCTCTTCTCTTTGGCCCTGAGAAATCAGCAGCTCAAAGAGCTTAGAAATAGAAAAATGATTCAGAAAGTCGTTTTTAAGCAGGGCCTCTTAGCTCTCAGTCCCAGTGGAAGGTACCTAATTTGTGGCAACCGCGGGTTATGCTAGAGGAGGGTCACCCCCTTGTCCTTGAGGTGCTTCTCAGTGAAGCTGAGAAAGTTTGCAGTTCATCACTCTCTTTCCTTTGTCACTGCCTGTGGCTACCTTGGAGATAGTTGAGGGTGCTACAGCACAGGCAGGCTAGCCAAGGGGGAAAACAAAGGCAGTTGTCTTGGGAGAGTTCTAATCCACTCATTTAAGAAAAAAGAGACCTCTGGCTTCCTGGGGTTGCAGGGTTACTTTCACCTGGAACCTCATTCTGTCAGCTTGGTTTCATGTCCTCCACATAACTCATCAGATAATTCTGCACCGGTCCCAGCAGACACAGGCCCAGAGACGCCAATGGGCTTTGTTAAAATCATTTTTTTGTAATACCATGTTGCAATATTTCTAAAATTTTTAAATCATCTTAATTTGCTTTTAATCTTCCACTAAAAACTGATTTTCATCACATTTAATCAAATTCCAGGAAGAGTAGACTTGAGGAATTGACCTTGGGGATGATTATCCTTAGCCTTGGCTAGGGATACCATGTCAAGGTTCCTGTCCTGCCAGCATGTCACAATGCTGCCAGGGAAGGCATTTGCTGTTTGCCATTCTCTCTGTGGGGTTCTCACCAAGCACCACTGAGAACAGCTTATTCCTCCCATTTCCTTTTCTGACAACACTGGGGATTTGAATGCAGCATTGCTGGCTTTCCCCATACCGAGTGCAATACTAAAACAATTGGAGCTAAAGACACCCTTTCACATTATACTTTGGCACACATTATTGGTATCTGCAGGTACTTTTATGCCTTGTTAAGAGGTGGAATTTTAGAAAGGCGTCACACTGCTTTTAAATACCTTCTGTACTTCACAGATTCATCATAATAATCACCCAAATTGACAGACAGTAAAATTTCAACTTTAATTTGCTTAGCAGTCATGGAAGATAACACAGTGTGAACAGATCCTCTGAATAAGCTATAATTGTTCTGTTATACCCATGTATTACCCTTCTCAGAAAAGGAAAGAATCTATAACAAGACAGCCTGTTGAGCCTGCTAAATGAGAAAAATGAAGCTTAATTAAAAGATCTATCTTTGCAATAAGGGAATTATATTTGTGTGTGTGCATCTGTGTGCGTGTGTGTGTATTCTTTCCTCATTATGAAAGATTCTGAGGTAAATATTCCAATCATACTTTTATAATTATCTGCAAGCACAACACATGGCATACTGGGCTTCATTAGCCACATCGCTGTATTTTACTTTGCCTCTGTCAATAGGAAATGCCGCAGAAAATGGTTGACCAGTTATTTTGGAAATCCAGAGCTACATTATTAAAATCAGAAACATCCTTTGCTGAGATAAGAATGCAAATCTATGTACCAGTGTTCTTCTTGCTTAGTCCACAGGACATCTAGTGGTAAGCTGTGCAGTAGCAGCAACTCACTAAGGCCCCCGTTAGCATTTTCCACTGCCAATACCTTTCTTTAGGGATGCCAGTCTTTTCTTTCTTGCACTTCTGCGGAAGCAGAAAATGGGCTGTCTGTCCCAACTGCAAATTTTTTTTAATGGAAAACATGCACAAGCTCATTAGTCAGATTCAAACAATCGAATGACATCTCTATAATTTGAGTGGAAAGAGAATTTCAAAAGAAATGTATACATAAACTACAGATCATTACTAAGGCAGTGAGTTTTAAATTTTGGTCATGTTGTATGATTCTCATGGGTAACTTCTCTTTCTAGACATTGTGATGAACTTTCTAAGTGATCTCATTTTTCTTTATACTGTTCTCAGAGTTTTGTTTTCAAAACTTTGTACTCCTACTTGGGCAGGATTTTTTTAAATAAGGTAATATAAAATAATAAATACATTTTATGCAGTTACTACAAGTAATTTAGCTTTTGCACTCAAATATTCATGAATATTTCCTTACTAATTTTCCTCTTAACATGCACTTTCAGTATTTAATATGTAGATAAAAATGGGAACTCTAAGAAATGACGGACATGGTGCAACAAACACTATCCAACAGGCAGGGCATTTTGCTCTGTATAGATTGCAAGAATTTGATTTCCCAAACAGATTTTTGGGAATCAATATGATCACATTCTTCAATTGCTTTTAAAACCAATATCTAAAATATAGACACAAACTCCTGTGATGTGGCTATTAGTAGGTTAATTAGGTAATAATGAATGAGGTGCCATAGGTTAGCATAGAGTTAGCACAACAGGATTTGTTTCAGCAGGAAATGATGTTGAGTGTTAAAAATTTAATCTTTATGTGCTAATATGCATGGCATACCTTGTTAATTATTGCCAAAAGATTCTTTCTACTTCTGAACACTAACAAATGGGTAATTCAGAAATAGATTGTTTTGTAGCTGTCCACACAGATTAGTTTGACAAAGTCTATAAGACATGTGAAAATTATGTAGCCTTTTAGTGTGAATACTTACAATATATAACACACCAGTTGTAAGCATTGTAGAATGGGACACTGACGTCTTAAATAAATTAAGTAGAGATAATTTTCAGTTTTTTAACTTATTTTCTTTTAAAGGAAAAAGCATTCATATCTGAATATAAAAGTATACTTACTGTGTATAAAAGCATATGCTTCTTACTATTGTTGCCTTCTCAATTTCTATTTTTCTTCACCATTGAAGGAAAGTCTCATTTACTTTTGGTATCAGTAGTTCTGATTAAACTAATGATGTTGGATTTCAGAAATAGTGTTAAATACATAAAATATTAAATTAGGTGTGCAAATACAATTACTGAAGTAGCATCTAAATTTCATGACATTTTGGTATCATCCACATCTATAAAACAAATATAGTAAAAGTGAGTTTTATTATCTGCTTCATTATTTGTAACTCTAATTTAAAATCAGTAGCCAAATATGAAACAAGCTGGTTCATTAGAGATTAAATAATTACTTAATCATCTGTTTTGTGAAAATAAAACACTGAATTTCACAAAGTAATTTTCTTTAATTGAGGCATAATTGATATATAACATTGTATTAGTTTTAGATGTTTGATATAATGATTTGTTATATGTATATATTGCAAAATGATGACCACAATAAGTTTACTTAACATCCATCACCACACATAGTTACAGTCTTTTTGGTGATGAGAACTTTTAAGATCTATTCTCCTAGCACTTTCAAATATATATTACAGTGTACATTACAGCATTGTTTACTATAGTCATCATGCTCTACATTATTTATATTTTTTCTTTATCCATTTCCTTTATCCACGCATCTATTGATGGACACATACATTATTTTCATGTCTTGGTTATTGTAAGTAACGCTGCAATAAACATGGGGGTGCAGCTATCTTTTTGAGTTGGTGATTTTGTTTTCTTTCGATGACTACCCAGAAGTGCAATTGCTGGATCTTCTGGAAGTTCTATTTTTAATTTTTTGAGGAATCTCCATACTGTTTTCCATAGTGGCTGCACCAATTTACATTCCCACCAACAGTGCACAGTGGTTCCCTTTTCTTCACATCATTGCCAACACTTCTTATTTCTTGTTTTTTATTTCTTGTCTTGTTATTTCTTTCTCTTTCTGACAGTTTGTTATTGCTGTATAGAAATACAACTGATTTTTGTGTATTGATTTTGTATCCTACAATTTTATTGAATTCATTTTATAGTTCTAACAGTTTTTTGGTCGAGTCTTTAGGGTGTCCTATATATAATATCATGTCATCAGCAAATAGAGACAGTTTACATCTTCCATTCCAATTCCAATGCCTTTAGCTTCTTTTTTGGTGCCTAATTGCTCTGGCTGGGACTTCCAGGACTATGTGAATAAAAGTAGCAAGAATGGGCATCCTTGTCTTGATCACAAAACCATTTTTTGGTAAAATCGTATTTAAATGTTTTGCAGCAGCATGATTTCCAAGAACTACTCAATTATACTGTCTTGTACATATCATATTATGTAACAGGTGAGATATGTAAATATGATTTTATGGCACTAGGAGGCCCAACAAATAGTACATCTTTTCTCTACTCAGATTGAGAACTTCTTGAGAGATAAGCACAGGGATCAGGCAGAGTGAGATCAAAATCATACCTTTAAAAAAAAATTAACTGGTAATACTTCATTAAGGAGAGCTTTTGGCACAGTGGATTTGCTAATATTTTACCCTGAGTTAATCAGGCTTATCTATGTGGTCACAAAGGTGACCAACACATGCACCTCTGTCTAAATGAGGAGAGACTGTCTTGCTAAATTTACCACTTGGGCAACAGAACTGATGAGAATGCACCTTTCTTGAAGATAGGCAGAACTGAAGAACAGAGAAAAGTAGGGCTGAGCCGAGCGATACTTGCTTGGTGCTTCTTTGAAACTCACTAGTCAGTCTTCTTCCAGGGTAGCTTTTATGGACTGAATTCTGTTCCTCTCCCTCAACACTCCATTCATATTTTGAAGCCCTAACCCTCCATGTGACTGTAGTTGGAGATAGGACCTTTAAGGAGATAATTAAAGTTAAATAAGGCCATAAGGATGGTGTTCTAATCCAATAGGACTGGTATCCTAATAAGTAGAGAGACCACAGGGATGCATGTACGCAGAAGAAAGGTCGTGTGAGAACACAGGGAGAAGAGAGCCTTAGGAGAAACCAACCCTGATCTTGACTTCCACTCTCTAGAAAATGCATTTCTGTTGTCTAAGCCACTCAGTCTGTGGTCTTTTATTATGGCAGCCTGAGCTGACTGATACTGTGGGCAAGCGTTGCTCTAGTGGACGTGCATTCATGTGGAAATAAGATTCACTCTAACACGAGCTGGGGAATAAGATTCACTCTAACAGGAGCTGTTGTTTCACCGTATTCATCCTGTCTCCTGGACTAGTTATAAAGGTCTCAGGTTCAAAGACCATGTATTCTACTTCTTTATCTTGGCAAAGTAATTAGCACATTCGTACTAGATAAATACTTGTATATTAATAATGCTTTTGCATTTTATAGACTGTTCTACCTTTTAAGTTTTATTATTTTCTTCTTTCCCCTAAATTCTGTGCATTACACTAACTGTGACCATCTTCATTACTAGTGCAAGAGAGCTAAATCTCCAACTAGAAAGCTCTGCTTCTGTGTAAGGATGTTAATTGTTGTGTATTAATAGTGTATCACCCTGATGAATGTAAAACTTTCAGCTAAAGAATCACAAAGTGAAAGTTAGATAATCTCATTGCAGTTGTCACGAAAATATAGTTGCTTGAGGGTTTGTGTTCAATCTATGCATGAGCTGATTTACATTTTTTAAAGAACTTTTTGGAAATATTTTTAGCCTAAAAACAGTTACAAAAAAAGTACAGACAGTTCCCACATTGCCCTCACTCAGATTCCCCTAATGTTAACATATCATATGGCCATAGGGCAATTATGAAACCAGGAAATTAATATTGATACAATTTATCAATGAATCTACAGACCTTGTTAGAATTTTGCCAGTTGTCCCAGTACTGTCCTTCTTCTGGACAATTGCCACATTGCTCTTAGCTGTTCTTAATTTCCCCCAGTTGTTAACAGTTGTTCAGTCTTTGTCTTTTATGACCTTGATACTTTTGAAGAGTAGCAGGCAATCATTTTGGAGAATATTCCTCAATTTCTGTTTGAAGTCTTCTCATGATTAGATTAAGGTTATATATTTTTGGCTAGAATACCGCAAGTAATGTGACATTCTCAGTGCATCATATCAGGAGGTGTGATGTCAGTGTAACTTATTACTGATGATTGTAACTTGGATCATTTGGTAAAGATGCTGTCTGCCAGGTTTATCCATTGTAAAGTTACTATTTTCCCTTTTTAATTAATAAGTGAGGCAATACTCTGGGACTCAAAGTATCCTGTTACTCATCACACTTTTGCCTACTAATTTTAGCATTCATTGATGATTCTTGCCTACAACAATTATTTCTGTGGTGTCTGCCTAATGATAATTTTCTACTTCCATCATTCCTTTTAATTTATTAACTGGAATTCTGTAGTAAGGATGAGCTGCCCTTTCTCCCTTCTTTTTTCTTCCTTCCTTTCTTTCTCTTTCTTCCTTTCTCTCTCCCTCTCTCTCTCTGTTCTTTCTTTCTTTCTTTCTTTCTTTCTTTCTTTCCTTCTTTCTTTCTTTCTTTCATGGATATAAATATAGATTCATGGATATTTCTTTTATTCTATTTGCATACAAATTTTATAAATCAATAAAATCACTCTTCTAGCACCAATTAATATTAGACTTAGACTTGGAATGATGAGGCTGGTACATTCTGATGTGTGTTAGTTGTGAAAAATAGAAATGGTACATGGCAATCTATGCCCTCAAGGTATTAGTAGAATAACTGGGGAGATGGAGAGACACCCCAAAAGATACAATGATATTGTATTTGTATAAAAGCTCAAGACAACAAGAGAAGACACAGTAAGATGCATAAACACAGTCTATGTTTGATTGCCCAATGAGGTAGTAAATGTTAATGCACTAAATGTTAAAGCTGACCACCTATGTTCTGCATAGGCCTGTTTCATGCTGCTCTAACTTGGAAGAAATCATAAAGCAAGTACCATATTTTCCAGAAAAAAAAATACCTCCTCATACCTATTTTCCTCATAGGTGAATATTGACCATTTATTTATGCATGAAAGTACAATGAAGTCAGTTAACTTGAGGTATAAAATCTCATAATCGGATTTGAGCTGCCTCTTTGGCCCTATATTAAAATTTTCTTCCTTAAAATCCACACCCGCATCTCATTCCAGGCACATGGAACTTAATTTTCCAGACTTAACACATTTCCGTGCCTCTGTACACACTATTCCCACAATCTGGAATGCCTTTCAATATGTCTGGAAAATTTATTCTCATCCTTTAAAACCAATCTCAAAAATCACCGTCTCTCAGAAAGAATAGTTAACTCCTCGATGTGCACTTGTTTTCTGTCTCAGTGCCCCCATGGTTCATTCATACACCTGTTTTAGATCTTACTAGTCAGTTGCAGTTTACCTGTCTCCTCCATGGCACTGAGACTTCACCAAGGTAGTAGCTCTGTCTTATGCTGTGTTATGCCTCAACATCTAGCTGAAACAGCGTCTGCAACAGAGCAAGTACTTGGTAAATGATTGTTGAATGAATGAATGATTCACAGTTGAATAATAAAACATTTTACAGATATACCAACTTTCAAAGACAATATTTCAACATATTTTCATGAATTGGCAACATCATAGTTTACCTTATTGGTGAGATGCTTTGTCTTAGCCCACCTAGTCAGATCATTGAGGAAATTTCTTCCTGCTTATGAATGTTAGTTCTGGAAATGGTTGAATTGAATATCCACATAGCCACCACTTCTCAATGTTATAAGAATTAGCATAGGACACAGGCTCTTAGCATATTGAGAATGCCAAAAATGCAGCATGTAGCCTTTCAGGCTGTTTTGGATTGTATCAAATCTGTTGCTGTATTTAATACTACAACCTCTGAGTATGGAAAGAAGTCAATAGATATGTGTACTTTATTTGTAAAAATACTTGTAGACTGAAAATATCTTGCTCTAGGATTAAAATTTCATAATAGCAAATTTAAATGCTTTTAGAGTCAACTTTAAGGGGTGTTATTTTGCCAAGTGAGAATTTTTTTATCATTCAAATATCGTTTAATATATCCAGGTTAAAACCCTTAATATGGGGCTTCCCTGGTGGTGCAGTGGTTGAGACTCTGCCTGCTAATGCAGGGGACACGGGTTCGAGCCCTGGTCTGGGAAGATTCCACATGCCGTGGAGCAACTAGGCCCGTGAGCCACAACTACTGGGCCTGCGCGTCTGGAGCCTGTGCTCCGCAACAAAAGAGGCCACGATAGTGAGAGACCCGCACACCGCGATGAAGAGTGACCCCTGCTCGTCGCAACTAGAGAAAGCCCTCGCACAGAAACGAAAACCCAACACAGCCAAAAATAAATAAATAAATAAATAATTAATTAATTAAAAAAACCCAAACTCTTAATATTCCAGGTTTTCTTAAAATGCGCTTGCCTAAATTGAAACAGTTATTTGATATGTCTCTAGAAGTAAAAACCATAATGTAGAAGAATTCTGATGAGAACAGTCAATGGAATTTTTAAAACATTGGGATAATTGGGAAAGTCAAATTTCAGACTGTTTTAATGAAGACAAATTTAGGATTTAAGTCTCATCCTTAAGTACCAGGAGCCCACCATCTCCACCTATAGGAAAACATTTTGTTCTTGATTAATTGATCCATTTTCCTTAAATTGACAACTTCATTCCTTAGTCTCCATGAAGAAATAAAAACAGAACAGATAAGGTATTAAAGAGCTTTCAGTACCCTAGGTACAAATAATAATAAAATTTATTTGAAAAGGAAATATTTTCTACAAATTGCCCAGCATTTGCTTCAAGTACATTGAATCTTTGTGACTATATGTACTATTGAATTTATGTCAAAAAGTTTTTAGCTGATGTCTGTGTTCAGTTATATTGTTTCATGACTAAGGCTGATGGCAAATGATCTTGCTTATTAATACATTCATTAGAGTAAACTTGTAAAGCTTCTCCTTGCAGTTTACTGAGCTAACCAGGCTTAAAACAATAAAACTATCCTCTTCAAATATTGTACATGGGTCTGTTTCCACAACCAGAAAAATCTGACAGTTCCTCTCCAGCATCTCGCCTTTGTGCACTTGCACTTTTGAATTTAATGAATACCAATGGTGAGTTCCCACACAAGGAAAAAATCTATTTAATACATCTTGTCATAGAGGAATAGGTCTGTTTTGTTCAGGGACTAGATGCCATATTCTGAGCTTGATACTTGAAAGGAAATTGATTTTTTTTTGTCAGACATTCACAAAAATTGTACTTTCTTAAAGATATAGGGCTTCTATTGAAGCTGTGTTTGGTTATGTCTGAGAGGCCTGGACAGTGTCCACGAGGTCCATGCATCCCCTCTGGTCTGTTTGCACCTCAGGTCCCATGGCTGCGCTGTTTGTGGGAGGGTGAGTAAGTGGAATATGAGACTGTGTCTCTGAGTAAGCCACACCAAATACAAATGACTTGCCCATTTTCATCATCTGGTACTGTCTGCATCCCTTTTTCCCTGAAGATGTGACTAGTTAACTATTTTCCAGAGCAACTTAGGATGAACTATGAATGCAATGAATGCTATGATCAAGAATTATAAGAATTACAAAGGGAAAGCTAATGTATATATATGTGTGTGTGTATATATATCATATAGATTATATATATACACATATATATACTTATACATTCTGTATTTAGATGATTAGAAAAGGCATGTATAGGCCATGCTTATGAATACATACACAAATATATACACACACATACAGACCTTCAAAATATATGTATACATACATAAATATTTGTGTGTGTTACACATGATGTGTGTGTGTGTGTGTGTGTGTGTGTGTGTGTGTGTGTGTGTGTAGATGAGACCAACTAGTTCTGGAAAAGGCATAGGACATTATACCAAAAGATCTAGATTCCAATGTCAGTTCTGCCACTTATAAACCAGGTTGCTCTGGGTAAATGACTTCATTTACTGAAGTCAGTTCTGAGCCCCAGTTTAATGTTATATAAAACTAATGTTGTTATGTCTAGCTCAGCTGCATTCTCTGACAGAATTATAAAAATCAAATGGGATTTTACGTGTGAAATAATTTTGTCAAGTGTAAAGCACTTACGTCAATGTGAGTTAACATTCACTGATTCATTTTTTAAGCAACAACTATGTACCATGCTAAAAATAGGTACATGATACAGTTCTTACAGACTCTCCCTCAATAACTTAGTCTAAATGGAAGTGGGTCAAAATTCAGAAACTTATGTGTAGTGTGATAAGCCTGATATTAAATTCTCATTTGTGTAAGTTATTTTGGAAACCACAGAGAAGGGGTTTATGGCCCAGCGTGTTGGGGGGAAGGAGGTTTCTTGAAGGAAATGTTGCGTGGGCTCAGCCTTAAAGAGTGAAGAGGAGTTAAAACAGTAAAGGAGAGCAGGAGAACAAAGGGTATTTCAAACGGAGAAACAGCGCGAGCACAGGTAGAAAAGCCACAGACTGAGTGGGATGTCAGAAGCATTTGGTTATTGTTGGATAGCGAGAGGTAAGGGGGGTCAGAGAGTGTTGCTACATAAGTAAGGGTGAGCCGCATCCAAGAGGAGAACGGGAACTACGGAGGGGTTGCAAGCAGGCCAGCTGTGTGGACAGATTTCTATTTTAGATAAACCACTCTAGGGCTGTGTGCATGATAGACTTAAAGGGGATGAAACTGAGGGAAGAGAGACCTGCTAAGAGGCTGCTTCCATAGACAAGGCAAAGGTGTCTCGGCCTTGGCACTATTAACATTTGGAGCCAGATGATTCTCTGTGATTTTTGGGGGGTGGGTGTGGTCTGTGCACTGTAGGATGTTTTGCAGCATCTCTGGCTTCTAACCAGTAGATAGCAGAAGAACCCACTTCCTACCCCTAGATATGACAACTAAAAGTGTCTTCAGAGTTTCCAGGTGTCCCCTGGGAGGTACCATTGCCTTGGTAGAGTATCACTGGCCTGGGTAAAAGTTGTGAAGGGTCATTCTAGCACTTTGGTAATTGGCAATAGGACAGACTCCAGAAGACTTTAAGAGGTAGCATTGACAATTCTCAATGATTGGTTTGTTGGAGAGGAAGAAGGAGGGAGAAGAGTCAAGAACGATCCAAACTTTTGGCTTTATAGACTGGTTATGTCTCCAATTAAGATGAATAATAAAAGCGGATGGGCATTTAACTGGATATGGCCTCTTTCAGTATTTTGGCAGCAAAAATGTAACTGGCCCTTCCTTATGTTCAATACCAGTAGATTTGACAAATATTAAAAGTTTATAAATCTTACATGTCAATTAGAGTGAGGGGAATTTACTGGGAGAAGGGGAGAAAGAATGAATGGCTATCTCTGTTTAATAGATAAGTAAATCTTAGGGTCATAGAAGGATGTGAAATTGTCTGATCCTAGGGAATCAGGAGATATTTGCATAAACCTTCAACTTAAATGGGAACCCAATATATTTCTAATTCTAGACCTCTTCTCTATAACAGAGAGTTGTGTAGAATCAGAAGAGCAGTGGGCTGAGATGCCCTGGTGATACACTTGGTTGCTTTGGGGAAAGAATTTTCAGCCGTGAACTTGGGGAAGGGAAACAATGCAATTACAATGAGTTGAGTGTAAATTTAAGTTATGGTAACTGTAGATTAGATTTTTCTTTATGTATTTAATTAATTAATTAATTAAATATAGTGGCCATACGATATTCTATAAGTTATAGGTGTACAATATAGTTATTCACAATTTTTAAAGGTTATACTTATTTATAGTTCTTATAAAATATTGGCTATATTCCCCATGCTGTACAATATATCCTTGTAGCTTATTTTATATCTAATAGTTTGTGCCTCTTATTCCTCCACCCTTGTATTGCACCTCCCCTCTTCTCTTTCCCCACTGGTAACCATTAGTTTGTTCACGGTATCTGAGTGTCTGCTTCTCTCTTGTTATATTCACTAGTTTGTTGTATTTTTTAGATTATGCATATAAGTGATATCATACAGAATTTATCTTTCTGTCTGACTCATTTCATTTAGCATAATGCCCCGCAAGTCCATCCATGTTGCTGCAAATGGCAAAATTTCATTCTTTTTAATGGCAGAGTAGTATGCCATCATAGGTATATACCACATCTTCTCTATCCAGTCATCTGTCGATAGGTTGTTTCCATATCTTGGCAATTGTAAATAATGCTGCTGTAACATTTGGGTGCATGTATCTTTTTGAATTAGTGTTTTTGTTTTTTTCAGATGTATACCCAGGAGTGGGATTGCTGGATCAAATGGTAGTTGTATTTAAGTTTCATTAGGTCCCATTTGTTTATTTGTGTTCTTATTTCCATTTCTCTGGGAGCTGGGTCAAAAAGAATCTTGCTGTGATGTATGTCATAGAGTGTTCTGCTTATGTTTTCCTCTAAGAGTTTGATAGTGTCTGGCCTTACACTTAGGTCTTTAATCCATTTTGAGTTTATTTTTGTGCATGGTGTCAGGGAGTGTTCTAATTTCATACTTTTACATGTATCTGTCCAATTTTCCCAGCACCACTTATTGAAGAGGCTGTCTTTTCTCCACTGTATATGCTTGCCTCCTTTATCAAAGATAAGGTGACCATATGTGCGTGGGTTTATCTCTGGGCTTTCTATCCTGTTCCATTGATCTATATTTCTGTTTTTGTGCCAGTACCAAACTGTCTTGATTACTGTAGCTTTGTAGTATAGTCTGAAGTCAGGGAGCCTGATTCCCCCAGCTCCATTTTTCGTTCTCAAGATTGCTTTGGCTATTCGGGGTCTTTTGTGTTTCCATACAAATTGTGAAATTTTTTGTTCTAGTTCTGTGAAAAATGCCAGTGGTAGTTTGATAGGGGTTGCCTTGAATCTGTAGATTGCTTTGGGTAGTAGAGTCATTTTCACAATGTTGATTCTTCCAATCCAAGAACATGGTATATCTCTCCATCTATTTGTATCATCTTTAATTTCTTTCATCAGTGTCTTATAATTTTTGCATACAGGTCTTTTGTCTCCTTAGGTAGGTTTATTCCTAGATATTTTATTCTTTTTGTTGCAATGGTAAACGGGAGTGTTTTCTTAATTTCACTTTCAGATTTTTCGTCATTAGTGTATAGAAATGCAAGAGATTTCTGTGCATTAATTTTGTATCCTGCTACTTTACCAAATTCATTGATTAGCTCTAGGAGTTTTCTGGTAGCATCTTTAGGATTCTCTATGTATACCATCATGTCATCTGCAAACAGTGACAGCTTTACTTCTTCTTTTCCGATTTGGATTCCTTTTATTTCTTTGTCTTCTCTGATTGCTGTGGCTAACACTCCCAAAACTATGTTGAATAATAGTGGTGAGAGTGGGCATACTTGTCTTGTTCCTGATCTTAGTGGAAATGGTTTCAGTTTTTCACCATTGAGGACAATGTTGGCTGTGGGTTTGTCATATATGGCCTTTATTATGTTGAGGAAACTTCCCTCTATGCCTACTTTCTGCAGGGCTTTTATCATAAATGGGTGTTGAATTTTGTCGAAAGTTTTCTCTGCATCTATTGAGATAATCATATGGTTTTTCTCCTTCAATTTGTTAATATGGTGTATCACATTGATTGATTTGCATATATTGAAGAATCCTTGCATTCCTGGGATAAACCCCACTTGATCATGGTGTATAATCCTTTTCATGTGCTGTTGGATTCTGTTTGCTAGTATTTTGTTGAGGATTTTTGCATCTATGTTCATCAGTGATATTGGCCTGTAGTTTTCTTTCTTTGTGACATCTTTGTCTGGTTTTGGTATCAGGGTGATGGTGGCCTCGTAGAATGAGTTTGGGAGTGTTCCTCCCTCTGCAATATTTAGGAAGAGTTTGAGAAGGATAGGTGTTAGCTCTTCTCTAAATGTTTTATAGAATTCACCTGTGAAGCCATCTGGTCCTGGGCTTTTGTTTGTTGGAAGGTTTTTAATCACAGTTTCAATTTCAGTGCTTGTGATTGGTCTGTTCATATTTTCTATTTCTTCCTGGTTCAGTCTCGGCAGGTTGTGCATTTCTAAGAATCTGTCCATTTCTTCCAGGTTGTCCATTTTATTGGTATAGAGTTGCTTGTAGTAATCTCTCATGATCTTTTGTATTTCTGCAGTGTCAGTGGTTACTTCTCCTTTTTCATTTCTAATTCTATTGATTTGAGTCTTCTCCCTTTTTCTCTTGATGAGTCTGGCTAATGGTTTATCAATTTTGTTTATCTTCTCAAAGAACCAGCTTTTAGTTTCATTGATTTTTGCTACTGTTTCCTTCATTTCTTTTTCATTTATTTCTGACCTGATCTTTATGATTTCTTTCCTTCTGCTAGCTTTGGGGTTTTTTTTTTCTTCTTTCTCTAATTGGTTTAGGTGCAAGGTTAGGTTGTTTATTCGAGATGTTTCCTGTTTCTTCAGGTAGGCTTGTATTGGTATAAACTTCCCTCTTAGCACTGCTTTTGCTGCGTCCCATAAGTTTTGGGTCGTCGTGTCTCCATTGTCATTTGTTTCTAGGTATTTTTTGATTTCCTCTTTGATTTCTTCTGTGATCACTTCGTTGTTAAGTAGTGTATTGTGTAGCCTCCATGTGTTTGTATTTTTTACAGATCTTTTCCTGTAATTGATATCTAGTCTCATAGCGTTGTGGTCGGAAAAGATACTTGATACGATTTCAATTTTCTTAAATTTACCAAGGCTTGATTTGTGACCCAAGATATGATCTATCCTGGAGAATGTTCCATGAGCACTTGAGAAAAAATGTGTATTCTGTTGTTTTTGGGTGGAATGTCCTATAAATATCAATTAAGTCCATCTTGTTTAATGTATCATTTAAAGCTTGTGTTTCCTTATTTATTTTCATTTTGGATGATCTGTCCATTGGTGAAAGTGGGGTGTTAAAGTCCCCTACTATGATTGTGTTGCTGTCGATTTCCCCTTTTATGGCTGTTAGTATTTGCCTTATGTATTGAGGTGCTCCTTTGTTGCGTGCATAAATATTTACAATTGTTATACCTTCCTCTTGGATCGATCCCTTGATCATTATATAGTGTCCTTCTTTGTCTCTTGTAATAGTCTTTATTTTAAAGTCTATTTTGTCTGATATGAGAATTGCTACTGCAGCTTTCTTTTGATTTCCATTTGCATGGAATATCTTTTTCCATCCCCTCACTTTCAGTCTGTATGTGTCCCTAGGTCTGAAGTGGGTCTCTTGTAGACAGCATATATATGGGTCTTGTTTTTGTATCCATTCATCCAGTCTGTGTCTTTTGGTGGGAGCATTTAATCCATTTACATTCAAGGTAGTTATCGATATGTATGTTCCTATTCCCATTTTCTGAAATGTTTTGGGTTTGTTATTGTAGGTGTTTTCCTTCTCTTGTGTTTCCTGCCTAGAGAAGTTCCTTTAGCATTTGTTGTAAAGCTGGTTTGGTGATGCTGAACTCTCTCAGCTTTTGCTTGTCTGTAAAGATTTTAATTTCTCCATCACATCTGAATGAGATCCTTGCTGGGTAGAGTAATCTTGGTTGTACGTTTTTCTCCTTCATCACTTTAAGTATATCCTGCCACTCCCTTCTGGCTTGCAGAGTTTCTGCTGAAAGATCAGCTGTTAACCTTCTGGGGATTCCCTTGTGTGTTATTTGTTGTTTTTCCCTTGCTGCTTTTAATATGTTTTCTTTATATTTAATTTTTGACAGTTTGATTAATATGTGTCTTGGCGTGTTTCTCCTTGGATTTATCCTGTATGGGACTCTCTGTGCTTCCAGGACTTGATTAACTATTTCCTTTCCCATATTAGGGAAGTTTTCAACTATAATCTCTTCAAATATTTTCTCAGTCCCTTTCTTTTTCTCTTCTTCTTCTGGGACCCCTATAATTCTAATGTTGGTGCATTTAATGTTGTCCCAGAGGTCTCTGAGACTGTCCTCAGTTCTTTTCATTCTTTTTTCTTTATCCTGCTCTGCAGTAGTTATTTCCACCATTTTATCTTCCAGGTCACTTATCTGGTCTTCTGCCTCAGTTATTCTGCTATTGATCCCATCTAGAGTATTTTTAATTTCATTTATTGTGTTTTTCATCGTTGCTTGGTTCCTCTTTTAGGATTTTGTATGTATAGTATCATGCCATCTGCAAACAGTGACAGTTTTACTTCTTCCTTCCCAACTTGGATTCCTTTTCCTTCTTTTTCTTCTCTTATTGCTGTGGCTAGGACTTCCAAAACTATGTTGAATAAAAGTGGTGAGAGTGGGCATTTTTGCTTTTTTTAATAGTTTGGTTAGCAAGAGGGGAAAGGGGGTTTATGGTAACAAGAGGAATCTTGAGGCTAAGAGGAGTACATTTTTCTCAAAATGTGAGAGATCTGAGCTTGTTTGGGGACTAAGGCATTAGGGTGTGTGGTGGGGTAAAATGACAGATCCTAGAAATTCTGAGAATAAGGATGGGTCAAAAGAACAAATGAATTTATTCTAGAATAGGAAGAGGGACACATTCTTTGAGACTGAAGGAAGAAAGGAAGGAGAGAGGCATTTTATTATCGTTAAATTTGTAGCTAGACATTCTGGAAGCTGAGGAAAATAATTCCTGATGGCTTTTGTGATGAAAAGGGCCTCTGATCATCTGCTAAGAGTGAAAGCAATGTGAGTCACGAAGAATGGAATAACTGTGGAAGAGAACTGAGGTGGAACTGGCCAAGAATGAATGAAAGAGACAGGGCAGAGCTGCATTTAGACAAAATGAATTTCTAGCTGTATGGTTTTTCTCAAAGCAACAAACTGATGCCTAGGTATAGAAGCAGAGAAAGTAAATTATAAGAGTGATATAAGCTGTGTTTCTCTAAGTGAATATGATGGAAGTACCAGAGTGTAAGGAGATTCAAAGGTGTTGATGAGACAGTAATTCAGATGATCAGTCATGAGGTTCAGGCTGGGGGAAGAAAGAAGTGTCCAGTTCCATATTTACTAGCAGTTGGAATCTGGGCAAGTTGCTGAAGATGATGTATGTGAAAAGTTTCTAACCAGGTACCTAATACATAATAGATTCTCACCAAATTTTAGTTTCTGCTCTCTCTTTTCCCTTCTAGGAGAAGTAATAAAGGTAGAGAGGCCAGTGCCACCAAGTAAATGACACATTCAGAGTCTCAATCTCCTTAACTGTTAAATGGGCATGATAATAATAACTGCTCTCTTTCCTCTATCTCAGGGACTCATTGTAAGTTGTAATATAATGTGAAATTATAATCAGTATAAATTGTAAAGTATTAGAGAAATGTAAGTTATTATGATTACAAATCCACATTATAGTCATGTAAATTTCATGGTCTTAATTATAAGATAGAGTTTAGTCATACCTATGAGTGAAAATATATTCTGCCATGTCATATCTTATTTTCAGAAATTGTATCCATGGTGCAAATAATAAAAGTAGCATGTGTTTTACTCCAGAATGATGGAAGAAGTATTATGATCATGTCATGAAGCTATTAATATAATGATTATACTATATGGTAGAAAGTGTAAAATATGATTTGGGAAATAGATAATAATGAGGATTGGTGGAAAGCTGACATTTTAAAAAAAAATCTTTATTGGAGTGTAATTGCTTTACAATGGTGTGTTAGTTTCTGCTTTATAACATATTGAAGCAGCTATACATATACATATATCCCCGTTATCTCCTCCCTCTTGCGTCTCCCTCCCAGCCTCCCTATTCCACCCCTCTAGGTGGTCACAAAGCACCGAGCTGATCTCCCTGTGCTATGTGGCTGCTTCCCACTAGCTATCTATTTTACATTTAGTGGTATACATAAGTCCATGCCTCTCTCTCACTTCATCCCAGCTTACCCTTCCCGCTCCGCGTGTCCTCAAGTCCATCCTCAACATCTGCATTTTTATTCCTGTCCTGCCCCTTGGTTCTTCTTAAACTTTTTTTTTTTTAGATTCCATATATATGTGTTACCATATGGTGTTTGTTTTTCTCTTTCTGACTTACTTCACTCTGTATGACAGACTCTAACTCCATCCACCTCATTACAAATAACTCAATTTCATTCCTTTTTATGGCTGAGCAATATTGCATTGTATATATGTGCCACATCTTTATCCATTCATCTGTCGATGGACACTTAGGTTGCTTCCATGTCCTGGCTATTGTAAACAGTTGCAATGAACATTGTGGTACATGACTATTTTTGAATTATGGTTTTCACAGGGAATATGCCCAGTAGTGGGATTGCTGGGTCGTATGGTAGTTCTATTTTTAGTTTTTTGAGGACCCTCCATACTGTTCTCCATAGTGGCTGTATCAATTTACATTCCCACCAACAGTGCAAGAAGGTTCCCTTTTCTACACACCCTCTCAAGCATTTATTGTTTGTAGATTTTTTTGATGATGGCCATTCTGACTGGTGTGAGGTGATACCTCACTGTAGTTTTGATTTGCATTTCTCTAAGGATTAGTGATGTTGAGCATCCTTTCATGTGTTTGTTGCCAATCTGTATATCTTCTTTGGAGAAATGTCTATTTAGGTCTTCTGCCCATTTTTGGATTGGGTTGTTTGTTTTTTTGATTTGAGCTGCATGAGTTGCTTGTATGTTTTGGAGATTAATCCTTTGTCAGTTGCTTCATTTGAAAATATTTTCTCCTATTCTGAGGATTGTCTTTTCGTCTTGTTTATGGTTTCCTTTGCTGTGCAAAAGCTTGGAAGTTTCATTAGGTCCCATTTGTTTATTTTTGTTTTTATTTCCATTTCTTTAGGAGGTGGGTCAAAAAGGATCTTGCTGTGATTTATGTCATGGAGTGTTCTGCCTATGTTTTCCTCTAAGAGTTTGATAGTGTCTGGCCTTACATTTAGGTCTTTAATCCATTTTGAGTTTATTTTTGTGTATGGTGTTAGGGAGTGTTCTAATTTCATTCTTTTACATGTAGCTCTCCAGTTTTCCCAGCACCACTTATTGAAGAGGCTGTCTTTTCTCCACTGTATATGCTTGCCTCCTTTATCAAAAATACGGTGACCATATGTGCGTGGGTTTATCTCTGGGCTTTCTATCCTGTTCCACTGATCAATATTTCTGTTTTGGTGCCAGTATCATACTGTCTTCATTACTTTGTAGTAGCTTTGTAGTATAGTGTGGAGTCCAGGAGCCTGATTCCTCCAGCTCTGTTTTTCTTTCTCAGGATTGCTTTGGCTATCCGGGGTCTTTTCTGTTTCCATACAAATTGTGAAAGTTTTTGTTCTAGTTCTGTGAAAAATGCCAGTGGTAGTTTGATAGGGATTGCATTGAATCTGTAGATTGCTTTGGGCAGCATAGTATTTTCACAGTGTTGATTCTTCCAATCCAAGAACATGGTATACCTCTCCATCTGTTTGTATCATCTTTAATTTCTTTCATCAGTGTCTTATAGTTTTCTGCATACATGTCTTTTGTCTCCTTAGGTAGGTTTATTCGTCGGTATTTTATTCTTTTTGTTGCAATGGTAAATGGGAATGTTTCCTTAATTTCTCTTTCAGATTTTTCATCATTAGTGTATAGGAATGCAAGAGATTTCTGTGCATTAATTCTGTGCCTGATACTTTACCAAATTCATTGATTAGTTCTAGTACTTTTCTGATAGTGTCTTTAGGATTCTCTATGTATAGTATCATGTCATCTGCAAACAGTGACAGCTTTATTTCTTCTTTTCTGGTTTGTATTCCTTTTATTTCTTTTTCTGCTCTGATTGCTGTCGCTAAAACTTCCAAAACTATGTTGAATAACAGTGGTGAGAATGGGCAACCTTGTCTTGTTCCTGATCCTAGTGGAAATGGTTTCAGTTTTTCACCATTGAGAACGATGTTTGCTGTGGGTTTGTCATATGTGGCCTTTATTATGTTGAGGTAAGTTCCCTCTGTGCCTACTTTCTGCAGGGCTTTTATCATAAATGGGTGTTGAATTTTGTCAAAAGCTTTTTCTGCATCTATTGAGATGATCATATGTTTTTTATCCTTCAATTTGTTAATATGGTGTATCACATTGATTGATTTGTGTATATTGAAGAATCCTGGCATTCCTGGGATACACCCCACTTGATCATGCTGTATGATCCTTTTAATGTGCTGTTGGATACTGTTTGCTAGTATTTTGTTGAGGATATTTGCATCTATGTTCAGTGATATTGGCCTGTAGTTTTCTTTCTTTGTGACATCTTTGTCTGGTTTTGGTATCAGGGTGATGGTGGCCTCGTAGAATGAGTTTGGGAGTGTTCCTCCCTCTGCAATATTTTGGAAGAGTTCGAGAAGGATAGGTGTTAGCTCTTCTCTAAACGTTTGATAGAATTCGCCTGTGAAGCCATCTGGTCCTGGGCTTTTGTTTGTTGGAAAATTTTTAATCACAGTCTCAATTTCAGTGCTTGTGATTGGTTTGTTTATATTTTCTATTTCTTCCTGGCTCAGTCTTGGAAGGTTGTGCTTTTCTACGAATTTGTCCATTTCTTCCAGGTTGTCCATTTCATTGGAATAGAGTTGCTTGTAGTAATCTCTTCATGATCCTTTGTATTTCTGCAGTTTCAGTTGTTACTTCTCCTTTTTCATTTCTAATTCCATTGATTTGAGTCTTCTCCCTTTTTTTCTTGATGAGTCTGGCTAATGGTTTATCAATTTTGTTTATCTTCTCAAAGAACCAGCTTTTAGTTTTATTGATCTTTGCTGCTGTTTTCTTTATTTCTTTTTCATTTATTTCTGATCTGATCTTTATGATTTCTTTCCTTCTGCTAATTTTGAGGGGTTTTGTTCTTCTTTCTCTAATTGCTTTAGGTGTAAGGTTAGGTTGTTTATTTGAGATGTTTCTTGAGGTAGGATTATATTGCTATAAACTTTCCTCTTAGAACTGCTGTTGCTGCATCCCATATGTTTTGGGTCATTTGTGTTTTCATTGTCATTTGTTTCTAGGTATTTTTTGATTTCCTCTTTGATTTCTTCAGCAATCTCTTGGTTATTAAGTAGTGTATTGTTTAGCCTCCATGTGTTTGTACTTTTTACAGATTTTTTCCTGTAATTAATATCTAGTCTCATAGCGTTGTGGTCGGAAAAGATACTTGTTACAGTTTCAATTTTCTTAAATTTACCAAGGCTTGATATGTGACCCAAGATATGATCTATCTTGGAGAATGTCCCATGAGCACTTGAGAAGAAAGTGTATTCTGCTGATTTTGGATGGAATGTCCTATAAATATCAATTAAGTCCATCTTGTTTAATGTATCGTTTAAAGCTTGTGTTTCCTTATTTATTTTCATTTTTGATGATCTGTCCATTGGTGGAAGTGGAGTGTTCAAGTCCCCTACTATGATTGTGTTACTGTCAATTTCCCCTTTTATGACTGTTAACATTTGCCTTATTTACTGAGGTGCTCCTATGTTGGGTTCATAAATTTTTACAATTGTTATATCTTCTTCTTGGATTGATCCCTTGATCATTATGTAGTGTCCTTCTTTGTCTCTTGTAATAGTCTTTATTTTAAAGTCTATTTTGTCTGATATGAGAATTGCTACTGCAGCTTTCTTTTGATTTCCATTTGCATGGAATATCTTTTTCCGTCCCCTCACTTTCAGTCTGTATGTGGCCCTAGGTCTGAAGTGGGTCTCTTGTGGACAGCATATATACGGATCTTGTTTTTGTATCCATTCAGCCCGTCTATGTCTTTTGGTTGGAGTATTTAATCCATTTTTATTTAAGGTAGTTATCGATATGTGTGTTCCTATTACCATTTTTTTTTTTTTTTTTTTTTTTTTTTCCCCTTCTTCATTTATTTTATTTTATTTTTTTCACACACACACACACTGTATTTTATTTTTACAAGAGATAAATCGACTGACACCAAGCATTGTACATGGATGACCACAACAAAAGCAACAATGATTGCAATTACCAAACATGAAACACACTCATACTATGTCATAGTATTGACATTCAGTCCAGTAATCCTCCACTGTAACAGCTCCTTTACTTTGCAGTGAAAATTGATTTGTATATTCTTTGCCTCTGAGTCCTTGTGGAATTTTTTTTTTTTTTTTTAAATTCAGACAGAAAGTCACAAAAATTATACTCATCCTCATCAGTTCACTCAGTCCCATGTAATTAATTTTTTTTTTTCATCTTGATCTTTTGTTAGCACTTTTATGAGTTCATCAGTTTTTCATTAGAGTTCTGAAAATGCTTATTCATTCAGTTCAGCAGTACAGTCCGTTACCAGAAACCTGTACTTGTCAGAGTCTTTTCCATGTATTTCTTGAAGATGAAACCCTTTTATAGGAACATATTTGCAAAATCATCAGAGTACACCCAGAACTGTCTGTAAATGACAAAAGACTTAAAAATGACCATGGTTAAAGATTTGATGACAGTTCATAATAATGCAGTTGACAAGAAAATTAGTTATTTCTGAGATATACATTTTAAAGTAATAAATAGGATTATTACTTATAACATTATACCAGAACATATAAGATTTTTAGAAATTTCATGTAATGTCTGAAACATTTATATTAACATATTTCCATACATATTTCCATACAAGTACAAATATAAGATTTTTAGAAATTTCATGTAATGTCTGAAACATTTATATTAACATATTTCCATACATATTTCCATACAAATACAAATATGATTTTTAGAAATTTCATGTAATGTCTGAAACATTTATATTAACATATTTCCATACATATTTCCATACAAATACAAATATAAGATTTTTAGAAATTTCATGTAATGTCTGAAACATTTATATTAACATGTTTCCATACAAATAACCCAATGAAAGTTTAGTATTAGTTGTTTTGTTTGTTTTTTTATACTGCAGGTTCTTATTAGGCATCAGTTTTATACACATCAGTGTATACATGTCAATCCCAATCGCCCAATTCAGCACACCACCATCCCCACCCCACCGCAGTTTTCCCCCCTTGGTGTCCATATGTCCATTCTCTACATCTGTGTCTCAACTTCTGCCCTGCAAACTGGCTCATCTGTACCATTTTTCTAGGTTCCGCATACATGCATTAATATACGATATTTGTTTTTCTCTTTCTGACTTACTTCACTCTGTATGACAGTCTCTAGATCCATCCACGTCTCAACAAATGACTCAATTTCGTTCCTTTTTATGGCTGAGTAATATTCCATTGTATATATGTACCACATCTTCTTTATCCATTTGTCTGTTGATGGGCATTTAGGTTGCTTCCATGACCTGGCTATTGTAAATAGTGCTGCAATGAACATTCGGGTGCATGTGTCTTTTTGAATTACGGTTTTCTCTGGGTATATGCCCAGTAGTGGGATTGCTGGGTCATATGGTAATTCTATTTTTAGTTTTTTAAGGAACCTCCATATTGTTCTCCATAGTGGCTGTATCAATTTACATTCCCACCAACAGTGCAAGAGGGTTCCCTTTTCACCACACCCTCTCCAGCATTTGTTGTTTGTAGATTTTCTGATGATGCCCATTCTAACAGGAGTGAGGTGATACCTCATTGTAGTTTTGATTTGCATTTCTCTAATAATTAGTGATGTTGAGCATCTTTTCATGTGCTTCGTGGCCGTCTGTATGTCTTCTTTGGAGAAATGTCTATTTAGGTCTTCTGCCCATTTTTGGATTGGGGTGTTTGTTTCTTTGATATTGAGCTGAATGAGCTGTTTATATATTTTGGAGATTAATCCTTTGTCCGTTGATTCATTTGCAAATATTTTCTCCCATTCTGAGGGTTGTCTTTTCGTCTTGTTTATGGTTTCCTTTGCTGTGCAAAAGCTTTGAAGTTTCATTAGGTCCCACTTGTTTATTTTTGTTTTTATTTCCATTACTCTAGGAGGTGGATCAAAAAAGATCTTGCTGTGATTTATGTCAAAGAGTGTTCTTCCTATGTTTTCCTCTAAGAGTTTTATAGTGTCCAGTCTTATATTTAGGTCTCTAATCCATTTTGAGTTTATTTTTGTGTATGGTGTTAGGGAGTATTCTAATTTCATTCTTTTACATGTAGCTGTCCAGTTTTCCCAGCACCACTTATTGAAGAGACTGTCTTTTCTCCATTGTATATCTTTGCCTCCTTTGTCATAGATTAGTTGACCATAGGTGCGTGGGTTAATCTCTGGGCTTTCTATCTTGTTCCATTGATCTATGTTTCTGTTTTTGTGCCAGTACCATATTGTCTTGATTACTGTAGCTTTGTAGTATAGTCTGAAGTCAGGGAGTCTGATTCCTCCAGCTCCATTTTTTTGCCTCAAGACTGCTTTGCCTATTCGGGGTCTTTTGTGTCTCCATACAAATTTTAAGATGATTTGTTCTAGCTCCGTAAAAAATGCCATTGGTAATTTGATAGGGATTGCATTGAATCTGTAGATTGCTTTGGGTAGTATACTCATTTTCACAATGTTGATTCTTCCAATCCAAGAACATGGTATATCTCTCCATCTGTTGGTATCATCTTTAATTTCTTTCATCAGTGTCTTATAGTTTTCTGCATACAGGTCTTTTGTCTCCCTAGGTAGGTTTATTCCTAGGTATTTTATTCTTTTTGTTGCAATGGTAAATGGGAGTGTTTCCATAATTTCTCTTTCAGATTTTTCATCATTAGTGTATAGGAATGCAAGAGATTTCTGTGCATTAATTTTGTATCCTGCAACTTTACCATATTCATTAATTAGCTCTAGCAGATTTCTGGTGGTAGTTTTAGGGTTCTCTATGTATAGTATCATGTCATCCGCAAACAGTGACAGTTTTATTTCTTCTTTTCCAATTTGTATTCCTTTTATTTCTTTTTCTTCTCTGATTGCCGTGGCTAGGACTTCCAAAACTATGTTGAATAATAGTGGTGAGAGTGGACATCCTTGTCTCGTTCCTGATCTTAGAGGAAATGCTTTCAGTTTTTCACCATTGAGAATGATGTTTGCTGTGGGTTTGTCATATATGGCCTTTATTATGTTGAGGTAGGTTCCCTCTATGCCCACTTTCTGGAGAGTTTTTATCAGAAATGGGTGTTGAATTTTGTCAAAAGCTTTTTCTGCATCTATTGAGATGATCATATGGTTTTTATTCTTCAATTTGTTAATATGGTGTATCACATTGATTGATTTGCGTATATTGAAGAATCCTTGCATCCCTGGGATAAATCCCACTTGATCGTGGTGTATGATCCTTTTAATGTGTTGTTGGATTCTGTTTGCTAGTATTTTGTTGAGGATTTTTGCATCTATATTCATCAGTGATATTGGTCTGTAATTTTCTTTTTTTGTAGTGTCTTTGTCTGGTTTTGGTATCAGGGTGATGGTGGCCTCATAGAATGAGTTTGGGAGTGTTCCTTCCTCTGCAATTTTTTGGAAGAGTTTGAGAAGGATGGGTGTTAGCTCTTCTCTAAATGTTTGATAGAATTCACCTGTGAAGCCATCTGGTCCTGGACTTTTGTTTGTTGGAAGATTTTTAATCACAGTTTCAATTTCATTACTTGTGATTGGTCTGTTCATATTTTCTATTTCTTCCTGGTTCAGTCTTGGAAGGTTATACCTTTCTAAGAATTTGTCCATTTCTTCCAGGTTGTCCATTTTATTGGCATAAAGTTGCTTGTAGTAGTCTCTTAGGATGCTTTGTATTTCTGCAGTGTCTGTTGTAACTTCTCCTTTTTCATTTCTGATTTTATTGATTTGAGTCCTCTCCCTCTTTTTCTTGATGAGTCTGGCTAATGGTTTATCAATTTTGTTTATCTTCTCAAAGAACCAACTTTTAGTTTTATTGATCTTTGCTATTGTTTTCTTTGTTTCTATTTCATTTATTTCTGCTCTGATCTTTATGATTTCTTTCCTTCTGCTAACTTTGGGTTTTGTTTGTTCTTCTTTCTCTAGTTTCTTTAAGTGTAAGGTTAGATTGTTTACTTGAGCTTTTTCTTGTTTCTTTAGGTAGGCTTGTATAGCTATAAACTTCCCTCTTAGAACTGCTTTTGCTGCATCCCATAGGTTTTGGGTCGTCGTGTTTTCATTGTCATTTGTCTCTAGGTATTTTTTGATTTCCTCTTTGATTTCTTCAGTGATCTCTTGGTTATTTAGTAACGTATTGTTTAGCCTCCATGTGTTTGTCCTTTTTACGTTTTTTTCCCTGTAATTCATTTCTAATCTCATAGCGTTGTGGTCAGAAAAGATGCTTGATATGATTTCAATTTTCTTAAATTTACTGAGGCTTGATTTGTGACCCAAGATGTGATCTATCTTGGAGAATGTTCCGTGCGCACTTGAGAAGAACGTGTAATCTGCTGTTTTTGGATGGAATGTCCGATATATATCAATTAAATCTATCTGGTCTATTGTGTCATTTAAAGCTTCTGTTTCCTTATTTATTTTCATTTTGGATGATCTGTCCATTGGTGTAAGTGAGGTGTTAAAGTCCCCCACTATTATTGTGTTACTGTCGATTTCCTCTTTTATAGCTGTTAGCAGTTGCCTTATGTATTGAGGTGCTCCTATGTTGGGTGCATATATATTTATAATTGTTATATCTTCTTCTTGGATTGATCCCTGGATCATTATGTAGTGTCCTTCCTTGTCTCTTGTAACATTCTTTAATTTAAAGTCTATTTTATCTGATATGAGTATAGCTACTCCAGCTTTCTTTTGATTTCCATTTGCATGGAATATCTTTTTCCATCCCATCACTTTCAGTCTGTATGTGTCCCTAGGTCTAAAGTGGGTCTCTTGTAGACAGCATATATATGGGTCTTGTTTTTGTATCCATTCAGCCAGTCTATGTCTTTTGGTTGGGGCATTTAATCCATTCACGTTTAAGGTAATTATCGATATGTATGTTCCTATGACCATTTTCTTAATTGTTTTGTGTTTGTTTTTGTAGGTCCTTTTCTCCTCTTGTGTTTCGCACTTAGAGAAGTTCCTTTAGCATTTGTTGTAGAGCTGGTTTGGTGGTGCTGAATTCTCTTAGCTTTTGCTTGTCTGTAAAGCTTTTGATTTCTCCATCAAATCTAAATGAGATCCTTGCCGGGTAGAGTAATCTTGGTTGTAGGTTCTTCCCTTTCATCACTTTAAGTATATCATGCCACTCCCTTCTGGCTTGCAGAGTTTCTGCTGAGAAATCAGCTGTTAACCTTATGGGAGTTCCCTTGTATGTTATTTGTCGTTTTTCCCTTGCTGCTTTCAATAATTTTTCTTTGTCTTTAATTTTTGCCACTTTGATTACTATGTGTCTCGGCGTGTTTCTCCTTGGGTTTATCCTGTATGGGACTCTCTGCGCTTCCTGGACTTGGGTGGCTATTTCCTTTCCCATGTTAGGGAAGTTTTCGACTATAATCTCTTCAAATATTTTCTCTGGTCCTTTCTCTCTCTCTTCTCCTTCTGGGACCCCTATAATGCGAATGTTGTTGCGTTTAATGTTATCCCAGAGGTCTCTTAGGCTGTCTTCATTTCTTTTCATTCTTTTTTCTTTAGTCTGTTCCGCAGCAGTGAATTCCATCATTCTGTCTTCCAGGTCACTTATCCGTTCTTCTGCCTCAGTTATTCTGCTATTGATTCCTTCTAGTGTAGTTTTCATTTCAGTTATTGTATTGGTCATCTCTGTTTGTTTGTTCTTTAATTCTTCTAGGTCTTTGTTAATCATTTCTTGCATCTTCTCAATCTTTGCCTCCATTCTTATTCCAAGGTCCTGGATCATCTTCACTATCATTATTCTGAATTCTTTTTCTGGAAGGTTGCCTATCTCCACTTCATTTAGTTGTTTTTCTGGGGTTTTTTCTTGTTCCTTCATCTGGTACATAGCCCTCTGCCTTTTCATCTTCTCTGTCTTTCTGTAACTGTGGTTTTTGGTCCACAGGCTGCAGGATTATAGTTTTTCTTGCTTCTGTTGTCTGCCCTCTGGTGGTTGAGGCTATCTAAGAGGCTTGATGGGAGGCTCTGGTGGTGGGTAGAGCTGACTGTTGCTGTGGCGGTCAGAGCTCAGTAAAACCTTAATCCACTTGACTGTTGATGGGTGGGGCTGGGTTCCCTCCCTGTTGCTGTGGCGGTCAGAGCTCAGTAAAACCTTAATCCACTTGACTGTTGATGGGTGGGGCTGGGTTCCCTCCCTGTTGGCTGTTTTGCCTGAGGCAACCCAACACTGGAGCCTACCCGTGCTCTTTGGTGGGGTTAATGGCAGACTCTGGGAGGGCTCACGCCAAGGAGAACTTCCCAGAACCTCTGCTGCCAGTGTCCTTATCCCCACGGTGAAACAGAGCCACCACTCGCCTCTGCAGGAGACCCCCCAACACCAGCAGGTAGGTCTGGTTCAGTCTCCCCCAGGCTCACTGCTCCTTCCCCTGGGTCCTGATGCACACATTACTTTGTGTGTGCCCTCCAAGAGTGGGGTCTCTGTTTCCCCCAGTCCCGTCAAAGTCCTGCAATCCAATTCCCACTAGGCTTCAAAGTCTGATTCTCTAGGAATTCCTCCTCCCGTTGCCTGACCCCCAGGTTGGGAAGCCTGACGTGGGGCTCAGAACCTTTACTCCAGTGGGTGGACTTCTGTGGTATAAGTGTTCGCCAGTCTGTGAGTCACCCACCCAGCAGTTACAGGGTTTGATTTTACTCTGCTTGCGCCCCTCCTACCGTCTCACTGTGGCTTCTCCTCTGTCCTTGGACGTGGGGTATCCTCCTTGGTGAAGTCCAGGGTCTTCCTGTCAATGATGGTCCAGCAGTCAGTTGTGATTCTGGTGCTCTCGCAAGAGGGAGTGACAGCACGTCCTTCTACTCCGCCATCTTGGTTAATCTCCCCTATTACCATTTTTAAAATTGTTTTGGGTTTGTTATTGTAGGTCTTTTCATTCTTTTGTGTTACCTGCCTAGAGAAGTTCCTTTAGCGTTTGTTGTAAAGCTGCTTTGGTGGTACTGAATTCTCTTAGCTTTTGCTTGTCTGTAAAGGTTTTAATTTCTCTGTCAAATCTGAATGAGACCCTTGCTGGGTAGAGTAATCTTGGTTGTAGGTTTTACCATGTCATCACTTTAAATATGTCCTGCCACTCCATTCTGCCTTGCAGAGTTTCTGCTGAAAGATCAGCTGTTAATCTTATGGGGATTCCCTTGTATGTTTGTTGTTTTTCCCTTGCTGCTTTTAATATGTTTTCTTTGTATTTAATTTTTGATAGTTTGATTAATATGTGTCTTGGCATGTTTCTCCTAGGATTTATCCTGTATGGGACTCTCTGTGCTTCCTGGACTTGATTAACTATTTCCTTTCCCATATTAGGGAAGTTTTCAACTATAATCTCTTCAAATATTTTCTCAGTCCCTTTCTTTTTTCCTTCTTCATCTGGGACTCCTATAATTCAAATGTTGGTGCATTTAATTTTGTCCCAGAAGTCTCTGAGACTGTCCTCAATTCTTTTCATTCTTTTTCCTTTATTCTGCTCTGCAGTAGGTATTTCCATTATTTTATCTTCCAGGTCACTTATCTGTTCTTCTGGCTCAGTTATTCTCCTATGGATTCCTCCTAGAGAATTTTAAATTTCCTTTATTGTGTTGTTCATCATTGTTTGTTTGCTCTTTAGTTCTTCTAGGTCCTTGTTAAACATTTCTTGTATTTTCTCCATTCTGTTTCCAAGATTTTGGATCATCTTTACTATCATTACTCTGAATTCTTTTTCAGGTAGACTGCCTATTTCCTCTTCATTTGTGTGGTCTGGTGGGTTTTTACCTTGCTCCTTCATCTGCTGTGTGTTTCTCTGTCTTCTCATTTTGCTTAACCTACTGTGTTTGGGGTCTCCTTTTTGCAAGCCCCAGGTTTTTAGTTCCCATTGTTTTTGGTGTCTACCCCCAGTGGCTGAGGTTGGTTCAGTGGGTTGTGTAGGCTTCCTGGTGGAGGGGACTAGTGCCTGTGTTCTGGTGGATGAGGCTGGATTTTGTCTTTCTGGTGGGTAGGACCGCGTCCGGTGGTGTGTTTTGGGGTGTCTGTGACCTTATTATGATTTTCGGCAGCCTGTCTTCTAATGGGTGGAGTTGTGTTCCTGTCTTGCTAGTTTTTTGGCATAGGGTGTCCAGCACTGTAGCTTGCTGGTCATTGAGTGGAGCTGGGTCTTAGTGTTGAGATGGAGATCTCGGGGAGAGCTTTTGCTGCTTGATATTGTGTGGAGCCGGGAGGTGTCTGGTGGACCAATGTCCTGAATTTTGCTCACCCACCTCAGAGGCAGAGGCCTGACACCCAACCAGAGCACCAAGACCCTGTCAGCCACACAGCTAAATCAGTGCCTCCCAACGTGATCCATGCATCGAAATTACTTGGAGTATCTTGTCCAGCTGCTAGTGGCTGCCAGCATTCCTAGGCTTGTGGCTACATCAGTCTTCAAGGTCAGCATCTTCAACTCTCTGCTCCATCTTCACATCACCTTCTCCTCTGTGTGTGGTTGGATTTCCTGGAAAGCTGGCTTATAATCAACTAGTTTAATTGCTGGGGAGGTGATAGGGGAAAATCTGCCTGCCAAGAAGACCTAGGTCAAGAAAAAACTGATTTCATAGCCAGGAGATGCTCATGGCAATGGGACATAAATGCTTCTGTCTCAATCTACTCTTAGGAATGGTCACCAGACCCTGTTTTATCCTCCTAAGGGAAGAAGTTGCCATCTAAAAGGTAGGAATAAGGAAAGATAGGTTTTTCCTCTGACAGATCCTTACTTATTACCTACATATAACTAAGTCACCTATAGATCCTCACTGACCTTATGAATAGTGTGATTTTAGGAACTCCAAAGATATTTTTCCACTTGCTTGATGATGTAAGAATTGTCACAGACTCATTTAAGATGGAAAGGTCTGGTTAAAATAATAGGTTAAAATTTATCCACACTGAACTAGTGAATGCCTAATTCCTGCTTTGATAGAGGGAAGAGGCTGGCTAGGCATAGAACACCTGAAATAGGGGTTGAGGAGGGGCAAAGTCACTAATGAGAGGGGAAAGACCACAGAAAGGGAGACTGGGAATACTGAAGAGAAACTAAACTGATTCCACAGATAGTCCTTTTTCTGCAGGGTGTGAACCCTGCAGCCATCACATGGCTCTACCACCCCTCCAGCCACATCTTTTAAAACCTGTCTTTGTTATTAAGGAGTTTCATCATCTGTGGATTGAGATTATTTCTATTATTACTTCTATATTATTATTTCTATAATTATTTCTATATTCTATCCAGAGTATAATTCTACCACACAATAATTTTTAAAACATTTTAAAAGTTTATTCCCAACCACATTAATTGTTAGATGACAAGAAGCCTATTCTATAATAAAAATAAATTTTTTATTGATTGTTGTCAGTAAAAATGTATGGCTTTGTGCAAGTTATCTAATCTTTCTCATCTTTCCTTATCTCCCTATAAAATTAGAGAAGTAGATGAGTTGATCTATAAAATCCCTTCTAATTCTAGATTTCTACCCTTCTATGATACAGAGTGAAAGGTATGTTAGACAATGACAAGATCCAATTTATTCAATAGTTGCCAATCAAAATACAGTGCAGTATATTGACCAAATTGGCTACAGTCCAAATGACTAGTCTGTTGCTAAATAATATGAAGATATCATAAAAAGTTAGTCAAAAGTTTTTCATCAGTTTTAGGAAGATAAAAATAAGCCAAATAAAGCCAGTGGAAGAAAGCAAGTGAAAGATTTTGAATTGAGGTTAGATTAGTTCTTCTAAAGGTACAATTCAGAGTGTTAGCTTCTCAGTATTTAAGATGTTACTCTAATGAGGCAGGTTATGGAAATATGTTGACTCATCCCAACAGAATGTTCAAACCTAGTAAAATAACAGCACTACATATTGAGAATTTCAGGATTGCAATTTTTGGTTTTCTCTAGCTTTAGTAATCTGTTGGTGAATAACCAGTCTAATTTTCAAGCCACATCTGTATGTATATAACTGGTTTGAAAAATTCAATGAAAAATATGTTTAAGCATCCAAATCTATAGAGTGATCATTTGTTGTTGTTGTTTCTTGTCTGCTTAATACCCCATAACAAGTTGAACATTTTTTAGCTATTTTAGCAAGTCATACACAGTCTTGTGCATATGATTACAAGTACTCCAAATTATTTTTCTTTCAAGGGCTCTGAAAGTATTTCCTCAGTTGATCTCTTGGGTCTCAGAAAAGTTACTTTCGTCTCTTGGGTCACCATAGAAGCAAGGAAGTCATGTTCATTTCCATGTACAATAAATCAATCAACGTTTATAGAACACCTATTTTGTTCTGGGCCTTAGACTAAGCAGTGTGGTGGATACAATGATGAATAAGAGATGATCTCTGCCCTCCAGGCAATCCAGGCTCTTAGATAAAAGGTACCAAACAGACAATACCAGGCAGCATATAATAAGTAGTGTATGAGTGGGCTGGGAAATAAGAGTTCTAGTGTTTTGAGGTGGGAGAGATCATTTTAACCTGAGGTGGTTAAAGAGGGCTTTGGGGAGTGTGTGGGGAAGGCCTGAACCTTGGAGGGCTGACAGCTTAAGGCAAGTAAGTAGAGAAGGGGAGAGCACACAGGCAGAGGAGACAGAGTGAAGAGTGATAGTGCAGTGCTGGTGATCTGGCCAGCCTTGGTGGGCTGTCCTCGATGTTGGGCCATGCTTAGGGCGCAGGGCTGGCCTAGGCCTTAACTGGAGACAGACATGTGGCTGATAGCAGAGGCAACAATGGGGTGGCAAAATGCCAGACTTCCTTCTTAAGTGAGATACAGCACTGGTGGGTTCCAGTCCTCTGGCTCAGAAAGCACCGGCACCTGGGTGGCTCCCTGGGCGCTGCTTCCCCTCGACTTGGAGGCAGGACCTTGGGGTGGAAGCAGCGCTGGAATCCGTGCTTTGCTGTGAACTAATTCTGTAAACTTTGTCAAGTCATTTATGTAACTGTGCCTCAGAGTCCTCTCCCTTTAAGGAAGACACCTGGACTAGGTCACCTCTGAAGTCTCCTTCGGTGTCTATGTTTGGTGTGTCTCTGTGGAGTAACTGCCTTCATCCTCCATAATGTAACTGAAGTACTCTTTATAAAGAGTAAGCTCATTAGCAAGGCTTTTTCATTGTTAAAAACAATAAAATTAGCTATTTTTATTATTCAAAATAGTAAACAAAGCTAAATAAAGCTTCTTTGCATATGGCCCTTATTAAATGCAGGTGAAAACAATGTAGGTTAATGATTAAGTCCACCATCTGGGTTCAAATCCTGGTCTTTTCAGTTACTAGCTTTGTGCCTTTGAGCAAGTTACTTAATTTTTCTAAGCCTCAGGTTTCTATATCTGTAAAAAGAGGATGACAATAGCACCTACAGATTGTGATTTACTGTAAGAGTGAGTACACACCAAAGTGCTTAGCGTGGTGCCTGGAATGTGGAAAGTGTCCAGTACATGTTAGCTCTTTTATCATTATTAATATAATACTGTTAGCTGTTGTCGGTCCTTATTCACTTTTTAAAGTGATTTTGAAGAATTAAGTAACATAGGAATTATATTATCAGGTAATTACAAACCTGGAAGTGTGGTATGTATTACAGATTGACAAGCAATAATAGAAAGAAACCCAGTAAGACTAGAAATTTGAAGCAGAAAATAACTAAAGTTTAAAATAGGAAGGAGCTAAGTGCCTGGAGATAAATGATTGGAAGCAGAGATATCCAGTGAAAGGCAGAAATGCCTCAAAAGCCCTAGAGTCACAGTAAACAGCACCTGGAAACTGAACCTGCAAAGTGATAAGATGATACAGTTCTGGACACATGACTATTAGAAAGGTGTTAACCAATAAAAAAAGAGTGGAAAGCAGAAAAAGAAGGCTCGAGGGGCTAAAATTTGATTGAAGATTTTTGAAAACTAGACATGTATATCACAGAGTAGCAGATCTGTCTTATAATATGCTTGTCAGGCTCGCAGATGGAAAAAATAGAAACATCGGGGAGGGAGATGAGATAAAAGAGTGGTGGGTACATGTTCTCTCTGCCTGTGGTGGGATCAGTTCAAGTAAAGGAAAGCATTTCTAATGGCCAGCCTCCCTAGGGACAAGAGAGAAGCCACTTACATCCCAACAGGACAAAGCCCCAGAGATCGCACTGTGGAATTGTCTGCAATTGGTGGGGACTAAACAAGGCAATGTTTCCAGTTACTGTGAAGCCATTCAAAATTGCTGCCCTCTCTGTGTCGGGACACCACTGTGACTCCACAGAAAGAAGGGCCTGTCCTGTCAGATTAGGAGGTAATATTTGCACAGTGTTTAACGTAGTGCTTGGCACTAATTAAGTGAGATATAAATGTTAAATAAATGAAATTAGAATTTCTGAACATATTTGGCAACCGAATCAGAATTCATTAGTCTTGTTTCAGGGATGAGCAGGTCTGCTTGCCAACTGAGAAGACAATCAATTATAAAGTCAAGCCAAGAAAATTCTTTTGGAAGCAGTGTCATTGCTGTGCCATGACTTATTAATATAACCAAAACTGGAGGTCAGTGTGTAGAGAACCCCTCTCCCTTCAGCCAGCTGGCAGAGCAAAAAGTTTTAGGAAGCAAACTATCCAAAATTTCACAAGACTTCTGTTTTGAGAGAGTATTATTACTAGAGCCTCTGGCATGCCTAGCTTCTCTCATCTCCATTAAACTTTCTCTCAACATTTAAGAGTTTACAGTTGACTGCAAAACGTTGGCTCCTTTTCATCTGCTCGCCTGCTGACACATATCTGTCTGCTGTCTGCTCCATTGTCCTGTCATTTCAAGGAGACCAGTCTACTCAGCATCACTAGGAAAGACCATTCCTTTTGGTAGGAAGCTAGGTTGGACTCTACCTCTTGATCATTGCCAGATAGATATTCACCTTGGAGGGAAGTTTGGTTATCAACATTACAGGTTCTTCTCTCCTCTAAAGAAGATCTCTCTGTTGCCTTCTCGCTTCATCTTTTTCCTCAAAGAAAATTGAGAGAACTCTGCTCAGGCCTTCTCCCCCCCCCACCCCACCCCCCAATAATCACTTATGGAAATCCCAATGGGTGATTGGACCAATTTGAAGTTAAGCTGATAGTGGGTCAGCCTCTGCAGACATTCTTCCAAGGCCATAGAATGTCTAATGTGACTCTATTCCTGACTCAACCTCCTGAGGAGGTTGGTGTGGTAGAAACTTAGTGCAAACAATGAATTCTGAGAAGTGCCCGTAACCAGTCTTTTGTTTACAAAAGACTTTCACTAGTGTTCTCTCGGGTAATTTTTACAACTCTCCCAAGTGGTGAGTCAGGGAAGCATTGCCAGTATCCTTTTACACATAGGTAAACATATCTTTAAGTGATTTGCCTGATATTACACATGTATTAAATGGTAGAGCCTGAACTCTAATCCTGGAGTTTTGAATGAAAGTTATGAGTTCTTCCTCCTTCCTAGGGTTGAATCTGATGTCCAGAAATGTAGAATATATTTTTACATTTCTACTAGATTAATCAGTTTTGATGTTATTTTGATGGTCAAGTTATAATCAATTTCCTCATAATGAGATGGAAGGTTTCTTTTGCAGTTTTTAACTCAGTGATTTGTTTAGTCCTTTCTTTTTTTCACCTTCCTTAACTCAGAAGATTCAGAACTCCCATTCATTTAGTTTATTATAAAAATAATAAAAAATTACAAAAAGCTTAAGAAGTAGAAAAAATTATTCCTAAGTCCTTCACCTAACCCAGTTTAGCATTTTATTCCCTTCTAGGCTTTGTTCAGAAACACAAGTTTTTAAACACAGTTGCAGTCACAGTGTAATTTAATTTTGTATTCTGCATTTCACTTCACATTATAGAATAAATGTGTTTCTCCACTACTGTACATCCATAGCACATGCCACTCCACAATTCAATCATTTCCATGTTGTTGGACTTCAAGTGGCTTCCAGTTTTTCCACTATCGTAAACACTGTTACAGTGAAAATCTTTCATCAAAAAGTTATTCTTTCATCTAAACATATCTTCGGATAAACTTCTACAAGTGAGCTTCTTGGTAAAAAAAGGTATGGGTCTTGTTTCACATTGCCAAATTTCTTTTTAAACATTTAAAAAAATGTTATATAAGTTTTTACTGCAATTAGCAAGGTGAGAGTATGTTTCACTGTGCCCTTGCTGATATTTGGAATTATCTTTTTACTTTTTCTTACTAGTTTAAGAAAAAAAAGGCTCCTGAATGTTTTCATTTGTGCTTTTCTGATTACTCTCAAGGTAAACATTTTCTCCTAGTTGTTTACTAGTTGTATTTTCTCTTTTAGTTTTGTAACTTTTAGTTTCTGATTCCAGAGATAATATATGTCCTGAATTTTATACAGGCAGACTTTCTGGAAGGATCAGCATTTATAAGGTGTGGGTTATTTTTAAATTTTTAAATGCATTCTCCAATTCCCAATAGAAGTATCTCTAGCTCTTTCTAAGTTGCAGAAATTCCTATGGGGATACCTGAGTATACCAGGGGTGTCTGATACACTAGGCTTGATGTGAACTTTTGCTGCTATGGAGTGACCTGCTGAAGTCTCTTCTGTATCAAACACTGATGTGGCATTGGTGGTGGTCAGGAGTGATTGGCAACAGCTTGAGTTTTTCAATCTAAATTTCATAAAAAAATTTTTTTTTTAATAAACATTCTAGGAAATAATGTCTATTTTTTCCCTTTGGTTTTGGTTAAGCACGGTTTTCCTCATGTTCAAGTGGGGAGAACTTTTGTAAAATGTTGCCTTTTCCTTATAGTATTAGAAAATCTGAAGCCATACTAGACACAGTTTAAAGAAAATAGTCTTTATGTTAAAATGTACATTTTCTGTGATTCATGGAATCTGTAACACCGATTAACAAGGCCTGTCACATGTGTCACACTTCCTCATACTTCAGTAACTTTGTACACACTGTTCTTTCTCCTGGAAAGCACTCCCTACTGGTTTTCCAGGCAGCCTCCTGTTCTTTCTTTAAGACTCTCTCAGTTAGTGTGCAGTTGTAATTATAGAAACCACATGAGCTAGTTTAAGTGAAAGGAATTTGACAAATTTACACATCTGTGTAATCACCATCACAATCAAGATGTTCATTTTCATCACTTCAAAAAATTCCCTTGTGTCCTCTCCCAATCACTCCCATCCCATCAGCCCTAGAAAATTGATCTATTTTCTGTCACTGTAAATTAGCTTTGTATTTTCTGAAGTTATATATGTATGTAATCATACAGTAGAAACTCTTTTGAATCTTCTTTTGCTCAGTGTAATGTTTTTGAGATTTGTCCACATTGTGGATTTTTGAAATTTGTTCATGTTGTGGAGTGTATCTGCAGTTAATATCTTTGTATTGTGGAATAACATTCTATTGTATGGATAAACACAACATGTTTATCTATTTACCTGTTCATGGACATTTGGGATGCTTCTAGTTGGAACTATTAAAAAGTAAAGGTGTATAAGGTTATTGCACAAAAGTCAGTTGCTTTCCTTCACACCAATAATGAACAAGTGGAATTAGAAATTAAAAACACAATACTATTTACATTAGCACCCCCCCCCCAAATAAAATATTTAGGTATAAATCTAGAAAAATATGTACAAGGTTTGTATGAGGAAAACTACAAAACTTTAATGAAAGATATCAAAAGAGAACTAAATAAATGAAGAGATACTCCATGTACATGGATAAGAATACTCAATATTGTTAAGATGTCGCTTCATCCCAAATTGGTCTATAGATTCAGTGCAATCCCAGTAAAAATTCTGGCAAGTTGTTTTATGGATATTGACAAATTGATTCTAAATTTTATATGGAGAGGCAAAAGACCTAGAGTAGCCAACACGATAATGAAGGAAAAGAACAAATTTGGAGGACTGATGCTATCTGAATCTGACTTACTATAAAGCTACAGTAATCAAGACAGTATGGTATAGGTGAAAGAATAGACAAATCAATGGAAGAGAATGGAGAACCCAGAAATAGAACCCCATGAATAACTGATTTGTCAACTGATCTTTGGCAAAGGACCAAAGGCAATACAATGGAGCAAAGATAGTCTCTCCCACAAATGATGCCAGAACAACTAGACATCCACATTGCAAAAAAAAAAAATGAATCTAGACACAGACCTTACACTCTTCCCCAAAATTAACTCAAAATGGATCATAGACCTTAATGTAAAACACAAAACTAAAAAGCTCCTAGAAGATAACAGGGAGAAAACCTAGATGACCTTGAGTATGGTAATGCCTTTTTAGATACAACACCAAAGACACAATCCTCTCAAGAAATAATTGATAAGCTGGACTTCATTAAAATTAAAAATTTCTGCTCTGTGAAAGACAATGTCAATAGAATTAAAAAACAAGCCAAAGACTGGGAGAAAATATTTGCAAAAGACATCTGATAAAGTACTGTTAACCAGACTATACAAAGAACTCTTAAAACCCAACAATAAGAAAACAAACAACCCAATTAAAAAATGGGCCAAAGACCTGAACAGAAACTTCATCAAAGGAGATATAAAGATGGCAAATAAGCATGTGAAAAGATGCTCCACATCATATGTCATAAGAGAATTGAAAATTAAAACAACAATGAGGTATGACAACACACCTTAGAATGGCCAAAATCCAGAACATTGACAACATCAAATGCTAGTGAAGATATAGAGCAACAGGAATTCTCATGCATTGCTGGTGGGAACGCAAAATGATACAACCACTTTGGAAGACAGTTCAGTGGTTTCATACAAAACTAAACATACTTTTATCATCTGATCCATCAATCTCGATCCTTGGTATTTACCTAAAGGAGTTGAAAACTTATGTCCAGACAAAAATATATACGTGGATGTTTATAGCAGCTTTATTCATAATTGCCAAAACTTGGATGCAACCAAGATGTTCTTCAGTAGGTGACTAGATAAATAGATCTAGGCAATGGAATATTATTCAGCACTAGAAAGAAATGAACTATCAATTTTTGAAAAGACATGGAGGAAAATTAAATGCATATTACTAATTAAAGCCAATCTGAAAAGGCTACATACTGTGTGATTCCAACTATATGGCAGTCTGGGAAAGGCACAATTATGGAGATAGTGTAAAGATCAGTGGTTTCCAGGGGTGGGGTGGGGGAAGGAATGAATAGGCAGAGCATAGAAGATTTTTAGGAGAGTAGAAATATGATGTGTCAATGTAGGTTCATTCTTGGTAACAGATGTACCATTCAGATGAATGATATTGATTATAAGGAAGGCTATGCATGTGTGGGAGCAGGCAGTATATGGGAAATCTCTATACCTCTCAATGCCTTGCTCTCAATTTTGTTGTGAACCTAAAACTGCTACAAATTTTTTTCTTAAAAATATGAAGGAGCTGTGAACATTTTTCTGTAGTTATTTGTGTAAACATATGTTTTCACTTCTTGGTAAATATCTTTGAGTGGGATTGTTGAGTTATATGTTAAGTGCATGTTGATAAGAAACTGCCAAAATTTTCTCCAAAGTGGCTGTACCATTTTACATTCCCACCAGCACTATGTGAGAGTTTCAGTTGTTCCACATCCTTACCAACACTTGGTGTTGCCAGATATTGTAATCTAAGGCATTCTAATAGGTATGTGGTGGTATCCCATTCCCGTTTTAACTTTCCTTTCCCTAATAAGTAATGATGTTGAACATTTTAAATTAGTTTTAATAATGTTAAAAATGTTTAACATTTTAAATATTTTAATTAATATATGAATTGGACATTTTTATATATTCAATTTTTCTTTTTGAAAACATATCAATTTTTTCTTTTATGGCTTATTTGTATATGTTTGTCATTTAAGAAATCTTTGTCTACAGTAAGATCATGTAGATTTTCTTCACTGATTTTTTTCCAGAAGTTTTACACAGTTTTAACTTTTATATTTAGGCCTATGAGCCATTTTATATCAACGTTTGTGTGAAATAAAGGTGGAGGCATATTTCTTTCCATATAGATATCCAGTTTCCCATCACAATTTGTTAAAGAGACTATTCTTACCCCAATGTTCATTGCAGCACTATTTACAATAGCCAAGACATGGAAGCAACATAGATGTCCATCAACAGATGAATAGATAAAGAAGATGTTGCATACACACACACACACACTCATACACACACCAGTGGAATGTTACTCAGCCATAAAAAAATGAAATAATGCCACTTGCAGCTACATGGATGGACCTAGAGATTATCATACTAAGTGAAGTAAGTCAGACAGAGAAAGACAAATATCATATGATGTTGTTTATATGTGGAATCTAAAAAAAAAAAAAAAATACAAATGAACTTATTTCCAAAACAGAAAGAGACTCACGGGCACTTCCCTGGTGGCACAGTGGTTAAGAATCTGCCTGCCAATGTAAGGGACAGGGGTTCGAGCCCTGGTCCGGGAAGATCCCACATGCCATGGAGCAACTAAGCCCGTGCGCCACAACTACTGAAGCCCACGCACCTAGAGCCCGTGCTCCGCAGCAAGAGAAGCCACCGCAATGAGAAGCCCGCACACTGCAACAGAGTAGTCCCACTCACCGCAACTAGAGAAAGCCTGCATGCAGCAACAAAGACCCAACCCAGCCAACAATAAATTAATTAAATAAATAAATTTTAAAAAAGAAAAAGAAAAAAAAGAAACTCACAGACATAGAAAACAAATTTATGGTTACCAAAGGAGAAAGGCACAGGGAGGAGATAAATTAGGAGGTTGGTATTAACATATACACATTACTATATATAAGATAACCAACCAACCTACTGTATAGCACAGGGAACTATACTCAATATTTTGTAATAACCTATAAAGGAAAAGAATCTGAAAAAGAATATGTATATGTGTGTGTATATATAACTGAATCACTGTGCTATACACCTGAAACTAACATAATATTGTCAATCAACAATACTTCAATAAAAATAACTAAATAAATAAAAATTTTTAAAAATAAAATAGGAAAAAAAAGAGAGACCATCCTTTTCCCACCTAATTATCTTGGTACCTTTGTTGGAAAACCAAGTGACCATAAATGTGAGGTTTAATCCTGTATATTCTATTTTGCTCCTTTGATCTCTTTGTCTATTCTTTTGCCAATATTAGAGTGTCCTAACTCTTATAAGTTTATAATAAGTGTTTGTTATTTACTTTTGTTCTCATTTTTCCCTTTGTGGTTTGATGATTTTCTTTTGTATTATGCTTGAGTTCCTTTCTTTTTTGTTTTTGTGAATCTATTGTATGTTTTTGATTTTTGGTTATCCTGGCTTTCAAGTATGTTGACGCATAACTAAATCTATTTTCTTTAATAGTCATGTAAGTTCAAACACATTCTGAAAGATCTATATTTTCTCCTCTCCCCCACATTTTGTGACTTTGATGTCTTGTTTTACATTTTCATGTTTAACCTTTTCCTGTTAATTATAGTTATAATCGTTTTTCATGTGTTTGTTGGCCATTTATATATCTTCTTTGGAGAAATGTCTGTTCAAGGCCCATTTTTGAATCAGGTTTTTTTTTTTTATTGTTGAGGTTTAGGAGTTCTTTATATATTTTGGATATTAATCCCTTATGGCTGATTCACTTTGTTGTGCAACAGAAACAATGCAATCCCTATCAAACTGCCACTGGCATTTTTCACAAAACTAGAAGAAAAACTTCACAATTTGTATGGAAACACAAAAGACCCCGAATAGCCAAAGCAATCTTGAGAAAGAAAAATGGAGCTGGAGGAATCAGGCTCCTGGACTCCACACTATACTACAAAGGTACAGTAATCAAGACAGTATGAAATTGGCACAAAAACAGAAATATAGATCAATGGAACAGGGTAGAAAGCCCAGAGGTAAACCCACGCACATATGGTCACCTTATTTTTGATAAAGGAAGCAAAAATATAAAGTGGAGAACAGACAGCCTCTTCAATAAGTGGTGCTGGGAAAACTGGACAGCTACATGAAAAGAATGAAATTAGAACACTTCCTAACACCATACACAAAAATAAACTCAAAATGGATTAAAGATCTAAATGTAAGGCCAGACACTATAAAACTCTTAGAGGAAAACATAGGCAGAACACTCCATGACATAAATCACAGCAAGATCCTTTTTGACCCACCTCCCAGAGAAATAGAAATAAAAACAAAAATAAACAAATGGGAGCTAATGAAACTTAAAAGCTTTTGCACAGCTAAGGAAACCATAAAAAAGACAAAAAGACAACCCTCAGAATGGGAGAAAATATTTGCAAATGAAGCAACTGACAAAGGATTAATCTCCAAAATATACAAGCAACTCATGCAGCTCAATATCAAAAAAAATAAACAGCCCAATCCAAAAATGGGCAGAAGGCCTAAATGGACATTTCTCCAAAGAAGATATACAGATTGCCAACAAACACATGAAAGGATGCTCAACATCACTAATCATTAGAGAAATGCAAATCAAAGCTACAATGAGGTATTACCTCACGCCTGTCAGAATGGCCATTATCAAAAAATCTAGAAACAATAAATGCTGGAAGGGGTGTGGTAAGAAGGGAACCCTCCTGCATTGTTGGTGGGAATGTAAATTGATACAACCACTATGGAAAACAGTATAGAGTTTCCTTAAGAAACTAAAAATAGAACTACCATATGACCCAGCAATCCCACTACTGGGCGTATACCCTGAGAAAACCATAATTCAGAAAGAGACATGTACTACAATGTTCATTGCAGCACTATTTACAATAGCCAGGACATGGAGCCAATCTAAATGTCCACCGACAGATGAATGGATAAAGAAGGTGTGACACATATATACAATGGAATGTTACTCAGCCATAAAAAGAAACAAAACTGAGGTATTTATAGTGAGGTGCATGGACCTAGTGTCTGTCATACAGAGTGAAGTAAGTCAGAAAGAGAAAAACAAATACCATATGCTAACACATATATATGGAATCTAAAAAAAAAAGATGGTACTGATGAACCTAGTTGCAGGGCAGGAATAAAGATGTAGACATAGAGAATGGACTTGAGGACACGGGGTGGGAGGGGGAAGCTGGGGTGAAGTGAGAGTAACATCGACATATATACACTACTGAATATAAAATTGTTAGCTAGTGGGAAGCAGCAGCATAACACAGGGAGATCAGCTCGGTGCTTTGCGATGACCTAGAGGGGTGGGATAGGGAGGATGGGAGGGAGACTCAAGAGGGAGGGTATATGGGGACATATGTATGCACATGGCTGATTCACTTTGTTGTACAACAGAAACTAACACAGTATTGTGAAGCACTTATACTCCAATAAAGATCTATTTAAAAAATTAAAATGGAAAAAAAATATATATATATATATATAATTTACAAATATTTTCTCCCATTCTGAAGGTTATCTCCTTTTCTCTTGATAATGCCTTTTAACACAACTTCTGGTTTAGTTGATTTTCTCTGTTGTTTTTCTATTCTTTGTTTCATTTATCTCTGCTCTAGTCTCTATTATTTCCTGCCTTCTGCTAGCTTTGGGTTTATTTTGTCCTTTTTTTTTTCTAGTTCCTTAAGTGGTCAAGTTATGTTGTTGATTTGTGATCTTTCTTGTTTTTTAATGTAAGTATTTATAGTTATAAATTTCCCTCTTAGCACTGATTTCACTGTGTCCCATAAGTTTTGGTATGTATGTTTTCATTTTCATTCATCTCTAAGTATTTTCTGTTTTCCTTCTTGATTTCTTATTTGATCCATTGGTTATTTAACAGTATGTTTAATGTCCAGAATTTTGTGACATATTTAACAGTATGTTTAATGTCCAGTTTTTCTTTTCTTATTGATTTCTAACTTTATCCCATTGTTGCCAGAGAAGATAATTAGCACAATATCAGTCTTTTAAGATATATTGAGACTTAGTTTGTGGCCTAACATATGGGCTATCCTGGGAGATGTCCCATGTGCACTTGAGGAGAATGTGTATTCTGTTGCTGGGTAAAGTATTCTATATATGTCTCATATTTGGTTGGTTTATTATGTTGGTTAAACCCTCTGTTCCTTAATTATCTTCTATCTGGTTGTTCTGTCCACTATTGTGAGTGGGATGTTGAAGTCTTTAGCTATTATTATAGAGCTGCCTGCCTATTTCTCCCTTCAATTCTGTAAATTTTTGATAGTTGTCATTTGGTGTGTAAATGTTTGTAATTGTTATGTATTCTTGCTATACTGAAGATTTTATTAATATATAATGTCCTTCTTTGTCTCTTGTAACATTTTTGGATTTAAGGTCTATTTTGTCTCATTAGTATAGCCACCTGTGTTCTCTTTTGGTTATTATTTTCATGGAATATCTTTCTCTTTCAATCTGTTTGTGTCTTTGCATCTCAAGTGAGTCTCTTGTAGAGAGCATATAGTTGGATCATAAGGTTTTTTATTCATTCTGTCAATCTCTGTCTTTTGATTGGAGAGTTTAATCCATTTACATTTAAAGTAATTACTGGTAAGGAGAGACTTACTTCTGTCATTGTGCTTTTTGTGTTTTATATGCCTTTTAGTTTTTTGGTTTCATGTTTCCTGCATTACTGTCCTTTGCGTTTACTTGATATTTTGTAGTAAACTATTTAAATTTCTTTGTCATTTCCTCTCATGTATATTCTGTGGCTATTTTCTTTGTGGTTACCATGGGGATTACAAAACTTATAACACTCTAATTTGAATATATGCCAGCTTAACTTCAGTAACATGTGGTAGGTCTGGGATAGTCTTCACTCTAGGAATAATTCATCCCCACTACTAAGGTGTGATTTAATGGAGTCTCCTATAAATATTGTAAGTGATCACCAAGGATTCTATTTTGTTTGGTTAGAGTTTGAACATCTCACTGCTTTGTGTGACTTGTGGGAATTGTTTACCTTACAAGCCTCTACTCACGCCTTGGCTAGCCTTGTGGAGTTTTACTCTACACATGCATAACTATGTAATCACCAAGACTCCAGATGATCCTTTGCTGATTTCTGGAGCTGTTTTTCTATGTAGCACACTTCTTTCAAGAACTCTGCCCTGAAACATCCAGCCACTTCAGCCTCCCTGAATCCCAATTTCCTCAACTTAATGGAGGAGCTCTAGTTGAGTTCTTTCTCCCATCATGCATAGTCTGAAAATTGGCTCCAAGCAGTCAGCCAGAGTGATAATGTACTTGTTTGTTTTTCTCTTGGGGATCATTGTCCTGAACTATTTGCTATCCAATATCTGACAACAGTTTTGTACAGCTTTCTAATTGTTTATGTTGTGAGGTTAACTCAGGGCTTTCCTTACTTCACCATGGAAAGAAGTAGAAGATTTTGGGCTCTTAACAATGCCAATTAGGTATGTTTTGGACAGAGGAGGAGAAGAGGCTCATGGTTAGTTAAGATTGCAGGGGAAAGCAACTTCAGAAAATATAATTAGTTACTTTAAGGAAGATCTTGCCTGAGCACCTGGGCTCATATATCTTTCCTTAAAATAGTTCCAAAGTACTCCGGTTGAATATAAGTGGTATCTGGATTTTTGTTTCTGTCTGAAATATTCTTTAATTTACCATCTTAATACATGTCTTTCTATTATCACTCAGAACTGTTATATTTATGAATGTGACTGATTCAACCAGAGCATTTGTCCATTCTACTAATTTGAGTGTTTACTGTGGAAAGGTGTTTGTCATGTGTTTTTCTCACTAAATTAAGTTGGGAGGCATTCAGCAAAATAGGTGCTATGATGATGATATGACTTTTAACATTAAATAAGAACAGCTCAGGGTATCTAATAGTTGAAATTAAAGTATTATTTTCTTAGCTGTCATGCTGTCCTCTTGAGAATTCAACAATGTTAGCTGATCTTGAGATGTTTTGCATTCACAGGAACCCTTAAGAACATTTATCCATCCCCTAGAAAATTAAGTCATCTCTTGACTCCCCACTTGGTATAATAAAATTTGGAATTGAAAATAATAATAATAGAAATTATTTTATTCAGGAGGATTTTCCCTAGTTAACAAAACTTGTCTAAATTAGCTCTGAAGCATGTAGGGGTTCCAGACATTACAGATAATTTTGCTAAATTCCTCTTATTATTAATTCTGTTAACCAATACTAAAAGCTGATACTATTTACACATTTCATTTAAATCAATCTTGTCATTGATTGTTAGATGTAAAGAAGAATGCTGTAGACTAAAAAAATCTTCTGTCCTCTTGATGTATATAATATTTTTCTGTGCTTCCTGAAAGAATTTTTTTTTTTAATTTTATTTTAATTAATTAATTTATTTGTTGGCTGTGTTGGGTCTTCGTTTCTGTGCGAGGGCCTTCTCTAGTTGCGGCAAGCGGGGGCCACTCTTCATCGCGGTGCGCTGGCCTCTCACTATCGCGGCCTCTCTTGTTGCGGAGCACAGGCTCCAGACGCGCAGGCTCAGCAGTTGTGGCACACGGGCTTAGTTGCTCCACGGCATGTGGGATCCTCCCAGACCAGGGCTCGAACCCGTGTCCCCTGCATTGGCAGGCAGATTCTCAACCACTGCGCCACCAGGGAAGCCCTGAAAGAACTTTTTAAGCCATATTCGTATATAAAGTATATTTTTAAAAGTTGCATATTACTGGGAGTGGTGACCAAGATGTCAGAGTAGGAAGATCCTGAGCTCACCTCCTCCCATGGGCACATCAAAATTACAACTACTTACAGAGCAACTGTCAATGAGAAAAACATGAAGACTAGCAGAAAAGATTTTCCACAACTAAAGATATGAAGGAGGAACCAAAACGAGACAGATAGGTGGGGTAGAGATGCAGTATAGTTGAAACCCACACCCCCAGGTAGGTGACCCACAAACAGAAGGACATTACAATTACAGAGGTTTTCCCCAAGGAGTGAGGGGTCCAAGCCCTACATTGGTCTCCCCAGCCAAGGGGTCCTGCACCAGGAAGATGAGTCCCCAAAACATCTGGCTTTGAAGGCCAGTGGGGCTTACATATGGGAGAGCCAGATGACTGTAGGAAACAGAGACCTCTTAAAGGGCACACACAAAATCTCACATGCTCAGAAGCCCAGTGCAAAGGCAGTAATTTTTTTTTTCTTCTTTTTTTGCCACACCACATGACATGCGGGATCGAACCTGTGCCCTCTGCAGTAGAAGTGCAGAATCTTAACCACTGCACCACCAGGGAAGTCCCTAGAGGCAGTAATTTAGAAGGAGCCTGGGTCAGACCCACTTGCTGATCTTGAGGTGCCTGATAAAGGGATAGGAGGCAACTAGGGCTCACCCTGGAAACACAGATGCTGGCGGCAGCCATTTTGGGGAGCTTGTTCAACCATGAAGACACTGGTACTGTCAAGTGCCATTTTGAAGTCCTCCCTCTAGTCTATTAGTGCTGGAAGGTTACCTGCCCACCAGTGGGCCAACACCAGTCTGGGACCCCCTGATCCCCACAGCAAGCCTCTCTGGGACCTGGCCCCACCCACCAGCAGGCCAGCACCAGCTCAGGGCCCCTCTGGCCTTACAGCCAGTCATGCCAGGACCCAGCCACATGCACCAGTGAGCTGGCAGCCACCACTCAAGGCAGAGTCTGGCAGCCAACTGAGCCAGTATGTCCACAATAGTTGGCCCCACCACAACAGAGGGGCCCACACAGCCCACATAAGAGGCACCCCTAGTGCATATAGCTCTGGTGACTAAAGGGGAGTGTGCTGCTGTGTCCCATAGACGTCTCTTACATAAGTCCACTTCTTGAAGATTGGGAAACATAACCAACCAACCTAATACATAGAAATGAACACAGAGAAATTAGGCAAAATGAGGGGACAGAGGAATATGTTCCAAATGAAGGAACCAGACAAAATCCCAGAAGGAGAACTAAATGAAGTAAAGATAAGCAATCTATCCAATAAAGAGTTCAAGTTAATGATCATAAAAATTCTCAGTGAACACAGGAGAAGAGTGGATGAACACTATAAGACTATAGACTATAAGACATTGAGGAAAGAAAATCAAGATGACAAAAACAAATGGAAGGATACACTGTGTTCATGAATTGAAAGAATTTATATTGGTAAAATGACCATACTCTCGAAGGCAGTCTACAGATTCAATGCAGTCCCTATCAAAATACCAATGGCATTTTTTCCCATAGAACTAGAATAAATAATTCTAAAATTTGTGTGGAAACACAAAAGACCTTGAATAGCCAAAACAATCCTGAGAAAGAAGAGCAAAGCTTCATGTATCACACTCCCTGATTTCAAACTATATTACAAAGCTACAGTAATCAAAACAGTTTGGTGCTGGTACAAAAGCAGACACATAGATCAATGGAACAGAACAGAGAGCCCAGAAATAGACCCACACTTATATGGTCGATTAATCTATGATAAAGAGGACAAGAATATATAATGGGGAAAAGACAACCTTTTCAATAAATGGTGTTGGGAAAACTAGACAGCTACATGCAAAACAATCAAACTAGACTACTTTCTCACACCATATACAAAAATAAACTCAAAATGGACTAAGGTCTTAAATGTAATACTAGAACATCAAACTCCCAGAAGAAAACATAGGCAGTATGCTCTTTGATATTAAAAGATATTTGCAAATGATATATCTGATAAGGGTTTAAATTCAAAATATATAAAGAACTCGTACAACTCAACATAAAATAAGCAAACAACGCAATTAAAAATAGACATATTTCCAAAGAAGATATACAGATGGCCAACAGACACCTGAAAAGATGTTCAACACCATCAGAGAAATGCAAATCAAAACCACAATGAGATATCATCTCACACCTGTCAGAGTGGCTATTATTAAAAAGACAAAAAATAATAAGTGTTGGCAAGGATGTGGAGAAAAGAGAACACTTGTACACTGTTGATGGGATTGTAAATTGATACAGAATTTGATGATATAGAATTGATGGAAAACAGCATGGAGGTTCCTCAAAAAATTAAAAATAGAACTACTATACAATTGAGCAATTCCACCTCTGGGTATTTTTCAGAAGAAAACAAAAACACTAATTCGAAAAGATATATGCACCCCAGTGTTCATTGCAGCATTATTTCCAACAGCCAAGATAATGGAAGCAACCTACGTGTCCACTGATAGATTAATAGATAAAGAAGATGTGGCATATATGTACAGTGGAATATTCCTTGACCATAAAAAGAATGAAATCTTACCATTTGCAACAACATCGATAGACCTAGAGGGTATTAAGCTAAATGAAGTAAGTCGACAGAGAAAGACAAATACCATATGATTTCACTTACATGTGCAATCTGAAAAACAAAACAAACATAACAAAACAAAAACAGACTCAGATACAGGGTCTGTTTCTAGTGTGATCAAACTCTAGTGTGATTGCTAGAGGGGAGGACAGTGGGGAAATGAATGAAATGGGTGAGGGATTAAGAGGTACAACCCCAGTTACAATATAAAGAAGTTATGGGGTTGTAGTGTACAGCACAGGAAATATAGTCAATAATATTGTAGTAATTTTGTAGGGTGACAGATGGTAACTAGTCTTATCCTGGTGATCATTTTATAATGTATAAAAATATCAAATCACTATGTTGTATATAGCTGAAACTAATATAATATTGTAAGTCAGTTATACTTCAATAATTTTTTTAAGTCACGTTACTCTTGTGAATACCCAAAGAGGAAAATATACATGAAATAAATTGGCTAAGATATTCGTAAAGTTATACATACATCTCTATATGTGAGATAGGCTCTTTTAATTCCCTATTTAACTTAAAAAATTAACATTAGTGTTTATCCACATAATATTCTATCAAGAGGATTGGTGATACAGCATTTCTTAAAGAAAATTTGTTTTAGTCTCTGGAATTTTCTTCCAAGCTTCTGATACAAGTTCTGCAAGTTTTGCTGCTGGACCTTTCTTAAACACACTAGAAAGTTTTCAGACAGCAAGCATGACTTGTATTCCTTTGTAAAATAGGCTTCAAATGAGTTTGTAGTCATTTAGGCCTCATAGTTGAAATGACCATGTTCATGCACATACAGACAATAACAACTAATAACAACTACATCATGATTGCTCACCAGATTTCTTCTGTAAGAGACAAAAATTGTAAGATACAGCCCTTTCTCAGGCTGTGAAAAAAAGTGTTCATTTTTAATTGGATAAAATATGGTATTCTTCCTTTCTCCTTTATCTGCTCTTTCCCTCTTCTTTCTCTCCTCTTTCCCTGAACGGCAATAAATGCTATGAGGGTGGTCATCGATTGGGGGGAAAAAAAGAAACAGAAGCAGACAAATCTAATACTAATAATAAGAATTTTGGTAGAGGTAGGAACACAGTGCTGTGGGAACATGGAAGAAGGAATAACAAATTAATGCTATCTGTAAATGACCTACCACAGCAATAATGTAAAGATGGGTCTTGAGAATGAATAAAGGCCTTTCAACCATAGAAATGGAGGAAAGGCTGACTGGGCAGAGAAAACACCTTAAGGGAATATAAAGTGTGATATACCTAAGTAAGAATAGGTCTTGTTTATTTATTATTCTGTAATGGATGCAGTTAACTGATAAGTCCAGACTGAATAATATAATCTTGAATGCAGTAATTACTGAGACTACTTGATTATAGATGTTTCATTTTAACACTACTTCTGAAGATTCTTTTAACTTAAAACTTTAGACAATTAAATATCAGTTGAGAATGTTACAATACAAAATATGGAAAGAATTATATGCAATTTAATATATGGTTAAGTTTATATGTATGGTTATAAATATAGCAAGATACCAATCTACAATTAAGAAATGCTATGCCTACAGTTTGCTTTATCTCTTAACCTTTTCACTAGAGAATTGATATAAGTTTTATTCAGAAGTATCTATGAGAAATAGCTCTATCTTGGTCATGTCTAGATTATTTTTTTCTTTAGCTGTCTCATCCTGGGCAGTTCTCTTCTTCTTCTGCATTCTCTCTTGATCCATATGAACTCACCCAAGATTGGCCACTTCCTTGTATTATGACTAATAAATTAACCACAGAGAAATTCAGGTTCTCTTTATGATAAAAATTTATATTTGAAGGTGTAAAGCTTTAATCAACTCAATTTCAAGAGCTTTCACTATTTCTATTTTTATTTAGTATTACACCAATCCATGCAGTACTGGACATATGCTTTTCCCTTATGTATATGCTGCAAAAAAAAAAAAAAATGTGCTGCAGTAGCTCAAGAATACCTTCCTGCTAATATTTGGGAATAAATGAGGTGAGGTCGAAAATGTTTAAAGTTCTTACTCTCTATTTGCTTCCTTTGTTGTGTTGTCAAATGTACCATGTTAGTGTAGTGGCTAGAGATTGACTTTTAATAATTTAACTTGTGTTTATGAACATATTATGGTACCCAGAAGGTATGGAATAATCAGAGATGGTTATAACATGTCATACTGAGAAGTTTAAAATGGACAATATATAGAGGACACAGAGGGAGGGCTGGGGAAGGCTGATAGCTCATGGGGCTAGAAAGACAGTTAATGACAGATTATTGAAGAGTCCTAAATATTGTGACGATCAATTTGTACTCTGAAAAGGCAAAGCAGTATCTTAAAATGGGATGCTAAAATATATTTGATTAAGCAAAAAAATAAGAGAAAAGTAGGAACAAAGAACAAAACTGATGAGACAAATAGAAAACATACAATATAATGGTTGAACTAAATCTAACCATGTCAATAACCATTTCAAATGTAGATGGTCTAAACACTCCAAATAAGAGAACATTGTCTGTTCATTGCAGCTCTATTTACAATAGCCAGGATATGGAAGCAACCTAAGTGTCCATTGACAGATGAATGGATAAAGAAGATGTGGCACATATATACAGTGGAATATTACTCAGCCATAAAAAGAAACGAAATTGAGTTATTTGTAGTGAGGTGGATGGACCTAGAGTCTGTCATACAGAGTGAAGTAAGTCAGAAAGAGAAAAACAAATACCATATGCTAACACATATATGTAGAATCTAAAAAAAAAAGGTTCTGAAGAACCTAAGGGCAGGGCAGGAATAAAGACACAGACATAGAGAATGGACTTGAGGACACGGAGAGGGGGAAGGGTAAGCTGGGACGAAGTGAGAGAGTGGCATGGACATATATACACTACCAAATGTAAAATAGATAGCTAGTGGGAAGCAGCCACATAGCACAGGGAGATCAGCTCAGTGCTTTGTGTCCACTTAGAGGGGTGGGATAGGGAGGGTGGGAGAGAGATGCAAGAGGCAGGAGTTATGGGGGTATATGTTTATGTATAGCTGATTCACTTTGTTATAGAGCAGAAACTAACACACCATTGTAAAGCAGTTATACTCCATTAAAGATTTTAAAAAATCATGAAAAAAATAAAAGAGAACATTATCAAACTAGATTAAAAAAACCCCAGACCCAAATACTTGCTGTCTACAAGAAGTACACTTTAAATACAAAGAAACAAATAGGTAGAAAATAAAAGGACAGAAAAATATACATCAAGAAAATAATAAAAATATTAGGAAAATAGATTTCAAGACAGGAAACATCATTAAAGATAAAGAGGAATATTTGATAGTAATGAAAGAGTCAGCACATCAAGAAGACCAGAACAATTATAAATATGCATCCAACTAATAACAGTGCTTCAAAACATATAAAGCAAAAAATGAAAGAATTAAAGGGATTAATAGACAAATCCTCTATCCTGGTTAATACCCCTTTGCCAGTAACTGATAGTACAGTAAACAAACTAACAAAGAAACAGCAAAGATATAGAAAAGCATGAATGATACTATCAATCAGCTTGACTTAATTGACATTTATAGGACATTAAACCCAACAACTTTTCTTTTCAAGTGCATGTTTCATGTTTACCAAGAGAGTCCATATGTTGGGCCACAAGAAATAATCAATAAATTTTAAAATACTGAAATATTACAGAGTATGTTCTCTGACCACAACTGAATTAAATTAAAATCAATATAAAAAGATATCTAAAGGACTTCTGGTTCTGGGTAAAATGAGATAATCATACTTCACTGTGTCTATCTCTCTGTAGCTATAAAAAATCTGGACAGAATTTCTGGTGCAACTATTTTAGGACTCTGAAAAGTAAGTAGTAGTGGGTAGATTGGAGAAGAAGACCAGAATTTGAAATAATACCCAACCTGTGGTGATTTTACCTTTTTTTCCCCTTTGATATCTCCCTGCCTGAACTCAACACAGCCTAAAGCCCTGAAGTGGTCATCAGCAGAATAAGAGAGACCTTTGGAAGTCCTCTAGTTCTGGCTCAAAGAGCAGGAAAAGGGAACCGTAACGATGAGAGAGAGTGCAGAAATTTCCTTTTATTCCTTTCCATTTTCTTACTTCCCAGCCCTCAAGGAATCTCTTGCCAGTGGTGGTGGAGACTGCAAAGAGAGCCCACAGCGGCCCAAACTCTGAGAGTGGAGAATTTTCCTCTCTCAATAAGTATAGCTGTGATTTCAACAAGGTGGGGAAGACACATGTTGCTTTTTTTCTCTCTCTGTCCTCCTGCCATTTAGCCCCAGATGGGGATGCACTCACAGAAGTGTAAGCTGGTGGGGTAACTAAAACAGCTGGAGGACTGAAAAGGGGAGCTCCACATAACTAGAAGGAACTGACACTGACTTTTTGAAGAATGTAGGTCCCCTTACCTGCTTTAAATAGAATATTTTTTATTTTGTCTGATGCTCTGCCATGAACAGATTCACCTTAACCATTCTCTGCCACAGTACTCTGTAGGTGATGTTTCCTTCTTGGGTATCATATCTAGAAGCACACAATGCCTATCTGGCCCTCTTTGGTATGTGAATTTTGATGATCTGGTGAAGGTATTTCTGATTTCCCTACTGATTTTCTCTTTTACTACTAATAAGATACACTTTAAGGGCATGAAAATATCCTGATCCTCATCAAAATTTCCCCCTGGATTTAGTATCAATAATGATTACTTCCTGATACAATCTTTAGTGTGATAATTGCAGGATGTTGACTTTTTCCAACTCTAGCTACCTCCATATTTTCTAGTTAGCATGTGGCCTCTACTGCAAGCAAGAGCCCCCATTCCTTCAATTTATTTATTTGTCTATGTAATATTTTTATGGACTTATGAAATCCTGTTTTCTCAAGGTTTATAATTCATTACTGTATTTAATTATTTTGATGTTCAAATTGTCCCAGTTGGCACCTCTTCAAGTTGACCGCTGTGTTCTCTCTCTCTCTCTATATATATATGATATATAAAAATATTTTTATCATTATATATTATTATATCTCATGTATTATATTAAAATTATTATTATATAATCTCTCTATATATTAATATATATAAATATTTCTCCTTATTTTTAAGGACTTCCTTACTCTTGGCATAACAAGATGTTCTAGGCTTCTCTTATACGTACCCTGTCCAGGCCTGGAATTAACCATTTATCTGAAGAGCCCTGATTCCAAGATCTGGACACTAAGTGTCTTATGGCTACCGGGCTGTTTTTGATTCTTGACTCTTGATTCAATGGGCAGAGCCTAAAAATTATACATGTACACACATATATATACACACATATATACATATGTATACATAAACATACAACTATACATATAAATATATATATGCCTATACGTTGCAAATATACATACATACATATTTTAAAAATCATGACACCAATCCCAGTCCATCCCCACAGGGTTCTTTCTTGCCTTCCTCCATTGCATATTTGTATGTCCCTTCTTCCACAGTGAGAACCTCATTCCCAGCAACACATTTATTTATTTTCTCAATCCTATAATACATCTAAAATAGTTTCAGAATTGCTTCACCTATACTACTACAATAAACAAACCTATTGAAAGAGTTCATGATTTCTCTGCAGTTCTTTCCCCCCACATAGCTACCTACCCACCTCTCCCAAAGACTAAGGGTATATAGTCAAAATCTGTGTTCGTAAGTTATTTAGATTCCTCCCTCCTTCCTTCCTTCCTTCCTTCCTTCCTTCCTTCCTCCCTCCCTCCCTCCCTCCCTCCCGTCCTTCCTCCCTTCCTTCCTTTCCCTCTTTCTTTCTTTCTTTCTTTCTTTCTTTCTTTCTTTCTTTCTTTCTTTCTGTCTTTCTCCTTGCTTTCCTTACTTCTCCCCACCCCATTTTTTCTTTTTCTTTCACCTTCACTGTGATTATGGTGTTCCTTTGAAATACCATTGGTTTCAGCTTGTTTTCAGTGTTAGGGTCCCCTTCCTACCATTCTCACTGATTTCATTTTAACTTATGAATATGTAGACTATAAACATGTTTCCAGAAGTCAAACTATGCAAAAAGTACACTCATAGAAGTGTCACTCCCCGCTACATCATTCCCCCATTTCACCCACATACCCAATGCCTTCTAGGTAGCCAATTTCATTGTTTTCTGGTTTACTCTTCCTTTTTTTTTCATAAAGATAAGCAGAGATTGCATTTTTTCTATCTTATTTTTTACACAAAAGATAGTATGAAGGTAGTGTGTGGACATATATATATATATATGTATATATATATGTATATATACATTTTTTGGAAAAGACTTCTTTAAATCTTAAAATAAAAAAAGAAAAAAAATTCACACAGAAGAGATTCAACTTATCTGCTTTGAAGAAATATATTAAAGTGTAAGATTTTTAAAAATCAAGCCCCAAATAATGATAAAGATAGATATATCCTCTGTAAAATCTGGACTAAACTATTGAGTCATTCATATCGCTTCAGTATTCAGAGTATAAGCTGAAATATTACGATAAAAATTTTTAAAAAATATATACACACTGTTTTGCACTTTGCTTTTTTCACTTAAAAATATCTCCTAGAAATCACTCCCTAACCATTCACAGAATCTTTCTCATTCTTTCTTTCTTTTTTACAGCTGCATAGTACTCCATTGTCTATATGTAGCATTGTTTATTCTCCCAAAAGCCCATGTTTGAACATTTAGAAATATGCAATATTTTGCAATTACAAATAATGCTATAGTAAATAACCTTGTGTCTATTTATTTTCATATTGTTGGAGCAATATGAAAAATTCCTAATTGTGAGATTATTGGAACAAAGGGTAAATGTATTTGTAGTATCATTAGATATTCCAAATTCCCTCCATAGAGGTTGAATTCCCACAGCAATGTACGAGAGGGCATGTTCTCCCATATTCCGCCAGGAACTGTATTTAAATTTTAGACATTTAATTTTATTTTGTCTGTGAGTGTTTCAAGAAAAAGTAACATTTTGGAATTCATCACATCTTGGGAGAATGAATTAAAAGCAGAATGTCTTTTCAATTTCAAAATTGTTTGAGAAAAAACTCCAAAATCCTGTACAATAATATCCATGATAAAATGAAGAATATAAAAGGCATGAAGAAAAAGGAAAACATTAGAAAAATATAATGTCATTAAAGCACATTTTATTCTTATTAGTCAAACTTCAAAACAACAGGCTTTACAAAAATGCATTAATAAGACAATTTCTTATCGTTTTGGACCTATCGTCTAAAAATTTAAATTAAAAATTTTCTGTAATTATTACTTTGATTGCCAACCATATTCTGTAATAGAAGTGAAGGATTTTAAAGAATATTTGCCAAAGTTATGTAACATAGGTACAGTTTCTCATAGAAAATGCTACTAAAAAGTGTTTTTAAAAATTTTTATTTTGTTTTGCACAAAACAGTTTCTCAAATATTAAATGTGCCCCTTGAAAGTGAGAATCTACTTAGCATCACAAATAAAGATAAAGACTGCAAAGGCAATTTAGCAATGAGCAAATGAAGATATTATTATTCCTGCATTATAGTGTTAAAACTTTAACATTTGACTATTAAAAATGTTAACAATAAAATTTTAACTCTAATTAATTTAAAATATAAACATTCAGACTTATTATCATATTCTAAGATTCATTTAACCTCAGCTTTAGGAGAATATTGATTTTAGTCAATATTGATAATTAAGTACTTACCCAAAATCGTCATTTGGTACATGTCTAATTCTAATTATTTCATGAATTTGAAAAAATATTAAAGATTGATCTACTATAGCAGTCCATATTATTCGTAATCTTGCATTCTACCAGCAAGGTCTTCTTGGCAGGTACTAAGGAGAAATTAAAAGGCTCATGAGTGAAGATAGAAGAAAGGGAGGGAGGGAAATAAAACAGACAGAGAGGGAGAACTGAGGGTGGAAAGAAGCAGATAGGCAGAGAGGAAGGGGAGAGAGAAGAAAAGGTGAGCAAGAAAGGGAGAGAATTCATCTGTGTGGCAGGGAGGGGTCAATTACTTTGACAGTTTCCCCAGGTATTGTAACCACCTAGGTTGTTCCTCTATGAGATCAGACTCAAAGCATCTCAGATTGGGGAGCATTTCTTTGGTTTTCAAGGACACACGTACACAAACACATACATAACCCAAACAAGCAAAAAAATTCTACAACTTCTCTTTTAGTAACACCTATAATAACAAACCCCTGATACGTGTTTTGTCTTTAAATCTGGACTAAGAGGAAAGTGTAGAAATTTAGAGCTGGAGGGAACCTCTGACATTATCCTGTCCATTCCCTCATTCCACTAGGACTTGCCTAAGGTCATGCTTCTGTGAGAGGTAGACTCAAGTCTAGAACATTTGGATGAAGTCCTTGGATGTCCAGTCCAATGATCCTTCTTCCAAGATGCATGATGCTTTTCCTGCATCTTTTGACTAAAGAAATAAAATTCCTCCTGTCAGGAAAAAAAAAAAAGTCTCAGCTCAAGTGCCTAATTCCTAAAAGGATACTACAGTAACTAGAATTATAGTTTCTTTTAAAAGATAAAGAAATTTCAAAATTTTATTTACTGCACTTTTTAAAAAGTTCCATGGTGAGTGGAGAGGATTTTGAAAACATCTGTTTACCAATTTCCTACTAGTAACAGAACCTTGGCAAAAATAACTAAATCACCTTCGTACTCTTCTCTGTGAAACCATTAAGCCTAGAAACATGCTGTTTTTGGCAATACAGAAATCAAAGTGGTAGCACAGCAGAGCAGATCTGTGTTAAAGAACAAAAATCCACAGGCTGCTTCAAATATCAACAAGGAACCCTGAAATTTTCTATCAATTTCTTTTCATGGCCTTGTGACATTTTCAACTTAAAACTATATTGCTTAACATCAAGGCACTTTGAGAGAGCTTCAGTTGGAAAAGGTAATTTTTGAGTGAGATTCAGCAGAAAAAGGTAATTTTTCAGAGAGGTTCACTGGAAAAAGGTAATTTTCAGAACCAATTGCTGCATTCTTTTGCTGTTATTTTGCCTCTTTTCTAAGTAGCCCTAATGTCATTCATGGGCACTCTATGTCAATACATCCGTACTGGCTAAGTTGTTTGTGCAGAGTAAGTTTACAGAAACTGTAGCTTTAGGCTATGTTATTCCAGGGCTGTGAAGATCAAACAGTGCAATTTCACTTGGAAGTTTCATCAATTTTGCATCAATGTTGATGCTCGAGCTGGAGGCCTGCACCCAGAATCATAATTTCAGCCACAGAAAATTTTGTTTTTGATGGAGAATCTAATTTCGTATGATGATCATTGTTTGGTAATGCTGTGGCTCAGTAATGCAGCTCTCTAAACCTCTGCTGCCGACCAGCTCTTGATGGGCAAGCAATGGAGGGGCTTAATAGCTGATCTAGACTACATCAATTCATACTGTTTTGAGATACTAAAGGAAAAATAACTAGTCTTAGAATGCATATTATTATATGTTATTTGTATAAGTGGATGAACAAGTATCCTAGAAAGCTGAGACCTTTCATCTGTTCACTTTTGGAGGGCTTCAGTCTTTAGAAAGGAAATGATGCAATTCAGCTTTAATGGTTTGAAATGAAGACTCTGAAATTATCAGGCTTCTCATATATTTCTCCTTTGATTATATCACCATAGAGAAAATGAAAAAAAATAAATAAATAAAAACTCCTTCAATGCAAGATGTGAAGGTTGAGGGACATAGAAAGAAACATTTTAAAGTCTTTTTTAAAAAAAAAAAAGAAAAAAGCAAAGCAGCAAACCTTAACAAGCTAGCATTTTTATTCTCTGCTTTAAATTATCTGTATTTGATTTCAAGTGAATATTAGTGGATTTTCTTTCATTAATCTGTTTTTTAATTCAGCCTTTGTGTATGAAATTGTACCATAAAAAAAGTTCACATTCACCGGTTATATAAACGTGTAGCCAACACAGTTGGGATACTTTCAACTTTCCATGTCTGCTCAGTACTGAACACAATGTTTTTTTTCTCTGAAGAAATTCACTCCCACCCCCACCCACCCAACAGCCCTGTGAGTTGAATACATTCAAATAATGATGACTTTTCTATTTAAAATAACTATCTTTTTTTTTAATTTAAAAAGGATATTTCATCAAAACTCAACTATCTTTAAGTTGGTTTGGTATTTACACCCACTGAGAAAAATTAAGTGAATCAAATGTGATCATTTTGTTGCCTTTCATCTAAATGAGACATTTTCCTCTACTTATAGTTGTTTATAAATTAGGCTCTATCTATCTATAAAATTTTACTTTTTATATCAGTTTTAGGTTCATAGCAAAACTGAGAGGAAGGTAGATTTCCCATATACTCCCTGCCCCACACATGCATGGCCTTCCCCATTATCAACATCTCCCACCAGAGTGGTGTATTTATTCCAGCTGATGAATCTACATTGATACATCATTTTCACCTGAAGTTCATAGTTTACATTAGGGTTCACTCTTGGTGGTGTACATGCTGCGGGGTCTTGAGAAATGTATAATGACATGTATCTACCATTGTAGTATCATATGGAGTATTTTCACTGCCCTAAAAATGCCCTGTGCTCCATCTGTTCATTTCCCCCCTTCCCTCCAGCCATTGATCTTTTTACTGTCTCTATAGTTTTAGCTTTTCCAGAATGTCATAGCATTGGAATCATACAGTATGCAACCTTTCCAGATTGGCTTCTTTCACTTAGTAATATGCATTTAAGATTCCTTCATGTATTTTTAAGGATTGTAGCTCATTTCTTTTTAGTGCTGAATAATATTCCATTGTCTGAACGAATCACAGTTTGTTTATCCACTCACCTACTGAAGGACATCTTAGTTGCTCCCAAATTTTCATAATTATGAACAAAGCTGCTATACACATCTGTGTGCAGGTTTTCATGTGGACATTTTCAGCTCCTTTGAGTAAATACCAAGGAATGTGATTGCTGGATTGTGTGGTAAGAGTATGTTTAGCTCTGTAAAAAAAAAAAAATAATAAAAAAGCCAGACTGTCTTCTAAAGTGGCTGTGCCATTTTGCATTCTTACCAGTAATTTATGAGCATTCCTGTTGCTCCACATCTTCATCAGCATTTAGTGCTGTCAGTGTTCCAGATTTACGCCACTTTAATAGGTGTGTAGTGGTATCTCGTTGTTAAAGATTTTATCCTGCCAGAACTTGGGTTCTTAGGTCTCTGTTTCAGGAATTCCTGTTACAGAGGTATAAGTCTGATATCCCAGCAGATACTCCATGAGAGTCAGATTGGGGAAGTGGGGTGGCCCTTGACAGATATCAGGACTGGGGAGCTAGGGGAGCCCTTATCAAGTATCAGACATGAAGTGGATAGGGCCCCAAATGCTGGAGGGTAAATTTTACGGGAGGAAATTTGCAGGTGATAAATAGCAGGAAAATCCTAAATCCTTGAAAGGTCAAATTACACCTTTGGTTAGGCTTGAACCACCAACAGTTGTGTCACAGAGATACCCAGTTATGTTTTTAAAGTTAAAATTGATAACCAGTTGTATCAATAACTAACTGAATGTGTACCACAATGAAATGTTACAGAATTCATAATCAATCACTTAAAAAAATCCCTGCTAGATGTATATAGTGTGCTTCCCAGTTTACCTTTTCTGTTTTCAATTATCTAACTTACTGAAAAGACTTTTTGTCAGCCAGTACATAAATATTTTATTAAGTGGAAGTTCTGTTATTATATCTTTGCCAGGGTATAACATTGAATAATTCTGAAGCCTTCTTGGAAGTTCAGGCTGAAAACCAGTGAAGAAGTCATGTACCATTTAAAGTTTGTTGCTTTTTACTCATTACAAATGTGAATGAACTTTAAGAATCTGCTTTCCAACCCATTAAACATCTTACTCTCATTAACTTTAATAACTAGTACTTCAGTTGGCCAGTGTTTCTATTTGTGTGGACTCTGGATTAGTCTGAGAATAGCCGACATGGTGGGGATGACTAATGGCAGGGAAAGACTATCTGAAGGGGCCGAGGGGAAAGCAATGACATGAATTGGCAGAAATGGGTACCAACGCCTGAATCACCTGGTTCTTTTGGAAGGACAAGGTTAAGATGAGACATACAACTACAGCATAGAGTGGAAGGACCAGAGTTTTGGAATCACCTAGACCAGTATTTGAGTCGCAGCTCTGCCACTCACTGGCTGTGACCTTTGCCACATTATTTATCTTCCCATGGCCTCAGTGTCGCTTTTTTAATGCAACTGGTTATGATAGTACTTATTGTAAGTGGTGGTTGTGAGGTTAGGTGAGACAGTATATTTATGTGCCCAGTCCAGAGCCCTGCAGTGGCAAATGATGGTAGTTATCATGAAGGTGCGTGTCAATGTATAAAAGCATAGCACAAGTGGGCTAAAATTGAAAGATAGTCTGAATAATGGGTACTGCACATAGGATGTCAGAGTAAGAACAATTTATTCTAATAGTATTTCATTCTATGTGGGGACAACACTTGCTACTCTAAACTTATTCAATTAAATGTTTTGATGAAGATAAGTTGTGCTTGCTTTCGGTGTTTTGCATCAGAAGATGTGCTCTGATTATGAGCTTTGGAGGTTAGAGAGGGAGGGGCTTGCTGCACTCTCTGGGAGAAAAGACTCCACACTCACTGACTATAATGATAAATCAGAGCTGCACATATCACATGTCTTTACATTTCCAGTGAATAGAATACTCTTTGGCACATAGTAGGAATCCTGTAAATGCTCACTGAAATGATAAGTGATGGGATGAAATTGTCAGATATGTGTGACTATCTCATGAACTTTTACCCCCAAGAAACCATGCTATGAGACATCCCTAGGTGAGCTAACCTACCATAAATGCTGTTTCATAATCACAAATGCCTTTTAATAATTGCTTATACCCCTTTCTCAATTAAGTCTTGTAACTAAATGTGTTGTCATTATTAAGACACTTAAGTGTGGCTTATTTTTCTGTTTCAAATTTGGGGTTTTAAAAATCTTTTTATGATCAGTTTTGTTGAAGCTATGTCTTTAAATTCACGTTCCTTTTCAAATAGAAAATTACAGGAAACATATCTATTTCCTAAAGCTGCAGTGTCCTAGTCCACATGATAAGATCCTTTCAGATGTTATACCTGGACTATTTCACAGATACAATTGTAGATCCCACAATATAGATATAACGGATGTAAACAAATATAAATATAAAATTTACACCTAAATATGTAATTTATGAATATATTTATATGTAATTATAAATACATGGATGCATATGAAGAGGGTTTTTTTTCCCTCCTATTTTCAAAGCTTTGTTTCCATCCGATGGGTCATTCCTGTCATTAAAATTCTAAGTGAAATCTTGTCAGACTGACATCTTAGGCGAGCTTTCCCTCCCATATTTCCTCTCAAAGACACATCCACTCGGCCCGCCTTTAACAGCCCAAGAAGCGAGATTGTTACTGATCCTGGCCAAGTGATACAAATGCTAAATGGCTTGTTTACAAAGGAAAGATGCTTCACCACACTGGCAAGAGCATGGCATATTTTAATAAAGAAATTTGAGTTTTACCCACGCTTAATTCTTCCCAGGTTCATGAATGAGAAAAAACAGGACCTTTCTTGCGATGATTTGTTGGGTCATGAGATTTTTATAATTCATCAACCATTTACCTACCTGAATCTCTGCATTTCTCAACCAGCGTACATCCCTTTGTTTTGGTAATAACATGCCATTTTGTTTTTTAATTGAGATTTGGAGAATTTTTGTTTTCTCCGAAAATGTACTGTGGTATTAAACTTGGCTCTGGCCCCAGGTTATTATTTGTAACCAAGTTCAGGCCCAGAAGGAGCAGAACTAGGAATAATTCAGTTAAAACAAAGCAAACAAATAAGACCTGTCCTTTCTCTTGGACTTGCACTTTGGGGCTGTGTGGGGTATGGGGTTTTATCAATTACACCTGAGTTAGCATGAGAACGACTCTCCAACGGTAGAATTCACCTCCTTCTTGCTTCTGCTATTCAGTTTAGAGCCACAGGGACACCATCCATCAAAAGAACCTTTCCTGAAGAGGAGAATCTTGTTAAGGCTGGCTGTCAACTTGAGAAAACTAATCATGGTACCGAACAGCAAAATGATTTTATACTGCTTTTCTTCTTCTCATCTACTGAGCAGGCTATTAAGGAGAAAGGCCAACAGATGTTCTGCAACCTACTAAAAATAGATAACCTGCTTTAAATATCAAGTGTGCCTGCTGGATTCTGGAGTGAAGCAATGTGTCCAGCATTTGTATAGAGTGGAATTCAGATTGGAGATCAGAGGGCCACTCAGGTTTGGCAGTTGAGATGTGCACTGGCAGGCAGCTCCTTTAGCCAGATGATTTAATGACTTCTTTAAAATGACTTTGTTTTCCACGGCCAGATTATGTCAAAATGTGTGTGCCACTGCTGGTCTGGGTGTATGTCATGTCCTATGTTTGCTCAACTTAGAGTAGGAAAGATCGATTAGTGGGTTTGAGTCTGCAAAATAGACTCAAGGCATTTTATTTTCTGCTTGCTGTGTTCTTTTCATCTTCTCTTCAATGTAACTCTCCTTTCTACCTTTACACTATGGTGCTAGCTGAATGCTGATGACCCAATAGGACAACAGCCAAGTCGCATTTAATGGTAATCTGGTGGCCAGAGCTGACTGGTCACCCACTGATAGTGAACTGAGCCCCAGGAACACAGAGTTTCATTCTTGTTTATACCTGAGAGCAAATCCTAGAAACATTCATCCTTTAACTTTCAGTTCCTGTCCTGCCTCCTTAAAATTTTCCCTGAGGACCCAGTGATGTTCCTTCTCTCCCCTCAATGACTGTAGCTCTCTCTCTGTCCCTCCCACATTCACTGTTTAGTGTTTTCTACTGCTTCCTTGGTTGGTAATAAATGCTGGTCATGGTTTTCCCTGTCTGTGCTCAACAAGTAAATGCTTGTTGATTAATGAGATTGCAAGTCTCAGACAGGGTGGCCTAAGTGTAAGCTTTGTCCACAAGGTGGTGGTTTGTAACTTATTGGGAGAGGACCACTTTAGGAAAAAGATGCAAATTACAAACCTTTGCACCAAAAAATGTACATCTGTACAGACACAAAAAACACCACCCACTCTATGACCCAGCCATTTCACTCCAAGTTACTTACACAAACAGGAATAAAAGCATATATCCTCACAAAGACGTGTATACAAATTCATGTAACAGCTTTATCTGTAATAACCAAAACCTGGTAATCCAAATGTCCATCAACAGTTGAATGGATTAACAAATTGTGGTATATCCTATAATGGAATACTTCTCAGTAATAAAATGGAATGAACTTTTGGGATATATGACAAAATAGATGGATCTCAAAATCATTATGCCAAGTGATATAAGAGATAAAAATGGAGTACATACATAGAATTCTAGAAAATACAAACTATAGTTTTAGAAAGCAGAGGACAGAGATCTAGGGAGAGATAGGTTATACAAGGGTATGGGGAAATTTGGGGGAATGATGAAAATATTTGTATATTGATTGTGGTGGTTGTTTCTTGGATGCATACACATGTCAAAACTCACTAAGTTGTATACTTAAATATATGCAGTTTATTGTACATCAACTATACTTCAGTAAAGTTAAAAATATACAAAAATGATTATATATATATTCATGTTTTAAAAGTAAAAGATTTAGAAAGAAATTCACCAAAAAAGTTCAGTTATTCCTGGGCAGTGGGATTACAAGTGATTTTTTTCCTATGTACATTTATGCATTTTTCTAAATTTTCTAAAATGTACACATACAGTTTTCTGTGGCAACTGTAACAAATTACCACAAATTGGGTGGATTAAAACAACAGAAATTTATTATCTCAGAGCTCTGGAGGCCAGAATTCTGAAACTAGTATCACTGGGCCAAAATTGAGGTGTTGGCAGAACTGGCCTCCCTAGTGGCTATAAAGGATAATATGTTCCTTGCCCCTTCCTGCTTCTGGTGTTGCCAGCATTCCTTGGCCTGTGACCTTATCACTCAAATCTTCAAGACCAGCATCTTCAAATCTTTCTCTGCTCCATCTTCACCTCACCTTCCCCTTTGTGTGCAGTTAAATCTCTTTGCGTCTCCCTCTTATATGGATGCATGTGATTTCATTTAGGGCCCACTGGGATAATTTTGGCCCCTCAGGCCAAAATCCTTAACTTAAGCCCATCTATAGAGACCCTTTTCCAAATAAGGTAAAATTTGGAGGTTCCAGGGATTAGGAACTGATATCTTTGGGGAGTGTTTTTTAGCTACCACAGCACATTTTTTCAATATTTCTGTGTTTTATTTTCTTTATATTTGATTCCTTAAAAATTTTGAAATTGGATAAATAATAAATGAATATATGTTCGTTGTAAAAAATTCAGACGGTATAAAATGTTACAGAGTAAAAATCAAAGTCCACTATGATACTGACCAGCACTATGCTGAAAGTAAAGTTCCTTTACAGGTAAGGAATTAGGCAAATTCAAGTTCAGGTGCTGTTCCTGTGAGACACACATGAGCATAATTTCTTTTACAATAACTATCAACCATTTAGTGTGTGTCCTTCCAGATACATTACTGTAAATTTATATAAGGTATGTTTGTACTATAAGGGATATTGTAATATTTACATACTATGTTTGTGTATGTGAGTGGTTTTCGTTTTTGTAAATGAGAAGTGTACTATTCACTTCACTCCACAAAAAAACTCTTTTCGTAACAATATTCTGGGCGATAGTTCCATGTCAGTGCATAAAATTCCACTTCCTTTGTATTATTTAATTGCAAAGCTATAGCTTTATTTTGTCAGTCCCTTTGCTGAATTTTGATTTACTTTTTTTTTTTTTTTTTTTGGCCATTGGCAATAATATTGCAGTGAACATCCTGGACATACAGCTTTGGGTGCGTGCACAACATTTCTGTAGATTAGATTCCTAGAAGTAGATTGCTAAATCAAAAAGCATATACATTTTACATTTTGATATGCACTGCCAAGTTTCTTTCCAAAAATGTTATTGCAATTTGTACTTCTATAATATCATATAAAAATATTCTTTTGCCCACACATTTGCTACTCTGGATATTGATTTTTTTCTCTTTTTGACAATCCAATGGGTAAAAAGTGGTATCTCATTTTTGTTTAACTTATTATTTCTTGGTTGCTAATGAGATTGAGCATATTTTCATATACACTGATCATTTGTTTCTTTTTTTGTTATTTGCCTTTCCATATTATTCACCAATTTTTATATTGAACTGTCTTCCTTTTTCTTATTAATTTATATATTATGGCATTTAACTCTTTGACTATTATTTGCAATACAAGTATATCTCCCAGTTTGTCATTTGTCTTATAACTTGGTTTATAATTACCTAGAAGTTTTTAATTTTTATGTAGTTACTCTATCTTTTACTTCATGGGTTACAGCTTCCTTGTCTTGCTTAGGAAGAACAACCTACCCTAAGATTGCTAAAATATTCTCAGTATTTTTATCTAGTAGCATGCACTGCTTTAAAGATCAGGAGTATAAAAAGTCATCTAAAAGTAAAAGGCCACATGTCAAACAAAGAAAATAATTCATTAGATGCTTTAAAATAGTAGATTCTAGAGCAGGCTGTCTGGGTTCTTTTCCAACTATATGACCTTGGGCAAGTTCCTTAACCTTTTTGTACTTCAGTTTCCTTATCTGTAAAATAAGGTAATAGTACCTACTCCATAGGATTGTGGTGTTGTGAGGATTAAATGAGTTAATAGATGTTGAGTGCTTTGAATAGTGTTTGACACATAAAAAGCAATGTCTAAGTACTAACTAAAAATGTACATTGGTGCTGTTGCTGCCTGAAGCTAAAAAATAGGAAAAAGATATGCAACTATTATGTTTTTAACACATAAAATTTCTGACGTTTTGTTGCTTCTGTTTATATAGTGGAATTTCTCCTGACATTGACACAGGTGCTTGTATTCATTACCATACATGGTAGATACTACCATGGAGGCTCAGAGAAGCTAAGTGTCTCATCTGTGGTCACACAGATAAAAAGTGATTAAGTCAGGGCAGCTCATGTTCTCTCACTATCTCTCTGAAATGGCCTAGGCATAGATTTACATTCGGGAATTCACTCTCTGATTGTCACCTTCCTACTGGAAGATTCTGCTTCAAGGTTTGTGGCTTTCAAAGATCATGAAGACTGAAGATTACCACTAGGCTTCTGTAAATGTAACTGAGTGACTGAAAAAAAATAGGTGCAGGACCTTGTTTGAACATAAGGGCCTATATTATTGTGTGATCCGCCTGCCCCTATAAAAAAGAAATGAGACAACCCATCTTAGCGCCTATTGGCCACTACTTTTCTATTATTGTTTTAACATTGTGTTAAAGATCAGTGAGAGCTAGTAAATGTTACACTAAACAAAATTTCCTTTCTTGTACCTTAAATATATTTGTTTTGATGGTCTGTATTTGCTTTTATTTCTGGGGAACGTAAGGAACCCACTATCACTACTTTATCATCATCATAAATATTGAAGCTGCCATACATTAGTGCTTACTAGAAGAGGCAGCGTAGCATTATGATTAAGATATCAGACTCAGGAGCCAAACCACAAGGCTAAAATCCCAGCTCCACCGTTTAATTCATTGTGTGACCTTGGTCAATGTATTTAACCTCCTTATTGGTAAACTGAGGACCAATAGTTGCTTTTCCACCCATTTCTGTTAGCTATTGGCTCTTTCCTCATTCCATTAGCAACTGGACTATTTAAATGCTTATTTACTTCAGAAAGGGATATCACAATAAAAAGAGAGAAAGGAAGGTCAAAACAGAGCTTCTGTGTTTCAAAATACGTTCTATAATAAATGGCAGATATCATATTATTGAAGAAAAGCCTTTGAGTAAAGATACCTTGCTCATTTGTTTAACTTAGTTTCAAAAGGCTAAGCTGTGAAGGTCTTAGGGCATGAGCAGATGTCCCCCCTATACAAAATATGTTGAGAAGAATAGAAAAAAGCCAAGGCTGTCACACTCCCAGACTTGATGGAATCCACGGGTTTGTCTGTGTGGAGGGAGAAAGATGAGGAGAAAGAAGGCAGCCTAGGTTCCATGGGCCTAAGAGAGGGGGCCCTGTACACCAACCATTCCTACCCCAAGTTGAGTTCTGGTGGGAGATGGAATCTCCAAAAAGGTTTGAGCTACTGAGAGGAGACAACCCTGTGCTTTGCTTAGGAAGAAGTATCTCATTATCACTGACATACCCCATGGTGGGAGACAGAAGGAGTAGGGTGTCTGCATGGAGGGCTGGCATCGTGAGTGAGGGATCTGTACAGTCACACAGGACCTCAGTGCTTTCCTACTGCCTCTTAAACTTATCAATGATTTCTGAACAAGGGCCAGCATTTTCATTTTGCCCTGAGCCTCACAAATTATGTAGCTGCTCCTGTCTACCCAAAGGGGCCTGAAACAATTCTGAGTGCCCAACATAAATGGGAGCAATATAATGATGTCCCCCACCCACTGAGAGGGAAGAGAAGTAGTTGGGAGAGAGCTGACACCTGGAGAAGCTTTGGAGCTGGGGCAAGGAGGATGCAGTAGTGGCATGCATGCACTAATGATCAAAGACCCGATGGGACAGCAGACATGTGGGTGGATGCTAGCTTGGGTACTAGATGATATAGCATCTGAGGATCAGATGCTTCTGACTGATGCTCTGACATTCCACTAGTGTCCTAGAAATCATGATCTCCCAGTGAAATACAGGGGAAACCTGGGATAGCCCGAGATTTTGTTTCCCACATCCTACCAGATGGGGGCTCAAAAGAAATTTAATCAAGATAATTTAAAAATGACATTTTTTTTGCATGCATGAATGTATGGGCTGAAGATTTTACTTACTACTCCGTAAGGAAAAGTGTGACTTATTTTATGAATTATTTTACTTATTTGTGCATGCACTGCTATCCATGTAAGTCCTATGCATCTTGTGTCTCTGGTGGTTTTATTTAAATTTAAAGCCGATGGTTTTGTTGCTTCTGTTTATATAGTGGAATTTCTCCTGCTGGCAATAAGTTTAGATGTTGAATTATTTTTCAAATGACTTTAACTGAGTAATTCTTGGGTGACCTAAACTAATTTCTTGGACTTGTAAATCTCAGACTCTTAATTTTCAACCTTCTCTTGTTAGGGTACATCCTGGAAAGCCAACATGCCTTTTTTAAACTCTGAATTATAGAAGACAGGCAACCATCTGGAACTGGAAGAGTGTGGGGTTTCAGAAGAGCTCTTCACATCGTGAAGCATCATTCACATGCTCTCAAGTTTGCCTTGTGTTACAGAGGACTGCAGAGGCCACCCCAGCTCTCCTCCAGCGCAAGCCACTCAAGACGGGGCTGTAAGTAAATGGGATGTGTGACTCCAAAGGAACACCAAGTCTGAGGAAAATCAAACCATATGTGATATGACATAAGGTTTCTACCATGAAAGCAAAATATTTTGATATCTTGAACTGAGATTTAAGTCAATGTTAAAAAATTGTTAAAATAGGGCTTGCTCTGTTAGAGATTAAGTTTCTAAGTGCGGGGAGCCCACAGTATACTAAGAAACCATCTTTTCTCTGTCCTTGCAAGTGTCCCATCCATCTTTGGTAGTATCTGTGGGCCTGATAACATGCCATGACAGTGTACACACAATACCCAAAGAGCAGGTGTCAAGTAGGCATCAGCAAAGCAAGGAATAAACAGAGAAAATAAGATTGGACAGGGCTTGGGAGGTGGGGAGAAGAAATGATTTAGCTTCTAGTTTACCAGATAAGGCTTATCTGAAAAAGTGTTGTCATCCAGTTTTGAAATGATAAACACATAGGCTGAAAAGGGCTCTTGAGAAGTCATCTGATCTGTCCCCTAACCTCCAGGGAGGTTTTATCTAAACCATTTTTACCAAGAGGTGTCTGTCGTGTTCTTAATATTCTGTGGGGAAGTGGATGTGACAGCCTCTCTAGTATCCCATTACAATGCTTTATAACCACAAGTGTCAGGAAGCCCCTCTTTATACATATATATCCTTTCCTTCTCTAGCTACAGCCATTGTTTCCGGTTCTATCCTCAGCAGAGAGATGTTCATACATCTGGATACAGCTTCTGAATAATAATCCTTCCTATATTTAAAGAGACATTAAGTGACCTATTTCTTTCTCTTCTTGAGACTAAATAATCCCAGGGGCTTTAGCCTTTTTGCATTCATCCATTTTATCCCTCTGAAGTTTTTATGTCTCAAGCTGGGACTTCTTAACTTGGCAGGAGTTTTGACTTGTGGAGGTTTCCAACGCCAAAATCACTTTCCAAGTACTACTTCTACATGGTTGATTTTCAAGACCTGTCAACATAAACGCTGTACGATAGAGTGGGAGTATGTCACTGGATTCTGCTTCAACGTAACAGAGCATTTCCCACACCACCCCCAGTCTCCTACTAAATTCAAGGGTCACTGGCACAGAGAAAGCAGGCCAGGAGCATGAGAGATGCTGGGAGGATTGTGGGAGCTGGCTTCAGCTCACAGGGTGGGAAAGGAAGTTTGACTTCTTGATGTCACATGTTTAAGAGCTTCTAGGACTCCACCCCAAATGCCCCTGAGAGATGGTAATTTGCAAGCCATGCAACCTCTTTGGCTCCTTGCCAACCATTCAGAGACCGAGAATCAAGACCTAATTCTTCTCTCACCGCCAAAGCCTAGATGGCTCAGCTCTGGGATAATCTGGGTATTTCCTTCACAGGTTTGGGCAGGTGGAGACTTTTCTGAAGGAAGGCTGGGAGGAGTAGCAATGACGGGCAGTTGTGTCCTGCCCCTGACCTTCTCCTGACCAAACAAAACCAATACCTAGAATCTCTGTTTTTGGAAAGTCCTGCACTGTGAAAAAGTCCTGTTCCCTGAGTTCTCCCTTCAGAATTGGATAATGTCCATTAGTTGAAGTAAGGAAGTGGACTTTGCTTCCAGATATAATATAGAAACCTCTATTTTGAGGAGATAACACCAAATTTCAGTGACGTAAGCCTTAACTGCATTAGAAGAAAATAGACCTCTTTTACAACAGTTGAAAAATTATTGGAATCATTTCTATTACCAGGGAAATAAAGGCATCATCTATGTGATCATATTTTATAAAATATAAAGGGTAATACAGATGTTCATTTTTGTTGTCATTGTTAAAAGCCTGCCTGAAAAATGGTTTCCTGTGGACAGTGCTTTATACGAAGTGTATATTCTATTAACATTCTATGTTTATAATTATCCTGCAGTTTTATTTAGACTCGGATGGATAGAAGCAAAACATGGCAGCTTTCTCACAGATCCCAGCAGCTGACGGGCAGAGGTTAATTTGTCTGTACATGGACACATTAGCTTGTCACATCTGCTGTTAATTGCAAACAGATATATTAGTCTAATTAAACATTGCAAGGAACTGACCTAAATTGTTCCATGCCTGTTGCTATATCGGCTCCATGATTAGCACACTTCAGGCTGCGTGTTTATCCTTGCTCTACTGATATGAAGTAGCAATCTTAACTCTACAGCTAGTAATAGCTCTTGCGGTCATCACTGCTGGTATGTTAACTATGCTTGAAATGGAAAAATAAAACTCATGTGACATAATCATGTGAATTTGCTGCTGAACTACAGCCATTTCTACCCCATTGCCTTGACCAAGAGCATTTTTAAATGCTTATGTTCTGTGGCAGCTGTCTAAGTGGGTTGCAGCCGTTCTAATTTTGGAGCTCATTATTAGGACAAACAGTTGTGGTACATCAATAGCCCATCAGAATTAATTAAAGGGGGAATAGCAACTGAATGTTCATCAGCGCATTCACAAGCAATCAGGGCAGAGGGTGTATCTTCCTACTCAGACTTGACGCTGGCTTATTTTGTGACTTCACTTGGGACATGTTTAGTGATGACCAGATAGAAAATGTTTATATGTGGCACGTATATAAATAGCAAAAGTCCAGTAATTGGGTGCATTTGGAATTAATGATTAGGTGATGTACATTTCTTTCCTTAATTTTTTTTATCAGCCTTAAGTTCTCCATCACAGCCATATTGGCAGATCTCCTCTTCCCTGCATTAGAATGTCTCCTGCCATAAAAAGAAACCCCACTTTGTCTGTGCTGACAGGGGGGTCTAGCACCTGGGTATTCAGTAAATACTGACTGCATGAAAAAAATTGAGGAAACTGATTTCATCTCATATGAGAGAGAAATAATCTATTTAAATATAAACCTATTGGTAAGAATGAGAAGGACTTTTTCAAGATACTAAAAGCAACATTTTCTTTAAAAGGAAAGAAAACTTGAGTCTTTTCAACAAGAAGATTTGGTAAAGACAAATTTTAAAGCAACATAAATAGATTTTCATCAGTCCTTCAAAATGTTGACATTTAAGTCTTTGTTTTTTTCTAAAATTTTATCAAAGTATAGTTGATTTACAATGTTGTGTTAGTTTCAGGTGTACGGCACAGTGATTAATATATCTATCTATCTATCTATCTATGTTCTTTTTCAGATTCTTTTTCCTTATAGGTTATTACAAAATATTGAATATAGTTCCCTATGCTATACAGTAGGTCCTTGTTGACATTTAAGTCTTTGAATTGATATTGAAGAATGTTTGAAGGTGAGGGTGCACTACCATCTTGCCAAAACTTGCTGCCCTGTGGAAAGCAGACTTCCTAGGCCTGACAGAGTCCCAGGTAAGAGCAGGCTTGGCAGCCTTTGCTGTGAGGACTGAAGAGCTTGACAGGCAAAGAGCAATTGAATTCTGTCTCCTTTCTCCTTTTCTTTATTATTTAGTACAGCAGCTTGGGCACTTGGAAATAAATGTACTCTGCATGCTTTTCCTAGCAGATTGAACCGTAGATTTGCTGAATGATTGATGCAGTTGGTCCCCTTATACTGGAGATTCAGAGGCTGCATTATTGCTTTGGGAACCATTCTACTGGCTTCTCTTCGATTCTGGACTTTGCTCTGCCCTTGGTGGCATTGGGTCTCCCTGGCCTTGCTCTAAGCTTACTAGCATCATTCTTCATGATTAAAATAGTGGACTTTCATTTTGATCTTGACAGAGGGAAGTGATCTAACACTGTGAATTCAGGAATGGAAGCCAGTAGCTCTTTAGGAAGATCTATTTTGTTTTGTTTTGTTCCCTTTTTTCCTCAGCTGCAACTCTGGAATTGGAAAGACCCTTTTGTTGAATATGCATATGGGATCATCTTTTGTGGTAGGAAAATTCACTAATTTTTCATTCAACAAGCATTAGAAATGGTGGCACAGAGATGAGTTAGAAATGGTTCTTGCTCTTGAGGAGCTCAAAGTCTATAGAGAAGTTGAAAAAATATACCGACTAATGAATAATAGGAGGGAAGAATATATAATACAAAGGAGGAGATCATTAGTTCTCTCTGGGGCAGAAGTCTATCAGGAAGACTTCACATGGAAGACAATATATGGGTAGTATATTGAAGAGACCTATTAGCTTTTTAAAAATTTTATTTTTAAAATTTTTTATTGAATGAAAGATTCTTTAAGTTCTTTAGTGCCTTACATTTTTCAAAAGTTTCATATACATTATTTCATATAATCCCATAATAACCCTTTGGCTCTCACCCCTATATTACCCCTCCCCCCTTCTCTCTCCCCACTGGTAACCACTAGTTTCTTCTCTATATCTGTGAGTCTGCTTCTTTTTTGTTTTATTCACTAGTTTGTTGTATTTTTTAGATTTCACATATAAGTGATTTCATACAGTATTTCTCTTTCTCTGTCTGACTTATTTTACTTAGCATAATGCCCTCCAAGTCCATCCATGTTGCTGCATATGGCAACATTACATTCTTTTTTGTGCCTGAGTAGTATTCCATTGTGTATATGTACCACATCTTCTTTATCCATTCATCTGCTGATGGACACTTAGGTTGCTGCATACCTTGGCTTCACATAGAAGACAGTACATGGGTAGTGTATTGAAGACATCTATTAGCTTTTAATCAGGAATACTTGAAGGGTCAAGGGATGTTCATCAAAGTGCATTGATTAATTCAATCATCCAATAAATATTTACTGATGCCAACTGTTTGCTTGCTTGGTACCGTTCAAGCAATGGGGTTATAACAGTAAAGAGAAAGACGAAGACTCTTTCTTGTGGATCTTGAAATTTAGTTGGAGAAGACAGACAGTTATCAAATAATTATCTGAAATGTCAGAGAAGGATAAATTCTAAGAAGAAGAATAAAGACAGGGACAAGAGGATAAGAAGTGGTGATGATGACGGTGATCAGTTGTGTTCTTTTATGTGGGAAAGTTGGGGAAAGCCTGGCCAGGAGGAGATGATGTTTGAGCAGACAGCTGAAGGAGTACCATGATGGTCCATGTGGGTCTCTGTGGGAAGAACATTCTAGGTAGAAGTCAACAGCTGTGTCCAGTTTATCAACATTAGCAAGAATTAAAGAGCTTTATTTCACTGAGAAAGAGAGTTTTGCAACTTCCTGAGGTAGATACTTTAATATCCCCACTTTACAGATGAAAAAAAATACCTTGCCAAGTACTACAAAGAGCACTCCCCAGGGCCACAGAGAGTTTGGGTGACTTCTATAGCTCCTCATAATTATTTGGGGCTCAACATTTTTTTTTTTTTTTTTTTTTTTGCAATTGGTACAACTTGGTGCTAGTTGGTGATTCTGTGAGTCCTGGGTGTCCAGACTACACCTGGATTTTCTCCTAAAGCAATGGTTTCCAAGCCTGATTATCATATTTGCTCCCAATTTTAAAAATCACACATTTAAAACATATAGATACCAAGACCCCATCTCTGGCAATTCAGATTCCGTAGGCCTGAGGAAGGACCTGGGCATCCAGCTCCCTCAGGTCCAATCTCCCTCAGCAATTCCAGATCTGAAAACCACTGTGGTAAAAGTGCTTCTCACACTTCAATGTGCGTACAACTCGCCTGGGCTCTTGTTAAAATGCAGATTCTGATTCGTTATGTCTTAGGCTGGAGATGCTTTGTTTCTCATAAGCCAAAGCTGCTGATCCTTGGACCACACTCTGAGTACCAAGGTTCTATGCAGCATTGTCAATAATGGAACCGGAGCAGCTCACTGGGATAAGGGGAAACCCCAGTCTGAAGGAGGGTAAATTCACCTCACCTCTGCTATCGGGCATCTACAGATGTTCCTCAAAGCCCAGGCCTCTGTCCCCTTGAGAGCTGCAGGATGAAGCGGCTTCTCTGGATACAGCACAAACAGCAGTGAGGGGAGGGTGGGGCAGGGGGATGTGAAACTCTGACTTGGTAGGGCAGCTTGGGGGCCATGACATAAGCATTCCTCCATCTCCCTCCTTCTTCTCTACACAACCAGTGTCTCTCTGTGTTATGAGTTGAAGAAAATCCCGCCTGTCCATGAAGTCTTCTTGCCTGCTTCCTACACAGACCCCTCCACTGAACCATTCACCCTCAGTGCCTCTCATCGGGGTCACGTTCTCTTTACCGTTATCTGCTTTGTGTGAGTCATTTTAGTCTTTCCTATGATATTGTAAACTCTGTGGGGCTGCAGCACCCTTAGGAAGCTGAATTTATGGTAAGAATCATAGAATCTTGACACTAAAAGAGAGCTCATGAAATTCAATTTCCCTCTTAGGCTGTGCTTACTTCTACAATCTTCCACAAAGATAATTATGCAGCCCCTGCCTGAATACTGCCAATTGTGAAAAGCCCTCTTCTTCATGAATTGCTCAATTAAAAAAAAATTCACAGAATTGAAATGTGGCCTTTTCGGTCTTATCACTTGATAGCCAAGAAGATGAAAATAATGCTAAATAACTCATATTTTTAAGTGCTTAATATATGCGTGGCTCAGTTCTAAATTTTGCATGTAGTTTATTTTGCTTGATCTTCACAACAATCCTATGAGTCAGATACCATCATTAACCTCCTTAGGGAGAGAGAGGAGTCAAGTAAATTGTTCGAGGTCATACAGCTAAAAAGTGAAGGGGCCAGGATTCAGAGTGGACAGTCTGATTGTAGAGAATATACTGTCTGAATATAGCACGGATTCATTCTAAAACCAGTCTGTTCTATCCGTTGTTTGCATGAGCAAAGTCAAGGCCTCCCAAAAGGAAATTGTGTACCAGGGAAATTCCTTCTTTACCAAAAAAGACTCTGCTGAACTTCAGCCTGGTCTCATGTGTTGGATAAACCAGACTACTCCTTGAATGTGATGGTATGATCTGAGATGGTTTTGGAATTCTTATGACACTTAATGGCCGTTCTCATGTTTATAGTCAAGAGTGGGGGGACGGGTGGAGAAATCCTTCATCTGATACCTTGGTTTCCAAAAAAAATCACAGTTGAATTGGTCCTTGACAATAGGGATGAACTTACATTTGCTACTACCCAGTTCAGAACCATCTAATGGCTTCCCATCAAACCTGGAATCAAATCCCAACTCCTTACCATGACCCACTGGGCCCAGACTCATCCCTAACAATTGTGGGACCCAGGCAAGAGGTAAAAGTTGAGGACCACATTCCATATATCTAAATATTAAAAATTAAATAAAGCTAGTAAACTATTAAACAAAATATATTATATTCTCCCATTTTGGAAAACATACCTTTCTAATGACAAAGGCAAAAAAAAAAAAAATGTATGAAGCTGTGGTTTATGGATTTATATAACTGAAGGTCTGTAAAATATCAGACATCTGAATTTAATTATCATTGCATATATCTGGGTGTTTAATAAAAATAAAATTAAAAGATTAAAAATTTTTACATATTCAAAGTTTAGTTTTCTTCTAAAATAGTCAAATTATCTATTAAGATTAAAAGGCAAATACACATTATAATTAATGACTACCAAAATTTTAAATGAAATTAGTAAAGCTGAAATTTTACTTAATTTTTAAACATTTTTACTTAATTTTTTGAAAATTAGATTAACCATTATTCAATATTTTATCATGTAAAATATGCATAACTCTAGATCTAGTTGTCTCAGTATCATGTTTCACACCTGTTACATCTGAGCCAACATGCCTACAAATTTAGGAGAAATATGCATTGTTTAATATTACAAAATGTTCCCAGTGTCCATATGTAACCTGCAAATACCACACTAATTTGTGCACACTGCACGAACCAGGAAATGGCATGGGAAGAGAAGCAGGAAAATAGATACTTCTTGCTACTAAGAAACAACCTTCATTATGCGTGAACATCAATTGTGTTCACAGTTTCTGAGAAAAAGGATTTGACAAGTTAATTGATTTGTCTTTTTTGTAAGCCAAAGTGCTTCCATGTCTCAAAACCCTCACTCACTGCATTCTGAGACTGTGTCAGCTCAGCAAACCTTTGCAGTTGGACATAGTTGCCTTTTGCTCTGAGGACACAGAGCAGAAGATACGGAGAAACAATTGTCTGGAACCTGGGTAAAACCAGTCATGAGGGCAACTGTTTAAAATTACAGGTTGTTCTGTAACCACAGCGGGTCACCAGCTTCTGTGTGATGGAGGCATCAATGTGTTTGTCATTTGTGTGTGTGTGTGTGTGTGTGTGTGTGTGTGTGTGTGTGTTTATGATATGCAAGGCTTTCTGAAGCAGAGGCCGAGGGCAGGGGCCCCTCTTGCCTGGTGTAAGGCGGCTACTGCACTGGTCTTGCTGATTTTCAAACGCACCCAGCATTATCCTGCCTCTGGGCCTTTGTACTTCAACGTGAAATCTCTGCCCCCAGAATTTTCATTGCTTGTTTCCTCACTTCATTCAGGTCTCTGCTCAAATGTCACCCCTTCGAGAGACCACCCTGGCCACTCTTATCTAAAATAGCATGCCAGCCCCGTCACTGTCAACTTCCCTGCATTGCATTTCTTTGTGGCTTCAGTAATAACTGAAATTACATCACACATCTGTCTCCCTCATCAGCGTGTGAGTTATCTGAAGAGGGGAGCCCTGTCTCTCTTGTTCAGCCCTGTCTCCAGTGCCTAGAGTAGTGCCTGTCACATCCTGGCTGCTCAGTAATATTTTTATGAGTGAATGAAGGAAGGAAGGAATTTGGAATAACAGCTTTTTATCACAAGGAGGGAATCATTACAGTTTACTGTGAAGTTTTTTGGTAAGGACTGTCCATTGCCCTCCAGGATCGCTTGGGTTCTTAGGCAACAGCTGGGTCCAGGAACACTTCTTTCCCCCCTGCAGGCTCCCTGAAAGCTTTGACTTTCCCCTTTGGTCTAATGAAGAGCAAAGCAGGTGCTACACTGAGAAAATTAGTAATACTTCCCTTATCCCTACCTGGGAAGCTGTGGTGCTGCCTTTCAATTATAACAGTGCTTTCTCTATGGCAGAAAACAACAGGGACACGATACTAACAAAGGCCAAGAGATCTGCCTTTAACTAATACCAATTAACACTTTCCAAGTGACAAGGCTAGCAGTGAAGTGGTAGTTTTTATATTCTAGAGAACCCTCATGTGAGGGTTTCATTTTCTATCTCTGGAACAGAGAGTCAAACTAGATATTACACATGCAAGGCCTCGGCAGAAGGGTCTTTGCTCAGGAATTCAAACCATAAGTTTCTGATCATTTCATTGAAAGACACACAGAAAATGTAAAAAAGAAAATAAGCTAGAACCCTGCCTTTGAGAAGTGAGTGAAATGTTATAGAAATACTTAAAGAAATGAGAGTTAAAGTCTATTGACTGATTTCCATATTGTAGCAATTGTCCCAAATTGACCCTACTCCTTTCTATTCCGCATTTTTACATCTTTATGTCTCTTGGGACCCCTGGAGACATTTCCTGGAAGTTGACCAGAGGTAGCTAGACTACCAAGCCTCCCTGCATGGGTGACTAGTTGGTTGCCAAGTGTCTGTAGACAATTTCTGTGTTTCTTTCCGGTTCTGTTGTTTCCAGTGTGATTTTTTAATCTGCATATAGATGAAAAGATGCTGTGTAAAACTCAGTTGGGTGGAACTTTCTAGAAACTTGTTTCCAAATGATTGCCTCAGTACATGTTAAAATAGATAAGTGATCAAAGGAGCATGATCAGATTGATAATTCAACAGTTGGAAATGAACACATTAAACTGCAAGTTTTTATGGGGTGCCTACAACACTCTCAGCCCTGTGTCAGGTACTCTGGGGGTATTCAGGGAGCTTGTGATGTTTTGTGGCCATATAGCATTCATGTTTTCTTCATAACAGCACATGGACTCCTCAAAAGTTAAATATATATTAGGTAGATGCAATTTCAATTAAGGTCTCAATTTTTTAAATTGGATAACATGACTTAAGAGAACACATGGGAGAATTTCCACTTTGGGGGAAATGGAGTAGACATACTCCTTCCTGTTATTTTTTTTTTTTTTTTCTTTTTAACATCTTTATTGGAGTATAATTGCTTTACGATGGTGTGTTAGTTTCTGCTATATAAATCAGTTATACATATACATAGATCCCCGTATCTCTTCCCTTGTGCATCTCCCTCCCACCCTCCGTATCCCACCCCTCTAGGTGGTCACAAAGCACTGAGCTGATCTCCCTGTGCTATGTGGCTGCTTCCCACTAGCTATCTATTTTACATTTGGTAGTGTATATATGTCATTGCCACTCTCACACTTTATCCCAGCTTACCCTTCCCCCTCCCCATATCCTCAAGTCCATTCTCTAGTAGGTCTGCATGTTTATTCCCGTCTTACCCCTAGGTTCTTCTGACCTTTTTTTTTTTTTTTTACATTCCACATATATGTGTTAGCATACAGTATTTGTTTTTCTCTTTCTGACTTACTTCACTCTGTATGACAGTCTCCAGGTCCATCCACCTCACTACAAATAACTCAGTTTCGTTCCTTCTTTTGGCTGAGTAATATTCCATTGTATATATGTGCCACATCTTATTTATCCATTCATCCATCGATGGGCATTTAGGTTGCTTCCATGTCCTGGCTATTGTAAATAGAGCTGCAATGAACATTGTGGTACATGACTTTTTTGAATTATGGTTTTCTCAGGGTAAATGCCCAGTAGTGGGATTGCTGGGTCATACGGTAGTTCTATTTTTAGTTTTTTAAGGAACCTCCATACTGTTTTCCATAGTGGCTGTATCAGTTTACATTCCCACCAACAGTGCAAGAGGGTTCCTTTTTCTCCACACCTTCTCCAGCATTTACTGTTTGTAGATTTTTTGATGATGGCCATTCTGACCAGTGTGAGATGATATCTCATGGTGGTAGTTTTGATTAGCATTTCTCTAATGATTAATGATGTTGAGCATTCTTTCATGTGTTTGTTGGCAATCTGTATATCTTCTTTGGAGAAATGTCTATTTAGGTCTTCTGCCCATTTTTGGATTGGGTTGTTTCTTTTTTTGATATTGAGCTGCATGAGCTGCTTGTAAATCTTGGAGATTAATTCTTTGTCAGTTGCTTCATTTGCAAATATTTTCTCCCATTCTGAGGATTGTCTTTTCATCTTCTTTATGGTTTCCTTTGCTGTGCAAAAGCTTTTAAGTTTCATTAGGTCACATTTGTTTATTTTTGTTTTTATTTCCATTTCTCTAGGAGGTGGGTCTAAAAGGATCTTGCTGTGATTTGTGTCATAGTGTTCTGCCTATGTTTTCCTCTAAGAATTTGATTGTGTCTGGCCTTACATTTAGGTCTTTAATCCATTTTGAGTTTATTTTTGTGTATGGTGTTAGGGAGTGTTCTAATTTCATTCTTTTACATGTAGCTATCCGGTTTCCCAGCACCACTTATTGAAGAGGCTGTCTTTTCTCCATTGTATATTCTTGCCTCCTTTATCAAAGATAAGGTAACCATATGTGCATGAGTTTATCTCTGGGCTTTCTACCCAGTTCCATTGATCTATATTTCTGTTTTTGTGCCAGTACCATACTGTCTTGATTACTGTAGCTTTGTAATATAGTCTGAAGTCAGGGAGCCTGATTCCTCCAGCTCCATTTTTCTTTCTCAAGATTACTTTGGCTATTTGGGGTCTTTTGTATTTCCATACAAACTGTGAAATTTTTTGTTCTAGTTCTGTGAAAAATGCCAGTGGTAGTTTGATAGGGATTGCATTGAATCTGTAGATTGCTTTGGGTAGTAGAGTCATTTTCACAATGTTGATTCTTCCAGTCCAAGAACATGGTGTACCTCTCCATCTGTTGGTATCATCTTTAATATCTTTCATCAGTGTCTTATAGTTTTCTGCATACAGGTCTTTTGTCGCCTTAGGTATGTTTATTCCTAGGTATTTTATTCTTTTTGTTGCAGTGGTAAATGGGAGTGTTTTCTTAATTTCACTTTCAGATTTTTCATCGTTAGTTTATAGGAAAGCAAGAGATTTCTGTGCATTAATTTTGTATTCTGCTACTTTACCAAATTCATTGATTAGCTCTAGTAGTTTTCTGGTAGCATCTTTAGGATTCTCTATGTATAGTATCATGCCATCTGCAAACAGTGACAGCTTTACTTCTTCTTTCCTAATTTGGATTCTTTTATTTCTTTTTCTTCTCTGATTGCTGTGGCTAAAACTTCCAAAACTATGTTGAATAATAGTGGTGAGAGTAGGCAACCTTGTCTTGTTCCTGATCTTAGTGGAAATGGTTTCAGTTTTTCACCATTGAGGACAATGTTGGCTGTGGGTTTGTCATATATGGCCTTTAGTATGTTGAGGAAAGTTCCCCCTATGCCTACTTTCTGCAGGGCTTTTATCATAAATGGGTGTTGAATTTTGTCGAAAACTTTCTCTGCATCTATTGAGATGTTCATATGGTTTTTCTCCTTCAATTTGTTAATATGGTGTATCACGCTGATTGATTTGCGTATATTGAAGAATCTTTGCATTCCTGGGATAAACCCCACTGGATCATGGTGTATGATCCTTTTAATGTTCTTGGATTCTGTTTGCTAGTATTTTGTTGAGGATTTTTGCATCTATGTTCATGAGTGATATTGGCCTGTAGTTTTCTTTCCTTGTGACATCTTTGTCTGGTTTTGGTATCAGAGTGATGGTAGCCTCGTAGAATGAGTTGGGGAGTGTTCCTCCTGTGCTATATTTTGGAAGAGCTTGAGAAGGATAGGTGTTAGCTCTTCTCTAAATGTTTGATAGAATTCACCTGTGAAGCCATCTGATCCTGGGCTTTTGTTTGTTGGAATACTTTTAATCACAGTTTCAATTTCAGTGCTTGTGATTGGTCTGTTCATATTTTCTATTTCTTCCTGATTCAGTCTTGGAAGGTTGTGCATTTCTAAGAATTTTTCCATGTCTTCCAGGTTGTCCATTTTATTGGCATAGAGGATCTCATGATCCTCTGTATTTCTGCAGTGTCAGTTGTTACTTCTCCTTTTTCATTTCTAATTCTATTGATTTGAGTCTTCTCCCTTTTTTTCTTGATGAATCTGGCTAATGGTTTATCAATTTTGTTTATCTTCTCAAAGAACCAGATTTTAGTTTTATTGATCTTTGCTATCGTTTTCTTCATTTCTTTTTCAGTTACTTTTGATCTGATCTTTATGATTTCTTTCCTTCTGCTAACTTTGGGGTTTTTTTGGTTCTTCTTTCTCTAATTGCTTTAGGTGTAAGGTTAGGTTGTTTATTTGAGATGTTTCTTGTTTCTTAAGGTAGGATTGTATTGCTATAAACTTCCCTCTTAGAACTGCTTTTGCTGCATCCCATAGGTTTTGGGTCGTTGTGTTTTCATTGTCATTTGTTTCTAGGTATTTTTTGATTTCCACTTTGATTTCTTCAGTGATCTCTTGGTTATTAAGAGGTGTGTTGTTTAGCCTCCATGTGTTTGTATTTCTTACAGATATTTTCCTATAATTGATATCTAGTCTTATAACGTTGCGGTCAGAAAAGATACTTGATACGATTTCAATTTTCTTAAATTTACCAAGGCTTGATTTGTGACCCAAGATATGGTCTATCCTGGAGAATGGTCCATGAGCACTTGAGAAAAAATGTGTATTCTGTTGTTTTTGGGTGGAATGTCCTATAAATATCAATTAAGTCCATCTTGTTTAATGTATCATTTAAAGCTTGTTTTTCCTTATTTATTTTCATTTTGGATGATCTGTCCACTGGTGAAAGTGGGGTGTTAAAGTCCCCTACTATGATTGTATTACTGTCAATTTCCCCTTTTATGGCTGTTAATATTTGCCTTACGTATTGAGGCGCTCCTATGTTGGGTGCATAAGTATTTACAATTGTTATATCTTCTTCTTGGATTGATCCCTTGATCATTATGTAGTGTCCTTCTTTGTCTCTTGTAATAGTCTTTGTTTTAAAGTCTATTTTGTCTGATATGAGAATTGCTACTCCAGCTTTCTTTTGATTTCCATTTGCATGGACTATCTTTTTCCTTCCCATCACTTTCAGTCTGTATGTGTCCCTAGGTCTGAAGTGGGTCTCTTGTAGACAGCATATATATGGGTCTTGTTTTTGTATCCATTCAGCCAGTCTATGTCTTTTGGTTGGAGCATTTAATCCATTTACATTTAAGGTAATTATCGATGTGTATGTGCCTACTACCATTTTCTTAATTGTTTTTGGTTTATTATTGTAGGTCTTTTCCTTCTCTTGTGTTTCCTGCCTAGAGAAGTTCCTTTAGCATTTGTTGTAAAGCTGGTTTGGTGGTGCTGAATTCTCTTAGCTTTTGCTTGTCTGTAAAGCTTTTAATTTCTCGTCAAATCTGAATGAGATCCTTGCTGGGTAGAGTAATTTTGGTTGTAGGTTTTTCTCCTTCGTCACTTTAAATATGTCCTGCCACTCCATTCTGGCTTGCAGAGTTTCTGCTGAAATATCTGCTGTTAACCTTATGGTGATTCCCTTATGTGTTACTTGTTGTTTTTCCCTTGCTGCTTTTAATATTTCTTCTTTGTATTTAATTTTTGATAGTTTGATTAATATGTGTCTTGGCATGTTTCTCCTTGGATTTATCCTGTGTGGGACTCTCTGTGCTTCCTGGACTTGATTAACTATTTCCTTTCCCATATTAGGGAAGTTTTCAACTAGAATCTCTTCAAATATTTTCTCAGTCCCTTTCTTTTTCTCTTCTTCTTCTGGGACCCCTATAATTCGAATGTTGGTGCATTTAATGTTGTCCCAGAGGTCTCTGAGACTGTCCTCAATTGTTTTCATTCTTTTTTCTTTTTTCTGCTCTGCAGCAGCTATTTCCACTATTTTATCTTCCAGATCACTTATCTGTTCTTCTGCCTCAGTTATCCTGCTATTCATGCCTTCTAGAGAATTTTTAATTTCATTTATTGTGTTGTTCATCATTGTTTGTTTGCTCTTTAGTTCTTCTAGGTCCTTGTTAAATGTTTCTTGTATTTTCTCCATTCTATTTCCAAGATTTTGGATCATCTTTACTATCATTATTCTGAATTCTTTTTCAGGTAGACTGCCTATTTCCTCTTCATTTGTTAGGTCTGGTGTGTTCTTAACTTGCTCCTTCATCTGCTGTGTGTTTCTCTGTCTTTTCATTTTGCTTAACTTACTGTGTTTGGGGTCTCCTTTTCGGAGGCTGCAGGTTCATAGTTTCCGTTGTTTTTGGTGTCTGTCCCCAGTGGCTAAGATTGGTTCAGTGGGTTGTGTAGACTTCCTGGTGGAGGGGACTAGTGCCTGTGTTCTGGTGGATGAGGTTGGATATTGTCTTTCTGGTGGGCAGGTCCACGTCTGGTGGTGTGTTTTGGGCTGTCTATGGCCTTATTATGATTTTAGGCAGCCTCTGTGCTAATGGGTGGGGTTGTTTTCCTGTCTTGCTAGTTTTTTGGCATAGGGTGTCCTGCAATGTAGCTTGCTGGTCATTGAGTGGAGCTGGGTCTTGGCGTTGAGATGGAGATCTCTGGGAGATTTTTGCCGTTTGATATTACATGGAGCTGGAAGGTCTCTTGTGGACCAGTGTCCCGAACTTGGCTCTCCCACTTCAGTGGCACAGCCCCGATGCCTGGCTGGAGCACCAAGAGCCTGTCCCCCACACAGCTCAGAATAAAAGGGAGAAAAGAAAGAAAGAAAAAAAGAAGATAAAATAAAAAAGTAAAATAAAATAAGTTATTAAAATAAAAAATAGTTATTAAGAAAAAAATTTTTTTAAGTAAAAAAAAAAAAAAATGGACAGACAGAACCCTAGGACAAATGGTAAAAGCAAAGCTATACAGACAAAATCACACACAGAAGCATACACATACACACTCACAAAAAGAGAAAAAGGGGAAAATATATATACATCATTGCTCCCAAAGTCCACCTCCTCAATTTGGGATGATTCGTTGTCTATTCAGGTATTTCACAGATGCAGGGTACATCAAGTTCATTGTGGAGATTTAATCCGCTGCTCCTGAGGCTGCTGGGAGAGATTTCCCTTTCTCTTCTTTGTTCGTACAGCTCCCAGGTTTCAGCTTTGGATTTGGACCCGCCTCTGCGTGTAGGTCACCTGAGGGCGTCTGTTCTTCGCTCAGACAGTACGGGGTTAAAGGAGCAGCTGCTTCGGGGGCTCTGGCTCACTCAGGCCGTGGGGAGGGAGGGGTACAGATGCAGGGCGAGCCTGCAGCGGCAGAGGCCGGCGTGACGTTGCAGCAGCCTGAGGCACGCCGTGTGTTCTCCCGGGGAAGTTGTCCCTGGATCACAGGACCCTGGCAGTGGCGAGCTGCACAGGCTCCCGGGAGGGGCGGTGTGGATAGTGACCTGTGCTCGCACACAGGCTTCTTGGTGGCGGCAGCAGCAGCCTTAGCGTCTCATGCCCGTCTCTGGGGTCCGCGCTGATAGCCGCGGCTCACGCCCGTCTCTGGAGCTCCTTTAAGCGGCGCTCTTAATCCCCTCTCCTTGCGCACCAGGAAACAAAGAGGCAAGAAAAAGTCTCTTGCCTCTTCGGCAGCTCCAGACTTTTTCCTGGACTCCCTCCCGGCTAGCTGTGGCGCACTAGCCCCCTTCAGGCTGTGTTCACACAGCCAACCCCAGTCCTCTCCCTGGGATCCGACCTCCAAAGCCCGAGCCTCAGCTCCCAGCCCCCGCCCCCCCCCGGCGGGTGAGCAGACAAGCCTCTCGGGCTGGTGAGTGCTGGTCGGCACCGATCCTCTGTGCGGGAATCTCTCCGCTTTGCCCTCCGCACCCCTCTGGCTGCGCTCTCCTCCGTGGCTCCGAAGCTTCCCCCTATGACACCCGCAGTCTCCGCCCGTGAAGCGGCTTCCTAGTGTGTGGAAACCTTTCCTCCTTCACAGCTCCCTCCCACTGGTGCAGTTCCCATCCTTATTCTTTTGTCTCTGTTTTTTCTTTTTTTTGCTCTACCCAGGTACGTGGGGAGTTTCTTGCCTTTTGGGAGGTCTGAGGTCTTCTACCAGCGTTCAGTAGGTGTTCTGTAGGAGTTGTTCCACATGTAGATGTATTTCTGATGTATTTGTGGGGAGGAAGATGATCTCCACATCTTATTCTTCCGCCATCTTGAAGCTCCTCTCCTCCCCGTTCTTTCCACTAAGTACAGCTGAAAATCTTGGACACTACATATAAGACAAACATAAGAAGACTCTGAAAGGTGGAGAGAAGAAGGTAGACCATCTAGGGATCTCAAGACCCAAGGAACAACACAGTGGTGAGTTTCCTGGATTTTCTTTTGCCTCGTATATCCCAGACTTACAACAGAAGAGGCCAGCAACCCAGAAATCCTAACAGACTCAGACAAGGAAAAGGCCAGCAAAAGCCTATCCTCTTTAGCTAAAGGACCAGGAAAAGAACAGATTAGCAAGACAGATAATGTTTAGATAATAACTACTTTATTAGTCAAGATTCTCTAGAGAAACAGAATCAATAAGATAGATAGATAGATAGATGATTGATAGAAGAAGCAGAGAAAACAAGAAGGTATAAACAAATCCAGAGTGTCATAGTATAACAACTAAAAGAATTTCTCTAAACAGAAAAAAATAATTAAAGAAGGAAACTTAGAACATCAGAAAGGAAGAAATAACAAAAGAGTGAAAATATAGGCAAATATGTTACATTTTCCTTTTCCTCTTCATTTTACTAAATTATATTTTACTGTTAAAACAAAGATTATAATACTGGGAAAAATGGTTTTAGTGTATGAAGAGGAAATACTTAAGATGATTATATTATAAATGGGAGAGGCTAAAGGAATATAAAAGGAGGTAGTTTTCTATATTTTACTTGAACTGGTAAAATGTAGACCCAGTAGACTGTGATAAGTAATGCTGTGTAATGTAATACCTAGGGCAACCATTATAAAAGGCTGTACAAAGAGATACAGTCAGAAACACTATTAATAAATAAAAATAGTATTCTAAAAAATGTTCAAGTATTATATAGGAAGGCAGGAAAAAGAAACAGAAATAAAAAACAAAGAACAAACAGAATACAAAAAAATGAATGGCAGACTTAAGTCCTAACATATGTAACTACATTAAATATAATGGTATAAATGAACCAATTAAAGACAGAGGTTGGCAGAGTGGATTAAGAAAGATTACCTAAATATTTACTACCGACAACAAAACAACTTCAATTATAATGATATAGGTAGGTTGAAAGCAAAGATTGGAAAAAGATATAGCATGCAACATTAATAAAATGAAAGCAGGACTGGCTTTATTAATATCAGATAAAACAGACTTCAGAGCAAAGAAAATAATGCAAAATATGTGAAGTGAAGTTGATATGAACTGTAAGGAGAAATAGACAAATTAAAAATTATAGTTGGAGACTTCAACACCCCTCTCTCATCAATTGATAGAACAACTGTATCTGTATCAGCAGTGATATAGAAGAAATGAACAGCATCAAACAATGGGATCTAATCAGTATTTATAGAATGTTCCATGCCCAAACAGAAGACTAGACATTCTGTTTAAATGCTCACAGAACGTATACCAAGGAAGACCATATATTAGGCCACAAAACAAACCTGAACAATTTTAAAAGAATTGAAACCATACAGACTGTGTTCTCTAACCACAGTGGAATCAAACTAGAAATCAATAATAGAGTGATAGCAAGAAAATTTCCAAATTCTTAGAAAGTAAACAACATACTTCTAAATAAGCCATGGGTCGACAGGAAGTCTAAAAGAAATAACTGAAACATTGAACAAATGAAAATAAACATGTAAAAATTTGTGGGACACGGCTAAAGTAGTGCTGAGAGGGAACTTTATAGCACTGAATGCTTATATTAGAAATGAAGGAAAGTCTCAATAATATAAGCTTTCACCTCAAGAAACTTGAAGAGTAAAATAAATGAAAAGTGAGGAGAAAGAAGGAAATAATAAAGATAGGAGCAAAAATCAATGACATTGAAAACAGGAAAAGAATAGGAAAAAAACAGTGAAACAAAAAATTGTTTCTTTGGAAAAAAATGAATTAAATTTAAATACCACTAGCAAGACTAAGACAAAGAAAAAGGGAGAAAAGATATCAATACAAATTTCCAATATCAGGAATGAAACAGGACATCTGTTATAAACCCTGAGGACATCAAAATATCCTTGGGAATATTCTGAATACAAACAACCTGGATGAAATTGACCAATATCTTGAAAAAACACAAACTACCATAATTCACTCAATATGAAATAGGTCATTTGAATGATACTATAACTATTAAAGAAATGGAATTCACAATTTTAAAACAACCCAAAAAGGAAAGTTAAGGTAGTTTCACCAGAGAATTCTACCAGATATTTAAAGAAGAAATTACACAATGCTCCACAATCTCTTCCAAAAAACAGAAGAGGAAGGAACACTTCCCAGTTCATTTTATTCAGCTAGTATTACCTTCATACCAAAAACAGACAGAGACAGTACAAAAAAAGGAAAACCACAGACCAACATCTCTCATGAATATAGACATAAAAACCTTGGAACAAAAATTAGCAGAGTTCAGCAACACATAAAATGAAGTATATACCAAGACCAAATGGAGTTTATTCAAGAGAAACAAGGCTTATTTGAGAATCAACCAATGTGATCCACATATTAACAGGCTAAAGAAAAAACTTACATGATCATATCAATTGATGCAAAAAAACATTTGACAAATCTAATACCCATTCATTAGAAACAAACAAACACCATCTCTAGCATTTATTGTTTGTAGACTTTTGGATGATGACCATTCTGACTGGTGTGAGGTGATATCTCATTGTAGTTTTGATTTGCATTTCTCTAATAATTAGTGATGTTGAGCATCCTTTCATGTGCCCCTTGGCCATCTGTATGTCTTCTTTGGAGAAATGTCTATTTAGGTCTTTTGCCCATTTTTTGATTGGGTTGTTTGTTTTTTTGATATGAGCCACATGAGCTGTTTGTAAATTTTGGAGATTAATCCCTTATCAGTTGCATTGTTTGCAAATATTTCCTCCCATTCTGTGGGTTGTCTTTTCATTTTGTTTATGGTTTCCTTTGCTGTGCAAATGCTTTTGAGTTTAATTAGGTCCCACTTGTTTATTTTTGGTTCTATTTTCATTACTCTAGAAGACGGATGGAAAAAGATATTGCTGTGATTTAAGTCAAAGAGCATTCTTCCTATGTTTTCCTCTAAGAGTTTTATAGTATCTGGTCTTACATTTAGGTCTAATCCATTTTGAGTTTATTTTTGTTAAAGAATGTTCTGTTGGTGGGAGTGTAAGTTGGTGCAGCTACTGTGGAAAACAGTATGGAGGTTCCTCAGAAAACTAAAAATAGAATTACCATATGATCTAGCAATCCCACTCCTGGGCATATATCTGGAGAAAAACATGGTTCGAAATGATACATGTACCCCGATGTTCGTTGCGGCACTGTTTACAATAGTCAAGACATGGAAGCAACCTAAATGTCCATCAACAGATGAATGGATAAAGAAGATGTGGTACATATGTACAATGGAATATTACTCAGCCATTAAAAATCATGAAATAATGCGACTTGCAGCAACATGGATAGACCTGGAGAATATCATACTAAGTGAGGTAAGTCAGATAGAGAAAGACAAATATCATATGACATTGCTTATATGCAGAATCTAAAAAATATGATACAAATCAACTTATTTACAAAACAGAAACAGATTCACAGTCTTAGAGAACAAATTTATGGTTACTAGGGCGAAAGGGTGGGGAGAGGGGTAGATTGGGAGTTTGAGATTGACACATATACACTGCTATATTTAAAACAGATAACCAACAAGGACCTACCGTATAGCACAGGGAACTTTGCTTAATATTCTGTAATAACCTAAATGGGAAAATAATTTGAAAAAGAATAGATACATGTATATATATAACTGAATCACTTTGCTGTACACCTGAAACTAACACAACATTGTTAATCAACTATACTCCAATATAAAATAAAAATTAAAAAAACAAACAAAACAAAAAACCTCTCAGAAAAGTAGGAATAGAGGGAAACTTTCTTAACTTGACCAAGAACATCTACCAAAAAACCCTATAGCTAACATTATACTTATGGTAAAAGACTCAATGCTTTCCCTCTAAAATTGGTAACAAGGGGAGAATGAGCACTCTCACCCATAGAACTGGAAGTTCTGGCCAGGACAGTAAGGCAAGATAAGGAAATAAAAGAGGCATGTCAGAAAGGAAGAAATAAAACTGTCCCTAGTTTCAGTTGACCTCATTGTTTTCATAGAAAATCACAAGCAATGTACATAAAAACCTATAGAACCAGAAAGTGAATTCAGCGAGGTCATAAGATACAAGATAAACATACAAAAGTCAACTGCATTTCAATATACCAGCGATGAATGTGTGGACACTGAAATTAAAAATATAATATTTAGAGTCATTCAAAATATTAAATACTTAGATATAAATCTAACAAAAATGTATAGAACTTGTGTGATGAAAACTATAAAACACTGATGGAAGACATCAAAGAAGATCCAAGTAGTATATGAAGAGGCATATATTCATGAATTGAACAATCCAACATTGTAAAGATGTCAGTTCTCCCCAAATCGATAAGCAGATTTAATGCAATATTTTTCCTAGATATAGGCAATATTATTCTAAAATATATGTGAAAAGAAAAAGAAATTAAAATAGGTAAAAATATTTTTGAAAATGAAAAGTGGAAGAAATCAGCTTCCATGATTTTAAGAATATTATCTAACTACATTAATCAAAACTGTATAGTATTGGCAGGGGATTAGACACAGAGATCAATGGGCATAGACTAGAGAAACCAGAAATATCTCCACACTACTATGCCTAACTGATTTTTCACAGAAGTGCAAAAGCAATTTGATGGAGGAAAATAGCTTTTTCAACAATGGTGCCGGAGCAGTTGGATATCCACAGGCAAATAAGTGAACCTCAACCTCAGTCTCACACTTTATACAAAAATTAACTCAAAATGGATCACAGACTTAAATGTAAAATGCTAAAATATAAAACTTTTAAGAAAAAAATCAGAAAATCTTCAGGATCTAAGGCTAGGCAAAGAGTTCTTATATTTGATACCAAAAGCACAGTCCATAAAAGAAAAATCAATAAGTTTTATTTACTTCATCAAAATTAAAAACTTTGGTCTGTGAACAACCCTTTAAAGAAGATGAGAAAACAAGCTCCACATTGGGGTAAAATGTTTGTAAATCACATTGACAAAGAAACAGTGTCTTGAATAAATAAAGACCTCTCAAAACTTAACAGTAAAAAAATAAGAATCCAATTAGAAAACGGGCAAAAGACATGCACAGACATTTCACTGAAGAGGACATACAGATGGCAAATAAGCACATGAAAAGATGTTAAACATCATTAGCCATTTGGAAAATGCAAATTAAAACCATAATGAGATACCACTACACACCTCTCCAAATGGTTACAATAACAAGTAATGGCAACACCAAATGCTGTTGAGAATGGGAGAAACTGGATCACTCCTACATTGCTCATGAGCATATAAAATGGTACATCCACAAGGGAAAAGAGTTTGGCCATTTATTATGAAGCTAAACATGGAACTAGCATATGACTTCAACTTAACAATTATACTTTTAGTCATTTTTTCAAGAAAATGAAAACTTATGTTCATACAGAAACTTGTATGTGAATGTCCAAATCAACTTAATCCATAATAACCCCAAACTGGAAATGATCCAAATGTTCTACAATGAGTGAATGGTTAAACAAATTGTGATATATTGATACCATAGAATACTACTCAGCAATAAAAAGAAAGGAAACATCGATGCAGCAACAACTTGGATGAATCTCAAAGGAATTATGCTGAGTGAAAAAGTCAATCCCAAAATGTTGTATACTGCATGATTCCATTTATATAACATTCTTGAAATTATAAAATTATAGAAATGGAGAACAGATAAGTGGTGGCCAGATGTTAAGGAATGGGTAGGGGCAGGAGAGAAGTGAGTGTGACTATAAAAGGGAAACACAGGGGATCTTTGTGGTGATGGAAATGTTCTACTTTTTGACTGTGTCACTGTCAATATCCTGATTGTGATACTGTACTATAGTTTTTCAATATGTTACTACTTGGGGAATCATTGGATTTCTCTATCATATCTTATAACTGCATGCGAATCTATATCTCAAAATAGAGTAATTTTAGAAAAAATACACATGAAAGATTAAATGTCTGAGAATAATCAACAAAATTATTAAAAATAAAAGCAGTGATGTTTTACTAGAGATTAAATCATACTATAAAGACACTGCAATTAAAGCAATATGATACTAACATAAAAGACCAATGGAATAGAATGGAGAGTCAAGAAATAGATCTCAGTAACTATGGGAAGTTGACATATGCCAAAGGTGACATTTCAATTTCAGGGGAAAAAAATAATTGATTTAATAAAAATGTTGGCATAACTTGCCTTCCATCTAGAAGAAAACTAAAATTATGCTCTTATCTCTCATCACATGTAAAAATAAATCCCAAAGATATTACAAATTTAAATATAAAATAAAAAGCAGAAAATTTTTAGAAGAAAAATTAAGAGAAGATAGGGGTAAGCAGTATCTTTTGAAGCGAGTCTTCATTTTTACTGTAAATTACTCCAAAGCCCCATATATGTACTTAAATATTCACACTTGACTTATGAGGCTGGAAAGAAGTATGGAAGACTATATGACAAAATGTTAACATTGGTTCCTGGGTCAGGGGTGAGGTGAAGTATAGGGGTCAGGAGAAAGGGAAGGGACAGGTCAGTAAACAGAAAGATTGAAGATAAGGGGAAAGGTATTTAGACCTTTTTTAAAAGGCATGTATGATATGAACCCATTTATATAAAATCTTATATATAAGTATACATCTGTGCCTAAAAACGTGTATGAAATCATAGTCACATAAACGTTAATAATGAATATCTCAGGGTGGTAGAACTTAAGTAATCTTATTTTTTTACTTTCTTCCTTATCATTTTCTGAATTGTTTGACTTTCTAACAATAGGAATGCCTTATTTATATATACAGGAAAAAGCAATAAGGCTATATTTTAATTCGGAGGGAAACCAATACACGTGTTTGTATGTATCTTTGTGTCATGGAGGAGAATTTGCCTGGGAGATCCCAGGAGAGAGACCCTCTGCTTTGGAGACACACTGAGTGACTTAAACAACAGAAATGTATTTTCTCATACTTCTTGAGGCTAGAAATATGAGATCAAAGCGTCAGCAGTCTTGGTTCCTTCTGATGGCAAATGAGGGAAGGGATCTGTTCCAGGCCCCTCACCTCAGCTTGTGATGGCCATTTTCTCCCTATTTCTTCACATCCTCTTTCCTCTGTATGTGCCTGACATCCTCTTATAAGGACATTAGGCATATTGGGTTAGGGCTCACCCTGATGACCTCATGTTAACTTAATCGCCTCCATAAAGATCCTATCTCCAAATTTGGTCGCATTCTGAATTACTGGGGGTTGGAACTTCAACATGAACTTTTTTGAGGGAGGATGCAGTTCAGCTTGTAACACTTTAAATCTAGATGTGATAATGGCTCCTTGCCCTTGCTGGTTCCTTGAGGGCTTCATCATTTCTTGTTGGTTCCCCAAATGCTTCCCACTACTTCTCAAAGAGTCCCTTCATCAAATTCTCTTCAGGAATCCCTTCGGTGTGCCGGTACTTGTAGGAGTCGGGACTGGTATAACATTCAAGTGGCAATATTGAGTAGACACCGGGATATTTGAGACTAGAATTCAGAGGAGAGGCCTAAGAGGACTCTAAGATTTCACTCCTGTTCAACTAGTCATTTGCTAGTACCATTTTGCAGGTTCTGTAACGGAGGGAAAGGGATGTGGTTCTGAGGGCACTCTAGAGTTGCCTGGGAAGGAATGACTTAGGAGGTTAAGAAATTGAACAGTGGAGAGATAATGGAGATAGCAAATATAGATACAATTTCAAGATGGCTGTATTAAATAGAAGGACTTTTAACAGAAGTTGCATTATGGCCGAATAAATTATTCTACGGGATAACTGTGTGTGTTTAGAGGAAAGGAGGGAGGAACCAGGGGGAAGGGAGAGATTGAGAATATATGAACAGGGCACAGGGACAACTCTGGAATTAGGCATATATCCATAATAGAGCAAAGCAATAAACAGCACAGGGGAGAGAAACAGGCTTTTGAGAGGAGAACTCTACCTCTATTGAAAGGGAGGATGAGTAAAGGTTTGTAGGGCAGTAGAGACAAGAGGGAATAGAGGGGACTTGGTTTCATAACATCTTTAATTTTTACCTCATTTCAACTCTGAGTTGAAATCACAGTTGCAAAGAAAAAGTGCTTTTACTTTCACGATTGGCTGGTTTCTTATATTAATTTCTGGGAAATTCTAAGTGACTAACGTCTTACCTTTATGTGCAGAATCTGCACAGCATTGCTATGCATCTCTCATGGAGGATAAGTTACCAGTGAACCTCCACACACAAACATTAGCACAGTTCTTATTCTTTATGTCCCAATAAATGTTGAAAATATCCCCCAGTGTCTTGTAGATGTCATTTACAGTTCTTATCTTATTTGTTAAGGTATACACAAATTTGTGGTCATTTTAAGTATAGATGAACAGGGACTTTTGGTTTATCCTCTATAATAATTTGGAAAAGTATTCTAGAAAAAGATTTTCAAGCTAAAGGAGTGCCCTTTAATTTAGTTTCCACAATGGAACTGTTAGGATACATTATGTTAGTGATTCAAAAGCAATAATATATGATGAAATTGATGTACTAAATATGCCTGGCTTTAAATACATTTTCATCCTGGAAAGAGACTTGGAGATCCTCTGGACTAATTTACCTCATTTTATGAGGAAAGCACTGAGGTCCAGAGAGCAGAATGATCTACCTAAAGTCCCACAGCCAGTTGCTAGACTAGAATCCAGTACTCCTACTTCGTGGGCAGGCTTTGTGTTCCCTGCTGGACTGCCTGCCTCTGAAGTCAAAACAACCATGTTTTAAAAGCATTTGATTGTATTCTAGGTTTGACCTGCCATAACAAAACAATTATTTTTTTTAAGAAAATGGTGTTCAACAGGATAGTTGCAGCACTATTTACAATAGCCAAGACATGGAAGCAACCTAAATGTCCATAGACAGATGAATGGATAAAGATGTGGTACATATACACAATGGAATATTACTCAGCCATAAAAAAGAATGAAATAATGCCATTTGCAGCAACATGGATAGACCTAGAGATTATCATACTAAGTGAGGTATGCCAGACAGAGAAAGACAAATACCATACGATATCACTTATATGTGGAATCTAAAAAAAAAGATACAAATGAACTTATATACAGAGCAGAAATAGACCCACAGACATAGAAAACAAATTTATGGTTACCAAAGGGGAAAGGGGAGAATAGGGATAAATTAGGAATTTGGGATTAACAGATACACACTACTATATATAAAATAAACAACAAGATCCTACTGTATAGTACAGGGAACTATACTCAATATTTTATAATAAACCTATAAGGGAAAAGAATCTGAAAAAGAATATATATTATATATATATAGCCACACCATATATATATATGGTATGAATCACCTTGCTGTACACCTGAAACTAACACAACATTGTAAATCAACTATACTTCATTTTTAAAAAAGGGTGTTCAACAGGATAACTTCAAAATGAGAGTGAAGCCCAGGAGAAATGTAGCCATGGTGCCCAGAACTCATGATTAGCTCTGTGAGTGATGCATTTGGAGGGAAGGATGACTTTATGTTCTCAGTCTCTTGGCCACATGGAGGCTCAGCAGATCTGCCCTGGAGATGTAGGAGGGCAGGGCTCGCTCAGAATAGAGGGGCACCTGTCTTCTGAAATTATTATTTTTCACATAAATTTCTCATCTCCATTCCATATCTGGAGCTCTCTTTAATGACCCTGTTTCCCTCCGTATTAACGTTATGCCTATTAACACTTTCAACTATACCTTCTTCTGTAAGAGTTTTATGTGTTTTGATTAATTAGAATGATTTTACAGTAATGCTGAGGAAAGGTCTTTTTTTTTTAAACTTTAATAGTTGCTATTTACTACATGCCAGCACATGGCTACTTGCTTTACACACTGCATTGCAAAGTAGGTATGCTTTTCCATTTTATGGATGAGGAAACAGAGAAATTAAGCAATTTGGAGTATTACAGGTTTCATGGTGGCAGACTCAGGACCCTGGCTCCAAGGTGCACACTTCTGCACCAAGCCACCCAGGGTCCTGGAAACCAGCCCTGGAGGGCCTCCCTGAGGAGGCTACACTGGTGGGGAAGTGGGAGCAGTAAGGTCTACGTTCTCTGCAGTTCTCAGCTGCCCAGTGATGAGCAGAGGAGACAGTGTCAAGTTAGGGCGTTGTGTCTTTTTATTTTAAAACCCATTTAAGTTGCTAACTTTTTGGTGTGTGTTGTTTGAGGTCCCAATTAATAATAGGACAGGGTTAATAATAATAATAGTAATTAACTTCCATTTATTTATATCTTACCGTGAACCAGGAATGGTTCCAAGCACTTTACATGAAGTAATTCATTTAATTCTCACAGTGGTCCTATGAGGTAGGTCTTTTCATTACCCTGCTAGATAAGAAAACGGAGGTAGAGAGGCTAGGTCACTTGCCCAAAGTTGTACGGCCAGGAAGTGATAGGAGCCAGGATTCAAACCTGGCAGAATGACTTCAGAGTTCTTAACCAATACCATGTCCATACTTCATCAAGGAAATAACAGAGTAGAAGAGATATCCAAGGAAACAGATAAATGCAATGTAGTGTGGTGAGGCATACACAAGGCGCTGCATAGGTTAGAGGAGAGCTGGACCTAGGGAGAAAACACCATGACTTGCCCAGCAAAGAAGGCAGAGAATAGATTATTAGACAGGAGAGAGTGGCTTGTGCAAAGGCCAGAGGCAAGAGAGCACAGTGCGTATCAGCATCTCCCAATAGTTCCATGTTGCTGGAGATGGGGGTGGCTCTTGGGAGGGCAGGAAAGGAAACTAGGAGGATGGAGGCTGATGTTAAAGGCACTGGAATAGTACATTGAGGAAGGTGACCCTCCACAGAGAAGCACTGCAAGGGGTTAAGCAGGGAAGCGACACGACTGCAGTTGTGTAGAGAGTTTTGTGGAGGGGGCAACACTGGAGGTGCTGAGATGGTTTAGAAGTCAACCACGTTCATCCAAGTGAGAAAAGAAGAAAGCTTCAACAGAAACAATGTCCCTGGGGGTGGAGAGAAGGAGGTGGGCTTGGGAGAGTCTTGGGAATGTAAAGTTAGCAAGACTTGGGAGACCAATTACAGGTGAAGTGAGGGACTAGGAAGAGCACGGGGTTGACTTTCACTTTCTGGAAAATTGGTGGATGCTGATGCCATTCACCACAGAGGGAACTGACCGCAACAGCAACACCGCCAGCCAGGAGATGCTGAACGTGCTGTTCTAAGTATTTTAAGCACTTGATGCGTGTTAACTGATTTATCCCAGGTAGCAGTCCCGTGGTGGAGGCCCTGTATTTTCCACATTTCATAGATGAAGAGAGGGAGGCACCAGGAGGTTAAGTAATTTGCCCATTTTCAGCTGTTAAGAGGTAGAGTCAGGATTTGAACTTAGGCAGTCTGGCAGCAGATTCTATGCTGTTGGCCACTGTACTACGCTCCAAGTAAGGCAGTGAGCTCAATTTTTGGCATCTCAAATTTGAGATGCCTGCAGAGCCATCAAGTGACAATTTCCAGCAGGAAGTGGGGCACATGGGCCTGGAGCTCAGGTGAAGATCCAAATTCTTCTGCCAGCTCAAAATAGATACAGTGCAAAGGGATCTCCTGCGATGGGACAGCCAGGCGCGGGAACTCCCTGTGTGGTCATTTTGTGAGCTTATGTACTTGATATCCCAAATATATTGGAAACATGAACTTTGTGAGTGGATTTTTAACTATATGCTTAATGTTGTGGGCTTGAAACTTTAGTAAACTGCTAGAAACCACTGGGCATCAATTTAAGGGAGAGATTGTGCTTATAAAAATGACTCATCACCTTAGATTCTTTCTGGAATGAGGTGGTGGGATGATTGAATAGATGAAATACAGCCAAGACTCTCACTTGTCACATGATTCTGGGTACAGTGAAGAGATAAGCCCTGATATGGAAAAAGGCTGAAAGAATTAGTGGGAAAAAGCTAGCCTCAAGACGTAGGAAATAACCAAATTAAATGGGCTGCTTGCAGGCACAAGTCTACTGTGGGCTAATTTGTTTCCTGCAAAAAGGAAAAAAAAACCCTCAACTCATTTTTGTCCTCTTAAATTTTAAACAGGCACTGCATAATTGCACTTCCCTTGTCTTAAGATTGTTGTGAAGCAAGGTGGGGATGGAGGGGAGAAAAAGAGAGAGGGATGGGGGGAGAAAGAGAAAGAGAGAGAGAGGAAGAGAGAGAAGGGGGGGGGAGAGAGAGAGAGAGAGAGAGGGAGGAAGAAGCGGAAGTGCTTTGGGCTTCATCTCCATCTCATTGCTTATCAGGGATGCTAATAACATCCCACCTGCCAGTACAACCAGGAGATGGATATGTTTCATCTGAGCATCTTCTCTTTGAAATATCAGTGCTTGCTCTTTTTCTGAAGAAAATTTCAACTTCAGTTTTCTTTCATCTCTGACTGCATGAGAAGCTATAGTTTAATGGCACTTAGTGGACCAGTTGATTAAACATTGACCTCATTTGCTGGCTCAGCCCAGACAGGATATAGAGAAAGCATGAAGCCTGTTTTGCCAGGTGACATGCTCATGTTTTTCTTCATCCCTGCAGGACATTTGCTCATCCATCACATATTTGCAAAAGGCTTATTATGTGCCAGGCACTGCATTAGATGATGGGAACAACAGAGAAAAGAGCTCACGGTCCACTGACGAGGACAGGTCCACAGGCTGAAGCAGTGCCGTGTGGTAAGTACTGCTAGGAGAGAAATGTAGGCATGCCATGGATAGACATATAATGAGCATGAAACCAAGTCTTGGTATCAGGTGTCAGAGCAAGCTTCCTGCGGTCAGGGGGGATAACTGAGCACAGACCTGAAGGCTAAACAGAGGTTAGTCAATTTGAGAGGGCAAGAGGAAAGGTGCAGGGCTCCAGGCTGTGTGAATAGCATGTGCAAAAGTCCTGAGGCCAGAAAAGAGAAGGCACATGGGAACAGGTGTAGTCTCTAGCATGACTAGAGAGCATGAGTATGAGGGAAAGAAGAAAGAGGCAGGCTGGTAAAAGAGGAAAGCCTGGAGAGAAGTAAGCAGAAGGGTTTTGGACAGCAAGATCTGTTATAAGTCTAAGGAGTTTGGCTCTTACCGTGATTATAATATGAGCCGTTAAAATGTTTTGAACAAGAGAATGACATGATCAGATTTACAGTGTATAAATGCTGTACTGGCTGAAGTGTGGATAATGACTTAGAGGATGCAGGATTGGAGAGGAACCATCAGGATGTTGCTGTAGCAATACAGATGTGAGAAGACGCTAGCCTGAACTAATACAATGGCTTGATGATAGGCTGGTTTGGGAGGAGTTAGAAAGAGGGTGAAACCAGGGGTCAAGAATGGAGCTGTCATATAGTGGGGCTTGAAGAGAGTTCAAGAGGGGACCTGCAGGTCTCACTTCCTTTGTTTGCTATTTATAGAGTTAACAACTCTTGGAAAAACAAGACCATATAATCTATTTATGTTTCCCATTTCCTCACTCCAGGCAGCCATTAATCCCTTCAGCAAATTCATTATGTATAATCTGTGCCCTCGAGGGGCTTGCAGACAATTAAATAAACAATTAGAAAACCATACCAGGTTACATCATCATGTTAGGGTAAGGGTATGGGAAATTTAAAGGGTTTGCCTGCTTAAAAACCTATTTTGGCTTCCTTTCTCACTCAGAAGGGGAAAACAACCCCTTCGGTGTTCACTGGAATCCATTTACGTATGACAGAATCACAGCAAACACCATGCTGACCTCTCTCAAGAGTTGTATACCCACATTCTCCATTGTTTTCTAAAAACCTCAACATAACGTCCTTTAGAAACATCAAACTTAGCATTTCTAAAAACAACTTAAGAATCCTCCTTCTATGTTCCCTATCTCTGTGAATGGTGTCGCCAGGACTAATCATTCAAGCCAAAAACTTCAAAGGTCACTATGATTTTTCCTGCTCCCTCATTGCACATGCCCCTTCCCAATCCAGCTGGTTAGGAAGACTTGTCAAGTCAATATCCAAAATGTATCAGTATCCCCATTGCCCTGGTTCAGACTGGCGTAATTTCTTCCTTGACTAATCCTCAGTCTCATAATAGTCTCTTGGATGTCACTCCATTTTTTACATTCTCATCAGAATACTTCCTCTATAAGCAAGTCAGATTATGTCACGACTTAAAAACTTCTGAGGACTCTCCATACCCAAAGGATAAGATCAAAACTCCTTAACAAGGTCCTTCCGGATCACGTCTCAAATTATATTTTTAGCCTTTCTTCCCAACTAGATTATTAGCTCCACCAGGCCAGAAAACGAGGCCTTATTCATCTTTGTAGACTGAGTGTCTACTGTAGCACATGACACATAGTATTTGCTCAATAAATGTTTGCTGAAAGATCAGGGCTGTAAATATGACACCCTCCCACCCACCGTATATATCTGCTTCCTTTCAAGTTGAAATAATCCATGCTGCGTCTTGCTGTAGGCAACATGACTGTGGCAGAATGAACTATGGCTTTGCTGGCCTTCTGTACCATCTTCCTCCTCCTCCTCCTCCTCCTCCTCCTCTTCCTCCTCTTCCTCCTCCTCCTCCTCCTCCTCCTCATCATCATCCCCAGAATTGTAGCAAACGTCCAGGCATTGAGCTCTTATTGCTGATGATGGATGATGTATAGAAGAGGGAAAAAAAATGCACTCACATCCTGGGCAGTTATAAATAAGGCTTGAAAACAAGAATGGGTTTATAAAAATGATTTGTGTTTAGTGTGCAAAGACTGAAGGCTATATCATTGCTTTGGCGGTAATGGTCTCTAATGGAGCTTTGTTAATTGGCAACTAGGCGAGAAAAGAAAGATTGATATGTCCCTCAAAGGCAAGGACTAGGACTCTCCTACATTTAGTGGGATCCTTCAGAGCCTCTTTAAAGAAGTACACACAGAGAGAGAATGGTAATGACAGAATTTTGAAGGTTGAAGAAAATTTGTGCTGGAGGAAGGACAGATTTTATATATGTGTATATTGTGTGTGTGTGTGTGTGTGTGCACACCTGTGTAAATGGAGAAAGGATCAGTGAAAGAAGTACCAAATTTTAGTATCATTTTTCTCCAATTATAAAAGAGATAGGTGTTCATTTTAGATATCTTGGAAAATAAATTTAAAGAAGAAAAAAATCAATGGTAATTGCAACATCAGAAATAATAACTGTTAATATATTGGATTATTAAATTCCAGTTTTTTGAATGTTTACGTAAATAGTATAACATACTGTTAAAGACCACAACCTCTGTCATCATATAGATGTGGTTTCAATCCCAGTTCTGCCACTTACTACCTTCTTGGTCTTGGAAAGTTATTTAAACTGTCTAAGCTTCAATTTTCATCTCCACAAAGCAAGGATAAGAGTAATAATTGTAACCCATAGGTTTGTTTTGAAGATTAAGTGAAATAGCATACATGAAGACCTTGGTACGTGACCCAGCACACATGGTAAATACACAATGAATATTGGATAGTGATTTTTTTTCCCAAACAAAATGGACATTACTTGCTTTACCAAAATAGTATAAAATCTATCTTACAGACTTTATACTGTATGTGTGTGTGTACTTTTGTATCATGCTTTTTCTAACACTTTCTAATTCTTTCAAAATATTCTATCATCTGACTGTATGGGAATCTATTTTACCATCTTACTCTGGCTAGAAATTTAGTTTGTTTTCAGTTTTTAACTGTTATGAATAATACTGCAATGAACATTCTTTAGCTTAATCTCTACCATACCATGATTATTTTCTCAGAGTGAATTACTGGAAGTAGAATTACTGGATCAAAGGGCATGAATATTTGGAGATTCTTGATACCTAGTGCCAAATTGTCCCCCAGATAAACTGAACCAATTTATACTCCCTCTGGCCTAGTATGAGGTGTCTCATTTCTCACCCTCACAGATATATATATATATATACACACACATATACATATACATTTAAAGCTTGCCAATTTAGTAGGCCATCCCCCCAAATTTTAATATTTAAGTATTACAGTATCATTTGAAGTCAGATATCTCTGGGACATTTAATATTAAGATTGGTGATTACATGGATGAGAAGTGCCCCTTATATAGTATGCTAAAGAAACTGGTACTACTCTGCAGGAGATAGGATCAAATGGGGAAACTTCATTGCTGTCTTCAATGATATTAGAGGTCTCTGTGAAAGAACTGTTTCCCATCCTGTGTGTGGTTTAACTAAACAAGAGAGCCTAGGCTTCACTGAAAATGGAAGAGACAGCTCTTGAATGCAAGGAAAGCACAACAACTTTCAGAATGATGAGCTACCGGGGAGGCTCCCGAGAGAGGTGATGGGTCCTGGAAGCTCTTAAGACCAGCATAGTCACCTTTTTCCTTGGGTGCTAAAGATCCAGAGCCCTGAAGGAAAGGGGCACCCCACCTGATCTCTGTGGTCTCTTCCCACCTGCGATTCTGTAGTTATTTTAGTGGGATGTTGATTTTGTGATATTTTTGGAACTAGAAAGAGATGGTTTTATTCCAATGCATATGTCAGGTGACATTTTTGAACAGACAAATTAAGCTCCATTCAGAATCATCTCTCCCTTTACAAGTTCAGACACATGCAGTACAGCCCTGCCATCAGCCGTCTGATTTGAAGCAGGTTAATAACTAGCAATGATGACCACAGTCTTCTAAAAATAAAACTTTCTGCATGTGTTCTTTTCATGCTTGGTCAGTGTTTTATGGAAAGGGGTATTTACTGTTAAAAAATCTGTTTAATGGCAACGTACATAATGAAGAAATAAATGAGTGCAAAAATGCTCGTGTTTTTTGTTACTGACCAGTCTACCCCAGCTCTTCCCCCTGGATTCTTTCACACAAAGAACACATTGTTATTGGAGCCATTACAGACCTTCTCTGCTTTGCCAGGCTCTACGGGGCTCGAGGGAAATGGCTATAGATTGCAGCAGAAAAGTCCATCAGACAGATCACATGTGACCCCACTGTTTCCAGGAAAGAATGCACTAGAACACTTCAGCTGAATAGACAGATTTTCCAAATGTTTTAAATCAGTTTTGAGACAAAAAGAGGAAGATGCTAAGAAACGGATTTGGCCTATACACATTCGACCATGCGGTGCCCATTTCTCTGGAATGCAGACATTAGGGGCTTTCATGTGGATGGAGGACCTTAAGGGGGAAAAAACCCCAGCCCACCGCAAAAATTAAGCAGCAATTGAAGAAAAGCAAGGCAAGAAAAGATGGCCCTATGTTAGTACAATAGCTCAGGGGCTTTTCATTTTGGGGCATAAAGACAGAACAGAGAATGTTGTTTTCTTTTTAAAGCTCTTTTAAAAATGGTAACTGCATCCTGCTCTTGTAGATGTATTACTTATGACATCCCAGTTTTCATCCGTTCATGATTTTACATTAGAGTTAAATCTCTGCAGCTTGAATCTCACGGCTGAGTTAGCCAGAGCCCATAAAATATTGAAACCTTTAGAGCAGCAGCCAGCCAGGTTGAGAGAAGTTCATGTCCAAAGCTGAGCTTTAGATTCTGAGACATCCCAATTGGAGTGTAGTACAGAAAAAAGCACTGATAAAATTTTCATAAAAATGAGCTAAGGATATTGCTAGCATGCTTCCCAACATCTATATGAAAACTTAATCTGAGCTAATGGAAAGGATATGAAAGCCTTTCTCAATTCAAACACAGTCAATGCATGATTCATAAATTATTGTCAGAGAAGTGATTCAGCTCCCAGATTTATTCTCTTTTGGGTAGAAGCAACCAGAGGGGAACTGGGTCTTTTTGACCTTTAATGCCAGCAAATTTTACAGTAGAGCTGTCAATATAACCAAGTAAACTGGTCATTTCTCCAAACATCTACAAAATACCCTCATATACCCAGTGCGAGCTAATACTAACTTGGCCCACTAGGTTACTGACAGTACATCCGGAGCAGCAAATACCAAACATCTGAGCTTATCTGACTACACAGGACTGAATGGAATCTCTGTGTGGCCATGCCCACATTATCCACAGTAGTTTGGGCAAAATGTGGCTTTCAGGTGTCCCCTCACCTTCATACCCTTTGGGTGGTGACAATGCACTCACATTACCCTGTAAAATGATTATTATGAGCAGCTCAATTTTATGGGCAGAGAAAAGGAGCTCAGGTTTGTGGATCACTAAAGCAGTAGTGTTATATGGAAGTTATAGACGTTGTTCAGATTAGTATGAAATAAGTTTAAGTGAGACAGTAAGATGGAAACTTAAACAGTCCTGCATGTTGAGAAGCCTGTTAGAAGTATCCTTTTAATGTTATATTTCTTCATCCATCAGACAGGTTTGAGCCCCTACAAAATGCTAAGCATTGTGGAGAATATAAAGATGAAAACGCAGAACACAAGTTTAACGAGTTAATAACCCTATGCAACAGAGCCATAGAATTTCAAACTTTAAAGGATTCTTAAAGGTTATTTAAGAATCCAGTTCTTCTCCCCTTTAGAGCTTGAATCTTTTCTATAACGTCCCCATGGAGTGGTCAATCAGCCTGGATTGTACATGCTTCTTAAGAACCACTGCCCTCAGTGGGCAGTGTCTTCCTCTTAACCAATCACTCCAGTTAGAAACCTAGAATCAGTTTTGATTCCTTGTCTCTCAAATCCGGGCACTCAGGATCGCTGTGTGCTGCAAGTTCTATCTACCAGTGTTTCTCAGAACAGTTCTGGCCCCTCTGCTGTGTTGCCACAGGCTTAATTATCTCTCACTAGTGCTGTTTAAAATTCCAAGTTTCCCTGCCTATTATCTCTTCTTCCTCCAATTTACCCTACCTCCTGCCACCATAGTTTCTTTTTAAGACAGAGATGATTCTGTCACCCATGTGTTTTTAAAAGCCTTTTAAGGACCCTCATTTATTTCAGAATTAATTCCAAACTCATTAGTATTGTTCAAGGCTCTCGCAATATGACTCTGATACACCTTTTCCAGGCTCATCTCCATGCACTCATGCTCCAGTCCAGAGTAGGAGACCCACCTGTAGGTGGGGCTTTTAGCAAATAACAAACTTGTGCCCAACCTGAGATCAACTGAGACTTTGGGGCCACAGGACACAGACATGAGTATGTTTTGTGACAGGTGAGTCTACTGCACAGCCACTCCTCCTAGAGCCACTGTGCTAGGAGGATTGGGCCACTTCCTCTTCTTTTAATCCCATGAACTTTGATGCCTGTGTACCTTTGTTCAACCTGTTACCAGGGCCTGAAATCCCAGTCACCTCATCTGAGCCTAGAACGAAAGCAAACATTTGTTATTCAGAATGGTGTTTTCAGAGTGGTCAGGATGTTAAGGAGAACTCAGGAGGTTTCCCCAGAAGACAGACACTGGGGGAAACCTTCACTAAGCATCACACCATATTCTAGGGATTGTTCTATGGGCTGGGGATAGAGCAAAAATGTTTGGACCATAGAATGTAAGCTCCGTGAGAGTAAGACTCTTGTCTGTCTTGTTCCATGTTGTAACTCTAGCCAATAGCACAGTCCCCAGGATAGAGCAGGTGCTCAGTAAATGTTTGCTATAAGAATGAATGTGAATTTGAGATGCCTTTGAGATACATGAGCAATGCTGTCCCAGAATTTTTGGCTATACCACCAGCTCAGTCCAGCACTGCAGTCGACTGAGATATTTCTTGAATTCTGAATCTGTTGTTTAAAGTATGAGCATTCTCCCAGTCTTCTGTTACTTGCAACGAGCAGGACAGAGGTGGTACATATTTTTATTTATGTGAGTATGATGTGTGAAGGCGCCTCCATAGCTCCCAGATCCATCAGTCAATTATGAAGTGCATTCTGTGTGCCCAATGATATGCCAAGTATTATTAAAAGTAAGAATTCAAGATCAGTGTAAGATTCAGTCCTCCTCTCAAAGATCTTATAATCTTGTTGAAGACTAAATCATTTTTGAATAAAATAGTGGGGAGATGGAAGGCAATCTGTCAATAAAAATGTTACATGAGGTACAGCCAGAAATTTGATAATAAAGATGGATATCCCTCTCCTGATATATGAAAAGCCAAGCTATTTCTCATACTTCTCATTGAGTGTGGGTGGTCAAAGGGCAAGCACAATTTAATTCTCGAGGCCAAAAGCTACACTCAGATACTATATTAAAATTCTGTCCCTTCTTCTGTCTCTGCCATTGTGGAGCCCCGTAGTGGTCCTGTGTGAGATTCTACTTTAAAAGGGACCTGATGATCATATATTCCAAGGGTTTTTAAGAGATATTTGTGCAGTCAAGTTTTGTGGGTATCGTGGAGTCAGGTTTAGAATAGTTGTTATCTGTATCTTCAAATTTAAGATCTATGAAGTAATATTCTAAGACAGGAAGAAAATATAATAATTAGGTCAACTTGAAGGCTTTCTTGCTACATCCCCTGCAGCAGCTGATAGAGAATAGCTCGTACTGACCACCTCCCTCCACGCCAGCCCCTTTCCTGAGCCTCTTACAGCGCACGCAGGAGGCCTCGAGGGTGGGAATGGCTGGGGGCCATTGCCAGCTTCAGGGATAGTAGCCAAGCTATAGCAGTAAAGCCAGGGCATCGTATAAGTCACCTCTGATTTTGAGAGCTGTTTCTCTCCTTAAGGGATTGTCTCACATTCCAAGATGTATAGGATACTTACCGTAGAAGCCAAGGGATGTAGAGTAAGAACAGGTGCGTTATTTAAATCATGCCTGGGGAAGCAAGAAGGTTCTTCTAATTAGCTTTTAAAATCACTGTGATCACAAGGCTGGAATCAGAAAAATAGGTTGAGGTATCCTTGTATACCTGTGCTCGGAACATTTCAAAACACTTACTGTAATTGTGCAACATCAATAGAGCTGCTGTTTCAAGAGCCGGTAGAGAGAAAATTCTACTGTGTGGTTAAATGTTGGTCTTTGTGCTAGAAGATTAAAGAGAACAATCTCTTGTTTATGTCCCTTTTCCATATGGGGCACATAATTGTATTAGCAGCATTTCCGCACTCCTTAAAAGCTATGCCTTATTTCAGTTGATTTTTTTAAAAAACCTGAAATCAGCTTCTCACCTGAAAAAATAAATATCTAAGTAAAAGCCCTGGGAAGCAGGGGTGTTTTCTTGCTCGTGGATTCCTTCCAATGTAGCGGCATCTGAGGCTATTTGGTCTCAGGGTGTCTGTCACCTATAGACTTAGATTTTATGAGTGCTGACCTCATTTCCTTCCTTTGTTTTTAATTGTCCAAGCAGCAGTGAAAAAGGAGGCAAAGACTACCATTACTGCTTGCCAAGTTAACATACATAAATGGCACTGTTATATGGGGAGGCTGTAATAAGTCATGTGACAGAGAGCAAAGGCAGCCCAGCGTGCAAAGGGAGCAATTTTCTGCCCCGCAAACAGCACTTCAGGTGCTGTCGTTCATCTTTCTGTGACTTGCTCTGTCAAAGTCTGCCCAGAGCAGAGGTGTTCAGGGACCCAACAGGCCATAAGTGTCCAGCTGAAAAACCTGGGAGATATCCCCAGGCCCTAGGAGTTCACTTTTTCAGTTGCACTGATTTACTTCAGAATGCTCCTTCAGGGAATTTCTGCCTTCCATTGCTTTACTTTCCCATTTCCTTTCTTGTCATCTTTAAAAAGCCATTAAAGATCACACAGGCAGTTTCTGCAGGCTCAAATTTCTGAGAGTTTCTGTCGCTTAATAAAATGCACCCTTTCAGTAGGCTGTGTTCTCCTTCGTGCTGTTAGGGTCTGGATGCTATTAAGACTTTTAATTAGAGGTGGTGATCATAGATCAAGAAAGCAAAACATGGCTGAAATTCTCAGGGAAGGCAACATTTTCCCATCTGGGGATCTAAAATGGCTACTTGGCTCACAGATCCAGGATAGAAGCACTAACTCTGGATTATCAAAAAGGAAGCAAAATTAAAATATGCTCCCCCTCTGCACCCCCCCTATTTTCCCCTAATTATTCATTTCAAAGACCTGCAATTGCCAAGGTTAAGTGTTTATTGTCAACACCCATTGAAGGCTGCTTTAGGAAAAAAATTCAGCTTTTAATTTGTTTATAAATCCAGTTTCCAAGTGTACTCCTTACCCAGCAAAGCCCAGATAGCTTCTGAAATCTTGCCCGTATTTTCTTTCTTCCCACTGAATCTTCTGTCTACAGCCTTCCATATAATTCCTTTGCTGTATAATATGCATGCAGCCTTCTCCACAATACAGGAAGATTATATCCAAATGCCACCTTGCCGATCATATCATATTAATTCAGATTTGTCTATCATTTTGTGTGGTTGCTGCTTTGCCTTAGGTATTATAATAACAATACCTCACCTGTCATATCCCACTAGCTCTTCCTCACCTAGAAAATTGCTCTAATACTGCCTCAGATTTCACAGACCTTTTTTATTTAAAATTTTTTTTGCACAAGCTTACCTATCACAGCACAATAATTGAACTTTTATCGGAAGCCTCCACATATATTTTTATTACACATTTGTTCTAGTCCAGCAATTGTTACATGTTGATTCTACAGCAGATTGAATTGTTCAAATCCAGTCTTTTTTTCCTCATCTGTAAAAACATCTTGTTCCCTTTTCAAACTACTCCCAATCTCTATTTGGGTCACTTTAGTAAGTAATATTTCCAAATAGATGACCAGCTATTCAAAGTGTTATTTATTTGGGGATTTTAATATTAGGCAATATTATATGGCTCTATGAAAAGATGTCTGAAATTCTCAGGTTGAAAATCTGAGCTTAGTATTCCATTTCTTGTGACAAACGTTTAAATGTACATGTTCAAAAACAAAACACAATTTCTTTGAAACACAGTTTTCAGAGAAATCCAAAATGTGGCAAATGCCAAATAGAGATTTTTTTTAAAAAAAATGATATAGATGACTTTGCATTAATGCAGTTTTTGTTGTTTTTTTTTTAAATTGTGAAAGCTGCTTAAGTAATTTTCAAGGATCCACAGCCATAGGTCATTTGGTGTCAGGGCTTATTGAACTCTGGTTGCTTTAACATGGCACACTGAATTAGAAGAAGGCTACCTTTTAAGTGCTATATAATGAAAGCAAATGGTACATTTTGAGCCTGCCACTGCCTTGTGGTGTATGCCATGTTCCAGAGAGAAGAGCAAGCTACTGAGAACAAATGCCATCTCATTGGCTAAAAAGCCGTCACCAATGTCTTTTCACATAATTAAACTGGACATATTTTAGAAAACTGAAATGACAAAGATACACTGTTCAGCTGCAAATAGTATTCAGTGGCATTATCAATTGCAGAGATTCCAAGGTTTGCATGTTAATTGAAGGAAGGTGCTAATTTGAGTACTTTAAGCTTCATTCACAAGCCTGTTTACATGCTTTTGTTCCACCTGGACCTGTTTGGAGGTTTGTCAAAAACCTAACAAGCAGAAAAAGATTGCATTTGAAAATACACATGCATGTTTAATTAAGCCAGGGCCACTGAACATTCCTCAATATATTTAGCTGGTGAGGTTTAGTGCCATCAGAGCATCAGGCCTTATCACCTTTTGAAGTATTGCCGAATCTTTAATATTTAAAGCACAAAGCAGGCTGTAATAAATTCTGCCAGACCCTAGAAGATTAAAGATGCTTTATAAATGTGACAGTTTGTAAATTGAACACCAACATTAAAGGTTCCCCCCGATACTTCACAGCATATTTTTCAGGTGTATGCTAAGTTATGAATACAATTAAATAGCTATAATTATTCTCCAGGAATGGACAGCAAATTTAAATGCCTATGAAATTTGCAATTGGCTACAGAATAGGGATTTATACAGAATAGTGGCCTGAGTGGGCAAGGTAAACCTTCCTAGCAGGTATCAACCAAAGCTTTTTCAAATCCAGTGAAAACTTTACTCACCCCATCTGACATGGGCCCTTTAGGAGCCTGAAGCCAGTGACTATCCTGGATAAGTGCACAGCAACAAACAGATGTGTCGGGAAAGAATTAACTAGGGCTGTGATACCCAGAGGCATGTGTCTTAGGAGCCACATTCACAATCACCATTAGACAAAAGGGCTCTGCAATTTTTGTGTCTTTGGCACACTGATCTGATCAAACACAAGCGGTGCCTGGCATAGAGTAAGCACTAAGCAAATACTTGTGGAATGAATGAATGAGTGAATAATAAATGTAGAATGATATTCCTATTCTAATACCTTAATATTTTTATAAAATGAAATTTCCTGGAAACTAAATTTAGCTTAAGTTCATCAAATCCATGAAAAAGTAAGGAGAATAGTGATGTTTTGCCCTTGAAGCAAGAGCATATATCACAGTGGTTTTTAAATTATCAAACACTTCCTTAGGAGGTGAGATACCATGGGCCTTAAAAGAGTAAGCATTGCTCTGCTACTAATCACCTCTGGGAGCTTGGCCAAGTCACTGAATCATAATCAACTTCAGTTTCCACATCTATAAAATGGGGATAATAATCCCTTTTTGCAAGAATTAAATGAGACAATGATCACAAGCCCTCTGGTGCAGACACATAGGAATTGCTTCATAAATAAAAGCCTTTCACTGAGAAAGGCAGCACAGGTTAGTAGTTAAAAGCAGAGAAGCACGCTGGCCCAGACTACCTGGGTTTGAGTCCTGGCTCTGCCTCTCTACTCACTGACCTTGGGCAGGTTATTTGACCTGCCTGTGCCCCTGTTTTCTATCTATAAAATGGAGATAACAACTGAACCTACTCCATAGCGTTATTATGAAGCCTGAATGAGTTAATATTGGTAAAATGGTTGGAACTGGGCATGGCACATGGTAAGCAAATAAGGTTTTGTGAAATAAAATAAACAAGCATTAACTCTCTGCCTGCCACAGGAGAATTTTCTGAAAGGAGATGTTGAAGCCTTTGCAACTCTGTGAGGCAAATGAACTGCACTTCAGAAAGGACCCAGGAGAAGCCTCTGTCATTGCTTTTGCAGCCTCTAGGTGTCCTTGATCTAATGCAAAGAACTGCAGGGGCTGAGTCTCTGGCTCAGGCCTCAGGCCCCAGGATGGGTTTTCCAAAGTCCTGAAAAATAATGCAGCTACTGGGAAACTTTTCTCAGTGTTGAGGAAAATAGGAGCTTCTCAGCTATTTACCTCAGCGGGAAAATCTGCTGTCACCTCTCACCTACCCTGCTGAGACCCTGGGACCCTTCCTAGTCCCTGGTTAGATGACTGATGATAGTAGCTCTTGTTATTGAGAACCTACTGGCTGCAAGTGCTCTACAAACACCTCGTTGTTCCTCAAAACAGCTCCATGAGGAAGGCATTACTATTATCACCATTTTCCAAATGAGGAAACTAAGGCACAGAGCAGTTGCTCAATTTGCCTAAGGTCATAGAGCCAGTAAAGGGTGGAACCAAGGCTCAACCCAGGCAGTCTGACTCTAGAGCCCATATTACTAACCACTAAGCTCTGCTGTCTTTTTGTAGGTTAATGTGTATGATTGCTGAGAAAATACAAGCTGTATTTTACCTGAGTTCTAGTGAGTCCTGGTGTTTAGGTAGGATGATAACCACTACTTATATTCATGTATATTTAATTAGAGTATGTGGGGTGTGTGTCGGGGGGGTATATGTGTGCAACTAATTACTTCAAGGTGTCTGATGAAGCAGAACTTAAAATTCTTTTTTTTTAAATTTTATTTATTTTTTTATACAGCAGGTTCTTATTAGTCACCAATTTTATACACATCAGTGTATACATGTCAATCCCAATCTCCCAATTCATCCCACCACCATCCCCACTCCCACTTTCCCCCCTTGGTGTCCATACGTTTGTTCTCTACATCTGTGTCTCAATTTCTGCCCTGCAAACCGGTTCATCTGTACCATTTTTCTAGGTTCCACATATATGCATTAATATACGATATTTGTTTTTCTCTTTCTGACTTACTTCACTCTGTATGACAGTCTCTAGATCCGTCCACGTCTCTACAAATGACCCAATTTTGTTCCTTTTCATGACTGAGTAATATTCCATTGTATATATGTACCACATCTTCTTTATCCATTCGTCTGTCAATGGGCATTTAGGTTGCTTCCATGACCTGGCTATTGTAAATAGTGCTGCAATGAACATTGGGGTGCATGTGTCTTTTTGAATTATGGTTTTCTCTGGGTATATGCCCAGTAGTGGGATTGCTGGGTCATATGGTAATTCTATATCTAGTTTTTTAAGGGACCTCCATACTGTTCTCCATAGTGGCTGTATCAATTTACATTCCCACCAACAGTGCAAGAAGGTTCCCTTTTCTCCACACCCTCTCCAGCTTTTGTTGTTTGTAGATTTTTTGATGATGCCCATTCTAACTGGTGTGAGGTGATAACTCATTGTAGTTTTGATTTGCATTTCTCTAATAATTAGTGATGTTGAGCAGCTTTTCATGTGCTTCTTGGCCATCTGTATGTCTTCTTTGGAGAAATGTCTACTTAAGTCTTCTGCACATTTTTGATTGGGTTGTTTTTTTTTTAATATTGAGCTGCATGAGCTGTTTTTATATTTTGGAGATTAATCCTTCGTCCGTTGATTCATTTGCAAATATTTTCTCCCATTCTGAGGGTTGTCTTTTCGTCTTGTTTATGGTTTCCTTTGCTGTGCAAAAGCTTTGAAGTTTCATTAGGTCCCATTTGTTTGTTTATTTTTGTTTTTATTTCCATTTCTCTAGGAGGTGGATCAAAAAAAATCTTGCTGTGATTTATGTCAAAGAGTGTTCTTCCTATGTTTTCCTCTAAGAGTTTTATAGTGTCCAGTCTTACATTTAGGTCTCGAATCCATTTTGAGTTTATTTTTGTGTATGGTGTTAGGGAGTGTTCTAATTTCATTCTTTTACATGTAGCTGTCCAGTTTTCCCAGCACCACTTATTGAAGGCTGTCTTTACTCTATTGTATATCCTTGCCTCCTTTGTCATAGATTAGTTGACCATAGGTGCGTGGGTTTATCTCTGGGCTTTCTACCTTGTTCCATTGATCTGTGTTTCTTTTTCTGTGCCAGTACCATATCATCTTGATTACTGTAGCTTCATAGTATAATCTGAAGTCAGGGAGTCTGATTCCTCCAGCTCCGTTTTTCCCCCTCAAGACTGCTTTTGCTATTCGGGGTCTTTTGTGTCTCCATACAAATTTTAAGATTTTTTGTTCTAGTTCTGTAAAAAATGCCATTGGTATTTTGATAGGGATTGCATTGAATCTGTAGATGGCTTTGGGTAGTATAGTCATTTTCATAATATTGATTCTTCCAGTCCAAGAACATGGTATATCTCTCCATCTGTTGTTATCATCTTTAATTTCTTTCATCGGTGTCTTATAGTTTTCTGCATACAGGTCTTTTGTCTCCCTAGATAAGTTTATTCCTAGGTATTTTATTCTTTTTGTTGCAGTGGTAAATGGGAGTGTTTCCTTAATTTCTCTTTCAGATTTTTCATCATTAGTGTATAGGAATGCAAGAGATTTCTGTGCATTAATTTTGTATCTTGCAACTTTACCAAATTCATTGATTAGCTCTAGTAGTTTTCTGGTGGCATCTTTATGATTCTCCATTTATAGTATCATGCCATCTGCAAACAGTGACAGTTTTACTTCTTCTTTTCCAATTTGTATTCCTTTTATTTCTTTTTCTTCTCTGATTGCCGTGGCTAGGACTTCCAAAACTATGTTGAATAATAGTGGTGAGAGTGGACATCCTTGTCTTGTTCCTGATCTCAGAGGAAATGCTTTCAGTTTTGCACCATTGAGAACGATGTTTGCTGTGGGTTTGTTGTATATGGCATTTATTACGTTGAGGTAGCATCCCTCTATGCCCACTTTCTGGAAAGTTTTTGTCATAAATGGGTGTTGAATTTTGTCAAAAGCTTTTTCTGCATCTACTGAGATGATCATATGGTTTTTATTCTTCAATTTATTAATATGGTGTATCACACTGATTGATTTGCATATATTGAAGAATCCTTGCATCCCTGGGATAAATCCCACTTGATCATGGTGTATTATCCTTTCAATGTGTTGTTGGATTCTGTTTGCTAGTATTTTGTTGAGAATTTTTGCATCTATATTCATCAGTGATGTTGGTCTGTAATTTTCTTTTTTTGTAGTATCTTTGTCTGGTTTTGGTATCAGGGTGATGGTGGCCTCATAGAATGAGTTTGGGAGTGTTCCTTCCTCCACATTTTTTTGGAAGAGTTTGAGAAGGATGGGTGTTAGCTCTTCTCTAAATGTTTGATAGAATTCACCTGTGAAGCCATCTGGTCCTGGACTTTTGTTTGTTGGGAGATTTTTAATCCCAGTTTCAATTTCAGTGCTTGTGATTGGTCTGTTCATATTTTCTATTTCTTCCTGGTTCACTCTTGGAAGGTATACCTTTCTGAGAATTTGTGCATTTCTTCCAGGTTGTCCATTTTATTGGCATAGAGTTGCTTGTAGTAGTCTCTTAGGATGCTTTGTATTTCTGCGGTGTTTGTTGTAACTTCTCCTTCTTCATTTCTAATTTTATTGATTTGAGTCCTCTCCCTCTTTTCCTTGATGAGTCTGGCTAATGGTTTATCAATTTTGTTTATCTTCTCAAAGAACCAGCTTTTAGTTTTATTGATCTTTGCTATTTTTTTTTTGTTTCTATTTCATTTGTTTCTGCTCTGATCTTGATGATCTCTTTCCTTCTGCTAACTTTGGGTTCTGTTTGTTCTCCTTTCTTTAGTTCCTTCAGGTGTAAGGTTAAATTGTTTATTTGAGATTTTTCTTGTTTCTTGAGGTAGGCTTGTATAGCTATGAACTTCCCTCTTAGAACTGCTTTTGCTGCATCCCATAGGTTTTGGATCATCGTTTTTTCATTGCCATTTGTCTCTAGGTATTTTTTGATTTCCACTTAGATTTCTTCAGTGATCTCTTGGTTATTTAGTAATGTATTGTTTAGCCTCCATGTGTTTGTGTTTTTTACGTTTTTTTCCCTGTAATTGTTTTCTATTCTCAAAGCGTTGTGGTCAGAAAAGATGCTTGATATGATTTCAATTTTCTTAAATTTACTGAGGCTTGATTTGTGACCCAAGATGTGATCTATCCTGGAGAATGTTCCATGCACACTTGAGAAGAAAGTGTAATCTGCTGTTTTTGGATGGAATGTCCTATAAATATCAATTAAAGCTATCTGCTCTATTGTGTCATGTAATGCTTCTGTTTCCTTATTTATTTTCATTTTGGATGATCTCTCCATTGGTGTAAGTGAGGTGCTAAAGTGCCCCACTATTATTGTGTTACTGTCGATTTCCTCTTTTATAGCTGTTAGCAGTTGCCTTATGTATTGAGGTGCTCCTATGTTGGGTGCATATATATTTATAATTGTTATATCTTCTTCTTGGATTGATCCCCTGATCATTATGTAGTGTCCTTCCTTGTCTCTTGTAACATTCTTTATTTTGAAATCTATTTTGTCTGATATGAGTATTGCTTCTCCAGCTTTCTTTTGATTTTCATTTGCATGGAATACCTTTTTCCATCCCCTCACTTTCAGTCTGAATGTGTCCCTAGGTCTGAAGTGGGTCTCTTGTAGACAACATATATATGGGTCTTATTTTTGTATCCATTCAGTGACCCTGTGTCTTTGGTTGGAGCATTTAATCCATTCATGTTTAAGGTAATTCTCTATATGTATGTTCCTATTACCATTTTCTTAATTGTTTTGGGTTTTTTTTTTGTAAGTCCTTTTCTTCTCTTGTGTTTCCCACTTAGAGAAGTTCCTTTAGCATTTGTTGTAGAGCTGGTTTGGTGGTGCTGAATTCTCTTAGCTTTTGCTTGTCTGTAAAGCTTTTGATTTCTCTGTCAAATCTGAATGAGATCCTTTCCGGGTAGAGTTATCTTGGTTGTAGGTTCTTCCCTTTCATCACTTTAAATATATCATGCCACTACCTTCTGGCTTGTAGAGTTTCTGCTGAGAAATCAGCTGTTAACCTTATGGGAGTTCCCTTGTATGTTATTTGTTGTTTTTCCCTCGTTGCTTTTAATTATTTTTCTTTGTCTTTAATTTTTGCCCGTTTGATTACTGTGTGTCTTGGTGTGTTTCTCCTTGGGTTTATCCTGCTTGGGACTCTCTGTGCTTCCTGGACTTGGGTGGCTATTTCCTTTCCCATGTTAGGGAAGTTTTCAACCATAATCTCTTCAAATATTTTCTCTGGTCCTTTCTCTCTCTCTTCTCCTTCTGAGACCCCTATAATGCAAATGTTGTTGCGTTTAATATTGTCCCAGAGGTCTCTTAGGCTGTCCTCCTTTCTTTTCATTCTTTTTTCTTTATTCTGTTCCACAACAGTGAATTCCACCATTCTGTCTTCCAGGTCACTTATCCGTTTTTCTGCCTCAGTTATTCTGCTATTGATTCCTTCTAGTGTAGTTTTCATTTCTGTTATTGTATTGTTCATCTCTGTTTGTTTGTTCTTTAATTCTTCTAGGTCTTTGTTAAACACTTCTTGCATCTTCTCAATCTTTGCCTCCATTCTTTTTCTGAGGTCCTGGATCATCCTCACTATCAATATTCTGAATTCTTTTTCTAGAAGGTTGCCTGTCTTCACTTCATTTAGTTGTTTTTCTGGGGTTTCATCTTGTTCCTTCATCTGGTACATAGCCCTCTGCCTTTTCAACTTGTCTATCTTTCTGTGAATGTGGTTTTTGTTCCACAGGCTGCAGGATTGTAGTTCTTCTTGCTTCTGCTGTCTGCCCTCTCAGAACTTAAAATTCTTTTTGCAGAAGAAGCAGTAACTAAGAATGAAAGTTCAATGAGTGGGAAAATTTGCATAAGGGTCAAATTTTCTTCCTTCTAGGAAGAAAGAAATTAAAATCTAGGCCTTTTGCTTTTTGATATCTAGCATTATTAGAACTAGTCTCATAGACTAAGTTGATCCAGGCTAAAGCTTTCTGCTGGAAAAATATACTGAAGCTCCCCAGAGAGTATTCTCTCCATAAGGTAGTCTATATTGATGACTTTGTTCAAAGCAAGGCCCTTTAGCCTGGGACTGGGCAGGAAGGAGAAAAACTGGTTTCTACAAAATGCATGACTGAAATGAGATACTACCTTTGACTCAGCTGCCTGGCCTGGTGGTCATTCTTTAGAAACAGTGCTTCAACATTGAATGTACAATGATGATACATAACAACAGGAGACCAGGTGTAGTAATTTGTTTAAGTCATGGCCCCCACTTTGTTCATGCTTTCTGGTATCCGTTCCCTGGGGTTGTCCCCTCTCATGCTCATTCTGAACTTGGCCATGTGACTGTGACTTGCTTTGGCCCATGGGCAATAACAAATGTGAAGTAAGCAGAGACTTAAAAGCAGCTTGCACATGGGGTTTGTCCCCTCTTGTTCTTAGGTCACTGCCACCATGGGCGAGATCCTGGGCTAGCCTGCTGGCTGGTGAGGGGTAAGTGGCACAGCTACCAACTGTGAGGAGTGAAGCCCTCCTAGATCACCCAGGTTCCAGCTGCCCTGCAAACCCATTGCAGATGCTTGAGAAATCCCAGCAGAGATCAGCCATCCCAGGCCAGAATTAAGGCTCTCCCTGAGAATCATGAATTAAATACATGTTTTAATCACTAAGTTTTTGATGTTTGTGATATGGCAAAAACAAACTAACACTGTACTAAGGAGTGAGGACCTTCTATAACAAAAACCAAGATGGGTGGCATTGGTTTGGGGATTGAGCAGTGGGTAGAAGTTGGAAAAAATGGCAAGAAAACTGCTATAGCAACCTGGAGCCTAATGCCATGATTAGATGGGACTTTGGGGGGTTTTGAGAGGGAATGTATTTGTATGTGGAAAGGGCATAAAATAGGACTAGAGAAAAGATTATGGTTGATGATTAAGTATTGACCTCTAATTTGTTTATGACTCTATCAAAACTCTTGGGTAACTCCTCACACTGCCTCTGGGTTTCACTGTATGGCTTGCTTTGGCCTATCATGAGATAAATCATAGATGTTTGTTTTAAGCCACTAAGTTTTGAAGTAGTTTGTTAAGCAGCAATAGCTAACTGCTAAATACACCAAATGAATTTTGGCGAGGAATACCCAATGCTAAATAAAACATTGAATGAGTAGCAGGGTTCATTCTGAAGGAACACTTAATGCCTCTGGAACCTATGCTAATTTAGGTGGCATTTGTTAACCATCACTGACTATAACACTGGATGATAAACCTCCTTTTCCTGTTGCCATTCCCATACCTAGAAAATACTGCTAGAACAGCAGTGAAATTACTGTTGCAGTGGCCAAGGATCCATTCCCTCATTTATGTGTTAATTTATTAATTGAAAAAATATTTTTTATTTCCTTTTGTGCTAAGTCCTGGGCATACAATAGTGGAAGGACACAGTTTCTAGGAAACTGCCTTCAAAGAACATACACATAGATGAGAGGGATAGTAAACAAACTTGTTAGATAATGCAGGCCATGTGTTTTCAAAGGCAAAAATGTCTGACAATAGCCATTTGTGAGGTGCAGCTTTGAAGAGAGATAAAGAGTTTCTGAGAACTGGGTAGTATTTAGTGTTGGAAAATAATTTAAATATTAAAAGAAATGGTACCTTATTAATACCACAGTGATAAAATGGGTCAGATCAGAGAGAGGGAGATAGAGGTTGATTATGTACTATAAATTGGAACCATATAGTAAATACTTTTTGATAACCAACTGTTTTTACTAAATAATATATTTTCCTATGCAATTAAATATTGTCATACAGTAGGATTTTTAAATGACACGTTATGGTCCATAATATAAATGTGCTATAATATATTTCATAAATCCCCTAGTTAGACATTTTTCAAAAATGTTTAGTATTATATTTCAATAAGTAATATTAAAATAAACATCTCATATAAGATCCTTTTTCTTATTATTTTCTTAGAGTTTTATGGATTTATACTCATTTTTAAACCATTGAATGTCTATTGCAAAATTGCCCTCCAAAAACTCATATCAGTTTACACTTCCAAGCTCATTTTATGAGATTTTAGAGCCTAGTTTCTTAAGTGGAATTCATTTAGTTACTTTCCTCATAACAATTTGCCATGTTCTACCAAGAAGAGTTTACTACATACAACAAATGCTGTCAATTGAGTCTCAAAAGAATTTATTTCAATGGAAACCTAATATGTACCTCCTATGTACCATTGACACCATTATTATGTCATAGTTAAATAAGAGTAAGGAAACAAGAAAGTAACAGAAGTGACCCAGATTACACAGAGCATATACCCCAGGATACTGCCTGAGGTAAATAATAATGGTACTGGAAAAGTTTTTTTTTTTTTTTTTAATATATTTATTTATTATTTATTTTTGGCTGCATTGGGTCTTTGCCGCTGCGTGTGGCTCTCTCTAGTTGCGGCAAGTGGGCGCCACACCTCATTGTAGTCTGCAGGCTTCCCACTGCAGTGGCCTCTCCTGTTGCAGAGCTCGGGCTCTAGGTGTGCAGGCTTCAGTAGTTGTGGCACACGGGCTCAGTAGTTGTGGCTTGCAGGCTCTAGAGTGCAGGCCCAGCAGTTGTGGCGCACGGGCCCAGTTACTCCGCAGCATGTGGGATCCTCCCGGACCAGGGCTGAAACCCATGTCCCCTGCATTGGCAGGCAGACTCTCAACCACTGCGCCACCAGGGAAGCCTGGAAAAGTTTTTGAATCAAGAGTCAGAAGTCATCTTAGTTTGACTCAGTTCTGCCACTGGCCAATTGTAATTACCAATAATAACTAATATTTATTGGTGTTACTACAATATGTCAAATAATTCCTTAACTATTTAAAAGCGTACTGTCTCATTTAAATTTTATAGCTATCCTACATACCGTTATTATTCCAGTTTTACAAATGAGAATTCTGGCACTCCAAAAAGGAATGTTAATTTCCCAAGGTCTCAGAGGTATTGAGTTGCAGGGCCATGACTAAATTCCAGTTCTGTGTGGCTCTTGGCCATGGCTTTTACCTACTGTGCCACACTGCTAGCTGACTGATTTGGGGCAAACCAGTTACTCTTTCTGGGGTCCAGTTTATTCATATCTAAAACAAGGAATTCAAGCTAGATGACCTCTAAATTCCTTCCATCTCTAACATTTTATGATTCAAACATTCCATATTAACAATACTATCTGCTTAGTAAATAGAGCTAGAAAAATCTTGACCAAACATCGCAGTAGTTTGGAACTCTTCCTTCAGATAGAAACTTTCCAACTATAAACCCCTAATACCTTTTAAGTAGAAAGTAAATGTGTTCTGACTTTCATATCTCAGATCCATTATGTTCTCTCTCCTTATTTCCTCTCTATATCTGCCTCTCTTCTTTTAAAAGAAAAAAAAAAGGAAAAATAAAATATATCTTTTGAGGAGAGAAGAGACTTGAAAATGCACTATTTCCAATTCCATTGTAGCAGGGGTTGTAAACTTAAATATCTACTGGGAAATCTCTTTTTAAAATAAGTGCATGAAATGGCCCAGATGTAAAAGAACACTGTCTTGCTCAGCTGCTTATATTGCTACTATGGATAATGCCTACCTAGTTACATTGTTTGATAAAATACCATGTGGAGAACTTCTAGATAACATGGCAAATCAGTCGCACACATTTATCTCCTTTCTATTCCCAAACTCAACAAAATGACAACAAAAGTAGATATAAACCACAAGGTCAAAGAAAATGGAAAAGGAAATATAAAAGAATGAGAGATTTCAACACATTTTTGTAATCACAAAAATTGATGTAGAAGTGGTAACTACCTTAGCAGAGTAGAGGAAACTACTCAGCCTAAAGCCTGCACAGAGGGAGAGAACAATAAGTAAATGATTCACTTTGCAGAACTCTGGGAAGATTCAGACTTGGAGACTCTGGGTATCACAGGTGTGTGTGTGTGTGTGTGTGTGTGTGTGTGTGTGTGTGTGTGTGTGTCTTTGTGTGTCTGTGTGTGTTTGTGTGTGTGTGTAGTATGGGAAGTGGGGGCAGGTTGTTTGACAAGTAGTGTTGACATCAAGGCAACTAGTTAAAATTCCTTAAATAGCAATGTTGAAACCCTAGTTTCTCTCTCCACCTAGCCAGACAACTTACTTTCTATGTAGGAGATCAAAGGAATGTTTTCTGGATAAATTGTACCAGAGAAACTCTGAATTTGGAGACAAAACACAAAACAAAACCCCAACACTAAAGGGTAAAGGTGAGTTACAGGTCTAAAAGCTTTAGAGGTGAGTGTTTCTCTTTGGCTCTGGCTGATTATTTGTCTCACTAAGATCAGCTAGGAGAGCTGTATAAAACATTTGTAAAAGATCTATTTGAAGATGTAATAGAGCTACCAAGACAATCAAGATTTAAGAGACCAAGACCTTTGACAGAAGGGAAGTACAGAGTGGTAAGACTGACATGAAGCTTTGCTTTTCTCTTTGATTTATAAGGAACAACCAAGAGGCTGCAGTTTTGTGGGGCTGAAGAGACAAAAATTTAAGTTTGGAATCTTCCAAGATATAGGGCTTTGTGTAACACTCCAGACCACTCAAGGCCTATATTCTAGGAGTTAGGGCAAACCTGAAACAGACCAGTCTCATAATAACTGCAACCTAACTTCAAATCCTTGTATTAAGGAGACTTTTTTCCAAGCCAAAATTGCCTGCCAGATGCAAATATACATTAATTCTGGAAGAAAATAACATTACCAAGGGCCTAAAATTTTCTCCATGTTTCAAGCACAATGTCTGGGATTTAATTTTTTTTAAAGGCGTATTAGAAGGCAAAAATAAATGACTGAAAACAGAGGAGGAAAAAAATAGAAATAAAAGTATCAACAAGAAATCCAGACATTTCAGTTATTAAGGAATCTGAAAAAATTACGTTTAATATGTTGTAGAAAAGAAAAAATTGATAAACTCAGCAGATAAATTCAATCTATAAAATTAACTTAAGTATATATTTTAACTAGCAAACAGAATCCAACAGCACATTAAAAGGATCATACACCATGATCAAGTGGGGTTTTTCCCAGGAATGCAAGGATTCTTCAATATATGCAAATCAATCAATGAGATAAACCATATTAACAAATTGAAGGAGAAAAACCATATGATCATCTCAATAGATGCAGAAAAAGCTTTCAACAAAATTCAACTCCCATTTATGATAAAAACTCTCCAGAAAATAGGCATAGAGGGAACTTACCTCAACATAATAAAGGCCATATATGACAAACCCACAGCCAACATCTTTCTCAATGGTGAAAAACTGAAACCATTTCTGCTAAGATCAGGAACAAGACAAGGTGCCCACTCTCACCACTATTATTCAACATAGTTTTGGAAGTTTTAGCCACAGAAGTCAGAGAAGAAAAAGAAATAAAAGGAATCCAAATTGGAAAAGAAGTAAAACTGTCATTGTTTGCAGATGACATGATGCTATACGTAGAGAATCCTAAGGATGCTACCAGAAAACTACTAGAGCTAATCAATGAATTTGGTAAAGTAGCAGGATACAAAATTAATGCACAGAAATCTCTTGCATTTCTATATACTAATGATGAAACATCTGAAAGAGGAATTAAGGAAACACTCCCATTTACCATTGCAACACAAAGAATAAAATACCTAGGAATAAACCTACCTAGGGAGACAAAAGACCTATATGCAGAAAACTATAAGACACTGATGAAAGAAATTAAAGATGATACAAACAGAGGGAGAGATATACCATGTTCTTGGATTGGAAGAATCAACATTGTGAAAATGACTATACTACCCAAAGCAATCTGCAGATTCAGTGCAATCCCTGTCAAACTACCAATGGCAGTTTTCACAGAACTAGAACAAAAAGTTTCACAATTTGTATGGAAAAACAAAAGACCCTGAATAGCCAAAGCAATCTTGAGAAAGAAAAATGGAGCTGGAGGAATCAGGCTCCCTGACTTCAGATTATACTACAAAGCTACAGTAATCAAGACAGTATGGTACTGGCACAAAAACAGAAATATAGATCAATGGAACAAGATAGAAAGCCCAGAGATGAACCCACACACACCTTATCTTTGATAAGAGAGGCAAGAATATACAATGGAGAAAAGACAGCCTCTTCAATAAGTGGTGCTGGGAAAACTGGACAGCTACACGTAAAAGAATGAAATTAGAACACTCCCTAACACCATACACAAAAGTAAACTCGAAATGGATTAAAGACCTAAATGTAAGGCCAGACACTATAAAACTCTTAGAGGAAAACATAGAACACTCTATGACATAAATCACAGCAAGATCCTTTTTGAACCACCTCCTAGAGAAATGGAAATAAAAACAAAAATAAACAAATGGGACCTAATGAAACTTCAAAGCTTTTGCACAACAAAGGAAACCATAAACAAGACAAAAAGACAACCTTCAGAATGGGCGAAAATATTTGCAAATGAAGCAACTACAAAGGATTAATCTCCAAAATATACAAGCAGCTCATGCAGCTCAATATCAAAAAAACAAACAACCCAATCCAAAAATGGGCAGAAGCCCTAAATAGACATTTCTCCAAAGAAGACATACACATTGCCAACAAACACATGAAAGGATGCTCAACATCACTAATCATTAGAGAAATGCAAATCAAAACTACCATGAGATATCATCTCACACCAGTCAGAATGGCCATCATCAAAAAATCTACAAACAATAAATGCTGGAGAGGGTATGGAGAAAAGGGAACCCTCTTGCACTGTTGGTGGGAATGTAAATTGATACAACCACTATGGAGAACAGTATGGAGGTTCCTTAAAAAACTAAAAATAGAACTACCATGTGACCCAACAATCCCACTACTGGGCATATACCCTGAGAAAACCATAATTCAAAAGGAGACATGTACCACAATGTTCATTGAAGCTCTATTTACAATAGCCAGGACATGTAAGCAACCTAAGTGTCCATCAACAGATGAATGGGTAAAGAATATAAGGCACATATATACAATGGAATATTCCTCAGCCATAAAAAGAAATGCAATTGAGTTATTTGTAGTGAGGTGGATGCACCTAGAGACTGTCATACAGAGTGAAGTTAAGTCAGAAAGAGAAAAACAAATACCGTATGCTAACACATATATATGGAATCTAAAAAAACAAAACAAAAGAATGGTTCTGAAGAACCTAGGAGCAGGACAGGAATAGAGATGCAGACATAGAGAATGGACTTGAGGACACGGGGAGGGGGAAGGGTAAGCTGGGACAAAGTGAGAGAGTGGCATGGACATATATACACTACCAAATGTAAAATAGATAGCTAGTGGGAAGCAGCCGCATAGCAGAGGGAGATCAGCTCGGTGCTTTGTGTCCACCTAGAGGGGTGGGATAGGGAAGGTGAGAGGGAGATGCAAGAGGGAGGGGATATGGGGATATATGTATATGTATAGCTGATTCACTTTGTTATACAGCAGAAACTAACACACCATTGTGAAGCAATTATACTCCAATAAAGTTGTTTTAAAAATTAAGTATATATTTTATAGCTGAATAATACAAAAACAAATTAAGATAGCAATATGTGGGTTTAAGAAATGAATGAACAGAGTTGAAGAAAGGATTAATGAACTGGAAGATATGTCAGTTAAAAAAAGATGAAGTCAATGAGGATGATAATTATAGGAGAAGAGATAAAGGACTAGCAGGATTAATGAAAAGATACATCAAGTGTGTAATTGTAGTCCCAGTAGAAAAGAGACTCTATAGAATAGAAGCAATATTCAAAGAAATAATTGCCAGAATTTTATAAAATGATGAAAGATATCAAGCCACAGATTCAAGAATCTCTAAACCCCCAAACATAGAGAAAACCACACCCAGGCACATTACAGTAAAACTGCTAAAAACAACAACAAAAGACACATACATACACATGCACAAAGAGAAAATGTAGGGAGAAAGACTCATTACAGTTGGCCCTCTATATCCATGGATTCCACATCCACAGATCAAAAATATTCAGAAAAATATTCCAGAAAGTTCCCAAAAGCAAACCTTGAATTTGTTGTTCACCAGCAACTATTTACATAGCATTTACATTGTATTAGGTATTATATGTAATCTAGAAATTATATAACGTATCCAGGAAGAAATGCAGAGATTATATGCAAATACTATGTTATTTTATATGAGACTTGAGCATCCACAAATTTTGGTACCCACAGGGGGTCCTGAAACCAATTCCCTGCATATACTGAGGGATAACTATACCTTCAAAGGAGTGACAATAAGGCTTACAAATGACATCTCAATAGGAAGATGGAAGCCAGAAGACAATAGGACATCTTTGATATATTGAAAGAAAATAATTGTGTACCCAGAATTCTGTACTTAGCAAAAATGTTCTTCAGAAATGAAGGCAAAATAAATATATATTCAGACAAACAACAAGAGATAACTAGTTATCAGGAGATCTGTGTTAAAATAAATGGTAATAGAATTCTTTTGGTAGAAGGAAATATATAACACTATACAGAAGCCACAAAATTCAGAAAGGAATGAAAAGCAATGGAGAGTATAAACAATGAGGCTAAATGAATATTTGCTGTATAAAAATATTAACTAATGTCTTGTGGGGTTTAAAATATGTTTGATATTTATTAAATACATGGCAACTTTTTAAAAGCAGGAGGAAATAAAGTTAAGTATAAAATGTCTGTTGTAATTTCTAGGGTTACAGTTAAAAGAATAATAAAAGAATATATAGCTAGCAAGATAATAAAAGGGTATAAATGAATAATGAAAATTCTTGTTTAAATCAAAAGCAAGTAACAAAAGAAAATAAGAAACATAGAGTAGGTCAAACAGAAGACAAAAAATAAAATGATAGGTAATTAAAGTAAATTTATCAGTAATTAAATTAAATGTGAAAAGATAAAACACTCAAAGAACCATGACTGTCAAGATTAAAAAATTATGTGCAACTTACAAGAAACGTATATTAAATCTAAGAATAAAGACTGAAAATAAAAGTATAGAGAAAGATATATCATGCAGACATGAACTGCGTGGAAAAAAGGGTGCTGCAGTTACACTAATATTAAACAAAGTATGCTTCAGTCAAGATTCATTACTAGTGATAAAGTGGAACATTTCATAAGTGATATATTGGTTTTATACACCAGAAATATATAATTATTATAGATTAATATGAACTTAATACTGCATCAAAATATATAAAACAAAATTGATTGAACTTAGGGGGGAATGGATATATCTACAATCATAGTGGAAAAGTTTAATACATGTATAAGTATACCTCAGACATACTGTGGGTTTGGTTCAAGGCTACCACAATAGCACAAATATTGCAATAAAGGGAGTTACATTAATTTTTTGGTTTCCCAGTGCATATAATAGTTATGTTTATACTAGTGTGCAATTACATTATGTCCAAATGCTATTGTACATTATGTACAAAAAACCAATGTACATACCTTAATTAAAAAATACTTTATTGCTAAAAACAATGCTAACCATCATCTGACCATGCAGGGTTGCCACAAACTTTCCATTTGTAAAAAATGCAGTATCTACAAAGCACAAAAAAGTGAAGCACAATAAAATGAGGTATGCCTGTATTTCAATGTCTGTTAGAACAAACAGATAAAACATCAGTAAAGACACGAAAGATTTGAACTCAACAACTTCTCGTTTACATATACAGAATTATACCCAGAACTGAGAAATGTATTCTTTTCAAGTAGACATGTGACATTTACCAAAATTTACCGTATTTTAGGCCATAAGGCAAGTTTCACAAACTTCAGAGGATTAATATCATTTAGAGTATGTTCTTTCACCACAGTAGAGTTAACTAGAAATCACTAACAGATGGATAACTAATAAATTTCTCAAATTTTGGAAAGTAAGAAAAACTCATTTTAATAACCTGAGGATCCAACCCAAAAAAGATATCACAATTAGCAAATAATATTAAATGAATGATAAAAATATAGCATATCAAATTGTGTGGGATACAGGTAAAGCCATGCCTAGGTGAATATATATGATTCAAGTTATCTATCTCAAGAAATTAGAAAAGGGCATAAAATTAAGCCTAAAGAAAGCAGGAGGAATTAAATAATAAAAATTAAAACATAACAATTAAGTAGAAAAGAAATATTCAATAGAGAGGATTCATGAAACTAAAAGTTAGTTCTTTGAAAAGACTAATAAAATTATAAGCACCTGGGAAAGCTGTTCAACAATATAAGAGAGAAAGCATAGGTTACCAACATCAGGGATAAAAAACGTAGATAACACTACAAATTCTATAGATATTAGAAAGATAATAAAATGATATTTGGACAACTTTAAGGCAATACATTTGAAAATGTAAAAGAAAGGAATAAAATCTTTGAAAAACACAAACACAATTTACCAAATTTACCAAAACACATAAGAAGAAACAGAAAGTCTGAATAGTCCTAAATATGTTAAGGAAGCTGAATTAATAATTTAAAGCCATCACACAAAGAAAAGTCCAGGACCAGATGACTTCATTTGTGATTTTTCCCAAATATTTAAATTAAGGGAGAAAAATATATCAATCTTACAAAAACTTTTCCAGAAGACAAAAAAATGAAAGAACACTTTCTAATTCATTTCATGAAGCTAACATAATCCAGAAAGCAAAATCTGACAAAGACATTAGAAGAAAAAAATTATGGAATAATATCTCTATGACCATAGAAGCAGAAAGTCAAAACTAATTGTTAGCAAATAAAATCCAGCCACATATGTAGAGGTGATACATCATGACTAAGTGGGATTTATTCCAAGAACGAAAGATTGAATTGATGCTTGGAAATTTAACTAATCTATTTAATATGTTAACTTAATAAAAAAGAAAAACCATATGATCATCTCAACAAATGCCTAAAAAGCAGTTGGTAAAGTCAACACCTGTTTTGATAAAAATACTCAGCAGACAAATCTATATACAGAAAGCAACTGTATTTCTATGTACAAGCAACAAAATATTAGAAAATGAACATTTTAAAATGCAAAGAGGGACTTCCCTGGTGATCCAGTGAGTAAGACTCTGCGCTCACAATGCAGGGGACCCGAGTTCGATCCCTGGTCAGGGCACTAGATCCCGCATGCTGCAACTAGGAGTTTGTATGCCACAACTAAGAAGTCCACATGCTGCAACTAAAAAAAAAAGATCCCACATGCCACAACTAAGACCCAGAGCAGCCAAAAATAGATAGATAGATAGATATTAAAAAGTAAAATAAAACACAAAGAATTACAAATAAATGCCAAGAAAAAATATCTAACCAAAGATTTGCTGAAAGTCTATAAAGAAAAATAAAACTTGTTGATGAGGGAAATTAAAGATAACTGTAAAAAAAAATTTAAAAAAAGGAGGGTTGTATCATATTCATGGGCTGTAATAGACATTAAACCAACATGTCAAGTCTCCCCCAAACCGACTTGTAAATTCAATGTAATCCCACACAACATCTCTCTAAGTTCTTTTCCTACACCTTGAAAAACTAATTCTAAAATTTATATGGAAATGCAGAGGAGCAAGAATTATCAAGACCAGAGGTCAGCAAACTTTTTTGGTAGAGGGACAGATAGCAATTATCTTAGACTTTGTGGCCCAGACTGTCCCTATTGCAGCTACCCAACCCTGCCATTGTAGCCGGAGAGCAGCCATAAACAATATGAAATTGAGAGAGAATAGTTGCTTTCCAATAAGGCTTTATTTACCAAATCAATTATTGGTTCTACTGGCCATAGTTTACCAACTTCTAGTCAAGATAATCTTGAAAAAGAAGAAAAAAGTTGCAGGATTTAAACTGCAGGGTATCAAGACATAAAATTACAGTATGGAGACAGTGTGGTAATAGACTCAAAATAGACCAATGGAATAAAAGTCCACAAACAAACTCACACATAAATGGACACCTGATCTATGACAAAGGTTACATTGCTGAGCCCATAGACAGCCTTTTTTCCCTTAATCAACCCAAATAAGTAAAATATTTTTAAATGTTGCCTCCAAGTCTAAGTAGCCTATTATAATGTATGAGGAATGAAAAGCCTCCAGTCACCATGTGACTGAAGGTGTGGTTTCTGTGTTTAGCCTACAGTAAGTAGTAAAGCCTGAAAATGATTAGCCATGATTCCCCAAAGGAAGAATCTGTAGAGCTCTTCTGAGAAGCCAAATCACAGTTATGGTTAAACAGCAGAAACATTTTATGGTGAGTAATGACTTTTCATGTTCATGTGAAACGAAAGACTTGCCTGCCTTATATGAACACGTTTGACTGTTAAGGACTCTGTTCAAATCATTTGTGCTTTGCCTGGCAAATGGATGGTATATTATTAGGATATTGGTTCATCTAGTTTAGTAGTCTAAATTAAAAATAACCTAGGAAACCATAAACAAGACAAAAAGACAACCCTCAGAATGGGGGCAAATATTTGCAAATAAAACAACAGACAAAGGATTAATCTCCAAAATTACAAACAGCTCATGGAGCTCAATATCAAAAAAGCAAACAATCCAGTTAAAAAATGGGCAGAAGACCTAAATAGACATTTCACCAAGGAAGACATACAGATGGCCAAGAGGCACATGAAAAGATGCTCAACATCACTAATTATTAGAGAAATGCAAATCAAAACTACAATGAGGTATCACCTCACGCCAGTCAGAATGGCGATCATCAAAAAATCTACAAACAGTAAATGCTGGAGAAGGTGTGGAGAAAAAGGAACCCTCTTGCACTGTTGGTGGGAATGTAAATTGATACAGCCACTATGGAGAACAGTATGGAGGTTCCTTAAAAAACTGAAAATAGAACTACCATGTGACCCAGCAATCCCACTACTGGGCATATACCCTGAGAAAACCATAATTCAAAAAGAGACATGTACCACAATGTTCATTGCAGCACTGTTTACAATAGCCAGGACATGAAACCAATCTAAATGTCCATCAACAGATGAATGGATAAAGAAGATGTAGCACATATATACAGTGGAATATTACTCAACCATAAAAAGAAACAAAACCGAGTTATTTGTAGTGAGGTGCATGGACCTAGAGTCTGTCATACAGAGTGAAGTAAGTCAGAAAGAGAAAAACAAATGCCGTATGCTAATGCATATATATGGAATCTAAAAAAAAAATGGTACTGATGAACCTAGTTGCAGGGCAGGAATAAAGAGGTAGACATAGAGAATGGACTTGAGGACACGGGGTGGGAGGGGGAAGCTGGGGTGAAGTGAGAGTAGCATCGACATATATACACTACCGAATGTAAAATTGTTAGCTAGTGGGAAGCAGCAGCATAACACAGGGAGATCAGCTCGGTGCTTTGCGATGACCTAGAGGGGTGGGATAGGGAGGATGGGAGGGAGGCTCAAGAGGGAGGGGATATGGGGTCATATGTATGCATATGGCTGATTCACTTTGTTGTACAACAGAAACTAACACAGTATGGTGAAGCAATTATACTCCAATAAAGATCTGTTTTAAAAAATGACCTAAACAAAATATAACATTTCTTCCACGTAAAGGTCTGTGCTGGGACATGCTTCAAGCATTGCGTGGCTCTACACGGGCTTCCAGATATCCAGGGTTCTCTTGTCTGGTTGCTCTGTCGCTAGGACACGTGTCTCAGATCTGATTCACCTGGAATTCTTATTCAAATGCCGAGTCAGATTCAGTAGGTCTGGGAATGGGATCTGAGTTGCTACATTTCTAATAAGCTCTCCAGTGATGCCATCATGCCGGTTTAGAGACCACACAAAAGTATCAAGGCCCACACATCAAAACTACATATCTGAATTCTTCCCACTTAGAAATTGTATTAGTTACTGTGGCTGCTATAAGAACCACAAACTTTGTGGCTTAAAACCACAGAAATGTATTTTATCATAGTTCTGGAGGCCAGAAGTTCAAAATCAGTATCGTTGAGTTGGAATCAGGGTGTCAGCAGGACCGTGCTCCCTCCCTCCAGAGGCTCTAAGGGAGAATCCATTCCTTGCCTCTTCCAGCTTTTGCTCGCTGCTTATATTCTGTGGCACAGAATGAACCACCCCTGCTGACACCTTGATTTAAGACCTGTAAGTCTTATTTCGGACTTCTGACTTACAGAACTGTAAGAGAATAAATTTGCACTGCCTTAAGCCACTGAGTTTATGGTAATTTGTTATAGCAGCAAAAGGAAACTGATATGCCAGTAGACCCAAGCTGCTTGATTGGGATTTATAGACAGATTTCCCTGGGTGATTGCTGGCACAGAACCTTAGGACAGAGCCAGTTTAGAAGCTCACGTTCATGAAGAGGGCACATATAAGTGGTTTATGCTAGGGAGGATCATAGCAGTCCTGTGGTGGCCCTGGACTGTGGCTTACAGGTGTTCAGCTGTAGGTCTGAGTCTGGGAGCAATGTGGAGGCCAGTGTCAGCACTGGGTGCTGGGAGGAGTGATGGAGTGTGAGTTGAGGGAGGTCAGGAGGGAATAAGTCAAGTTCAATAGCCATTTTGGTTCGGGGGAGTCGGGGAGAGTCAGAGTGGAGTCAGACTAATAGAGAGATTTGAGAACTGTTAAAAGTGGTCCTTGGGCTTCTCTGGTGGTGCAGTGGTTGAGAATCTGCCTGCTAATGCAGGGAACACGGGTTCGAGCCCTGGTCTGGGAAGATCCCACATGCCACGGAGCAGCTGGGCCCGTGAGCCACAACTACTGAGCCTGCGCGTCTGGAGCCTGTGCTCCGCAACAAGAGAGGCCACGATAGTGAGAGGCCCGCACACCGTGATGAAGAGTGGCCCCCACTTGCCGCAACTAGAGAAAGCCCTCGCACAGAAACGAAGACCCAACACAGCCAAAAATAAATAAATAAATAAATTAATTAATTAATTAATTAAAAAAAAAAAAAGTGGTTCTTGCTTCAAAGTTGGCCTGGACTTGGCATAGGTCCGGGCCTGGATATGAGAATTTCAGTAGACCTAGCTAAGAGAGGCGGCCTGCCATGTAAGACAGGTACTGGCTGGCTGTTTTAAGAGTTCATGGAGGTTATTGCAGCAACTGCAAAAAAGTTAAGAGATACTGTTTTCCATGCATCTTGGGGTTAGAATTTATAAGTGCTCTGTCAAGATCATTTTCCTTAACTTGAAAAAATGGTGTTTTTTGTCCTTGATTCTAAATTTGAAATTTAAAAAATACATTATGCCTAAAAACGCATAAGAAAATGTAGTAAAACGGTGGTAATATGCTGACCTTTGCATGATATTGCAGTTGCAGACTCCTGAAAGGAAAAGCCTATGTTTCCTTTACATTCTCCCTAAGCCTGTATGCTTAGCATACAATAATAGCTCTATCATCATCATCATAATCATCTTCATCACCATCACCATCACTACCACCACCATGTATTGAATATTTATCATGTGCAATTATTGTACTGAGTTTTAAATTATTTTATTTAATCTGCACAAAAATCATGAGAAGTTGTTATTATCTACATTTTGCACATGAAGTGCCAGATTTAGGTAAATTAGTGATGCCTTTAAGTTAACACAGCTACTAAATGTGTCTAAGTGACTCCGAAGGCCAACCTTTTTAACTATGAGGATATAGTGTCAATTTTTTTAAACCATCTTATCCTTTTTTAAGTGTACACTTCAGTTAACTACATTCATATTGTTGTGCAACCAATCTCCAGAACCCCAGAACTCTTTTCATCTTGCAAAAGTGAAACTGTATACCCATTAAACAATAACTCCCTGATCTTCCTACCCTTAAGGCCCTGGTAACCACCCTTCCACTGTCCATGAATTTGACTACTCTAGGTAACTCATACATAAGTGGAATTATACGGTGTTTTTCTTTTTGTGACTGGCCTATTTCACTTAGCATAATGTTCTAAAGGTTCACCTGTGTTTTCCTTTCTTTTTAAGGCTGAATAGTATTCCATCATACACACAAACACACATTTTGTTTATCCATTCATCTGTCCGTAGACACTTGGGTTACTTCCACCTTTTAGCTATTGTGAATAATGCTGTTAAATATGTCTTTGAAACCCTGCTTTCAATTCTTTAATGTATATACCCAGAATTGGAATTGCTGTGGATCATGCAGTAATTCTATTTTTAATTTTTTGAGGAACCACCACACTATCTTCCATAGTAGCTGCACCATTTTACGTTCTAACCAACAGTGCACAAGGGTTTCAATTTCTCCATATCCTTGCCAGTACTTGTTATTTTCTGTTTTTTCCCTTTTCTTTTGTTTTTGATAGTAGTCATCCTCATAGGTGTGAGTTGGAATCTCATGGTTTTGATTTACATTTCTCTAATGATTAGTGATGTTGAGCATCTTTTTATGAGCTTGGTGGTCATTTGCATATCTTTGGAGAAATGTCTGTTCAAGTCCTTTGCCCATTTTTTAAAGTTAGCGAACATTATTTTTTAGTGCAGTTTTAGGTTCACAGAAAATTTGAGTGGAAGGTACAGGAATTTCCATATACTTCCTGCCCCCATACATGTACAGCCTCCTTCCTTACCAACTTCCCTCATCAGAGTGGTACATTTGTTACAATTGATGAACCTACATCAACATGTCATCATACAAAGTTCATAGTTTACATTAGAGTTCACTTTTGGTGTTGTACCTTCATGGGTTTTGACAAATGTATTATGACATGTATCCAGCATTATAGTATCATACAGAATAGTTTCACTGCTTAAAAAATCCCCTCTGCTCTGCTTATTTATCTCTCCCTCCCTCTAGGCCCCTGGCAAACACTAATCTTAATACTGTCCACATAGTTTTACCTTTTCCAGAATGTCATATAGTTGGAATCATATAGTATATAACCTTTAGAGATTGGCTTCTTTTACTTAATACTATGCATTTAAGTTGCTTCCATGTCTTTTCATGGTTAGATAGCTCATTTCTTTAAAGTGCTGAATAATATTTCATTGTTTTCATGAACCACAGTTTATTTATTGATTCACCTACTGAAGGTCATCTTGATTGCTTCCAGCTTTGGCAATTATAAATATAGCTTCTATAAATATCTGTGTCCAGGTATTTTTATGAATATGTTTTCTTTTTATTATTTATTTATTTATTTAACATCTTTATTGGAGTAAATCATTTGGATAAATACCAAGGAGCAGGGTTGCTGAATTATATGGTAGAAGTATGTTTAGATTTGTAAGAAACTGCCAAACTGTCTTCCAAGGTGACTATAACATTTTGCACTTCTATCAGCAATAATGAGAGTTCCCATTGCTCCATGTCCTTATCAGAATTTGGTATTGTCAGTATTCTGCACTTTGTCCATATTAATAGGTGTGTGTGGTATCTCATTGTTGTTTTAATTTGCAGTTCCCTAGTGACATATGATGTTGAACATCTTTTCATATGCTTACCTGCCATCTATATATGTTCTTGGTGTTTATTTAGGTTTTTTGCCTGCTGTTTAACTGGGTTGTTCATTTTCTTATTATTGAGTGTTAAGGGTTTTTGTATGTACTGGATATCCATCCTTTATCAGATATGTCATTTGCAACTATTTTTTCTCAGTCTGTGACTTGTCTTCTAATTCTCTTGACATTGTCTTTTGCAAGGCAGAAGTTTTTAATTTTAGTGAAGTCCAGCTTATTAATTATTTCTTTCATGGACTGTGTCTCGATGTTGTAATAAACTGGCATCATCATACCCAAGGTCATCTAGGTTTTCTTATATGTCATCTTGTAGGAGTTTTTATAGCTTTGCATTTTATATTTAGGCTTATTATCCATTTTAAGTTAATATTTGTGAAGGGTGTAAGGTCTGTGTCTACATTCTTTTTTTTTTTGTTTCTGGCATATGGATGTCCAGTTGTTCCAGCACCATTTGTTGAAAAGACTATCCTTCTCTGTAATATTGCCTTTGCTCTTGCTCCTTTACCAAAGATCAGTTGATTATATTTATGTGGTTCTATTTCTGGGCTCTCTGTTCTATTCCATTGATCTATCTGTTTATTCTTTCTCCAGTACCTCAGTTTCTTGATTACGGTAGTTTTATAGTGGGTCGTGAAGTTGGGTAGTGTCAATTCTCTGACTTCACTCTTCCTCTTCAATACTGAGTTGGCTATTCTGTGTCTTTTGTCTCTTCACATAAACTTTAGGATCGATTTGTCAATAACTACAAAATAAATTGCTGGGATTTTGACTGGGACTACACTGAATCTATAGATCAAATTGGGAAGAACTGACATCTTGACAATATTGGATCTTCCTAACCATGAACATGGTATATCTCTCCATTTATTTAGGTTTTTTAAAAATATATTTTATCAGAGTTTTGTAGGTTTCCTCATATAGATCTTCATATTTTGTTAGATTTATACCTAAGTATTTCATTTTTTAGGTGCTAATGTAAATGTTACTGTGTTTTCAATTTAAAATTTCACTTGTTTATTTCTTGTATATAGGAAAGTCATTGACTTATGTATATTGACCTTGCATCCTGCAACCTTGCTTTTATCACTTAACAGGTCTATGAGTATTTTTGTTGATTCTTTTGGATTTTCTACATAAACTATGATGGCATCTCTACACAAAGACAATTTTATTTCTTTCTTTCCAATCTCTGTAGCTTTTATTGCCTTTTATTGTCTTATTACATTAGCTAGGACTTCCAGTACAATGTTGAGAGGCAGTGGTGAGAGGAGACACCTATACGTTGTTCCTCATCTTAGCTTCATGTTTCTCACCATTAAACAGGATGTTAGCTGTAATTTTTCTGTAGATGTTCTTTATCAAGTTGAGGAAGTTCCTCTCTATTCCTAGTTTTCTGAGAGTGTTTATCATCAGTGGGTGCTGGATTTTTGTCAAATGTAGTTTTGGGGTTTTGTGGGGTTTTTGCATCTATTGGTGTGATCATGTGATTTTTACTCATTAGCCTATTAATGTGATGGATTATGCTAATTGATTTTGGAATGTTGAACCTATCTTGCATAACAGGGATAAATCCTACTTGGTTGTGGTGTGTAATTCTTTTAACACATTGTTGCATTTGATTTGCTAATATTTCTTTTCTTGTAATGTTTTCATCTGGTTTTGGTATTAGGATAATGTGGACCTCATAGAATGAGTTAGGATGTATTCCTCTGCCTCTATCTTCTGAAAGAGATTGTGGACAACTGGATAATATAGCTTCCTAAATGTTTTGTAAAATTCACCTGTGAGTCCATTGGGATGTGGTGCTTTCTGTTTTGGAAGGTTATTAATTATTGATTCAATTTCTTTAATAGATATAGTCCTAATCAGATTGTCTATTTCTTCTTGTACAAGTTTTGGCAGATTATGTCTTTCAAGGAATTGGTTCATTTCATTTAGATTATCAAATTTATGGGCATAGAGTTGTTCATAATATTCCTTTATTATCCTTTTAATGTCCATGGGATCTATAGTGATGTCTTCTCCTTCATTCCTGATATTAGTAATTTGTGTCTCTTCTTTTTTTTTTCTTAGCCTGGCTACAGGCTTATCAATTATATCAATATTTTTAAAGAACCAACTTTTCTTTTATTGATTTTTCTCTATTGATTGCTTATTTCTAATTCCATTGATTTCTGCTCTAATTTTTATTATTTCTTTTCTTCTGCTTACTTTGGATTTAATTTGCTCTTCTTTTTCTAGTTTCCTCTAGTAGACTCTTAGATGGATTTTAGACCTTTCCTCTTTTCTAATGTATGTATTCAGTACTATAATTTTCCCTCTAAGCACTGCTTCCATTGCATCCCACAAATTTTAGTAGGTGGTATTCTCATTTGTATTTAATTCAAAATATTTTAAATTTATCTTGAGATTTCTTCTTTAACTTGCGTGTTGTTTAATCTTCATGTATTTGGGGATTTTCTAGCTATTTTTCTGTTATTGATTTCTAGTTTAATCCCTTAGTGGTCTGAGAGCAGATGTAGTATGACTTATATTCTTTTAAATATGTTAAGGTGTGTTTTATGGCCAAAACGTAGTCTGTCTTGATAAATGTTCCATGTGAACTTGAGAAGAATGTGTGGTTGAATGTAGTAGTCTACAATGTCAGTTACATCCAGTTGGTGCTATTGAGTCCAACTATGTTCTTACTAATTTTCTGCTTGCTGGGTCTGTCCAATTCTAATAGAGGGGTGTCAAGTCTCTAACTGTAATAGTCGATTAATCTATTTCTCCTTGCAGTTCTATCAGCTTTTGCCTCATTGTATTTTTTCTTCTGTTCTTTTGAATTTTATTTTTTTTAATACAGCAGGTTCTTATTAGTTATCTACTTTATGCATATTAATGTATATATGTCAATCCCAATCTCCCAATTCATCCCAACAACCCGCCCCTCCCCACTTTCCCCCCTTGGTGTCCATACGTTTGTTCCCTAAATCTGTGTCTCTATTTCTGCCTTGCAAAACAGTTCATCTGTACTATTTTTCTAGATTGCACATAGATGCATTAATATACAATATTTGTTTTTCTCTTTCTGACTTACTTCACTCTGTATGACAGTCTCTAAGTCCATCCACGTCTCTACTAATGACCCAGTTTCATTCCTTTTTATGGCTGAGTAATATTCCATTGTATATATGTACAATATCTTCTTTACCCATCCATCCATCAGTGGGCATTTAGGTTGCTTCCATGATCTGGCTATCATAAATAGTACTGCAATGAACAATGGGGTGCATGTGTCTCTTTCAATTATGGTTTTCTCTGGGTATATGCCCAGTAGTGGGATGGCTGCGTCATATGGTAATTGTACTTTTAGTTTTTTAAAGGAACCTCCATACTCTTCTCCATAGTGGCTCTATCAATTTTCCCACCAACAGTGCAAGAGGGTTTCCTTTTCTCCACAACCTCTCCAGCATTTGTTGTTTGTAGATTTTCTGATGATGGCCATTCTGACCAGTGTGAGGTGATACCACATTGTAGTTTCGATTTACATTTCTCTAATAATTAGTGATGTGGAGCAACTTTTCATGTGCCTCTTAGCAATCTGTATGTCTTCTTTGGAGAAAGGTCTGTTTAGGTCTTCTGCCCACTTTTTGATTGGGTTGTTTGTTGTTTTTAACATTGAGCTGCATGAGCTGTTCATATATTTTGGAGATTAATCCTTTGTTGATTCGTTTGCAAATATTTTCTCCCACTCTGAGTGAGGGTTGTCTTTCATCTTATTTATAGTTTCTTTTGCTGTGCAAAAGCTTTTAAGTTTCATTAGGTCCCATTTGTTTATTTTTGTTTTTATTCCCATTACTCTAGGAGGTGGGTCAAAACAGATCTTGCTGTGATTTGTGTCTAAGAGTGTTCTTCCTATGTTTTGTGCTAAGAGTTTTATAGTGTCCAGTCTTACATTTAGATCTTTAATTCATTTTGAGTTTATTTTTGTGTATGGTGTTACACAGTGTTCTAATTTCATTCTTTACATGAAGCTCTCCAGTTTTCCCAGCATCACTTATTGAAGAAACTGTCTTTTCTCCATTGTATAGCCTTGCCTCTTTGTCATAGATTAGTTGACCATAATGTGCGTGGTTTATCTCTGGGCTTTCTATCCTGTTCCATTGATATATATTTCTGGTTTTGTCCCAGTACCATATTGTCTTGATTATTGTAACTTTGTAGTATGGTCTGAAGTCAGGGAGTCTGATTCCTCCAGCTCCGTTTTTTCCCCTCAAGATTGCTTTGGCTATTCGGGGTCTTTTTTGTCTCCATACAAATTTTAAGATTTTTTGTTCTAGTTCCGTAGAAAATGCCATTGGTATTTTGATAGGGATTGCATTGAATCTGTAGATGGCTTTGGGTAGTATAGTCATTTTCATAATATTGATTCTTCCAGTCCAAGAACATGGTATATCTCTCCATCTGTTTGTATCATCTTTAATTTCTTCCATCAGTGTCTTATAGTTTTCTGCATACAGGTCTTTTGTCTCCCTAGGTAGGTTTATTCCTAGGCATTTTATTCTTCTTGTTGCAATGGTGAATGGGAGTGTTTCCTTAATTTCTCTTTCAGATTTTTCATCATTAGTGTATAGGAATGCAAGAGATTTCTGTGCATTAATTTTGTATCTCAACTTTACCAAATTCATTGATTAGCTCTAGTAGTTTTCTGGTGGCATCTTTATGATTCTCCATTTATAGTATCATGCCATCTGCAAACAGTGACAGTTTTACTTCTTCTTTTCCAATTTGTATTCCTTTTATTTCTTTTTCTTCTCTGATTGCCGTGGGTAGGACTTCCAAAACAATGTTGAAAAATAGTGGCGAGAGTGGACGTCCTTGTCTTGTCCCTGATCTTAGAGGAAATACTTTCAGTTTTTCACCATTGAGAATGATATTGCCTGTGGGTTTGTTTTATATGGCCTTTATTATGTTGAGATACGTTCCCTCTATGCCCACTTTCTAGAGAGTTTTTATCATAAATTGGTGTTGAATTTTGTCAAAAGCTTTTGCTGCATCTATTGAGATGATCAAATAGTTTTTATTTTCCAATCTGTTAATATGGTATATCACATTGATTGATTTGCATACATGGAAGAATCCTTGCATCCCTGGGATAAATCCCACTTGATCATGGTGTATGATCCTTTTAATGTGCTGTTGATTGTGTTTGCTAGTATTTTGTTGAGGATTTTTACATCTATATTCATCAGTGATATTGTTCTGTAATTTTCTTTTTTTGTAGTTTCTTTGTCTGGTTTTGTATCAGGGTGATGGTGACCTTGTAGAATGAGTTTGGGAGTGCTCCTTCCTCTGCAATTTTTTGGAAGAGTTTGAGAAGGATAGGTGTTATCTCTTCTCTAAATGTTTGATAGAATTCACCTGTGAAGCCATCTGGTCCTGGACTTTTGTTTGTTGGGAGATTTTTAATCACAGTTTCAATTTCATTCCTTGTGATTGGTCTGTTCATATTTTCTATTTCTTCCTGGTTCAGTCTTGGAAGGTTATACCTTTCTAAGAATTTGTGCATTTATTCCAGGTTGTCCATTTTATTGGCATAGAGTTGCTTGTAGTAGTCTCTTAGGATGCTTTGTATTTCTGTGGTGTCCATTGTAACTTCTCCTTTTTCATTTATAATTTTATTGGTTTGATTCCTCTCCCTGTTTCTGGGTGATTCTGGCTAAAGGTTTATCAATCTTGTTTATCTTCTCAAAGAACCAGCTTTTAGTTTTATTGGTCTTTGCTATTGTTTTCTTTGTTTCTATTTCATTTATTTCTGCTCTGATCTTTAAGATTTATTTCCTTCTACTAACTTTGGGTTTTGTTTGTTCTTCTATCTCTGTTTTCTTTAGGTGTAAGATTAGATTGTTTATTTCAGATTTTTCTTGTTTCTTGAGGTAGGATAGTATTGCTATAAAGTTCCCTCTTAGAACTGCTTTTGCTGCATCCCATATGTTTTGGATCATCGTGTTTTCATTGTCATTTGTCTCCAGGTAATTTTTTATTTCCTCTTTGATTTCTTCAGTGATCTCTTGGTTATTTAGTAACGTATTCTTTAGCCTCCATGTGTTCGTGTTTTTTACGGTTTTTTCCCTGTAATTTATTTCTAATCTTATAGTGTTTTGTTTGGAAAAGATGCTTCGTATAATTTCAATTTTCTTAAATTTACTGAGGCTTGATTTGTGACCCAAGATGTGATCTATCTTGGAGAATGTTCTGTGTGCACTTGAGAAGAAAGTGTAATCTGCTGTTTTTGGATGGAATGTCCTATAAATATCAATTAAATCTATCTGGTCTATTGTGTCATTTAAAACTTGTGTGTCCTTATTAATTTTCTGTCTGGATGATCTGTCCATTGGTGTAAGTGAGGTATTAAAGTCCCCTACTGTTATTGTGCTACTGTCAATTTTCTCTTTTATAGGCGTTAGTATTTGAGCTATGTATTGAGGTGCTCCTATATTGGGTGCATATATATTTATAATTGTTATATCTTCTTCTTGGATTGATCCCCTGATCATTAGGTAGTGTCCTTCCTTGTCTCTTGTAACATTCTTTATTTTAAAGTCTATTTTATCTGATATGAGTATTGCTACTCCAGCTTTCTTTTGATTTCCATTTGCATGGAATATCTTTTTCCATCCCCTCACTTTCAGCCTGCATGTGTCCCTAGGTCTGAAGTGGGTCTCTTGTAGACAGCAAATAAATGGGTCTTGTTTTTGCATCTATTCAGTGAGCCTGTGTCTCTTGGTTGGAGCATTTAATCCATTCACGTTTAAGATAATTATCAATATGTATGTTTCTATTACCATTTTCTTAATTGTTTTGGGTTTGTTTTTGTAGGTCCTTTTCTTCTCTTGTGTTTCCCACTTAGAGAAGTTCCTTTCCCATTTGTTGTAGAGCTGGTTTGGTGGTGCTGAATTCTCTTAGCTTTTGCTTGTCTGTAAAGCTTTTGATTTCTCCATCGAATCTGAATGAGATCCTTGCCAGGTAGAGTAATCTTGGTTGTAGGTTCTTCCCTTTCATCACTTTAAGTATATCATGCCACTCCCTTCTGGCTTGTAGAGTTTCTGCTGAGAAATCAGCTGTTAACCTTATGGGAGTTTCCTTGTATATTATTTGTTGTTTTTCCCTTGTTGCTTTTAATAAATTTTCTTTGTCTTTAATTTTTGTCAGTTTGATTACTATGTGTCTCAGTGTGTTTCTCCTTGGGTTTATCCTGCCTGGGACTCTCTGCACTTCCTGGCCTTGGGTGACTGTTTCCTTTCCCATGTTAAGGAAGTTTTCAACTATAATTTCTTCAAATATTTTCTCAGGTCTTTTCTCTCTCTCTTCATCTTCTGGGACCTCTATAATGCGAATGTTGGTGTGTTTAATGTTGTCCCAGAGGCCTCTTAAGCTGTCTTCATTTCTTTTCATTCTTTTGTTTTTTATTCTGTTCCATGGCAGTGAATTGCACCATTCTGTCTTCCAGGTCACTTACCCGGTCTTCTGCCTCAGTTATTCTGCTATTGATTCCTTCTAGTGTAGTTTTCATTTCAGTTATTGTATTGTTCATCTCTGTTTGTTTGTTCTTTAATTCTTCTAGTTCTTTGTTAAGCATTTCTTTCATCTTCTCGATCTTTGCCTCCATTCTTTTTCCGAGGTCCTGGATTATCTTCACTATCGTTATTCTGAATTCTTTTTCTGGAAGGTTGCCTATCTCCACTTGATTTAGTTGTTTTTCTGGGGTATTATCTTGTTCCTTCATCTGGTACATAGTCCTCTGCCTTTTCATTTTGTCTTTCTGTAAACGTCGTTTTTGTTCCACAGGCTGCAGGATCGTAGTGCTTCTTGCTTCTGCTGTCTGCCCTCTGGTGGACGAGGCTATCTAAGAGGCTTGTGCAAGCTTCTTGATGGGAGGAGCTGGTGGTGGGTAGAGCTGGCTGTTGCTCTTGAGGGCAGAGCTCTGTAAAACTTTAATCCTCTTGTCTGCTGATGGGTGGGGCTGGGTTCCCTCCCTGTTTGTTGTTTGGCCTGGGGCAACCCAGCATTGGAGGTTACAGACTCTTTGGTGGGGCTAATGATGGACTCTGGGAGGGCTCATGCCAAGGAGTACTTCCCAGAACTTCTGCCAGTGTCCCACAGTGAGCCACAGCCACCCCCCGCCTCTGCAGGAGACCCTCCAGCAATAGCAGGTAGGTCTGGTTCAGTCTCCTATGGGTCACTGCTCCTTCCCCTGGTCCTGATGGGCACACTACCTTGTGTGTGCCCTCCAAGAGTGGAGTCTCTGTTTCCTCCAGTCCTGTTGAAGTCCTGCAGTCAAATCCCGCTAGCCTTCAAAGTCTGATTCTCTGAGACTTCCCCCTCCCATTGCTGGACTCCCACGTTGGGAAGCCTGATGTGGGGTTCAGAACCTTCACTTCAGTGAGTGGAGTTCTGTCATATAATTGTTCTCCAGTTTGTGAGCCAACCACCCAGCAGTTATGGGATTTGATTTTATTGTGATTGCGCCCCTCCTACCATCTCATTTCGGCTTTTTCTTTGTCTTTGGTTGTGAAGTATGTTTTTTGGTGAGTTCCAGTGTCTTTCTGTCGATGATTGTTCAGCAGTTAGTTGTGATTCCAGTGCTCTCACAAGAGGGAGTGAGCACACGCCCTTCTACTCTGCCATCTTGAACCAATCTCCCCTAAGTCTGCCTTATTGTATTTAATGCTCTCTTGTTAGGTACATACACATTAAGGATTGTTGTGTTTTCTTGGAGTATTGACACTTTTTTCATTATGTAATTTCCCTCTTTATCCCTGATAATTTTGCCAAGAAGTCTGCTCTGTTTGAAATTAATATAGCTAATTCTGCTTTCCTTTGATTAGTGATTAGTGTTAGCATGGTGCATTTTTCTATATCTCCTTACTTTTAATCTATATGTATCTTTATATTTAAAGTGTTTTTTTGGTAGACATATATATATGTCTACCAACATATATTTGGGTATTATTTTTTGATCCACTCTGACAATCTCTGTATTTTAATTGGTGTATTTAGATCATTGGCATGGATTTGTATCTATCATGGATCCATGGATTCGTATCTACCATATTTGTTACTGTTTTCTATTTGTTGCCCTTGTTCTTTGTTCCTATTTTTGTCTTCCACTTTTTCTGCCTTTTGTGGTTCTAATTAAGCATTTTTTATGATTCCATTTCCTCCCCTTTAAAAAAATATCAATTATATTATTAAAAAATATTTTTCTAGCAGTTTCCTTAGAGTTTGCAATGTACATTTACAACTAAAATAAGTCCACTCTCAAATAACACTATACCACTTCACTGATGGTGTGAGTACCTTATAATAACAAATTATTCCTAATTCCTCCCTCCTGTCCTTTGTGTCATTGATGTCATTCATTTCACTTATGCATAAATATATACATAAGTATGTATACATACAGAATCATACATAGTAAGTACATTGCTACTATTATTATTTTGAATTGCTGTTACCAGTTTGATTAATAAGAAAAATAAGTTTAAATTTTTACGTTCATATTCATTTCTGATGCTCTTCCTTTCTTTATATAGATCTAAGTTTCTGGCCTGTGTCATTTTCCTTCTCTCCAAAGAATTTCTTTTAACATTTCTTGCAAGGCAAGTCTATTGGCAAAAAATCCTTTAATTTTTGTTTGTCTGACAAGATCTTTATTTCTTTTTCACTTTTGAAGTATGATTTTACAGGACACAGAAATCCAGGTTTTAAATTTTAAATATTTTACTCCACTCTCTTCTTGCTTGAGTGGCCTAAGGAAAAGTTGGATGTAATTCTTATGTTTATCTATTCCTCTATAGATAAGTTGGTTTTTTTTCCCTCTGGCTTCTTTCAAGATTTTATTTTTAATCTTTGATTTTCTGAAGTTTGAATATGATATGCTTAGGTGTAGATTGTTTGTGCATTTACCCTGTGTGGTGTTCTCTGAGCTTCCTGGATCTATAGTTTGGTGTCTGACATTAATTTGGGAAAATTCTCAAATATTGCTTCTGTTCCTTTCTTTCATTGTTTTTCCTTCTGGTATTCCCATTGCTCATAGGATAACAACTTTTGTGGTTGTCCCACAGTTCTTGAGTATTCTGTTCTCTCTCTTTCTTTTTTTCCAATCTTTTTTGTTTCTCCTCTTTTCAGTTTTGGGAGTTTCTATTGTCATATCCTCAAGCTCAGATATTCATTCCTCAGCGTGTCCAGTCTACTAATAAGCCCATCAAAGACATTCTTTATTTCTGTTACAGTGTTTTTCATCTCCTCTAGCATTTGTTTTTGGTTCTTTCTTAGAATTTCCATTTCTCTGCTTAGATTACTATCTCTTCTTTCATGCTATCTATTGTTTTCTGTTAAAGCCCTTAGCATATTAATCATAGTTGTTTTTTTTAAATTCCTGGTCTGAAAATACCAGTGTGGTATTATCTGACTGTGGTTCTGACATTTGTTCAGTCTCTTAAGACTGTGTTTTTTGCCTCTTGGTATGCCTTGTAATTTTTTATTGAAAAGTAGACATGATGTACTGGGCAAAAGGAATTGCAATAAATAGACCTTTAGTAATTTAGTGGTAAGCTTTGGGGGGAGGGGAAGCTCTCCACTATAATATATGATTAAGCCTCAGTCTTTTAATGAGGCTGTGTTCCTGGACTGTGAACTTCACCAGTGCTTCTCAGTCCCCTCCTTCCCCCTTTGGTAGGACATAATGGCTGAAGGGGGCTGGAGTTGTGTATTTCTCTTCCCTCACTTGGAAGGCTAGATGGAGCTAGAGTTGGGTATTTTCTTTCCCCCACATGGAATACCAGAGCTGGCTGAAGGTTAGGCTCTGACAAAACCCCAGCAGGTTAGGCTGTGGTAAAATAATTTCTTCTGAGGAGGAGCAGTGATTTGCTCTGTGACTTCACTTCTCTGACAGATCTAAATAGAATTGTTGATTTTTCTTTTTGTTTACCCTTTTACTTATTAGGAAAGAATGGTGATTTCTAAGCTCCTTACATGCCAAACCAGAAACCAAAAGTCTAACCTTTGCCCATTTTTCAATCAGATTATTTGTTTTTTCATTGTTGAGTGAAAAAAACTTCTTTGTGTATTCTAGACATTAACCCCTTATCAGATGTAAGATTTGCAAATATTTTCTCCCATTCTATAGGTTGCTTGTTTACTCTATAGACTGTATCTTTTGATGCACTGAGGTTTTAAATTTTGATGTAGTCCAATTTATCTATTTTCTTTTGGTGTCAAATCCATGAAATCATTGCCAAATTCAGTGTCATGAAGCTTTCCCCCTATGTTTTCTTCTAAAAGTTTTATGGTTTTATCTCTTATGTTTACATCTTTGATCCATTTTGAGTTAATTTTTGTATATGGTGTAAGGTAGGGATCCAACTTCACTCTTTTGCATGTGGATATCCAGTTTTTTCAACACCAGATGTTGGAAAGACTGTCCTTTTCCCAATGAATGGCCTTGGCACCCTTGTTGAAAATCAATTGACTATATATACAGAGGTTTATTTCTGGGCTCTCCATTCTATTCCATTGTTCTATATGTCTGCCTTTATGCCAGTTAATGCTTTTTTAAATTGGTTTATTGATGGAGATATCAGGTCTTTTTTTTAAAATAGACTTTTTTTAAAATATATCTTTATTGGAGTATAATTGCTTTACACTACTGTGTTAGCTTCTGCTGTATAACAAAGTGAATCAGCTATATGTATACATGCATTCCCATACCTCCTCCCTTTTGTGTCTCCTTCCCACCCTCCCTATCCCAACCCTCTAGGTGGTCACAAAGCACTGAGCTGATCTCCCTGTGCTATGCAGCTGCTTCCCACTAGCTATCTACAAAATACTTTCTTTTTTAGAGCAGTTTTAGGTTCACAGCAAAATTGAATGGAAGGTACAGAGATTTCCCGTATACCACCTCCCATATACCTGCCTCTACACAGGGACAGCCTCCCCATTATCAATATCCCTCACAAGAGTGGTACATTTGTTACAACTGACAAACCTACATTGAACATTTTTATCACCCAAAATTCATAGTTTATACTAGAGTTCACTCTTGTTGTTGTATATTCTGTGGGTTTTAACAAAGTTATAATGACACGTATCTACCACTGTAGTATCATACAGAGTGTTCTGACTGCCCTGAAATCCTCTGTGCTATGCCTCTTGATCCCTCTCTTCCTCTTAACCCCTGGCAACCACAGATCTTTTTACTGTCTCCAGTTTTGCCAGGATATCAGTTTTTAAATTATTAGAGTAAAGTGATTACAAAAGTTCATCACCTCTTCCTTGCAGCTCTTCTAGGATTGAAGACATACATTAATAAGATGAGGTTGGGTGTCTGTGGCCCTGAAAAAGAGACAGCTTCACTGGTCTCTGGTTTCACTGGTCAGCAGAGACATCTTCTCAACCTCATTAACAACCTGTTCTAGCTGAGAGATTTCACAATTGAGAGACCATCATAATCTCCTAGAGAAAATTTTGAATATATACTTTCCTGGTACCAGCTTCTAAAGATTCAGTAGGTCTAGAGGAGGGCTTAGGAATGTTTTTTTTTTTCTCTTAAACCATTCGTGCAAATAATTTGAAAACCTCTCTTCGAGCGGACTGAGCCAAGTATTAATTTTGGTCTTGAACCAGTAGAGACATCTGCAAATCTGAGACCTAAGTTTTCCCTGGGGAAACACCCAAAAGAGTCACTCCTTTTCTAACCTTCTAAAAGGACTCAAAAACTTTTGGAATGGTAGAAACACTGGCAGTCACTGAGGAACTGCTCAGAGAAATGCTGAAATCAGCTGCTTGTTGAGTGACTCTATAGAAATACTTATGAAAAAATCCACCCCTGTTTGTCCACAACAAATGTCATTGTTAGTGGATGTATTTCTGACCATGATATCATTGACCTTAGATGAAAAGACTGTTGGCTCTTCCTCTAGAATTTGTTTGGGATTATAACAGCTTTGCCACTTTATTCTCACTCCTTATCTCCAGGCTTCTCTGGGTCACTTTGGACATGACAATTAGGTAATTTCGCTTCACCAAAGTACTCTAGCCAAATCAACAAATATAGTATGAACATGGTGAAGTACAAGGAGCAAGAGCATCAGATTGAATATCTGGAGACCTGAGTTTTCTAGTCCCAGTTCTGTCGCTTATCACTTCCGTAAACTCTCTAAGCTTCAGTTTCCTCATTGATGGAATGGACAGTACTTTGCTTGACCTACTTACCAGAGTCATGGTAAGACACAAAGGGAATAATGCACTCCAGAATGTTTGCAGTTTCTCCAAGGAGCCATGTTTTCTCTCTCCCCCAGATTTTGTAAATGTTGCTTCTTCACCTGGGTAACTCCATCTCCATATTTTGGTCTCAGCACCACTTCCTCCAGAATGTCTTTTGTGATCCCCTCAGTTAATTAACCCTGCCCATGTACTTGCACAGTATTTCATGTTGGACTCCACTGCATTGTTCACACTGCAATGAAATTGCTTACTGCTCTGTCTCCCTCCGTAGATCAAAAACTCCATGAGGTAAGAGCTTGTGTTGTTTAATCACTCTTCCATCCTGGGTTCATGCCATATGGTGCATACTTAATAAATATTTATAAAGGGGATTACTGAAACACCATACAAAATTAAGTAACATTAGCAGACGTACAATGTGACCTTCCCTACATTGTCCTGGAGACTCATTAGCCATAGTTTTATAAATAAACCGTTGGTAGTAGTTACTTGGCAGCATGGCCATATATATATGCCCATGTAAAAATCACCTCCATCACAAATTAAGCCTTCTATTTGAAATATCTTCCCTTTGACTTTTGATTTGGGTACTGTGATTACTCTCTGACCATGACATCTTAATTTGTATGACATGTGCCTTAGGGTTGGGAGGTGCCCCTGCCTTCTGTTGTACCTCAGTTCCCCTGTTCTGGCTCCCCAAACAGAACTTTAAGCATATGCCACATAGTCAATATTTTAAATAAGGTCATTCTGTGTTGTTGAAATTCTATGCAGTCATTTTTACTGCATGGAACTTTTACCTGGTAATGGTAAGTCTAGATTCTGCTAGTCCTGGCTCATCACTTTTTATTCTGTTTCTTCTGTTGGAGGTGAGGCAATATTTATGTTCTAAAAAACTGCCCTTTGTTCCTCTCAATGACACAACAGGGAGAGTAAAGCACACTGGTAACTGAATGGCTTTAAATAGAGATAGATCTCGATCCTGAGAATGCCATGCATGTGACCCAGGAAACTGGCATTTGTAGGGCCCAGGCCATGCATTTATAGTATGAAGACTTAGGCCTGGAGGTATTTTCATTATAAATTCATTCAACTTTAATCTACCTAGTAAAGAACAACATTAGAAGTATGAAATTAAATTCAGAAAAGGTTGTTGGGAGGAACTCTTTATGCTGTGCAAAAGAGCTCTTCAAGGGCTTTTTACCCTTATCATTGTTATCTTTGTTCCTCAATATATATTATCTTCTTTCTTCGGTTGTTTTTAAGGTTTTCTCTTTATCATTTGTTTTCAACAGTTTGATTATCACGTGCTGCCCTATGGTTTCTTTATGTATCTTGTGCTTGGGATTCATTGAGCTTCTTAGAACTGTGGGTTTATAGTTTTTAATAAATTTGGAAGATTTTTGGTCATTTTTCATCAATTTCTTCAATTTCAATCCCTCCTCTCTCTCTTTTCCTTTAGAGATGCAAGTAAAATGGGGCTGTACCACAGTTCACTGATGCTCTGTTTACTTTATATATTCTAGTCTCTTTTCTCTCTGTTTCCTTTTGGACAGTCTCTATTGCTATGCATTCAAGTTCCTTAATTTTATGCAATGTCTAATCCATTGTTAATCCCAACCAGTATATTTTTCATGTCAGACATGGTATTTTTTTTAATCACTGGAAGTTTGATATGAAACATTTTTGTATTTTCCACATCTGTACTTACTATGTTCAATCATTCCTCTAGTTTCTTGAACATATGGAATACTGATATAGTAATCATTTAAATTTGCTATATACCAATTTTTTCATTTGTGTCATTTCTGGGTCAGTTTTAATTCATTGCTTTTTCTTATTGTGGATCTTATTTTCCTGCTTTTTGAATACCTGCTAATTTTGATTGGATATCAGACATTGTGAATTTTATCTTGTTGGGTGTTGGATATTTTGTATTCCTATAAATCTTCTTGAAATTTTTGTAGGATGTGGTTAAGTCACTTGGAGACATTTTGATCCTTTCCTGTCTCACTTTTAAATGTGGTTAGGTGGGACCTGCCTAGGGTTAATTTTTTTTCCCACTACTGAAGCAAAACTCTTCTAATTATTCTATCCAGTGCCCCAAATTATGAGGTTTTCCTTCCTGGTTGTTCGTGACAGGCACTATTCCTGCACTTGTGTTAATTACAGATAGCATTCCTTCTAATATTTTCAGTTGGCTTTTTCTCAGTAGTTTCCTGACATACGTTGGTCATTACTCATCTGAAGACTCAAGAGAGGATGTCTAAAGATCTCCTGGACTTTCTTTCTACACAGCTCTCTTCTCTCTGGTACATTGCTCTGCAAGCAGTAGGTGCTTTAGTCTCCCTGGACTTCCAGCTTTGTATCTTCATCTCAAGGAGACCATCAAGTTCCACCTGAGATATACCCCTCTCCATGCACTGTAGCCTGGAAATCCTTCCATTCTAATCTGGGTCAATCATAGGGCTCACCTCACTTGTTTCCTACCTTTCAACTATCACGCACCGTCATTGCTTCATGTCCAATATTTCGTTGTCTTATTTACTTTTCTTGTTTTTTTTAGTTGTGTTAGGCAGGAATGAAAACCTAGATCCTATTACTCCTCTGGCTATTGAAGAATATATTACTGGTCTGTCAGAGTCTCTTTATATGCAAGACACGTGGTCACACACTGGGCACAGACTATCAATTAGGTTTAAAAAAAAACCTTCAACCTATAGATTTTGTTTCCTTCGTTTTCTAGGAAAGTCTTATAAGATAAATAATGCTTAGCCTTTGCCTTTATCCTAGGAACATTCAAGCCCATCCTGGTTTGATGCTGACTTATTTGCCTGTGACACATCAAAGTAAATTTTAGCCCTGAAACATGGGCAAAACCAATTTTCCTGAGCTGGGTAATGTTTTGCCTCTGCATTTCCCTGAACTTTCTAGGTCCTATTTTCCTGCTACACAAAACAGATCTCTGTAGGTGAGCACAGAGTAAGGATTCTTAGTCTTTTGCTGTGCTAAGTCATAGAAGCAAACATACAAAAATATACTGAATTGGAGCAGATGCCTATGGGAAATGTTAAATAGCTTGGTTCCCCCCGCTGTATAAAGCCATAAGTTAAAAAACAATTTAAATGTGGGGGAACTAAGATGTTTGGCCACTTTTAGGTTTAGTCATATCTAACTTTTGTTTTAAAATTTTTCTTTTAATTTAAATGGATATGTCCTAGAGATATGTCCAAATCATTATACGTTTTCTCTTCTCTCTTTCCTCAGCCTGTACCCCTAGTATGTTTCCTAGATAAGCATATGCTTAGATCCCTCAAGCATAGTGATAATTTCTCCTGACCAGTGGAGCTAGTCATTATTTATTATACTTTACTCTCACTCCTTCTCACTCTCCTAGTGGGAACATTGCAATGGCTGCTGGCTGGAAAATTAGCCCAGGGAGCTCCTTCTGTTGGTCTCTTTCCTCATTATGCTAGTAAAAAAATTTAGCTGTGACATTCTCTATCCCTGCATATGTGTGTATGTGTGTGTGTGTGTGTGTGTGTGTGTAAAATCTTCATCCAGATAGGTTGGAAGCACACTGTAGGGGCTAATGGTGAGTAACTTAACTGTGGCTTTCTCACACGTTTCACTCGCTTTCTTTCTCTGCAGTGGCTGCAGAAGTACGGCGTGCTCATGTATTGTTGCTTCATATTATAAGCCAAGTTTGTGGGTTTATGTGTCATCTCACTGTTTCTGCGGGGTTGTTTTCTGGCTGGATGTGATAGCATTTCATCCATTGTCAGGGGGCTGCCCCAGACACCTGGGATGCTCAAGAGAGGTGACACTTACTTGCCATGTGATAGCAATGGCTTCTGTTTATTTGTGTGGATGATCCTCCTGCAACCCTCTGCGGGGTCCCTGAATATCCAAGCTGATGGGGAAGCTGAAAACCACACAGCCACACTGAGGCTTTCAGGATTTTTGCTTATGGGTATTTTTAAGTAAGCACCAGGCGACCATGAACTACAATTTGCAAGAACTTCTTTCCTTTTTTTTTAAAGTGTCCTTGTTATTTTAAGTCTCTTTTGGGTCACAGTTCTGCAGTTTCATGAGCTTTTAACTAATAGTCTTGTTAGTACTATACAGCTTAGTTCTGGAAGGGTGACTAATAGTCACTGGAATGGACTGAAAGCAGGGGCCATGCTTCATACCTACTCTGGATCTTCAGCAGCATCTAGCTTGGCACCAGGCACTGTGAAAGTAGTTACTGACTGAGTAATTGCTCTAAGACAAAGTTGCCTGTTTTCTTAGTTTAGAGTTTTTGATCCAGACCAAAGACATGAGCCTTTTTATTTTGTACTGCTCTGCCTGCTTGCAGAGTTAAGAGATTTTAGGTGGGGATGATGGAAAAATTGTTAATCCAAAAAGATCTGTTCATTTCTACAAATGCTACAATCTCACTATCGGTTTCAATTAAAAAGACAACTCACTATCTAATGTTGGGAGAGAAAAGGGAAAATAATGATGGGAGAAATATAGAAAAATAATGTTTCAATGGATTTTTGGTGTGTTTTATTCTGGAGAAAACTGTTCTCTACCATTAGATCTGAAGAGGCACAAACTGGTTTTTGGAAGAGGTGTTGTCAATAGTGACCAAAGCATAAGTATGTGGGATTCATCCAACTTTGGGAAAAACATATTACATTTTCCACTGTGTCTTAAAGTAATCTATTTAATTGACTATCTGACTAGTTGGTTTCTAAGGTTTTCAAGTAGTTTTAACAAGACTCTCTATAATTAGGTCCAAGTGGTATGAGACAGTAACCAGTAGGGAAGCTACAGTTATTTTATATTTGTATCTCATTAGTGAGCCTTCAGATTAACATCACCAACTCATTTATGGGGAGATGTCACTATGGGCAGGAAAATTCTTGTCTCCAGCTCCTCAGGCAAAGCATGTATAACCCTTAACTTAACCTAAAGCAGTGTGTTCCATTGGAGACATGTGTGAATATCAGTCCTGTCTTCAGCTGGCCCTCTGCCGACAAGTGAGAAGTAAACCTTTGTCTGACCAGTTCCAGGGCATGTGATGGGACATCTCAAGGAGTAGGGAACATGTAGCTAATCAAATGAGCATTTTCTGACTGTATCTACCATATTCCAGCTACTCTGGGGGAAGTCATGTCACCCCATGATGTGTGATGCTGCTTCAAATTATTTGCAAGAAATCATCTAAATGTCAGATTGTGGGTATCATGGGACACTGCACATGTTTAGACAAACCAGAGTGTGAGGAAACTTAAAGTGACGTTGGTTTTGAAGGTTGTGCAAAAAGAAACCCCAATTCACCGGGCACCTAGGAAATGCAAAGAGCCAAAAGAAACTTTGTCTCAATTATTTCACAATTCAATCCATAAAGAGTAGAGTCATTACTCTAGGTGTTTATATATTTCTTCAAAACAATTCAGTGTATTAATTTGATAAGCATGTACTGAGCATCTCCTGTGTTCCAGACACTGTTCTAGACATTAGGGATGGAGCAGTGAACAGAACAGGGCTCCTGATTCCAGGGAGCCCATCTTCTCAAGGGGAAAAACAGCACACAAACCAAAGAGCGTGTCTCCCCTCGGGTGGTGATAGGTGCTATGAAGAAAAATAAAACAGAGGAGGGGCCAAGAGTGAGGGAGGCAGGTGCTATTTTATATAGGAGGTCAGGGAAGGTTTCTGAAAAGGTGACATTGAAAAGCATAATATTTTTTGAGTACCAATTCCCATTCCTTCCTGACCATGACAGCCTTTTTCTGAAGCATCACACTTGTCTTTGCCGGCCCAATTAAAACTGTGACAATTTGGACATTTCTGTCAAATTCATAATTGATTGCATGACCGAGGATAGTTCAGTCAAAATTCTCATGAATCGAGGTGAAAGTTAAAAGAGGTCCTCTCCTCTCCCTTTTGCTTTCCAGGCAATAAAGCACAAGCTATAGTTTACTCCAATGAACTAGAAACCAAAGAAGGAAAGGAAATCTAGTGTGTTGGAGGGACATTATGGGAAGTAAGTTTTAGTGAAAGAAGACCCCTAGAAAGAGCACAGGAGCCAGACTTAGATCTTAACCTTGGCTTCTCTGCTTACCAGATGGGTGATTTTGAACACACTTCTTAACTTCCCTACGTGTCAGTTTTCTCATCTGTAGAGGATAATAATACCTCAATGGGATCTGCTAAGAATTAAATGAGATCTTTATGTAAAGCTCTTAGCATGGTGTCTAGGACATGATATGCACTCAGTGTTTAAAATGATTGTCATCATCATTGTCATTAGCACTATTATTTATTGGCACAGCTATCTTCCTGTATTTCCAAACACTCTGAGTATGTGTAAATAATTTCTGGCAGCATTACTCTTTACTCTATTTCATTAAATCATTCATTGAACTATTCATTCATTCAAGACCTAGCCATTCCATGATTGGCCTGTTGCTGAGCTCCATGCTAGATTCTGTGGGAGGAGTAAAGGATATACATGTTTTTTGACTCATTGTAAAGAGGGCTGAAGCATGGAAAAGGACTTGTTCCAGTTGACCTTTAGATTCCCTTGCAAGTTGGATTTTAAGGCACTTACCACCCAATGGACAAAGCAGTAGGGGCTCTGGAAGTGCTGAGATGTGTACACGGCCCCAAGGACCCCACACAGGCCAGGAAATGCCTCTTGGTGGCTAGCCAAGGGCAGGTCTAGAACTGCATTATAGGAACCTCCATTCCCTTCCAAGCCCTCATTTACTGAAAACATGATAAGAATCCCTTATATGTGCATACCGCTTTAGAGTTTGTCAGGCATTGCCACACACACCATCTCAAATTTTTCTTTTACTGCAACTGGATAGGACACGTGTCCTTATCCTTATCTTACAATGAGGAAACTGAGGCTCAGACACTAAATGAATCCTCCAAGATCCCATAGTAGCAGAGCCAGAATTCCTACAAATAAAGCCCAAGAGCTAGGTTAGGAGTTCAGGATTCTAGGAGATAAAGTGCTCCTGGATGTCAGAGTGGCCCTTCTTGACTAGGAAAATCCTCCTCTTACACCCAGTCTGCCTTTTTTCGGGGAGGCAGTAGCTGGCGAAAGTAAGGAAGGGGCACTCAGCTGCCCCTCACTTGAACCAAACCACCCCCGGTGATCCAGGGTACAGAGAAAACCAGGTCTTCTATATCAGGTTCCATACTCTTTGCCTCCCATACCATGCTGCCCACAAGAATATGGGATTTTCATTCAGGGCCATCAGGGGGCAGATGCCCCAGAGACCGTGCTGCCTGCTCCCTTCTCCCTGCCCAGCTCGAATCCCTGGACCTGTGTGAGTAGCTGGCACATAGGCTGTAACTGTGTGTGATTGCCTGGGTAACAGTGCACACCTACCTACCCGGATGTCAGGCACTGCTGTTGCCCCAAGGGAAGGAGGATGAGTAAACAAAGCCCCTGCCCTCCTCCATTTGGGGGTGCCTCTCTGGCAATTGCAGTGACAGCGCTCCGAGCTAGGAAAGGAGCTGGCTGTCTCTAGCAGCTCATAGGCGTGCTCCCCTACCTTTCTGATGACTACTGGGATAATTCAAAGAGAAAGAGTAAAAACTCACCCCCAGGTATGGAAAGTGAGGGCGTTTCATACCGCGAGAGGTCTGTGTATTTTCTGCAATGTGACAAACTCTGTGTCTCTACCTCACTCACGTGACTCCGAGAGGACCAGGCCCTCCTTCCTGAAGGGGCTTTGCCTGGGAGCTCACACAGGAGCCTCTTCTTTTATCATGTCACAAGATGGCACACCGCAGCGTGTCCCACTGTATCTTGCAAGAAGCTGATATTCCAATGATGTTATTAAAAAGTGGCACCTTTCGCCACACTGCGAGAGAAACTTTCCGGTGGGGGTGAGGTGACTGCGATACCTTTTCCCCAAGGAGCTCACTTCAGCCACAGCATCTGATGTACGGTGACATCTCCCCCGCACCCTGATACACACACGCACACACAGACACACACACCCCACAAATGCATTTCCTAGCTGAGATGGATAAGGAAGTTAAGGGACTTGTTCAAGGTCACACAGACAGACAGGGAGGTCAAGTCATTTACACGGGGCATAAAGCATTCGGCCTAGTGCTTTTTGGCTCTTGGTCCTTCTCCCTGACCTCTGATCATCTACCACCTCACCTCCTTTTCAGCTCAGTAAATGTGTAATGCACACTAGAAATGCCATTGCAATTCAGTGTATCACTTATGAACAGCGGCTTTTAGCTAACAAGAATGCTGTTAACTTGTACTCCCTATGGGGATTTCCCAATTCAGAGTGGTGTGTTTTTATTTTTGTTCCCTTGGAACTCAAATCCGTGCCCAGCTCAACATAATATCTAGGTCTGCGTGCCGAGGAAAGCCTTGTCTGAAGGAGCAGGAGTTCCTCATCCAAGGCCAGCTCCCCTCCTGGCCGGCCCCCTGGCCTCAAGGTCGTTGCTCAGCCTCTCTGAGGCCCAGCCACGTGTGAAGTAGAATGGAAATGATAAGACCTTACCTGCCAACTTCACAAGGATATTATGAGAAACAGATAAGATTATGAATTTTTAAAGTTTTGAAATTACTGGAAGAAAAAGGGACTTTTTCTGTCTAGAGGGATCATGAAATAGTGTCAAGCTGGTGAGCTGGGAGTCAGGCAGTGCTGGGTTCAAATCCCATTCCAGTTGTGTGCCCTTGGGAATGTTCTTTACTTTCTGAGTGTGTGTGAAATGGGAGTTGTGGGGAGGATGAAACGGGAGTCTGTTGAATGCTCCTAGCAGAGCCCCTGGCCTGAGGAAGGTGGCTATTGGTTGTTGGTTCCTTGCTCCTCTGCACCCCTTGCCCATGCTTGCAGCACAGAGACTCTGGGGCTCTTCCAGGGAGTTTCACGTCTCACTTATTCTTGAATACCCAGTATCTATAACTGGGTCTTCCACATTACAGGAATATTTATAAATATAAATAAATAAATATCTGTGGCTATGAATGAATATATAGATTAGGGAATGGAAACTTTAAAACACTTTGTTTAGTTTCAAGAATTCATGGTAATATTTGATACTGTTGAGATGGATAACAGTATCCATCTCAATAATTGGGAACATGGGGATGAATTAGTCAGTTGTATTCAGATTGGAACAATTAGGTGGTAATTTGTGCGTTTAACTCACAGATTGGTTTAGGATGATCCAAATCTAGCAGCAATTTTCTTCACGTAAAACAAATCTGACTTATTATCTGGCCCAACTCAACTAGTTTCACAGCAGGAATTCACATAGACAAGTAAACACTTGGGAGAAATTCCCTTGTGAAGTAACCACATGCCTAGTCAGAACTGTCTCATAATTTAACAGCCAATTTAAAAAATAACTGTCAAATTAAGATGGCTAATTGTTCTGGTCTCCATCTAGTTCATCACAGGAGGGGAGGAGGGGACTGATCTCAAAGGTAAAAGGAAGACATGGGCAAAAGAGACCCAATAGTGCCCTGAATGAAATTATATTTGGCAACATGGATGATAGTGTGGTTTTACAAAGTTCATTTTTATATTGCCTTTCCTGGCATTTTTAGAAAGTGGTTCTGGATGGATTTGTTTTTCAGGGTATTTGATTATATGTGCATCATTATTTTTACTATTACTCATAGAGTTGTCAAACATAATTCTTTCCATTAGATTTACCCCTAAATTAGCTTAAAATAATCTTGAGTTAAAAAAAAAATAAAACCATTGTACTAGGTAAGACTGGAGCCAAAGGGTTAGATACAGAATATAAGAAAAAGCAAAGGAGGAGATATCCTAAAACTTTGAGAACTATGCTTGAATATCTTCTTTCTCCTGCTCCCTGAGAAATTAATGAACAGACAACCCTGAAACTTCAAAGCCATAATAACACTGCTTTGGGAATTGCAGTCTCCATCTTGGTTGTTTAATAATGAGCATACATGGAAATGATGCATCAGCGTATCTTTTCAAGTTTGTTTTCTTTTTTTCTGCTGAAAATTAATCAACAACCCTCCAGTTATTTATGGCTTAGTAAATGTATAAGAAAAAAATAAACCTCTCTTTTAAAAAAACCCCAAAATGTTTAATCACAGTGGTAAAACATGGTCATGATCAAAAATTATAACTGGACGGAGATGACAAGCCTGCCTCCACAATCCCCACTCAGTACTACTTTGCAAAGATGAGAGTTTTTTGTTTTTCCTTCCTGAAAATGTCTGTGTCTGGGTAAGGTTACTATTATATATCCTTTCTACCCCCTAACATTTAGGGGGTATAGTCAAATGTGAGTGCCCGGGTCTGACTTGCCTCCCTTCAACATTTTGAATACCAGATGGGCCATGAGTGTGATGGTTACATGATCAGATGTTGAAGCCAGATTGCCCAAGCTTATAAACTGTGTGACCCTGGGTATATTACCAAACTTAGTTAGGTCGCCTGTAAAGTGGAGTGACAGTACACCTACCTTGTATGCTAGTTGTGAGGATTAAGTGAGCTAATACAGCGAAGTATCCAAACAGTGCCTTGTTCATAGGAATCCCTCAACAAATGGTAGCTATGGTCATAGCCAGTCCAAAGCTCCAAAATTTTGCCTTTATGCTGATCACATATATTCTCAGTTTTACATCTCCTCCAGCTCAACATACATATATGTTTTAATGTGGCATTACGAGTAAGGTTATACATTTTCTCCCTAGCTGCTCTATCCTCCAAAGCACCGGTACTTCAAAAAGTACTTTCCGAAAGCTTTCAGAACTTGGAGGGAATTTGATCACTTTCTCATTTATTCTCTCTAACGTGCTCCAGATGTATATGGCCTATTTCCAACGGATGGGCTTGTATCTGAGCTACACTGCAGTTTAGGAAACTTCCAGCATGAAAAGACTTGGCTTCAGAAGGGATCGTGACTGTCCAGTTGATCTGTTAAGTAATATGCCAAATACTGAGGAAATAATGAGGAGGAGAAAATTACATTCACACTTCTTTATTGGTGCCATTAACAGTGTTTTGTCATCCAGCTGATGAAGCGATGCCATCTCCCCCGAAGCATCACACAACGCAAGGCTACCTGGAGCCTTGTCCAACCCTTCACCCCGTGTCCCACAGCCCCTGGGCCTCCCAGGTGGGGGGAGGCAAGGGGGGACCAGAGGTGGCCGCGTGAAGAGGCGCCAGTTTAGAGGAAGCCCAAGGACCGGGCTATTTTCCATCAGACTCTGCTTACGCAGAAAAGCCCTTTCCACCCTGGTGTCATCAGGGCAGTGGCGAGCCCCCTTCTCCCGCGCTGCTCCAGAGGTCAGGGGAGCCCTCTTTGAGCCAAGCAGCTGCTCAGCCCGCTCAATCGCCTGTCTTTCATTGCTCGGCTGCTGACACCTTAATAAGAACAGCCCTCGCCTCCCTTCTGTCTTCTCCCCACGCTTCTTTCTAGTATTGTACAAACTGGAGAGGGGACAGTCTCTTCCCCCATCCCTCACCCCTCTCCCAATTATCTCTCCTGGTCTGAAACTCATTTCTCTCTCTCTCCCCGCCCTCTACCCCCTCCCTCCATCCTTCCTTTCCCAGGATCTCTCTAAGATTTCATTTTGTTTCAATGGTGGATAGTTGTCCAGATGGAGAATATCTTACTCCCCAGAATATGATAGGAGACTTTTATAAAATATAAGTTGATCTAAATTACTCCCCTGTTTAAAACACATCATATTCAGGGTTAAGATCCAAAGTCTTACCGCACCTTTCAATACCCTATCGGATGCGGCCACCCTCAGCCTTATTTCTTTTACTCTTTGTCAGGCTCACCACATCCCAGCCACTGGGCTCTCCTTTCCATTAATAGCAAGTATTGCGAGCCAAGCACACTCAATCCTCACAGCAACCCGATGAGGTCAGAACTGTTATCCCTGTTTTACACATGAGGAAACTGAGACACAGAGAGGTAAGTAAGATACTGTTAGTAAGGGATTGACCTAGGATTTAAATCCAGGATGTGCAGCCCCAAGTCCTTCACCCTTGACCACCACATGGTACTGCCTCTCTCCATCATTCCAAGCATGCTGAGCTCCTCCCTGCCTCAGGACTTTGGCACATGCTGTTCTTCTACTATACTCTTCTCCCATCCTTCTACTGAATAACCTCCACTTCATCTTGTGGGTTTGAGCTGAGATGTTACTTCAGAGAAACCTCTCCAGAGCTGCCAACATCACCACTGTCCAAGTCACTCCCCATTGTTATTCTCCACCACAGCCCTCTGTTCTTTCTTTTCCCCGTAGCTTTTCTTATTTATTAACATAAATTTTGGGGGTAACTTTTGGTATATATTTATATTACTTGTTCGAAACTATTTGCTGTCCTTTCTACCAGGCCCCTCTCTGTTGGAAGGATTAAACTTCCCCGCCCCATCAACATCAAGTTTGGCCATGTGACTTGCTCTGGGCAGGAAATATGCTCTGAGAAAAAAATGCTGGAGCTGTTGTGTGGCTCGGCCATCACGCTTCTCCTCTCTGACAAGAGGGCATATCTCAGATAGAAGCTGCTCTTTTAGCCTTGGTCCAAAATGGAGAGGGTGGGATGCAGAGCTGCAGTGGACCTAACAGGAGCAAGAAATAACCTTTGTTGTAGTAAATCACTAGGATTTGGATGTTATTTGTTACCGCAGCACAAGTTAGCTTAGGTTGCCCAATCTGTGTGCTTACTTGACGTTTTTCTCCTCAGTACACTGTCCATTTCATGAAATCAGAGACTGCATCTGTTTCATTTTATGCTCTTGCTCAGCATCTAGCAAAGGGCCTGGCACATTTCAGGACTCAACAAATATTTGTTGAATGAAATGTATATATGTATACATGCATTATAAATGTATAATGAATAGACACATGAACCAGCGTCTGAAGGCTACCTTTTGGTCTGTGTTGTTTATCATGAAGAGCAAGTAGCTTTTCATAAAGCTACCCGACTCTGACTTTGCACTCCGCTGTACACCACCCCTAGACACCCTCCACACCTCTTCCCTTACTCTACCTCCTAGCAGACACATCATTTTGACACCACTTTTAATATGCATGCGGCTGCTAGGTAAGGTTTAATATCTAGGAGAAAAGTTAAGTTATAACTATCTAGTTTCCATAGAAAAAGACAAAGAATTCTGTTAAATATCTTTTTTCGAATAAAGAATAGCTTGTCCCCAAATAGTTAAGGGACTTAAAAGGTCCTATCACAGCTTCGGATCTGTTTGTTCTTCAGTCAAGCTGAAATAAAATACGTATATTGTAGGAAGGTATTACTGAGCATATTTTGAAAATATAAGGAAATGCACCCAGAAGCAGAAAATGTTTTTCCTGTGTTTAAATTATCCCTAACTTCTGTAGGTGGATACGTGGGCACTTTTTTTTTTTTTCCCCCTACAAAGGATTTTGCTAAAGATCCCAAGTAGTAGAGGACATATGGACAGAAGAAAGATGTTCTCCCCTGAAAATAGTCCAAGCAGTCTGTCCTTTTTCGCCACATATCATGGAAGCCAGTTGTACTGGAGGCTTCTGGGGTAACCCTTGTCTCTACAGATGAGAGTAGGGACTACGTATGATTTATGTTTATTTCTCTAGCACTAGACTAGTGCCTGGCACGTAATAGAGGATCAGTGAATGTTTGTTCAGAGCATGAATGGTTTTGTTGAAATAAATGAGAGACTGGAGATACTAGGAAGACTTGCGGTCCCTTCTCATTGACATGTCTTCCAGAGAATTTGGAATCCAGTGTTGGGTAGTGAACCAACATACAACCCACCATCCCTGCCCAGAACCCTCCTCGTGGTCACGGCCTGGCTTCCAATTTCCAATTGGTGCTACTCTTTCCAATTATTTGGATGCAGTCAGTCAAACACAGTGTGGATATCAGCCACCAAAGAGTGGGCTGAGAGACAGGAGGGAACTACATTCTAGTGCTGCTCTGCCACTGACCTTCTGTGAGCTTGGACCTCATTTGCAAAATGAGTCTGTGGTCCAAATGATCCCTAAGGTCTCTTCCAGTCCTGACATTCTGTGCCTTTTGAAACACCCCAGACTTGGAAGGACTCTGTCTTTCACCATTGTTTCTTACTACCGAGTCTTCAGAGCTATCCGAGCACTAGACCAATTAGCTGGGTAATTGTTCCCGAGTACAAGCTTATTCCTAATTAGGTAGTGCCTGGGTTCACACTCTAGCAATTAACCCCCAAATAGAATAATTGCTCTAGAAAGAACACAGTATAATTATTTTGAAGCTCATCCTTCCTTCTTACCAACTCCCCTCAGGCTGTAATAGGAAAGGAGCTATCTGCTGTGGGTTGGCCACTTTCTCCTTGACCTCTCCATGGTCCTTGCCATGTGGCCGTCCATTCATCTTCACGACTGGCTCCTAGAAGCCTGGATGTCATTGTGGCCTGCTGTCCGGTCACTCCCCTGACCTATGACATTACAGTTCCTGTGGATTCAGTGACAGTCTCCCAGCTGCATGTACAGGTCTCCCATAGGTCACTCAGGGTCAAAACCCACAAACTAAAACACCACCCCAAAAACATGTAGAAAAGAGGACCAGGAAATTAGTTGGTTTATTTTCAGTCTTCACAAGATAGCAGCGTTTGGGTGCACAAACTTAACTGCTTTAGTTTAGTTGCAGAACTTATGGATATATGGGTAAGAGAGAGAAGGGACTGCTAACATAATCCACAGTTAGTCAACCACACATTTCTCAAACAAGCTGCATTTAATACAGCACAAACAGAGCAAGCAGTGAGAATTTTCTGTTACTAAGTGTTACAGTGATTTGTAGGTATTTAAACTTGAGTATACTTTTACAGTTTGAGGTAATTGGCCTATTTTAAATAACTAGCAACACACATGCACTGTACATTTTTCCCCTCCTTTCCCCCTGCTAAATGTTTCCTGGCATGCTGACCGCCCAACCACACTCAGCATCAGGATAGTATACAGTGGGTGGTATACAATAGACCAGAGGTAACATGACCAGAGATTTACCACTTGGCATAGAAAATCTGGGCTAGCAGATCTGGGAAGAGGACCCAAGACTATGTTTTTGACTTGGCACCCAATTAAGGGATGGATGAAAGGTTTGTCATCCGGTGAGGGAGGCACTGGCAGTAGAGCAGAGTGACTGAAAGATCCATCTCAGAGGCAGGCCCATTGCATGAAAACTCCTGCTCAGTAGCTGTGTGCCTCATTTTAAGTCTCAGTTTCTTCAGCTGTAAAATGGGGATATCCCTATCTCACATTCTGTGGAATAAATGCAATAAAATACATAAAGTGTCTCACATAGTCCCTGACACATAGTAAGCATACAGTGACTGTTGGTAATTATAAGTAGTAAAATTATTAACAGCCTTGATTATGAGTATGTTGAGTCCTGCCACCAGCTAAATGTGCAAATTTTTAAAATGTTCTTCCTGCTCAAAACAATTTACTTACATTAAAAATAATCATGATAAACATACAAATCTACGACAATTAACCTTAGTGGCTTAATTAGAGTTGGATAGTACACAACTCACACACCTGAAAGCAGCAACCTTGAATAGATCTTTAGCAATGATTGGCCCTATGGTTCTATTATATTATGCTTGTTAGATGTTATCCTAGACCATCGTCTCCTGTAGAAGATGTAGAGGAATTGCTGCTTGCTCTGGACTGAATTACATCCCCTCCAAATTCATATGTTGAAGCCCTAACACTCACTGTGACGGTAATTGGAGATGGGGCCTCCGGGAAGTAATCAGGGTTAGATGAGTTTATGAGGCTGGGGCCTTATAAGAAAAGGATTAGTGACCTTATAGGAAGAGACACCAGAGAGCAGGCTCTCTCTCTCTCTCCACCATGTGAGGACACAGCAAGAAGGTAGCTGCAGCCATCTGCAAGCCAGGAAGGGAGGCTTCACCAAGAAACGAATTTGGCCAGCACCTTAATCTTGGACTTACCAGCCTCCAGAACTCTTAGAAAATAAATTTCTGTTGTTTAAGCCACCTAGTCTATGCTATCTGTTATGGCAGCCCAAGCAGAATAAGCCCCTTCTGCAAGCTTCTACAGTGCTTACTTATACTGGTCTAACACAGCAACAATTACATTGAATTTGAATTGTATGCTTATTTGTTAATGTTCTCCAGCAGCCTGTGAGCCACTTAAGGGGCAAGGACTATATATTTTCTCTCTGAACACTCCCACATTTATCTAAGTAAATAAATGTTCCATAGACATTTGTTGGGTGAAGAATGAATTCTGCTCCTTTCTTTTAGCCTAACTAGATGCTACTCAGTAAGCGGGGGGTGAGGTATTGCACAACCCAGAGTGAGACATCTGTGCTCCTTGAGTTGTTCCTAAGGAGAGGGGATGCTACTTGGTGACCTTGGAAACACGAGGACATTGAAATCACCTTCATATCCTGCTGGGTAAGGGATGAGAATGTGAACTGAATGGGAAAGGAAGTTTGGCATTAAGCAGAGTCTATGTGTGATTAACAAGAGAATTGTGCTGTGGTTGATTTGAATGTTAGAGTAATTCTTAATTTTCTGGTATAATAGAGAACTTTTCTGTGGGGACAATGGAATAGTAAAAATATTATCTGAGGGCAATATTCTGGCCTGAAAAAATACATTCAGGAGAAAATACTATGTTGATACATTTGGGTATCTATCATCTATTTGGTCCCAACTTAAACCATAGTAAGGTTTTATATTACCATATTCTCCAAGTATTTCACATGTATTATTTTGCAATGAACTTCAGAAGTAGATAGGCAAGAATAAGTGTGGTAGACACCAATTATACTGTCTCCCAGCACTCCTTGCCTGTTTTGCGGAAAGTTTCTCTGTTATATTACAGAACATTCTTTGCATGCAATCTTAAGGTTCTAGGGGGGTTTCTAACCTCAGAGCCCCATTCCCCTGGCCACAGAAGGACACATGACCCAAGATAGGCCAATCAGAGCTCTTCTCCAGGATTATTCCCATGGGAACTAAGGAAAGAGAGCAACTTTCTATCTGGTGGCAGAGTTTTAGTAAACTAGGTAGGTAGGAGTTGCCTGTGGCCATGGGGCTCATCTCATAGGGAACTCCACTTGGAGAGAAGAAAGCCAATATGTTGAGAGACGCAAAGGCAAGCAGTGTCTTGAACAATCAGCTCTTTTTTGGTTGTAAGTGACAGAAACTCAACTTGGAACAGCTTAGGAAAATAAGGGGATTCATTGACTTATTCTTCCAAATTGTGGAAAGAATTTTGGTATAATTGAGTCTGAGAAATGACCCAAACTATTAGGACTCAGATGCAACTACTGAGGCCCAGAGAAGCTAAATAAGTTATGCAAATTAGAAAAGATAAAATGAAAACGACATTTAATGAGCACTTACCATATGCCAGGCAGTGTATTTTTTTTTTAAGTTATACAATTTATTTTTATTTATTTATTTATTTATTTATGGCTGTGTTGGGTCTTCGTTTCTGTGCGAGGGCTTTCTCCAGTTGCGGCAAGTGGGGGCCACTCTTCACCGTGGTGCGCGGTGCTCTCATTATCACGGCCTCTCTTGTTGCGGAGCACAGGCTCCAGACGCGCAGGCTCAGTAATTGTGGCTCACGGGCCCAGTTGCTCCGCGGCATGTGGGATCTTCCCAGAACAGGGCTCGAACCCGTGTCCCCTGCATTGGTAGGCAGACTCTCAACCACTGTGCCACCAGGGAAGCCCCAGGCAGTGTATTTTATGCTTTATTAAAAGGTGTCATTTCCCCCATTTTACAGGCAGAAATGTAGGTCACATAGCTAATATTGGCAAAGCTTGGATTTGAACCCAAGCCTGTCTTGTTCCAAAGCCTATGGTCTATCCCTATATTAAAAAGCCTGAAGGCACCCAGTTAATAAGTAACAAAGCCAGATAGCCCAAGTATTGGGCAAGTTCTCTTTCCACTGCATGATGCTGCCTGTCCCTAAATCTTTGAAGCAAAAGTATAGACAGATCTTTATAATTTACGTATGTGTTAAAATATATTATCCAGCCTTCATCAATTTTTAGTGCAAAAATACACTTTTGTAATTAGTACTCACCTGTTTAAATACTTTCCTGATTAACATAACATTTTATACTCCTGGGTAAGGGGTTGGCTGCAAAATGTATCGATTCTGAAGTAGAAACCTAATTCATCATTCCCGTGTCCTGCCAAATATGATAAAAATGTAACATCACAAAAAGCTCCATTTGGTACTTTGGCCAAGCCTTCAGCAGAGTTGCTGTGAGACCAGGTGTTTCCTTCCAGTGAGAACAAACCAGCTAGAAAGGAAGGAGGGAGAAGGAAATAGAACTCCAAGGGAAAAGACAGAAAAACATGGAGAGTAGAATGAACAGTGTGAGGAGGAATGGCCAAAAGAGGCCGTGATCCAAGCAAAATAGCAGCAAGTGTAATGAACAGAGGAGATGCATGTGAAGAGCGGACATCTGGAACAAACGAGGAGCTGGACAAAAGCAAGGAGTGCTCTAAAGAAGGAGGAAACTACTGAGCAGACGAAAGGGTCCAAAAATAGTGAAATATGGAGTCAGTCACTGGTGCTCACCAAGAGAGAAGGAAATCCTAAAGGGAAGACAATGACCAAATCATTTGTATGCTGCTTTGAAATGCAGTTTTCCTTTGGGGAAAAAATTCCAGGAAAGCTAATTGACACACCAAATGTGCTTAATTGCTCTGTTGCATTTCCCAGCACACGCCAGCGGGTGGACACGCTACAAAGAATTCCTTGTAATTGCATTCCAGTGACTACACTAAGTTGATCAAGAATCTGCAGAACACTTACCACTTGAATTATATAAAGAAGGTCAACACTGTAAGTTGTGAGTAAATAAAAATGGCAGAAAAAAATGGATAATAATATCTAAGAAAATAAAGTTGGAACCATGAGAGAAAAGTAAAAGGAAACATGGAGACTCATTTATCAATTGAAGGTGAATTTTTCAAACTGAAAATTGAAACCAAAGTGCTTTTAGGACATGGGGACATAAGAGGCCCATGGACTGGATCTGGGCCCAGAAAATAGGAGCAGACCATGCAGGATCCCAAAGGCAGTATTAAGGATTTTAATGTGTAACCTAAGATCAGTTGGAAGCTACTGCTGATCTTGGGGGAAGGCGAGGATAGTGGGACAGAGGAGTAACATAATCAGATTTACATTTTTGGAAAGATTGCTCTAGGTGGAGTGTGAGGAATGAATTAGAATAGGACTAGATTTGTTGCCAGGAGACCAGAGAGAAGTTTACCCCAAATAGTCTACATAAGAGATGCTGGCTGCTTGGACTAACGTGATGATAAGTGAAGGAGAGAAGTAGACGGATTTGAGAAATATTTAAAAGATAAAATAGATGAGACTTCCTGACTCCTTGGATATGGAGAGTGGGAGAGAAGGTGGGGAGGACGAAGGATTAACAGGACATTATTAGAATAGTTTTGTCACCCTGTATTCTCAGGACTCTTTAGGTTGCAAATGACACAAATTCTAATTCAAAGTGGCTTAGACAATAAAGGAAAAGTATTTACTTCTTTAATTGAAAAGTCCAGAGATACATCTAAATCCAGGTGCTGCTTTATCAGGGGGCTGAAATGATGTTATAGGATTCCACCTTTTCCCAGTTCTTGCTTCTGCTTTTCTCCATGATGGTTTTATTCTCAGAACTCCCACATAGTGGTGAGATGACGGTCTAGTTCCATATCAACAAATCCAAAGACAAAGAGAAAAGTTCTTTCCACAGGAGATACCACACAGTCTTGGATCCATTCTCAGTACAACAACATGAAAAGAAATGGAGAGGAAGGGGGTGAAGGTCTTTCCCCAAACGAAATTCAGGATACCACTATCAAGGCAAGGAAAAACAGATGCTGGTGGCCAAAAAACAGTGGCCATTCATTACACATTTTCACATCAGTGTAGACAGATGCTTTCTTCTTCGAAATCAAAAATTAATTTATAAACATACATACATTCAGTTGAATAAAAGTGAGTGAAGTATATAGCCAGACCATTTACCTCCCACAGTATGAGGCTATTTAAGGTTTTCAAAACTTTCTGACACTGTGAAATTATTTATGGATTTAATCACTTGCCCAGAACCAAATTATAATTTTATGCTCTCTTTGTTACTCTAAGTGAAATCTTTGAAATGATTTTGAGGCATTATTTTATTCTTGACAAGGAATAATTGTTATGTGAATAAAACAATTGCAATGTATGTATGATACTTAAAATATTGGGTAGTTATGGTGTGTATCCAACTATGTAGGCAAAGAAGCGGAGAACAAAGTAAGCGTGTTGTAAATCAGTGGACCTGGCTTAGGTCACAATGTTGTTGATTACTTACAGATTACAGATTGTTGATTCTAGACAACAGGTTATAGCTGTTGGTTATATACAACACTTGCCTCCACCACATAGTGGTGTACACTTCCTAGGCTCACATCTTGCCTCTGCCATTTACTAGCTGTGTGACCTGAAGCAAGTTATTCAACCTCTCTGTGCTTCGTTTTTCTTATCTGCAAAACAGGAATAACAACAGTACTGCTTTACACAGTATTACGAGGATTAAATGAATTAATATTTGTGCCTGGACATAATAAGTGCTACATAGGTATTTATTTAACACACTTGTGAATTTCATTTAACTTTCTGAGTCAGTTTATTTATCTGCAAAATAAACATGATAGTATCTGTAATTTCTCAGGGTGTTAAATGAGATTATCTGTAGAGCTCCAAGCACAGAGCTTTGCATAAAGCAGGCATTCAGTAAATGTAGTTCTCTTTTCTCCCTTCAAAGACTGGAAAACTATTCCTGTTAATAAGTATTGGAATAGATCCAAACGCAATTCCCATCCAGTTATTTTCTATTTCTGCATCCTTCAATATATCTCTATGGCCTTTATCATCACTAGACCATAAATTCCACCACTACACACCCAGCAGCATGCACACCCATTATACACACCAATTGGCGCACAGCAGATGCACAATAAATAGTGGCTAAACAAATAAATGATTATTCAACCCTTCACTTCAATGCACTTTGTCCACCCAGTAGTGTCTTTAGATATTTTGAGACAGATTCAGCAAAATGGACAACTTGTGATCCAGACAATTTTTCTCTTTCTGTGTAAAAATTCCATTTATATAAAAATAACTGAGCAGGGCTGCAACCAGCTGTCACTTCATGTAGACATGTGCAAGCACAAAGCCCTGCGTGATGGGCATCATTCTTGAGTTGTGCCGTGTTACACGCTGTCAGATGGAATATGTTAGGAAAAGAAGTGTCAGCCCACAACTTTAAAGTTACAAGTAGGTGTTTTGCAGATAGAAAAATAAGAAAAAATGAACGATATGTACTTAAAAAAAACCTCTTTGCTTTCAAAGTTTTAACTTCAGATAGGACTGATCTTAGTCCAAGCCACTGTAACAGAAGAAACTTCAGGATATTTCTCATCATCTGAATCCTCTTCCATTATTTCTATTGTCCTGGGCAATAAATTTCAGTATTTGATCAAATAATGGCAGATTCCATGCTATCCCATTCAGGTATCCCCAGTTTATCTATAATGATTTTCCTCTTGTCAGCTCATTTCTTAAACCTTTGCTGAATCTGGTTTCAGTGGTACTATAAACAATCATCATTGCATTGTAAAACTGGAAACTCTCCGCTAAAATAGTGTTTTGATCCGGGTTGCCATAGTAATAAGTGTATGCTCCCCTCTTTGGAGGCCTTGTTATATGAAGTATCTGTGATTTGCTCAGAATGGCCCCAGTTCATCTGTCAAAATGGGTTTTTCCTTTTTTAAAATAATGATCTAGAAAATCCCACAGCAGCTACTAATATTTTACCACCATAACGAGGAGCATTGGAGCAGTCAAGCTTTATAAATCTATGCCATTATTACATTAGAATAAATCATGTTTCTTAGGTATATTACATAGGCCTGTGTAAGCCTAATTTTAGGTCTGCTATTCAACCAGGGTGCGGTTGTTTATAATGAAAAGAGAATTATTAAGTGCGACTTCAAAAATGCATCATATGTCAGTTCATGTTGAGAGACCCTGGAGCAAAAAAATGTAAATTACTTCTTATTTCTATCAAAATACTGCAAATAGCTATTCAGGTTCAAACTTAGTTACAATTAGAATGTGATGAGCAATGATTTTTTATAACAGCATGAAATTGTACATTCCATTCACGTTTGGGTTGAAATTATTCATTGGTAGGAGGGGAAAAATGAGAAATCCTGCAAATTTATGAGTGTCACCATGAAAAAAAATATGATGGTACATTATTTGAAATAAAAATGTTCCAGTCAGTTACAGTAATTTGATACAAGAACTAAGATTTTTTTTTTCCTGCAGGAACGAGGGTAAACAAACACTATATCAACAAACCAGCAATAGAATCCACAAAAAGGAGTAAGATCATTTTTCATCTAAGACAAATGGTTAAGTTGGTTACTTTCTGTAAGTCACTACCAGCTACAGAGTTATTTTATGTAATTCACTGCTGGCTACTGCCTCATAATATCTGATGTGGGAATATTAAAAACATCAGTGGGCGAAAGAACAGGAAGAATCCATCTGTATTCAATGAATTCTAATTAAAAAGTAATTACGGCACAATGAAGTAGCTGCCAACTTTATTCCCTTTTCCCAACCACAAACCAGAAACACAGAGTATGAGTCCTCTGCTATTTGTATCTGGCTAAACAAGCAGAAAGCCAGTCAGGAACCAGACACACATTTCCTTGCATTTTTCAGGTGACTTAGTTTTAAACAACTGCAGCCCCAGAAGACGTTCAGGGGCAGAGGTGGTACACATCTTCTGTTATAATTGACCTGAGCTTTGAGATTTCTCTGTCATGATGTATCCCAGAACGTTGCATGATGGGAAGACCCTTGTTATTCCTCCACCAGCCGAGCCAAACGGACAAGATCAAGTAGGTCTGGGACTTGGGAAAAAAGGGAAGAAATATTGACAGATAAGTAACCACTCCAGGAAATGACAGACAGCTGGAGCAGTGTCGGGACTCTCAGGATTCAGACGTAATCCTTTAACCTCATGCTCAAACTCTGTAATCTCTCAATGAGATGGAAGAGAGGAAGGAAAAAAGCAAATTGCTTAATCAAAGCCCTTAATGTGTGACCAGGATTAGTAACTAAGTCAGAATGAAAACCTGCAGGTATAAAAAAGCCTTCATAACATAGCCTCGGTACTAATGAAGTCGTATCTGCAGGACTGAAAATAAGGAAAAGGTAACCTGGCATTTCAGCTGGCACAGAAACCTTTCTCTTCAAGAAAACAGGCATTCAAAACTATATTCTTGACCACCAGTAATTTTTCTTCAGCTGCCAAGAAGAAGGGCTACAGCCTGTATTCCTTCTGGTTGGAAAAGCTCCCATTTCACCCACATTCTATAAAATCTTCTTCATCTAATACAAAACATAACAGGTGTCAGTAGGGTTTCCATCTAAAGAAGAAGAATAGGCTCTGGCATAAGTCATTTGCTGCTGAGGGCACTAAAAGATGTCGGGGTTCTTCTTTAGAAAGGAAGTGCTAACAGGCTAAAGTGGCCCTTGTCAATTCACATTAAAAATGGAAAATAATAGCACACTGGATTTATACAGCATCCTCGGAGGCAGCCATCCATGTTACACTATGAGGTTTTGTATTAACCTTCAGAAATGGTGGGAAGTGTGCATTAGTTACTCTGTCATACAACAGGGCATCCTGAGGTCCTGATAAACAATGTTGCTACCATGATCATAGTTATGGAGCGAGAACATTCTTATTGAAAGCAATCTATTTCAGCCATTTTGCTTTCCTTCTCCCTAATGCATTACTGATCTTCCATGAAATAAGCATCTACAAATTCTTCATACCACTGTAACAGGCTGGGCCTGGCCGAACTCATGGGAGAATAGATATATGGGGTCTACAATTGACCCCTCACTGCCTGTCCTCTAGTTTTGTATCAGTTATGTATCACTGTATAACAAATTTAGCCCAAAGGTAGCAGCTTAAAACAATAAAGATGTATTATCTCACACTTCCTGAGAATCAGAGAGGCTTAATGGGGTGGTTCTGATTCAGGATCTCTCATGAGAATCAGGCTGTCAGCCAGGGCTGCATCACCTGAAGGTTTGGGGCTGGGGGATCTGCTTCCAAGAAGGCTCACTCACATGGCTGTGGACTACAGTCCTCAGTTCCTCACTGGCTGTTGACCAGAAGCCTTAGTTTCTCATCACCTGGACCTTTTCCCAAGGCACAGGACATGGCAGCTGGTTTCTTCCAGAGCAAGAGGCCTAAGAGAAAGCGAGTGGGAGAGAGCCCAAGACAGAAACAGTAGTATCTTTTACAACTTCATCTGAGCAGGGCATGCTGTCGCTTCTGCAGTATGCACTTGCTCACAGACCAGCCCTGGTACAATGTGGGAGATGACTGCACAAGGCAGTGAACACCAGGAGGCAGGAACCACTGGGGGCCACCTTGGAGGCTGGCTACAACAAGTTGTACTACTAAATATGCATGAGGCCTTTGTTACTTTGGCTTCAGCTAAGAAGAACGATGTTGGTGAACTGGTTGTTGGGAGATAGAAAGCTGTGGGTATGTGTGGGTGTCTTGCTGGATCCAGAAAGAGCACTGTGATGTCTGCTCTCAGTTCAGGCCAAAGAATTAAATCTAACTTTCTATAGCGGGTCTGTGGGCCAAAGCTGGGAAACCCTTTTCACACTGGGCTTTGTGAGACTTTGGACACAAACAGTGTTGCTTCTGGGCTCATATGATAAAGGGTCACTCTTTATCTTATGGAGAGACTTTCCATATGTGTTGGAGAAACTTTCACCCCATCTGGGAGAGGACCATGGAACAACCACATGTGGCCACAGAGCCTGCTTTGTCCAGCAGGGATTCAGGGATGTGAAGTTCCCCAAGGGTCCTGGCAGCCATGGTAGAGAGATTCTGCTTCAAAAGGGCTACAGAGAGGACAGAAGTAGAAGACCATGGGCAGACATGTCCCTCATCATGTGCGGGACTCTCCTTAGAGAGTACACATATCTGGAAGCTCAAGGTCCTGCCATTATGCAAATGGATACTAATAAATCAGTGAAGTTCACCAACAATGTATGTGTCTTTATTTGAATTTTCAGACTGGTAAGGTAACACTACATAATTACAAATCTGAAGTACATACTCTGGCCAGGTTAAGGTAATTTAAATAACCCAGCCCTTGTCCCATTCAAGACTCCCAAGTCATATATCCAAGCAACAACCTAACAGACACCCTGGGTTCACTGAATTCTTTGCTGAGCCAGCTTTCTATGTATCCACCTCTTGTTTTGTCTCTGGCTCTCCCCTTTTTAATCCCTACTACATCTCTCTTGCTTTTCTCCTGCTTTGCCCCATAATGAACCAACAACTGACCTCTTGTCCCATCTGTTCTATTTTCTAAACTCTGACTAAGTATTCTTCCAGGTGGAGGATCTTCTCACACAGACATCCCTGGAGCACTTCTCCTTGGAATGGCCTGTTTGTGAGCTGCCTTAATAGATCATTAATGAAGGAACCATATCCCATTCTTCTTTGTATTTCTAATACCTAGTATAGGAGAGACCTTCAAGATGATGGAAGGGTAAGACGTGGAGATCACCTTCCTCCCCACAAATACATCAAAAATACATCTACATATGGAACAACTCCTACAAAACACCTACTGAACACTGACAGAAGATCTCAGACTTCCCAAAAGGCAAGAAAATCCCCATGTACCTGGAAAGGCAAAAGAAAAAAGAAAAAACAGAGACAAAAGAATAGGTAGGGGACCCACACCTCTGTGAGGGAGCTGTGAAGGAAGAAAATTTTCCACACACTAGGAAGCCCCTTCACTGGCGGGGACCGGGGTGGACAGGGGGAGGAAACTTTGGAGCCACGGAGGAGAATGCAGCCACAGGGGTGCGGAGGGCAAAGTGGAGAGATTCCTGCACAGAGGATCAGGGCCAACCAGCACTCACCAGCCTGCAAGGCTTGTCTGCTCACCCGCCGGGCAGGTTGGGGCTGGGAGCTGAGGCTCGGGCTTCAGAGGTCAGATCCCAGGGAGAGGACTGGGGTTGGCTGTGTGAACACAGCCTGAAGGGGGCTAGTGTGCCACAGCTAGGCAGGAGGGAGTCCAGGAAAAATTGTGGACCTGCCAGAGAGGCAAGAGACCTTTGTTTCGGGGTGTGCAGGAGAGGGGATTCCTTCCCAGTGTGCGCACAGAAGGCAGAGCACTCCCTAAGCAAGCTGTGGAGATGGGCACAAGCCGCGACGATCAACTCGGAACCCAGAGACGGGCATGAACCGCTAATGCTGCGGCCACCGCCACCAAGAACCCTGTGTGCAAGCGCAGGTCACTATCCACACGCTCCCAGGAGCTTGTGCAGCCCGCCACTGCCAGGGTCCCGTGATCCAAGGACAACTTCCCCAGGAGAACACATGGCATGCCTCAGGCTGTTGCAACGTCATGCTCGCCCCTGCCACATCAGGCTCGCCCCACATTCCAATTATGACTACTGTACCCCTCCTTCCCCTCAACCTGAGTGAGCAAGAGAGCCCTAAACAGTTGCTGCTTTAACCCCTCCTGTCTCGGCGGGGAACAGACTTCTGAGGGCGGCCTACACACACAGGCGGGGCCAAAACCAAAGCTGAAACCCAGGAGCTGTGGGAACAAAGAAGAGAAAGGGAAATTTACCCGGGCAGCCTCAGGAGCAACGGATTAGATGCCCACAATCAACTTGATAGACACTGCATCTGAAAAATACCTGAATAGACAACGAATGTTCCCAAAATTGAGGTGGTAGTCTTTGGGAGCAACTGTAGACTTGGGCTTTGCTTTCTGCATCTAATTTTTTTCTGGTTTTATGTTTATCTTAGTTTAGTATTGGAGCTTATTCTCATTGGTGGATTTGTTTATTGATTTGGTTGTTCTCTTTTTTTTTATATATAGATTTGTTTTTTTCCTTTTTCTCTTTTAGTGAGTGTGTATGTGTATGCTTCTTTGTGTGATTTTGTCTTTATAGGTTTGCTTTTACAATTTGTCTTAGGGTTCTGCCCATCCTTTTTTTTTTTTTTTTTTTCTTTTTTAATCTTTCTTCCTTTTCTTCTGAGCCTTGTAGCTGGCAAGGTCTTGGTGCTCTGGCCAGGTGTCTGGCCTGAGCCTCCGAGATGGGAGGGCCAAGTCCAAGACATTGGACCACCAGCGACCTCCCAGCCCCACGTAATATCAATAGGCAAGAGCTCTCCCAGAGATCTTTGTCTCAACACTAAGACCCAGCTCCACCCAACAGCCAGCAAGCTCCAGTGCTGGAAGCCCCATGCCAAACAACTAGCAGGACAGGAACACAACCCCACCCTTTAGCACAGAGGCTGCCTAAGGCTGCCTAAAGTCATACTAAGTTCACAGACACTCCAAAACACACCACCAGATGCAACCCTGCCCACCGGAAGGGCAAGATACAGCCCCACCCACCAGAACACAGACACCAGTTCCCTCCACCAGGAAGCCTACACAAACCACTGAACCAGCCTCACCCACTGGGGGCAGGCACCAAACATAATGGGAACTACGAACCTGCAGCCTGCAAAAAGGAGACCCCAAACACAGTAAGTTAAACAAAGTGAGAAAACAGAGAAATATGCAGGAGATGAAGGAGCAAGGTAAAAACCCACCAGACCAAAAAATGAAGAGGAAATAGGCAGTCTACCTGAAAAAGAATTCAGAGTAATGATAGTAAAGATGATTCAAAATCTTGGAAATAAAATGGAGAAAATACAAGAAACGTTTACCAAGGACCTAGAAAAACTAAAGAGCAAACAAACAATGATGAACAACACAATAAATGAAATTAAAAATTCTCTAGAAGGAATCAATAGCAGGATAACTGAGGCAGAAGAACGGATAAGTGACCTGGAAGATAAAATAGTGGAAAGAGCTGCTGCAGAGCAGAATAAAGACAAAAGAATTGAGGACAGTCTCAGAGACCTCTGGGACAACATAAAATGCACCAACATTCGAATTATAGGGGTCCCAGAAGAAGAAGAGTAAACAAAAGGGACTGAGAAAATATTTGAAGAGATTCTAGTTGAAAACTTCCCTAATATGGGAAAGGAAATAGTCAATCAAGTCCAGGAAGCACAGAGAGTCCCATACAGGATAAATCCAAGGAGAAACATGCCAAGGCACATATTAATCAAACTATCAAAAATTAAATTCAAAGAAAAACTATTAAAAGCAGCAAGGGAAAAGCAACAAATAACATACAAGGGAAACCCTGTAAGGTTAACAGCTGATCTTTCAGCAGAAACTCTGCAAACCAGAAGGGAGTGGCAGGACATATTTAAAGTGATGAAAGGGGAAAACTAGCAACCAAGATTACTCTACCCAGCAAGGATCTCATCCAGATTCGATGTAGAAATTAAAACCTTTACAGAGAAGCAAAAGTTAAGAGAATTCAGCACCACCACACCAGCTTTACAACAAATGCTAAAGGAACTTCTCTAGGCAGGAAACACAAGAGAAGGAAAGACCTACAATAACAAATGCAAAACAATTTAAAAAATGGTAATAAGAATATATGTATCAATAATCACCTTGCATGTAAATGGATTAAATGCTCCAAACAAAAGACACAGCCTCGCTGAATGGATACAAAAACAAGACCCATATATATGAAGTCTACAAGAGACCCACTTCAGACCTAGAGACACTTACAGACTGAAAGTGAGGGGATGGAAAAAGATATTCCAAGCAAATGGAAATCAAAAGGAAGTTGGAGTAACAATTCTCATATCAGACAAAATAGATGTTAAAATAAAAACTATTACAAGAGACAAAGAAGGACACTACATATTGATCAAGGGATTAATCCAAGAAGAAGATATAACAATTGTAAATATTTGTGCACACAACATAGGAGCACCTCAATACATAAGGTAAATGCTAATAACCATAAAAGGGGAATTCGACAGTAACACAATCATACTAAGGGACTTTAACACCCCACTTCCACCAATGGACTAATCATCCAAAATGAAAATAAATAAGGAAACACAAGCTTTAAAAGACACATTAGATGAGATAGACTTAATTGATACTTATAGGACATTCCATCCAAAAACAGCAAAATACACTTTCTTCTCAAGTACTCATGGAACATTCTCCAGGATAGATCATATCTTGGGTCACAAATCAAGGCTCAGTAAATTTAAGAAAATTGAAATCGTACCAAGTATGTTTTCTGACCACAATGCTATGAGACTAGATATCAATTACAGGGAAAAAAAACTGTAAAATATACAAACACATGGAGGCTATACAGTACGCTACTAAATAACCAAGAGATCACTGAAGAAATCAAAGAGGAAATCAAAAAATACCTACAGACAAATGACAAAAAAAGCACAATGACCCAAAACCTATGGGATGCAGCAAAAGCAGTTCTAAGAGCGAAGTTTATAGCAATACAATCCTACCTGAAGAAACAAGAAACATCTCAAATAAACAACCTAACCTTACACCTAAAGCAATTAGAGAAAGAAGAACAAACAAAAACCCCCAAAGTTAGCAGAAGGAAAGAAATCATAAAGATCAGATTAGAAATAAATGAAAAAGAAATGAAGGAAACAATAACAAAGATCAATAAAACTAAAATCTGGTTCTTTCAGAAGATAAACAAAATTGATAAACCATTAGCCAGACTCATTGAGAAAAAAAGGGAAAAGACTCAAATCAATAGAATTAGGAATGAAAAAGGAGAAGTAACAACTGACACTGCAGAAGTACAAAGGGTCATGAGAGCCTACTACAAGCAACTGAGTGCCAATAAAATGGACAACCTGGAAGTAATAGACAAATTCTTAGAAAAGTACAACCTTCCATGACTGAAGCAGGAAGAAATAGAAAATATAAACAGACCAATCACAAGCACTGAAATTGAAACTGTGATTAAAAATATTTCAACAAACAAAAGCTCAGGACCAGATGGCTTCACAGGCGAATTCTATAAAACATTTAGAGAAGAGCTAACACCTATCCTTCTCAAACTCTTCCAAAATTTTGCAGAGGGAGGAACACTCCCCAACTCATTCTATGAGGCCACCATCACCCTGATACCAAAACCAGACAAAGACGTCACAAAAAAAGAAAACTACAGGCCAGTATCACTGATGAACATAGATACAAAAATCCTCAGTAAAATACTAGCAAACAGAATCCAGCAGCACATTAAAAGGATCATACACCACGATCAAGTGGGGTTTATCCTGGGAATGCAAGGATTCTTCAATATATGCAAATCAATCAGTGTGATACACCATATTAACAAATTGAAGGAGAAAAACCATATGATCATCTCAATAGATGCAGAAAAAGCTTTCAACAAAATTCGATACCCATTTATGATAACAACTCTCCAGAAAGTAGGCATAGAGGGAACTTCCTCAACATAATAAAGGCCATATATGACAAACCCACAGCCAACATCATTCTCAATGGTGAACAACTGAAACCATTTCCTCTAAGATCAGGAACAAGACAAGTTTGCCCACTCTTACGGCTATTATTCAACTTAGCTTTGGAAGTTTTAGCCACAGCAATAAGAGAAGAAAAAGAAATAAAAGGAACCCAAATCGGAAAAAAAGAAGTAAAACTGTCACTATTTGGAGAGGACATGATTCTATACAAAGAGAATCCTAAAGATGCTGCCAGAAAACTAGTAGAACCAATCAATGAATTTGGTAAAGTAGCAGGATACAAAATTAATGCATGGAAATCTCTTGCATTCCTATACACTAATGACGAAAAATCTGAAAGAGAAATTAAGGAAACACTTCCATTTACCATTGCAACAAAAAGAATAAAATACCTAGGAATAAACCTACCTAAGGAGACAAAAGACCTGTGTGCAGAAAACTATAAGACACCAATGGAAGAAATTAAAGATGATACAAACAGTTGGAGAGATATACCATGTCCTTGGACTGGAAGAATCAACATTGTGAAAATGACTATACTAAGCAAAGCAATCTACAGATTCAATGCAATCCCTATCAAAATACCAATGGCAGTTTTCACAGAACTAGAACAAAAAATTTTACAACTTGTACGGAAACACGAAAGTCCTGGATAGCCAAAGCAACCTTGAGAAAGAAAAACGGAGCTGGAGGAATCAAGCTCCCTGACTTCAGACTATACTACAAAGCTACAGTAATCAAGACAATATGGTACTGGCACAAAAAACAGAAACATAGATCAATGGAACAAGATAGCCCACAGATAAACCCACGCACCTATGGTCACCTTATCTTTGACAAAGGAGGTAAGAATATACAATGGAGAAAAGACAGTCTCTTCAATAAGTGATGCTGGGAAAACTGGACAGCTACATGTAAAAGAATGAAATTAGAACACTCTGTAACACCATACACAAAAATAAACTCAAAATGGATTAAAGACCTAAATGTAAGACCAGACACTATAAAACTCTTAGAGGAAAACATAGGGAGAACACTCTATGACATAAATCACAGCAAGATCCTTTTTGACCCACCTCCTAGAGAAATGGAAATAAAAACAAAAATAAACAAATCGGACCTAATGAAACTTAAAAGCTTTTGCACAGCAAAAGAAACCATAAACAAGACGAAAAGACAACCCTCAGAATAGGAGAAAATATTTGCAAACGAAGCAACTGACAAAGGATTAATTTCCAAAATATACAAGCAGCTCATACAGCTCAATATCAAAAAAACAAACAACTCAATCCAAAAATGGGCAGAAGACCTAAATAGACATTTCTCCAAAGAAGGTATACACATTGCCAACAAACACATGAAAGGATGCTTAACATCACTAATCATTAGAGAAATGCAAATCAAAACCACAATGAGGTATCACCTCACACCAGTCAGAATGGCCATCATCAAAACATCTACAAACAATAAATGCTGGAGAGGGTGTGGAGAAAAGGAAACCCTCTTGCACTGTTGGTGGAAATGTAAATTGATAGAGCCACTATGGAGAACAGTATGGAGGTTCCTTAAAGAACTAAAAATAGAACTACCATGTGACCCAGCAATCCCACTACTGGGTATATACTCTGAGAAAACCATAATTCAAAAAGAGACATGTACCACAATGTTCATTGCAGCACTATTTACAATAGCCAGGACATGGAAGCAACCTAAGTGTCCATCGAGAGATGAATCGATAAAGAAGATGTGGCACATATATACAATGGAATATTACTCAGCCATAAAAAGAAATGAAATTGAGTTATTTGTAGTGAGGTAGATGGACCTAGAGTTTGTCACACAGAGTGAAGTAAGTCAGAAAGAGAAAAATGAATACCGCATGCTAACACATATATATGGAATCTAAAAAAAACAAAAAAACAAAATGGTTCTCATGAACCTAGGGGCAGGACAGGAATAAAGATGCAGATGTAGAGAATGGACTTGAGGACACAGGGAGGGGGAAAGGTAAGGTGGGACGAAGTGAAAGCGTAGCATTGACATATATACACTACCAAATATAAAATAGATAGCTAATGGGAAGCAGCTGCATAGCACAGGGAGATCAGCTCGGTGCTTTGTGACCACCTAAGGGGATGCGATAGGGAGGGTGGGAGGCAGGCGCAAGAGGGAGGGGTTATGGGGATATATGTATACATATAACTGATTCACTTTGTTGTACAACAGAAACTAGCACAACATTGTAAAGCAATTATACTCCGATAAAGATGTTAAAAAAAAAAAAAAAACCTAGTATAACATCTAGCGTATAGAAGGCCTTTAGTAAATGTCTAAATTAAATTGAATTATTGCTCTATTCCTGACTTGTCACAAACCTCCTTCAAAGCCAAAGTACAGTCTTAACTTTGAGGAAATTCTTACTAATGCCCTAACTACAGACCGGCAAAGAGCCATTCACGTTTCAGTTATTCAATTTGAACACCTGGTATATGCCAGACAATGCACTAGATGCTGGCTTTGCAGTGATGAGCAAACCCACAGGACATTTGGCCCCATGAAACTTAGAGTCTAGTTTATCTAATAGCTATGTAGTAAATGTAAGTAGATGATGTAATGATATATGATAGTTGCCCTCAAATATATAAAGAACTGTCTCACAGGAGAGAGGGTAAACTGATATTAGAGGACAGAACTGGTCCCCATGAGTGGCAGTTACCACGATACAGATTTAAATAAGGACATTTTAGTACAGGGGTTTTGAACCCTGGGAAGGAATCACTTTGGGAAGTAAGGAGCTTCCCAGCACCGAAAGTCTGATGATGATCTGTCAGGAAATACTGTATGAATAATAATAACAACAATAATAATGGTGGCTAACGTTTATAAGTTTCTACCATAAACCAGGTACTGTACAACACTCTATGAAGAGGGTATTACTATCATTGTCATTTTGTAGGTGAGGAAACTGAGACCCAAGTGAGTCTTGAAGTCAAATCTAGGCAGTCCAGCTCTGGATCCTGTGCGCTGGACTCCTTACACCTCTGCCTTTCTGTTGAGAGATTCTGCTGTGAGTGGAAGGTGAGCAACATGTTTCTTTCTAACGCTGAGATTTTCTGATTCTATAATTCTCTTTATCGGCACCTATACCCAAAGATGGCAATTGATCCAGAACCAGAAGCTGGGACCCAGGATGTGTAGTTTCATTGTGTAATTAGGGTGATGTTAAGAAAGCCCTCCTGCAACAGCCCCCAGCCCACCACCTCCCAGGAGCAGCATCAACCCATTTCTGCAATCGTCCTACATGGGACCGTGGCGTTTTAACTTAAGGCTAAAATCTTTGTTTAAACACAAAGCGTTGGGCTTCCCTGGTGGCGCAGTGGTTGAGAATCTGCCTGCCAATGCAGGGGACACGGGTTCGAGCCCTGGTCTGGGAAGATCCCACATGCCGCGGAGCGACTAAGCCCGTGAGCCACAATTGCTGAGCCTGCGCGTCTGGAGCCTGTGCTCCGCAACGGGAGAGGCCACGATAGTGAGAGGCCCGCGCACCGCGATGAAGAGTGGTCCCCACTTGCCGCAACTAGAGAAAGCCCTCACACAGAAACGAAGACCCAACACAGCCATAAATAAATAAATAAATAAATAAATAAATAAATAAAATTAAAAAAAAAAAAAAACATGGCAACATAAATTTAAAAAAAAAAAAAAAAAACACAAAGCGTTGAGAGGAGTCAGGCTTTAAGGTGATGAAAGGTCAAGAAATCATATCACAGAAGGAACTGTTGAAAGAATTGGATCTGCTTTGGTTAAAAAAAGAAGAGAGAAAGAAAGAAGACGAACAAAGAGAGATATGTCTTAAAATCTTTGAAGAATTATTACGTAGAAGCTGAGGTTCACTTGCTTTTGTTTCTGCTAAAGGCACAATGGGAAACAATAGTGAAAATTATCTGGGGGCAGTTTTCTCTTCCACATTAAGAAAGGACTTGCTAATAATTGGCACTGCCAACCGTGGAATGGAGACATCCTGGGGATGTTGTAGATACCCCTTTATTAGAAGATTTCAGCAGGGATACTGGAGAAGAGATTCCTCCCTGGTTAAGTGTTCTTCCAATCCTAAATTCTATGGTTCTTTGGTTAGTGGTCTGTAACTTTGTGCAGGTGTTAGTAGCTGTGTTTGCGTGATTAAGAAAAATTTATTAAAAAATACTAAAAAACACAGATAAATAAAAATCACCCATAATGCCACCACTTAAAGATTAATCCAAGGAAAGATGCAAAGGCCTTGGCCCCTCTAATTCTGCCCTCCATCGTTCATAGCTTGGTTAAATTCATCAAAAGGTAAAGGAAGGCAATTGATAGTGTTAATGAGAGTTAATAATGAAAAGGACTAGATGACATGGTATTGGTTGTTATATATGCATGTGTGTGTATACATTCTTTTGTGTCATAAATATATACATTTACATATACATACATATGTACAATTTTAGAGCTGACTGATTCAAATCATGCCTTGAACTATATCTGAGCCAAATTAAGAATGAAAATTGGCTTTTAAAAATAAAACTTCATTTTATGATTTTTAAAAATTTCTTCTTCCACCTAAAGGCTAAATACAGCTGAAGTCAGTGTCTTCGGTTTCATTTTGGCTTAGAGGTAAAATGAGGCAGAGTGTATACAGGAGCGAGTGTGCACCTGTAGAGAGGTGGCGACAGTGCACTGACCCATAGGGGGCACGGGGATCTACAAGAGAGCTCACAGAGCACGCCCTTGATATTTTTCTCCATAAACCTGTTTCTCCTCTTGTCTTCCTCGTCTCAGGAAAAGGCAACTTCTGTGCAGTTGTTCAGACAAGAACAGAAGAATCGTCCTTACTTTATCTCTTTCCTGCAGTCTCCATGTGCAACCAACCCATCAACAAGTCCCTGGGACCCAGCCTCCAAATAGATCCCAAATCCAACCACCTCCTTCCACCACCACTATCTTTATCCAGGTGACCAGCATCTCTCTATACTGGAATAGTCTCTCTGCTTCCTGTCTTGTTGCTATAATCCTCTGTACATAGCACCCAGAGGGACTTTCTTATTAAATATAAATTCAATCATGGCAGTCCTCTGCCTAAACCCCCATCCCCCAATTGCATCCCGTCACATTTAGCAAACATTCCAAACTCCTTTCTCTGGCTATAAAGCCCTCGATTACCTGACCCTGACTACCTCTTCTACACCCTCTTCTAGGCTTTCCCCAGCCATCCTGGCCTCTGGTCTGGTCATCTCCATCACCATTGGTGCCCAACTGGGAGCCTCTAAGTTAGTGGTACTCTCTGCCTGGAATGTCAGTCACACTCATCTCTGCATGTCCATGTCCTTCTTTTGATTCAGCACTTGGCTGAGACATCACCTCACGGAGAGTTCTTACTGTATCATGTGAAGTAGTTACTCTCCATCCCATCACCTTATGTTAATTCTCTATGTAACTCTTGTATGCTCTGATTTATCTCTCTTGTTTCTTTCACTTTCCCTCTCTCTTGGTTTCTTGTCTGTCTCTCCCACCAGAATGCAAGACCCCCTTGTTAAGTGCTTAATCCTCAGATCCTAGAACAAAGCCTGGCACCCCCTTGTTAAGTGCTTAATCCTCAGATCCTAGAACAAAGCCTGGCACATAGTAAGTGTCCAATAAACATTTGCTGGAGAAATGAAAGTGTGAATCATTAGTGGGCCCAGACAATGAACATCCACTGCACTGACTTTTGCTTGTACCCAAACTCTCCTGGTCCTCACTGGATAATGTCAGTCTTTGCATGTTGTGGTAATGAGCCCAGCTCTGAGGTCTTGTAGCTACTGAATGAAAAGCCTAACTCTCAGGGCAGATTTGTGAACATGTGTGAAATCAAGCATGAAAAAGAAACCAAGACTTTCTTACATGGGTCTAATTTGTGAAGATAACTGCTAAGAAACTAGAATAGGCTGGAAGGAAACATCAGGATCAGGCAATTCCCCATTCGCTCTCAACATCACCAGCTCTCAGTCTGTTAAAATGCCGTCACTGATAGAGGCAGCCAAAGCCAGAAAACATGGGCGGCTCAACTTTTATAAGTGAATCCTCTGAGCGCCTTGTGTTCCTGTGGTGGTTGTGAATTGTACTGGTGTTGGCCAAATTTAATGGCACCAGGTGAGAGGGATGAATTGATCCTTTATTCCTAAAGTCACTGTCCTGAATAAAACTCCAAAATGATTCCTACTGAATCAAATCTTTTAGTCAACAGTTTATTAGGTACTTACTGTATTACAGCCATTTTCCTAGGTATTTTTACAAAAATATCATTTAATTCTCATTCTATCCCTATGAGTTTCCCCCTTTTATAGGTGGATAGACTTGGTTCCAGAGAGGTGAAATTACTTCTCAAGGTCACACAGCTAGGCATAGATGGAGTTGAAATTTGAACCCTGACTTTTTTTTACAGTATAATTTTTTATTATTGAAGTATAGTTGATTTACAATGTTCTGTTAGTTTCAGGTGTACAGCACACTGATTCAGTTATATAAATATATATTCTTTTTCAGATTCTTTTCCCTTATAGGTTTTTACAGAATACTGAGTATAGTTATCTATTTTTTATATAGTAGTATGTATATGTTAATCCCAAACTCCTAATTTATCCCTCCCCTGCACTTTCCCCTTTGATAACCATAAGTTTGCTTTCTATGTCGGTATGAACCCTGACTTCTTAGCTATTAAGCTGTCACTTCCCTTGCTTGTCCCAGCCTTCCAGTCATAATTTGGCATGCTGTGTAGACCCACAAGTAGGGCTACAGTTCTCAAAGTAAACTACTCATTTTGCACTCTGACGTGTACAGCAACTTCTGGAGTGTCTGGTCAGTGGGGAGCAGCCCCAAGAGACCAGTCACCTCTAGGAACAATGATGCCTCAGAATTTCTGGACCCACAAAGCTGATGACAGCACGTTATGACCACGCCCCAGCCCCACCCAGGTGGCCTGCTCTAGTGGCCCTCAGCCTCCCGAGGTGACAGTATTTCTGTACCTGCACTGCAGATCAGGTTTCATTGGTAATCTGCCCACACCATCTCCCCAGCAGTCAATGAATGTCTGCTTTTAGGGAGAAACCTTTGCTCATCTTTCCTTCTTAAACCAACTTACAGTTAAAAACTTATGAAGGAGTTTAGGCAGTGTCTTAAACAGATAAAGCTTTCAAAATGTTATTTTTTTTCTAGCATCTCTCCCTTTTGAGACTGAAGTAGTACCACATATCAGACAGGTGAGGGGCCGGTGGGGAGAGCAAGCCCTGTGACTCAGGCAGCTGGCACTGTGATAAGGGACACCAGACAAGGGCCTAAGAGCCGTGGACCACTGATCAGACCCCACCTTCTCCGGGCCAGCAGCACCCACAGACGCTCCCGGGCAGCACAGTGGATAGACACAAGTTACAGAAGAAAAAGCAGATTTGAGCGTTAAGCCTTTTTAATGCTGTTAATTTTACTCTGTATCAACTCATGTTCCACCTGGCCCTCTGACAACTGGCTAAAACTGCTTGTTAAAAAGTGCACATTCCCACAACTGAAGAAGGAAACATGTTAAAACAAAGGCCCATCAGCTTGCAGACAATAGAGAAAATAATCTGTTCATAATTGTGGAAATATCAATGCTCTCAAAGGTAATTTTATGGTTCATTCAAACACTGAAGATAAATCATACTTTTTAAAAATAGTGACCATGTAGAGCGGATTTTAACCACAAGAAATGTCATTAAATGAGTGGATTTTAGTTGAGCAATGCAAAATGATTTTTTAAGATGTTTTTAGATGAGTCACAAAGCACTGTATTCACTAAACTCTTTCAATAGCAAAAAGTCATCTTTTACTCCTTTATTAAAGTTTTGTTCTTTTATCACCTAAAATAAAGTGGCCAAGTTCTATATAGAATTGATTTAAAAGGTAATTCAGTTCAACTAAAGTGTGTTATAGTTACTATGAGGCACTTAGATACAGTCTTTGATAATAATAGCATTTTTTTTTTTAAGTTAAGAATTTAACTGGCTTCAATTTCTATTTTTAAAATTAGTTTTGGAGTAGAAATCAGGCCTGTGGATTCTGGTGGCCTCAGAAAGGAATGGAATCACTTTCCAGTTGATCACTGACTTCCATTAAACCCATCTGCTTCCCCCAGCATTCCCAGAGCATCCAAGAAACACCGAGGCAGTACCCAGGAAAGTGAACTCTGTTACTAATGTCCTTGCTCTTTGTTGGGGTTCAAGGCTGGGGTCCTTTTGGTGTTCTCCAAGGCAATTACAAAATCAAAGAATTGTTTAAAATGAAGGGAGGCAGAAAGAAGACAGAAGAAAGTTACTGATGGAATGGAATGGAAATTAACATTGCAAAATGTTTTTTTAAACTAGAGGGGGAAATAAGCCCTACACGGGGTGTTTCTGTTGCAGACAAACTTGCTTAAAAGTGTTAGCATTTAAATGGTCACACCTCAGGCTTTGAACTTAACACTCCATTAAGGGGCCGAGGGAGCTCACACCTCTGTCTGTGATGCCTTTCACTCTTGTTGAAGCCCAGGGAAGAGAAGGGGAGGAGAGAAGAGGAGGAAGGGGAGGAGCGGCCACAAAGGGAGCAATGACAAGGTTGTTCAGAGAAGGTGACAGTGCTGGTGTACCCACTGTCCTTGTGCAATTACCAGCAGCATCTGCTTTCAATCCCAAAGTGTCCTGATTTGGATAATTAATTTTGTGGTCACCAAATAGGGTATAGAATGTCTAAAACGATAGTGGCAAAGTTATAGTCATTAATGTCTGTAAATAACCATGGAAATAACATTTGTTTTTGGACAGTAAGCTTTGGTTCAGATATTTATTTCTGTGTCATTTCACATGCTAAGACTAAGTTTTCCTGAGCAGATTCAAAGAGTTAAAGTATCCTGGAAAGGGATCCTAGAGGCTATACGGTTGTCATTTCACAAATGAGAAACTGAGGCTCAAAGAGGTTGACTTGCCTAAGGCCACACAGCTAGTTAAAAGAATTGCTGGGAATAGGACTTAGGTCTCCTACATGTAAATTATACATTTTCAGTGTGTCAGATATTTTCAGGGAAGTAAATAATGTTCTCAAGATGGAGGCATAAAATATAGAAGTTGTGATGAATTATCTTTCTTAAGTCAGAGGGCTGAGAGATCAGTAGAAGGGGTTGGGGAACACAGAGAACAAGCACTGGCTCCTAGGATGAAGTTTCTGATGCCCCCTGAAGACTTCAGCTGAGAAGGAGACCAGTAATTCTCTTGGAATGAACAGAAGCCAGGAATCAAATTAGTTTTTGGCTTAGCAATTTAATAGGTGATTTATTCTGGTCAAAGTCCCTTAATGTCTTTAAAACTCCCATTTCCTTATCTATAAAGTGGGTATAAAGTTAATATTCATCTCAGATGACTGTTGTGAAGATTAAATAAAACAGTCTATAAAGCACTTAGCCCAGTGCCTGGCACATGGTTATACCTTCAGAAATCCTTAGCTATCATTATCATCATCGCCATCATCTCCATCATCACAACCAGCAGCAGCGGCAGCTTTTTTCCTTCTCCTCTTCCAGCCTGAGTGCTCTGACAGCTGATTTCACAATACACTCATCCCTTTCTCTTATATAATGCTCTACCTTAATCTCATTTAGTTCCACACATTCACAGAGACCGATATTATTGTTCTTTTTTAGCAGATCATGAAACAGTCGCAGAAAGATTAAATAATTTGTTCAAGACCACACCACCAGTAAGTGATGGAAGCAGAATTGAAACCTAACTTTTCTTATCTTTTCAATTTGTCTGTCCCTGGTAAGAAATTATAGGGTGGAGTGCTGAGATGAGAGTGAGGAGGGGGAAAAGGCAGCTGGGAGTTGACCTTGCCTAGATGGTAGATGTGTTGGAAAAGTGACATTAGGCAGATCACTCTTTATCACACTGTTCTGCAGGTGTTGCCCACATACAATTAAGATTTCTTTGTGTAGTCAGTCAAAGAATGCAAACTTAAAATCTTGAGATAGCTTGGACTCAGCCTTCAGAAAGAGAAGAGATGCTATTTGTCTCCTTAACAGAAAATACCCTAATAAGACCCAGAAAAGAAAGTCAAGCCAAGACAGTAGTCCCAGTGTCCTTGAGGTCAGTACCTCTATTGAGACATGACCCAGCCAAGTAAGGAGACTTGGTCTCTGAGGAGTTCCTGGGGCACTCTGCTCTTTTCATACCCTTCACTTGGGTAGAAACCACGTCAGGTACTCAACTTCTTTGTGGTTCATGTTTCTTTGTCATTTTTGTGGAATATTTGGGATTAATTTGGTTGCCATTAGGACTCTTCCAGTGAAATGATCCTTTGTATCATCACAATTAGTTGATTTGGAGTTATTTCTAATCATACAATTAGGACTTCCAATGAAGGGCAGAATAATTCTACTAATAAAAGCTAATTAGTAAAAGCACAAGCCAAATAGAGACCACAACAAAGTGACAGGAATCCTTCTCTATTCACATACCTCAGAACACTCACAATGAATAGACCAAGGGTCCTCACATTCCCTGAGACACACCCCCCCCCCCCCCCCGCCAAGAGTTCTCTGTTTTGGTTCCATATGACTGTCTGTAACTTCCAGTAATTCAATGATTATGTGTGCTTGTTTTGGAGTCAAAGAAACTTGAATATGAATCTTATCCCTATCCTTTCCACCTTGGGACAACAGACAGGTGATTCAAACTCTCTAAGCTGTCATTTCCACAAGTTAAAATAGTTGTGATGATACTAACCTCATAATGTATGCCATGCACTTAGCTCTGTCCTGGCACATAGTAAATGCCCAGGAAGTGGTAGCCATCCTAGTCTGCTTGCATCCTTGCTGAAAGGTATTTGAGCTGTGGTAGAAGAGCATACCTCCCCACAATTCTCCCACCCTTCCGGTCACCTCCCTCTTTGGGGTAGATCTACTGGATTAGCTTAGGCCACCGGCTGCTTTAGCATTAGGTAAGCAAGTAAGGGAACATTCTCTCTCTTCCTTCTACCTTGAAGGTCCTTTCCTTGACTGTACCCTGATTATTGTATCAATTAACTCATGAAAACTGTTCATCAAATCTGCAAATTATACCAAGCCAAGAGAAATAGCAAAGAAAGAATATGAACCAAAAAAATTCCAAAAGTTTTCAAAATGAATAGAATCTAACATGATAGAATGTAATAGGGACAAGTGCAAGGTCCTTCATTTGAGTCCAAACAAACCCCAGATGCATGAGGATCAGACTATAAGAAGAAAAAAAAAACCCTTAAACTTTCAAAACCCTTAAAAATTTGAAACTAAACTCAATTTAGTTAATATTGTGATATTTCTACCAAAAAAGGGATATAACTTTGCCTACTATGTAGACACATGGTCTGGGAGCCTAGAATGAGGGGCATCGTCCATTCAGTGTTGCTGGATCAGGCAGACCACTAGACCTGGTACAAGGGGACAGATTTTAGCTTTTTATCCTTATTTCAAGAATCAAGGGAGTTAGTGAATTTTGTAACATTAGTGTTGTTCAAACATCAGCTAAATGAAGATTTTGTTGGGGCATTCATTGTTAAGGAGATTCAGGTATCAGATGGATGTTTGGACCAGAAGTCATTACGGTCTCTTTCAACCAGAGAGCATACTTATGGTAATTTACCATCTCATAGGGCCAATAATCTTCTTATCCAAACATATATTTGATCTCTTTATAATTTCCAAGGAAGTGAGCAAATAGATAGAAGAGTCCAAGGTCACAGCTGTAGGTTTCTTTATTATTTTGAATAACAAGCTTCCCTGAGTCTGACTACTCTGATTACCCCATTTGGTTCTTTCTCAAAGAAAATTGCTTTCCAAAAGTAGGTATGACCTGGCTTCTCTTGACCCTGCATCATCTTAGTCATTTCCTCCTTTGGGCTTGTGTTCAGCTACCCCTGCCCTTTTGATTGTCCCAATATCCTCACCCTTCTAATCCATCACCTCCTTCAAATTCTGCCTTCATGCTGGCCTTCTCTAAGAGAACCTCCTGGTTTCTTATATTCTTCTAAGCTCCTCAGGGGCTCTCTGTTGTACGCCCACACTTGCTTACTTGTTGCCCATGAATCATTCTCCAGTTGTTTCATGTTTCTGTGACTCTCCAACAGAACTCTAAACTCCTAGAGGGCAGTGAACCTCTGTCAATGGAGATAAAAAAGAAGAAGGGCTCTGGATTTTCCTAATGATCACAAAACACTGGGCACAAAGCAACCTCTGGGAGCCTAAGATCCATCAAACAACAGTGAAATTCCACTAGGATTAAGGTTAGATGGGGCAACCCAAGTTTCGGAAGATCAGAGACATTTATATTCTGTTCTGAGTAGTTCAACAGTCCTTCCAAATCACCAGGACTGCAGACATAAAAGTTTCGTCTAGCCACTAGCTCTAGTTGAACATATCACAGGTTACTTAAAGTACAATTTATTTTTAATAGAAAAATTGATTCTAGAATGAAACATGAAGTAGTCTTTTTTTGGGTTTTTTTTTTTCGGTAGTAGACTAACCTTTTAAAGAATAGCATTCTTGCCCTAGAGAGGGGCATAAAAGTTTAAAAGGTTATTTTCCACATTACACATAACCCGCATGCTCACCTTTCCTATCTCTTTGCCAGATCAGCCTGTGGCGCTAACTCACTGAAAATATCGGCTCCATTAATGCATGATTTACTTCTCTTTACTTGGCAAAATACAGACCCCATCTTTCGAAGCAAATTCAAGCTTTTGTAATCCACTACCTCCTCTGTGAGGTGTGATGGCATGGAGTTTTCCCTTCAAAACATGAATGAGCAAAGCAACTGTGTTGCTGAAGAGAGGTCTTCCCTGACCCACCCAGAGGAGTTGGTTGTTCCCTGATATGAGTTCCTATGGCACTTTTAACTTCCTGCTCTTCTTAAACTTACAATGGCTGATCATAATTATTTGCTTACACATATTTGTTACACTCATCTCTGTTACCTACTCCAACTGCCAACTCAACGAGAGCAGAAATTCTGTCCTGTCCATCTATTTGTAACCTCACGATACAGGTGCCATGGTGTGCAATCCAGATCCCTCTCAGGACAAGGCTTCAACTCCCCCAGCTGCTGGGATTGCTGCCTGCTGTCAGCTCACAGCCGAGTCTCTTTTCTGGAATTTCACACAGCTGAATAAAGCTGCCCTACCCAAGAATTCACCCACATCCAACTACTGGTCAATGTGAGCATACAAAGGCCTGGCCTCATTGCCTCAATTCCGGATAACTCTGAAGGTTCCCCTCACCCCCAATCTCTGTGCTTTCAGCCAATCCTCAATTGCAGCTGCATCACAGCTCAACTTCTCTTCTGCCAAGCCCGGCTTCCCCCACTTCCTCATAGATGTTGTTCCTGAGAGCCTTCTGCAACAAATCTCCTGCACACAAGTCTCCATCTCTAAGTCTGTTTCCCAGGGAACCAAACTTAAGACACCCCAGACCCTAGCACAGTATCTAGTGCACAATAGGCTTTCCATTACTATTTGGTAAAAGAATGAGTGAATGAAGTACACAGGAAATTAACAAATAATAACAATTTTACATTCCAACATTTCACTACCACTATTCTCCCTGCCCCATCCAGCCAGGGGCAGCCAATGATCCTTGGCAGCCAATGTAGACAAATATTAACTGAGCTTGTAAAAAAGCAAACATTATAATACAGTCTCATGCCGTTCTAAATGAATATAGAGGAAGTATTTAAGACAACTCTATTGTAAATGGGGGGGGGGAGAGGTAAAGGGACATAGAGAGATAAACTTTCTATACTTTACTTGAACTGGTAAAATAGTGACACCAATATGTTGTATAAGTTATGTATACATAATGTAATACCTAGAGAAACTACTAAAGGGGCTATACAAAGAGGTAAATTTAAAACCACTACAGATGAATCAAACTGGAATTCTAAAAAAAGTTCAAAAATCTCACCAGAAGGTAGGAAAAAGAAAACAGAAAAACAAGAAACAGAAAACAAAAAGAAAAAAAAATGCCAGATTTAAGCCCTAACACATCAATAATTATTTTTAAAAAGTACATGGTATAAATATACCAATTAAAGGACAAAGGTTAACAGAGTGGGTTAAAACCATGACTCAACTATATGCTGTCAACAAGTAACACACATCAAGTATAACAGTATAAGCAGGTTGAAGGTCAAAGTATGTCATGCAAAGATATATCATGCAAATATTAATCAAAGGAAAGCAGGAGTAGGTACAGTAATACCAAATAAAGTAGACTTTAAAGCAAAGAAAATTACCAGAGACAGAGAGGGGCATTATATAATGAAAAAAGGGACAATCTACCAAGAAGACATATACATCCTAAATGTTTATGTACAGAGCTGTAAAATAAGTAAAGAAAAAACTGTTAGAACTCAAAGGATATATAAGCAAATCTACAAGTATAGCTGAAGACTTCAAAACTCCTCTCCTAACAACTGATAAACAACTAGACAGAGAATAAGCAAGGTTATAGAAGAAAACACCGTCATCAACCAATAGGATTTAATTTACACTTGTAGAACACTTCACCCAAAAAACAACAGAATAAATGTCCTTTTCAAATGCCCATGGAACATATACTAAGATAATACGGTGGGCCTTAAAAAAATACTTAACAAATTTAATAGAATAGAAAAATATACCCAAAGTGTTCTCCAACACAATTCTATAAACTACAAATTAATAATAGAAAGTTAATAGGAAAATTTTTAAACATTTTAAAATGAAACAACACATTCCTAAATAATCAATAGGCCAAAGGTGAAGCTCTCAAGAAAATAAAAATACATTGAACTGAATTATATGAAAAGACAACATATTAATATTTTGGGGACACAGCTAAAACAGTGATGAGAGGGAAATTTATAACATTAAGAGGAATACAGAAGAAAAGAGGAAAAGCCTCAAATCAGTAATCTAAGATCTCACCTGAAGGGGACTAGTGCTCCACAGCTAGCCAGGAGGGAATCCAAGAAAAAGTGTGGACCTGCCAGAGAGGCAAGAGACCTTTGTTTTGGGGTGTGCAAGGAGAGGGGATTCCTTCCCAGTGTGCCCATAGAAAGCAGAGCACTCCCTAAGCAAGCTCCGGAGATGGGCACAAGCTGCGACTATCAACAAGGACCCGAGAGACAGGCATAAGCCGCTAATGCTGCGGCTGCTGCCACCAGGAATGCTGTGTGCAAGCGCAGGTCACTATCCACAAACCCCCAGGAGCCTGTGCAGCCCGCCACTGCCAGGGTCCCGTGATCCAGGGACAACTTCCACGGGAGAACGCATGGCACACCTCGGGCTGTTGCAACGTCACGCTGGCCTCTGCCACCTCAGGCTTGCCCCACATTCCAATTATGACTACTGTACCCCTCCTTCCCCCCCACCTGAGTGAGCAAGAGAGCCCTAATCAGTTGCTGCTTTAACCCCTCCTGTCTCAGTGGGGAACAGACTCCTGAGGGGGGCCTACACGTACAGGCGGGTCCAAAACCAAAGCTGAAACCCAGGAGCTGTGGGAACAAAGAAGAGAAAGGGAAATTTACCCGGGCAGCCTCAGGAGCAACGGATTAAATCCCCACAATCAACTTGATGTACCCTGCATCTGAAGAATAGCCGAATAGACAACGAATGTTCCCAAAATTGAGACAGTGGACTTTGGGAGCAACTGTAGACTTGGGCTTTGCTTTCTGCATCTAATTTGTTTCTGGTTTTATGTATATCTTAGTTTAGTATTTAGAGTTTATTATCATTGATGGATTTGATTATTGATTTGGTTGCTCTCTTCCTTTTTTTTTAAATATATAAATTATTTTTTCCTTTTTCTCTTTTTGTGAGTGTGTATGTGTATGCTTCTTTGTGTGATTTTGTCTTTATAGGTTTGCGTTTACCATTTGTCCTAGGGTCCTGTCCGTCTTTTTCTCTTTTTTTAAAAAAATCTTTCTTCATTTTCTTCTGAGCCTTGTAGCTGGCAGGGTCTTGGTGTTCTGGCCAGGTGTCAGGCCTGAGCCTCCGAGGTGGGAGGGCCGAGTCCAGGACATTGGACCACCAGAGACCTCCCGGCTCCAAGTAATATCAATCAGCGAGAGCGCTCCCAGAGATCTTCATCTCAACACTAACACCCAGCTCCACCCAGCGGCCAGTAAGCTCCAGTGCTGGAAGTCCCATGCCAAACAACTAGCAGGACAGGAACACAACCCCATCCTTTAGCACAGAGGCTGCCTAAAGTCATAATAAGGCCACAGACACCCCAAAACACACCACCAGACGTGGACCTGCCCACCAGAAAGACAATATCCAGCCTCATCCGCCAGAACACAGGCACCAGTCCCCTCCACCAGGAAACCTACACAACCCACTGAACCAACCTCACCCACTGGGGGCAGGCACCAAACATAATGGGAACTACGAACCTGCAGCATGTGAAAAGGAGACCCCAAACATAGTGAGTTAAACAAAATGAGAAAACAGAGAAATATGCAGCAGACGAAGGAGCAAGGTAAAAACCCACCAGACCAAAAAATGAAGAGGAAATAGGCAGTCTACCTGAAAAAGAATTCAGAGTAATGATAGTAAAGATGATTCAAAATCTTGGAAATAAAATGGAGAAAATACAAGAAACGTTTACCAAGGACCTAGAAAAACTAAAGAGCAAACAAACAATGATGAACAACACAATAAATGAAATTAAAAATTCTCTAGAAGGAATCAGTAGCAGGATAACTGAGGCAGAAGAACGGATAAGTGACCTGGAAGATAAAATAGTGGAAAGAGCTGCCGCAGAGCAGAATAAAGACAAAAGAATTGAGGACAGTCTCAGAGACCTCTGGGACAACATAAAATGCACCAACATTCGAATTATAGGGGTCCCAGAAGAAGAAGAGAAAACAAAAGGGACTGAGAAAATATTTGAAGAGATTCTAGTTGAAAACTTCCCTAATATGGGAAAGGAAATAGTCAATCAAGTCCAGGAAGCACAGAGAGTCCCATACAGGATAAATCCAAGGAGAAACATGCCAAGGCACATATTAATCAAACTATCAAAAATTAAATTCAAAGAAAAACTATTAAAAGCAGCAAGGGAAAAGCAACAAATAACATACAAGGGAAACCCTGTAAGGTTAACAGCTGATCTTTCAGCAGAAACTCTGCAAACCAGAAGGGAGTGGCAGGACATATTTAAAGTGATGAAAGGGGAAAACTAGCAACCAAGATTACTCTACCCAGCAAGGATCTCATCCAGATTCGATGTAGAAATTAAAACCTTTACAGAGAAGCAAAAGTTAAGAGAATTCAGCACCACCACACCAGCTTTACAACAAATGCTAAAGGAACTTCTCTAGGCAGGAAACACAAGAGAAGGAAAGACCTATAATAACAAACCCAAATCAATTAAGGAAATGGTAATAAGAACATATGTATCGATAATCACCTTGCATGTAAATGGATTAAATGCTCCAAACAAAAGACACAGGCTCGCTGAATGGATACAAAAACAAGACCTGTATATATGCTGTCTGCAAGAGACCCACTTCAGACCCAGGGACACATACAGACTGAAAGTGAGGGGATGGAAAAAGATATTCCATGCAAATGGAAATCAAAAGAAAGCTGGAGTAGCAATACTCATATCAGACAAAATAAACATTAAAATAAAGACTATTACAAGAGACAAAGAAGGACACTACATAATGATCGAGGGATCAATCCAAGAAGAAGATATACCAACTGTAAATATTTGTGCACCCAAGATAGGAGCACCTCAATACATAAGATAAATGCTAACAGCCATAAAAGGGGAAATTGACAGGAACACAAAAATGGTAGGGGACTTTAACATCCCACTTTCACCAATGGACAGATTATCCCAAATGAAAATAAATAAGGAAACACAAGCTTTAAATGATACATTAAACAAGATGGACTTAATTGGTATTTATAGGACATGCCATCCAAAAACAACAGAATACACTTTCTTCTCAAGTGCTCCTGGAATATTCTCCAGGATAGATCGTATCTTGGGTCACAATTCAAGCCTTGGTATATTTAAGAAAATTGAAATCATATCAAGTATCTTTTCTGACCACAATGCTATGAGATTAGATACCAATTACAGGAAAAAACTGTAAAAAATGAAAACACATGGGAGCAAAACAATACACTACTAAATAACCAAGAGATCATTGAAGAAGTCAAAGAGGAAATCAAAACATACCTACACACAAATGACAATGAAAACACGATGACCCAAAACCTATGGGATGCAGCAAAATCAGTTCTACGAGGGAAGTTTATAGCAATACAATCCTACCTCAAGAAACAAGAAACATCTCAAAAAAACAACCTAACCTTACATCTAAAGCAATTAGAGAAAGAAGAACAAAAGAACCCCAAAGTTAGCAGAAGGAAAGAAATCATAAAGATCATATCAGAAATAAATGAAAAAGAAATGAAGGAAACTATAGCAAAGATCAATAAAACTAAGAGCTTCTTCTTTGAGAAGATAGACAAAATTGATAAACCATTAGCCAGATTCATCAAGAAAAAAAGGGAAAAGACTCAAATCAATAGAATTAGAAATGAAAAAGAAGTAAGAACTGACACTGCAGAAAGACAAAGGATCATGAGAGATTACTACAAGCAACTATATACGAATAAAATGGACAACCTGGAAGAAATGGACAAATTCTTAGAAAACCACAACCTTCTGAGACTGAACCAGGAAGAAATAGAAAATATAAACAGGCCAATCCCAAGCACTGAAATTGAAGCTGTGATTAAAACCGTCCAACAAACAAAAGCCCAGGACCAGATGGCTTCACAGGTGAATTCTATCAAACATTTAGAGAAGCGCTAACACTATCCTTCTCAAACTCTTCCAAAATATAGCAGAGGGAAGAACACTCCCAAACTCATTCTGCGAGGCCACCATCACCCTGATACCAAAACCAGGCAAAGATGTCACAAAAAAAGAAAACTATAGGCCAATATCACTGATGAACATAGATGCAAAAATCCTCAACAAAATACTAGCAAACAGAATCCAACAGCACATTAAAAGGATAATACACCATGATCAAGTGGGATTTATCCCAGGAATGCAAGGATTCTTCAATATATGCAAATCAATCAATGTGATACACCATATTAACAAATTGAAGGAGAAAAACCATATGATCATCTCAATAGATGCAAAAAAAAGCTTTTGACAAAATTCAGCACCCATTTATGATAAAAACCCTCCAGAAAGTAGGCATAGAGGGAACTTTCCTCAACATAGTAGAGGCCATATATGACAAACCCACAGCCAACATTGTTCCCAATGGTGAAAAACTGAAACCATTTCCACTAAGATCAGGAACAAGACAAGGTTGCCCACTCTCACCACTGTTATTCAACATAGTTTTGGAAGTTTTAGCCACAGCAATTAGAGAAGAAAAAGAACTTAAAGGAATCCAAATCGGAAAAGAAGAAGTAAAGCTATCACTGTTTGCAGATGACATGATACTATACATAGAAAATCCTAAATATGCTACCAGAAAAACTACTAAAGCTAATCAACGAATTTGGTAAAGTAGCAGGATAAAAAATTAATGCATGGAAATCTCTTGCATTCCTATACACTAATGATGAAACATCTGAAAGAGAAATCAAGGAAACACTCCCATTTACCACTGCAACAAAAAGAATAAAATACCTAGGAATAAACCTACCTAAGGAGACAAAAGGCCTGTATGCAGGAAACTATAAGACACTGATGAAAGAAATTAAAGATGATACAGACAGATGGGGAAGAATCAACATTGTGAAAATGACTCTACTACCCAAAGCAATCTACAGATTCAATGCAATCCCTATCAAATTACCAATGGCATTTTTCACAGAACTAGAACAAAAAATTTCACAATTTTTATGGAAACACAAAAGACCGCTAAACGCCAAAACAATCTTGAGGAAGAAAAACAGAGCTGGAGGAGTCAGGCTCCCTGACTTCAGACTATACTACAAAGCTACAGTAATCAAGACAGTATAGTGTGGCACAAAAACAGAAATATAGATTAATGGAACTGGGTAGAAAGCCCAGAGATAAACCCATGCACCTATGGTCACCTTATCTTTGATTAAGGAGGCAAGAATATACAATGGAGAAAAGACAGCCTCTTCAATAAGTGGTTCTGGGAAAACTGGACAGCTACATGTAAAAGAATGAAATTAGAACACTCCCTAACACCATACACAAAAATTAACTCAAAATGGATCAAGGACCTAAATGTAAGGCCAGACACTATAAAACTCTTAGAGCAAAACACAGGCAGAACACTCTATGACATAAATCACAGCAAGATCCTCTTTGACCCACCTCCTAGAGAAATGGAAATAAAAACAAAAATAAACAAATATGAATTAATGAAACTTAAAGATTTTGCACAGCAAAGGAAACCATAAAGAAGATGAAAAGACAACCCTCAGAATGGGGGAAAATATTTGCACACAAACAACTGACAAAGGATTATTCTCCAAAATATACAAGCAGCTCATGCAGCTCGATATTCAAAAAACAAGCAACCCAATCCAAAAATGGGCAGAAGACCTAAATAGACATTTCTCCAAAGCATATATACAGATTGCCAAGAAACACACGAAAGGATGCTCAACATCACTAATCATTAGAGAAATGCAAATCAAAACCACAATGAGTTATCACCTCACACCGGTCAGAATGGCCATCATCAAAATAATCTACAAACAATAAATACTGGAGAGGGGTGGAGAAAAGGGAACCCTCTTGCAGTGTTGGTGGGAATGTAAAGTGATACAACCACTGTGGAGAATAGTATGGAGGTTCCTTAAAAAACTAAAAATAGAACTACCATAAGACACAGTCATCCCCTGAGAAAACCATAATTCAAAAATAATCATGTAACACATTGTTCATTGCAGCACTATTTACAATAGCCAGGACATGGAAGTAACCTTAATGTCCATCAACAGATGAATGGATAAGAAGATGTGGCACATATATACAATGGAATATTACTCAGCCATAAAAGGAAATGAAATTGAGTTATTTGTAGTGAGGTGGATGGACCTAGAGCCTGTCATACAGAGTGAAGTAAGTCAGAAAGAGAAAAACAAATACCGTATGCTAACACATATATATGGGATCTAAAAAAAAAAAGGTTCTGATGAACCTAGGGGCAGGATAGGAATAAAGATGCAGACGTAGAGAATGGACTTGAGGACATGGGGAGGGGGAATGGTAAGCTGGGATGAAATGAGAGAGTGGCATGGACATATATACACTACCAAATTTAAAATACATAGCTAATGGGAAGCAGCCGCATAGCACAAGGAGATCAGCTCGGTGCTTTGTGACCACCTAGAGGGGTGGGATAGGGAGGGTGGGAGGGAGACACAAGAGGGAGGGGATTGGGGATATATGTATATATATAGCTGATTCACTTTGTTATATAGCAGAAACTAACACAACATTGTAAAGCATTTATACTCTAATAAAGATGTTTTAAAAATGTAAAAATAAATAACAAGAAAATAAATAAATGAAGCTAAAAAAATCAAAAGACAATGACACACTACACATGAGATGAAAACATTTGCAAACCACATATCCCACCAAAGACTAGTATCTAGCATATATAAAGTACTCCCAAAATTTAAAAGCGAAAAAGAAAATCTAAATAGGAAATGGACAAAACATGCACAGACATTTCACTGAAGATCATGTATAGATGGCAAATGAGCACATAAAAAGATGTTGAGCATCATTGGTCATTTGAAAAATGCAAGCTCAAATCACAATGAGATATCACTACACACCTATCTGAATGGCTGTAAGAAAAAATTGTGGAAAAAATTTTCACCAATTGGTGGTGAAAAGGTAGTGTGGAGAGAAACTGTATTATTCATCAATTGTTGGTAGGAACATAAACTGGTACAGCCCTCTGGAAAAGTGTTTGGCATTTTCTCAAAAAGCTAAACCTACAACTAGTATATGACTCAGCAGTTATGCTCCTTGGCATTTATCACAGAGAAACGAAAGCTTATGTTCACACAAATCTGCCCATGAATGTTTATAGCAGCCATATTCATCATAGCCCTAAGCTGGAAATCACTTGATGTCCTTCAGTGGGTGACTGGTTAAATAAACTCTGGCCCATCTATACCAGGGAATACTATTCAGCAATAAAAAGGAACAGACCAATGATACATGCAACAGCCTGGATAGATCTTCAGAGAATCATGCTGAGTGAAAATAAGTCAAACCCAAAAGTTATACATTGTATGATTCCATTTATATCATTTTTTGAAAGGACAAAATTATAGAAATGGAGAAGAAATTAGTGGTTGCCAGGGGTTAAGGAGGGGTGGTGAGTGGGAAGGAAGTGGGTGTGGCAGTAAAAAGGTACCAGAAGAGATCTTTATGGTGGTGGAAATGCTCTATATCTTTACTGTATCAATATCAATATCCTGGTTGTGTATTGTACTATAGTTTTGTAAGATGTTATCACTGAAAGAAAACACTTGATCTCTCTGTACTATATCTTACAACTGCATGTGGCCCTACAATTACCTCTGAATGAAAAGTTCCATTATAAAGGGACAACGTTGGATTTGTCAATGATATCTTGGATATGACACTGAAGGTACAGGTAACAAAAGAAAAAATAGACAAATTGAAGTTCATGAAAATTTTAAAATTTTGTACATCAAAAACACTGTCAACAGAGTAAAAAAGAAACACACAAAATGGGATAAAATATTTCAAATCATGTCTCTGATAAGGGATTAATATCCAGAACATATGGGGAACTCCTAAAACTCAACAACAAAAAACCCAATTCAAAAATGGGTAAAAGACTTGAACAGACATTTCTCCAATGAAGACATACAAATGGCCAACAAGCACTTGAAAAGATGCTCATTACCACTAATCATTAAGGAAATGCAAATCAAAACTACAATCAAATACCGCCTCACACCCATTAGGATGACTACTATTTTTTATAAAATGGAAAATAACTGGTGTTGGTAAGGATATGGAGAAACTGAAACCTTTGTGTATTGTTGGTGGAAATGTAAAATAGCATAGCTGTTATGGTGGTTCCTCAGAAAATTCAAAACAGAATTACTATATGACCCAGCAATTCCACTTCTGGGTATGTACCCAAAAAGAATTGAAAGCAGGGTCTCAAAGAGATATTTGTACACCCATGTTCATAGTAGCATTATTCGTAAGAGCCAAAAGGTGAAAGCAACTCAAGTAGTCATCAGTGGAGGAATGGGTAAGCAAGATGTGGTACAGTTGACCCTTGAACAATGCAGGAGTTAAGGGCATCCACGCCCCCCCGAAGCCTAAAAGCCATGTATAATTTTACAGTTGCTCCTCCATATCCATGGTCCTGCATCTGTAGATTCAACTAACTACAGATTGTGTAGTACTGTAGTATGTATTTATCGAAAAAAATCCAAGTATAAGTGGACGCATGCAGTTCAAACCCATGTTGTTCAAGGGTCAACTGTATATATATACAATGGAATATTATTCAGCTGTAAAAAGGAAGGAAATTCTGACAAATGCTACACATGGATGAAACTTGAGGATATTATGCTAAGTGAAATAAGCCAATTTCAAAAAGACAAATACTGTATGGTACCTAGAGTAGTCAAATTCATAGAGACAGGAAGAAAATAGTGATTTCCAGGGGCAGGAGTAAAGGGGGAATGGGAAATTATTGTTTAATGACAAGAGTTTCAGTTTTGCAAGATGAACAGTTCTGGAGATGGATGGTGGTACTTGTTCCACAACAGTATGACTGTACTTAACATTACTGAACTGTACATGTAAAAATGGTTAAGATGATAAATTTTATGTTATATGTATTTTGCCACACACACAAAAAATGAAAAACAAAGAAGGACGTCACAGACTTTGTGTTTTCTCATATCTATCCAGACATGGAGGAACAAAATGTACTCGAATGCATTTGATTAAAACTGGGATAGGTTATCAGACGTTCCCAGAGCCTTGGTGAATTGCCTCTCAAAACCATCCCACTCCCCCTGCTCTCAATCTTTGCTCACCATGTGGCTTTCCTTTTTTTTTCTTTTATGTCTTTCTTTTATTTTTTTAAACAAAAATTGTATGTATTTAAGGTGTAACACACGATGATTTGATATACTTAGTGAAAGGATTACAACAATCAAGCTAATTAACATATCATCTCCCCACACAGTTACCATTTTTTTATGTGCTGAGAGTACATGAAATCTATTCTATCAAATTTCCAGTATTCAATACAGTATTATTAACTACAGTCACCGTGCTGTACATTAGATCACTGGACTTTTTCATTCTACATAACTCTAACTTTGTACCCTTAATTAACATTTTCCCATTTCCCCCACCTCCCCTCCCCTGGTAACCACTGTTCTACTCTGTGCTTCTATGTATTTGACTTTGTTAGATACCACATGTAAGTAGATCAGTTTTTTCTTTCTGTGTCTGGCTTACTTCACTTAGCATAATGTCCACTAGGTTTATCCACGTTGTCACAAATGGCAAGATCTTGTTTTCTAAGGCTGAATAATACTCCACTGTATACACAATTTCTTTGTCCATTCATCCAGATGGACACTTAAATTGTTTTCATATCTTGGCTGTTGTGAATAACGCTGTAATGAACATGGGAGTGCAGCAGTATCTTGGAGATGCTGATTTCATTTTCTTTGGGTATATGCTCAGATGAGAGATTGCTGGATCATATGGTAGTTCTATTTTTAATTTTTTGAGGAACCGCCATACTGTTTTCCACAGTGGCTGCACCACTTTCCATTCCCACCAACAGTGCACAAGGGTTCTCTTTTCTCCACATCTTCACCCACACTTGTTACCTTTTACTTTGTTGTTATAGCTATCCTAACAGGTGTGAGGTGATATTGCATTTTGGTTTTGATTTGCATTCTCCCGGTGATTAGTGATGTTGAGCACTTTTCAAGTACCTGTTGTATGCATGCCATTTGTATGTTTTCTTTGGAAAAATGTCTATTCAGGTCCTTTGCCCATATTTCAATCAGGTTATATCTCTTTTTTGCAATTGAGTTGTATGAGTTCCTTATATATTTTGGATATTAACCCCTTGTGAGATATATGGTTTGCAAATATTTTCTCTCAGTCTGTAGGTTGCCTTTTCGTTTTGTTGATTGTTTCCTTTGCTGTGCAGAAGATTTTGAGCTGCTGTCCACTTGTTTCCTTTCACACGCAGCTTTCTGATTTTAGTGGCCCCTTAGGTGAGTTTCCCACAGGGAAGAGAATCTGCCTGCAGACCTAAGTGGTCCAGGGCCCTTGGCAGTTACGAGTCTCGCTGTAAATGAACATACTGGCACATTAGTGGTGGAGCAGTCTCTTGGGAGTAAAGCTTGGGTCCCCATTGTGCCCACTCCCTTCTGAGTGCTCTGAAGGGAAAGGGTCTGGGGCTGCGAGCTGAAGACCAGGGCTTGGGCTGCAGCACCTTCCCCACCCCCTCCCCACCCCCTCCCTGCTGCCCTCCTGTTCTTCCTGGGCAGCGAGTCACCCTTGCTCCCTGCCTTTCTGTCCTAGCTTTTGGGCTTTAACTGAGACATTAATGTAGAATGCTGGCTTTGAGGGAGCACTGCAGCCTACATCTTTTATCCTAAAAACAGAGAAATCTGCCTTTGAGACAGCAACTCACAGTCTATGGCTGGCTTATTCACGATTTGTGAATTCTATACCATGGTTATAATTCTTTTCTATTCTGAGTTGCCTAGCAGCCGACATTATGTCTTAACATAGACATGTGCATATATCGTATATGGCAATATAATATATTTCTGTGTCTTTTTCTGTATTCACCTATGTCCTGATACATAGAGACTTGGAATCTGATTCTGATTCTCTTCTCAGACGTGGCCAATTGAGACTCTTACCATATAATTCTTATCCTTCCAGGTCTATATATACTTTTTACTTTAAGTTCACACCTGGAAACTCGCCTCCTTGACACCTACTAATATGTAAGTGGGTCATAACAAGGACCAGTGAGAAAGGTGGGTTTCCTAGTGGCACAGGCCATTTAAACCTACCCTACCCAGTAACGTGTTCTAAGCAGGCACTCCAATGCCTGGGGACTGACTCACTGATTGAGGCCTTCTGGGGCTTTAGATTTTTCTTACCCAGAAAATAGGATCAACACCACCGCCATCATGAATTATTCAACGCCTGCCTGGGCTACTCCCTGGTGAACAATAAAATAATGGAAACTGACAAAATTGATTTGTGGTGAATTTTTAGTGAAGCCAAGTTCATGACAAGTGAGCAAGGGCAGGCAGGGCTCAGAGGAACCTGACCACAAGAATGGTCAGCCCACAATTCCCCTGGGAACAACACCACCTGTCCAATAGCACAGCCAGGCCAGAGGCCCTGCAGAAGGCTCCTTTTCCTTCCAGGGTTAGGGGGAGATGAATGCTGTCTCCCACTGAAAAAGCACAGCCACTTGGGCTCACCAAGCCAGTTCCCCAACCAGAAGGATGGGCAAGGCTCGAAGCATTTCATGAAGCATTTGAATTGCTGGATAATTAGAAACTCAGTAACCAAATCTCTGAACATAATTTCAGCTGTTTAGCAGAGTGCTAAGAAAGAAAAGCTTCAATTCAGCATATTTTGAATTCCGCATTAAGGCTTCACTAATTAAAAGGGAAAAAGTATTTGTACCATGTCTAATCCTTTCATTAATCTCCCTCAACATATATTATGCTGCCTGTTATTGTATAATCATTAAATGTAAAATATTATACTGGACATTTGACTTTATTGATCACATTATGGACTAAGGATATAGCAAGTAATTATCCGCCAAGACAGATTCATTGATCGGGCTGTCATTGAGAGAGCTGAAATTGACACATTGTTGATTATTATTCTAGTATACGGTTTTCATCAATTATTTTGTCTCATTCTCTTTCTCATCAAGTATTCTGTGTATATAGTTAGTTTCTATTTAAAAACTCAAAAAGCAGACTTGTTACCCTAAAATCAGATGGGTGGCTTTCTGTGTAGATTAGAAACACTGCAGTCTAAGTGTGGAGACTTAGTTTTGTAGACTTGAGCATTTTATCTGTTCTAATACCAGGCAATTTGGGACTACTGATATATCTCCCTATACCTCAGTTTCTCTATTTGAAAAATAATATTATCTCTTCTGGATTTTTTCCTCCCTTACTCTGCTTGTTTCTTCAGCATTTACAGTTCTGTTCAGTTTGCTAAAGAGGTGTGGAGCCTTCCCAAATTCCAGGTACTGTGTAAGATGCTGGGGATAACAAGATGGGTAAGACAGAGTACCTGCCCTCAGGGGAGCTAACAGCCTAGTGAAGGACACCTACCTGGACCCAAATAAAGAGTGTGGAAGAGGATTGAGGCTGTAGAGGCTGAGTGTGCACAATAATTGGAACTAAGCAGCCTCCTGGTTCATTCTGATGCAGGGTAGCATGTTTTAAAATCCTGTGCTAACAACAGGGTTAAAGTTGCCTACCATATTCATGGCATGGAGAACAAGGTAGAGGAAAGGATTCTTTTAAAATGCCTTCCTGGGACACACAAGAAAGCTGTTCTTAGAGTTCACTTCTTTCACAATTTAGCAGCTGACTTCATGGATGATTTCCAACACAGACCAGAGTTCCATGGAGTTACTTTCCTGGCATTGATCTGTAGAGAAGTCCCAATGTGTTGTTTGGTCCAACCCCATTGTGGGTAGGCCATGGATATATGGTTGCGTAATGTATCTTCCTACATATAGTTCTTTCCATAGTTAATTTTATACTCCATATGTGTATGGCTTGCGTGTTTTTTTTTAACTCTTTCTTCCCATTCTCTTTAACTCTTTCTTCTCATTCTGAATGCAGACTGTGTTTCTGCATTTAGTAGGTAATCAATTAATGATATTAGAAGCCTCTTTGAGGTAGAGGGTAGTGGCCCACTTGAACAACCCAGGTTCCATAAAGCCGAGTTCTAAATTTCAATTAGAACAGTTCTGACACATGGTAGATGGGCATTAAACAGTTTTGAGTTTTTCTCTGACAAAGGAGGTCAAGTCATCTTCAATAATGAGGGCTTGATGGCTGATTGCATGAATGAATGAGGCTGAAATCCATTTCACTTAAGCATCTTTCCAATGGTGGTGTCATGGAAACAGCATTGTACACAGGTTAGGAAACCTGGGTTTTGGTCTCAGTGGCCCTAGGAAGTGACCCAACCCTTTTAAATAAAGTGGTTGGAACAGATACTCAGGAAAGGCACTTCTCACTCAAATTCTACCATTCTATGTTGCCTTGGGTTAGGTAGACCAGTTGTTAGCATTCACAACAGCAATTAAAAGATAAGGCAGTGGAAGCAAGCTGTATTATCCAAGGTCATAATTCCAGGAATTCACAGACTACACAAGAGCCTACATCTCTTCACTCCTACCTAGCCCAACTCAATAGCTTTTTTCTCACTTCATGTATTTGGCTAAAGGAAAGAAAACATGAATATACTTCATGAACTCTGCTAAAGAAATTTGCTGTTAACTTGTCATGACTTAGGTTTTGGAAAGTACTTGTGAATGAGAAACAATTACTTCGAATTTCCAAGTAAATCTGGAGTATATTTTTCTGGACCATTACAGAACTGTGGAGACAGTCTTTTAGACTAAAACTCCACAAATCTTAAGGCAGAGCATCTCAATCCTTTTTTAAATATCTGATTGATTCTGTGAGCTCTTTCCCAGAACAGTGATGGCTCTCATAAATACAACATTTTGCCATAATTTCAGGGTAGTGGGAGGGAGCTAGGGGGCTGTTCCCAGGTTAGGAATCACCCTCTAGCCCTATTTTAGGACCAAGTTTTGATCCGATGCCAATACTTTTGTATTTTTACTCTCTCAGCTCTGCCACCTGCTAGCTGTGTGACCACAAACAAGTTACTTCACCTTTCTGGCCCTCCTTGGAAACAAAGAGATAATAACATCTACTTGCAGTTGGTTGGGAACATAAGTACAGGTGCTATTGACTAGTACAGGTCAAGCACCTAGCACCGGGCCTGTCATACAGCAACAGGCACTGACTTACTGAATGTTTCTTTTCTTCCCCTTTCTCATTGTTTTCCTCAATCTCAGTCAATTTTGCTTAACTATATGCTTTCCTTTGCAGTTTGGAATCCTAATTATTTTTTGGGCTGTCCACAATTCTCTTCACTACCATCCCTCAACATTCTAGTCTAACTCACTATCTGTATTGTTCAATCTTATATAATACACTTGGATTTCTTCCTTTTTGTTAAAAAAAATTTGGCTATTTAGAAACAGCACCACTGTGCTTTTTTGCCAAAATGGGTTCATTTTTAATTCTCCAGATTAGCTACTTCTAAAGTAAAGCCTTAGTCACATTAGCATGGCCTGGAATTTCCCATTTAAATCTTTCCTGGGGCTGAAAATTAGTCTTTCCTTAGGCAGTACCTAACGGGTATACGTATTGAGTGATCTAAAGATCAATTAAACACTGACTGAGCTTCAGTAAAGAAACAATTTCTCTAAACAAAAGAGGCCATGGTAATGCAGGTAGAACCCAGGAACATAGAGTTAAGTTTGCCTAGGCACCTTAAGGAACTCTAAGATAACTAGGGAAGCTGCTGGGACCCAAGTCGAGTGGGTGACCTTGGGCCTCCAGAGTACAGGAGATAGAGAACTGACATTTGTTTGTTTATTTTTTAAACATCTTTATTGGAGTATAATTGCTTTACAATGGTGTGTTAGTCTCTGCTTTATAACAAAGTGAATCAGCTATACATATACATATATCCCCGTATCTCCTCCCTCTTGCATCTCCCTCCCACCCTCCCTATCGCACCCCTCTGGGTGGTCGCAAAGCACCGAGCTGATCTCCCTGTGCTGTGCGGCTGCTTCCCACTAGCTATCTATTTTACATTTGGTAGTATATATAAGTCCATGCCACTCTCTCACTTCCTCCCAGCTTACCCTTCCCCCTCCCCTCGTCCTCAAGTCCATCCTCTACATCTGCGGAGAACTGACATTTATTGAGCAATAATTATGTGCCTGGTGGAAGTCAGAGGTTGCAATACGGAAGCCTACAGCCCAAATGTGACCCACAAATGTGGGGTTTTCTCTGTGTTCTAATAAATCCCAAATCTACATTTAGGGGTAGAAATATTTCATATACATCATACACACACACAAGGATCTTGTGGTTTCTCCTGAAAAAGTAGAATATTCAGCAACACCGAGCTCAAATTCTCACATGGCAACAATAAGAGGAAAGCAGGAGACACTGTCGTTAGTGGGGTACAAGCTTTCAATTCACCACAATTCTTACCATTCACTTAAGTTATATGTGTGTACATACTGCACCTGATCCCCTCGCTTCTCATTTTCCTCACTGTGTTAAACTTTTGAAAACATGCCTCTCTATCAATCTCTCTCTCTCTCTATATATATATATACATACATACATCTGTATATATGAATATATACATATATATATTGGTGTGTATGTATATATATGTGTGTATATTATGTGATATAAATGTATATATGGGTGTATGTGTGTATATATATATATTACATATGTAATCTGAGTTTAACTTATTTGATGCAGATGGTGTTGGCTCTATTACAAATGAGAAAATGCACAATTGAAAGGAGACAGTAAGGAGTGTTACCTGAACTTGCCTATCTAATGTAGCCCTAAAGGAATCATTCTCAACCATGGACAATTTTGCTCCCTGGAGGACATTTGCCGCTATCTGGAGACATTTTTGGTTATCACACATGGAAGGCATCTAGTAGATGGAGACCAAAGATACTGCTAAACATCTTAAAACATATAGGACAGCCCACCATAACAAAGAATTATTTGGTCCAAAATGTAAAAATCAATAGTGCCAACATTGAGAAACCCTGTCCTAGAGGGCTTTGACCAAGCCTATGAAAGCATCTCTCTCTAGAGAAGCTTGTCACTGCCTTGGGAACAAGGGGCTCCTGACACCAGCCATCTGCAGCAGCAATGGAGAAACTGAGCTGTCAAGCGTCCCACTCTCTCCTGCCTCAGGGAATTCCATTAACGTTTTAGGAGGTGGGAGACAAGCCAGAACTGAAAGAGTGTACAACCAACAGATTCTCACCATAGGAATTCTCAAAGGCTGTACTTGTGGAAGAAGAAAAATGGTTCCAGAAGGAAAGTCTGGAATGAAAGAAGAAATGGTGGGAACACTTAAAAGGTTAACAATATATAAAACAATAATGTCTAATTTAGGGAGTTAAAGGAACAACTTCTAGGCAACAGTAGCATATAAATGGAGAATGGAAGGAACCAAAAATAGAGAAAACATTATCTAAAGCATTTACTTACAGAGCTGTTATCCAGTAACCCAATTTGACAGATGTATCACAAAGAGAGAATGTTGGTGGGAAAAAGTGATAAAGACATTCATTGGGAATTAAGCCTCCCCTACACTTTTCTTTCTCTCACTTTTCTGGGTCTTGAAAATTACTCATTGGCTCAGGATTGAAAGCAAGGACTAGAATATTCTTTATGGTCAACGGAGGGGCTATTCCTTAGAAATGTGGCCGGTATTCCAGATGGATGGATAACCTGCTTTGGCTTGAACCATGTTTAATCACTCTGTGTCTTAGCCAATGACACACTGTCACTGATGTGTGTGCCTGTGTCTGCGTGTGAGAAGGATGGCTGTAGATTTAAAAGTTTTTAATTTCACCATCTGAGAGGTGCAGTCATCACATTTCTGAATAAGAGTTGTGTTTAAGCATCTCAGTGGTGAAAAAGGAATTAAACATTTGTCATTTAAAATCCACTGCCTTTACAGTATTGAGTTAACTTACAACTCTTTTATGAGATTCATTTATGAAATTCAAACCCATGCTCTCATTTACTGACAGGCTCAAATGAACTGTCAGAGACAGAATGGTTTCTCGGTGAAATAGATTTGATAATGAAAGAATTTTTTACAGTACTAAATTAATTATTAATTTATTGACTATTCCAAGCTGTGGAAGGAAAGAAAATCTATCTGTAACCAAGAAACGTTTCTCTACTTAGATTTTATTTGCCATGATACATCAAATGGTCAATATAAAGTGAACATCTTTAATATATTTGTATTATGTCCCTTGTGTATTATTTGTTATGCATCAAAAATAAATGCTTGAGGAAATAAGACATATCATAAAGACATATTATATGTTTACAACTGACCATAGGTGTAAAATTTTCCTTTAATTGGTGATTTTTTTTCTTATTAAAACATTCATAAACCCAGGGGAGTGTCCATATTTCCTACATTCCTAACCCCCAATCTATGAGTATGTTCCTGGTATTGGATTAGAATTTGCATTTATACTACTTTGAAAAGGATTTGCTAAGTTGTTTTATAGTATAAATAGATTACTGGGTCATAAGTTAATATGTTCTTAGAAAGCCAATATAATGGATGATGGCACTAATTATATTTAGATCAATAATTACTATGGTTATTGCAAATAAGTCTCATCAATTTATGAAAACAGAAAGCAGAATTTACATCAATTCATTCATTTTCATCCAGTCATTCATTTTTTCACTCATTTATTCAGCAGAAATGGATCAGAAACAAGCCCAGGTACAAACTGACAATTGTGCCAAAACTTAAGTGTCAGCTTAGATCATAAAACCTTTTTTCTCATAAGTATTTTCATGGCACCTGACCTAATGTTAAGTCAAGATCAGTATTTCCACAATGGGCTGTGGATCTTCTGAAACAGAATCATTTGAGATTCCTGGGCTACCTCCAGCTCTCTCTACTAAGATAGGTCTGTGTGTGGTCCACAGAAGTTTATAGTTTAATGGATTCTCCAGATGATTCTTAAAGATCTCATGTTTGTGCCTCATCATTCTAGATATCCTTCTTCTTCAGGCCATCCATTCCAACCCTCTTTGCTACGTATACATATATAATCAAAATTGAACTTCAAAAGATGAAAACTACAATGTCTGTGGTGAAAAGTACACTAGCTGAAATTAACAAATTACATTATTTTTAAAAATTAGCGAACTTGAAGACATGCCAATAATTACTAGCCAAAGTGAAACATTCAAAGAAAAAAAGGTTAAAACAATCAGTAAGCTGTAGGACAACTTCAAGCAGCCTAATGTATATATAGTTGGAATTCCCAAAGGGAAGAATACAACAAGAAAAGCATGATCCATAAAAGAGCAAACTGATAAATAGGAAGTTAAAATTACTACAAGCTTCTGCTCTTCAAAAGATCTTGTTAAAAGAATGAAAAAAACAAGCCACAGACTCAGAGAAAATGTCTGCAAATCATATATTTGATAAAAAGACTTATATCTAGAATATACAAATAACTCTTAATGCAATAAGAAAACACAAATAGCAAAAGGTTTGAACAGACAACTTCACTTCTCCAAAGATATATGGTTTGCAAATGAGCACATGAAAAGATGCTGAGTATCATTAGTCACGAGGGAAGTGCAACTTAAAACCACAATGAGATACTACCACACATCTGTTAGGATGACTGAAAATGAAAAGACTAACCTTACAAAGTGTTGGCGAGGAATGTGGAGGAACTGAAATCTTCATACATTGATGGTGGGAATATAAAATAATACAACTACTTTGGGAAACAGCTTGGCAGTTTCTTAAAAGTTAAGCATACGTCTATCATATGATCCATCCATTATGCTCCTAGATATGTACCCAAGAGAAATAAAATCGTATGTCTACACAAACACTCATACGCAAATATATATGGCAGCTTCACTTGCAATAGCCAAAAAACATCCTAAATGTCTATCAACAGGTGAATGGATAAAATGATAAAATGATATTATATCCCTGTATTAATATGCTACCCAGTGGTAAAGAGGAATGAACTATTGATATACACAACATGTATGAATCTCTACATAATTACACTGAGTGAAAGAATCCAGATAAAAAAGAATATATTCTGTATGATTCCATATATATAAAATTCTAGAAAATACCAACTAATCTACAGAGACAGAAAGCAGGTCAGTGGTTGCTTGGGGAATCAGGGCAAGGTGAAGAGGAGCAGGAGGGAGGAATTAGAAAGGAAAACAAGTAAACATTTGGGGGTGATGAACGTGTTCACTATCTTGATGCTGGTGATGGTTTCACAGGTGTATACATATGTCAAAACTTACCAAATTATCTACTTTATGTGAAATTTATTGTACTGAATATCAATAAACTCAATAAAGCTGTTAAAAATAATTTAAATGGTGGGAAGAGAACAGTGATGAATCAGGATAAATGATTACTATTAACAACCCCTGGGACCTGAAGCAAAAGTTGAGGAGGGAATCACTTTGTTGCTCACGCCAAGTGGTGCTGTTTTAGTCTTAACATTTAAAAAAAATAGTAATAAAGGACTGGGGCTGAAATACATTTGTCCACTGTTTAATTCCACTGCTATCCAAATATTGGGCATCTGATATTTTGTAATACTAAAAAGTTTTCAAGGCTCCCTACTTTTGTTGTGCTAAAGAAATAAATAACTAGAGGCCTTCCACCTCTCTCTCAGTCTGGGTATGTTCCAGCCATGTACATGTTATGAAAGTATGTGAAACTATCTTAACTATCTTTACTTGGGAAGCTCAAGGAAAGCTATACATAATAGTTTCAAACATCTTCAGAGCCTTTAAGTCTGGTCAAGCTCTAAAAATAACCAAGGTTGTCATGTCATATTAAAACAAACTATTCCAGGGAATTTGCTGGTGGTCCAGTGGTTAGGGCTCTGAGCTTCCACTGCAAGGGGCACGGGTTCAATCCCTGGTTGGGGAACTAAGATCCCGAAAGCCTCGTGACTTGGCAAAAAAAAAAAAGCAAAGCAACAAAAAACAAGCTATTCTATTTTACACTTGACAACACCCACGGATTACTCTTGACTTCTAATCTCATGAACATGCTCTAAGTGGGGGCCAGAAGCCTCTCTAAGTATGAGCTCCCACTCTTCATGGCTCTTTCTGCCTCCTTAAAGGGACCTCCCACTTGAAGTCAATTTAAAAATGATTCAATTGTCCCCCTACCCACCTATATTCGCCATTGCCCAGATCTGATTCTCAAAACTGAATTACATTGTAACGATGAGTGCGTGTACAATTCACTTGTTCGTTCAACAAATATTTATTGAACACTTACTATGTTTGCACATGTTGCCTGAAACTTACAAAATCTCTGCCATCATGGCTATTGGGGGCAGGGAAGAGACTGAAAATAAACAAACAAATGTAGAATGAAAGAATATTCATAGAATTGAAAACATTACATTGAATAGGCGGGACTCAATAAGATCAAAGCAGAAAACCACTTTATCCCTCTAGTTTCTTTAAATATATGTAGAGGGTTGGTTGGCCACAGAGCAGTCCACTGCACCCCCAAACACCAGGGACACACGCCAGCATCTGAATGCTTTCTTCAGACAGATTTTTTTCTCCTTGTTTCCGGCACTTCAGCCCTTCTGTACTGTCAAGACGAGCAATGAGCTAAGGTTTGTGAACTCGTTTTCTGGCAGGCTGCACGCGTGGCCTAGCTTCTTGCTTTGGCAGGAGGGCCTTATGTGGCACCTATGCTTTGTACTCAGCCTCTATTCCTGCATCCTCAGCTGAAACTGAGTCAGAAAGCATTCTTCTTAGGGAAGTATAGATTGTTGACACTTTGTAGCAGGAAACAACCACGAAGATCATGTCATTCAGGTGGAAAACAGGTTTTTCTCTCTCATTCTAAATTCAAATGGTTGGTAGTGGCTTCCTGGAATGAGAATGAGTAATGAGGCTCAGGACCAAGTTGAAGAACACCATGAAAGATGATCAGGGTCAGCCAAGGCCAAGGGCCAGGGCAATGATAGCTGAATGAGAGGTGTCTGCCATAGTCCCGTCATTTTCAGGATGAGGAGTGAGTACATAGAGAGGACAATTAGAGGTTTCTGCTACGTGCTCTACAAAATCAGGTTTAAACCTTTTAACTGATAATCAAGACTGCGACATTTGGCTCCAATATACACATCCAGCCTTACCTTCTGCTGCTTCCCTGGCCCTCAGCCTTGGCCGACTCCTGATATTTTGAGATCAGCAACCATGGACCACTTGTCTTTCCTTAAACTGAAGATGAACTTCTATGTCGCCATGATTTTGTTTATTTAAAGCCATTCCCTCTCCTCAGAAAGGCCTATGCCCAGTTTCCCTACCAGAATGCCAGCTCCTTCAGGATCCCCTCCCTAAGCCCCGCAGATCCCCCCTCCCCCCGTTCTCCCACACCACTTGATCAGGCCTCTATTATAGCACTGGTGCATCCTGCCAGCTCCAACAAAGAGACGTATACGCGTTTGCAATACCCTCTATGACACAGGCTGCTACATCTCTCCCCATATCTCTTCTCTGCTTCCTCTTTAGTGGTGAAATCCCGGATCTTTAGCTGAGTACATAAGTGCTAGAATAAAGACAAGATTTCCAAGCCTCTCTTTTAGTTAGATGTGTGGCCACATGCCTAAGTTCTGCCCTTGTGATAGAAGCAGAAGTTTCATAGGCAACCTCTAGGAAATATCCTTCAAGGATATTTCTGTGTTCCATTTCTTCCCTTCATCTTTTCCCTCTTTCTGGAACGCAGTTATGATTCTGGAGGCTTAAGCAGGCATATTAGACCATGAGAAGAAAGCCGCATGTTGAAGATAGTGGAATAACTTGATAGAAAGAGTAACAAGCCCAGGCTTGGTCGGATTATCTCCTGACTTTGTTTACCTAAGAGGAAATAAACTTCCCTCCTGCGTAAGCCATTACTTTGGGGTTTCTGTCTCTCACAACCAAACTGTAACTGTTACACCCTTCTCTCCTCCCCATGGCACCCCACTGCACACATTAGGCCACAAGCTCTTTGAAGAAGTGAATTCCAGCAGGCATTTTGCAAACTCAAAAATCTACACAACCAGGTAGGTAGCATTACTGTGTGAATGGTTTGGACTTGGGAAGGACCACGGAGAAGGACCATGTACAAACAAAGTACAATATTTAGTTTGATGTTATGCACACGTTCAATGAACTAACGAAGCTTTTCCAGGAAGATGTTTTTTTCCCCTTGACTTAGTAAAATTTTTCCTTTTTTGAACATACATAACACTATATTGTAATAGTATTTCAACCTCTCCGTACCTTTTATTATGATGACTTAAAAGCTCACCTCAGACTCCTAAGTAATTTTTCAACTCCTTGAGGTCAGGGGCTGTATCTTATTGATCGTTGCGTCCTCCAGGGCACCTCAGGTGCTGGTAGGCACTGTTGGATTGCTTCCGCACTGATAGAGGTAAGGAATAGCTCAAAACACACACTCAAAAACTGACTTTAAATCCATATTCATGTTTCAGCCTAGCCCAGCATCTGGTCTAATCACCCTAGGTGGTACTGCTTTCTCTAATTTACTCCCAGTTGCTGATAAACATCACGCACGTGGACAGTCATCTTGGGATACAGAGGCTGCAACTCGCAAGGCTGAGGCTTAGCGCTGACAAGGCTTAGCCCACTCAGGAGGGGCTTTGGTGCCAGCTTTATCCTGCAGAAACCCTCTTGTTTCTTCTAGTTGTTAAACAAAGTAAAAACCCACCTGCTCAGCCTGAGCAACTGTTTTCAATCAATAATTAAGTAACTTTAAGGTCCCGATCTATATAAACTTATCAATATTTTCACTGAAAAGGAATCAATATAGACAGAGGGAAGCAACCAAGTAAATCCTTTTAATGGCTGTGTTAGGGCTGTGAGAAGTAAATGAATTGATTAAATGAGTGGCCAATATTGGCCCGCCAATGCAATTCTTTTCTCACTTTCATAAACGTGCCCAACAATCCAGTGTAACACTCTCCCTTGGTGTTATGTTACTTTGATAAAGTTCTGTTCTAAATGTTCTACTCAAGAGGGGGCATTTGCTTATATTAAATGTAAGAGAGTTTCTGAGTTAATAATTATTGATATCCAAACTATCATGTTAGTGCTTTACACAAAGCATTTAATACTGGCAAAACCCTGTAAGATGCACATTATTGTTATTTCCCATTCTACAGATGGGACCAAGGCTTTAGAAGAGGGAAATAAATACTCGTCCCCATATCACAATAGCTAGTAAGGGTTAGAACCAGTACTTTCACCTTGTTCAAGTATCTCCTGTCCTCTTCAGTCTCCTCATCTCACTACATCATGTGCTAAAACCATCCAATGTGCTCTCTCGCCACGGCAGGCCCTGTTGCTCTGACTTGAGTGTAGTGATGGAGTTTAGGCTCAGAATGGGGGCAGCCATAAGGTGAAAGGGACTCCATTCACCTCTTTCCCTTTTGGCCAATTACCGCCATCCCTCAGAAGAGTCCTGGAGGTTTGTCCTCAGAATCCACAGACGCCACCAGCTCTGTAGACTCAATGAGTTCGGGTTAAAATCCCAGCTCCACAATTTACTGGTTGTATAATCTTGGGCAAGTGAGTTACTCTCTCTGAGCCTCAGTGTATGTTTTCTCCTACTAGGGATAACATTAGGTGTGTTGTGAGGATTCAGCGAGATCATCAGTGTAGGGCATGGTGTTGCACATATGAGTTATTATTATTACCTTTGGAGAGCAAATTTTATTCTGCAAAAGTGACTTAGAAACAAATCTGATGAAGAAAAGAGGACGATCCAGTTTAGGGTGGAGTTAATAACTAAATGCAGCTCTAAAATGCTCCTATAAGGTGTACTTGCCTGCCTTGCCCACTGGCTACAGGGCATTGCCAGGTCCTTGGAGCAAGTGTGCAGCCTCGCAAGGTGACCATTTCAAAGGCAAATACACATTAGAATATGTAATTTCTGGAAGTTCTTGAAAATCGCATCTCATAAGCAGTTAACCAGAGGAAACTCACAGAAAGCACGCGGAGTGGAAGAAGCCAGAACAGCAAGAGTGAATACCGTATGACTCCATTCATGTGAAGTGCAACAACAGGTTAAACCGATCCATGGTGCTAGAAGTCAGAGTAGTGGTTGCCTTTGGGGAAGTGGCATTGGATTGGAGAGGGTAGGAGGGAGACTTCTGGGGTGCCCAGGATATTCTACATCTTGAATGGGGGAGGGGCCATGAGCATGTACACATGTGAAACTGTACTGAGCTGAGCATTTATTAGGTGCTCCACTGTACTTATGCCACGCCTCAAAACAATTTCTTTAAGTCATACGCTGTGTTTTTCATTCCACCGAGTGGCCTTCTCTCACAGCCTCCACTCCCTCTGCGCTCCTGACGTGGAGCTGGCCTTCTCCTGAAACAGCAGCGAAAGGCCAATGGAAACTTCTCAATCTGAGATGAAAAATTAACTGTAGGCCCTGCAATAGAAGCTGTTTATCCAGTCTGTTGGTTTGTAAAGCAGTGCCAACGCTCATATTCAGAATTTATTTGTAGATTAGATTTCACATTTGCAAAACAGAAGTGAAAATTCTGTGTCAAGCCCCAATTTCAAGACTTTAGATGCAATGTGTGTGTGTGTGTGTGTGTGTGTGTGTGTGTGTACGCGCACTCCTTTCTGTGCATTCAGATACACAAACTGGCCTTCTTTTGTACTTTGGAGGAAGCTTTTCCTAAAATGTGAATGTTATCAGCATTTATTAACTAGACGACATATATGAAAGGATGGGACTGCATCTTTAACAAAATATCAGAGACCACCGAACTGTCAGAGACCTTGGCAGTAGAGGTCATTCAGCTCATCTTCCCACCCTGTCAGAATCCTTTTGGTGGCATCCCTGACTGAGGGCTGCGATATGACAATGAAGTTTAATTAAAACAACCAGAGAGTTTCTGTCTTGTTGGCCACTGGGTCATCTGAGGATGTGAGAGGCTGAAGAGTAGGTATGAGCCGAGAAAAGGGAAGAGCTGCCGAATAGCTTTTCGATGTAATCAATACAGAACAATTCAACAGCAATAAGAATTGTGACATCTCTCCTTGGGCTCTTGCCTTGTCTTCTAAAGCAAGCCACATTAAGTTTAGAGCAATTCAGCACTTGGATTGTTGGAAACAGGCATGTCAGAGAAATGCAAAAGTTGCACTGGCATTTTAGGTCGGCTCTGCCCTTCAGCAGCAAAGGAAATCTTACCTCCCATTACATCTGCCCCCGTCACCCAGGACCCTTCAGCTGCCCTTCGCTGTTGGGAGCCACTGTACACACTTTCTCTCTTTGTAAATATTTTTTTCAAAGGTTTACTTTTTTGAAAGAATAAGTACACATTCTCATCCATAAAGGTTGAAACTGCTTTTCCATTTCTCTCTCTGCCCTTCTTGGAATTGCCTCTCCCCTGTGGAGCACAGCTAAGAAGTGTTCACTTACGCTCTGCAGAAAAGGGTTTCCATGTGACAGAATGGAAAACCTCCAACTACAAAAGTGACCTGAAAATTGCACAAAGCACTTACTAGCTGCTGATGGGTCCCGGTCATGAATAATTATTGATCTGCGGGGTCTGAAAGTTGGGTAATTAATGCTTGAGAGGGTGCAAAAGACATTTTAGAAGAAAGTAAATTATTTCTGTGTCCCCAGTCTATTCCATCACATTTTAAGCACCTGCCATCATACATTTCTTTTCAAAAGGAAACAATCTAGTTAATATTTATATAGCAAAGATAACAATTGATAATGTGAGTCAGTTTTAAGCAAATCTCATATTTTGTCCTTGTAACAAAGCCAACTAGAGCAGTCATTAGAAAAATAGAAAGCTAACTAAATCTTTAGAAAGATATCAAAGTTAAAGTGTACATTAAAGTAGAAAAGCCCTTTTCCCCAGAATTATATGTGAAATATTTGCCTGGAACACTTCATCACCCTCCCAAAAAAATGTCTAATGCGATATTCAGTGCCCAAAAGCCCTGAAAACATAGCAGCTACTGCTTCTGAATCTGGTGTTATGAATATAATAAGAAAAAACCCCAAGCAATCATACAGCACAGAAGAAAGAAGGAAAACCAGCATTTCCCAGGTACCCACTATGAATGAGGCATCATGCTAGGATCAGAGTAACATCAGCCTTTTAAGATGTTGTAAGGATTGAATTAAACAACAGGCACAAAGAACATAGCACAATGCCTGGCATTTAGCAGAAATTTAATTAACTGTACCTATTTATATCAGGTTTTATATGTAAACATACATATGTGTATGTATATATACACACACTTCTATGTATATAAGTACATACACACATCCACATACATGTGTCTGCATGTGTGTGTATGTATGCAAATATATATACATATAATTTTCTTTTTCGAGACTACAACAATCTTATTATTTAAGGTTGAAACATTTTTTCTATTTCCTTGGCTAAAATGGTAATTAGTAAAAAATTCAAACATTACGGGAAGATAAGAGGGTAAAAGCAAATGTCTCCCAAAGGCAGCTACTAGCAACATTTTGTTGAAAATCCTTCCACACCCTTCCCTTTTTACACACACACACACACACACACACACACACGTTTACATAAGTAACATCATACTGTTTATGCTTTTGCAATCTGCCCCTTGAATTCAACAACATGTCCTGGTGCCTGCAAGGTAGATACTGTTATTTCCTTTTTGGGGGAGTTGAGAAATCCAAAGCTCAGAGAGGTTGTGCACGTTTGCCCAAGGTCAGTCATGTTGCTACTAAGGGAGCAGAGCTGAAATCTGAAACTTTATTTGATCCAAACACATGCCCTTTCCAAGAGAAGAAGAAACATACAGTTATACCAAGTAACCACAAACTTCCCTTAAGAGAAAGTCAATGGTACACAAATTTACTCGTGTACACCTTTTCAGCGACTTGGCTCCAGTACACATGAATGGCAGGCCAGTCCTGTTGGGAGTAATTTTACAAACAGCAGGGGTTTGGGAATCGAAAGGGGAGGTAAAACAGATGGCAAAGAAAAACGAGACGATTTTGCACTGCAGCCTTGGGAAAGACAAGGGAAGATGAAGGAAATGGTTCCAGCCTCAGAACTCTACACGTCTCGTCTCCGAGGAGTGGGGCGGAGGGAGTGCCAGCGAGAAGCAAGGCGAGAAGTTAACACGAGCAGACCTGAGCAATCTAATCCCGAGGCCGGACAGGGAGAGAGGAGCGCAGAGTACCTCCTCGGCGGAGCACAGTTGAGGCTCTCCGACGCCTTCTCCATCTCCGGCAGCCGAGTCGCTCTGACTCCACTGCACAGACTGGAGGTGACGTCACAAAAGTGAACTCCCAGCCACAAAATGAGAAAGGCATGAACATTTGGCTGGAGGATGCGAATCACATGTAGATGCTTGTTAGCAGGCATGTTACCTTTAACGAAGCAAAGCAAATTGACAGCCATCCTCTTGAAATAGTGAGGAAGACAGATCCTGAAAAGTTTCAGGCAAACCAAACGTAAGAAGGACAAACAAATGTACCACGCGTCATTACTAATTTGGGAGGAGGGGGTCATTGATGGACTATATTTAATGTTTATTTTTATGGCTTAATTTTTTTAAATACAAAGGTATTTATAAGAGCTTTCATGCGAATATTTCTGACCTTTGTCTTAATTTTACATTCTCCTTTAAGGTCTTCTTTTCCTCAAGAGTGAATCCTGTCACCGCAGGGGCTTTCCAAATCTGAAGGCCCACAGTTGAGATGGTTCAACTTAAGTAGAAAACTATCATTTAGCCAGACTCAATTCATTTGGAATTTATAATAATCATGCGAGTTGTTTCAAACTTCCTTTTGCACTAACCAAGCATCGAAGAAAATAAATTTATATTATATAAAATAAATTTATTTTACAGTAAGCCTGGAGAAGGCACAATTCTGTTCCATCACAGGCAGTAAAGAAATGTGTATTGAACGAACATTGTTGCTTAAGCTATATTCTTCTTAGAGTCTTTGGCAATGGCTGTTGCTAACTTCAGTTGGGCTTCTGCTGTATACTAGGATGCGCTGGATCAGAGCTCTACTGGTGATCGTGGCCATCAGCTAGCAGAGCTGGCTTCATAGGTATGCGGTCCTGTGCCGTTGCCCTGTGCTTGGCTTAATGCCCTACTGTCACTGTATTGAAATTCTTAATAATTTTATCTTTGAGCTTGTGTTTTCCAAGTCAAGCCCGATGGAACAATGGAGCATAAGCGTGAGTGGAGGACTGTGTACTCCTTTCCACGTCACTCCATTTGCATATGGCATTCACGATGCCACATGAGTACGGAATTCCTGTGCGCCCATGTTGCGTGGGAGTTCAGCGAGACTGAAAGTCAGCACAAGGGAGGTGTGTTCTAGCTATGACTGAGCTGAACCCAAACTTGTTCCAAATGCGGAAAGAAGGCAATGGCATTCTGAAAAATACAAATGACCAAGAAACCCTATCATATCCTTTCTTACTCCCCAATCCACTTACGCTAAAAACGATGGCGTAGAGGGAAAGGGAAAGGTGGCAAACCATAATTCCTTTTGCTTTCAGTTCTTTCTTACGTATCAGTAAGCCATAGGTAGAAAGTATTAGTAGAATGTACACATATCAAGAAATGAAAAAAAACGTTAATTTTGTGCAGGGTTTCCGCTCTTCTAGTACGAACAAAATACATAAACATGTACCAGCTACAAAATACAAATTGAGTAATTTTAGTGATTCTGTAAACATGGTAAATGCATTTATATTTGCACTTAAAATGGGCATTGCACAATATAATGATGAACAGTAAACTTCATGCTGATAATTTTAATTTTTTCTTTTCTCAGAATGACATTAAATACCAAATAAAGAGCGCTATGACAAACTGAAAGAGAAAGACTGCACAAGAAAAAAAAAAGCTTTATATTTTAGAACATTTAACAGCATTTTTTTTCCTGCTGTTTTAACAGGGGCCCCGTATTTTAATTTTGCACTGAGCTCCACAGTTTATGTGGCCAGCCCTGACTATATTCATCTGAGAGTAGAAACAGTTGTCTTATTACTTTTCACTGACTCACCGTTCCATTCATTTGACAAGTATTCAGCACTCGCTATGTATAAGAAATGTGCTAAGGGCTGAGAATATGGTAATGAACAAAATAGGCACAGTCTCTACCCCATTGAACCTCACAGTCTATTGTTCTTACTTGAAATATATCTATGCTTTATGTTTTAGTGTCCTCTAATTCAATGGGATTTTTCCTGTTAGGTCTAAATTAGTGAAGTTGAGTTTCCTGTTAATGATAGGGAGGAAATCTTATTAGTATGTCTGAACTCCTTCTGCAGGAGTAATTTTCTCACTCATGGTAAATCAGCAGCCACACAGAGTGTGGGGTCTGGGATGAGAATCCAGTGAGAAATGATGGCCTGGGAGTCCAGGTGCCTGGGTTTCATCATAATTCTTACCTCTGGCTAAAGCTATGCCTTATTCGCACCTGTTCTGATGGCCCTACCTGAAAAATGAAGAATGTGCTACCGCTATCGAGCTCAGAGTGATGTTATAGCCATTAAAGAGCCACACAACTTTAGAAGCCTTCCTAGCGGGAAGAGTCTGCGTACACTGTGGGCATTTTTGTGTCTCACAAGATACCATGAGCTGGCTTCTGAAGAAAGTGCAGTGTGGTCCACAGACTGGAAGATGTTGGGGAAGGGGGTGGAGGAAGGCACAGGAACCTGGAGAGCGCAGGTATCCAGAACCACTGGGGAGCGGCTCTCTTCTTCCAAGCTCAGGGCCTCCCCTGAGAGGGTGCATGCTGATCTGGTCAGTAGGGCCAGAGGACACCCCTCAAGTCTAAACTGCACTGTATGTTTACAAAGTCCAATCCCATACGATAACTCCCATAACGTGGCCAACCAAGGCTGGTCGCAGCCCTTCGAAACCACTGCCGAGCTTTCTCCCCTTGATGTAGGTAGAGTCCTCGTGGAAGAACAAATATGCCGTTGTGCGGTAGGTTGTAAGGGTGGAGCATTCATCCTTGCCACAGGGAGGATGGGACTGCAGGAAATAGTGCTCCAGCATCAAAATGAGAAGCATGAGATCGGGAACCCAGACCCAGATTTCCCACTAATTAGCCTATATGCACTCAGCAAGTAGCTTTCTAGGCCTCGGTTTCCTCATCTATTACATGAGAGTTGAATAAGCATATTTCAGATATCAACTAAATCTCAAACACTTTTTCTCTGTCTTTTGTCTATTGTCTTCTCCAATCAATTTTTTCTAAAAACATGCCATTGTTCAGAGGTCAGGAACCACATCTCTTTTGTCCTTGATTCTCCACTGTGTGGCATGTTGCCCAGCACACAGTAGGTGTTCGAGAAAAGTTTATTGAATGAATGTGTGTTCGGACAATCGCTGTGAATGGATGTTGCTTCCTATTATCTCTTCCCAGAGAAAAGAGGCAGAAATCTATGGTAACATAATAAAAGGGGGAAAGCATTCTGATAGCTGAGGACACAGAATACATTAAGGCAATGCTCAGTCACCATATAGTAAGTCTTTTTAATGTAGCTTTTAAACAGCTTTTCTTATTAGCCAAATGAAATACAGTAATCCTTTAACTCTCCTGTGTCAGATTATCAGCTATTTCAAGTAAGTGTTAACATTTCTGTCACTGGCAAAAGTGAATTATGTTTTCCTTCCCAAGCTTGCATCAACATGCCCAACAAGCGGACTACACACGCCTCTCTAATGGGACAGTGTGAGGTGCCACTGCTTGGTGATTAGGAAGCAGCTCGACATCTGAGGGAGCGGGTATGTCAGCCCCATCCGGCAGCCCCAGCAGGGCCAGGCAGCCTTTGCAGGATGAGTGAATGAATGAATTGGGGTTTCATCCCCGGGCGAATAACAGGGCGCCTACAATCTCTATGGCTTTGTTCTATAAGCAGCCTGCACAGAAGAGTCTAGATGTTGTTATCCATTGTGTGTTTCTGCATCAGGGATGCTGACAATACAGGGGAGACCGGTTACTTTACGAGCAAACTCCCCTTCTTTAGAAATCTGGAAAGTCTCTCCACCGGGAGAATTCAGCTGGGTGACACCAAGTTCCCATTTTGCAAACCAATTGATCACCGTCTATCCGAGGGAGATCAAATTAAGAGAAGAATTGCAGTAAAAATTCAAATTTCTTAGCAGGCGTTAGAAACAAGACAACAAGTCCAAAGTGGAGTCACTGAGCCCCACATCACCAAACCAAGACTTGACTACAGTCTCGGCTGCCCCAGAATTGGAATCTTAAACCAGTCAATCAGGAATTACCTGATTGGCACTAGTTAGGCCGTCTGCCTGCTAGACCTCTGCCATCCTCTAAAGTAACCTTGAAATAACCAATCCACTTTTTCGCCTAGAATAACTTCTTGGTTCCTGCTCCCCTCTGCCTGTAAAAGTCTTTCATTTTGTATAGCTCCTTTCTGTCTGCTGGATTGGGTGCTGCTCGATTCATGAATCATTGAATAAAGCCAACAAGACCTTTAAAGTTTATTCAGTTGAAGTTTGTTTTTTAACCCGGGTGAATGTGATCTGGCCCTTGTCGTCCCTCCTCCCACCCTGAGTCCCTGGTGGCCGACCTCCTCACAGTGGCACCACACCTCGTCCCGTCCTTCTCTGCTCTTCATCTTGGCATCGTCTCCCATGTCATGTGCCTGCAAGACTCCTCCTGTCCCCAGAGAAGTGCTGAAATGGAACCTCTGCTCCCTGGCACTTTGTACCTGCCTCTACCAGCACTTCCAAATCTCTATTTATTTTATTCTATTTATTTGTATATAATCTCATGTCCTCCATGAGATGGTGAGTTTCTTGAAATCAGAAACTGTATTTTATTTTTTTAATTTCAAGTGCTCTGGCGTATATTAGAAGCCCAATAAATGCTGAATCAATTATAACAGTAACTACTATTGATGGTATCTCAACTATTCACACTGACACACTGGAACCTAGGTATTATTACTCTGATTTGAACCGTAGACTATAGGATCACAGATTTTAGATAACTTGCCCCAAATAACAAACTAGTGATAGAATATCATATGTTCAGAACCAAGTGTCTCTGAGTCCAAGATCTCAGGTCCTTCCGTTACCCAATGCTCTGTTTTCTAATAACTCAGATTTTCCGAAGAGCTACTTCACTATTGAAAGTGTATTCATATGCAAATTCTCATTGAATCCTAGCAACTGCCTTATGAAAAGCTGTCTTATGTTCCTTTCAAAAGTGAGGAAACCAAAGCTCAGAAAAGCTAAGTAACTTCCCTAAAGTTCACAGCAATGTCACATCTAAACCCAGGTCTTCTGAATTCCAAATCTGGAGTACAGTATTATAAAGGAATCACAAGAAAGAATTGTGAAGCCATGTTCGCTGCAGGTGAAGAAGCCCAGACACCCCAAATCCCACAGGGCTCCATGGTCCCTCAGCATCCGTAGGGAACACTCAGGTCAGTGGTGAAGGTGCCCCAGGCCTTGCCCACCCTGAGCGGACAAAGTCCTCCGCACCGGAGGGCTGCCCTCTGTTTCTCCTGGCCTAGTGCCCCTCCTAGCCATCCAGAGCACTTTTAGCTCGGAAAACATTATCAACAGGTGTCTATGTCCACCCCTATCGCCCACCCCAATCGAATCAGTGACATCAGCTCTTTTTACAGTTGAAATAATCAAGCTTAAAGCCAAAGATCTAACTTTGCTTTCCTTCCTTCCCTCCTTCCTTCCTTCCTTCCTTCCTTCCTTCCTTCCCTCCTTCCTTCCTTCCTTCCTTCCTTCTTTCCTTCCTTCCTCCCTTCCTCCCTCCCTCCTCCTCCTCCTCCCCCTCCTCTTCCTCCTTCTTCTTTTCTACCTCTTGCTCCCTTTCTCTCTGTCTCTGTCTGTCCTTCCTCCTGGCCCTGTAGGCTATCCCACTATCTGCAGGCACCATTCCTCCTTCTCAGGACTAGGAATTCCCTGTCTCCCTGATATAACGCCATCAAAAGGCAACATGACTCTATTCTAAGATAGGACACTCAGACCTCTCCCCAGCCCTGCAGATCTTTCTTCCTCACAACAGCAAGGGTGTGTGTTCCTTCCCCCAAATATTACATATTAAGTGGATCAAAACTGGCAAGAGACCACAGACACTAATGCAAATGGTTGGCTCTTCTGCCTATTGGCCCTCCTGGGTGGGAACAGGAAGAAAATTGAAGGAGCTGGTACACAAAAGCCACCTCAGATCAGGTTCTTCCATACAAAGGCGGCTATGAGCAATGGCCATGCAGGTGAAGCCATGTGAATCCACAAATGCCTGGTTTGCTTTTACTATGACCCCAGGTATTCCTGAGGTTATAGGTTCAGTCAACACCATTTATTCAACTACTTCAATAATGCCCCCCTTGTAATTTAATCCATCATTCACTGTACAACCAAATTCTACTCCAGACTCTCCCCTAAACTGAACCTAACCCTTTCCTAAATTGGATCTAAAAACATCATGTGTTTCTTTGTGCTCAATTCTGTTTGCTGTATTTACAAAAGGCTTTTCTCATTATGACTTTATTGACAGGAGATTCACCACCATTCTGCCACCACTCCATGTTTCTGGAGCAGCAGGTGCATTTTGGGTACCAGCTCTGCCCTTGACACCTCACTCTCGTGCTCCCTGCGATGTAACACACTGCTGACTCCTCCTCATCGCCTTGTATGTTGCACCCACTGCCTCCCATGAATCATGGATGTAGCACATCCTATTTCTATAAACTAATACACTTCCCTCCTCCAACCAAAGGGATTTACTGCTGATCAATCTTAAGGAACACTAACAGTCTTAATACTATTAACAGTACTAATAAAACTACTAGCATTTATAATACCCTTACCATGGGCCAGGCTTTGTGTTAAGTGCTTTATGTATATTATCTTCATTGCTTCTCACAATAATCCTATGTGGTAGGTATTATTTTTATTATTTTCATTCCACAGATGAGGCTCAATGAGGTTATCTAGAGCTATGCCTGTTATAATTATTTATGCCTTTCTTCAAATCTAGGTCCTAGTGACTCAAAGCCCAATCTGTTTACCAGTTTCTTCTAGCTTAACCCCTAATTTACCCTCCTGAAACATTGGACAGTAGTCAAAATACTTAATTTCTAGTAGCAAGCATTGGTCATTAACCCCAATTTTAGGTAAGTTGCCATTTTCCAGATTCTAAAGTCTTTGCACCTTTGTAGCCTGCCTTCCTGGGAAGGGGAAAGGTGATTGCTTGGCATTTTTATTCCAGTTAAGTAAAGCTTTGTTTGTTTATCAAAAGTTAAAATAAAAAACCATTATCTATAATAATTTTTAAAAATCAAGCTAGATTGAAGGTACAATTTGTCTTGGAGAGAGAGGGATATAATGAGGAGAGTTGGAGTTAGAAGGCTTGGGTCCATTTCCCAGCCCCACCTCTAAGAAGTTCTGTGGTCTTGATCTTTGTGACCTCATTTTCCTCATCTTTAGAAGGAGGAGACTATTACCCAGCCATCTCTGAGAATACTAGTAAGGATGAGACAATACCTTGCTTGGGAAAGGACTGGCACAGGGCCTGGCATGTAGCAGATGCTCAGGTTAGTCAGGTCTGAATCTGGATTTTTCTGAATTCCCTGTCATATCTATGTAAGAGCAAGTTAAATCTGAAATGAGATCCTGGTCTCTTTATATGTTCTTCCTCTAGCCCCATAAGTTAATAGAACTTTACTTTTATCAGCATTGTTTTTATCCCTGTGTTTGTATTACATGTGTATCACAAGGTGTGTGGTAAGAAAATTATCTTTCCCATCCTTATCCTTTGGGTCATCTCCTTGCATTAACCTCCATTTGAAAATACTGGAAGCTAAGTATAAATAGAAAATACAAAGTTTGCCAACCTAGAACTCGGGTCAGTGTTTGGGAACCAAAATCTTGCTTTACTGGTACCCATAGAAGATTCCTGGGATATTCACAGCAGTTCTCCAGTGCTTGCTACATCACAAGAATGCCTGCGACTCTCTGACCTTTTGATCAATTGCTCATCTATCATCTAACATCTTCTGCTAAGCGAAGAGCAGGGTATCCCTGAGAGTAGTTATTAATTATTAATATGTATTAATAATACATAACATTACCCTTTCACTGGAGTGCTGGCTTCTGGATATAGTCAAGTTTTATAAATTATTGTCAGTTTGAATAAGGCAATTTGAATAGGCATGGCATTTTTCAATAAATCATTACAATCTGGATCAGTTTATCCCATGTACCCTCTGGTCAATTGCCCAGGGAAGAAAAATGCCTGGAGTGGTGATTTGATCTTTTTGTTCATTCTAATTCTATTCTTTTTTTTCTGGAAACAGCACCCAGGGTTTGCTGGGAGATCTACCTGAGCTCAGCCCAAGTGGACCAATTAAGTAAGCTGATTCTTCCTCTGTCCCCAGAGGTGGGTGTGCGACCCAGGCCTCACCAATCAGATTGTGGGAGCCCTTTGGTTCAGGATGGGCATGTGACCCAATCAGAGACAATCAGAACAATCCCAATAATCCCAAGACATTTTCCCTGGGCTCATCCCCTCATCTGAATATGTGTGTGTGTGTGTGTGTGTGTGTGTGTGTGTGTGTGTGTGTGTTTGGGGAAGAGGGCAGTTAGGTAAGACAGTTTATGTGTGTGTGTGCCCTGGTTAGCAGGTTAGCAGGGCAGGGAGGCAAATAAGGAGTATGATCCCTGGACTTTAAAACCATGAAGAATCATTTCTAGAAAGATCTTTGCTACCATTGATGGAGGACTTTAACCTGTATTAAGCATTTTATATGGACCATCTCCTTTTAATTCTCACGATAACTCCATGAGGTAGATTATATTATTATTATCCACATTTTGCACATTAAAAAACTTGCCCAAAGTCACACAAATAGAAAGTGAGAGTCAGGATTTGAATTAAGGTCTGTCCTCTAGCTTCAAGCTCTTATGCTCCATAAATTAGTTACTCATCAATCTAATTAACAATTTACAAAGAGCTCCTAAATTCCCTGTAATGTAGATTTGTTAAATCCGGTTTGTGTTAGATAAGAAGGGGAAAACATGTCATTTTATTCACTTGGTAATTGAAATATTTCGATCATTATACTTTCACAATGGGTGTTTCCAAGAGGTAGATACGCAGATGAAGGCCTGTTTTGTTTTGTTTTGTCTTCCAACTAAATTGGCTTCATACTTATAGGGAATTTAAGCTATGGCGACTTCCCAATAGTAGTAGGAAACCTAGTGTTTTGGGTTGTACTTTCCTTCATTGATTAAAAAAAAAACCTTCAGAATTAGAAAGGCGATTAGAAATTACCTTGAAATGTGACTTCGAATTTAGAAACCTAGAATGGAAAAACAAGTGATGGGTAATTTCGTATGACGTGAATGGACCTATGAAATATGCATTTCTCTTCTCCTCATCTTGCCTCAACTCATTTGGTGTTTCAGTTTGTATAATAGTTAAAACTCCTGGCAGAGCAGAGGCAGTAATTGCAAACAGCTGTAAAGGATTACTCATCTTGCTGATCAAAATGACTTCCTGCTAAATAAACCATGAAAAAAGCTTTTCCACCCACAGAGAAGTGAAGTGTAAATGATATATAGACTCCACCATAAAGAGATCAACAGATTGCATTTTACTATAACTATGGTCTTGTATAGCTACAGTCACTTTCAAAAATGGCTCAAAAACTGAGCTATGTTCAACAAAAAGAATTTGGGTAATAGCATTCACATGGCAGTAGAATCCTGCAAAGTACTTGGCATTTCAAAACTTTTAGGAGATCTGTCTGGCTTCTTCTCTCAGACTTTCCAACTTGGTGAAAGCAACTTGCAGTGTGGCTTTATGTATGCTTATTTTGGACACCATTCCGTTTATCATACCTTGTATCCAAGAAACATTAGCTAGACATCCATATCTTAGTCTTCTATCATGGTTTTGAAGTTTCAAAGGAAACATGGTGGTGATAGCATTGACAATGGTGATGGCATTGACAATGGTGATAGCACTGACAATGGTGATGCTACTGCAGGGAGCATCTGACACAGAGTTTCAGCTCTCTGACATAAGAACAATCTGGTGCTGCAGTCACAGAGCTGACCTCTGATGTCACTCCAGCTATTTGCCCAGACTACACTTTGTGATTCTCTCAAACTAGGGAATTAGGCAATTTTTACCAAACTACACACACAGACATAGATCTTTGTCCCCTACCTATCTTCGTTCCCCAAATCAAGACTCATAAAAAATTTGCTACTAAACCTGTCTTTCCAGTTTGACTCTTTAAACCTGACCAAGCATACACCCATAAACAAATCTCAAACCCCTCCTCCATCATTGATCCAATGCCAACCCAAGTGGTAGCTCCTCACTCTTATCTTCCCTCGTTCTCTGTACCCCATTTGACTCCATATTCTAGCCTCAGGCCTTCCTATACTATTACCTATTTGGAGCACTCAATTTTTATTCAACTTCAGTACTTTCCTTTGGGAAATTGTGAAATGGTTTGGATCCGGAATTTTTTTTTACCGTAATGTTACCTCAGATTTAATAAACCCAAAGTAATACTGTTCGTCTTCCTACCAAAGTCCTCCTTTCAATTGCATAACCTGTCAATGTCACCACTGTTTCCTGGTTGTGTAGGGAGAAGACAGATCACTCCAGCACCATAAATGTGTAGGGGCTAATAAATATTTGTTGAATATATAAATGAATGGATTTTCACAGAGAACACCCTTGTAACTGGGCTGACCATTAGTACATAGGTGTGAGTTTTAGTCTCTAAAAAGTGAATGACTAAGGGTTTATACCAGGATTGTAAACATCCCTCAAAGCAGACTCAGGACATATATTGCAGAGTTACTGAACTCGTGGTACCTGCATGTTTCATAATGAAAATATCTAATGCCTTGTGTGTAAGATTTTTGCCAGCAGGAATCTGAACATCAACAACTCTGAAGGGCTTACTCTACCTTCTCAGCTATGTGCCCAGCCCTGGGGAAAAGGCAGGACAGATAATATTGCTTGTATTTGACAAATGAGAAACTAAACTCAAAGAAGTAAAGGTCATATTGTAGATATGGCAGAGCAAAACCAGCTGTGTTTGTAAGACTCCAAGCTCAGCGTTCTTTCTCCTGTGAGTAATGCCTCAGCCCATAGAGGACTTTTATCAACCCCTGTGCCATGATGCCACAGAACCACAGCCATGCTAATGGTTCAACAACATGAAGAAGAAGAGGCTAAATGTCATCTGTACCCAAAGCCTTTGAAGAGTTGTAAGGGGAAAATACTCTTGTTTCACTGAATACTTCTGTACTCCAAGTGTGTGTGTGAGGGTAGGGTTTCCCACATTAAACAAATCTCCGACACCAGTTGGGTTTCCCACAATTCAATTCGGTTCTGACACTATCTACCTGGAGTTAGGGTCAGATCCCATGGGTTAAGGGCTCAGTCCCACAAGCCCACCCTACTTCAAGTGCCAAACACAAGTCCCAGCTTGTCATTTGTACTTCTGACCAACCAGCTATAAACCAGGGTTTCCAGACCCTCTCCTCAGGCTCAATAATTTGCTAGAATGGCTCACAGGACTCAGGGAAACACTTATGTTACCAGTTTATTATATAATAAAGGATATGACAAAAGATACAGATGAACAGCCAGATGAAGAGAAGCATAGAACAAGGTCCAGAAGAGTCATGAGTGCAGGAGCTTCTGTTCTCATGGAGTTGGGGTGCACCACCCTCCTGGTACGTGAATGTGTTCACCAGTGCAGAAGCTCTCTAAACCCCATAGTTCAGAGATTTTTGTGGAGGCTTCATCCCATAGTCATGATCAATTATTAACTCAATCTCCAGACCCTCTCCCCTTCCCAGAGGATGCGGGGTGGGGCTGAGTTCCAAGCTTCTAATCATGACTTGATCTTTCTGGTGATCAGCCCCCATCCTGAAGCTATCCAAGATTGCACTAAGAGTTGTCTCACTAGAACAAAAGATGCTCCCATCACCCAGGAAATTCCAAGAGATTTAGGAGCTTTGTATCAGGAGCTGGAGTCAAAGACTAAATTTAGAACAAAAGATGCTCTTAGCACCTTTATCGCATAGGAAATCACAAAAGTTTTAGGAGCTCTGACCAGGAACCAGAGACAAAGACCAAAATATGTATTTCTTACTATATCACATTATCACAGGTGTAGTCGCCTGAGGTCAGGTTAAGGGTAGAGCAGTCCTTCCCCAGATGTGACTGAGTTTGTGTTGTACCCACTTATCCCTGGTTTAAGGAGGAGAACATAGGGGAGCCAGATGCACACTCTGTTAGTGACTTTGTGCAGGTCTCTAACTTCCTTCTGGGGCAGCAGGTGCCCATAGTGCAGAGCTGGAGTCTTATGAGGAAGGGTTGATTTCCTCTCCTACTTTACAATAGATACCTCAGTGTTGTAAAGGAAGCCACCACCCTCCTCTATAAGGCCACATGCTTCCAGAGAATTTGGTTCCTACTCTATGTCTATCCCCAGGAGATGAATTATGATTTGTCTCAGCCAGCTTAAATATGGGTGCTACTGGGAGTCAAGTGGGAATATTCTTTGTTGTGTATCCCACACATTAAAGCTGGTTTAGCATCTGTGGACCTCACCTACTAAATGTCAGTAGCCTCTCCAGTCATTATAACCAAAAAAAAAAAAAAAAAAGAAAAAATCACCACACATTTGCTAACATCTTGATTTGGGAAACACTGTGGTTTTGCTCCCCTCACCAATGAGCAGTTTAGCGTAAGTCACGTGATGGAGTTCTAATCAACGAGACTTAAGGGAAGTATTGCTGGTGGACTTCTGGGAAGGGTTTCCCTCTCTGGCTGAAAAAAAAATACAGAAAGAAATAGTCCCTCTTCTTTCACTGGACATCGTCATGGTGGGTGTGATGCCTGAAAGTCCTGCAGCCATCTTGCAGCCATTGAGGAGGTAGTCTCAAGTGTGAAGGGAAATACACTGAAGGTGGCAGAACAAAAAGGTGGAAAGTACGTGGTCCTTGATGATGCCACTGGGCCACTAAAGAACCAACCCTGGAACTTCCCTAGCTTGGAAATTCTGTGAAATAATAAAGGTTCCTTATGGTTTAATACAAATGAGTTGGATTCTTCTCTTACTTTCAGTCAAAGGCCCAGTTAATAGAAGCCCTTGTTTTGGTTGCTGGGATGGGCTGATGCTATGGGAAAGCTCTTTGATACCCTGGGAAAGAGGGGAAGAACAGGGAAAACCCTTCTGGGGAGGAGAGAGGCGAGAGGAGAAAGTGCACGCCAGCACTTTGGTCTAACGTTGATAACGAAAGAGGATCCCATTCACTGTCCCACAGCCTTTCCAGGAGGTCAAAGAAACGAGGACAAAAGAATATGAAGAAGAAGAAAGTGCTGGGGCTTCCCTGGTGGCGCAGTGTTTGGGGGTCCACCTGCCAATGCAGGGGACACGGGTTCGAGCCCTCGTATGGGAAGATCCCACATGCCATGGAGCAACTAAGCCCGTGCACCACAACTACTGAATCTGCACTCTAGAACCCGCGAGCCACAACTACTAAAGCCCACGCGCCTAGAGCCCGTGCTCCGCAGCAAGAGAAGCCACCGCAATGAGAAGCCCGCGCACCGCAATGAAGAGTAGCCCCCGCCCGCCGCAACTAGAGAAGAGCCCTCGCGCAGCAACAAAGACCCAACTTAGCCATAAATAAATTAATTAATTAAAAAAAAAAAAAAAAAAAGGAAGAAAGTGCTGCTGCCCACTGAACTCTTGATAACTTTGATCTCTTCTGGTTATTCCTTCGCTATTTCTTTTGAAATTTTAAGGACTAAATTCCCCGTTTTGAAAACTGATTTTGTTTCTTTTTCTCTTTTGAGCTTCCTTCCAAATAATAAACTTTGGCCAAAAATGAAGCATTTGCTCTTTCCACAGCATCTGCATATTGACCTTGCAGAAAGTAGACGGTGATGAACACTTTCATTTTAATACTTCATCTTATGTATATTTCACAACCCTTTAAGAGATTTAATGACATAGCTAGTTCTTTTTATTTAGACAAACTTAATTCTTAAAAGGATATGAAGTGGCTTGGAACAAATTCAGAGACACTGGAGAGGTGAAAACTATTAACATGGAATAAAGGACACATGTAATAAAGAGAGACAATAACTCAGAAACTCCTTTGCTGGTTGGCTTGCTCATTGCTCTATACTCTGGAGAAATTCTTATGCATGTGTATATTTATGTGTACACATCCACACCCTGGAGAAATCCTTGTGTGTGTGTAACAAAGAACATATTAAAGGATGTTCATAGTACCATTGTTTGAAACAGGAAAAAGTCAGAAATAACCTAAATGTTCCTTATTGAGTAAAGGAATAAATAAAATATGGCATATTCGTATGATGGATTACTTCACAACAATTGAAGGAATGAGCTAAATCTATATGTATCATAATCAGATCTTGAAAAATATGAAATGCAAGAAGAATAACTGTATCTACAGTATACCATTTGTGTAAATGTTTAAATCACACAAAAATATTTTTTACAAATGCACATATTTGTGTGCAAAAGTATGGAAAATGGACTCCAAAATACACAACAAATTCATCTCAGTGATTGGCCATGGGAACACTGAAGGAGAGTGGGATGGGGGTGGTGGGAGTGGGACATTAGCTAAGTGGTAATGTCTTTAAAAATAACTACTGAAAACAAATACAGGAAAATATTAACATATGTTAATTGTGAGAATTGGGACTATAGGTGCTTATGATGTTCTTCTTTGCATGTCTCTGTAGCTTTTAAATTTATTAAAAGAAAAAGCCAAGAAGGGAAACATTTATTAAACTATAAAGGAGTGAGTAGTTGAAAACAAGAAAACCTAGTTCTGAGCATCTTTGCTTCCCAGCAACCAAAGCAATCAGTGAGGGACACGCAATGGGTCACGCAGTTCCCTATGTCTACCACATCACCAGAAGGAGTAAACTTTACCATAGGTCTCAAGTTTGGGTGAATCTTAGTATGAAGGACCTTGAAGGTACATAATGCACAAGGTCTTTGATAGCAATGCCACCCAAAGTACCAAGATGTTTCAGTAGTGCTGTAGGTGTGTTGAATTAGCTCTCCGTAAGTAATCTGGAAAACTGTGAAATTATACAGGCATACCTTGGGGATATTGCAGGTTCGGTTCCAGACCACCGCAATAATGCAAATATCGCAGTAATGTGAGTCATATATAAAAGTTATGTAGTCTATTAAGTGTGCAATAGACTATGTCTAAAAAAAACTGTATATACCTTAATTTAAAAATACTTTATTGCTAAAAAATGCTAACCTCATATGAACCTTCAGCGAGTTATAATCTTTTCACTGGTGGAGGGTTTGAAATATTGCAAGAATTATCAAAACATGACACATAGACACAAAGCAAGCAAACGCAATTGGAAAAATGATGCTGGTAGACTTGCTCAGCACAGGGTTGCCGTAAACCTTCAATTTGTAAAAAACACAATAAAGCCAAGTGCAATAAAACGAGGTATGCCTGTGATTCTGTATAGACAATTCAACGTAAGGTTTTAGTGGGATGTGACACAAATAGGTGCCTTTCTCCTGATCTGGTTTAGCATAAATCTTGGAGAACTGAGAAGAGTAAGCCTAGCATACCCTCGATTGTCAACCACTCTTCTTCACACAGCAGATGACATCACGTACCCGAAGGGTACTCAGTAGTAAGCACAGTTCGCACACCAGAAAGCACATCATAATTCCAGTGAAAATGATGTTCTCTGAAAGTCAATTACACTCACATGTATGGTTATGCAAGTATGAGTACTAATCATTCCCAAGCACCACTAATTTAATTAGTAGTAATAATAATCTTCTTGGGACATTTCTTTTCTTTGAGACAAAATTTTGTTTTGATGCTGTGGTTGAAACTCTTGTCTTAGGCCAAAGTTCTCCATTATCCGTTGTTTTCTCCAAGCTTTAAGGGTTACTTTATGCAGGCAACGAAGGAGCACTAGAAGGGCGGAAGGTTGCTGTCACGGTCCCTTCCTGTCCCTGTGGCCAAGGAGGTAAAAGGTGTCTGAGAGAGACACCACAGCTGCCATGCCCAACTCTGAGGCAGACCTGCTCCTGTGCTCAGGAGGGGGCTTCAAGATCCCGGTACAGGAGAAAGAGCCCCCAGCTAGCCGTGAAGCCAGCTGGTCTCAGCTGCAGCCCTGCCTCTAACTTCTTGGGTGACCTCAGGCCGGTCACCCTAATGGTGGCTCTCCCTGTCCTTCTCTGTAAACTGCAAGGATGGAACCAGACAATGGCTTCTAAGCTTCCTCCCAGCTCTGGGACCCGGGATGCCAGAAAACCCAGTGGCGTTGGCAGGATTGGCTCCGTGATATATGGGGCCCAGTGCAAAACGAAACAGTGGGGCTCCTTGTTCAAAATGTATTAAGAATTTCAAGACAAGAACAACAGAGCATTAAATCAAGGGTGAGACCCTTCTAAACTCAGGGCCCTTTGATTGCAAAGATCACAAGCCCCTAAAACCAGTGCAGGTATCAGCCTCCCATGGTGGAGCTGGTCCGCCTCTCAGGGGAAGTGGGAGGGAACACATGAGGCTAAAGGCAGCCAGAGACATCGCAAAGCGCCAGTAAGAAGGGCCGAGAACGGTGTGCCCCGAGGGAGAGGACAGGGTTGCAGAGGAGCTCAACCCCGGGAGATCATCTCCTCCGCCTCTCCAGCTCTCAGTCGTGGTAGGACTGCCCCAGATTTCAGAGCCTTCGAAGATCTTCACTTTGTTCTGAAACCCAGGCGAAGTCTGGGAGTGTCAGGTTGCCCGGCAGCTTGTGTGCGGAAGCCTAGCAGACACCCCAGTTCAGATGCTCAAGAAGCAGGCAGGTGATGCTCTTCCTTCCTGCTGAAGCCACAGCCACTCGGCGTCAGCATGTCGGCAGAGGGGTCTCGGGCCTTTGATGCGTGAGAACAGACTTCACTGTTGATGGTCGGAAGCATCGCTCTTGGGCCTGATGTCATGCATGGTGTTCAGCCTCACAGTGAATGCTCTTTCTTCTCTGCACATCCCCAGATGTCAGCGGGGATCCTTGACCAGCCCCGCCTCGGTGCTATGGGATGTGGATGGGACCTCCCTTAAGGCCCCCATCTGCCACCCCCAGGAGCTCCCTATCAGAGGGATCAGCTCCGGTAATTGTCTGATCCACGGCAGGATATTGTCAGCAGACTAGTCAGGTCCACGTTCAGTGTTTCCCATAATGAGGTCTTTGGTGTCAGGTGACATTAAAGAAGGAGAGTGGTGAAGAAACACCTCGGGTAAACCACTTTCCGATAGCCCGAGAAGGTGGCTTTCAAATCACTTTCCTTACTGGGCTTGAAGAAATGAGGGTGCTTTGTAGACAGAGCACAGGGCTGAAGGCTGGAGGACCTGAGGTTCAGCCCCCAGTTCCCATTTACACGTTGAATGGCCAAAGATAAGTCATTTGTTCCGCTGGGTTTCAGTGTTCCAACTGAAAAATGGCAATAAAATACCTGCCTCATGGAGACGCTGTGGCCATAAAATGAGGTAACAGATAAAATGCACACTTAAAAATAAAATCACTGTGCAACTACGGGGTATAACCTGGGCTTCTTAAGACCCCAAAAGCTTCATGGATCCAATAAAATAAGTCATGATGATAATAATAATAATCTTTTGAGCTAGCCCGCAGGTAGAAACTGCTGTAATTCCAACCCCCCAAATCCCTTGTGAGGCGCTATGTTTATCTGTACAATCTAGAAAGGGACGCACATGCAAATTAGCAAAGTCACATCAAAATTTGGAGAAGAAAAAAAAAGAAAAGAGGTTTAAGAGATTTACCCCACCAATCTCTTAGTAATTTTCGTGCTCATTATCAGTAAGCTGTGTTTTTCTTATAAAAGAACTACTTGGGCGTGCAGTGACTTGAGATAATTAAGAATGCATTTACATTTTATGGAACCACTAACGCCTTCAGCATTCAAGGACCTTGCATTAGTTACCCATGATACTTTCCCCCAATCAGTGAATATTGAAATATTTAACCTGTGGTCAGGCAATAACCTCTCAAGACACTGGGATTTGATTCAGCAATGTTAAGAAGTAAAAAGGGGATTTGTCAACAAAGAAAAACCATAGCTACTCTCTGAATTCCACTTCCATAAGTGTTTTTCTCCTTTTTTTAACTGCTTGAAGGATCTCATTAAAATTTCCCAGTTAAAACAGAAATTGGAAGGACCACAGAGTAACTTAGGAAAGGATAGCTTTTCCTGGTTTCCGAATGACAACACACACCAAAAAAAGGAATGTCACAAATCATTGGCCCTATGAAAAATGAGGATAAGAAGGTAGAGAGTTTGACCAGCTGTTCTTCTGAAGTCCCTTCCAGCTCTAACATCCATGTAGTGTACAGAGATTAGGATGTGTGATTATCCAGTATCCTAGGCCTTTGAGTCTCCTGGAGCACAAAGATTAAGATTCTCCTTAGTGCCATGAAATTGTGCCTGGACCTCACCTGCAAAGACAAGACTCCTGCCACAGGTAGCTCCTGTGAGCCGAGTTTTCCAATGACAGAGGATAGAATCCCCTTTGCAAATCTAGCCAGCCATCCTGCAAACTGACATAGGACCTGGGGAATGAGATGGACTGAATTGTACGCCTGTGCTACATTGCTACCCTCTTATTTGGGCAAGTGCACATAAATAATTGAGCAAAATAAATTGCAGCCTAAACACAGTCTACACAGCAGCAGGCAGTCAAAACCATCTGGGACTAGATATGTGAAGAAGGGAGTATAAAAACAGAGTATTTAGAAGTCTGATCCATCTGTGGTTCTAATTTTCAAAGTCAGAAGAGATGAGTCCCCTAGGAGACCGGACCCTGCTTAGAAAGACATCTGAACTAGGCAATAAAATAATATGAAAATACCAAAAAATAAAAATAAGGAAGAGAAATAGATATGTAACTTCATCACAGGACTCCTGTGGTATCTCACAACACCATGCTTCATGAACCCCAAAGAAAGCGAAAAATCCAGCTAGTGTTATAAATCCTGGTCAGCTGAATTATTTCACATGTTGCAGCCTGACTTAAGTTATTCATCGCAGAGGCTAGCAGCTCCCTGATGCATCCTTCCATGTCACTGGACAGGGTAAAAATAATAAATTGGCCATTGTGAGACACTCTGAGTTCCTTGGGGTTGAGCAGAGCATATTTTATATTCTTCTCTTGGAACTGCCTCTTGTTGGTAGTAAATGGTTGCCAGCACTGCTGTTTCTCAATAGACAAGTCCTAGAAGTACAGATAATTCAATTTTCATTCACTCTTAGGTCTCCTGCTACCCATGTTCTTCCTTGACACCGACAAGACTGTACCTGTCTTCCCAGCCTGCGGCCTGAAGTAGCACTGGTATGGTTGGCGTCTTGCCAGAAGATACCATGAGCCACTCTGAAAAGCCTCTCACCCGGTGGATTCAGTGAGCAAAAATTGTCCAGTGGTCATTTTAGCTGGTTTTTCCTCCTTAGCTCATTTCTTCCCAAGAACAAAGATACCAAGGTGTTGGCTCAGCAGCAGTTCCTGAAAGATGATAATCAGTTGGGTTCGGTTTAAATTTTTCAGGGTCTCCATGACAGGGGAAAATATCATAACAATGGTAGCATCCACTATTATATTGAAATTAAATTACTACTCTCATTCTGTTAGAGTGGCATGTACAAGTCCTGCACCTCCTTGGAAAACAATATGGCGAGTTATTAAGGACCATTAAAATGTTCATACAGTTTGAACCAATAACCTCACCTATGAAAACTCATTCTAAGGTTATTATTCAACAGTAAAAATAAGTGAGGTATTGTGCATGTTTCTTTCTGTGAAAACAATAACATGGAACTTATTAAACAAATTTTGATACAGATGGTGACATGCAACAATGTATCCCCTACAATGTTAAAAGATAAAAGCTTAGAGAATAGAATATATTCTATGACAGTAACTATGAAAATAAACATTGATCTATGTAGGGACAAAGATTATTAATGTGCAAAAATGGGTCTTCGGGCAATGGGATTATGTGTAATTTTCCTGCACTCAAATTTGTCCTCAATATTGCTTGTACATTTTTAAAAAATCTTAAAGATACTGAGATTGCCTTGATCAGTGTTTGGCCTTGCTCCTAAAACTGGGTCTGGACAACTCAATCTGTTCCAGTTTTTTGGAACAAGATGAGTAAGGAAGTTTACCTTTTCCACTGTTTTTAAATAACCAGGCATAGTGTCTTTAATCTCACAGTTGGCTTCTTTGAACACTTCACCTTCAATCATTTTCATGATCCTCCACATGATTTTAAAAAGCTGAGAGGTACACTTTGGTGTTTCCATAGTCTCTCTCCTCTACTGTCATGGGATTCTTAATTAAATGAGTTTTAAAGAGCCACCCTCCTCCATTTCTAAAGATAGAATGCAGAGACAAGAGCTGGGATTGTGACAAACCGCCAGCCAAGAATTCAGACCACAACACACTACAAACCACTCAAATAAGATGCCCTCCATCAAAGGCCATCATTGGACAATATAAAATGTAAACCACATGCCCCCAAATAGCAAATATTGTGGGTGGCCATGGCACTGGTAGTTGGAAAGATGAATAAATGCAATTAAGAAACCAGGCAAAGAAGTAAACATGCCATGTAGCTTACAAAAGGCCAGCCACGTTGTGTTTATTTTAATATTGTTTAACAGTAACACCTAATAAAGAGAGCATCATGATTGTGTGAACTAAATTTTCAGTCATAATGAATGCTACAAACTTAACCTCCCGAGTTTAAATAGGCTACAACGTCTTGGGAAAAATGCAAGAAAAATTATTTGATAAAGGTGATGGTTTTTCACACCTGAAAATAATGTTTTTCTTCCAGCCTATCTTGATCAACAGTCGGCAGCAACACATTGCAGATATAATCTCAAGACCTTGTGGCATGTACTTGTCACTACATGCATAACTTACTATGGACAGAGGATCACGGAGACTTTGAACATAATTTCCCACACAACAGGAGATTAAATAGACCACACTGGAAGAAGGCAAAAGGAAGCTAGGTCTCTGGAGTGCCAAAAAGTAAACTTCAGCCAGTTCTGGAAGCAGATAAACAGCAGGAAATATACTTTCAGACAGGCTACTTTCTCAATAGCTCCTGCTTTCAAGAATTCTAGGGAAAGGATGAGTTACTGGGCAAGAATGTAATAGGAAAAGGGCCTTCCCTGGAAAGATTTGGAGTGGAAGGAAATCAGCATCTCCTCATTTATGTCTTATTTTCTCCTGTCCCTTTGTGATGCCTCCTTTCTCGGGGTATCCCCTGCCCCAGAATACCTTGCCTATCACCCCATCAGAACCTACTTTTGAGACTGCATTCCTGATACCTGTAGTGAGGTGTTAAGTCAATGCCATACCTTTCAGTGTGTATATAAATATTAAGCTTGTTTTCTACGCTGTGTCTTCCAATGAGGAGCATCAGACATCAGCAAACAAGTAGAGAAGTCACTGAGGTGCAAGAGAACTTTCCCGTATCCCAGAAACCATTCTTCTCAGCGTCCTCCAGCATGACCTTGGAGCTTCTGTGCCTAGTTTCCTTATTTGTAAAAACCAAGCACTCAAACCTATGGACACCAAGGGGGGAAAGCAGCGGGGGGTGGAGGTGGTGGTGTGATGAATTGGGAGATTGGGATTGACATGTATACACTAATATGTATAAAATGGATGATTAATAAGAATCTGCTGTATAAAAAAATAAAATAAAATCCAAAAACAAAAACCAAAAAAAAAAAAAACCACCAAGAACTAATAGTACCTAAGTCACAGGATTATTGTGCAGATTAAATGAGTTCATCCTTGGAAATCTGTAGCGTCATGCCTGATGCCTAGGAAGTGCACAATATGTATTAATATTATTATCATTGTCATCATCTGATATAAAAACTTTCTGAAACAAAGAAGTCACATGAAAATGTCATCAGTCAGAAAATACACATGAATGAAAGCATGTTTGGAGCTGGTTTATGATGCAGGGCAGGATAGTGGTAACAACACAGGTTTCGAAGGTCGGCCACCTGGGCTCAAAACCTTGTGTTGCCACATGGCCACTGTGTGACCCTGGGCCTCAGATTCCTAACCTGAAAAATGGGGAGACAATATCTATTCCACAGAGTTGCTGTGAAGATTAAACCAGCTAAGAAATGTAAAACATTGAACAGTGCCTGACACAAAATGAACGCCCATTAGATGGTAGCAGGAAGAAAGGGTGCTCTTCAACTAAAATTTTATCCCCAGAAATTGTTTTGAGAAGGAATGAGTGTTTGAGAATCTTACTGTTGGAGCTGGGGACTACAAATAACCCCCAAGATGTGAACCAAGATGGAGAAATCAGGTATCAGAGTCAGCGAGTTCTGGACTAGAGAACGTATCACAGATGTGAGGGCCCAACACCCCAGCCCTGAATTGGGCAGAACTGCCCTTTAGTCCTTGCCAAGCGGCACTGCAGGCCACCTATAAATGGGGGAACGAAAAGCCAACAGAGGCTGAGTCTCACCAGCTCAACTAATTCTTCTAAACACCCTCCCACATAAATCTCTCCTTTTCCCGAGGGGAGGATTGAGGGAGTTTGTGGTGAAAGGCTGGAAACTTTCCTTCCTTATTTTTCCCTCCTGTAGAGAGGAATGGAAATGTCATGCCCTCACTGGGAACTTGCAGATTACAGAAATTTCCCCCAACATTTGGCCTTCACTAATATATCTGTTTGTTTTGAATATCCACATGTTCTATATGGAGAAACTAAGTGGGAATATCCTCCAAAGTAATCTGATAGACATAAGTATGAATATTGTTTGCTTTCTTTGTGACACTTTGCCTTCAAGATGACCACCGCCAATTCCTCCCCTCTCTATATGGACATGTCATTCCTCCATCTAGAGCTGAAGTTTGTTCCTCCACCCCACTGATTCTGAACTAGCATGTGACTGCTTTGACTGGTAGGACCGAGCAGAAGTGGTGCTGCTTGGACTCCTAGGCTAGGGTACTAGATACCTTACGACCTCTGTCTGACTCTCTTGGAATGTTCATTCTGGGAGCAGCCAGCTTCCATGTAAGAACCTGACTGCCCTGAAACCCCCATGCTGTGAGGAACCCAAGTTAACCACGTGTAGAGGGAAGCCCAGACAGCCCCCAGCTGTTCCATCCATCCCAAATGACATGTGGGAGGAAAGAATCCATTTTAGATATCAACTCAGTTCTTCAGATGACTCCAACCCCAGCTGCAGTCCTGAGAGAAATTCCAAGTGAAAACCACCTAGCTGAGCCCAATCAACTCACAGAACCATGAGAAATAATAAATAATAAATAATGATTTCAAGTGACTTAGTTTTAGGATGTTAGTTATACAGCAGTTGATAACCAAACACTGCCTTGATCAAATTTTTCACCGAACCTGACTTTTTTTTATTTTGGATCTCACTCAAATGGCACTTGAACAACTGAGACTAATTTTTATTCAGGGAACCTTAACATTAAAAATAGGTAATGCTTGGCATTTGTTTTGATGTTACCTGATCAAAACAGCAAAATTCTCCTATGCATTCTCTACAAAAGATTGGTTTCTAATCCTCAATTAAAATGCTCTAGGAAAACAAATGAAATTGGGCTCCTTCTACAAGCCTAAATGTCATATCTCTAATGCAAATAATAGATTTGATAACAGAGACAATGAATATTTACCATGAAACTAATTTCCTATCATTTGATGCCAATTAAGATTGTAATTGCTTCCTCAGTATCACCAGATCATTCACAGTTTCAGGAAGTAAGAGTATATTTGGTTACATTTATTTAACTTGTGTAAACCCTTGTGATTAGTTATTTCCAGAGGAAAATGGAATTTGAAACAAGAAACACTTCTGATCTAATTTTCTGCAGATGTAGACCTTAAAATCAGATAAATTAGTTAAGCTAGTCATGCAAATGAGTCCATGCTCACAAGCTTGATGTTCAAAGGAACTTAGAAAGACAACCAAAGATATAACCAATTTCTAATTTATTTAGTCCTCCTTGCCTATGAAAATCCCTTTTATAAATATGATGATTTTTTGTGAAATACATTCTTTTAATATATGGCTATGATATGGATTTATATAGAGGAAGACAACCACGTTTTCCAGCTAGAGTTATTTTTCTAAAGGCCAAAGATATTCTGTCTACAAGACTGTGCTTATATTTCTCTGGCCTAGGAAAGCAGGTACCTGGGTCTTGCAATCTTTCAAGTCCTTTGCACTCAGGGTTAGCCTCTTTACTTCTCTGAGCTTCTATTTACTGTCCTGGGGCAAAAAAAGAAAAAAAAAAATAATAGAAGAATAAGAATAAGAAGGATATGTGGGATTTAGGAATTAGGCACATGAACTCATTCATGTAAAAGTGACCAGCTTGAACTCTGACTTTTACAGCAAATGACATATACATAAGAACACAGGAAGAGGAGAACTCTCCAATCCCCAAAAGCCCACGCTGTTGGGTTGAGCACTTTGAACACCACTGGAAGCAGCTTATGTTAACTCCCATGGAGAAAGAGTAAATCGCTGCATTGGTGTAACTTCTACGCAAGAGAATCCGGCCAGGATCAGGTCTCTGTTCAGGGCTGATGTTGATTTCTGTCCCAGGGGACATGTCTGCTGTTTTGAACCATTCTATCCCCAATCCTACCATTCCGGGTCATCTCAACCCACTATCCAACCAAACACGGAGGGCAGAGCACCCCTGTCTTACTTACGGTAGCAGACGAAGTGTCTGGGGCAAGCATACGAGAGCCTCCCCACCGTGGGCCTTATAAAACAGGATGTGTGTACTCTTTTTGCATTCTGTTCTGGGTATGTTGTTGAGCTTTGTGATAAAAGACACTGAGCATTTATGTAGCAACTGACATATGGGGCTTTCATAAGAGCCCATGAATCACTGCTGATGGTCTGAAGCATTGTATTTGGTTGGTGTTCATAGCCCTGAGACATTTAGGACGGTTTTCAGGCCTCTCCCAGGAATTCAGAGCCATGTGAAGGAAAAGGTGACCGAGTCGGGGAGACGGGGAGGGAAGCGTATAGAGCAGGAGGTTTAGACAAGGCTATTAAAGAGGTAGTTGCTGTGTGACTAATCGCAAAGATACCAAAAGACAGGCTTTTATTTGGACATATGTTTGAATGATCACTGTTACCACAAATAGAACCCAACTGTAGACTGAGAGAATTGAATTAGAATTTTAAAAATCAGTGTTCTGAGCAACTCTAAATTCTGCAAATATTGACATGAACACACAAGTTTCTGTAGGAAGCAAACATGACCCAAGCCAGGTAGACGTTATCAATGGTAGAGGCAGCCCAAAGTGATCATACTTTTCTTTGCTTGAAGAATGGAAAATTTGTGATTTTTCACCCAGTAACAAAATCAATAGAACTGTGACTTACATTTCACAATTTAAATGGCTGATTTATACACTTTTGAAAATACAATCATATTTTCTACAGTTTCTTGTTCTGGAAAGTTACAAAGGGACACATCTCAGCCTTTGCTCCATGCTCTGTGAATGTTGTTGTCCTAATGATTTTTCTGCAATTTCTCTAAGGAGCCATCAAGACATGTAGATTTTACCTTATGTTGGCTTTGAGCAAAGAGAATTCAAAAGGCAAAACAAAATATAGAGTAGTCAGAAATTTGAAATCCTATAAAAGCTTGTGGTAGTTAACTTAAATGGAAGCTATTTTGATTGTCACTGAAAATAACAATCGAGTGCTGTGCTGACACGGGTAGTACAATAAGCTCTTGGCAATCATGGATTTAACATTCATGGTTTTGAATGTGCTTAAATGACCCTGAAAGCCCATAACATATAGTAATTTGTAATTTTGCTGAGACATGAATCTGAACTGCCTGAACTGGGAGGCAGGACTGAGTCATTTAACTCCATCCCTTGACTTTATTCTCTACTTGGTTCCTTGTAGAAGTTTTATGGATTTGGGGACTTGCAAAGGTCTCAGGGACTCCTTCACAAAAATTCTCATATCTAACATAATGCTTTAACAGTAGTAAAGGGGTAAAGGGGACAGATACATAGAAACCGTTGAGGTAATATAATTTCAGTATAGAACACTGAAATGTGAAACCTCAACGAATACTTATTTTATCGATTTCTCATGAACTGGAATAATGTATGTTAAGCATCTAATACGTGATGGAGTGTTCTTTATATGTTAATTCCTTTTCTTTGCTTCCTGTTTGTTATTGAAACCTTTATATGGTAGTTTCTACTTACAATGAACTTCCTTTGAATTAGATAAAGGGAGAAAAATACCAGAGGCTACCACTGTTTTGTTTTGTTTTTAATTTTTTTAGGATTTGAACAATGTTTAGTGCAAAGTCTGCCTAAGATAAGGAGTCTCTGTCACAAAGCCTGCCCGCACTTGATTTAGCAGTCTATATTTATGTGTAGCGACAGAGGCATTGTTTATACATTCTCTTAATCTGCAGCCTCATAATGTGACAGGATTAGGAATCTGGGCCCATATGCAGATGTTAGGGTGTGTGGCAAAACTGAGACACTTCAATAAATTTGCTTTTGAAGATTAGGAATGGGGGCTTGATACACCCATTTGGTTTTTCTCGGTGTCTGAACACAGAACCTTAGTAATCCTTCTGATGGAAATCTCATTAATGTGTGTTTCAGATCACATTACATTTATACATATGTCATGTCTGCTTAAAAATCAAATAAGGGTTAATTTTAATTAAGATGGTCTTTTTTAAGTGAGTGAATATTTCAATAAATGATACCGAAGTAACTCTTCTCATAGATTTGGTAGTTCACATATTTTCTAGATATACACACGAAAGATGATCCAAAATACAGCCATCATTGTTCTAAAGCTCAGGAAGCTGAGTGTCATTTGATGTATCCTTGTAACAGATTGTCATAATGAGAGGAACCTAAGATTTTATCTTTGTGTTTGGATACTTTGGGGGTGAAAGACTATTTTTAATAACACCTTCCCCCCACCCAGATTTCTAAAGTACTGCACTCTCCTAGGAGTGACAAACAACAGAAATCAGCCAATTGTTTGGTCATCAAAATCATGAATATGGTAATTCATGCCAACAGGAATACTGAGTTACCTTTCCTTCAAACAAAATAATGAGAAAGCAGTTATATATTTGCATGAAAATAGAAATTTAAGGTGGCATTACAGTTTTTCAATTGCAATCTGCTCTTCCGCCACCCCCCCCCCACCCCCCTTAACAGACTTAGGTTTGCAAACTGCTTCAGCAACCATCAGCCAAGAAATGTACATGTCATCTGCAAATCACAGATCTTGACTCGAGTGACTGCACAAAGAGAAGTGCTGAAGGGTTCATAGTGGCCAGGACAAGACTTAAAAGTGATGCGAAATAGGGAGCAAAGAGGGCTGCAATTGCCTTGGAGCCTAAAATAGACTGAGCTTCAATGCCATAGAAAAAAATCACCAGCTTCTCCATCATTTCTTTAAAGGTCAAAACTTTTGTAGGTGGACTGGGAGAGCAGCAGATTGCAGATGCGTTTAACAGCAGGATATTTTCCGCTGCCATGACCAGTTAAGGAAGATTTTCAAAAACACATCTGCTGGTAAACAGTTTGGCCCTACTCTGGGTCATCCGCCTTCTCTGGTTTCCTTGCTGCATGGATTCTTACCTGGGTAGAATCCCAAACCTCACATCAGTCAAAGTTAGGCTTTCAGTACAGTCCATTACGTTTCTTAGAGAGGTACCTCGGTGGCTTTCAGGGAGGTTTTATGATGTGGGGCTGCCTCCTCCCAAATGCCCGAAGCACACACACGAGGCGTGCAAGCACAGAGCGTGGACTCGTACCACTTACGCTTCAGGCTGCTGGTCAGCAGGCGGGCATCAGTGCCCAGCCTTCACTGCCAACCGCCCAGTGCCAGCCAGCTAAGCTCTATCGCTTCCCCCATGGAGCTCCCCAAAGGACCCTGAAGGGCCAAGTTGTGTGGCTGCTTTTTAGGGAGGTCATCCAATGCTCTACCATGTTATACTCAACTCTTGGCTACTGTAAACAGGTAAGTCATTCAGCAAACCCAACTTAAGCCTGCAGTCAGAGTCAGATTGAACGGTGGGAAACCTTCCATACTGCCCACGTTTGCACACTGGTCTCCAGGGGTGCATAGCAAGAATGATAAAGCCCTAGGAGCTCCTTCAAGAAGCTCTTCCAGATGACATCCATCTCATGGGCTCCTCATGGGGAGTACATCTCTAAGTGGGAATGTGGGAAGATAAGGTCTCAGTATAGCTAAATAACACAGTCTTTCCTCTGGGCCAAAGGCATGTAGAAATCACAAACTTACTCTGTCCCAATTACCTTGGGTTAGAATGAGATCCCAGTGCCAATTAGACTTTACACCTTATCTGACCCTCCTGCCTGCAGCACCTGGTAACACCCCTACCTGCAGATGAGTGTGACCGTGTGTGGGTCCCTAGGAAGAAGGTGTGTGATGGGAGCTTATTGTTCACAATTTTCTCAAAAATATTATCCACAGTGTTCATGTAGCCATGCATTCAGGTTGGGATGGCAAAGTACTTCGTGTCACCTGTCTGGACAGGGGGTTCCCCAAGGATGCCTCAGGGTCTCACACATTCCAAAAAGATGTTATCAGGTTAGAGAGGCTAAATGTCATAAATCCTTTCCCTTGGAAATGGCATAAGATGTTCTCCCTCCAACACTTTCCAATCCCCAGTTTTCCATTTGGCAAGGAAGTAATAGGAATTAACATCAGTCCCTTATATAGTTTCCTTATTTGATCCTTTACCCCAAGCAGAACCGTGGTGACTAAGAAAGGGATACATGTAGTTGTATAACCTTAGGTCAGTTACTTGAGTTCTCTGTGCCTCTGTCCCTCACCTGAAAGGGAGGAATAATAGCATGTCCCCACAGTGCTGTTGTGAGAACTAAATCAGTTAATGTGTGAAAATTGCCAAGAACAGTGCCTGGCACGTAGTAAGTGCCCAGTAGAGAGTTCAATTTAAAAGATTTCTGTTGTTGTTATTTTTTTTTAAATTTATTTATTTATTATTTATTTATTTTTGGCTGTGTTGGGTCTTCATTTCTGTGCGAAGGCTTTCTCTAGTTGTGGCGAGTGGGGGCCACTCTTCATCGCGGTGCGCGGGCCTCTCGCTATCGCGGCCTCTCTTGTTGCGGAGCACAGGCTCCAGACGTGCAGGCTCAGCAGTTGTGGCTCACGGGCCCAGTTGCTCCGCGGCATGTGGGATCTTCCCAGGCCAGGGCTCGAACCCGTGTCCCCTGCATTGGCAGGCTGACTCTCAACCACTGCACCACCAGGGAAGCCCTGTTGTTGCTATTGTTATTATATCTTTGCAATATGCTATCAACCATCTTTCGCTGTCTAATGACGGGGTGGAGGTAAGGGCGGTTAAAGGTAACGGTCTGGGGAGTGGAGGGGGAGAGGGAGGAGGTCTCCAGGTATAGCACTGGTGGCACATCAGCAAAGAATCCTATGGAATTTCATTCATTTGCAAAGAGCAGTATAGCTTCTGCTCTAGCTTTCTGTTTTACCTTTTCAACTCCCATAATCCACTTTCTCTCTTCACATCCATCTAGGTCTTTCACAGGAACAAAATATGATCCTTTCAAGAGTTTTCACACGTCAGTGCAGACATGAGAATGAGTAAGACCAGAGCGCACCAATGCAAGAACTTGTGTGGACCCGGGAACAGAAGGTGGTAATACAGAGCTCAGGGTTCCAGGGTAGAAGCTCACGCCACAATCTGTGATCCTTGTGAATGAGAACACAATGGAGAGGAAGGAACTCATGTGGTTTTCTTAGCCCTCAATCATTAAGGGATCCAAGGAAAAATGCTGTCATCCATCCTGCGAGATACAGAGTGGCTCGCTACTTTGCCAGGCCTGCCTCTGCCTGCTGCTTTAAAAATGCCTGGAGCCCAAATCTGGGTGAAGAGCAAGTGGTAGTTTATGCTAAAACGCTATAGCAATTTGAAAGCAAATGCATACAATACAGAAAACTCAAGCAGCTGGTAGTTGTCATTACATTCATTTCTCAAGGAGGCCTGCCTTCTGGTGACACCAATCAAAGAATTGGGTCATCTCTCAACAGTAATTTTCTTGGAGGCCATGAAATTCTTACATTGATTTCATCCCCCTTTGGCTGAATGTGCACCGAGAACAGTCAAGCTGGTGAGGACTCGGGCAGCCCATGGGGCTGTCATCAACTCCATCTAAAGAGTTTATATCCCTAATGGGATCAGAGGTCTTATCGGCGATTCTTTGTAAGTGCAACAGAGAAACTATCTTTCTCTCACTACTGATTCCACACCTGACAATTCCCCTATTTATCAGTTAACAATTATTGTCTGAAAGCAAGTCAAATTACAATGAGGAATTTATGAAGTTCTTAGCAACTCAGAAGAAGCGTGATGGACTCTAACCATTTCTGTTCGGAAGACTGAAGTGTGAACTGTCCCGACTTCACACACATTAGTGCCACATCATAATGCGAATCAATACGAATCATTAGGACATTGATTCTTGCGTTTCTGTATGCATCCAACAAGTTACAGCTATGTATAGAGGAAAACAAAAAGTGTATGGTTACTGTCAAAGGGGCCATGAATCCTGGCCCCAAACCCCCTCCTCTGTGAATCCTCCCCAACACCCCAGGAAGAGGTGGCTGTGCTCTTCTCACTCTCTTCAAATCTGTGATATGGCTCGGAGTTTATTTGGGGTGTTATCTGTCTGTTTAATTTTCTCTACCACTGACTGAGAGCTCTCTTTGAGGAAAGGAATCACGTCTTACTCAACCTCTATCCTCAGTATCCAGCATGAGTGTGGCGCATGGAAGGGGCTTGAGAATATTGGTCTAATAGATACGTGACTAAATCTTGGTGTGAGTACACAAACATCAGCATTTGGAAGTGATTCCCTGTCATTCTCTAAAGCTCTGGCTAACAAATACTCATTGGACAGCTAAGCAACGCCCTTGGGTCCATGTTGTACCCTGAATTCACGGAATTGTCTCCAAGAAGCTTCAGAATGAAAAATTCTACATTTCCAACTGAACTGTTAGACACTGTAGATGCTGTGACCACCACCCCCATCTCCAGCCATGGAAAGGAAGGAACTATTTTTTTAATTTATTTTATTGAAGTATAGTTGATATATAATGTTGTATTAATTCCTGCAAAGTGATTCAGCTATACATATATATACATTCTTTTTCGTATTCTTTTCCATTATGGTTTATCACAGGATATTGAATATAGTCCCCTGTGCTATATAGTAGGACATTGTTGTTTATCCATCCTTTATATAATAGTTTGCATCTTCTAATGCCAAACTCCCACTCCATCCCTCCCCCACACCCCCTCCCCTTTGGCAACCACAAGTCTGTTCTCTATGTTTGAGTCTGTGTCTGTTTCGTAGATAAGTTCACTTGTGTCATATTATAGATTCCACATATAAGTGATATCATATGGTATTTGTCTTTCTGACTTATTTCACTTAGTATGATAATCTCTAGTTGCACCTATGTTGCTGCAACAGTTACTTGAGTTCTCTGTGCCTCTGTCTCTCACCTGAAAGGGAGGAATAATAACATGTCCCCACAGCGCTGTTGTGAGAATTAAATGAGTTAATTTATGGCAGTAAATAAATGGCAGTATTTCATTCTTTTTAATGGCTGAGTGATATTCCATTGTATCTATGTAGCACAACTTCTTTATCCATTCCTCTGTTGATGGACATTTAGGTTGTTTCCATGTCTTGGCTGTAGTAAATAGTGCTGTTATGAACATAGGGGTGCATATATCTTTTTGAATTACAGTTTTGAAGGAACTGTTTTTAATACTGCTTCGTGAGGGAGTGCTGTCCCTTGTCCTAGACATTGCCACAACCAGGTGGAGCCTGACGGCACCTTGCCTCAGATGCTCGTGTCGCCTCGCTTTGTGTCCTGGACTGCTCTGCCACCAGGGATTGGACATCTGCTGGGCCCGCTCAGCCACATTGGAGAAGACAACCCTCCCCGTGGTGGGTGGGGACCTGTGAATGAATGCGGCTCGCTGACAATTTTAAGGCACACTCACAAGGTTTCCTAGGCTGCCCTTGAGAGGAAGGAGCCTGTTTCCCACAGGGGTAATCAGCTCAATATCATCCCCCTGGACAAGTCTTCCTTCCATGCTTCGCTCTTCTCCATTCCCCACTTTTGTCTCTGGTACTACTTCTCTGAAGAAACCGCCTGTGAGCAAGCTTTTGTCAGAGGGTCTCTCTTTGGGGAAACTCAGGCGAAGTCCAAGCCATGATGTGACTAAACCACCCATAACACCTCTTCAAATGAAAACTTTGACTAGGTTCAGGATGGATCATGATGCCCGAAAAAAAAAAAAGAAAAAAAAAAAAAAGAAATATAATGCTTTAGTCTTCATCCTCATAAAATACAGGGAGTATATAAAGATTCTATACTTAAGTGTATAAAATTAATCATTCCACAAATTTTTAACAGTCCTTTAATAATTCATATTCTTCCTTTGGATTGATATAAAAAATGAGGCCAACGAAATGTTTTCCTAAGTACTTACTTATAAAAGTGAATGAATAGCTATTTTCTAAGAAGCAACTGAACTTAAAATGTTACTTTATCCCATGAGACAGAAACTGACTCATCCAGGCTAGAGTAAAAGCCACATTGACTTTACCTAGGTTTTTCTCCCCACCAAGCTCCCCTTAAATGCTATTCATCACACTTGAAATTATTTGCTTAAGGCCTGTCTGTTCCACTAGACTGAAGCCCCATCATGGTGAGGACTATATCATTTGAAAGCATATCCTTAGCTCTGCATCTGGCACACAGTGGGTCCTCAATGGATGGTTATTGAGTTTAACTGAACAAAATATAAAACACCTGACTAAATCCTTACCACTCACTTGATGACTCAGACACCATCTGTACAGTATCAGTCCCCTGTGTTCATGTTAATTAAGGAATCCTCTTGCTGAATCAGTCCACAAGCCCCTCATACAGTGGAGATGTAGCAAAGGTTCGGGCTGGTCAGGAGAAAACCGAGAACAAAGCAACCTGATTTTCTTTACATCTAAGGGGAACCCTAATATGAACTCTTCTCTAGCTAAGTCACTCAGTTTCTCTTTACCACTAGTAAAGTTGGAATAATATTAAATCTTGAATTTCTGAAGTTGGAGAGCAAATTCAGCCAAGCACTCAATGGACCTAACTGGACATACAACTGAGAATTTGTTACCACTTGAATTTCAAAAACCTTAAGACCAAGATATTTGTCAATAATCATTAACATTGTTTAAAGTATGGCCCATAAGTTCTTTATGTTCAAATAAAATATTTCCTGCTAAACTCTCTGTAGAATAAGTCTGACCTTCACAGAAAAGGGGAGCAAGTAGAACATTCTTATAAAAACTCTTTTCCTCTCTCTTTTCTTCTCCCCACAAAGTAACTCCCTTCATCCTTAAAACTCATATAACACATATCCTACTCAATCGTTTAATCATATTGGACTCCTTCAGCTTTTTCCATGTTTGCTGTCTCTCCATTTCTTTCTTGTGCTGTGAAATCACTTCTAGAACCATCACTTTAATAATGCCACTGATAAGTAAATGACATTATTAGTCTCAGAATCAAACATGGTAGAGGAAGTAACACTTGTCCAAAGACTCTAGTTTTAGTCTTTGCTCTCCCGTTAACTGGCTCCATGGCCTTGGGTAGGTGATACACATTTTCTGAAACTCTCTTTCCTCTATTGTAAAATAGGAGGAAAGAGGATTGATTTCTATTTCACCTCTCAGCTTGAACAGTCTGCGAATATTTTCAAAGATGAGTCTTGGTAGATGTTTTGTTGAGTCAAGTTTTGTTTTGTAAATTATACTGTGTCTGCGAAGTATTAATTAGTGTGCTTAGTCTGTCTTGTGCCACTAATAACTGTCTTCATCATAAATGATCATTATTTTGGAAGTTGGAATACTTCCAGCAAGTTGGTGGCTTTACCACTTCAATTTCAAGGAGCAGGTGTTTTTTTCTGAATTGGTGCTGGTCTGTCCAGGAAGGAAAACTGGATGAAGTTTGAAGCCTAGAAGGGTCTAGAATCTCCTCTTTGCAGAGCTAGAGGTGGCTTGCAGAGGACTCAGTTTGTAGCTTGTACACAATTCCTTCTTAGCCCTTTTCCCTGACTTTTTAACTGCCGAGTTGGGCAAAAAATAGAAGCAACCGGTGCTTTGTGTCCACCTAGAGGAGTGGGGTAGGGAGGGTGGGAGGGAGGGAGACGCAAGAGGGAGGAGATATGGGGATATATGTATATGTATAGCTGATTCACTTTGTTATACAGCAGAAAATAACACACCATTGTAAAGCAATTATACTCCAATAAAGATGTTAAAAAAAAAAAATAGAAGCAACAATTTAGTCTTGGTCTCCATACCAGAACCAGATCATAACCATTTAGTGATAGATTGTAAATGTTACTAAGAAGCTCAAGCTAAGAGGGCAACTGGTGCCGTTGTATGTGGGGTATGGAATATATTTTGAAGTTTCAAAGAGGAGGCAAATGTTAGAATATAGAGGATAAAATATATCCTGTCAATAGTGATGGCATCACTAAATCCCATACACATCTTGGAAATGATCACAACATCAAGGCCTGTGATTTAAGATGAGATTACATGTCAGATCATAAGCCAAGTCACATATTCATCTCACTTTTTCCCCAAAGAGTGACCATGACATAAGAAGGAATTGATATTGTGATTCCCAAGTTGTCCTTAAGATGGAGATACTGAGGCCACAAAATTTCAGTCTCAGAAATTCAGAAAGAAGTTAATTAGATATTTGGGAACACTTCCCCACATGAGAGAATTGTGATTTGCTTTACGTATCCATTTTAAAGAAATTCAAAGCTGTTTATCAGAAACAAGGATTTTTTTAAAAAATTTCATTTAATAGTTGTAAAAGAATAATAATTTGAATAGTCTTTCCTCCTCAGAGACACATACTTGGTCCTTTAGGGTAAGATCCTTTTTCTTTTTTCTTTTTAAACAACTGATTATCAACTTATTAAAAATGTTGATTTAAGCATCTGCGATGGTGACTTCAACCTCGACTCCTGGCTCAATACTGATGGAAGTGCTCTGCTTGACAATCTCAGAGGGACTGTACAGGTCAATGAGTCGCTTGTGGATCCTCATCTGAAAACGATCCCAAGTCTTAGAACCTTCACCGCAAGTTTTCCTTGTAGTTATTCTCAGAGTCTTGGTAGGTATGTGTCCATTTGTTGCCAAATTAAGCTCCAAGACATTACTTCCTGACCTAGGTACCGTTAATAACAGTTCATAATTAATTTATTTTATTGTTAATGAATGTTAATTAATTTTAATTATGTATATTGTTATTAATTACATTATCGTTAATACATTATTGTTAATTAATAATGCACTATCTAATAAGTGAAATAATTCACAAATAACTTAAAAAAACTCAAAAAACAAGGGAGGAGTTTTCTAGAATTGCATCAAATACTATAGAAATGATTGATGATTTTTGTCCAACTGATGGATGATCAGATTGATCCATTTTTACATTACAATTCTAAATCTTCTGAGGTAGAAGCCACTATATCATTAATTAAGTTATTCGGGTATATTTCCCCAAATCTTATCTGTTCTTTTCCAATATAAGTGATACTCCTTAAAAGTTATTTCTGTGGGGCTTCCCTGGTGGCGCAGTGGTTGAGAGCCTGCCTGCTAATGCAGGAGACACGGGTTCGAGCCGTGGTCTGGGAAGATCCCACATGCCGCGGAGTGGCTGGGCCCTTGAGCCACAATTACTGAGCCTGCGCGTCTGGAGCCTGTGCTCCGCAACGAGAGGCCGCGATAGTGAGAGGCCCGCGCACCGCGATGAAGAGTGGCCCCCGCTTGTCACAACTAGAGAAAGCCCTCGCACAGAAACGAAGACCCAACACAGCCATAAATAAATAAATAAATTAAAAAAAAAAAAAAAAAAAAGTTATTTCTGTGAAATATTTTAGACACAAAAGATATAGAAGGAAATGTAACAAATACTTTGTTCCTTGCCTCTAAGCTTAAAAAATAATACATCACAGCTACAATTGAAGAAGCTCTGTGTACTCTTCCTTATGCCATTCCCTTCCTTCTCCTACCATCAAACACCCATCCTGTGCATGTTTTTATACCTTTACTACATGTTAATGTATCCCTAAAATATTTGCCACTGTTTTAAATGTTCTAAAACTTTGTACAAATGGCATCATACTCTATGTGTCACCAACTTATTTTTATTAGTTTAACATTGTGTGTTTGAGATTTATCCATATTGATATATGTCATTTTGTTTATTCATTTAAGCTGCTAGGTAGTATGAATTTACCTTAATTTATTTATTCATTCTCCTCTTTATGGATATTAAAATTTTTTCTATTTTCACTTACAAACAGTGCTACAATGAGTATTCTTATATACGTAACTTGTGCAAGAGTTTCTTTAGGGTATACATCTAGGAGTAGAACTTCAAGAACTCTGAGTTGGTATCTTCAACTTTATTAATATTACCAAATTGCCCTCTCAAGTGTAAATTACCCCCATTTACACTCCCACCAGCCGTGTGTGGTTCCCCCCAACCCCACCTTTTCTCATCGCTTGCGCTGTCCAGCATTTTCATATTTGCCATTTTATAAATGTGAAAAGACATTTGACTGGGTTTTCATTTACATCTCTCTCCAGCTCTTCTCTTTAGGAGAATATAGGCCCAAGCATAAGATATTCTGAAAGTTTTTGTCTTCACCATCCCACTCCCCATCCTTCATTCTGCTGGGAAACTCTGAGAACTTACGTATCAGGGGACACTTCTGATGTTTCCTTCCATGTGGAGGTGTGACAGTTATGACCTCTCCTCCTCAGTGTTAAGTAAGAAACTGTGAAGGGTCTGAGATTTTACCCTACTTGGAAGCTAACAAGTTAGCCTGCCATCGTTTTATATACATAAACTGACAGAAGACACAAGACCCCTGGGTCAGAGAAACAGACCATTTATGACTCACAGCACGACTCCTGTCTGATAGAATTACTCAGTAAGTCATATACACAACGCTGTGCACTAAAGCTGCCCACCATCACCTCTTGTTCCTTCATACCTAGGATAAATTTCAACTTCATGACCAGTATTGTAATCTCTGCTTTCCTAGATAATTAGGAGAAATCCACTATGGTGAAACTTGTTCCTTTTTATCTCTACAAAAGCCATGTATATCAACGGAGAAAAATTTTAGTATAGTATTTTCAGTCCCTTGTTTTTAGTTTGGCCAATTACAAGCTCAGCATCATGGCATAGTGGACGCTGTCCAAACACAGTTTGATCTACTTTTGAACACCGATTCTGCCATTTTATACCTAGATGGCTTTGGGCAAGTTTCCTAATTTCTCTGAGATCCAAAGACCTCATCTGTACAGTAGTCATAAAATGCTTGCATCAAAGAGTTGACAGACTCGGGTGCGCTAGTGCAGGTAAAACACCTGATACATGATAAATACCTCAGTGTTAACAGTGATTATTATTCTAAAAGGCAACATCCTTTGGTGGAAGGTTGTTTATTTCCCTGAATTTAGCAAACACCCCTTGCCCTGATGTTATTCCATAATTATTGCTCCCAGGGATATTTTAGATTTGACAGAAAATAACCACTGCCTTTATTGGGTACCCACAGGCTAGATGTTTTTTTCAAGGTAGAAATTATGTTACACACTTTACAGATGAGGATATAAAGCAAGAGAAGTTAGGAAAATTGCCCACAGTCATAGAGTCAGTAAATGTTAGATCTAGGATTTGAACCCATGTCTGTTTACTTCTTAGCCCTGGGCTCCTGTTTATTTATCAATACAAATTAGGATGTATATATTTTAATAAAGCATCAGGATATTAGAGTATTTGACTCATTTTACTTAGTCATGAATATGAATATGAGTAAATACATTCACAGTTTTGGGATAGAAATGATGCCAAAGTCTCTTGTGATTTTTCTTTACCAGGGAAGTGTAGCTCTACTAAACACACACAAAGTGTCCAAGCTTCCTATGTGAGTTTGGTAGTTAGCAAAGCCTCTTGAGAAAATGAAACAACCAAAAATCAGTAATGTTTTTAAGATATTTCCTTTTTTACCACTTAACTAAAAGTATTTTGAAAATCCAGTCACAATTTTAAGGAAGTTTCTCCAACACAGAGAACAATCCCAGGCCAGACACCCTTGAACTCAGGCACCTTACAACCAACTTCCTTTATGCTTTTCATTTTTTACCATCCTTCTGCTGAGCAGTAAAATGAGTGAGCAATACAGGAATATCAGAATTTTTAGTGTTTTCCTATTCCGTTGGAAGGCTTTATCTGATCTGAGCGATGCTTTAACTATGTTAACACAGAAATACAGCCTCAATGTCGGTGGCTTAAATGTAAAGAACCATGCTTAGGATGGAATGACATGTTTAACTTCTGTCTTTCTCATAATCTAAAGACTTATTTCAAGTTATACAATCAGAAAAATCAGTGTTTAAACTCTAAAGGACTATTAAGTTCAGAAATCTCCCCTCCAAAGTCCTTCATGTTTCACCAGGTCATTATTTTAATATGCAATTAAAGCTCTGTAATGCCACAACTGATGATGGGAGACTTTCTGTGGGATTAGTCAACCCACATTTAGCCTTCCATCCTTTGCTTCCAGATTGAGCAGAATCTTGCAGTTTCACCCCATCTCTGCCTGTCTGTGTATTCCTCCAGTTGATATTTAAAGTTAGTTTCAGAATAAATAATTATAAGCACCTATCTGTGTCATCACTCATACTATACATTTTCTTCTTTCAAAAATTCTTTCTCCTTGATGCTCAGATTGCTTTGCCAGAAAACCTCCAAATAAATGCCTAGAAATAGGAACTCCCTGAGAAAGGGATCTCCACTCTAAACCAAACTGGACTACCTATGAATGCATCAGGAGGCAACCCATTTCCGTAGCTACTTAAGGTATGTATAAAGCCTACAGCAATTATGCACTTTCATTTTAGGCAGCCTCTTAGACTTAACTTTTAATTACTTCCTAGGAATGAGTGCCTCTACCCAATTCACTTAAGCAGATGTAACTACAACGGCCAAAAACACTGTTGACTGGTGTCCTCCAGAGAACTGTTCATTACCTGTCATTAAATGTTTTAAAAGTTTGCATAATTGATCCAGCCAATAAGTCATCATTGATTTATGGGGTTCTGTGCTGAAGAGTTGCTCTTTAAAAATTCATAACACTGGTATGTGTCTTTACAATCCATTAGCTGTTTACGTACCCACAGCCTTAGCATTGATTGACCTTGGACTGAGATTCTCATGGACTTCTTTTTTTTGCAAGTCCTCAGTATAGAAAAGCAATACTTCAGCCTTCTCCCTTGACAGCTATACTTTGATTTTTTTCCCCCTCCATCAAAACAGAAACTTTACTTGAAATGATGAATAAAGCATATTCCATAAACAGCTCTTCACTATTATTTAAGCTTATGGGCTGCGTTGTGTGAATCTCCTTTCCCTGCCATCAGATTCAAGTGTGTAAATGTTCTAAAAGGCTTTGAAAGTTTTATGATGATTTCAGGGGATGGAAGAGTAATAGCTGAAGAGTGAAGCTATTAGTTTTAATATTTATATTGAGTGCTCTGAAACATTAATGTGACAAGATGTAAGATCAGTGCAGTGGGATATATTTACTTCACAACCATTGCCACGTGACCAAAAAAACGCATGTATGTGTATATTTGTGTGTGTGTGTGTCTGTGTGTGCATGTTTATTTGCTAAAACTTTTGAGACCAAGGTTCAAACGTTGTTTGCACGTTATTATTTTTTCTTTTTCATGAGATTTAAAGTTCTGATTGACGAATACGTTAGGTTTTCTTGAACTTGAGCTATTTTTAGGAAGCAGGAATCGGCTGCCAGACAAAGGTTGATACATGGGTTTGTTAATTTGTGTGGGTCTGCATTCGAACAGTACTCTGAGCCCACCATGGTGAATACCATCCACCAGATTGTAACACTTTCTCCTGCCTTCACTTCCAACTGTGTCTTGGGGAATCTAAAGAGTGATGATTACAAATCTGGACTGAGAGGACTTCATAATGAGAGCCACTCCTGGCGATTTCATATGGAAAAGAAATGAGGCAAGGAAGTTTTGAGCTCTGGACTCTGTCAGTTCTGGATTCAGCCTCAGCTCCACCCCAACAGGCTTTGTGACCTTGTGCCTGTCTCTCTACATTTTCAAGTTTGATTATTGATTTTTAAAAGGGGAATAATAATTTACCAATTCACATACTTCTTGCAGTGATTAAAAGAGATAATCCCTGTAAAGACCTGGCACAGTAAATATTCCTGAGTATTATTCCCACAATCAAATGAGCAAATACCTTCAGAGTACCTGTAATGTGCAAGGCACTGAATTTTCACCAATTACTAGATTTTTAAAGTATGATATATGGTTCTCATTTTCAAGATATTAACCATCTATTGGGAAACCAAGAACATTTGCCCAACTTAAATCTCAAAACAAAAGCAGAAGTGTTGTTCTAGAACTAGAGCAGACCTAAAAGGCCCGAGTTTAAGTCTAAGCCCTGCCATTTTCTGCCTGTACAGCACCAGGCTTGTCAGTCTCTCTGAGACTCTATTTGCTCACATGTGAGGTAAGGGTATTGATACTTCACCTCACATAGTGACCATGAAGATTCAAGAACATAACGTTAATAATGTTTGTGGTAAATGGTAAGCTACTAAATATGTGGTATATTCAGACAATTCCAAGTTTGGAGAGTTTAGACAAACCTAAATGACCAGATGACTTCCTAGCTATTTTTGGATGTCCATAGCAATGAAGGCATTCATCATGACATAAATGAGACAGAGAGTAGGTAATGATAAAGATCAGTGAAGGAAGACCTTGCTTTATGCTGGGTGATCATGGCAGAGTGGGACTGGACCGGACATATAAGGTCAATTTCAACATCAATAGGCAAAGAAAAGTAATTAACTGTGAGAGTAGTCAAAATGCGATGAGTAAAAGGAACAAAAAGCAAAGGAAGAAAAGCCAAGGTCCACGGGGAAGGTAGAAGTATGGTGTGGGCATGGGCGCTAAACTGTGGGAGCTAAAGTTACAAAAGTGATCTAGGGAAGATGGCAGCGCCTGGAGCGCCAGGATAGAGTTGTTATTTTGACCCTGTAGCCCAGTGGGGTTTTTTTCTTTCCTATTTTAAAAAAGCAGTATAATATTTTAATAAAAGTTAAATTTTTATTTTTTAATCTAAGTAAAATATATCCATAGTTTAAGGCAGCAGTTTTTAACCTTGGATGTATATCAAAATCACTTGGGGAGCTTTTATAAATTCAATACCCAGGCCTCACCCCAGACTAATTAAATCAGATTCTCTTAGGGTGGGACCGAGACATCAATCAGCATTTTTAAAGCTCCCAGGTGATTCTGGTGCAACCAAGGTTGAGAACCACTGGTTTAAAGTGTTCATTTTGCACTACAACGAAAAAGAGCTATTCCTCTGCTCCATTCCACCCCTCCACTTGACCTCATAGTATAAAACCATAACTTGTCTCTTCTGTTTTCCATATATTAGTCTCTTGTATTTCGAAGGTTTCCCTCAGATCCATAGGAATCCTTGACCCTCTGTTCGTGTTTAAGAATGAGATACTAAAAAAATTATGGAAAATTCCTTTGCGTGGATTTTGAATGGCTTATGGAAGATTCCTTCACAATTGTTGGGCTTTATCATAGGTAAGTGGTGAGCTAGCTTTTTAGTTGAAGGAACTTCATATGTCAACATTCATAAGCCTTTTCTCTGGGATTCTTCATTTTCTTAAGAGAAGACTCCTCCAGACTCCTGCCTGGGCACTTTGTATGACTTGGTTCCTCTATTCTGTGAACGGGGCAGGGGAAGGATGCCAAGGTCCCGCTAGTCAATAGGCCAACTGTCACTTAATGCCCTTATTTTTTGCCTTTGCACCTCATCCTTTGCCCTCTGATGTGGCCATGTTCCCCAAACCAGAGCCTCCTTGGCTCAGCTTTTCTAGAGATTAAATTTCTGTTTTCTGAGGTAAATGTAGGGGAGGTTGGTGAATTGTGGGAGGTGGGGGGAAGGTAGAGGCGAGGAGTAGAATCTGGCTGTTCTGGACTGTGCAGTGGTCCTGGGAGTTCAAAAGTTTCATATCCTAACTCACCTTCCACTAATTCTCCTGATTTCTGCTCTGTCTCCTGATTTCCTCACCCCATTAGGTGGTACCTGATGTCCAATCTTGATTTTTTTCCTGGGGTTTTATTGGCTGAATCTGCTCATTTCTTATTGGTATTTATCCTCTGCAAGCCCTTGTATTTTAACTTCCTCTGCTCTGCTGAATCATTTACCACTCTCCATCTACTTCCGGTCTTCCAAAAATATCTTAGCCTTTCTTGTCTGTTGTCCCCTTTCCTGCTTCTTTGACCCTGTGGGTTTATATAATTTTGGTTTTGTTCTTTGAATATTATTTTAATGGAAATAAAATAAAGAGAAACACATGTGGTCAATCTGCCACGTCTAAACAGAAGTCCCAGAGGAATGGGGGGGAAAAGTTGTGATTGTTTTGATAAATATTGTGCAGAACTATTAAAAAAAAGTTGGAAACGGAGTCTATTCCATGTAAATGAGGGGTAGAGATCCCCTTCCCATCTTCTCCCTTTTCCTTCAAACCCAAACAAATTCTGAGAATACAGATGGAAGAAAGTCCTACTGTAAACAGGGAGTGGTCAGAGGTGAAGACCGTGGTCTCCAAATGCTTCCCTTCTGGGTCTTTTTGCCAAAATATGGAGTGACCAAGGAGCCATGAGGGAGTTGTCTTGTTTCCTGCTATGATTTGCCATGGTCTTTTTGCAGATTGCTGTTACTCAACAAAAATTCCTTAAGTACTTTATTCCTAGGGATGATTAAGATTGCCTGGGGGACACAAAAATCAACAAAATAGCCTCTATGCTCAAGGAACTGATAAGCCAGTGGGGAGGCTGGTGAGAGAGTGGCTGTCACATCACACGCCCTTTCAAAAGCTCTGTCCCATCTCACACATCCTCCAGCGCTGAGAGGGCCTCCTATCAGTCTCCAACTTCACCTCTTCATTATCAAAAAGCACGAATCTCAGGAAGTTTTGCCCAGGGATATTCACAGAGGGCGCAAACTAATGGTGAACAGGTGGGTGCTGCCCCTACAATGCAACCAAGCTCCGATGCCAACTGCCCCCCACAGCTCCCCGGCCTCAGCAGAGACCTTGAAGGATGGATGCTCTAGGCCAATGGCAATTCATATCCTCATATGCAATAAGTATTGCTCAGGTCTCAAATTCAAAGCGGGAAATATGTATCATCAGGTGAAAGTCTTGATGAGCACATTCTCTTTTTTAAGTTCTTTTCTATCCTCTCTGTCTTCCCCTACATGCCTACTCATCCCTTCCTTATTTAAAGGATTCACTTTAAGCGCCATCCCAAATGCTCACATGGAGGCAAATAAATATGCTTTGTTTGTCCCCAGCTATGAGTCCTCTAATGTAAAGGTTACATGGCAAATATTTTCTATCCCAAATGTCAGAACAATCATGGACTTCCCTGAGGGGACTGTTTTTCAAAAACTCTGTGAAATCAGGTTGGCAAGCCAGGAAGGACGGAACGCTGCCACCACACGTATCCCTTGAAAAACCCCAGTAAATGGCATACTCACAGTCTGCACAGTAACACTTGGGAACACTCCAAGCTAGGGCTCCTGGGGGCTCAGGAGGCATCATGGGTGGCAGGTCCAAACACCTACCCCCCCACTCCCAGTCAAGCCTGTGGCCCCTCACACTGTCGGCCCATTTTTTCTGACAAATCTCCAGACGTACACATCTCAGTCACAAGGAATAATTAGGCTTAAAAAACTTTCTGTGGGAAAAACTCCCACACCTTTGTAGGTTTGTCCTGGGGATACCAAGCTCCACTACGCAAATATAATAGTATCAGCAGCTTTCTTGCGTGTGCCCTTCCCTCTGTGGACTTCCAAAGTGCTGTACCCACCATGGGAGAATTCTGGCACAGTAATTCAGGTTGGTGGGCAGACTCTGACAACCTTTTCACAGATCCTGCTTCTCCCTTCTTAGTAAGGGGACAGGAGGAAGACAGAAAGGAGAAGAGAAGATGTGAGAAAGTTATTAACTTGGCCCCAGACTTCCCTTCCCTCTGTCTGACTCAGGTTTTGGGATCTTGTCTGCTTACCTGATCTCCTTTCCTGAGTGTTCTGAAAAAGGAAGTGTAAAAGTCATACTGGAAGATTCTATAGAGAAAATCAATAAGAATAAAAGGAAAACTGCACCCCGCAAGGGGCTGTATGAAATGAAGGAAATGTGGCATACTGGGAAAGATTGTATGAGAGGGATCCTGGAGAAGAGAAGTGATATAAAGATAAACATAGGGACAATCAATATTTTTCAGGACTAAGTGAGTGAGAAATTCCTCCAAGTTCCCTTGAGCCAAACAATGGAAGACAATGGGTGATGTGACCATACTTTGCTTTGGTCTGTGTACTTGAACATCCTTCAATGACTGAGATACACAGAGAAGATCTGAATTTTTATTGGCACTATAATTCTTTAACTATGACACATTGCAGAAGCTTTCTAAGCCTGCCCAGAGAGTAGCTCTGTACAAACTTGACCTATCCACTTGTCTCTTCTGTAACCTCCAGTGATATTTTGTCCTATTCAGCTACTTCCTGTAGCTTAGCCTTCTAGGCTATCTTCCCCTTCTCTTCCTCAGGAAATGCATCCTTGACCTTGAATGGATGCTATCCAGAGTACTCACTGAACCGAACATTAACCAATAAATGGAGAATAATGTTTGAACCAATGAAAAGATAAGGACTCTTTGATTGATATGCTTGATATCTTTTGTCTGCCCTTCCAGATTTACCTTTCTCCACCCTGGTCTAGGCCCCTGGGGGCTGACTTGCATGGCCTGATTAATGAAACACCTTGCTCTGACTTCCAGTTGAGTTTGGCCAACGGGAAGCACCAGAAGGAGACCTAGGGATAGGAGTTGAGGCTGGTTGTTCATTCCCCAAACTCACTTCCTGCTCTCCAGGAGTGTTCCTCAACCAAAGACGCAGCCTCAGTCTGGAGACCCTCTCCACCAGCTCTCCTTCCTGGGCTATGATAACCATTCCTCCCCTTGGGCATTCAGGCTTGGAGTTCACTAGCTCTGGAGCTCGGTGCTACCCCTTATGGGTTTTCCCGGCTCCTCACCCACATCCTTGTCAATAGTGTCATTATTAGACTCTCTTCAAATTGTCCAATTCGAGCCTGCCATCTGTTTGCTGCTGGGACCCTGACTGACAAACTTGGCAGGATGAAATTTAGCCCACCCAGAGGTGAAAATAAAATAATGTGTATTTATTAAGCAATTATAAGATAAACATAGGCTGAGAAAAAAAATCTCGTTAGACTTAAGATATATAAGAAAACATTAAATTATAACAAATAAATCATATCAATAGTATGGGTTTCCTATACCTAGGAAGCTCATGATTCCAATCACTGTATTACAAGAAAGGCTGTTAAAAATCTTATACAATCATCTTTCTTTTTAAATTTCTAAAAGAAAAAAAAAAAACCCAAAACAATGTTTTCAACAAAAGAGCTGAGAAGGGTATAATTTAAGCCTAATAGACTGAGATGAGAAGGATGTAGCTGGGATAAGTAAAAATTATAAAGAAAATAAAAATGAAATAGAAGAATTAAGATCTGCAGTAGTAGAAGCAGTAAAAAGCAGAATTGTCATTGAATAAAATCAAGTCAGTGGTTGCAAAGAATTCACTTGAAGAGCTTTATCATAACACAGAGGAAATGTATGCAGAGAATCAGCCAAAGATCAGCTGAGATCTAAGTGAAGTTACTAAACAGCTGACATACAAGATAAATATTCAATAAGCAAAGTTTTCTAATATATCAGAATAATTACTTAGAAAATATAATAGGAAAAGATTCCATTCATGTTAAAGATATAAATTAATATTAATATATTTGTTTATATTAATCACAAATTGATGTATGGGGTTGTATGAAGAAAACTACAGAGCTTTATTTAGTTATAACAAACAATAGAATGACGTTATTTTAGTGGATAGGAAAACTCACTATTGTAAAAATATCAATTATTCCCAAATTAATGTGGAAGTTTAAGTGCAATAATAATCAAAAGCCTCATGGGACTTTTGTTTGGTGTGGCATGGAGAAGGGCAAGTACTTGACAAAGGATTCTGTATTTATATAAGAAAATGTGCCAAAAAAAAAAGCAAACACAAAGAAAATTTTGAAAAACAAGCTCAAAGGAAAAAGACTGTTATACTATAAAGTTATAATAATTAAAACATTGTATTACTTTTACAATAATGTAAAATAATGGAAAGGGGCAATACATGAAATAGAATGGATATTCCAGACATAACAATCTCTATAATATATAATGAGATGGTACCATAAATCAATGGACAGAAGAAAGATTATTCAATAATTGGTACTGAAACAAGTGGATACATTTTGGAAAAAATATGTTCAATTTTACCTCACCTACCTACACCAAAACCAATTCTAAATGGATTAAAGAACTACACTTTAAAAATTATACCATTAAAAGCTAGAAAAAAGTATAAGGTCCTGGATTGAGAAAGAATTTTCTATGTAAATACAATGGAATATTACTCAGCCATAAAAAGGAACGAAATTGGGTCATTTGTAGAGATGTGGATGGAACTGGAGTCTGTCATACAGAGTGAAGTAAGTCAGAAAGAGAAAAACAAATATCATATATTAACGCATATATGTGGAATCTAGAAAAATGGTACAGATGAACCTATTTTCAGGACAGGAATAGAGACGCAGACATAGGGAATGGACACGTGGACACGTCAGGGGGTGGGATGAATTGGCAGATTGGGACTGACGTATGTGCGCTGCCATGTGTAAAACAGATAGCTAGTGGGAACCTGCTGTATGCCACAGGGAGCTCAGCTCGGTGCTCTGTGATGACCTAGATGGGTGGGATGGGGGGGGGGAGGGAGATCCAAGAGGGAGGGGATATATGTATACATATAGTTGATTCACTTTGTTATACAGCAGAAACTAACACAACATTGTAAAGCAATTATACTGCAATAAAAAAAAGTTATGAAAGAAGTCATAAAGAAATACTTCATTAGTTTTAAAATCAACTTCTATATAACATAAGGTATTAGAGTTCAGGTAAGATATTAGAGTAACTGCTGTAAGAAAAGTCAACAATATAATTGCTTAAAGGACAAAGCGTTTTATGTGCTCTCACATAAGTGTCCAAGATGTGTCACTCAGGTTCATCCAGTTTATCTCAAATTCCTTGCTCTGCCATCTTCTAAGGCATTGTTGCCTGTGGTTAAAGCTGAGCTTGTGCCACATCTGGATCTCCATCTGGAGAAACAGGGGAAAGAGCAGGAAGGAAGTATTTCCACCATCTTAAAGACCTGGCCAGACAATGGCAACCATCACTTCGGCTCACATTCCATTCTGGCTCCATTTAACTTTAAGAGGGGTAGAATATATAGTCCCTAGCTAGGTAGCCACATATCCAGCTATACTGAACTATGAAAAAGGGGAGAACAAATTTAGGTGGAAAATAGCAGTATCCACCACACCATCATAAAGACAACTGAAAGGCAGAGAGAAAACTAAGAAAAAATCGTGCGCAAATATGGAAAAGCTTGTCATCATTATGACATAAAGAAGTCCATAGAGGAAATTCAAAAAGAACTAATGTACCCATAAAAAATGGACAAAAGACCTAAACAAACAATATAAATATCCCATAAACATGAAAATTAGCATTGGTTGTAACAAAGGAATTTCAATGGAAATGATTAAATGCCATTGTTTATCAATCCATTTGTCAAGATCTTTCTTAATGATCATTCTCAGTGCTGGCAGTGTGGTGAGACCACTTTGTTGGAGTATAAATATCAGAGCATTCAGCATTTGTAAAATATAATATATACCAAGAGTTCAACCATGCTCTTCTCCTGGAACCCTGAATCCATGTTAAGAATCTACCCTAAGGAAATAACCCAAGAAATGGTCAAAGAGGTGTGTACAAATATGTTCACTCTAGCACAAACAGTTGTAAATAACCTAAATGTCTGACAATAAGAATGGTTAAGTAAAGTACGTGTAGGGAGAGCACTGCTGCTGTCTTCATGTCCGCATCTCACCTATAGACAACTTCTTTCCACATCCCCATTTAGGAAGTGCTGGCAAGGAGAATATATTAAATTTCTTCAATCCTTATTTGTTTCTTTCCCAGAGAAAAATAGCTTATTTGCTTTCAGAGAGCGTCATATCAATGGGCCATATGCCACACAGATACAGTTGGCAGGAAACATCCTCTACCCTCTCACACTCAGGATTCTTAGGAAAGTCCAGGCGTCCATCTCCGCTTCCTCATAAGTGGTGTGATCTGTCTCAGAATCAAGACCCTCAGTCTCCCAGATTCTCCCAGATTCCATGGAAGTGACTAGTTAAGTGTCTCAGAATTCACTTTATAAACTCAATTATTCAGACAGAAGCATCCAATGTTAGGAGACGGGGTGGAGCAAGGGGGCAGTTCTCAGACCCTACTCTCTTTCTCCAAGCTAACTTCTCTGGGAAGTTCCAAATTCTGGGAATTACTAGGCCTTCATTGATAAGGGTATTTTGTTCCCTACATGGCTCCCTATCCCCATTTTCTACTGGTTAAAACATGGGAGGAGTAGCAGCCTAAACCTCCAATGCTAGGGGATATCTATAAGTGAAATAATATCCATTTTGTTTGAGAATTATGTTTATTTTTACAGGAAAATGCTATATGATATCAAATGGAAAGGCAAGTAACTCAGACCTCATTTCAACAATATGGAAAGCCAAAATATAATATCTTTGCAGGAAAAGGCATATAAAAATGCCAGATAATTCTTTTTTTAATCTTTTCAAGCTTAGCTGAACTGGAATGAGAATTAGTGAAGTCCTCAGGTCATAATGGACAGAAAAAGGGAAGTACCCGATGAAGCTGGTCGCTTCGGCTTTAATAGGCTATCGGTGGATTAAAGGACAAAAAGCTTAGACCACATACAAGGTAGGAGTTGTATCAGAGACCCTACCGCATAAAGCTGGGACCACAAAAGGCAACTCTTTGGATGGGTAAACATGGAAAATTTCTGCTGCCACCCATAAGGAGGTAATTAAGAAAAATTTCCAATCTCGGCCTTGGCTTGTAGGGAGCAGACAAAGCAGCACTTTGTAACTGCAAGCCAGTCTTCACATGGGTTTGGGGCTGGAATTCGTATGATGGCCCCAAATACCTAAGTCATGAATTTGGGTTAAAGTGTTCCCAAGCATCTGGCGGAATCACATACTAATCCTCTCTGGAGAATCATACCACAGAAAAAAGTTCCAGGATCACGGATCATGAGCTCTCTCTCTCTCTGTCTTTCTCTCTCTCTCTCTGTCTTTCTCTCTCTCTCATACACACACACACACACACACACACACAGGTGCACACGTGCACGCACAGACATGCACATATTTGAGGTATCGAGCCACCGTGAAAAATTGCTCATAGAAACAGAAATCAGGCAATTAGATTTGCAAAGATGGTGGATATTCAGATAACCAGATGCAGAATATAAGTTTAACATTTTTAAATAAATAAAAGGAATGAATTAAAGCAAGACTAAGGAATAAGAGACTATGAAAAATGAACAGGCAGGCAGATAAGACAAAAGAGAAACAAAATTTCTAGAAATTAAAAAACACAGTGAATACAGTTAGAAATTTAATGAATGGATTAAAAAGCAGATTAGACACACAGTAATTCCAATCTCAGGAATTTATCATAAAGAAACAAATTAACAGAAGTTAAAAAAATCTATCATAGATATGCTCACTGTGGCAATGTCTACAAAGAAAAGCATGGGAATAATCTTTATGGTTAAAGATCTTACATGGTTAAAGATAGCAAATCTTTAAAAATGCTTTCATTAACTAAACATTTGTTAAGCTTTTAAAAAAAGCGAATTAGACATATCTGAATTACTGAATTAATCAGAGACAACTTGTGTTAATATCTTCTAGTAATATCTACAAGTATGTTTTTATATTATGATTTAGTATTATGTTTTATATTATGATATAATATGTTTTATATTATGCTTTAGTAGAGACATGAATGTCTATATAATTAGCCTTTGATTTCAATTTGCAAAGCACTTTTACTTATAAAATGACATTACCCTGACAATAATCCCATGGAATTTTTAGACTAGACATTAATTCCCCAAATAGATTGTAAATTCATTGAAAGCAGGGGCTGAAATGTATTTTTGGCCTTCCACAAATAATTACATGCAATCGACAGATATTGTATCTGTTGAATAAATATAGTTAAATCCATTCAGTGCTTCTCTAATCTGTAATGCATTTGAACAAAATATCCACTCTTTCTTTAAAAATCTTTCTCCAGCTTGAAAGTATTTCTTTTTCACAAGTGATTTTGAAATCCCAAAATTGAAGTTTCTAGAAAGGAAACAACACGTGTAAAGACCATTTAATTGGGTACCTAGAGACCCAGATCTGCCCTGATGTAGTTATTTGAACTTGGGCAAAGGAAGAAGTATAGTTGAATTAGGTAAATATTGATGGAGTGTCTGCCAAGTGCCAGACATTGTTTGGTAACTTACATATGTTATGATCTCAGCAGTCTTTTGAGAAAATGTCCCAAAGTGATCTTTTCTTGTGTAACACAATGTGTAAAAGAATCATCACTTACTAGGTGCTGTATTTTGTGTCAGGCACTGTGCCAGTTCCTTGACATACATTTTTATCCTCAGTAGTTAACCAATTGCTGCAGCATTTACATGACATTTTCTCATAGAAATCTCTCCTGCAAGCAGTAGTGTGCCAATGGAATAACCCCTCAAGTCTGCTGTGCCTCAAATGCTTCTTCAAGATCCATGGTAGGAAGAGGGACCATAATGAAGAGAAAGTCCAACCAGCCTTCCCCCACAGCTTGCATTAGAGGGGAATAGGGGGCTGATACGTCTACTCCCCAAAATACCAGTGGGGAGTAGCAGCTCAGTGGAGACAGCAGGAATTACAGACCAAAGTCCACTATTGTAAGAACCTGTAAGGGATCTGCAACCTTTTGCTCACCTTTTGTTTTAACTTCATTTGTGGAAATCATCTCATACAATTAGGCTCTACCAGAGCTTGCTGGAAAAACCCAAATAAGTCACTCAAGAAAATAAAATCTAACATAGATTGAGGTGATCAAGAACAATTTGAAACCCAAGCCAGGATCATAGCAGGAGTCCAGCTGGCCTAGGATATGGAAGGAACAGAACAACGAAGTCCAAGTGGACACAACCCTCCCATCCCCAGAAATATAGATGACAGCTTTAAAAAGAGTAATAACAATAGCAAACGTCTATATGGTGCTTACTTTATGCCAGGCACTGTATATATATATATATATATATATCCATATATCTTCTCTATTTAATCCTTTTTGGTGAGGGTCATTGTTAGTCCCAATTTTTAGATGAGGGCACGTCTACTAATATCACAGGTACCCCATGGCAAAGCCAGAGTTCAAGTGCAGGCGATCTGGCTTCAGAGTCCAAGCTCTTCCTCGCTAGCTCCATCACCTTTCGCATACTAATCAGACACTCTTATTCCAGGGGTGTACAGAGGTCTTTGGTGACTAAGAAATACATACGTGACACATGTATTCCACGTTAGTTGCACAGTGCTCATAGACTGAGAATTCCCAGGAGACTTCAGTCTGCAGAACTTTTTCACCTCACTTGCACGGTAGACCTGGGCGAGTGTGACTCCCAGTAAAGAGCTCAGCTTCTGTGTATGCCGGATCAGCCCTGCACTCATTCATTCAGATACTGTCACAAACCAGGCAGAGCTCCGGTGCCAGCCTCTCCCATGCTCACACTGTGATCTGTACCTGAGGTTGCCTTCCCCTGAACCAAGCATCGGAAGCTGTGTGTCTGGCTTTTCTTTGACCCGTGGCTCCATGATAAGGAACCCTTTCCGGTGCAGCAGGAGTGGCAGAAGATCATTTCCTTTGTTTGCCTAGAGGTTTACCTCTCTTCTAGAAAATCCTCTTCCTCTATTCCCTTTGCCCCTTGGTCCTTTAAATCCCTCTAGGGCACACACCTCTGTTATGATCATGTGAGGTGAGGTCCATGGTTTCCAGCAAGAAGCAGCAGGAGAGCCCTTAAAATGTAGGGAATCTGTGAGCTTGTCTCAGATGATATGAAAAGAATGAGTAGCTGGGGAGGATTGGCTAATAGGTATTTGGAGGTGAGTGTGAAAATAATCAACCAGAGGTATGATTTGGGGAGGAAAGTGTACGATATACACATGGTAGGTGATAGAAGTAACTGAAGGAGAATAAAGCAGGGAGTTCCCAGACACTACTGGAAAATGGTTTGGGCTTGGGAAGGGGCCTGGAGGCCGAGGAGCCCAACAATCTCTTTACCCTCCACCCTCTCCTTTCTCTTCTGTCCCATCCACCTCTAAACCTCTTCTATTTTGGTGATCAGAGTATGGATTTAGGGCCAGATACTCAATACCAAGAAGCAGATTGACTCCTTCCCTCATGTTCTTTCAGCACTCAGAACCCATCTTACCATGAAGTTTGAGTGTTAAAATATAGTCACTTCTTAGGAGAAATCTATCTGGAAACAGAAATATAGTTGTCCACTAAGTGGAAATTGGACATCAAGCTGTTCCCTAATTCGAACCTGCTCATTTAAATTACGACGCACTACATTTCCAAGACACTTCTCAGTCTGCTCAGTCTGCAGTCAATGAGAACTACGTCTTACCATGCAAACTCCTCTGACGGTGGAGTTGAAGACGCTGAGTGTCAGAGACATTAAGTTTCGTCCCCACACTGCCTAGCTGCCTTCCGATGGAGAATGATGCTGTGAATCCCAAATAATGTCTGAAATGTTTACCCTCTTCTTCCATTCGTGGTCATGATTGATTTCAAACTAAGTGCTGGTGTCTGTCTCATTACATTGTCCTCTGAGTACTGTCAAGTTTGTTTTCAGAAGAAACTTTTCAATGTAATAGGCCTCAATAACAAAAAAAGAATGTCGATAGCCAGAAAGAGAAGCAAGGTGCATTACTATTGCATTGGCATCCTTCTTTAGAGATCAGGGAAAATATGACAAGCCGGACTCCTATTATTGTTACAGCATATTGCATTCAGCTAGGATGGAGCAGAGCTGTGAAAGTGTATCCTGAGGTATTTTCACTTCATGCATTTGGCATTGTTATTAGTTATTACATTTAAGATACATGGTCTGTTTACGCCTCATGTTTCCTCACAGAGAAAATGTTAACTGTGGAAAAAGAACATTTGATGTTACAAATTATCTAGTTTGCTAGTCTCATCTCCCTTTTAGTATGCAATTATTTGTTTAGCTTCCCTTAGCAAATGAAATTTCAAGGGCATTTCAAGGAATATAAATAATATAAAAAGGAAGTAGAGCCCCAAAGAATTTTTTTTTCCTCTTCTTCCTTTTTTTTTTTTTTTTTGTATTCAGGAACGGTCTTGAATCATGCATATGTATGAATCAACAAAATCAGGTTAGCTAAGAAATTGAAAATTGCACTCCACTAGAACATTTGTCTTGCTCTAGAGATCTTTGTTATGGATTTGAAGGACTAATAAAAAATCACCAGCATGACCAGAACAGATGTTTTTTATGGACTTGAGTTGTTAATAGTCTTTTTAGCTTCTCCTAAAGACTTCAGCAGTTTCCTCACTTGTCCTCAACACCTGAAACTCTGTTTACATTGTCCAAAATGGACACTAACAAGGTATATTTAAAATGTCATAAATTGAAATGGGGCTACTGGAGATTTTGACAAAGCAGAATAAAATTTAAAAGCAGCAAAGAGAGATAGATGCTAAATAGATAAATAGATCAGTGAATAAATATAAGATATAGGTATATAAGTAAAGATAGATTTTAGATAGATCAATACTTGAATGAAATGGACAGAACAAAAAATAATTAGCTCATCATCATTTTCTTCTTAAAGCAAGAGGTAACTCCTTTCTCCAGCAGAAATTACTAGGATCACAGGAAGCACAGAATAGAAAACTCAAAATGCTGCTCCTATGTTTACCTTGATGGTGTACCTGGAAGTGCTTTCACTGAGAATTAATATGCAATGTTTTTTCTTTCTAAGCCCTTACAAGCCACTCCCAGTGGAGGCCAAAATTGATCAATTTTGCAGAGACCAAAATAGGTAATAAACAGCAGCTAATAAGCTTCCTGGTGTCACTGGGACAACTGTTTGTTGCCATCTTCTTAAGCTGCATGAGTAGGTGCAAATGGGGCACCTGCCCCCAGCCTTGCCCTCTCCCTGCCCATCTCAGTTGGAGCACACCCCTGCTGGGCATGCCCAGTCCCATTCAGCTTAAGGCCATCTTGCCATCTGCTTCCTCAGTTTCTGGTGTTACCCACAATTTATTTTCCTCTCATTAATGAGTGATGATACAGGATAAGAGGCAGAATCAAGCCTACCAGTTTAGGACAATGTTGTGCACTTTCTTCTTCCCCCATTAATCACAAAGAGATATGCTGGTTTCAAAGCCAGCTCCCCGATTGTGAATTATGTAAACTTGAAAAAGCTTGTTGAGCTCTGAGCCTCAGTTTACTCCTCTGTAAGATCAAGGTGTATATTATCTCTCTCTCCAGATTGTTGTGAAGTAGAAATGCATAAGTCACATGAAAATACCTAAAATAGTATGTGGCACATAGTACACAGTCAATAAATGGTTATTACTACCATTCATTTATTCATTAATTCCACAAACATATTTTTGAGCTTTCCCCATGTATATGTTATTGATATGTGAAGTTATGAGGATATAGAAAAATAAGACAAGATGCTGACCTTTCAAAAAGCTCCTATTCTAGCAAAAGAAACAGACACGTAGTTAAATACCTACTGTCCATAGTACATAATCAAAATTTGTCCAAAAAGGCATATGTGTAATTAGAGTTTGAAAATAAGAAGAGAGAAAAAGAAGGTAGAAAAACTACTTCAAAAAATGATGAATGCATCTTTTTAAGTTTGATGAAAATCATCAACCCACAGATGCAAGAAAAACCTCAACCAAGCCCACGCAGGAAAATACAAAGAAAATTTTGCCAAGACATATATAGTTAAATTGCAGGAAAAACAAAGATAAAAAGAAAATCCTATAAGCATTCAGAGAAAAAAAGACACATTACAGGGGAACAACATTAAGACTGATTTCTGACTTCTGATTAGAAATAATCCAAGCCAGGAGACAGTGACTTACATCATTAAATTGCTGAGAGAACATAAAAACTTTTCAACTTAGAATTCTATATCCAGTGAAAATATGTTTCAAAACTGAAGATGAAATAAAGATATGTTCAGATAAACAAAAGTGGAGAGAAGTCACAGCCAGCAAATCCACACTGCAAGAGATGTTAAAGTTCTTCAGGCTAAAGGAAATAATACCAGAAGGAGAGACATATCTACAGGAGGAAATGAAGAACATAAGAAATGGTAAATTTGTGGGGAAATATGATAGACTATTGTTTTTCTTTAATTTCTTTAAAAGAGATAAATAATGAAGTACTGTGAGGTTAGTAACATATTAATAATACATGTCATATATTTAACAATAGTTGTGCAAAAGAAAGGGAGGGAGATAAATGGACGTATACTGTTATTAGTCTCTTACATTAAACATGACGTAATATAATATCAATTTAAGATAGACTATGAGAGGTTAAGGACACATATGTAATGCCTACAGCAACTACTAAAAAATAAATAAAGTAGGATAGCTAAAAGTTAATAGAGGAGACAAAAATGGAGACATAAAAATATTCACTAATTCAAAAGAAGCTAAAAACACAGGAACAAAGAATAGAAGAAACAGATAGAAAATAAATAGCAAAATGGCAGATTGAAACTCATCAATATGAATAATTGCATTAAATGTAAATGGATACACACAATTGAAAATCAGAGATTATCACACTGGATAAAAGGGGGAAAAGATACAACTACAAGAAACAGTTGAAATGGAAAGATATGGAGGGTTAAAGGTAAAAGGATAGAAGAAGATATCCCATGCAAATGTAAACATCAAAAGTTCGTGTGGCTACATTACTATCAGACAAAATGGAGTTTAAAGCAAGAGATATTACTGGAAATAAAGGAAAATATTTGATAGTGATAAATGGGTCAATTCATTAAAAGACATAACAATATTCAATGAGTGTGTATCTAGCAACAGAGCTTCAAAAGACATGGAACAAAACCTGGCTGAACTAAAAGGGGAAATAGATAAATACATGCTTATATTTGGAGATTTCAGCACTCTTCTCTCAGTAATTGATAAAACAAGTAGACAGAAAAGCAGTACGGATATGGAAAAGTCAAATAACACTATCAGTCAACTTGGCCTATGTGACATTAATATTTCATCTACCCAGAGCAGAATACACATTCTTTTAAGTACACATGGAACATTCACCAAAATGAACCATATAAACCAAATCGTCTCTCTACTTTTGTTTCAAACAAATAAAATTACACAGTGTGCTTTCTGATCATAGTGAAATATAAAGCAGAGAAACAGCACCAAAATTTTTTGTTTGAAAAGATTAAGAAAATCGATCAGCCCCTAGGAAGACAATTTTAAAAAGAAAAAGGAAAGAAAAGAGCTATCAGGATGCAGAAGGCATAGAGGAAGCATAAATGCATATTACTAAGTGAAAGAAACCAATCTGAAAAGGCTACATACTATATGATTCCAACTATATGACATTCTGGAAAAGGCAAAACTATAGAGACAATAGAAAGGTCAGTGGTTGCCAGGGGTTTAGAGAGAGGTGGGGAGGGAGGGAGGAATAGGTGGTGCACAGCGGAATTTTAGGGCAGTGAAACTACTTTGCATGATACTGTGAGGGTGGATACATATCATTATACATTTCTCAAAACCCATTATACAAATGTCCAATACAGACAGTGAACCCTAATCTAAACTATGGACTTTAGTCAACGATAATGTATCCAAATTGGCTCATCATTGTAACAAATGAATGATACTAATGCAAAATGTTAATAATAGGGGGAAACTGGGGAGAGGGGTCTATGGGAACTCTGTATTTACCACTTAATTTTTTAGTAAACCTAAAATTGCTCAAAAAAATAAACGCTATTTTTCTTTAAAAAAGGAAAGATAAAACACAAACAACATCATGAATAAAGGAGACAAGTTTTACACATATTTAGAAGATGATAAGGGAATATTATGAAAACTTTATGCCACTAAATTTGACAGCACATATAAAGTGGACAAATTCCTTGAAAGATATAACTTACTGAAGCTGAAACAAGAAGAAATGGAAAATATAAATAGCCCTATATCTGTTTAAAAACTAGGATCCATAATTTAAAACAGTCCCAGATGGCTTTACTTGTGTATTCTATCAAAAAATTTAAAAATAAACATTATCAGTCTTACAGAAAATCTTTAAGAAAGTAGGGAATGAAAGAATACTTCTCACTTTTATAGGGTCAGCATAACTCTGATCTTATTAGCTGACAAAGACATTACAAGAAAGAGGAATTACAGGCCAATAATTCTAAAAAAAATTTGTAAATTAAATCCAGTAATATTTGAAAACAGTAATACTACATAATCAAGTGGAGTTTGTCCCAGGAATTTAAAGTTGGTTTAGCACTCAAAACTAAGCAGATTTATCACATTAAGAGAATAAAGGAGAAAAAACAAATTTTCATCTCAATAGATACAAAAAAAAATTCACTTCATGTAATTCAACATCAGCCAGCATAATTCAACTCAGCAATGTAGTATTAGAAAGGTGATTCCTCAATCTGATGGAAGGCATCTATGAAAAACATATAGCTATTTAATGGTGAAAAACTGAATACCTTCCCCTTAAGATCATCAACAAGACAAGAATGTCTGTTCTCACTACAACTATTCCACATTGTATAGTAAGTCCTAGCAAGTGCAGCAAGGCAAGAAAGAGAAATAAAAGCATACAGATTATACAAAGACGTAAGACAGTATTTATTCACAAACAATATGATTATATATGTAGAAAATCCTAAGGACTACCCATACCAAAAATAGCTACAAGAATCAGTGAATTTAGCAAGTATCAGCTTACAAGGCCAGCATGGAAATTTTAATTTAAAATTTATTGAATTTTAATATACTAGTAATTAAGAATGGAATTTGAAAAAAATGCTATTAATAGTAGCACCCAAAATATTAAATACAAATATTTACCTATAAATTACCAAATTATGTACAAGACCTATATATTGGAAATTACAAAACATCAAGAGAAATTAAAGATAACCTAAATTAATGGAAAGATATATCATGGTCAAGAATCAAAAGTTTTATTTAATATTTTTAAGATGTTGTTATGGGTTGAATTGTGTCTCTCCAAAATTCATAAATTAAAATACCTGTCTACAAAAAGATTTGTAGAATAATGTTCATAACATCTTTATTCATAATAGTCCTAAACTGGAAACAGCCCAATTGTCTATCATGAGATGAATAGGTAATCACATTGTGGCATGTTTATATAATTGATACTACTCTGCACTAAAAACAAACTCCTAATGCACTTAAAATTTGTGCACTTAACTGTATGCAAATTGTGTCTTAATAAAACTAAAATTTATATTCCATCAGAAGTTGAGAATTATTAGGAAGAAAAGTAAAGCAGGGAGAGGAAATGGGGAATGCAGGGGACAGTGGGTTTCTATTTTACGTAGGATGATCCAGGAAGTCCTCTTCTGGGTGGCATTTGAGAAAGACACTTGAAGGAAGTGATTAACTGAGGAGAGGGTGTTCCAGGCAGAGGGATCAGAAAGTTCAAATGCCTTGAAGCAAGAGCATGCTTATCTTTCTTAAGGAGCAGCAAGGAGGTCAATGTGGCTTGAGTGACATGTTCCAGGGGGAGTGTTGGGAGATGAGGTCCAAGAGGACAGGGTTTCAGATCTTGTAAGTCATTGTAAAGACCCGAGGTTTAGCTCCGGGGCAAGATGAAAAACCATAGGAAGGCTTTGAGCAGATGAATGGCAATATCCTTTAAAATGTTTGTGTGATGAGAATAAACTCAGTGGTGGAGCATGGAGGGTGAAACAAGCAAGGACAAATGCAGAGAGGTGAGTTAGCAGACTATTTCAGTGTCTTGGACAAGAGTACTGGCAATGATGAAAAGTGGTCATGGTCTGGATATATTTTGAAAGTAGAGCCAACAGGATTTGCTGGCAGATTAGATGTGGGATATGAGAGAAAGAAAGAAGTCAAGAATGATTTTGAGGTTTTTAGCCTGAGCTGTGTTAGGATTTGAACCCAGGCAGTGTCGCTTAGAGCTGGCAAGTACTTATAGCTGCCTTCCTCTCTCAGAGCTCTGTTGATAGTCATTGCTGATGCCTGTCCAATCCAGCACAGCATGCGGACGGGCCCTGCCCCTTCAGGAATCATCCAGGCTCACCTGCCACCTTCCCTCCAAAACCTGCCTTTCCCACCTTGTTACTTCTGGTCAAATCCAGTTTCTGCCTTTAAGCCCAGTTCCTTTGGACTCGGCATTAATTTAGACCCTCTGGTCCTCAGCTCCACCCTTGTCCATATCCTCCACAACCCCTGCCCAACTCCATGCCCTGAAGTCTTAGGTTAGTGGTAATTCACACTTTTGCAACAGATTCCAGGTCTGGCAAGAGGTATGGCAGCTTATACTGCCAGGAGAGAAGTTCAGAAAATCATAAAGTTTCAAGGCAGGACCTCTGGGTAAAACCATGCTCTGCACAAGGTACCCAGCCAAAGGGTCAGTTGGGGTCTGAAATCCAGCGCATGCTTTGGCCTCTAAGCCCTGAGCCCAGTTGCTAGGCTGCAGCCTAGAGGAAGCAGTACCTTTTCCTCATTTGTCCACTCAAAGGAGATGCCTTTTGTATAAGGCACTTTTTCCTAATTTGTCCAAAGGCAACGTATGTACAAAAGAAGTCCCTGTTTCATGGCCAGACAAGCATGATTCTGATTCACAAAGGTTAGACTTTTTTCTCTAGAAACAACAATGAGAACCTTAATAGAGCACCTTAAACTGCTGTCTCCCTTGCTTAAAATTTTTGAAAAATTTAAGTTGAAAGAGGACACCAAGCTTCATCAATATCAACATATCAGAAGGCAGTTTTCCTAGGCAGCATCCCTTGCCGTGTCCCACCCCGGCACGTTGTTGCTTCCCCTCCACTCCAGAAATGCTAACAGCTTTTGCTTCTTTCTACTGAACATTGTTGCTCTTTCTCTGATGTTGTCTCAATTGAACCTGAGAAGCTGGCATAATTGCGTGACTCATATCTAGTGAAAGTTGAACTTTGAACAGTAACTGGAGATCTGAGCAGATAAAGGCATCTGACAAGAGCCTGTACTTGACAACACCAGCATCCCTTCTCTTTTGGATAATAACATAAGTGAGTCAACGCCCTCTATTTTCCTGCCAGTGCAATGCTGAATTCAAGTGTCTGTATGACCTGTTTATCGAGTAAGAACTCAATTAATTTGGGTCCAGACTCATTAATTGTTCTTAATTCACATTTGACCATTGTATTTGGTCCCTGAACTCTGGCCCCACTTTTGCACTGAAATCTCTCTCTCAGTAGAAACACACCACACTCTGCCATACAGCCACTCACTGCTGATTCTGGCTGGGACTCTTTCCCATCACTGCAGCTGCTGAATTTCCTTGGACATGTCTCAGTGATAGGTTCAGAGAGTCTTCTTTAAAGATAGAGTTTAAAAAATTATAAATCCTGATAAGCTCTTTCCATGTTATTATAATTCATGAAGGAAGGCTTGTGCTAGTGTAAAGAGCACTAAACTAAATGCAACACACACACCATGTACTTAGTGAACATGTGTTAAAGGAGGGATAGTGCTAGACCTCCCCATAACTAGCTTGTGATCCGTGTCAGATCACGTCATCTGGTAGGGCCTTGGTCTCCTAGCTTAATGTCAAGAGGCTCTAAAAGAGCAGTTCTAAGATCCAGAATGGGGGCTTGTGAAATTCCCATCTCTCCTATCATGGTTTTCCAAAGTGTTCCTCAGGCAAATTAAAGACAAAGGCTGAAGGACAAGCTCCTGGAACTCAAATGGCCTTCGGAAGTTCCTTTTAGGTCAGTCCTTATGTGGACAACTTTGGAGACCAGCCATGTGGTCCTAGGAGATTTTCTCAAATAGCTCGAGCAATCTGGGATTCAATAAATCCAGCCATTATTTTGCAACATATCCCACCCCTATTTTATTATTTACATTTTTTCTCTCAACTTCATACAATTTTTAAAAGAAAATGCACCTTTAGGGTCTCGTTTATTTTGCAGGAACTCAGTTACTTTATCTCCTAGTGACTCATCGGGGTATAGTAAAAACACTGCTTGGGAAAAATCTTTAGTCCAATTAGTCTTTTTCTACCCTTTGAGTAAAATCACTGATTTTATCATGACTAGGATATTTATACATTCAAAGACAAAAAAAAAATGTCCAAGTAGATGCACTTAGAACAAAATCTTTGTAAGCTTTACACTTAACAAATATTCTCTCACTCAATCTTTTAGGTTTCAATCTCTTCCATAGCCATTTTTATGGATAGTTTAGTTAAAACTGAAGAGGCAATTCTAGAGATTTGTCATAGACACATCACTAACATGGGATTCACAAGAATCGATCTCTACTTCACCTCTAACTAGCACTGTTCAGCTATGAGAAATTACTCAAAAGTATCATGGAATTTGAAATTTGGGAGGAAATACAAAGGCTAACCCTGCAATGAGGAATTACTTAGAAGAGAGCCTCTCCTCTATAGCCTATGTAATTACTTCCTGTGATTAAAAACAAACAAGACGTTGCTATTTCCTGCCTCTTTCCATTGCTGGAAAGGTGTGGTAAAAAGATTTCTCTAATGACCACTTCTCTCCTTTGGTACTAGATTTGCTTATTTTAAGTATTAACTGTATGTAAGATGATTTCATTTAAACCTCACAATAGGCATTCGTTTGGACCAAAATGGAGTACTAGAGACTTCTGCATCAAACACCTAGAAAAACGAACAAAATATATGAAACAAAGTTTTTTGACATTGGAAAACAGGCATCATAGGACTATGATCTTCAAGAAAAGGGAAATAAACAAAGTAAGCCCTACAATTCTGCAGCTTACTACCTGAGGCAGTTTCTAAGCTGCAGGACAGGGAAAGGTACCTAAACAGAGCCCAGAGGTCTCACTTAGGTGAAGAGACAGATATGGAAGTTCCAGAAGATAAAACAGCTATAACCTGTGGGATAGAATGTCAGAGAAGGATAAGCTGTGCAGACAGAGAGAAAGAGAAAGAGAGCACACTCTGTAGCTCTGCAGAGTGATCTCCCTAAGTCTTTGGCTGAGGCTTAATCTGCACAGGCATGACAGTAAATTCCCCAAAACCCAGGGAAAATTTCTGGAAAGTGAAAGATCAAACAATTCCTAAAGCTCGTTTTATGTTCCCGCCAAACACAGTGGACAAACCTCATATTACGCAGGGCATCAGGCAGAATCATCAGAAGGACATGACTTTAGAAGCCATATTAAATTACCTATAAAATAAAGGCTGCTCTAGACTTGCCCTAACAAGCTTAAAGCAAGCCCCAAAAGCATCCAACTGATTCCAAGTAACTTAATCATGTACCAGAACACGTCCAACACTATTTAAAAAATAAAACCAAAGTCAACACCCAACAACATAAACTTCACAATTCCTGGCATCTAACCAAAATTCACCAGACATGCAAATAAGCAGGAAAATATTACATCCAATCAGAAGGAAAAAAATCATTTCCTAGATTTAGACACAGCAATGATAGATGATAAATTTAGCAGATAGGAACACTGACACACATATTATAAATATGCTCCATTGGTTCAAGAATATAGAGGGAAACATGGGTAGGGTGAAGACACATATAGAAGATATTTTTTTTTAAAGACCATATTGGAACTTTTAGCAATAAAAACTAAAATGTCTCAAATGAAAATACACTGGGTGAGATTAATAGCAGACAGATTAGACTCTGTGAAAGAAAAAAAAAAATCAGTGAACGTGAAGACATTGCAATAGAAACAGTCCAAATGAAGCACAGACAGAAAAAAAGACTTTAAAAATGAACAGAGCACCAGTGACTTGTGGAACAATACCAGGGGTCTAACAGACCTGTCGTTGGACTCTCAGAGAGTATGGGTGGACAAAAAAATATTTGAAGCTATAAGTGCCAAAATTTTTCCAAATTAACTATAAACACACAAATCCAAGAAGTTCAATCACCTCAAAATGAATAACCACAAGGAAGAACATACTAACATACAACATAATCATATTACCTAAAACCAGTGATAAAGAAAAAAATCCTACAAATATTCAGATGAAAAATATTGGTATATCACAAGCATAGGAAGAAAGATAAGAACATATTAGAGTTTTTGTCTACAACTGTTCAAGGCAGAAGACAATGGATTGATGTCTTTAAAATACTGAATGAAAAAAAAAACTGTCAACATGGAATTCTATGCCCAGTGGAAATTACTTTTAAAAAGAAAGGCAAAATAAAAATTTTTTTAGACAAACAAAATCTGGGAAAATTCATTGCCAGCAGGACAGCACTGTAAGAAACATTAAAGTAAATTCTTCAGGCAGAAGATAAATGATACTTAATGGGAATTTGGACATATGCAAAGGAAAGAAAAGAACTAGAAAGGGTAAATATATAGGTCTCTTAGTCTGTTTGGGCTGTTGTAACAAAATATCATAAACTGGGTGGTTTATAAGCAACAAACATTTATTTCTCACAGTTCTGGAGTCTGAGAAGTTCAAGAACAAGGCACCAGCAGATTTGGTATCTGGCAAGAACCTACTTCCTGGTTCATAGATGGTGTTTTTCACTGTGTCTTCACATGGCAGAATGAGCAAGGGAGCTCTCTGAAGTCTCTTTTATAAGGGCATTAATCCTATCATAAGGGCCCAGTCCACATGACTTAATCATATCCTAAAGGCCCTGCCTCCTAATACCATCACCTTCAGGGTTAAGAAATGAATTTTGGAGGGACATAAACATTCACATCATAGCAGTAGGTAAATATAAAAGACATTTTTCTCACATTTACAGCCTTAAAAGAAAAATAGCTGTTTAAAGCAAGAATAATAGTCATATATTTTGGGATTTATAACATTTGAAAATTTAAGATGTTTAACCATTGCACAAAGGATGAGGAAATAGAAATAGAACTACACTGTCATAAGTTTCTTACTATATAAGTGAAATGTCATGATACTGTTTAAAGCACATTATAAGTTAAAAATGTATGTTGTAAATCCAAGAACAATCATTAAAAATAAATAAATAAATAAATAAATAAATAAATAAATAAATAGTTACTAAGCCAATAATGGAAATAAAATGGAATTTTGAAGAAACACATAATCCCAAAAAAAGGCAGGAAAATAGGAAAAAGGGAACAAAGAAAAGATAAGTAATTTAAAAAACAAATAGCAAGTTGCTAAGCTTAAATCTGGCAATATCAATAATTAAATGGAAATGGTCTAATACTCCAATTAAAGGCAGAGACTATCAGATGGGTTAAAAAGTAAGACCCAAATATATGCTGTCAATAAGAAAACTTCTTTCAGAACAAAGCTGGAGGCATCACACTCCCTGATTTGAAACTATACTACAAACCTGTGATAATCAAAACAGTATGGTATCAGCACAAAAACAGACACATAGATCAATGGAACAGAACTGAGAGTCCCCAAGTAAACCCACACATATATAGACAATTAATTTATGACAAAAGAGCCAAGAACATACAATAGGGAAAGGACAGTCTCTTCAAGAAATGGTGTACAACCACACGCAAAAGAATGAACTAGACCACTATCTTACACCATGCACAAAAATTAACTCCAAATAGACTGAAGACTTGAATATAAGACCTGAAGCCACAAAACTAGAAGGAAACATAGGTAGTATGCTCTTTGACATGAGTTTTAGCAATATCTTTCTAGATATGTTTCCTAAGGCAAGGGAAACAACAGCAAAACTAAACAAATGGGACTACATCAAACTAAAAAGCTTCTGCACAGTGAAGGACACCATAATCAAAATGAAAAAACAACCTACTGAATGGGAGAAGATATTTGCAAGTCATATATATATATATATATATATATATATATATATATATATATATATGATGAGTTAATATCCAAAAATATATAAAGAACTCATACAACTCAACAACAAGATAAACCAAACAAACTAATAAAAATTGGGCAGAGGATCTGAATAGCCATTTCTCCAAAGAATATGTACAGATGGCCAACAGGCACATGAAAAGATTTTTGACATCACTGATTATCAGGGAAATGCAAATCAAAACCACAATGAGATGTCACCTCACAACTGTTAGAATCACTTTTACCAAAAAGACAAGGAATAACAAATGTTGGAGAAGATGTGAAGAAAAGGGAACTCTCCCACACTTTAAGTGGAAATGTAAATTGGTGCAGCCACTATGGAAAACAGTATGGAGATTCCTCAAAAATTAAGAATAGAACTACCATATGACCCAGTTATTCCACTTCTGGGTATTTATCTGAAGAACATGAAAACATTAATTCAAAAAGATACATGCACCCTTATATTCATTGCAACCTTATTTACAATAGCCAAGATATGGAAACAATCTAAGTGTTCATTAACAGATGAAGGAATAAAGAAGATGTCATCAAGAAGACAAAGCAATCCAAAAGTGTAGGCACTTAATAACAGAGCTTCAAAATACATGAAGCAAAAGTGAGAGAACTGAGAGGAGAAATAGACAAATCCATAATTACAGTTGGAGAATTTGACACTCCTTTGTCAGCAATTGACAGAAGTAAACAGAAAATCATTAAGGATATGGAAAATTTTTCATCACTAAACAAGAGGCAGTCTTTACTTTCCTTGACTGTACTTAGACTGATACCTCCCCTTCTCACTACATATGACATCATGTCGACTTCTTTCCCAACCAATCATGATTCAGCACACAGTAAATTGTAGCAAAAGACTGTAGCCCAACTAATACCATGATACATTAAGAAGCTTCCAAACATGTCGGTGTAGAAGCACAAAGATAGCAAGGTATTTGAGGAGAAGCGGCTATTTTTCTGCTCACTAGATCAGAGACTCAGAAAAACAAAAAGCCTCAACATGGTTGTCTCCATTCTTCCTTATTTCTAGTGTTTCACAGACTCTTTCCTCGACCTTCACAATATATATGTCCAAATGTCCACTGACTGAGCCAGCCACCCCTAAGCAAACGTTTATCTCCACACACATATGTATGCATATTGGCTGATAGTGTCAGACATTCTAAGAAGCATCCTTTACTGCCTGAGAAGCTTTGGTTGACAGAGAGCCACATTCCATTATGTACGCTTTCCTTTTTCTTCCTACAACAGTCCGGATTCTTTTCACACATTATGATGAATACACCAACAGTAAGTAGTAGCTTCTCTTCCATAGCAAGATAATTAACACCATTCTTGATGTAAATTAGTAAACTGACCAACTGGTTCTCCAGAGAAAAGAATGGCACTCTCTCTCTTGTTCTCTCTCTCACTCTAATTCTACCTATACTGTCAAATAAAATCCTAATTTTACCTAAGTGATTATCTTGCAGCTTTGAATTGCTTTGCATGACATGTATCTATTCATTAATCATTCAATCATGGAACCATGAAGGCAAGATTGTCAGCAAATCTCCTGCCAGAGGGACTGGCTTTGATGGGTCATAGCTCAGGTGCTTTCCTGCAGCTGACAGGCAAATCTCTAAAACTATCTCAGGACAGCTATCACAGGGATTGTTTATCCTCCAGTGCCTCCATTCCCCTCCTAGGCTACCCAGAACAATCTCACACAGGCAGAAATTAAAGAAAGAGAAGGGAAGTGGGGGTAGATAGTAGAAAATGTAAAGTTTTTGTATTTTTTAAAGTCTCTGGTATTATGTAAGATTCTGTGTATATAGCACAACTGAGCATCAAAAGAAAGTTTCTGGAGAAAAAAAGTACTTGTTTCCAAAGAAACTTATTCTCATACTCCCTTTACCTTCCATATCTATAAATGAAATATTCTCTTCTTATTCCTCAGTCTCTAAATATTATTTTGTATTTCCTCATCCAAAATACATCCTCCTAGTAAAGTAAGATACAAACAAATGTGCTTTGCTAACTACCAGGAAATCTCTCACTTATCATGGATAGTTCTACTAGCTTAACAGTTCTTCATTATCACTAGGTTTTGTGTATTTTTACATAACTAGTTTATAAATTAGTTATCAAATTTACCCAAGGCCATGAATTTCTGAAATTAAATCATTTTTAAATCATAATTTTAGAGACTCAAGATTGGGCTCAAAAAGCCACAAAAAATGTTAAAGAAAAAGCTATAATCCTCACAACAATGAACACATATAAAACCAAAACACTGGACTTGAACTTGACAAGGTATTTGGAATCACATAGCTTTGGATCCGATAACAACTATGAAACCCAGTATGCCCTGAAAAAAATCAGAGGCAATTCGTACTAAAATAAAAAGCAGTAAGTTCCACCTTTCCTTTCTGATGTGTTCTAATTATTTCATGATGACAGATTATCCCTATCCTTTGAATATTTCATAATTTATCAAGTGTTTTCAAGTACCTCATCTGAGTTCTGGCTAAAGGTTTGAGCTTCTGCACTATGTAGAACAGAATCCATTAGCAGAGTAGGAAAAGCTTGGGGGATTTGAACTCCTGGAAACACAACCACTGTGAATTATCATACAGTGGCAGGGCTTCTTCGATGGACCATTAGTGTTATAATTCTGTGCCACATGTGCAGAGAGTACCAAGTGTAGTGGGTTGTAATTTGTCAATGAGGACACAACAAACGTTCATATCTATTAATTATACTAATTATTAATAATTTATTATAGAATTGTATTTCAATTAATATATTCAAGAATTTTAGCATGTGAACTATGAAAATGGCAAACTATTAGGCAAAGTTTATGCCCAGTTACTCAAATTGCCTCAAAAAGCCCTTTGCTCTTGAAATCGTAAGGTAAACACCAATTTTGGCCAAGCAAAAAATTAAGGTGACAATTATGCCACAGAAGAATTTGATATACCCATGTCTGTGGAATTAAAAGGTCATTCAGTGAATGGAGGGAAGTATACTTTTAGTGTGCCAATGATAGCTGTAACTTATGTCCAAGAACAAGAAACCGTGGCTCTTAAATCATTTTTTTCGTTTTTTTTTTACTCTATTCACAATGACTTTTTCTTGTTCTTCCAACAGAATTCACATTTGTTATGTAGTTTAGAAAACTAAGGAATGAGTTGGGGGGCATCCAGGCCTGTGGGATTTGATGCCACCGAGGCTCTGTGTGACCTGTTCTGTACCTTTTTGTAAGCTGGTACTACCCCCTTGCTGGAATATGTTTTCCTATTAAAATAAGATGTGACAAAGAGTGGGGTATCTTTACCTGATCATAAATGTAGGTTCTTATACTTAGATCAGCATAGGTGTGGGTATAAATGAGTGGGTGTGGGTAGGATTACTAACTGTTTTAGGGGGAGGGAAAGTATGTCAAAAAAGAGGGGATGGGTTCATGTAACAGAGAAGTGGGCAGCTGTTGTTAGAAAGAACATGAACTTTGTAGTCGAAAGACCCAAGTTCAAGCTCTAGTTCTAAATCTCACTGACCGTGAAACTTCAGACAAGTAATTTATGCTCTCCAAACTTTAGTTCCCTCATCTCTAAATTGAAATAATAAGGTTGTTAGAGGATTCACTGTAACACTGCAGTAAGGTTCCTGACATCTAGGAAACATGTTCCCTAGTAGTAGCTAATGGCCTCCAACCGCACAATAGAGAATGCCAGAAACAAAACCCACAGAATCATCAAACCTATTAACAAACGACCTATTTTGTTCATTCATTTAAAATAAAACAAAACAAACAAACAAAAAAACACGCACCTTCTCTGAGCCAGGCACCCTACAGAACTATGCAGTCCCTGACTTTCACCGGTTTAGTCTTGTAGGGCAGAGAGTTATCTTAACAAACTGAAGCCATGAAATGTATTATAGGTGTTTTAAAATAAGCAAACCTCTTCTATACACATCCTTTGTATCCTTCTTTTTTGAACACAGACCCCCAAAGTGTGAGAACTTGAAATCCAGCCTCTGAATCCAGTTTCCTCAGCCCCAGTTTAGGCTCCCTGTCATTGTGTGTGTAAGTAATTGCATGTGGCTTAGTTAGGTGCCCTGGATTCTGGAAGTTTCGGAAATTATGCATAGATCTGCCATTAACACTAATGGGGGGTTACATGCACAAATCCTCCACACACCGAGAAGAGAATAGACTCTTCTCATTCATACATAATAGATCTGTAGAAAAATTAGCATGTACGCTTTTAGGAGCTGAACTCTGAAGATGCACCTTTTATGGGAAATATGTAAATAAGGGAGAGGATACACTGAAGGACAAGTGCTGTAATGTGCTCCTTTTCTGATGCCTGAGCACCTTGTCAATTTGGCTGCTGCATAAAGTAGGACCAGGCTTGACTCTGTGGAAATTCCCCAGCACATTCATCTCCCTGGGGTGTCACCAAATTTCACTTACTTTGCCAAATTTCCCAGGTCTGCTAGGAAAAGGGAAGCATAACTGATCAGTCAGTAGGCACGTACATGTGAACATTTTCCATGGACGTGTTTCTTTGTTTTCTTAGAAGCTATTATTAAATAGCCTTATAATTTAAGCTGTCTTTGAAATAGGGAAATATGGTCTTCACTGTGCTCACCTTTCCGATCAGCTGGAGTCAGCTCTGAAGACCACAGAAATCGGTCATTCTGGCTTTTATCTATGAAAGGGGGGGAACGTCTTCTCTGCGTCTTCCACTTTCCTGCCTCAGTCTATAAAGGAAGGAAGTTATCTTCCTCCAGCTTTTCTATCAACCTCTTCTTAGCTCCTCCCTCCCAGCATAGTTGCGATCTGACATTCAATGGGGCACATTTCACTAGTGGGCAAGGTCATGACAGAGTAATGGGATTCACATGCGTAGGGCTGAGGCACTCCCTCCTACGCTGGCACACTTCCCAGGCCAGGCCAAGGAAGTGTGCTCTTTCCTCCACAGCAGGGCCAGCGTCCTCCCTGTGCTCCCACCCCGGTGGCCTAACCCCTGCTTTCCTTCCCCATGGATATGGTACCCAAGGCAAGGCTGCTCTGAGGCCCACCCTTCCTCCCAGCTACCTGCTCCAGATCCCTGGTTGGCTATTCGGACCTAGAGTCTGCTCTGTATGATTTATGGGTGAGTAGGAGGGTATAATAGCAACTTTTATTGGGGAGTTCAATCCCACTTACCATGGAAGCCCCTCGTGTGGAGGGTGATTTTGAGAGTTGTATCAGAGGCTTTTCTTGATTCCAATAAAAGCCACTAAACCGCCATACTTTATATATATAACTTCTTGAGTGTGCCCCAGAAAAAAGCATATCGACATCCCAAATGCCTAAGAGTTAAAACTTCTAGCAATTATTACAGTGCCTCATTTCTTCAATCATTCATTCATTCATCGTGTTGGCACACTTCTTATTCCAGGCATGGCTTAAGGCCGGAAATACTCCAAGGAGAATGAGCGACACCTTCACTGTGAAGAGCATACAGTCCACCAGAGAAGAGTAAGAAGCAAAAGGAAATTTTCAGATGGTGCTAAAAATATGATCTTAGAGGTAAGCATAGGTGATATGAGGGTAGAAAACTAGAGGCGTTAACCCAGGCTTTGAGGCTGTGTGTACTATCTTTCACTGAGCAAATCTCTTGAGATATGTTGAACAAGAAACAACAAAAGCTAGAGTCAGCCATAAAGAAATAACTGTAGGTGTATAACATTCAAAATGTGCCTAAATCAGGGAGGTTAACTCCTGACGTCTGCTCTAGAAAAACTCTTTTGGGGAAGAGATATTTTTACTGTAACATGTTACACCATACTGAGGACATACATTAATTGCAGGTTTACTTCCTTCTTTTGTAAATGGCCTTAAGACTTTGACTACTAATATGGTGGTCCTTCAGGATGTCCTATCAATGGAGAGAATGAATTGAACCAATTGTATCTGACCCAAGATTTCATGGACTTTGTGTCCAAAGGGTGGATCATTCATTTTAACTCCAGGAGAATGCCTCCATCAAGCAGGGAATGACCAGAAGATTCCCAGCCAGGGGCCAGGCAGCCACCTGAAACTCAGGTCTTGCAAAGAATATGGTAGAATACATGTTTGAATGTAGTGCTTTATCTGACCCAGGACCACTGTGACCTGCAACAATACCCTATCCTACAGACCCCCCAAAAGCTTGCTTCATAGCAAGGGTAGATTAAGAAGCACACAGGCAGACACAGGGGCCGCTCTTCCCCTTTGAAATGTAGGACTTATCACCACCAAGACATTACCAGCATTCCCAGTCTCAACTCAGACCTGCAGCCCCTGCCATGCCACCCCATGCTCTAAAAAATGGGCAACAACCCCCAAATTCCACTGAAATGCCCATGATCTGGAAAGTAAAGCAGCACATGCAGACACATAGAGCTCACCCCACTCGTGGAGTCCAGGGACACCTAGTCTTAGCCTTAGTACCGCCCTGTGAAATCACAGCCATGGGGCAGTTTGGGCCACCAGCTTTTGGTTCATTGTCCTTTTAAAAATTTAGTGGTTCAAACCTTTTTCAGAATCATTATTTGCATTTTCCTGAAAATGGATGTGCAATCAGATGGATAGGAGAAAAAGAGACAAGTGGCAAACCTCAAAGCAGCTATTGCAATTAGGATGAAATTGGAGATCTGATAACATGGAAAAAACCCATCCTTTCATTAGTCAAAGGAAAAGGATTTAAGTGTCACTATAATAAGTTTGCTCCTATCAGGTATATAGCATGGAAATTGACATTTTTGTAAGGAAATCAAATCAGAGCCTAAAATTATATCTTTTATGTAGCTTAAAATCTCAATTAGAATGTTTTTGCTGCTATCAATTTTTATCCTGAATGACAGCATTTGGAAGGACAGAGTTAAAGAAGGAAAAAAAAAGAACCGAGAAAGATTGAACTGGCATTGCACATGCAAATGAATGCACTATGGTAGCTGGGGTTTTTTTTCCACTGAATAAATTTACATTTACATCAGTTAGATCTGATATAATTCTGCAACCAATGAAACTTAAATATATACATATTTTGTCATGAAAGCCCTCATAGCCATACTTTTGATTAAGATCTATTGTAAAACTAAGAATAAATTTCAGTCAACTAACTTTAGATTTGACAACTTTATTACTCATTTTAACCAGAAGTACACTTTAACTGGTATTTTACCAGTACTCAGTAGAAATCTCCTTTGGTTTTTCTGTTAATTCTCTAGATTTTATAACAATTCCCATAAACTCATGAAATTTTATAAACTCCCACCATAAAGAATGAATAATATAAGCTGCCTGCTCTTAGCCAAGGACACGCTTATATGTCCGTGATACACGGCTACTATTTACATTTTCCCACTGGACTGAAAATCAATCACAAAATTAAAGGAGTGGGGAAAATTGGAGGAGAAATAACTTCCTTTAGGTTAAACAGTCACCTACTCCCCTGTTTCCTGCTTATGTTAGCCACTGCAAAACTAGTAAATGTAGTCCTAAGCATTTGACTTGGTCACCTAAAGAGGTGTCAGAGATTAGCACGCAAGTAAGACATCACAGGAATAAGCAACAGCAGCGGTGCTAATGTTCTAAGTGACCTTCCAGTGTAATTACAATTTGTTTCATCACAGTTATTACACATGGCAAATTAGTGAAGCTTAGATTAGGGGGCTTTGCATGGCGGGACTGGGACGAGATTATAAAAGAGTAAACTGCCACTATGTTATCAAATTTAGGGAAAAGATATAATTCAAAAGACTAGTAATAATAACTATTTCTTGAGGTCTATGTGCCAGACTTCATCTGCTGAACTCTTAATTCACCCAACGGTCTTATAAAATAGGTATTTCAGTTCCCATTTTACAGATGAGAAAACTAAGGGACAGAGAGGAAAATTCCATGTCGAATTCCCATAGTTGGTAATTTGCAGAGGCAGGACAAACCCAGATTGGTCTTTCTCCAAAGTCTGAGCTCTTCCCACAACGCAGTCCCACCCACAGGAAATTAGAAAACAAATGGATATTATCAGCAAACATCACAGGATTACCTTTTACGAGCTATACAGGGCAGAAAGAACAAAGATTGTTATGGAAAGAATTTCCAGCAAGTCCACTGAAATCATCTATAAAGATACTCAAATTACAACAGTTATATTAGTATAGACCTCATGATGTTTTGGTATGCATAAGGATCTTTTACCTTGGCTGGCTAACATCTCATGATTCAATTACAAACTTCTATAAAATAGCTAATGGTAGTTATACCTAATATTTGTATTGCACTTTACCATCTAAAAAATGCTTCCTTACACATTGTCTCATCTGACTCACAGAGCAGGGTGAGACCCAAATCATGGCATGGAACCACACAGGATATCCCAGAAGGAGAACTTGCATCTCTAGTTCTTAAATCTTAATATGTGTAAGAATCACCTTGCATTCATTAAAATACAGATTCCAAGGTCCCTGGACCCAAAACTCTTAACCTGTGGTTTTGCAGCTGGTGGGCCTATGAATCTGTATTTGTATCAGGCATCTGGTGATTCCGTTACTTGGGGGTGGGGAGGGGATCCTAGTATCATACTTGAAAAACACTGGTGTTTATCAGAAGAGTAATGACATAACGTGACCTGGTATCCTGTACCATGTGTGGGAGGTGAGGGAGAATGGGGGGGTGGGTAGCGTCTTTTCCTACCACCCTAAGGAGAGGACCACTTTCCATAACGTGGAGCTATTTTCACAATGGTTGACCTCAAGCAGTAAATGATGGTCATGGTTGCCTGAGTCCCCAAATTCCATACCCCATCTTTGACTCTTCAGGCATTTTATTTGCAATACCCACTCAATCCCTTTCCCTTCTTATTTTCCCAACCTTCTTTTCCACTCTCCAGGCTTTCTAAACCCTCAGTGGGACCCCACACTTAAAATAGGCCTTGCCAACAATAAATATATTTTAAATACCCAGCACCATGTTGGTGTCCCTCCCCAGTGCTCAGAGCATGTGTCCAGCGATTCTGCCAGTTACTTAAAAGCCACAGAGCATGAAGTTAGGAAATTTTTCATCTCTGACTGCCAGGGTCATATTAGGAATTTATCACAGGTCCAGCATACATAAAATCTATTTTGTGATTCAGGATCCAGGCAGGAAAACTTTAACCTCAGAATCTACATACTCAGCCCCAAGCTCCCCAGCCAGCACGGAGGTTGCCCACAGCAGCCGCTCTTGGGAGTAGCTTTCAGCATACTGGTTCCTATTTTCTCTTTCTTCACGTCTGTCTTCCCCATTTAACCTTGAGTACTTCAAGAGCAGGGACTGTGCTGTATTCATCGTTGAATTCCCAGGGCCTAGCCCAGGGCTAGGCACATAATAGATGCTCAATAAATGTTTTTAAGTGAAAGTTATATCAAGGAAGTTAACCAAACAGCAAACTGGAGGGAAGGGGTGGGGTGGCAGCCCGTCACTGTCCCCAGTCTTGGAGTTTCTGCACTTGTCTCCCCACTCTGTTTTTTTACACAACAGGAACCAGATGGACATTTTCTCTTAGACACACTTATTGTAATGAAATCTATAGACTGGACAAGAAGCATCCTTAAACTTTAATTGGGTTCTTTATACATTAAATAGAAATTATTCTTCTGTGTGTTGTTTTTTCAGAAGGAAACACTATCCTTCCCTATCTGTGGAAACCCTTCACCCAGACACACTAGAAAAAAGAAGGGCTGGAGGAGCATGAACGCCTTACTGTGTGTGCCATGGGCGTGATTTATTGCACCTCCTTTTAACTCACAGAGGCCACTGCAGGGGGCAGCCGTGGTGGCGTGATGTAGGGTCATTGTCTCACTCTTGGGCAGCACTTGGTGTTTTCCAGGTGTTCTGCAATCACTTTTTTACCATCCCTACAGCACCTCCAGGGAGGGAGGTCAGCATTACCATCCCAGCCTAGCAGGAGAGGGATTGCAAACTCAGAAGTGCTAAGAGGCAGGCTACGCTGAGTCAGTGCCGAATCATCTCCTGCAGCCAAGACGGCAGAATCCATTCCTTTGGGAAAGGCAGAGTTTTCCAAAGCCTCTGCAGACCTCTGGGTAAGGAAAGACCAGATGACAAATTTCAAGATGTCAACTCAGTCTGGTTATTTCAGGAGAAAAAGTGAATGGAAACCCAACCTTAACATGTACACTCAAGGGACCCACCCACTCTCAAAGGATGAGGAACTGAAAGTGGTGCTTAAGTTACACACAGGAGTTGTTCACGAAGTATTAAGGTTAATTTCCAACGTCCATACTGCTTGTTAGTAGTTTAGCAACCCCTATTCAGTGGACAGGCGGGAGAGCAGGGCCACAGTTCCCACAGGAGCCCTGGCTGCTCTCAGCTGCTCGGCTCTGCGTTTTGTGAAGTAATGGGCAGGTATGAAGTATGTTTACTTGCAGCAGTAACTTGGAGCACAAAGCAATGAATACGACGTCACCCCTGCCTCCCTCTCTCTCACAAACACAAAGACAAAGGGAGGTGAAATCTTAACCTGCTGGATTCACTACGGAACCAGCCAGAATGAGACTTGCATTTGGAAACTCAAAGAGTTAGGCAGGGTTGTCTCCTTCTCTGCTGGAGGAGAGATCAGATCAAGGGGAGGTGAAGACAGGAGGTGAGAGAAAGCCTCACAGCTATTGGTTAAGAGCGTGGGCCTGGTGATAGCCACAGGCCTGGTCCAAGGACCAGCAGCAGCATCACTAGGGAGCTTATTAGAAATGCTGAGTATTGGCTCCCCGCACCGTGTACTGATGGTCAGCATCTCTGAGGATGTAGTGTGGGAAACTGTGTTTAGTAAGTACTCCAGGTGATTCTTATATGTGCTGAAGACTGAGAAACTCTGGGTTTCAGACAGCCTGGGCTTGTATCCTGCTCCATCACTCTTTGACCTTACACGAGCCATGTTGCCTCTCGAGTCTCCATTTCTTCCTTTGTAAACTAGGTATAATGGCAGTGCCTACTTCATAGGATTATTGACTGGTGAGGATTACATGTGATCATGCATGTAAAGCAGTTCAATCAGGATCTGACACATAACAAACCCTCCATAAAGGAACAGAAAAAGATACACTGTCCCTTCTTAAACTCTTTAACCCACTTCTACCCAAAGCTTGTGCTCCCCAAACCTTCCAAAGTTAACTCTTGGCCGACTGTCAACTGTAACTCATGAGAAACTCTTGGATCCTGCCGAAGCCATTCATGGCCCATTCATTCATGGATCACAGGCAGCCCACAGGCATTATTCTTTAGTCCCCCAATAAAGCTCCTGACCCCTTCATCAGCTCTGGAATCAGCTGTGGATTCTGCCAGTGCTAGCTTGAGATGAGAGGGGGGCACTTGCTGTGTCTTCCCAAGAAGACAGAGACCTCCAGAAAATCACCCATAAAGTTTAAAAGTGCTTTTGGAAATAGTGGGCTTGAACTCACTCCTCATCTTAGATTTGCTGCTTAATAAGTGTTTGTTAGTAAGTGAATGTTGTTCAACTTGGAAAATACAGTTGCAGGTTATGGTGGCTGGCAGGAGACTGGGCTGGGCTTTTTCTCTCAGTTTATTGCAGAAATTTATTTATGGTTCATTGATCCATTTAGAAGTACCAGGGCAGCTTGGTTTATTGTAGCATCCTGCCACTTTCACATGCATGCCAAACAAGCTCCTTCCCAGATAAAAACTATCACAATTTGTAACACACTTTTTTTTTTATTGAAGTATAATTGCTTTACAATGGTGTGTTAGCTTCTGCTTTATAACAAAGTGAATCAGTTATACATATACTGATTCATATACATATACTGAGATATTCCCATATCTCTTCCCTCTTGCATCTCCCTCCCTCCCACACCCCCTATCCCACCCCTCTAGGTGGTCACAAAGCACCGAGCTGATCTCCCTGTGTTATGCAGCTGCTTCCCACTAGCTATCTATTTTACAATTGGTAGTGTATATAGGTCCATGCCACTCTCTCACCCTGTCACATCTCACCTCTCCCCCTCCCCATATCCTCAAGTCCATTCTCTAGTAGGTCTGTGTCTTTATTCCCGTCTTGCCACTAGGTTCTTCATGACCTTTTTTTTTTTTCCCTTAGATTCCATATATATGTGTTAGCATACTGTATTTGTTTTTCTCTTTCTGACATACTTCACTCTGTATGACAGACTCTAACTCCATCCACCTCATTACAAATACCTCCATTTCATTTCTTTTTATGGCTGAGTAATATTCCATTGTATATATGTGCCACATCTTCTTTATCCATTCATCCAATGATGGACATTTAGGTTGCTTCCATGTCCTGGCTATTGTAAATAGAGCTGCAATGAACATTTTGGTACATGACTGTTTTTGAATTATGGTTTTCTCAGGGTATATGCCCAGTAGTGGGATTGCTGAGTCGTATGGTAACACACTTTTTAAAAAATACTTTGATTCATTCCTAAGAAATGCATTACAGAAAAACAAAGGAAGGTTAATATAGCCGTAGATTCATTTGGTGTATTGTTAGAGAAAGTAAAAGTCAAATCTTAAGACTAATAAGCCTGGTAATCATGAGTGTTGATTGTGTGTGTGTGTGTGCGCATGCACATGTGTGTGCGTGCGTGTGTGTGTGTGTGTGCATGTGTGTAAACAAAGGAAAGCAGCCAGGAGGGCGAAAAAACAGATTCCAATTGTACAGGGGAAAAAAATACGTATATATGTAGTCCTACGCAAGGAAAGATTTGAGAACTTTTTCTTTTCTCCAATCCTGCCAAGACTCGTGCTTCTCAAACCACATTTATGTGGTAAAGGATAAATTTTTGTTCTTTGGTTTTTGCTTTTTCATTTCCTATCTGTCATGGACCAATACTATAAATGCTATAAAATGAATTATTTTGACAATTAAATTTGAGAAAAAGCACGCAAAATACCTGACACTGCCCTTGCAGAGAAATCTCGCAAGCTTGCCCTTGCATCAAGGGAAGGAACTAGACACCGTCTGAGAACCTACTTCTGAAATTCTAAGACTATCATGTGAGCTAAGGCTATGACATGGTTGCTCAGTGCCGTAGGTGACAGTGGTAGCAGAAGTAGAACGGCTCCTCCACCCCTCAGCCCCCCCCAGGCTGTTCCGGGCATAGCCTGCTGTTTGCACTAACGAAGGTGCATCTAGGAGCCAGCAGAAGCTCAGCAGAGAAGCCTACCCATGAAGGAGCTACAAGCAAACCTCCTACTTCCTCGCATTTTCCCTTTTTTCTGCTTGAATGTACCATAAAGAGTCATATATGCCAGGTGGAGATGCAGATTTGGCAAGGTTTAGTATGCCTACTCGTTATTTATCTTCTCATTCCATTGACTAAGTTCTTTCATCTTGTGCAAACTGAACTTGCTGTAAAACGTGGATTCCTAAGTGCGGCAAGGGCACGGCTCTCAGAGGTGAAGAGAATAGACCTGGGCCCTTCTTGGTGGCAATATTAACAGAAGAGGAACTTTGAAACCGTTTTGACTCCACAATTATTAACATTGTTTAATCACTGATTTGGAGAGGCCTGGGGGACACACTAACCTAATTCTCTAGCTCCCGTCATTACCAGAGGAATATTGTTTCCCCTCAGTGCCCCGACATTTCTTCCTCCTGCCATTTGCAGTACTGCTCATTTACTTCCACCTCTGCTCCTACCCTTTCAATGGTATCATTTTATTCCTCAGACGGACACTGTCTACTGCTTCTGTCCATCACACTGCATTTCTGCCCATCCTTTTGGAGCTTACTGTCTCTGTTTATGACTTGAGGATTTTTGTCTGCTGGTTTTTCTTATCCCAATTATGTCCACTAAGTATAACCTATGCGTAGAAGTAAATAAATATGGTAGTAGTGATAATAATGTGATATCTTTGAGATCTCTCTTGATTCAATGAGATACCTCAGACTCCACGGAAAAGTGATGTCCTGCTCAGAGCCCACAGATATGAATATATCTCACAAAACTGTCCTCACTTGCTTTCAACCATGAGCTTCATTCACTGACTTGGCCCCTGTTGACTATAACAGTCTTGGTGAATCCCTTTGCCTTGCACACGATTCATTCTCTCCGAGCTTTGATCTTAACCTGCTTCCCAGTTGGGTTGTCATGACTGCCGCTTGGCTCTCAGCGCACACAGGGCCCCGAGGCAGCATTCTCTCTTGTTGGGAGCACAGGCTTCCAAGTCAGGCAGAGCTAGGTTCAAGTCTTGGGTCCACCACACAGCAGCTGCATGACATTAAGCGGGGTAGTCAGAGTTATGGAGACCCAGTTTACTCATCATGGAAATAATGATAGCACCAATCCAAGAGGGCAGTTGTGAGGATTAAATTAGATGGTATATGTAAAGCAGTGCCTGGGATGTAGCAGACACTGAATAAAAGTTAGCATTATTGTAATCTCAACTTGTGGACAGGATCCCGACCACGTCCTTTAATGGGTGACGAGCAATATTTGAAGAAATTGAGCTTAAGCATAAAGTATAAGTGAATATTGCAGTTGGCTCCTCTAAGCCTGCCCATTCACTCAGCGCGTGTTTATTCAGGGCCTACAGAGTGCTGGTTGCTGTGGTAGGTTAATGAGAAGAATCTTCTAATAAAGATCTGACAACATGTTGGAAGAAAGAGACCCATACAAACAAAATAACAATCCGTACGACAATTCTTTTTTGCTAGCTAAACACAGATCTGAGGGGATGTACCGATGTTATAAAGTGTCCTTGGGAAACCTTTGCTTGGAAAAACCTACCTGAGGTAACGGCCCCCTGAGCACTGGTGGCTTTGGAGGCAGCTTTGAAGACAAGCTCAGGAAGGCTAAGGAAGGGGGCATGGCTTCTCTGGGGCCTGGCCTCAAAAGGCACCCCCAAACCCCAAAAATCCAGGGCCGGGGAATGCCTGTCAACATAGTTGCTGTGACAGAGTTACCCATACACCTCAGACAGGCAACCACCAAGGTGTAAGCCAAATATCCCCTTTGAATTAACTTCTCATCGCATCTTTCCACAGGGCATGGGTAGCAATGGCAGGGGTCTGGGACGCTGCTTTCCTTTCCACTGTTGTTTATAAAATCAAACAGAGAAGAAGCATCACTGGTCTCACACTAGTCTCCTCCTCCTCCGTCCAAAGGATTCGAGCATCGGGTCCATCATATCCGAGCAAATCGCTCTGCATATTCTCTTGAACAAAGAGCATCTGTGATCGGCGACATACGTGTTTTGGGTACAGGGTAAAGGAGACTGTGTCACAGCCATAGTGGGAGCTGTTTTCTTCCTTTTTTTTTTTTTTTTTCTTTTCTTTGTTTTGTTTTGGGGTTTTTTTAAACACCTTTTTAAAAAACATCTTTATTGGAGTATAATTGCTTTACAATGGTGTGTTAGTTTCTGCTTTATAACAAAGTGAGTCAGCTATACATATACATATATCCCCGTATCTCCTCCCTCTTGCGTCTCCCTCCCACCCTCCCTATCCCACCCCTCTAGATGGACACAGAGCACCGAGCTGATGTCCCTGTGCTATGTGGCTGCTTCCCACTAGCTATCTATTTTACATTTGGTAGTGTATATATGTCCATGCCACTCTCTCACTTCGTCCCAGCTTCCCCTTCCCCCTCCCCTGTCCTCAAGTCCATTCTCTACGTCTGTGTCTTTATTCCTGTCCTGCCCCTAGATTCTTCAGAACCTTTTTTTTTTTTTTTTTTTATTCCACATATATGTGTTAGCATACGGTATTTGTTTTTCTCTTTCTGACTTACTTCACTCTGTATGACAGACTCTAGGTCCATCCACCTTAAACGCCTTCTTAAAAAGCAGCAGAAAAGGCTCTCCTTTAGAGCACATTTCCTGGTTCGAGGGAGGGTTGAATAAGCAAATGACAACACCACCAATCAGCCCTTTGCTTACAGCCTGTGGAGTCAATCTGCCCCCTGGCTGTGGAGCTACCAACCAGCAAAGGCAAACTAATTAGACACAGACAAGCACTTAGGCAATCACACCTTGCGAATGTAAGCGTCTTCCTGTCATTTGGCAAGTCTCTCAGCTGCCTCTGAGCGGGAGACAACAAATCCCCTGCAAACAAGTTCCTCGCTCTCCCGTTAGTGAGACCTAACGGATCACAATGGCTGGAGGTGAAAGGTGGCAGTCTCGTCAGGTAATGACATCTCTCCAACAGCCCATATTAAAACAGCCGCACTTGTTTAGACTAGCCTATTTGCACCTACCTACAGAGGGCCTTTTTAATGTAATTATTAGCCTCTGCCGCCCTGCTTAGGATTTGAAAATATCGTTCATTTTCATCTCGCTTCAGCTACCGCCGCTATCTCCTAGTCCGTCTCAGGCACCTCATCTTCCCACAACTAAGTGCAGAAACAGGCAGGAGCCAGAAGAGCTGAATTAACAAGAACAAGTTGGCAGGTGAGCTACGTGACAAAAAGAAAAAAACAACAACAACAACAAAGAGATTTGACAATATATTCTAATCACTACCTGTGGTTGGAAATCTTGAAAAAATTTAAATGGCTTTTCTCAGAGACACCAAAAAACTATCGCAATAACTGACCAAACCCAGGGATGAAAAAGCAAAGAGGTTGGAAAAACAATAGCATGCAGCCAGTAAACAACTGTATGTGCTTTAAAAAACAGAAGGAGGCTAGAATCTATTGACAGACTGGCTCAGGAGTTCTGATAACTGTTCATCACAGTGCAGAAGGTGGCCTTTGACATTTTAAGTAGCTGGAAGGGATGGTCCCACGTGACCTCACTCTGTGTTATACAAACACATGCATCACCATGTAAAAGTTTGGCTGATACATTATAGACCCGTAGGTCAAAGACCAGAATTTATAAGTCCCCCGGATGGTTTCCATCTCCACTTCTAAGTATCCAGGTCACATTCGGGCAGAGTGGGAGGCAGTTCATCAACCCACTATTAATTGTCAAATATCTGCCTTTGCTTGGAGCTATGCTCACTTAAAAATGAGGCAGTTGACTTTCTGTCCAGATGGTTTTTAGTCTTGCCCCTCGCACCTTATTGGGGCTCCAGTTACACTCTAGATTACGGCGATTGCTTATGAATGGCTATAAACAGGGGCGATTTTTTAAAGGACCCTAGCTTAGACTGTTACTGACGAGATACTTTTGTATAAAGGAAAGTGCATCTTCCTATTTTCTTCCTATGTTTTTTCCCTTTGTCTCTTCACCGTTATCTTCTTCCTTCACTGTCCCCCAGTGGAAAAGGCAGATTTTATAGAAGTCAGTTTTCAGGAGAGTCGTCAGAGCTACAGCGGTTCCAAACACAAGGAACAGCCTGGGATAAATCTCCAGGGGAGAAAAAAAGACCATCTGTAAACAGAGTGGTTAGAAGGCAGCATTTATTTCACATTTATTAACCTACCACTTGGGGCCAGGGACTGTGTGGGTAGTTGGGGTAAAAGAAAAATGAGAAACGGGGAATTCCCTGGCAGTCCAGTGGTTAGGACTCTGCACTTTCACTGCCGGGGCCCCGAGTTCGATCCCTGGTCGGGGAACTAAGATCCCGCAAGCCTCGTGGGGGCCAAAAAAAAAAAAAAAGAAAAACAAGAAACGGCCCCTGATGCAATGTACTGAGGAAGAGGGGGCTAACAGCAATGAATTAATTAATTGGTCCTCTTAATTAACTAAGAGGATTCCATCCTTAATCTTCTGATTCCAAATCGGACGAATGCCTAGCAGTGCCTCGACCACACTGTCAGCGAGAGATTCAGAATTACCAGCAAGAGATTGCTGCTCAAAGCTAAAATGAGGACACAAATGCACATTTAAAACAGCAGCTGAAAAAAAACAAAAAAACAAAAAAAAAACAGCAGCTGAGAGTTGTTTAAAGAGAAATGGCATTGTTTTTTCTAGTAAAAGACACGATTTTAACAAAAGCACTAACAGAGGAAAATACAAGAAATAAGATCAGAGTATTGCTTTGTTCTCTCTGGCTCTCTTTTCAAAGCAGGGGACAGAGGATTTCTGTACCAAGGTGGGGACACAAAGCTGTGCTTGTGACGCCCACCCACTGTGTATGCATGTAAAGCTTTAGGGCTGAACGCTCCCACCCACAGAATGGGCCCAAATCACTTCAACCATTCACTGGAAAACCCCACCATAGGGGTCAGAGGCCACAAGCCACCAGGGCCCCAAAAGTTCAGGAAAGCACAGATTGGAGGAAGAGATGCTCCGTTGATGGGACTCTGCACAGCCCTGGTCCCCAGTGTCCACCAGGAAGCTGTTCCCCGACGTTCTTGCAGTGAGCAGCCAAGGCCAGGGACGTGGGAGCAACACAGAAGACAGGGTGTCCTGCAGACGGAGAAAGCTTTGGCCTTGATTCATTCATTAATCAGTCCGAGGAAGCCGCCACCCCACCCTAGCCGGGAGTCCAGGCTGCTGCTCTAGCTTCACCCAGCCTTTGCAAGCATCAGACAATCAACCAAAGGGCCGCCTGGCCTCAGGAACCTATTCAGAGCAAGTTCCCAGGCCTGTGTGGGTCAGTACCAGTCAGCTCCTTGGTCACAGTATCTAATTCTGAATTTGTAGCTATGACCAGAGAAGCAGCTAAAGCCTATGATGAGGGCAGAAAAGAAAATTTTGTTCTCGGCACATTGCTTCCAAAAGCAGGTTAGCACAATCTCTTTTAGAAATATTTCCATCAAAAAGCCACTTAAAAGTGCCACTGCCTAAGCAAGGGTTACAAACCCAGATTCCTTTGGGGCCCAGGCATATGACTTAGCTGTGTGAATCAGTGGGGTACAGTCACAGGGAGCGGTGTGAGTTGGTGAGAGTTCTCCTGGGGCATCTACAGCTAGTTTCTGTGCCGTGGCTTAAAGGGTTAACCTTGACTATCTCTAAAACACAGGTATTTGAAATGATACATTCCCAGAAGTCTCTATAATGTTCAAATTTGGCCAGACTCTAATTATAAAAGATGTACTAGGATCAGTTGCCAGGGTACTCCTTATATTTTTAACTTTTCCCCTTCTGAGAGCAGTAGGAAATACCAGTGGCAACTGCTTGACCTAAATGACGCTATGATTTCGGCAGGAAAAGGTGGTCTCAACTGAGAAGTACGATGAAATTATGCAGTATCCAGGGCTCCATATGGCCCCTCAGTCAGAGGTACCATTAGAGTACATCAGATGCATTACCTTCTCGCAAAGAGCTGGCTGGGGGCCTTCTCATTCCATCTGACCACCTGTCCCCCGTCCTTCTCTGTCGCAGAGACTCCTTCCTCTCTTCCTACTGCACAGTGCCAGCAAGCTCGGCCGCTGCCAGTCACAGCGGAGGCAAGAGGTGCTGAGGTATCTGGGGACCACTGACTTGACCGAGGCCTGGCACCCCTCAGCTCGCTCTAAGACTAGAGACAAGTCAGCTCTCCCTCTGGGAGAGGGTCTGAAAGAGTCAATGGTTCAGAATCCATGAAGCTCTTTAAAGATGGGAGAAGCCAGGTCTATAAATATATGGGCAGGGTTTCTGGGTTTCTGGATTCCCCAAGCCCACTGGAGTCGTTTGCAATGCAAAGCAGGGTACTTCACAGTTGGTTCATGTCCGGGTGGAAATATTTTGCATCTGATTGTAAACTCATGTTTGGAGGACAGAAAAATCCTCCTGTTAAAACACAGTAACTTGGGAATGAGAAACTGAGTGTGGACAGAAAAGACAAAAACAAAAAAAACAAAAAAAAAACCACACCACCCTCCTCCTAACTCTGCCTGGACTCAGTGATGGCTTTCGGCACAACTTTCTGCAGCACTATCCTGAACGTCCAAACTGAAGACAGTCATGCTCTGCTTTTATATCATGACCCCTCCCTCATTTCCATTCATTATTTCTTCCCAGGGAAGCTCGATGAATAAACATGTCACTCCTAGAGCCCGCCTTTCCCCAGCAGCACAGTACGAGGCCAGCCTTCACACTCACAGAGAGACAAGGCAGAGCTCTTCATGGTGTGTGGCACCCAGGATTGTCGGGTCCTGGTTGGAACTGAAGAATGCAATTACCTTTGCCTCTGAGATAGCTCAGTATAGGAGAAGAAAAAATTCTAATCAAAGCTGTCTTTATGCTTTTGAGAACTCTACCTCCTATTAAATGTGCTTAGCACGGTTCTAGACCCATAGAGTAAGTGCTCAACAAATATTGTTCACTGATTAATGATCAAGCCTCCTCTCCCAGCCCATGTCCAGAATGACTCTGCATGGTTCTCCTTAAAGGCTTTGCTGCTGCCCAAGAATACCCTGCTTCAGAAACCCCTGCTTTAAGGTGAAATCACACCAAGAAGAAGAAACACCTGCCCAGCAAGGAGCCAACAGAAGGCATCCCTCGGAAATGGCCAGAGGAACTTGAAAGCTCAATTTCACTTTTGTCAGTAACTTCCCTTTTTTTAAAGATGAATCATTGATGGAGAAAGAAAACCTCAACTTACTCTGAATTCACCTACCACCCCTCCTGGCTAGGGGACATGTGGGACCTCCCTCACATGTAGGAGTTTGAGTTTCACATTCTATGGTTTTCACTTCCATTGCCAGCTCTTCATTGTCCCCAATTAACAGTTGTGTTCAGTGATACTATCAGTTCACCCTTCTGTTTTCCAGACTCTTGTGGTCATTTAGGAAGTGGGGTATTTGCCTGTATTATATGGTGGCAATAGGAAAATGCAAAAATAACTATTAACAAGGTATGGTTATGGCTGAAAACTTTTACTTTAGATGTTTACATTTTCTTTTCAAGTGGAATGGCCTCTCTTGTGTCTCTACCATATATTCCATTTCAAATTATTAACATCGTAACCGTCTCCCCAGGCCCTTCTTAAATGCCGTCTCCTCCACAGTCTTGATTCTCCACCAGAGGTGACTTCTTCCTCCAACCGTGGTGTCCGGCTGCCTAGGATCTGATGCTGGCCCTGCATGTTCTTGTCTGTGGGCCCTGGAAAGGTTATTTCAATTCAGCATGCCCCGCTTCCTCATCTGCAAATTGCAGAGAATAATACAGCCTACCTCAAAGGGCTGTGAGAATCAAATACTCCAACTCATGACAAAAGCTTAGGAAAGTGTCTGGCGGGTATAAACATTTAACTTAACCTAAGGGCTATTATTAGTTATTAGCTGTGAAGTAATAGAACTTTTATTTCTCTAAAAGATCTCGCCTTTTTCCCTTATACGTGTGGTATCTTGCCCATCTACCTCTTCCCACTCTTCTTAGATGTTTAAAGAGGACTCTCATTTCCCCCAGCCAGGAGGGGAAGCTCAGGGCAAGTTGAAGTTCTCCGCCGTAGCCTGAGGTGCTTGGGAGCAAGAAAAATGCTGTCTCATTTCTGTAACTGGTTCATATATATATATATATATATATATATATATACAACAAATACCTATTGAAATTAAGCGCATGAGGTTTACATAGTGCCTAACATATGCTAAGTTCTAAGAATATATTTATCAACTTTTGTTGACATCATCTCATACCAAGAGGAAGGACCCAAAGTATATATCTTTGAAAGTATCCACATCCAATGGAGAAATGAGACATAACGCAAAGTCAAATTTTGCCTTTTAGTAAACGGACAAGACTGAAAAAGTCTGGCAGCACACAAAAACTTTTCCCAACATGCAGAGCTGTCATCGGTACTTCCCCACCTTCCCAGTGACATACAAATGCTGCAGCAAATGCCAGAAACATCGGTGACCAGAGCAAGGACAGTGCCCTGTCCATAGTTAGCAGTTACTATATTTATTTTCACTCTGAGCTGCTGTCAGCTCGTTCCTTTCAGATCCATGGCTATACTGTGAGAGAAGATTTCGAGCCTTCATTAGTTGGCTTGCAATATCTGTTTTCATAATGCAAGGTAAATCTAATCGTTTTCTTTCTTTAATGTCCCTAGACTTTCTCTTTAGTCAGCATAAACCTTTCTTACATCCTTTTCTGCTTTAGTCTATTATCATTTTCCCCCAAGAATTCCTTTCATCAATCTCTTCTTCCTGGTGCTCCCACTCTGGTTCTTGGTCATTTTAAGCTGCTCTGATCGTTTTCTAAAGAGAAACATCTTCTGGGTGCCTCCGTGTGAACATCCAGGAAGTTCTTTGGAATGTGATCCATTTATCAGTCAGGTCCTGGTGGGGAACAGAAGACCCACTCAGATGGGATTCTGAAGAAATGTAAGGAAGGACTATCCACAGAGCAGGGTCAGGGGATCTAGTGAGGGGTATTGAGGTGCCCAGGACCAGAAACACTGGGGAGCCATTGCCACCATGGGGCTGAAGGAGGATGGGAAGGAAATAGCGTTACTGGAGCTTGTGAGAGCTGGAGCCATAGAAGAGGGCCAGCCCGCAGGAGCTGTAGTCTAGAAGGATGTAGCTCCACCAGGCAGGGAGGCAGGGTGTCCAAACCAAGGTATCAGCTGCCCGGAGCCCAGTGCAGTGAAGAATAGGACAGAGAATGAATCTCATGGGTGAGGTGGGGAAGGGCAAGCAGAGAAGATCCAGCACAACGTATATGAAAGTGCACGTATCCAAACCTGTAAACGCAACTCCACCTGCACACCTGCACACCACCGGAAAACTCCATCCACGCAACACTCTTTCCAGGGCTGTCTAAGGAGCTTCCTACTTATTTGACTCTAACTGGTCTTTATTGGTAGTACTAGAAAAGAGAGGTCATTTTAATTTCTAAAGAAGGAAAGTAGCATATCCTCACCCTTGAACGTGATTCTCTCAGATGCTCCTAAGATTTGTGCAACATCCCTCTCTTTTGGTTGCAGAAATATGTTAAGGGAGAAAATTTTCTATTTCCCACTTAATCATTCCTGGACTAAAAATAGCAATGAATGAAGTATCCACAGATTGTGCTTATTCCTTTCAGATGCATAGCTGTATTGTAGGCATTTTTTTTTAAGTTTACGTGTTCCAATTCTAGGTGTAATGCAATGGTCTCAACCCTGGATACTCGTCAGCATCACCTTCAGAACTTGTACCTAGTACAGAATCCTGTGACCTACCCCAGAGATTCTCAATTGAGAATCATCAATTTAAAATGATGAATGCATGACTAGGAAGCTCTACATAGAGATTCTATCAAGACCTCTTTGATCTATCAGTAAAGCTTAACATCATTCTGTTATGTTTTTTAAAGATCTCCCAAGTTGCTCCCAAGATAATTTATTATTTGGGAATATCTACCCAAGGGAAATAGAAATCAACTTTCACATAATTTCATGCTCTTAAAAAGAAATGAATTTAATTAAAATTGAGCCTTTTCAAAGACAAAATTAAAACTAGTTTGTGGTTTAAGGATGAGATTGTGGCATTTCTTTGAAAGTTAAAATGGACTGACTAAAACTTGCCTGTATTGTCGTCCAAGCCCAGCTCAAATCCCTGCAGAGAATAACCAGTGCAATGTAGGTGATAAAACACCAAACCTTCATTCCTCAACATCTCCAATAGGCAGTCTTGCCATCCACCCAATCTAAAGTATTCCGCTCATATCACCTCTTTGGTTTCTGTTTGCTTGTTCACTTTAGCCTATCTCATCTTCTGGATTTTTAAAAGCACTTATTTGTGTACACGTCGTATGTGAACATTTTGAAGTTAAAGACTGTGTCCTGTTCGTTTCTACGTCATAACCCACAGTACTAGTCCCTCTAGGTGTTCGCTGTATGTCTGTTGAATTAATGTATTACTTTGAAAACAAATGTATTTCTTTATGAAAAAAATGTACCTGGTACTAATGATGCTTTACATTGACATACACCTTTTCTCATCCCAGCCTACGGTGCCAGCCTCAACTCTTCTACTCCAGGCGCAAACAAAGATGAAAATCTAGATCTCAGATCCAAAGAGATCATGCTCGAGTTAAACACTGAAGGTGCCTAATGGGTTTCATATCCAAAACTTCAGGAAACACTCTTTTTCAGAAAAATGTTTATACCTATTCAGTGGACTTTCTTGAATTTAGTATGATTTATTGATTTTCTGTTATTACTGAACCTCTCTGCAGGTCCCTCCTGATGGATAACAGGTATCCCTCATTTATTTTTATTCTAAGTCATTTTTAATGAAAGTTTAAAGCCACCTACAAAATGGAGAATATCATTTTTTTAAAAAAAGAACTGCAGATAATATTTGATACCCAGGAAATCATGCACATGATGAAAAAGGACCAGAACTGATAAATTTTAATGCAGCTAGGCACAAACCCAAGGCCTGTCACACCAGCTGGTCATTCTTGCTTTAGCCATTAAAAGTGGCCTTTTTTGTGGCTAACAACAGAAATGTCGGTCAATCAGGCACAGCTGTAGGTCTGGGCTTGGAGCCCAATCTCAACCTTACCCCCTCCCTCTCTTTCCCCCAGGCTAGGATGGAAGGAAAGGGTCAGGATTGGCAGTAGGCAAAGAGGAAGGGAAACCAAGATGCTTAAACCCAGATGAGAGACTGATTGCTGCAGCATCCGAGGCCTTAGCCCATTAGGTAAAGTTTAACCTCTGCAAAGCAGGTCACTTGGCAAAAATAGATGGAAAATACAAACTTCAGGTTGAAAGACCGGGAGGCGGCAGGGGGAGATGCTCCGTTGCATATGGCGCTCCATTAATAGGTATCACGCTCCGTAATGGGAACATTTTTATACAAATATGTCCTTTGGCATCCAGCCAAGAGCAGGGCACCCTAGTGAAATCACAATGCACAGCTAATCAGCTATTTTTGGTGAATTTGGCACTAGAGACTAACATAACCAATTTGTCCCCAAAATGTTAAGTCATTTAGCGCATCTTTGGAGGTGCTAAGTGCATCTAGAACTTTTCGGGGCTGTCAATAAAAATTAGAGACTACTCAAAAGGCTTCAGTCTTGGCTTGCAGTCCTTTGTCCTTGGATGAGAGGGCTGCTGGGCACCTGAGGATACTCCAAGCAAAGCCTGCTAGCTGCAGGAAGCAAGTGGTCAAGCTGAGCCTGACTAATAGAGACTAAGGAGATAGTGAGCACTCTTTACAGGCCATGTTGTCAACCCATGCTTCCACTATGATCACCGGATCGTCTTCTCATCCTCCCCACGCTCTGCCGTCCACTAATTTCTTTTCGCGGCACTGCCATTCTCCCAGGCCCATAATGGTAGGACTTTGACTCCTCCAGCACACTTACCATTTCCCCTTATACTTCCCCTCCATTCCCTTTAAACCAGCTCTCAGCCCTCCAGCCCTGGATTTCTGAAACCACCTGCTGGAACTCCCTTCCACCAGCCTCCCTCACTTCCAGCCATACTGCATATTGATGGAAGATGAATCTTCATTAACTAACACTCTCAAAAGCTTACTCACCTATTTGGAAACTTTCAATGGCTCCCCAGTACCCACTGTGTCAAGTCTGGACTCAGCTGCCTGACTATCAAAGCCCTTTATAAGATGACCCCATTCAACCAAGACAGCCTCATTTTCCACGAGCTGTCTTACCCTGCTTGGCTCAAGAGAATCGCTAACCATTGTTGAATAAATAAATCCCTGCTACTGCTCACCCTGCAGCCCACCCTGGGTGAGCAAGTTACCCAGAGCTGCCCATGTGAGAAAGAGTAAAATTCAAAGGCAAAACCTGTAACTTAAAGCATCTGCTTTTGCGAATTACATTTTAGAGGTTAAAAAATGCTATTCATTTTCTTGGTCTATGACCCACTCACACTATTCCCACAAAAAAAGCCTCTCTTCCCATGAAGCCAAATTTGGTACAAATTTATGAAATTATTTCTTATGCCGCAATAACAAATAAAAGCAATTTTATTGTGACGACCAATTGCCCAACACATGTGCTCTGCTCCCCTTAGAGTGGTTTCATGTTCCATGAACACCTGCATTCATGCCTCCTCTTTGCCTTCACATCTGCTTTGCTCTTCTCGGCATGCTGCCTTCTCCCCACTTCATCCATCCAAATCCCATTCTGTATGGCTTAGTCCTAGCTCCAAGTTCCACCTCCTCAAGTAGGGCTGCCCTAACTAAATATCTGGTTCTCCAGTATTTTATTCTTGAAAACAGTATACCATGCCATTTTATATAAGGGACTTGAGCATCTGCAGGTTTTGGTATTCCTGAGAGTCCTGGAACCAATCCCCCAGGGATACGAGGGACAACTGTTTATACAATAGTACTCACTACTAAAGGTTAGTATTCTTTCTAGCACTGATTGAGGATCACTTCATGGGAGTCATTCTTGCTTCTAATGCTATGGTTACAGTAGGTGCCAGATAAATACCTTTCGATTGATTGATACATTCACGCTTTAATTCTTTCCCTATAGGGCCTAAAATTGTGCTGAGCATATAGCAGGGGCTCAAAAATTCTAGTTAATCAATAATTAGACACTTTCATGGAGCATTTTTTAGTCTACTTCAGATATCAGGTTGGAACATTCTCTAATCTAACAGTACGGCCACCGTGCTAGAGAAGACTAGCCATCCTACAAAAATATGTGTGCCCTCTTCTATCATATAGAGTTGTCTCTGAGAAGCAGTTGCCCAGGCAGGCATGACATTTCCCAGCCTCCTTGCATCTAAGTGAAGCCATATAAATAGTGTTCAACAATGTAATGTGAGTCAAGATCATTTCTGGGCTAACGTGGCTAAGAAGTGGATGTGCCTTCTCCACCTTCCCTCCTCCCAGCTGCCACCTGGATGCAGATCTCTTGAGGCTGTAGAGGATGGTGGAGCCAGATGTTGGAAAGAACTGGGTCCCTGGATCACCACATGGAGGAAACTTCCTGCCAATTGCATTGGGCTGTTACATACAGGAGAAATATACTTTTATTGTGTTTAGTTACTGAAAATCTTAGGCTTGTCACAGTTAACTAATCCACTTGCCTGCCTCTGAATGAATGAAATTGCCACTGAGGGGAAGAGCAGTTCAAGATGAGAAGCAATTAAATTCTCATGCATTAATACATGATGAGTTATCAAGCTGAAGGCTAATTGGCTTCCTAAGTGCACCTCTGTACATTTAATGAGGAATCCAGGCATGTTGCACCAGTCCTAACAAAATGATTTCACTGTATTTTCTAATATAGCCAAACCTGTTGTTACAGGTATTATCTGAAGTTGCCTATATCTCCTATCGCCAGCTCAAACCACTTTCCTGAACTGCATATATAATTGCTGATGGATAGCTTTGCTGGGTGTTCCACAGGCCCCTCAAACTTGGGATCTCTAACATTGATCTCCTCTTTACCACATTCTTCCTTCCACTGAATTTCCTGTTTAAGTTAGTGGCAACACCACCTATCCAGGTGTCATACATTTCTTATTTCCCACATGCAACAAATCACTAGATGCTGTCTATTCTTCCCCTCCTCAAAATCTCCCATACCCCTCCCTTGTTCTCTTCCCCCACTGCCACTGGGTCAGGCTTGAATCATCTCTTTCCTGAACCATAACTGTAGCCTCCTAACTGCTCTGTTCTCTAACCCAGTGGTGGCTATCTTTTGCAGGGTGTAATCATCACCCAGGGACCTTGTAAAAAATGCAGATTCATGAGATCCAGCCCCAAGTTTCTGATTAGTGGGTCTAGGTGGAGCCTGGCAAAGTGACTCTGAAATGGGTGGTCCATAGAATGTATTGTTATTTTTAGTCTAGTATCTACACTGCCACTGAAGTTATTTTTTCCATCACACAATTCTGATTTTGCTCAACTGTACAAATTCTCCAAAGGCTATCTGGTAAAATCTAAACTTTTTTAATGTGCTTCAAAGCCCTTTGTGAGTTGGCTTCTGCCTCCCCACCAGCCTTATCAACACCCCGCTCTCCACCTGACCTTATTAACCTCCCTATGCCTTTGCATATTCTCCTACCTCTGCCTGCTAGCTCTCCCCCAGCATGCCACCTGGACAATTCCTACTTCTCCTTCAAGTCTCAGCTCCAACAGTAACTTCTCTGGACAATGGGCCTTGACTCCCACAAACCAACCTGGCTCTTTCTGCTCCTGTGCACTTTCTAAAGAGTTTACCTACCTCTGCCACAGCAATAATGTGCTGTGATCTTTTGTGTGTGCATTCATCTTCCCACTCGAGTATAAACGTCTTCAGGGCATGGACCGAATCTTTTTATCTGTATATTCACAATACTCAAATATTGCTTAATGAAAGAATAAATTATCATAGATCTAAATATAAGAGCTAAACTATGCCACAAAACTTTTAGAAGAACACATAGGAGAAAAACTTCATAGCCAAAAGGCTCTCAGGCAAAGAGAAAGATTTCATAGGCAAAGAGTTCTTAGATATTATAACAAAAGCATGATCCATAGAAAAAGGAAATTGATAAATTGGTCTTCATCAAAATTAAAAACTTTACGGTTCAAAAGACACCATTAAGAAAATGAAAGACAAGCCACAAACTGGGAGAAAATATTTGCACATTATATTTCTGATAGGACCTATATCCAGAATATGCAAAGAACACTTACAAATCAAAAAGAGGAAAACAAAAAACCCAATTTTAAAATGGGCAAAATATATGACAGACTTTTCACCAAAAAAGATATATGAATGACCAATAAGCATATAGAAAAAGTTCAATGTCATTAGTCATTGGAGAAATGAAAATTAGAACCTCAATGAAATAACATGTCACTCTCACTAGAAAAGCTATAATAAAAAAAGACAGACAATTAAAGTGGAGACAATCCAAGTATCCATTAACTGGTGAATAGATAAACAAAACTGGATTGTGGTGATGGTTGCACAAGTCTGTAAATTTACAAAACATCACTGCCCCCAAACAGGTGAATTTTATGATATGCAAATTATACCTCAACAAAGTTATTTTAAACAAAGAATAAATGATAGTTTTTTATGTGTATAGATGTGACTAATACCACTAAAATGATAACATACATTTATGTGTTGCCATGTGACAGGCAGTGACCCATCACTTTATACATGTTAACTATGTATATATTTAATCATCACAATAACACTGCTGGTAGACACTATAATTATCCCTATTTTGCAGATGAGAAACCTGAGGCACAGAGAAGTTAAATAACTTGTCGAGTGTCACATACCTGAGAAATGGTTGATCTGCACGTTTTACTCCCATCTATGTTCAAAAGGGCCTGAATCCACAGAGACGAGTAGAATGAAGATAAGCAAGGCTTGCTTTTGATTACATATAATTGTATTGCCATAAAATCCTACCTTTCCATAGTAGTGTTTAGACAGAAATGTCAGTTTTACCGAGTGAAAATGATGGGAAAGAAGAATCGAATGATAGTTTTGGACCTTTTATATAATCTTGGTTCTCATGTGTTACTTAGGGAAAAAGAATAAGCAATCCAAACATTGTTTATTATTTCTCATAATTATTTGAATTAAATTGTACATCTTTTTGACATAGCAAATGCTGTGATTTGACAATTTCATTTTCTCCCAATATTTGCAGTAAACTCGGGCTTGTGTCATACTATACTGCACATTACCAAATCACAATGTAGTCAACCCAAGCTAAGTCACATGAGTGACATAATGTGAGTGAAGAGACAGGGTCTCGCCTTTAAAACAAAGAAAAAGATATTTAAGACTTAATTCTGCTAAGGGATGCTTGACCGAAATTTACAGTTGATTGAAATGTTTAAATTCTGACATTATTGAAGATAACTTGTGTGAGCCAAAAATAAGATTTCTTTCCCTCTTCCAACCTCTTTTCTCATCCTACCCTCCAGATTATAGGTACAAGCTCTTTTGAGCTGAGGCTGAATCAATCATTTCATTTCTTCATTACAATTCTTAAGACAATCGCAGCAAACAAAAAATGGAATTTGACGTGCTGATGTTTAATTATTGATGTGGCCTTTTTAAAACACATTTGGTTCTCAGAACTGTGCTGCATTTCTCATTGGTTCCCATTCTGTTTGTTCTTGGCCTCTGCGATCCTTTTCGATTTTCTGCAGGTTAGCAAGTGCTGCATCGTCTGCTTTTGAAATGTGTCTTTAGGCATGCTTTTGTTTGACAAGGAATGCCAAGCCTGAGCTGACAAAGTCTGTTTGAAAATCTTTTTCCAGGTATTCAAGATCAGTGAGCCTGTTCAATGTATACTGTGATTAGAATATTTCTTCAGATATTTATATCAACATTTCAGTTTTAGGGAGAGATGTTTTCTGAGCTTACCTGTCAGACAGAAACTTATAAAAGGTAAGGAACTCTATCATTTATATATTCAAATGCAGAAATACGTTTGTGGTAGAGCTGACATCCTCCCCCCTCGCCCCTCCCACCCCCCATGTGACTAAAAAGAAAGGAGGCGGGTTACAAGCATGCAATCACCACTCCTCCCACAGGCTGGAACAAACCTCTCCTTAGGAGTTCCGGTCCTCAGCTATGGGATTTCAAGATTTAACTTGGAAAGATTTCGGAGGTTTTTATCATAAGAGTTCATTTCCTTCATGCTTTCCTTTTGAGGGTAAGGAAAATGGGGGCAATAGTGAGAGAAAATCCAGCTAGTGAAGAAAAGTTTGCCTCTCTAAACTTAGGTACTAAGAATATGATCTGCCAATAGAAGTTTTTAAATATCTAGTTTTTTTAATCTAAGACATTGAATATTCAATTCAGTTCAACAAATACTCATTTTATTCCCCAGATGTCTTCAAAAGTACAATACATTTTACCTTACAAATATAGAAGATATTATTTCACAATATAAATCTATTTTTAAAAGCGACTTCTTTTTGGAAAATAAAGCTTAGCATATTACAAGGAAGGGGAGTCACCTTGGCTACCAGTTAGTTATTTAGACCCCACCAGCCAGGCTTACACTAATTTGCTATAAGAAAAGACTGCAAAGTGCAGTATAATAAAAACTTAGAGTCGGAGGCAGTATCAGCTTACGAGATGGAATAATTCTTAAGAATCTTGGTAGACCCATGCAGAAAAATTAGTTTCAAATGTGGCTTACTGAGGGATTAAATCTATCAGTTAAAGCAGGCCCCGGAGATTGCCCACCCGAAAACACCTCCTTAAACTTTCCAGTTAGCAGGACGAGGGAACAGAACATTCCACAGTTCCTGACATAAGTGCCACAATTCAGATGTTAACTAATTCTGATTGACCTTCTCCCCAGTTAAAAAAAAAATAGACTATACTGAAAAACATTTGTCTCTGTTAAGTTATATTTTATTAGTCAACCATTTCATTAACAAATATTTATTGATCACTCACTAGGCACTAAGCACATTTCCAGTACTGGGGATATAACTGCAAACAACACATCTCTGAACAGTCCCTAAGTTACAGCCCAGCAAAGGCAGAAAAAGAATCGGATTTTGCTCTCAACAAGGTCAAAAACAAAGAACTTAAAGATCCCAACATGTAAATAATAATAATAATATCAGCCATTTTAAATTCTTTGCAGAATGAGATGAATAAACAGATAGTTAAAGTTTGAGATCAAATACAGCTTTCTAGAAAAAAAAAAAAAAGAGCGTCTTAGAGAATGTTTTTATGTTGTACAATCCATCACTTTTTCCCAGGGCAACATTGACATGACTATGTTCCCTTCTCGATAGAGTCATGTACCAAAATGTTCATTGCAGCTCTGTTTACAATAGCCAAGACATGGAAGCAACCTAAGTGTCCATCATCGGATGAATGGATAAAGAAGATGTGGCACATATATACAATGGAATATTACTCAGCCATAAAAAGAAACAAAATTGAGTTATTTGTAGTGAGGTGGATGGACCTAGAGTCTGTCATACAGAGTGAAGTAAGGCAGAAAGAGAAAAACAAATACAGTATGCTAACACATATATATGGAATCTAAGAAAAAAAAAAAGGTCATGAAGAACATAGGGGCAATAAAGACACAGACCTACTAGAGAATGGACTTGAGGATATGGGGAGGGGGAAGGGTAAGCTGTGACAAAGTGAGAGAGTGGCATGGACATATATACACTACCAAACGTAAAATAGATAGCTAGTGGGCAGCAGCCGCATAGCACAGGGAGATCAGCTTGGTGCTTTGTGACCACCTAGAGGGGTGGGATAGGGAGGGTGGGAGGGAGGGAGAAGCAAAGGGGAAGAGATATGGGAACATATGTATATGTATAACTGATTCACTTTGTTATAAAGCAGAAACTAACACACCATTGTAAAGCAATTATACTCAAAGATGTTAAAAAAAAAAAAAAGAACAAGTTCCTATACCACCTGATTCTGCCACTAAAATGTATGAATGCAAGATGCTTTTCCATTAAATAACACCGAGGATTGGTAAATCTTTCTTGTTTTCAAGTGCTAACCTATGATAGTAATGTACATCAATTCACCTTTCTAAATTCAACAGAGGAGGGTGAGGGGCAGAGGCAGAAGGAGAGCTTATGGAAGCAGTTTACACTTTACTGAGGTTTGACTGCCAGAGCCTCGCTGTGATTCACGTCCCAGAAAGTACTGGTTCTATGTGATGATCTGATCTTAACCTGAGGCACTTTCTACACACCTAAAAGAGAAAGAGGACGAAAAGGCATGCCTATTATGTGGTTAAGTGGCTCATTTTCACACCAGACTGGTTGTGATGAGTACCATCTCTGATGGATAGTGGATCCCAATGTTCCCCTCCAGCCACTGAAGATGAATGGCAACAAAGAGAATATTTTTCTCTGTGCTTATTCATGGTTAGTTTGGCTAACTTGGTGCAGCTGTTTGAGTCTTCCCCATAGAAAAGAGCTAAACCCATGCCAGATACCTGGAGTGTTGCTTCAAGAAATGCTGCAAGGGCTTCCCTGGTGGCGCAGTGGTTGAGAGTCTGCCTGCCAGTGCAGGGGACACGGGTTCGAGCCCTGGTCTGGGAGGATCCCACATGCCGCGGAGCAACTAGGCCCGTGAGCCACGGCTACTGAGCCTGCGCGTCTGGAGCCTGTGCTCCGCAACAAGAGAGGCCGCGATAATGAGAGGCCCGCGTACCGCGATGAAGAGTGGGCCCCGCTTGCCGCAACTAGAGAAAGCCCTTGCACAGAAACGAAGACCCAACACAGCCAAAACTAAATAATAAATAAAAATTAAAAAAAAAAAAAAAAGAAAAAAGAAATGCTGCAAGATCATCCCTGTGGTGTGGCCAGAGAAAGTGTCAGAATCTGTCCAAGTGAAATGAGACAGAAAAAAATCAATGTCATTTTAAGATGGAGGAGTATATACATCATATCCATTTCATTTTGCATTTCTGCCAGCTTTAACTGGACACATTATACCGAATCTCTTGTTTTTCTGCAGAAATTCTAGAGTTATCCATGAATCCCCAAGATGAGAATATCTAATACGCTTGGGGAGGTGTTACTATGCTCACAAATTCAAATGATAAGAACAAATTGGGCTTTGCAAAACATGTATAAAACCAACATACATGTTAATGCCCATGGTCGACCAGCTTAAGATAGAAGGTCCCAGAGAGAAACACTTCAGAATTCCATAACTACACCTACTTCAGGGCTTGTTTCAGGAATGAAGAGTAGATAATCATTTTTTTCGAATGCATAGGAAGTGAGCAGGGAATTTGAAAGGTGAGGGAGGGAATATTCTTATTGGGGATGAAATGGAAATTATTTACCCTGGCAGTCCTCATTATCCTGTTGATTTCCATCCGGCTGACACTAAGAGGTCCTCTTATTCCCCGCCCACCTCTTACAATTTTCTATTCCCTTTGATTTCGTGACAAAAATTTGCAAGTCTGAAACTTATATTTCACCTGAAATATTAATATTCAAGCTCCAGGTATTAAAAGGAGGAATAGGGAAAGCCCTCGCTTTCAAATCCACAGTCAATGCTTTAGTACATACGAGAAGTTTGACAAGCAGAATTGCATGTCCGATTATCAATGCGTTATCAACATTTACCAACATTGCTTTCATTGGCTATTTTCTAGTGCAGTCATTTCGTGCAAAATTCTAAATTCATGTCAAGACAGAAGTAAGACCTACATTTTTTTAAGTGTGCCAGACATGCAGAAAAAAATAAAGCCTAATTAATTTTTTTTTTTTTATGAGACTAGAAATACATTGTGTTTGTGGTCTGTTGTGGGGAACAGACCTTCCTGAAAAGGAAGATATCTCTGAGACCAGAAATATTCTCAGGGCATGGGGAGGAAAATCCATTAAAGAGTTTAATTCTGCTAAAATAAGATCCCTAGCTGCCTTGTGCCCAAGGCAACTCATGCGAAGGGTGCAATTTGAGAACTTGATTAAGTAGGCTCTGCTGCAGTTCCCTGTCCGTAGCACCCTCTCCAGGGCCCACAACTCCCCCAAACCCTGCTTCCGGTTCAACTTCCAATTCATCAGTGCCACACTGGATAGTGAACTTGAGTAAGACTCGTTAAAATCCCAGCCCAACAATGTATTAACCACCAGATCATAACTCTTGGGTTTTTTTATTGGTAAACTGAGCAAAAAACTGATTTTAAAATTTAAGTCACAAAGTTGTTCTAAAAAATAATTTATATAAAGCCCCTAACATAATACCTGCCATACAGTAGGTACTCAATCAATGTTTCCTTCTCCCAAAAATAGATCCCTACCCAAGACATCTATCCTAACATTTTGGGAAAAAACACTAAGTAAGGGACAATTTTACAAATAGAAAACTTATTATGAGCCTATAACCACTCAACTAAAACAGAATACAAACTTTTTTTAAGGTATGTGCTATACTAATTATACCCAAAGTACCCGCCTTCACTAGTTTATCCCAAAGGGGGATTATGCTTGTTGATACAGGCCTTGGGTCTAAATCAACAAGCCAGCACTACTTTGATTGGTTTCCATCTTGGTGTCATTTGGAAAGGAACCTTAAAAATTTCCCTAAAGCTCCTCTTATAATTCCTTGGAGGAAATTGCAAGGGACTTTTACCCTAGGCTGGGGGACTCTTTCTCAGCAAAGGAGGCTATATAACTAGGCTCTGCTGGCTCCCAAGTGTGCTTCTATTTAGGTAACTGTGACAAACAAGGCATCTATCACCATGGGGTCAGCCTCTTGGGAAACAGGACTTCATCCCTCAATCCCAGATGCTGATCTCGTTCTTTCCCAACTTGGAGAAGAAGTGAAGACCAAATTGTTTAGGGTGTTAGTAAGATTCCAAAGAGCCTAAATAACCACTTAATAGTTCAACTGGCCATCCAGAACTCTGTTTTTTCTCCAGGGTCAGGCCACCCTGACTGCAGATATCTTAAAATAAAACAAATCACAGGACCTCCCTAGAGAAGATAATTTTACTCTTCAGTATAGAAGAAAAGACTAAAAAACCAGCTGAAAGCATAACCCTCACCACTCAAGCCAAGGGGTATTTGTGGGACCACCAGTGGGCCAAGGTTTATGATGAAGCTTTCAGATTTATTTTGAAGTCATCACATACCAATGACAATATAAAAGAAAAGAGCAATAAAACCACCTATCACATTACATGAAATTTCTAAAAAAAACCACGTATCACATATGCATAGTTGGAATTGTTTTATTAAAATGGAAAGCCAAAATGCTTTGACTGTGTCGCTTTCTAGCAACAGACAAGAAAAAAAAATATTTTAGGTAGTTCTCACTCTTAGTGGAATAGAATAAAGTCATTGGTCTGATTCCAACCCCGTTATCAAAAAGGACCATTCACTTAATGTAAAAAAGCAGCTCATGAATTTCTCATTAACAAGAGCATTACTACCCAATGTAAGAGAACTACTCTTCCCCAGGGATTCTGTTAACGGGAGGCTGGAGCCAGACAATAAGCATGGGAGCAGGGTGGCCACAGGAGGGAACACGATATACATGCTCTGTGTTCCCAGCAAAGGACATTGCACAATGGCCTCCTATAACCAATGAGTTCTGGCACACTCAAAAAGTCAGACTTTCGCACGGGCATCTTCTGGAATTTTGTTGTTGTTGTTAGTGGTCCATGCTTGTTTTCAACACACATTCCCCAGTGGCTCTTGGTTCCTGCCCAGTTTCTCAGCCTTTCTTTGGGAGCATGCAGACTTGCAATTTGGGAGTTATGCTCTCTGGAATAATAGACAATGTAAATGAGCACATTTTTCAAAGGCTAAGATGCTACTGTTAGTTCCTTCTTAAGTCATCCAGCAATAATATCAAATACTAAGTGCTTTTTAAACCCTCTATTGGTATTAACTAATTTAATCCCCTCTCAAGAAGTCTAAGAAGTAGGTGCTATTATTTTTCCCATTTTACAGATGAGAAAGACGAGGCACAAAAACCTAAGGTAAGTTGCTCTTGATCATAAAGTTAATACACAGTGGAACTAGGATTTGAACCCAAGAATTCCGGCCTCAAAGTCCGTGCTTTTAAGCAGTATACTATAATGCCTGTCCGTACCATCAATAATAAAATAAGAGCAGATGAATTAATACATGACTTTGAATTCAGAGATAACCAATGCATAATCAAGAATTCACACTGGTAACGTTGAGTTTTTCAATTAGACTGTGGACGTTGGAGTCAGACAGACTCAAATTCAAATCATAGACAAGCCCTATCGCACATTAGTCAGTGAAATTTTGAACAAGTTATTTGACTATCCTAAGCCTCATTTTTCCAACCTTTAAAATGGAGATAATAAAAGTACATACCTCATAGAGTTATGAGAATTAAATCAGATATTGTCTGTATAAGCACACTTGCATGACTCTAGCAACATGTTTAGTGCACCATAAACATTAGCCTTAATCATCATCATTATTATTTATTATACATGTGGCTTTCCATTGCAGGTGAGCATTTGGAAGGAATGATCCTTCTTCACCCTACTGATTTCAAAAGCCCACAAATGTGAGATGTGTGGGGATTAGGGGTATCGGCCGCAACTAAGGATCACAGCAAAGCTAAGGGGCTCATAGGGACCAAACCCCTCAACCTTGGCTTCATTAGCAAGTTTCTCTAGCTGAGCTAACCCAGCCCATGCCAGTCATGCATTCCCTTGCAAATATAAATCATTACCCAATAAACCACAGACATACAAGACTGTCCACAGCAGATAAAGCTGTGGGTCAGAGTAGCCAATCCCTGAGGCTTTGTGGAAAGGGAGAAAAAGCTACAGCATTAATTATATAAACAGTTACTTGGAAAATGCTTTAAGCAAGTGTTTTAGATTCCCCTTTAATTAGGATAAATAATTACTGCACTTTCATCTTTCAATGAGCTCCCAAACTCTCCCATGCCCCATCTTCAAATACCAACTAGAAATACACAAAGATCAAGGGAATAAACTAACAGTGTGCACTTTTAAAGCCATTTTATCTGTCTGGATCTTAGTTTCACCATCTGTACAATGAGGAGGTTGGTCAAGGTAATTCTCCAAGGCCCCTTCCAGTAGATTTTCCATGATTCCGTGAAGTGCTTTGGGGCTGACATAATGGCTACACTACTTTACTCATCCCATGTTCTTTTCTAGGGAGCAGCATAACATTTGAAGATATTAACCGCATTTGTTTATTGAGCTTCGAAAGCTGTTTTACAAATGCAAACATCAAGACATCCAGCAATGCTGTAAGTGTGCTGTGGAATAGGGAAACCCGAAATACCAGGCCTAAAAAATGTCTGGAGAATAGCTCAAATGAGGAATGGTTAAAGGAACTGAAATGTCATTTCTTGGGAAATGACAAAGTTATCTCTTTTAATTAGATTTATTCTGTAGAGCTCCAGAACTGGAATCAATAGATTAACACTGCAGGGGGAGATGGTAAATAACTTTATAATAAATAGCTTACTATCCAAGATAATGTTTCAAAATGGAAAAAAAAAATTTTATATTGCTATGAGCATCACTAAAAGAAATGTGAAAACTTCCTATCAAGATGCTTAGAGGGAATACCTCAATGGCGACCATAAACGGAGGGGTGTATGCTGAGCTCATATTACCTCTGAGAGTCTGTCCTGACTCCCTGCAGATAGTTAGTAACTTCTTCATCCAAGCTCCCTAAACACCATTTAAATAGCTCTAGTAGAGCACTTATGTGTGATGTTATAATATTTGTTTATAGGTGTCACCCTCATCAAACCAAGAGTGTCTCATTATCCTTTGTCTATATCTGTCACAGCTCCAAACACGTGGTAGATTCTCAATAAATATTGGGTGAATAATAAAAATAAATCATGACCAAGGAGTTTAAAAAGACCATCCTTGCCTTCAGAGATGCTTGCAATCTATCTGAAAAGTCAAAAGTAACGTAGCTGAACCAAATGTTATATAGTTATATGTAATACCTTGGACTCAGTTGGCACTTAGTAAACATTTAAGAAACAAGTTCATTTGACAACACTTGAGCGTTAAATGGTGGCAGGAGCTTATCGTTCAATGAAGAGAGGCTGCTGAGGCTGGCCCACAGTATCCTCCAAAATCTGGCCCTCACCTGCCTGATGACATTTTTCTCTAAATTACCAGCTGATTCCTCACAGTCTCCCAAACTCACTCACATTCCAACTCCTGCACTTTGGCTCAAGACCCTTTATCAGCTGGACCTCCCTCCCCTCCCTTCTCTAGAGCGCCACGATCCTTCCCTCCCCAGAATTCCCTATCACTCACTAACTACCTAAAAGTATGTCTGCCATCCATTCATTAAGCCATCAGCCGTTGGCTCTTCAGTATGTGTGGGCTGAGCTAAACTTTGTGGATACAAATGAAAGAGGCGTATTCCCTGCCCTCAAGAAGTTTAAAGTTCATTGGAAGCCAAACACTGTCCATTCAAGTGAACAGTTTTAACACATAATGTCATGAAGGAACCACTGAGGATGACACCACACACAGTCTCCAGGTGATGATGGGTGGTGGTGAAGGTTAGACAGGAACTCTTCCTGGAGGAAGTGTGGCCAGAGCTGAATCTTGAAGAAATGATGGCATTAAGCCAGATAAAGAGAGGAAAGATCTTCCCAGGCAGATCAGAATACACAAAGGCTGCAGGATGAGACGACACAGCAAATTGAGCTTGGCTGGCCTGTAATGAAGAGGCCAGAGGTGGGTGTGGAGAAATAACAGGAGATGAATTAGGAAGAATACCTACGTTGAAAAGCCCACTTTTTATCCTCATGCTAATGGAGGATTTTTGAAGGATTGTAAACAAGGAAATGGCCTGATCAGATTTACCTTTTATGTTAATTGAGGCAAGAGTGGATTGAAAGGAAGGTCAGACCCGAGGAGAGGTAAGTTAGGAGGCAATTTTAGTGAACAGGAAATGAAGTGAGCTAGGGCATTCTCAGCGGAGGGAGAAGGGAGGGACCGGGTAATTCTGACGAGGTTGGACTACAGGATTGCATAAGTTATATTGGGAGCCAGAGTGATCAGGGAGTCAAGGACACCTCCCAGGATTCTGACTGGAACAGCTGAGTGGACAGAAATTACATTCACTGAGAGAGAAATACAGTATGAGGAGCAGGTTTGGTAGAGAAAATGGTGAATTTTGTTTTAGACCTGATGAGTTTGGGATGCCCGTGAGATAGTCAGGTAGGAGGCAGTTGAATACACAAGTCAAAAACCTGGGAGTAAGAACTAAGATGGAGATGTGAATTCGGGAGTCAGGAGCAAAGAGGGAGAATAGAAATGGTAGAAACCAGTGAGATCACATGGGAATTACCAGTGAGGAGGAACTCAGGCAATGTCACCCCACCCCCAACCTGCTTCCAAAAGTACAAGAAACCAATAAAGAGCTGGGACCACCCCTGTTGTCCCAAGTCATCACTTCCCCTGAGGAAAGGAACAAAGATTTTTATGAATGCTAGCGGGTCAGGAGTTTGTCCCCTTGTGATTATTTCTCAGTTTAAATACAACCTTTTTTTAAAAATTTCTGTAATTGCAGAAACTTTGAAAGTTGACCTTTGCTGCAAACATGCTGACCATCACTGACCCTGATTTCCATTGTTCCCTTCCCCCTTTAATCTGTTCTCTACTTTGTCTAAGGGAGGTAGAGCAGCTGGCTTAAAGTTTCATAGTTGGTTTTTAACTGATAAAGACTCAACTTTTCTTTTCCCCGAGTGTTGTTTCAGCCAAACCACTTTATTTTGCTGATTCAATTTCAAAATAAAAAGAAACAAACTAAAGAAAGGAAATAAAAGGAATTCCCCTTGGACCTGAAAGTGCTTGAACTCTTGAAGAGGTGCTGCAAAGGTTATTCACTTTTCAGTGTGCCTGTTTGTCATGCTAAAGCAGTTGTAAGCTTCCAGAAGGCAGAGTCAACTTCTATTTGCATGTGGGTCCCACATGGCAACTAGCAGAGGGAGCCCTACATAGAGAAGCTGCCCAGTAACTATTTATGGAACTGATGTACAATTAGACTCATTCATATGCACACTCCTGTAGCTCTTGGAGTCATCCATGATATTTAACACAATTAATTGCTGTGTCCTAGTCTTTGACCATTTCATGGGAGCTATCCTTGGTACTGCAATTAGACAGTAAGTTCCTTGAAGACAGGAATACTGGCTCTTACTTTATTTTGTATTGCCAATAAAGGCTTCTTGATTCATGTGTGTTGTTTTATCTAGAATGAATTTATCCTGCTGTGTTATATCTTCTGAAAGAAGAAAAATATGTCTGTCTCACATTAACAGAACTAGAATAAGCTATTCTGAAGCACACCCTAAACGGTATACGTTACTTGTGTCACTTAATTGAGTGATTCATTCAGGAGAGTTTCTACCGAATGAGGCTTCAACAGGCTGCACATGGGGCTGCACAGTGCCCTTCAATTGGTGATGTGCATTTCATATGCAGATTTATTAGTAATTATAAATTACTAATTATATGAGTAATTATATTTCTTGTGAATTAAATCATCAATGGCTTCTAAGGCAATGCAGGAAATTATACTCACTACACAGAACTTAAGGAGAAAGGGAATGAAGGAGGGAGAGAAAGAAGGAGACGGAAGAGAAAGATAATGTACTTCCAGAAGGTAAAGGAACAAAAAATTTTTGTTCATCGCAAGAAATCTGCATCGATAGACTCAAGCTCACACAGACCAGAACAATACTGCATGGCCTCCATATGGCTTCACAAGATCATTTCCATTCAGAAAGAACTGCAGTAAACCTTCCTAGGAAGTATTACAACAGAATGACTAGGTTTCTTTAAATAGTTGCACTTTGACTCCAGGTCACAGAATGAATGCCCTGTCTTGATCATTGTTAAGAGTCACCACTGGTTGGCTTGTCACATTGTCAAATACAGATAGCTGTACATTTCCCCTTTCTGAGAGTCCACAGAGATCACACTGAAATGCGGCATCAACCAAGAGACCATAGCCCAGAGAGGTGAGCAAGCAGCCTCCAAAGGCACTGGAAACAAGTGTCCAGTGTCTAAGAAGGCCCCAGAGGAGCTGTGCTGCTGTGAGCCCACATGCACAGGAGCACACAGGGTGATTATGCTCTGGGCATTGGGAAACCACAAGGTTATGTGCATATGGATGAAAAAAAGGAAAATATTCCCCACTTCCTTCCTTTCTTTCTTTTTAACATTTAGAGATACAGGCATCCTGACAAATTATGGTCACCATACTAGTGCAGAACTCCAGATCCTACATCTAAACAGTTTAAAATCTCACCTAGCAAGATAGTGTAGAGTAAGCTGATTTTTAATGTACGTGCACCAGTAGAGTGGTCCTTAAAATACTGAAGTTATTCTGTATGAGTTAGTAAATAGCTGTGCCCCAAGCCTCTGAGTGTTCCTAAGCTGCCCCAGCCTTTCTTCCCAGGACATTCCAGAGCTCTCCCCTAAAGGGTTAATGCCTGGCACTACAGTAGGCTTTGGGTCCCTCTTCCAGGCTGTCAAGACAACCTGGTGTTTGTGTCAGACTGATGATCATCTTGTTTCCCTATAGGTACAAGAAGCCCAAGTATCAGAGGTTGCTAGATGAGATGGAATCTAGCAAGTGCTAGCCTGGCTGGAAATGGGCCCAGATGGCCATACCTATGGAGGCACAAGTTGTGTTTTGGGTGCTGCTTTGTGGGGTTAACTGGCATCCACTCAATTTTCATATCTTCGGCTAATTATATCAGAAACCTATAATGTATGAGAGTGTTTTCTCTTCCCCTCAACCTGTAAGCCCCTAAAAAGCTACAGCCCTCAAACAGCAAGGGTTCACCAAGTCCTAAGCCAGATAAATTAAATCCACACATAGACACAATTTCAATGCAACTGTTGAACATCAAGGATGAGAAAATCCTAAAAGATATCAAAGAGGAAAAGGTGGAACACATGCAAAGGAATAACAATTAGTTCCTCAGGAGGCCTGAGTAACAGTATATGCCAGAAGCCATATATAATATCTTCAAAATGCCTAGGGAAAATCCCCACCAACAAAGAGTTCTGTATCTAGCTAAACTAGTCTTTAAGAGTGAGAGCAGACTGACAGAAAATAGTTGACTAGTCGTAGCCCCATTCTGAGACATAAGGTCACCATGTATAAGAAACAACATTAAGTAAAGAAACTTGACACATTTTTGGCAAATTTGATTAAGAATTGACTATTATTAAGAATAATAATGACTAAAATTGAAGGGATTAAATTCAAAGTGTACCTAAAATTGTAAATAGAAACAATATGAAAATATGCAGGGAAAGTTCAAATTCTAAGCATTTTAAAATCTATATATTATTCAGAAAAAATTTGAGGTTTTTTTCACATTAAACATTTTTTAAATTACTAATATAAAAGATAAAAATGAAATGGATTACTCCAAACTATAGAGAGAAAAAGATGGGACAAGTAAAGTTAAAGTGTTCAGTGAAATAGAAAGTAGGAAAGGAATGAAGAAGCATAATAATTTTTTTAACTAAGTAGAAATTAGTAATCACAAAAAAGTAAATGGATTATATTTACTATTACCTATAAAAGTTGGAAATTCTCAGATATTTGGAATATTGAAAACAAAACAAAACAAATTCCAGCTATTATATGGTGTTTACAGGAGACATATGTGAAACATGATGACATTTTTCAAAGTTGAAAGTTAAAGAAATGGCAAAAATATACTGAGCAAAGACTATCTGAAATAAACCTGTTTTAGCAAGAATAATAAGACGTAAAATAGGATTCGGGGTGAAATGTAATAATAGAAGAACCCTATAGGCCGTTGGAAGTGCAGGGTGGACAGTCCTTCTGGGGCAGGCTGGGAGGGTCTTAGTAGAGAGGGTGTGGGATAGGTCCCAGGTAAAGGCCAGGTGGTGATGGTCAGGACCAGGGAGTCAGGGCTGATAATGACAGACAGGTTTCTGCAGCAGAACTTATGCCCAGGCCTAAGCCTACTCAGCCAATTTGTGGGCCCAGGTACTTCAAGCAGCCAATCTACAGTCATTTGATGGTCAAGTGACATGGTGCCCCCAGCTAGTACAGACCCTGAGGTCTATAAAGATAGTTCTTACCTAACGATAAAAAGGAAAACCGTGCCAGGAACATATCACAACATATCACAACATGAACTTACATATACTTAACTCAAAACATAATGAAAAATTTGTCCTATCATAAAGGGAAATTTACAAATCCATGATTATACTGGACATCTTAATATGCCTCACTCAAAAAAAATATACATCAAGCAAAAAGAAAAATGTGCACCTATAGAAAAATTACACAATTAATAAGCTTGTTCCAACAGACATAACAAATCTCATAATCAACAAAGGGAGGCTACATGATTTTTTTTCAAGCACACATGGAGCCGTTATGAAAACTAAACTAATCCTCACAAACAATCAGTGAGGTAGGTACTATTAAAGTCTCATTTTACATATAGGCAGTCTGAGACACAGAGGTTAAGTAACTTGTTCATGGTCACACAACTGAGATACAAGCAGAGCTGGCACATGAACCCAGACATTATGATTCTAGAGTTCAACTTTTAACCGTAATGTTGAGTAATTGAGGCAAGACAAAAGAATTAATAAAATAGAAAATTATTAACATTAGAGGCATTCAAGAAATCAAAAGCTGATTCTCTGAGAAGATAAAATTAAAAACTGTCTATGAGATCAATCCAAAAATTAAAAAATGGGGCTTCCCTGGTGGTGCAGTGGTTAAGAATCTGCCTGCCAATGCAGGGGACACGGGTTCGAGCCCTGGTTCGGGAAGATCTCACATGTCGCAGAGCAACTAAGCCCGCGAGCCACAACTACTGAGCCTGTGTGCCACAACTACTGAAGCCTGTGCACCTAGAGTCCGTGCTCCGCAACAAGAGAACTCACCGCAACGAGAAGCCCACGCATTGCAACGAAGAGTAGCTCCCAGTAGGCGCAACTAGAGAAAGCCCGCGCACAGCAACAAAGACCCAATGCGGCCAAAAAAAAAAAAAAAAAAAACCCCACAACGTTGTAAATCAACTATATTTCAATAAAAATTGTAAAAAACCCAAAAATTAAAAAATGGAGAAGGCACATACCAATCATGATAAAAATAAAAAAGAAGACATAACTACCGGTATAGTAGAAATTATAAAGTACATAACAAAATACTGTCATCACCTTTATGCCAATAAGTTTTAAAACACAGAAAAAATGTACAATTTTCTGAAAAGATTTCAGTTCGTAAAACTGACTCCTAAAGTTTAAAACTAATAAAACATTGCAATTAAAGAGATTGACTCAGTAGTCAAATTCCACTACTTCTCCCCCAATAAGACACCAAACTCACTGGTTTTTATAGTTAATATTCTTATAAGAAAACTCTTAAGAAACTGTTGTTCATATTTTATGCAACTATTACATACAATAGAAAAGGAGGATGAGCTTTATTAAGAAGACCCAAAGTGAACTTAAATACAGATGGGGGGATGGGTGCTATATTACCCTTTATACTTTTCTCTACAGTTCAAATATTTCATATTAAAAAGAGGTTCAGGGAAAGGTATGGGGATAGCTCATCAAACAAGTATATATCCTATCTTTGATTCAAAATTTAATCAATCATCACTGAATCAATAACTTCTAATACTTATTTTTCTCTTTTTAATTTAAGTTTCTGTTTCCTAGGGGATGGCTCCAATACATCAGATCTACATCTCAACAACTTTTTCAGCTTGGAGGTAACTTTCTCCCACAGACACCTTTTTTTCAGAGAACAGAACAGCTAGTTTTCTTCCAGTTAGTTTCTGAATCTGTGACCTTTCGAACATGCTACCACTTGAGATTCCAAAATAATTTTGTAGAATTCCTACCTTAAGAAACTTTATGAAGTCCTTCAGTCATTAGTCCAGCTTCTATGGGGAATTTAAAAATAACTCATCCTCATTCCTTCCTCAAAGACGCATTCATGTTAACTTTCTTGACCTAAAGAGGAAACCATCTTGGGGAAGAATTAATCCATGTAATGTTCTGTCCAAGGCATGGGCTTGGAAAGAGTCTAAAAGCATGGGCTTGGAAACAGCATGATTAGACTGAGTAACTTCAGCACAGGTTACAATAGGAAGACCACCTTCTCAGAGTAAAAACTTTGTTGCACTCTGTTTCATGAGGCTACTAGAGAAATCTGGAAAGGTCACAACACAAGTTTCCAATTTCTTCATTGATCCTGGGGGAAAATTCACATTCCAAGAAATACATTAGAAAGTTAACAAAAGTTAAGTTTAGATGTGGTAATATTAGAAATAAAGTTTTTGTTAGGGTCAGGTAATAAGGAAAGATAAGTTAACATTAAAGTTCAGCATAAAAATATCTTAATTTATGAATTATAGTATAATGTCTTACATACTATCTATGATTCAGCTGAAGCCATTCTAAGGGCTGGAAACTCTCTTAGAAAGAGACTTTATGAATTTGGAAATAAGTGCTTTCAATTATTACTCAGATTCCCACTCCTAATCCTGATAATAAATTATTGCATATTGTCCTTCAGCAAGTTCCTCAATCCAATTGATACTGAAGAATGATAATAATCAGTTTTCACTACTAAGAACACAAAGGGCAAGAGGGTTATATTTAAAATTTATCAGTGTTTTTATTTAGAATTCACTATTTAAAAGAAATATGATGTGAATGATTTTTGGAAGGGTGGCATGTCTTTTGAAGAGTAAAGTCACTTTTTAATTTATCTGTTTTCATACAGAAGTACATTGTTGCTTCAGGGGCAACTTAATTATCCTTTTATATTCAAATCACTACTGTCCATGATGTTAGCAATATTGATTTGGCACACATTTAAGGTCACACTGACCTGTAGTATGTCATATATTGTAAAATAAGTTACACTGGAATGTTACTATTGATCTCCTAGGGTGGGCAATACGTTACGTTTTTCCACGTTCACTTGTGTTGATATTTTTACTGTATTTTTAGCAAAATGAATTGTCTTCATGACAATTGATCATTTTTCTCAACCTGAGCATCTTGAATTGTCTGCATTCTTTTTATTGTCTGCTGCCTTACTTTCTTTTCCACTAATGATACCCAACAACATTGTACCAGAATTTCCTCGAAGTTTGTTCACTGATTTTTTTTTCGTTGTTGTATTGCTAGAGTGTATTGTTATTGCTTCTTTCAGTGTTTACATGTGTGATATGCTTATTCAACATCAAAACACTGGAGATTTTCTATTTGTTCACTTTATCCTTCAACAAATATTTGTTTCACGTCTGTCCACTGTGCAATTGGTTCTGGAAATGCAAAACCTGAATAAGACACTTGAGGCATTCAATCTCTTGCTCATTCCTCTCCCTCTTCACCTGGCTAATTCTTACCCACCCTTCAAGTTAAATGCTTCAGAGGAGGAGTAGGATAATGATTGAAAACAGGAAATTGGATTTGGCATCGAGGAGGTCACTAGAGACTTTAACAAGAGCATCTTCAGCGGGATGTGAGGCAGGGAGCTGACAGAATCCAGACTACAGGTGACACAAGTGAGGAATTAGAGCCAATGAGGAGAGACTGTTTCAGGAGACAAGTAACAAAAAGGAAGAAGCAGAAATGGCAGCAATGTGAGGAGAAGAGATCATCTATGAAAAAGGTTGGTTTTGGTTTGCATGAAATATGAGTATGTTTGTAAACTTAGAAACAAAGAGCCAAATCATTGGGAGAAATTGAAGATACAGGAAAGAATGAAGATAATTTATGTGGTAGGCTCCAGAGTAATGTGTGGTGTTTTATGGGCATCGATCTTGGTCTTGGGAAGGAAGGACATCTCTTTGTCTGCAATATTAGGGAAAGAAGTAATATGACAATTAGAATCTAAAAACGGAGAGTGGGCTTCCCTGGTGGCGCAGTGGTTGAGAATCTGCCTGCCAATGCAGGGGACACGGGTTCGAGCCCTGGTCTGGGAAGATCCCACATGCCGCGGAGCAACTGGGCCCGTGAGCCACAGCTACTGAGCCTGCGCGACTGGAGCCTGTGCTCCACAACAAGAGAGGCCGTGATAGTGAGAGACCCACGCACCGCGATGAAGAGTGGCCCCCGCTTACTGCAACTAGAGAAAGCCCTCGCACAAAAACGAAGACCCAACACAGCCAAAAATAAATAAATAAATTTAAAAAAAAAAAAAAAAACGGAGAGTAGTGAAGCAAAAAATAAGAGAAATGCCTCTTATCTCCATTGGGGAAAATGGAATATAATCATGCTCTAAGAGGATGATAGATAAGGAAGAAGCAAACAGATTGAGAAGAATGGTGAATGTTGGGAACTGTTTCCATGAGGAATGTGTGCTGTGTGTACTCCTGTTGTCCCCTTGATCGATCCATTCTCCATACTTCTCTAACCTGCTCCATGCCCTGAGAGGCTATGGGTTATATCAGCCAGTTTCCTAACTCTCTGGCTTTTCGCTGGTTCCAACCAATGGGAGCAAGGAGAGTTTGTGATATTCATTCTGCCAGGCCATGAGCTGCCAGGGGCAGAGTTCCTCTCCTGAGAGCCACAACTGTGGTTGGGAGGCCTTCCCTTATGGCTACAAGTCTCAGTGGCTTCCTCCTTCTCTTCAGGCTTAAGGGTAATAGTAGCTTTCCCTCTGATGCTGGCCCCAGGGCACTTAGCCATCCTTGTTTTCCTGTAACCTTGCTTACACCTGGGCAAATAATCTTCTCATTGAACTCTCCTCACACTGGAGTGTGCCATTTGTTTCCTCTCTTGGATCCTAACTGATGCAGAATGCGAGAGGAAGCTGAGTGGAGACAAGTAAAGTGTTGTCTTAGGCACATTGTCTAAGTCAGTCGTGCTTATTTTCTCTGGTTAATCTTGCTGTCCATGAGAAGAAGCAGATGAAGAGGATGGTTGGATCCATGGAAGCTTGTAGATGAAAGAATACACGTGGCAAAAGAATAGAGAGAGGAATAGAGGGTGCTGGTGAATGGGTCATTGAAATTATTGCCTTAGACCTAAGAGCTGTGCTTTCCATGTGCATTCTGAGTTTGAGAAGAACACTTTTCTACTGGTTTTTCAAGTCTCTATAGCTGAATTATTATGTCCCTTGAATTTGCCCGTATAGTCAATGAATCTTCAGAAAATGAGAGCGTACACACACATACACACAGAAACACATACCCACTTTAGATCACTCCAGATCTGAAAGTGTTATTGGACTGTCATAGACTGGATTGTGTCCCCCTAAATTCATATGCTGAAGCCCTAGCCCCCAATGTGATTGTATTTGGAGATAGGGCCGTTAAGGAGGTAATTAAGGTTAAATGAAACCATTAGGGGAAGGCTTTAATCCAATAGGACTGGTGTCCTTACAAGAAGAGGAAGAGACACTGGGAGTACCTGCACAAAGAAAGGTCACGTGAGGACAGAGCGAGAAGGCACCTGTCTGCAAGCTAAGAAGAGTCCTCATCAGAAACCAACTCCGTTGACACCTTGATCTTGGACTTCCAGCTTCCAGAACTAAGAGAACTGAGAGAATATACATTTCTATTAAGTCACCCAGTCTGCAATATTCTGCTATGGCAGCCCGAGCAGATAAATACATAGACCACCTAAACCTTCACATATCAAAGGGGAACCACACTTTCTTGGCCATGGAATCCAGTGACGCATAGTATTCCATTCTGCCCACTTGCACTGGTCTCTCTCCACATCTTTACCGACTATGATTTTACTCTTCAGGGCCCAACTCCAATTTCACCTCTGGGCAACCTCCCATGACTAGGGAAGGCTTATCCTCCCTAAAAATTCACTCTTTAAAGATTTGGCCTCTCTGCTCTTAGATAATCACTTGTTTTTATTATTACCTCTTCTAGGGCTAAAGTGTTAGAATTGTTTAACTCACCCCAGCTCTTAGCAATGCTGAGTATATAGTAAGTGCTTACTAAATGTTTGTTGACTGACTGATTACTCATCCTTGATAATTAGAAGAAAGCTATTTAATTTGTTCCTATGCTTAAGAACATATTCTGAGAACAGATGAGAACGCAGGGCGAAAAGAGCATCATCGTAGCATAGATGTGACTTTTGAACCTTTACTCTATCCCCTCACAATGTTCAGTCAAGACCCCCCAGCACTGGGATGGCTCCAGAGCAGAGGTGAGAGGTTGTCTTCACCACAGCTACTCATATTTAAGCTGCCAGAACAATAACCAGTTTTGCACTCCCAAGACGGAGCGGCCTTGGATAATTTTGGCAAATCAGACCTACCAACCCTTAAGTCCCTTGCATTCTCTCCTTTAAGACATTGTCTAAGACAATGGGACTCCAGCAAGGTATGTCCAGGTCTGAAAATATGTCTAAATAGCAGCTTTTATAATTGAAAGCAACAGCTGCTTCTCCAAAATGCACTTCCGATGCTTAACAGGCTTTGCACGGCAAATGCTATTAAAACAATCCCCTTGAACCTTGCATTTTGCTTTTAAAACCACTGGTAAAGTTAACTCTCCCTTTTTCTTGACGACTGTATCACCTTTAAAACAAGCTCATCATCTGCTAATCCATTTCCAAACCCAGTTTGGGAATCTGGGTTAAGCAGAGTATAACGGAACGAGGCTGTGGCTTGATGGAGTGAGAGATCCTTCTTCATCCTAACTGGCGGAGTCCTCACAAGGGAAAACAGAGCCCCCGGTTCTAACTCTAATCTGTCTGCCTCGCATGAATAATTCATGCTGCTTTTACACCAGCAGCCACTGCAATAGTAGGGGATGGTCTCTAAGTGTGGATTACTGGCTGAAGACTGGTGTGAAAAAAAAGTCCCTCCCCACCCAGCAGGAAGCTTTGGCATCTGTGTCTGTGTATGTGAGAGTTCTTGCTCAAGGTCAGGTCGATGGCCACTGAATGTTAAATTAGGGTATTGGGAATTTGGTATTAGTAATTCCCAATTTGTTTTATTTAACGAAGGCTGACATGCCTCAATATTTAACATTTAAAGGAATGCAGGCAGTTTTCTGGAAATAGAAGAATATGTCAGGTGAAAAGTTTGAGAATATTCATATCTGAAGGTTTTACAAGAAAAAAACCTTCTGAAAATTGAACAGAAACTCAGAGTGATTTTTTTGTTTAAAAAAAAGAGTGAAAAAGAGAAAAAAAGAAAGAAAAAGAAAGGAAGGAAGGAAGGTAAGAAGGAAGGAAGGAAAGAGAAAGAAATCTCATCACGTCATTCCACTGCTTGAAAACATCCTTGTAGATATTCTTTATCAAAATAGGGAATATTCTTTCATTACTGGTTCTCTGAGGGTGTTTTTTTAAATAACAAATGGGTGTTGAATTCTTTTCAAATGCTTTTTCTATACTTATTGAACAAAGATAGTTATTTTATTCTGCAAATGTAGTGAAATACATTGATTAATGTTCGAATGATAAAATAATTTGTGTTCTTGGAATAAAAAAAAGAAAACTTCCTTGGCTCCAATGCTTTTTGGACCAAGTTCAAAGTCCTCCATGTTGCCTAAGTGGCCCTGAAGAATCTGGCTCCTTCATACCCCTCCAGCCTCAATCCACCACCCTACTCCTTGTTTGTGGTACTCTGGCCACACTGGCATTTTCGGGTCCTTGAATTTTCTCTGGGGCTCCCTGCAGGTTTTCCCCTCTTTTCCTCTGCCTCCACCAACCCTATCCCCAAGCCTTCACCTGCCTCACTGGTACTCATCCCTCAGGTTTCAACCAGGAGGCTGCTTTCACAGGTAGGACTAACCTCACTGAATTAAGTTCATAGACCCCACCTCCCACCCCATTATGTTCCCTGGTTATACACAAAGTCTGTCATCACACAAGCTTCTTCATCTATGTGAATCTCACCTCACTTGTAACTAAACAATTCTAGACTAGACTATAAGCTCCAAAAGTACAGGACCCCATCTGTTCACTCTGTATCCCTAGCACTTAGCATAGCACCTAATGCTTTGTAAGGGGCAGCATGAATGAAAGAATGAATGAAAAAATGAACAGACTTATGAATGGGTCTCTGTATGGATGTAGCTACACCAAAGCCCAACTGTAAGTCCTTATTCAGTTGGCATGTTTGTTTGGTGAGATTCTTGCCAAAGTGGAGGGTCTGACAGTCTCAACCAAAGGAATAAACAGACATAAAGATGTGAGCATCTCCACCAGCTCCCTGCTTCTAGGTTTTAAAGTCTGAAAAGCAACTCATTTAGTTTCAACATTTGGAGCATATGTTTTCTGACAGTTGATCTACTACGCACCTGAGTTGTTTTCAACATCTTCTTCTTGAATAAGGGCCTGCACTGTACAGGCTGTGTCTGCCATTAGACGAAGAGCGAGAATTGGGAAAGCAAAGAATCCAGTGTGACTGAGGGCAATTAAGGCAGAAGAAGCTGGCCTGGATGTCTCTAGGGCAGTACAGAGATGTGGGGTGCCCCTGGGAACCAGGCACAATCCAGGCCTTGGCACATTGCTGGAGAACTCAGGGAGGTTGCAGAAGGGGAAACAGAGTCTGAAAGTGGGTAACCAATGAGATTTTAGGCTGTAGAAAGACAGAGAAAAAAGTGGTGAAAGGAAGAACCTAAGTGGGTTTTACTGAGGTAGAAAAGTAACATTTTGGTAGTTTGAAGTTTAAAAAAAAAGAAAAGCCAGAAACAAATGTATCATGCGTGCGCGCACACACACACAACACTGCATGTTGTATGCTTGTATAGAGCAAAATGCACTTTCCTCTCCTCTCCTTCAAACAAACTAAACATCTGGAAGCAAAGGAAGCTCTCCTGACCTCACCCACTGAAAAAGGAAGTGGTATGTGTAGTGAAGATAAAGGAGCAGTGCCACCAGCCAGATAGGTGCCCTGCACCCTGTCTGTCAGAGCCCAGGGGAGCAGGGACAGGACACCAGAGCCTCTGCTATAGCTGCTGCAGAAAACCCACATGCTCCCAATCATGTGGGCAAGAAGAATGCTCAGGCTTCTCCAGTCCTGCCTTCCAAATCCCACTCAGGAATGTTTGAATGCTGGAACCTCAATCTCATGCAGAGCCTCATCCAGCTTTCCAGCCCCTGTGGTCCAGGCAAGCACGGGGAAGCTACACACATGCGACGGAAGAACTCAGAGCTCTTCAGGTGATGAAGGTCAGGGGACAGAGGGAGGGGGAGGAGAGGGAATTAGAATTCGGTCATGAGGGTGGAAAATAACTGAAACAGTAGAGACAACTAAGACCATGAAATAATGCCACTGATAAACATAACCAATTAGCCGGGAGAGGTTTTGCTAGAATGTAACTTGAAAATCCCTTTAGTGTGTCCCTTCAGTCACACTGAAGAGACCGCCAGTCTTGGAATCAACAGACCTACTAGCTGTTCTGTGATAGCCTCACTGGGCCTCAGCCTCTATGTTTGTAAAATGGGATGATGACACCAATACTTAATAGATAACCAGTTTCTTTCCTGCCCAACACTGCCTTCCCCATCAGCACAGCGCCCAGGGATCAGGATACTTTGAGGGCCCACAAAAATAATTTAATTTCTTTTAAGGTCAGAAGAAAATTAATTAATACAGTTAGCCTGGATTATATTCATCATTATGTCAAGATAGTCATAAAATACAAATTTCAATGTACGTATGAAGGAAGAGGTCTACGAAGGCCTTAGAAAGGCATAAGTGTTGAGGGCCCACAAAATACATAATGTAGCCCTGTCCCCACCCTCCTTTTGGAGATCTTTCTCTCCCCCACTCCCTATCCTCTTGGTTAGAGCACTGGGTCCTCAGCAACCAGTTTTGACTCTGCTCCTGTGGTTTGATTGTATCAGGACCTACACTTGAGCCAACCTGGGCCAGTCAGGGTCCCCTCTACTCAGCTCTCCTCCTGGCCATAGTTGATTGGTTTGGGGCAGGGCAAGGTGGGGAGGATTTGGGGATGGATCACCTGACTCCAGCTGAGCCAATCAGTATCTTCCCTCTGAATTTGGGCTTGATTCTGAGATCCAGCCAGAGTCTGACTATACCCTCAAGATAGAGATGAAAACTCAGGAGCCATAAATTGCTGTTTCCCAACATGTGGACTTAAAGCAGAGGAAGCCATTATGAGGGAGAATACATCCCAAAGGAGCAGAGGACTAAGGTAGAGAGTCCCAGAGATATTCTAATCCCAGGCTCCAGCATGTTTCTATGGCTGCATCCCATCCCTTGGGTCCTAAGACTTCAGTAAGACTGAATAGGGTAGTGGTTTAGGGCCTAGGGCCAGGCTAGGCTGCTGGCATTTAAAGCCCAATGCACCAACTCTGTGACCCTAAGCAAGTTACTTAACTTCTCTGTAACTCAATTTTCTCTCTCATAAAAAGGACATATTGTGACAATTAAGTGACATTATCTATTAAAAGTACTTAGAATACAGAAGAGAATAGAAAGTCCAGAAACAGACCCAACATATATCATCAGTTGATTTTTGACAATGGTACAAAGGCAATTCAATGGAGAAATAATGTTCTCTATAACGCATGGTGCTGGAATAATTGAAAATCCTTATTTTTAAAAATTGACCCTTGGCGACTGGGATTGACATGTATACACTGATGTGTATAAAATTGATGACTAATAAGAACCTGCTGTATAAAAAAAATAAATTAAACAAAGTTCAAAAATTCCAAAAAAAAAAAAAAATTGACCCTTGGGACTTCCCCAGCTGTCCAGTGGTTAAGACTCTGGGGAACTAAGGTCCTGCATGCTGCACAATGTGGCCAGAAATAAATAAATAAATAAATAAATAAAAATTGACCCTCAACCAATACTTTTCCACATATACAAAGATTAACTCAAAATGGATCATAGACCTAAACCCCAAAACTATAAAATTCTAGAAGAAAATAGGAGAACACCTGACTTTAGGTTAGGCAAAGATTTCTTAGATATGACATAAAAACCACAGTCCATTAAAAAATGATTAATTGTGCTTCAAATTTTAAAACTTCTATTTTTTGAAAGACACTGTTAAGAAAATAGCAAGCCACAGATTAGTAGAAATTATTTGCAAAACACATATCTGAAAAAGACTTAGAATATATTAAGAAATCTCAAAACTCAATAATAAGACAAAGAACCCAATTTAAAAATGGGCAAAGATTTGAACAGAAACATCACCAAAAGCAGACACATGAATGGCAAATAAGCCCATGAAAAGATGTTCAACGTCATTACTCATAAGGGAAATGCAAATCAAAGGCACAATGAGATACCACTGTACAGCATTAGAACTGCTAAAGTAAAAAAGACTGAGGATACCAATGGCTGGTGAGAAGGAGGAGCAATTAGAACTCATACACTGCTGATGGGAATGCAAATAATACAGGCCTTACACTAAACAATCTGGCAATCACATAAAATTAAGCATACACTTATGACTCAGCCATCCCACTACTAGATATTTTTACTCAAGAGACATGAAAATACATGTGCATTCTAAACTTGTACACAGATATTTACAGCAGTTTTATTCATAATCATCAAAACCTGGAAACAACCCAGATGTCCTTCAACTGGTGAATGTATAAACTGTGGTATATTCATGAAATGGAATACAACTCAGCAATAAAAAGGATCAAACTACTGATGTACATATTGACCTGAGTGAAAAAAGCCAAATTCAAAAGCCTACATATTATATGGACCATTAATATGATATTTTGGAAAAGGCAAAACTATAGGACAGAAAACAGAGCGGTAGTTGCCGGTGGTTAGGGGTGGGGAGAGGGTTGCCTACAGTGGGGTATGAGGGAACTTTCTGGGAGTCAGAAGTGTTCTATATCTTGATTGTGGTGGGGTTACATGACTATGAGTTTGTCAAGACACAGACCTGAATACTTCAGTGAATATTAGTGCGTGTAAATTATCGCAATAAATTGGACTTAAATTTTAGGGGGGAAAAGTAACTGCATTTGCTTTTCTAGTCCCAAAGAGTTTCCGTCACTTGCAATCAAGATTCCTAAATGATACAAATATCTAGCTCATAGTATTGTGAGAATTAAATGGCACAGTGCAGATCCACCTTAAGAGGGAGTTAATTCTAATGTTAACTCATAAGCCTAAGTTTACCCTTGAAAGTCCACTAACAACCCCACAAAATACAGCGTACGTTTTTCATGTATACGGCATGGTACAATAATTCTTTTTTTTTTTTTAAGTTTTTTTTTTTTTTCCTGCAGTTGCATTTTTAATTAATTAATTAATTTATTTATTTTATTTTTGGCTGTGTTGGGTCTTCGTTTCTGTGCGAGGGCTTTCTCTAGTTGCGGCAAGTGGGGGGGCCACTCTTCATCGCTGTGCGCAGGCCTCTCACTGTCGCGGCCTCTCTTGTTGTGGAGCACAGGCTCCAGACGTGCAGCCTCAGTAGTTGTGGCTCACGGTCCTAGGTGCTCCGCGGCATGTGGGATCTTCCCAGACCAGGGCTCGAACCCACGTCCCCTGCATTGGCAGGCAGATTCTCAACCACTGCACCACCAGGGAAGTCCAATAATTCTTATATACACCAAAGTCTGAGAACAGCTGAGCTAGACAAAAGGAAATTGATATGAAGATGACTGGACTATTAATTAAAAGCAGATTACCTAGGTTCACATCCCAGTTCTACCACTTCCTAGCCTTAGGCAAGTTACTTAACTTTTCTATGCCTCAGGTTTTTTTCATCTGTACAATGGTAATAATAGTACCTTACTCATAGGGTTGTAGTATAAATTACTTAATGTATGTAAAGCCCTCAATCAGGCATGAGGTACAGGCTATGTTAGTGCTAGGTGTCAATATGTCAGATATAACATATATCTGTATAACAGATAGACCAGCATTGTAATCCCAGGTTCCCAGTCAATGAACATCTACTAAGCATCTACTATATAACCAGGAACAATTTTAGGTTCTGGTAAAAAGAAAGATTTTTTTCTTGAAGTTACATTCTAGTGCCTTTACCACATACTGGCTACATAACCTTGGGCAAAGTTTCCTCATCTGCTGTCATAAGGTAATGATAGGGTGCATAGTGTAATATATAATACAAGGTAAAGGGTAGCTACATCTAGTAGTTATTATTATCTCCCAGGCTCCACATTGACCAGGGAGCTTATCAATTAATTTGGTTTCCCCAAACTAATCAGGAACCACATCCTCGTCTGAGTTCTTCTGATAAGGGGTGGAACTGTGAACAACTTCTTATTTTCTCTAAATGTGTGGGGCTTTTTACCTAGAGAATACAGACTCTCGAGGTGTGAATAAAATCAAAGGAAATGTAAACACTGCCTCTCATTCTCTCTAGTAAGGGGGAAAAAGTAGAAAATCCTTAGCCAAAGATGAGAGTAAGGGAAAAGTTGCACATCTCACCGTTCTAAGCAGAAGACATCAAGAGAAGAAGGTGGAGTTGTTCCACACAGGGCTGACATGTACAGTTGTACAGTTTGTGAACTGCACAAAGGATCCTGGCTAAAGGGGTGAGTGAGAGATGAAGTCCAGCCTTGGCAGGACCGCAACTATTCAGATGAAGAGGTGTCTCTTCTGTTACTGAAAGGTACTATATGCTTGCCACCGTACGTGTACCTGTGAAGCTGGGTTGACCCAGAATCCATGACTTTTCCTAATTTGCAAAAATGTACCACATGACCCAGTGGTGGCCCTGCTTCTAACAGGCTGAGTGGCCCCAAGAAACCAGAGTTGCTCCAGAGCTGAGATGGGAGGAACAGGGGGGCTTCAAAAAGTATGGTTGTAGTCACCTGGACAGCATCACTGTATGACCTGTTGCCTCAGGTCACCCAGAAAGAAAACTGACCCGCTCTGTTTGTCATGTGAATTGAATTTGACCTAGATTCATTTGGAGCAGGCTAAGCATTCAGGAGCTAAAGCTGCCCACCCGCAGGTGACCCACCAATTTTTTTAAGATAATACCTAAAATTCAAACAAAATTATCCATTGCCTCAGCCAGCACTATATTAAAGCCTGCATGTTCTAACTAGTTACGAGGATAATCTGGTAACCAGAAAAAAAGTCTGTAACAAAGGAGCACTTATTCTGGGGAGTCCAGACCTCCAAAAAGGATTGTTCTATTTACCCCATCCCTACACCTCCTTCTCCTTACCTCCATAAGTAGCTTTAAGTCCCGGTCTCCTATTCGGGGGTCCATTCTAACAAGGTATCCTGCTTGTTAAGATACCTTGAACCTTTTATTTAGCTTCCTTGTATTTGAGCTTTCTCTTACATCAAAGTGTCTTAATATCACCTGTCTTACATTTCCCAGAAAGGATAAAATTAGGTAACTCTATGACAATGCCTGGTCACCCACAGATGAAAAGGAAGAATCACTCTGTGTTTCCTTATAGGAATACCTTCCTTTGTACAACTGTTTTCCTCAAACATTTCTTGTGTATCAAATCCATATTTTAAAGTCCCAGGGGTGCTCACTACTTAGGGAAATCTCATGGTGGAGAATTTTGTCAAACATAGGCAGGCCTAACAAATAATCACCCCTGACTTTTCTGAGCCTCCAAATTAATTGGGTTAATTTAGATGATGATGACAAAAATGATGACAAACGTCATGAAAGCAATCTTAATGCATTTAACAGTTTATGGGTTTTCAAGCCACTTTCACACACACCTCATCTGATGCTCATAACCATAACCAGGGGATAGTGGTCAGATATCTTTATCCCCAATTGCCAGATGAAGAAGCTGAGGCACAGTGAGGTTAATGATACGCAGCTAATGGGCCTGTGCTGAAGGTTTGGACGGTGTCAAAGCTCTTACCCTGACCTGTGCAAAACAGCCCAAGGACCAAAAAACCAGGAATCATCTGTGGTCTGCAGATATGCAAATAATTTTCTCTGAGCATTCATGCCCTCAAACCCTTAAAATTCAAAAGCCAAAGTCTCCAACACATAAAATTCTAAATGAATAGAGGAGACTGCTGACATCTTCAAAGCTGAAAGGCAGTAAATGCAGTGTCACCATGATAAAAAATGATTAAATGCTAATCATACCAGCTGAGATATCATCATCAAATTTCACATTAACTGCACAGTAGAGTTATTAGCTACATTACGTAGCTGCCAAGATCTTTGTATTTTTCTACCAAACTTAAAAAAGACCTTCAATCAACTTTAAAGGGATAGAAAGTAAAAAGATAAAATGATGTCACTTATATACATAGTGGGGGAAAGGGCCTCAATGACCATGCAGCTGAGGCCTGCAGTTTCCAAGTGTCAATTTGAAGAATATGTTAGGCAGAGGTAGCCTTCATGCTAATGAGATTCTAGATAAAACTCCTATGTAAATTCGGCCTTATCTCCCTCCACCAATCTTCCCCAAAATATCTAGAAGGGCATGCAGCGGAGGAAAGTTGTCCATTGCCAGGATAAAAACATCCTACTATGAGTTGATCCAAGCTCTTCTGAAATCTGAAAGATGAAAGATGGCCAGAACATTTCTTTATTGATCAGATGGGGCCACCTTTCACTTTGTACAGAGTCAGCCTTGGATGTATGCGCAGGAGTCTTGGAGGGATATCCAAGAATCCCTTCTTCCTCTGATTCCCCCATCTTCTCTCCTTTTCTGATCTTTTGCCTTCCCCCAGTGTCCCAGTGCATCCAGGTTTTTCACCCCTTGGTCTGGACCACAAAGTTCATGATTCCTGCCCATTCTGGGGATGGAGAAGTTATAAGGAATCTTTCAGTCAATAACTCCTTAAAGTTCTCTGTAGGCATTATCTGTGATCTTTCAGCTTCTTATATGTAAAAATCACTACTAGATAAACAAGACTTCCTCTTGGCAGTATAGGTGGTTTCTTATAGTCATCTATACTGGCTGACAGTAGGTCTTGCCTTATTAAGCTAAAAGTTTTCTTTCCTACCAAGAGTAAAGAAAAGTGCTGGAGAGGGTGTGGAGAAAAGGGAACACTCTTGCTCTGTTGGTGGGAATGTAAATTGATACAGCCACTATGGAGAACAGTATGGAGGTTCCTTAAAAAACTAAAAATAGAACTACCATATGACTCAGCAATCCCACTACTGGGCATATACCCTGAGGAAACCATCATTCAAGAAGAGTCATGTACCACAATGTTCACTGCAGCTCTATTTACAATAGCCAGGACATGGAAGCAACCTAAGTGTCCATCAACAGATGAATGGATAAAGAAGATGTGGCACGTATATATAATGGAATATTACTCAGCCATAAGAAGAAACGAAATTGAGTTATTTGTAGTGAGGTGGATGGACCTAGAGTCTGTCAGACAGAGTGAAGTAAGTCAGAAAGAGAAAAACAAATACCGTATGCTAACACATATATATGGAATCTAAAAAAAAAACTGGTTTTGAAGAACCTAGAGGCACGATAGGAATAAAGACGCAGATGCAAAGAATGGACTTGAGGACACGCAGAGGGGGAAGGGTAAGCTGGGACGAAGTGAGAGAGTGGCATGGACATATATACGCTACAGATGTAAAATAGATAGCTAGTGGGAAGCAGCCGCACAGCACAGGGAGATCAGCTCGGTGCTTTGTGACCACCTAGAGGGGTGGGATAGGGAGGGTGGGAGGGAGACGCAAGAGAGAGGAGATATGGGTACATATGTATATGTATACCTGATTCACTTTGTTATGCAGCAGAGACTAACACACCATTGTAAAGCAATTATACTCCAATAAAGATGTTAAAAAAAAAAAGAAAAGAAAAGTGGTAGAATAAAGGATGTGTAGAAAACAAGAAAAACCCATCCTCTCAAATATACCTAAAGGTAAGCGTACTCTTCCAAAATAACCTTTTTCTGGCATCTTCTAATTCAAGTTTTCTACCCCCACCTTTCCTCCCTTATAGCCTCTTCCAATAGAAGATATGTTTGAAATCTATACACCTTATTGGTTTTGTTTTGTTTTTTTAGTTATAAACCACAGGTAGGTCATTTTTTGATGATAAATGTTGCTTATGAAGGCCTCCTCAGCACCCATCTTATGTTTACTGAGCCCTGAAAAATGAGAGGCTGTCATCTACGCACAAGCGGGGTGAGAACATTTTCAGGAGAAGGAAATAGCTCCTACAAAGTCTCTGAGGAGTGCCAGGGTTTGGTGTGTTCGTGACATTGAAAGGAAACCAGTGCGGGCGGAGTGTGCTGAGAGGCAGGCAGGGGCTAGATTGTGCAGGACGTCAAAGGCCGTGAACAGGAATTTCCATTTTATTCTGAGGCAGATTAGAAGCTGCTGGGGATTTCAATAGGAGAGTGGCATGACCTAATTTATGTTTTATATTATACCGGCTACTGTGCAGATAACGGACTGAAGGAGGAAATGAGTGGATATGGGAGACAGGAAACTTGTAATAATCCAAACAAGAGCTACAGAGCCTGGCACAGGAGTGTAGAAGTGAGATGGGGAGAAGAAGACAGACTTAACATACATTACTGAGGTAAAATCAAAGGGATTTGCTGGTAAGTTAGATGTGGAGGATGAGGGCATGAAAGGAATCAAGGATAACTCTAAATTTCCAGCTTGGTGGGTGGTGGTACCATTCACTGAGATGATGAAAATTGGCCCTAGTTTCTTCTGTTCTAGTGCAAGGCCTGTGGTACAGTGAGGTCCTTGCACATGTGAGGCCCTAAGGGTTGTTTCATTTCCTTTCTAGTACAACTTCCCATGGAGAGGGCTTTCTTGACTCTTTTGTACTGTTAGGAAGCTAAGGAAAAAAAACACCTGAGTTAGCCATTATAGTCCAAAGGATACCTGAGACCTATCTCATCCCCTAACACTAGGTTTCCCAGCCCCAACTAATACATGGAGTGACAGTAGGCAAGACCAGCCGTAGCTTAGTGATACTCAAGAGAATTAAAAAACAACCACATGATAATATAAAATCGCATCTTTCCTGGGGATTAGGCCTTGGGTACCAAACCTTGGGCATGAGTTTCATTATTGGGTGTATTGAGCTGAATTCACACACACATACACTGTCCACTGGTATCAAATTCTTTAAAGAAAACCCAAATCAAAGATAGGCAGTTGTCCATTGGGCAGAGGAAATTGACTTCCTTAGGAAAGGGCACTGAGAGACGAACTTAGGGTCTGCCCTCTGACGGATGGGCTTCTCCACAGGAATTTGTTGTCAAAGGCTCTTCCGGCCAGTTAAACTCATCTGTATGGAGCATAAGCCCAGCTTGAAGGCCATCAGCTTAAGAGGGATTATGGAGCTGAGGTCTAATCCATTAAAACAGCTTTTGGGCAGATACCAGTTATGTTTTATTCCACAGGATTCCAGACATCTCTCTTATTGTTTGTGTGGCTCTTAATGGGAACACAGTTGACATGGAGTCGTTAGCCATATGTTCTTCCTTCACCAACTTGCACCATCAGTACTTTACACCATCTCGTAATGATGAAAAATTTGATTACGAGAATTGTTAAGGGTCTTGCAAAGATAAAGACATTGCAAAAGAATAACTCAGCACCTAAAGGAGAAATGAAAGGGATGACAGACTTCACTCCATTACTCTGGACCCCAATCCCAGCTCTCTTCTTACTAATTAATAGAACCTACCATCAAGGCAAGACTTCTAGGAGAAATGGAAGCACTTCAGTAAAGATACCTAAAAAGGGAATCAGATTTTGTACCCCTCTATGGAAGAAATATATTACAATGTATTAAGTGTAAAACAATTCTATAAGGTATTCAAAACAATTGGTGTAAAGAAGTAGAAATCTTAAAGTTAAAAGATAGAACTCTAAGACTTAGGAGGGCAAATTTATATACTTGATTAAACTGCAATCTGTAAAATAAATCAGCTATTTCCTAAAGATTAACAGAATCAACATTAGTCGCAATCAAAATATTGATTCTGAATACATTTAATTCATTTAATGTTTATTAGAAACTGAAAACAACATTATTCTATTTATGGATTAGTATCTTCTCAGCTCTGTAAATATTTATATCTATAAGGATACCAAGAAGAAATGCCAAACAGTTCACTAATTATTTTTCAAAGTCTTGGAAAAGTAACATCTTTGACTGCCCTCCCAAGGAGGGGGAAAATACTATTTAAAAAATACTACAAGGCTTCCCTGGTGGTGCAGTGGCTGAGAATCTGCCTGCCAATGCAGGGCACATGGGTTCGAGCCCTGGTCTGGGAAGATCCCACATGCCACAGAGCAGCTGGGCCCGTGAGCCATAATTACTGAGCCTGCGCGTCTGGAGCCTGTGCTCCACAACAAGAGAGGCCGCGATAGTGAGAGGCCCGCGCACCGCGATGAAGAGTGGCCCCCACTTGCCACAACTAGAGAAAGCCCTCGCACAGAAACGAAGACCCACCACAGCCATAAATAAATAAATAAATAAATAAATTAATTAATTACCAAAAAAAAAAAAAAGAGTTGTAGGATCCTAAATGAGAGAAAAAAAAAAAATACTACAAAAAATATCAAAATCTACAATCAATTCTTTCCCCCAAAGAAGTCCTTTTGTTAAAAGAATAGCAGTTTTTCTGAATTCTTTTTTTCCTCAGGCTAAGGTTAGTACCAGTTCCTTCTTCTTCTCAAGGCTCTGCCAATAAAGCACCTTTAATTAGCAGATCACTAATTAGGTCAATTGACCTTGTCTTCACTCCTCACCTTGTGCTTGCAGGTAGGAATTTTCCCTTGCTGCCCTGCTTTTTCTGCCTGAATGCACTCAGGATTCTGTCTTTATCAATCCCCAGACTGTGCCATAGGGTGTGTTGATGGTCATAGACTTGTCCTGGGACACAGTGTGCTCTTGCTCTCTGCAGAGTCATGTCTTTATTTCAGGAAAGTTCCCACCCTTCTATCTGTAAAAGTTTTATAGTTTCATCCATTCTATTCTATTCTTTATAAACATCAATTGCACATATGCTAGATATTTCTGTCTGTCTTCCTTATCCATCACCTTTTCTTCAATCATTTCCATCACTTCTTTCTCTTTTTTCTTTTTCATTTTATTTTGAGTGATTTCCTAACAATTGTAACCCTATGTTTTCAATTTTGTTTATTCTGCTTTTTCTGTTTTGTTTAATGAGACTTTTATCTCTGCATCAACTTTATGTTTCCCCATTATTTCTTTAATTTTTTTTTATTGAGCTCTACCAATTTTTCATTTTCTTCTATTGTCTTATCATCTTCTTTTCAATCTTTATATACCTTTTCTGTGCTTTTTTTTTTCCCAGAGAGATCATGCTGGCTGTAATCTCTTTAAGATTCTTTGTCAGATTCATGGAATAATTTCTCTTCTGATTTATGTGTGTTATCCTACTTCTGCTTACACTTTCTTTTTTTATTCTTATGCATATAACCACATTTGTTCCTTTCTACATCCCTCTAGATCCCATGAGCCTGAATAAAGGATCCTTTGGACTTGAAGAACTGTAACATGTACTTTTAGAGAAGTCTAATTCTGCTGAAAGCTGAGATGGTTCATGGGTTCTCAATGTCCACCTTTAGTTTTAGTCTTGATTTCTCAGGACTGGCTAGATATTGTTCATAGTGGGGGTTTTGTATTTGATCAAAGGTGAAATTCTTTATTATCTTCATGTTTTTCAAGTAGGTTTCAAGGAAGATTGGTGACTGAAAATGCTTTTACTGTGACTTCTTTAACTGAAGACCCTCTCATTCACTCCTTGACCCATTGCAAGCTTACTTTTCTTCCATCAAGTCACTCAAACTGCTTTCTCAAAGGTATCTCCTAAATTCTCATTCTTTCGCTTTCTTTCAGATTTCCTTCAAATATAGATATTCCCTCAGGATTTTTCTTTAAATTATCTCCCTGGTCAACTCCATTCATTCATCAGGCTTAAACTACCCACTGTATGCTTTACTCCCAAATGTTTCTCATCTATCCTGATCCTCTCTTTTGAAATGTACACCTAGTTTCCAAAGCCTATTTTACACTTCTACCCGCATGTACCACTGGCATCTCACTCTATATGTGTTCTAAATTACTATTTTCTAATCTAGCGATTCTCAGCATATAATTGGTATCGTGTTGTGTTGTTTCTGTTTTAAAGATTCCCATGTGTATTAGTTTCCTAGGGCTGCAATGACATATTACCACAAACTGGATGGCTTAAAACAACAGAAATTCATTCTTTCACAATTCTGGAGGAAGTAAGTCCAAAATCAAGGTGTTGGCAAAACCATGTTCCCTCTGAAGGCTGAAAGGAGAATCCTTCCTTGCCTCTTCCTAGCTTCTAGTGGTTGCCAGCAATCCATAGTGTCCTGAGCTTGCAGCTGTATCACTCCAATCTCTGCCTCTCTCATCACATGGCTTTCTTGTCTGTGTATCTTTCTCTAAATATCCCTCTTCTTTCTCTTATAAAGACACCATTCATCGGATTTAGTGCCCACCCTAATGCAGCATGACCTCATCTTAACTTGATTACATCTGCAAAACCGTATTTCCAAATGAGGTCACATTCACAAGTCCTAGAGTTAGAAGAACTAAAATATATCTTTTGAGAGGGCACAATTAACCCACTACCTCATGATAAAATACATTTTGGAAATGTTTGTTTAAGCAAAATTAGATTTCATTACTATGGAACTTCTCAGAGACTTTAATAAGCTAATGTGAATTGTAGGGTTTTTGTTTTTTGGTTTTTTGAGGTATAATTGACATACAACATTATATTAGTTTCAGATATACAACATAGTGATTTCCTATTTGTATATATTGTGAAATGATCACCACAATAAGTCTAGTTAACATGCATCATAACCCATAGTTACGGAATTTTTCGTCTTATGATGAAAAATTTTAAGATTTACCCTCTTAGCAACTTCCAAATAATCAACACAGTATTATTAATGATAGTCACCATGCTGTACGTTACATTCTCATGACATTTATTTTTTAACTGGAAGTTTGTACCTTTTGACCCCTTTCACCCATTTGCGCATTCCCTGCTTCAGGCAACCACCAATCTATTCTCTGTATCTGTGAGCTTGGGGGTTTTTTGTGCTTGTTTGTTGGTTTGTTTGTTTTTTAGATTCCACATATAAAAGAGATCATAGGATATTTGTATTTCTCTGTCTGACTTAATTACTTCACTTAGCATAATGCCTTCAAGGTCCATTTATATTGTCACAAATGGCAAGATTTCCTTCTTTTTAATAGCTGCATAATATTCCATTGTACATATATACCACATTTTCTTTATTCATTCATCCATTGATGGACACTTAGGTTGTTTCCATATCTTGGTTATTGTAAATAATGCTGCAATGAACATGAAGGTGCAGATATCTTTTTAAGTTAGTGTTTTTGTTTCCTTCAGATAAATACCAAAAAGTGGAATTTCTGTATCATAAGCTAGTTCTATTTTTAATTTTTTGAGGAATTTCCATATTGTTTTTTATAATGGTTGTACCAGTTTACATTCCTACCAACAGTGCACACAATGTTTCCCTTTTCTCCACATTCTTGTCAATGTTTGTTATTTCTTGCCTTTTTGATAATAGCTATTCTAACAGGTGTGAAGTGGTATCTCTGCATGGTTTTGATTTGCTTTTCCTGATGGTTAGTGATGTTGAACACCTTTTCATGTATCTGTTGGTCATCTGTATGTCTTCTTTAGAAAAATGTCTACTCAGGCCCTCTGCCCATTTTTTTAATCAGATTGTTTATTTTTTTGCTGTTAAATGAGTTATTTATATATTTTAGATATTAACCCCTTATCAGACATATAATTTGCAAATATTTTCTCTCTTTCAGTAGGTTGCCTTTTCATTTTGTTGATGGTTTCCTTTGCTGTACAGAATCTTTTTAGTTTGATGTAGTCTCACTGTTTATTTTTGCTTTTGTTGCCTTGCTTTTAGTGTCAAATCCAAAAAATCATTGCCAAGATCAATGTCAAGGTGCTCACCACCAATTTTTTTTTCTAGGAGTTTTATAGTTTCAGGTCTTACATTCAAGTCTTTAATCAATTTTGTGTTAATTTTTGTGTATGCTGTAAAATAGTTTTATTCTTTTGCATATGGCTGTCCAGTTTTCCCACCACCATTTATTGTAGAGACTGTCCTTTCTCCATTGTATATTCTTGGCTTCTTTGTCATAAATTAATTGACCATATATGTGTGGATTTATTTCTGAGCTCTCTATTCTATTCCATTGATCTATGTGTATGTTTTTGTGCCAATACCACACTGTTTTGATTACTATAGCTTTGTAATATAGTGTGAAATCAGGGAGCACATTACCTCCAGCTTTATTTTTCTTTCTCAGGATTGTTTTGGCTATTCAGGATCTCTTGTGGTTCCATACAAAGTTTAGAATTGTTTGTTCTCTTTCTGTAAAAAATGCCGTTGGAATTTTGGTAGGGATTGCATTGAATCTGTAGGTTGCTTTGAACAGTATGGACATTTTAACAATATTAATTCTTCCAAGCCATGAGCACAGGATATCTTTCCATTTGTTTGTCTTCTTAATTTCTTTCATCAATATCTTATAGTTTTTAGTGTACAGGTCTTTTCTATCCTTGGTTAAATTTATTTCTAGGTATTTTATTCTTTTTTGATGCAATTGTCAATGGGATTGTTTTCTTAATTTCTCTTTCTGATATTTATTATGAGTTTTAGAAGTGCAACAGGTCTCTATAAATTGATTTTGTACCCTGTAACATTACTGAATTTATCTATTAGTTTTAACAGTTTTTTGGTGGAATCTTTAGTGTTTTCTATGTATAGTCTCATATCATCTGTGTAAATATTGACCGTTTTACTTCTTTCTTTCTAATTTGTATGCCTTTTATTTCTTTTTCTTGAGTAAAAATTTGCTCTGGGGCTTCCCTGGTGGCGCAGTGGTTGAGAATCTGCCTGCCAGTGCAGGGGACACGGGTTCGAGCCCTGGTCTGGGAAGATCCCACATGCCACGGAGCAACTAGGCCCGTGAGCCACAATTACTGAGCCTGCGCGTCTGGAGCCTGTGCCCCTCAACGGGAGGGGCCGCGATGGTGAGAGGCCCGCGCACTGCGATGAAGAGTGGCCCCCGCTTGCCACAACTAGAGAAAGCCCTCGCAGAGAAACGAAGACCCAACACAGCCAAAAATAAATAAACAAAGTAAACAATGCCTTAAAAAAAAAAAAAAAATTTGCTCTGGCTAGGACTTCCAATATTATGTTGAATGAAAGTGGCAAAAATGGGCATCCTTGTCTTGTTCCTGATCTTAGAGGAAATGTTTTCAGCTTTTCACTATTGAGTTTGATGTTAGTTGTGGGCTTATCTTATATGGACTTTATAATGATGAGGTACATTTCCACTATACCCATTATACTTTAGTATCTTTCCATGGACTATGAGAAGACTCCTAACACATCTTCCTGCATTTAATCTTTTCTGTCCAAACTGTTGTCAGACACAGACTTAATCATAAATAAATAAATCATAAATAAAACCCTAACTGTTCAGCATTGAGACATTACAGGTTCTGCAAAATCTGATCTCAGGGAATTCTGGAGCCTTCCTTGTACTACCAATCCATGACACAGCATATGATGTGCTCATTCTCTTCTGAACACACTATGAGTGTTCCCATCTCTGAATATTTTTTCAAGCTGCTCCCCGGCCAGCAATGTCCTTCTCCTACCTCCTCTGCCTGGAAAGAAACTCTCATTCTTCCAAGTCTAGTCTAAATATAATCTTCCTTGTGAAATTTTCCACAATTATAATTAACTTCTACATGCTTTGCATTCTCAAAGCATTTTGTTCATAAATTTGCTTATAGCACCTTTAATGCTGCCCTATAACAATTTATGCATGTGTTTTTCTAGCTAGCTCCTCAAGGGCAGTGATCTTGCATGGCGCATAATAAATGTTTATTTATTCAAAAAATTTGCCAATCATATATATGATGAATGAGTGAATAACTAAGCAAATGAGTATGTTGGATGGAGGAGATGCAACTGGCTATAGATTCTTTTCAAAATATAAACAACAGAACACCTGAATAAAACGTAGATTACCAAGAAGCCAATTCCAGTCCTACCAAATCAAAATTTTGAGGAGGAAGGACAGTAGGATATAATTTTTAGCAAGAAATTCAGATGATTCTTATGCAGGCTATGGTGTAAGAACCACTGCCTAAAATTTAAAGGTAAATAGTTCATTGGTACCAACTGTGCTACCAATGATTTTAAAATATTTGAGATGAAAATCCTCCTGGTCAAAGTTGAAAACTCTGTAAAGCAATAGAAAAAGTTAAGAAAGCATATTTAGCATCAGTAAAGAACAAAAATAATACAACGATTTGGAGAGTCTTCTGAGCAAAAAACTTGCTGTTGAGCCTGTGATTTTTCTTTTTAATATTTTCTGGCCAATGGCAATTTAAAGCATTTACATGTTAATAATAATTCAGTAAAATAGGCTATTCCAGTTGCCACATTTTTCTGAGGCAGAGGATTTTTTTTAAGTTCTGTCTTTCTGAGCAATATTTAAAAGCAACTGATTCCTAAATCACAGTTAAAATCACCTACTCTTCATTACTGGGATCCACACAATACTGAAGGCCATCTTGATGAATATGAAAGCTAAATGAAAGTTAAATTTGTCACATTCTTTACTATGCTGCACACTTTCAGAGTTTCATTTAAAAAAAAAAAATCCACATAATTAGTTTAGCTTTACCAGAAAAAAAATTGAATGACAAGGTCAGGCTCCTGACCTTTTAGTAAATTAGAGAAGATTGCCATAAATTGCACAATATAATGAAACACCAATTTGCATATTTGCTGCTATATTAAAAGGGATCAGTTTTAGCTCACAAAGCAGAACAAACAAAAACATGCATTTTAATAACTCAAATTACTCCCAGGAAGTGACCCTCAGCAGAAAGCCTGATTATCACTACTTAATTAGAAGCCTTGGAAATCTAAATCCTCCCTTAAATCCTATTCTGGGTACAGTGAAAGATGAAACCATGAGTTTTGTCTGAGATTCAATATTTACTCTTTACTAATATGTTTGCTGGAGAGGCTTCCCAAGCATTACAAAGACACGTGAGAAAAAAAATTAATATTCAAAGAAAGAGTGCACAAAACCTGTATTGGCTTGCAGGTGCAAAGCAATTAACAAGCTGGCATTTACAGTACTTTTAATTAATTAATTAAAAGTGCAAAGCTGACTTTCATTTCTTTAAATGTTTGAATATTTTATCCATCAATAATAAAGCACTACATGCTGCTGGATGACAACACCTGGTAAATGAAAAAAGTTAGTCCAATGCTGAAGTAAGTGAAGAGAGCTTTGGAATTGGCTTCTGTATCCCCATCTCTTCCTTCCCCTCTCCCACTCGTCCCCACTAGGTATATTACTAAACTTAGTGTCAAATAAGAGGGAAAATGGCCTGTTGCCTACTCTGCATCATGAACCGCAAGTGACCATATTTGATGTGACATGGTAACCTTGAATGGGAATGAAAACCACAGGCTTATTACAATTATAGTCACCATTAAGGACTTGCCGTTCTGTTTCCTTAGGGGAACAGAGTCGTTTGGAGTGGAAGCTATGTACCTCCATCTTATTTATAAAGGTTAAAAACATAATTAGCAGAGGGAATTTCAATAATTTGCAAAAGAAGTGGGTAATGGCTTCTAATGTAATGCTACTGTGACTAATTTTACAGCTGGACGCTGCTCGAACGACGACTTTACTATTCCCCGTGAACACATTTTTGGTCAGTACATATTTAAAAACAACACCGTAATGTACTTTAATTAAAACATAAATACCGTGCTAGGCATTCACTCAGCTGGAACTAACTGTATTTGCTTAATCTACAATTTTAGATGTATTAGCAAAAATAAATGTTGGTGAATGTAAGAGCCTGATTACATATCTTGGGTAAATTGGTGATAATGAGTCAAGAGACTTTGTGTTCATTCACATATATTAGAATAAGAATCATTATGAAATTAAAGCTAAGATTAATCCTGCTAATGACACCACAGAGCATCTGGGAATAAGATAACCCAGATGTCAGATTCACTGTGCTACTGTGCTGCTATTTGATAGAGTAACCCTTGAAGTGTTCTTCTAAGGCAGATAGCTGCTACACCCCCCGCCCAGTCCCAGCACTTGAAATGCAAATGAGTGACAAGATAGTCTAATAATGAGAGCAGATTCTAACAGTAAAGAAAATGAATAAATTAAGAGAAAAAAAAAGAAAACCTCTGCACCACTGATAAGAACAAGCAGCAGGCACCCTGATGTCCTCAATTAGGGTGGATGACATCTGCTGAGCATTTCTCTCTAATAAAGCCCTCACTCGGTATTCCAAAGCACACGATTCTAACACTGTTAACATTTTAATGTCCTGGGCGTGCATGGTAACATTAATTACAAGATGATTTAGATGACTTCTGAATCTCTTTTATATCTTCCGCAGAAGAGAACACAGAGATGCAGCTTTGATATCATAAATAAAATGGGGACGCCTGCCAAGCATGAAAGGTATCCTGAAGTCACTTGCATCTGCTGTGTTGTCCTGAACCTCTGTAGCCAGGCGAAGAGAATCCTCTGGGCATTTACAGAGGGGCAGCAGCTATGCGTTTTAGGGGGAAGCTATGTGGCTTACAAGGATTTTTTCCCTTATGCTAAAGGTGAACATTTCTGTTGCTGTTTGTAATTCCTAATGAGCTTAAAGTCCAATTAATATTTTTCTAAGCACAGTTTGCCTTCCTAATAGCTATTTTCGTGAGCTTTGGCAAATGTCACCAGGGCTTTCTTATTTGCTGGCAGGGAGACGGGGGCAGTTTCTCCCCTTATTTGAAAGACTAATGCAAAGTACTGGCACTACAGGGGACCCCAGGTGGAGAGCGAGGCAGGGGGGCACAAGAGAAAAGAAACTTTTTGGGTATCCTACTACATAACTGGCACTGTATCACCGGGGCTCACAAGAAAATACTATCATTATCTGAATTATATGGGGAGGCAACTGGGTCTAGGAGAGAGAATGTAATTTGCTTGCAAAGTTATTAGACATTTAATAGGAAGCAGAACCAGGATTTGAACCTGGGTCTGACTGAGCTCCAAGCCCACTACTCCTCTTCCCTACATCTGTGGCAGTCATTAGGACTAGTCCCAGACGTTCTGAGTCTCGTCCTTCAGGGCATACAATAATGTTATGGGGTTTTGCCCTCCTTTTGAGTTAGCATGGCCTTGTAAACGTCTTTGACCAATGAAATGTAAATGGAACCTTGAAAAGTTGCTTTGTGCTTCAGTGGTCCCCTTTTCCCATGAGGAAACATGAATGTCTCTCTCAGCCTGGATCTGAGGATGACTTGGAGCAGAGCCCACAGCCAACCTACAATGGACATGAAGAGTGAACAAGAGATAAATCTTTGTTATTTAAGGCTCTGAGATTCTGAAACTGTTGGTTACGAGGTGTAAACTAGCCTATCCTGACCAATACAGTACTATACCCTGCAGACAGCCAAGGGCAAATCTGCAAAACCCCCAACTGGCCTCAAATATGATGAAGAAGGTTGGGCAAAAATAAAAGTGAGGAACGATGTGACTCAAAAGGTATCGCAAGAACTATAAGACTCGGGGGAAAAAAAGATTGCAATTTAAATAATCCTAGTGGGCGCCATTTACATCATATGTGCGAATGGCTCCCCCTAGAGTTTGGCAGTACCCAACCAACAAGATCTCATGCCGCAGCCTTGCCATTTCTAGCCCTGCTAGTCTGAGATCATGGCTCCCCATTCCTTTTACAGGTTAAGCCAGATTTGCATGATGTGCTGGGTATAGAAGTCACAGCTCAGCCAACGAGCACACGCCCAGCCCAACAAGGAGCTTGCTCACTGGGAACATCAGGAGCAATTCATCAGCATATGCATTAGGGTGCTTGGCCGTGAATCAAAATTAATCCCAGATGACAGATTGCTGTGACTAGCCACATATAATAAAATGAAACGACGTTATATAGTCATAAACAAAGATGTTTTATCCAAATGTGAAAGGAAGAAGACAAAAGACTCTTTGGCTTTTCATAATTGACTCGCTGTAGTAGATTTGCTGCTACAAGGAGAGGGATGTCTGGGGAGAAAAGAGAAAATGAGACAGACCAACGAGGCAATACACTAACCTGTGGGAGTCCAGCCCCTTTTCTCTCTTGAATCTCTTCCCTGGCTGAAAAATCCTGATTCTCTAGGCCAACTCACCATATTCAAATGGCCTGTAGTTTGCCAAAAGAACAACTGAGCAGCATGTTAAAAGTTCCCAGGCAACAAGCAAAAGTTCTCCAGGATATCCCCCAAGTTTTCAGAGCTAGTGAACTGGACAGAGCTACTACAGCACTAAAGCAACTAATGGCTCTTGCAAGAAAAGAGCCAGAGTGGGTCTCAAGCAAACCACACACGGCTGCAGGTCCTGGGCCTCACTACCCTCGTGGCACTGTCCAATCACTGCATTTGTTCAGGGAGCAGACCAGCGTCTCCATTTGGCAGCCCCAAGTTCCATCTGTCCACTTGCACTTACAAGAATGTTGGTTAGTAAGAGCGGGAATGTCTAAGAAAGTTCTAACCTTGAGTAGGAGTGGGAGATCCCTCTAAAAGAAGGTATGCAAAGCAGCTCGGCTGCTTCTAAAGATGTAGGCATAAGCTACACTAAGATCCACATTTATACTCCAACCTAACCTCTCCCCAATGAAAGGGATTAGATACCAGAGTTTATGCTCTAGAAAATGAAGTAACTTGATACGAACCTCACGAAGCCTACTCTATATCACCATGAGGTTTCACATTACTTTTCCTTTACATGGGTCATTTCCTTCACCAAGAATGCCATCCACCGGGACTTGGTGAACACCTACTCATCTTTCAAGATACAACTCAAGTGTGCTTATGAAGCCTTCTCAGACCCACTCAACTAGAGGTGCACACGCTCTCTTTTGTTCTATACCTCTCTCAAGTCCCTGAACTCACTCTACTGTTATAATAACGTCACACATCTGTCTCCTTTACTAGACTGCAAGGGCCATTGGGATAGAGGTGGTATTGCTTTCCCCAGCCCCCAGCAGGATGCCTGGCACATAGGAACACTCAATACCTACTTACTGAAAGAGTTACTTGAATACTGACAGTAGGAGGCGGATTTAAGATGCTGTGCCAGTCTTGAAAGATAATAATACCTTATATTTTCTTATCAGGTGCTTAAGAACTGGTTCAATTATTTCTTTTGACAAACGTGTAGTACTTTTTATCTCCCTTCCCTAAGACCTCTCCATCAGTTTTTTACCTTCCCAGATACTTTTTTAGTTTCTTAATAAGGTGTCCTTAGATAAGCTTCATCCAATTAGCATTATTTTGTGCCCATCTGTGACAAGATAACTGAAAAATCAATAAACACAAAGGCTGAATGACCTGAGTTCTCATGACTGAGTAGACTCCTAGGTGTCTTTTACACAGAATAATTTATGGAAGCATCCTTTAAATGCAGATGTTTCCATCTGTCCCACCTTCATTCTTGAGGGGAAATGAAATAGGAAGATATTGTTTGTTTTTCAATCTAATATTTTTAACCTCTTCTTCTCAGCGTTGGGAACTCTTGGTACCACATCTTTGAACGATATTTCAGAGGTAGGAGATGAAAAACAACAATGTATTGTTTGTCGGTTTGCTGCCAGGCGCTGTGCTAGGGATTTCAAAGGCTCAATGAACTTAGTCTGGATGGGGGAGAAAACATAAACGGCATCTGAAAAAATACTAAATAGAGATACATCACCAATATGGAAGGATGTGGGGAATAGCTGGGGTAACGTCTGCACTCAGCAGTAAGGGAAAGTAGAGGAAGAAAGACCAGACAGGAGAGAAGAAAGAGACTCTAAGTGATATGTCGCACCTAGAACAGTGATACCAGAGGACGTGGTGGCAGACGAGGTATGAAACGTGGGAGCCACGTTGGATGGGTCCTGAGTGTCCTGCTGTAGAGTTTGACTTTACTGATAATGGAGATCATCTAAATTTTGAAAGAAGGGGGTGACTCAACCTGCGTTTTGAAAGAATATTTTTAAAGAATATTGGGGAGAGGGCAACAATTTGAGGGATCATGGAGTCTTTTGCAGAAACTCTAACTAAATAAATCATTGAGGTTTTACTTTTTTCTAACCAGAATAAGTACAAACTGATTGGCTAGGTGATGATTTCATTTAAAAGCAAACATAAGCTCTGAACTGGATACAAAATGGCTGTAAAAAAGGAATCCTAAAAGAGAATTTTAGCCCTTTAGCTTAAAAATGATGTCAACACCAGGCTTCTCATTTAGAACATGCTCAATACCAGTTGCAGATGGCAGCCCACAGTCAAGCAAAGGAGAGAGGGGAGAGGTAAACACACAGTCAGAATGCAGTATGCATGCCCTCGTAGTGGTTTGTACATGAGTATATAGTTGAGAAAAGGAAAGGATTGGACAACTATGCAGGAAATAGGGGCATTCAGATAGAGTCACAAGGGCAACCTGAAGTAGGTTTTGAAGCATCAGTAGGAGTTCATCAGCTAGACAAAGGGGGAAGAAAACCATTCTTGATATAAGCGGGGAAAAAGGCCCCAACTATGGTGACAAAGGTCTAATTCAGAGAGACAAATGCTGCCCCCCAACCCCAATCCTGAGGTTAAATATAATCTCCCTAAAAATCAGTATTTTCTTTAATTAGCTTTCATGAACCTGCCATCCATGAATTTCTCTTTACCTCTTTAAAAAGTCATTTCTATTTTCACCTCTTGAGATTATAAACTCAATGCTTATCATTAACTGCTTCTAATTCGACCAAAATTTGCTTCACTTCAGCTTCAAGGGAGTACATTTTTACTAGTCCTGCTTTTTCCAGGATTTGTTGACAGGATCATGTTACTTCTGTTGATATTCCTCATCCTTCAATATCAGAGAATCTTAACTTCTTTTGTCTTTGTTTTTTGGGGTTTATTTTCTCATGCCAGCACCAGGATCATTTGGACCAATGTATGCTCACACCATCCACCCTAGCTATCTAGAGACTTATTTTAATGAAATAGGAACATCTCTCCACATGTCAGCCCCACACCTCTGCCACTTCACCCCAGTTGCTAGATACTCTTCCTTGTTATAAGGCCTGTTAGTACATCAGGACACTTTAATATGTACGTTAGCTTTTCAATGTTCTTGAAAGGACATATCACGTGCAGAATTCAATCCAAGAGTTCTAGGGAAAAAGGGACACAAGGATCATATTAAATATGGCATCATAAACCTGAACTTTTAATTATTTGACCTGCTCTCCTTGTGCTCAAATTATTTCCCAATACTTCCACAACTATTCTTGGCAAGCAGACTGCACACTAACTCTTATTTAACCACAGTTGGTTCTTTACTGTCTCTCTTCTTTCTTTCCTTGGGTAAGAGAGTGCCTTTAATAAAAGTGATCGTCTCAGAGGAAACTTAAATCCCACCGCCTCCCTCCAGGGCTGCACTTAATGTTGTGTGTTTAACAACACCTTGGGGATTACACTTAAATCCTGGAAAATCTTTAAGCAGCAACACACTGGCAACAGGAAACTCCCTCCCCTGAGATCTCAGGGACAGGGAAGAGCTAGAGCGATGGGCTGTCTGAGGGAGGGCGGACGTCCAGAGGATGGGAAGCTCCTCTCAGAGTGGGGTGCAGATGACCTGCAGGCTCTCCCTCCACACATGACAGATGGACCAGGCACTGAGGGTCCTGCAGGTCTGGGATTTCAGGAATAAAATCAACAGACATAGTGTTAGGAAGATACAGGTGGTCTGCACAGCCATATACTTCCATCCCTGCCCACAATCAAGATCTAACTTAAACCAACCCAAAGAAGAAATTTGGGCAATTTTTAAAGATCCTTTCCCTAAAGGAGATTTACCAACACACACACACAGACACACACAGACACACAGACACACACACACACACACACCATCGCTCAGTCCAGGATTTAAGAAACTTCATGAGGCACTTCTTCATTGCCTCCCACCAAATTTTCTCTGGCTAAAGCTCAAACCCACTCCGGTTTCGCTCTTCCTTCATTGTGGAAGGAAATAGTTGGTCATTCTTTAGGAATAAACTGTTAGGATGCAATGAAATAAAAGATTCATTTTCTATATTCTTCTAAGCCAGAAAACCACCTGGTCATTTGTGTGTACACAGTCTCTGCTCTGGCAAGAAAGTTCAAGGACATAAACAAGTGATAAACCAAACAAACATTTTGCCTTCAAAAGTCCATTTCATGTTTTACCACCTGAAATACCAAGGCTTAAGAAAAGGCAGTTTTGATCTGAAAGAACAAAAGGAAAGATGTACTGGGATGTGTGCTTACATTAGGGGTTATGGCATACCAGGACACAGGATTGCTAAAGCTAGCATGCTACAGGTATCTGAGGGTTTTTTCACAGGGGAAGTCAGCCATCTAGTTAAATCGATTTCAACATTTTCCAGGCTAGCCTTAGTAGATGGTGTAAAACTCTGGGCCCTCAACTACACACTTGTTTTGACATTAGAACAGATTCAAAACTATTTTCTGACTTGAAATCTGGGCCCACCTATAGATGCCCTCTTGGCGCATGTTCAGAGACAGAGCCTTTCTCTCCAGGCAGACTTCCTCGCTCAACTTTCACAGGTTACTCCTTGCTTAATGGTCTAAGATAGACATAACTATTTATGTGGCACCATATACCAGCCATGCTGCAGGTACTTTTCAGGAAGTACATCCTATCAAAAATCTTAGCTAAAAGGAATGACATTTGGAAGGATTTTCTGGAGGAGAGAGTTTACACGTGCTCCACGATCTCGAAGTTCTACTCCTGGGTTAAACCATGTCACAGAGAGCTGGGTACTAGGACAGCACTGTGTCAGCTGGCTGTGGTGAAATGTTTTTACTGAAATTGCAATTTGTCAGGATATAACTGGAATATTTTCAGGGCCTGAATTTAGGTGGTGTGGATGCCTTTAAAAATAAAGGTTTGGGAAATATTTAGGTAATAAAATGTTTTGGTCTTGGTGACTGATTGGACGTGGGCTATGAAGAGAAAGAGAGTAAGAAAAACCAGATTTCTTTTTTAAGTTACTGTAAAGTATTGGCTCTAGTCCCTGTGCTGTGCATTACATCCTTGTATATTATTTATTTTATACCTACTAGTTTGTACCTCTTAATCACCTTCCCCTATCTTGTCCCTCCTATCACCTTTCTCCCGACTGGTTTGTTCTTCATATCTATGACTCTGTTTCTGTCTTGTTATAGTCATTCATTTGTTTTATTTTTGCCTTTCCCTGTCTGACATTTCACTAAGCGTAATACCCTCCAGGTCCATCCATGGTGTCACAAGTGGAAAAATTTCATTCTTTTTTATGGCTGAGTAGTATTCCATTGTGTATATGTACCACATCTTCTTTATCCATTTATCTGTTGATGGACACTTAGGTTGCTTCCATATCTTGGCAACTGTAAATAGCACTGCTATGAACATAGGGGTGCATATATCTTTTTGAGTTAATGCTTTTGTTTTCTTTGGATATTATACCCAGAAAGACAGATTTCTGACATGGAGAATCTGATGGGTGCTGGTGCATCCAACATTAATAGATTGAGGCTCAGAAGAGAATAATCAGGGTTTGATGTGCATGTGAGACATCCAAGTACCCAAGTACTTGTGTTTAGCGCAAATGCGTGTTTCTGACCCAAATAAATGGGTCAGAAGTTGGAAAAGAGGGCGGTACTAGAGCAATGGGCCAGCAGGAGAGGATCTGAGAGCATCAATAGGAAGAGGACCCAAGGAGGCCGTTTAAAAAAGAAATCCAATGACACATAAACCACAAGATCAGTATTCCTAAATAAGAAATCATTTGACACCAAATAGCATGAAATTGATAATGTGACTGTTCAACCTAGAAATAAGAGAGCCCAGCGATTTCATTATGTTTGGGAGTAAACAAAAGACTCATGCATGACAGCTTAGTTCTCACCAAATAAATATATATCTTTATTGACTTCTCTCTCAGTGGGAATATTTCCAAAAAAAACTAGATTGTTGGATCAAAAATTTTTTAAAAATTATGATTTCAAAGAGGATATCTGCAATTCAAGGGAAAATACTGCACAAATATACAACAAATTATTAACAGTAATTATCTCTTGGGAATGTGGGTAAAAAGACACTTCCATTTTCTTGTACATTTCTGTAGTATTTGAAAGCTTTCTCTCAAGTATTTTTAAGGATAAAAAAAAAATGAAAGGTTAAAAGAAAACAAAGTGGACTCCTACATATCTTCCCAATAAACTTTTATCTTTTCTCTGCTGCCTTCTTCAATCCTTGCCACCAATCTAAGGAAAGCTGCTTTTATTTTACCTGTTGGTGTCTGTTGGACTCGTAGATGCCAAAGAACTCAGCTTTAAGGGGGAAACTGTGACGTCCAGTGTAAGAAACTAGAACACAGCCTGTCCTTTGGCAGGCCTGCTGGTTCTCTACGGGGGATTACTCAACAGAAATGGAAAGCGGGCTCCTGGTGAATCCACTATCTGTCACCCACAAGCAACCCTGGCCCTCAAAGCGCTCTAGCCAAGTAGAAATGAAGCTTTTTGTCCACTTCAGCAGACCCTTCCTCTCCACTTCAGTCTTTTCTGAGGTCCTTCCTTCATGCGGTGCTCTAAGCCTGCAGCTTTGCAGAGACCATATCTGGGACTGAAAGGTCAGCCCACCTGGATCAAGAGGGCGTCTGCCCCTTGCCCTGCAAGGCTGTTAGTTTCACATTTTCAGAGAGAAACGTATCCCCTGTTGCTCACACTGATGGACCTAATGGTTTCCTGGCATGCCAAGCTTCACAGCCACCTGCTCTGCTGGCAGCCCGCCCACATCGAAGGAGGGGTGCCATGTTCAGACTGGGGGGGCCATGCATAGCAACCAATGAGAGGTTTCGAAAGTAGGCCCAGTGAATGCAGTCAGTGATGCCTGTTCGCAAGAAGACCTCCTGGTAGTTAGCAAAGTCAAATGGAGAACACATGACACGCTGCTTACGAGGCAGCATATCTACTGACAGTTGTTGGAGTAATACCATCAAGGCTGGTTTTTATTCTGTATCCCTTTTTCTAATTGGTCATCAGATGTGGCATTATGGGCTTAAAGGAGGTAAAGCCTGGATGGCCGGGCTTCCTCTGGGTGACAAAGCACAGGACAGAGGATAAAGCACCGTTTGTGGGGGAACCTTTCCTGAGATACGTAGATGAAGCTTATTAAGCTGTCACCAGGGCTGGGTCCTCACTTCTGCTGAGGCTCCCTCACTGAGAAATGTGACTATACAGGCCTCTTAGATGTGGTTGCCATATATATTGCACTGGAGATACTTATACTAAAAAATTACCTGTTTATCTGAAATTCTCATTTGGCTGGTGTTCTGAGTTTTTATTTGCTAAATCTGATAACTCTACTCTTAGATCAAGCTAAAAAAAAAGAGGGGGCAAGGAAGAAAACTCAAGAAGATTTGGAGCAAGCCTAGGACCATTGGCAGAAGTTACATCTTAGGATCAGTGTGGCTTGGAGAAATCTCCTTTCATCTGAAAATACCCCTTACCTATGCCTGATGCCATTGACTGTTGAAGGATTTCAGTAGTTGTTTTAAATGCCAGCGGCATCTCTTAAGCTTTGTCTTTCATCATCTCCTGTACACACACCTGAATGTTCATGTGTGGGCGAACATACACACACACACACACACACACACACACACACACACACACATACCTCCAGCCAAACTGTTGTCCCTACCCGCCCTTGGGATTCCACACACAGTCCAGTCTCCACGGCTACCTGGAGTGGCTCCTTCCTCATTGGTACTTTATGTCAGTCAAGGAGAGAAAGTGGAAAGAACATTGACTTTGGAGGCAGTTCAACCTGGGTTTGAATTCCAGATTTGCTACTGAATATTTACAGGTCCTGGCAAGTTCCTTCATCATTTGTTAAATGGCAAGTTCTAAGATTTTATTTCGTTATCCTCAAAGCATGAGTCATAATCCTGCTCCATCAGGCTCCTGTGAGAATTAAATATGATCATGTACTAAAGTGAATTAACCGACATATAGCAATTACTTTTTTTTTTAAGTTACTACTACTACTACTACTGCTGTTGTTGTTGTTGTCAGTATATCACTCAAGGCTCAGCTCACAAACACAGGAAACCAGGAATTGACTGCGTAGGTTTGAAATCTGGCTCTCTCTTGTTATTCTGCTGATTTGTGCCTCAGTTTACTTATATATAAAATGGGCATACATACCATGCCTGGAAAAGGGGAAGTACCGTGTAAGCATTGGCCATTATTACTGTCTCCCATAAAGCATTCCCAACCCACCCCAGACCAGGATGGCACAATCCTGCTCTGAATTTCTCGAACATATGTTACCAGTCCCACAGGCATTTGGTTTATAGGACGTGTCTTGTCCTCCCACTGTGCCCTTAATAGGAGCTCCTTGAGTGATGATGACGGTAATGAAGAGGAAGCAATTATGTAAAGCACTGATCTGAACAAGCACACAAACGAGAGCACCAGACTCTGAGCCTATGTGGACAGACAGACAGCAGATTACCTCTATTTACTATGCCTACTGTGTGCCAGGCACTGTGTTAGGTACCATACGTATTCTCTTTCACTTAGTGTCATCTCCACCTTTTGAATTAGGTCATTGTTTTTGGCTTTTACCGATGAGGAAACTCAAGCTTAGAGAGGTTCAGTACTCGCCTTAGCTTGTACGGCCTGTAAGGTATTTCAAGATACATTCTCAGGCAACCTGTAGCTAGAGCCAAAACTTTAAGCTACCATGCTGCTTGGCCTTGGACAAATTACTTAAATTAACTGAGCCTTAGTCTTCTCAGCTGCAGGACAAGGGTGATAATGGTAATGATAATGGTAACTCATTGACTGGCAGTGAGGACTAAATAAGGTCATTCATGTGAAGTGCCCAGCCTGGGCGTGGTACGTGCCCAAGAAACACTCAGCAAGTCCTGGGTGTAAGCTGTGCTTTTATATATCACAGTTGGAGATGGAACTTCTGTCAGTCTGCCTCCAAAGTCTAGACTCTTAACCCCTGCCCTGTGATGCCAATTGAACATAGACCTGAAAAACACATAAAGAAACCCAAAACCTCTAATCCCAGGACTGATTCAATAACTGATAAATTTTTAGGTCTGCTCTGGCTTTTCTGAAAGGAGGCTTATTCTTAAACTACCGCATCTGGAGCACATCTCTCTCAAAGGGAGTTTGAGCATGCACTTGGGGAGGGGTTTTTTCTCTGAGATAGGGCCCGAACTCCCGAGGTGAGGACCGCACTCAGGACCACCAGGAGCAAGAATCAGATTCACAACCCTCATCTCTCCTTCCCCACAGTCGTGGGCTCCAACTCTAGAAGATGCTTCCAAATCCTGGCCCGACTTCTCTGGCACCACTTGTCTCCAACGTAGACCAGAGTCTGTTTAAAGTAACACTTACCTGTCCCTTTCCCCAGGGGACAGCACGGGCTCTGGTTCAAAGTTCCCCTCCGTGTGCTCCTTGGCCATTTACCAACTCCTTTTTAAACTCAGTTTTTGTTTTTTTTTTAATCTGTGAAAATAGGTTAATAATAGTGACTCACAGAGCTAGAGTGAAGATCAATGTGAAGTGACATCTATGAAAACGCCAAATTCACAGTAGGCATTCAATATATTATTTATAAACATGTTTATTAACATGTTAATTAAGAAGGCACAGTTCCAATAGCTTTACAAGCATCAACTATTTGATCCTCATAATAACCCTATTGAGATAGGGATTATTTTTATACTACAGATAAGCATACTGGGGTATAGAGAGGCTCAATAACCTTCCCAAGGTGGCACAGCTAGTGACAGAGCTGAGGTTAGAGCTTAGGCAGATTTCATACTTTTAACCACTATTCTGAGTCTCAGTTCTTCTCTCTTCCCCTTCATTGCTGACTCTTCGATCCCTAGGGTCCCCAAATATGTTGTCCCAACAGTGATATGTTGGGATCCCAAATCGCTATCCCACAAGCTGATAACAAGGGCAGCTGTAGAGAGAGAAGTGATGTTAGGGTTTTCAACAACGCCCTTCATGGTGAGGCTCTTGCCTAACTCTCCAGTCTCCCTAATTCCACAAAACACCTCTGTTCCAGACAAAGGACTGCTTATAATTCCCAAACCTGCAAATTGTCCTCTGCTTCCATTACATCGCACACGTTTTCTCTTCTGTCTGCAGTGCCTTTCTCCCCTCCTTCATTCTCTCCCTCCTCTTCTAATTCCTACCAGTTCCTTCATGCATCACTTTACCAGACAATTCCTCCCTTATCCGTGAGTTTCGGTGCCCATTCACCATGATTCCGTAATATCCAGAGACTATCTCCTTTCAAAGCATTTGTCACACTGAACCACAGTAATGAATTGACTCCTTTATTGCCTGTACTTGACTATGAGGTTTTGGAAGGCAGGGACCATGTTTTGTTTATCTCTGTGTCTCCAGTGCCTGGCACTCTACCTGCCTTAGAGTAGGCATTCAATATATATTTGTTCCTTGTCTTGGAATTCTCTTTCTGCCCTCCAACTTCTAAATCTCTTACTTTGTCCACAGACATATATTACCTGACAGAGAGGCAGAGAAAGAAGTAGAAGGTGTCAAAAACAAAAAGATGAAATGGTGAGGAGGACAGTCTGTGGATCACTTTGGCTTACCAGTGGTTCACATTCTTTGGTATTACCAAAATTCACTAAACCATGTAAATCTAAACCGAAAGTTAGCATTTAATCTGTTGCTTACAACTAAGAATTATTATTCATCAAATTTAATTGGTTAGATTATTTCCATTTGATCTTTTTTGAAAGAAGGACAATGCTCTCTACCAGAGGATTGCATTCTAATTCTAAAAGATGTGTAAATATTAATATCAAATGTGTTCTGAGTAATGAATAAAACAGAGTTGGTCCTGGAGCAATTGGAAGTACTGTTTAAGTTATCCCTTTTTTGCTAAGAATGTTAGTTAATAAAGCCCCATAAAACACATAAAGTGGAATGGAAATCATCAAAATTTCCCAAATTGATCCCCTAAAGTGAATAAGAAATCTGGTGGGTTCCAGTAGTCATTGTTTGACTATAGGCACAAAGGGCTAAAGAACACAAAAATTTAAGAATCTGCTTATATGCCTTATGCGGTAGCATTTCTACTTTCAGATTTTTCTTTGGCTTTTCTGAGAAAGGTATTTGCTCTCAATTACCTTTTTCAACAATTAGAATATTCAAGAAATTTAGTTCTGCTTATTTAGTCATCAGAAGCCCAGTATAACACCTCCAGGAAGACTTTTTACAGCTACTTTGCAATAACTTATCCAAACGTAAATTGGAACAGGAACAGCAAGTGTCTCTTTCAATGTTACAAGAACCCAAATATGGTTTTCTCTTTCACCTAGAAAACACATCATGACTAAAATACATTTATTTCAAAATTTTAAAATACAAATTCGAGGGCAAAGTATATACATATGTGCACATGTGCCTATGCCTGGATATTTGTGGGTATAAATTTCTTTTTGAGACTGTTTCTTTGAGAAATGTCACCATATTTTTTTAAAGACTATTTAATGACTAGTTAAAATAATGCCATTTTATCCAATATTGGTTCCATAACAATGCTCCTATTAACAAATGGTAGGATGTAGTTTGGTAATTGGCTGTCATACCTAATCTCCATGAAGAGCTGTGTACCCCAGATGTCTCCATAATACATTCAGCTCTATGTTGGAAAATAAAAAAGACGTTTTATATCAACAGTGATAGAATAATAATGAGAACCAAACAATGGTTTACTCTCCTGACCCTGAAAATCAAGGATGAGGCTACTTTTTGAGTCTTGAATCTCACCCAGTGGACCAGCCCCTTGGCATGCTCTCTGGGATGTGGAAAGCATTGGTCCCTGAGCATCTCATCGGTTATCCTCAAGGCTCAGATCAAAGGAAGACTATCTTCCAAAAGAAAGCTTCTCCACCAGCAGCTCTTGCAGTGATCCACATCACTTCTGCAGGGCTCACTCTTGAAAACAAAATTCCAGGTTAAATAGATAATGTAGATAAAACAACTGGTAAATAGATGTGTTTGGAGAGGTGAAAAAAATTAAAGAAGGCTGATAAACCAGTAACTCCATTTCTGTTTTATTCAGTTACAATAGTAAGTAATTTAATATAATAATTTATGTGCATTTAAAAGGCTAGGCAATAGAAGCTCTAAGGTAAACGTGACTTCCACAAACCTGTTGTAATACTTATCTAAAAACAGTTGATATTTATTTGTGGAATAAATCCCTAAAATTCCTTTCTAAAGGCTTATCAAACCAGATTGGGTCCCATCCCAACAAATTGAATTAGAAATCCATGTAAAGCTGCTAACTGAGTCATTAAAGTGATCTGCATGGATATTCCCAGTTCGCCAGGAAACCTTCCATTTGGACACTTAGTCAAATGCTGCCCTCTTGTGAGGAAACTCTTTAAAAGGCTCTAGCAGGCCCTGGGATTATAAAACACTTACGGGCTTCAAGTAAGAGACCTGAAGAAGATAATAAGTAGAATCTTCAACTAGAAACCATAGTTATTCTAGATTTTAAAAATCCATTTCATTTTTACTTTGTTAATAATGTCTAAATTTTATTTATAAAATTATGTTAGAACTGGTAAACTATTAAAATTACAGTAGGAGAGTAGCTTGACCTGTGTGACATTTAGATATTTTTAGGCTCTTACATTTGATAATCTAATAATAGTAATTAATATTAAAGTTGGATATGTTTATTTTTAGCTAGTGATGCAGCTAGAGAATTTATATGAAATTAAATAGACCAACACATGGTTTCCCACTCTGTCAATTAAAAAAACACAGAAGATAAATTCTAAAAGTGAACATTTTATGATGACAGATGGTAACTAGATTGCTTGTGGTGATCACTCAGCAGTGTAAAAAAATATCAAATCATTAAGTTACATACTTGAAACCAATATAATATTATTTTTCAACTATAGCTCAATAAATTTTTTTTTAAAAAAACACACAGAAAAAGTGATGGCTATTCCACTGAATATTTGTGTTTCTTTACTTCTAGATATTTATTTTGCCATAAAAGTCGTGAATCATAATGTTCTTAAAACAAGAGTATTGTTATATCCTCAAATAGAAATCTCAACTAGTCACTTCTAATTCAATAGAGGGCAATAAAGGAAAATCTCTACTTTCAAACTTCTTCACAGAATTTTAGTACATTTTATTTAACCAGCAGTAACAGGCATTTAACTTTTTTTTTTAATATTTTACTCTTTTTTTTAAAATAATTCTTTATTTTATTTATTTTTATTTTTGGCTGTGTTGGGTCTTCGTATCTGTGCGAGGGCTTTCTCCAGTTGCGGCAAGCGGGGGCCGCTCTTCATCGCGGTGCGCGAGCCTCTCACTATCGCGGCCTCTCTTGTTGCGGAGCACAGGCTCCAGACGCGCAGGCTCAGTAGTTGTGGCTCACGGGCCTAGTTGCTCCGCGGCACGTGGGATCTTCCCAGACCAGCGCTTGAACCCGTGTCCCCTGCCTTGGCAGGCAGATTCTCAACCACTGCGCCACCAGGGAAGCCCGGCATTTAACATTTTTAAAGTGTATGCTAAACTTTGTAAATCCTGGCAGTGCAAATTTCCTCCTAAGACACAATCTTTCTACTAGAGCATTCATTCATTCATTCATCTGTTATGTCTTTTAACGAATCTTTATGATGGCCGACTCAGTACCCACACTCTGCTAGTCACATGGAATACAATGGTGAAAGAATGGACCTTGTTCTAAAGCAAATGGCTCCTACAGCCAAGTGGGGGAGACAGACATGTAATCAGGTCATTAGGAAACATTGTCACAAATGCTTAAGATAGGGATAGCCATGGGGCTGTCTGGGAGCACATAGAAGGGACACCTGATCCAATATTGGGAAGGCAGGAATGCTCTGCTCCCCAAGGAAGTAAGGTTTGAGCTTTGACAAGGTTCTACAGCCAGAAAGTCCTCTAAAGGTAGTGCTAGCAAGACAAGACCAATTTCTCTCTCCAGAAGAAATTCCACCAAGACTGTGACACTGTGACAGTTTTGTGCTTTCATCAATATATCATCCCCAATTAGATATTCAGCAATGGTCATTCCACACTCAGCAACCAGCCACACACTGGTATTTGAATTAAATCTCTCCATAAATGTAAAGTGAAATAGTCCTATTTTAGTAAATTTACTTAGCAGGAAATTTAGTTCTCCTTTCTTAATTTTGAACACATCCACAGAATAATATGCCCCTTTTTTCCTAGGAAAATAAGAAAACTAAAATTAAATTATTTTCTAATTATATAGTCCTCATGTGCTCCAGTGTAGCAGCTTGCACCATCTTGGACAAGTCATACATCTACAGTCTAAGATCCCTTCAGTTCAAATATTCTGTAAGTCTATGAGCAACACTATAAACAAAAATTACTCTTCGTTTTATTTTTTTTAATTAATTAATTTATTTATTTATTTATTTAGGCTGTGTTGGGTCTTCGTTTCTGCACGAGGGCTTTCTCTAGTTGCGGCGAGTGGGGGCCGCTCCTCATCGCGGTGCGCGGGCCTCTCACTGTCGTGGCCTCTCTTGTTGCGGAGCACAGGCTCCAGACGCGCAGGCTCAGTAATTGTGGCTCACGGGCCTAGTTGCTCCGCGGCATATGGGATCTTCCCAGACCAGGGCTCAAACCCGTGTTCCCTGAATTAGCAGGCAGATTCTCAACCACTGCGCCACCAGGGAAGCCCCTATGCTTCATTTTAAAGCGCTGTATTCATTGTTGAGTGTGGCTGTCAGCTTCTCTTCCTCCAGTGCTCATCTTGGTATGCAGGAGAAAAATTCTTGCTTGAGAAAGATTTAATCTTTTATTTTCTAATCAAATGCTTTTGTCATTGAAAAAGAAAATAGAAAATGGAGTTTTGGGGGAAAAGTTTACTAAAGTCCTGGTCCTGGATAAAAACGTCAGCAATACGTCAAAAGCACATTTCTGGAAGAATAGTTAAGTTCAGGAAACTTGTTATGTGAGAGACTTTTAACATTTTTTCTGAACTTAAATATACATGAGAAAAAATTTGTTGGGATTTTTGGTATTCGTCTATTAAAATATCTGTTTTATAGACAGTTATTTCTTGATTAATGTCTTGAAACTAATTTGAATGCAGAAAAAATTTAAAACAGATACATACACACACACACACACACATATATATATATGTATTTATATATTCTCAATTTAAACTGTGTGTCGGTAGGCTCCATTACAATTTTTAAATGGTACTCCATGCTTTGAAGGATGAAAAGCTATATAAATCAGAGGCAAGAACTTACATGAAGAATTAGGAAACCCTGGGTTCTATCTGAGAATGTAACAAACCTTAGCCCAGTCACTTAACCTCTCTGTGTTTGAATTCCCTCACTTGTTCTGTCTCACGTGTGTCACTGAGTTTACGTAAGGATCCCATGAGCTAATCTTTGTGGAAGTACATTGAAAATTACAGCAAACTAGCAGCAAGCTAAATACCCACCAATAGAGGAAAGGATAAACAAAATGTGGTACACTCATACATGAAATATCACACACAAAAATAAAAAGAATAACCTGGAGATAGATAGATAGATGTAGACAGATAGATGTAGATACAGATATTCATATGTCAACATAGACAGATCTTAAATAAGCTATAATGTTGAGTAAAAAATGCAGGATGCAGAATGATACACCATTGTCCTACTTATATTTTTAATAAGCCCTCAAAACAATACTATATGTTGTGTATGGATTGTATATAAATACATACATACATAATTTGTTAATGGACAGTGGTTGTCCCTCAGAAGAGAGGGAAAGAAACAAAACTCAAGTTTAGAAGGGACTTTAGCCAATTATATAATTATTTTAAGAGACTGGAAGAGAATATGACAGAGTTAAACCATTCTGAGTGCTGGGAATCAGACTCCACTCCCTTTATTCTCTGGTACTCTCCTATACCTTTTACACTTCTTTGTTTTAATTATTTTAAGCTAATAAAATAAAAAATAAATAACAAGAGTAAAGCACCTCAGTAAAAAAGATTGAAATAGGGCTCTCTGATCTTTAAGATCTCCATTGTCAGATGAATATGAGCCAGCTGACTATAGGGTCGATCTACATTTAATAGAAGATGCAAGTAAATATCTACATAAATAGATCCTGGGGTGTAAATGCAAACATGCATTCTTCTAAAAGAAAAGTTTTGAGATACACAATTTCAAAAAAAAAGATCTTTTTCCTGTTCTCTGTCTTCAAATCTTCAAATAAAATCTGGACTTTCATAATTTTTTTTTAAAAAAAGGAAGGGATCAACCAAATCTCATTGTATTCATGTTCATATCAGCTTGAGATGTTTTTCCCAATACTCCTATCCAAACATTTTTAAAAATGACTGGAATCTCTCATTTCAAAGTCCAGATTCATCAGCCTGTAGAAGCAAACTGGAAAATACGGGATTTGACTTGTTCAACAAAAGTAATTAAAGATATGAACAGATTGTTCACAGAAAATGAAATACAAATGGCTGTTAAATACATCTTTGAATGCTTACCTTAACTCATAATGGCAGGATTGTGATTTAAATTATACTGAAGTATCTTCTTTTTCTACCTATCAGATTGACAAGGATGGCTGTTTAATAAGGCCACTTACTGCATGCTCAGGGGGTAGGGAATCAGATATTCATCCAACAGTGGAGGGAGTACAAATCAGTACAACCTCCATGGAAGACAAGTTGGTAACACCCATCAAAATTACAAATGTACATTTTCTTTGACCAACAATTACATATCTAGGTATTTATCATACAGATGTTTTTTGCATATGTATGATATGGCAAATGTACACAGCTATTCTTGTTGCAGTATTTTTAACTGCAAAATATTGGAAATATCTTAAATTTCTGTCAGTTGAAAAGTAATTAAAGTAATTTTGGTACATGCTGCCCCCAAAAAAGGAGAAAGCTCTCGTGATTTGAAATAGAAAAATCTCCAAGATCAATTATTAAGAGAATGAAACCAGAGTACAGAACAGTGCATGAAGAACACTGTCATTCGTAGAAAAGAGGAAAGACAATGTGGGCATAGAATGTTTCTGAAAGAATAGACAAGAAAATGCTAATGCCAGTCACTTCTGAGGAGGAGCACAGAATTGGGCATCTGGCAAATAGCGCTGAAAGGCAGACTTTTTAAATACACTATATTTTGAATTTTGAACTATGCAAATGTGTTACTTTTTAAATTAAGTTAAAATTTTAAGTGACACATAATTTTAGTTATAATGGTGGGAAACCTTTGAAAGATGTCCTAAATTTTAAGAGGCTCTAGTAATGTAAAGTGTTACCCTTCCGACCTCCCCACCTCCAAAGTGTATGAAAAGAAGAATTATGCCCCAAGGAAGGGCTAGGGAGGAAAATTCCTCAGAGCATGGAATCAGTTTGTCAGTCCTAGCAAATTATCTCACCTGAAGCTACCACACAAAAATCAACACTTGATTTCTTAAAACCATGCCCAATTCAAGATACTAAGTCAACCGCTGCTAAATGAAACTCAAATTCAAATTTGTAACAAAGCTTAAAAATCCAATAGTCTCTCTCCCTACCTGGTTTTCAATTTCATTGTGAAACTCAGCAGGTGGAACATAAAATACAGAAGTTATTTTCTCTTTTGGCAAAGCAAAAAATTCATCTGCTTAACTCAAAAAAAATCAACATTTAGAACTAACTGCTAAATCTGAACAACGTGAGCTGCATGTTTGAAGTAGATGAAATCCAGCACATACAGGGCATGAGCCATACAACAGGTCGCCATGAAGCAACAGGGATTGAGGTTTTATCATAAGAAACCCTGGGGGAAGTTGTTCACCTTAGCAGATAGTTACTGCTAATTTGCATCTGATTATCGGTTTATGTTTTATTTTAGCCCATTAACAGGAAGGCTATTATGAGGTTAAGAATTTTACAAAAAAAAAAAAAAAAAAAGAAAGAAAGAAAAAGAAAAGACATGATTACCTCCTTAAACTGGAAACCTCAAGTGGATATTTCTGTTTTCTGTTATTATATTTGACTACCTTTTTATACAGAGGAATCAATTGTTTTTGAAATGTCTGTATTATTTTGCCTTGTTATTCTCGTTGTTATTTTCAATTTCTTCAGATGCATTGCCGCCCAGTAACATGTCGTCGTCCAGACTGGGGATCCCAAAATTATGAGCCCTGTCTCCTGGTCCACCTGCTGCAAAGGGTCTCCTGGCCGACATTTGACGGTCTCTTGCTGGATCAGGGCAGTTGAGTTTTTCTTCTGCTCTGAAGACCAGTCAGTTCCCATTTCCCTTATGAAGAAATTTCTCTTTCTTTGTGAAATTCCAGGCAGAAAACCCTTCCCAGCATCTCCTTGAGAAGCTTGGTACAGAAAGGGAATATCCTTTCTGTGAGTTAATCAGCATTGACCTGACAGAGTGAGCAGAGGAAAGAGAAGAATTTTATCAACTGACGTCAGTGTCATAGAACTGAATATATATAAAAGGAAAGAAGGAAAAATTTCAATTTCCATTGTGACATTTTTCTATAAATTACAAACTGTAATGTCCTAGAAATATAATGACAATTTCCCCCACAGGCTTTCTTTTCAGAGACATAAAAAGACTTTCTAAAGACGCCTGCCAAATGGACACCCACACGTCTTGAGAGTCACTCACGGAGCTGGCTTTGCAGTAAGCTTTTAGTGCTTTTAGTAAGAATGATACCACCCAGCACATTTAGGCTGCTTTCTATCCCTTAGGACTTTAAAAACGAGTTTCACAACCAGTCTTTGCCACGAGCTCCCACCCCACCGTTCCTCACTTACATGTACCTCACAATTTCCCTGACTGATGCACCTGGCAGCCTGGAGCTGCCTATGATAATAACTGTGACACTTGTTTTTCTTCTTCTGAAGTTGTGGATTCATTAAAAAGCAAGCATTGCATCTTGCTAGAGAACCAGGTTGAGCCCACACTGAATGTTTCTATTACTTAGTTACAAAAGACAAACATAAATGACACATACACACACACAACCACAACTAACCCCTCTGCAAATTCTACAAATCTGCTTTCTACCCATGGGTGCCAACCCAAACCAATACCTGTCTGTAGGCTGCTACTCAAGATGTACACTTAAAAGGTACAATCTGCATTTAAGGAAAGAAATCCCCTTGTCGTCTTTATTGACTGCATTTGTAGCTTTGCTTTTCTTATATGATTCACCCCTGCGTCATTTATAGTTTTCTTTTCTTGGTGTTCACTCTGTGAAACAAACTGGAGCTCTGTACACAAAATTGTATCCCAAACCTGTGCTCCCCCTTTGCCACTTGCCTGGGTTAAAAATGGCCAAACTGACTTGTAATTTGGTTAAATAAAATAAATAAATAAATTAAATGCCCCCAGGTTAAGACCCTGCCTTCCAAGTTTCAGCCCAGAGTGAATTTGTATGGCCAAGTTATAAACCCCTGAAAATAGGAAACTAATACCACGAGGATTTAAAATAATAGAAAATGTTTCACATAATATAAATCCATAAGCAGTGTATTATATTTAAGTCTTAATATCTACATACTTGGATTATCTTATATCTTGACAATCACACAAAGTAATCTCACTCCCAGGCCCCCTCCCTTTGACTCTGGGTTTCATTCCTATGTATTAACAATGCTCTGGGCCATAAAATACTGTATTAATATTAGTTTGTCACAGCACACTAAATTTAGAACAACTCATTAATATGAGAGAGTTAAAGGCAGTCAGCCAAGAGTACCAGAGACTATAAGCTCTTAAGGCTATAAGTTATGCAGATATGCCACTTGAACTGGAGCGGCAGCCATTCTTTTTGTGACTAATAAGAGATTCTATTAGTTCTAAGCTGATTCTCATTCTAATTAAGAAATGTGGGAAAAGGCAATTTTGCCATTGTAGGTATAGTTGATGTGCGACTAGCATCAGTCTTATATCATCCCTCTTGGCTTCCTGGTCATATAAGATTAGTGGCACAGGCATAAAATGAATATTCCCCCTGCAACCACATAAAAAAAAAAAAAAAAACAACTTGGTCGCTGTATTTGCGATGCTGTACTCATAATCGATGTTTCTGGAAGATGTCTAGTAATCAGTGTTTTTTCAAAGCAAACCTTTTGTGGCTCAGAATCACCCCAGTTGGACAAAAAGTTTTGACTTTTTACAAATAAAAAACCTTTCAAATGGATACTTCTGGACCTGTTATGCCTTTCTTTGGGCTTGTCAAATATTAATTTTTTTTTCAATTTAGTCCCTTGCTAAGCTACAAATATTCATGTCTAACACCAAGTAGCAGTTCAGGGGCTGACAACTTGGTATGTACCTTTTGAATGATGCATAGAAAGCAGCAGTTAGCACAAAGAAAAAGCCACCAGATTGGTCTCAGGGAAACCCAGTGTCTGAATTTTTCATGACTCCTCTAGCATTTAAAGAATAAAAAAACTGGCTACTAGTGTTGGGAGACCAAACTCGGGAAGGTCAGAGCCTGGAAACGTGCAAGAGATTCCAGTCTTGCCTGGGGAAAGTCAAAGGGGATTTAAGCTGCTTAGGAGAAGTAGAAGGAAAAAAAAAAAAATTTCTTTTGCTTGGTTTTGGTATTTTCTGAACACCAGAGCAGCAGAATAAAAGCTATAAAAAGGTGCACAGTCCTCCCTCTCTCTAGGGTCCCTTACTTTTATGTCTCTAAGGACAACAACTTACCTTCGCTTTTGGGTTATGAGGATTACTGTTAAACTTCCCCAGATCATGCCTTTCCTGGCGTACTTGCTCACTCATGGGTTCTCTCTCCCAAGGAAACCTGCGAAGTGGGGAGAGGAGAGCAAGTCAGTTATTTGTTCCCCTGGATATGCTTTCAAGCACCTTCCATGGAGGTGAGGGGCAAGTGGGAAAGAGGATGTCTTAATTACCTAGATGCCCAGTGACTCGGGTCTGAAAAATATTCCCCCTTTGATGAACTTTTCTGCATTTTATAACAATGTATAGGAAATCTAAATCGAATCCAGGAAAACAAATGAGTGGCTCTTACAGAAGGAAAAAAAAATTGTACAGTGTTTAAGCAACTGATGATTTCACCTGTCACCGTCTCATTAAGCTCTTAATGAGTTCTTTTCTATTCTTGGTCACATCTGATTTTTTTTTTAATATAAGAAGTCCCTTTGAACAGCTGGGAGTAAGAATCGCCTTTGATCACTGAATTCTTCTGAATTTTCAGTCAAAACAAGGCCATTTTCATCCTGACTTGGGGTATTTTTATGAGTTCATTTCCCCCAAGTACATTCCTGGGCATAGCTTTCCAGGCTGAGAAGAGCCTGAACAATTAATGTATACATTTTTACATAAATGTTTATAAATTTAACAAAGGGAGAGAGCTTTGCCACAAGAAGCCTCAGCTCTTTTGAAGGCGGTTTTCTAATGATGACCCTTGGCGTGCTGGACCACATGGGATTCCTCTGAGAAGCGTCGGATGAAAATTAGTCTATTCTCATTTCAAACAGAATTTTGCTGAAGTCCTGATCAGAGCATCAGCATGGAGTCCGGGGAGATAACACTCGCTACTTGATTCACTCCGCAGCCTCCCTCTCCTGGTAATTGTTGCAGGAACACATAGTGACAAGGCTCTAGGATGTGAGCGGTCTGGATGTACTCCGGCTGTTACGCTCTGTTTAAAGATTTAAACCATCAGGGTATGATAAGGCTTTTTGATGTTCATTGAACACGGAGCTTGGGTACAGAAGAAGGGGAAAGGGCTTCACCAGAAGGCAATCATCTTTCAGAGCCACAGTAAGACAGAGAGAGGTGGGGAAATCTCAGCCTCAGCATAGACACGGAACAAAGGGAGATGAAAGGGGCAGGGTGAGGAAGGGGCCAACTCTCTGGCTGTGAGGCAGAACTCGCTCTATGAGAGTTCGATGCCTTAAAATGCAGGGAAAACATTTAGTGTTCCTCTTTCATTAAAACACACTCGTGTTTTGATGGGGAGGAGATAATGCCAGCTGCAAATTTGGGTGGCTTCAGTTGACCCTGGATTTAAAAGAGCCTGCCCATGGCTTATTTTGAAATTATTTAATGAGTATTTATTTTGAGTCAGATGAATGTCATTTCTAGTGCTCACCCCTGCAAACCTGGAAGAAGACCTTCTTAAAGTACATTTTTAAGACCCTCACAGTGTTTTCTTTCCCCAGAGGTAAAACCTGAATATTTGTCTTGAAGAACATAAAGACCAGGAAAGAAAAGGGGAAAAAAAGTGCCCCCTGCAAAACCCAACCCCATTTCTTCACATCCTCTTCTTTGGCAAAATACTAGCTTTTTTTTTCACCCTGTTCACAGCCCTATCATGCCATGTTAACCAAGCCTGCACTTTGATTGTACTAATTAGACAAGAACCAACATTTCACCATCTTTGTCTCCCTAGCCCCTAGCATAGCTTGCTGCGTGCACCAAGGTCTTAACAAATGTGTGTTGAATGAATGAATGAATGAATGTAAGACTCTAAGAAATGACAGGATAGATTTCAATTTATTTTCTGTGCCTCCATTTAAACTTTCAGAAAATTGCTGCATACAGAAAGCAAAAAGTTGTGCTTTTTCCCTCTTACATCCTGTGCCAGCAAACAGCAAGGCCAAGGCATAGTTGCTGAGAGCCAATGCTTCAGAATCAGAATCAGACACATCTGGAATTGAAGGCAGCTTGGCTACTTACCTCAGGACTCTGGGAAACTTATTTCACTCTCCTAAGCTTTATTTTCCCCATCTGCAGAATAGGAATATTAAAAAGAGCTCCCTCTTTGGAGTGATAAAATCCACGTAAATATCTAGCACAATGTTTGGCATACATTAGAACGTTCCCAAAAATGTAACTCCCGTTATTAATACTATTGCTATCATTAGTATTGCTTTCCAAAACGTTTTCATACATGGTGACCTTAGAAGGGGATTTTAGAAATATATAGTCATCAACATAATTTAAATGGAGGACTTTATAATGACATACTCTATTGAGGGGTTGTTTCCACACTTGTCTCTGTTGTGGCATGAATAAAATGTGCTGTGACATGCTGGCCTCCCCTGGTCTGACAATGTGCTCTTGTTCCCACCTCATATAAGCGTTCTCTATATAGGAAAGCCCCTCTTCACTTAGATGTCAGCAATGGAACTACAAGTGGGTTTGATCAACCAAACACCGGGAAACCAAAATGGGTCTTGCCTTTTTGAACCTGGAAAGTGATAAACCAGTCAAAACAACATGTACAGTGCTATATCCTTTCCTCCACATATTTCAATTCAGTACAACATAATCACTGCTTCTGAGGAGGCAGAAAGGAGATGAGACTCAGAACCCAATTCCATCCCATGGTGGCCACAGTCCACCTGAGCCAGGGGCCCATCCCCAGTGAGCTGTGTCCCAGGAGGAGCTACCCAACACCCCCAGGCCCTCTTGTGTATTCCTCACAACAGCCCTATGAGGAAGGTCGTTACAGATGAGAAAACTGAAGTGTAGAATGATAGTATCAAGAAAATGATCTTTACTGCCATTTCTTTTATTTCTCTTTCAACATATTGCTTAGAAATCTGCTAGACTGGAGGTAGGGCACTCATTCTCTCTGACCCTCTGTACAAATCCCTCCATCTCTCTGGATCTCAGTGTCTTCATCTGCATCAGTGGGTTGGGGGCTGGGGCAGGCATGGTGATCCTTTCTAGCTCCATAGTCTATGATTCATGCCAGAAGGGCTGAGCAACTCTGATGACACTGGAATCTCTGTGAGAACCGCAAACCTGTATCATGATCTTCCTCTCCAATTTCCCCACACCTTCCCATCTCCCATACCAGACATGGGAGGATGGTAGCCATTACCATTACAGCAAGAGTTCATTTTAGCAGAGCTCAAATCTAGGGAGCATTATGGCCAAATAACGTGCCCCACAATTGAGACATAAGGGAATTACTGTTTCCTTTTCTCTAGCCTGCAACACAGAGAAAGCCAGTCCTCTAAAAACAAATTGATTGATGATATAATTTAATATCTTCATATGATTTCTAGTGGCAGAATCAATCAGCTGCTAGCACAACCATCCAAGGTGGAGAAAAAGAAAAATTGCACCAGTTGCTTTTCTTTTATTGCACTTCCGGGTACTCTAAGAAAAAACTCTCTCCAGAAAATCAATAAGGCAGATTGTGCCCAGCAGTCCCCCATTACAGAATTAAATCCATATGCCAACACAAAACAATGAAGAGACCCCACTAGCAAGGGATCCATTTGCTTTGTTTGACTTAGGCTGCCCGAGAATGAGACCACAAGACTGGCTGTAATTTAATGCAAACCTTGGCCTATCCTGGTCATGCATATGACTGACCCTCAGGGCACGACCATCAATTTTCTATTAAAGATCAGAGATTTGACATATCAAAGTCAACATCTAGCTGAATAACTGCAGTAACCTGATAATAATTCTTTTGTGGATTTCACAGTAGCTTTTCAGTAAAGTATCAGAAAGGTAGCCGATTTCAATCCTGACCTGGCAAGATCTGAATATGAAATAAAGGATTTCAGCTTGATCTCCCCATGATGTGAGGATGAATGTTCTGGTAAATGTTAACTTAGTGCTCTGAATAGCTCAGTAATAGATGGGTTTAGGCAGTAATAGGTTTAAAATGTCAACTTATTGAATAATAATTTCATGTTGTACAAATACTATGTGTAAGAAGGGATTTGTTTTGCAAATTTTGAAATAAATGAATGGATTTATAATGTCCTTGACTGTTTCATTGTTCCCGTCAGAATTTTACAGAAGAATCAAAATTAGTTTCTGCTTTCTCTCGTCTTGCTGTTTTCCTGCATTGGTCTTTAGGCAGTTTTCATAATTACTGGGCCTCCCTGAATTCTGGTCATTAATTGAGCTCTTCCTTGTTTTGGTCCCCAAAGCCAAGCTGATAACATTATTTTCTAGTAAAAATAAAAACTCAATTATCCTTCCCTATAAAATGTTTCATGACACCAATAGCATAAAAACCTTTTCACCAACCCAGCCGTAAAATGCTCAACTGTTGAAACACAAGAAGCAAATAAAATTCTGTTTCCCTAACTGAACTCAGCCCTTCAGTCCAATTATAAGCTGACAGCTCTATAAATCCTGGTGGAACACAAGTGTAGGTAAACGGAATTGTGAATGGGACACTGAGGACCTGGGACAAACATCTCCACCACAACCTGTGGAAAAGGTCCCAGATTCTGCAACTGCCCCACCACACACACTCACACTTCCAACCATACAGAAGAAGTAAACATGTTGCTCAGGGAAATGGGAGAGGCCAAAAAACCATCCAGGTGAGCTCTCTGAATACTTCAGGGCTGATCTTCAGTCCCTCGGCTTCCCAGAAGACTCAGGAGAAGCCCACTCTTGCAGCCCACCAGCCTAGCACTTCAAGGAGCTCCTCATCTAAGGTATAAAGGATGCCTTGATTTCCACAAACCCAAACACCCCTCAGTGGTTTATAGATGCTCACACTTGGGAAACATCTGCATGAAATTGTCCTAGACATTTATGCTCAACCATTGAGCTCATTGGTTGAGTGCGTCTCTCTTTGCCCTGAAACTGCAGAGAGACTCTGTCCTAGTCCTGGTTCTTCCAGCGGCGGATCAAAAGACAAGGATGTGAGTGCTAGTAGTTTATTTGGAAGGTGAAAAAAACATTGGTAAGGGAATAAGTCAGGGAAGCAAAGGCAGTGAATAAAAGGTGCGTTATCAAGTCAGTTACCATTTAGATAACAGGAACCTAGTCCCACTGGGGAGACTCTGAGACACTGTGGGAACTAGAGTATTTACGCACCAACTCCCCTGTCAGTCATTGGTTGAGGCTGCTCCTGAGGGGCATTCATTCCTTGACATTTCCACCTACTGTATGGGTAGGTAGAGGACTTCAGGGGCCAGAGAAAATCCCCAGGAAAAAGTGCAGATGCTGGAATCTTGAGGTCAGGCAGTGTGCACTGAAATGGAAAGGGAGAGGGTTGTGGGCAGGGCACTAATAGCCTCTGTTATGGACTCTGGCCTTTTACTAACTTTTGAAACTTTTCTAACTTGTTTTTAAGTTATGAAAGTTAATATGGCTCATGTATCAATAAAACAGCAACAACATATCTAAACAGTATAGAAAAACACAAGTTTTTTTTTAAAGGTCTTCTTCCTTCCAGCCATTCAGTCTTATTCTCAGGGATAGCTATTTTTTTACAGCTTCTTTTTTCTCTATAGGTAAAACCTACATAATATAAACACATACCCACCCACATTAGCTGGATATCCTTTTTTTTGCTCACAAGTAAGGTCATACTTGACATAATTTCCTTCAGTTTGCTTTTTTCACAAAATAAAATATCTTAAATATCCTTGCTTATCAATCTCTCTGTATTTGTCTCAAACTTTTTAATGGATACTAATATGAATATATCATAAATCATTAAGAATTTAGGTATTTGTTTCTATATATATATATATATATATATATATATATATATATATATATATATATACAATTCCTAGAAGTGGAATTTCTCATTTAAAGAATATGCACATTTTAAAATTTGACAAATCATGCCAAAGTAATCTCTAAACATTTCACCAGTTTACACTTCTACCAACAGTGCATGAGTGCTCTCTTTATTCCTATATGTATGCCAACAATGGAAATGATCATACTTTTTAATCTTTGACAAACTAATAGTTTAAAATAGTATATCACTGTCTTACTTTTTGCTCCTTTTATTATGAGTGAGGTTCCTCAATTATGTTTCTTTGCATCTTCACATACATCTTACTAACGTCCTCTTAGCCTTTTTCTTAATATTTCAAAAGCACTCTTTATAAACAAATACTTTCCCAGTTTGTGTTTTGTTTTTTATTGTTGTTTATGTCTCTTTTTCTGTATAAAAATATTAAATATCTATGTTTACAAATTTATCAATTTTTTTATGTTTTCTGGGGTTTTGTTTCATAGTATGCTCTTCCTCATTCAAAATGATTAAAAACAAATTGAACTATGAGTTCTCTAGAACATTTACAGTGTGATTTTTATATTTAAGTCTTTATTTAATCTTTTTTTGATATAAAATATGAAGTAGAAATTTGGTTAAAATTATTTTTTCCCAATGACCACTTATTTGTCTCCAACCAAACCTTTTGCTAAATATTTTTTCAGCACTGATCTGAAATAACTCTTTTATCAATAATCAACTTCCATATTGGTTTAACTCTATTTCTGGAGTATCTATTTTGCTTTAAATGTTATAGATTTGTAATAAAGTTTATTATCTCATAAGGCTTTTCCTTTCTTTTTAATCCCTAGAATTTTGCCAGGTTTATTTTTCCAAATGAATTGTAGTATCATTTTGTCCAGATCACAAAAACATTGGTGTTTTTATTGAATTACTTGAATATCTAGATTAATTTAGGGATAATTGTCATGTTTACAACATCCAGTCTCCCTATGCAATAACAAAATGCATTTTTCCAATAATTAGTCTTCTTTTATGTCCCCTGGCAAAGTTTGTTTTGTTGAATTGTGATTTTGTACCTCAGAGGCAGAAAGTTAAAAGATAATAATTATTATCATTTATAGAAATTTTATGTTTTCACTTCAGGAAACAGTTTTTTCACATACTTCCTGCACCTTTTTTGTTGAAGTTATTTCTAAGTAATTAATCATACCCATAGCTTTGGCAAATGGGATGTTTCATCGCATGATATTTACTAACTTCTAATTGTTTCTGTGTTAGCTATTGATTTTTATGTATTAATTACATATCCAGCTACCTACTGGATTATCTTACTGTCTCTAAAGATTTTCCTCCAGTTTATTTTCTTGAATTTCCCATATTTGTAATTTGTAACAAGTGAAAATAATGATTTTTAAAATCCATTCTAATACTTATACATTAATTCTTTTTCTTTTCTAATTGCATTGGCTAGTACTTTAAAAATAATATTAAGCAATAATGATGATTGCTGGCAAGTTGTCCTGTTCCTAACTTCAATAAGAATGTTTCTAGCATCGTATTACTAAGAATGATGCTGGATTTTGAACTAAAATATATTTTTATCATGTTAAGGGAGAATTCATCTATTTCTACCATAAAAAGTTCAATTCGGGCAAAGATATTTAATTTTTCAAATGTCTTTTCACTGTCTATTGAAGTGTTTTCCTCTTTTGACCTATTTATATGACAGATTGTATTAACGTATTTCCTAATAATTATCCTTGCATTCCTGAATTGAATCGATTTAATCATATCCTTTTGCTATTGTGCTGGATCTATTTGCCATATTTTATTTAGGAGAGTGTTTTTAATTTACTGGTAGAGATTATGGATATTTTTCCCTTTTTGTGCTATCTTTGACAGACCTTAGGATCAGTGCTATGTTTGCAGGCCTCTTTCTGAAAACTAGCAGAAGGAGTTGTTCCCCCTTTAAGAGCTGATCTTAGACCAGTGAAGGAGGATTCTCTAGAGGACACATGATTTCTCTTAGCTTGACCACAGGCGTGGAAATGGGCATAGTTCAATTCAAAAATATGTATTGAGCACTTATGTATATGGTGAAACTATGTAAGTGGGAATTTGGCTCTTAAAATTAGTATGCACGGCAAAAAAATCTCATGTTACTCTATCAAACTGCTGAAAGGGACTTTCCAATTATCTTGAAATTTAAACTGAAGCCCAAAGCAGAAAATAACAAATATCCATACATTTGATTAAAAACCATATAAATCCTTGAAAGACTTGCTACAAGATAGAAAAACTAGTGCTGTGACCCAAATTCGGGTTTATAAGAGAACTCAAGACATTAGAGATGAAGATTGAGAGAGTCATTGAAGTAAAAAGCTGTCAGTCGAGTCAGCAGTACTGTGGCATTTCCCCAGCTCTCCTCATAGGTGACCCCTCCTAAGCCAAGTGAGAAAGGAGCTTCAAGGAAGTCTCTCGTTAGAGATGGGTAGTCTTCCTGAAGAGACAACTGACACAATACCCTCCAAAAGAGATGCTGAGCTGCATCTGTCCAGTGAACCTGGACCAGAGCTGAGCCTGGGTAGTTCTTGGGAGATGATGACAATGCCCCTGGGATGAAGACAAAAACTTGTGTAGGCCACAGTGTCAAGAAAAGGCAGCAGTATGAGTGGTTTATCCTTCCAGAATTTGGTGCGGCAAGGATGTCAAATTTTCGTTAAACTAAGAGTTCATCTCACTAGCTACTATCTTGAAAGGTCTCCACTGAAGGAAGCTACCTGTCAGGGCAAGACAATACCAGCAGAATGAGGCTGGCAGTCTACCATCCTAAGCAGGAGCTGAGAGAACAGTTGTAAGAGCTCAGCTAGAGAACAGATCTCCAACACTGAGGGTCAGTGCAGTGCCAAATATCCCCAAAGGGATCTCTAAAGAACCCACAAAATTTCCTGGAATGAGAGAGCCAACTCTCAGTTTTCTGCCACATGGAAGGTACCACAGCCAGATTTCATCCCCACTCATCAAGTACAGCATTGCCCTTTTAACTCTCATCTCACCCTTCTTGCCCTAGCACAGGAGGAGCTAGGAGCATAAAGGGGTGAGAAAAGTAGTTGAATAAGGCAGAGCAATAGTGAAAGAACAAAATACCACACATCTTCCCCTGCTGGATCTACAGATTACTGAGTGGGGCTGAAGCTTGTTGGGAAGTACATAAACAGAGAACTTTGAAAATGGATGGGAGAATGAAGCTGTGGTTTGAACTGGACTGGCCATTTTCATGTCTTAAAAATGAGACAACTCTAAATCCAAAGGTGAGTGGAAAAGCTATGGGATATGCCCAAGATATTGCCAAGGTGTGAGGGAGACTTGACAGTCCATGTTTGAAGGCAGAGGTGAGACACATGGCATAATCAAAATTACCCTTGAAAATCTCTCAGGAAGGGTTTACATTGGAGACTGACAGCCCATCTTTCAGTAATTCCAACAGAACAAGTTTTTGTTCCAGCACTGGAACAGATTGCAGCTATTTCAGTTGAGCAGAGATGAAGTAGTTGGCTAAGTTTAGCAGCCATATTGCAGGAAAAATATATACCTTTAAACACGAGAATCACACTCAGCACAGCAATATGCTCACTCTACAAGAAGCACAGGGACACTGGGACTGCGCGAGAGAATGAAAGCTAGAAGATGTGAGCCTCCCAAATACTGCTTATTCAGGACCATAGATTAATTAAATGCAATGGTGAGTAGTATCACCTACTTTCCCTGATGAAATCTGCCTCCTTCTCTTTCTCAGTCTCTCTCTTTCCCTCTCTCCCTCTCTCTCTCTCTGTCTCTCTCCATGTCTCTCTCTCCCCTGGTCTCTTTTTACTCTCTCCCTCCTTCTCTCCCTGTCTCCTTTCTCTCCCTCACCACCCCAAGTATAGTGAGATGCATCTGCATAGGTATGACACATACGATGCAATTCCACTTTACCTCACCGTCTGAAGACTCAAGGATTAGTAAGCCTTACTTCTCAATGAGTTCCCAGATAAGTGAGAGAGAAAACTATGTAAACAAATGTGTAATAGGTCCACTAGTAAAAGTAAGCTTAAGGTCCAGATACAAAGGATACATCCTGGTCTTCACCCTAAGGAAGACAGAGACTCCCCAAGAAAAGTAAAGTGGTCTAACACAGCCCATCATCCTGAACAGGCAGTGCCGATGCCCCACACAGCAGTCTCTTCCTTCTTAGTTGAACTTGGAAAACTACTTCTTAAAATTGATAGCAGCAAAAGTGACATGTTTTATTTACAAAGATTTGACAATATTTCTCCATCCTTTTCAAGGGCTTGGGTGAGAAAATTTCAAAAGGGGCTGAGTTTTGCACAAAGCTGGCAGATTTGGGAACCAGACTAGCCAAGCAAGCTGACTTCTGATTCCATGCTCTATACCTCACTGCCTCTGAAGTAGAGAGTCATTAACAAAATTTTAAAAACTTATTACTCCTAGAATAATACTGTATTGACAGTAACTATAATCAGGGATTGGTATAACTATAAATAGATTTTTGAAAGATTCAAGCATTAGAAGCCCTTAAATGGATACTACTGGAAGCATAAGCATGGCATCAAGGACAACCGCATCTATGGGAATTTCAGGTCTTTTTTTTTCAGCTTTACTGATGTATAATTGACAAATAAAATTGTAAGATACTTAAAGTGTACATCGTGATGATTTGACATACATATACATTGTGAAAGGATTCCCCCATCTAGTTAATTAACACATACATCTATCATTTCACGTATTTACCTTTCTCTTTCTTTCCTTTTTTTTTGGTGAGAACATTTAGGTTCTACTTTCTTAGCAAATTTCAATTATATGATACAGTGTTATCAACTATAATCACCATGTTATACATTAGATTCTCAGACCTTATTCATCCTATAGCTGAAAGATTGTACTCTTTTACCAACTTCTCCTATTGCCCCCACCCCCCAACCTCTGGCAACTACTTCAGGTCTTTACTTATAACCTGATTCCCACCTCCATGAACCAAGGTCAGGTGTACGATGGCAATTCCTTTGCTCTTTTGGAGCTGTTCCTCCAACCACCCCAGATCTCACTTCTGCCCTCTGACTTCCTCTATCCCTTAGGGAACACTTGAAGAAAAGGATCCCAGCTTAGGATTCTCTCATTCCAGAGGTAGTGTAGTGTGGCTTGGAAACTTCAGTTCTAGCACAGGCCTTGAACTAGCAAAATGATTCATGTAAATTCTCTGGGCCTGTTTCATCACCTTTAAAACTGAATTAATAAACCTAGAATAAGCTTTATCATAAGTTTCCCTGAAATCCAGCCACTGCCTTATCCCATTAACATTTTTAGGGTCTTTACTTGCTGTCTTCAGGAACAGAATGAGGAATCTGACCAGGATTGTGCCAGCCTGAGAACACCTTTTCGATAAAGGCCCAATCAGTAGCCCCTGTGGAGAGAGACTCCCTTCCTCCCCCCACCCACCCCCCCAGCTAGTAATTGGTAGAAAGAGTACTAGAAACCATGTCTTCTGACCCTACATCAATTGCTCTGCCCACTCTACCTCAGAGTTCAAACCCCTTAGTATGGCATATAAGGGTCCCCATTGATTGACCTTGATTTTCTTGTCTTGCTGCCAATCTGCATAATTTTAACTTACATGTTTTGGTCTCCATACTGTGTCTTATTCTCTTCTTACTACTCTTCCATCTTGTTGCATATAACTGCCTGACAAAACCCGAATTGTTCTTTATAGCTCAACTCAAATGACAGCTCTTTAATGAAACCTTTCCTGATAGTCCTGAGAATAGGCTCTCTCCCTTCTGTGGTCCCCTAGCACTTTTTACTTCTCTCAAATCACTTACCACATCTTGCTTTTTGTCATAGTTGAGTGCCAGTAGATTTCAGACTCCTTGGATCTACACCAGTACCCAGGACAAAGTCTTCCACAAACAGTTTCAGTCCCAGGAACACACTCAATAGTCAGGATAGACTAGGCTATGCCAGAATTTAAAAAACAACAACATTTCAGTGCTTTACTCAACCCAGGTTTACCAGAATCTCACACTAAAAGCTCAGTGCAAATTGTAAAGGAGGCTGCCATGATAAACTCTAAGGAACCAAGGTACATGGAGGATCTATCTCAACAGAGCTTCTGTGATGCCTGCAAGGGACATGAATGTGGAAAAGCATTTGATTACTGGCTCTTAAGTCTTCCACCCAGGGGTAACTCATGCCATTTATTCTCACATTTCATTGGCCAAAGCAAGTCACATGGCCATGCTTACATTTAGGGCAGAATGGAGAAGTGTGATCCTTTTGTGAGTTTGGAAGGAGGAGGAAAATCAGAACATGGGTAAATCGTCTTAATGACACCACCACACACACCACACTGAATCTCACCCTTGACTTTGACCCATCTTCTATCCTATAACTGGCACATTCTGCCCACCTTGTCTAAACATGCTACCAGAAAACTACTAGAGCTAATCAATAAATTTGGTAAAGTAGCAGGATACAAAATTAATGCACAGAAATCTCTTGCATTCCTATACACAAATGATGAAAAATCTGAAAGAGAAATTAAGGAAACACTCCCATTTATCATTGCAACAAAAAGAATAAAATACCTAGCAATAATCCTACCTAAGGAGACAGAAGACCTGTATGCAGAAAACTATAAGACCCTGATGAAAGAAATCAAAGATGATACAAACAGATGGAGAGATATACCATGTTCTTGGATTGGAAGAATCAACATTGTGAAAATGACTATACGACCCAAAGCAATCTACAGATTCAGTGCAATCCCTATCAAACTACCAATGGCATTTTTCACAGAGCAAGAACCAAAAAATTTCACAATTTGTATGGAAACACAAAAGACCCCAAATAGCCAAAGCAATCTTGAGAAAGAAAAACGGAGCTGGAGGAATCAGGCTCCCGGACTTCGGACTATACTACAAAGCTACAGTAATGAAGACAGTACAGTACTGGCACAAAAACAGAAATATAGATCAATGGAACAGGATAGAAAGCCCAGAGATAAACCCATGCACATATGGTCACCTTATCTTTGATAAAGGAGGCAAGAATATACAATGGAGAAAAGACAGCCTCTTCAATAAGTGGTGCTGGGAAAACTGGACAGCTACATGTAAAAGAATGAAATTAGAACACTCCTTAACACCATACACAAACATAAACTCAAAATGGATTAAAGACCTAAATGTAAGGCCATACACTATCAAACTCTTAGAGGAAAACAGAGGCAGAACACTCTATGACATAAATCACAGCAAGATCCTTTTTGACCCACCTCCTAGAGAAATGGAAATAAAAACAAAAATAAAAATATGGGACCTAATGAAACTTAAAAGCTTTTGCACAGCAAAGGAAACCATAAGCAAGACGAAAAGACAACCCTCAGAATGGGAGCAAATATTTGCAAATGAAGCAACTGACGAAGGATTAATCTCCAAAATTTACAAGCAGCTCATGCAGCTCAGTATCAAAAAAAAAAAAACAACCCAATCCAAAAATGGACAGAAGACCTAAATAGACATTTCTCCCAAGAAGATATACAGATTGCCAACAAACACATGAAAGAATGCTCAACATCATTAATCATTAGAGAAATGCAAATCAAAAGTACAATGAGATATCATCTCACACCAGTCAGAATGGCCATCATCAAAAAATCTACAAACAACAAATGCTGGAGAAGGTGTGGAGAAAAGGGAACCCTCTTGCACTGTTGGTGGGAATGTACATTGATACAGCCACTATGGAGAACAGTATGGAGGTTCCTCAAAAAACTAAAAATAGAACTACCATATGACCCAGCAATCCCACTACTGGGCATATACCCTGAGAAAACCATAATTCAAAAAGAGTCATGTACCACAATGTTCATTGCAGCTCTAATTACAATAGCCAGGACATGGAAGCAACCTAAGTGTCCATCAACAGATGAATGGATAAAGAAGATGTGGCACGTATATACAATGGAATATTACTCAGCCATAAAAAGAAACGAAATTGAGATATTTGTAGTGAGGCGGGTGAACATAGAGTCTGTCATACAGAGTGAAGTAAGTCAGAAAGAGAAAAACAAATACCATATGCTAACACATATATATGGAATCTAAAAAAAAAAAGTTCCGAAGAACCTAGGGGCAGGACAGGAATAAAGACGCAGACATAGAGAATGGACTTGAGGACACGGGGAGGGGGAAAGGTAAGCTGGGACTAAGTGAGAGAGTGGCATGGACATATATACACTACCAAACGTAAAATAGATAGCTAGTGGGAAGAAGCCGCATAGCACAGGGAGATCAGCTCAGTGCTTTGTGACCACCTAGAAGGGTGGGATAGTGAGGGTGGGAAGGAGGGAGATGCCAGAGGGAGGGGATATGGGGATATATGTATACGTATAGCTGATTCACTTTGTTTTACAGCAGCAACTAACACAACAATGTAAAGCAATTATACTCCAATAAAGATGTTAAAAAAAAAAAGAAAGAAAAAAGGACACAAAACCAGGGAACAGGGAGCATCAGAACTTTACTTTTTGGCAAAACAAACTCTTACAGATTCTCTGTTCCAGCACATATCCTATCACTTTTTAAAAAATGAGTAAATGCTGAGAACCAACATTAATCTTCTAAGTGTCAAGGCAACTAGAATTTGCCGCAGTCTAGTTAAAACAAATTAAGCAACTGTGATACTTAACGAAATGCTTTAAAATTACAAAATTACTAAATCCACATTCATTTGCTCTGTAGAATATTTCATTCTCTTTGATTAACAAATCTGACTTAAATGAGGTGCAGACCTTTCACAGAGTATTGTACCATCTTCAAAAGTACCACAACTGGTATGAATTGCCTCCAAGCTGAGTGTCTATGAGGTAATGTCAGTACACTCGCTCAGAGCTTCCAGAAGTAAACACACAGTATCTGGGCCCTGGTGATTTTACAGTATATGAAAAAAAAAACTTAAAATACAGACAAATCTGGAACATACAGCGTCCCAGCTTGTTTATAACAGCAATTTCAGCTAGTACAGATCCACAATTTATTTGCAAACAGTTTAATTAATGTTTCAGCAGCCGTTTGCAGCCAGTCTGTGATCTCACTGAGCACAGATGACACTTTTTTCCTCTTCTATTCCATAGAGGCAATTTCAGCAACGCTTAGATTAGGTTTTTACTGTATCAGCCCACACAATAAAATAAGTTGAGTCCTGAAGCAGTCAAGCTGGCTTTATAAGATCCCCAGGCCGCACAGTCTCTGGTGATTCCCCCATGTCACTTTTCCTGGGCTTCCTTTTAATTATGGCCCCCAAATGCCAGTTTGCAAACAGATCTGCAAGATCAAAACATGACATTTTTAAAAATTGTTTTTTCCTTCTACTTTTGGGTTCCTTAGGGTTGGTGTTCAGCAGTGTGTACCACTGGGTGTAATAAAAGCAAATGCTTGAATATTTTTCAGTAACCTGGAAGAGAATAAACAAAGGGAGGAACAAACGCTAAAGAACTTAGAGTAACGCACCACGTAAGCTGGGTAGATGGCTCCCAACAAAGCAATGCAGCTCTTCTGATTGTATTTCTCTTCTTGAAGGAAAAAGAAACAGGGAAGACGAGACAAAATCCCCAAAGCCTCACTAGGCTAAATTTCCTTACTCTCCTTTGAACAGACTACACAAATTTTGTTGACTAATTGAGATCAATCCCAGTTGTAAATCGCCTCGCTATCCTACAGCTTTAATTAAGCTACCAGAGGGAGCTGTTTATCAATTAACACTTGTTACAAATTATTAGTAATTATATGGACTTTGTGTATATACCATAGCCTGCAAGACCAAAAATGCTTCCCAGTTGTTCGGGAAACAAATTGAACAGTTAATGGTCTATTTGGATGAAGGCACCAGTCATCAACATAATTACAGAACTCCTTTTTTGGCAGAAAGATTTAAGGTAGGTTCTGGCACTACCAGCCATAGTTGAACAAACACCATTTTAAGTGTTTCTTTCCCAGGGCTTTGCCAGATTGTATTAACTGGTATACTTTCTAATATGGATTTCATGTCTGTATTTACTTTTTGAGTAACAAAATAATGAAGATGGGAACATTAGGTAAAAGTTGATAATGTATTCAAGCATTAAAGCTACCTATTGCGGTATGCACTGCATCCTGTGATAATTTTAATTGGCTTAATTGAGATGCGCAAGTCTGATTAATGTTTAATTCCTTTATATTAAAAAAAAGAGTCAAGTAGTTCGACATTTCTTCAATTATGTTAGATCTTTCTCGACTTCAAAGGAATGTTACATTAGACAGCTAGATACGGGCAAACTGATTAAAGAATAAAGACTGCTCATTATAATCTAAGAGTACAAAATTGGTTTGTGTAGCCTTTGAAAGTCAAAATTATGAGCTAAAACTTGAGCTACAGTAATTAACCCAATTTACAGTCATTCTTGCTTATGTATTTGCTTATGATTAGTAATTTAAAATGATCCGTGAGACTGGTTTACAGATCTAAAACCCATTCAGGGACCCAAAATGTTTTGTTCATTAATCTTAAAAATGTTGGAGGAATGTATTTAGTAGCATTAGTAAACACCTATCAATCAGTCAAAAAACACCAGTATAAAAAGATTTGATAGTCAACTTCATTCTTCTAGATGAATAAAATACTAAAATATTTGTATAATGTAGTCTACTTGCAAAATTTTTTAATTTAACTAGCATTTTCTGTGGTTTGCTGGAAAAAAGAAATCAGCCTAAAAAGTGTGATATCTTAAGGTTATCAACTCTTAATTTCTCTGATAAATAAGTTTTTTAAAGGAATATAGATGAAAATGTACTATGCTGTAGCATTAGTTCATGTGTACCACTGTTACTGCTATTGGAGTCGCCTCTCTCACACACATGCATTTTCCAAAGGGTTCTAAATTCGTTTCAGGAGTTGGGATCACAACAGGCTTTAGTAGAAGTTGGGGCAGGAACCCTTAGGGAATCAGGAGATATTATGGATGTATCTATCAGAAATAAATATTCAGAGTGATTAGCACAGTTGTTAAATTTCAAACATCCCCATGACCTCATTGATACAGAGATAGGAACGCCAAGCCTTCCATTTGATCAGGGACGCATAGAAATCTGGGTCAGAGAGAAAATGGAATGCACACATTTTGGGTTTCTTTTATCTACAGAAAACACAAACCACTTCATCAGGACTTCATTCAGGAGAGGTCAGGGACACAGAGCAAGTCATGTTTTCTGGGACATTTTTAGTATTATGACTCTACGTGAGCGAATGAGTATGTAACAGCATTTCCCAAAGTGGTTTTCATGGAACACAAATTCATCTAGATGGTCCATAGAAAGGGGATTCCACAGACAAGTAAGTTTAGGAAATCTCGCACTATATCCTTTTCTTGAAAAGTCACAATACCCATTAGCATAGTAAATACTCTGCATATTTTACCACAGAACATTTTTTTCATTGAATACAATTAATATTAGTCAACATTCTCAGACCACAGTAGTGTAGTAATTAGTATATGTATAGTGTACGTATCTAAGTAAAATACTGTCGCTCATTTTTTCCAGAGCAATGTTGATCACATATGTCCAAAAAAATGAACTATTCCCATCTCACCTGCCTCACTGAGGGAACAGAATCACATGCCATGACATAGTCTGATGCCCATAACCTTCTGCAATCAAGCACTGGAGAGCAGTAAGTCTTGCAATTTCCCATTGTTCCTGGCTACCTACATTGATCTATATTTGTTACTCTATGTCACACATGTTCTAGAGTTTCAAATTTAAAATAGATATGTGAAATATATTCAGGAATTGGAGAGGAAAAGGTGAGTCAATTTTAAGTTTGATGAAAATATGAATCCTAGAAATTTTTTAAAGTGCTAAACAAACACAAAATAATAATTCCTTTCTCACTGCCCTGTGAGCTAAATAAGCAAAAGCCAAGGCCCTCTAGAAATAGAAATGAGATATATGTGTATGAGCATGTGTTTGTGTGTGTGTGTGTGTGTGTGTGTGTGTGTGTATGTGTTCTTTAGCTGTATTTACTGAGAGAAACTAGAAGAAATGATATCTCAGTATTAATGAGCACATCTAGCACTCAGATCTTGGTTTCTAAATGCCATTCTTCACCAAAAGGAATTAGGGTTCCATGAAGAAACAACTAGTTCCAGGACTGGGATAGGATAATACAAGATAAGCCTAGAACATTTTGCTATACCAGAGAGTAAGGAAGTATTCAGAGACTGATGGAGATAGGTCAGAAGGACACAGAGCCAGCTTCAAAGGGCTCCCTGCTAGCTAAACCTGGGTCAATTTGAGCATGAAAATAGATACTTATAGTAATGAATGACAACCCATAGAATATAAGAGTCTGTGAGACCATAAATATAAATCAGTCAATCAATCAATCAGAAGGGAAAACTTTTCCTTAAAGTAAAATTTCAACTAATAAATGTAGAAGAAATAATGTAATTCAAAATCACCATTGACAACTACCATGGTAATAATATTCTCAGGCAAGAATCATTAATGAAATGCTAAAATTAGTGGGTTATACCTTGATGAGGAATAAGATATTTGCATAGTCTCAAAATATCTCTCTCCACAAGATACCTATTAATTACCAAAGGAGAAATTGTAACTTTATGGTGGAGAAGTCAGACCAAGTGATACCATGCTGACCAAGTGATCAAAGTTGACATTACCCTTAATGAGACATTACCAGTAATGTATCTGACATCATGTGCAGCCCAGTGTGAAGCTGAAAGGGTCACATCACTTCTGTGGTTTTTCTGCCAAAAATGTATAATCAGAATCTAATCATGAGGAAATACCAAGCAAACTCAAACTGAGAGACTTTCTGAAAAATAAATATCTTGTACTCTTCAAAAATGTCAAGGTCATGACAAAGGAAAACTATTCCAGATTAAAGAAAACTTAAAAAACATGACAACCAAAAGCAAAGAGTAATCCAGGATTGGTTCTTGAGCCAGAATTTTTTTCTTTTGTCATAAAGGACATTAAAAGGACAACTGACAACATTTGAGTTGGGTTCATAGGTTAGACAATAATTAATACTATATCCATGTTAATTTCCTGATTTTGATAATTACACTGTAGTAAGATAGTTTCATTGTTTTTAGAAAATACACACTGAAACACATAGGAGTAAAGTTGCATATCTGCAACATACTCTCAAATTATTCAGAAAAAAATCGAGTGCGCACACGTGTGTGTGTGTGTGTGTGTGTCTGTGTGTGTGTGTTTAGTTTGTGTGCCTGGAGAGAGAGAATGGTAAAGCATATATGTTAAAAATGTTGACATTTGGGGAATTGGGATATATAAAAATGTACTATTTTTGCAATTTTTCCATAAATCTGATTATTTCAAAATTAAAATGAAATTAAAAATTTAAAAAGAAGAGCTATGGTCCTGAGGAGGGAGTGTGCTAGGGAAGGAGCCCTGAGATTTGTATGCTTCGCCAGCTATATGAGACGATTTTCAGTTAGATTCTCCAGGGATGTATCACTTACTTCCTGAAGGTAGTCCCAGCTGCTTGGCCTCTAAAGACACCTTTCTCTCTGCCTTCCACCCTTCCCCCTCCCAAAGCCCAGTTCCTGACGACTGCCTGCAAGACCTCAACCCTAAAATTGACTCTGCACCTTCTTCAAATAATTTTTATTTATAGGTATGTGCACCCAGGGCACATGGCAAACCCCAGTTGCTACCTGTGAGAAAAGGAAAATGGGGTGGTATAGAGCAAAAGTCTTAGAGTAATGGCTAGATGGGAGGAAGGGGGAAAGTCTTTGTAATCACCTCCCAAACCAAAAATTACTATCTCCCTTTCAAAACCCCACTATGTTTTATAATGTGCTCTATCACAGCAACAGCAAGCTAGTGACAAAAAACAAAACAAATCAAAACAAAATCCCAAAAACAAAAGCAAGAAAAAGCCATGCTATGAAGGAAACAAGATGGTAGTTGCATAGAGTAGCTAAAAAATGGACAACAAGAAAAGAAAAAGAAATGGAAAACTTTTGCCATTGGGATCCCTGAGTGTTCAGCGAAACAAGCTAACAATATCAGGGAATTAATGACAAAGACACCTGCTAAGACATTACGGAGTGAGCACAGACTTCTGGGCTATAACAATCTTTAGCTCCCACCCCGTCCCTCTTGTGTCTTCATAGACTGAGTACATAAAAAAATATATACTCATCGAAGAGATATGGGGACATATGTATATGTATAACTGACTCACTTTGTTATAAAGCAGAAACTGACACACAATTATGAATTAAATTATAATTAAAGCAATTATACTCCAATAAAGATGTTTAAAATATATATATATATATATATATATATATATATATATACTCATCGAGAATGAAAAATATGAACACAGATTTTTTTGAGGCATTAAGCCATTATAAATACTCTGCAGATTTAAGGTTTATTATTTAAGGTTTCATTATGTCAATGAAATCTCTCTAAATAAGGGATGTTGCTTATGAAGGAAAGCAGATGTCCCCAGAATTGCAAGGAGGGAGTAAGGGTATGATCTCTAGGACTTGTGCAAAGACCTCAAGGAAAAGCGCAGCTGGAATTAGAAAAACATAGCTATGTTAAGAGACTTAAGTATGAATCAGAATCAAATTGGATTTAATCAGGGGAGGTTTGGGACTACAGAGCAGCTAGAAAAAAATAGTTCCTTAAAAATGGTTTCTCATTATGGTTTTGCTACTAAACCACTGAAAGCTTTGAATAAGTCATTCAGACATTCTAGGCTTCAACTTCTCTGGCCACTGAATAGAAAACTATGCATAGAAGGACAAGAAGGTGGGGGGAGACCAATTAGGGGTCTATTGCTCTAATCCAGGTGAGGACTAATGGTAGCTTGGGCCAGAATGGTGACCACGTAGGTGTCGCTTGAGGGAGTTGAACCATAGTCACTCACTCTGAGAGCCTGTGAAAGTATCTGTAGGACCTTCTTCCGACTGAAGGCAAGGGGAAAAATCAAGGCAATGCCTTGGGCTCTCTAGGCTGTTTATATCAACCTGATTCATTCACTCAACAGCAGGCAATAGTAGTTATTATACTAGGGGCCAAGACCTGTGCTAGCCGATAGGACCTGTATAGTGGTAAGATAGAGATCATCTCTGCACCCAAGGAGCTTACAGCGTAGTTTCATACAGGACAAGAGAATCAGCAATTACCGTGCAGTGGAGCAAAGCTGTGGTGGGGAAGTTCAGGAGCTGGGATCACAGATGAGGTCCAAGCAATTCAATCTCAGGAGAATCGGAGAAGACTTGCTCAAAGAGTTGACATCTAGACTGAGACCTAAAGAATGAAAATGAATTAGCTGTTAAGAAAAGTGGGCAGAATGAAGGAAGGGAAGATATCTGGGCAGACAGAATAGCAGGTGTAAAGGCTCAGAGAAGAGAGAGATGGCAAACTGGAGGAGCTGCAGGTAGTTCAGGATGGAGCAGAGCGTATCAGGGAGGGGCTGAGCAGGCAGGGGCCTCCTAAACCATGTTAGGAAAATTGGTCTGTATCCTGAAGGCAGTGGGGAGGGTCTGAAACATTTCAGCAGGAGAGTAACAGTTATTTGTCCATTTAACAAATTATTACTGGTCGCCTGCAATGCGTCAAAAACTGTTCTAAATGCTGGGGAAATGGCAGCTAAACGCAATCAGATTTGTGTAGAGAACAGCTATGCTGGCTACCAAATGGAGAACTGTGTATAGAAGGGCAAGAAGAGAGAGAGGGTGACCAGTCAGGAGTTTGTTAGGAGTTTTTAGACGAGGACTAGGCTTGGGCCAGGGTGGTGATGGTGTAGGTGGAGGAAACGTAAAGGCTTCAAGATGCATTGGCTCCCCTAGCCGAGAGTTTTTACTGCTGTGAGTTTTTACTGTGTTCTCAACAACAGGATGAGAAAATCCAGTGATGCACAGCATTTCGCATGCTGCACACTTCATCTTGGAGGAGAAAAGACTCTTCAAGTCTCCTAGTGAAGCATTAAATTATTGCTTTGACATGGAGCATTTCATCAAGTACTTTACTCGATTCTTCCATACTTACCGAGACAAACCATTATTAAAGTACATGAAATCAGAAAGAGAATCAGCCTGCCAGCATACCCGGCCTCCCTCCGTGTACAAAAGTAAATACAACGCAGAAAATGGCTGCTAAACATAACCTTTTTCTAAGTCGCCAGAAATATTGCTGGCAGCTGCTGGTGACAACTTATTTCATTACATTCTAATGATGTAAACTGCTCCCTCAGGATGATTTAGCTTGCTGCAGACAAAATGCTTATTGCTTCTTTACTCGTGTAGAACACAAATGATTGCTGAGAAACTCAAACCAATATTCAGGATTTTAAGCTCACCTAACAAACCAGCAGCATTCTGTGGAGAATAAAGTCGATTTCACAGGAATACCTTTCCCAGCCCACGTTGCACTCTACACGTGCAGGATATTAATCCAGGTTTCATTTTGAAGCCTGGGATTTGGGAAACCAAGGGAATTGCTTGGCGCGGTTCCAACCCTTCCCCAGCCAGAACTGGGTAATCAATAGATTCTTTACCTACAGCTGCTGGGTAACTTGTGGGAGGAAACGCCTGCGTAAATCCCCCATGCTGCCTCCAGAGTGTGGGTAACTTCAAGGTAGTGCTTTCTAAATATCTGCCAGAGGACCAGGTGCATCAGAATTTTCTGAGGTGATCGTTAAAACCTGGGTTTGTTGGACGTACCTGAGACCTACTGAGTCAGATCCTTTCCCAGGGAGCAGGACCTGGGAATCTGTGCAATTAACAAGACGCCAGAGAAATGCGACGTGCAGCCAGCTCGGTCAGCTCCTTTAAGGGGCTACCTGGGTGGGGCCGGGTACATAAAGCTCGTCAGCCTAACCCACGGAAGCCAAAGCAGCCAGCTCAGGGCCGTTCCCCAGAACAGCATGTTCTAACGCCTTTTCTTACTCTGGTTTCACTTGCCCTGCACCCCAGGTGTGCTCTCCTGCTGGTGCCATATGTGAGACAGTGCGCAAGTTACTCAGCCTTTCTGGGCCTCTGCCTCCTCAACTACAAAACAGGAATACTATCACAATCCGCTGGGTTGTTATAAGAATTAAATAATACACATAAGTACCTGATACCTACTAAGCAATCAATATTTATTAGCTATTTTCATTTTTTTCTGGCTTTATTCAGGTCTCACCTCTCCTTTCTTACTGGACAACCTTATCTTTGGTTTCTCCTCTAAACCAAATACACCTTCATCTACCCCTCTCCCAAATTCTCAAATCTTCAGATTCTGAACTAGGACTTAGCCATAGGCTCCAATCCTAACAAGTCTGGCCCCCCTAGAGCTACAACAACACTATCCGATGCCCCATAAGGCAGGTTCTCCCTCTGAGTATCATCGTGCACAAGGGAGCCTGAGTGGTCTGGAACTCAAGACCAGTCTGTGTATTAACTGACAATAGGAACTGCCAAGATGACATTTTTTACTTGCCCTAGAAAGCAAGAACCTCTGAGTCTGTTGTATTGCTTGCACAGCAGAGTACTGACTGATAACACGAGGGTGATGGTCATGGTAAAAATAATAACTACCACTGATTAATTACCACATCTGGGCCAGGGTTTATGTTAAGGGCTACCTTCAAAAGCACCTAGGAGGTAAATACTACTGTTCCCAATTTACCTTTGAGAAAACTGAGGCTTACAGAAGTTATGAAACTTGCCCAGGCTCACAGAGGTAGCAGGAAGTATTCTAATGTATGTAGCCTGATTCTGAAGCCGATGGGTGTCATTTCTGCGGGGCTCTGAAGAGCCCGGTCCTTTATGTCTCAGTGCAGAAAGAATTCAGCGATAGGCAAAGTGATAGATAAGAAGTGATTTATTAGAATAGGACGCTTTTGAGGCTTACAAGTGGGCGGGAGAGAGGATGCCGCGCCCTGAGAACTTAGTGGGCTACAGTTTTATAATCAAAGGAATAGTGGAAGGGAGAGGTGAAAGACCACTTTCTTCTTCATTCTTGAGTAGACGTCATGCTTCTGTCATCAGCTCCTCCTCCAGGCTGGCCAGGGGAGTTTTTTCGTCCCTACATGGTCAAGCCAAGACTATAAAAATTATTTCAGGTCTCTGTACAATGAGCGCCTTTCCATAAATTATTGTTTTTTATGTGTGCAGAGAGCATGTCCTAGAGATCATTAACTTACTGAGCTCACTGGGCAGGATGTCGGTCTCATGCCACCATTGTTTTGTTGTTTTGGGGCATGTCTCTTGCTTCTGTCACATGGTTTTGTTGCTAGGCAAGCCTGCTTGGTTTTGTGGTTAAGTAAACCTGCTTTTTTGAGTAATCATTAACTTACAGGGGTCTCCCATATTTTTTCTACTTACAGTCTCCTAGTGGGATTAACTATTTAATCACCTGCTTTGCCCCTTTACTCTGTCCCTATCAATTCCACCATTTATGTTTTTTACCATTATGCTAGGAATCTCCCAGAGAGCTTGGAATAATACAGAACCAGTATGATTAAAATCAGAAAGTATCTGGCATTCCACATGGAAACCTTGCTGTCTCAAGCCCTTATTAGCCCAAGTCAAATCTCCTTACCCATGAGAGACAACGTGCTGTGAGATAACTACCAGAAAACTGAGAGTCCTACTCTGCTCCTTATAGGCAGATGCTCTTGGGCAAAGGCACTTAAACTCTCAGAGCCCCATTCTCCTTCATCAATAAAACAGGGAAAATAATACCTCTCATGTTTGTATATGAAGATTAAATTAGATAATAAATGTGGAAATGTCTTAAAGTGGTATACAAATATTAGCAGTTATAATTATTCACTCATTCTACTAATATTTATTCAACACTCACCATGTTCCAAGCCCTGGAAATGTAACTGTGAAGTAGACACAGTCCCTGCCTATCAACATAGAGCTTAGAGCCTATTAAAAAGGCAATTACAAAATAAAGTAATAAGTGCTAAAATAGAGGTTGTAAGTGATGCAATGAGGTCATATAGGAAGAAAATCTACTCCTGACTTGTAGGGGCTAGGAGGGCTTCTTGGAGAAGGGGGAATCTAAGTCAACATTCACTAGGGAAAAAATTCACTAGGGGAGGGAAGTGGGAAGAGATGATGGGAAGGCAAAGGCGAGTCAAAGATGCGTACTAGGATTTTGGTTGGATAGTGGCACTTTTCCTGGTATAAGAAACATTGAAAAGAAAGCATATTTGGAAGAGAGGAAAATAAATTCTGTTTTGGATGCACAGAGCCTAAGGTGCCTATGGCTAACCGGAGAGAACAGTCCACTAGGCAGCTGGATAAAAGGATTTGGAGCTCAAGAGATTGATTTTGCATGAAGCTTAGATTTGGAAGTCCTTATCATGTAGATAGTATTTGAAAGCATGAAAGAGTGATATCGAGTTAAAAGAAACCAGATGGCCTAGAAGAAGATGGGTAGAAAAAGAGGAGGCTACAAAAGGCTTTGGGTTCTATTCTTTCCTGCTTTCACATGGACCTTATTCCATCGAGTATCCTATCCTCTCCTGCTTGTTTCTTTAACCTCTCCCTTTCTACTTTTTCTTTCCATGGGCATTTAAATACACAAAGTCTCTATTATCAAAAAGACAAATAGCTCTGTCTACCCCATAACTCTCTCCAGTTCCCGTCCTGTCTCACCTCCTCTCCTTCAGAGCCAAACCTCTTTGAATAGAAGTTACAAATGGACTCCCCAGTTCCTCACTTGCCTTTTACTTCTCAACCCACCCCCACCCCATCTGGCTGCTGCCTGTCTCTCCACTGAAGCTCTTATCAAGGTCCCAAATAGCCTCGTTGTTGCTAAATCCAAAAGATACACCTTTTTTTTTTTATTAATCTTACCTGACTTCTCCAAGGTTTTACAGATGGGAAATGTCGATTCTCCCTCTTGTTTGAAATGCACTCTTCCCTTGGCTCTGTTAACTGCACGCTTAGTTGCTTTTCCTCGCCCCTCTCTGACTGTTCCTTCTCAGGCCTTGTGGTGGTGTCTTCTTCCTTCATCTCTCTCTTAAATAATGCTATTCCTCAGGATTCTTTCCTAGGCCTTTCCTTATTGCACAAACATATTCCCTCTCCTTCTCCCAACCTGGTATTTTAATCCTTACCCAAGTTATTAGCCTAAGAGAGACAGAAGCCCAACTCTTTCATTTTATCAGAATAGAAGGAGAAAAGTGTGACTGGAACCGTCAATAATTTTTTACATTGGTTGCAGGAATTTAAAGGAGCACCTATGTGATGGTTTATATTTTCCCTGAAAATTAACAGGCAAGGTCATCTGCTGAGCATGTGGTAGAAGGTGGTAGGATCTGAGAATATTAAGAAAGAGGAGAGGGCTTCCCTTGTGGCGCAGTGGTTAAGAATCCACCTGCCGATGCAGGAGACACGGGTTCGAGCCCTGGTCCGGGAAGATCCCACATGCCGTGGAGCAACTGAGCCCGTGTGCCACAGCTACTGAGCTTGTGCTCTAGAGACCACGAGCCACAACTACTGAAGCCCACACACCTAGAGCCTGTGCTCCGCAACAAGAGAGGCCACCGCAATGAGAAGCCCGCGCACTGAAATGAGGGGTGGCCCCCTCTCGCCGCAACTAGAGAAAGCGGCACACAGCAACAGAGACCCAATGCAGCCAAAAATAAATAATAAAATAAATAAATAAATTTAAAAAAAAGAAAAAGAAAGAGGAGAAATCTTGAAATAGTCATCATGAAGGATTGGAAAGAAGATTAAGTAGGGAAACATAGATAACTGAGAAATGTTGAGATTCTAGTTAAAGTTGGAAATAATGGGTTTAAAATGTTCCCAATCTGCCTGTGATTTCCTCCAGCAGTCTAAACATAAGCATGGAGAAGGCCACAAGTGGTTTAAACCAAGGTGGAATTTTCCAGGTGGGTTCTATAGAACCAAAAAAAGGACAATAAAGGAGTAAAGGAATTAAGGATAACAGTAAGAGAGTGGCCAAAATGTTGGTCCATGGAGCTCTAAGCTGGGAAAAGAGAAAAGTTAAAACAGGAGGGATCTGAGAGTGAAAGTCTTGATGAGTTTGAAGGAACAGCTGTAAATGGCCGTAACTGAATAAGCAAGCTGAGAAGACTGGTGGGTTTGGTCAGAGAGCGGGATCATGGATTTTATTGTTCCAGAGTTGGTACCCTTCCAGATGATGACAAAGCCCAGAATAAGGCCATGGTGGTAGCTGAAGATGAACACAGGGTAGTCATCGGAGGGAAAAGGTGAGATTACAGCAGTGGAGAGACCCAAATAAAATATCATTTCTGTAAATTCATCATCTTCTATGCTCTTTCCCAAGAGCACTTCTATTGTTGCCCTTATTCCACTGTGTTCTACTTAGCTGGGTCTCTGTTTATCTTCTACTTGACTGTGAGCTCTTCAAGTAGAGATGTCAGCTCATATTCTTTCCACCCATCACAATACACACAAGGTCAGTCAGCATATGATGTTGAATGAAGGAATGAAGGAATGAATGAATGAATTCCTAGTAAAAATTATTTCAATGTGACCTCAGATCATAGGCCTCTTTCTCCAATTCCTGGCATATTTCACTGTTGTTATTTATCCATAAATAAAGAGAAGCGTGTGTTTTATTTCTTGTCTCTACATAGCTGTCTTTCAATGATAAAACATCTTTCTTTAAAAAAAAATTATTTTCAAAAGCTTTAGATACTGAATCACGATCAGTATTTTTCTCCTCAAGTAATATTCCTTCATCACTTTTTCTCACATCAGAAACATGCCAAGGGTTTGGCTACTGTGGAAATCAAATCTTCAGATGGCACCTTCCTTGATATAGAATCATTATTTCATTCCATGAATGATTTATTAGTTGCCTACCATATGCCAGGCAGTCCTGTAACAGGGCTCTGGGGATAGAATGATGAACAAGACAATTACTTTCCTTAAAGACCTATAGACAGGTGAGGAAGCAGGATGATGGCCCAGCAATGACTGTATCAGCCAAGTTATGTCACAGTAACAAACAACCTCCAAAATCTCGGTGGCTAAAAGGCAACAAAGGTATAGATCTGACACAGCAGTGTCTATTGTGTGCTCTGACAACTCTCCATGGCAGCTGCCCTCCATATGATGATTCACTATTGCATCTCCATTATCAGCGCAGGCCTGCGGAATTGCCATGGCTGAGAAGAGAGAGGGACGTGAGCACAGAGTAACCTATGTCCATTCTGCTCACAAACCTTCAGCCACGTCAAACCATATGGCTTCACTGAACTTCAAGAAGTTGAGAAGGTGCCAACATCTCATATGCTCAGAAGTAAAGAAACAGGTACTTAAAGAGTGGTAATGCCTCCCACAATGACAATGCAGGAGACAGGGTGTGGTAGGGTATCAGGGTTTTATAAGAGCACATAGAGGGGGGGCCTCTCAAGTCTTGAGGAGTCAAGGAAGGCTTGCTGGGGGACATAACATTTAAGCTGAGACCCAAAAGATAAACAGAATTGAATAAGTCAAATAAATGGCAAAATGTGAGAGTCCTAGGCAGGAACCATTTACATAAAGAAACACCGCTTGCCTACTCCTGCTAGTGTTACAGAAGTTGCATTTACAACATAGGTGTAAATGGGGAGATAAGAAGAGCTAGGGCTAGAGGAATCACAATAAGCCAACACACACACACACACACACACACACACACTCATACATAAAAAATGGAGAGGTGGAGATAGGTGTCACTTGAGTTTTGATGGTAGCTCCTGCTCCTAACACCCTCTAGAGACAAGAACACCCTGACATGCTGAGGAATTCCAAAGTTTCAGGACCAACCTCCTTGGAGTCCACTGACAGGGACAAAGCTAATTCCCTAGCAACTGGGTCCAAGATAGAGAATTAAGTTGACTGCGTATCCCAACCTATTTCTCCTAAGAGCCCCCACGCTCAGAGCACCCTCTCTACTACACTATTGTACCAACCTCATGTGGTTACTGAGAGTATCAAGCAGCTTGAAACTCATAGTTGCTTATCACATAGTAAGACCTCATTTAAGTCAGCTTCAGCTATTACTCTGTGACCCACATTGAATTAGGCACTCTTCTTTACCTAAATACTTTCAACCCACCCCCCACCCCCAGGTAATAAGAAATATCAATCCCATTTTACAGATGAGAAAACTGTGAATGTTGGCATAATATCCCCAAGGTTGCACAGCTAATAGTGATAGAAGCAGAATATTAAAGCTAGGACAGTCTTAACTTAAACCTTGATTAAACTTGTGTCTAACTAAATTACTATCAACAGAAGTAGAACTGGTAAGTTCATTTGTAATGAGTATGATACTATATTTGACTGAAATTTTCTTCATACAGGTACATACATATTAAGTAAGTACAAACCATGAGCCAGTCATAAAGCTTAATTAACACTGTAGTGATGGTGACCCTCTGGCATAGACATCAAAGAGACATGGCTTAAGTCTTCTGGTTTAATTTTAAAGTGTCCTCATACTTTTAAGACCCCTTCAAATTGTCTTAGTTGGCTGGAAGCAGCTCAGCTCTCAGAATTACATATCTCTTTCACTCATCTGAACACACTTGTTAGTGCAGATTAGAACTTGTTAAAGATTAATTCTTAAAGCATCCTCAAGCTTTCTTTTCCAACAAAGGAAACATCAATTATAGGCTCACACATAAACTTTGCCCCTTTCTTGAATACTTGCTGCCCTTTATAAATCTTAGATTTCTTCCCCTTGAGTATTTGTTCAAAGGGGAGATTTTATTGCCTCCAGGGGTTGTTAAACTGATTGCAATACTGCCTATTTAGAGCAGTTCAGTGGGAATTACACTGGTTCAATGCTGTCAGACTTAGAATATAGCTGTCAAATAGCATTACAAGTAAAACACCCTTGATAAGAAATAATGACCAAATGTCAATCTGTTTTTCACTACCCTTACTACAGGCTTCTCCTGCCACACAAAAAAAGCAATGTTTTACACATTATAGTAATAGCACATTTCTGATATTTCAGTTAAAATTCTAGTAGTGTTTTCAAGGACAAAAAAAAAGTTCTAGGTGTAATGTGGGCTCAAAAATTGATGGAAGCATTTTTTTTTCCTTGTAATGAAGTATTTGGCAATCTCTTTCAAAACTAACAAACTTTATTAACGCAAGTAAAATGCAAGGTTGTCTTAAAACCATTTTCAAGATTAACATTCATTCATTCCACTAATATTGTTGACCTCTGTGAGTTTGGCATTATGCCAGACATTAAGATACAAATACACGGTCCCTTGTGAACCACTCTCAGGAGTCTGGATTTAATCCTGCAGGCAACTAAAGGAAAGATTTTAGATGTGATCAGATTTGATCTTTAGAAAGATTAATTTGGCAACAGTGCCATTCTCTCTGTCATTCTCTCTCAGACCTCTCTGTTCTTTTTCTTTATAGTACTGATTACAATTCATAACCATAAATAGGTTTACACCCATCTTCCCACTAAATTATAAATCCATGAAATCAGGTATCATGTCTACTTTGTTTGCTATTGTAGACCCAGAGCCTAATACAGTGCCTGGTTATTATTTGCAGGATTAAATGAATGAACAAATAAATTTATTGAAGGGAGTTGAGACTGTATTTTAAAAGGTAAATAAGACCGTTGTAGTTTATAGACAGTTCATGGTAACCTAAAATAAGGCAGTGATGTTGTTGGCAAAATAGGACTTGGTTGTGTATTTAATGTAGATTTCATAGAAAAGGAAAGTGTCTAGAAGAACTCAGAAGTTTCTAAGTACACCAAGTGAATGTTGATACCCTCAAAAAGAAAAAGAGATATTTAAGAGTAAATGACCACTTATCAGCTATGCCCTGATGAAATATTATTTCTAAATTTTTGGCATTATAGAAGAGGCAGAGGATACAAATAAGATATAGTATGTGACCCCATAAAAGGTGTTTATTATATCATTTTAAAAGAATTTTTTAAACATAAATGATAATGATTTACTCAGTGATTCAATACATTTAATGAATTAATGATCCAATGTCATAGTGATTACCAATAATTAACCTTTCCCCCTTTGCCCACCCCCACTTCCATCCTCTCCATCAAGGGGAATCATTTTTTAAAGGATAGAAGAATAGAATATCAGTTCACTGGTAAATTATATCAAATCATTTCCTTTTCCTGAAAGGGGTATTATATCATACAACTATAGAAAATCACAACGTCCTAGATCTCATGCTACTGCTCAAAAACCTTTAATGGGTCCTCCACTGAATTTAAAACTACATTCAAACAGCTTTGCAATCCCAGCCTCTGTAATTTGAATCCTACCTGCCTTTCTAATTTATCTCACATACATGACCAATGTCACCCTCAGAGGCAGTTCTGGAGTTTTGTTTTGTTTTGTTTTCCATCATGAGAAAATTCATCTCATTACACTGTGGTCATGCTTTTTGTCTTTGACCATGATAGTTTGTTTGCTGTTTCACCAGACTTGTTTCTATAGGGTCTTTGCTATTTCTAAATCAAACTTATCTCCCCCAAAAGGAAGATTTTTCCATTACTGAAAACATCATTGTTATGATGAATTTTATGTGTCAATTTGACTAATATAATTACCAACAACAATAAAAAGTGCAACAGGATTCAGAGGAAATTCTAAAAGACGTGTTCTATAAATAATGTAAGGATAACATCATTAGAATAGGTGTCTGCATTTCCAAGGTGACCATTTTGAAGGGACTCATATGTAGTGAAGGTTCTCTTATGGCTGCTTAAAAATTGGTTTCTTTTCTTTAGAGTCTCCAATTGGGTTTTTAAAGTCTTCATTTTCTTTTTTACAAAAGCTTACACTAATTAATAGAGATGGCTGGTTCCAGTTTGATGTATTCTTCTTTTCCCCATTTGAATAAATTTTTAAGATGCTTTTCCAATAGTTAAAACACAAATAACAAAATCAATATATTAAGCAAAAGATTTTAATGTGTTCAGTCTTCTGTGTAAGAAAATATATAGACTGGAACAAAAAAACTTCATTATAATTCTTACAGAATTTTTTTCATCAGAATATTAACAAAGAAATTGGTTTTAACTCTTTGATGTCACTGTTAAATTTATTTTCCAAAATCAAAACTCTAAAATAATTAAGTATTACTAAGTTCTTTATGTTTTATTACTTTTGGTCCAAAGATAAGAGTATTTCCAAATAAGAAAAGTATTTTTAACTGTAAAATAAGATATAAAATATAGGATGTTTTGCTATACGTTAATGCTATTCCCTTAAAAAAAAATGTTTGTCAGGTTTCAGTCATGTTTCATAGTTCATGACCATGTTTCCTAGTCCAAACATCCATGTTTCCTGCTCCTTATTTCAATAAGGAGGGCATCAGACATAAAATCCTAAAGGTTTTTAAAAATAAAAGCTTTTAAACATGACGTAGAAAAAGAATGTTATCATTGATTAAAGCAAAGTATTTCCACCTTCACAGGGAAAAAAAAGAAGGTTCCTGGTCACTATGTTTTTAACGGCACTCCTGAGTTCCACTCACAACAGCTTTGAACTGCATGTCTCTCTTCTCACTTTGGGGTGCTGACTTCACTACAGCTGAATGGGTTCTGACCCCTAGAGCCCCAAGATCTGCTCTGCAATCTTTTTTTAACCTCTAGTCAACAACCTTCCCATTCTCCACAACTTTATCCTCTTAAGCACAAAGCTTGTAAATGATCCCTTCCCCTAAAATATTTGGAAGGGTAAATGAGGTATCAGATATTGAAAGTCCTTGTTTCCTCTCTCCCCTAATGTATATAATCTTGAACCTGTCCTCCCCATCCACTCTGAGGCTATTCCCTCCATGCTCCTGCTTTCACTCGTCCTATTTTTGTCTGAGACCTCATGACCTCAGTCACACTCTCTCTCCCCCTCTCCTCTCAGTCTCGCCCTTTCCAACAGATCCTTCACCTCAACTTATGTGTGCACTCATGCTTTTCTTCCTGGTTTTATTCTTGATCCTGTTACTCCCTTTACCTATCACTTCTTTCCCTTGACTGCCAAAAAAACAGTCTTTTCAGCCATTTTCATGTTTTCAGTTGGAGTCACTTCTCAGTTCATTGCAGTCTGGCTTCTGCCTCCACCTACAGATCATCCCTCCTTTCTCAGAATTTCTGAACCTCATTTTTGTGCCACAGACCCCTTTGACAGTCTAATGAAGCCTATGGACTGCTCAGAATATTGTCCTTAAAAACATAAAATAAAATACTTAGAATTACAAAGGAAACCAATTTATTGAAATACAGTTATAAAAATATTTTTCCCTTTGTGACATAGTAATATGTGTACTGCTTTATTAAAGCATTAAATGAGAGGATGTCTATGGATCTAATAACAACCATAATTTCAAAGTAATGATGAGATATATGCAACAACTTAACGTGGCAGAAAAATATCTATAACTTCTATTAATGAAATTCACAGGCACTATAAGGATTGCTGTGTTTGTTCTCAATATTCATAATAAACTCTATTTGATTTATAGTTCTACATTTCACATTTAGGTCTTTAATCCATCTTGAGTTCAATTTTGTACATGATGTGAAATGGAGCTCCAACTGTATTACAGATACAGTTGGTGAGAAAGTGAGCCAGCGTTGCAATGTTGCAAACACACTGTAGCAAACAAACTATCATCTCCCATCTAATTTATGATGCTACCATATATCCATGGATCTATCTACACTGGGTTTTTTGTTGTTCTATTTGTCTGTTCTTATGTCTCTACCACATGGTTTACTATAAAATAGCTTACTCCACACATAAAAGTACTATCTTACACCACACACAAATATTAACTCAAAATCAATTAAAAACTTGAACGTAAGATCTGGAACAATAAAACTTCTAGAAGAAAACATAAGTAGCAAGCTCCTTGACCTGAGTCTTAGTGATTATTTTTTTGGATTTGACACCAAAAGCAAAAGCAACAAAAGCAAAATTAAACAAGTGGGACTACAATCAAACTAAAAACTTCTGTACAACAGAGGAAACCATGAACAAAATGAAAAGGCAGCCTACTGAATGGGAGAAAATATTTTTAAATCATATATCTGATAAGGGGTTAATATTGAAAATATATCAAGAACTCATACAACTGGACAGCAAGAAAGAGAAGTCTGATTAAAAATGGATGGAGGGGGCTTCCCTGGTGGCGCAGTGGTTGAGAATCTGCCTGCCAATGCAGGGGACATGGGTTCACGCTCTGGTCTGGGAAGATCCCACATGCCGCGGAGCAGCTAGACCCGTGAGCCACAACTATTGATCCTGCGCGTCTGGAGCCTGTGCTCCGCAACAAGAGAGGCCGTGACAGTGAGAGGCCCGCGCACCGCGATGAAGAGTGGCCCCCGCTTGCCGCAACTAGAGAAAGCCTTCGCACAGAAACGAAGACCCAACATAGCAATCAATCAATCAATCTTTTTAAAAAAATAAATAAAAAGATAAAAAAAAAAAAATAAATGGATGGAGGACTTGAATAGACATTTTTCTAAAGAATACGTACAGATGAACAACAGGTACATGAAAAAGTGCTCAACATTAATCACCATGGAAATGCAACTCAAAACCACAATGAAATCTCACTTCACACTGATTAAAATGCCTATCATCAAAAAGACAAGAAATAACAAGTGTTAGTGAGGTTGTGGAAAAAGGGGAACCCTCATGCACTTTTGGTAGGAATGTAAATTGGTGCAGCCACTATGGAAAACAGTGTGGAGACTCCTCAAAAATTTAAAAATAGAAATGCAATACGATCCAGGATCCAGCAATTCCACTGGTGGGTATTTATCCGAAGGAAACAAAAACACTAACTCGAAAAGATACACCCCTATGTTCATTGCAGCATTATTTACAATAGCTAAAACATGTAAACAACTTGAGTGTCCATCAATGGATGAATGGAAATAGAAAATGTAGTATATATATATATATATATATATATATATATATATATGTGTGTGTGTGTGTATATATATATATATATATATACACACACACACACACAATAGAATATTATTCAGCCATAAAAAATAATGAAATCTTGCCATTTGTGATAACATGGATCGTTCTCAAGGGCATTATGCTGAGTGAAATAAGTCAGAGAGAGAAAGATAACTACTGTATAATCTCTCTTACATGTGGAATCTAAGAAATGTGTGTATATATATATATGTTTAAAAAAAAACAGATTGGTGGTTTCAGGGGAGGGGGCAAGAAATGGGTGAACTGCTTTTGTTTTTTTTTTTTAATAAATAAGTTAAATTTTTTTAATCTTAAAAAAAAAAGAAGAAGAATGACCTCAGAGGGAGAGAGGTGGAACAAATCCCTAGGAAGCCTTAGATCCTCCCAGGCAGCTATGGCTCTGTGTTTCCTTCCTACTGCCCTTGAGAGGGATGTGTAGTTTGTGCATTCCTCCAGGTTTACCCCTCCTGGGAGAATAATTCTGTCATTTCCATTAGGAAGATGATTTATTGAGGGCAGTTCCTTTTCAGGACTGGACAGGAAAATTAGCCTTGCAACTTGATGGTGCTTATCTCCTCTGTAAAGCCCTCAATGGCGAGCTTGTAGCAAATTATGTTAGCCTTAAACTCAGTGACAGGCACCTCTCTAATTCCTTCTGTATGCTTATCTGGTAACACACAAGGGTAGCCACGGTGTCCTCGTGGTTTGGGATGGCTGAGGGGCAGGGAATGTAGCTCACAGATTTCTCACAAGAGAACTTCTAGCCCAGTCACAGATACGCCCTGTGGCCACGCTGGAGAAGCCGGGTGCTGAGCAGGGTCACGATGGCACATGCCCTTGTAAAAACGAATATGACTGCAGCTGGAAAATCATTTTCCAGGAAGGCATCTAGCAAAACGTTTTGCTTCCATCTACCACTATCTCTGCTTGCGCCCTTTATTCCTCATGAACCTCAGGGAACTCTTAGTGGTTCGGTTCCCCTGTGAATGCCACACTTAGAGGACACCCCTCCACACCCCAGGAGAAGGCAGTTTCCTCAAGCCCACAGAGGTCATTGCAGGGCTCCCTCTTGCTTCCCAGATGTGGCTGTTCATACCTTGTCCTGGAGAGAAGTAAACCTGTAGTCAGGGGCCTGGTTACACAGCAGCTTGGGTGGTGCTAAACTGGTCATTCATGCAGACACTTGCTTTAAAGAACAAGTGAGTGCAGCTGTGGTTGAAAGGCATGAGCAGCACAGTGAGGAAAAAGAGGTCTGGTTTCTGGTATTAGATCTGTCACTGAAGGGCCATGGGATGGTAAGCAAGCCATTTTAGCCCAACTGTGCATCTGCAGTGAGGGGCTTTGGACAGAACGACCTCAAATTTTAGCAGTAGAATTTTCAGATAATATCTCTTTAGCCCTGATAAAAATATAATTCAGGGACTTCCCTGGTGGCGCAGTGGTTGAGAATCTGCCCGCCAATGCAGGGGACACGGGTTCAAGCCCTTGTCCGGGAAGATCCCACATGCCGCGGAGCAACTAAGCCCGTGCACCACAACTACTGAGCCTGCGCTCTAGAGCCCGTGCTCCGCAACAAGAGAAGCCACCGCAATGAGAATCCCGCGCACTGCAACGAAGAGTAGCCCCCGCTCACCGCAACTAGAGAAAGCCTGCATGAAGCAACGAAGACCCAACGCAGCCAAAAATAAAAATAAATAAAATAAATAAATTTTAAAAATATATATATATATATATTTCAAGGCTGAGGGTTTGAAGTTAAAGAATAGTGATCTCTCTTTAAAATAACATTACTTCAAATTGTTTGATTCACAATATGAACTCTGTAGGTTGTCACCACTCTATGATAGTTAAACAAACAAAACAAAAGAAAAAATAGGACCTATTTTGTAGGGTTGTTGTGAGAAAACAATGAGTTAATAAATGTAAAGGGCTAGTAATTACACCCGGACTATAGTAAGCACTCCATAAATGTTGGATATTATTAACACATTTTCAAATGTAATAAATAGCTAGAGCAGCAAAACAACCCCAGGATAGGAGTCAGCAGACCTGGGTTCTAGATCCAGGTCTGAAATTAACTCAGTGTATGACCTTCCACAAGTCACTTCACCTCTCTTCGGCTTAATTTCCTCATGTATAAAATGAGACGGTTGGACTACAGTTTCCCTAAGTCCTTTCTAATTGTATGATTCTAGTTGCATCATGTTCTTAATTCTGCATGGAAGGAAAGTTAAAGCCGACATACATTAAGTGAGAATCAAGTCTTTTTTTCCATAAGCATTTACCAAGGCAGTGCGCAAAGATAAATAAAGGACATATTTCACCCTGGGGGAATTCACAACACAGTAAACAGACTAAGTGTTGTGAGTAGGTCTGGACCTGGGGTTTGTCACAAACGAGTAAAAGTTGGAAGCATAGTCTGCAGCCTGGAGAAGCTATACCATAGGTTCTGTTTATAAATTTAATTACAATATATACTGTACCACTCTCTGTGAAAGAAGACAAATGCCAATTAGACAGTGTCCAGCCAGCCATGGGGCATCAGCCAGCATGTGGATTGGCCGATAGCTTCAAGTGTGCTTCACGATTTTGCTTAGAGTTGGGTCTGTCTACCATTAGCAAATTCTCCCTCTGCTAATTCAGAAATCCAATATAACGCAAAACCCAAATAAGTCAGTGTCATCATATTGCTGAGCCACATGCTATGACACGTATGGTTACTGTGTGCTAAATGCTAGGTACTGTTAGGTGCTGTATAGTTATTATCTTCTTTGGTCCTCAGCACAACACAACGAAGTGGGCATTATCATTACATTCTACACATGAGGAAACTGGGGCATGGAGGGGTTACGTAATTTTCTCAAAGACAGTACAGCTGTGAAGAGGCAGAACCAGGATTAAACTCATGGCCACTGATTCTAATGCCTAAGCTCCTCCATACTATATTTTGCTTAATTTTGTATAAATGTTACTATGAAATATTACCAACAACATATATGTACCTATTGTTCATAGTCAAAACTTTTGTGGAGCACTGAAAGTCAGGCCTCGTGCTGTGCGTGGGGAATGTGGACTTGAATGCAGCCTTGTTCCTGAGGAAATGTGAAGCTAGTAAAGAATAAAGCATAAGCAGATGAACTGGGTTCCAATACTAACTCTACTTCTAAGTGGTGTGCAGACCTCGGGGAGATTAGTTAATCTCTTGCAACCTCAGTTTTCCTGCATGTTAAATATGATGAGTTCCCACCACATAGGGTTATCAGGTGGAACCATGAGACAGATATATTAATAGTTAGCTTAGTGCCCAGAAAACTGTGGACACACAATAAAATTAGCCAATCTGATTATTGTCACTGACACTATGAGCAAGCAGGGTTCATGGAAGGTAATCACAGAGCCTGATTCCACTGTTCCTTTAAAATTTCTGCTGAGGGGAAAGGACTGCCACTGGCCCTGGGCAAAGTCTCAGACGTCATCACATTTCTGAAGATTCCCAGGTAATAAAAAGAGTATTCAGATAGTTTTAAGTCATAAATAACTATCTTAATTCAGAGATCAGAATGTCCAGTCCCATGTAAGAAGTACAATCTCTAACCTGGTTTAATGTGAGGTCGTTTCTGAGGAGGGTTTTGCTGAACGCTGACCGTGTTTAGTGAGAAAGACAGGCCTCATCCTTGCCCTCTTCAACACGGTGCCTCCTCCCAGCCCCCAGCATTTCTACTTTTCCCCAGCTTGCCACTAGGTTTCCCACCCTGTCAGAGGCAAAATTTTAAAAAAAAAGGAAGGAGGAGAAGTAGAGGGCAGAAAGTTTTTATTTTTGACCGATTCTCTTTAGGGACAATTTCTTGCATTTGGGGACAAACTTGCTTTGGGTGTTTAAAGATGACCCTTTCTCTCTAACAATTTCACAGATGCTTCAGTATTCTTAGGAGTATTTGAATGTCCTTCCTCTGACAAAGGTAATGTATTTTGGGCCTCTTGCTGGCCACCTCCTTTCTCCAGGCAGCAATCTCAGGAAGGATTGAAAATGATGATTCCAGACTGGTCCACTCTCCCGCATGGCTCACGTTTGCTCCAAAGGAAACTCTCGACTGCCCCCAACAATCTCTGGGAGTGTCTCCTTGCTCCTGACCTCAGAGCTGCTGGCCAGCCACTCTTGCCTTTTACAATTTTCTAGGCAAGGCCCAACAAGCAACCCTGTCTCCCTAACAGCCAGGGACGCGTATCTCCACTAGTCATTTTGAAACCCCTCTCCTGACGGTAGGGCACTCTCCATGCTCCTACTGGTGGGGGTGGAAGACTCAGAGCGCAGCACTTGCAAAAGAAATCCTCCTCAGAAACCTCTCCTCATCGCCACTCCTTTGATCCTTCAATATTACAGTGTGGGTGGGGTTTTTTAAGCATCAAGAAACACATGGAAATTTGCATCCTTGGAGGTTATCTCACTTTGAAATTTCATACTTATTGCATCCTGGTGCCTTAATCAAAACTTTCAATTTCATACTCTGTTACATATTAAATTATCATTTTTATTGAAGTATAAAGCAACTATCATACAATGGGGTAAGTGCTATAATGCAAATATAAACTCTATGGTAATATAGAGGGCAAATAAACGAATTTTATCCAGGGTTGGGAGCTGTTGTCAGACATGGAAGTCTTCACTGAGGAAATGCCTTTGGAGTTGAGCCTTTAAGGATCTATTTGTTCATTTAACAAATATTTATTGAGTATCTATATGTTCCAAGCAGTATTCTAGGTGCTTGGGATCTATCAGTAAACAAAACAAAGAACCCTGCACTCATGGAGCTTACATTCTAGTAGAAGGATGGGAGAACAGACAACAAACATTATAGATAAACTACATAACTTGATAAAAAAATGACAAATGCTGTGAGGGAAAAAGAAAAAGTAGGATAAGAAAGATAAGTTCATGAAGCAGAAAAGAAGAAGGACATTCTAAGGGGGAAAACAGTATGAACAAAAGGCCTGGAAGTGTAAGAGGAATGGCATAATCAAAGAATTGAAGATAGTGTGGAGTATAGAACAGTATCAAAGATACCCAGGGCAGACCCAGCCCCCGGCTCATCTCAACTTGACCGTTGGCACTAAGCACCAGCTATCTGCACACTGCCCCCTCCTTCCCCATGGAACCCAGGGAAGTTTTTCTCTTGCACTTATCCCCATGGACACATATTCATGGACACATGCCTAGAAAGAGAGGAAGGACAAGTAGAAGAACTGAAAAAAATTGTTTTAATTTATTTAAAATTCTATAAGACATTGAGCTGAAAAGGCTTTTGTACCTCTTCAGTAACAATCAAAAAAACAAACAAACAAACAAAGATCAAGCACTTATTCCATAGCAGGCATAGTGCTGGTGTTACAGATACGGTAATGTGCAAGGCAGAGATGGTCCTTGTCTGTGTAACAAAGCAAAATGCAAAGGGAGAAGCAAGCCCCACAGCTCTGCATGGGGTCTGACACACAGAAGGGCAATGGTAGGGCCCACCGCTCAGGGCCCAGTGGTGACATCACCTGGTGACAGACAACACAGCACTAGAAACAGAAATGAGAAGCCTCTGTACCACCTGCTTCACAGGCAGACTAGACAGTAAATGGAGGCTGAAAGGTAAAATGATTTAAAAAGAAAAAAAAAGGAAAGTACTAAGGGACTGCAATAGTGAGTCAACTTAAAAACCAAAGAAATACAAGTTCTATTTGTGAATATGGCTTCATTTCCCACCCTTATCCCAGATCAACCTGACTCAAGAAAACCAGGCAACAGCAAAAACAAGGACTGTAGACTGTGCTTTTACAGACTGAAACTCTAACAGCAAATGTGTCTTGAAAGTGCTGCTGTGGTAGAACTAATTTTTTTTCTTTAAATACAAACCATTGTCTTCAGAATAGAGTTAGCTCTCAGGCTAAAACCCTCCCTTATATATCTCACCCCAAGCCTTCCTCTGAAATAGCATCAGACCTTCACCAGTAAGTAAGGTCTTGCTTGACTCATTTCCTTAAAAAAGTTGACAATCACCTTGGAGACATGCTCCCCCAAGGTAAAGCTTCGGATTCATATGCTCTACCCAAAGACAGCAACTTAGGAAACAAATTATGTTCTCCGACTTTAAAAGGGGGGCGATTTCATTAACAGAAAGATATAGGGAAAAACAAACAAAAAATAAAAAGCCTTTCAAGTTACAGCCTGAATCGCCTTTGTAAAGTGGGACTCTGCTGCCCCCTGCCGTCCACTACAAAAAGTGCTGAGGAGAGAGTTGGAAATCACTAACTCGCTGAAGGACACTTTCTCTCACACACATGTGCACACACCCCAAAACTTAGGGGTTCCGAAAACATCCTCCATCATCTCAGCACCACTGTTATCTAAACACTGGTTACCTGCTCGCAGTGATAAGCACCGTGAGGCCCCGCACGGTGGCCTCTCCCTGAGTGGATCCGGCTTGCAGCACCTGCCCCGTCTGTGCTCTTTCTGCCGCAGTCCTCTGACTTCAGCTGTCGCGTCCATGCTGACCGGGAATCTCCTACCCTCACCAGCCACGCTTTACTCATACCTGGACATCCAACAAGGCTTTCAAACCTCGAATGACCAAAACCAGCAGCATTTCCCCTCACAAGCCAGCCAATAGGAGGATTTTTTTCAGTGAGCTTGATTTCTTTTAACAGCACTGCTATTCTCCAGTCACTGAAGTCAAAAAATTGCACACGATCTTTGACTTTTTTTCCTCTCCCTAGGCCCCGGCATCACGTGAACTGCAACACTGTTCACACCTATGGCTTTCTCTCCGCTATTAGCTTCGGTTAGGTCTTCTTTGGGCCCTTGTTATTTCCATCTGAAATATTCCACTAACCTTCCATCTGCAGTCTCCACCTCCTACCAGCTTTTCTTGACTCCAGTACATCTTAAAACTGCTGACGGATTTTTCTTTCTGAAGTTCGGCTCAGCTCATGTCACTCTACTGTTTCCCTCTTGCCTCAGAATAAACTGCAAATGCTTCACTCTGGCATTCAGGGCCCTCCATGATTGCTACCACCCAATTCTGCTACCGTACGCAAGCCCAAGACTGCAGCCATGTGGAGGCTCATGCTGTTCCCCAGAGACAGTCCATGATTTCCTCTGTGCCTTGCTCCTGATGATACCTCTTCCTTTAATGCTTTTTCTCCACCACCTCCACTATCCCCAGTTCTTTATGTCCAAATCATTTGCATCTTTCAAGTCCCAAGTCAAATGCCACTTCTTCCACAAAGCCTTCCTTAATTCCTTCAACTAGAACAAATCTTTGTCTGAAGTCCAATCACATCCTATCTGTTCCTTTCTTTCAGTTCAAGTGAGCAAATGTCTATTGAGTTCCTACTGTGTAAGGGAATATACCAGGTCTGGGCACATTGAGGGAAACACAAACAGACATGCTCACTACCCTTGTGTATCTTACAGTCTAATATTTATATTTTCCAACTTGTATTCTCGTCCTGTGTATATATTTCCCTACTTGCCTGAAAAATCCATAGATGAGGAGTATCAGTGTTTCAATTTCCTGGTCACTTTTTATGCCTCTCTCACACATAGCACCAAGCAGAGTGTATTACATGTGTTTATAATTCAGCAAGTATTTGAATAAATCAATAAAAGTATTAAGGGTACCTACATAGCTGAATTTTAAGGTCATTACTCACTTCCCAAGCTCAAGGAACTGATTAACTCTAAGTTTGAAAGTCTAACAAATTCTATGAATTCCTGACTTCAAAAAGTATTCAGCGGCATAGGGCCCTGAACCAAGATGGCGGAGTAGAAGGACGTGCTCTCACTCCCTCTTGCGAGAACACCAGAATCACAACTAACTGCTGAACAATCATCGATAGGAAGACACTGGAACTCACAAAAAAAGATACCCCACATCCAAAGACAAAGGAGAAGACACAATGAGACGGTAGGAGGGGCACAATCACAATAAAATCAAATCCCATAATTGCTGCGTGGGTGACTCACAAACTGGAGAACACTAATACTACAGAAGTCCACACACCAGAGTGAAGGTTCTGAGTCCCACGTCAGGCTTCCGAACCTGGAGGTCTGGCAACGAGAGGAGGATTTCCTAGAGAATCAGATTTTGAAGGCTAGTGGGATTTGATTGCAGGACTTTGACAGGACTGGGGGAAACAGAGGCTCCACTCTTGGAGGGCACACACAAAGTAGTGTGTGCATCGGGACCCAGGAGAAGGAGCAGTGACCCCCACAGAGACTGAACCAGAGCTACCTGCTAGTGTTGGAGGGTCTCCCGCAGAGGCAGGGGTTGGCTGTGGCTCACCATGAGGACAAGGACACTGGCAGCAGAAGTTCTGGGAAGTACTCCTTGGCATGAGCCCTCCCAGAGTCCACCATTAGCCCCACCAAAGAGCCCAGGTAGACTCCACTGTTGGGTTGCCTCAGGCCAAACAACCAACAGGGAGGGAATCCAGCCCCACTCATCAGCAGTCAAGTGGATTAAAGTTTTACTGAGATCTGCCCACCAGAGCAACAGTCAGCTCTACCCACCACCAGTCTCTCCCATCAGGAAACTCGCACAAGCCTCTTAGATAGCCTCATCACCAGAGGGCAGACAGCAGAAGCAAGAAGAACTACAATCCTGCAGCCTGTGGAACAAAAACCACATTCACAGAAAGACAGACAAGATGAAAAGGCAGAGGGCTATGTACCAGATGAAAGAACAAGATAAAACTCCAGAAAAACAACTAAATGAAGTGGAGATAGGCAAACGTCCAGAAAAAGAATTCAGAATAATGATAGCGAAGATGATCCAGGATCTCAGAAAAAGAATGGAGGCAAAGATCGAAAAGATGCAAGAAATGTTTAACAAACACCTAGAAGAATTAAAGAACAAACAAACAGAGATGACCAATACAATAACTGAAATGAAAACTACACTAGAAGGAATCAATAGCAGAATAACTGAGGCAGAAGAACGGATAAGTGACCTGGAAGACAGAATGGTGGAATTCACTGCTGCAGAACAGAATGAAGAAAAAAGAATGAAAAGAAATGAAGACAGCCTAAGAGACCTCTGGGACAACATTAAACACAACAACATTCTCATTATAGGGGTCCCAGAAGGAGAAGAGAGAGAGAAAGGACCAGAGAAAATATCTGAAGAGATTATAGTCGAAAACTTCCCTAACATGGGAAAGGAAATAGCCACCCAAGTCCAGGAAGTGCAGAGAGTCCCATACAGGATAAACCCAAGGAGAAACACGCCGAGACACATAGTAATCAAAGTGGCAAAAATTAAAGACAAAGAAAAATTATTGAAAGCAGCAAGGGGAGAATGACAAATAACATACAAGGGAACTCCCATAAGGTTAACAGCTGATTTCTCAGCAGAAAGTCTACAAGCCAGAAGGGAGTGGCATGATATACTTAAAGTGATGAAAGGGAAGAACCTACAACCAAGATTACTCTACTCGGCAAGGATCTCATTCAGATTCAAGGAGAAATCAAAAGCTTTACAGACAAGCAAAAGCTAAGAGAATTCAGCACTACCAAACCAGCTCTACAGCAAATGCTAAAGGAACTTCTCTAAGTGGGAAACACAAGAGAAGAAAAAGACCTACAAAAACAAACCCAAAACAATTAAGAAAATGGTAATAGGAACATACATATTGATAATTACCTTAAACGTGAATGGATTAGATGTTCCAACCAAAAGACACAGGCTCGCTGAATGGATACAAAAACAAGACCCATATATATGCTGTCTACAAGAGACGCACTTCAGACCTAGGGACACATACAGACTGAAAGTGATGGGAGGGAAAAAGATAGTCCATGCAAATGGAAATCAAAAGAAAGCTGGACTAGCAATACTCATATCAGATAAAATAGACTTTAAAATAAAGAATATTACAAGAGACAAGGAAGGACACTACATAATGATCAAGTGATCAATCCAAGAAGAAGATATAACAATTATAAATATATATGCACCCAACATAGGAGCACCTCAATACATAAGGCAACTGCTAATAGCTGTAAAAGAGGAAATCAACAGTAACAAAATAATAGTGGGGGATTTTAACACCTCACTTACACCAATGGACAGATCATCCAAAATGAAAATAAATAAGGAAACAGAAGCTTTAAATGACACAATAGACCAGATAGATTTAATTGATATTTATAGGACATTCCATCCAAAAACAGCAGATTACACTTTCTTCTCAACTGCGCACGGAACATTCTCCAGGATAGATCACATCTTGGGTCACAAATCAAGCGTGAGTAAATTTAAGGAAATTGAAATCATATCAAGCACCTTTTCTGACCACAATGCTATGAGATTAGAAATGAATTACAGGGAAGAAAACATAAAAAACACAAACACATGGAGGCTAAACAATACATTACTAAATAACCAAGAGATCACTGAAGAAATCAAAGAGGAAATCAAAAAATACCTAGAGACAAATGACAATGAAAACATGACGATCCAAAAACCTATGGGATGTGGCAAAAGCAGTTCTAAGAGGGAAGTTTATAGCTATACAAGCCTACCTCAAGAAACAAGAAAAATCTCAAATAAACAATCTAACCTTACACCTAAAGGAACTAGAGAAAGAAGAACAAACAAAACCCAAAGTTAGCAGAAGGAAAGAAATCATAAAGATTAGAGCGGAAATAAATGAAGTAGAAACAAAGAAAACAATAGCAAAGATCAATAAAACTAAAAGCTGGTTCTTTGAGAATATAAACAAAACTGATAAACCATTAGCCTGAATCATCAAGAAAAAGAGGGAGAGAACTCAAATTAATAAAATTAGAAATGAAAAAGGAGAAGTTACAACAGACACCGCAGAAATACAAAGCATCCTAAGAGACTACTAAAAGCAACTCTATGCCAATAAAATGGACAACCTGGAAGAAATGAACAAATTCTTAGAAAGGTATAATGTTCCAAGACTGAACCAGGAAGAAATAAATAGAAAATATGAACAGACCAATCACAAGTAATGAAATTGAAACTGTGATTAAAAATCTTCCAACAAACAAAAGTCCAGGACCAGATGGCTTCATAAGTGAATTCTATCAAACATTTAGAGAAGAGCTAACACCCATCCTTCTCAAACTCTTTCAAAAATTGCAGAGGAAGGAACACTCCCAAACTCATTCTATGAGGCCACCATCACCCTGATACCAAAACCAGACAAAGATACCACAAAAAAAGAAAATTACAGACCAATATCACTGATGAATATAGATGCAAAAATCAACAAAATACTAGCAAACAGAATCCAACAACACATTAAAAGGATCATACACCATGATCAAGTGGGATTTATCCCAGGGATGGAAGAATTCTTCAATATACGCAAATCAATCAATGTGATACACCATATTAACAAACTGAAGAATAAAAACCATATGATCATCTCAATAGATGCAGAAAAAGCTTTTGACAAAATTCAACACTCTCCAGAAAGTGGGCATAGAGAGAACTTTATGAGAAAAACTCTCCAGAAAGTGGGCATACAGGGAACCTACCTCAACATAATAAAGGCCATATATGACAAACCCACAGCAAACATCATTCTCAATGGTGCAAAACTGAAATCATTTCCTCTAAGATCAGGAACAAGACAAGGATGTCCACCCTCACCACTATTATTCAACATAGTTTTGGAAGTCCTAGCCACGGCAATCAGAGAAGAAAAAGAAATAAAAGGAATACAAATTGGAAAAGAAGAAGTAAAACTGTCACTGTTTGCAGATGACATGATACTATACATAGAGAATCCTAAAGATGCCACCAGAAAACTACTAGAGCGAATCAATGAATTTGGTAAAGTTGCAGGATACAAAATTAATGCACAGAAATCTCTTGCATTCCTATACACTAATGATGCAAAATCTGAAAGAGAAATTAAGGAAACACTCCCATTTACCTTTGCAACAAGAAGAATAAAATGCCTAGGAATAAACCTACCTAGGGAGACAAAAGACCTGTATGCAGAAAACTATAAGGCACTGATGAAAGAAATTAAAGATGATACCAACAGATGGAGAGATATACCATGTCCTTGGATTGGAAGAATCAATATTGTGAAAATGACTATACTACCCAAAGCAATCTACAGATTCAATGCAATCTCTATCAAATTACCAATGGCATTTTTTATGGAACTAGAACAAAAAATCCTAAAATTTGTATGGAGACACAAAAGACCCCGAATAGCCAAAGCAGTCTTGAGGGAAAAAAACGGAGCTGGAGGAATCAGACTCCCTGACTTCAGACTATACTACAAAGATACAGTAATCAAGACAATATGGTACTGGCACAAAAACAGAAACATAGATCAATGGAACAAGATAGAAAGCCCAGAGAAAAACGCACACACCTATGGTCAACTAATCTATGATAAAGGAGGCAAAAATATACAATGGAGAAAAGACAGTGTCTTCAGTACATGGTGCTGTGGGAAAACTGGACAGCTACATGTAAAAGAATGAAATTAGAACACTCCCTAACATCATACACAAAAATAAACTCAAAATGGATTAGAGAACTAAATGTAAGACCGGACACTATAAAACTCTTAGAGGAAAACATAGGAAGAACACTCTTTGACATAAATCACAGCAAGATCTTTTTCGATCCACCTCCTAGAGTAATGGAAATAAAAACAAAAATAAACAAATGGGACCTAATGAAACTTCAAAGCTTTTGCACAGCAAAGGAAACCATAAACAAGATGAAAAGACAACCCTTAGAATGGGAGAAAATATTTGCCAACAAATCAACGGACAAAGGGTTAATCTCCAAAATATATAAACAGCTCCTGCAGCTCAATATTAAAAAAAAAAAAACCCAATTCAAAAATGGGCATAAGACCTAAATAGACACTTCTCCAAAGAAGACATACAGATGGCCAAGAAGCACATGAAAAGATGCTCAACATCACTAATTATTAGAGAAATGCAAATCAAAACTACAATGAGGTATCACCTCACACCAGTTAGAATGGGCATCATCAGAAAATCTACAAACAACAAATGCTGGAGAGGGTGTGGAGAAAAGGGAAACCTCTTGCACTGTTGGTGGGAATGTAAATTCATACAGCCACTATGGAGAACATTATGGAGGTTCCTTAAAAAACTAAAAATAGAATTACCATATGATCCAGCAATCCCACTACTGGGCATATACCCAGAGAAAACCATAATTCAAAAAGACACATGCTGGGGCTTCCCTGGTGGCACAGTGGTTGAGAATCTGCCTGCCAATGCAGGGGACATGGGTTCAAGCCCTGGTCTGGGAAGATCCCACATGCCGTGGAGCAACTGGGCCCGTGAGCCACAGTTACTGAGCCTGCACGTCTGGAGCCTGTGCTCCGCAACAAGAGAGGTCGCGATAGTGAGAGGCCCACGCACCGCGATGAAGAGTGGCCCCCACTTGCCGCAACTAGAGAAAGCCCTCACACAGAAACGAAAACCCAACATAGCCATGAAGAAATAAAGAAATAAATAAAATTTAAAAAAAAAAAGACACATGCACCCCAATGTTCATTGCAGCACTATTTACAATAGCCAGGTAATGGAAGCAACCTAAATGCCCATTGACAGATGAATGGATAAAGAAGATGTGGTACATATATACAATGGAATATTTCTCAGCCATAAAAAAGAACGAAATTGGGTCATTTGTAGAGACGTGGGTGGATCTAGAGACTGTCATACAGAGTGAAATAAGTCAGAAAGAGAAAAACAAATATCGTATATTAACGCATATATGTGGAACCTAGAAAAATGGTACAGATGAACCAGTTTTCAGGGCAGAAATAGAAACATTGATGTAGAGAACAAACATATGGACACCAAGGGGGGGAAGCGGCGGAGGGGTGGGGGGGTGTGATGAATTTGGCGATTGGGATTGACATGTATACACTGATGTGTATAAAATTGATGACTTCTGTATAAAAAAATAAATAAAATAAAATTCAAAAATTCAAAAAAAAGAAATGAAACAAATGAACCTATCTACATATTAAATTGGTACGATAACTATATAGAAAGGAAAAAATTTAATCCAACTAACTTTTGGTTAGTATTTGGACTGTACATCCTCAGTGAGACATATTCTAAAAATAAGAACTGTAAAGGAATTTTAACCTTTTCTAATAGTATTGTTTTGGTAGTGGTATGGGTACAGCAATTTCAAAATTATTTGCACATGTTATGGCAATGAGCCAATGAGTAAATTTATTGATGTTGTTGAGATCCAGGGAGGTTAAGAACCTATTTGAGAGAATCATTGTGGAGGAATGAGATACAAATAAAGAATGGGAAAGGGAGAGGAAGAATCCGGTAGTATTGGATTGGAATTAGAGGTGCTAATACATGATTTTTTTTTTTTTAATACCTGATTTTTTTAAGCATTCACTCTTCTCCAACCTTATTGAGATATAACTGAAGGACATGAAGCCACACATATATAAAGTATGCAATTTGTTCAGTTTTGACAAATGTATGTACAAATAAAACCATCACTACAATAAAGATGACAAACATTTCCATCAAAAACAAAACAAAACAAAAAAAATTATTGAGCAATTAAACCATACTCATAACCAAGTTAAGGACACAAACTTTGGAATCAGATAGAACTAGGCATGAATTACAGCTCTTTTATTTACCAGCTGTTTGTACTGGGGTTTGATGGGTTTGGGGGAATTAATTGACCACTCTGAGCCCCTCTGTTTTCCTGATCTGAGTTTGGATGAGGGTTAAATAACAATAAATGCAAGGCAACTAACACAATCCCTGGTGTGTCAATGTTCGACCAATTGAGGCTATTACTAGTGTTACTTATTTATAACTACTGTTTTCCTCTGAATCGCAGCATATCAAAACCTTTCCCCAGAGCTTGCTGGAAAACTGACTCAATGGTCTTTGCCAGCTGTCTTCTTCCTTGTCATCTTCCACTATAAGCAACTGGAGATGACCAAGTGATAAGTTCTGGCCAAAGAGACATAAGCAGAAGTCTGCTGGAGAATTTCCAGGAAAATATTTGCTTTCCCAATAATGGAGATGGATATGTCTGAAGACTGCCTTCCCTGCCATCCCTTCTTCCTGCTTTCAGTGTAGATACATTACCTGGAGCTGCCATTGTGTCTTGAGATGATGAGGGAAAGGCCAGAAGGATCGAGAGGGTGACTCAGACAACATGAAGCAGCTGAACCAACATCAGTAGTTGTCTGACTCCAGATTTCTTATGTGAGAAAAGTAGACCCTACTTGTTTAAGCCAACATAAGTCAGTTTTTGTTGCTTGCAGTAAAGACACGATCAAAACTGATTCAACCACCAAAAGTACTTTATGGTATGTGTAAGAGAACATTATAAAAAGTAAATTAACAATAGCTCTGTTCTTCAAAGACTCTTCAAAGCATAAACGTCAAGTATTTTATCAAAACTTTGTTTAGGAGTGTTCTACCTTAAAGCCTAAGAGGGACTCAAATTAAACTAAGAATCATTCTGAAACAAACTAATCCGGAGGGGAAAAGCAAGAAGGACCCATTAAGAAAATAATTGTCGGGGACGATTTCAGTGTGATTATCACTTAGATATGTCTCCTGCTCTAGTCTATTGGTTCTATGTCTAAATAGAGAAATGTGAGAGAAAACTGAAAGATGTGTGTGATCGTTTGGGTTACCATTTAGCAAATACTCAATCCCCCCCACCTCCCACTGCGGGTGGTATATTTCCCTGCCCTTTGACTTTGGTCTTGGCCATGTGTTTTGCTTTTTCAATGATATGTTTGAGAATATGACAAAAGCAGAAGCTTGAAATACACTAACATGATTGGGTTTCCCTTTTTGCACATCTCCTTTTCATCATGAATGGACTCAGGTGGCCATTGACCCAAGGAAAATGAGAGATATTTGGAACAGACTGGATCAAATCTGCAGCTTGAAGCCAAACCTAGCCCAGCCCCACCAATATTATACCAATCCCAGGCAAACTGCAGGCACATGACAAAAACAAAATACAAAACAAAACAAAATATGTATATCGCTGCACACCACTGAGTTTGGGGTACCTTACTTAGCGTTATTATAAAAATGACCGTAACAAACTATATCTCCAAAAACTCTGGAAGACATAGATTTTCAAGTTTCCCAGCTTTGGATCTCTTTAATAAAGTGGTTTTCAACCGGAGGCGATTTTGCCCCCAGGCAGATGTTTGGCAATGTCTGGGGACATTTTTGCTTGTCTTAAATTGGAGAGGGGTGGCATCCAGTGGGTAGAGTCCAGGGATCCTGCTAAACATCCTACAATGCAGGACAGCCCTACAACAAAGAATTATCCCGTCCAAAATGTCAGTAGTGCTGAAGTTGAGAAACCTTGTCCTAATAAAATAAGATGCTAATAAGGATGACATATTCTTTCCCTTTTTGCCACACACCTCGGCTCAGCCATAAGAACTCCTGTGTGTGTGTGGCAGCACTGACTGCTTAACTAGCTATGTCAGTAAGTACTTACTGAGTGCCTGTCAGCATTCCAGGTGCCAAGGATCCAGTGCCGAATTAAAAGAAAAAATTCCTGTTCTCATGGGGCTTACACTCTAGTGATGGAGACAGGTGATGAACAAATAAAATGATTCTAGATCTAGTGGGTAGTAAAAGGGTATAAGGGATAGACAATGACTACATGGGAAGTCCTCTCTGAGAAAGTTGTGGTTTAACCTCGCTGGATGAGGAAAGAGACCCAGTCATGCTATGGTTTGGGCAAAGAGCATTCTGGGCAGAGAAGACACTAAACACAATGGCCAGGAGACAGGAGCAAAGTGTGATGTATCAGAGGAACAGAAAGAAGGCCAGTGTACCTGCGGCATAATGAGTAAGGTAAGAGATGTGGTCAGAAAGACATCTGCAGGATCACATATGGAACTGCCGGCATGGTACCAAAGGTAGATTCAAATGAAGCTTTCAGAGATGTCATGCAGAGGGAGAGCTCTGTGTCTGGCAGTGACTGAAAGCAGTGTGAACAAATATTCATGAACATGTGGGATACTCCCTGGTGTATGTGGAAAGCTGGAGTGGGGGTGAGGACTTTACAAGGGAACTAGAGAGAATAAGTTAGCAAGCAGGTAGGGGTGAGAGCAGGAGAATTTGAGTTTTGTTTGTTACTGTATCCCATCAGTACCCACAGACAGCTGATTGAGCCTAATGAAACTTAGGGATGCATCTGTAACTAGAGGAGAAAGAAAGCTATTCAGCACTTTCTTTTCTCACTCAAAATCTTGTGCTTCCTTGGAATGCTGCCTCTCTAGGTTCCTGGCAGGCCCCCCCATGTTCTGAAGAACAGAGCTCTGCCTGTTCATTACTTCCCAAAGATAACCCCACCGCTGTTGACTCCAGATTTCCTCCTCTGGTGTTTTGGAGTGTGGGAAAAGCTAGAAGAAATAATTTAGGATCTCTGAAGCAGAAGGGAAACCCTGGAAGTCTACAGACCACGTTTCTAACACGCCATGTATCCAGAGGTGGTTTCTAGGCATGTACAATTTTGATTTGTTTGGAAACCAGTGCTGTCAGACAGACCTAAGTGAGTAGGTCACTCCTGAATTGTAATCACCGCTTAGCCCTCTGTAAGACTCCTGAGGACAAGGATTATATCCATTTGTTTATAACTGTATCCTCAGCTCCTAGTATTAATGTCTGGCACCTAGTAAGCACTCAGTGGATATGAGGTGAATAAATAATGTTTCATGAACATTCAGACTTATAAAAAGTAGGTAACACAAAACAAAATAAAATAGCTGGACACATCTATTCTCAAAAAGGTCTGTATATTTATAGACATATACTTCCAAGAGAAAAATAACTAGAATATTCATTCATACAATCAGTTCATTTTTTTTTTTTTTTTTTTTTTTGAGCGCCTACCATGTGCAACGCATTGTGTTAGAAGCTGGAGGTGGAAGAAAGAGTAAGACACAGACCTTTCTGGGAAGCGGAGGGCTCCAGGATAGGGTGGAGAAAGAAATATCTACAGCACGTCTATTGGTGAGTAGAGGGAGAAAAGGTCAAAAAGCCTGCGAATGCTTCCTAGAACCACTGAATCTAAGGCGGCTTTTTTTTTTATCCTAATACATTCAAGCAAAACATTTAGAGTTCAAATTCCACACCCAACTGTTTTTAATATATCTAGACCAGTGGTTCTCAACTGGGGGAGATTTTGCCTCCAAAGGGACATTTGTCAATGACTGGAAACATTTTTGACTGTCACGACAGGCAGTATGCTACTGGAATCTATGAAGCAGAGACCACGGATGTTGCTGACCATCCTGTAATGCACAGGACAGCCTTCCACAACAAAGAATTAGACTCTCCAGAATGTCAACAGTGCCAAGACTAAGAATCCCTGATCTCGAATGACAGAAGAATTAGGAAGTACCATGCAAATAAAAACACAAGTATATAATTTAGTCAAGGTTTCTCTAATGTAATTAATGTGATAATAGGATCATTTAATAGCTGCCTCAAATGTAAGTCAATAAAACACAAATAATAAAACAATAATTAGATTTTTGTGATAACTATGAATAAAGTCTCATGATATGCACAATTCAAATATTTATATTAATCAGTCATATTCCTAACACCGCATACCAAACACAGGGTCTTAGGAAATCATTGCTTGATTAGAATTCCAAATTGAAGAATGTCACTCTTAAATAGAAACTGTGGGTTCTTTTATAGCTTTCAGCTTCTAGGATGGAAAAGACTTAGCCCATTCCTTTTGGGTTTAAAATTACATTACATAGTCATATGTTCAGCATCCTTTAGCTGGATACGTTTGTTCCCTGTAGGAAGTTTATAACTTGTAAAAGGAGTTTTATGCAGAATACAAATTGGGAGTATTACATGACTACCTCTTGAGGACACTGAGTTGTGCAAACAACATCACTTTATCTGACGTAGTAGCTCTGGATTGGTCTGTCTGTTCACCCTAGGGCTGTCTGAAATTATAGAACAGGGACATCACTGTCATACCCCAGCTGCTGCAGAAAGCTACTGAAAGAAAAGGAGATTTATGAGTATTTTGGTTATGCTGAACCAAGGATACAGGAGCTATACAACAGGGAGCCTAGTGGCTCTAAATTGTAGGCATTATGCAAAAAGAAAATGCAGAGTTGGGTGTCAAGGGAGTCCTCCAGGAGCAATAGGACATCTTTGTAAAATCTCTAAAGAATAAATTTAACAGTTATTAAAGAACACCACCCTGTTGTTGCAGGCACTGAACTTTATATCCCAAGAAGAGATACAAGGCATTTGCAGGCAAACATCTGTCATTTAACAGTGAGAGTGACCTCAGCTCTGACAAGCAATTCAAACCCCAGTTGAGGAAAGTTATTTAACTCTTTGTGGTGGCTGAGTTTGGAGCTCCAACATTAGCAGGTTATAAATATCCTTGACAGTTGAGGAACTCTGATGCCGAAGGAAAAAATTATTGGGAATAACTATGATTGGTTCTGTTACATGAGCCATTTATTAATTATTTCCCTTTAATTATATCAGATTATCAGGTCATAATTAATTTTGACCAAAGGCCTGCGCAAACGTTATGGAGAAAAGAGTAGATGTAATGTAATCTTCAAAACACATTATGAAAGATCAAGACAGTTAAAATAAATGTGAAAAAAACTAAATTTCTGTATTAATTTTACATAAAGGTTTACCAAGCCAATACTTCCTTTTCTCTTTTATCTCTAATTAAAAATAAATAAATAAATGAACTCTGACATTTAGGTAACAGTAAGAAAACTAAAATGTAAATGTTGAAAGCCAACTAAGCACCCCAGACAGTACTAGGTGTTTACTTACACTCATTTAATCTTTGCTTCAATCATACAGGGAAGATAATAGTATCTTCATTTTATATATGAGAAAATTGGGGCTTTTCTTAATTTAAATGTTTTTCCCAAGATGGACAAAACTAGAACATGGTACAGCTGGGATAGGGAGTGGGGAACAGCGGGGAAGAAAGATCTGTTGAATCCCAAGGCTAAGAAGCTGTGTTACACTATGTTGCTACAAGAAATTATATTTTTATTTTTGTCAGACACATGAATATTAAAACTCATCACTTGAAAGAGAAAGCATTAATACTATAAAAGTTGATCATTAGTTCCCCATAGCTCCATGCCTACATATCCAATTGCTTATTTGATATCACCATTTCAATGTTCCACAGGGAATAGCAACTTAACATGCCCCCAATTCATTTATCATCTACCTCACCTAAATTTGCTCTTCTTCTTGCTTCTCCTACCTCAAGGAACAGTATTAACATCTACCTAGTTGCAAAGAAAAATAGATTAGGAGGAAATTCACAAAAACTGCTAATTGTGCTGTTATTTGGGTGGTTGCATTCTAGGTGTTTTTATTTTATTCTTTATACTGCTCTGATTTTCCAGATTCGTTTAAAACATTTACATTATACACATGACATATGATTATATCCTTGTTTAAAAAACAAAAAAGAAAAACCAAATAGGTTGAATGAAAAACAAAAAGTTGCCGCTTTCCCAATGCAACTTCCCACTTTACATGTAAACACTGTTTGTGTATTCTTTCAGACTTTTTCTATGTGAATACATTACTTTTACTTTTATGCATTTCTATACAAATATATAGTTTGGAATTTATATATTTATATATACACACATGTAGTTTTTCCAAGTAAAATTCTAATATATACATTATATTGTAACTTGCTTTTATCTTCTTAACAGTATGTCTTAGAGATTCTTCCATATCAAAGCATACAGGTCTCTCTCATTCTTTCTAATGGCTATATAGTATTCAACTGTTGTGCTTGTACAGTAATTTAATTATTCCCCTATTGCTAAATATTTAGGTTGTTTCCAATTTCTCATTGTTACAAATAATATTGCAAAGATCATTCCTTCAGATATATATATATATATATTTTTTTTTTTTTTTTTTTTTTTTTGAAGTGTGAAGCCACAACCTTCAGATATATTTTGATTCAGCAAATTTTAGACACACTCTTTCCCTCCACATTTTATCATCTCTGGGACTGGAATGCATCTTACAATTGATGACATCTTATGATTGCTGTCAGCCAGGTGGTATTTTTTGATACCTTCTGGTAATAGTAAAAAAGTATCAACCTCAATACATTTTAGATTAGATGAAATAAGTTATCCTTGCATTCACGTGCATTTCAGATTTCAGGCGAATGTATAGCTATTTATAGGTAAGATGGCTGGATCAAATTATATATGCATTTTAAATTTTGCAAGTTACTTCCAAATTTCCCTCCTAAATATGGCGAATCAATTTATTCAGCCATCAACCATCTGAGATAGGGCCTACTTTCCTCACCCATAGTGGCTATTATAAATATTTGAATATTTATCAACACAGTGGTTGATAAATTAGAGCTCTTTCACTTAATCTTTGATCTCTTATACATATTGCAAATATTTTCTCCCCTTCTGTCACTCTTCATTCAACTTCATTTAGGGTGTCTTTCACCCTGCAATAGTTTCTTTCATGTCCCAAATTTGTCAATATTTTTCCCTATGTCTTCTGGGCTTTATATCTCGCTTAGAAAGACCTCCATCCCAAAATTATAAATGATTTTCATACATTTTATTTTAGTACTTGTGTAGTTTTATTTTTTAACTTTTGTCTCTTTAATCCATTTGAAATTTGTGTATAGAATGACATAGGCATTTACCTTCCTCCAATGTAACTATTCTACTGTCTCCAAATCATTCAGTGTATTTTATCTTTTACCCATGGTTCAAAATGGTATCTTTATTGTATACTATGTATCTGCATAGTATAGAATCTGTTTCATTAATCTGTTCCATTGATCTATTGATCTTTAATATATTATTGTAGTTTTGTTATTCATCTCTAGTAAGAAACATAAGCCAAATTTTCCTCATTGTTCTTTTTTCAAGTTTGTTTTTCTTGGTTATTTACTTTGTGTATGAATTTCTGAATCAGCTTAAATGGCACATACTGCTAATAGTACCCCAATATCCATTTTCACCTTTCCTATTAATAGACCCCTGCTTTTTACTGGAAACCTGACCATATAGAATATATACAATTCCCTGTCTGTTTGGTAGGTGTGTTCATGTGGGTGTTTTAAGCAGTGGGATCAATGGAAGTAATTTTCACATATTGAGGTACGGGGAAATTATTCTGGCTTATACATGATTTAACTTGAACGTTAGGCTAACCAAAACTGCCAGTTTGCAGCCTATTAAACATGCATTCTACATCTGCTTTAAACATTAAAAAAAAATGCATTTAAAAATCAAAATGGAGTAACTGTGGTTCAAGCATTCAAAATAGAGCTGGTGGCCATTGTGGATGTGGTATCACACATGTTTCTTCATCACGGAGAACTTGAATTTTCGGAACTGTATCATACTAAAGGAATTGTATCATACTCAAGGACACCACCAGCCATTCTCAAAACAATATCTGCTAGCAGCTGCCAACTGCAACCTTGTGGTGTCAAGCTCTCCTGTTGTAACTATGCAACCATTTCAGCCCCTAATGAATCCTTGCTTAACAAGCAGTTACTCCTTGCCAGCTCCAATTGTAATTTTTGACAATTTATGTAATTTTGTGTTTTTTGCCTTTATAAACCTCCCTCCATTTTGTAGTTCAGTGGAACACAATTCAAATGCTTCTTGAGGAGTGGCAGGATATATTTAAAGTGATAAAAGGGAAAAAACTACAACCAAGATTACTCTACCCAGCAAGGATGTCATTCAGATTTGATGGAGAAATTAAAACCTTTACAGACAAGCAAAAGGTAAGAGAATTCAGCACCACCAAACCAGCTCTACAACAAATGCTAAAGGAACTTCTCTAGGCGGGAAACACCGGAGAAGAAAAAGACCCACAAAAACGAATCCGAATCAATTAAGAAAATGGTAATAAGAACATACATATCGATAATCACCTTGCATGTAAATGGATTAAATGCTCCAACCAAAAGACACATGCTCGCTGAATGGATACAAAAACAAGACCTGTATATATGCTGTCTACAAGAGACCTACTTCAGACCTAGGGACACATACAGACTGAAAGTGAGGAAATGGAAAAAGATATTCCATGCAAATGGAAATCACAAGAAAGCTGGAGTAGCAATACTCATATCAGATAAAATAGACTTTAAAAAAAAAGACTGTTACAAGAGATAAGGAAGGACACTGCATAATGATAATGATCAAGGGATCAATCCAAGAAGAAGATATAACAATTATGAATATTTATGCACCCAACATAGGAGCACCTCAATACATAAGGCAAATGCTAACAGCCATAAAAGGGGAAATCGACAGTAACACAATGATAGTGGGGGGCTTTAACACCTCACTTACACCAATAGACAGATCATCCAGACAGAAAATTAATAAGGAGACACAAGCTTTAAATGACACAATAGACCAGATAGACTTAATTGATATTTATAGGACATTCCACCCGAAAGCGGAAGAATACACTTTCTTCTCAAGTGCACACAGAACATTCTCCAGAATAGATCACATCTTGGATCACAAATCAAGCCTTGGAAAATTTAAGAAAACTGAAATCATATCAAGCATCTTTTCCGACCACAATGCTATGAAATTAGAAATCAATTACAGGAAAAAAAAACTGTAAGAAACACAAACACATGGAGGCTAAACAGTGCACTGCTAAATATCCAAGGGATCACTGAAGAAATCAAAGAAATTTTTAAAAACCTAGAAACAAATGACAGTGAAAACACAATGATCCAAAACCTATGGCATGCAGCAAAAGCAGTTCTAAGAGGGAAGTTTATAGCAATTCAAGCTCACCTCAAGAAACAAGAAAAATCTCAAATAAATAATCTAACTTTACACCTAAAACAACTAGAAAAAGAAGAACAAAGAAAACCCAAAGTTAGTGGAAGTAAAGAAATCACAAAGATCAAGCAGAAATAAATGAAATAGAAATGAAGAAAACAATAGCAAAGATCAATAAAACTAAAAGTTGATTCTTTGAGAAGATAAACAAAATTGATAAACCTTTAGCCAGACTCATCAAGACAAAAAGAGAGAAGACTCAAATCAATAAGATTAGAAATGAAAAAGGAGAAATTACAACTGAAAAAGGAGAAATTACCACAGAAATACAAAGGCTCATGAGAGACTACTACAAGCAACTCTATGCCAATAAAATGGACAACCTGGAAGAGGTGGACAACTTATTGGAAATGTACAACTTTCCAAGACTGAACCAGGAAGAATTAGAAAATATAAACAGACCAATCACAAGTAGTGAAATTAAAACTGTAATTAAAAATCTTCCAACAAAGAAAAGTCCAGGACCAGATGGCTTCACAGGTGAATTCTATCAAACATTTAGAGAAGAGTTAACAACTATCCTCTCAAACTCTTCCAAAAACTTGCAGAGGGAGGAACACTCCCAAACTTGTTCTACAAGGTCATCATCACCCTGATACCAAAACCAGACAAAGATATCACAAAAAAAGAAAATTACAGACCAATATCACTCATGAATATAGATGCAAAAATCCTCAACAAAATACTAGCAAACAGAATCCAACAACACATTAAAAATATCAGACATTATGATCAAGTGGGATTTATCCCAGGAATGCAAGGATTCTTCAATATACACAAATCAATCAATGTGCTACACCATATTAACAAATTGAAAAATAAAAACCATATGATCATCTCAATAGATTCAGAAAAAGCTTCTGACAAAATTCAACACCCATTTATGATAAAAACTCTCCATAAAGAGGACATAGAGGGAACCTAACTCAGTATAATAAGGGCCATATACAAGAAACCCACAGCAAACATCATTGTCAATAGTGCAAAACTGAAAGCATTTCCTCTAAGATAAGGAACGAAACAAGGATATCCACTCTTGCCACTATTATTCAACATGGTATTGGAAGTCCTAGCCACAGCAATCAGACAAGAAAAAGAAATAAAAGGAATACAAATTGGAAAAGAAGAAGTAAAACAGTCACTGTTTCCAGATGACATGATACTATACATAGAAAATCCTAAAGATGCCACCAGAAAAACTACTAAAACTAATCAATAAATCTGGTAAAGTTGCAGGATACAAAATTAATGCACAGAAATCTCTTGCATTCCTATACACTAACAACGAAAGATCAGAAAGAGAAATTAAGGAAACAATCCCATTTACCATAGCAACAAAAATAATAAAATACCTAGTAATAAACCTACCTAAGGAGGCAAAAGACCTGTACTCCAAAAACTATAAAACATTGATGAAAGAAATCAAAGATGACACAAAAAGATGGAGAGATATACCATGCTTCTGGACTGCAAGAATCAATATTGTGAAAATGACTATACTACCCAAAGCAATCTACAGGTTCAATGCAATCCCTATCAAATAACCAATGGCATTTTTCACAGAATTAGAATAAAAATATTTTACAATTTGTATGTAAACACAAAAGACCCCGAATAGCCAAAGCAACCTTGAGGGAAAAAAACGGAGTTGGAGGACTTAGACGCCCTGACTTCAGACTATACTACAAAGCTACAGTAATCAAGACAGTATGCTACTGGCACAAAAACAGAAATATAAATCAATGGTACAGGATAGAAAGCCCAAAAATAAACCCACTCACCTATGGTCAACTAATCTATGACAAAGGAGGCAAGAATATACAATGGAGAAAAGACAGTCTCTTCAATAAGTGGTGCTGGGAAAACTGGACAGCCACATGTAAAAGAATGAAATTAGAACACTCCCTAACACCATACACAAAAATAAACTCCAAATGGATTAAAGACCTAAATGTAAGACTGGACGCTATAAAACTCTTAGAGGAAAATACAGGAAAAACACCCTTTGACATAAATCACAGCAAGATCTTTTATGACCTACCTCCTAGAGTAATAAAAATAAAAACAAAAATAAGCAAATGGGACCTAATTAAACTTAAAAGCTTTAGCACATCTGTCGATGGACACTTAGGTTGCTTCCATGTCCTGGCTATTGTAAATAGTGCTGTGATGAACATTGTGGTACATGACTCTTCTTGAATTATGGTTTTCTCAGGGTATATGCCCAGTAGTGGGATTGCTGGGTCATATGGTAGTTCTATTTTTAGTTTTTTAGTCTGTCATACAGAGTGAAGTAAGTCAGAAAGAGAAAAACAAATACCGTATGCTAACCTGTATATACGGAATCCAAAAAAAAAAAAAAAAGGTTCTGATGAATCTTGGGGCAGATCATGAATAAAGTCACAGATGTAGAGAATGGACTTGAGGACATGGCGAGGGGGAAGGGTAAACTGAGACAGAGTGAGAGAGTAACACTAATATATATACACTACCAAATGTAAAATAGATAGCTAGTGGGAAGTAGCTGCATAGCACAGGGAGATCAGCTCGGTGCTTTACGACCACCTAGAGGGGTGGGATAAGGAGGGTGGGAGGGAGATGCAAGAGGGAGGGGATATGGGGATATACATATGAATATAGCTGATTCACTGTGTTATACAGCAGAAACTAACACAACATTGTACAGCAATTATACTCCATAAAGATGTTTAAAAAAAAAAGAATCATGGGAATTATGACTAAAGAACTAAATGTAATAAATCTCACAGTATATGAAAGCTGAGAAGTAAAGTACGGAAGGGGTTCTGGGAAGAAATATAAGATACCTGACTGTCTACAATTAAAACACAACCTAAAAACACCAATGACACCTATACAAAGATTTGTGCACTTTATTGTATATACATTATTTCTCAAAAAGAATGACACTGTACCTTCATGTTTTGCAGAGTCTTTTTTCTTAACTCTGGAGGAATATTCCAAGAAATAATATATCTTACTGTGAAAAGATATTTACTTTACTTGACGTTTGACAATTCCTTCAGTTTCACTTACTCTTTTTCTCTGATATATACAAATAAATTAAATATATTTCAAAAAAAAAGAGAAAGCTTTCACACAGAAAAGGAAACCATAAACAAGACGAAAAGACAACCCACAGTATGGGAGAAAATATTTGCAAATGAAGCAATGGACAAAGGATTAATCTCCAAAATATACAAACAGCTCATGCAGCTCTATAGCAGAAAAACAAAGAACCCAATCAAAAAATGGGCAGAAGACCTAAATAGACACGTCACCAAAGAAGACATACAGATGGCCAAGAGGCACATGAAAAGATACTCAACATCACTAATTATTAGAGAAATGCAAATCAAAACTACAATGAGGTATCACCTCACACCGGTCAGAATGGCCATCATCAAAAAATCTACAAACAATAAATGCTGGAGAGGGTGCAGAGAAAAGGAAACCCTCTTGCACTGTTGGAGGGAATGTAAACTGATATAGCCACTGTGGAGAACAGTATGGAGGTTCCTTAAAAAACTAAAAATAGAACTACCATATGATCCAGCAATCCCACTACTGGACATATACCCTGAGAAAACCATAATTCAAAGACACATGCACCCCAATGTTCACTGCAGCACTATTTACAATAGCCAGGACATGGAAGCAACCTAAGTGTCCATCAACAGATGAATGGATAAAGAAGATGTGGTACATATATATATAATGGACTATTACTCAGCCATAAAAAGAAATGAAATTGGGTCATTTGAAGAGATGTGGGTGGACCTAGAGTCTGTCATACAGAGTGAAGTAAGTCAGAAAGAGAAAAACAAATATCGTATATTAACGCATATATTTGGAATCTAGAAAAATGGCACAGATGAACCTATTTGCAGGGCAGGAGTAGAAATGCAGACGTAGAGAATTGACATGTGGACACGGGGTGGGGGGAGGGGAGGGTGAGATGAATTGGGAGATTAGGTTTGACATAAATACACTACCGTGTGTAAAATAGCTAGTGGGAACCTGCTATATAGCACAGGGAGCTCAGCTCCGTGCTCTGTGATGACCTAGATGGGTGAGATGATGGGGGAGGTCCAAGAGGGAGGGGATATATGTATACATATAGATGATACACTGTACAGCAGAAACTAACACAACATTGTAAAGCAATTATACTCCAATAAAAAAAAAAATGCTTCTCGAATCTGTGTCTCTCAGGCTCAGAATCTGTCTTTCCAGTCCCCAGTTTGGCTCAACTAAACACTTTTCTATTCCTATTATATATTGTTTACTATTTCCATCAAAAAGATTAATGTAGAAATGTAGGTACAATTTCTGGGACCTGTTCTCAAACTGAAGATGTGTGACTCTCTTCTTCTTAGAGATTTTGGAAGGTGGCACAACAATATAGAGGGAGCCTCAGACTCTGACACCTGGAAGGGCACCACCAGCCTTGTATTGCACACCTGAACTTTTACGAGAAAGACACTTCAATCTTAAACCGCTGTTACATTTAATTTCTCTCACAGTCAACACTAAGTAATGAAACCCCACTGGGGTTTTAATTAATTTATGAATTCATTTGAAGATAACTGACATCTGGACAATACTGAGTTTTTACAAACAAGAACATAAACTGTTTATTTATTCAAGTGTTTTACATCCTTCGTTAAAATGCATAGTTTTCCTCATATGGATCTTACACTTTCCCACTGTTTATTCCTAAATAGAATATAGTTCAGATTTTTATTGCAAATAGGATTTTTAAAATTACATTTCCAATTGGCCCATACCAGTCGACAGAAAGCTACAGATTTTTGTACATTGAACTATTAAGCAAAACTACCTCTTATTATTTCTAATAGCTTTTGACTTGAATCTCTCGGAGGTACTATATCTCCATAATCACATTACCTGAAATAACGACTGTGTTGTCTCTCTCTAATATTTCTAGTTCTTGTGGTTAAATGATTGTGAATGTGAACATCTGCTGAAAAGTTTCTGGTAGATGTCCTTAGTTAGCCAAGTTGAAAACGGTCTTTCTATTCCCAGCCTGACAAGATTTAAATCTGGAATGAGCATTACATTTTAGGAAATATGTTTCCAGCATCTGTCGAGATTATCATGTGATTTTTTTTCTCATTTAATCTGCCTTTTATAAAAGTCACATTAATAGATTCCTAATGTATTGAGTTACATTAATAGATTATTTTGTATTCTTTGGATAAACCGTACTTTGCCATGACCATATTCTTTTGGATTTAATTTGCGAATGTTCTTTTCAACGATTACATTTTTTCCTAAGTGAGACTGATCTATCGTTATATTTGATAGACAACATTCTGGAATAAGGGTAATGCTAGTCTCAGAGAGCAAATTGAGAAGTGTTTCAGATTTCTGTATAATCTGGAACAGCTTAAATAAAACAGAAATTCTTTCTTGAAATTTCATTTTTCTTTTAATGAAAGCATCACAACAGTTTTCTTTTGTATCTGATTTTTATTGGTTGTTAAACACCTGTTAATTTATAGTTTATTGTACTGTGATAATAGAATGGAGCCTATATGACTTCTTTGTGACCTGCTTTATAGTCATTTTTTCATGGTATTTGAAAATAAATTCTCTATAACTATTAAAATTTTTGAATTGTGTGATTCAAAACCTGTGTCCTCAATTTTGAACCCTTCATCTAATAATTTTTGAAAGAGCTGTGTTCAAATACTTAGCTATGACAGCAAATCTTTCTCCCTGTCAAGTTTTTCATCACATAATTTGATTTCATGTTGTTGAGTGCATAGCATCTGACAGTTAATTCCCAAATCCTTCCATGTTCTAGAATTCTAAAATGCCTTTATTGTGTACTCACTTTCAAATGATAGTTTAACTCAAGGTAGAATTCTGAATTCAGAACAATTTCTCTTCATAACTTTAAAAATAACAGTATCTTTTAGTATCCCAATGTACAGACAAAAAGTGTGAGACCAATGTGATTTTCCCCTTATAGGTAAATTGTTTCTCTTTAGATATTTTGAGATTATCTTTTTATCCTGGCATTACATAAATTTTGTCAGGAGTTATTTTTCAAACGTCTCCTTTTCCATTATCTTTTCTCAGTACTTAGACTTTTTAATACGAGATCAGTCTTTCATCAGAATTTTTTTCCTATTATTTCTTTTCTTCAGCTTTTTCTGTTCTCACCTTCTGGAACTCATACACATACACGCATTCATTCATTCATTTGAAAATATTGATCACTTACCACACACCCGGCACTGTGATGTATGCTGGATAGTCAATGGTGAATTCTCTCTCTATATGGCTCCTAAACTCAGCAAGTTTTATTTTAAATGGATGCTATTTACCTGGATCATCTATGTCTCTTAATTTTTCTCATTATTTCCACCTATTTGATCTCTTCTCATAAGATTCTGGAAGTACTCCTTAGCTCAAAATTCTAGGTCAGTAATTTGATTTTCAGTCATGTTTATTCAACTACTTGGCCTAAAACAGAGATTTTTACTTTAGCAACTATTTTTTATTTTCAAGATACTTCTTCATAAGTTTGCATTTTTAAAATTAGTGCAATCTCTCAAATCTCTTTGAAGATTATCATATATAACACTATCCAAGAATTACATATAAAACTAATTATTATAATTACTAATTATTATTACATATAATACTAATTATGCTTACTCAAAGTTCTTTCTGTCCCCCCTGCATTATTTCCCTAGGAATTATTTCTGCTTGTTAAGGTTCCTGCCTATCTTTCATGTTGCTCTTTTCCTTCAATGTTTTTTGCTTCTAGGTTGTTGTCTAATGAGAGCCCAGGGACCAGCAAACTTTTTCTGTAAAGGGCCAGTTAGTAAAGTATTTTAGGCTTTGAGGGACACATTAGGTATCTGTCATGTATGCTTTGTTTTTGTTTTCTACAACCCTTTAAAAATGTAAAATTCATATGAAAACAGGCAGTGGGAGTCTTGCCAACTACTAGATTTTTCACTATTGTTACCTGAAGTTTATTTTCTCAGTCTGAGTGCAATTCCCTGGCAGGTTTTTATTACAAGGAACCTAGCATTCTAATTGTCAAGGAAGAGGGGAGGAAGTCACTAGGGAAAATGGGAAATGGACAGCCACCAGGTTTTTTTTGCGTGTTTTCTAAGTATGAGGAATCAAAGCTCCTTGTGGTACCCACAAAACACATAGGGCGTTGCCACACTTTGATGGCCCCTAGATATATCCTCTGGGAGTCTCCCGTATCAGAAGCCTCACTCCATTTGGCAAACAGCAAGCTGCGTTTGGCTTTCACTTGGAGGGATTCAATGAACCAACAGCTCTGAACCAGAGACTAGCGTAACTATTCAGTCCTTTAAAAATCTATCTTGTCGGCGCGAGCCGCGGCTATCAGCACAGACCCCAGAGACAGGCATGGGACGCTAAGGCTGCTGCTGCCGCCACCAAGAAGCCTGTGTGCGAGCACAGGTCACTATTCACACCTCCCCTCCCGGGAGCCTTTGCAGCCCGCCACTGCCAGGGTCCCGTGATCCAGGGACAACTTCCCAGGGATAACACACAGTGCGCCTCAGGCTGCTGCAACGTCACACCGGCCTCTGTCACCGCAGGCTCGCCCCGCATCCGTACCCCTCCCTCCCCCCGGCCTGAGTGAGCCAGAGCCCCCGAATCAGCTGCTCCTTTAACCCCGTCCTGTCTGAGCGAAGAACAGATGCCCTCAGGCGACCTACACGCAGTGGCGGGTCCAAATCCAAAGCTGAACCCCGGGAGCTGTGCAAACAAAGAAGAGAAAGGGAAATTTCTCCCAGCAGCCTCAGGAGCAGTGGATTAAATCTCCACAATCAACTTGATGTACCCTGCATCTGTGGAATACCAGAACAGACAACAAATCATCCCAAATTGAGGAAGTGGACTTTGGGCGCAAAGATATATTTTTTCCGCCTTTTTCTCTTTTTGTGAGTGTGTATGTGTATGCTTCTGTGTGTGATTTTGTCTGTATAGCTTTGCACTTACCATTTGTCCTAGGGTTCTGTCCATCCGTTTTTTTTTTTTTTTTTTTTTTACTTTAAAAAATTTTTCTCTTGATAATTTTTTATTTTAATAACTTTATTTTATTTTACTTTATTTTATCTTCTTTCTTTCTTTCTTTCTATTTTTTCTCCCTTTTATTCTGAGCCGTGTGGATGAAAGGCTCTTGGTGCTCCAGCCAGGTGTCAGGGCTGTGCCTCTGAGGTGGGAATGCCAACTTCAGGACACTGGTCCACAAGAGACCTCCCAGCTCCACGTAATACCAAACAGTGAAAATCTCCCAGAGATCTCCATCTCAACACCAAGACCCAGCTTGACTTAACGACCAGCAAGCTATAGTGCTGGACACCCTATGCCAAACAACTAGCAAGACAGGAACACAGCCCCATCCATTAGCAGAGAGGCTGCCTAAAATCATAGTAAGGCCACAGACACACCGAAACACACCACCAGACGTGGACCTGCCCACCAGAAAGACAAGATCCAGCCTCATCCACCAGAACACAGGCACTAGTCGCCTCCACCAGGAAGCCTACACAACCCACTGAACCAACCTTAGCCACTGGGGAGAGACACCAAAAACAACGGGAACTACGAACCTGCAGCCTGCAAAAGGAGACCCCAAACACAGTAAGTTAAGCAAAATGAGAAGAAAACACATAGCAGATGAAGGAGCAAAGTAAAAACCCACCAGACCTAACAAATGAAGAGGAAATAGGCAGTCTACCAGAAAAAGAATTCAGAATACTGATAGTAAAGATGATCCCAAATCTTGGAAATAGAATAGAGAAAATACAACAAACGTTTAACAAGGACCTAGAAGAACTAAAGAGCAAACAAACAATGATGAACAACACAATAAATGAAATTTAAAATTCTCTAGAAGGGATCAATAGCAGAATAACTGAGGCAGAAGAACGGATAAGTGACCTGGAAGATAAAATAGTGGAAATCACTACTGGAGAGCAGAATAAAAGAAAAAATAATGAAAAGAATTGAAGACAGTCTCAGAGACCTCTGGGACAACATTAAACGCACCAACATTCGAATTATAGGGGTCCCAGAAGAAGAAGAGAAAAAGAAAGGGACTAAGAAAATATTTGAAGAGATTATAGTTGAAAACTTCCCTAATATGGGAAAGGAAATAGGTAATCAAGTCCAGGAAGCACAGAGAGTCCCATACAGGATAAATCCAAGGAGAAACATGCCAAGACACATATTAATCAAACTATCAAAAATTAAATACAAAGAACAAACATTAAAAGCAGCAAGGGAAAAACAACAAATAACACACAAGGGAATCCCCATAAGGTTAACAGCTGAACTTTCAGCAGAAACTCTGCAAGCCAGAAGGGAGTGGCAGAACATATTTACAGTGATGAAGGAGAAAAACCTACAACCAAGATTACTCTACCCAGCAAGGATTTCATTCAGATTTGATGGAGAAATTAAAACCTTTACAGACAAAAAAAAGCTAAGAGAATTCAGCACCACCAAACCAGCTTTACAACAAATGCTAAAGGAACTTCTCTAGGCAGGAAACACAAGAGAAGGAAAACATCTACAATAACAAACCCAAAACAATTAAGAAAATGGTAATAGGAACATACATATTGATAATTACCTTAAATGTAAATGGATTAAATGCTCCAACCAAAAGACACAGCCTCACTGAATGGATACAAAAACAAGACCCATATATATGCTGTCTACAAGAGACCCACTTCAGACCTAGGGACACATACAGACTGAAAGTGAGGGGATGGAAAAAGATATTCCATGCAAATGGAAATCAAAAGAAAGCCACAGTAGCAATTCTCATATCAGACAAAATAGACTTTAAAATAAAGACTATTACAAGAGACAAAGAAGGACAATACATAATGGTCAAGGGATCGATCCAAGAAGAAGATATAACAATTGTAAATATTTATGCACCCAACATAGGAGCACCTCAATACATAAGGCAAATACTAACAGCCATAAAAGGGGAGATCGACAGTAACACAATCAGAGTAGGGGACTTTAACACCCCACTTTCACCAATGGACAGATCATCCAAAATGAAAATAAATAAGGAAACACAAGCTTTAAATGATACATTAAACAAGATGGACTTAATTGATATTTATAGGACATTCCATCCAAAAACAACATAATACACATTTTTCTCAAGTGCTCATGGACCATTCTCCAGGATAGATCATATCTTGGGTCACAAATCAAGCCTTGGTAAAGTTAAGAAAATTGAAATTGTATCAAGTATCTTTTCCGACCACAACGCTATGAGACTAGATATCAATTACAGAAAAAAAATCTGTAAAAAATACAAGCACATGGAGGCTAAACAATACAGTACTTAATAACCAAGAGCTCACTGAAGAAATCAAAGAGGAAATCAAAAAATACCTAGAAACAAATGGCAATGAAAACACGACGACCCAAAACCTATGGGATGCAGCAAAAGCAGTTCTAACAGGGAAGTTTATAGCAATACAATCCTACCTTAAGCAACAAGAAACACCTCAAATAAACAACCTAACCTTACACCTAAAGCAATTAGAGAAAGAAGAACAAAAAAACCCCAAACTTCCTTAGCAGAAGGAAAGAAATCATAAAGATTAGATCAGAAATAAATGAAAAAGAAATGAAGGAAATGATAGCAAAGGTCAATAAAACTAAAAGCTGGTTCTTTGAGAAGATAAACAAAATTGATAAACCATTAGCAGGACTCATCAAGAAAAAAAGGGAGAAGACTCTAATCAATAGAATTAGAAATGAAAAAGGAGAAGTAACAACTGACACTGCAGAAATACAAAGGATCATGAGAGATTACTACAAGCAACTCTATGCCAATAAAATGGACAACCTGGAAGAAATGGACTAATTCTCGGAAATGCACAACCTTCAGAGACTGAACCAGGAAGAAACAGAAAATATGAACAGACCAATCACAAGCACTGATATTGAAACTGTGATTAAAAATCTTCCAACAAACAAAAGCTCAGGACCAGATGGCTTCACAGGCGAATTCTATCAAACATTTAGAGAAGAGCTAACACCTATCCTTCTCAAACTCTTCCAAACTATAGCAGAGGGGGGAAACACTCCGAAACTCATTCTACGAGGCCACCATCACCCTGATACCAAAACCAGACAAAAATGTCACAAAGAAAGAAAACTACAGGCCAATATCACTGATGAACATAGATGCAAAAATCCTCAACAAAATACTACCAAACAGAATCCAACAACACATTAAAAGGATCATACACCATGATCAAGTGGGGTTTATCCCAGGAATGCAAGGATTCTTCAATATACGCAAATCAATCAATGTGATACACCATATTAACAAATTGAAGGAGAAAAACCATATGATCATCTCAATAGATGCAGAGAAAGCTTTCAACAAAATTCAACACCCATTTATGATAAAAACCCTGCAGAAAGTAGGCATAGAGGGAACTTTCCTCAACATAATAAAGGCCATATATGACAAACCCACAGCCAACATCGTCCTCAATGGTGAAAAACTGAAACCATTTCCACTAAGATCAGGAACAAGACAAGGTTGCCCACTCTCACCACTAGTATTCAACATAGTTTTGGAAGTCCTAGCCACAGCAACCAGAGAAGAAAAAGAAATAAAAGGAATCCAAATCGGAAAAGAAGAAGTAAAGTTGTCACTGTTTGCAGACGACATGATACTATACATAGAGAATCCTAAGGATGCTACCAGAAAACTACTAGAGCTAATCAATGAATTTGATAAAGTAGCAAGATACAAAATTAATGCATAGAAATCTCTGGCATTCCTATACACTAATGAGAAATCTGAAAGTGAAATTAAGAAAACACTCCCATTTACCATTGCAACAAAAAGAATAAAATATCTAGGAATAAACCTATCTAAGGAGACAAAAGACCTGTATGCAGAAAATTATAAGACACTGATGAAAGAAATTAAAGATGATACAAACAGATGGAGAGATATACCATGTTCTTGGATTGGAAAAATCAACATTGTGAAAATGACACTAGTACCCAAAGCAATCTACAGATTCAAGGCAATCCCTATCAAATTACCACTGGCATTTTTCACAGAACTAGAACAAAATATTTCACAATTTGTATGGAAACGCAAAAGACCCCGAATAGCCAAAGCAATCCTGAGAAAGAAAAACAGAGCTGGAGGAATCAGGCTCCCGGACTTCAGACTATACTACAAAGCTACAGTAATCAAGACAGTATGGTACTGGCACAAAAACAGAAATATAGATCAATGGAACAGGATAGAAAGCCCAGAGATAAACCCACGCACATATGGTCACCTTATCTTTGATAAAGGAGGTAAGAATATACATTGGAGAAAAGACAGCCTCTTCAATAAGTGGTGCTGAGAAAACTGGACGGGTACATGTAAAAGTATGAAATTAGAACACTCCCTAACAACATACACAAAAATAAACTCAAAATGGATTAACGACCTAAATGCAAGGCCAGACACTATACAACTCTTAGAGGAAAACATAGGCAGAACACTCTTATGACATAAATCACAGCAAGATGCTTTTTAACCCATCTCCTAGAGAAATGGAAATAAAAACAAAAATAAACAAATGGGACCTAATGAAACTTGAAAGCTTTTGCACAGCAAAAGAAACCATAAACAAGATGAAAAGACAACCCTCAGAATGGGAGAAAATATTTGCAAATAAAGTAACTAACAAAGGATTAATCTCCAAAATTTACAAGCAGCTCATGCAGCTCAATATCAAAAAAACAAACAACCTAATCCAAAAATGGGCAGAAGACCTAAATAGACATTTCTCCAAAGATATACATATTGCCAACAAACACAAGAAAGAATGCTCAACATCATTAATCATTAGAGAAATGCAAATCAAAACTACAATGAGATATCATCTCACACCAGTTAGAATGGCCATCATCAAAAAATCTACAAACAATAAATGCTGGAAAGGGTGTGGAGAAAAGGGAACCCTCTTGCACTGTTGGTGGGAATGTAAATTGATACAGCCATTATGGAGATCAGTATGGAGGTTCCTTAAAAAACTAAAAATAGAACTACCATACGACCCAGCAATCCCACTACTGGCCATATACCCTGAGAAAACCATCATTCAAAAAGAGTCATGTACCAAAATGTTCATTGCAGCTCTATTTACAATAGCCAGGACATGGAAGCAACCTAAGTGTCCATCATCGGATGAATGGATAAAGAAGATGTGGCACATATATACAATGGAATATTACTCAGTCATAAAAAGAAACGAAATTGAGTTATTTGTAGTGAGGTGGATGGACCTAGAGTCTGTCATACAGAGTGAAGTAAATCAGAAAGAGAAAAACAAATACAGTATGCTAACACATATATATGGAATCTAAGGGAAAAAAAAAAAGGTCATGAGGAACCTAGGGGCAAGATGGCAAAAAAGACACAGACCTACTAGAGAATGGACTTGAGGATTTGGGGAGGGTAAGCTGTGACAAAGTGAGAGAGTGGCATGTACATATATACACTACCAAACGTAAAATAGCTAGTGGGAAGTACCCGCATAGCACAGGGAGATCAGATCGGTGCTTTGTGACCACCTAGAGGGGTGGGATATGGAGGGTGGGAGGGAGGGAGACGCAAGAGGGAAGAGATATGGGGACATATGTATAACTGATTCACTTTGTTATAAAGCAGAAACTAACACACCATTGTAAAGCAATTATACTCCAATAAAGATGTTTAAAAAAGAAAAATCTGTCTTGTCATACTATAGCCACCCACTCTCACAGCTGCCTCTAAAAATAGAGGTAATTCCTTAACTGTCATCTGTATGCGGCTGTAGCTCTCTTCTTTTCACCAAAATCTGGTTCCTTATCTTATATCTTCTAGAAATGCCTCGCAGCACCCTAGTTGTGTTTCCAGTGTGGTTATGGATTTATCTTCATTATTGTATTTTTTTATCATTGTATATCTTCAGTAATTTTAATAGAACTTTAGAAGACAGTAACTTAAATCCAATATGCATTTTGTTCTGGAACTCTACCCAAAGTCATACTTTATATTCATCTAATAACTAAGTTACTTGTAGTTCCCTTCCATACTCCCAGTCACCAGGGAGACCATCTCCCATCACCATTAACACCACCTCACCTCTACCCCAATATACTAACTTAAAAAAAAATTTTTAACGAAAACAGATGAACAAAAACTAGGAAAATCAAGAGGAAAGAGAAAAGTGGGAAGAGACTAGTATGACTGCTTCCAAGGAGCCCTCAAATGGTGGCAGCGCAGACTGAATTCACCACGGCCAAAAATCTGCCCCCAGCCTTGCAGGCTCCCTGATTTTGTTTGCACGCCAATTAGAGATCCAGCTATCAGGGTAGGAACTATAACTATCAAATAAAGTCAAATTATTAATTTATAACATGAACTGTAAGTTCCCAATGGACTGAAACACTTCTGCCAGCATGACTACTCCATTTTCTGTCCATCAGCATAACGACAATGGATGGCAAACTGTAATAAAAAGTTTGCTTGTCATTAATGCCCCTGAATTGTACACTCAAAAATGGTTACAGTGGTAAATTTTATGGTATGTATATTTTACATATATATAGAAAAAAGTCTGTTTTCAAAACAAGGACAATTTGGTAGGTGAAGCAAATGTTAAAGAATTTAAGTCTAATAACAAGATAACTTGATACTATCTCTATAGTAAAAACAATCTTGTCAATAAAAACAGAATTCTCAAATATGTTTTAACATGTAATACTACCAAAACTGCCTTTGTAGTTCTTTTATCTATATGTATGTCTGTGACTTTCGGGATACAAATTTCTGTAGATATTTTCAGTTATTTTTACCTCAACCTCATTCTTAGAAAGGATTATATAATTATATATTATACTACTATAAAATATAAGATATAAATGAGTATATTTTATAATAGTGTGATATTATAAATACAAATATAATATCTAGATGTTATAATATAGTCAGGTTATAGTCAAATCTTGGCAACTCTAAGAACCACTCCTGTCTCCTGAAGTAGTATCATAAATTAAAATGTTTATGGGAACAGGCAGTTAATACAAATATGTTAAGACTGATATATAAGGGCGGAGAAGCAGACAAGGAACAAAACAAAACACGGATGCCACACTAAAAGGATATGGATATTATACTAACTGGTAATGAAAGCCAATGAAGGATTTCAAGTAGGGGAATGAAACAAGAGAAAGCTTGTTATATGGGAGAACTACTATTCCTATGACTTTACAAAATGCTTGTAAGAAATAATCTAATAAGAGGGGAAAGAACAAAAACAAGGCCCTTTTCTGACTCCTCAGAAGTCTATAACAGGTCATTCCAATGCTTTTGCAAAACATAATGGAGTCTCTCCCAAACTTATATCAGCTTATTAAAGGACAAGAGCTCCTGCTTTGATATGAGAGTTGCAGGCACTTAAATTTGTTTGAAGGCACTATAAATATTCTCAAATGCAATCACTGACCACTACCATCAGAATCACCTGGGATACTTGTTAAAACATACCATCACCAAAGAATATGATCTAGTACATCTGGGGCACAGATGGCCCCAAAGTCTTTTACAAAAATCTAAGAACTACTATCCTTCTTTCCTCAGAAAAGCCTTTTCTAACATTTATGGTACCCATAAATGTTAGAAAGGATGAAGAGTCTGCTAAAGAAAGCTGACAGGTATAGGTTACAGAAAATGCAAAGGTCTGGATATAGGCAAGAGTTTCATTAAAAACTAACAAATAGCCGTCATAGCTAGTGGGAAAAATGGCATGATATTAAGTCAGAAAGCTAAACCAGGCCTGAACACACCATGATAAGGAGTTTGGACTGACTGTATGGGTACCAAAAAAAAACCCCAGGAGACTAACATTATCTGAATTAACATTTTTAAAAGACTATACTTCTGTGTGGAAAACTGAATCCTAGCAGGGTAAGAGTGGAAGCAAGATTAGTTAATAAGCTATTTCAATAGTTCAGGAAAGAGATGATGGTGACTCGAACTGGGGTTGGTAGCAGCAGAGGTAGAAGAGTGGGCAGATAAATCTTGGAAGTAGAAAACATAGACTTTCTTATAGATTGGAGGTAGACAGTGATAAAAAGAGAAGACTGTAGGATAGTCCCTAGGCTTCTGGCTTAAACAACTGTGTGTGTTGTATATAAATTTCTTTGGTTATTAGAACTACATGTTTGGCCTTTTCATAAAGAAAACAAATAATACTTGGGTAAGAGAAGTTGAAAGGGTATTATATATATTACATAAATCCTTACCACAAAAATATTGAAAATATAAACACTAAGGATCACAAAAATTAATCTGCCGGCAAACTAAACTGCCCATCTACAAATTATCTGATAAGATATATAAAATTTAAATCTCTGAATAAAGTACAATAACAAAATACTTTATTAATACCCTGCAAATAAGCTAATCTGAATAAAGGATTTTACATTTCCAACAAAAATTAATACTTAGATATTCTTTATCTCTCATTCTAAAACATTTACTTAGAAGTTGTTATACAGATTCTTGTTATACAGAATTCCAAAAGTTTCACATATCAATCAAATTACTTGGGACACTTTTTTTTTTTAAAGCACTCTACTAGTTCCAAAATAACCCAATACAGTCATCCCTCAGTCCACAGGGGACTGGTTCTATGACCCACACAGATACCAAAATCCACAGATGCTCAAGTCCGTTATATAAAATGGACATAGTATTTGCATATAACCTACGCACATCCTTCCCTACACTTTAAATCATCTCTAGATTACTTATAATGCCTAATTACAATGTGAGTGCTATATAAAATATAAATGCTATGTAAATTGTTGCCAGTGCTTGGCAAATTCAAGTTTTGCTTTTAGGAAGTTTCCAAAATTTTTTTTCCCCGAATATTTTCGATCTGCAGTTGGTTGAATCTGGGGATGCGGAACCTGGGGATACAGAGGGCCGCCTGCAATTCTAATCTCAAAGGGATCTATTCTCCTTTTACCTTAGCCCTTCCCCCAAATTTTAAAATAAAAGAGAAACAGGAAGGTCCACCAAGTCCTATTAGCTTTAAAATCTGAACTCCTGAGCACAAAGGCTCTCTGCAGCCTATTTAAGTAAATACAGACTCCTAGATAGGATCCAAATTTCTCCCGTTTTCAACTAAACTTCTCTTACTTGGCTCCAAATCCCTACAAGCGGATATAAATGTCTATTGGATTTTCCCAGCTTAAAGATAAGCAAATCTAGCCCACAACAATAAACCCAAATTGACCTCAAAAATCTATTTTTAAAAGCTTTGTTATATGCAAAGAGAGAAATTATCTGTGAAATTCTACAAATACCCATACATTCATCCCCTTAATGCCTTAAAATTACTTAATATACCCATACGTTCATCCATTCAATGCCTCAAAATTTTGAGAAGATAATTTCACTGGAAGAGCCCCCCTCTCAAAAGAGACCAGAGTAAAGATTCAAATAAGAGCGCTACATTTTTTAGTGACACAGATGGTCATTTGAAAATAGATAATCTATCAATCTCATTTTCCCTTTTAAGTATGAAGTATATAAGCTATAAAAAGGAGAGACAGATTCAAGAGAGAAATAATTCTTTTTTAAAAAGTGATAGTTTGCTTCTTGGTTCTTCAGCCAAAAACAGGCATGACAAAAGAACTAACATAACTATGAACAATTATTTGTATTCAAATGTATTTCCAAGAAGATTTCAAGATCTGACACAGGCACAGAGAAAAGGAATGAATTAAAACAAATATAAAAAGGTCAGTTACAGACTGACTTCTATTTGAAACATGTTTTAAAATTTTTTAATCATACTTAAAAAAAAGTGAAGTAAATTTTTTTAATTCAAGTCTTCCAATTATCTTAAAACACTTATAAGCTGAACTCATACATTAAGGCAAATCCTGATTTTATATACTCATTTAATTGATGAATTCTGTTTCATTTTAAATTGCTAATCCAGGGAGAGAATTTTTGTAAAAAACATTTTATTGCTACAAAGGGAAACATGGTCACAAAAAGGCTTTAAGCGTATCTTAACGCAAATTACTATATTCAATGTCCAATGCAGTAAAAAAATACACAGAGCACAAAATACTTGCCCAATTCATCTCTTCTAGGGTAAGTATTGAAAACATTAATGCACACTTGAATATATACTCCCAAGAGCAGCATTTAAGTTCAAATGATTAGAATAGATATACTAACAATACACATCTGTTATCCTCAACACCAATACAGTAATAAAAATTAAGCTTAAAAATTATACAAACAATTTATTGAATCTAAGTTAGGTAGCTATAAAAACTAAACTAAAATAGTCTTACCTTCATTTTATTAAACAAATGCCAAACATTTAGAAATTATATAAAACAAATTGTAATCTGTGGAATGCATGCAACATGGGTGTTAACTCTCATATTTTAAACTACTGATATTCTTACCCTTTTCCACATTGGGACAGAAATTTAAAGCTTCTTTTAAAACTGACTAATACCTTATATTTAATTTTCTTCTGGTTGGTCAACGGGGAAGCCGACAGGCTCTTCCTTTGCTGCTTCTTCCTCTACTTCCCCTACTCCCTCTCCTTCTCCCTCTCCTTCCTCCACTGCCCCTACTTCCCCCTCTCCCTCTACGTCCCCTCCTTCCTCTGTGTCCCCCACTCCTTCTACTCCTCCACCTTCTCCCACTTCCTCTACTTCCTCCACTTCTTCTACTTCCTCTACTTCCCCCACTTCCTCTTCTTCTTCCTCCTCTTCCTCTTCCTCTTCTTCAATAGGTTCGTCAATCTTTTCCTCCTCCTCCTCATCTCCTTCTATTTGCTGATCTTGAGAATGATCTTGAATTTCAAAGGGATTCTCACCCTAAAAACATGAAAGACAATAGCTTTTAAAGTCAGCACATTCATTTTTTATCAGTGAAATTTTTATTTGCTATACCATTAAAAATAAACACTATTTGAAACTTTTAATTTCAACTTATAACAAATTCATTTAATATTTGTTGAGTACTTATTTCATACCAATGTGGGTATATAAATTCCTGAAGTCATTACTTTATACTCCATAAAACAAAGCAGATGAAGATTTATGTTTTACTTAATTACATCAATATTCAATGCACTACTGTTGCAAGTTCTCTTTACAAAATTCAAATGAAAATCAAGTACTTTTAAAAACCCAGATGAAAATCAGAAACGTATTAGGTATCATGCCTTACTTTTACTTTAAAAAAATAGACATCTTTAATTCACTAAACGTTCACAGATACAATTTTAATATTTTAATTTATTTAAATACTTAAATTATGTATCTGTATGATGTCTCATAAATTGGAGCATATTAGAAGGCTATATTAATGATGTAAGAAATGAAGAGGCAATGAAGGTTTTTAAAGCAGGGAAGTATAAGATGGTACTACACTTTAAGATATTCCAGTTAGGAAGATGCAGGATGAATGGAAGTAGCAAGAGAAGAAATACTAGTGAGGGGGCTACTGTAATAGCCCAGGAAAGGAAAGGGTAAAAGATGTGGTGACACCATTAACAGAATGGATAAATTAAGACGGGGAAAGAGAAGCAGGTATATGCTATATATAATTGGAATTTAAGATGTCTAAATGTCTAACAGGCAACTATAAATTTGCAACTAAAAAAGAGAAGAGACTTCAAAATAAGATATTTAGATTTGTGAATTGCCTGCACAGAGTGAATAGTGAAGCCAGGTCTTAAATAGGAAAGCCCAGGGTAGGGCTGAGGAAGTAAGTAGAAAAAAAGGGCTGAGAATAAAACCTATGGAAAAGGCTTGTACATGGGGACAGAAGTTAGAAAAGGAATACTCAATGCAGGAAGAAACCCAGGACAGTAAAATATCATCTGGCAAAACAAAGTTTCAAGAATAAATCAACAGATCAACAGTGTCAAATGATACAAACAGGTAACAGAAAAGAACTGAAAAAGTTCACTAAAGCTGATAAATATTAAACTGAGTAAGGGTACTTAAAGGATTTATTATACTATTCCCTTTACTTTTGTATGTTTAAAATAATAAACAATAAAATGTTAAAATTTTTTATTTGAAAATTAAATTAAGTCACTGGTAATCTTAGAAAGAAGAGTTTCAAAAGTATGATGTAAATGGAAGTTGGACAGCAATGACTGCCCAAGAATGAATCTGCACAATTTCCTCCTAAGCTCTTAAAACACACAGGCCCAGACCCCATACGCCAATATTTTAATTTAATCAAGTACTGGAGCTCTTGCTAAAAGCACAAATTCCTGAATTAGTTTCAGACCTAAACTTTCTGAATCAAACTGTCCAGGAAAGAAGTCTGGTAATCTGCATATTTAAGAAGGATTTAGGGAGATCTTTATCAGAGAAGTTTGAGAAACCCTAATTCAGAAGGTCTTTTATAAGGGGCCTGGGTAGCTTTTTTATTTGATTTTAGCTTCACAGGGAATTCTAATCACATCTCCAATTGGGAAATACTAGATTAAAGAGTGAATAATATATAGGAAGCAAAGAGCACAATGTAGGTTAATTACCTTTTCAAATATGATAGTAAGAAAAGAGATAATAAGATAAGAAGGGCTAGAGTCTAGGAAAAGTTAAGTCATTTTTAGTTTAGGGAACTCAAAAGCATGTCTCTTTGGGGAAGAATAGTAAGATAATAAACAGGAAAAAAAATCAGATGAAAGTAAGGAGAGAGATAACTGATGAAACAAGAACACAGATGAAGGGCAAAAAAAGAGTGTTTTCCTTCACAGACAACAATAAGGGTGAGAAAAAAGATACATAATTCTAAAGTAAAAAGGAGAAAAGTTATAGAGTTCACATCTAACCATCCAACCTCCCTAAAGCAAGAGAAGAGATAAGAATATGGTAAGTGAAGGGAGTAAGAATGAAATCCGGATATGTGAAGAGTGGAAAGTTTGAAATAGTCACTACGGGAAGCACATTACATTGATTGATAATAAGTAAAATCATTGTGAATTGCAGTGAAAATCTGGCAAACATAGTACTGGCATAATTCCATATTTTTAGCAGGAAAGACAGTAGTAAAGCTAACCATAGATGGCAGAGTTAAGAACTGGTAAGTGGTAGAACAATTAAGTAAAGAATTTTCGAATGGCAGCACTGCATTGTCGTAAGGGCTAACCATGAGTGTCCAGGCCAGGGAGTGAAGGCAGAACAAGATGATATAGCTGGAGAAGTGGGAGAAACTGATGAACTGATTATATCACGGGGCACAGATTAAAAAAGGTATTTTGTCATTCTGAGAGCACGTAAAGATGAAAGTGTTTTAAAGCCATGACCAGAGATGATTATGAGCAGAGGATGTTCTGCAGACATCTAGAACAGCTAGAAACAGAGCAGACAGCAGGGAACAGAGCAGACAGGAATGCTGGACAAAAAATGCTGGACAAAGGACATCACTGAGTCATGTGACACCAGTGCTTCTTGAATTTTAACATGTATATAAATCAACTGGGATCTTGTTAAAATGAAGATTCTTATTCAACAGGCCCAGATATGAACTGAAACTGTATTTCTAATGAGCTCCCAGGTGATGTCAATACTGCTGGATCCTTGGATCACATGGAGTAACAAGGTTCTAGAAGAGTTCTCCTCAGTTCAGGTACTTTCTCCACAAGATGCACATGAGCAAGACACTCCCACTTAGTGAAGTCTCCCATTCCATGAAGTGACTCTAAAGTGTCGCTTGAAAACCCTACATAGAAATTCTAATTTGTATTCTTCTCTCATTAAAAATTACTTTCATGCATCAATAGAAACCATTAACTTCTCAAAAGTCTGTGATACAGCAAGGATAAAAAATTTAATATTTCCTAATTTAGCTATGGTGCTTTAATCTTTTTGATGCCATATCTCCCACAAAATTGGATTTCAATTAGGGCTGCATTCACTTTTTTTTTTTTTTTTTAATTTATTTATTTATTTATTTATTTTTGGCTGTGTTGGGTCTTCGTTTCTGTGCGAGGGCCTTCTCTAGTTGCGGCAAGCGGGGGCCACTCCTCATCACGGTGCGCGGGCCTTTCACTATCGCGGCCTCTCTTGTTGCAGAGCACAGGCTCCAGACGCGCAGGCTCAGTAGTTGTGGCTCACGGGCCCAGTTGCTCCGCGGCATGTGGGATCTTCCCAGACCAGGGCTCGAACCCGTGTCCCCCGCATTGGCAGGCAGACTCTCAACCACTGCGCCACCAGGGAAGCCCTGCATTCACTTTTTAAAAGTGGTGTCAAGAGTGCAGTAAACAGTGCCAAATAGGACAAATCAGAAAATAGGGCCCTCAGGAACAAGCTGAAAGAACTGAGATTTATTCAGCTTGGAAGTCATCTGGTTGAGGAATAATTTAATGATCACTAAATATATATATTTATATTAGATATACATATATAACAATTTAATGATCATCAAATAGTACCTATTAATCACAATAGCCAAAATAAACAAAACTTCTCTAATTTATAAAATATTTAGTTACTAACGTAAATAACACTTTTGTAAATCTTCAACATAACAGGCTCACTTCAGCGCAGGATGATTTTAAATGAGGTATTATTTTATAAAGACTCAAAAACTAACCTTTAAAAATTTCTATTAATTTCCTGAATAATAATAAGTTTCTTATTTATACAGTAAGTGCTCATAATATGTAAAGAAGGATTACTGGAATAATATATGGCAAAAAGCCTGAGAAGCAGTAGGCCAGGTATACCTAACTGTTCACCTCTGAGTTTCCTAACATTAGAAGCAAACCTCTTTTCTCCTGGCCTCCTGATTCTATAAGGGAGCTGTTTTTCTGAAGCAACATATCTGATCTTCCTACTTCCCCTCCAACTTTTATCCAAGGAAGAGGAATGACTTATCTAATTGGTATGCTTAGAAAAAGAACTAAAAATTGGATACATCATTCCTCTTTGGAATTTCTCTTTGCTAGGAAGACCCAAAAGAGGGGAAAGAAGGGATTGAGTTGGGCATCAAGACCCTCTTTTGCATCTTCTTAGCAACAGAAAGGGTACATTCTACTTTGTTCTATGCATTGTGATAGACCAGGAGAACCCTGTTGCTGCCCAGCTGAACCAGTAAGAGAAGTTGGGGGGAGGTGAGTCTGTCTAGGAGTGAAATACTAGACTATCTAAGACATATCCACCAAGTCACTCTTTTTTTAAAAAATCAAGGATAATATTGGGTCTGACATTTGGGTCTTCTATCAGACTCCTGTGTATCTCTCAAATGACCCAGAGCTAGAAAGGCGATAAGAAAGGAATGGCTTATTGCTCCCTCCCCCAACAAATCCCAATAATTAGGAAAAAAGATATTTTTTTACCTATATGTACAATATTAAGTAAAATTCTCCTAATTTTGTACTATATTAAATATCACAAAGAGTTACCATATCATCATTTAACTATTACAATACTACAATATAACCTAAAGTTTTTGCACTAAAATCTTACCTTAATAAAACGTTCATATCGCGCCTTCACTATTGGATTATTTAAAATGCTTGTAGCAGTCAAGACACTCTCTCTTTTTATTTGTTCCTTATAAGCCTATGAAAAACAGAACACACTGAGATACCTGAAAACCATGTCATGAAAAATATTTCCTTAATTAAAATGACTGCATGCTCGAATCCTTAGAATTAAATGACTTATTTTCTGGCAAATTAAGTTCTAAAGCAACAACAGCTACTGTGACCACTATCTAAATCATCTATGAATTAAAACAATGAAGATTCAAAAAGCCAATCAACTTCAGCAAAAAACACTTAGTCACTAAACACTCTAAGTCCGGGTCTACTAAACAGTTGTTTTCTCTCCTTTTCACGCTACATCCAACTCCCCCAGCCCCAGCTACTCCAACTATTCATTTTCACACTATCAAAAAAACGACTAATTTTTCATACTGCTAGAGTAATTAGTCTTTCTCTGGGCTGTAAATAGTACAAGAATATATTATACAAAGGAGGAAAGGTAATAAAATGGAATGTCTAATTGCCAAAAAGGTGTCAAGGGAATATCAAAAAAGAGAAAGGACAAAGATTTAAAAAAAGATTGTACATGCTCAAAGTGGTTAAAAAAATCTGAGTTAAATGAGGTTCACGTCAATACAAAATATGAATTTAAGACTCAGGAATGCTCTATTTAAAACTTAAGTCTTTAATATTTGAATTTTTAAATTTGCTTTTCAAACAAACTAATTTCTCACAAAGTAAATATTTTTATTTGAAATAAATTTGACTAAATAAAACCAACACAGAAGCAGAAATATACTAATCAAGAAGAAAATAGTAAATTTTTCCTAGAATTTTTGAGTAAATTCTACTAAAAATGTAACAATAGATAGTAACTGGTAATCCTACTTCTTAAATTTATTTTTCCCAGTCATCAAAATGTATGCTATAACCAAGTCTTTCTTTTTTGTTCTAAAATACACACACACTCATAAAATCATTTTGTACCACGTTTAAAAAATGTTAACAATAAACAGAACCGTTCAACAACAGCTATGATTTCCTGAATGCTTCCTATGTGCCAGGTACTACTTTAAGTGCCTTTTATATTTTAATTAACCTAATCCTTAATCAGTCACATAAGAGAAGAGTGATTATCCATCCTCATTTTACAGATAAGGAAACTTAGACAAAGAAAAGTTTATTACTTGCTTAACACATGTATGTACTGAACCAGGATTCAAACAGAGAAGTCTTGCTCCAGAGCCCACAATACTACACTTAACCACTGTATTACACTGTCTCTCTAAGTACCTTTACAGTAATTCACTCATGAGATTAATTGGATTGTACACAAGTAGGTAGGTGTGAAACAACAGCCTTTAAAGGGCAATAAGGGATTAATGAATAATTCAATGACTTCATTAAGACAAATTAAAACTTGCCTGCTTCCCTTTGATATGATCAGGAGATTTTAAGTGCTGCTGAACTGAGCTATGTAAAGCAGGGATATACACACTGCAAGCACTGCAGTGAACAGTCTCTACTTTCATCATGTGATCATCTGCAGTAACACCTACAAAAGAAATGCAACTATTAATAAGTAGTGATTCACATACTTCTGACAAATCAAGTTTTCACTATTTCATTTCCATGATTATTTATACCCCTTCTTCCAAAAAAAGGATCAGAGTATATAGGTAGAGTTCTTTTGCTATATCTCATACATCTGCATATATAGATTAAAAACTATATGGATAAAAGATTAAAATTATAAAGTATAATTACATTATATTTCCTAATCATGTTATACACTGATGCTCTGAGGTCTATAAGTCCAACCCCAAAAAATATAATAAAAAAAAAAAAGTTGATTTTCTAGTAAAATAAGAATTTCCATGCTTATGAATGTGGGTGGGTAGGGACTGGAAAAATATGTCAAAATTGTATTCATAAGGAACAAAAACATACGTTAGATCTTAAAAATGGTGACTGAGGTGTATTACAGGTGAAGGCTACTTTATATGTTTTTAAAACCTATTTTATTTGTTGATTTCTGCACATCCCAATAGAAAGAGAGTAACAGCTTTGGCTCCCTGGCTTATCACTGTATGTTTGGCTCTTAGCAACAATGCCTGACACACAATAGGACCTCAGTAAATATGTTAAATTAATAAGTTATATGTATATTCACAGGAATTTTCTTTAAACGCTGCACATGAAAACCTGTTGGGAACACACCAGTTTCCTTGGAATTATATCACTTTTAAAGAACCATGTATTTTTTTATGTTGAAAAAATTGACTTGGCTCTTCCTTTGGGCAACTGAACTTATCATGACAGTCGATTAAGAAAAGAGTAGACAACATGTAGCTTCAATTAAATAAAAAGATCCCCATGATCTTATATTTCATTCTTGAAGTAACATTGTAAGGTACTAGTACTGTGACCATCTGTATCAGCCGGTTCCACATCTGCAGATTCAACCAACCATGGCTGAATTTTTTAAATAGAAAATATTTTTTTTAAAAAAAAGGTAGAAAATATTAAAAAAAAAAAAATTCCAGAAAGTTCCAAAAAGCAGAATTCCATGCTGACAATTATTTACACAGCATTTATACTGTATTAAGTATCATAAGTAATCCAGAGATGATTTAAAGTATATAAGAGGACATGCATAGTTTATATGCAAATACTACACCCATTTTATAGAAGGGACTTGAGCATCATGGATTTTGTTATCTGCAGGGAAGTCCTAGAACCAATCTCCATCAGATACATAAAGACAACTGCCTGTGCAAGGGAAGGATATAAGAGAAAATGGCACTTTCTGGGAATTACAAGTAATTCAATATGGCTGGGGCACAGACTATAAAGAAGGGACGACAGGGAAAAAGAGCAGGGCCTAGATCATGAAGAGCTTTGTGTGCCATGCCTAGGAATCTGAACTTTATTCTGTGCAGGATGGGGAAGCCACTGAAAATTCTTGAAGTAATAAAATCATGTAGTAAAGTTAAAGATAAGAAAGACTAAAAGTAAGGAAACTAGTTAGAAAAATACTGTAATTGCCAAGAGAACAGATAAAGCTTTGAACAAATTCAATATTTAAAGAGGAAGTAAAGAAACAGACTTGGTACATATTTAAAAGATAGAACCGACAGAACACAATGCTACAGACATAGTAAAGGTGAGTACTAAGATTAACTTCAAAGTTCTGGTTTTGATGATGGGGCCACTTTCCAAGATAAATGAGGAGATATTTGTTAAGTTTTTGTTTTGTTTTCTTTTTGGGGTGGAGGACGCTCAAGGGGAGGATAAATTTTCTGGATATGTTCACTTTGTGAGACTGCTAAAGAGAGATGTCAGTAGGCAGTTGGATGTAGGAGATTGGAGTTAGAAGAGATCTGTGCTAAAGATATAGGTCTATAAGTAATCAACATATAGATGTTGATTTAAACTCTGTATGTAAATTAATTCATCAGGAAGATATATAGAGATGATAATGGGACTGACAATACTGAAAAATACCAACTTCCAAAGCTTAGTAGAGAAGGAAAAGCACAAAGAATAAAAATGACAAGGGAATAAAGAAAACATCAGGGCACTGAGATACCACAGAAACCAAGGGAGGAAACAGATTCACAAAGAATACAGTTATCAGTGGAGAATGTTGCAGAAGAAAGATAATGATTCAAAAGAACATACTGAAGTTGGTGTTGGTAACCTCTGTCTAACAGTTTCAGTAGACTAATGGTAGCAGAAACTTGTCTGCTGTGGGTAAAGTAATAAATGAGAATGAAAAAAGAGAGACCAGTGTGGACTATGCTTAAAGAAGTGTGGCTGTTTAAACAGAAAGGCAGGTTTTAGAGGAACTAGTGTCTATGTTTTTTTCTTTTCCTCTGGGGCTTATGAGAAGGTATAAGAGAGACAGAGGACATACAGAAGTACAGGCGGCCCTCTGTATCCATGGCTTCTGCATCCATGGACACTGGAGAGCCAACTACGGGACCTGAGCATCTGCGGATTTTGGTACCCGAAGCAGGTCCTGAAACCAATCTCTCTCGGAACCTAGGGACAACTGTATCTTCCATGTGGAGGCAAAGCTGAGTTTTCCTCTATGAAGGAAATGAAGTGAAAGACGTAAGGGCAGGTAGTGATAAATTTGTAAGCATGAGAACAGGAATCAAAGGATTCCATTTCTGATAACCCACGCAGGCCTACCACATATGACTATGTACTATATCACTCTATTGCAGCGGTCCCCAACCTTTTTGGCACCAGGGACCGGTTTTGTGGAAGACAATTTTTCCATGGACAGGGTTGGGAGGGATGGTTTCGGGACGTTTTAAGCACATTTATTGTGCACTTTATTTCTATTATTATTACACTGTAATATATAATGAAATAAGTATACAACTCACCATAATGCAGAATCAGTGGGAGCCCTGAGCTTGTTTTCACTTGCCACTCACTGATAGGGTTTTGATATGAGCCTGTAAGCAATTGATCTATTATGGTCTCTGTGCAGTCAAACCTCTCTGCTAATGATAATCTGTGTTTGCAGTCACACCCCAGCGCTAGCATCACCACCTCAGCTCCACCTCAGATCATCAGGCATTAGATTCCCATAAGAAGCGTGCAACCTAGATCCCTCACATGCGAGGTTCACAGTAGGGTTCGAGCTCCTATGAGAATCTAATGCCGCCGCTGATCTAACAGGAAGCGGAGCTCAGGCGGTAACTCAAGCGATGGGGAGCGGCTGTAAATACAGGTGAAGCTTTGCTCGCTTGCCTGCCGCTCACCTCCTGCTGTGCAGCCCGGTTCCTAACAGGACACAGACCGGTACTGGTCCATGGCCCAGGGGTTGGGGACCCCTGCTCTAATGGGCATCATTTACACTGAAATAGGTTATGGTATGTAAAATATATATGTAAATTTCTAAATCAATTTGTTTAAATACTTACCTTCCATAACATCTTTTTCAATTATTTTGACTACTTCTGTTTGATTATTTGTCTGTTGCTTACGAATAGATGTTTTCTTGAATTTATTTACCATACATTCCTAGAAAACAAAATAGAAAGAATCCAAAAGGTTTTCGGTGAGCACAGAGTATAGGCCTAGCACCATGCTTGGCCTATGGAAGATAACAACATCTGTTATATAAGAACTAGTAAATGTTCTCAAGGAGCTTACAATTTAGTTGGAAAGACTACTATAAAGTACCAGGAAACTACAAAAAGTATTTACTTTTCAAGATGTATTTTAGGCACATAGAGAGAGAGAGATCGAAGACAGCTGAATAGGCAAGAGATCTTCTCAGGACAAATGAATACTTAAGTCCTAAATAACAGTTAGGAACCAGTTAAACAAAATTACAGAAAGAAATTTTAATTAAGGTACACAATTCTGCAAGGATATAGAGGAGTAAATGATCCCTGTACTTCTAACAACTCCATCTCTTTTGCCCAAATTAATTGTATGTACAGTTAGCAGTCCAGATCCAGCCCTGGCCCCAACTATCCACCCCTTCTCCAAGCCACTTCTGCCTATACCTACATCACTCTGGGGCCTTCCACTTAATAGTCTCATCTGTGTAAGTGTGAGTGTGTTCGATTTCCAATTATTGTTAGTTCACTGAGGGGAGTGTCTTTGTCTTCAGTGCCTGAACAGCACCTTCTGTAAGTATTCAAGAAAAACTGTTGAACTGATGACCACATTCTGATAATATACAGGACACTAATCAAACACCAGGCTCTCTGGCTCTGAATTCAGACTTCCATTTATTGAAAGTCACTGAACTGCTCTGAGCATGATCTTTTAGGATAAAGAGGAGTTAGTATAAGGCTGAAATGAAATATGAAGAAAAGTACCCAGCACAACACCAGGTACACAGAAGATTGTTAATAGATGATAGCTGATTCTGTATCAATAAACAGCTGTTAAAGGAATTTTTTTCCTGACACCTCTGCCAGAAACTACTGTGAAAAATGTAAAATGTACTCTCAAATAACAAATCTAAAATCTATGGAAGAGGAATTCACATCTACTTCTGAGCTAATTTTAAAACAACTCTTTCTTTAAGTGAATAGTAAATTAAATTCTTAGAAACATAAAATGAGAGAAAGATGGGAAACTATGAAAATATAAGAAATTCAAATGTCAGATGAAGTGCTTCTCACTTCAAAAACAGCTACTTACATGCAAAAACTCCATAACTACTTTATCGAATTTGGTTTGTTTTTGAATATGATCTAATGTTTCCTGGTGTGAAGAACTTTCCAGATGCAGTTCAATATCTTTTTCTTCAAATGTTCGAAATTTACAAAATGAACATGTGAATGCCATTCTGTAAAGGAAAAAAAAGTTTTTCTTTAAATATTACCTTATTTACTTAGAAAGAGTTCGTAAGACTATACCAATAAAATTAATTTTCCCAGCATAAATGATTTCTTCTCTTCCATTCAATGGTTGATTTAAATTTAGCTTAAGTGAGAAAAAGATAGTATCTAAGTACCTGTTTGGACACTGTTATTATACCAATTGGCATTGCTGGCCCACACTGGAGCTTCTGGGTATGAAAGATGGATCAATGGATCTACTTAATCTAATCCTAAACTATCCACTTCAAGTCTAGATCAGTTAGAAAGCCAGAGCAAACTTCAAGCAGTATCAAGTTCTGAAGCTCTACTACTTATTTTACACTCTGTTCCATCCTCAAGCTTCCAAACCACTAAAGTAGTGACAACAAAGCCAGGTGGAACATCAGACAACCATAATTCTCTGTTAGAGCTCTTGGATGATCAAAAGTCTTGCCCTCTAAAAATCACTTCAGGATGACTAATCAGCCTGGACTGGACAAATGCACTCATTTAGAAGCTCAGGAGCCACTCCAGAATGAATTTTCCCTTTTTCTGCCATTTAATTATTCCTACCTCATATATTCTTGTTACTTCCTTTTCCTCGAATTATGACACTAGTTTCCTAATTGGTTTCTTTGCCTCTAGTCTCCACTTTCCAACTAATTCCTTACAGTACTATTATATTTATTTTTCTGAGTACGAGTATAGGATCTGATATCTACTGCTGCGTTTATTTCCTAGCGCCCTTATGTGACCTCAGGCAACTTAACTTCCCTGGGCCTTAGTTTTCTTATCTTAGTTTTCTTATCTTAGTAAGATGAAAACCCTCATAGAGGTGTTTGAGCATCCTGAGATTTTGGTATTCGAGGGTCTGGCGGGGGTGGGGGTCGGGTAGGAGGGGTGGTGGTCCTAGAACCAATCCACTGTGCGATGACTGTAAATATCAAAAAAATCAAAATCATTCCTATGTATCTTTTTTTTTTTTTGGCTGTGTTGGGTCTTTGTTGCTGCGTGCGGGCTTTCTCTAGTTGCGGTGAGCAGGGGCTACTCTTCATTGTGGTGTGTGGGCTTCTCATTGTGGTGGCTTCTCCTGTTGCAGAGCACGGGGCTCTAGGCGTGCGGGCTTCAGTAGTTGTGGCACGCGGGCTCAGTAGTTGTGGCTCGCGGGTTCTAGAGCACAGGCTCAGTAGTTGTGGCGCATGGGACTAGTTGCTCCACGCCATGTGAGATCTTCCTGGACCAGGGTTCGAACCCATGTCCCCTGCACTGGCAGGCGGATTCTTAACCACTGAGCCACCAGGGAAGTCCCATTCCTATATATCTTTGATCAAACCTTTTCATTTGACTCTCAGGAATTTTTTCACATCCAAATTGATGTATCTGCCTTTTCAAGGAAACAGGTTTCTTTTTTTGTTTGCTTAAACACAATAATTTATCGATTCTAAGACATATTTTTCCTTACTGCATCTCTGAAATCAGTCTGTATCATAAAATTAATGACATATCACAATCTCTTTTGGCCAGACAGATTACTGCTTGTGCATGTACAAAAATGAGGAATTCCAGTTTTAAAATCTGAAGAGTGATTGCCAGTGGCTTGAAAGTCCCAAGGACAATTATACAGCATTCTTTTAGACACTGACAACCAAATAGTTGTGGGAGAGATGGAGAGTAGCAAATTGAATATATTTGTCAATATCCTTGAGACAGGAATCAAACATAGGTTAACTCTACACAACTACAGCACCAGCTTAAGACACCAAAAGTAACAGCTTTTTAAAAAATATCTTTTCTTTTTTTACTTTTTTCCAGTTTTATTGAGATTGACATATAACACTGTGTAAGTTTAAGATGCACAACATAATCATTTGATACATGTATCTATTGTGAAATGATGAGCACAATGAGTTTAGTTAACGTCCAACACTTCACTAGTTATATTTTTTTTCTTGTGACGAGAACTTTGAAGATCTACTCTCTTAGCAACTTCAAATATATATACAGTATTGTTAACAATAAGTCACCATGCTGTACAATATATCCCCAGAACTTATTTATCTTATAATTGGAAGTTTACACCTTTTGGCCATCTACTCAATTTTCCCGCCCCCAAACCCCGGAAGCAGTTTTTTTATGAGTCCAATTTTCAGACTCTACTAAGCACAAACCTGTATCCATCTCCATATTTCTCACTGTTTTTTTCTCTTCTGCGCCTTTGTTTCTCTCGCCGAGCCTCAATTCGTCGCTTTTCTTCTTCTTCATTTTTAGGATCTGTTTTTGCTAGAGGATCAGACAAAAAAGTTAAAACTAAAAATCATTTTTCCATTCTCCTTTTCCAGTCCCCAGTTCATAAACTATAGACATACAAGATTTACTTGATGGTCATTATCTAAATTGAACTCACCAGAAAAATCAGAATTTGAGATTACCCATCATTTCTGAAACTTCATTCATGTGAATAACATCATCATGAACTTTGCCTATTTACTTCTCACCTATGTTATTATCTGCTACATATTTTTCTCTAGATCTGCTCATTTTTTCTTATCCTCATTTTAAGCAATAATATCCACATCACCTAAAATAATTTTGAATACCACACTCTGGGAAACACTGAAATAACCTGACCTCGCATGAATGTGGAAAAACAATGAGCACTAGAAAGAGAGCCTTGGATACAAAAACTCATTTATTATAGCAGCTCTCCCAAAATTTCTTAAAATATATAAACTCTAAAACAAAAGCAGATTCTTCCTCTTTTTCTCAAAACATGCCTTAATGTGAATACACAGTACAAAATGCACTATTTTAACCATTTCAAAGTGTACCATTTAGTGGCATTAAGTGCATCACAGTGTTGTGCAACCATCACCACTATTTAGTTCCAGAACTTTTTAATCACTCCAAAGAGAAACCCCATACCCATTAAGCAGTCACTAAAGCACCTGGTAAAACTACCAATCTGCTTTCTGTCTCTACAGATTTCCCTATTCCGGATATTTTACATAAACAAAGGATACAATATGTGGCCTTTTTTTGTCTGGCTTCTTTTATTTAGCATAATGTTTTCAAGGTTCACCCATGTGTTGTACCATGTATCAGTACCTCCTTCCTTTTTATGGCTGAATAATATTCCATTGTGCGAATACACCACATTTTTTTCCATCCATTCATCTGTTGATGAACATTTGGATTGTTTCCACCTTTTAACACTTGTGAATGATGCTGCTATGAATATTTATATACAAGTTTTTGTTTGAATACTTCTTTTCAATTCTTTGAAGTATGTATCTAGGAGTGTAATTGTCAGTTCATATGGTCAGTCTACGTTTAGTCATTTGAGGAACCACCAAACTGTTCCCCACGGCAGCTGCACCACTTTACATTCCCACCAGTAATGTATGAGGGTTCTAATTTCTCCACATCCTCGTCAATACTTGTTATTTTCTTTTTTTAATTTTTAAGGCCATCGACTTCACATGGTGTGAAGTGGTATCTCATTGTATTAAAAGAAAAAGGTTCTTTCTTATAATACAATTAACTTTAGACTAAAAAAAAAAAACGCATCTGCCCTCAAACTTTTCCTTTTATACATTGTTTATCCTTTTGGATTACCTTTGGAAAAATATCTAATACAAAATCATGAACACCTGGGGATTTCATAAACTTAACAGTAAACCAATATTAAGTACTTGCTATGCATACAGTGGGATGTTTCAAAATGATATAAAATCAATACCTTAAAATTCAATATCTAGATTATTTTTCATCATTTTATAAGAGCTTAAATGTACATTATTATTTTATTAACCATTTTCAATATCCTCCTTCAGTTCCCCTCAAATCCTCACTCTGTAGAAAATCCACTTGTACATGACCTTAAACTACAAGCAATTCCATTTCCCTTCATGTGCTAAAACTACGATATATGTTGTACCTCTATCCAAATGACTGAATATGGTTCCTTTCCTACTGCTTTTCAACAAATCAGATAGTCTATATACTACAGTGTAGCAAGACTTCTTATTCCTAAATATTCAGCAGACATCTTTCAGAATGCCACCTCACGCCTAACAGTGAAAGCCTGATTTGACTATAGGATTTTGGCTTCATTGTTAGTTATACTACACTGCTCTCTCAAGTTTTGCTAAAAAGAAAAAAAAAGTTGGGTCACATATAGCTGCTTTAGTGGCAAATCAGTTTCTGAATCAAACTTTGCAATATTTATTTAACTATACCTGCAAAATATATCTTTGAAATCTATCCCAAGAGGATCAACTGAATTGCCTAGTCTAGAAATATTTAGAGTACACAATTCAGTAAATAGCAATCTATCAACTAACACAGTATAAAAGTTATCCTTACTAACACACACTCTACCTATTATCAGGTTTCCTGAATTCCAGAATATTGCTATTTTTTACTAAATAATATAGATGTCCAATGCAAAGCATGGCAGGAAAAGTAGATTTAAGAATAGTATTTAAACTGTTCCTGAGTCTTGCATTATAACTTATAATTTTAAGGAAAAAAAATCCAACATTTGCAATTTCAATTATTTTTTCAAATATGATATATTAAAATGTCTGTAATGTCGTAATTAGATTAAAAAAGACACTATCAAACTCTTAGAGGAAAACATAGGCAGAACACTCCATGACATAAATCACAGCAAGATCCTTTTTTTTTGACCCACCTCCTAGAGAAATGGAAATAAAAACAAAAATAAACAAATGGGACCTAATGAAACTTAAAAGCTTTTGCACAGCAAAGGAAACTATGAACAAGATGAAAAGACAACCCTCAGAATGGGAGAAAATATTTGCAAATGAAGCAACTGACAAAAGATTAACCTCCAAAATTTACAAGCAGCTCATGGAGCTCAATATCAAAAAAAAAAACAACCCAATCCAAAAATGGGCAGAAGACCTAAATAGACATTTCTCCAAAGATACAGATTGCCAACAAACACATGAAAGGATGCTCAACATCATTACTCATTAGAGAAATGCAAATCAAAACTACAATGAGATATCATCTCACACCGGTCAGAATGGCCAGCATTAAAAAATCTACAAACAATAAATGCTGGAGAGGGTGTGGAGAAAAGGGAACCCTCTTGCACTGTTGGTGGAATGTAAATTGATACAGCCACTATGGAGAACAGTATGGAGGTTCCTTAAAAAACTAAAAATAGAACTACCATACGACCCAGCAATCCCACTACTGGCCGGCCATATACCCTGAGAAAACCATCATTCAAAAAGAGTCATGTACCAAAATGTTCATTGCAGCTCTACGTACAATAGCCAGGACATGGAAGCAACCTAAGTGTCCATCAACAGATGAATGGATAAAGAAGATGTGGCACATATATACAGTGGAATATTACTCAGCCATAAAAAGAAATGAAATTGAGTTATTTGTAGTGAGGTGGATGGACCTAGAGTCTGTCATACAGAGTGAAGTAAGTCAGAAAGAGAAAAACAAATACCGTATGCTAACACATATATATGGAATCTAAGAAAAAAGAAAAAAGTTCATGAAGAACCTAGGGGCAAGACGGGAATAAAGACACAGACCTACTAGAGAATGGACTTGAGGATATGGGGAGCAGGAAGGGTAAGCTGTGACAAAGTGAGAAACTGGCATGGACATATATACACTACCAAACGTAAAACAGATAGCTAGTGGGAAGCAGCTGCATAGCACAGGGAGATCAGCTTGGTGCTTTGTGACCACCTAGAGGGGTAGGATAGGGAGGGTGGGAGGGAGGGAGACGCAAGAGGGAAGAGATATGGGAACATATGTATAACTGATTCACTTTGTTATAAAGCAGAAACTAACACACCATTGTAAAGCAATTATACACCAATAAAGATGTTAAAATATATATATATATCTTATTTTTAAAACTGGATGTAAAAAGTTTGAAAACCTGGACTAGAAAAATTTGGAATATTCATTCATTACAATGATCTTAACCTCCTCCAGTCCCAACAAGATTAGGCAATCAAATATTAATTCTAAAGAAGAGAGTAATTGTTGCCCCCTTGCAATATCACCTAACTTGGAAAGATAAAATGCTTTTCAGTCATCAAGGCAAAAATAAACTAAATATAAAAAACAAAAAATAATTCAGTGTACAGTCAAAAACAGGCAAAGTATTTGTTGTATATTATTTTGCTATTATGTTTTCACAAAGAATGCTGAGAAAGACATTTCCTTACCTTTTATTTATGTATCCTCTTGACAATCTAATTTGGTCAAATGTACTTGATATCATTTAGAGATACATTACAAAGTTAAATAAAATACAATGATGGAGAAAAGAAACAGAGTAATCTGGCTCTGAACTTTTTTTTTAAGATTTATTGAGATATAATTCAGTATATACCATACAATTCACCCATTTAAAGTATGTAATCCAATGTTTTTTAGAACATTCACAGATATGTGCAAACATTACCATAATCAATTCTAGAACATTTTCATCACCTTACAAAAAAATCTGGTACCCTGGTATTACTCCCTACACACCCCACAGCCCAAAGCAACCCCTAATCTACTTTCTATCCCTATAGACTTCTGTATTCTACACTTTCAAATGAAAAGAATCACATATGTGGACTTTTGTGACTGGCTTCTTTCACTTCATTAATCTTTTCAAAGTTCATCCAAGTTGTAGCATGTATCAGTACTTCACTCCGTTTTATGGCTGGAAAATATTCTACCATTCTATTCTGTATGGACGTACCACATTTTGTTTATCCATTCATCCACTGATGAGCATTTGGGTTGTTTCTACCTTTTGGCTACTATGAACAATGATGTTATATGTATCCATACACAAATTTTTGTGCGGACATATGTTTTCATTTTTCTTGGTATATACCTAGGAGTGGAACTGCTGGATCATATGGTAATTTGTTTAATCATTTGAGGAACTGTTTTCCAACATGCCTGGACCATTTTACATCCCCACCAGTGGTATAAGAAGGCTCTAATTTCTCCACATCCTCGCTAAGACTTGTTATTATCTTTTTGATTCTAGCCATCCAGGTGAGTATGAAGTGGTATCTCATCATGGTCCTGATTTAAATTTCCCTGATAACTAATTGTTGGGCACTTTTTCATGTGCTTATTGGCTATCTGTATATCTTTCTCGGGAAAATGTCTGTTCAGATGCTCTGCTCACTTTTTTCAATTGGGCTATTCGTCTTTTTACTGAGTTTAAAAATTCTATATATTCTAGACACAAGTCCCTTATCAGATATATAATTTGCAAATATTTTCTCCTACTCTGTGAGCTGTCTTTTCACTCTCTTGATGTGTCCTTTGAAGCACAGAAGTTTTTAATTTTGATAAAGTCCAATTTACCTATTTTTTATTTGGTTGCTCATTCTTTTAGTGTCATATCTAAGAATTCCTTGCCAAATCCAAAGCCATGAAGACTTGCCCCTGTTTTCTTCTGAGAGTTTTATAGTTTCAGTCCTTGCATTTAGGTGCTGCATTTTAGCTTGTGCATGTGGCAATCCAGTTGTTCCAGCACCATTTGTTGAAAAAACTATTCTCTCCTCAATGAATAATTTTAGCATTTTTGCTAAAATAAATTTGACCATAGATTTATGAGTTTATTTCTGGACTCTCAATTCTATTCCATTGATCTATATGTCTGTCCTTGTGCCAGTACCACTCTGTCTTGATTACTGTGGCTTTGTAGTAAGTTTTGAAATCACGAAGTAATGAGTCTTTCTATTTTGTTCTTCTTTTTTTAGGATTGTTTTGGCTATTTTAGGTCCCTTGCAATTCCCTATGAATTTTAGAATCAATTTGTCAATTTTTGCAAAGAAGTCAGGTGGCATTTTGATAGGGATTGGGCTGAATCAGTAGATCAGTTTGGAGAGTATTACGATCTTAATAATGTTAAGTCTTCTGATCTATGAACATTTATTTAGTATTCCATTTATTTAGATCTTCTTTAATTTCTTTCAACGTTTTACAGTTTTCAAAGTATAAGTTTTGCACTTCTTTTGGGTTTTTAAAATTTATTTATTTAATTTATTTATTTTTGGCTGCGTTGGGTCTTCATTGCTGCACATGGGCTTTCTCTAGTTGCAGCGAGAGGGGGCTACTCTTCATTGCAGTGTGCCGGTTTCTCATTGTGGTGGCTTCTCTCATAGAGCGCAGGCTCTAGGTGTACGGGCTTCAGTAGTTGTAGCATGCAGGCTCAGTAGTCGTGGCTTGCGGGCTCTGGAGCGCAGGCTCAGTAGTTGTGGCGCACGGGCTTAGTTACTCTGCGGCATGTGTGATCTTCCTGCACCAGGGCTCGAACCCGTGTCCCCTGCATTGGCAGGCGGATTCTTAACCACTGCACCACCAGGGAAGCCCTGCACTTCTTTTGTTAAATTTATTCCTGAGTATTCAATTCTTCTTGATGCTAACTGAATTAAATTGTTTTCTTAATTTCATTTTCAGACTGGCTCTCAATTTTTAACACTGTAAAAATGGAAATATGATTATCTCTAAGAATAATCATGTCCAGAAGATAAAAAGCAAATTAATTTTCTAGAAGAATACACAGCTTTTCCTGGTACCAAGGACCATGAAAAATTTCTTGCCTTTGACCTCATGAAGGGGATTCTATGTAATGTAACATACCACTTCTTCAATAATATATCCAACAATAAATATAACACCCAAGAAAGGAGTCTGAATCAAAATCATGTGTGAGGTCTTTTTAAAAATATAGACGTTCTGGCTCCACCCTAAATCAAGATTTAGCGAAGAGGGGTGAACCAGGGCATGTGAATTTAAAAAGTATCTTTCGGTAATTTTGATATCCATGACTGATTAGGGCATCTGCAGATCTGACTTCTACAACTGTAATTATTATACTGTTTCTCTATATGAACATGAAAAAATTATCTAAATGCACTGAGTTAAAAAAAATAAAAAGTACCTTGAACCATAGCAAGGTTATGTTTTCTTACTTACTGGGTGATTTGCTGAGGCTCATCTTCTCCACAGGTTTTGCTAGCTTGGGTTTCTTGATAAAGGTTCCACCAGGCTTATTAAATGGTTGCATCATTTTTCTCTTTATTCCTCTTGCAGCAGTAACTGTCACATTGGTGGGTTTGTTTTGATAGTCAACAACAATTCCAGGTCTATGAATGCTTCCAAAATCACTCATATGCTGCAAATTTGTGAAATCAAGAAATATTAGCACAATATCCAAAGATAAAATATGAATTCATATATAATTTACATGTTACCTATCTAAAATTTTTCACCTGAAAATCCCTCAGAATGTAACTAAATTTTACAAGTCCACTCTGAATAAATACATTGAGAAACTTTGTAAATTATTACATGAGCTCAAATCCACTGAATTAGTATTTTTATTTCCAGAAGAACAAATATGAATATTTCCTATTTTTTGATTCTTACAATTCAAAATTACTTGAGATCATAAACAACATATGTGCCTGTCAGAATATTACCACTTGTACAACTCTCTGACAACTCCTCTTCAGAGTTCCTAATCGATGTTTTCCCATGAAAAGACCTTAAAAGAAATCTTTATTTTACTAAAACCTGGCTTAAAACTAAGATACACAAAGAAGACCATATTTGAAGTTTGAAGTAAAAAAAGATCCAGAAATGATTTAGGATTTCTCCCTGTTGAAAAAGGGATGAGAAGGCGAGATGGAACATTAGTATGAAATAGGAGAGTTAAAGCATAACCATGCATCAACTTCCAAGACACACTTCAGATAAAGAATTGCATCTGACGTTCCATTCACATTCTTACCTAGAGAAACATATTCTGACCCAGAAGCCCAAGAAGCAAAAGTTTACAGACGAAGAGTCATGCAACAAACGACTCTTTGTGTCCCTTCCTCTTCTCTTGTCGTTAACAAAATCCACTACACCAAGAGGCCACATGTTCATAGAAATTTACTCTACTAATCCTACTTTTAGAAGATAAAGATTGAGGAGCAATCTGAAGAGAAGGATCCAATGGGAATTGTACAAGTGAAGATTAAAAAAGAAAGCCCTATTGATTCATCTATGTCATTAACAGGAAGAAAGAAAGAAAAGTCCATTCCGACTAGAATGGTGGAAACAAAGAACAGGAATACCTGTTTTTCTATCATGAAAACAAAATTGATATTTGAAGTCTCATTGAGAAAAAAATCATTTGCCTAATGGAAAACGTTAAGAGTTTTCCAAATTTTCCAACTGGAATAGATTTTCAATTTCAAAACCCAAAGCCTATTATCCCAACTATTTTCAATTAATCTACAATCATGAAGCATGGTAGAATAGCAACATATCAGTTGCTTACATTTGTATATTATGCTTAGGAATACCTATCTAACCTAGTAGACTTGAATAAATTAGTGTTTCCAGGTAATTTACATAGTCACATCAGAAAAATCTTCATCAATTATCCATTAAAGGTGCAATGCATTTTACATAAGTAAAGAGTAACTGTTATAAATGCAAAATTTCTACACAAGTATGACAAACTACACTGATGTACCAAAGGCTAGTGAGCAGTCAAAAATATGTGCCCTACAGCATTTTTTATCAGAAGTACTTTCCTCTGCAAACAGAATATTAAGAGCAACTGACTTAAAAAGAATAAAACACTCCTCACATTATAGCAAAAATACAATATTCTTTACAGGATCAAAGTGCATAATAACTCCACAATCTACATACACTTACTAGGTAAAATTTCATGTCAGTCAAGATACCTGAGGATGTAAGGCATAATCTTTATACTAGATATCCTGAAATTAAATACTTGAAGACTAGTATATTTACTCATTTAAGCAGTAATTTACAAAATATTACTTCCTAGGAAGAAGCCGTAGACGTGTTTATACAGGGAGGAAATTATTTCTCAATAGTAAAACTAGTGACACAGGTAAAACAGAACACCCAGCAATAGGACATACTGTAAGAGAGTAAGTTAGCAAAATTATACTGACCACAAATCATCTACAACCTATTATACATATCAACTTCTTCACCATGTAAACATGGCTAAGCTACCCTCAACTATCACCGACTTTTAGTCTCTTGTGTTTAATGTGAAACATGAAGCTTTGAAGAAATTCTACGTGCTAGAGTTTAGCAGCAAAGTATACACATTTTATCATACATTGCACCTTTAACCTACTCAAAAACTCCAAAAGGGTTCATTACCTTTACGTAATCCAAGAACTGTCCCACTAGCAAAACTGCTAGTGTTTACAAGGAAAAATGCAACTCCTTTTAACCCCTTTTAGACCAAACCTAATATCCTCACCTTTTTAATAAAGGGATATTTGGCAAAACTTTATGAACAGTCATCTCACACTGCCACGTATTTTCTGAGGTGGAAAAACTTTTATAGGCAACCTAAAAATTATGCTTAGGACTCAGCTTTTCTTCAAAATACACTGGGATGAACAGTGTTTATTCTAGTTGAAAACCATGGTCTTGAAAGGGTTTAAAAGAGTGACTAGTGAAAAGAATCTGAAAAGATTCTGTTGTACTTACTCCTCGGCCTCGGCCTCTGCCTGTTGATGGTCCTCCAAAAGCATCATAGTTTCTGCTTCCAAACGTACTTTCAGGATAAGCAGGCGTTCCTCTCCCCCGAGAGCCTACAGGTGCAGGCTTCATATGGGGTGAAGAAAAACTGCTGTAGGAAGAGTAATTCTCTCTTCCTCTGTCCTCCATAAACCCAGGCCTCAATTTTGAACGGGAGTAAGGTGCTTCCCAGCTAGACCCGCCCTGGTTTCTACCTCCGAAAGAGTCAAGGCTATTCCGGTAGGAGCTCTCAAATCGACCACCATAACTACCTCCGAAGCGGCTTTGTTCGGGTTCATTAAAACCATAGCCAGATCTGTACAGATCTCGCCCACCCAGAGAAGACCTGGAGTCGTAAGACTCATAAGGTCCAAACCTGGAAGAGTTGCACAGTGAGGGAAAAAACAAAAGTAAGCTTACTAATGTTAGACAATTCAAAAGACAAATTATCAGATGACATTTATCAACTAAAATTCATTTATACCATATTGGTTTGCACAGTTCTACTTTTGTTCACACTTGATTAGGGCTGGGCAGTTCAACATAAGACCAGATAGAAAGCTATCTGAGTCAGTGTTTAAATATGAATTGAGTTAAGTAAACCTTAGCTTAAAAATCTGCTTTTTGGCAGCTTTCTATTTTATTAGAAAGAAAAGATTTGTCTGTCATTATTTAAGCCCAGCCCTAGTCTTGGGAAAAGTCATTTGTTAAAGTTCACAAACTACTCAAACTTTCTTTGAATCCATCCCTAATACTGGAAAATACAAAATATTTACAATATTTTGGCTTTCAATAGGGACACAAATTGAAGACTACACAGATGTAGGCTACTTGTGACACAGAAGAGATCCATTTGCACCCCCAATAATCTATATGACAAAACTGCTTCATTGTGTCTACAGCAGTCAAAATTGGGAGAATTATCTGGTTATAAAGTTTGGCAACCTGCCAAACTTTGGTTAAGGTCAATAATCAATCCTCAGTCACTTTTTACTTGTAGACTAATAAATCTAACAAATCTAGAAGGATAAGCACATAAAATAGAACATAAAAGTAAAAGACCACCAACATATACCCTCTGCATATGAATTTTCAAGGCAGATTAGAAAGAATACATTTTATAAGGTCTTCAATTATTTGAAAAATTATTCCCTATTATCAAAAAATTATTCCCTAGTATCACATAAAATTATCACATAAAGCTACTCTAAAAAAGGAAGTGTACAGTCTCAAGGTTTTAATAGAGTCAACAGGAGAAACAAATCATCTTACTTCTCACCAAAGCATGGATTACAAAAGTCGCTTATCTTACAACATAGTTTTATAAAGGCCCACAATTACACAAGATAAATGATAACATCTACATAGTTTACACACATTACATTTACAATGTAATAGGGCAGGAAGAGATATGGTAAAACATTTAAATGTGTTACATTACTTCAATTATTTACAGATCACTAAATAGAAGGTACTATTTACTTCTGAATCCTAGTAACCATATAAAAATTATTCCTCTTTTCAACTACATTTTTCAAAACATCTATCACGTAAGCAAAATTGTTGTATCTATTTTCTTGATTTTTCTCTACTATAAACCATAATGGCACACTTGAAGCAGAAAAAAGAAAAGTAAGCATCATTCGGTCCATCCTTAAGGAATCCAGATCCTTCAATTTATGAAGAAGGACAATACTTTCAAATGTTTCCTAACTAGTTTTACTTATATCTAGTAGGAATCTTTGTGCCTCAAAAAGTAGACCCCCCTTGACCTGAAATGTGGTCAACCCTAAAGCCTGTAGGAGTTCAACTAGGTTTAAGCTTTACACAGCATTAACAGTGAAACATAAGTACAATCTAAATTCTACTGCATTAAAATAAGCAAAGGTATCATACTCATGGCTTTAGTATAATGTTCCTAGTCTAGGGCACAAGTGTTTCTGGTATAAGCAATACCTGCCAATAAATAATCTGGACATGATTTAAAGAACACTTTTATTATTACAATATGCTCTTGTAACTTACTTTAAAATTAAAATTAAAATTAAAAGAATAACTATTTTAAATGTTTCTTAGAAATTGAATGTTGCTAGACTGGTTCAGTTAAACCCATTCTAGTCAAAGACTGCTTTGCTGCTTTATAGCAGTAAAGATTTTTGGAAATTCATAACAAAAAGCTTCACAAGTAATATTTCCAATAACACTTTTATATCATTTGTTCAGGACACCCTGATTGGTAAGCAGTTAAAAGTAAAAGAAGTAAAAAAAAAAAAAAATGCTCACTGCTAAAGACAGAAAATCTTACTCTATTATAATGAAATGATAAAGGTTTTCCTGAGATTTTCCTAATGTCTGCCAGTGATGCTGAGATAATTTTTAGAACCATTAACCTTTCAACATTTAAGGTGATTCCAAATAGCAAAGTTCAAGTAGCGTCACATGCCTAAGGAATAGGAAATTAGAATATCCAGAATCTTACAGTCATCTAATTATTTGGCCAAGTGATGAAGCAATTTACCTGCTACCCCCACCACCACCACTGTGACTGTCCATGCCATATGACTGGTTTAGGTAGGAGTCCATGGATCTTTGACCCCCACAGGATCCATGGCCATAGTCACGATCCATCCCTACAAAGAGTTTAAAAAGAAAAAAATTAAATGACGCTCACCTTTACTGGCACTCAAAAGAAGAATTTTTAGATAAATATCCTTGAATGTCAGACCTCCATAAGATCCGGGGCCATAATCACGATCCATTCCTAAAAGAGTCAATAGCAAAAGGTCAGTAAGATACCATTCTCTTCAGGAATCTTTGCATAAAACACAAGATATTCATATCAATCATCTGAGATGTTAATTCATCATTAACATTTAAGCTAAAGTCACAATAGACACTGAAGGAAAAAACACACAGATTATAATCTATTGAAAAATCAGATTTGCTAATGAAACCTAATTTTTCAAAGAAAAACATTATCAATTAAAAATTTCTATATTAAAATTATCTTCAATATAGCCAATGTTTATTTGACTAGGGTACTACCACAAGGCCCTGTGTTAGGTGCTACATGGTACATAATTAATAATTCCTATTCTCAAGAAAAGTCAGTATTTAATAATGTCAAAAGGAAAAGTTTTTGTTACAAGTATAGTCTTCTACATCTAACTCCTCTCAAAATGTCTAAAAACTCAGAAGCAGCCACATTTTAAATTAGCCCAACTGAAATTAGTTCATACAGTAACTGAAATTGGTATCTTTAAAAAGTAAAATCAGAGTAGGGCCTATCTGTGGTACTGTGCCTATAAATAATGACTCAACAAATATTTAAATCCTCAAATACTTTGAATAAAGGGAATGAATGTGAATTCTAGCAATGCAGACACTAAAAAAAATTATGATACAATTGAGGCACTTAAGTATATTTTATTACACTGTAATTCCACTTACATCCCAACCTCTGACATGAAAAACAAATACAACAAAAGAGGTAATAAAATTAATTTACTATGATTATAAAACTGAAAAAATTTAAAAACCATTCAGAATGTGTTTCCTATAAAGTTCTTTAAGATCCTTCATTTATCACCCTCTCCAAGTTTTATGCACTAATAAATGTAAGAATATACACGGAGCAAATACATTAATTTTTATTTTTTAAAAACACTAAATTTTAATTATAATCATATAAATATGATTTCTGGTCCTAACAACAAAATCTTGCAACTTTAAACCTGAAAGCAACCTAAATGATCAAATTTAATCATTTCATGTTATAGATTATGGAACTAAAAAGTCCAAAGAGATGAAATGATTTTCCCAAAGTCTCATAAATAACCACCCCTCTAGCTTCGTGCTGTCGCTTCTTCATGAAACGCTCTCTTCTACCACCCCAAATATCGGCTTGTTGAAATTTTCTAATCTTTTAAAGTCCATTTCAAATACTAATCCTTTCAAGAACATTTTTACTGATGTTGTCTCAGTTGATTATCATCTCTTTCTTTTGAATATCTACAAAACTCTGTAGCTCTTACATGGTATTTATGATACTCTGCCTTATACAGTATTCTGCTATTTGTGGCCTCATTTTTGTTTTTGGCTGCACCACGCGGCATATGGAGATCTTAGTTCCCCAACCAGGGATGGAACCTGTGTCCCCTGGAAGCGTGAAGTCTTAACCACTGGACTGCCAGGGAAGTCCTGTGGCCTCATTTTAAATGTACACTGGACTTGTGGTCAGGGTCTGATTTTTTACAAATTTTTTATGCACCCTAGGACAGCAGTTTTCAATAGCCTGTTGACTACTGAGAGTTGCCAGGACCCCTTCAGAGGGTCCACAAGGTCAAACTATTTTTATAAATAGTACTAAGATATTATCTGCCTTTTTCACAGTGTTGAAATTTTTTTTGCATTGAAGATGCAAAAGCACTGGTGGATAAAACTGTTGGTGCTATAGCACAAATCAAGGCAGTGACACCAGACCACACTAGTAGGTGTACTGCACACTTGCAGTAAAAAATAATAAAATAAAAATGCCATCATTGCTTAAAGAATGTCCTTGATGAAGCAGTAAGAATTATTAATTTTATTAAATCATGACCTTTGAGTACACTCTCTTTATGATATTCTGCGCAGTAAAATGGAAAGTATATGTAAAGCAATTTTGTTGCATATCAGTGCATAAAGTTCCATTAAGTGCCATAGTTCTCTCCAGGAAAAGCCATTGAATTAGCCACTTTTACAAGGAATACTATTTTTACTAAAAGGAAAGACTGACATTCAAAAACTATGGCTTTCAGACTTGAGCATCTGGCAGACACTTTCTCAAAAATGAAGTGAAACTCACTTCAAAGAAAACAGGTGACAATATTTGTTGCCAAAGATGAAATTCAAGCTCTCACGTGAAAATTAGAATTTTATAAAACTTGAGCTTGACAGCTTCCCAATTCTTAAAGGTTTTTCTGATAAAATTGATACTAGTATTACTGAATATGACTTTTTACATTGTACCATAAAATCTGTCAATATTTGGAAAATCTGAATAACTCAATAAACCAGTACTTTTCAAATAACTAATGCCTGATATTACAGGATCATAAATCGTAAAAAGATCCATTCAAAGTGCAAGGCATACAAATGGATTTTAATAGAACAAAAAGTTTATCAATATACAGAAAGTACTGAGATATTTTACATTGTTTTTTGTTCATACTAAGACTTCAAGTCAAGTTCATACTAAGACTAAGACAGCATACCTCAATTCAGACTCTCCACACTGCAAGTGCTCAATAGTCATACGAGGTTGGTGTCTACCATATCAGATAACACAGTTCTAGACTGATAAAATAGTTATCTGTCTTTAGAGTTGGTAATTATACAATATAATTTGCTCATATCTCATATAGAGGACAATTTTGACATTAAAATAAAGTTTTCAAAATAAAAAGCTTTCCTCTAAAGGCCTCATATTAAAACGTAATTTTAGAGTTAGGTTCAGTTAGGTACACAACACAAAAAAACTTGTATTTTGTTATTTCTGCTCATTTCTATTTTGAGTCAGCAGAGGCTGCCTTTGGATACTAAATTTTTCAGTTTTTTGATTCTGTGTGTTTTTATTTCACTACAGAGTCATAAATTACTAACATTTATGAACACTCATCTTGTGCCAGGTACTGTGGAGTACACAAAAATTAATAGAGCTATCTTTATATAGCAATGACTTGGGCTTACTGTTCATACTACTGTTACTATTCAGTTAATTAAAAAGGAAAAGAGGAAAAGTCTTTATACGTATTGCATATAATCAGTGTGATTATAGGGATATAGATTCTATAAGATGACCATTTATATATAAACAATATTCTTCCAGGTTACGGAATGAATTTAAAAATCACTTTAAAAATAAAGTTGTAAGACTATAACATACCTTTACTATTAATATTAAATGAGAACAAGGATATACTGTACAACACAGGGAATACAGCCAGTATTGTACAATAACTATAAATGGAATATAACCTTTAAAAATTGTGAATCACTATGTTATACACCTGAAACATATAGTATTCCATCAACTATTTCTGAATAAAAAAATATATTAAATGAAAGTAACTCACTCAAAAATTAAACTGACATATTTTAAATCAAATCTATTCTATTGCTTTGATTACGCTATCATATAAATGATAAGCTCAACAAATGTTAAAACTCATGTATAATTAAATCACAAGATAAGAGCTGTGTAGTAGTATGAAAAAACAACTGACTTATGATCAAAATAACTAACAAGTTGTATGACACTAAGTCGTGAATGAGACCACTTTTTACCACCTCCACACTACTAGCATCATGGTACAGGCCACCAGCATCTCTCACCTACATTATTGCAACAGCCTCCCAACTGGTTTTCCTGCTTCCACTTCTGCTCCCTCCCTTTCTGTTTATTGTGAAGAAAATAGCTAGAAGAATTCTGTTAAAATGTAAGTTAAATTATGTTCAATGCTCAGTACTTTCCAATGGCTTCCCATCTTACTCCAAGTAAAAGCTAAAGCCTTAAGATAATCTATAAGGCCCTACACCAGTGGTCCTTACCCACGGGCAATTTTGCCCCCCAGAGGACATTTGGTAATGTCTGAAAACATTTTTGGCTGTCACCAAAATGGGTAGTGGGTGCTACCTGCATCAAATGACACAGGCCAAGGATGCTGCTAAAACATTCCACAATGCACAGCACATTCCACCACAATGAAAAATTATCTAGTCCAAAATGTCAACAGTGCCAAAGTTGAGAAATCCTGCCCATTACCTCTTAACTTTGTCTATCCCATTGCCTCTTAATTTCATCATCTATGGTCTCCCCTTACTCCACTCTAGCTATACTAGGTTCCTTGCTGTTCCTAGACTACAACAGGCATATATCCATTTTTGCACCTGCTATTCCCTCTGCCTGGAATGCTCTTCTTCTGTATCTGTGTTGCTCACACCCTCAACTCTTTCAGGTCTTCACTTTCTATTGCTTCCTAGATATAAGCAAATTGTCTTTGACTTTCAATGCCTTCTGGCTACACCTCACTATTCTAACCTTGTTTTAAGATTACTCAGCAAAAATCATCTGCTGTAGTCAAGCCCATCTTCTTAAGTCTCTCTGAAGCACAGTGTACTCAGCCCTACCTTTGTTCCTGCTTTCCCTCTACCCAAAATGCTTTCCCTTTTTTTGTCTGCTATTTACATAAGAAGAATTATTTTAAAGCAAGAAGGAAATATGGAGACACTGGAAATACAACTTCCTTCCAAGAAATTTGTATCTTGACATGTTTTCCAGTGTCTTCTACTTCATTTCAGTTGCTGGAAAATACAACACTAAGAATCAATGCATTGTTGGCTTCAACTGGTAACTACTACATACTTTTTATTTCCTAAAGTCTACAGCATTCTTCCCCTAGATAGCTTCATGGCTTGCATCCTCATCTCCCTTAAATCTATGCTCAAAAGTTACCCTTTTAGTGAGGCTTTCGCTAGCTAATCTCTTTAAAATTGTAACACACGCACACACACACACCCTGCCCTGTGTTATTATTCTCCCTAGCAATTGCAATAGTACAATATATATTACTTCTTGTTTACTGTCTATTTCACCCCACTAGACTGTACACTTCATAAAGGCAGGAATATTTGTGCATTTTGGTCACTGCTATATTGCTAGCTCCAAAAACAATATCTGATACATAGCACTCAATAAATATCTGTTGAAGTCAAATTACATCCCTGAAATTAAGTTCCTCATTTATAAAATGTAGATAACTTAGACCTCAAAGTGGTGTCAAGCAGTGGTCTTTACCTAAAGGTGCATTCCAAAATCATTCAAAGTAGTTCTTTAAAACTTACATAGTTGGGACCATTTACCCTAAAAATTAAGATTCAAGGGGACTAGAGTATGACCTAAACAGATACTTTGAAACAGCTCCACAGGGAAATCTAACAATCACCCTTAAATGAGAACCACTATTGGAACTAAAATTAAGAGAAAAATAAGTCATAACATTAGTAAAAAACTAATTTGAAAAGATATATGTAGCCCCATTTTCACTGCAGCATTATTTACAATAGCCAAGATATGGAATAACCCAAGTGCCCATCAATAGATTAATGGATAAAGATAATGTGATGTGATATATATGGATGTATATACATGAAATATTACTTAGCCATGAAAAAGAATGGAATCTTGCCGTTTGCAACATGGATAGACCTTGAGGGCATATGCTAAGTGAAATAAATCAGACAAAGAAAGATAAATATTGTATGATTTCACTTATATGTAGAATCTAAAAAAAAACAAATCAAATCAAAACAGAACAAATAAAAAAGCCAAGCTCGTGGATATAACAGATTGGTGGTTGCCAGAGAAGGGGGGTAGGTATAAAAGTGGGTGAAATGGGTGAAGGGAGTCAGAAGGTACAAACTTCTAGTTATAAAATAAGTAAGTCATGGGGATGTAATGTATAGCACAGTGACTATAGTTTGTAATAGTGTATTGCATATTTGACAGTTGCTAAGAAAGTAAATCTTAAAAGTTCTCATTACAGGAAAACTATGTATGGTGATAGATGGTAACTAGACTTATTGTGGTGATCATTTCACAATGTATACAAATATGGGATCATTATGTTGTACACCTGAAACTAATATAATGTTATATGTCAATTATACAAAATAAAAATTATACAAAAATAAAATTATACAAAAATAAAGTGCATGTTTTAAAAAGAAGGTCATAACGTTAGTGACAGAAATTTCTGAAGCTCTTTTTGCAACACTGTACATTAAGAAAATAAACTTCTGGCCCTCTATGATCCTGCATTTCAAAGCCCTATATTTAGGCATTAAATTCAGCTCTCTGTTACATCCTACTGGAGATCATGGCCTTCTATTATTCCAAACCTCTTTGGTAAAAGTACTAGTCCTACTGACTCCAGTTTAAAATCCTGGATTCATTTTTATTCATCCTTCTCAATTTTCTACTCACTACTAGGCAGCCTGAAAGTTTTGCTAATTTTCTCAAGAAATAGCTTAATATTTTTTAAATTACTATCATCACCTCCCAAGTTCAAGGTCTAAAATCCTTACACCTGAATTTACGAAACAGCCTTCTTGATAATTTTCCAGTTTTCAATCTAACCTACATGTGGATGCAAATTAAACTTCTTTTGGTAATTTTATTATATCACTCTGCTTCTCAAAAATATATTTTTCAGCACTCAATATACATTGACTACTTCCTATATGTGTAACCTTTTTAGTCAACATCAAATTCAAAGTTTCTCTAAATTCTTAGAGATGATAAATAGAAATTAACTGAATGTTAATTATTCCCATAAAATGGCATGGTCTTCTTTACGTAGTAGTACATTTACTTCAGTTTTATTTAGTGAATATATTACATCCTGTACAACAGCTGAATTTTGCATTTCTCTGGCAATTAGGATATTTAATTCCACTCCCTGGTGTCATTCATATAATGCTTTTTAACCTCTTTGAATTGTTCCATGTTCTCTTTGTGTTATTATCCTGTCTGGTAAAGCCTTAACTCCAATAACTATCAAAACACCACCCCAATTGTATGCTGCATACCTCTTATGATTTTACCTAGCTCTGTAGTCACAACTCTAATGTCATGCTTATGTCAATAAATAATCAGGCTTCTTTATGTGCTCCTCTAGACAGTTCTTTATATACTAACACATTTGGACACATTAAAGCAAATGACCTCAAAAACAAGGTCAAAATGTTACAAAAGAAGCAGTATAAAACAAAGCCAATAATCCACTTAATCTACTTTACTCAATACCAAAACCTCTAATTCAACAAAAATAACTCAGCTAGTTGCTTGTTAAGTCATCACTCAGTGCAGTCAGGGCCTTTTGGAATAAATTAAAGGATTCATAATTCAAATAAAACAGAGTCAAATTAATCTGAATAGCCCTAAGTTTTTCTGATCCCAAATTCTCTAACTCAAATAATATATATATTATAACAACATTAACACTGATACATCAAGAGACCAAACAATGACTGAAACAAGGCACAATTCCCTTTTTACATCGGTACTTTATATGGATGAAGAGAAAAACTGAAATGCATTCCCTTAACTTATTTCAGAGCAAATGAAAGAGGATACTCACCATTAAAGCTCTGATAAGTATTTCTGCAAGCAGAGTGTGTGTAATCTATGAAGACACATTTAACAGAAAGGAATTAGTGCAATATTAGCAAATATCTGAAATTATATACCCATCTACTAAAAACAAACACAATTTTTAAAATGCCATTAATGCAATTATCTGCAAAAATAGGGTGTAAATAATTATAAATATTTCATATGGGAAAATACATAACCCTTTCTTTTCACTATCTCCCCAAATGGCAGGTTTATCATCCAAATCATGGTAATGTAAAAATTAGTTTATAAAACCTAATATATAATAACATCCAAAAAAGGGGATCCAGTACTGATTTATATGGAGTAACAAAAAGGAAGGCAAATATATTATGTATCAAATAATGCAAAAAGCAGGGACATCTGAGAATTGATTCTATGTAATATATAATTTTTTCCAAGTTAATATTTCTTTTAGCACTTAATTTGCTCTCTAAAGATTTCAAGATCTTATCTGAGAAATGTATATACATATAAGTGTATATGTGTGGTGCTATATCTACCCAGGATGTGGCATCATCACCAAAAAATCATATTGATAATTTCTCTGTCAAAACGAATTTGGCAATTGTTAAATTCTTTAGTTAATTTTACTAATAAATATTCAAAGAAAGGAATTTAACAGAGTGGTCATTTGGATACAATAGAATCCAACTACACTACACAGGATTAGTCAAAGTCCAACTAAAACAAAAAAAAACACCAGAGTGTGCTACTGTTTTTTTTTGTTTGTTTGTTTGTTTGTTTTTTTATACTGCAGGTTCTTATTAGGCATCAGTTTTATACACATCAGTGTATACATGTCAATCCCATGTGCTACTGTTAATACCTAAACTTCCTGTTTCAAAGTAACTTAAAACTACCCACAAAAGGGTTATTCCAATCCCCTTTCATATACTTAGATTTGATAGCTTTAACTTTTTGTGGCATGAAATCAAATCAAAGATCAAAAGATCATTTAGTCGGACTCACAGCACATTCAAAGATAATTCTGGGGGTTGGGTTAGAGGCTTAGAACTAGGTAGTAAACTGATTTTATTTGGAAATGCCTGGTTACTCAGGACTAAATCCAGTTTATTCACACCCCTTCTCATGTCTCCCTAATGCTGTCATTACGTACTCACGTTACCTTAACACCCGTTCCTATAAAAGTTGGCCAAGATTTGAAGACAAGGCGAAAACCAAATTAATTTTACTTCGTGAGCCTATGAAAATGCTTTATAAAGAACTGGCCTGAGAGACGACTGAAAGGTCCTGCTAAAATACGGTTTATTTAAACAGCAAGTCCAACCCAGGCGGTTGTGCACAGGTCTGAATTTGAAGGGCATGTGATGCTGTGCCAGAACTCTGACTAACTTAAGTCCCATCCATACACCGTCCAGAGAAAAATGCTTTGCTTCACAGACGTATTTCAAATTAGGGATTAAGGCCCGGGCAATGTTTGTCGGTGGATAAATATCCCAGTTTGCTAACCAGAAATACCTTACTTTCCATTCCGGATAGAGATCTACCTATACTTATCACTTACAGATGCCCTTTAAACTCATCTTAAACTAAGACAACCAGGAACACGACCGTGAACAAGCCTATGAAAATCCTATCTGGCGAGAAGTAACCTGGGTTTGGGAATTGACTAAAAGGACGATCTGGATCGCTGCCCACGGCGCGAGCGCGAGCCGCGGCAAGGGAGGCCCGCTCGCCGCTTAGCCCGAGACCGGGAAGTTGGAAGCGTCGGGGCAATTTCCACGCAGCGGGGCGGGGACCAGTCTGGGGCCGAGTCCGGAGGCCGCGGCGCTTTGGGCGCGTCCTTCCCCACACCGAGGCCGGCACGGAACTCCAGGGTCACGGGCCACAGCGGGCGCCGGGCCGGGGGATCGGGCGCGCGGGTCCCCACAGAGGCCGACTCCGGGCACCGGGCCCGCGGCGGGCGGGCGGCCTCCGGGCCCGCAGAACAAAGCCCACACGGCCATCTTGAGACGGTAAACAGACCCCCGGGGCAGGCCACCCCGCCTCCCGCCGCCGCGGCGACCAGCCAGAGGCCGCGCTTACCGTCCTCGAAGTCCATGGCGGAGGCTCGGGGCCGACGGCCTCGGCGGCGCTGGGCTGAGCTGTGACGGGAGGCGAGCACCCGTGACCCGCGGTTACACACAGCCAGTCAACGCGATCAAGAACGGCGCTACCGGCCCAGGAGCCGCAGGCCACACCGAGGCTGGGAGGCGGGGCCGGCCGGCACTGCCAACCGTCGCAGCGCGGCCTGCGATTGGCTGGCGGGGGCTGGTGGGCGGGCCCTCGAGTGGGGGCGGGAAGCAGGTCAGCTGTCACGCTCCCAGGTGCTGACCCTCTCGGAGCGGACGAGGGGTAAGGAAGGTGGAAAAAAAAAGGAGCCCCAGCGACTGGCCGGGGTCGTGGGAAAGAGAGCTGGGTGTTCTGGAAGGTCTGGCTGCGGCCCGCCATGTTTGATTCTGGCAAGAGCGAAAGGATCTGGTTGGAATATCTTCCTCCTGCCCGAACTAATATATTATACCACGTGCCGACATTTTGCTTTTTATTGGCTGGTCATGACTGATCAGAAAATGTTAAAATCCTTATGGAGTTTCTGTCGTGGAGACGCAGAATTCCAGGACGTTTTTAGAACTCTGTGAGCAGAGGAGAACAGATTGCTAAATAGGAAACAATTATGAGTATGATCCAACACAGGCCATGATCAAGTTCTGAGTTTCAAGGTGCAAAATAAAAATGTTGTAAAAGTTAACAGGGAAGATTTGTGGCAGGAGTCATCCAGAACTTGAAGAACAACAACGGGCAAACACACATACATATTAGCATTGTATTATTGTCACTTTGGAAATAGTGTTGGGGACAGTGGGCAAAGTCATTCATCCACAAGGCAATGTGGAAAAAAACAACTGTTAGGTCATTCTAACCCTGGAGCAGCTTGAACTCCAGGTTAGAAAACATTTTTTTCATAGCGCAAATGGTGTCAACAATGAGTTGATCACAGGATAGGAAATCATGAATCAAGCCCTTTGCCCTTCTTTGGGGTCCAAGCAATTGCGGGAACCAAGTTCCGAGAAAGCAGCCCCTAGAAACAGGACTGAAGGAAAAGCTCACAGGTATACTATGTTGCATTACTGTAGCCCCAAATCTGGGCAGGGCACTGTTTCTTCCTCATCACTTTCCTTCTCCACCCTGATTGATTCACCCAGTTCTCCACCCTTTTATTGTTTTCTTCTTTTTTTTTTTTTTTTTTTCCTCCTATACATGTTTTCTATTCACCGGAGTAGAACATGTTGAAAACTGAACTCATAATTTCCTTCCTCAAACCTGTTCATCCTCCTTTATTCTTTCATCTGTGTTTGTGGCGTCATGAGCAACCACCCACTACTAATCCCAGCCAGAAACCTGCAACTCATCCAGGCTACTCCCATTCTCCCATCCTCAATCCGTACTGAAGTCTCTCATCTGCTTATTACCTCCTAAAATGTCTTAAATTTGCCCCCTGCTCTCCAACTCACTGCACTACCTGAGTTAGACTCTCATTATCTCTCTCCCAAACTATTGCCATAGCTTCCTAAATAATTCTCAGGCTCCTCAGGGCCGCTGTGATCTAAAGGCAAATCTGAACATATCATGCGTCTCTATCACGGATTAGGTGAAGGCAAAGCTCCTTAACAGAGCACAACCAGCAGGGTCTAGCCACTGCCTGACCTGCCATCTTCCTACATTTCTCCCTCCTCCTCTCTCCCCTACTCTTTCCCTTTTGATTGGCAATTTTAAGCTACTCGCAGTTCCCAAAACACCCCAATGCTTTTTCATGCCACTGAACTTTTGCTTAGGTTTTTCTCTCTGTTTGGAACACCCCCAGTTAACCCTACTCATCCTCAAAACACAGTTCAGAATTTATTTCCTCTAAAAAACGCTCCCACATTCCACCCCCGCCCCCTAGACCAGTACTTCTCAAATATTAATGAGCATATTATTCACATTCAGTCAGTCTGGGTTGGAGCCGAAGAGTCTGCATTTCTCACAAGTTTCCAAGAGATGTTGCTGCTGGCAGTCAAACTAGACTTGGAATAGCAAGGCCCTGGGCCCTGGGCTCTATTAAAAGCCCCTCCTCTGAGTTCCCTGGACCAACCTCTGCTCCAGCACTATCTTCCTTGCATCAGATACTGTTTGGCTTTATGTCTCTCCACATTAAAAGCCCTTTGAGATTAGACCTAAGTCTTCTTTGTATCCTAAGTGCCAAGCACGTAAGTTTAACAATTAAAACTGAGCTCTCCCTGAGGTTTTTAACTTTTTTTCTTGTTATCAAGGCAAAGGAATGATTTTGTAATCTGAGGTCTTCAGGTCTTGGCATAAGTGAAAGGAAATAAACATTGGGTCACTATTTGTATTTGTGTATCATGTGCACACACGCATATGTACGCGCGCTCACACACATACACACACACACACACACACACACACACACACACCCCTACCTTACTCCCCTGAAAGAGAAAACTGCCAGACAAGGAACTCCTAACTCCAGAAGAAACCTGACCTCAGCACAGACGCCTGGAGAGCCAGAATACATGTGTCTCTTCCCTCCTTCCTTCCTCCTTCCCAAATAGGAAGTGTTCTTGAAGAGGCAGGTGGCAGTACCTGAGACACCACGTAATACTTGAGAGACTATCACATCATCCCCTAATTCACTTATGGAACGAATATTGGATAAGCACCAACTATGTGCCAAACATCCTTTTCTTCATTGTTATCTCTTTCCTGCCCCCCAGGGTCTGTACTTTGCTAGGCTCAGATTTTTACCCTGAGGGGCCAACGTTTTGTACAAAGTCTTATATCATTTCATCCTCCACATATTTCGCAAGAGGTGGAAGGTTGGTAAACACCAGACCGGGAGAGTCTCTTGGAAAATAAAAGAGAACAGGGTTTTTTAAGTGCAGAGATTAAAGGATGTGTGGGCTGAGGCCAAGGAAAGATTGCAGGGAGAAGGAGGAAGTGAGGAGTCATGCCCAAGACCTGATCCTGAGGGAGCTGTCAGAGGAGCCCCACCATCCCACTCCCCAGAACCTGAGAAGAGCTAGGTGAGCAGACTTCCTCAGGACGCAGGGACCTTTGCCCTTCATCTCCTAACCCTCCACCTACATACTTTCTGCCCCAGCAACACAGGACCATCTGCTGTTCCCCGAGCAAGTCATGTAGTTTCACGTTTCTATGCCTTTGCTTATCTTGTTCTCTCTGCTTCTATGATGTTTCCTCCCCTCCTCTGCCATTCTTCAAGGTTCAATATCGACGTTACCTCTTTTTAAACCCCTCCCTAACTCTTAGTCAAAATCCCCTTCCCTCTATGTTACCTTAATAGCAGTTATCACAGTAGAATTTTTGTTATAGTTAGTTACTTCTTTGTCTAGCTACTTTTTCATACTCTTTGGGTATGGAGACCCTTCTTTGCACCCCTTTATAAGGCCTATGTGTAGCACATTGTCACTATATATTAAAGGAGAGGCTCATTAGCCAATTAGCCACTGAAGAAAAGATTCATACAAATTGGATGTCCAGAGCTTCATCCAAAACCACAGCATCCTACAATTTATTTTGGAGAGTAAGTGACAGTGGAGTTACAAAAGGGAGTCCTAATTTCACAATGTTTTCCTAATTAGCTCCAAATAATTCTTCCTCCCTATATTCTTTAGGGAATTCACAAATACTCGCAAAAGTCAAGAACTAAGAATTACTATCTTATAGCAAAGCAGCTAAACTCAATATAAACAAAGTAATTCCTACTGAGGGCTCTGAGGACTTATCAAGGAGATCTGGTTACAGAACCACAACAGTGGAAATCTGCTGGAAGCAACTGGTATGACAGCACTAAATGGATGTGTTTTATACGTATGGGAAGATATCTCTCCCTGATTTTCATATACGACTTCGAAAAGATGCAAGAGTCTCTAAAAGCTAAAAGGAATAGCAATTAAAATAATAAGCAACCGTTATAAAACCCTATATATTAATAAATGTTCCAAAGCACTTTACATGTATTCACTCATTTTATCTGCCCAGTAATTCTATGATGTAGGTACCATTATGGCCACTACTTTAGAAAACTGAGACCCAGAGAGGTGAAGTTGCTTGCCCAAGGTCACACCCCTAAAAGAAGAGTAAAGATGTTTCAAACCCAGGCAGCCAGGTTCCAGAGCCCAAGCTTCGGAAGCGCCTATGCTTGTCTACTGAGTAGCCGTGATATGCTAGGAATTTGGTGGACACTTTACATGCCTTATTTCGAATCCTAACAAAAAAGATAGCCTATATCCTTTTCCAAATAAGACAAATTGAAAAGAAAGTTACTCATCCAAGAACACTTAACGAGTAATTGCTGGTTCTATATTTTTAAAAAAATTTTTTGGAGGTATAGTTGATGTACAATATTATATAAACTGGTTTCATATTCAGGATAAATATTATATAGTCATGCTTGGGTCTACTGGTGTATGGATTCAACCTTGTAGATCCAGCATCATCATCAGGGTCCTCAGGTTAAAAAGGGGGCATGGGAAGGGGTTTGCTAACCTATCATTTGCATAATTGCATATAATGTGGTCAAAGAAACTGCATACCAAAAGAAGTGATCATGAAGGCTTTAGAGATTCCTCACTTTGTTCTATGCTTTAGGCCTTCCTCAGATTAGAAAAACTCCATTAGTTTCATATGCATTTCCTCCCCCCAAAAGGGAGGTAAAATTTTAAATGCAAAAGTGCTTTCAGAACGTAATAATTACCTCCTTTCCTTAGGTACATATTATATAAAGTTCACATTTCTAGAAAATGAGGTTTATTCCCTTATAGGGGCTCAATTAAACCTCTGAATTATTGCCACTCATTTTAGCTATTAATGTGTTATAATCCATCATAAATTTTAATTTCCTAAGTAAATTGAGAGCAAGCTGTCTGTGACATCTGTCAACCCCACTGATGGCCAGAATTGATTTGGTGGATCTGCCCTGCTGGAAAGGTGTCCTCTTTCTTCCTGGCTCTGCCACATGTGTCTGTCCCAAAGCTGCATGCTTCATTGAAGAGGATGATTTTCCTAGATAGAGGAGGACAAGGATCTATAAGGAGTCAGGTTCTTCTGCTGGAATATTCAAGGCATGTTAAGTAGGTTATCCTGCCTGGGATAGATAATGAGCCACCTGAAGGTGGAGATTTCATCTTTATGTCTCCAGCCCCCTAGCACAATACCCCTGGCACATGGTAGACTCTAAAATGTTTGTGGAATAAACAAAAAGGAAACAGACCCACAGTCAGATCCAGTATTAAGATAGATTCAATTCTACATTAAGGCGACACATATTAATAAAAATACAGACATGCAAAATTCAAACTTGCACACATACAATTTAACTCCCTTCTTTAGAGTCCTTACCCAAACACATAGTTTACAAACAGAAAAAAGGCACAGTCCTGGGAGAGCCAGTAGAGGGCACCACACACCAAATATAGTCAAAATTCGGCTGCAGAAATTGAGCACATGTTCTAGATACTGCTGGTCTGAGTGTTCCAAATAGAAACAGGGTAGAGAATATTCCTGTGGGCTGGTGCTCTACAGGTACCTGAATTTCTATTCTGGTTTAATTGTGGATTTAAATTTCCCTGTTTGCCTCATTTCACTAGGTTTCATTTTTAGAGATGACTTCTAAAGGATGAATCAAAGGATGAAAAAGCTTATTATAATGGTATATTTGAAAAGCAGGATATGAAATTGTGTATGGACTCTGACAAGAGCAATGTCAATAATTTTTTTAAAAGACAAAGTATGAAAATAAACTGGAAAGAAAAATCCCAAAACATGAACAGTGATTCTTTGTGTGATGACTTTTTGTATGCACAGAGACATACCTATTTGTTCTCCTATATTCTCCAAATTTCGTGAGCACTTCTATAAAGTATATAGTTTACACAAAACAATTTGTAATATTTATTAATAATTAGTGTTTATAAAAATTTCTCCTTAGCCAAATGTTGTATTTCATTTCCATAGTAGATATAGTTACTGTTAGGGGTAGGGAAAGGAGCAGCTATTTTCCACTTAAGTAAGTGGTCCTCAAGCCTGTCTCTACTCTAGAATCATCTGGGCACTTTTAATAAGTTCCAGTATCTAGGCCTCACTTTGGAGATTCTGATTTAATGATGAATCTAAAACTGTCACCAATGTTGATTTTCAAGACACTCGTAAGAGATGCTATTGGAATAAGTTCCCTTCTGTTTTAGTAACTTGTATTTCTCAAGGATATGTTGAATTTAGAAAAGAAACTTTATAGATTGAGTAACCACACATTAGCGGATCGATCCCTGTGTGTGAAATGGTATAACAACTACACCCTGAATCAGGGTTGGTACAGACACATATACATCTTTCAGCTCTAAAATCTGGCTTGGTTCCAATATTCCCTCTAACTACCCTGCAGCCCTTAGGAGGCAATTAGCTAATGACAGTAAAGGCTTTTAAACTGAAACATGTATAATGCTAAACACAGGAAACACACAAAGGATTTCACTGACTGCCAATATTTCTCAACCAGAGACAGCTGATGCATCTTTCAGCCAGGTTTCCTTTTGCAACTGAAATCTTCCTAATCTTTATTTCTACAGAGTTCTCTTTTTTAAATGCCTTTCCTACAAATCAAAGACCTAAGAAGATTACCCCTTTATTCTCTCAGAAGTAAGGTTCCTGCCTCAACAAAACACCACATAGTAGTATGGTTTGGTGTGAATGATGTTTAGGCAGTTGATGGGTTTGCTTGGATCAGTAAAGGCAAAAGGGGTCATACTGGGTGGTCCAGTATTAGTCCTGACACCACCCTACACATCGTCTTTGGCTTTAAAGCAAATGATTTGTGCACATGGTAATAAATCAAGTAGTATAAAAGAACTTCAGGGAAAAGCTATAGCCTTTCCTCTTTTCCTTGCTTAGTTAGCTCCAATCCCCTCTACAGAGGAAAACTGGTTTTATCTGGAGTGAGATCATTCAGTCTTCACTTCCAGTGCATTCTATATCTCTCTTCTTGGATTACCAACTTCAGTCAATGTCAGTCAATTTCACAGTATGAAAATCAGAATGTATCTCATACTACTCTTCCCTTCCCAATGTTTAACAGCAGTATTTCCTCTATTGGAACTAAACGTTTACATTTTTTTAAAATAAATTTATTTATTTTAGGCTGCGTTGGGTCTTCATTGGTGCATATGGGCTTTCTCTAGTTGCGGCAAGCAGGGGCTACTCTTCATTGCAGCATGCGGGCTTCTCATTGCAGTGGCTTCTCTTGTTGTGGAGCATGGGCTCTAGGCGCGTGGGCTTCAGTAGTTGTGGCACGTGCGTTCAGTAGTTGTGGCTTGCAGACTCTAGAGCACAGGCTCAGTAGTTGTGGCACATGGGTTTAGTTGCTCTGCAGCATGTGGGATCTTCCCGGACCAGGGATCAAACCCGTGTCCCCTGCATTGGCAGGTGGATTCTTAACCACTGCGCCACCAGGGAAGTCCTAAACGTTTACATTTTTAAACAAGGACTCAAATTTCTATTTTTTAATAGTGTATCTATGGATTTCCTCTATAAAATGAAGGTATTGATCCCCCTTCCCATTCCTCCACTTTTCCTTTCCCTTTTTTTTTTTGTCAGCAACATGTAACCACTAACAAAATTGTTAATATTTACATTCAGTACTGCAATCATGAAAAATTCTTTCCTACTTTATCTATAGGTTGACTTTAGAAGTTAATAACCTATATACTTCCTTCCCAAGGGGACAGTATGAAAAGGTGGGAGCAAGGGGAAACTTTACATTGGAGAAACCTGGCAAACATTACCTCAACCAGGTTATCAAGGTCAGAAAGAGTGATAAGTCACGTTGATAGTATGTAGCCTTGATTTGATGTGACAAAAACAGTACTTGACCTTTGTGGTCTTCTCTACAAAACCCGTAACACCAGTCTAATCATAAGAAAAACACCACACAAATCCCAAATAAGGGACATTGTACAAAATACCTGACCAGTACTCCTCAAACTCATTAAGGTCATCAAGAATAAGGAAAGTCTGACAAACTATTACAGCCAAGAGGAGCCTAAGGAGACATGATGACTAAATGTAATGTGGTATCCTGGATGGGATCTTGGAACAGAAGAAGACATTAGATAAAAACTAAAGAAATCTGCATAAAGTATGGATTTTAGTTAATGATAATGGATCAGTACTTGTTCATTAATCATGACAAATGGATGATACTTATATAAGATGTTAATAATAGGGGAACTCTGTAGTGTCTTTATAATTTTTCTATAAATCTAAAACTGTTCTAAAAAATAAAGTTTATTAAAACATAATAAACAATGGAAGCAAGCCAATATACTGCATGTATTTTATTATGATCAATATAAGCATTGTTCAGTGTTATATGCTAGGATGACATTTTCCATGGACCCAATGTTATATCCCCCGGGTCTCTCAAATGCGGCTATTGCTAGCATCAAGGGCAAATGGATCACTTTTTCTTACAGTCTATTAATTGCTTATATTCATGCCTAGTTGTAGTTTACAAGACACACAGTAATCAAACTGGCAAAAATTAAAGACAAAGAAAAATAATTAAAAGCCACAAGGGAAAAACAACAAATAACATGTAAGGGAACTCCCATAAGGTTAACAGCAGATTTCTCAGCAGAAACTCTACAAGCCAGAAGGGAGTGCCATTATATACTTAAAGTGATGAAAGGGAAGAACCTACAACCAAGATTACTCTACCCGGCAAGGATCTCATTCAGATTCGAAGGAGAAATCAAAAGCTTTACAGACAAGCAAAAGCTAAGAGAATTCAGCACCACCAAACCAGCTCTACAACAAATGCTAAAGGAACTTCTCTAAGTGGGAAATACAAGAGAAGAAAAGGACCTACAAAAACAAACCCAAAACAATTTAAAAAATAGTAATAAGATAATCACCTTGCGTGTAAATGGATTAAATGCTCCAACCAAAAGACACAGGCTTGCTGAATGGATATAAAAACAAGACCCATATATATGCTGTCTACAAGAGATTCACTTCAGACCTAGGGACACATATAGACCAAAAGTGAGGGGATGGAAAAAGATATACCATGCAAATGGAAATCAAAAGAAAGTTGGAGTAGCAATACTCATATCAGATAAAATAGACTTTAAAATAAAGAATGTTACAAGGACACTGCACAAGGATTAAAGGATCAATCCTTACATAATGATTAAGAGAAGGACACTACATAATGATCAAGGGATCAATCCAAGAAGAAGATAATAACAATTATAAATATATATGTGCCCAACATAGGAGCATCTCAATACATACGGCAAATGCTAACAGCTATAAAAGAAGAAATCGACAGTAACACAATAATAGTGGGGGACATTAACACCTCACTTACACCAATGGACAGATCATCCAGACAGAAAATTAATAAGGAAACACAAGCTTTAAATGACACAATAGACCAGATAGATTTAATTGATATTTATAGGACATTCCATCCAAAAACAGCAGATTACACTTTCTTCTCAAGTGCACACGGAACACTCTCCAGGATAGATCACATCTTGGGTCACAAATCAAGCCTCGGTAAATTTAAGAAAATTGAAATCATATCAAGCACCTTTTCTGACCACAACGCTATGAGATTAGAAATAAATTACAGGGGGAAAAAATGTAAAAATCACAAACACATGGAGGCTAAACAATACATTACTCAATAACCAAGAGATCACTAAAGAAATCAAAGAGGAAATCAAAAAATACCTAGAGACAAATGACAATGAAAACACGATGGTCCAAAACATATGGGATGCAGCAAAAGCAGTTCTAAGAAGGATGTTTATAGCAATACAATCCTACCTCAAGAAACAAGAAAAATCTCAAATAAATAATCTAACCTTACACCTAAAGGAACTAGAGAAAGAAAAACAAACAAAACCCAAACTTAGCAGAGGAAAGAAATCATAAAGATCAGAGCAGAAATAAATGAAATAGAAACAAAGAAAACAATAGCAAAGATCAATAAAACTAAAAGATGGTTCTTTGAGAAGATAAACAAAATTGATGAACCATTAGCCAGACTCATCAAGAAAAACAGGGAGAGGACTCGAATCAATAAAATTAGAAATGAAAAAGGAGAAGTTACAACAGGACACCACAGAAATACAAAGCATTATAAGAGACAACTACAAGCAACTCTATGCCAATAAAATGCATAACCTGCAAGAAATGAACAAATTCTTAGAATGGTATAACCTTCAAGACTGAACCAGGAAAAAACAGAAAATATGAACAGACCAATCACAAGTAATGAAATTGAAACTGTGATTAAAAATCTTCCAACAAACAAAAGTCCAGGACCAGATGGCTTCATAGATGAATTCTATCAAACATTTAAAAAAGAGCTAACACCTATCCTTCTCAAACTCTTCCAAAAAATTGCAGAGGAAGGAACACTCCCAAACTCATTCTACGAGGCCACCATCACCCTGATAGCAAAACCAAACAAAGATGTCACAAAAAAAGAAAATTACAGACCAATATTACTGTTGAATACAGATGCAAAAATCCTCAACAAAATACTAGCAAACAGAATCCAACAACACACCATGATCAAGTGGGATTTATCCCAGGGATGCAAGGATTCTTCAATATACACAAATCAATCAATGTGATACACCATATTAACAAATGGAAGAATAAAAACCATATGATCATCTCAATAGATGCAGAAAAAGCTTTTGACAAAATTCAACACCCATTTATGATAAAAACTCTCCAGAAAGTGGGCATAGAGGGAACCTACCTCAACAAAATAAAGGTCATATACAACAAACCCACAGCAAACATCATTCTCAATGGTGAAAAACTGAAAGCATTTCCTCTAAGATCAGGAACAAGACAAGGATGTCCACCCTCACCACTATTATTCAACATAGTTTTGGAAGTCCTAGCCATGGCAATCAGAGAAGAAAAAGAAATAAAAGGAATACAAATTGGAAAAGAAGAAGTAAAACTGTCACTGTTTGCAGATGACATGATACTATACATAGAGAATCCTAAAGATGCCACCAGAAAACTACTAGAGCGAATCAATGAATTTGGTAAAGTTGCAGGATACAAAATTAATGCACAGAAATCTCTGGCATTCCGATACACTAACAACAAAAAATCTGAAAGAGAAATTAAGGAAACACTCCCATTCACCACTGCAACAAAAAGAATAAAATACCTAGGAATAAACCTACCTAAGGAGGTAAAAGACCTGTACTCAGGAAACTATAAGACACTGATGAAAGAAATCAAAGATGACACAAACAGATGGAGAGACATACCATGTACTTGGATTGGAAGAATCAATATTGTGAAAATGACTATACTACCCAAAGCAATCTACAGATTCAGTGCAATCCCTATCAAATTACCAATGGCATTTTTTACAGAACAAGAACAAAAAATCTCCAGTTTTGTATGGAGACACAAAAGACCCCAAATAGCCAAAGCAATCTGGAGGGGAAAAAACAGAGCTGAAGGAATCAGACTCCCTGACTTCAGACTATACTACATAGCTACAGTAATCAAGACAGCATGGTACTGGCACAAAAACAGAAACATAGATCAATGGAACAGGATAGAAAGCCCAGAGATAAACCCATGCACATATGGTCAACTAATCTATGACAAAGGAGACCAGAATATACAATGAAGCAAAGACAGCCTCTTCAATAAGTGGTGCTGGGAAAACTGGACAGCTACATGTAAAAGAATGAAATTAGAACACTCCCTAACACCATACACAAAAATAAACTCAAAATGGATTAAAGACCTAAATTTAAGACCAGACACTATAAAACTCTTAGAGAAAAACACAGGAAGAACACTCTTTGACATAAATCACACCAAGATCTTTTATGACTCACCTCCTAGAGTAATGGAAATAAAAACAAAAATAAACAAATGGGACCTAATGAAACGTAAAAGCTTTTGCACAGCAAAGGAAACTATAAACAAGACGAAAAGACTTTCTCCCATTTCTCTCAGAATGGGAGAAAATATTTGCCAACGAATCAATGGACAGAGGATTAATCTCCCAAATATATAAACAGCTCATGCAGCTCAATATTAAAAAAACAAACAACCCAATTCAAAAATGGGCAGAAGACCTAAATAGACATTTCTCCAAAGGAGACATACAGATGACCAAGAGGCACATGAAAAGATGCTCAACATCACTAATTATTAGAGAAATGCAAATCAAAACTACAATGAGGTATCACCTCACACCAGTTAGAATGGGCATCATCAGAAAATCTACAAACAACAAATGCTGGAGAGGGTGTGGAGAAAAGGGAATCCTCTTGCACTGTTGGTGGGAATGTAAATTGATACAGCCACTATGGAGAACAGTATGGAGGTTCCTTAAAAAACTGAAAATAGAATTACCATATGACCCAGCAGTCTCACTACTGGGCATATACCCAGAGAAAATCATAATTCAAAGAGACACATGCACCCCAATGTTCATTGCAGCACTACTTACAGTAGCCAGGTCATGGAAGCAACCTACAAGCCCATCGACAGAGGAATGGATAAAGAAGATGTGGTACATATATACCATGGAATATTACTCAGCCATAAAAAGGAACGAAATTGGGTCATTTGTAGAGACGTGGATGGACCTAGAGACTGTCATACAGAGTGAAGTAAGTCAGAAAGAGAAAAACAAATATCGTATATTAACGCATATATGTGGAACCTAGAAAAATGGTACAGATGAACCTGTTTGCAGAACAGAAATTGAGACACAGATGTAGAGAACAAACATATGGACACCAAGGGGGGAAAGCAGGGTGGGGGTGTTGGTGTGATGAATTGGGAGATTGGAATTGACATGTATACACTAATATGTATAAAATAGATAACTAATAAGAACCTCATGTATTAAAAATAAATTAAATTTTTTTAAAAGATGCAGATCTGAGGAAAAATGAATTTTATTTTGGATCCATGACATTATGGGGAATAGGCCAGTTAAATGCAGAACTGAAACTTGACAAAAGTTTTAGAGTAATTTAGCTAGAGGGGACTGCTGAGATTAGCAAAGCAAATGAGGTTTCTCAAGAGAGATGAAGGGCCTATTCTCCCACTGTTATTGAGAGCAGAAACTAAAACTAAGATCTTCTTTGTATAATAAAAGTGTCATTTCAAAATTAAGTGACAGATCGTGTTTGAGGGTCTAGAGTGGAATCACAAACAAGCTACTCAAAAGCTAATTTACTTGTAGAGACTGGTCTCTTTGGACCTTCAATAAACTTTGGGCTGTTTTAAACTTACTCAAAGTCATTGTCAACCTTAAACAATCAAAATCTACATACAAATTCTTACTCTTTAATCCTCTTGCAAACCAGGCAGATTTGTCAACCTCAGCCAACAGGCACACTCCGGTGGAGCTGGGCACCTGTTGCTGCCTTTAAATGACTCCAGTTTACTGCCGCATTTGAGTGTTTCAGCTGTGTGATCCACCTCGCCCCTGTAGGTATTTGAGTTTGCAGTTCTTGGTCTAGTGGTACTATGTCAGCTTTAGTGACAATAATAACAACACAAACAGTAACAATGAGCAGCACTTAGTGCCAGGCCCTGTTCTAAGCATGCCACAGAGATCATTCACTATTTGAGGGAGTTACAGAAAAAAAAAAAACAACTTGGCACTAATATGCTATCACCATCCCTCTGAATCCCTCATTGAGAATGAGCCGCCCCTCAGTAGGAGCCAGCTCTGTGATGCACTGTGACCTCACTCTGCATGCCTCCTTTGATTCTCATTAATTTATCTGAAAATGAAGGACAGCTGTGACTCAGCAAAATTTCTTATTTATGAGGGACAGCCCTCATCTCCCATGTCAACTTCTCTCTTTCCTTCCAGATTCTTGTCTTTTGAGCTATACCTTGACAGAGAGATAAAAGGTTAATACTAGAATCTTCCAATTTTTTACTTAAGAATATTGGCAGGGGCTTCCCTGGTGGCGCAGTGGTTGAGAATCTGCCTGCTAATGCAGGGACACGGGTTCGAGCCCTGGTCTGGGAAGATCCCACATGCCGCGGAGCAACTGGGCCCGTGAGCCACAACTACTGAGCCTGCGCGTCTGGAGCCTGTGCTCCGCAACAAGAGAGGCCGCGATAGTGAGAGGCCCACGCACCGCGATGAAGAGTGGCCCCCGCTTGCCACAACTAGAGAAAGCCCTCAGACAGAAACGAAGACCAACACAGCCAAAAATAAATAAATTAATTAAAAAAAAAAAAAGAATATTAACAAATGTGAGTTCAAAAATTACGTTTCTACATTGAAAAAAATATTTTTGAGGCTGAAATGAAATATTTGAAAATCTCAAAGCAGTTTACCCTCAAAACCAATGAATACCTAAATAAGGATGGTGAGACAGTTTTATAAAAGCTATTTAAAAATAAAGACTGTATGGTTGAGATACAATAGCTGGTTATTATAGACCTATTAATAGCATGGAACATTAATGTTCCATGTGTTAAATATTGGTGTTAAAAGTATTGGGGGACATGTTGGGGAATCAGAACATAGATTGCTCAGTAAATAATCTTAGGGTGCAACAATTTAGATGCATTGTTAAGTTAATGTTATTGATGACATACAATACATCTCTTTTAATGCGCCAAAGGAAACTCACAGAATGAGTGAAGTGTGTGTGGTAGTCAAAGCATACAGGCAATATCATCTGGGGTTTGGATCTGCGCTCTGCAGTAAGTTGAATGAACTTGTACCGTTTCTTTATCCATAATGTGGGGATAACAATGGTGACCAATTCACAGGGTAATGGTTGTGAGGATTAAATGAAATAAGCCATTTAGCACAGTACCTGACATAGTAAGCGCTCAATAGATGTTTTTATTATTACTCTTGACAGACTTTTGTAGATTACTCATTTAGGGAAAAAAATCATTCTGATATAAATGTTCATCAGAGATCTGATGTATTCCTTTTTCCCTGCATTTCCCAAGTCACATTTAAAAAAAAAAAACAGAGTTTAAGATGGCATTTAAATTTCAGAGTCACTGCATGAGGGCACATAAATATAGCAAATTCTGTTACCCAAGGCAATAAGAAAACGGGGTGTTTTGATTAATACAATACTCTAATCAACACACAGTTAACAATTTCCAAGGAATTGAAATATTGTATGCACTCAATACAAAACCTACACTAACCACCATTTAATTTCTCTCTCTCTCTTTCTTTCTCTCTCTTTAGATGTTTAAAAAAAAATAATTCATGAACTTTATTTATAGTTAAAAACTTTTGCTCTTTGGAAAACACCATTAAGAAAATAAAAAGGCAAACCACAGACTGGGAGAAGACATTTGCAAAGCACACATCTGACAAAGGACTTGTATCTAGAATATATAAATAACTCTTACAATGCAATAGTAAGAACACAACCTAATTATTTTAAATGGGCAACATATTTCAAAAGTTGCATCATAAAATAAGATCTACAAATGACTAAAAGCCCATGAAAAGACACTCAACACCATTAGTCACCAGGGAAATGCAAATCAAGGCCACAATGATATACTATTACGCCTCCAGTAGAATGGCTAAAATTAGAAAGTATTGGCAAAAATATAGGTAGCTGGAACTCTACCATACTGCTGGTAGGAATGTAAAATGCTATAATGACTTTTGAAAACATTTTGCAGTTTCTTATGAAGTTCACGCTCCAGAAAAATGAAAACATATGTATACACTAGGACTTCTACATGAATGTTCATAGTAACTTTATTCATAACATCCAACAATTGGAAGCACTTATTCATCAACAAATGAATGGATAAGCAGAATGTGGTATATCCATACAATGAAATACTACTCAGCAATATAAAGAAAGAACTTGTGATGCAGGCAACTACATGGATGAATCTCAAGAACATTATGCTACATTAAAGAAGCCAGACTCAAAAAAGTACATAGTATATAATTCCACTTCCATAAAATTCTATAAAATATAACCTAATCTATAGCAACAGAAAGCAGAACAACAATTGCCTGTAGCCAGGGTTGGGGTGGAACGTGAGAAAGTTTTTTGAGGTGATGAAAATGTTCTATAGCTTGATTGTGGTATTGGTTACATGGGTGGATGCTTTTGTCAAAATTCATTGAATTGTACACTTTTAATGAGTTCAGTTTATCGTATACAAATTATATTTCAAAGTTAATTTTAAAAAGAGCAATAATACAGTTTATCTTTAAAAAATATTCAGAGAACTGCTAAGATGTCATTGCAGAATTAATTATAATTGCAAAGAATAGGAAGAAACTAAACATTAATCAACAGATATTTAGTAAAATCAGTTATAATGAAACTATACTATAAGACACTGTGCAACCATTTAAAAAGTTGAGGTAGTGCTATTTTTTTTTATAAATTTATTTATTTTATTTTATTTATTTTTGGCTGTGTTGGGTCTTCATTGCTGTGCACGGGCTTTCTCTAGTTGCGGTGAGCAGGGGCTACTCTTCATTGCGGTGCGCGGGCTTCTCATTGCGGTGGCTTCTCTTGTTGCGGAGCACGGGCTCTAGGCGCGCGGGCTTCAGTAGTTGCAGCACGCTGGCTCAGTAGTTGTGGCGCATGGGCTTAGTTGCTCCACAGCATGTGGGATCTTCCTGGACCAGGGCTCGAACCCGTGTTCCCTGCATTGGCAGGCAGATTCTTAAACACTGTGCCACTAGGGAAGCCCAGTGCTATACTTTTGATATGGATGTTTATGACATATAAAGTGAAAAGGTAGGTTACTTAATGGTATGCACAGTATGATCTAATTTACATAAATATATTCTATATACATGTGTATATTTATATGCATGAAAATTTCCTAGGGATCTACACTAGACTACTGAGTGTTTAAGTAGGGGGGTAACTGTGGGGTGAGACATTTACAAAGGGATTTTCCACTTCCCCATTTTTCAGTGTTGAATCTTTATAGTAAGCTAGTTTTACATGTATAATCAGCAGAAACAATAGTGATACTTCCACTAGGAAAAGCAAAAGGTATTTGGAGATGGTCTGGAACCTTCCAGGCATCTTTATGAACACCAATCATTTTGTCCTCTCCAAGTAAGGAAATGCTGGCTAATGGGGATTTCTAGTTAACTGGATACCAATAAGCATGGGTTTTCTATATGTTAGGAAGGAAAACATTCTGCTCTGTTCTTCTACCAATAAGCTAAAGAAAACATGTCACTGAATTTGTGGAAGGGAAAATATGATGCCCAAACTTGGCAAAGTAGGAAGTTTCCATCCTAATCACTTTCCCTATCTCTCCAAAAGAATCAGTCAGTATCTTTTAGTCGGGGCACCAAACTCTGAGAGCATCTGCCTCTGCCACCCTTCATGATGACTTGCTCTGAGAGTAAAACTGATAAAGATCAGAGCACTGCGGCACAGCTCTCCCTTCAGATCCTTGGACTCTTCTTGAGGAAATGAACATTTTGACAACCCCAAATGCTCAGACAAAACATCCAAGATTCCCCTTACATAACAAACAATTTCAGGGCAATCCCGGAAAGGACAGCTCAGTGTAGCATTGTTCTCAGAAGAGACTTTCAAGACCCAGCAGTCTTCATGTGTCTTCTCAGCTCTGCAATTAAATATACTCTTACCGCTCCCCATAGTTCCCCAAGTCTAGACACCGTAATTATCATGACAGTTTCTCCAATGTCCTAATTAACAGAGAATGAAAAGCCCTGGAAGAAGAAAGCCAGGACCCCAGGACTTCGATTCAGCGGTTGCATCCCCCGTGCCAATGAGAGAAGTAGCCAAATAGAGAGCAGAATGATTCATCTCTTTCTTCTCTTCCCCACCTCCCCTTGATTGCCCTTCTTGTATTCTTCTCGAAAGAACATATCAAAACTTTGCTTCTACTTTTCCTGCTCCCCTGCATAATCTTCCTTCCCCATGTGGCTTTGCACATACTGCAGAATTCTGCTGGATCAAGACATTCCACTTTGCAGTGTGTTTTGGAAAACTCTGTCTTTATGAATATCTTATAAATTTTTTCAGTATGCTTCAGGCCATGTTTTCTTGACAACCTACATGTGAGCAACCTGAGCCTACTCAAATAGGGCCCCCCCGTGTCTGCTCTGGAACAGAAAGCCTGGGAAAGAGGTAGCCCTGCAGCCGCTTTTCCTCTCTCCTCCTGTGTTCTAAGGGGGCACCTGGTGAGCTCAACAGCAAACCATGGCCCTTGGCCCAGTGCCCCGCCCTCATTCAGCTACCTCTGCAGCACGTCAGGGAGTTCCAGGGGTGCCCACAGGCAGCTCTGCCCAAGGTCGGGGCCACATTTCACACAAAGGGCCTGATATTTACCCGCAGCTACAGGATGTTTAGTTATGAGCTGAAATTCCCCAGCAGTTCAGTTCTGTGGGCTGAACTGCCCAGCCCTTCTAGGGAACTCATACCCAATATCTCATTACTTCTGCCTCCTCACTGCCACCTCTCTTTCAACTCTGACTTTTTAAAAAATTTCCTGTCTAATTTTCTCTTTGAATTTTAAAGAAATGTGAAGAGGTTAGTGGTGAATAGGGGGCCACCAGTAGAGGGGAGGAGAGGCTCTGAACAGATAGAAGAGGAGGGTTCCTCTGCTCTCTGTTCCTCATTTTACACACACACACACACACACTCACACACCAAGCACCCAGAGCCTTGGGAGACCCTGAGGGTAGGACTCCTGGCTAACCACCCTGGACACCCCTTCACTGAGGGGAGCAGGAGATTCCTGTCCCCCAGCACTCCCCACCTGTTACTTGTTCCCTGTCACTGTTCTCTTTTTAGATGAACAGCTAGCCTTTCTGAGAAGCCAAATGGGTCAAAATGGCTTGAGGTTATCCCTTTCTCATAATAATATCATTAGTATAATATTTAACAGTTTACAAAGCCCTTTCACCTATACGTTATCCTAGTTGAGTCTCACCACAACCCTGTGAGATAAGTTTCATTATTATCCTTCTATTGATAGATAAGGAAATCTGAGTGCTGCTGGTCAAGCAAAGTACAATGTGATGGCATTGGACTCAGTCTAAATTCAAGTCCCAGAGACTGTGTAACCTAACACTGCTTTTAGTATAAACTACCCTGTCCATAGCCCCGCGGATCAGGAAAGTTGTGTAAGGCTGGTGACTGTGCATCAGTGACCACTGGGTGGATTGAGAGCACCTGGCCTGAGGCAGCCTGTCCACGAGCTGCCTAATGGCTCGTGACGATGCCTTTGGCAAAGAACTCTACCCAAAGGGGCCATGTCAATGAGCAAAGTCATTTGGACTAGCTCTTTCTGGCATTTGGATTGAGGAACTGGCCTGTTAATAAAGAGAGGAAAATCGAGCAGACATGTTTTGGAAGAAAGGCAGAGAAATCATGAGAGAGGGATAGTACAGACCACGAGAGAGACAAAAAGAACAGCCAGTTCCTGCAGCTGCCTCGACCCCTGATCAGCTTTCTGGTCCCAGTTTCACATACGCGATAAATCCTCTCTTTCCAAGTTGGCATCTGTGTTTCTCTGCTCCTTGAAACCAAGAGAGTCTTTCCAATTTGCACCCTGCACTGATCTTTGCTGACTTATCCCAAAGCAGTGGCCCCTGTCACGTATCCAAAAGGAGGAGAGGTGGGGCATGCAGGTCTCTCAAATCCCACTATAGAAGGTGGCTGTTCTTATTTCCAGGTTTTCTGCTGATCTCCTTTCCCCTCTGCTCACAAGTCCAGGATCCGGCCAAGCCAATAAACTCAGTTCATTGCAGTCTCTCCAGTCCAGCTGGTGAAGCAGACGACATGCACCACACACCCCTGAATGCAGACTAGTATGGTTCTTTGAAGATCAACTTTACAAAGATCAACATTGCTAAATCAGAGAAAGTAATCTATGATAAGGTCAATATGTAGCTTTGATTCACAGACTCTGGGATTGTGTTCCAGGGGGCAAATAAAAGGGCAGATTTTTTCAGTAAGAAAATACTTTTGAAATTATACTGCAGAGGAATGTGATCGCCTTAGAGAATCTGTTTTGTAGATACCTCCCTGTAACTAAAAGACATAATATTTGGACAAAGGGAGATATCTGGAGGGACTTTCTATCTTAAGGAAAGACTTTCCTCAGGAGGATATATTTCCCACTCATCAAGATTTTACAAAAGGGAGTATAATCTGACACACTACCTAAAACTTATTTTTGTACTCTTGCCTTTTTTTCCTCTTCAGTTTTTTGTTTGTTTGTTTCTCCTTCAGCTCTAATTTTTTTAAAGTTAATCTGCGTCATTTACTTGTGTTCAGACTTTGGGGCGGAGCCACTCCCTGAATACTTTTTACCTGTTTTAACCTGAAGCACTAGAACACGAGAGCCCCAGCTGTTTAAATCAAGGCACTTAAAAAAGCAGCTGGCTCTGCAACCCCAAGTTGTAGTCTAAACAAATATGATTCAGCTTGAATCACAACTTAAACACATCACAGGCATGTGGTTAGCAGCAAATAAATATAACGGGGTGGAGGGAACACTTAAAACACCTTAGTGTGAGAGATTGCCTAGCCTCTCAGAACAGTTAAGTCAGAGCACAAGCAGGGCCGACACGGCAGCTTGACATGAGCCGTGAGAGGAACAGGCCCTTTCTTTACAATTCTGCATCCCTAGCCAGTGACTTTCCTCCCCGTGCTCACAAGATTGCTGCTGTGGGGCTTCCCTGGTGGCACAGTGGTTGAGAGTCTGCCTGCCAATGCAGGGGACACGGGTTCGAGCCCTGGTCTGGGAAGATCCCACATGCCGCGGAGCAACTGGGCCCGTGAGCCACAACTACTGAGCCTGCGCGTCTGGAGCCTGTGCTCCGCAACAAGAGAGGCCGCGATAGTGAGAGGCCCGCGCACAGCGATGAAGAGTGGCCCCCGCTTGCCACAACTAGAGAAAGCCCTCGCACAGAAACGAAGACCCGACACAGCCAAAAATAAATAAATAAATTAATTAATTAAAAAAAAAAAAAAAGATTGCTGCCGTGCTTACAGTTCATTAGTTTTGATTCAAGGCAAGAAGGAGGAAGAGGTCAGGTGTGGGGAAAGGGGAAAAAATAACCTGTCCCTTTAAAAATGTTCTTCTGGAAGCCCACCCAGTATTGTCTGCTTATTGGCGAGAACTGGGCCACACAACAAACCATTCCTGCAAGGGAGTCTGGGTAAATACATATCATGGTTTTCTGGCTTGTATAGTAGAGGGCAATAAGGAAAAAGGCTTTTGGTAAGCCAGCTCCCAGTGTCTGCCACAGACGGAGTAGCAGGGGAGAGGAAGTGCCCTAAAGTCACCCACTGAGATGGGAAGCTTCCAGGCTTATCCCCTCTGACGTAAATGTCCCATTCTAGACAAGACAGTGTGGAAATGGCTCTTCAGTTAGTGCCCAGTGTTCTAGCTGAACAATTTGTTTATGACCAGAGAAAATATGCCTTCAGAGAAAGAATCTACAGGGAGGAAGGCATTATCCGAACTGGAGATGGCCTGACTGAAGAGAGCTTTGCATACCTCTGCTTAGTTGACTGCTACCTGATTCTTCAAGCCTCAATAAGTATAGCAATTCCTCCAGAGGCTTACCCTAATTTCTTATACTAAATCATATGCTTTTGCTAAATGCTCCCAGGTAACCTTGAAGTTATCTCTCATAATATCTCTCTCATTTGTAAGGCTTTTTTGATGCCTTCTTTTCCCACTAGACATGGAAGTGCTAAGAGGATAAAGTCCATATCCATCATGTTTACTGATATTTCCCAAGCACTTAGCACAATGTCTGGCATATAACAAGTGCTCAGTAATATTTTAGTGAATGGCATTAAACTGATCTGGCTCTCCTACAAATATGTTATGCTCCTTCATAAGTTAACATATTTATAATTTATATAGTTATTTGTGTGGTTATCTGTTTAAAATTTGTTTTCCCCACTAAACTATTAGCCCTATGAGAGCAGGGAGTGAGTCAGTTTGGTTCGCTGACATATCTCCAGCATCTTTTATTCTGCCTGATACATAGGTATGGGTTTGGATGTTCAGTAAACACTTGTTGAATGAACGGTTACTTTAGTTAAGATATGTAACCTTTCTGACCCTCAGTTTCCTAATCTGTAATGATAACCCCCATAAGTTACCATGATGATTAAATGCCTAGCATCTGTAGAACTCAAAAGTAATCATTCCTTTCCTCCCCATTTTGAACCCATAGACTGAATCTCTGGGATTTGCCGTAAGGATGAAAAGGAGAACAGGGAATTCGAGGAACTTATCTGGGATTTGGACACAGGAACTTTAGTCTGCAAAAGGTCAGTGACAGAAATAAGGAGGTGTATTTGTTTGCTAGGGCTGCCTACCACAGACTGGATGGCTTAAAGGCAGAAATTAATTTTCTCACGGTTCTAGAGGTTAGAATTCCAAGATCAAGGTGTCAGCAGCATTGGTTTCTTCTGCGGCTTCTCTCCTTGGCTTGTCGATGGCTCTCTTCTCTCTATGTCTTCACATGGTCTTCTCTCTGTGCATGTCTGTGACCTAACCTCCTCTTCTTATAAGGACACAAATTGTATTGGATTAGGGCCCACCCCAATGACCTCATTTAACCCTAATTACCACTTTGAAGACCCTATCTACAAATACATTCACATTCTGAGGTACTAGGGGTTTGGGCTTCAACACATGTATTTTGGGAGGACACAATTAGCCCATAACAGGGGACACTGGAAAACCTGCTACCACTCTCCTCTCAATTCAAAAAATACCTTATGTACAATCCTCTGGTAGAGGTTAATAAGCTTTAAAATGCAGGCAGCCTGCTAAAAGGATGGTCTGTTGATCATTCACAGCTTAATATGAATTGCTTCATTAAGTGGAATGGTTTCCTACTAACTGTATGAAATCAGTGACACAGGTGAGAGAGGAGGTGCCAGAAATGAGAAATAAGTAATTTTGGCTCACAAGTCTCTACTGGGAAGGGCAGACCTGGGTGGAAAAGGTAGAGCTGGGTAGTCCTAGGAATAGTGATAAATAAAATTTATTAGACATCTACCATGTGTCATGCTAAGAATTAGTGACATTAGCCAATTTCTTCTATTTATTCCTGACATTAACTCTATGAAGCAGATAGATTATTATCATCATCACTTGACAGTGAAGGAAGTTTAGACATAGAATGGTTAGGTCAGAACAGGGATCTGAATCAAAGTCTGACTGAGGTCAAAACCAACACTTCTACCTTTAGACTGTCTGGGGACAGTTTTCAACATGAGAACATAGGGAACATGAGAATAGGAGTGTCAAGAAGAGGTGGTGGGAGGACAGCAAAAACAAAGTTCTCCTGCCCTACAATTTTCCAGAAATAAAAATTATAATTGTGTGCATCAATTTGGACTTTGTACTGGAGGCCGCCAAGGCTAGGAATATAGATTTCAAATGCCCTGTGACTTACCTCCCCACCTGACACACTACCCAGGTTCACAGGTGCAACTCTTATCTATGCAGGAAGGGCTGGACTCGGCCCTGGGCGTTCCCCATTTTGGACAGCCTGTGGAAACGGATCCTATTCTTAAACTACTCCATGAGTCAGGCCTTCTCTAGGGCGATGGTTCTCCGCTCCATCAGACCCAATACTCCTTTCCTACAACAAATATTTTGTAACATGTCCTTTGCGAACATGCAATTAAATTCTTACATACTAAAACCCACCTACACATAATTTCAGGAAAAAAAAACAAACACTATCTAGGGTGACCAAGAGCCTGGTTTATCTGGGCCTGGGGTTTTCTGGGACACTAAGCCTTTTAGATTTTCAGCACTAAGCCTTGGTTATCATATATAGGAAAAATAAAAGGTGAGGAATTAAAAATAAATTAACATGCATTAGAAGACTTTGCTTAGACCATGTTACATTAGAAGACGCATTGAAGTAGTCAGTTGCTTCTACTTACAATGAATGAGTTAAGAAACAAGAGAATGCATTTTATATATCTCTGCTAGCTTAGAGATTCTGGATCTTACATCTATTGAAAACAATGTCAAATCTCCTGTTATATATTTGCACATGACAGCTACAAAGGCAGACTGATACAGTTGTGTCATTCCGGTGACTCAGATACCATGAGCAGCAAGCAGTGCAGTAGGTACTGTGATTTTCTGAAACGACGAACATTTCTTGATAAAATTCCAAATAAAACAGAATATGATATTCCCTCCATTTAGTTGGTGATTGCATTTCTAATTGCTTCTCCCACACCAACCAATTCTCTGACACCACCAGGGTACCCTGAAATTCAGTTCAATTCTGACACTAACGGAAGTCAGCACAGACCCCACAGGTTAAGGGCTCAGTCTCACAACCCTGCCCTGCCCCCGACTTGAGATGCCAATTGAAAGCAGTAGGTCCCAAGGTTACCCATACTTCTGTGTGACTTGGCTACAAATCAGAGGTTCTAAGGGCCCGCTCTTTGGACTAGATCATCTGCTAGAACACTTCACAGAACTTAGGGAAACACTTACTTATGTTTACTGGTTTACTTTATAATAAAGGATATGATAAAAGATATTGTTGAACAGCCAGATGAAGAGATACATAGGGCAAGGTATGTGGGAAGGGGTGGGGAGTTTCCATGCACTCTCGGGGTATGCCATTCTACATGGCCCCTCTACATGTTTACCAACCTGAAAGTTCTCCAAACCCTGTACTTTGGGGATTTTTATGGAAGTTTCATCACATGTGTCTCATCAGTCATTAACTCAATCCCCACTCCTTTCCCCTTCCCAAAGGATGGGTGATGTGGTGAAAGTTCTAAGCCTCTAATCATGGCTTCTTCTTTCTGGTGACCAGCCGCTATCCTGAAGCAATCCAGAAGCCCACCAAGAGTCACCTCATTAGAACAAAGGACACTCCTATCACCTGGGAAATCCCAAGGGATTTGAGAGCTCTCTGTCAGGAATCAGGGTCAAAGACCAAATATTAGAACCAAGGAGGCTCCTAGTGCTTTTATCACTTAGGAAATTACAAGGGTTATAGGAGCTCTGTCCCAGGAACTGGGAGCTGAGACCAATATATTTTCTATTATTTCACAGCTTCCTATGTGTATGTAAATAGAATTAGGTATTAGGTTTGGAGGTTGTAAACAGTTTTTCACCTACATGGGATTTTTGAGAATCACCCATGATGAAGGACGATTCTTTGTTGTGTGAGCCATCTCGCTTATTGAAGCATGTCTCTCCTCCCTGGTCCCTGCCCACTAAATACTAGTAGAGCACAGTCACAGATTTCCAAATAGCCCTAATTGAGACCCACTTCTCTAGGGCGCCATTATACAGGTGAGGGAACACCAAGTGCTAATAGAACTGATGACTTACATGTACAGTGGAGATAATATCTACCTTGCAGGGTATTGTAATTATTAAAATGAGATAATATATGGAAATACCTAACAAGGCCCATAGTAACCAAATCAATGAATGGTAATATCCCAACTTTATTCTAGTGCTTGTACATTCCAAACCTACCCCATTCTGGGAGCTGTCGACTTTCTTCTCTGCCTGGAATGATCTTTCCCAGTCTGGTTCCTTATCATTCAAGTCTTAGCTCAGAAGGTCCCTTATCAGAGAAGACTTTCATCACCATCAGTCTACAGTAACAGATACTGTCCCTTCTTGTACCCTGTCATGGGTGTCATGTCACATGACCTTGTTTGTTTCATTCACAGTGATGGTCACAATCTGAAATTACCACTTTCACTTGTTTACCTGTTTATTGTCACTTTCTTGCCATTGGAATGTAAATTTGGTTAGACCAGGGACCTTGTCTGTCTCACTCACTGCTCTGTCACCAACATCTAGAGGAGGGCCAGGCACAGAACAAAGCCCTCAGTAAATACTGACTGAAGGAGTGACCAGTGTAATTGATAAACCAATACAGGTTGAAACTGATCTAGTTGAAAAGACCTTAGAACTAGAAGGTCGCCTGTGAGATCTTTGGTTTAGCCTCTGGAATCTCCCCTTGTCACAGATAAGGCAAGGGAAGGAGAGCCCTTCGTAGCATGAACAAGTTAAGACCTGACCACCTCAAATCAACCCCTGGGCAGCTGAGCGTAAGAGGTATGGAAAACAACTGCTCACGTATTTAGTCTCGAATACCCAGGAACACGACGTCTTCTCTTTCCTTACAGGGATCTGAGCAATTAATTTACAGAGAAGTGAAACAGGAGTAGAGCTGGAGCCAGGGCTAAGAATTTGGTACCTAGTTCATGGTAGTGCAAAAAAAAAAAAAAAAAAAAAGTGTTAAAAGGCTGCTAGGAAAAGGCAGAGGCTGGAAATGCCCATCGAGAGGACCAATCTAATCTCTAAGCCTGCCTTGAAGCCAGAGCTGTGCAGGCCTCATTTGTCTACCATTAACTTTGATAAGCCCCTGGAGAACTGAAATTTATTAACAAATACATATTGGGCACTTTCTATATGCAAATCAAAAAATGGAAATTAACCATTTCCAGCTGCTCTCACTCCTGGATTTACCCTGAGGAGCTTGGAGGGGCCTGTTTGTTCGTGATGATAAGATCTCTGGATCTTTGCAGATTCTGGCCTACCAAAAGGCTACTTCTGGTAGAGAAAAGCCCAACCAAACAGGCTGCAGGATGTCTTAATCCTCTCCAACTCTGTTTTTATTTTTTTCCCTTAAGGATTTAGTTGTAGGGAATATCACTGTGGGAAAAGGCACAGGAAAGAGCAATAAGTTTTGAGTCAGAGGGGCACAGATTTGAAATCTATCCACCAATGATTATTAACTAAAACCTTAGACTATTTCCATAACCTGCCTGTGTTCACTTGTCCATTTTTAACGTAGAGTTAATAATACTTCTGCTAGAGGGTTCAAATAAGGACTACATAAAATTGCAACGTATATAAAATGCTTAGCGTACTTTTCAGGGACTGTATGCCAAGGATTTATTTCCTCACCATTTAGTGGGAGGGTGACAATTACCTCTAAGTGGGGGAACATGATTAAGGAAAGCTTCCCACAGCTCAGGTTCCTGAAGAAAATAGAAAAGCAAAGACAAGGGGGAGGATGCAAAAAGTGACGAATATAGGAAGAGGTCACAGTTGAGTTATCAAGTACGCTAAAATTACCTTGGTTCATAATCAGTAATAGGAGGCCCCAGTACAGCTTAGTGACTCTGCTTGGGTTTTATATTAAGAAAACCTGGCCTCCTGTCCCAGCTCCGCTGCTTGCTGGGGAGCTGGGGCAAGTCGCCTCCCTTCTCAGTTCTTATAGGGAAAATGTGGTTAATAATACCTGCCTTATTTATTGTGAAAATGTACTGACATGTAAGATGTAAGAGTCCCAGCAAGACTCTTATACATAGTAGATCTTCTCAACCAGTTGAGGGAAGCTGAGCCAGCATCTGACAAGCAGGACTGATGGACATGAACTTCAGTTACTTAGCATTTCAGTCAGCATAGGTTAGATTACTCTGTGTTACAAATAACTCTATATTTTCAGTGACTTAAATTTGAAGACTTATTTCTTGTTCACCCTACGCTCTATCATAATAGGCCAGAAGCTCTATTCCACACCATTGTCATCTTCATTCCAGGCCCCAGGACAACAGAGCAGCACCAGCAGGAACATTGCTGGTTGCCATGACAGGAAAAAAGATAAGATGGCGAAGCATCCTGTATTTCAAAGCTTCCACTCGCATTATTGCCCAAAGCAAGTCACATGGTGATACCTTCAAGTGGGTGGGAAAGTACAACCCACCATTTGTCAGGAAGGAAAGAGAAGAAGAATATTTGTGAACAGCCCTAATGACTACCATAGTTAGAGAGCAAAAACTTCAGGAAGATTTAATTATTTCTTTTCCCGAAGAAAGACTTGCCACGGATTAGCTTGTTGAAAATTGACACGTTACCAAAGATACGTTTTTCTTTTCTTGACGAAAATATATTACTAGCAAATAGTCTCGCCCAGCTGTTGCACTTTTTACAAAATTTTCTGTTGCTATGCCCAATGCTGAATTTAACCACCCTAAGTTAATAGCTGTAGTCTTCTTTATTGTAGTCAAGAAGATTGCCTTTTCTGCACCCATGCATCTCTCTCCTCTCCCATGTAATAAATGTTTACCTACTTTATATTCTTCTTAATCACGTTTTGAAACCCCAAATTTCTGATGGCACCAAAAACATGGAACACTCTATCAGAAACCATGGGTTTGAAACGGCCAATGTTTGTAGGTGCCTTTCCCGCTAAGAGTTCGTTCTCTTTTCTTGTGACCCAGAAGTGCAGGAAAACATTGCTTCCTTTCCAATTTTTAATATGCAGGTGTTTCTCGGATCTTTCTTCTGTAGGGAGCCTTCCTAAAAATCAGGAAGTGTATCAGTTATCTACTGCTGCATAACAAATTACGTCAACACTTAGTGATGTCAGAGAACAATAACATTCATATTTTTGCAATTTCTTGAGTCCAAAATTCTGGAGCAGCTTAGTTGGCAGTTTGGGCTCAAAGTCTTTCATGAGGCTGCAGTCATCTGAAGACTTGACAGAGGTTGGCAGGTCTGCTTCCAAGACAGCACCAAAGACTCACTTCCAAGTTACTTCCAAGACTCTCTCATATGGCTGGAAAGTTGGTGCTGGCTGTTAATAGGAGGCCTCAATTCCTCCCTACATATGGTCTCTCCACAAGGCTCCTCTGAGTAAGTGATCCAAGGGAGGTGAAGACAGAGGCTGCAATGTTTTTTGTGACTGAAAATCAAAGTCACACACTGCCACTTCCACAGTATTCTGTTGTGCATACAGGACAGCAGAGAGGGTGTTACACACAGTTGTGCATACCAGGAGGCTAGGATCGCTGGAGGCTGTCTTGGAGGCTGGTTACCACAGGAAGTAAGGCAAGCATTCTCTCAATTCACTTGAAGTCCACCCCAAGTATAAAAATAAAATTACAAGATAAATGCTACAAAGGTAAGGATTTTTTTTTCTCTTTGTTGTGCTTACTCCTTTGGATATTACCTAACACAATATTTTCTCAATAAATGTTTGTGTAATGAACAGATAATAAAAAGTCAGTAAAACATTTTTTTTTAAAGTGTCTCTGTAAAACACTACAAGCACTATATTTTTTCAGTTTCAAGTAAGGCAGACAAATGCCTTGCATATGTGATCTACAGTGCCTTATCACAATGTTGATACCAAACACTGAGAAAAGAAGACCCATCAAGTCTACTCCAAGCGGACTCAAACTCATCAGATTTTAGAAGCATGATTTCATCAGAGAAGCAGCGTAGCCCAGTGAATAGACTCTGGGTTAAAATCAGGAGAGCTCAGATGTTGTCTAGGTTCTGCCACTAACTAGCTTGGTGAACTTGGGCAAATCATTCCACGTCTCTGGGCCTCAACCTCCCTACTTATAAGAGCAGAGTTTTGGACTAAATGATATCAAAGGCACTTCTAGCATGAACATTCTGACACTATTTGACCTCAACTTGAATTTCACCATACACTTAAAACTAGGCCTTTAAGAAGCTATTTCCGATCAAATTTATTGATTAGATAGTTCTTCTATATGCACCAGGTTGGAGGCTAAAATGTGTACATAGGTCTGGGTTGGTTTAAGGTCTGTAGGATGAGTTAAGTATATTTGCATAAAGATTTCAGAAGCCGCCTGGGAAAGAATTTAGTGGAAGTGAGAGTTTGGTTCAAAAACAATGTCTTAAGAATTGGAAGGGAAAGGCAATTTTAAAACAGCCTCACATCTACCTATCAAATTATCTGATTTCCCAGTCCCTGTTTGCTCATGTCCGAGTACCCAAGAGATGGAGCTCGAAATAAAATGGATGCATTAAAATCTGCAGCAGCTTGACACGGGAGTTTTTTCATGTGGCACCTAGAGCTGAACACAGGACTCCAAGAGTAGTCTGATCACAAAGGAAGTGAATGTAAACATTCCTTTATTCGGGGCACTATAAAATTAGAATTTTATTATGGGGGGTGCATTATGTCAACTCCTGATTCACAGTGAGTTGGCAATAATCACAACTTCACATTGTGTTGTAGTAACCACTTCTTCACCTGGACTTTATATTAAACATCCACTTGTTAGGATCATTCCACTGTTCTTCTCAGCCCAGGTCTGGTTAGATCCTGCATTATGTTGCTTATGCATTGATGGTATTTCAGTTAGATTCCAAAAACTCCTCACTCCTCCTTCCCCTTGGTCTCCTGCTGCAGCTCCCCATGGCCAGAACCAACCATAAGCCACAGGACTCCACTGGCAGAGTTCACACAAATCAGCCTCTACTGAGAGCAGGGTGGAGGGTGGAGAGTGGATCTGGAGAAACAAGTGCAAGATACCCAGCACAAGTGGTCTTTTTCTGGGTCATCCAAGAAAAGTAGACCATCCAAGGACCATGAATTTCCATTTTGCACAGCCACTAGAAATTTTTCATTTGATATCGATCTGTTAGTCTGAAACAGGCAGTCCATATGATGTATCTTAACCAGGAAAATGCTTAACATACTGTTCTTTTTTAAGTTTGATAGAGATACAATTCACACATCATACAATCCACCCATCTACAGTGTATAAATCAATGGATTTTGACATATTCACAGAATTATGCAACCATCACAACAATCGACTTTAGAACATTTCCATCACCCCAAAGGAAACTCCATATTCATTATCATTCACTCTTCATACCCCCTCAAACATCTCCATCCCCTGGAAACCACTAATCTATGTTCTGTCTCTATGGATTTGCCTATTCTGGATATTTCATATAAATAGAATTATATAAAATTTTTTAATGTTTCGCTTCTTTCACCAAATATAATATTTTCAAGACTCATCCATGTTGAGCATATATCAGTGCTTCATTTCTTTTTATTGCCAAATGATATTTCACTGTGTGGATAGCCCACGTTCTCTTTATCCACTCATCAGTTGATGGACATTTGGGATGTTTGGGACTTTTTGTATAACGCAGCTATGAACATCATGCACAGTTTTTTTTTGTGTGTGGACATATATTTTCATTTCTCTTGGTTATATACAAAGAAGTATAATTGCTGGGTCATATGGTAACTCTAAACTTTTCAGGAACTGCCAGACTGTTTTCCAAAGTGGCTGCACCATTTTATATTCCTATAAGAAGTATGTGTTTCAATTTCTCCACATCTTCACCAACACTTGTTATTTGTCATTTTCATTATAGCCATCCTAGTGTGTGTGAAGTGGTATCTCATTGTAATTTTGAGTTGCATTTCCCTGATTGCTAAAGATGTTGTGTATCTTTCATGTGTTTATTTGTCATTGGTATATCCTCTTTGGCAAAATGTCCATTCAAGTCCTTTGACCATTTAAAAAATTAGGTTATATGTCATTTTATTATTGAATTATAAAAATTCTTTCTATTTTTTAGATGTAAGTCTCTTATTAGATATATATGGTTTGCAAAATTCCTCTCCCATTCTGTGGGTTGTCTTTTCCCTTTCTTGATCATGTCCTTTAAAGCACAAAGTTTTAAATTTTAATTATTTCCCATTTACCTATTTTTTTCTTTTGCTGCTTGTGCTTTTGGAGTTACATTCTAGTGCGGTTTTGAAAGCTATTTTTTTCCTAGCTTCCTGTTCATGTTTAGAAAAATACTTCTGATTTCCCTTTTCTGTCCCGAATTACTTAGAATAGCAGAAGCTAATATTTGCTAAGCACTTACTATGTGCCAGGCTTTTGCTAAGATTTCAGACAGCTTGGGTAACCAGCCCAGGGCCTCAGGGCTAATAGAGATCAACCCAGCCAATCTGACTGGGGAGTCCATAACTCTCAACCACTTCACTGTCCTACTGAACGTATCTTCCTCACCTTAATATTTGTTTCATTTTTCCAAGGGAAAAGTGGTGTATCTGCTATTGGTGTTGGACAAGTAACTCAGCCCCTGTTCTTTGTTCCTTTCCCTTCCCAGAGGTGAGTTCCTAGCCCCACCCTTTCTAGGACTTCCAGAATCTGCAAACTCTCCAACACACACACGTAGTCGTCCAAAAAGGCAAAACAACACCCTCGTTCATGACACAGAATACTTAAGGCCCTGATGCCACAACTGCAGTGGCCCCCTGACCCCTACCGCAGCCTAACTATGCAGAGTCTTCTCTTTGGTTTTGATACTCTAGGGTTTGACAGCCCCCTTTCCCACTGTCTCCAATTGCCTATCAAATCTATCTGAAACTTCAGAAACATCTCTCAGACTCAGCTTCCCTCTCCTATTTCATCTTTCTTGCCATTGCTTCTGTTTAGATTCTTATCAACCCTTACGTGAACTAACTGGACTCTCTTCACAGTGTTTTCTTCAACCTAATTGAACTGAAATGAATTATTTCTTCATGGTTGTCTTCCCAGTAGATTATGAGATCACTAAAGTCAGAGACCAAAAAGAATTGATTTGCCCAGAACCTAGATTAGAGTCTGCCATCTAAAGGGATTAGATTAGCATTTGTGGAAGGAATACTCAGTGCCGTACTATGCCCAGCATCTACAAATCCTTTTGGGAGAAAAAAGAGCCTTTGTAATAATAAGGATTAAGTGTTACGTGACCCAGATGTTCCAGGAACCCTTCCTGTCCTGCTATGTGCATGAACATTGTTAGCACTTGAGGGGGGATCAAGGCAAAGTAGGCATGTTGTCTCTCATTTTAGGGAGTCACCTGCTGGCCTGTAAACATCTCTTTATCTTAATCACGAGAGAGAGTCTGGCCTATGTACCTCTTAGACCTGTCTCCACCAGGGCCCACCAAGTTATCAGGAAGTTGATGTCTTTCTCAAACCCACCCACACCTGTTTCCCTGAGTGCCCCCTGGACACTGATGAAGGAGTAATTGAGACAGGGTGGAACCTGGGACCTGGGACCCTTTGCTGCAGTGCTTGCACCTGGACAAACGTCTTCCTGAGCAACAAAATACAAAGAAACTACAAGGGACTAAAAATAACTGCACGCATGCCAGTTGGAGCAAATTATGAACAAGATACAAACAGACCAAAATCCCAATAGCCAAAGCAGTCTTGAGGGAAAAAAACGGAGCTGGAGGAATCAGACTCCCTGACTTCAGACTAAACTACAAAGCTACAGTAATCAAGACAATATGGTACTGGCACAAAAACAGAAACATAGATCAATGGAACAGGATAGAAAGCCCAGAGATAAACCCACGCACCTATGGTCAACTAATCTATGACAAAGGAGGCAAAGATATACAATGGAGAAAAGACAGTCTCTTCAATAAGTGGTGCTGGGAAAACTGGACAGCTACATGTAAAAGAATGAAATTAGAATACTCCCTAACACCATACACAAAAATAAATTCAAAATGGATCCGAGACCTAAATGTAAGACCGGACACTATACAACGCTTAGAGGAAAACATAGGAAGAACACTCTGACATAAATCACAGCAAGATCTTTTTTGATCCACCTCCTAGAGTAATGGAAATAAAAACAAAAATAAACAAATGGGACCTAATGAAACTTCAAAGCTTTTGCACAGCAAAGGAAACCATAAACAAGACGAAAAGACAACCCTCAGAATGGGAGAAAATATTTGCAAACGAATCAACGGACAAAGGATTAATCTCCAAAATATATAAAAAGCTCATTCAGCTCAATATTAAAGAAACAAACAACTCAATCCAAAAATGGGCAGAAGACCTAAATAGACATTTCTCCAAAGAAGACATACAGATGGCCAAGAAGCACATGAAAAGTTGCTCAACATCACTAATTATTAGAGAAATGCAAATCAAAACTACAATGAGTTATCACCTCACACCAGTTAGAATGGGTATCATCAGAAAATCTACAAACAACAAATGCTGGAGAGGGTGTGGAGAAAAGGGAACCCTCTTGCACTGTTGGTGGGAATGTAAATTGATACAGCCACTATGGAGAACAATATGGAGGTCCCTTAAAAAACTAAAAATAGAATTACCATATGACCCAGCAATCCCACTACTGGGCATATACCCAGAGAAAACCATAATTCAAAAAGACACATGCACCCCAATGTTCATTGCAGCACTATTTACAATAGCCAGGTCATGGAAGCAATCTAAATGCCCATCGACAGACGAATGGATAAAGAAGATGTGGTACATATATACAATGGAATATTACTCAGTCATAAAAAGGAACGAAATTGAGTCATTTGTTGAGACGTGGATGGATCTAGAGACTGTCATACAGAGTGAAGTAAGTCAGAAAGAGAAAAACAAATATCGTATATTAATGCATGTATGTGGAACCTAGAAAAATGGTACAGATGAACCGGTTTGCAGGGCAGAAGTTGAGACGCAGATGTAGAGAACAAATGTATGGACACCAAGGGGGGAAAACTGCGGTGGGGTGGGGATGTTGGTGTGCTGAATTGGGCGATTGGGATTGACATGTATACACTGATGTGTATAAAATTGATGACTGATTTAAAAAAACAAAACAAAAAAAAAAAAAAAAAGAAAAGAAAAAAAAGACCAAAATCCCAACTGCCACTCCTGAGGAGCCAGGAGCAAAAACAGGGTGTCGGGAGCAAAAGCAGGGTACTGCGCATGCCCTCTGCACACAGCATCACCCAAGGGGTGGGCCAACCCCCTAAGCCACCCTTCTGGCCTGACCCCTGGACACACCCCTACCCTCACCCCATATAAGGAACCAGCTCACCCCACCTTGTGGAGCAAACAAGGGAACTTGTTACTTGTTTTGGCTCCCTCCTGCTATAGCAGGAGCCCTAATAAAGCCTTGCTTGAATTTCTTGTCTGGCCTCTTAGCAATTTCTATTGATTAAGGAGGCCAAGAACCCAGGTCAGTAACATAACCAAAAAAGTTAGGTAAGTATTGCAAAATCATTCCTAGTAGGAGGACTAGTAGTTATAACCCTTTCTGAGTAAGCTGCTCGCTACTAGCATCTGGGGAAAGGTGGAGATGAGCAAACAGGACAAGGACTCACAATTTAGGCCTTGAGGAGCTATCCCAAACGGTTATTACCTTGCTTCCTAACTTTCTCTCCTCCGGTCTCTGCTGTCCTCCTCTTATATTCTCCCGCTAGGTTTCCTAGGTAACATCCCCATCCTTTTGCCACAGAATGGGGCAGTTTTCTGCCCTATTCTCCACAAGAGGAAGCGGTCCCAAGTTGCTGCCGTCTCTTGTTAAGTGCAAAAATGATTGCCTTGGGCTTCAGCTGGATGTTAATGGAAGATTCCTCTGCCCAGCCTGCAGCTCGCTCTGAAGTGGGAGGAACGTGGGCTGGTTTTGTAGCGGAACACACAGTGTACCTTAAGTGCATTTCACTCTCAGGCAGTGAAGGCTGCCAGCGGGGACAAGTTTCTTCCTGAATTATCTAAAGACAAGTGTCTCCCCATGGTCAGAATTACTCTTCTTCCAAAGACAATGCAGGTCAGTAACAGAGGAGCAAATTATTTTTCAGTGTATTAACATGTTTTTCGCCTGACCCTATTATTAAAATTCTGGCATTGGTGTGATAGAGTAGTTTGTTTTTTTTTTTAACATCTTTATTGGAGTATAATTGCTTTACAGCGTTGTGTTAGTTTCTGCTTTATAACAAAGTGAATCAGCTATATGTATACATATATCCCCATATCTCCTCCTTCTTGCGTCTCCCTCCCTCCCTCCCTGTCCCACCCCTCTAGGTGGTCACAAAGCACCGAGCTGATCTCCCTGTGCTATGCAGCTGCTTCCCATTAGCTATCTATTTTACATTTGGTAGTGTATATATGTCAGTGCTACTCTCTCACTTCGTCCCAGCTTACCCTTCTCCCTCCCTGTGTCCTCAAGTCCATTCTCTATGTCTGTGTCTTTATTCCTGTCCTGCCCCTAGGTTCATCAGAACCATTGATAAAGTAGTTTTTGTTTCCTTCCTGAATCTATTTCATTAGAAAGGTCCTTCCTTAGTGGAGAATGTCTCTTTGCTTCCTAGGATAGAATTTGTTGATCCCCAAAGCTCTCTCCAGATGCAGTGGGGGTGGGAAGGATCTCTGCTTATCCTGCCACAGCAGTAAATAGAAACTTAGACGTTCACGTGTAGAATCAACAAGATAATTGCAAACGGAATGTTTATGGATTCAGGGCCTTGATCTATAAAGTGTCCTTGAGAAACTGAAGGCTTCAATTTCAAAGGAAATAGTGAGGTTCTTAACCAACATGTGTCTTTTTGCCTAGGAGCTAGACTCTTAACTCCACCCTCTCCACTTCCAGCTCACTATCTGCGAGATGAAAGAAACCGATCTAAGATTTCTAGAAGATTCTTGGAACCCAAATGTAATTCAATTAACATCTACTGAATGTCTGCATCTGCTCTGTGCAGTACTGGGTGGTGAAGATGCAATTTTGTATCATCCAGGGAGAAATTCCCATGGTTTCTAAAATCTTGCTTTGAGAAATCATGCTAGAACAAAAGTTGACACAAAGAGTATTATTTCTTTTGCAATGTCAATCTAACGGCAAAGGAAGAAAGCATTTCCCCAAAATGATTTATCCTAAAAACCCTGAGCCCTACTGGGAATTCTCATAGGCTAGGTCATTGGGGTTCAGAGTTTATGGAAAAGCATTCCAAATTCCTTCTGTTCTTTTCTTCAGTACTGACTTCACTTAACCTTGACAGTGACAAAGAAACTAATTCAAGGAAAGACAACTTTGAAAGGAAAAAAAGGATTTGAACAATAATTCAATCCTAACCATCCTTTCAACTGGAAATATGAGCGTATTTGTGGTACCAGAAAAATGTGTTAGAGACTCAACTGGAAAAAAGATGTAACTTTTTCTTAAACTATTTCAAATGACAGAAATCATTCGTGGAAATCCAAAAGGGAGCAATCTTGAGGGTGAAACACTACTATTTTACTAGTGGGTCTTCAGAAATACCCTAAATTTCCATCCATCCCTGTTCTAAGAAATCATCTCCTTCCATTGCAAAATTCCAGGCTTGGGCAAAAGTCTATTTAATTTGCATCATAATGCAAAACACTGTTACACTGTTTGCCAGAGAACTTCCAACTTTTTAATGATAATTACCAAATGATTCTAAATTCTCAGATGCATTTGCCCTTCTACCTTCATTCTAAGGTCAGCTTCTAAACGAAATTGCATCAGCACACATACAAACAGATGCTTTAGAAGTAAGAGTCATTCTTGATAATTTTCTCTTTTCCATTTACCAAAAATACAAGTTTGGGGGCTTCCCTGGTGGCGCAGTGGTTGGGAGTCTGCCTGCCAATGCAGGGTACACGGGTTCGGGCCCTGGTCTGGGAGGATCCCACATGCCGCGGAGCGGCTGGGCCTGTGAGCCACAGCTGCTGAGCCTGCGCGCCTGGAGCCTGTGCTCCGCAACGGGAGGGGCCGCCGTAGTGAGAGGCCCGCGCACCGCGATGAGGAGTGGCCCCCGCTTGCCGCAACTAGAGAAGGCCCGCGCACAGAAACCAAGACCCAACGCGGCCAAAAAAATAAATTAAAAAAAAAAAAAAACAAAAAAAATACAAGTTTGGTGGTGGGGGGGGAGGGGTTGTTTTTGTTTTGTTGTTGTTGTTGTTGTTTTTGGTTTTATATCTCAGGAAATGGCGTCACCTGCTACTTATTGATCAAAACATAAATCTAGTTGACATCCTTGATTTCTCTTTCCCATCTCTGCTATATCCAATCCATCCATTTGTCCCGTTGGCTCTGTCATTAAATCATAATCAAAGTCTTCTTCTCCTCTCTATCTCCATTGGTCCAAGTCACTGATGTCTTGCACAAAGAGTACGACTCTGGTCTCCTAAAACCTCTTCTCCTTCCACTCTTGTTCCTCTAACATGTTCTCATAGTTGTCAGTTTGATCTTCAAGATCTTAAATTTGATCATGTTACTGCTTGTCCTCTTGAAATCTTCCAATGTCTTCCATCCCACTGAAATAAGTGCCCCACATGATTTGGCCTGCTTCCTTGCTCTTATCGTAAACCCTCATCCCTTGCTCACTACTCCCAGCCTCTATAAAATGGTGTGTCTAACCCAAATGTCAAATTTTTTCTCACCTCAACACCTCTGTAACCTGTTTTCCTGGAACTCTCTTCTCTAGATTCTTTTCATTATTCTTTCTATCCAACAGGTGCTCCATGGACGAGCAACGTAAGTATCACTTGAGACCTTATAACAAATGCAGAATTTCAGGCGCAATACCTCACTGACAAAATCATAATCTGAATTTAAACAAGATCCCCAGGTAATTCATATGCAAGTTATAGTTTGAGAAGGTCTAGCTTAGACCTCAATTCACTTGCCACCTCTTTAGAAAGGCTTAGATGACCCTCAGTCTAAATGAGCTCCCCAAATCACTCTGTATTACACCATGTATTTGAATTTTCTCATGGCAATTAACTTTAGATGAAAATACCTTATTTCTTAACTAATTTCTTTATTGTTTTTTTTTCCCCACTAGAGTGTAAGCTCTATGAAACTGGGGAGTGAAACCGTGCTGCACTTTCCTTTACCACAACCCAGTGTCAGTAGATTGGCTTTACTGCACACGGGTGAATGGACTCAAATTTGGTTCCATATCAGGACCATGTTTATATTGTCCACTTCTGTTTTACCACCTAGCTTATTTCAAATAGGTATTTGAAAGATGAATGAATATTAAAATACATATTTAACCTTAGTGATCAGAGAGATGGTGGACTAGAACAAGGTTTGGATTTCTGTTTATCTGGCCTTTTCTGACCTAAATACCAGCCAGAAAAATTATGAGTCAAATCAGCTGTTTTGGCATAAATTACTTGCGATACCCTAATTGAATTTAAGGAAGGAAGGAAGGAAAGAAAGAGAGAAGGCTGGCTGACCTTGAAAGATGACATGGTAATGAATGAAATGGCATTGCAAAGGAATGCATAGGATAGGCTTGCAGAGGTAAGGGAAAGAAGATCACATCTGGCTCCCCAACATGGTATAAATTATGCTAGTTTCTCACTTTCCAGAGCTTGTAAAAGTCTGAGGATTGAAGCTCTATATTTCTTTCTTTCTTTTTTGAAAACTTTAAAAAAAGTTTTATTTTATATTGGAGTATAGTTGATTTACAATGTTATGTTAGTTTCAGGTGTATAGCAAAGTGATTTAGTTATACATATAAAAGTATCTATTCTTTTTCAAATTCTTTTCCCATTTAGGTTATTACAGAATATTGTGAAGCTCTATATTTCTTACTGTTCTGCCTAGAATATGTTACCAATTAGTAGCCGTTAAGAAAGGAAAAGTATTTTAACAATATCTGTGTATTGAAAAACCTCAGTCCTGGTTTCTCCTATACTCCACACTACTGCCATTCTCACAACACTTCTGATACCAGATGTGTGAGGTTTGTCTGTTGGCTTTTCCCATCCCAAGAATTCTGTCACACCAGCTGGGTATCCTACACTTTAACTCAATTCTGACACTATCACCTAGAGATCATATCAGATTCCACAGGTTAAGGGCTCAGTCCCATGAGACCCTACTTCAAATACCAATTGCAAGTTGTAGGTTCCCAGGTTACCCACAACTTCTGTCTGACTTGGCTACAAGTTGGAGGTTCCCATGAGCTCCTCCCCCTTGGATTCAATTATTTGCTAGAATAGCTCACAGAACTCAGGGAAATACTTAGTATGTTTACCAGTTTATTAGAAGATATGATAAAGGATACAGATGAACAGCCAGATGAAGAGATACATAGGGCGAGGTCTGGGAGGGTCTTGAGGCATTACCCTCCCTGTAGGTGGCTCCCTGTAGGTGGATGTGTTAATCAACCTGGAAGCTCCCCAAACCCCATGCTATTGGGATTTTATGGAGGCTTCCTCAAGTAGACATGATCAATTAACAACTCCATTTCCACCCCCTCTCTCTTCTCTGGAGAGTAGGGGGTGGGGCTGAAAATTCCAAACTTCTAAGCATGGCTTGGTCTTTCTGGTGATCAACCCCCATCCAGGAGCCCACCCAGAGTCATTAGATCAAAAGATGCTCCTAGTGCTCTTATCACTTAAGAATTGACAAGGGATTTAGGAGACCTGAGCCAGGGACCAGAGGCAGAGACAAATCTATATCTTTTCTATTATCTCACAACATCCAATGAAGAAAAATAATCACATGGCAACTTAATGCAATGCCTGATTCTTGATTGGATCCTGGGTCAAAAGAATAAAGAACATTTTGGGGACATTTGGGGAAAGTTTGATTCCAAATTGTATATTCATTATTGCTGTTTAAAAAATCACTCCAAAATGTGGTGGCTTAAAAGAACAATAATCATTTAGTTTCCCACAATTTCTTTGCTTAGGAATTTGGGAGTGGCTAGGTTGGGCAGATCTGGCTCAGGGTCTACTATGAGGTCGTACTGAGAGGTTGGCTGGGATTGCAGCCATCTGAAGGTTTAACTTGGGCTGCAGGATTCACTTCCAAGGTGATTCACTCAAATGGCTGTTAAGTTAGTGCTGGCAAATTGGCTCCTCTTCATGTGGCTGCTTGGGTATCCCCACTACATGGCAGCTGACTTCCCCCAGAGTAAGTAATCCAAGAGACCAAGGTGGAAATTGTAATGCCCCTAGACTTAGAAATCACAAACCATCACGTCCATCCTGTTGTACTCTATTTGTTACAAGAACCAGCCCTGATTCGAAGTGGGAGGGAACTGCATAAAGGTGTGAATACCATGAGGTGAAGATTGGGTGCCATCTTGGAGGCTGGCTGGTACAGATTTTATATTAGATGTCACATTATATTAATTTAAATTTCCTGAATGTGATCACTGTAATGTCCTTGTTCTTAAGAGAAATGTGCTAAGGTGTTTAGGGTGAAATGTCAAAGTGTGAGCAATTCACTCTCAAATGGTTGAGCAAAAATAACCACAAACAAAAACAACTTAAAACACCATATATATTTTTTATATTGTTAACACACATATATTATTATTATTATTATATATTATTAAACTGTTGGTAGCTAGAAATCAGCCACAGTGGGAGCATTTACACACCACAGAAGACAGCAAATACTACAATCTAGGATTCCTCCTCCCCACATTGCCCAAGAGCCAGTTGTTAAACATTTATCAGCACATTACTGTGTGTATGTGTATATATATACACACACACATATTTACACACATACACATATATATATACATATATTTATGCATATATAGAGAGACAGAGACAGAGAGAGAAAGAGAGGGAGGAAGCAAATGAGGCAAATGTCAAAAATTGGGCAACCTAGATGAAGAATACATGGGTATTCTGATAGTATTCTTGCAACTTTTCTATAGATATGAAATTTTTCCAAATAAAAAGTTGGGGAAAAATTAAAATATAAGCAGGGAAAATATGTAGAGGTGTATCATAGATGAAAAAACACTGGTCATTAGTTGATTTAGTTAAGTTGGATGAGGTGCTTTTAGGGTTTATTATAGTATTCTTTCTACTTTGGCATATCCTTAAAATTTTTCATAACAAAAAGTTAACAAACAAGCACACACAAAACAAATTAATATACAAAGGCAGTTAACCAGAAAGAAACATATTGCTGATATATGACAAATGTTAAGGACAAAAATGTTCATTGAAATTTATTAATTATGCTCAGGTCAAGTGCTACCTGGCATACCTTAGAGACAAGACATATTCAGAGGACAAGTATTTGCAAGGATATCTGAACTTTCAATAACCATACTAGGGATAGGTTGCCTCTAATTTTATAAGGCATGAACCTTAACACCTAATTCTATTTGACTTTCACTGAGAGTCAAAGTGAACAAATAAACATCAGGAATTTGTGCGTTGCACACAGTAGGCAATTGATACCTACACATTGAATGAATTAAGAGAAGAATGGTTCCCTGTCCTGCTCTCTTTTGGGATAGGTAACTCCATAAACAAACACTAACACTCTCCTGGCCTAAGATAGAACAATGGAGAGCCCAGTTGGAAGGATGTGTATTACAGCTCTTGAAGCAAACTCCCCTTCCCCTGGGGTATGGAGCAAGGAGCAAGGCCTGCTTTATCACAAGACTTGTATAGTCACACCACACTTGATTTAATGCTTTGCTGTTGCCATTCTGAAATTTTTAATCATTTTCTCTTTGAACTTGGCTTTTACAAGTCACACTGAGGGGACAAGGGAACATGTGTGTGAGCAGAGGAGATAGGTATAATATAAGTGTCTACTCTCTCTCTTGCTGTTCCATTTGCATATAACATTCTGGATGCCCCATGAGCACAGAAGTCCCAGAGATTCTGTGACGCCTGAGAGCTCAGGAAGACTCAAGGCAAGAACAAGGTAAGTGAGTTCCATCTACTGGAGGGGAGGGAGGGGCAGGGCACTCACAGCCTTGAGAGGCCCTGCTTTGTGAACCAGAACTTGATTTGAAGGCAGAAAGAAAGTAATGGTGCTCTAAATCAGGGGTGCCCAACCCCTGGTCCGTGAACTGGTCTGTGGCCTGTTAGGACCTGGGCCACACAGCAGGAGGTGAGCAGCAAGCAAGCGAAGCTTCATCTGTATTTATGGCCACTCCCCATCGCTCGCATTACCGCCTGAGCTCCGCCTCCTGTCAGCATTACGGTGAGTTGTATAATTATTTCATTATATATTACAATGTAATAATAATAGAAATAAAGTGCACAATAAATGTAATGCGCTTGAATCATCCTGAAACCATCCACCCACTCCCCCATCCCCCCACCCCTGGTCCGTGGAAAAATGGTCTTCCATGAAACCAGTCCCTGGTGCCAAAAAGGTTGGGGACCGCTTCTCTAAATGTAAATGTTATTTAAACACTGACTGAAGGACCCTAATAGATCCTTTCTTATTCATGTTACTTCCCTGAATTAGCCAACCACTAACACTGAAAATGATGACATAGAAGGAAAAGGCAAGATGGTGACCCACAGTTTCCTTTCCTTTCAAGTGTTTGCTTACTCATCAGTAAACCAAAGGTAGAGTGTTGGGAGAATGTGTGTGTATCAACACATGAAATAAAAACAGTTGAGTTAGTTTTGTCCAGCGTTTCCACTGTTTTAGTAAGAACAAAATCTGAATACATGTTTGAGCTATGACATACAAATTGTATAATTTCACTGTTCTCCATACACATTTAAAGCTCTCATATTTGCATTTAAAATGGACATTGCGCAATATAAAGATGAGTGGTAAAATTTATACTAATAATCTAAAACTTTCATTTTTCTTCACTTAGAATGATACTAAATAGCAAATTAAAAACACTATGACAAGTTGCAAGAAAGAATGAGGCAGAAAGCATAAACCTTCCTATTTTAAAAATGACTTCTTTCACCTCTAACTTGTTTCTAGCTCCAGTCAGCAAGAGGCCTCTTCAGGGGCTTTTCTGAAAGGGGACAAGCCTTCCTTACCACCCCCTAGAAGCATCACAACACATTTTGAATGTACAGAGTTGTGTACTTGCTCCATCTGGTATCATGTCCCTGCGATGTTAAGATTTGCTTATTAACCAAACCTTCTCCGAGTGGAAGAGCCACTCAGTGCTTGAGAGGAGATTTTTTTCTGCTCCCTACAGGCTCGAACCAAGGCTTATCCAGACCAGAACAGCCTGGCAACCACGGGTTGGACGTGCGGCTTTAAAGTTTAACTTTACACAAACAGTGCCTGCAGTCCAGGGCAAGGTCCATAAAGATAGGTCCTGACACCCTTCCCTTTTAGTGTCTTGATGGCTCTGGATCATCGAGACCTTTAAGTTTTGGTTTCTGGGGGAGAAGTTTCAGAGAGACAGTGCTACTCCTCTTGGCCCCATGGCCTGTAGCCAGTTGGGTAACCAAAATTATTTACTCTACAGAGCTCTCCAAGCATGAAGCCCCGGGGAGGGAAATACAAGAGGCGGAAGGTACATTTCACATGGAGGGTGCCATGATGGCTGGTGGAGAGCCTGGGACATGATGTCAGAAGCTCTCTCCTTTTCAGCTGTGTGACCCTGGGCAAGGCTCTCCTCCGGTCTAGGCCTCAGTTCCCTCATCTTTAAAGTAGGAGAAATGATACTTATCCTGCCTGCTTCATGAGGTTGTTGTGAACAGTAAAATGGGATGATTTTATAGGAAAAGGCTTTTTAACAGTAAAAGCATGACCAGAGTTATAAAAGTATTAAAGGTGAAGGGTTCCAGAAAACAGCTTCAAATTAATGTTTTCAGCTACTTAACAAATACTTATTAAGCACCCACCATTCTAGGTTCCATTCTAGGTGATGGAGATACATCAGTGAGCAAACACTTTTCGTGTAGAATTTGTCGTTTTTTTCTCCAAGGATAATAACTATCCAAAAAAGAAAGAGTGGAGTTGCAATTTTAAATAGGATCATGTGGCAGATTGTTACAATTATGACCCCTGACAAATCATGCTGTCCCGGGTCCACATCCCCTTGCAATGGTCTCTGCTGTTCCCGACTTGCTCATAGGGACCTCAGGCCCTGAGAAGCCTTGAAGCTTCCACTCTTGGCTTTTTGAAACGTTCATGCTATTATGTGAGGAAGCCTGGACTAGACTGTAAACGACTAAGATACCCCACGAAGAGAGAGACCCTGCCTCAGCAGCACCGAGGCCCGGCCGCGGGGCTGAGGCAATGTACATGCTCTGGTCCCAGTCGAGCTGCCGGATGACTGCAGCTCAGGGTGACCCTAGTGAACCCAGCTGGCCCACAGAATCGAGAGAAATAATAAATCAGTGTTTTTAAGAGGAGGCCAGAGAAAGCCTCTCTGAGAAGGTGATATGTAAATAAGAAGAGAAGAAGGAAGAAGCTGTTGGGGCCTGAATGTTTGTGTCCTCCCCAAATTCATATGTTGAAGCCCTAGCCCCCATGTGGCTGTATTAGAAGATGGGGCCTCTAAGGAAGTAACTGAGGTTAAATGAGGTCGTGAGGTTGCACCGAGGAAAGGCCATGTGAGGACATAGCAAGAAGACGGTTGTCTGCAAGCCAGGAAGAGAGTTCTCACCAGAAACCAAATTGGCCAGAACCTTGATGTGCACGTCTATCCTCCAGAACCGTGAGAAAATAAAGGTCTGTTGTCTAAAGCGACCCAGTCTGTGGTATTTTGTCATGGCAGTCTGAGCTAAGACAGAGGCCGTGCGGCTATCTGGGGGAGAGCACTGCTGCAGAAGGAACAGCTGGTGCAAAGTCCCTGACGTGCAGGCCCGCTGGAGTGTTGATGCTGGAACACAGGAAATAGGGGCAGAATTGGAGGATAGAAGATCAGAGAGGGGAGGCATGCAAATCAGTGGACCGTTTAGAAGTTTTGCCTTTTACTCTAGGTTAAATGGAAAGTCTGTGCAGTTTTGAGGGGTGGAGTGATATGTTTTCAAAGGACACACATTTCTGTAATATTTGACTTTGATGTAATGATGAACAGGTTTCACTTTTGTAATCAGAAAAAAAGACATCAGAACACTTAGAAGACTAAGTGGAAGACTAGAAGACTAACATAAGAATAAGCAACAAGTACAAGCTGTGTCTTTTAATGCCAACATACGGGTACAGAGGAAAGAGGGGAGGGAGAGAGAGGAATAAACGGGTAGGGGGCGGAGATTGCAGCTGATTAAAAGTGCACGTCTTGCTGTGCCACTGCCCTTGGATTCTCTGAGGACCTGTCATGTTCTGTGACTGTCCTCCCACTGATAATTGTACCCCTGTGGAATGGTGCCTGGCAAGAGATGGAGGCAAGGACAGAGGATGGGGCAAGAGGAGAAAACAAAGCCTGGAGTGAATTTTTCTTGAGAGGAATCAAGGACATCTGATTATCCCAGCACTTAGCATATTGCCCAGCTTCTATGGGGTAGGAGCTAGATTATCTCTTGAAGAAATGAATGAACAGGCCTGAGCAGTCACCCTAAATTATTCTGCACCCCACTCTTCCCATTCTCCCCCTCCCTTCTTTGTTGGTACAACTGAATTCTAAGGGGGATCTTTAAAACAAAGAGTGGGTGTAGTGGAGGGTTGATCTTTGACATACTAAAACAGTATTTAAGTCCTATATACCTCATGACTGTTTCTAGTTTTAAAAATGTAATAAATTGAGGTGAACCTTCACGTAAGGTTGAGATCTCATGGGTTCTCAGATAACCCTTTACATCAAATCGTTTATATCTAAGTGTGGATTGGGGCTGGCAGCGTTAAAAGTGCAGTGGAACTACCGAATATAAAATAGATAGCTAGTGGGAAGCAGCCGCATAGCACAGGGAGATCAGCTCGGTGCTTTTTGACCACCTAGAGGGGTGGGATAGGGAGGGTGGGAGGGAGACGCAAGAAGAAGGGGATATGGGGATATATGTATACATATAGCTGATTCACTTTGTTATAAAGCAGAAACTAACACAACAATGTAAAGCAATTCTACTCCAATAAAGATGTTAAAAAATAAAATAAAACAAAATCTAAAAAATAAAAAAAAAAGTGCAGTGGAAAGGTTGTATGAGTTCTGTTATCTTGCAAAAGCTCTGTTAACTTTTTTTCTTCTTTGGTTGGCAGAGCAATAGATGAATAACCAAAGATGCTCAGTGCAAGCCTGGATGGCAAGTCCTTTTTAAATGAGTGTTCTGTTTAAAGCGTTAAGTGTGCTTTGCTATAACCAGCAGATGCATTTCCTAAACATTGTGTATAACCCTCTTTTATCTGAGTTCCAGAGGAGCTAATCCTGATGAACAGAAGGAAAGATTCTTTGTGTTTTTTGAGTGATCACCCCCTTAGTCATCAGGTACTAAAAATCGGGTATACACATATATATTGAAATGAGTTCTTTAAAGGAAGCAATGACCAACTATTTGTGATCAGAGAGATGACTTTCATCCTCTTGAGTATATTAGAAAAGGCTGAATACTTTCAGCCCCAGTCTTAGGTACAGGTTTTAAGTTAACCAAAAAGAAATACAAAATACTGATGAGCTCAGTGAAGGGTAGCAGAATATGCCGTCCCCAAATATGCCACTTTGGCCTAAGGATTATTTTGAGTTAAAGGAAGTTGAGAAGAAGCACATACAAGAAAAGCTCTCTGCCCATCCCTATTTGCCTAAAACCAAGACATACACCTGCAAAGGTTTCCTGTCTCTCCTCTCTACCAGCAAAGACAGAAGTTAATCACTGGAGACAACTCTAGACCCTTACCAGCTCAGAGATGGCACCAGAAGATCTACACAACAAACTTAGCTAAAACTAGCCCTTATTTACCATTAGTTTCCCCATATATTTGCCTTCCCACAATTTGCCACCCTTAGAAGCTCAAAGTGTTTTTCCTTTGTCTTGTCACCTCTCTAAAAATTTATTGTTCTTTTGTTAAAATGCTATATAAGCCCAGGTTCTAACCAGTCCTTTGAGTTACTCAGCTCGGGTGTATGCATGATGCACTTATTAATAAACTTCTGTTTGATTTTTCTCTTGTTAATATCTTTTCTCAGTCTGATTTACAGGGCCCGGCCAATGAACCTAAGATAGGTAGAGGGAAAATAACTTTTTTTCCTTCCCTATACCAGCAACCAATTCCATATTCCCTGTACAACTAAAATAGTCCACATGCCTTATGAGGACCCAATAAATTAGCCCAGGACAGAGTTCCTTGAGGCTGTTTTTTGGAAATCTGTCTTCAGGCCTTTGGCCAGATGGGTCATTGGGTCTGACCCAAGTTTAGAGAACTACTTAGGAACATTCATAACCAACAAAAGAGGGTTCTTAAAAATACAAAGTCTGGTTCCTCTGATTTGCTAAGCAAAACAAACAGATTAATAAATGTATGAAAAGCTGCTTGTGAGACGTTAAGTCCCCAGTGACTTGTCTTTGTTGGCTTTTGAAAGGAGGGAAAGGCACGATTAGTTCCTACTTGGGCAGTATCCATTTCCTGAGCTCTAGTATAATATTACATTAGAAAAGTTTCATTTTCCAGATTTTTTTTGCTTGTGGACAGATATTCCAAATATTTTCGAAACATTATTAACGAAAACCACTAAACCATATTAACTACTCAACATGCTAGACGTTGTCCTAAGTGCCTCATGTGTGTTAACTCATTGATTCCACACAAAAAACTATGCTATGAGGTAAATACTATCATTAACCCCATCTCATAGATCAGGAAGCGAAAGCACACCCATGTTCAGTAACTTGCCTGTGAGACAGTTCCAGTAGCTTGAACCCTGGCCACCAGGCTGCAGCTTCTCCGTTCTGGTGACAAAGAGAAGGTACTTGAACTGTTGGCACGAGGCTCTATTTATACACAGGAAATTAAGCCTGAGGCCAAGAAAATTAATTTAAATTCACACAATTAGGAAATTTTAGCAACTAAGAATGCAGTATGAGTATGGTTAACTTACTCCGTAAGCTTCCCCAAAGCAACTGCAACAGCTTTGATTCACTGCAATTGAGCACGCGTGTTATTTACTATATCTTTAGCTCTGGCTGGTGGAAGAACTGAGGCCATATTTAGAATGTGTCATTGGGCTAATTTTATTCTGTAAATAATAGAATAACTTTTTACAATATTTTCAAACATCTCCACCTTTTCCCAGGCCCACAGACTTATTGCTCCAGCCCCAGACTTTCTTGGTCACTACCGACTCGAAATTTAGTCCTGGTGCATGACGAGATTCTTCTGCTTGTATTGGTTGTCTGAGTTGTGTTAGCTCGTAAAAGCTCTACTCACTTTTTACAGGGGGTCAAAGGTATAAAACACACGTAAGTGTTTTTCAAATGGCAGGTCATGTTTTGGTGAAAATTTCCTCCGCCAAACTGAGCTCATTTTAGGTAAGATATTAGAACAAATTTAAATGGATAAGGAAGGAAGGAAGGCCAAAAAAAAAAAAAATCAAAATACAAATTTGGTGGGGTGTGTGTGTGGATTCAGGGGTACCAGCAGTGGGGCAGGGGGGTGTTATTAGTTTCCTTAACTATCTTTACTTTTTCTTTCTTCTAATCAGTTTCTTCCACGTAAAACTGGGTTCTTTCTCTCCACGGACCACAAAACTCTGATTCTTGTCCTAGCCCAGATGGTGGAGTACAGTGACCGTCAACAGAAGAAGAGATCCAGTAAAAATAAAGGTCAGGATGATGCAGGCACCAGGTGCCACCTGGGTAGGTGACAGCTTGAGAATCTGTGTCTGAAATGCCAGGCTGGAAAGTCACATCTGCCCAGAGGATCCGGCAACTGTTACCGTGTTTTTGTGCACCCACCTCTCTGAACCTGTTGAATGTCACTCTCTACCACATTTACTATGCATCACATAGCTGAGACAGAGCTTTCTCATTTCTGAGTAAATGACCATGAGTAAAGACGGTCATGCCTTGAACATTTAGTGAAGGAAAATAATTCCATTACCTTGGGTGGACTGCCCTTTCACGACTGTCAGGCAGCCTAACAGAGGGAACAAGTCGTAACGCTAAGGGCAGACGCTGAGACACATCAAAAACTTTTCTCTAATACTAAAGAGCAGAGGAAAATCCTAGCTTGGGGGAGATTTCTGTAACTGAATGTCAACACAGATTTCAAAACCTCTTTTGGAATTGCTGACAGAGCTCCAGACATCTGCTGTGTAGTTTGGTGGAAGAACAGAGCTCTGCTTTTAGGCCTCCCTGAGTTTTGTGACTAGTTTCTGCTACTTATGAGGTGGAACCAGAGACAAGTTAGCCTCTCTGACTCACAGTTTCTTGATCTCTTAAATGGGGATAATGCCTTTCTCTCAGTGGTCTTGTGAGGATTAAATGAGATCAGGTATGCACATTGTCTGACTTAACAGTGTTCCTGTCACCTGCTAGCTAGGTGACCTTGGGCAGACTGACTAACTTCACAGCTTCTTTATCTCTAAAATGGGGATAATTCATTCCTCCCAGGTCTGCTGTGACAAGTAAGTCAGAGTAAGTCGTGTTCATCTAGTATTGAATCCGAGCTATTATTATTGCTACTTATATTGTCCAATCCACTTCCTAATGTCTTCTTCCACCTGCAGAAATGGAAACTTGAAACACATAATCTCCTAAAGAACAGCAGTTACTTAGAATTGATAAGAGGAAGGTGTAGGCCTGATTATGCCTCCGCTACTTCTTAGGCAGAGATGAAAATGCTGTCTTCAACTTTTCCTGCCAACCGTGATGATAAATTAATAGCAAACTGTATTTAGGCACCGTTCATCTCTAGGGAGCTCGAGGCACAGTGCTGACATAATCTTCACAACATCCTGGGGAAGAGGAGATGAGTGATTTAATCACCATCTTCAAGAAGACGGAGGGTTATCATCTGGCTGGTGACCAGCTGTTTCCACCACAACCAAAGCCAGATAAAGAGCCAGCAGGCCCAAGTTGCAGGAAAGATCTGAGTTAAACCCTTCGAGAAATGTCTTAAAGAGATTTCTATTCAGGCAGTATTTCATTTCAAAGTACTGAATTATGTGGCTACTATTTATAGTTTTCCAGCGGCAAAGTGAAAAATATATTTCTTTACAGTATCTACACAGCTTGGCTTAACACCTGGGTGATTCCTTTGGGCAGGTCTTCCCCTGAAACCACTCTAGCCAATTTTCATGGTAGGCTATTTGGCAGTTTCCCAGGGACATTCGGAAAAGGCTCTGAGCAGGTTATCCCATGGTTGAGTGAGCTTCAAGCAGCTAACCCAGACCCAGCCCGAAGGTTAAAAAATGGAACAGGTTTGATTAGCTACCTGAGCTTGTGAAGGGTGCCCATGGGCTGAGCACGAGTGCATATGTCATTAGAGTAGCTGTAGGACCTTCAAAATCTCAGACTCCTGGGAGAATGATATATAATTAATTATAGTCATAAGCAGTAGACTATCACCCTTCTTTCCTGTGGTTGCTATGGTGAACAAATGGTACGGTTGCCAGCAAGAGCAACTGGGGGGCATGGAAGTTGGTATAAACCAGAAGCACCAGCAAAACCTCAACTCCTCCCCAACTAGGGTCCAGCAAGAGGCTGATGGCAGAGGCAGAACCCAAAGGTGGCAGAAACATTGGTCACCAGCACTGTCCTCTTCCCAGCTCCTGATGATGGCCAGCTGACTTGTTCTCGATAGGTGTGTTATTTCGGATAACGCTTCTCAAATTTTTACACGCCTGTAAATCACCTGGATATCATCTTAACATACAGATTTTGATTCAATAGGTCTTTAGGTCTTGCTGCAGGTGTCAGAGCCCTCTATCCACAGAGGCTTAGACAAGACAGATTTTTTTCCTTCTTTATGCAGCCCTGCTCCTTGAAGTTGCAGGGCCCAGGCTTCTTCTGCCCTTTTGCTAGGCCACGCCAGGTTTGTTGTCCTGGTCTGTACAGGCTTCACTGCACTTGTTTCTATATCTGCAGTTTAACCAGCAGGCTTGGGGAAGGGAAGGGCATGCCCGTCTCCTTAAGGGCCTGATCCAGAAACTGCACGTTCCTTGTTCCACCTTTTTTGGCTAGAATTTAGTCACTTGGCCACATCTAGCTTCAAGTAAGGTTGGGAAATATTTTATTTTATACATATTTTATTCTATGTTCCCAGGTGTCCACTGAAAATTCCATGACCACGGAAGGAGAGAATGCGTTATTAGGGGAAGGCTAACAGTCTCCGTCACAGTTGGGGATCAAACTAATGACAGCAGAATGTTACTGAGTACTTACTCTCTGCCAGGCACAGTCCCTTAAATCATTCAATCTTCACAAAAAATGCCATTGGTAGGCATTTTTATTATTCCCGTTTACAGATAAAGAAACTGAGGCTTAGAGAGGTTAAGTCGCTTGCTATGGTCGTACAGCTGAGGCCGAGGCAGGATTCAAATCCAGACACTCACTCCACAGCCTGAAATCTTAGGAGCAAAGAAAGAGCTGATTATAGAGACAGCAAGCAGGACAGGGGCAGTTTCTAGCAAAGGGGTCCTGCAGCAGTGGGAGGGTGCTGGGTCATGAGTCAGAGATCCAAGTAAAAACATCTTACTCATTTCCATGAGCAAGTTGCGGCTTACTTGGGGCAATTTATACATTGTATTTCCAGAGGCAGAAGGATGAAGACAGCACAGCTATTCTTCTTTGGAGCTGTAAGACTTGTGAGTTAAGGGGCTTATTCCCCTGATGTTGGTGGCATGGGCATGACCGTCTCCCCAGGATAGGCAAGACTTGAGGGGCGAGGGCTTGTGGCCTGATGGTCTTCTGCCCCCTCCCCTGCAGCAGACACCGCAATGAATACCTGGTGCACTTGTCCCAGAAGAGCCACAGCTGGCCAGGGCCAGATGGGGCCACTGTTTTGTGTCACAGTCACAAGTTAGAGGACATTTGAAAACTGTTTTCCAGGCTTTTTTTCCCCCTTCTTTTCATGAAAGGGGCTTTTTGTTAGTACTGCCTTTGTTTAGGGATGATAAAGGGACCATTTTATTGGAATGAATTACTGACTCAAGTGCTGCCAGAGGTCCTAGCGAGAGGATAGCCCTCTGGCTTCACTTCAGCAGGTGAATGGAAACAACCAGTGGGTGTTGGTCTCAAAGGCACTTTGGAGTTTGCTCCATCAGCAACTTTGAGTATAGTTGCTGGCTGAAGTCAAGCCCAGGGGAGGCAGTCAGAGAAAGTACTAGCAATAGTATTAACAAAATATAACACCTTTTCCTTTGCATATGAAAAATGTTCAATGATCAGGACTGTTGTCCATACAGAGAATGATCTCTTCCCACCCACTACTAAATTGCTAAGTCTCCACTACTAAAATGGGGTCCCAGTAACAATCTCACCTCATCTTTCTGAACCCCTGAAAAAGCCAATCCTCTCTGCAGAGCCAACAATGTTGGTGGAAAAGAAGTCAAACAGCTGAAAACAAGCCAGATTCTCTAAGACTCTGTGGAATTCACATAGACATGAAACATTTAAAGATACTTTAAAATAATTTTCTTCAAATGGTGCTCCAGGGACTTTAGGAAAAGATATGAAAATACTAGTAAGCCAAACTTGTACATTTTAACTTGTGTTTCCCCCATGTCTAGAGCGTGCGGTGCCAACATAAATTTGTGAAGACATATGGGTTGACAGTATATTTGGGCCCATAATCTCATCTGCTGTCTTATTGAGACTCCAAGACCCAGTATATTTAAAGTCTGCTAAATGAATCAGCATTTCTTAGGAAGCCTTTTTTAAAATATGGCTATTTGCAAACAGTGGCAAGGAATGCGGCATTTAAATCAACTGATCATGAACTCTTCAGAGTTCAAGGAAATCATTAAGGGCTAATAAAGTCAACAGAAGTTTGGGTAAGAGCAAAGATACCCCTTGATATTGTCTGAAGGCATGTAATACCAATCAGCTAGCTCTAAATGACTGAACCCCAAGTACTGATGAGGAAACAGGTGCCTAACGGCAGCTGCCAGTGGTCAGGCTGTGGGAAGGTCAGACTCTGGCTCCTACAGGCCTCTCCTCTGACAAGCAAGGTGAGTTGTGGGTAGGCTGCCACTTGTGCCCTTCAAAAACAACAGGCACTTGTCTTAAGAGAGGAAGGCAAGTCTCCCAGTCCATAAAGCAAGGATCGTAAGATCTGGCCTGTTTATCTTACAAGCAAGACAGTGTGGCATCCTTCTAAAGACGCTGTACCAATTTCTGCTGGTGGCATTACTACGCAGGGAGAATGTGGCTGGTTGTAAGGAAATGTCCAGGAGTGTTTACAGGCAGAGTTTCTAAGTGCAAAGCTTCCCCGAAGCTCCTCTTTAACCAAATGTGCCCCCTCCCAGCCGTTATTCATGCACAGATTCTGTACACCTTCTGTAGTACAACTGTAATCAATCATTTGTATTATTTGCCTAATTGATATGCTCTCCCACACTTTGTTATAAACCTCCATGTAGCCAGGGGCTGTGACTTATTCCAACAGTTAATCCCCAGTTCCTTGAACCTGAAAGGCACAAAGTAGGTACATAATCAATACCAGCGAATGTATCAGTGAATGCTGAGAGAAATGGAAGATGTGTACCTGGAAGAGAACGTGCTTACACCAAAAATCCGCCACTGTCCTCCGATTTTCTAAACTTGGTCTTTTAGAAGCTAGTCTTCTACGTCAAGTCTTTTAGGAGGCGAGGGAGTGGCCAGGATGCTGGAGCTGCGCTCAGCTGCTAACTCAGCCACAGTGGCTGCAGCCTTTCCTATTAGCGATACTACTTCCCGAGGTATTTAGAAGCTCTATGGCAAGCAAAGGTCGCCACCGCTTCCAACAGGCCAGTAGTAGCCCGAGATCAATTTTGGGGAGGAAAAGCAAGAATGTTAGGTCCATCTTTTCACATTCTCTGCAAAATCCTTCAAGAGACTATCCAGTGTTTCACTAAATGAGTCCAGTCGTATATGGAGAGGACACTACTTTGTTACCCAGAGTGCCAGACAGTTCTCTTCTCTTGAAAAAAACACTCCTGTAGAAAAGCCTATGAAATACCTGTCAACCAATACCCACACAGGTGGCAGGGAATATTCTGACTTTCTGAGATGGGTTTAGCCACTTTGTAAGTTAGATAAAGAAGGAAAAACTATCATCCGAAAAGTATATTCTGCCAGCATTTCCCCGGACATGACCCCTCCTAGCTGCAGACAAACACAGGAAGTACAGCCTGTCACTAAAATGAATAGAGATATAGTCAGTTTTCCAACTCAATGAACTACAGATCCTATTTTTCCCCCCACAACAGTGGAAAGGGCAAGTAATTTAATGATACTTGCTTTGAATTTGTGTTATCTTCCAAATGGTGATATACTGGAAGGATGTTAGTCATCAAGCTATTAAAATTTTTATTTTGCCTGTAATTATATTTATTTTAAAATAACATTTTCTATTTATTGGCAGCTCTATAGTAGTGACAGAAAAATGTATCATATAACCAGAACTCCAGACTACGGAAAAACAGCTATGAGTAAGGAGAGCATTCTTTTATTTTTTCTTGTTATTTATTCTTAGAAAACAAACAAACAGACAAACAAAACTCCCTCAACGATCTACACACTTTTACCGCATTCCAGGCCTTTAAGAGTGTAAAATCTATAAAATGGGATTCTCAGAAGCAGTAGCACCAGGTAAATATTATAAGAAGTGCTTATTTGAGGTGCTTGAAATTAAAACAAAAAATAAATCAGGATTTCAGCAAATCTAAATTTACAAGATTGGACCTGACGTGCCTTCAGAGGTCTGAGTTAAAGCACTATTGCACCAATTAAGCAAAGTAAATCAAGACACCTCAAAAAAAGGTGGTATAGTAAGAAAATGTCAATTTAATCATTTACTTTAGCAGGCAAGCAATTTGTAAACATTCAGTAGCGGCAGCATCCAAGTTACAAACAATTTAAAAAGAAACCAAGATTAGTGATTATAATTTTTCCTTCCCTTTCCCCAAAAGAAAAACAAAAAAAAAAAGAAAAGATTTGGAAGTGAATGACTTAACACACTACAAACGCTGAACATTCAGTTATGTCTTCTATCAGCCTTCTATGCGTCCTCTCTGTGTTGTATTTTTAAAGGTGTATCTACTCCTAAAATGCATTATCTTGCAATAACTGGTACATGAGCATCTGCAATCTAGGAAGTTGTTCCTGCACACGGATGTGCACGTATGATCTCAGTTTAAATCCCATTTGCAAAGGGAATATTTATGTCTTGATTCAATGCTTCTTTGACTTCGAGTGGCAGGGTGTCAAAAAGGTGATCTTCCACAACAAGCCCGCTTTTCTTGAGCAGGCGACACTGGCCCAGCTGGGCTGGCAGGCGGTCCAAGCAGTTCCCTTTCAGCTCCAGCTGGGTGAGCTGGGAGAGCTGACCGATCTTCTCTGGGAGGGAGGTGATGCAGTTCTGCCCCAGATTCAAAGTCCTCAACTTAATGCATTTAAACAACTGCTTTGGTAGAACGTCCACTTTGTTCCCCGTGATATGCAAATGCTGCAGGTTCTGAAGTAATCCTATTTCTATTGGGATCATGGAAATGTTGTTGTAGCTTACATCTAAGCATCTGAGTTTCTGTAAACTAAACACTGCCACAGGTAGGGATTCGAGCTTGTTGTTAGAGAAATAAAGTGACTCCAAGTTTTTGACGTGGGTGATGGAGGGTGGAATGGTAACGATTTTATTATGCCATAATTTTAAACAAGTCAGTCGTTTTAAATGCTGGAAACTGATGATTTCTTCAATTGTGCGTATGTTATTTGACTTTAAATCTAGTTCCTGTAAATTAGAGAGGCTGAAAATAGCATGTGGAATTCTCTCTAGCTCACAGTTCTGGAGTTCGAGCTCGGCGACATTCATCATCTTCTTAAGGCTGTTCAGTACCAAGAGTTTAGTGCCGTCATTATGAACGACTAACCTGGTGAGATGTGGAGCCACATCTGTAATGTTGGAGGGGACTTTGGTCAGATTGCTCTTCACGTGGAGAATCTTAAGGTGCCGCAACTCTCGGAGAGATTCAAGTCCTATCATCTTATTGTTTTCAGAGTTCAAGTTGCCTATCAAGTACAGCTCGCGAAGGTTTTTGAGCAGATACACCCAGGCGGGAATTTCTGCCACGTCAGTGAACTTCACGTGAAGGCATCTCAAGTGATCACGGAGAAAGCTAAAAGCAGTCTGTTCCACTTTTGCAGGGCAGTGGCAGAGGTGAAGCTCTTGGAGATTAGTCATCTGAGAAATCTTAGCAGGAATTTTAGCTTCTGGAATCAGCTCGAGTTTTAGCACATCCAGGTCTGTGAGGTCGAAGACAGCATCGGGCACACCTGAGAGCATAAACAGATGCAGCTCCTGCTTGTCCTGGGCGTTGCGTGACACGTGCTGCCTCAGTTTTTCAAATGTCCACTCGTGGTTCAAACTAATTTCCCTCAGTTTATTTTCACTGACTTCTGACAAGAACACCCCGAAACGCTTGGAATAGAGCTGGTCATACTGGTCTACCATGTGTAGAAGGAACGCAAAGTCATTTTTGACATCTGGAATGTCGCTGAAACTGCTCTCTTCTCTGACTTTTTCAAAAGAATATTCCTTCAAAGGTATCCTGAATAACCAGAAGAGAGTGTAGAGGCAGATGAAACCATAAACACAAATAATGGATATGTAACTGATGAGCAGCTTTTTCAGCATGTATGCCATGTTGTGGGTGCACTCGAACACCTCGTAACCAGTCAGGTGCTCGACTTTGGGCTTGCACACGTGTTCAAAGCTGATCGCATTGACAAAGTTTGCAGTGTAGCAGAGAATAAAAATGAACTTGGCTGTTTTGATAACTGTTTGGACCACATAGAGTTTATAGATCAAGTCACTGTCTTCCACGTGAGCACGGAACTTCCTCACTTTCTCAAACAGGGCTTTGGCCTGTTCCCCGTCCTTTTTGTCCAGGATGGTCATGCTGGGGACTTCAATCACGGGCTTTTCAGCTGAAAACTTGAAGCCGGTTTTGCTGATCATCGGGGTGCTGGCGCTGGGGCTCCCTTCATCACTGCTGGTAGATACGTGCTTTGGTAGAGTCTGGGCACCTGTTATTCTCTGCTTGTTTTCCTCCGAGTCTTCGCATGCTGTCTCAGACAACGCTTTAGTAGTCCAAGGAGATTCAAAGCACTTTCCTAATATTGAAACGAAATGTTCTACTTTTGAGCATGTTTTGGGATATTTGAACCAAAAGTTGCTACTGACCATGAGAATAATAGTATGTATAAGAGCAAGGTACGGAAAGTACTTAGAATACCACGGAAGGGCCAGATGGTAACACATCTGATTAATAAATACATATTGCTGAAAATCCAAGTTTGTTTTTCGGCCTCCTGGGTCTTTCTTCTCTTTCTTTGCCTCCTGATTTGGAACCGTGGACTCTGTGTGAGGATATGTGGCTCTGAGAGGTATGTCAGGTGTCACAGCAGATGCGCCAAAGGAAATCTCATTTGTCATCCGCCCATCTTGGTCTTGGTCTGTGGCTGACTCCATCTTCGGGATGTTGGTGGTAACGTCGGCACTTCCTGGTGGCATGTGTGCCTTTGAATTTACAGGAGACGGCAATACTGGCAAGCAGACCACCTGATCTTTGGTAAGTTGCATGGTTCCTGCAAAGATGGCTACCATCAACATAACGACAGCCAAGTAATCCATAAACACGTCCCACCATGGTTTCAGGATTCGGTAAGTCGGTTGAATGTCATTAAGCGAAGCAACTTCCGCAAGGGTAAACATTCCTAGGAAACAGGTAAACAAAAGACATTATGACACACATGCAAGTGAAAATATTAAATGAGAAAATGCTTTCTTTTTCTAGTTTCTTCTTCCAGTTTCTCCAACCAGCCATTCTCCCTTGCGTTCTGCTCCTCCAATGCATTGTTTCCTCTACCTGGAATACTTCCTCCTCACCCCTTCATGAGGCTATCAGCTTTCTGTTGCCTTTCCCAGGAAGCCCTCCCTGATCCCTAGTCTGGGTGAGGTGCTTCTCTGATGTGCTCCCACAGGACTCTGTACCTCTATCCATCACAGCCCTTATCACACTGGCAGAACCAACTGTTCACTTGTCTGATTCCCCATAAGATTATAAGTTCCATGGGGACATGGATCATGTCCATTTTCCTTACTGCTATACAGTCAATGCCTGAAACACAGCTGATGCTCAATCAGTGAAACACTGTACAGGTTCTTGATCATCATCTTTATCACCATCATCGTAATCAACATCAAAATTCCTCAGGAACATTTATTCACGGTCTACATACTGTATTGGGCAGAAGAGCATTTTATTAAACTTAATTGCCACCACAAGCAACCTGGACCCAAGCAAGAAAAAAAACTCTAAGCCAGTCCTCAACATGAAAAGTTAAAGGACCACACAGCAAAGAAGCTGTGGGATTCTTGTAACCAGTGACATTTTGCAGCTGTCATAGTGTCAATGGTAGTTTTCCAGCACATTGTACTTGGGACAGGTCTTGATCCCAGGAGAGAGAAGAGGAGGCTGATTACTTTCCTAGAGGAGGAAGAACAGGTAAAAAAGGTGGGGGGCAGAGAACACAGCAGTAGAGTACTGTAATGTCACACTGACCCTGAATGGTCACCAGCTCGGCCCAGCACATCCCTTCAAGGGCGATAACACCCGAACAACCAACACCAGCACGCAACGACTCCAGCCTCAGATGGCTTTTCTCTTCCAGCATGTAGTCCATGCTGCCACTCCCCAACAAGGGTTTTGGGCCCCTGCCGTTTCCCCCAGCCCATTTCCTTTTTTTTCTTTCTGTTGAACTCTGACGTATTCTTCAGGTCCCAGCTCAAGCACTACCTCTTTCTCAAGCTCCTATCATACTGTCTAAAAATAATCTATTTCCAGTGTTAGTCTCTTCAACTAGCACTTGAGCTCCTCCTGGGTAGAGACTATGTCTTATTCACCTTTGTATCTACCGTGCCCTATTCTCTCCCCTTAGGAACAGAGAAGGCATTGAGCAATAATGATGATGATGATGATGATGATGATGGTAGCAGCTATCATTTGTCATCTTCCCTCCATATACCAAGCACCGTACCAGGAGCTTTGCCATCTGATACAATCTCCTGTTTTTGTACACAGCACATTCCTGAAAATGAATGTATTAAAGTTGAGGTTTTGGGGGCTGAGGGAATGGTTCTATTTCCAAAATGCTACACCATCTTATAATATCCACCAGAACTCCTAAAATTAAAAAGGCAGGTATGTGATGTGAGGATGTGGAACAATTAGAACACTTAAACACTGCTGGTGGGAGTGTGAATTCATATAACTGTGTTGGGAAATTTTTGCTTTAATATCTACCAAAACTGAATATATGAAAACTCTATTGCCCAGCAATCCCACTACTAAGTATATACCCATGAGAAATACATATACTCATCAAAAGATGTGAACAAGAACATTCACAGCAGCACTCTTTGCAACAGCCCTAAACTGGAAGCTATCCAAATGCCCATTAGCACTAGAACGGAAAAATGAAATGTGGTATATTTACAAAGTGGAACATCAGGCAGCAACGAGAATGAATGATCTGGTTACAACGGCATATTCAGTTCATAAAACGTGATCTGTACACTTAAGGCTATGTGTCTTTTTCGTATGCATGCTTCAACTTCAATATGGAGTTTCAAAAAGAAATAGTAAAAGAAGCTGTAGCAGAAACAGCTGCCCTAGGAATGTGCTGGGACACGAGACTGAGGCTTTGCCTCACCCCTGTCCCAAGGCACACCCAGGCTGGCTGGGGTCAAAGGCCAGGCGAACCCGTAACGTTTTCTGGCAGCCTCCCCTTGCTGTCCATCTTCCCGGCTTGAGAGAAAGGGCCTGCTCTCCCTGGGGTACAATCTGCCACAGAAAAGAGGGTGCAGGGGTATGAATATACAATGTACAAAAGCTCTGGCTGGTGATAGTTGAACGTATACAGACAGAACACAAGTGGAACACTGCTTGAATTCCATCTAACCTTCACAACATTACTCTAAGTTGCCAAAGTGTTATTACCTCCCCTTGACAAGTAAAGAAACAGGCTCACAGGAGTTAAGTTGTGGAAGTCAAATAATTAGTGGTGGAGTCTGGATTTAAAACCTCATTTAAGGCCAAACCACCTGTTCTTTCTACCAAATTCTATCATCTCTTTTCTTTACTTCTCATGTTTGCAGTGCTTTACAGTTTGCAAGCTACTTTTCCATAAAATATCTCAACTGATTCTCACAATAACCCAGTGAACTAAGCATTACTATTGCCCAAGGATATGAGGAAACCTGAGGCACAAAAATCTTTAATGACATTCCCGAGCCAATTAAGTGACAGAGCTAACAGAATCTTTCATCTTCAAACCTCTTTCTCTATCACGCTGTCATCCAATGACTGCGCTGTTGGCTAAGGCTTGGCTGTTGAAGGAAAGACCTTCTCACTGTTGTCCTTGGCTTTGAAGAGACAGAGGAGTGAAATTATGTAATCATCACCTTCGGAAACCTGAGGCACAAAAATCTTTAATGACATTCCCGAGCCAATTAAGTGACAGAGCTAACAGAATCTTTCATCTTCAAACCTCTTTCTCTATCACGCTGTCATCCAATGACTGCGCTGTTGGCTAAGGCTTGGCTGTTGAAGGAAAGACCTTCTCACTGTTGTCCTTGGCTTTGAAGAGACAGAGGAGTGAAATTATGTAATCATCACCTTCCCTAAAAACAACCTTTTATGACACTGACTCAGAATTCAAGAAAACCACAAGTCAGGCACCATGGAGGAGAAGATAGAAATGGCCCGTCAAGGAGCTCCCGGTCTAATGGGGGATGACAAGCAATAAGTGTGCTATTACAACATGGTAAGAAAATTGCTGACCGGGTTAATGCAAGGTATAGGAGAGGCACAGGACAGGGAAAACTCACATTTGCATTTGGTAAGTGGGAGGATTTCACAAAGATGTGGTTGTTCAGGTGAGACTGGAAGGATGGGGGCTGCCATGGGGTGGTGGGCAGGGGAGGGAAGATAATTTTGGGAGAAGAGATGGCAAGTCAATGACATAGACACATGGGAGAAATCATGTTATAGAAACTACAAATAGCTCTAATGTCATTCTATTATTAGTCTAGTATGCCCCTGAATAGATATCACATTTAATGGGTAAGCCAAGAGATGGAAACCAAGGCATAGATGGTTTAAATGCAGTTATAAGGAAGTGCCTGGGCCATAAGGCAGGAAACCAGTACTTTCCTGCAATGTCAGCCACCGACTAGCTCTTATCTCGAACATAGGACTTCAATTAATGTGTCCGTTCTCCTATTTCACCTATCAAAAGCTGGGTGCAGAACTGGGAGTGTTTCAACCACTAACTGAATTAAAGATGCAGTGGCACTTTGAAAATAAAAGTTGCTTTTCATATATTGTGTATGTGTGTGTGTACAAAGGACGTTAAATACATATTCATATAATATAGTGTATTAAGTCTATTATGATCCTAGGGTGACTTTCTAATCTAACAGTCAAGTCAGTGAGAGAGGAGATAGTACCTAGTTATCTTGAGGCTTGATCTCCTTAGTGAGTCAGGACTCAGAATGGCTATAAATGGTTATTAGGGGATTTTTTTTTTTTAACCTGAGGAAGGCACATTAATAAGTAGTAACTGCGTACATGCTTTGGGCTCTCCTTTATAACATGTCTGTTGCAAAGAACTTAAAGAATTACATAATAAGGAAGTGGATTTCACATTCCAAGACTTCTCCATGGCACGTATGAAAATCAGTTTAATATTCCTGTAAGCAAACATTTCTCATGGAAGTTGAGGAAGCTTTTTGTACTAGAACTGAAAGGGGAATGTTATTGGACTTTGGTTGGACAAAGATAAATCAGAAAATAACAAAGAATGGAGCTATATTATTTTATGATATGTGATTCTGTTTCTTATCTTACGGCCAATAATAATGGAATAAACCAATAACCAATAGTCAGGTTCAGAACAACCCTGAACCTGACAACCTGTGAATATACTAAAAAACACTGAATTGTACACCTTAAATGGGTGAATTGTATGGTATATGAACTGTATCCCGGTAAAACTATTAAAATTTAGAAGCTAGACCTCAATCTTTGTTAACTTTATTGCCTAAACTGACTCTCAACAGAAATAGGAAAGTGAAAGTAGATAAGATTATAGCCTAGTTGTAGATACTCATGCTAGACTATGTACATTCTAAGTTCAAACATGTTTTTAGATGGCTGCTATGTTATTATGATTGAATTGAACTGGTTCTGGAGAAAAATCTTTAGCATTTTACTTATCCTCTCTAAGCATCCATGCCTCACCTATAACATCTTGATATCTACACCTCTCAGGGTCATGTGGGTCATGTAGTGGAAATACCAGTTCAGGGTCTGACACAAAGTAAGCCCCCAAAGATGTTTGCTAAATCTGAATGCAGAAAAAGAATCATTAAGGTGAAAGCAAGCCCATCTTAATCAGTCTTTAACTGAAAATGACTGGGCCAATTTCTTGAATTTTGAACTAGCATTCGCACTATGTACACAGAATTCATTCTGTAATAAATGATTGACAATAAAACTTTGCATTCAGTTTCATTTATTCATTCAAAAACATTTCAATTAAAATTTCTTATATTAGGAGGTGGCATATTATACTAGAAAGAGCACAACTTTGATGCCGAAGAGACCAGGATTCAAATCTTGCTCTTTTTTCCTGTTTATTAGCAGTGTAAATGTCGTAGTGTTTGCTGGAAAACTTATATTAATGAGATTATTATTAGCATACAGAAAAAGTCTAGCATTAAAACAGAAAAATATGATCACCTAGGGCTTCCCTGGTGGCGCAGCGGTTAAGAATCCGCCTGCCAATGCAGTGAACACGGGTTCGAGCCCTGGTCCGGGAAGATCCCACATGCCATGGAGCAACTAAGCCCGTGCCCCACAACTACTGAGCCTGTGCTCTAGATGCCGTGAGCCACAACTACAGAGCCTGCGAGCCACAACTACTGAAGCCCACACACCTAGAGCCCGTGCTCCGCAACAAGAGAAGCCACCGCAGTGAGAAGCCCGCACACCGCAACGAAGAGTAGCCCCCGCTCGCCGCAACCAGAGAAAGCCCGCGCACAGCAATGAAGACCCAACACAGCCAAAAGTAAATAAATAAATAAATACATTAAAAAAAAAAAAAAAAATGATCACCTAATTTGAAACTTAAAAAACTTGTCCCATCCGCACTAGGTCTTCATACCCCTATTAAAAGGAAGAAAGTCAAATGGCTTTGAAATGTCATTTAACGAAAAGAGTTTAATGTAAGAAGAAGCAAATACCTTGATTAATCAATCTAATACATACACTTTCCACCTAGGTATGAGTTCCCTACCCAATCAAATACCAACTTTCATTTTCTTTCTACAGTGTTCTGTGAAAAAACAATCAGCCTTCTTGGTCAAACCGGGAAAATGGGAGAACACCCAAGAGACTGGTGAGGATCAAATTCTCAAATCTTTCACGGAAATAAGTAAAAGGAAAACAAATTAAAGTTCATAAAGAGGTAATAAGCTACACCCTCACTACGAATAACCCTTCCTCAACACCCAGCATACCCTAGTGCATGAATGCACACACAACATACCCAATTCAGGTACCTAAAATTCATATGGTTAAAGAAAACAAATGCTTCACATATAGAATGAGAAGGAATGATTCAGTTTTTTCCAACAGAGCTCTGTATTACTGGTATTAGATAAGTGTTAACAGTTATGGATTACAATTATACAAGATACTCTATAGTTGATATAATTCTGTATACAAATAAAACAATTTACTAGAGTTACTCCCTCTTAAAGATTATGATAAGAAATGATACTTTTAAAAGTAGTTTTCTTCTAACAATACTTTGGTTTAGATATCTCAAAAATAACTGAAAAAAATATTTAAAGAAAAAAATTCCAGAGTTTTCAGGAAACTTCTTATATAAACCCTATCAAAATCAGATTCCACACTGGGCAAAACCCATCCATTTAACGCCTGAAAGTAGAGGACTATAAAAATTTCAGAACTTGTTAACTATAAAAAGAACTTTACACAAAGTATACTTTAGTACCTGTATTTTAGTACCTATTGGGGGTTTTTCTCTAGAGTACTGCTATTCACAGAGAAAATTTACTTCAAAGCTCAAAGCTGAGAAATATAACTCTAAATACACTTTAGTAGACATAAGGCAAAATATCTTAGGAAATATAACAAATGAGTTATATTTATATATAACAAACAAAGTTGTATATAACAAATGTGAACTTTTTTGCTTTTTCTTGTAGCTTTTAATTCTAAAAGTCAAGCCCCATCTTTGAGAGCTAGAAATGAGATATTATTCATGGAATAATACGGAAAAGCCTCTAAATCAAGGGCTTCCACATTTGATTCCACACAACATCAGAGTCTCTTCTACAGGTCAGCACTAGCGTTCCCTTAACCACAAACTCAGGCCAAGAGAATTTCAGAAATGCTTCAGGACCTACAGGACTCTCTTAATATACCCTCTACTAGAAACTTCATTTTATTCAACAAATATTTATGGAGTATACTCTGTGTGCTGGATAGAGATAAAAAGGGGAATAATAATAATAATAATAATAATAAAGTAGCTGTCCTGACTGAGAAAGCAGCCTGGAGTAAATACAAACAGGAAAAAAAGAGATAATGGGCAAATGGTTGACTAGCCCCTAAAAAGAGAGCCAGCAGCTAATGGATCTTAACAAGGGATCCAGAGAAAGCCATCCCAAGATCAGAACTAAGTGTCTGGTCAAACCTTTATAATCATAATTTCACCCACTTTACTAGGCAGCCAGTGGGATTTCTAAGGGGAGCTTTATTTGCATTTCTGCTGCTTCTTTCCATCTGTAAGATAGAAACTTAGACCCAAGATGACCATTTTCCTCTTAAGGGCACTCACCTTCAATCTTGTTGCTCTAGAGTATGTCCGGCACATGCCTGAAACTGGGCTAAGGGAAGTGAACTAGGATGGAGCTCCCTGAAACCCTAGCAGCTTTCCATGGTCCTGGGAAGTCTGCCACATTCTCTTCCAGCTGTCTTTGGGACAGAATGCCCCTCCGATGACAAACCCATGGATACCTGCTCTGGATATGGACAGCTAGGAGCCTAGCGGGTTTTATTCCTGGCTTGGTAAAGACTGCTAGAAAGCATGTGAGTACCTTGCCCCGGTGCTCTACTTACTAACTCTCAAAACACTTCTTGAAGTTAGGAAAAGATACTCAGACATTGATACAGTGTACCTTGGATAGGTAGCTTATTTAGTTACAAAAGGCTACTTGGCAGTTTATTAGGGACCTTAGCCATCAGTACTGAAAACGTATGCAGAGTTAGACAATGGTTGCTCATGACCCTTCTGAACTGGGAGCTCCATCAGTCTGGCTAGTTCCCTTTCTCCCTCCAGCTGGGTTTGAATCCCTAACCTAAAGGGAGGAGAGTTTCTTCCATCTGCATGTCCCCAGGGCATGGCACAGGACAGGTGCTTAATAAAGGTCTGTAACTGAATGAATCACGCAGCCCTGTAACAGCATTCTAGGAGAGGGCTCAGAAGGCACTGAACCTGGGAGCCAAGTGTTGTCACTATTAATTACAGTGACACATAAGGCCGCTATTAATTATGCCAAAGTCAAAATGACCAGTTCTGACAGGCGTCCTTCAATGTCCAGATGGACAGTAGTACACAATTCTTTGGAACAGGTTATTCTGAAGGTAACTCATTCTGATAGACCATCTGCATGCAGTTTGGCTCATAATTAAACATTTTACAGGAAAACAAAAAGACAAAGGTAAATTTGGGCACACCTTGACCAGGACAGAAGACTGAGATCTGATTCCTGATGGAGAGCAGGTGACAAGCCAGTGTGAACTCTAGGGCAGAGGCAAATGAGCACCAATTAAACACACAGCCAGGTGATGTAAAAGGCCAGAGAGGAAGGAGCACCAGAGAGGCAAACTCCCTGAGATAATGAAGCTGCCAGAGCCTCAGGCCTTCCTTCTCCTTGTCCGCATGGGAGTTTGCTGCCCTTCCCCCTGGGCAATGGATGCAGAAGTTCTGACTGTATCTCACTGTGCACACACACAGTTTACTGGAGTCAATAAACACTTAAATCAGAAAACCGTGTCAAAGTGTTGAGCAAGTGCCCAGAACGGTAAGTGCTTAATAAGATTAGCCACTGTTATTATTCACTGTGTTGAATAAGCTGTTTTATAGAAAGAACCCTATACAAATACCTCTTTACTACTTGTGAAAAGAAGTTTGTGAAAAGAAGTTTGTCTTTCATGATTACTGATATAAAGAGCCATGGAATCCAGATGTTCTCCACTTCGCTTTGGCTTTCAAGAAATGTGGCTAAATTTTATATATGCATTATAAACATTAACTCTTAGCGTGAGTCTTCATTTAATTATTCACTTACTCATCCCTTCCTCCATGAAATATATACACTGTATACTCAAGTATTAAGATGATGCACATTCCTGGAGAAAACTTGGTGAGCAAATTCAGGCCTATTTCCTTTCTCACAGAGAGAAATGTTCCTGTAACTGGATATAGAAAACGGTCAACTGAGAAGAGCCACCAAGAAGAGGAACAGGCAGAGGCAGATTTGCTGTGCAGTGAAAACTCAAGCTTCAGGACACCTTCCTTCCACAGGCCCCTTTCAAGGCCCTGCACCTACTTTTATGGTTCTAACTTGGTGTTCTTTTTCTTAAAGAGGGCTCCTCCCCCAATTTCAGATTCCAGAAAACCCAGACCTTCCCTGCTTGCCTGGGATTATGAAGGCGGATAACACGGGACTTTCCGCCAGTCAGTAATACTGAGGAGGAAGTCAGGACTGACGTGAGGGGTGAAGAAAAAAGAGTGCACAGTGGGCTGGACCAGAACGTCCAAAGGCCGTATGGAGAGAGAGGGAGAGCAGAAAACACTGAAGAACTGAAAGAAGGTCAGTGGCCTGGAGCTTGGGGAGTGAGAGGAACGGGCAGCAGGAGATGAGGAAGTGTGAGCGTTTCTGATGGCATCAACCTAAGGGCAGTGGGAAGCCAATGATGTGTTTTTAGTGGAGGGGGGAGGTGGGTTAAGTCAGATTTGTGTCTCTGAAAAGATTACTGTAGGCCTAGTGTACAGGTCAGTGAGGGAAGATGTGAGATGAAGAAGGCAGCTACCGCATTGCTCTGGGCAAAGGATGGAGGGAAACACTAGGCTGTGACTGATGGAGAACTAAGTGAGTAAAATGGGTGGATTTGTGAGCTAACAGGCCAAAGAAATAACAGCAGGACTCAATGGATTGGATGGGGAGGATGAAGGAGAGAAAGGTGTCAAGGTTGACTCCTAGATTTCTTTTAATTCTCCACTTACTGTTCCATACCCTTCTTCTTTTACATTCATTTACATCGTGTTATTGTAACTGAATCTTTTTTCATAAGCCCTTCAAATCCTTTTTTTCCCCCTCATACATCTTCCAGAATCCTTTATTCTTTTCTTTTTCTTCAAGTCCTTTTAAAAAGTAGGTAGGTTATATATAATAAATGAAAAGAAATATAAGCCCTCACATGCTTGGCCATGAAATCTATAAGCTTAGATAGTTTGAAAAACATTACTTTAGTGTTATCAACATACAGATGATTGACAGCTATCTTTCTGTAATACTTCTGGGGTGAAGCACAATTTTAAAACCCCAAATAGTCTGCCTTCATCTATATTTGGAGAACACATACATACGATGTATTTCACTGAACATTATGTGCAACATAATCAAAAGGGAGCCAGCATATAATACCGTAAGGATCCTACCCGTGATCAAAGCCTGTGATTATTCATGCTAATAAAATCTGGTTTCTGGGAAAAACTATACAGAACAGTAAAAAAACAAAAATAAAAACCCTTTATTATACCTTTTAATGGGGACAGGGGAAGGCAGAGTAGTTTCATTCTTCACTGTGCTTTCTTTAGGTCAATATTAAAATGAGTTTACATTTTATAAGTAAACAATAGCCAAACAGTAGGGTAACAATAAAGGTGGAGCAAAGGTACAAGGGGTAATAGTATGAGAACAAAACCAAATATTTTAAATGTGTACAAAGATAATCAAGAAATGGTGTAATTTATGCGCAAATAATCTAGAGTCTTCTTTTTCTGAGCTAATAATTTAAAATGGAATTCAATTCTTAACAAGTTGGTAGCATAACGGATAAGAACATGGCTTAAGGAGCTAGCCTGCCTGAGATTTCATCCCATCTCCACCTCTTACCAATTCAACTGTAAAACAGGAACACAAATAATGTCTCACATCACTTGCTGTGTAAACTTGGGCCTTTGTTTTCCTTATCAGTGAAACAGGGATAAAATACCACTGTGACAAGATATGCAAATCACCCAGTATAATGTTAAGCACATAGCAGGATGTTCCCACACTAAGTACTCTCCAAAATTGGCCCTAGATGTCCAAAAAATTGGGGAAGGTGGGAGACCTTGAGGAAAACCCAGGATTGAAATGTGGTGGCAACAGGGAGGAAAAAGGACCATGAAGGCTTTGAGGGTGAAAAAAAAATTAATGAAGAAAAGAGAGAAAAGAAAATCAAGAAAACTAAGATAAGGAGGAGCTGACTTCAAGAGAAAACAGGTATAAATCAAATACCGCAGAGATAAAGGACAATCAAAACTCTTAAAAATCATTAATGACCTTTGATAACATAATCTCTATTATAGTGTAATTCATTATCAACATTAGAAACCATCTTAGAGTTGACTAAAAATGACCCCAAAGGGTTAGCCTTTTAGAGGAATGCAAACAAAGCCTTATTTTAGAATTAGTCATGATAAATTGGTAAACTTGGTGGAATATCACTTTTGTTCTATTTCAAAGGAATGTTTATTCATATTCAATTTGCTTAATCTTGTTTCTAAGGACTTAGCATCTATTTGTGTAACCCTTGTGAAAATTACAAATGATCTTTAGAAAAGCAGGTCTGATAGGACGTTTAACTGGAAGACTTTCACTAGCTAAGATGTGCATGGAATTCATGCTCTTCTCCTTTTCCCCAAATTATAACAAACTAATGGAGCTGTAACAGAGAGCCACAGTCATGATGTTATAATTTATAACACTTCCCCCATTTATAAAGAATTAGTGAAGCTATAAAATGGAATCACAATTGAGCAGTCCACAGTTTGTAAAAAATCCCTAAACCTTTTGAATTGGGAAGGTACATAATTTCTTTACATATCACTTTAATTATAAAAATACATAATTTCTAATTTAGTATGCTGTAAGTTATTTCAGATGAGTTGCTTCTTTGAAGATTACATGAAGATCTTTGACTTTGGAGATTTTGGGATATTTACTTTCTGCTAAAGCATGGCATCTATTTAACTCTGAAAAAACGGCCCAAGGTAACATTTTTGCAAAAATGTGTTACATGCTTGAGTGCCAATGGTGCCAATGTATTTATTTAAGTATCTACTATTCTAATTGTAGAGATCATTAATGGCGCTTCCCAGCCCAGTGCATGTCGTGACCCACAGAGAAGCGGACATTTTTACATGCCTTTGGGTAAACTTAAGAGGGTGAACACAGTCAGGCCCAAGGCTTTCAGCTGATGAATGAACTGATATTTCAGCCATCTGGTACCCATTCCTAGAACACTCACTGGGAATTCCAGACTAAAGTATCAGATATTGGATGTAAACTAAGGTCTAAATCTTCTAAGTGACAGAATTTATCCTTCTGAGGTATGATCATTTTTGGAGCAATTAAATCTCATCTTCCTTTCTTTCTCATGAGAGCCAAAACAGTAAAAACAAATCATTATAACCAAGAAACAACTGGCTCATTTGTATAATTTTACATGAGAACTATAATCATACTGCCTCCTGTCTTGATGGACCAGTCTCACTAGGTAGAGGCTGCCAATGTTAAGATTGAGAGTGGCTGTTCAATCATTCATTGATTCATTCTCAAACACTGTACATTGTGTTAGGTATTAGGGATTTGTAGTTGAAGATAACTTATCTTGCCCATCAGAGACTTCAGAAAACCTTTGCTGTCATGAAGCCATCAAGTATCAAGTTCATACCATTTATATTTTCAACAAATATTTGCTTTAGGTGATGTGATAGTTGCTGAGAATATACATAATGGAACAAGATAGATACAGTCCTTGTGTTCCCAGAGCTTAAAGATCTGTCCATGCCTATCTTAGGTATTCTGGAAAAGATGAAGCATGAACCACTACACCATTCTGCCCAGAATTATTTAGGGTAAACAGCTCTAAAAATGACATCAAAGTAAGTATATGACTGTCAAGAAAACTGTGATAGCTGAGACCAGCTATATGCAACATAAGTAAACATATAATTCACCTTCTGAACTGGAAAACTCTTGATAGTGACAAATGCTAAACAAGGTGCGATGCCAGGCTATGGTATAACTGGGACTCTCCCAGGAAAACCAGGAGTTGTTGTCACCCTAAGTATGGGCCACATGGGCTAGAAATATCTGATGCCGTTATGTAAGGCATGTATAAACAAGTCTAGATCTTCTTTAGACAAATAATCTGTAGATACATCCTAACTTTGCTATTTCGCACTACAGTCAATTCAAAGTAGTTGATGTCTCATGATAGTCTTTACTACTTTACGAATGGAGACTGACCTTTTATCATGGTAGCATGTTACATATTACAACTACTTTCTAATAAGAGATCTAGAATTGAAAAAAAAAGGAAAAGAAATAGACACAAACCATCTAAACAGCATTTCTTACACTTTTCCCCAATAGGATATAGTGGAAAATGATAGTATTTGTACTGTACAAAGTGGAAAAATGCTGAAGCTGCTCCCAGATGGAGTGCTCTGCATTGTGGGCTAAGAGGATCTGTATTTCGGCAAACAGGTACTTATGCTGTTACCTGTGTGCCAAGCCACACCAGCTGAGAAACGGATCCAATATGCAACACATTGATAGGTGATGTTTACTTACACATCTGAGAGTGAAGAATACAAGATGGCAGGATGAATGATAACACCACTGGGAAAGAATATGTCAACATTACCTTTGAGAAAATGTTCTGAAGATGGTGATAAAATGTTACCAAAAGTTGTACTAAATGTGAAAATATAAATGGCGAGTGTAGAGGGAAATTCCACGCTATGAGCATTACTCTGTATATCTGCTCATGTATCAGGCGCCACCAATTTTTACCACAGATGCATTAGTTGAGGATAAGAGCTACAAAGTGCCCTTTTCATTCATATATTCTTAACCCTGAATAACATATTTTTTTTTTTTTGGAAGGGGAAGGAAAAACAGTAGAAGGTGTCGAACGAATCCTATAACTTACATATTGTGAAACTGCCGAAACCTTCCAGAGTAGGTCCAGATGAGTTTTTCAAAAAAAAAAATCACTCATCTTCTGCCAGTTTGACTTTTTAATCAACATAGTTCTTTCTTTCTGTGATAAAGACAACTAAGTATCTTCCCGAAACCATTCTCCCTTTCTACTTTTTGGTAACAGACACTCAGTTTACCTGGGTGCACTGTGGCCAACTAGAGATAACATTTCCGAGCCTCATTTGCAACCAGCGATGGCCATGTGACTAAGCTGGGCAAACAGGCTGTGAGAAGAAGTGACTGTTCACTTCCTGGTAACCTCCACATCGACAAGGCTACTGGACTTGGCCTTCCTTTTCCCCGCTTCCTGCTGGCTAGAAAACAGGGAAGCAGGCACAACCTCAGAAACCATGTGTTCACAGCAGAGCTGTCCTGCCAGCCCTCGGCTGCTCACACCTGGGCTGTTATATGAGAAGGAAATATCTATCTTATTTAAACCATTCTACTAGAGGTCTCTGATAGAGCGATTTAGCAGGTACCACAATTAATAGATTTCAAATTACTAAAAAATGCCTCTTAAATAAAAGCATCTAGAAGGGCTTCCCTGGTGGCGCGGTGGTTGAGAATCTGCCTGCCAGTGCAGGGGACGCGGGTTCGAGCCCTGGTCTGGGAAGATCCCACATGCCGCGGAGCAACTGGGCCCGTGAGCCACAACTACTGAGCCTGCGCGTCTGGAGCCTGTGCTCGGCAACGAGAGGCCGCGATAGTGAGAGGCCCACGCACCGCGATGAAGAGTGGCCCCCGCTTGCCACAACTAGAGAAAGCCCTCACACAGAAACGAAGACCCAACACAGCCATACATACATACATACATACATAAATAAAAAGAATGTAAGCAGACAAGAATAGCATTAAAAAAAAATTTTTAAAAAAAGCATCTAGAAATCGAAAGATTTGGATAGACTCACTCGTGAGTACTCCTTTGTGGTTTCCCAGAACACAAAGGGGTGGGGGATTCTGCAGGAGTAGGGCTCAGGGAATGTGCAACCCTGTCAGATCCAAATTAGAAAGGGACAATAAGGAACCCCTGAAGGGTCTGAACAAAGTGAGCAATGAGATCAGCATTCCAGTTGAGAAAGAATTCTATCCAGAGTATGCAAGGGGAACCAGAGGGAGGAAAGACTGGAGGAATGGAAATGAGAAAGTTTTACTAGTCAAGATGATTTCCAGGTAAATGCAATTTTTCAGCGTGAAGAACTAGAATTGGTATAATAAGTTTAAGTAGAGATGTCTAGTAGTCAGCAGACCTGCATCTCAGGACTACTGAGAAGGACCTGGGATGGAATTACATTTTATGACTAATCAGTGTATGGAAAATGAGACTACCCTAGAAGCGTCCATATAGAGAAAAAGGTCAAAGAATCCTGGAGATGACTAACATTTAGGGAACAGGTAGGAGAAAAGGATTCAGCAGAGAGGGAGAAGAAAGGGTCAGAGAAGGAAGAAGAGAACTCTGTCCTGGAAGCCAAAGGAGGCAAACGCTTCAAGAAGAGACTGGAAGGCAGTATCACTTATCACAAGCTCGTCAAGGAAGTTAAGGAGTAAAGAAAGTGATTGCTGGATCTGGCAGCTGAGAGTCCCCTGAGAATTTGGCCCAAGCTCTCTCCGTGAAGAAGTCAGGCCCACCGTGGGCAAGCAGGAAGTGGGAAAGGGAACATTCGCTTCTCGGAAGTTGGCTGCGGAGAAAAACAAAAGGCTGGGAAAACAGCTAGAAGAGGAGGTAGGTTTGATGGAGGGGTGTTATTTTTTAGGATGAAAAGGAGCAGGGAGTTAGAAGTTAAAAATAACAGTGAGAAAGTACAGAGATGTTTTCATATGTCTGTTTCTCATTTCGAGCATAAAGTTAAATAATATACGGTAAACACATTGCTACTGGGAGCGCTCACCCAAGTAGGTATGCTTCTATGACTACATAAAGGTATCAAGATTAAAGAATTCATAATTCTATGGAAATTCTTAAACAGAGTTTGGATATATATTGTTTGCTTTTCCCTTCAGAGAGCTGGTAAACATTAACCTTGCTAACCACCATATTATTTATCCGGTCGTAAAACTTTAAAAGGTCTTTTCAGGGAAAGTCTAACGGAAAAAAAAAAAAAGGTGCCTTACAAAAATAATTCCAAAACTCATATAACTTTGAAAAGAAAACACAGCTCATGGACATCTGACTGAGTAGCTCTGTATACGTTCAAGGATTCCAAACAGTGTCAGGCTTTCTCACCCACTGAAACTCCCTTTGAAGGTCAAGCACTGAAAGAACTCAAGTCAGATTACACTGAGAGGAAGAAGGTGGGAAAAGAAATATTTACTATTCCTAAGGAGAGTGTCAGTGACCTAAAGCAGCTTCATTTTCTTCTCCTTTCCCTGGCCGCAGTATGCAGGGGAAAAGACGAGGTGGGGAGACCATCTTTGGGTGGCAACCTCAGGCTGCATCTCACCATGCAGCACTGAGACTTCTGTAAACATACAGGAGGAGACAAGAACACCGTCCCTACTGAGTGACCAAACACTCACACACTCGAGCTCATTAAATTGTCACATCCTCCCTGAGCAGTAGTATTACTGTTCTAGTTTTACTGAGAGAAAAACTGAGCTTTAGGAAGTTTGAGTTTGACCAAGAACATGCAGCTAAAATACTGTCGACCGGGATTCAAACCCAGATCTGACTGCCCCTACCAAGCCCTTAACTGCCCCCTTCAGCTTATTTTAAATTTGAGATTAGCTCAAATTAAATTAAATCCCATCCCCCACCAATTCACAAGTTATTAGAAGGAACTCTTAAGCGAAGGAGACAAAACCCAGGTGTGTTCAAAGGCTGCCTCACGACACAAGGAGCAAAGTCTGAAATGTGAAATTACAATTTACAGCCCGAGTGCCATTTAATAAGAGTTTATTAGCTAATGTCTTTATCATCACAGTTTTTAAAAGCACTTGCATGGATTCCAACTAATCTGATCCTTACAAACTACTGAGAGACAAAGAAATAGTGTCAACTTCATTTTTTTGGCCAAGAAACCACTGCAACAAGGAAACAGCATAGCTGAGATTAGAACTGGAGATTTCCATAGCACCAAGTATACTAGAATGGGCCGCTAATAAGTGTTAGAGTCTCACAATTTTACGTATCTTCAGGAGGAGATGTTAGCAAAGTCAGACCAAATATCCAGTATAAGCTTGTCTTTAAATTTAAGCCATGAAGATTTCCTTTTTATTCTGAATTCATTTAATATAAACTGTAACTGTAATTATAAAAGTGTAAAGAAGTCACGTGGCCAGCCAGTTCCTAAATGCAACATGTACTAATTACCCATTGTGAACAGAGTACTGCCGTAGCTATGATTTCAGGACTATTAAAGGAGGGGGCCAAGGGCTTAAATCAGAGGTAAGATTCTTACTCAGTAAGGGGACTGGCTATATTCCCTATATTCTTATAATTCTACTTTGCTGAATAAATTTACTTTAGTGCTTCTGAAATGATGCCCCACTGGCGCTCCTATACACATTCTCTTTCTCTTAAATTAGGCAATAAAAAAATTGACATTAGAGAAAATATTTCTACCTATTACTTTTAGTTATGGAGTCACTGGTTACACAATCAAATCCACCAAGTTTCAGCCTGGTAATCTATACCTAATGGCGACTTTCCATGAACTATGGCATGTGAGGAGGTAGTGTGTTTCTTAAATGACTCAGACCTTTATTCACTAATAATATAACCACAAGCAGAAGAAAAACCAGACCTGAATTGCACAAGCATCAGAGTAATACCACTGATACAAATTACAGGCCTCCTCTAAATGACTGTCATCAATCTCACACAGAGGTTCCCGCCCAGTAAAATCTGCGTTAATTGGTTTTCTTTCTGTTGTTGAAAAACAGAGAGTGAGCCAGCTCAGGCAGCATCATGGGAATTTCAGACACACACACACACACACACACACACACACGCACGCGCGCGCACACCCTTTAAAGCCCAAGTGAGTACATCTAGTTTTTAAGGAAATACTAACAAGGAACAGGTTGAGGGTATTTTCCACTGGTTTAAAAATAAAGCATTCTACCCGTTAAAAACAATAAATCTCAGAATTATAGAAACAGGAAGCAGCAGCTGGATTTATCATCCTTCATTTCCTGAGAGTGGTAGTAAGGAACTCCCCCTCGAGACTAAAGCAATGGCGGGGTTCGCCTCCTCCTGCTGGACCCACGCGGCTCCCATGCTGCGGCTGCTTGCTCCAGGGCTCGCTGGCCACTCCAAAATCACCCTGCTCGCTGTATCTTATAAAGCTTTCCGTGCCCAGGCCCTACATTTTGAGAAAACAAAAAAATCTGACTGGAACGTAAGCACACATAGATAACTATCCTGATCCTAGAAAAGCCTAGCTCTCGCCTCTCCTAGGCTCACTCCCGGAGGCTTTGGGGGGACACAACCACACTCTGAGCGACTCTGAGCCTTGGGCCAGGGGCTACGTCGGAAAGAGCAACATAGTGGCTGGGTTCGGGCTTCCTCCGGCCACTTGTGATTGTAGCTGAAGGACTTCGTCTCTCTCAGCCTCGTTCTCTCACGTGTGAGATAGCAATGAGACGCCCACCTACTTCACAGGGGTGGGATGAACGGTAAAGGAGACTATGAGTGTGAAAATATTTTGTAAATCACACATACACAATAACAGACTAGAGGAATAGCGCTATACATCCTTGCAGGAGGGGTTTTACCAGTTCGAAAGCTTTCACAAACATTATGGTTTCGTTTCATCCTCAAAATGATACACGGAGATAAAGGCGGCAGCGGAGACATCCTCATCAACACTATCATGATTGTTTTAAAATGAGCTAGTCTAGAGAAACACAATAGGAAAATTGTGTCCTAGCTCCGTAAGCGAGCATCCAAATCATCTGAAAACATTTCTGGCAGCACGTGAGTGATAAGTGCTAGACGAGGAGCCATGAAAGCTGTTCACATTTCAGGTTGGCTACTTGGGGCAAGTCCCTTAACCTCTCCAGCCAACATGATTCATCCATTTGTCACCAGACTAATGGGAGACAAAAACAAATTAGACCTGGTTCCAGCAATTGAAGAACCCACTTGGAGGCAAGGGTGGAGGATGGAAAGAAGTGACATATAAACAGATTAACTACAAAACAGTATTTACTTAAAATATAGAGTATGAACAAAGTGCCTCGGGATCAAAAAGCAGGAAATGACTAACGTTGTCTGGGGGACTCATGGAAGAATTCATCTCATTTGTAAATTGGGAAAAGAAGGAAATCAGACGACATATTTATCAATGTCCCTTTTGTGGCTAAAACTCTGAGAAAACTAGGCCTAGAGAGATTGTAAGCAACATTAATACACAGCACATCTCCTCTTACACATCCGCTCAGAGCCCACACATCAGTGAACATAATTTAGGTGGCTTAAGTGCTCAATAACTGTATTCTAGAAAATGATGAAAAATAAGATTTTTCAGAATATTATCCAAACACAAATCATACTTATAAGTCTGTGGAAGCTTGTGAGAGCTGCATCTACAGTTAGCCCTATGTGTAGTAATTACAAAACTAGATCCTAGAGCCAGACTGCCTGGGTTAAACTCTTGACTTTACTAGTTATTAGCTGTGCTACTAGGTAAGTTACTTGATTTCAGTTTGCTTCAGTTTTCTCATCGATGAAATGGAAGTGGTGGTAGGAATAGTGTGCTGGGAGGAGGAGGAAAAGGGAGAATAAAAATAATGATGATGGTGATGATGATGGTGGTAATGATGATGGTGATGGTGATGGTAATGGTGATGGTGATGGTAATAATGATGGTGATGATGATGGTGATGGTGATGATGGTGGTGATGGTGATGATGGTGGTGATGATGGTGTTGATGGTGGTGATGGTGATGGTGATGATGGTGATGATGATGGTGGTAATGATGATGGTGATGGTAATGGTGATGGTGATGGTAATGATGATGGTGATGATGATGGTGATGGTGATGATGGTGGTGATGGTGATGACGGTGGTGATGATGGTGTTGATGGTGATGACGGTGAGGATGATGGTGGTGGTAATGATGATGGTGATGACACTGATGATGGCAATGATAACAGTGATGATGTCACCAGCCTCCTCACTGTTGTGAAGATTATATGAGCTAATATACACAAGTACTTAGAACAGTACTTGACACAAAATAAGGGCTACTTGAGTTAGCTGCTGTTGTGATTTGCCAAAGTGTATGAATTAGCATTTTTGAATTGCTCCTCTAAAAATACTCTCTTAAGCCTGAAAGTTTCCAATTTGATTTCAATCCACAATTTTCATTTTTTTAGAACTGCATGGAAAATTCAATGAATCAATGATGAAATGTAGGTTGTCTGCTTCAGAAACACACTTAAGCAGAATTCTGGAGAATGCAACATACTAAGTTTTTGAATGACATTTTGAAAATTACAGAAAAGCAGAAATAAAGGAGGAGGGAAGCCCATATTTCTACAAAATTTCTTTTTTTCTATTGTTTTAGTTTTATATTTAAAATATAATTTATAGTACTTTAAAATTCTCAGCAATCAAGGTAATATGAAAGATGCAAACTTAGCCACCCACTGAAAAATATAAGCATTTAAATAACAAAGTTATTTTTTTCTCATTGAATTCCCACAGAATTTTAGGAAATCATTTGGGTTGTTAACAGTATTTTAGAATTATTATGTAGTAACTGTCAGGTGAAATGGATTTTATCTGGGTAAAATTAAACTTCTGTAAATCAAACTGGATGTTTTCATTGGCAGCATTAGCAACACTCACCAAACCAAAAGATTCTGCCTTTAATATTTAATATATTAAACATCATTCATCCATTGGCTCTCAACCAACATCAATACTTACTGACTCTTGAGGCTTGTGGTATTTATTTTAGTCAATAATGCTTGGGTTCAGGCCTTAAAATTAATCATTAAAACTGGCTGCTGCAAAAAATGTTCACCAGAACCCCAAAAGAATAAAGAGAGGCAGTATATTTATCATGTTCTTACCATGTTCTGAAAAGAATAGGATAGTTTTTCTCTATACAAAACAGGTTTGCTCTGTTATAACATATTCGCAGGATATGAAGCAAAGTAATCCAAGCTATACTTTACTGAGATTTGAGTATGTGCCAGGCACACTGGCGGAGGGGTTTTACAAAAACTATTTCATTTAATTAATACAACTCCTTGAGGCAAATTATTTCCCTAATTTTACAGGTTAAAACAAAAAAGCTGAGAAATGTTAGGTAACATCATCCTCATAAAGTTCATAAAGTCACAGAGTTAAAAACTGACAGACCAGGAGGCAAAACTAAACACAAACACACTGTTTTACAGGTCGTCCAGGTAATCATTTTAGAGAAATATAAGGAAGGAAGGCATTCAAATGATTCTTGATGAGGGGATTAGATTAGTCTATTTAATTCTACTAATCAGGAATGCAAATGATATGAAAAATAAACTTATAAGTGCTTTCTGGATATATGGTCAAAAATTTAGAAATAAACTTTACAGGAACAGAAATTTTAGGCACCCCGAAGGTCAAAAGGCCACTCTCTCTCATCTAACAAATCCTTATAATCCTAGAATTAATTAAAAACTAAAAGAAATATAGTGATATTTTAATAATTTTATAGAAGTGTTTTTTTTTAAGATAGGATTCAACATTCAAATAATTTGTGCCATTTATTAAGTTTCTGGTATATTTGGTGCAATGATTTATAGCTCCAAGATTACCTGGGGGCCACGAACTATTCCAATTAGCAAGTTTCCAGACTGCCCTGCCTTTTACTGTTTTTGTAATAAAGTATTAAAATAATGCAGCTAGTCCATGTACCAGGAGAGCTGTTACTTTAGTCTCATACAAACAGTTAATCAATCCTTCTAAGACAGCTTTACGATAAATGTGACTAAAAATAACAGGTTGTTCCAGGAGAAATTATACTCAAAGTCGATCCCATTTTCCCCAAACAATTATTTCTTTGGGTACCTCAAATTCTATTTCTAGAAGAAATAGTAAAGTTCTAGTGGAACTCTTGTCTGACATTGACTAGCTATTGTATCCTAGCAATGGCAATTAAAATCTCTAGGTCCCCAGTTCCTTATCGGTAAAATGAAAGACTGCGTTAGATTGTCTCTTCCTCCCTGATGTAAAATTCTAAGATTCAGTTCACACTTAAAATCCAAACTCAATTACATCCTTCAATGAAAGCCATTTGCCTCCCACCCAATACGCCAAGGCTGAGTAAGCTACTCAGAGTAGCTGAGTCCCCATGCTAACTTATTTGCTGTCGTTTGGGTAATCATTAGGATATCATTATTTGTTTACCCAACAGACTGCAAGTTATTCCAGAGGAGAGACTGTGTCTTACTGATCTTTCTATATCTGTCATCTAACAGTTAGATCCTAATTGCCTGGTATACAAAAGATACGTAGCAAATGTTTTTAGAATAAATTCTTCTAAACCACCCTATCAAGTAGTCATTGGGTACTTTGTTTACACCTAGACCACATCCTGAAGATACACCAAAGTTCCCTCCCATAAAGCATCTGCAGTTTCGAAACAGGGCAATCGCATGTGATGATGAATAATAATACAAGTTTAGTGCATTTTAACTCATAAGTTTCAGGTCTACAGGAAAAAACATTCTCTTGGAGTTTAAGATGTCTAAGATCTTTGATGCTTTAACATTTTGTGACCGCTTTGCAGGGTTTTGCCATTTTTCCTCTTCCATGTTAGGGGTATGAATCTGTATCATGCTTATTTCTAATGATTCAACTCTTTGGGGGAAAAAGGGATCTCAAAAGGGAAAAGACTGATTCAGAGGTGGAAAAGACTAAAATACTTGAAGATAAGCAAAAGAAAAAAGTTTAGGAAAGGTTAATAAAATTTTTTCATGGGGTGGTGTAAGTTAAGAGTGAGGCTACCTCAGGCCAGGGCAGGGAAAAGAAAAGAAGTAAAGATAATGTATTTTTTGGCCTGAGAGTGTTCAGCTTTCAAGTTCCCAGACAAAATTTCACGTAGTACTTGTCTGTTCTTTGGTATTTATTTTTCTTGTTCATGCACATCCTGGACGATTAGGACAAATGGGAGTGAAGGCTGCTGGTACTTGTGCATAAAGGCTCAGTGGAAGACAGGAAGTCCAGCACCTGAATGGTGGCCAAGAAGCCCCTTGGGACCCTTTGTGTTCTGAACGTGACCAATCACAGTAGCCTCTCTGCATGAGTAAATGCTGACAGGTTTATACGGAGGAGCTGGAGTTACCCACTCTTTTGTGTTTCTTCTAAAGTAACAGCTGCATCAAGATGAGCTGGAGCACATATTATAAATTCAGATTCCTTCTGCTCCACCCGGACCTACCCTTTCTACAGGAGCCCCCATTATCTGCAAAAGAGTCCCTGGCAGGCTGGAATGCAACGGGCAGTAAAGGAAACCAGTGAAGCTGCAGAGCCCTTGCCAGCCAGGCTGAGCCGAGATGACTCAGCAGGTTAGAGCCGTGACCCTTGCTTTCTGGAGTCATTATCCTGGTTCTTATCCAGTGGCTACTACAAATGCGCACGCATGGATTGGTCTTACTCCAGAGCCCATCTGAGAACATCACGGAGTGGCTACCACAGCTGGGAGCGATCCACGGGCAGGTTTTTCCGCAGAAAGCCAGCCCCAGGTCCTGGTTGACAGTGGGGTTTGGCTGAGGACACCAACAAAAAAATCCTGGTCTACCTTAAATTCTGTAAAACTCTGTTCTTTAAAAAGGGCACAGAAGTGGGGGAAAGCAGAAAAGAAAAGCTGGGTGTGATTGTGGGGTTCTGTTCAGTTCAGTACTACAAATTCAATTCCAAAGCTAGGAAATTAATCATGGTAATAATAATTAATAATAATAATAATAATGAATTCCCTTCAGTGATGATAGTGACTTCTTTTTTCTGTTCTTCAGCAGCTGCAACGCACTTGCTTCTGTTTGAGCCCAGTGTCACCATGCAATATACTCTGCATCTTGCTTATATTTAGGGTAAAATTCACCTTTGGGCTAAGTTATATACACCACCAGATGTTTGGAAGGCAGTACTGTTTGGCACTTTACGAAGAGGAACTGTTCCTCTCATCATTTTTTAGTCAAATAAGGATTAATTTTTTTAAAGCCTAAAGTGGCACTTGAAAGAAGTCTCAGACGTTGGAAGGGGGCCAGTTAAAACGCCAGGGAAAAATGTGGAAGCCACAGAAAATGTGCTCCTACTCCACATTTAAAGCTTTAGCAAAAGCAGTGAAGAAAGGCAAAGCAGAGCGATCTCGGGTTCAGTCACAGCTGGACAGATGCCATACCTCCCTTTCTTACTGAGTGTCCCTGGAGAGAAGGGCCAGGACCAATCTACCTTTGAAGACCCCACTGCAGGTGTTATGAGAAGACTTTTATTTACTTTTCTCCACCTATCACCTGCAGAGAATTTCCCTCGATAACAGACCTGGCCTCTCTCTCCACCTCCTCCTTCCTCTCTTTGGGATCTGCCTGCCTGCAAAAATGGTGAATGCTGGACTTTTCTCCTACTGGGGAGTAGGAGGTTTTCCCTGCTGGTTGCCAACTTCTGTTGTCCTCCTGTACCAGGCAAAGAGTGGGTAAATCTATCTAATTCAAGGATGAAATTTCAGAAGGCCTGCTTGGCTGCAGACCCAAAGCCACATTCTCCCAAAAGCATTTTCAGTAATAAAGATGGTATTTTGCTGTCCATCCGCCTGACTCCTTTATCTCTCTCAACTGCTTTTTAATTCAAGCTTGGAGGAGGGGTTATCTATGGGCCTCCTCAAATCTCAAGAGTCGGTGGATCTCCTTGCCTTGTGTATCTTACAGTTTTTAACAACTATTTATTGAAGCTATACGTGCAAAAAATGCGTTAAGAAGGAAACTAAATAATCTGTTTGGTCTTATTTGTTCGTGGGTGGGCACGTGACCATACCCCATCCCACCAAATGCTGGGGAAGGTAGTCTAAAACATGATATCCAATTTCTATGTGAATTCTTAAAGGGAAACAATTCATCTAAAATATATTCAAAAGGGAAACAATCACATCCAAAATAGTACTGATGACTTAGCACATGGAAATAGGTTTCTGACCTATGAGAAGCGTTAACCACCTGTAAAGTTTTTTCCAAATGTTTTGCAAGCCAAATGACACAGGTGAAAACTTAACCCTTAGGATGATTTCTTTGCGTATGCTGAAACAAACCTGAAGGGCACCGTGAAACGTCTTCACAAGTTCTTCTCCATTTTTATAGCCAGATATTTCACACTATCAATCTTTTATAAAAGGGTTATTTAAAACCTCCAAAATGAAGTGTTTCCATGTAAAAATTCATGTAGCTAGCATTTGCCTGCATCTGAACAAGCCAGCCATGGGTAGGAAACGTAACAGCAAGGATACCGAACAGCTAACAAAGTGACTTTACCATATGTCATCATTTTAATTCATCCTGAGGCTACCCTGTGAATAAGTGTTATTATCAACCTCAAATAGGGGAGAAAACTGTGTTCAAGAGGTTCAACTCCTTGCCCAAGATTACTCGGCCAATTAACAGCGGTGGCACTAGGACTCAAACCTAGGTCTTGTGATGAAAGAATATAAGTGCTTTACATGCAGTCTTGATTAGAAATGGGATGGGCGCTGCAGGAGTGGTAAACTGAGATCCAGGTAGAGCACGCCAGCAAAAACAAAAAAGTAACCTGGAGCAGACAGAAGAGCAAGCTACCTTACCAAGTTCAGATTCCCCTTTTGTATCCCTGCAGAGTCCTTTTAAGGAAGAAAAGTGAGTGAATTCATTTCTTTTCATTTCCTTCCTTCCTTCCATCCCCTGGGCCGGACCCACAAAGACACAGCCCAGGAACCAGCCCCGGGGGCAGCTGACATCTCTAAAAACAGTTTCACATCTGGTAAACTACACTGCTCCATTAACTCCAAAGAGAAGCTGAAGGTCCAACTTTCCTGAATTTCCAAGTGGTCAGATGGTCATTTACAGCCACAATGCACAGCTGAGGCTGGGGACTCCTGAAGGAGCCCAGCTAAGGGTGAAAGGCCTTTGGCTTTGATGGAAGTATGGGGGTGCAAGGTAGAGAGAACTTTCCAGAGTGCTCAGAAAGATATCTCTACTATTAAGTTTTCATCCCGCATCCTCACTTTAATTCTTTAGACTCTGCCTTCTCTGGTTTGTCCTTGGAGTAACAGCAAGTCTTGAGTTCTGAGTAGGGGGAAGTTGGGTGGTCTCAGGCTAAACTGGGAATTCCATAATGATCATTATTCTTAGCGGTGAAAACAATGAATAATCGGATGCCCCAAACCACTAGAACCATTAAATAAAGTGACAAGTGGGTGTTAGATACCAGAATTATCAGGAGAATCTTAAAAGTACACGTACTTATGTTTTGGAAGAAATCAATTCAAAGCTAAATATAGTTTCTGGGCTCAACTCAAGGCATCAAATTAGTCTTAAGAACTCCATTCAAGGGAAGTAGCTGACTGATATGTTCATAAAATAAGCGACACCTCTTCATGAAGCACGGGTATAACCACACTTAAGAACATCAGCAAACACTCCCCAAAATCAATGCGATAAAGAAGCAGAGGAAATAATGTTTAACTTTCTGAAGGAAACCCTCCTTCTGAAAACAAACCAATGAACAATGCCAGAATCCTGAAAAGACACATCTCAATGTACGTAACTCTGCTTGCTTGTTCAGTGAGAGAGGTAAGACACCTAACACCACCCTTTTTGGCTAACGATGCCATTTCTCTCAGTGGTGAGAACGGTGTCACCCAAGTGGAAATTACGCTTGGCAATGTGATACTGTGTACCGCATTGAAAAGGCATCCATATCAAACAACTTTTATTTTGATCAAATACTGAGTGAAAAAAAAAGCGATGAGGAGAATCAAAAAGATGGCATTACGGATAAAAGATATCATCTAATATATTTAAGAGGAAGCACTTTCTGGCATTTCCTCTTGTTTAACAATTCAAACAACTTTCATCTTGATGGAAAGAAACTCAGAATGAGTTCTTCCTACTTTGTCCACGCTGTCCCCAGCCTATGACACCGCCCAGCTCCTCTTCCTCTGAACACATAGTACAAGGTAATGGTTTAGAGCAGGGGCTCGGGAATCACATTGCTAGAATAAGAATCCTGGCTCTGCCATTAGCTATATGGCCCTTCAGGTGCGTTACTTAACATCCCTTCCTTTCCACATCAGTAAGGCAGAAAAAAATAGCACCCATCTCAGAGGCTGTGATGAGGATTTAATGAATCCACACATGTGCTGCATCGAGCACAGTGCCTGGCACACAATCACTCAATACATTTAACTTGATGATGACAGTAACGATGTCATGGGCTTAACCAGACTGTGGTGAAAATAAGGGACTGGGGACCACTCAGGGTCTGTGCAAAAGCCAAATGTTCTCCTAAGCAACCATACAGAGTCTACCAGGGAAAAGACCTATCATTCTGTGGGCTCAGGGGACTCAGCTTGGCTATTCTTCTCAGTGGCTACAGCAGTTTATCTGAAGCGAGAGGTCCAAAGGACCAAAGCCAGGGAAGAAGAGATATGGAGGGACAGAGACAGAAAGCCTGAGTCTGGGAGAAACTAGTTTGGGGCAGTTCTGAGAATGGGTAGCAGCCAACAGTCCACAATCATGGGATTCAGAATTTAGAAATAAAGTTAACAGGCCATTCAGATGGGCATATTTTGTTATTATGAAAACTCTCCACCACTTTTCCTTCAAGGACACTCTGGCAGGGAGTATCTTCCAAAAACTGCTCTGCCTCTGAATTTCCGTAGCGCTCTTTCAAATATTTACGTGTGCTTGTGGCATTTAATTATTCTGGAGAATAACTTACGTCTCAATCCGATGGAAAACTTTGGAGGGGGGCGTGAGTGTGTCTTATAGTTAGATGTCTCTTTTCCTGGCCTATCTCTGTCCCAGAGCCTAACACCCACCATGGAAATGTTCAACCAGAGAGTCCATAATAAAATGGAAGACTCTGAGTAAGCCGCGGCTATAGAAATACATGCCACTGTACTAAAATAAGCACATGTGGCTAGCACAGAGAAGAGGGCACAGAGCAGACGAACGCGCTTGCCCCTACCTTTACGAGGCTTTAGTGAAAAGGCTGAGTCCAAGAAGTTTAGAGGTAGAAGATGAAGCCTTCAGCAACCCTAAGTACTGAATAGATTTTAGTGTTCCTCCAAACAGAAATTAAATTAAAATAACAAACCATAAAATAAGACCAAGGAAGTCCAGCAAAAGTCTGTGGTTTTTTTTTTTCCATGATTGTTTTGGTATTTTTTAAAGTAGTGAATATCAAATTCTCTTGAAACCATTTTCTCATGGTGACTTTGCTTTGCAGGTGCCCTAAACACACGGTTAAGTCTATCTGGAAATCCAGTCCTACTTGGGCACCAAAGGATTCCCTCTAGGTACGGAGAGGCTGGCATGAAAGAATGGAGCTAGGCAGGGGCAGGTAGGTGGAGAGGGAAGACTGAAGGAGGCAAAGGCGAGGGGCAAAGATGGGGAGAGTTGGAGACCAGACGGTGACAGAGTAAGGTTAGGGCCTTTGATTCCTGCCAGCTTAAACCTAGAGAGAACTTCAGAGATGATCTAAACCCAGCCTTCTCCTTTTACAGGGGAGAAACTATAACCCATGGATGGTGACTCACTCAAGGCCAAAACTGCTGGTTTGAGGCCAGGACTGAAATCTGGGTCTCGTGGTGCCTGCTGAGAGCTCTTTCTACTCCGCACACCTCTGCTTTACACTCCCAGGGCGTGGGGGATCAGGGCTCAGGCAAACAGCTCAGAACTCGGGCAGCCACGAAAAAGCCCTGGCAGTCTCTCCTACCTCAGCACCATGTGTTGACAGAGTCAACAGAAGAGGCAGGAGAGATTAGGCCCCTGGTTATCACGTTGCTTTTGATGAAGCCATTTGGCCTTCTGATAGGATTCACCGGACTAGAAATGTACGGGGACAGTCTGTTTCTCAGCCAGAAGGAAGTCTGGCTGGATCAGGCTCAGGCTTGACAATTCATGGCCTGAAAGCCTACAGCACAAGAAGTATGCACCCCTTACACTCCCTGCCCCCTTCCTGCCTCCACGGGCTGTGGTACATGAAAGGAAATCACCACTGGGCAGCTGGCTTTCTTGATTTCTGTGATTTCTTGACTCTGAAGAGAGCACAATTGTGGAGAAAATAGAGGGTGAGGATAAGACACATAACTAACTGTGACAACTACTTTAAGAACAGTCTTGAAGGGATGCCGCTGCAGTTTTGCTGACAGTAAAATCAGGGCAGACACAGGAAATTACCGTGAGGCTCAAGAGAAGCTCCTGCTCAGTGCTCTGCGCGGTTCGCGGATGCCTGGTTTGCGGACCATCTCTGGTCCCCAGTTCAGACCTCGTGAGCTATAAAGGCTTTCTTTATAAAAGAAAGTCCTCTGCGGGAGACTTTCTGTAAGTACCACTATGCTTCAATGCCCACCTTGAGTGTTAAACATATACTACACCTGACCTGGACAAAGTGTTCTTTTTAATCATGGGGTTTTGGTGATGGGCATAAATCACTCAACCTCATTCCTGTTCCATATCCCAAATGCCTACACAAAATCAGGCAAATGAAGAGGAAAACAGATGATGACTATTTTAACCTGCATCTCTTGCCCTTCTTCCTTTGAATCCTCTCCAATGCACCCTACTCAATAACAAGTCACCTCTCCCAAGGGAAAGGAAGCAAGCACTGAATAAAACACCTATCAGCATTTGCATCACAACCTCCCTTTTCTGTGTTCTCACCTACAAGCCTTTGCTCACTCTGTTCCCTCTTTCTCCAATTCACCTTGTTAACCTCCACTCTGTCCTCCGTTAGCACCTGTGGGAGGCCTTTCCTGAAATCCCTATATCAATAATCCAGTCCTTCTAAACCTTCCTTGATGCTCTTAAGAGTATCCTGTGCATTTCTGCCCCCCCCCCCACTCTTTTAACCGTCACCTGGTTTTAAGCCTATCTCCTTCACTAAGCTATAAGGTTCTCCGGGGCAGGAATCAAAACTTACTCAGGTCGGTTTCCCCAGGGACTAGTACAGCACCTGGCACACAGCAGGAGTGCAACAAATAATAAGTTGTAAGGCATGATCACACACATTTTTAAAGTGGATTCTTAAAGGGACATTTAGGCAGGAACTATCACTCTCATTTTACAGACAATGAGGCTCAGAGAGGTTTTAAGGCTCCCCAAGGCCACCCGTTTTTGATACCGTCTGGCTCCCAGGCTAGATTTTCACTTGACCACATTATCATCAGTTAACAAGCTCCATATAGGAGATAAAACAGAAAGCACTGATGTTCTGATGTGGGCATATATGTAGTGACCTGCACGATAGGTCACAAAAAGTTTCAAATATGGGTAAAGTCACTGTTCTGAAAGCAGGACCCCCAATCAGATTTGGAGATGGAGTTTACGCTAATTCTTTTCTCAAGGACCTTTCCATCCTAAAGCTCTGCAGAAACGTCTGGTGGACACGACATTAGATACAAACAAAGGTTCCGCTGGTTAAAAGGTCATGAAACAAACTGTCTCTGGTTAAACTGCCAACACTGCCTTGGGTGTCTTGAAAGAGCTAGACGTGGGACAACGGCAGCTGTGGCCAAACTAGAAGCGACCGGGATGTGGCTGATTCACCATCAGGGCGCAGAGAAGCAACAACAGGCAGGATGGGGTTGGTTTGGGTCTTTGACCCTTCATGACCCTCTCGAGCTCTTGAGCCTCTCCGCTGAGGAAAGCAGCTTTCAGCACTGCTGCCTCTAATAGGTAGCTGATGCTGGGCCCTACCCCAGAGGTGCTGACTTAGCTGGCCCTGGGGTGTGGCCCTCATAGCTGCATCTGGAGTGTTTAAACCTCCCTTGCAATTCTAGCATGCAGCCAAAGTTACGGTGACAAGCACAACTGGAGCATCTTCTGGGCCCTTCCATGGCCCTGTATCCATCAAAGTTTAAAACACTTAAGTGAATAGCTGCTCAGTACTCTGGGGGTAGTGAAACCACTTTTAACTTACTTAAAATGAACTCTTCTGAGATGGAAGCAGGACTTTCCTCTTACGATATCCTTGACTGAGAGATTTTCTAGCCTCTTCTACGCAGGCAGTTCCAATGACAGGAAACTTGCTACCTTAAAAGGCAGTTTGGAATTGTATACTTAGAATATGTGAACGTTACAGTTTATAAATTGTATCTCAGTAAAGCTGTTTTGCGTGTGTGTGTGTGTGTGTGTGTTTAGGGCACTTTATTTTATTTTGGGAAGGAATAGTGCTCGTTACAAGAAAGTGCTTTTGGATTAACCTGGGAAATTAACCTCGCTTTATGGTACAATATGTATCTACTGGTTCTAGCTTTGCAACTCAGATTTAGTCTGACGCCTCTTCCACTTGACTTTGGATTCAGAGGCAACAGTGTTTGAATTCATTTACTAGCTAAGTGACCCACAGCAAATGATCTCTCTCTAAGCTTCAATTTCCTTAACTACAGGGAGTGGGAGTATTTCCTTTGTGGGACTGGTGAGGATCAGAAAGCATCTAATGTCTGGATCACTATAAGATGCCCAATGAAGAATTCTTTCCTTCTCTTCCCCATAAAAGTAGGTGCAGGTCTTCCCCCAAAGTTCTCCTTTTTTAAGCTAAACATCCATGAAGTTTAGCAACCCACAGATACTTAGTGATTCCTCATCAGGGTGTGGTTTTTCCATTCTTCAGCCTCCCAGCTCTCCTCCGCTGAACTCTTTAAGATTTGACAGTGTTTGCAGTGGCCTCGCTTCCACAGCACCAGTGGATTCTGGTACAGTGTATGTGGTATACCGTCAACTGCTTACTGGCTCATGTTAAATATTTTACAAGTTTTAGGAGCCCAAGATTTTCCCTCCCAATTAACAATTGCCTGTGGGCTCTAAACCATATACAGAGGTTCAGTCACATTTCAGAGGCAATGAGTCATCTTTATTTAGCTCCTCAAGGGTAAGTATGAGAATTAGGTGGGAATTCCTTCTGTTGTCCGCTGTGCCGTCGGAGAGGTGGCCTCCTTTTATTACACCAGAACAGTGCTGTTCCTTTGCTGTAAGCCTCCAGGACCAGGCTCACACCATGCTGCCCCCTACTCCATCTCTGATCTCTGTCACATTTGCCCCACCCTGTTTTAAATCTGTGATTCTGGCTTGGCAGCATAAAACTGCAGAAATCAAAGAGATCTGGCTAAGGCAGACAGGTTCAAATCATGGCGTTCTCTCTCAGACAAGCTATGGGACCTTGGGCATGTCATTTAATTCTCTGAATATCAGCACCCTCCTCTGTGAAAACGGGAACACAGTGCTTTTCTGCAGGGGTTATGAAAATTACATGATATGTTACAATAAAATGCACAGCCCACTGCCTAGTATATAATAGATACCCAAAAAGTTGAAGAGTAATTATTATCATCACTACCGTGGTATGGCAATTTCCCATTCTTAGACTGGACTCTGCCCTGAATGTTAATCTATTTGGTGAGGGTCCTGACCTCTCTGCTTAGTTCCTGCCCTCTCTTGGCCTCCAGGAGAGGTAAAACCTGATCCTCATACAGGAGCTTCCCCGACCCCTGCCCTTCCTTACAGCCTCTGTCTCTCCAAGCCCCAGGGTGTGGACTTCCTATGAGCACCTGCATAAAGCAAGCGGGGAATCAGGAGACCTGGATTTTAGGTCCTGCTTGGCCACTAGCCATGTGACCTTGAGCTAGCCACATAGACCTTTTAGATCTCTGTTTCCCCTTCTAATGATGGCATTAGACAACATGATCTAAGATTACATAGTTCAAACCTGTTCACATCAAAGTAAAAGATGGAAATTAAAGATAAGTCAAAGAGAGAATGAAGAGATACATCTTTACATAAAAATTTCAAATCAACATATGTGCTACATAGAAGATACATGTACTATATAAAAAATTTCTATATAATACACATATTTATATACAGTTTTCTGAGCTTGCTCAGGGCTAACTCAAGTTGCCTTTGAAATTTAAGCAGATATTTGGGATAAAATTACCTAGCTGTGAATTTTTCTAAGCTGTTTGCTTATAACGATAGCTTGAAGAAAACATACACGTCTGTCGAGTGGGTGAAGACAAAGAATTTAAAACTCTTGTCAAATAAGAAAAAATAAATGTAAATGCCATCTAACAGACTTCACTGTTTATTCTATGAATATAGTAGGCTTATCTTTTTGGAGTAGTCATGTAAAAGCTCTACATGTGCTCACACTGTATTTATTTTTAGGTATATGTAACAATTCGGTTTCTCAAACATTTTTACTGTATTATCACACACACAGTTATTAATTATCCAGCATGCCTATCTGTTCTCAGACAAGCTGGTGTAGGAATCAGTTCACGCTGTTCACTGAAACACCAGTCTGCGTGCTCACTGAGGACGGGTGGGCAGCAGGGAGGACACATTTGGGTCCTGGGCTGACAGTGAAAGAACATGAGCCTGTAGCAGGGAATACAGCTGCTGCTTTTGTCAACTGCATCGTTCTTTCTGAGCTTGACAGAACCTTCCCTAACATGTAACCCAAAGCTTCCTCAGCTATAATATAATACACGGAGCACCTGGTATCCTGGGGAAAGGTAAGAGACAAATACTTAAGTGGTTACTTGTGACTGCCTTTATGAAAATACACTTAAGTCACTCACATCCAAATAATGATTAAGCACAAATTATTTTTCTATAATTTAGCTTACTTAATATTGTACCAATGATGTACATGAACTTTTTCTTCTTGGTTTACCCTGTTCTCAATTCACTTTCAGACCATTTATGCCACCATCCTTAATTATACGAACTACGTCTGAACCCCGAAGAATATGATTCTGTTCAATTTACTGAAAGCATTTAACTTACATCTCTCTAAATTTCTATCTAAAAGAATGTTCAAGATAAGGGAACATCTGAGTTTCCTATGTTCTGAAAGTTAACACTCAGAGATAAACAAGACTCAGACATTTTCTACTGCACACTCCACTCATGTTCTAAGCATTTCCTTTCATACTCTTGTGCCATCGGTGCCGAGAATGCTACACAGTTGGCTCACTCTGAGACAAAGAGCAGAAAAGTGAGAGATATCATGGAGATACGGAGCTCTCTGCTCCCAGCATATACTGCTCCAATGAGAGTTATGGGGGAAGGTTTAGCACATTTTAATCTTAAGCCCATCTGGAAAGAATCCATCAAAAACTCAAAACGCCAATTATCTGCAAATACCAAAACACAACAATCCAAACTAAGAAAGTACTCCAGACATACATCCAACAAAATTCTTATTTTCCATTATGCTCTACTGAGAAGACTTAAGAAGACAACTTATATCATCTGATTTACACCACGTCTGCAATCATCAAAAGATCTTCAGTCTAAAAACCAAGTGCATGTTTCCAGGCAGTATGTTACACTAGATATTAATGCATCCAAAACAATAACTCATTACCGTACAATGGGTTTTCTATTTAGGAAATATCATTTTATCTACCCTAGGGAGAAATGAACACTTGGAAAGTAGGAGCATTCTTACCAACTCTTGAGCATCCATAATTTCCAACATTTTGTTGTGTTTTTGTTTTCAGATGATACTTTGTTCCTGGGGAAATGTGCAAATTCTCTTCTTGCAATTCTAACTTTTTTTCTAGCTGAGCAAACAAGGTCAAATTTTTAGTATAAAATTAGACGATTTCTAGAAAAAAAAAAAGCAGTAAATGTACCTATCAAGTAGCTGGAAATTATAACCTTGTTCTAGCTTACTGACTGCCCTTCTGTTCTCTGAGTATGCCAAAGTCACACATGCCTCAGGACCTTTGCACTTGCTCTTCCCTCTGCAGGACTGTTCTTCCCCCAGATGTTCTCATGGCTCCTTTCTTCTTATCATTTAGACCCTAGCTCAACTATCAGTTCTTCACTGAGGACTTTCCTGATTAGTTCCCATTTTACTTTACCATCTTCATAGATTTTATAGCTATTTGAAGTATGTTCTTGTTTACGTTTTTGTTTGCTTTTTTATCCATAAACCAGGAACTCATATATTTTGTTCACACTACAGTCCTACAGTTAGAACAGTGTCTGTCACACAGTAGATGTTCAATAAGTATATGTTTAATTAATGAATAAGTGAAAGAAAAAAATTAAACAGATGTCATTGAAAGGTTATAAAGAACATGTAATTTTAAATCAGCTTTGTCTCATCAAACCTTACCTTTTTGTGCTGTAGTAAGGAACACCAAAGACAGTCTACCTTATTTTCAGAAAAGTCTTCCATTGCACCTAAAGAGTGCTAAAGAATGGCAGGGGGTATCTCTGTGTAATTGGTCCTACCTTATCTGTTATCAATCATTTGGAAGGAGAAAAGTGCTTAAGACTGCACAAAGCTGAAAAGATAGCAAATGGGGTAGAGAACAGAATTAGGTATCAGAAAGATCTCCATTGTTGAAAAGACAGGCTAAACAAACAAGATGATATTTAATAGGGATCAGCCCAAAGCCTTCAACTTCATTTAAAAATTCAAGAGTAGAGTGATGGAGTTCAGGACACCTGGCTTAATAGCAGCAGCACTTATAAAAAAAGGTCCAGTTTTCAATCATTGACTGTGAGCTTCATACAGGGCAACAACATGGCTTGGCTACCAAAGAGCCACTACAAGGATGTGAAACAGAACAATGTAGCATGACTAGGGAGGATGAACCAGGGTTATAAAGGCCCTAAAACCAAATTATTTCATTCAAATTTCTGAGCACCTATGATGCGACTGGCATTACACACAGGACTGGGGATGCAGGGATACGAGACCAAAGGTCTAGTGTGGGAGAGAAAAAGCCCAGAATTAGCACAGAGGGTCGGAAGGATGATGGCAGAGGGGCAAATTGTTAAGTTACAGGAACAAAGAGAGTTATTCCGTCCACACAGACAGGCTGGAAAAGGTTCTGCAGAAAAGACAACACTTGGGGACAAACTGTCTAATTCAGAGGGTATTTTGAAAAAGTGAAATCAAGAGCTTAGCACAGCGCCAGGCACATAGCAGTCATAACACGCTAGGCACGACAACTAACCCTACATAATAACTGTTGCAGGCGAGAATCCCTGACAGATACTAAAGTATGCAAAAGTATCATGAGAAACAGGATATCCGCATGGTCTCAAAGTATCTATAAGATGCTTATTACACAAAGGGGAAAGTAGTAACTTTACAGTGGAGAAACCTGGTAGACACCTCCCTTACTAAGAGATCAAAGTTAACATCCCCAGTGATGAGACATATCAACGTCACGTACCCCCGGTATGATATGGACTGGGAAGAACACATCCCTTCTGTGATATTCTAGCCAACAATGCATAACCCCAATCCAATCATGAGAAAATAGCCGAAAACCCAACTGAAGGACTGTGTACAAAATAACTAGCCAATACGCTTGAAAAGTGTCAAGGTCATGAAAGACAAAGAAAAACTGAGAAGCTATCACAGAATGGGGGTGAGGAGTGCCATGTGGGATCCGGTGTTAGATCCTGAAACAGAAAAAGAAAATTAATAGAAAAACTGGCAACATTCAAATAAGCTCTGCAGGTTAATTGTATTGTATGAGTGTTAATTTCCCGGTTTCTACAATTGTTCTATGTTCTGTAAGACACTGCTATTAGGGGAAGCTGGGTGCAGGGTATTTGAGAACTTTCTGTATTACTTTTGCGACTTTTGCTTACGTCTAAAAGTATTTCAAAATAAAATGTTACGAAAAAGTGGATTTACCTGAGCCAGGAGCCAGAGATTCTGCCAGGAGATTAAAGGAGTGAGAAGAGGCTGCCTCAGACCTGAATTCTGAATATTGGGACTCCTAGGCCAAACTACATCACAGCAAGATTGAACGGGATGATAGAGCGTACACAGAGCCTGGGGCTAGAAATAGCAAAAGGGTGGCTCTGACCAGGAAAGTGTAGTGAGAACCACTCTGGGTTAAAGTGGTATGTGAGGAAGAGTTGAGTCAGCTCCAACATAAAGAACATCAATCAACACACGGTCTGTAATAGGGAGGCCCCAAGGCTCCTGGGGTGTGGCGTTCAAGAACTCTTGCAATGCTTTTGCAGTCCTGGTACCTTTCTCTTTCCTTAAGTAAACCCTTTATTTTAAAATAGTTTTAGATTTACAGAAAAGTTGCGAGGCTATTAACAAGAGTTAGAATATACCTCACACTTCGTTTCCCCTATTATTAATATCTTACATTAGTATTTCATTTGTCACAACTAATGAACCAACATCAGTGTGTTATTATTCATTAAAGGTTATGATTTTTGCAGATTTCCTGCTTTTTACGTAATGCCCTTTTTCTGTTCCAGGATACCACATTAAATAGTCCTGTCTCCTTACGCTCCTCTTGGTTGTACCTGTTGCTTAGACTTTCCTTGTTTTTGATGACCTTGACAGTTTTGAGGAGTACTGGTCAGGGATTTGTAGAATATCCCTCAATTGGGATTTGTCTCACCTTTTTCTCATAATTAGACTGGAATTATGGGTTTGGGGGAGGAACACACCAGAGGTAAAGCGCCATTTTCATCATGTCATATCAAGAAGAAGTACTACCATGACTTGTCACTGTGTTGTTATCGACTGTGACCAGCTGGCTGAGGTGCTATTTGTCAGGTCTCCCCCCTTTCCATACTGTACTATTTGGCCGAAATCACTATGTAAACCCCACACTTGGGGAGTGGCAACTATGACCCACCTCCTTGAGGGTGAAGTATCTGCATAAATCATTTGTAAATTTTCTGCACAGATTTCTCTCTTCTCCCTCATTTATTTATTTATTCAATCATTTACTTATATCAGCAGGGACTCATGAGTATTTATTTATAATTTGGGTTATAATTCATTACTAGTTTATTTTGTTGCTCAAACTGTTTCAGCTTGGAGCTATTTCAGTTAACTCCCGTGCACCTTTGACAAACTTCCATCATTGTGGGGTTCTGTAAGCAACTCTCTCACTTTCCAGTACAATAAAATGCTCCAGGTTCATTTTGTTGACTCCCTGCCCCAGCCCTAGAATCAGCCATTCTACAAGGGGTTCTGGCTCCTTTTATTAGAGACAGATATTAGAAACCAAGATCTGGGTGCCGGGTGTGCTCACTGCTACTGGAGTGTTGTTGCTTCCAAGCCCTCTCAGCTGACAAAGAAACGTGTGTTTACTAACCCATGTATACATACTTACCTATAAATATTCCCATATATATACATTTATATGTAGGTTTAGCTTAATAATCTATTATATGAATCCATACTGATGTCTCCAACTGTAATCCATTTCCACATGGGTCATTCCTTCCCTTGCTTACCTGTCACCTCCCATTCCACAGTGACAACTTGGCTCCTACTACCCACTATCCACTTACTTATTTAATTCCAGTATACATATAGTGGTTTCAGATTCATTAACCTGTACCCTCACCCTCATAGGAAATGTTCTTCAACTAGAGTTGATAAAGTGCTTATGAGCAGCTCCTTTGCCTTCTGTCTTATCGTCTCCACTCATTTCCAAAGTGATGTTGGTCAGTACCCTTTCCGTCTACTCCCTTCAGCGACCTCATTTCATACATTTGTAACACAGCCGGATTCTTCTGTCATAGTCCGAGTTCCATCCTGAGACCCTCCTCCCTTAAATGTCATGTATCCCTTGGGTTTCTTCTTTCTGTCTCCTCCTGAGGCATCGGGCCATTATCTCAGGCTATGGTCAGTCCACTCATCTCTAAGAATTCTCTCTCTCTCTTCACTTATGGCTCCTAATCTGTCATTAGCCAAAAAACTAAATAGATGTGTTTTATTAGCATTAGATATAATATAAGAATAAGCCAGTAATGAAAGAGACCCTGAGATGTTCATCTATGCCAATCTACGGGGAAGCCTTGAATGCTCATGCACAGGGCTCTCTGTCCTATCCCTGTCCTGACCCACATTTTAAATCAGAAAAAGTTCTGACTGCACAAAACTGAAGAGGGTAGCACATGGGACAGAAAAATAACTAGCAATAAAAACATACCAACAGTCTGAAAGGCCAAAACAAAACAGGTTAGATTTAGCAGGGATCAAGTTAAATAATTTAATTCAAAAAATTCAAGAGCACGGATCAGGGTAAGAGAACTGGCTTAATAGCTACTGCATCTATGGGAAAGACTTCAATGTTTTCATAGATAGGGGGCTGAATATGAGCAAAGAGGAGACTTGGCCACAAACATTACCAGAAGGACAATGATCAGGACAGGGGAGGGGACGGTCCCACTCATCTCTGCACTTGTCAGATCACACCTGCCATTCTGTGTCCTGTCAAACTGACACAACTATTAGATGAACCAGGGTTGCAAAGGGTCTGGAAAGACTAACCCAATAAGCACTTAGTGAGTACCATGATTTATTCAAGGTGTTATAAAAATGTGCTAGTATCCAGGGGTGATAACAATGAAAATAACCAGCTTATCCTATCCCAAGCATTGCTCTAAGCACTTTTTATATATTAAGTAATTTACCCAGATGACTTACTTTGCTTCTTGGTAACTTGTCCAGGTATCTGAGGCTTCCAGATTTCTGCCCACATGAACAATCTCTATACTCAACAGGTTGTGTTTAATCCCTTATTCTCTCATATTTCACTCCACACGTTCCCCCTCATTTTTCTTCTTTAAAAAAATTTAAATAATTAAACACCAAATTGGTACACACCTGTCATTATTTGGCATAACCTTTTAAAAGTGACTCTTTGATTATAAAGTTAGTAACACTCAATGAAGAGAAACTGGAGAATATAGACACAGAGAGAGGGAAGTAAAAGAAATGAAACACATCAGATAATTTTCTGACCACTGTATACGTCTGGGGTGTTCCCCTCCACTTTTTGCTATGAATACATGTGTGGTTTTCATTTTACACTGAAGTTATCATACTGCATATGCATATTTGTATTTGACCTGGTTAACTTGATAAAGCATTTTCCCCTTTTACTAAATGAGCTGTGTTACTGTCAATTTATGGGCTGTGAATATACCATATGTTCTGAGATAAACACCAAGGAAAATGTTTCCTCCTCTGCCCCATTTTAAATCACTTATTACCAAGTGATTGCTTTAAGGTTTCTAAAAAGATGTCCTTGTCCTTGTAAATGAATGTAGCCTCTTAATTGTTACTATGATTTAAGGAGCACTTATCTTATTGGATAAGGAGAAATTTTACTGAGTGAGCTAGACTACGAGAGCTACCAGATCCTTCCCCCACTACTTATACCCATAAGAAGAAACTTGGACAAAAAAGAAAATCCTAACTGTGGCTGCTATCTCTTAGGCAGTTACAAATTACTACCTGATCTGTACCTCTTGAGAAGGGTGCTTCCTGTCTTAAGGCATCTCTCCCACTCTTCACAGATTAAATGAATTGGCAAAAAGAGAAAATCTTTGGATACTTAAGTTCCTACCACCTGCCATGGATGAGGCACTAGACTCCAGAAGAAGATGGGAAAAAAGAATTTCAAAGATTAATGAAATTTATCATGGATGAGGTGTGACAATGACAGATTCTCCCAGTAATATCCCTCTCAGCCTCTCCTTACAGAGATAAAGGCAGTGAGGTAAAGTATCTCAACAAACCAGAAGAATTTAAATTGTGAAGACTAAGCAAAATAGCATTTGTCTCTATGTCCAAGAAACATCTGGTTATGCCTAAAGAAAAATGATGGAAAGCAACCTAGGGAGTGACCTTACATGCTTCTTTGCCTGTTCTGCCTCCATAGCCCGTGGTCAGAAGCTATGGTTTGAGTTGCTGAGGGTCCCGGCAGAGACAGACAGTGCCCTGCACCGGACTCCGCACACAAGGTCTTCACTGATGCTTAAGCAGGATGTGTTTATTCCATCTAAGTGTTTATTCCACCTAAGTAAAGGGTTAAAGAGAGACAGCAAATACCAGCAATAGCAAGATAAGGATTCTCTGAGTTTAGAAAAATGTTTCTTAGTGCACATAAACCAGAAACTTAGTGCCTTTTTGCCGTTTCCAAATCCCCTAACTCATAAACACCTTCCTCTGCAGCTTAATACCCTTGTACTATCCTTACTAGGGTGTAGTGATGCCATTAGGAAGGCACTGTATCCCAACACTGTCAGAAAATTAATTATCAAGGCAGAAATAAAACGGAAAGCTGAGGGATGTGTGTCAAGACATGAAACTCCTCACCATTTTCTAGATGAAAGATGTGTTTCTGGGCCCTCACGTGTCTTTCATGACTAATGATACATGTACACATACATGCTTATTTTAAAATATAGACAATGCCGTATGCAGCTCTTTAGGCAGGAGCCACAGCCTGAGCAAAGGCACAGCGGTAGGTCTGAGTTCACTGTATGTCTAAGGTTAAGCTGGCTGGCGTGACTGTAGCAAAGAATTCATATTGCACAGTCATACAGAATAAAGACAAAGGTTAAGGTTTAGCTAGATTTCTGAGGACACTGAACTCCAAACAGAGTTTGGTTTTATTTAGTAGGCGACAGAGAGACAAGACAGTACAGATTCACAGTTAACATGCAGCTGAGCTTTAGAAAGCATAGTCATGTCATGATACATGAGATACATGGTGAGGACATCATGGCTGGGGGTGGGGGAGACCGAGAGGCACTAGAGATTGGCTGGGAGGCTGTTGCCATCATTTAGCTGGAGAGGAGGTCAAGCAAGGTATCAACAGGACCGAGGCAGAAAGAGCACATGGAATGTCTCGAAAGGAGAAACACAGGTGGGAACTGTTGACAGTCTGAATAGAGAGAACAAAGGTGAGGGACATTCAGTGACGCCAAGCTCTAACAGTATATGAGCTAAACAAGTAATCCCTGGTATTAATTATCAGTCTCCGCACCTCTCTGGTTCCGGCTGTGTCTACAAGTTTTATAAACCTAATTTCTTTCCACTGTCATACCAACTCTGAGAGGAATTATCATTCTGGTTTACCATGAGGAAGCTGGGATTTAGCGACATTCAGTAGTTTGGGATTTGAACCCATGTTTGTCTAACTCCATGGCTCTTAGCCATACTATTGCTTCCCCTGTCAAGGCCTGAAAAAAAACCAGACGCAGCCTGCCCTTCACCACAAATTCTTACCAAAATTCATACAGTCCCTTACATACCCAAAACCTATCCTTGTTTTCTTGAGTTTACAGTAGAACATCATGTATATGATTTCTGATATTTGGATGGGAATATACATGACACTCGGGAGCTCTAAAGTGCTGAACAGATGTTAGGTATTATTTTTATTATTATGTGGGCGTTTTCCTTCAGTGACTAATGTCAGGAAATAGAAATGGTTCCATTACACAGAGTCTACCTTGTCTACAGCCCACTCTAAAGATGAACTTATTAAGGCTTACTATGAGATCATTCTCCTTTATAGCAAGATATATAGAACAGACAAGAGTCTGTGTTGACGCGTCTGGGATTCTTGCAGAAAGGCCCGCCTGCAATTTTAGGTACACACTGTAGCACGACCAGCTGCTGTTCAGACAGCATGCTCTACTTTCTTCAACAATGACAAGGGAAAAAAGGTTAGGATGAACACACTCTAAACTAGCTGGTGTGTTTTCCTAAACACTTCACCTACAAAGTAGTAGTAATAATGAGTAAGCAAGCAATGGATCAAAGTAACCACACTCTACCAGGCCCGGATGCCCTTCTTGAGCCTGATGCTGGCAGAGCGTGGCTGGCTGGGCTTTCAGAGAGCATCCAGGTTTTCTAAATTCCCTTATGTCTCCATTGACAGATTCATAGACTGCTAGTGGTGCACAGGATCCGAAGGGTTATTTGACAAAGGAGGTAATTAAGGCCCCAAGAGATGAATGCTCAGTGTTCCGCATTTTCTGCCCAATCGTCAGTATTCCAATTGCACCACTGGTGCAACAAGTGAGGTGTTGTAGAACATACAAGGGGGGGGTAGCATGAGCTCTTCTGGTTTTCCTCTCCTGCCCCCCTGCCCAGCTGAAACCCCATGGTGAGCCGTTTAACAGCGGCCTCAAAGGCCCAGAAGCCGCAGCCCCAGCCAGCTCCTCCAGGGGCACCTGTCTCCAGCAGGGGCTTTGCTGAGGGTGTCCTGCACCTGCGCTGACTAGGTCCCCAAAGGGCGTGCTGTTCATCTCACTATCTCAGAGTGACCTTGCACCTCAGAAAACCTTCCCCTTCTCCTACTGGTCCTTTTCCCCTAAACTCCAGTCATGCTTGGGTCTCCCCACCTCCCCATTTAAAAAAATAAAACTCTTATATCTCAGTGAAACTAGAAAAAAAAAAAAATTCCCTATTTTGATCCTGTAACCCCTCCAATCTACCCATGACACTGCCATCAAAGGTAATTTCTGAAAGTACCCTCTGGAACAACCCTTTAAGAACTCTGCTGCTTACCAGCTGAAGTCTAAACTCACCTGACTGGCGGTCAAAGCCCCTCCACCCTTTCTCACGTCTCCACATTTTCCCACATGCCCTGTGCTCATCACCAAACAGAACTCCCTGTGGTTTCCTGGGCTTAATGAGTGGCCCAGGCCATTTCTGGTGCCTGGAATGTCTCGGGTCACCTCCTCTCTTCTCAGGACCACCTCCTCTCTTCTCATGTGGAACTGCCACCTATTGTCCCAGGCCTGGTGCAAATGTCACTTTTTTCTAAAAGAACTGCTCTCTATTATGGCAACAAGTTAATTTCTGTCTTGCAACACACACTTCGTTGTTCATTAATTCAACCAACATTTATTCGGCACTTGGGCACCAGGTACTCTGCTGGGAATACAAAGACACCTGGAGTCTGAGATACAAATGATCAAATAGGGAAAATTTTAAATAGCGGTATATGCTTCTGGAAGTATGATACTGTGGCTTCTCTTCTCCTGAGTAGGCTGTATACCACCTGAGGGCAGGGGATGAGCCCTTTTCTTCAGTATCTTCCTCATCACTGAGTACCATGTGTGGATTCAATTACAGAATAAATGTAAATGTATTGGTATTTGTCTCCTTACCCTTGAGCAGACTGACATTAATTTTTTTACATTCCCAACAGCCAGTCCAGTGTCTGGCATGCAGCAGCCACTCAGTAAGTCTGAGGGATAGATGAATGAAGGGAAAGAAGGAAGCAAGAAGCAACCCACCGTGACAGCAAGGATGTCTGCCTTGCTCACCTTTGTGTCCCTGGGGCTCAGTACCCAGTTTGGCACATCAAGGGAACATAACAAACGTTGAGCAAATAACGACAGCCACTGTCCTTGAGGAACTTGTCTTTCAACCAACTCTCAGGTTCCTAGTCTCTCCCAGCGCACAGCCAGAGGAAACGCTGTGGGCAGGCTTAGGACAAGAAACAAAAGTCCTGGTTCCAACTCCGATGGGAGTGAGGCCTTAGACTCACTTCACCTTCCTGGCAGAACTTAAGTACCTGACCCTCCCAAGACATCACTCCACCATCTAGGCAAGGCGTGGACTGAGACTCATGAACAGCTCATAGAAAGGCTTAAAGTGACCAAGGCCAATGCCATCATTTAGCTCACGGCCAGGGGTACCCTCTGATTGGCCTTGCTGCTCCGGGCAAGGCTCATTGGGCCAATGACCACTTTGCTCAGTTATCAATTTGGAAATGAAAAGCAGAAGCTAAAAATAAAGTTCAGTGAAAACTGTTCAAGGTTAATGGGATGGAAACCACAAAGAATTCAGGCCTGAGGGCAAGGCCCCTGGCTCTGGGAGATAGCACACAATCAGCAGGAGGTCGGCCGGTGGCCCTCGGTAACCTCTCCTGGCCCCTTCTCAGAACTGCTCTAGTGCCGGGCGCCTGCAGCACACAACTTGGTACTCCATTTGCCTCCACCCCACGTGCCTTCAAATTCTTTCTTGAATAAGGAGAGGTATAGATGCAGTTTTGTGTGTATCAATTTTATTTCCCTGACAGGAATACCCTCAAGGGAAAAAGTGGTGGTCTGGAGGTCTAAATACAATTTGCCACTGTGCTTAGTTAACAACAACACAAGAAGTAGTCAGCATTTATAAATTGGGAGATTGCATAGCAAAATCCTGACTATTTTTTTTTAACTGAAAGGTCTAGCAGCCTGGGATCCACACACCTGGGGGAATAACAACTAGAGCTGAACTGCCCCCTTTCAGAAGGACCACGTGCCTGCCCTTTCCCACAGTCACCACCCACTCCTTATTTTTTGATATTTTTACCTGCCTGGCCTTGTGAACACCTGAGCTTGGAAACCATATTTACTGAGTCAACCCAAGCTTAGCCCTGAGCACCATCCCTGACTTCACTCTTTCCCTCACTCCCCACATCGAATCAATCAGAAAGTTCTACTTACCTTTTAAACATTTCTGAAACTCTGAATTTTCCAAATGATTCCCTCTGATATTCACTCTAATCATCTGTTAATCCCGCTGGGACTAAATTCCATGGACCCTCTACTTTTTCACTGTCACTCAGCCCCTCATGTCCTCTCTCCACATGCCTACTATTATAAACCCTTCCTTCCTTCCTCACTTCCACCTCTGCTCCCCTCACCCCTCTCTCTTTCTTCATCCTGCTCATCTGACAAACCACAGCTCTTGTTATAAATCTTAATCTCTGCTCATTCTGCACCTGTACCCGGGCTGCTGAATGTGGCTGGAGAAAAACATACTCACGGAGACCAACGTGATCTATTTTAAATTCATGACCACTGATCTCAGGTGGGTCCTTAGGTTAGCCTTGGCAATCCTACTATACTTCCCTAGCCCATCCTCTTCCCCTGTCCTAGATGACTATTCCATACCTTGCCCTCTCTTTAGAAATCTCCTCCCCACTCGCAGCTACAAAACCGTGCACTTTGTACTTCACCAAGAAAACAGAAGTGACAGAAGACTTTCCACACACTCCCACTTCCACTTGCCTCAACCTTCCTGCATTTAGGCCCACACTCTCTGTCCTTCGGTTTCTGTGGAGGAACTATCTACCCCTATTTACAGCAACTCCTACATCTGTATCCTAGATCCCACCTTCTCTAATTTCCAAACCGGCATTCCTCCAGCAGCTGCCTCTTCCTCTCCTTCGTCACCCGACTTCCCCTCGCCACTGGGTCCTATCTGTCAGCAAGCTGCACGCTAGGCTTTGCCCATCTTTAAAAAAACCCCTCCTTCACCCCACATCCTTCTCTGGGTTCTGTTTTACTCCTCTGTTCCCCTTTGTAGGAAAACTCCCCAAAAGAGATGTCTACACTCATTGCTACTCTCTGTAAAACCCACCTCATCAGGCTTTCATCCCCCCTTCCACTCCACCAGAATCGCCAGGCCAGCTCCCCGGCCCCGCGAGCTGGTCCTCATGCACCAAGCATTCTTGTGCTTTGAGGCCTTGGGCCAGGATGGCCTTCTGCTTGGCTCACTCAGCCCCAGCTGTGGCCACACGGCTCCTGGCATCACTTCCTCCAGGCTTCCCTGACCTCCGCCCTCTCACACACACATCTTGACACTGCTTAGCCCTCTTCCTGGGTTTTATTTTTCTCCATAGCCCTTACTGCCCCATGACATATTCTAAATTTGTTCAGCTGTTACCCATTTCTCTCCCCTCTCACTGACTGGCTTTCTCATTATTAAGTTCTGAATATGACAGTGTGTGCAGGCTTTTATTCTCTATGACCTGGGGATATTCTGAGATGACCGAACACTTCTTGGGTTATGCAGAGCCTGATAATTCAAAGTACATAACGCGCCCTCTTTAGCAGTCTCCTTTCCGCAGGGAAACATGTCTGCAACTCTCGGACGGGTGCCTGGGAAGGCTGCTAGGAAGCACCTGACATGTGTCACCCCAACATGGTAAACAGCTATAATTCACTGCAAGTCTCCAGACATCCTGATGGGATGGGTTACACATAAACTCGCCACTTACATACACATACAAGTATGTACTGAGCGTAAAACTTGATTCAATCAGATGCTTGTCAACAATGTTTTCAAAATTATTTCATAATCCTTCAGAGGCTAAAGTTACTTGGCATAAAATTTTTATAGGCATAAAATTTCTTTTGTCCAAATCACTCAAAGCTGTGGTCAGTGTAATATATTCAAAGTAATGTTTGGGTAAAAAGATGCCATCCTTTCTTCATCAATTGTCCAGGGAGGGCATAAGTAAAACGAGTACATATTGTACTTTGAAAAACTATCCCATCAAATGGTTCCGCTGTTATTTTTAACATTAGAAAGACAAGAAGAGCCATTTTGGAAATCTCACCGAAGGAAATATGCCAAAACCTAGGAAAAACTATAGGTACATGATAATCAGCATTACAGATTATAGCATTTTGCATTACAGTAAAGCATTGCAAACAACCTGATTTTCCAACCATAGTGATATACAGTCACACAACAGCGATGGCTCTATAATAATCTGAAAAAAGGTATCTCAAACACCCTGTATACCACTTTACTTTTTTAGAAACATTGAAAGGAAAGACATGGAGACGTTAGGAGTGATTGTGTGAAGGTATTTTTTTTTTCTTTTCTCTAAGTTCCCCAAATTTATCATTTTGCTTTTCAAATTTAAATGTTACTAAATTTTAAAATTAAGAAAATACAGACAATTTTGACACACATGTATTAACACAGAAAAGCTCGATGGCACATGTCATTTTGTGAACTACTGGGTCTTGAGACTTGAGTCCACATCCTGTTCCAAGTCCCCACTCATTCCTAACTTCCTCGTTAAATAGTTTCAGACAATCTTCTCTACTTGATAGTGCTGTTTTAATTTCTAGGTAGTTTAGATTTCTATAAAAGTTCAACTTAAAAATATACAACAGAAAATATACACAGAAGGCAAGAGATACCTTAAAATGTTACCTCTTTCAACAGACAGAATTATATACAAGTACCTATCAATATCACTTTTTAATGAAATAGCTATTTCCTTTACTGCCCATCATGTTTCTAATTATAAAGGAATGATACACTCATTTTATAAATGCAAAGACTGAGACACAAAGTGAGCAGTTATTGTCTCACTAAAAATTCCATAGTATATCTAGAATTTTATACAAGAAGTTGCAATAATTTTGTCAAACTAACATAAATTCAATCATTTATGCAACAAATAATTTAGATGTCTCAAATGTTAAGGTGCCTAGTGTTCTATAGAAATGTATAAATATGCAGTTCTAGTCCTCAAGGAGCTTATGGTCTGGAAATAATGATATGTAATGATATGCACACCTGTCAACATCACTAGGTGACTAAAATTGGGATGCAACTCCATCTTATTTACCCATGTGTTCTTACCACCTGGCAAAGTGTGTCACCATTATCAGGTGCTCAACAAATGTTGCCTGAATAGACAATTGAATGAAAAATGTCAAAAGAGATTATAAAGAGCAATAAAGGAAGAAGAAACCCACTTGGACCTGCAGAACTGGGGATAGAAATGGAGGTAGAAATGAGAAGAGGCTTACGATAGGCAGGTAAGAAGGTGAGATTAACGCTGGAAGAATTGGAGCCAGTAGTAAGAACCTGCTTTTCATTCTGCGGGACGTGGAGTGCCACTGAGTACCTTCAAACAGGGAAGTAACATGATACATATTACACTTGAAAAAATTAATCTGATCTTCTACATTTTGGATAGCAAGTGTGGAACTCGGTTCAGAGGCTATCACAATAGTCCACGCAAGGAGAAATAAGGTACTAAACCCAGGAGGCTGAGGAGGATAGAAAGGAAATAGATTTAGGGTATGTGGCTAACTGGGCAAGAGCTGCTGCTTTAAATACCATTTTCTATTTAGATTCAACTGATACTGAGTTCTTCCTATACACATATGACACCTAGACTGGAACTGTCACATACTCAAGGGGCAGTACTTTCACACCTCATGTTATGGATGAAGAGACTAAGTCTCCACAGGACACTCAGCAAGTAAGTGGTAGGAAAAACAAATCAAACCCAGGTCTCTTAACTACAGTGTTCTTCCTGGTTTATGACAAATGTTCAACCTAATGAGATTTCTGTGTATTACAATCTGGAAGTGGAATCTACAGCTCGTCACTCCAATGCCGATATCATTTGCCGGGAACGTTTTGCCTCTGATGGTCCTAGACGTGACTCTGGAGAGTCATTTCATTTGGATTAGATAATTTGACCCAATATACCTTTCCCATTTCTTATCCAGTTCCCTGTCCCCACACACCCCACATTCAGCTACTCAACATCTCCTCCTTCACACATCCTGAATAAATTCTCTCCTTACCCCTAAGCAATTTCCTCATCTGTAGAATGAGGGTAACAGTACCAAACCATATAGAGACATGCAAAGCACATAGAATAATGTCTCACATATAGCAGATACCAAATAAATGTTAATTAATTACACCTGCCTGCTCCAACCTTATTTGCCTTTTAAAGTTCAGTCTACATCAACTCCTTGGATTGCTCCAGGAAGAGTTAATGGCTCCCTCTTCAGTTTTTGTGATTTAAAGATTTTTCATAGTCTCATTTATGAAATTTATGTCCTGGCTAAAGTACACATGCCTATTTCTCCAATTAGAATGCAAAGGTGGTGTTTCATTTATATTTCTGTCCTCGATGAGGCTAGCGTAGTGTGATGGGTATAGTCAGTCCCAAATAAATAACTGCTGAATTCACTCATGTATACTCTCATTAGTCAATCGCTAATTAATTTTAAAATAAATTTGCAGGGAAGATGATTACACAACACACATAATTAGAACAAATATATCTATCAGTGCCACATTCAGTTAGTCTCATTCACCTATGACTTAGGAAAAAAGAAATAATTCCTTGAACGTAACACTGTAAATGAAGTAACATCATGGGTTTAATGAAGAAATCTGTTTTTGTTATATTTTCGAAGTATACAACATCGCAGCATATGATACCATCTCATCCAGTTTCCTATCCATGTCCACGTCCTAACAGAATCGTCCAGACTGAGCATGTCCAAGGTCTGTTAATAGCAAGACTGCTGGCCAGCTCTAGTGCTTAACAAATGTTTCCTTATATTGAGCTTAAGTCAGTCTTCTTATAACTTCTACTCATTAATTCTAGCTCTGCAATTTATATTAATAAGGTTTCTACCCCAAGGAAATCTATAATTGGAACCACAGTATTCTTGATTGCAAGCTGCATCCTCTCTCTACAGTTCAAACAAAAGGAGAGGAAAAACTATTGAATTTATAGCAGGAGAAAAGTTTTTATTGCTTATTTTCTTTCAGCTGAAGTGCTGAGAATGGGTGTCAATAAGCTGGAGATAAATGCACTAAAGAGCAGTAGACAAAGCCTAGCAGGTAAATGAGGTGGTCAAATACAGAGCAGTGAGGTACACAGAAGCGCACGTAAAAGCAAGGCCTGCAGTCAGACAGCCGTGCTTACTGGACAACCTAACCCCTCATGGGCTACATCCCATCAGACTTCGATACTTCCACATCTTCCCACCCTACGATGACCACAGTTTCAGGCTGTACACGGTTTCAAACTAGAGGATATTAACAGTTGAGCATTTTCTCATTCTTTCTGCTCTACGTCCGACGAGCCCATGAAAACTCTCAGCAGGTTCAATGCATCTCAGATACATTCAAACACAACCTAGAATTTTTAAATAAAAAACAAACAGAATACTATGGCCTAAAGGATGGGATCACTACTTGCATAACGAAACAGCCCCTGCCATCTGGGCGTAGCTTTCTTCTTATATTATTTGCTTATCGAGGGGTGTTGCAACATGGTCTTACAGATCAAAAAGGCAGCCTTGGAGAGCAACCGTTGAAGCTCATAAAATCTGCTGAAAACTGCTGATCCATCCTTGGAGAACAGATCTAAGGACTAAAAAGGATTGTTACATCATTACTGTCTCATAAAACCTAAAAGTAGATTTTCAACAGGCCACATTCATTGGCTTCTGAGAAGTTTTACAAAGTGATATTGTTTAGTCATGGCAAGTATATAGCACTGGATTATAAGTAGATAATATTGAAGATGAGAAAGATAACAAATTATCACGCCATTTAAAAACCTATAGCGCAACACATATACATGGAATCTAAAACAAAATGGTTCTGATGAACCTAGGGGCAGGACAGGAATAAAGACGCAGATGTAGAGAATGGACTTCAGGACACGGGGAGGGGGAAGGGTAAGCTGGGACGAAGTGAGAGAGTGGCATGGACATGTATACGCTACCAGATGTAAAATAGCTAGCTAGTGGGAAGCAGCTGCATAGCACAGGGAGATCAGCTCGGTGCTTTGTGACCACCCAGAGGTGTGGGATAGGGAGGGTGGGAGGGAGAGGCAAGAGGGAGGGGATATGGGGATATATGTATACGTATAGCTGACTCACTTTGTTATGCAGCAGAAACTAACACAACACTGTAAAGCAACTACACTCCAATAAAGACGTTAAAAAAAAACCTATAGCGCTATCATTCTGAATACTTTTCTCACTTTTGGATTTCTGCTGTTATCATTTACACAAACGCAATTCCCACCTCCCAGTGTGTTCCTGCCAGCCCTGCACATGCTTCTATAAAAGGGAAGATATCAAGCTTACTCATGTTAGCAGACTCTGACACGTCTCAAGATAAAATGGAACCATACTTCCTTTCAACTATTACTAGGATTTCTTCAGCTTAGGAACAAGCACCAACACTATGAAACGTCCTGCTTCTAATTAAATATACCCAGTTTACTGGTGAAGAGTTTCTGCAAAATAATGTGGCCATCTATCAGTGTTTGCAGTGACCATCAGTAAAACTCAGACAACACCATGTCACATATGTCACATGCTCGGTCACATGCTGGATCCAACTGGGTTAACTGTAGTGAAACTACATGTAAGGCTATGAAGTATAGCTAGTCTCCAAGTTAGGAACAGACTACACTAGCCAGATTAATGTCATGTTATCCTGGAACTCAAAATCCACTTTCCTTAAAAGAAAAAAAAAAAAAAGGAGAGGGGGTAAATAATAAGAATTACCTTCCTAGACTTAGCTATAAAAAATTTAAGAAATAATGGTAAGAGCAGTAAACACTTATAATGTTTTTTTACTATATACAAGGCACTGTTTAAGCACTTCACAACAATCTTATAAGGTAGGTGCTATCACTCTCCATTTACAAATGATGAAACTGAGGCAGAGAGAAGCTAAGTAACTTGACCAAGGTCAAAAAGCTGGTAAGTGGCAGAGGGGAATCCTAACACAGGTAATCCTAACACAGGTAACGCTTACAAATCACAATGGGATAAAATGAACAGTTCTTCTAAAATGCAGTTGTTCTGCATGTTCCTTTCTCCAGGGTCCCTCTTGCCAGGGGCCTGAAGTAAACACTTGTCAGTATCTAAGACATCCCACAGCCAACTCCAGTCTGAAACCTTTGCACTGGTCCTGCACAACCTGTTACAGTAGCCATTAGCCAAACATGGCTACTTAAATTTAATTTTTGAAATTAAATTAAAACTAAATAAAATGAAAATTTCCGTTACTTGATCACACGACCCACTCTTCAAGTTCCAGTGGCGACCCTACTGGAGAGCAGATAAAATATTTCTATCTTTCTAGGAAGTTCTACTGGATATTGGGCTGCCTGACAAACTTTTTCCATAAAGGGCCAAACAGTAAATATTTTAGGCTTTGCAGGCGGTATGGTCTTTGTAGCAATTACTCAACTCCACCAGTATAGTGCAAAGCAGTCACAGACAAAACATAAACAAATAAACATGGCTATGTTTCCAAAAAGTAGGCAGCTGTCCCACTGGCCACGGTTTACCAACCCTCATTCTAGATGACTAGAGTTTCCATGTATATTTCCCCCTAGTTTTGGATCTGCAACTTCTCTTCCTTAACCAGTGGAAAAGAGAATTGTAGCAGGAGTATAGACTCTCCCTGTGCTCTCTGTGGAGAGAAACATGTGCCATGTAACTCTCTCATTTCATCTCTTTCCCCTCACAAGGTGCAAGTGCACATACTCCAACCTAAAAGTTCTTAAGAAGCTGAAAATCAGATGGGGGGGGCCCCATCCTCAAAGGTTGACTTAGTAGGTTTAAGGTGGAGCCCAGAAACTGGCATGTCAAATGAGCCTCCACGGTTGTTTTAATCCTGGTGGTCTGTGGACCACCGTATGAAAAACACTGCTAGCCTTTCAAACACTAGGTGGGAGAAGGGAATGAAGAGCTAGCTGGTAAATTCCCCTCTAGTAGGTGTAATCCCAAACCACAGAGAGAAAGCTATCACTTAACCCCAGCAGTTCCCAGAAATGTCCAAGAGTCACTTGAGCAGATTAGAGGGCAAAGGAGGCCTCAAATGGCTCCAGCAGGAAAGAGCTCAGGGTAGAAGGAGGCCTGGGGAAGACAGGTATCTGCCTGGCTTGGAAGGCAGGGGACAAAGAAGCTTTTCAAAAGGACCTCAGGAACCGACATGCCCCACCACACTCCCAGCCGGTGGAGACCCATCCTGTCTGGTGTTCCTGGAGCCCAGAGGCAACGCAAGGAATCTTCAAGAGCCTATCTTTCTTTATCTTTTCTTCCTTTATAAATGGATTCATCCACTATTAGCTGTGACCGTGCACAAGTTCCTCAACATCTTGGTGCCTCAGTTTCCTCACAAAATGAAACAAAGCGTATAAAGGGTTCTTGTGAAAATCAAATGAATTAACATTTGCAAAGCAATCAGAACACTGCTTGGCACAGAGCAAGTGCTTTATAAGTGCTTGTGAAAGAAATAAAAATGCCATTTAACATTTAATAATCACTTCCTATGTGTCAGGTATAGTGTTAGATGTAAAGATACAAAAATAAAGAGCACCTCAGAGGAGATGGACGTGAAAACGTTGTCTGACGCCACGTTTATACGGCACACAGTGCTGTGTGCACTTAAAAGATAAAGTCCTACAGCTCCGCCGCACTGCTGTACGTATAGTTCATATACCGCACCATGCCCCTTGGTTAAGATGGCAAATTCACGTTACGTGCTTTTTACCACAATAGTAAAAACATCACAAATGAATATGAAGGAGAGGATGTGAGGAGACAGGGGAAAGGAAGTTGACTGCTGTAGTCTGGGATTGGACAGAAGCAGGAGGGATGCACTGGGGATATAACGGAAGACCCAGTTTCTAAGTGGAAGACTGGATTCCATGCACTGGGGACGGAGCCCAGAGATGCGCCGAGGAGTTGGGCCAGTGATCTGAGACGGTGTTTATCGTGCATTATTAAACCTCCAGCGACTGTGGAAAAAAAACACCGAAACCCCCCCAAAAAATGAAAAACAATTTAATATCATTTATCGTGACATATATATATATAAAACTATACCTATAGTTAACAATACACTATTGCATGTTTGAAACTTGCTGAGAAAATATCTTAAAAGTTCTCATCATAAGAAAGAAGACTTTAACTATGTGTGGTGATGTTAACTAGACTTGAGGTGATCATTTTGAATATACACAAATATTGAATCATTATGTTTCATAGCTGAAACTAATATAATGGTATATGTCAACTATATCTCAATATAAAAAATATTATCAATCAGAAAATCGGAGCCCTCTCATTTTTCTTCCAGGATAAAACGATTTCAGAAATACTCTTCAGTAATGACTTTCACTGCAGATTTATGTGGTTGGAATGTTTTGTGATATATGATAGTATCTTCCTAGAAATGAGAATTTGTCATCTTCCTGAAAAATAAAAATCTTATTACTATTCTAACCAACCAACCAACCAACCAACCATAACAACAAAAACCTAAATGTCAAGAGTGTGTCCGGTGGCCCAGAAGGCCCCAGGCCACCTACCCACCTGCCTGCACCTCCTCTGAACTGTGTCCTCTCTCTGCCCTATAGTTTGCTCGGCTCAGCCAGGGTGCACTTCTCCAACCACCCAGCTGTTATGCGGCATCTACGTCTGTGTTTCCTCTAAGCAGAATGTTCCTGATATCCCACCCTCCAGGTCTCTGCTCAAGTGTCACCTCATCAGAAAGGCCCTCCGTGACCACCAACACCACCTTCTCCCACTGCTCTGTTTTCTTATCATGCCTGATTTCTCTTATTAGCACTTATTACAGGAGAGCTAACAGATTTCCATAGAATGTCTACTTATTAGCCCCATTTACTCTATGGTCTCTGGGAGGATCAGGACTTTTGTTATACTCACTACTTTTCTCCAGCTCCCAAAACAGTGTGTGGTGTTCAGCAAATGATCAAAAACTCTTTATGACATGAAATAATAAGAATATGAAGAACACATAATGGACCCTTATTATATCATGGTATTTTTGTAAAAGCCAGGTAGTCAAATGTTTTGAAGCCTCTCACTTTTAATCACAAGCATATTTTAAAACTTATAGTCTAGTAAACTCCTCCCACATTAAACAAATTAAATAGCAATATCTAACTGTCAAAAGGACGTCTGAATTTTGAACCAAATCCAAAAGATTCTACCTGGTTACTTAACGTATAAAGTAACATTGGTTTATAGCTTCATTTAGGTATTTTGTTTAACTTCATAATGATCTGACAGGATAAAGATGGGATAGATATTTCCCCCACTTAATAATGGGAAAATAGCCAAGAGAAGTTGCCTTGTTACACACACCCAGATCAGCAACAGGGTTGGAAACAGAGACACCTTTTCCTTCTCACAGACTCTCCTGAGTCATTAGGACCAAATGATTCAAATTCCACTTATGAGATAACCCTATCATGGAAACTACTGAAATGACAGTCATGGCAAAGTCTTAGTAGAACCAAGAATTAAATGGATATATGAATAAACACCCTCATTAACCAATGCAGCCCGCCTCCTCTTCTACCAACCTCTGAACATCTTCAGCCTATTTCTTAAGGCATTATCCTTACGTTTATCTATGAACATCATAGATACTCTCAATGCCACCTTTTGGCTATAAGTCATATTAAACATCTACACTCAGATTACTGCATATTTCGTCACTACTAGACGATACTGACATCCCATGTCAGTACATGCTGAATGGAGAGGAGGCCGGGTCTGCAAACGAATGGTAACATGTAGACATATGGCCCCAGTCCTGAGCAAGGATGTTTTTCCAGGTGATAAAGTCATTGCAGTATAACAATAACCCTCATTACTCCTGACCTGAGGCACATCCAAGTACAACATCTCTTCTCAATAAACAACAGCAAAAAAAGAGTTTCATACTTCTGAAGGAACAATGAAGGAAAACAGATTTATCGCTTAGGGGGCAGATGGTCCAATTCCATCTTGTTACAGATGAGAAAACTGAGACCCAAATAAGTTAAAAGATTTGTCTAAAGCCGTACAGCTAGTTTTTGAAAGAGCCACAGCTAGAACCCTAGCCTCCTGCCTCCCAGTCCAGAGTTCTACATTACAAGCTTGATAATCCATACAAATTGGACTTTTTCCTCCTAGTTTTTCCCTTTAATGATCTTTTAGGTTTTGAGCAGAGGAAAATTAGTCATGAAACAAAGTGCCCCCAGACTGTTTGATCATTAAGTGCCCCATAAATATTTGAGTCAACTGAACCAAATCTGGATATGACTTATCCCCACAAGATGCAGAATGTTTAATACTTAATTTAAGGCCATCCCATTTGTGATTTTTGGTTTCCATAGTGATAAATAACATTTACTGCTACATGTGGCCTGGCTTACATCTATGAACAAGCACTTCCTGATGAATGGCAACTCCCACAAGATATAATTTCCCAGATATTTTAGACAGCTGATGAAGGAAAAACATTCCCCATAGAAAAGATTAATAACTGATTGGGTCATTCAGCATTGAAAGGCGCTCTAAGTTTGCTATGATACAGCTGATACTCTGCCCTTATAAATTGGTTTCAGGAACATAAGGGTAAACATTTGGGCTTTATTAGCAAACTTAACAGAGAGGACTATAAAATTTAGAATTGTAAGAACCACGCCATAAATTTGATTCAATAGTTTTCAATCCTACACAACGACAAAGATGTATTTCTATTTTAACTCTTCAATCATGAGTTTCAGTCTTACAGAGGACCCTGTGACACGCCCGTTCTACTATAACCAGCATATTTGGAACATAACAATGCTGTTAGTCCATTCTGGATATGAACATGGGGGTGACGCACAAAGGAAAAGCCACGGAAAGAAGCCATGAGCTTCAATCACCACCTAGTCCTTCACTGCCTTCAGCTGCCTTTTATGAGGGGTCGTTCTGTAAGAAGCAAGCTTATCAAAAATGTTCCAGGTGTTAGGTCATTAAAAATATAAGAAGAAAATAAAAAGGGTATATATGTAATTACACTTGCAGAAATATTTTTGTTCTCCTAGCATCATCTTCCCAGAAGGCTGTGATATAGAAACTGATTTTCATTTCTTATTTTTCAACTTTGTGTTGACAGCTTTGAGGGGTTGTTGAGTTAGAGGGAAGGGGTCAAATATTTTTCAAAGAGGACAGCAGGTTGAATTAGTATCTTGATGTTCCCTGGGTCTCTATGATCTCTCCCCTGTGCGATTACAGAAGCCTGTACACACTGTTTCTAAGAACATTTCAACAAAATTGCCTTTGGTGAGAACAAGACAACTGTTCACAGTATGGACAGAATAAGTAAATCTTCTGCACTAGAAGCCTGGTTTTAATATGGCTTAAAAAACCATCTTTATTCATCTCAGGTCACAAACTATTCCCACCTAAAATTCCCAAGATTCTATCCCAATTTCAACCCTACACTAATCCTCTCCCAACCTGTGGAAATTAAATACAGATACTGTTCAGTTTCTCCAAAGGACAGCAAAGAGGTCCTTCAACATCAATTGGATATATTTCTCACAATATGGCCATCCTTATGGAAATTCTCTTGGAAATGTGGAATGAAGAAACCAAAGCTGGGAAAAGGAGAACAGACTGCTAGGGTGTTTGGTACAGAATACGACTGGGTTGATTCATGTCTTGCCTCTTCTGTAACAAACAACTGAACAAAGTTCTGGTCACTACAGTAGAAGGACCCCCATAAAGAATAGAGAAAGGTGACTAACTGCCTCTGGGCAGTTTCAGACTTCATGTCTTGGCAGTGAGTGATTTGGCCTGGAAGGGATATGCAACATCTCTGAAAGCAGCTAACAGAATGCTCTCTATGTTCTGCTTCCAGATAATAAGCCATCCATCGTGCACTCTGGGCAACTCCATTCAACCAGTGCTTACCATGAAAGTACCATATAGTTAGCACCATACTAGCTGCTGTCAGTGGTAACTTACATTTCAACTAGCGTACCTGTCGCAAAACAACTTTCATTTAAATTGAAGACAATATATTCTCAGGAAAGTGATTAAGTACAGACCTAAGCCATATCCTGATTTATAAAATATAAATTTTAAATTCTACAAGAGATTGCCAGGTACTAAGGAAGAGATCATTCAAGGAACTGAGCTATACTAGGTAAACAGAGGTATAATGGCCCCAAAGCCAAAAGAAGGTAAAAGCTACAGATGCCCAAAAGCAAAACTGGAGAAATATGAGATAGCATCTGAAAGCAATAAGCAAAAAAAAAAAAAAAAAAAAAAAAGTATAACAAACACCTCATAATAGTTTTCAGCAGAGTTTCACTTCACAAAAGAGCCACTGAAGTTATCGAATAAATCTGTCCACCATCCATACCAAACCACAGGTAACCAGATATTATAGGTCATCAACATGTTCCAACTGCAAATCACCAGAAAGTTTTAAAATGAAGTCAACTGACATAAATCATTAACTCTCAAGATGATAGTTAAAGTATCTTGTTAGTATTCCTGTAAGTAGCAGAAAGAAATGAGTGTTAATGAAAAACTGGAACTCCAGTGCTGTCAGAGACCTAGAGATAATTATGCCCTATGTAAATTAATGTAAATGCAAATAGTCTAAGAACTCTAAGCTTTGAATTCTATTCATATATATTTTAAGTCTAAGTGTAAACATATTTTTTTAGAGGGGTAGTTTAAGAGGATCTCTCCTGACTATCTTAGCCCCCAAAGACCGTTAGGTACAGGCACTTAGAAGAAAAGTGTGTTTCTGTGTGTTTTTAATTAATCATTAATGAGGCTCTAAATACCAATTTAACCTTAGGTAATCATCTACTCACTTTCTTTAACAAAGTACAAAATAGAAACTTTGTTACATTGTATCACCCATGAAACTGTGACATTTAACCCTAGATATACATAAGATAATTTGACTCTGTAAACATAAAACAGCTGCAAGAGAAGACGGAAGATACTCATCATACTAAATGCTTGGGGTCTGTACCTTCTTGCAGGAGCAAAAAAAAAAAACTTTTCTTCACTAGCATTTTATCTGTAAACAGCTTACATAACTTTGCAACCTTGAGGCACTAAACACGGGAAGCAACTTCATCATCTATCACTACAATGCAATATTACTAAATATCTCAGAAACAGATTTTGAAGTAGAATTATTAAAGTTCAATTTTATGCCTAAATTGAAGGTACGAGTCTAAATTTAATTGTTCCAAGAATAACACACCGTGACTACCACTGGTTCACTCAAAACTGATCTAACTGAACAAATATTCATAAGGCTGAATTGGAAGGGGTACCTAGTTCCACCCTGTCACTGCTCCCTACAGGGTCTGTTTCCCTTAAACTAAAGCTTTATCTTGAGGAATCCTGTAGCTAAGGAAGGGATGGATGTTGGGACCTACAACTGGGAAAACACCTTCATTATCAGACTGAATTCCTCTGGGGAGGAGCAGAGTCTAAAATGTCTCTCACCAGCTCAGAAAAAAAAATGCTGTTTCTTCAGTTTCCCTTCTAAATACTCCAACTTAAAAGAAAATTTTGCAAAAACATAGGAAAACTTTTGTAAAAGCACTAACAGTTAACTAAATGCTTTTCTTGCCTTAAACGACTACCTGACACCAGGAGAAATGTTAATGTTCATCAATTTTCTAGAAAAACTAAAAGGCAGGCAAACACAATTGAACTTTTTATCTTCTAATTAAGTTGACTAAAGTACCCAAGATCAAGAGAACCCCAAAGGTTCTCAGACCATCAAGGGTGGGGCCTTGAACCTAAGTCTACCACTGGCTTTGATATTCCCCACCTCATCTCTCACCCAATCCTACAACTCTGCATCAATATGGCACCTTGCCCATGTATCCTAAGCTAGAATTCTTGAAGCTAGAATTCTTGAAGTCCTCTCTCAACTCCTGCATCCCCAAGGTTACCGAGTCCTAATGGTTTCACCTTAGAAATCTTTCACATTGGTCCTCTCTTCCCCACTGCCAAATCTAAGCTTTAATCCAAACTCCCTGCCACCCATCTCCACCTACTCCAGCCTATAATCCACAATGCCAACAGTTACATTTCTTTAGAAAAGAAAAAGAACATCTAATCATTACCCTCCCAGGTTAAAATCCCCTGCTGGTTCTAGGATCAAGTCCAAACTTCCTAAGTGCACACGAAACTGCAATACCTGCTTCAGGTGCAGCCATGGCCACACCCCCTGTGAGGTTCCTGCCACACTCAACTGCACCTGCAGTGAGCAGGCCAGGGGAGCAATGACAAAATCTCCATCCAAATAAAACGGCATCAATATGTACATAAAATTCTCGTTCTACATCTTCCCAATTCCTGCTGCAAAGACTCAGTGGGATAAGGAAGACTTTTCTGTACTGAGTTCAGTGGTTGAGAGCATTGGCTAGAAGCCTAGAATCCTCTTGGCCTGTCTCTTTAGGGCTGGTGTGATACTGGGCAAGTTCCTTAATGATGCTGAGCCTAAATTTCTTTGTCTATAATATGGGAATAAGAGTGGGACAGACCTCATTCACGTGCTGTGTCAATTAAACGGCACAATGACATTATGTGGTTTTAGCACAGTGCCTGGCATATCCTGGAAACTCAACAATTAGCTCTTTATTACTGCAAGAACTGATTTGCCTTATGTAAGGGGGGAAATAAAGTGAGATATACTGAAATAAATAAACATCATTGGCATCAGTGAATTCATAAATGCCTTTCATGTGTGTGCGGTGGTAGTCATGGGAGATATTAGGCACATATTTTTGAAGGAATCTGTGCAATCTGAGGAGGTCTGGTAGCATTTATGAATTTAATCTACGGATGCTTTACTTCACAGCCCCATTTTATATAATGTAAAGCTTCTAATTCTCATATCTTAAGATTCTAAACTCTTGGTTTGTCTGCTACACTCAAGGATACATCTTCTCCGAAACAAATAATAAATAATTTGTGCCAAACACCAAACAAGATACTGGGGAATATAAAGATGACTACTGTATTTTCCCACCATTTGAAGGCCATTCTTTGGCTTGGTTGTGTTGGTAGCTTAGCACTTGGAAAGGGAATCTCTTATACTTGGGCCCATTTTCCACCTTTTCTTCCTTCCTTTGCTTATTATGGACAAGGACTCCATATGTAGGTCCCTGAAAATGTGAGTGTTCAACTGCTTCTGCTTAAATTCTGACCTGCCAATAGTCAGTCCACAATGAGGGCAGTTATTTTCTCTCAATCTTCCAATCCCCAAAAGTGTACTTCCTTCTTAAATTGTAACCACAGGAGTCTAGGAAATCTTTAAGAAAAAAAAATTTGTTTAACTAAATGTCTTCACATGAAAAGATGTTCTACATCATTAATCATAGGAGAAATGCAAATAAAGAACACAATGAGATACCACTTCACACTGACTAAGATGGCTATAATCAAAAAGACAGAAAATAATAAGTGTTGGCCAGAATGTGGAGAACTTGAATCTTTATATGTTGCTGATGGAAATGTAAAATGGTGCAGTCACTTTGGAAAACAGTTGGGCAGTTCCTCAAAATGATTAATATAGAATTACCATATGACCCATCAATTCTGCTCCTAGGTATACACCAAGAAAAATGAAAACGTATGTCCACACAAAAACTTGTACACAAATATTCATAACATTATATACAACAACCCCAAAGTGAAAAACAATGCAAACGTCCATCAACAAATGAGAATGGATAAATAAAATGAAGTGGGCTTCCCTGGTGGCGCAGTGGTTGAGAATCCGCCTGCTAATGCAGGGGACACGGGTTCGAGCCCTGGTCTGGGAAGATCCCACATGCCACGGAGCAGCTGGGCCCGTGAGCCACAACTACTGAGCCTGCGCGTCTGGAGCCTGTGCCCCGCGACGGGAGGGGCCGCGATAGTGAAAGGCCCGCGCACCGCGATGAAGAGTGGCCCCCACTTGCCTCAACTAGAGAAAGCCCTCGCATGAACCGAAGACCCAACACAGCCAAAAAAAAAAAATAAAATAAAATAAAATAAAATGAAGTATATCTAGTTTCAGTTTTGCAAGATGAAAAAGTTCTGGGTATCTGTTTCACAACAATGTGAAACAATCTGTTTCACAACAATATAGCACCACCGAACAATACACTTAAAATTTGTTGGCGTATCTATTCAATGGAATATTTGGCAAAAAAAAAAGAAATGAAATACTGACACATTACAGCATGGCTGACCTTTAAAACATTATGCTTAGTGAAAGAAGCCAGTCATGAAGGACCTCATATTATATAATACTATTTAAATATCCAGAACAGGCAAATCTACAGAGACAGAAAGTAGACTGGTAGTTGCCAGGGGCTAGGGAGATTGGGGAGAATGGGAATCACTTGTAATGGATACAGGGTTTCTTTTGGGGTGATGAAATATTCTAAAATTGATTGTGGTGATGGTTTGCTCAACTCTGTGAATGTACTTAACACCACTGAATAGTACGCTTTCACTGGGCCAAATGTATGTATATGAATGTTATCTCAGTAAAGCTATTAAAATTATACATGCAAAAAAAGTAAGTGACTTCTAGGTCCTTAGGCTAAAGCCATGATGTAATAAAACCGCTACAACGTTGGGGTCTATATCAGCAAAATTTGCACCAATTTTTCCTTTTAATGTTAAGTGTAAGGATCTGATATATTTGAAATCCTCATTGCCTTCCCTACCCCCTCTGCTATGTTCTTACTATACTCTCTCCTCAACAGGTGCTCCATGCTCCTGAGGGATAGGGCTTCAGAGTTACCTAGGGGACCACAAATAGCCAGAAAGAGACTCCAACAGAGAGCCTCTAAGGCCTTAGAGAGACCAGAAAACAAGGCTTCTCCATCCTCTCACCAAAAAGGGGCTTGGTAAGATGCAGGGACAGGCTAGCAGGCTAGAGAGAGGTAGAGAAGCAAGGGAATGACCCACATAAACCAGAACATCTCCATAAACACAATGATCTGGCTATGGTTTGTACATGGTCTGCTGTGAATGCTATAAGCAAATATTCTCAAATGGGGGTCTCAGGATCTCTAGAGACCCACAGATACACTCAAGAATCTGTGACTTCTCCAAAATAATCTTTCAGTCCTGTGTTTTCATTTCAGTGTTCATCTGAAAGAAACTGATACAATTTCACACTGGATCATCTGAACCAACCCTTTACCAACACAGTGCCCAGGTATACATTTATGATTACAGTGGCACGGAGTGATCCTTATCAGCAACGCTGACAGAGTGCAGGCAAGCACACACATGACAATGATAAAGGTCAGTTTAAGACACTTATTGATCATCGAGTTAAGACTTTGATTTCATGACACCATGGAATGACAGGCAGTGGAGTACTGTACTATATTAATTGCTACAGGCTAATAAGGAAAAGGACAGAGGCAGACTGGACACATAATTGATGAAGTCATACCAAATGAAGGTCAAATGACATTAAGGCATTCATAATAATGTCTTCACAATGGCATGAAGGTATTATGACAAAGGTTTTGTTTTAGTGGTTCAAAAATTTACAAAGCGGAGGCAATGATAAGAAAAGGAGTTTTGTTCAAGTTGTTTTCAAAACAGTGTAAATGAGTCATTTCTACTATCTACTGACTTCCTTCAGCAGTCTGACACTTGGCTGTATGCTGAAACTGTACAAATTTTCCACATCTGTAAGAACTAAAATTCACAAACATTATATTCCTGTTTCTGATTCTAGCAATCATTGAATTAGATGTATGCTTGATGCTGATTTCAGTAACTCTGGAATGCTAGCCTTATCTTTGAATGTACAAGACACTGACTGCACTAGCAAGGAAACTGGAAATCATTAAAATCATTAAAATTGTAATTCAAGGACTGCTCACTGGCACAGCTGCTATCTGATGGTCCTGAGATGATAGCAAGCAAGGCCTTCAAGTCCATAATGTGCTTCTGAATAACATATTTATTGCCAACAGGTATTTTTTGCACTACTATTATCAAAATCAAAAGACTCTTATGCATTAAGTATATATTAGGACCCGAGGCAACAACTTTATAGTAATTTAAAAAAATCGACGTAGGTGATTTAGTCTCAGCAAAAAATGCATTCATCATGTTTAATTTAAATTTTAATGGTTTAAAATATTGTTTGCATTTATTGGTGATTTTTAAAATGTTTTAATAGTGGTATAAAAGCTATAAGCATAAGGAGTATATATTTTACTTCATGTTTGTACATATTTAGTACAATTAAGCTAAGCTAATTTAAGTCAACGGAAGGAGTTGGCTGAAATGCATGTGTGGGCTGTTTGACAAACGCTTACTATAAGTAATAATATGGGGGTGATTTGGAACATGTTCATTCATTCAAAAAACATTCAAGATCCTACTGTGTGCTAGGTACTAGGATCCAGTGTGGAACAAGACAGACATGTCTATGCCTTCAGGGGGCTTAGAATCTATTAGAAGAGGCACACGAATGTAACAAGTGAAATGCCGGAGAGGTAGAAAGTACCACAGAAACAAATGGCAAGGGGACTTCATTTAGTTCAGGGGGTAAAAAGGACTCCCTGAAGAATATGACATTTAAGTTAAGAAAAAGGGAAGAAATAGGAGTTAGCTAGACAAAAGTGAAGCAGCAGAGGAGGAAAGAGCATTCTTGACATCAGACACACCCTGAAGGCTTGTCGTCATGAAAACATAGCAGATGAGAGGAACAGAAAGAAGTTCTGTGAGGCTGTAAGGGGAGTGTGAGTCTGGAGTATGCTGGGAGGTGAGGCGGGGCAATAGCTGTAGATTCCAGATAGAGGCAGGGACTTCCTCTTGCAAGGTCTTGAAGACTCCTTCTGGGGTCTGGCTTTTAACTCCTTAGGCAGGAGTTCTGAGGGCAATGAGAAGTCACTGGAGGGTTTTACACAGGTCACTGACATTGAGCTTTGTTTTGCAAAAACCCCTCGACTTCAGCCTGTACAGAGCACTGGAGGTCAAGGTCAGAGAGGGCAGCTGGAGGCCGCTTCAGCAGGCCAGGCGAGACAGGACGGTGGCCTCACAGGAGTTCTGCACTGCCGCAGCACACTGGAGAGTTTTAAGACATAACGGATAAAATGTAAGAATTTAAGTTTAAGATAGAATTGAGACAACTTGGCAACTCACTGCAGGTTGGAGTTAAATGAGAAGGCTATATAATGGAAAATGGCCAAGTGGGAATGGTGGATGGTGTCTTTCACCAGAAGGAGGAAGAATTGCAAATCCTTGTAAGTTGAGGACCACCTGCATTCAAAGGCTGCTTTGTACAAGCTGTTTGAAAAAGTATTTTTGTTTTTCTTGCAATTTCAGACCTCTGCATCTATTATGAATAGTTTAAAAAAATACTACTGACTTGCATAATCACTCACACCCAGAGGCGGCAATATTCAAAACAAGCCTGTGTTCTTTTTGGAAAGTCTTGGTTCAAAGACAAAAATCTGAGAACAGACACATCTGTTGATCCTGACTATTGACACGATGCTTCAATGCAAACCCAAGCACTACTTAAGACCTTTCTTTGATGGGACAATAGGCAACATAGGTACTTAGGTTTAAGAGGCTCCCACTCTGCACTTCATGCCTTAGAAACATGGATTTAGGGGCTTCCCTGGTGGCGCAGTGGTTAAGAATCTGCCTGCCAATGCAGGGGACACGGGTTCGAGCCCTGTTCTGGAAAGATCCCACATGCCGCGGAGCAACTAAGCCCGTGAGCTACAACTACTGAGCCTGTGCGTCTGGAGCCTGTGCTCCGCAACGGGAGAGGCTGTGACAGTGAGAGGCCCGCGCACTGCGATGAAGAGTGGCCCCCGCTCTCCGCAACTGGAGAAAGCCCTCGCACAGAAATGAAGACCCAACACAGTCAAATAAATAAATAAATAAATAAATTTATAAAAAAAAAAAAAGAAACATGGATTTAAATATCAACAGAACTGGGAATTCAAGTTCAAGTGACCAATGCACCTGGCAGAATTTAACCCAGCATTAAACCTCTCCATGCAAATTCACAATTTGCTAAGAACAAACAACTCTGGGAAAAGTTTTCCCATGACCCACACCCTCATGAGCATTTTTAATATTTCAAAAATGCTTAGAAACTGGAACAAAGCAATTTAAAAATCTCAAAGGGTCAGAGCAACTGGAGTTAGCTTAAGAATGCATTATACATGAAAGACACCAAGGCTCTATAAACAGGGCATCTTCTTCACACCAAAGCACAAGAAAACAAAGGAAGAACTAAACTAACACAGACCACAGAAAATATCACATGAAAGGAAATTCATGTCTGGCACAGCCTAGAAGAGAAAAATCTCAAATAAACAGGCTTGGCTTCTGTGGGCTCCCTAAAAGCAAGGAGTAGAAAGAGGAGAATCATTTTTAGTATCACGAAAGTGAGAGACAGACCTTTATTAATGTGCCAGTTTATTAGGATTACTAAGGAAGCAAATAGAAGCAGAGGGTCTCGGGCCACTCTCCCCTGCCTCTGTCTCCACACAACTTGGCCCATTATCTATTCACGGCACTGCACAATCTACCTTCTGGGTCTGCCTCTACTTCTTTCCCCAGGGGTCACAGATGGCAAGACCGTTGACATGGGTGATCATTTATTTAATCAACACTCATGTCATTCTTATTATGTGTCAGGCACTATTCTAATGCCTCACAAATAAAAACCCACTTAATCCTAACTACTGCACGAGGCAGGCACTATGACTATTCTTGTTTTATGCACAGGGAACTGAGGCATGGACATTTCGGCTACAAAATTTGCCCCAAGTCAAACAGTGCTAGCAAGTGATACAGCTGAGATTTGAAACCACTTTTAATCATCAGAGCTATAAAGGATATTTTAATTTTCTCCATTATTTCTTATATTTTCATACTTTCTTACAATGAGGATTTACTACTTTTATAATAATGAAAAACTAAAAGACCACTTTTACTTTGAAATACCAAACCAAAATAAATAAATAAATAAAAACAAGGCCTCGAATGCCTCACGTATGATATCATACCTCATTTGTTGGTAGCCAAGAGGCTAGGCCAGATGATCCTCTTTGGATCATTTGCCATGAGATCTTCAATTCTACGCCCTGTTCCCCATTACACAGGCAGTAAGGGGAGCAGAAAATGTAGACAAGGCAGAGATGATGAACATATGGTCCGAAAAACCGTCCTGGGATCTAGTTCTAGCTTACCAGTTGTAGAATCTGGAACAAATGCTGAAGCCCTGTAAGCTTCAGTTTTCTGACCTGACAACTGGATATAGGTAATTATAGCTGTCTTCTCGAGTTAACTCACGTAAACTACTTAAAAACATAAAAAAATAAAATAAAAATAAAAACATAAATGTGCCTGGCACAGAGTAAGAGATCACAAAACTGTCGAACACAGGAAAACTAAACTGTCTCAATATTTGCCTATGTAGATTATTCCTGGGCCACAGCAATCCAATAAACCAAAGATTTCATAAAATCATCGAACATGAACAAAAGAAAGAATCTGAGTAAGAACACAGGAAGTTTCGCATCACTGCATTACTCAACAATCAGGGCTAACAGAGTAGAGAGACCATCTTTGAGCCACAGGGAAATGACTCCAGGCCCAGAGGCAGGAATCATGGTACTGCAGTGGAATGTAAGAAAATAGCTACAGTGGTAGGGGCCACATCTGCCTGATGTGCCTTTTTTAAATACAAAGGGTTATGTTTCAAGGAACAAGAAACTTCATGCCTCTGATTCTCCATTTCACTATTTATAAAAGAAAATCATTGAATTGCGTGGCCCCAAAGATGCCTTCCAGCTCTAATAACCTGTACTTCTTTAATGGTATAACCAAATCCTCTTAGTCAAGATGTACTAATGAGTTTCCATCACATTTCTAAGGGATATCACTCTGTCAAGCAAGTGGGTCTTCAAATAGCATGTAGTAAATAAATTTTTTTATGTTGCCCCCTTAGTACCCACAGCAATTCCCTAAAGTTACGTTAAGCGTTCCTGTTAAAAACAATGCTTCTGGGCTTCCCTGGTGGCGCAGCGGTTGAGAATCTGCCTGCCAAAGCAGGGGACACGGGTTCGAGCCCTGGTCTGGGAAGATCCCACATGCCACAGAGCAACTGGGCCCGTGAGCCACAATTACTGAGCCTGCGCGCCTGGAGCCTGTGCTCCGCAACAAGAGAGGCCGCGATAGTGAGAGGCCCGTGCACCGCGATGAAGAGTGGCCCCCGCCTGCCACAACTAGAGAAAGCCCTCGCACAGAAACGAAGACCCAACACAGCCATAAATAAATTTAAAAAAAAACAAAAACAAAAAAACCCATTGACTTAAAAAAAAAAAAAAACAATGCTTCTGGCCCTGTGGTCCTGATATTCTTCTTCTCTCTCAAATATAATATTCACAATTAGGAGCCCGACCCCAAAACAGAGGAAAAATTAAATGCTACCAACACAGATTTTTACTTTCATAACCTGTTGTACAAAAAATTTTTTCTCTATCCATATCCAACTCCATTTAGTGCTTTCATGACCACCAACTGTGAAGCTGAAAGTGCCATAGTAAAAGCACATAGGAAAGCTAACGCAGCAATGTATCTTGGCTTTTTTAACGTCTTCGGTGCTGTTCCAAAGGACACAGAGGATCACCAGCTGTTCGTTGATTTGCCCAGGAATCAAGATACTGATGGTAAAGCTACCGAAGGGGCTCAGGGCATCCCTAGGCCATAGGGCACAGGCAGAGAACAGGAGAGAAGATAAAGACTGTAAAAGAATGAATGTGAGGGCAGAAAAAGAACAGAAAAGGGGCAGAGAGCGAAAAGCTACAGAATCAGAAGGAATAACTACACCAAGTGCTTTAGATCTATTAAATTCACATGATAAGTCTCACATCATTTTATCCTCATTTTAAGGACAAGCAAACTGACGCTTAGAGAATCTAGATTACTTTCCTAGGGTTGCACAGCCAATACGTAGCAGAGTTGGTACTTGAACAAAGGTTTTTCCAGCATAAAGCTTGTGACTGAATATGTACTTTGTGACCTCAGAGGGCATCTCTGGGCCCCCTCCCATGGGAGGTTTCAGGTCTCTCTACACCCTCGGTCAAGCACGGACAGCCTCTGTGCCCTCGGTGCTGGGACCTGGACAGTGCCAGGCAGTTGAGCCCAGCTCTGCCTGGCTTTAAAGGAGATCTGTTCCCCATATTAAGCTGAAGTCTGTCTCCCAGCAACTTCCACCTGCCTTTATCCCAGGAGATCATCACATCTGCAGCAAATGACGTTTCCTGTCAAAGCCCCTATCGATAATAACTAAACGGAGGAATGGAAAACGTTAGAAAGTTTTCAAGGAAAATCTCAAAATATCCTATGAAAATTTTTTTTTTAAATCTCAAAAAAATCCTCTAAATTTCCTTTTTTAAAAAATAGCACTTGTAAGGTAAGGGTAACAAGCTTTGGAATTAGTAAACTTACTACAGAGAAGGTTGAACATGGGCTTGTCTTTGGTTAGTTATTTCACAGAGGACGATGTACACCTATTTCTATTAAGAAAGAAATCAGTTGCCTTAAGTTTTAGCATAAAGTATTTACTTTAAAATATGATTAGTTTGAAAGAGATCAGAGTGCAGAGGTTATTTCTTCTAGAAAAGCTGAAAATGTCCACTCCCTTAATCTTGGAATGGTTCAGATAAAAGCCTGCCTTAAGTAGGAGATTTGTAAGCTTTCTTTCCCAGCTCTGATGAAAGCTTACATAGGAATGAATAGCTCATCTAATGTGTGACCTACTACTTAAACTTACTGCTTGGCTTTTAGGTTCCATCCATAAAGTGGGAATACTACTTGGTAAAGTGTAGTTTAAAACTGTTGTAAAAATGTTGCTTTTCGGTCTAAGTGTTACTGTGTCCTGAAACATAAGAATTACTCATCTAGAATGAAACACTTAAAAAAAGGCAGGAAAAAAAAAAAAAAGGCAGGAAACTTTATTTTAGCAAATACATAAAATACTTCATATATTTTATTCATTATATGTATTTATAAAATGTATATCAATTTGGCAATTATGTAAGGATTATTTTAACACTCAGTATTTTTATTGGTTACTGCCAAAATCATTTCTGCAATTTTAAAATTTTCACTTCACTATTTACAACCACTTCCTGAAAGCATAAAATTGGAGTTGGCCTCTTTGTCAATGCACTGTTCTAATATCTAGATCTCATACTGGGTCTTTGTGGCAGGACTGATCACAAGTTCATACTTCTTTCAAAGAGCAAAGGATTAAGGAAACACATAGAGGAATCATCATGAAATAAAAGGATGAAAAGGTAGCTCAAAATTAGTGCCTCTTGACTTTTTCCTAAGAGTAGTTATTAAAGCATTATGGTTTACATTCATAAAAGCAAAGATGACCTATTATACTATCAGTTATTTTGGGGTGAAAGCTCAGGGCTGCAGATAATCCTCCTTCCCTGTATTTACATAATGAGAGGATTATTTCTTTCCTCCATTCACAATTCTTACCCCCAAACCATTTCTCACTTACGTAATTTTCACAGCTGTACCTGAGGAACAAAAAGACAGAGAGAATGTTATAATGTAGACTTCGACAAGTTAAAACCAGAGTAAAGGGACCACCAGCAGCAGGTCAAAGGCACCAAGCCAACACAGGTAATGCTTAAATAAATGAGCTAACGTGGTAACAAGCCCTGGACTTTTCATCATTGTTTCTCCACTAGTATCTCCATGTATCAAGTCTCTCATTCGGAAATGAGTTTAAAAAAAGAGTCAGATTACTTACCTTACTCCCCCCATCTACTGAACAGTCTACTAATATGGTTTATACTGCAAATATAAAAATTCAATACCTTTTCCAACTTATCTTAGTAAGCATCCCAGAGACTTGATTTCTGATGTCTCTACTTCTTGTAAAATGTCTAACATCAGAATATTATAAAGAAAGCTTGTTAAATTTTACTTATAATTCCTTAAATAGCAATATTTATATTTTTGCATTCCCTTCAAAATTTGTATCTATTTTAACATAGCTGCAACAATAAATGTATTGCGAATGAATTCTTTTTTACACTTATTTCATAACTTTTCTAATTTTTTTTGTACATATCAAAATGTATAATTCTATTAGCTTTAAACAGAATATGACTGCTACTTCGTTTCTAACCTTAAATAAAATTTCCTGACACTTATAATAAGATACATTAAAATGGAGAACTATAGGTTTTCACTTGGAAGAAGAGAAAAAAGAGTTCGCTTTTTTTAGACTCTCTTCTTTCAGAAGACACAAAAAGCTTCACTTGTCTTTTGTCTACTTGAATGCAGCAATTAAGCAGCAAAAGATAATAGTCCCAATTATACAGGCTAACAAACTGCAGTATTTACAAAATTTATGACTTTCTTGAAAACACCTGGCAGGTGACTTGGTACTAAAAACCATTTTTTAAAAATATCTACATTTCATCTGTTTGCACTGAGCCATGCAACTTTCCTAAACCTTAATTGGGTTTGGTTTACATGCACAAGTAAATTCAGAGGATACAATTAACAATGCAAGAACAGGAGTGATAATTTTCTCTAAAACTTCACAAGGGGGACTGAATTCCCCCAAATCCAGACAGAACAACAGCCTCACACTAGTTACAATATCTTCACCTATTACCATAGGTACCAGCCCTAACACTCCCCTCCCCACCCTGCCCAAAAAGAGAACGGGTTTCATACCAGCAAACCATAAGAACTATTACAAGTTTTACATGGAAAGCTATACTTTAGTTTTCGAGTGTTCTTATTCTGCTTATTATTTTTTGAAAGACGGTTAAGAGGCATAGAAACATTCCAGGTAGAGGAAAACTTAATTATGCAGAAATAGAGGGTTTTGGTTTACTCTGTATTAGATGGAAAACTTTTTTATGTCAAACCACAGGGTGAATTGACGCTAAGTCATTCAGAAGGTTCATTCTCATTGTATAGGCACAGATGGTAGAGGACAAGAATTGACAACCTTCCCAGGGCAAGGTGAGAAGCTGCGAAGCCCCTTCCTATTTCCTACCTGTGGAGTGCTGGTGTAGTGGGACAATGTGCTTACCTCAAGTTAGAAGCAGAGAAAGGGTATAAATTTCAGAACCATGGGAGATTTTCAGCTTGTTCTGCTCTGACTTGCCTTTTCCTTTTCTTCAAAATGAAAAGAGCCTCGTTGTTTCTGATTATAAAAGCAATACTTGTTTGTTATTTTTAAAAAATCAGATAATACATAAAACTATAAAAAAAGAAAAAATCATCTACAATCCTGACACTCAGACATAACTACTCTTAATGTCTTGATATATATCCTTTCAAATTTTTTTCTATGCATACACACACAAATGTTTTGTTTTCTGGTTTGTTTTTGTTGTTGTTGCTGTTTAAGAAAGTGAGAGATCAACTGTGACCTCCAGGGCCAGGACTAAAAAATTCTGTAAAGGAAATAAATGCTAAAAGAGGAGACAAAATAGAACCATATAAAATGTGCACTTAAAACCACAGAAGACAGAAAAAGAAGGGGAAAAAAGAAACAAAGAACAAATAGAAAACAGTTGGACAAACATGGTAGATATTAATCCAACTATATCAATAATCACATGTGAATCATCTAAATACACCAATTAAAAGACACAGATTGTCAGAGAAGATTTAAAAAAGACCCCGTATTCGTTATCTACAAGAGACCCACTGTAAATATAAAAGACTTAGGTTAAAAATAAAGTGACTGAGAAAGAAACTGAGATCATGGGCTGTCTACTACTTTGAGATCTGTTTTTCTACCTTTTCTTGAAAGACAAAGAAAAAAAACTAGTCTATTGAGAAAGTCTATAAAGTTCTCAATGTATACATAATTTCCCCAATACATATAAACACTGCTCAATATTTCAAAATGTTGACCTATGTTATATTTAAGAAATATAAAATTGTATATTCTTTGAGCCTACAAATTAATGATAGATGAATAACACATATTTTCTCCCTAATCTTGCTGATAGCTCAGAAACAAAAATCTGGCAACCATAACACAACTGATTTCCTTTCTTTAAAATGGGCTCCCACTCCTCGTTTCTGGAAGTAGAGAAATATTAACAAATGCCCCTATTCCTGCCTGGGAATTCATATACTATTATTATTATGATTATCATAGCAGATTCCTTCTTCAATGTAGTTCCATGGTCAACATGAGCTGCTAAACTTTTCTTACTAGCCAAGCTATGAAATAATTCACTAACCTAGCAAGTTCAAGTTTAGATGCTATATGGATATATAGAAACTCAGTTGGTTTTTCTCTATTCTAAGTTTAATGCTGAAGGACACTTTCCATGGTTGCATGTCTAACATGCCCATACTGATCAAATACATCTTGGAAATAGACTCTCCTAGACATATTTAGGTTACACAATTTCACATATGCCAAAGGTATGTTTCTAAATTGTATATACACATCCTAGTTCCTTGTGTTTCAAAAAAAAAAAGTATTAGACTTGATTTTCCGAGGTTAGAAAAAATGACTGCAAATTTCCCATTGTGTGATGATGCTGGAATCTTTGATCTCTACTATTCTGAGTTCAGTCAGGCTACTTAGTTTATTTTGAGAAAGCAAATCCTTCCTGTTGTTTCTCAGGAAATGGAAGAACACATTTATAGACTATGCTTTAATTTTGTGTTTAAATGGTTTTAATTTTTTTAGTATGTCTCTCTTTGAAGAATATTTAATTATGTGGAGATATTAACACTTTCTGAAAGAAATTAGAGCAGGGGGGTGGAGAGAATATTCTCAGACTTAAGCTAAAAAGGCGAATTTTCAAAAAATGTCTCACACGAACTGTTACACCCTGTTTCTTCCTGTGAAGAATTTTCCAAGCATTAAGTTGTGTAACAGCTTAATGAAGACAAAAGGAAATGCCCAAGTTTCTCTCAAATACGTAACAGCATAGAGAAATATTAAAGGTTTAATTTTAAAAACAGTGTCCTATCACCTGCTTAGGCATGTTAAATCACTACAATCATCTCTGAGTCACTCACCTGATCTGGATTCACCCTTTAATGCTAGGGTCACACACCCTCCAGGGCTTAAAGATGCCATCCCTGCTCTTAATAGGAGGCAGAAACAGTTCATGGCTTTGAAGAATAAACTTTCCAGGGGAAGAACACAGCTAACTGAGAAGAGTGATGAAATGCTTCAAACTGTTTCTGATTTCTCTACGGGCAAAGAAAAGCAAGGTGTAATGAAGGAGATGGGAAGGAGAAAGGACATTTAAAGGTAAGATGCTTCAAATAATGCTTAACCTTCTTCCACTGTCGAATTCTCTCCCACATGGCACACTTTTAACTAAGAGGGAGAAATAAACCCAGTGAAAATAAAATGCAATCGTATAGGGAAAGAAAATGTAGATGAGGAACACAAAGACTATGACCACCCTTACGAAATGATGTCTCAGGGAGCCTTGGCACACAGCAAACCCACCCTGTCTGCCCCTTGCCCAACTCCCATTATAGCCCCACGCTCTGTTCCCCCTTTCCTGACTTGCTACCTCTCTCCCATTGCCAGGTGCAGCCCAGTGGCAGAGACCTGGACACGGTCACCTGACGGCTGTCCTAGTCTCACGCTGTCAATACTCACTGGCGCTGTCAATACTCACTGGCGTTAGAGCTGTTATCAGGACTCATGAATGATAAATGACAGGACTCAAACGACTCTTATTCTTTTGTCCATTCATTTTCGTCCAATGAGGTACAAGTCTCACAGAAGTCCTAAGAGTTACAAGAGGCTTGGGGGACATGAAGAGTAACTTCCTCCAGTGAAAGATGAGGAAACTGAGGCTCAGAGAGATTAGCTGACTCCCCTAAACCCATTCTCTGTTACTGGAAGAACTAAGACTAGAACACAAGTTCCCTAAGCTCAATTTTTGTTCCTTCTGTCTTATTTCCCTCCACACCCCACCCTGGATCCAACATCCTGAAGCTTCCTTAAATCAGCATCTAAACTTAACATTGCAGGCAAGGGCTGTGTGTTTTAGTTTAAAAGGTCATTCATGGTATTCATCTTCCTCTATCAACCAGAAAAACAAACAAACAAAAAAACACCACCACCAGCATCTAATCCCCACTGACAAAACCCCAGCTGGGCCCTGAATGATACAGGACTATTACTTGTCCTAAGTCAGTGAGCTCCTTTTCCCAAGTTAACTGTGAACTCACTTTCGACTGTCTTCTCAAGGTCCCCTCGCTCTCGGCAGATTTCATTTGCTCCTACCTCACGGAGAAAACCCAAGCCGTCAGGAAGGAACTTTCTCAACTTCCTCGCGGCCTCCACTTGCGTACTCATCCACAGTCGCACGTGTCTTTCCCTCCTCCTCTCCTGTCTCAAAGGAATGAACGTCCCTATTCCTTCCCGAGACAAGCCTGTACTCCAGACCCTGGCCACCTTATCTTTTCTGGAACCTTACTCCCTTAGTTATTCTCTCTTCTACCTTCAGTCACTTCCTCTCCACTACTCTCAACTAAAATATAAGCTCTAGTAACCATGATACACAAAAAATATTCCTCCGTGGACAAATGCGTGTACACACACACACACACACAAACACACTCCACTCAGTGCCCCTGCTTCTCAACTCCTACTCTGTTCACCCATGACAACCTAGATTTAGACTTCAGAACTCTCTACCAACTAAATACCTAATCACCAAATTCATCTCCCCTTTTCAATCTTTACCTGAACTTCCTGTGGCCTTGGACACACCTGACAGTTTTCCCTATGTAACACTTGGGCGATTTGGCAAGTTGCTTACCTGAGCTTTGGATAGTTTATCTGTAAAGAACAATAACAATAATTATTTCAGGGGGTATTGTAAAAATTCTCTGACATAACATACGGAAACAACACCAAAAACCCTGGTGCTTAATATTACTATCATCTGTATTTGTGGATTTCCCTGGTCCTCTTTTCTCTCTCCCCTTCTTCCGTCTGTTGTCTTCGGTCCTTGGGCCATCCCTGGGAATTTCAACTGTCTGCACAGCTGGAACCACCAGTTCCACTCCCTCCGCAATACACGTCTCCAGCCCTGACTTCTCTCCTGGGGTCTGGGTCTCTCAAGATCAGCTGAGTGCCCACAGACACCCCAACTTTACTTCAAACTGAACTCACTATTCTCTCTCCAAACTTGCTCCTCTGCTGTTTTCCATCCCGATGAATGACACCCTCAGACAGTGGATCTTCCCAACGAGAAACATCAAGAGTCACCTTTCTTCTTCTTCCCTCTTACTCCCCTCCCACTTTCCACCAAATCAGCAAACAATTCTTTCTCCTAAGTGATTCTCAAATCCATCCTCTCCTTTCCTTTCCCGCCATCATCACCTTAGGTCTGGTCCTCATTATTTCTACCTGGATTATTTCAACAGCCACTGGGCTTCTCCCTGTTTTCTTTTCACATACCTTAAGACAGTGACTTAAGCATTTATTTCACCTTTGATGATTCCACAATGCTGCCAGGAAAAAGTCCACACTTCCAGAAATAGCAATGTACGACCCTAGACAGGACTGGACCAAGAATTTGAACCAAGATGCACCTCGTGCTCTCCTCGCCTCTGCACCACGACCCCTCTGCTCCAGTCCCACATACTTGGTGCTCCTTATCGGGCTCTGAACCTGGGCTGTTTCTTCTTCCTTTTTTTTTTTTTTTTTTCTGTTCAGCCTGATAAATAATCCTATCTCTCCAATATTTAGCACTAAAATCACCTCCGGCATGAATTCTTTCCTCACAAACAAGAAAGAACAAAGCACTCCCTCCTTTGTGCCCCACTCTCTATTATTATTTATTACAAGGTATTGCTGTAAAGTATTCCACATTCTAAGTTCCAGTTAATGATTTGTGTGTCTATCTTCTAAGGTCAGGCACTGTGTCATACTCACATTGTATCTTCAGAATTTAGCACAATGACTGGTGTACAGCAGATAGGAGGAGGAGAGATAAGGGAACTAAGATTTAATAGTTTGGAACTCAGCAAATGTCTGTTGAACGAATGAAGTAGCATAGCTGTCAATTACATTAGAATAACTGGAGAGGAGCTGGTAAGACAGGTGGACCTGACAGCTGGTAAGGTGATCACAGAGGAACCTGAATGAGAAATGGAAAATGTCCACACTGATGAAGTCCTCTCCTGAGGATGTGAGGTCGGTCAGGTCAGAGGCTGGGGCTGTTGTCATTAAACGCAGGTGAATACCTCCTGTTTAAAGCACAATAGGAGAACAATTCCAACAGCCCAAGGGCATTGGTCTTATAAGCAGGTTTTGGACCGTAGAACATTCTACATTATCATTTTATCACACTTTTATGCAAGCTTAGTACCTTTCAGTAGGTGGACTGTGTCCCTCTACTTATATCCATAAAGCACCTTAAGAACGGCAGACAAAAAAGACATGTACAGATTGCCAACAAACACATGAAAGAATGCTCAACATCATTAATCATTAGAGAAATGCCAATCAAAACTACAATGAGATATCATCTCACACCGGTCAGAATGGCCATCATCAAAAAATCTAGAGACAATAAATACTGGAGAGGGTGTGGAGAAAAGGGAACCCTCCTGCACTGTTGGTGGGAATGTAAATTGATACAGCCACTATGGAGAACAGTATGGAGGTTCCTTAAAAAACTAACAATAGAACTACCATACGACCCAGCAATCCCACTACTGGCCATATACCCTGAGAAAACCATCATTCAAAAAGAGTCATGTACCAAAATGTTCATTGCAACTCTATTTACAATAGCCAGGACATGGAAGCAACCTAAGTGCCCATCATCGGATGAATGGATAAAGAAGATGTGGCACATATATACAATGGAATATTACTCAGCCATAAAAAGAAACGAAATTGAGTTATTTGTAGTGAGGTGGATGGAGTTAGAGTCTGTCATACAGAGTGAAGTAAGTCAGAAAGAGAAAAACAAATACAGTATGCTAACACATATATATGGAATCTAAGGAAAAAAAAAAAAGGTCATGAAGAACCTAGTGGTAAGACGGGAATAAAGACACAGACCTACTAGAGAATGGACTTGAGGATATGGGGAGGGGGAAGGGTAAGTTGTGACAAAGTGAGAGAGTGGCATGGACATATATACACTACCAAATGTAAAATAGATAGCTAGTGGGAAGCAGCCGCATAGCACAGGGAGATCAGCTCGGTGCTTTGTGACCACCTAGAGGGGTGGGAGAGGGAGGGTGGGAGGGAGGGAGATGCAAGAGGGAAGAGATATGGGAACATATGTATATGTATAACTGATTCACTTTGTTATAAAGCAGAAATTAACACACCATTGTAAAGCAATTATACTCCAATAAAGATGTTAAAAAAAAAAAAGAATTGACACACACACACACACACACACAAAAAAGACATGCAAATGCCTGCTTATCAAATAAAGCAACCTAGCATTTAGTGTGACACACACTGGAGACTGGAGAGAGAACGAGACCCCCATGAGCTGGGAAAAGAGTGAAGCAAAGTAAACTTGGAGAAAACCCGAGCTGAAACTGGCAGTGTTTTCCCAATAATAAACAGACATCTATAATTACCAGGCTTTCAAGAGTATTCAGCCATATATTACGGCGTCACACCTCATAAAACATTCATTCAAAAGCCATATCAGGAATGCATATCCCAGATCTATGAGCACGTGCAGATCACTGAAGAAGAGAGGACTTTGAAGTGAGACACCCACTGCCCCACATAGATGACCAAGCATGAAAGGGAGCTGTGATTGCTAAAAAAAAGAAATAATAATAAAATCGAGAAGAAAGTGTAATGTCAGGAAAGTTAGGGTTACGTTAAATTATGCTACTAAATAAATAATATTCCCGAAGGAGTAAACACACTTCTCAAAGATACATTTGCAGATGTAAAGGGCTAGCACATACAAATAAGGGCAAGACAGCCACCCAAAATAATCTCAAATAGTTTTGAACTTTTAAATTTATATCAATCATGATAATAATATCAAGTCATATAAGTGTACGGGTAACAAGATAAGGCATATTTCAAAGCCCTAGTAATTTAAAAAAGTGAATCAACGACCCAGGAACACACAAATAAGCCATCTGAACAAAACAGAGATCTCAGAAGGAGATCTGTATAAATGTACACTTATATGCTAGAGGTGGCACCAAAAGTCTGTGGAGAAAGAGTGGGTTATTTAGTAAATAGTGTTGAAGAAACTGGCTCACAAGATGAACAGTTTTTAAAAAATAACAATGAATTTATACCTCATATCTTAAACTTCGAATCGTTTAAAAACCCGAGTAAACCTATAAAGCTAAGAAAGTGAAGAGAGACTATAATATGAGCCTAGAATAGGGAAGGGTTTCTTAAATGACTCAAAATGCACAGACCACAATAATGTTAAAAACTGGTGGGTTCAACTACATTAAAATTAAAGATTTTGTTGTTGTTGTTACTGAAAGGCACCACAGACAAACTTATCAGACAAGTGACATACTGGGAGAAAGTATCCACCATATCCACAGCTAACAAGGCATTAACTTCCAGAATATACAAGGAACTCCACAAGAATTCTTTCAAGGAACTTCTTACAAGAAAAGGGGAAGAGACCCAATTCATAGAAAAGGGAAATTAAGTACATGAAGAGATGCTCAACCTCACTTATAATCAAAACAAGGCAAAATTCAACCATGAGGCACAATGAACATCTAATGGATAGCAAAAATCAGGAAATTTTTTAATAAAAAAAGAAATCATTGTGTAGAATTGGTGGAGATATAAAACTGACAACAATCTGTGCAGTTCCTAGTAAAATTAGTATGCTATGTCCTAAGATCCAGCGATACTGCTTGTGGACAATACTGCCTCAAGAAATTCTTACCAACAGATTCAATACACTCACGAATATAAGTATACATTCCTTGGGGGGAAAAAGAGCATATATACTGCATGGAAGCCAAAAATACTTATAAAAATGTTGACCCTTTCATGTCCCTATCCCTAAAGTCTGCATGTTCTGTATGATTTTAACTGAACCTTTGCTGAAAAGGTAGGTAAGACTAAACAAAATGTTCTCATTTCTCTTCACAGGTGAGGTTAAGGACAGAGAAAGAAGCAGATGTGATGACAGAAATGTTTTAGCCTGGGGACTGACAAACCTGGATCCGAGGCCAGGCCTCAGCTTGTCCATGTGACCTGGATAAATTACAATCTCCACTTGCCTCAGTTTCTTTACCTATAAAACAGGGATATTACCCACCCTGCACAACACCAGGAAGACTACAGATAATCCATATAAAGCATTCAATAAATAGAAAGTGATTTTTTTTTTTTTAACCAGAAAAAAGAGCATCATGCACTAACCCTAACAGATTTTGGTGCCCTGCCTAATCTGCCTTAAACAGAACACCAAAACCTCAGCAATGGGCATGGAAATCAGAGAGACAGATTCAATATGAACCTGTATGTCAGCTTTTTCCACTACAGAACAGGGTAAATAATCTCTCTCCTTCTATATACTTACTGAAAACTGTAAAGGTTAAGATTGGGAAGCCTCTTTTAGCTTCTGCGAAATGAATATAAGGCTGCAGATGGTGACAGTTATGACAGTGGTGACCCTGGGACTGGTGTCGGAGTCCTGACTCGACAAACGTAAGGAACCACCGTAGGGAGAATGTCGGGAGAATGCTCTTAGAAGAACTCCAGTTACCCGTGACTGAGTAACTACAGGACCTCAAAGCTGACCATGAAAACAATTAACCCAGAAACAAGATCAGATCCAAAGTCAGGACTTTACACGTCACCTATTTAATGTACAACAAAGAGGAAAAATTCCACTTGGGAATCTTTATAACCTGACGGCTAACATACTGTACATCACCATTTCTGCATTTTCAGCCTGGAGCAGTTGTTTTACTTCAGTCCTGAGTCCCAGCCTGTGGACTTCAGGATCCTGGCAGAAGTCAGTAGACTGAACCCCTGTCCCACTCATACATGTACTACTATTTTACAAATACGGGAAGATGCTGTGGTGATTCTTTATAATGTATGTCCAGTTAAGTAACATTAAATAGTGACTCTGTCACTAAATATTACCAATCATCAGAAATGAGAAGTAAAACTCTGAACAAGTCAAAATCTTTGAAATCTTTTAGTAGTAAATAAAAGTTTCCTGATTTTTGTAAGGGTTGAGAACCACTGTTTTAAAGTTCACAATTTCCAATCGAAGATAGTTTTTATTTTATAATAGACATGAAGGAAAAGAGAGAGGGTTTTGAAAAAATGAAAATCCTAATGCACATTTATCTCCACTCCTAGTCCTCTCTTGGCCATAAACTTTTCCTTGGCATTTAACATCAAAGCTAGTTACCCTTTCATTCTTAGTTCACAAGCCACTGCAACTGTTCAAAACAGACAGAAGTGGCAGTGCATTGTGTATTAAGAAAATATGCATATATCATTCCATTCCTTACTTATAAAAGAAAAGATCACTCAGTTTATCTCCCTTTCCTCCCCCTCCCTCCCCCCCCCCTTCTCCCCTTTCCCCTGATGCTTTGACACAATTCTACAAAGGGGAAGTTATAGATCACTACAGATACTTCAATTGTTGAAGACAAAATAAATATTTTATCCAGCATATCCCATTGAAAATATACTCTAAATTTTAATTTATATTCTTCTCGGTATAACATAAAAATCCTAGCTAAAGAGAGCCTCAACATTAAATGTTGCAAAAATAAGAAAAATAAACTTATTTCCATCTGGGGAGTATTACAAAAATACTTAATATATAAAGTGTATATGGATTTGCCCATGTCTTTTATAATATAAGCTTTTCAGTAAGTTATCCTGAACTGGGGTGGGGAAGTTGGGGGGCTATGTACAGTGGTCATACAGTATGTAGGGTAGTGGAGTATGAAGAGAGCTATATACATCATTTATTAATTTTTTAATTTATTATTTCTTTTCTGGGATGTAAACTATGTCCTAGGGGTAAACCAGAAATGTTGTTTTTTACTCTAAGAAGTTAAAATATGCTAATCTGACCTTTCAAAAAGATACTGTTCACTAAGACCTGACATAAGATATCTGTAAATTAAAATATGCCATTAGAATGTTGGCAGCAGAAAACAAATCACAATGATGCAAACACAGCTAAATCTAGTCACTAACACAGAGGAAGTGTAAATTTCAAACATGGAAAAAACAACAACAACAATAAAACCCCCTAAGCTCTGGGTAGAGAGGAATGGGAAAAGATCTGGAGGTTTAGGTGAAGTTAATCTCGAGCCAGTGTTTATCAGCTCTCTTTTAGAAAGGCAAAAGACCATCTGAATCAGCGTTGCCATCTCTTCCTTAAGCGGCCACTTTCCAGATTATAAGAGAGCCAAGCACTATAAAGCATAAGACTCTTGTTCAAGTCCCAGCAGGTCCATTTACTAGTATGACCACTGACAAGTCACATTTTATCAGCCTCAGTTTCCTCGCTCCATCAAAGAGAATAAATGAATCCTATTTCAGACTGTTAAACAGAGTAATAAATTATACAGGAGATATAGAAAATGCACTCTGTAAACAAACAGAAAATGAGGATCTAAAGGCCATTTATTATTATTCCTGGGTTATTAATTAATTATTATCAAATTCCACTACGGTGGGAGTAAATCCTGTTCCTAAATAGGGGACAAGTTTGGGAGGTCACAAAGGCTGTTCTCTTTTATCTTGAAACAGAATGACAGATGCTGAGGAAAGTCCTCAGGTAAATTAATGAATCAGAGGGCCAGGAGTATACCTGGGTATAAAAATAGAGGCAAATACTATGGTTGTACAGGTCTTTCAAGAGTCTCTCTTAATGACTTGTTTTCACTTTTAATCTCATGATGTGTTTGGCAAGAAGAGGCATAAACACAGACTTCTCACAATTAAATTCAAATTTGAGAAGTCCACATCTATCTAGAAAAAGATAAAATTAATTGCTCAGCGCTCATAGTGTATCTTGGCTACTTAATGCTAACACAATTATGCCAATTACTGATAATATCACAATGCTCAAAGCACCTGCATTTTAAAAGAGATTAAAGTTCTGAAGGACTATTGGAATAATAGGATCTTATAATTTAAATTACCTCCATGCTGCTAATAAGAAAAAGAAAGGGAGGGAGGGGAAAGTACAAATGTACCAGGCTGAGTAACTACAAAAGATTTTCCTTTCAAAGCAAAATTAATTATGTAGTAAATATTTCACTACAAAAAACATCAGCATTAGAGTGGTATAGTCAGCATAGGACATCACGAATTTAAATTCTACAACCAACCCTGCTTCCCGAGAAAGCTTGACCACCCAATAAGGTGAAGGGGCTAAGTGCACATAGTACTGTGATTTTGCACTTTCCCTCCCTGCTACAGAAAGAGGCCCTTCTTTGCAGAATCTCACTTTCCTCCCCTCTAGTCATTTGCATGGATCCCTTCTTCCAAAAGAAAGAGAAAGAAGATCCTACTGGCTTTAACTTCATTCAAACATTTAATTTGAGGCTACAATCTTCCCACCAAACTGCCTCTCACCTCCTCTCAACCATCACACCTCCTTTAGTGTCCCTCCGCAAGACTGGAGTTCAACCAGGTAGACAAGTAAAGGAGGGGAAACAAGACCGGACTTTCACTGGGGGAAAAGTCCGTCTGATTTAGTCCGCAGAGAGAGGAGCTGCCAGGGATATGAAGAAGCAAAAACTCTGCGCATAAAACCAACCTTTCCTCTAGCATTTTGTTCTCCACCTATGCACTTCTGAGATGGAGTAAGACAAGCAATGTGAAACTGTAACCTACCCAGTGAATTTGAGAAAAGTCGTTCTCAATTTTACTCCGATGAAAAATGGCATTTAATGAATAAAGATGTCAGGCTTCTACCTTTAAAAGTACCTCTGTCTCAGCAAGAGAGGCTGGCTAAGAATCCACAACTGGAGTTAACAAGCCAGACACCAGACTAAACACCTCAGACCTAGCTGCCCCTCATTCCTGGTCACTACCTTTCCAGTGTGTGTCTGCACCACGAATTCCCTCACTTCCTCACAGCCTGGCTCTTCCAAAATGGAAAGCAAAGAGCCTGGACTCCTCTGTTTCACTGGCTAAAGAGCTGGTGAGATTTCTTAGCCCGGACACCAAGGCTCTTGCTCCCCTTTCCACCTTACACATCACCCTCAATTCATCCTCTTTCTCCCCCAGGTCCTCACCCCTCCCACTCACATCACTCTTATTAACACCCAAGCCACCCATTTCTGTAGATAACCCCTGGCCTGGCGAACAAAGTGAAGAACAAAGAGCCGCTGCTTCAGGCGGCAGGAGGAGGAGAGGCGAGGGTGGAGAGGGCAGCTGACGACTCGGGAAGCCTCCCGGGCACAAGCAGCCCAGCCTGGAAAGCTCCCGCCTAGGGTGGGTGAGGAAGCGGGCAGGTCCCGCGGGCGCCGCGTGCCGCCACGCGCCTTATCACCGGGGTCCAACGCACCCGGGTAGCAGAGCCACAGAGTTTGGAGAGATCCTCCGGGAGAGAAAGCAGCCAGGGGAGCGCAACCTAGAAAAGGCACGGCGAGTGAGGCTGCAGCGCGGGAGCTGCAGATCCGCTGAGTGACTGAGTGACAACCCAGCGCCCGGCCCGCGGGCTCGCAACCCAGCCCCGCACCTGGACCAGGCGGCCACCCTGCTCCCTCAGGGCGCTCTCCTCTCCGGGGACTGGCTTCCGGCGGGCTCCGCGAGCTGGAACCGGCGCGACGCGAAGACTTCACTCTTCCATCCTGGGACCCGGCGGCACGTTACAGACAGCCGTGCACTTCCTGTTTGAAACACACAGGGGAGAGAAAGACCAAGAGAGATCCGAGTGCCGGCCAAGCGGAGGGGGGGACGCAGGCCGGCGGAGAGGGCGGACGAGGGGGCTGCGGGTTGCATAACCACCGCCGCCCGCCTCGCACGGTCCGCGGCACCCGGCGCTCTCCCGGAGGGCGACCCGCCACCCCGGCGGCCCGCGAGGTGGCTGCCCGCGGCCCGGCCTCCCCCTGCCGGCGGCCTCGCCTGCGGCGCACTGGCAGCCCTTCCGTTTCCAGCCCCCGCCCGGGTTCCCCCTCCCCGCGCGGACCTAAGTCAACTACAAGCTGTCCGCCTGCCTCAGTGTTCCTCCTTTCCTTTCCTCTCCTCTCCGCCCCCGGAAAAAAAAAAAAAAAAAAAATCGGCCGGAGGGGAAGGTATAAAGGCAAGCTGAGTCTTTCCAGGGGAGAGGAAGCTGGATTTACGCACAATTTTAAACTTAGCCACATCCCAGTATATCCACTACAGCTCAGCTGCCGAAAGAGCTTCTGGATGGGAAATTACTTCTCTTGCGCCTGGCTGACTCAAAAGGGAGAGCGTGCATGCAGCAGCCACGAACTGCCAAAAAAAAAAAAAAAAAAAAAAAGTATTCCGGGCTCCTAGGCTGTCTACTGGGATCCTTACCCGCACAGTGCCCTAACATTTACACATACCAATTCCACACAAAAGATCATCATATAGTGCATTCTTCCAGAAAACAATTAAGTATTTCTCTGGGCATATGAATCACAGAGCAGTTCCAAAGTTCTGCGTTTATGTCCATTTTGTCACCCTCTGACTTGGGTGAACTTCGGGGTAGTGTTTAAAAGATAGCAAACAGGTGGTTTAAGAATCTGCCATAGGCAGAGTGTCCCAGCTCTAGGAGTCCGCTTATGCGTTCAGTGCCCAGTTTCTGGGCTTCCAGGTGTGGACAGCTTCACCGGTACCCTGCCTGCCCTTGCACACGAATCTATCAGGTTGCAAGGCACCTACAGCACTGTCTCTGATAAACAGCTCCTTTTATCATCAAGGTGATAGCTTAAATAAAAGTTACTCCTGTTTCAAAACTCAACATGGAGAACAGAATATAAAGGATGATTATTCTACATAAAAAGTTAAATTTTGACTGAAAGAAAGAAACTGATGGACATTAAGCTCCTGCTAAGCGTTAGCATCTCATTTTAATCTCCCTTTAGTCTTAATATTTCCCAACAGATCTGCAAAAGTCCTATTCTCATATTCCCAATTGAGGAAGCAGGGTCAGAGAAGTTAAGTAACTGTCCTGATGTCTTAGCTAGAAAGTGGTCAAATGGAGAATTGAATAAGAGTTCTTTCCTAAGTGTAAAATCTGGGCCATTTCCTCTAAGCTCTGCTTATTCTCAAAACAATAGTGAATTCTCAGAGAAAAATCAAGCCCATCGACCATCTGTGATCCATTCCTTCATCTCCAAATGAGCCTGCAATTCCATGCTATCACTCCGTTGAACTAGCTAGGCTCCTTACCCACCTGAATAATATGTACCTTGATTACTTGAGCAGAGGACACCGTGCTCTTTCCCATTATCTACCACTGGCTCTGTCAGCCTTTTCAGAATTACTCGGTGGTAAAAGTTCAAAAGGTTCTAGGATAACCACTCATATGCCAAGGTACAAAGTCTATCCAGTTCAGAACCTAATCTGCTGACTAATATTTGTTCCCTGAATTCTCTTCCAACTGGGCCCTTTTAAGAAGAAGGCAAACAAACAAACACACAAACAAAAACCACACCACACAAAACATGCATGGACTCCACTCTTAGTGAAACTTGAAATTCTCTCACTTTCCATTTCCTTCTGCTTTGGCACTTAGTTCACACTCACCTGTCAATAGCATGCTGCTATTAGCCTCCTGACAAGCCAAGAAACAGAGCATGTATTAAAAGGTGATTAAGAATCCTGGCAATGATGAGACCTCAGACACTTGAGCGGAGAGTGAGGGAGAAAGTGAGTGCTTTTGTCTTCTCTCCTGATGAACTGTGTCTCACTCGCCCTTCCCCACCACCTCACTCAGCAGCACAGACCCTGGAGCTGTAGGGCGTGCAGGTGAAGGGCAAGGACAATTCAAGTGTGCCAGTACGGGCTGGGCAGGGGCTGGGCACGAGCAGATGCACTCCCATCCTTCAGGTTCGCACAGTGGCATGCGGGCTTATTACTAAAAACCTCCTGAGGGATCTTAGCGTGCTTTTAGGGTCCAGGTCTGCCTCTGCTGCCATCATTTTCCTTCTCTCAGTCCCTTGCTTACCCTGGACCTGTCCACTCTTCATTTCTTTTCACAAACTTAATGCTTCTTCCCAAAGCACTGCCATTGCTTTCCCACAAAGTACCTGGTGGGAGGGAGGTAGGAAGGAGGGCATTTAACTCAAAACTTCTCTCAATTCTCTCTCATTAAAAAAAAAAAAGTCAATAATTACCATGTTTTGGATACAATTCTATTTTAAAATACCTTTTGGTATCCCTGCCTTCATTTCTGTTACTCATAAATCCAAGAGCCTAAAAGGAAAACCTCTAAAGAAAAATGAAATTCTTGAGACAAAGCAAAGGAAACATGCTTAAATTAAGCTGCCTGGATCCCAAAGTTCATAGTTTGGATAATACAACATCCTAAGATTGCATCCATTCCTGACAAGTATGTATCCTAACAATCACAAGACCAAAGCATCATATCGTACTTTCTCACAGCTCAGCTATTCTCCTGCCCCTTCTGTATTTCATGGAAAGTGTTTCTTCCTTGCCACTGTTAGGCAGAAAAAAATATTAAAATAACAACCTCATAAAAAAATGCTCCCAGGTAGGCACAAATGACGCCACAAAAAATAAAACTGATTTTGGAAGAATACTGGAGGTTAATTTTTCAAGTCTCCACTCCCTAAGTACCACAGTCCGTGGACCAAGACAGCAACAGTGTGAAAGCCATTTTAGAGGCTCCAAATTAAGTGACGAAACATAGCTTTCCTGAGGACTAATGGGTGTGGAGGAGGAGATGATAAACTCATATCCCAAAACGATGCTCCTTATCTTTCTTCATCTTAAAAGAGAAAGACCTTACTTTGATGATTAAAAATGTCTGCCACACGATTTCTCTGTGTGAGGATTCTTGGCCATTATTACAGCTGGATTTTCTGCAAACAAAAAAAGAAAAATGACAAGCCATCTGGTTACCTAAGAGACTGTCTCTCTGTAATAGCAGGCTTCACAGCGGCATCCCTGTCTCTGTCTTCACTTCTAGGGTAGCACATGCAACAGGCTTTTCTGTGAAGGAGGTCTCTGGCACTCACACTCATCCCCCGGCCTCTGAAAAACCTGGGCCGTGGCTTTCAAGGAAAATGTCTTCAGAGCCAACTGGCTGGCTTGATTGGCATTTACCCATGGACGATTATTAGCCATTTTCAAGGAGCCAGAGTGTCACTTCCCACGGCAAAAATGTAGCAAGGGGATGCAAATCACCTTTTTAAAAAAGTCTGGGGCTTCCCTGGTGGCGCAGTGGTTGAGAATCTGCCTGCCAATGCAGGGGACACGGGTTCGAGCCCTGGCCTGGGAAGATCCCACATGCCGCGGAGCAGCTGGGCCCGCGAGCCACAATTACTGAGCCTGCGCGTCTGGAGCCTGTGCTCCGCAACAAGAGAGGCCCGCGCACTGCGATGAAGAGTGGCCCCCGCTTGCCGCAACTAGAGAAAGCCCTCGCACAGAAACGAAGACCCAACACAGCCATAAATAAATAAATAAATAAATAAATAAGTCTGCCTGCAAGATGGTTTAGGCTCCCTCCTAGGCACAGAATCTCCTGGTTTCAAGCAAGTTGAGAAGGAAAGCACTACTCAGAACACCTGCACCATTACTTGGAAGACCCAGCTACACGTCAGAAACACAGGCCTGGGTGGCTACAGGCGTGAGCTGGTATGTCCCTCAGCTCAGTGCTTCAAAGCACACACATCTTGAGCAGAATTAGTAACATTTACATAGGACCCACACATGCCCTGCCTCACTGGATTCTCAGAACTGCCTTTGCAAGGAAGACTCATTACCACTGGGCTAGAAGAAGTGGAGCTCATAGGTGTTTTTCTCAAAGCAGTAGGTAATGGAGCTAAAATTCACCCTGGGTCTGTTCTTCCTCTGAATTGAAAAGAAATGAGTAGGTGCATTTTGGCTGTGGATTTATTATTCTGTGCTACACATCTTTTACTCAGAAGAATCTCTCTCAACTATATCATGTGACTTCATCAACTTCCCAAGTTGTTTGAAAGAGTAAACTCTAAACATGTATTTTGCAACGGGCCAACTGATTTTTAGCAATATATCAATATAAATTAGGTTAAACATGATCTTAGGTTGCAGCTGAAAAGTATTTAATAAAATAATAATGACAGATCCACAGGTCGATCAAACTGTGATGGACAAAATCTTTTTTTTTTTTTTTTGGTCTGCGTTGGGTCTTCGTTGCTGCGCGCGGGCTTTTCTCTAGTTGCGGCGAGCAGGGGCTACTCTCTTCCTTGTGGTGCGTGGGCTTCTCATCGCGATGGCTTCTCTTGTTGTGGAGCACGGGCTCTAGGGCGCGTGGGCTTCAGCAGTTGTGGCGCCCCGGCTCAGTTGTGGCTCGCGGGCTCTAGAGCGCAGGCTCAGTAGTTGTGGCACGTGGACTTATAGTTGCTCCACGGCATGTGGGATCTTCCTGGACCAGGGCTCGAACCTGTGTCCCCTGCACTGGCAGGCAGATTCTTAACCACTGCACCACCAGGGAAGTCCCAATGGACAAAATCTTAATACATTTTTTCCAAGTTTCCCCTCTCATTCTTCAGTTAATATGCAAATATACATGTAAAGTGAGCCATGATGGCTGATGTACTGTGATTCAGTGAGCATAAATATGAAAGATTAGCAGGAAGCCATATAGGCTTGACTAAATGCAAATACTTGTACATAAGTTAAGAGTATTCAAACAGTTCCTGGCACAGACTGCTAACATGAACAGCCTTGGGTTATTTACTGACTGTTGATCATGATGTGTATTGTGTAGACTAAACACTGTCCTATAAGACATTTTTCTTTGGAAGGCATGTTTTGTCTATTCATTGTCTGTAGTGGGTATTTCTGCCTCCTTATTAAAAAAAAAATTTAAAAATTCTCTTCGGGCATCCGTTTAAAAATAATAAATTAAAAATCCAACAACTTAAAATGATTTAACAGGTCTAATAAATATAATGTTTATTACTAAGAAAATAATGTTCTTAAAAAGATTTTTAAAATATATGAGTATCTGTACAATTACACACTGGGAAGTAGCAATATAAGAGTAAATAGGGAATAAGTCATATTGTCTACTGAGTATATCAATTCTCAACTACCTATCATAATGGAGTCTTCAAGAAGATAAGCAATTTACAAATAATTTAAGGTAGCAAAGTTGGACTGTTTGATCTTCATCTCCTTTCCTTTGTCTGCAGTGGAGTGACTAAGGCAAATAGTATGAAACAAAAACAAAGTGCCTGGAAAATCCAGAAACGTTATTATAAACTTTTGAAAGATTATTCATCAATTTTTAAACTAAACCTAGCTAAACAAATTCCAACCACTTTACATGTATTGACTCAATTATTCCAGACAACTCTATGAAGCAAGAACTACCATTACTTCCATATTACAGACCAGGAAACAGACACAGAGCTATTAAGTAATTTGCCTAAAATAATACTACTAGCAAATACCAGAAGTTGGGCAGCCTGGCTGGCCACAGAATCTACTTTTAACCAACACATTTTACTACCAATGGGGCACCACTGGCTTGGGCTTGCTTTCTCTAGCATGAAAGTTCACGGGGAAGAGTCCCATGCTAAGGCAGAAGGAGAGAAGTGAAAGGCTCAGAGGTTTTCCTTTCTATAGCAAGAATGTAACCACTGGTTGTACAGGGTCAGGCATGCAGTGCCTGCTACATGTTGCTGAATAAATGAATATTTAAAAGAAAGGAAAAGATATTTGCAGAACAGCCAAATCAGGAAGAAGGGCTGCTTCCTTACCTTGACCAGAATCCTGGATTGCAAGGCTCCAGGACTGCCTGCCTCCAGCACAAGTGAGTTAGCAAGGGAAGGGAATGCACTGAACTCCACGTGCTTTGATCTTGATGAAGCATTTGATACAGTGTCCCATACAATCAGGGATGGCCAAATCAACTGAAACTTACATGGCTACAAGAACCACACAGGAGTTAAGCCGGCTGGATAGAAAAACACTGGATACATCTACCAGTGTGATGAAGAAAAGAACCGCAAGGAACAGTATTCAATCTGTATTGAAAAGTAACTTAGAAATTATTCACACTGTTATAATCAAATTGGCACATAACATTAATTTGGGAGGGGTGAAAAGGGCAAATGAGGGCAAGCCAACTGACTTAGTTAAATTAACAGAGAGGTGAGGAAAAACAAGAAGTTTGGTTTCATTTATGTGCCCCCTTTAATTTTCAGGGAGGGGCTGAGGATGCCCATTGGGTAGTAACCACCTCTAGACCTGAAATGCCAAGACTGAACTAAAAGTAAAGTAAGCAATAGCAAACTGGGTATGTTTTAAGATTTTAGGACCTTCGGTCTGAACTTCAGAAAGCATGATCCTATTATTCCACACACCATCAGTAAAGTTCCATGGGAAATAATACTCCTTTCAACAAGAAGACTCTGTTAGCAAAACTCAAAGAAATGAAGGGGCTCAAAGGCTGAATTTAGAGGTCAGATGAAAAAGTCAGTGGTGTATGTATAATCTGGCCCCACTACAAATATGCTGCTCAGGCAGAAGGTCATGAGAATGGTTTGTAAACATACGGCAGGATAAAGAACAACGGAGAAGGAAGAGAGAAGAGAGCAAAAACTTGGACTAACATTATTTTTTTAAGCATAAATTATAATTTCTAATTTTTTTTAATGTTGAGAAATTGCTTCTCCCTTGGTAGAACTGTTTGCTCTCCCAGCAAAGTTTATACTTTAAAAGTCAGTAGTTGATTTAGAACTCAAGAAACGGAAGTAGGAGAGGTCTGCAACATTTGGAAAAAAAAAAAAAAATGGCCTAACTTCACGCTAGGTCCCAGGAAATGTACAAGTGAGCATCATATCATTCAACTCCTAAGAGACTGAAGAGCTGAACTATTAGCTCTGTAGCCACCACGCCCCAGGCAGTGGACTCCACAGCTGATGACAGATTGTCCGTGAAGGGACAGTCACGAAGGAAATGCTACATGTTCCATTTCCTCTGAAATAAACAAACAAACAAAGGGGGTGGGGCAGGGTAGGGGACTTAGCACAAAGGCATAAAGTTTAGAGCCATACTGCATTCTATTGTAGATATGAATGGGAAAATTTATGTGAAAATGATGATGCTCTGAGATTATTTAATATCTATACGGAATAATAAGCAAACGATAAAACCTAAATAGACAAGACAGATCTTCCCCAAGGTTTGATTACTGGCCCCCTCCTGTGGTTTATAAATCATCCACACAATGGCAAACTCACAATTAGCCTCAGAATGTCTACAGGCCCTACTCCCTTATCTGACTGCACTCAGAATCACCTCCCTTATCTGACTGCACTCAGAATCAACAGAATGTCTGGGGCAGGGGTGGGTGGGTGTTGCTGGTGGGCATGGGGTACTCCCAGAATCTGTATGTTTAAGAACTCCCAGGTGACCCTATGTTGCAGTCTGGCTGGGGAACCTTTGCTGCACACATTCTACTCCTTTCTAGACACTGCCACCAGAATCAGTCACATCAGAGACTAGAATAAATGATTTCCCTTCTCAAGAATGTTTAATGGAATAACCTTCAAAGGCAATGGAATGAAGTCTAAATTCCTTAGCGGGACACTGGAGACCCTCTGTGATCTGTCCCAAACTACTTTTCTGCCCTCCTTCCCTCCCACATCCCTCACTCTGTCACAGCACCATTCCCCAAACACATCACACGCTTCTTTTATGTCTTCGGCACTTGCTGCCCCAATGTTACCTCCGCGCTGCTCAAGTTATTTTTCTCTGTGAAACCTTCTCTGATCTTTCCAGTCAAAATCAGTCTCTCCTTCCCCTAAACAAATGTTCAAAAAAATTAGCTCATGCAGGAATTACAGCATATACCGCGTGCTGAGCTGAATTACACCAAACTGCGTATGTGGTGGTCTCCCCCTGAAAGCAGGGGCATGTGACACACTCATTTTTCACACTGTGAATGAGAGACAGACCTAGGTTCAAAGTTTAGCTCTTCCAGTTACTTACTAGCACTGTAACCCTTGGTAGGTTATTTAAATACTATGAGCCTCAATTTTGTAATCTTTGAAATGGGACACACAAAAAATGATTCCTACCTTCATGGCTAATTTGAGGATAAAACAGGAAAAGTGTTTGGCCCAATGCAGACCACCTAAAATGCACCAAAATGACAGCTATTGTAAATATCATTTATCAATTTTTGTTTCCTATCCTACCAGAATGCATTGCAGACATAGTAAGAGTTCCAAAAGTATCTGCCTCCTCTCAAAAACAAAACAAAACAAACAAACAAAAGCATTTGCTTTCAAAGTAATAAGCAGTGATTTCTTAAAGCCCTTTCTCCTTGCCCAATTTTGTTCTGTTATGAAGGGCATTTCATAATATTTCTATGGAGAAGTCATCTCTTAATCCTCTTTCTTTCCTTCAAAAATCAATGTACAAAATTCTAACGAACAAGCCCTGTCTGTCCCTCCTCCTCCAGCTTGGCTTTCTGCTCTGAACTACAGTAACTGCACTGCCCAGAGAATTGCCCGCTTCACCCTCACAACAAACAGCACTTTGTAGGCAAACTGGAGGCGAGCCCGAAGCAGGAGGGAGCACCAAGGAAAAGGAGTTTGGGCCAGAAACTGAGTGGACACCCACATTATCATCCACACTGTACCACAGGTAAGGAGAGAACAGGAAAGGAAAGAAGCTCAGATCAACGCAAACCTTCCCACCAACTCCCAAGCGTCCAGCTCACCACCCACCCACGGGAAAGACTCCTGAGGCTCGCAGAGCACACGCTGGTCCCCAGCTGCCTAACACACACGGCCACTGTTGTTAATAAAATATCGTCCTATGTAATAGCTCCTTATCCTCACCAAACCAATCCTATTGCCGTTATTACCCCACCCCCTCCACCAATTACAGGGGATGAAACCCAAGTCGAGAAGTCCAAGGCCACACAGTCAGTAGCGAAGAAGAGTGCCAGGACTAAAGTCAAGTCATCTAAGCTCCAAGTCCTTGGCCCTTCCCACTGTCCTTTATGAAGTGTGAAAAGCCATTTTTAAAACTTTCTCAGCAGCTCACCAAATCCACTAGTTGTAAAGGTAAAATAGTTTCTGTCCTCTTAAAAACAAATCTGGTGCCAAGAGTGAGGGCTGTCACAGCAAAGAGGCCCCACCTGCAGCCCTTAGAGAGATCAGTCCGGTATCTTAGGACAGTGTTCCAGGAAGACCCTTTAGTTTCTGTTCCTAGATGGAAACTGTCTCCTGACAATTCTGTTTGTTCATTTGGTTTGGGGAGGAGGTATTAGGGAAGGAGTAAAATTTTCTTTTTTTTAACATCAAACCCTGATCCTGAGTTTAAAGCTGAGGTGATATGGAAAGCAAAAGAAGTTTGTAAAGCCTATTTGCGATCCTTGTCGCGAGAAGAGTACAAGGGGCCATTAATGCAGTCCTCAGAAGGACAGATTCTGAAGCCATGACTGCCTAGGTTCCAATCACAGCTCTGTCGCTTCCAGCTCTGTGGCCTTGAGTCCCTTGGCTGCTCGCAGAGATGGGGAAGTGCAGCCAGACAGGGGAACCGGCCCTTGTTGTTCGCTGCTACAAAATGGGCTGTTGTGAGGAACACATGAGCTAATATACATAAAGTGCTCCAAGCAGTGCCAGGCACGTGTAAGTACTACGCCAAGTGTTTCCTATTATTATTTCCAGACTAGATTACTCTCTACGATTGTGTTCTTTTTCAAGTGTATTTTAGAAGAAGGTTAAAGAAGACTTCTTGCACAATTTGTTAATCCATACTGCCCCAAACCAGCACAAAGATTATTTACAAGTTTCACTTCCTGATAGGATCTTCCAGGATTTCCATCTGTGGGCTAGAGTCCCTGGAAGAACAAACAGTGGAATTCGAAGAATCTTCCTCCTTCCCAGCAACAGTGCAAGTAAATCTGTACCCATTCTCTCCGTACTACAAAGGGGCTTCCACGCTGAGAAACTAAATAAAAACAAAACAAAACAAAGAACTTATAGCACTGAACTAACTAACATAGGGGAACATCTGTAAAAGTTGCTTTATATTCTGAAAGCAACCAAAGCGTTAAAAATTTAAAGCTATACCAGCTGAGAAAGACATGGTTCAGGTCACACAGGGATGGCACCCCTAAGGACTGGGATAAAACCTGCTGATGAATCAAAAGGTTTATTTCCCATAAAATGCTGGAATTCCAAGAACAATGTGCTATCCTTGGGATGATTAAGAGAAAAATGGTTTTAAAAATCCCCTCTCAGGCTAAAAGTCTCGACTCAGCTAGTAACAGAGCTGCTAGAGTATCACCTCTCCTCTCCTTCGGAGAGGGCGTATGTACAACAGATTAGACTTAAACAATGGAAGGATTTTCCCCAGAACAGCAGATAAAACTAAAGACAGGAGCCCTAGAAGGAAGGGTCACAACACTGGTCTGGGGTCATGGCCTGCCCGGGGGGCACCCAGCCGGGAAGAGGGGCTAAAACTCAGCCTGCACTGACCTCCAAGCAGCGTGCCTGGCGGGGGAAAAGCAGCCCTGCTGCCACCAACTTCACACGAAGGGCCCTTGGGGGCTACATCAGTGGCACTGAGCACACCAGCCCCACCCCCCCGCAAGCCAAACAAGCTGGAGTCCAGAGCCATCCGGGAGCGGGGGGCTATGGTGCTCACCCCCTCAGACAATGTCGTGCTTTGGGGGGTGGGGGAAGAGTGCTGGTCTGTACCATGGAAACGTTTTCAGCTTTCCTGGTTTACTTTGTGACGCCAGCTGTCCTGTCGTCGCCTCTTCCTTTCCTCACTCTATATTCTCCTGACCTAAATCCTTTCTTTTCCTTCTCACTCCAATTCTCCTTCTGAAGAAGCCACCACACAAGTTAACGTGCACACTAGGAAGGGCAAAACAACAGCCCTCTGCCCACCCAGAGCTTCTGCGCTATTTCTGAATATTTATCAGATCACAGTGTTCCCTTCTCACTGTGGGCTCCTCTTTCATCTCCCTCTCCTCCCTATAACCCCCAAATCAATGTTTAGATATAACGGAGTCTTCCTCTTCGCTCATCTCCTGGGGTGGATGATCCTTCTGGCCCTCCAAGCGGCTCTAGACCTTTTGTTCTCTACCACGGGGCCCACCTGCCTCCCACCGCCCCCCCCCCCCCGTATCTTCTCCTACCTGCTGCATTCCCATACTCCGCGTATTTCTCTCTGAGTCTGTCACTCCTCAGGCAGGACAACCCCTTCAAATGTAACCACTCTGGATGTAACAAACCAAATGTAAAGGGCAGAAATTGTTACCATTACAAGTATGGGGATTTTGGTTTGTTTTGTTCTGCTTTCTGTATGTGTGTGTGTGTGTGTGTGTGTGTGTGTTTGTGTGTGTGTGTGTGTGTGTGTGTGTGTGCGTGTGTGTGGTACATAAAACGATGACATCAAGTTTTGCTTTGTTTCAACTTTTTAAAAGTGTATTATGCTTTTATTTGAATCATATGCTTCCATTTACCTGGCCACTAAAGGGCTATCTATCTCTAAGGGTCTAAGCTCACAGGCTGTATCCAGCCCACAAAGCTATTTTGTTTGGTCTGCAGGAAGTTCTTTTTAAAACGTCGTGTTAGCCAATCTTTTAAAATCAGGAGATTTTTAAGTAATCCAGATTTCTGGCTTACAGTGAAAAAATCAGAAGATCTGTCAAGACTGGCCCACATTCCCATATGGCAACAGTTGGCTGCTGAATAGATCTGCTCAACAGGCCCCTTTTCGACAGGACCTGCAGTTTCTGGTTCAGCCCAGGTTCACCCCCCACTCCCTCCTGATCACCCTACCCTGAGGTTGAGTACCAGCTGTCATAAATTATCCCATGTGAGGCCCGCTTCAGGCAGTGTTTGGGATATGCCTGAGACCACAGCTAGCATCTAACTGTAACTCTCTCTCTGGTTAGAGCAGAAATTACAGATGTAATTATAAAGTTTCTGCTTCATACAGAATTTTCCAGGTACAAATAATTCATAAAGAAAAGAACTTAGAACTAAACAGAAAGGAAAATGTCCCATAATAGAGAAATACTAGAAAAGAACTAAGTTAAAGAGAAAGCCTCTGCGTGTGTGTGCGTGTGTACGTGCGTGTGTGCATGCCTGTGTGTGCGTAGGAAGGGGATTCATTTGTGCAAGCTGTGTAACACTGCAGACCATTTCCCAATTTGTACTTTGTTATTGGCTAAATGTTAATATGAACAATAGAACCATTAAAGTAGAAACTCTAACAGAGTGAATTTACTCCATTGAAATAATTATATTTGAGCATAATAAATCTATAAATAAAACAGACTACATATCACATAGATATATGGATATTTATTGATTCATCATCATTAACTCAGAGGATATGGGGTAACGATTACTTGTCTTTAACTGCATATATTTGTGATAGCATTTATTCAGCAAACATTTGGACAAAACACCTTAACAAATATTAGCTACATCTTTATATATTTATGTACAGTAGTGTTGTAGGGTCAGATCTAATTAGGAGGAGGGCACTTAGTGTGTGCTATTACAAGTGGCATTCTATCACCAATATTGATGATAAAAGAGAATAGGGCTAGAGAAAGCACCAAAACAAGTGATTTTAAATTACCCTCTCAATTCTAGGATCAACTGTCACTCAAGTGGTTTTACCGACAGGTTGATGTTTTCTAAAACCACTGTGCGCTGATGAGAACTCTGGCCTGGAAGCCTACAGAGCTGGGTGCCCCTATAGCTTTCCTCAGCTGTGTACCCACGCTTCAGACCTGGTCCATAAATGAGGAGCATGAATTAGACAAGCTGTAAGGTCTCTTTACACCTCAAAATTGGATTCTCTTTCTTTAAAAGAAATATTAATAATATTATAAAATGAATACAAAGAAACCAAAGATAAACGAGAGGAGTGCAGTACATTAAGAGAATGAGTTTTGAAATAAAACTAGCTTCAAATTCCACCTCCACCACTTCTTTGTGTTTTTTTTTTTTTTTTTACAAATCACATAACCTCTCAAGCCTCAGTTTCCTCATCTCTAAAGTGGGAATAAGTGCACCTTCCACTCAGGATTGTTTTGCAGATTAAATGAGAATGCATGTAAATTCCAAGGCATAGGTCTGGACAATCAGTAAATGCCTAATAAATGATTATTGTTATTAGCTATGGGTATTCCATAAATGGCCCAATTACTTCTTGACCAGTTAAGTTTAAAAAAAAAAACTAGTTATATCTGATAATAAACTAAATTTAAAAGCTTATTCAGTAGGCTGCCATTGCAAGAATCATGGGGGTCATTTTCCAAAGAATTTTAGTATCCAAATATTTCTTAGAACTGGCTTGGGAACAAGAGAATTTGACAGATGGCACTTCATACCCAGTGTGATGGGCATGAATCTGTCCCGTCTCCACTGAGTGAGCTCTGCAGAGGCAGCTTCCTGGTGGTTGACACCCTTCAGAGAGAAGGGCTGCCTTGCACTTCCTTCCTTCTCCCTGCTTTGTAGAATTCATTGCAGTATTGGTGATCTTTTGATGCTGAGATTTAGCAATGGGATTTAAGAGTTGCTGGGGAAGTGAAACCTTCTCTGGCAAAGTTCCTATTACCAGCAAGCAGAGAAGGAAAATAAAACGTTTTTTAAGGAATTAAATGTTAATGGGACTTCCCTGGTGGCGCAGTGGTTAAGAATCCGCTTGCCAATGCAGGGGACATGGGTTTGAGTCCTGGTCCAGGAAGATCCCACATGCCGCGGAGCAACTAAGCCCGTGCACCACAACTGCTGAGCCTGTGCTCTAGAGCCCGCGAGCCACAACTACTGAAGCCCGCGCGCCTAGAGGCCATGCTCCGCAACAGGAGAAGCCACCGCAATGAGAAGCCCGCGCACCAGAATGAAGACCCACGCAGCCAAAAATAAATAAATTAATTAATTAATTTTAAAAAAATGTTCATAATAGAATCTAACATCGACATGTGTGATCCTTCCCCAATAGCAGGTGTCAAGAGGAGGACATGGACATCCTGAACACCTCAGGGAAGTAGTAATTCCCAGACTTTTGATATCACAGACTAGTAAAATTTCAAAAGAAGACTGTTACAAAACTACCAGGTTTTAGGTGACCAAGAAATGATACCAAAAGCAAACCATCACCATCTTTTTATAAAAGGAAAAAAAAAATTAACCCCTCAAAGTAAGAGATCCCAAGATTAAAAAAAAAAAAATCCTTTAAATTGAACAAACTTAGTACTAAAATTAAACATGAAAAGCCTGCTGCACTGTCTTTATTCTTATTTTTCCATAGGCTGGTGTAACTGTCACTATGGATCCACTCTGGAAACAACTGCTCAAGAATGGACTGCAGGTTGATCCCCTCATGCCATCCAATCCAGGACACAGCGTCTCATGGAGGCACCAAGGGCCACACAGTGGACATCTGCTGTCTTGGTCATCATCTTCCAAGGACACAGATGTATCCTTAAAGCTCCTTGTCTTAACTACCAATTGTGGGCCTGTCAGCCACAAATGTTTCAAAACTTTCTGAAGGTTTCTCCAGTCAATACCAGCCTTTCTGTACAACTATGCAAGATGGTGGTTCTCAGTCTTGGCTGCACACCAGAATCACTTGGGAGTGAAGAGGGCTCTTTTCAAAATGAAACTCCACTCCCAGAGACTCCGACTCAATAGGTATGGGGAAAGGTCTGCGCTCATGTAACTTTAAAACCCTCCCCAGGCTGATTCTGATGCCAGCCAGAGCTAAGAAAAACTGGTACCCTATTTTTTTTGCATTTATCCTGAATTTATATCTTATAAAGCTTTAAGGAATGCACCTCTTCATGCATTCCTTCAGGTGTCAAATACCAATGCAGGGCCTGCCATGTGTGTGGGGCACTAGGAAATCAGTGGAGCACAAGACAGATACATCCCTGCCTTCACCACATTGACAGAGTACTGGAGCAGGCAGACAAGGAAGCAGGCGATTGAAACAGCACACTCAGGTTTGCTAGGATTAGGGAAACAATCCACGTTTCCTCTGTCCTTAATCTAGTGGTTCCATGGGCTTCAGAGACATCTCCTCCCAGCTGTCTTCTTCCAGATACTAGAAACTCGAATATTTACATCAGAAAAGCAGATGGGCAAGGCTCTGTCCTCATGGAGCTTCCATTCTGGAAGGACTGTCTACCCTTTCTAGGTACCATTACGTTGCTCACTCCAGCTCTGGTGTCTTGCCTAAAGTCAGGTGCCCAGGCTTTGAACAAAGCACAGTAGAAACTCAATTAAGACTGTGTTTTCTGTTTTGTTGCCAAAATCTTTTGATGAAGCTTAGTATTTCCTGTCCTTTTTAATCTGCAAAAACAAGCTGGGACAACACTGTGCAAGTATTTTCAAAGCCCTTTCCTGGATTCTCCCACCAAAATATCATCCTATGACAGCTCCGTAATTCCCTCCTTAATACCTGACTTCACATTTGCCCACAAAGAAACTCACCTGCAAATCTTCTGATGACTAACATATCCTAGCACAGCTTCCCTGAAGTAAATCCCCATTGGTTAGCTATTTCATAATTCAGAAGAGCTTACTGTCATCTGTAAACCTAGAAATTCCACTGGGTACTCCTTCTTTTGGATCAATTATGTAAGTAAGACCTAAGGGACCCCACTGTGTACACACCTCCAAGCAGAGATGTCTTTAGCCTTAGACTTAATTTGTGGTCTTTAAGGTAGGTGGATACTAATGCGTGCTCTGTCACTACATCCGCTCCCTGGGCCTCAATTTCCTCCTCTATCTAATTCAAACGTTGATCACTCCCATCTATAAAATTCTCTCCTCCTACTCAAAAATGATACACTGAATCCTCAATCCCAAGGTGACTTCAACTTTGATACAGCCTTTGAAAGTGTAAAAGGACAGTCTCCAAGGGTTTTCAAATATTTCCCCCCTCAAGAAATCTCATAAATTCACAAAAATCCCTTCTTCTCATAGGAATATCCTTCATCTCCAGAGGATACAGACAGGTTTCCCATGTGGGCTAGCACAGAAGTGAGAGCAAGCAGACTGTACCATCTGGACAGGCAACACACCTGCAACGATTCGGGGCACAATGGACATTCATAACAAAGAGGTTACACATTTTGGCTATGAGATCTGGAATTTTGTTCTAGCACTCTCTACACTGTTGGATGGCGACCACCTGAATCAAGTAATTTATTTAAATCTAGTTTGCTGGATAGATCTAGAACATTTGGAGAACTTGGCACTAAGCTACCTAGGATTTCTAACCTGTCTGCTTCAAAAGACATCCAAGAATGGTTAATTTCCTAATGTCTTCTCAGTGAAGACATGTGAAATCTGCTAAGTGTGATATTACACCACCAACAAGCTAAATCTTAGTACTGGGAGAAAGGCCTATCTCTAATCCCCAACACCCCCCACCCCTTCCCCAAATGTAAAGCTGTCACTAATGAAGTATTTCAGGCATACTAGCAAAAAAAAAAAAAAAAAAAAAAAGAAGAAAAAAAAACACTTAGCCTGAGTGGGAACAAACTTCATCCATGGTTTTTGCCAATACCAGTTATTACCCAGTTTACCTCTTCACAAATTTCAAAAGCAACTCGGATTTGGCAAGCTTCAGATTTGCACAGAACATTAGCAATGCTCTTCCAGATGTCTAAACAGAATTACAAAGACCCCAGAGGAGTACCGATTTCAGAAGCTTGCAACAGCCTGAAATAATTTCGAAAGGGCACCTCAGGTGCAAACATTAGCAAGAGCCAAACTCAGTGTAGCTTGGCCATGAACACAAATTTCTCAGACGCCCCTAAATTTGGGGCTAATCAACCCCTGGAATTCACCTCCATCACCCAGCACGCCCAGCTCTCAAATAGGACCAGCAGTGTCAAACAAAGTACTGGGTTTCATGAAGTATTAATGTAAGTGACTACAAAGCTTTCGACAAAGTCATCCTCCACTCCCCTCTCATGTGATTACAAGGCAGAACTAAGATTTTAAAATCTCAAAAGGCCTGAAGACTGGACCAAAATAAATAGGATAGCACTGAACAGGGACAAAAACAAACCAAAAAACGTCCATTCAACGTCTCACACACACACACACACACACACACACACACACACACAAATCTGCATGATGAACAGAGGATGCAGCAGCTCATACAACAAATATCTGGGAGTTTTGACTGTCCAGAATCCTGTACATGAGTCTGTGCTGGGCAGTTTTGTAAGCTTAAGCTGCAGAAAGTAGATGCTTGTTGTGCCTTGGTCTCAGGAAATAGCTGTCCTACTGTACTCTTTGTGGACCAGATCAGGTCTCAATTACCATATTCAATTCCCGTCGCCATAACTTTCCATGAGAGATGTGGACAAACTGAGAAGACAGAAACCATGTCCCATGCAGGACTGTGAAAAGAAATGGGACTATTTTGCTTTGAGAAAAGTTAATCAGCTGGAGGGCCAGGAGGGGGACGTCATTCTGTCTTTGCCCATTTGATGGGCTGTCCTGGGGAAGTGGGTAGTTCCAGAGGAAAAGAACCAACAGAACGAAGTTTCGGGGAGGCAGTCTTCAGCTCAAATAATAATCATACACACAGTCCAAAGATATGATGACATGTTTTCATAAGTACAGAGGTCCCTGTTCCTGGGGGTGTTTAAACAGAGGCTGCCTCACAAGTATAAGAATTTACTAAAGTAAAGAAGTTAGACCAAGACTTCTCTAAAATACCAGTTCTAATTCTGTGACTCTCCACTTACCCAGTATTATACTGCCCTGCTAGCTCATCTGCCACGATCTCTCAAAAATGCCTTTTTCTCTGATTAGAATTTGCCCAGATCCTAACCACTTCTGGCCTGAGCATAGCAGAAGTCTCCCAGATTGGCTTCCCAACCTCAACGTCCTTCCTCACATGTCAAAACCACCTCCTTCGAGGCCTATTCTGAGATGTAACTTCACTTCACAGCGGCCTTTACCTTCCCTGTCTAGGCAGGGTTCCTCAACCGTGGCACTACTGACGTTTCAGATGGGATAATTCTTTGTCATGGGGGATATCCTGCACATTGCAGGATGTTTAGCAGGATCCATGGCCTCTACTCACTAGATTTCAGTAGCACCTGCCTCCTAGCTAGGACAAGCAAAAATAAAACCATGCCCAGATATTCCCAAATGTCTGCTGGGAGGCAAAGTCACCCCCTGTGGAGACCCACTCTTGAGGCAAATGATTAACACCACTGACTTGTGGTTTAAGTTTTCCACTAACTAGATCCCCTCTACCTCCCTTCATCAGTCATGTTCTCTGCTCCAGCCAGGCAAACCTATTTTTGACCCATGACACACCTCAACACTTCCCCTAATACGTGCTCCTTCCCTCTTCCCCAACACACACAACACTCCCGGCTGGCTCCAAACACCCTTTACATCTCGGTATTCCTTGGCCTCCTAGACAAATGCAATCCCTTGCTTCTGGTGGTGTCCTCACGTGGGCGGTCTTACTTGCCCTCTATTCGTACAAGAATCCTCTCCTTCCTGGTTAAGGCATCACAGCACCCACTCTGATTCTCTGCTTCTTGCTGGTACTCAATAAATATTGGCTGGCATTTCTCAGAATGTCAACATCAGCTCCAATGATACATGAAAAATACGTGAAACCCCTTACCAACTGCCATTTCAAGAACATATGTAATCATGAGCACACAGTTTTGACAAAACTTTGACTTTTTCATAGCTAGTGCCAATTTACCTACAGTACTGAGACTGAACCAAGTTTGATTTCCAAAATACAGCTACCAAAATAATTTAGCTATTGGGACCTTACAAACACAGCAAACTTTTAAAAAATTAATCAAAAAAGTTCTGTTCAATATAAAAATTAAGAAAAAAAAGGTCAAGTTTTGACCAAGTTTTTTAAATTCTGTAAACCTTGGCAGAAAGAAAAGGATACAAATATGGCTCAATACTTTAACTGTTGCATCATACACCATTCCACATGGTCATGAAGAGACTGGAGGACTGGGTCATGTGAGGACAGTTTCCTCTCCAACCTTCTGATGTGTTAGGTTTTAATCAACAAAGTACACATGCACACGCCCTCAATAAAAATGAGACAAATCTAAGATAAAATGTTCAAATATATAAATAAACCATGCCGATTCAAGATTTTTGATTGCTTTTTCCCCAGCTCTATGGATTACCTAATCATTTCATGGGAGGCTCCCTTACTAACCTATAGAGACCAAGGACTTCGCCGGAACCCTATTTTACCTAATTTTCATCTCAGGATCTTTCCTATCTTGTTCTTGTATTTTAACAGGGTTTTATTCACTTGATGTAGAATACAGGAAAAGAGACAACTCTCACCGTGTCCTAGCTGATGGGAGGTGTCTGGTCAGTATTAATGGGTTGTAAAAATAAATGCTGCCTGAAGACCCTATTTACTGGGAATGGTGCAGGTTTCTTCCCACAGGTCTGTACCATGCAGAGGCCCCAGAAGCTCTGGCGGGGAAGGTCTGAATCACTGTCATTCTTGGCACTTGGAAGCACCCTTCGGTTGTTTATGAAGTAAACAGCCCTCACCAGTACTGCAGACGGGAATTCCCTGCCTGCCCAGACTCTTCCAACTTCTCGCACAGAACACATAATAGGTGCTCAATAAACGCAGCCTGACTAGAATTTTATTATCAAAGCGGCTAAGGAAAGTCTCCATAAGTCAGCTCTCTCTTTACTCCTGAATCTCTCAAAATATGTCCTCAAAGCTTTCTTTGCCCAACAAGAAATATTTTTTCAAAGTCAAGGAGAAGGAAAGGAGGAAATCTGCAAAACAGAAGGAGCCACATAGGAGTCCAAATGGCTCAAGTCGGGCCCCACAGTCGGCTAGGACTCCCCGATACCTATTCCCCATCCCCTGCGCCTCCTGAGTGCTCCCACACTCTCACCTTTGCACTATTTCTTTCCTGAAACCCTACGTCCCCACCTTCTGCCACATACACCCCCAACTGCGTATCCAAATGGGACCGCATACCCCACCTCTCCCTCTCCGGCAGGGACCTACCTCTCCTCCCCTCGACCTGTGGCAGCTCTTCTTTACCGCGGCTGGCTTTGTAAGAAACCAAAAAAACTCATCTCTTTATCCATAAGGGATACCCCAAATAAAGGGGGAGAGAAAGAGGAAGGCCCCTATCAACCCTCCAGTAAGCGGAGGTGATGATTCCCTGAGCAATCACCCCCAAGCCTCCTCCTTCCCAAGCCACTGAACGGGATTCGAGCAGAAGTCCGGCTCCCAAGTGCCCACGCTTCCAAACAAGCTAGAAGCGGATTATACCGGTACCCAACCCGGAGATGGCCCGCGGCGGGCTGGGTGCACCTGCGGGCCCCCGGCTCCCTCCCTCTCGCGCTAAGGGCGGGGCGGGCCCTCACTTCCCAGTCCAGCCCACCCGGCGCGGGAAGGAGGCGGAGGGGAAGCGTTTCTGGAGAAGTTGAAGGGCTCACCTTCTGGGCAGCGGGCCAGGGAGGCCAGACACCAAACACCCACCTCCGGGAAGAATCAGCGGAGCCGTAACCGGGTCCCCCCGCCCTTCCGATGGGGCGGAGGGAGGCGAAAGAAGGGAGCGCGCGTGGGGGGAGCCGAAGGGAGGCGGTCGCAGGCACCGTCCTCTCGCGGGGCCCACTCGGCTGCCGCGGCGCCCGCCGCTCAAATTGCCGAAAGCGGAACGATCTTCGGGCCCCAGCGGGCCAGGCGGGCGCCCGGCCCGGCCCCGCTCGCCTTCCCCGTCCCCGGGCTCCTGGCCCCCCGGCAGCGAGGTCCCAGCCGCAGCCTCCTCTCGGGCCGCGGCGCCGCGGGGCAGGTCGCCGGCGCCGGGGTGGCGCGCGTCGGCTCCGGCGCGGCTCCCACCGGCGCAGCCCCCGGCCCCTGCCCCGGAGAGGCGCGCACCAACCTTGGGGGGCAGCTTGGCCGCCTAGCCCCGGCTTAGGCGGAGGCGGGAGGTGGCGGCATCACCTGCGGCGTGCGGCGGCTGCTCCCGGACGTGCCGGGGCGGCGGAGGCGCGCGGCGCACAGGACCCTGCTTCCGCGGCCCCGCCCGCGGCTGCCACCTCGAAGCGCGGCGGAGGAGCCGGGGCACCACGGGCGGCGGCAGCGGCGGCGACGGGAGCAGCAGCACATGACTCTGTAACGGGGGGAATTAAACAAAGCGTAACATGGACTCCGGGCCCGTGCAGGCGCTGCAGCTCCGGGACCAACCGCAGCCAGCGAGCGCCGCGACTGGCTCGGCCGCAGCCAATGGGGCGGGCTTGGGCCTCCATGTGATGGCGAGCTCTCTCCCCCGCCGGCTCTCCCGCGTCTGCCGGAGGTCCGGGCGCTTCCGCCGCCGGGCGTGCTGGCCGGAGGGGCGGCGTAGCGACTTCGGTGGCCCGGGGTCTGACGCTGGCGGCGGGAGGCTGCTGGACTGCGCGCAGGTGCAGCCGGCGGGGAGGGGCAGCCGCCGTAGCTCGCAGTCGCCCCATCGCTCAGCTGAAGAACGCCCACCTGGACAGGGCGCGGGGCCCGGCGGCCAGTGTCGCCAGGCTGGCGCGAGGCCACCTCAGGAACCTTCATCCCCCCTGGGGCTATCCTGTCAACTCAAGCTCTGATAGTAAGACGGGGGGGGTGGGGGATGCAATGAAATGGTGGGGGGAAATTTGCGTAAAAGTCATTTCGGCGGCTTCCAACCCTACGGAGAACGCACTTTCCTGGGATTTGGGGCACACACAACTTTTATCTTGGAACGAATAGCTTCCCACCCTCATTTGTTCAGTGTCTGCTATTAAACATACACGAGAGAGTCAGTTCTTGTTTTAATCTGAGTCTACTCTTCCCCCCCCCCCCCCATTCTTTTATGCCAAAAATGTCTTGTATCTGAAGCAGGCAGACGAAAGTTTGTCCTCCGCTAAGAAGTGTTTCCCAACCTGATAGTTTTCCCTCTTGTTTTTGTTGTAAGATCAAAGTATATTTGCAGTCTTTTTCGTGGGTGGGGAGACGTAGGGGTCAAGAAATAACGTCAGGAGGGATGTTTGGAATTGTTGGTTTTTAACATGACAAATGGTTCCAGCCCAGTACTTCAATATCTCCTTTTATCTGAATCCACCCGTTTCTGTGAACAATGGGAAATTTCATCTCTCTTCTACCAAGATCTCTCCATGTCAGTGAATGTTCAATCAGCATTTACTAAGCATCTAAATGTTGTTCATAAGCATGCTGCACAAAATGTTACAGGTACTCAGGAAAGTGTGAGTTCAGATATAATGAGACAGTAAAGAGAGTGGTTTTCTAGGGTTTCAGGAAAGACTTCAGAGAGAAGGGGGTAGAACTGACCCTTGGAGAGTGAGCACTTGTTCCTCAGGCACTGGAAGTAAAGTAGAGCAGCCCTGAGGAGGAGTATGAACAGAGGTCCAGGACACACTCAAGGGACAGTCCTAGACTGCTCACAAGATGACACTAGATTTTGAGCCCTTTTGACGTCCTCTTGCTTTCTCACTTTCCCTGCCCTGTCCCTTGTGCCAGCAGCCTCTCCTATTCCACAAACCCAGCCAAGAAGGAGGTGTGTAGGCAGGAGCTGCGGCAGGTGATCTAGTTACAGTACCAGATTCGCTGATCTGGGAGGTTAGAGCTGTTTTAAAACTGTTAACGTTTAGTGGTGTGATGTTTGTTTGGATTGAAAACACCTCACTGCTATAATTAATTTGGAATGTTTTGCTGTTTGTAAAAACACTGTTCTGTGTTTTGATCTCCCCTGAGTTTTAAACTATGATTCTAGATTTGAGAGAAATGTGATTTCCGGAGTGGGATAACTTGAGAAAAGAAAAAAAGTAATACTCAGAAAACAGTCAAATGTAGAGAAACAGGTACATATTCTTATAAATGAGTGCAAATTTGGTAAATCCCTTTGGAGGACAATTTAGCAATTTGGGATGAAATTAATATGTGAGGTTCTTTTGACCAGGCAATTCCACATCTAGGAATTTATACTTTGGACATATGTGTGCAAAAATTATGTATTTCAGAAATATTTACACACATGTAGAAAAATATAAGTACAGGTATGTTTATTACAGCATTGTTTATAACAGAGGAAACGTATAACGGTGTATAAGTCTAATAACAAAATCCCAGTAGGGAACTGGTTAAGCAAATTTAACTTGTTTGTACTAACATGAAAGAATGTCCAAAATCTGTAAGTGAAAAAAGCAAGTTGCAGAACAATATGAATAGTATGATCCCATTTTATTTGCATATTTTGTCAAAAATACACATGTTATAAAATGTATGCTTAGAGGAAATCTGGAAGCATATATAACAAGCAGTTAACAGTGGTTATCTCTGGATGTGGGATTACTAGGGCCGTTTGCTTTCCATTACAAATTTCTGTATGTTTGAATTGTTTTTATGTTGAGCACCTATTACTTTGATAATAAGAAAAGTAGTAAACAAAAAAAATTTTAAGATAAAATTGCTAAGAGCTGTACCAATGACAAATAATGAAGATCACTCTGAGGGTCTAGGAAGCAAAAAAAAGGTCAGCTTCCCCTATTCCCCAAGGAAAACAAACAGGTAGGAGTCAGTAAAGAATGATAACTGATTTGACATTGGATTCAAAATGAAGAAATATGATAGAAGAGGCATCTGAGGCTACTCTAGGCCTGTCTACAGGGATCTGGTGGGGCAAACACAATAAGGCTTCAAGGAAGTTTTAGTCAGCAGAGACTTAAAAATATTTACTGTCCTTTGTTGAGTTATGGTCACAAATCGGCAACTATTCCAGCACTTGTTAAATCTGTATCACACTAATAATGACAACAGCTAACACAGTGCTTGTGATAGGCCGGGCACTGCTCTAAGTACTGTACATGTGTCCACTTTTAGTCCTTGCGGCAACCCTAGGAGAGAAATACTTCTACTATCCTCATTTTTTAGAGACGCCTGGAGAGGTTATATAAGCAGTGCAAGATCACACGGCCTTTAAATGGCAGAGCTAGACTTTTAAGCCCCGAAGCCTGGCTCTAGAGGTCCAAACACTCACAATACTGAGGACCATGTAAGATAAAGGCCTTTATACATGCATCTCTTTCTACCAAGTATTGTGATTCTAAGTTGATTTGTGTTTACCTAAATTGTAGCACTTGGCATGCCCTAAGGCACTCAACACTTTAAAAAAATTATAAAGTTACTTATTTTTGGCTGCGTTGGGTCTTCGTTGCTGACGCGGGCTTTCTCTATTGCGGCGAGCGGGGGCTACTCTTCGTTGTGGTGCACGGGCTTCTCATTGAGGTGGCTTCTCTTGTTGCGGAGCACGGGCTCTAGGCGCTCGGGCTTCAGTAGTTGTGGCTCGCGGGCTCTAGAACGCAGGCTCAGTAGTTGTGGTACACGGGCTTAGTTGCTCCGCGGACCAGGGCTCGAACCCGTGTTCACTGCATTGGCAGGCAGATTCTTAACCACTGCGCCACCAGGGAAGTCCCAGTAATACTTATTGAATGAGTGAATGAATAACTGACTTTCCTACTAGAGAAGAATCTGAGCTCCTTGGAGGAGTGATTTTGCATTGTTCCTGTGTTTGTCACCCAGTAGCGTGCCCAACATGTGGTAAGCGATATGAATTTCAGTAATCTGTAAACATGTTTTTGAAAAGTTGTGCAAAAATCAAGCTTTATAAGTTGATCCCAAATACATCCCAAATATCCAAAAGGGTAGCTTATGAATAATATCATGACGAATTCCTCATAGAGTGAAGACTAGCCCTGGCGGGACAGAGCTAAATCTGGTTGCACCTGTATAACCATACACAAATAAATGTGGAATATATTTGCTTGGGAAGTGGCAGTAACACCGATGAGCTCAAGAGCTACAGGACTTCAAATTATATGAGCCTCTCTCTCTTTCTCTCACCTCTCTTGGTTATTGAAATGGAGATAATAGCACCTATCTCCAGATATTGTGAGACCAAGGATTCAATCACATATGGAAAGGTCTTAGCCAAGTGCCTAGAACATAGCTACCGTTAAGTAAATACTACCTACTATAAGTGTATCCACATATTATAAGTGTGACAGATTTCTTAGTCTATGGTTATTCTGTAAATACTGCAGCTTACATAACATGCAACACCTGGGGGCTCACATACATATAAGGCTTAGAAATTACATAGTCGCGGTTCAACCTAAGCACATGGTAAGCAGTACTCTTATCTTTCTTCTCCTGTGCTACCTCCCACTGTTCTCTTCTATCTCTTTACATGGGTTAAAACCATTTTACTTCTTAGACCTATTTAAACTCTCAGCCTTGGAGGTAGGAAACAAATTGTCTGCCTTCTTCACAGCTAAGGAGACTGAAATGCTGGAGACCAGACTAGAAATGAATAGGTGGAGGGTGGAGAACAGTGTGGAGAAAAGGAACCGAGTGGGGTGCGTAAGGTAACTCTCGATGCATCCTGACGTAATATAAGGTCCAAAGGGAAAGGAGAATTGCCAGACTGCTATAGTTAGAAATAATGTGGTGAAATTGCAACTAGAAAAACTAAGGGTAAATGTGTTAATCAACCACAATGAGAAGAAAGAAATGGACCTATACCTTCTAAAATGGACTCATAGGGAGATCAGATCAGGGTTGCCTGACTGGTAAGCCAGAGCTTCTTAATTGGTAACCCTAGTCTAAGTATTCCCTTCACTGGGGAAATTTTTTTTAAAAAGCATAAAGAAATACCAAAGCCAACTACTTGAGAGTCTGTACCCATATCCTCTGCCTTCCTGCCTGTTACTACTAAGGATGAACTTATCCATGTTCTTATCGAAAGCCAGTCCCTTCACTTTTGCGCCAGATCTCATTCAATCTCAAATGATTGAGATTTGATTTGCTCTAGCAGTTGAGCCCTGTCCCCTTTCCCCTCTCTACTGGATGACTGCCATCACCATTTTTTTAAATGTTATTCTCCCATCATTAGGAATAAAATTTTTCTTGACCCTGCTTTCCCCAGTCCACTTCTTCTCTTTCCCTTGCATCTAAACATCTCAAAAGAATTGTTTATACTTATTATCTCCAATTCACTTCTTTCCATTTTCTCTTCAACTCCATCTAATCGGGATTTTACCCATTGCATCACTGAAATTGATCTTGCAAAGGACACTGTCATCTCGTTTTGTGCTAAATACTGTGATCAATTCTTGGCCCTTAATTGACCTCTCAGTGGCATTGAACACATTGACTACTCCCTCCTCTTTGGTAAGCTGTCTTCTCCTCCCTTCCAAGACACCGCACTCCCTCCCTCCAAGGAGCTCATCTAGTCTTAGAGCTTTGGATTCCCTCTCTATGCCAACAACTCCACATTTACATCTCCAGCATAGTTCTCTCTCCTGAGCACCAAATTGCATTTCTAACTGCTTACTTGTTTTTCCCATTAGACCTCTAATAGATACCTCAAAATTGAGTTCAAAACCAAACTGATTTCCCCCAGAAACCTGTGCAACCCACACAGATTTCCCACTCTTAGTAAATGGCAAGTCCATCTTTCCACTTGCTTGGGTTAAAAGCCTTGGAATCATCCTTGACTCTTCTCTCAGAACCTACGTCACAACTGTAGTAAATCCTATTGGCTCTACCTTCCAAACACACACCCTCCAATGCTATACCTAGGTTCCATCCACTGTCATCTCTCTCCTGGGCTAACTCACTAGCCACTTCACTAGTCTATGTGCTTCCATTTCACGCTTTTGTCCCATCCCTCCCTTACAGTGTATTCTCAACAGCAGCCAAAGTAATCCTTTTAACATGTAAGTCTAGTCATCTCATTCCTTTGTCCAAGCCCTGTGATAGCTCCCCATTTTACTCAGACTAAAGCCCAAATCCTTACATTGGTTTGCAAGGTTCTTACCTGATCTGCATCCCCTAAGCACAACCATATCTAAAATTGAAACTCCCTTCCTACTCCCATTCCTCTTACCTTGCTTTATTATTTTCCTCTGAGCACTCATCATTTACTTATTTTATATATATACAGTTTAATAGCTATCTCTCCCTGCTAGAAAATAAGCCTTTTTTTATTTTTATTTTTTTTTTAAACATTATTTATTTTTATTTATTTATTTATGGCTGTGTTGGGGCTTCGTCTCTGTGCGAGGGCTTTCTCCAGTTGTGGTAAGCGGGGGCCACTCTTCATCGCGGTGCGCGGGCCTCTCACTGTCGCGGCCTCTCTTGCTGCGGAGCACAGGCTCCAGACGCGCAGGCTCAGTAGTTGTGGCTCACGGGCCCAGTTGCTCCGCGGCATGCGGGATCCTCCCAGACCAGGGATCGAACCCGTGCCCCCTGCAGTGGAAGCTTGGAGTCCTAACCACTGGACCGCCAGGGAAGTCCCTAGAATATAAGCCCTTTAAAGACAGGAAATTTTATCTGTCTTGCTCATTGATGTATCCCAGGTATTTAGAATAGTGTCTGACACATAGTAGGCACTCAATAATTACGTTTTAATAAATGAATAGATTTATTACAGATTTTTAATCAATACAAATAAGGAAATTTTTTCCTAGGAAGAGATTTTTTCGTATCATGCTGTTCTCTAAGTAGTTGTTAATTGAGAAAAGGCATTCATATTCAGTCTCCAAGTCTTTTATTAATACAGTACCTGGTAGTTTGTGTGGCAAAAGAAGAAACTTAGTAGAAAATATTACCTTTTTGTTAGTTCTCTAGCAAACAGGAAAACAAGCTCATCTGAGTTAACAAAAAATTGCAAAATAATAATTCCAAAGTCCTAAATTATATTCTTACTAAGGAAAGTATTTAAGCAAAGTAACACAGTAGTGAAAAGAGTAAGTTAGAGAAGATTAAACATTCACTTCCTCGTAACGTATTACTTTAAAACTCTCATGTTGTGTAGTAAAGTGGCTATGTAGTCTAATCTGGCTAAAAGAAAAGGTTTAAATGAAATAAAAGAACATAGATGTGACATAAAATAGCAAGTGGGGACCTTAATTACAGTTTTGGCAGTTGAAAGTTGAAATGACACAGAAATCCTAAGAAAAAGCACTGTGGAAAGGAATCGGGCTAGACTTTAAAACAAAACAAAACAAAACAGAACCAGCTCCCAGAGCAAACTGATTTATACGGTCGTTTGAAAAGAGGAAGGAAGGGTGATTGCCGTTTCCAAATGGTGAGTTGAATGTTTAAAAATCCACACGGAACCCACCCCACCACCCCCGTTTGGGATGTCTCCTTAGAGCTTTGTCTGTGGGAAGGGAAGATGAGCGCAGCCGGAAACCTGACCTGTCAAGATGAGGCTGAGCAGGGCTTGGGCTGGAGAGAGGAATGTGAACACAGGAAGAGAAAAGCCAGCCTGGAGGGTTTTCTTACTCAAGGGTGAAATGCTAGCATTCTGGGTTTGAAAGATTATTATGTCTATAATTACTGTCTGAAACTTAATCTGATAGATCTTTAAAACAGTGTGGCCTGTGGGAGTTCCCTGGTGGCCCAGTGGTTAGGACTCCCAGCTTTCACTGCCAAGGGACCGGATTCAATCCCTGGTTGGGGAACTAAGATCCCACAAGACGCACGGCGCTGCCAAAAAACCCCAAAACAAAACACCGAAAAACAAAAACAAACAAACAAACAAAAAAGCAGTTTGGCCTGGAGATGACTTGAAAATAAAGTTGAGGGTGGAGAGTCATCATGGAACTAAAAGTCTGCTTTGTCCTAGGGTGAGCGGGTCCCTGGCATAGGCAGTGGGGACACAGAGGAGGAGGTAACCATCCTGGCCCCTGTTTCTGATCACTCTCCCAGCCCAGGCAGGGCCCCGGAGCCAAAGGGCAGCTAAGTCTCAATCTAAATCTGAGTTCCTGAGACCAGGTGACCAGGGGCCTCCCATTCCGTGACATCCCCTGGAAGTTTATCTCCAGCGTGCTAATGGATAGTTCCTCTTGCCACTTCCCTCCCTGATTTTTGCCTCATCTCCTAAAATCTCTCCTCTTTTCTCTCTTTCTCACTCAGTAAGAGTTCTGTGAGTAACCATGTTCGTCCCCCTTCTCTTTTTGTGATACCTGGGTGACAATCTGTGCACCCACGGCCTGCAGATGTGTTTTAACTGCAGAGTGTTTTCTAAAAATCTTTTTCAATTAGCTGCCAATATTTAGTAATCAGGAAATGTCACATAAATATCCAGATTTCCAGCACTTTTAACAACCAGAACATCTGGCAAACCTTGAGTAATTCCTGCACAGCAAGCTCGTGCTGGGGCTGAGCCGCTGCTGCCCCCTTTCAGCTGCTTCTCTCTCTGCAGTTCACAAGCACCCAGGCCACTCCTGATGGTCTGCGGGGTGGGGGGTGTGGTGTGGGGGGGCGGGATAGGGGTGCCTGCTGCCCTTTATTATTTTGTGCGTGCTGTTTTATCTGTAACAGGGAACGTTCTCTGTACCACGTCTTAACGTTTCCTCCAAAAGTGCTTCACGTTCCCTATACGTGACCTACCTTTAAACTACCTATCTGGCTCCTCTAGTCTCTTGAGGCTGTGATCCGTAGTTTACATTATCTGGCTCTACGCCCAGGGTTTCAACAAGGAAACCTCAAGATAGATTTCAAGAATGAGGCGGTGGCAGGCCTTAAGCCCCAAAACAATCCAAGACAGTATATAATCATCGGTGGCTAGACTGAGGACACACTTCCAACCAGGGCTCTGATATTCATACCTTATAAATCGCTATAAAGAATTTTCACGGGAAACGTGGTTCTCAAGCGATTCTGTGAGGTATGGATCACTGTCTCCCTTTGTACAAATGCAAAAACCGAGACAGAAAAGTAAAGGGATTTTCCCATAACCACACAGCTCATAAACACTGGACGCAGGAACCCAGCCCAGATTTTTGAGGCCACGTTCAGTGCTCTTTATAGCTACTGCATCATAACTGCTGCACATCGACCTTGAAAATCAGTGTGCTGTGATTCTGAGAAAGCTTTAGAAGGCTCTTTACCATCAACTAAATAACATGTTTCAATGCCTCACAGCTCAGCTAGTGTGGAGAAATCTTGGAATCATCTTTGACGCACACCCCTCCAGCTCCCATATCTATCCAGGTAAATGGTCCTGTCTATTTCGCTTTTAAAATAACTATTCTACCCAAATGTTTCTCTCCATTCCCTCTGCATAATCCCCAACCCAAATCCATTGACTCATTCTTGAATTAATGTAATGGTCTCCAGCCGAGGCCCTTACCCAGCATGCTCTTCTCCCCCCCCCCCCACCCCAATCTATATTTACAAGCAAAGTAGATGGCTTTGTGATACAGCTTTCTGGTGCCATTGCTTGCCTCAGAAGCTTACAGTGGTTTCCTATGCATTAGCTATAAACCACTGGGTCTGATGTTCAAGGTCCATCCTATGGCAGCTGTGATATTGTTTCCAATGTCTACTGTTCTCCTCTGTGGGAGATTTATACTTTCCCAAACAGCAACCTCAGTTTTGGCCACATGATTTGCTTTGCCAATGAAATGTGAGTGAAAGTGACATGGACCATTTCTTTCTTTCTTTCTTTTTTTTTAAAAATTTTTATTTATTTATGGCTGTGTTGGGTCTTCGTCTCTGTGCGAGGGCTTTCTCTAGTTGCGGCAAGCGGGGGCCACTCTTCATCGCGGTGCACGGGCCTCACGCTATCGCGGCCTCTCTTGTTACGGAGCACAAGCTCCAGACACGCAGGCTCAGTAATTGTGGCTCACGGGCCTAGCTGCTCCGCGGCATGTGGGATCTTCCCAGACCAGGGCTTGAACCCGTGTCCCCTGCATTGGCAGGCAGATTCTCAACCACTGCGCCACCAGGGAAGCCCCGACCATTTCTTTTTAAAGGAAGAGCTCTAAGAGCTGTTATGGCTTCTCACCACCTCTCTTTTCCCTCTTCATGGGTTACTACTCTTACTTTATTTTATTTATTTATTTTGGCTGCGTTTGGGTCTTCGTTGCTGCACACGGGCTTTCTCTAGTTGCGGCGAGCGGGGGCTACTCTTCGTTGCAGTTGCGGGCTTCTCATCGTGGTGTCTTCTCTTGTTGTGGAGCACGGGCTCTAGGCACCTGGGCTTCAGTAGTTGTGGCTCGCGGGCTCTAGAGCGCAGGCTTAGTAGTTGTGGCGCACGGGCTTAGTTGCTCTGTGACATGTGGAATCTTCCCGGAGCAGGGCTTGAACCCGTGTCCCCTGCATTGGCAGGCAGATTCTTAACCACTGTGCCACCAGTCCCTTCCTGGGGAATATTAATGTGCCAGATTAGAGCTGCTCCTTCAGCCTGGATCTTGGACTAAAGAAAATGTGGTACAGAGTTACAGCCAGCATGAGGGCTGAGCCTATGCTATGCAATTCAATGCAGACTTATAGGACGACTCCTGTTTATATAACATGTTCACATAACACGATCAAGAAATCAACCTCTGCTGTTGTAGCCACTGAGAGTCTTAAGTTGCTTATCATAGGGTAGCCAGAGAAAGAATACGGTACAGCCTCCATAAGCAGTCTGTTTCCTTGACTCCACACACTGTGCTCCTTTCCCAGGGCTCTTACTGGGGTATCTGTTGTCCATAGCTTTTCTAGTCCTCACTGAATTAGAGCCACTTAACTTGAACCTATCATTTTCCTTGGTATCAACTTACTCCCAAAAGATGTGCTTAAGATAGAGATTGCTGGCTCTGCCCAAGTTCTCTAGAGTAGGGCAGTAGGAAATCAGAACCTTGTAGATATTCTGTTAGTATGCACAATAGAATGATCATACAATCTGACCCTTAATACCAAATGGTTGGTGCACTAATCAAACAAAGCTTTTAAATGTCCAGCTGTTCAAGATAACACATGAGGTTGCAAGCTTCAGAATCCACAACTTCTTTCTTAGAGATATATAAATAAAGTGACCAACGATTTGCTCACAGTTAGATGGTTTCTGTGATTTCTTGAACTCTAGCTGCTGCCTTGGTGGCTGTTTTTTGCACACTATGGTGTTCTTAATTTGGATAGCAGCATTGTCAGTGGCTGCCCTGAAATACGACCCAGTTCCAGGATGAAATTACCAGAAGACTGATCCAAAGTTCCCCATCTCATGAACTATTCTCTTCAGACCCATTTTTTGTTATTCTCACCACCTGCCAACCTTTCTTTTTCTTAAAAAAATAAATTTATTTATTTATCTATTTACTTATTTATTTTTGGCTGAGTTGCGTCTTTGTTGCTGCGCGCAGGCTTTTTCTAGTTGCGATGAGCGGGGGCTACTCTTTGTTGCAGTGCGCGGGCTTCTCATTGCGGTGGCTTCTCTTGTTGCGGAGCATGGGCTCTAGGCGTGCGGGCTTCAGTAGCTGTGGCTTCCGGGCTCTAGAGCGCAGGCTTGGTAGTTGTGGCACACGGGCTTAGTTGCTCTGCGGCATGTGAGATCTTCCTGGACCAGGGCTCGAACCCGTGTCCCCTGCATTGGCAGGTGGATTCTTAACCACTACACCACCAGGGAAGCCCCTGCCAACCTTTCTTATTCACCCTTCTGAATCAGACCCAGTCACACCTTCCTCATGAAGCCTCTCACTTTTCAGGATACCTGGATAGATGTTGAGAAAGGGTCCAGGGAGACATAATATAGCAATGTGGTGCCAGGGGGCTGGTTAAACGCTAAAGTAACTGTCTCATGAGTGCTCTAGCCCCAGGCTGCACCAAGGAGGCAAGGGGATCTTCAGAAGTTTTCAGAAGCAAATTAGGATCAGAAGCCAGGGACACAGAATTGGGCATCAGAAAGCCAACAGTGGCATTAAGTTATAGACAGCAAGCAGAATCATTGGCCAGAAAAGGATAAAAGAAAGGTGAGAGCAAGTATGAAGTGAGGATTAGCAACTGAGACACCAGTTCTGCAAATACTGGGTTTGAGGCAGAACCTCTCTTTGTGTGGAGCCTAGAGGGTGTGGCAGGGTGAGGCAGCTCCCCCTTCAAGGATCTTCCATAACCACTTTGGTCCTCATAGAAAACCCTCTAATGCCAAGAAAAGGGTGAACACTAGCCACTGGCCCAAACCCCCCAGGTCTGCCCTGGCTCATGAGTGAGGGTTCTGAGGTCCTCGCAAGGAGGACACCTGCTGGGTGTCAGTCTGAGCAAGGGCAGCCAGGAAGGAGGAGAGAAGTCACAGGCTAGGAGTTGGTGAGAGGGGATTGGGGTTGGATTTGCAGAGAATTCAAGGGCAAAAGCAGGAAGTAGGGTGGAGGCTGGGTTGATGAGAAAGGGGCTGGACTGTTCAGAAAATAAGCAAAGTAGAACAAGGTCTGAGTGCAAAGTGGGGTCAGGAACAACCCAGAAAATGGATTCTGACAGCTATTTGACTTTTAAGCATTGGTTTGGGGTAATTCTCCTGGGCGGGGAGTAGAACTTAAATATCAAGCTCTGACACACCCCTCCTACTGCTCTGAGCCATTGACTGTAAGATGTAATCATAGATTGTTTCATGTTTCCCCTGCTGTTTCACGTGTGTTTCTCTGACTCTCCCAACCAGAATCTAGACTCTGTCTTCTGATTCTTCAGTCTCTCCCCTTGTCTTGCGCAATTGTTACTAACTTATGAATTAATGCCCACCATCAATCCTTTGTATTCTGTGTTCTTCTTGCCATTGCCAAACATGCATTCATTCAACAAGAATTTATTTTTATACATTATAAATAAGAACAACATTTACTGAGTGCTTATTAGCTGTGAGTCAAACATTGTACTCATACACGTACATCAATGAAACATTTTCTGGATCCCTGAAGAGCTCACAGTCTGGTGGGGGAGAGACAGAAATAAAAACAGAAAGATTTTACCCTGTCTAGTATATCAAGGGAGACTTCATAGTAGAGGTGATCATTTTGCTGGGTCCCAAAGGATGGATAAGAGTTCTCCTGGTAGACAGGGCAGGGAGACTTCCATGGGCAGAGGGAACAGTATGAGCACAGACACAGAGGTTGATTCTTCATCTCCACTCTATCCTGTAGCCATAGAACAAGGGACAAGGCCTCTTCTACACCTAAGTTCAAGTCTTGAATAAGAACAAATACACAATTTCTTTTTATGCTATGCATGAAGTGAATACTGTGGCTTTGTTCTTTGATCTCACTAGCAAACATGCAAGTAAAGCCCTCAGCCAATTGCTTTTTTGATGGGGCTGTTGAGTTTTGAAAATTGCTCGAGAGTCTTAACACGAGATTCTTTGCCCTTTTCTTTATGAGCACTAGACTTGAGTGACAACTCAGAAGAACTACTCTTCTCATCTTGTCTGCTTTTGATTAATTAACTGATGTTGTGTACAGCATGAATAAATACTCCACATTCACTTTGACCACAAAAAAATTCTTTTTTGCAATAATAAATTTAAACGTGATTCCTGTTATCTACAAATTTCTCCTTTATTTCTCAGCAACCTAAAAATCTTTTCATTTAGCTAAAATGGTCCAACGGTACTTTATTCAGCTCTGAGCCAGCACTTTTATCTTCTGAGATATCACAGGATGCTTGAAATAACATGGATTCTAAAGATTGGTACATTGTAACACTAACACAGTTCAGAGAGGGTGGACTACTTATCCAAAGGGGAAGTTTTTTTCTCTGCTGAAGTCAAGTATTTCCGTCTCTTATCCCCAAGCCTTCAACACACCAGCAGCAGTTACGGACTCAATTTACGTGCCTCTAACAGCATGTGGAAACTTCTGGCCAGGGAGCGTTTACTGTGAGTCTACTAGGTAAAGCCATGGCTGAGCCCCAATTAAGAATGCCAGTGCCGTGACTGGGAAGGTCATCAGTGGACTTTGGAACAACCGCATGGCTAGGTGTGAGCATCGAGGAGGTGGGAGCTGTCCTTTCATGCCTGGAAAGCTGTCCATGATACTTGAACTCGAAAGTCCAGGGAGCAAACGGCCATGCTCTGACTGCTTTGATCCTGCTGGGGGTAATACTGTAATTTGTGAGTAAGTTGTAATCTTGCCCTGCAGAGCAGCTGAGAACCTTTTTCTGGAATCAGCTTTGACCCAGATGGACTCTTGGGTTTAGGTGGATGGACAGCTAAGATGTTTATTGCCGTAGTATCTCATGCTCTGCGAGAACACTCGGGCTCTTTTCTGTTTGTTTTTTGTTGTTTTAGTTGTTGGTGGTGGTGATGTGGAGTGTGTGTGTATTAGTTCTACATGTTAATGAACAGATATCTGAAATCTCACTGTGTTTCCTATCCTTTGTCCTGCTGGCCCGTTAGAAGCACAGGGTCACGCAAGCAAGAGGTGCTCAAAGCAGCTTTAGGCAGCAGGACTTCCATCCCTCAGGAACTCTGCCTTCCTTCCCCGAGCCTGCCCTCTGCATCCCTGAGTTCTTTTCCTGAACCCCTCACCTATTCTCCACCTTCGTTTAAGTTCACGATGAACCCCGTGTGGCATGTTTGTGATGTCGTGTAGAGGCCTCTGTCCAAAAATGAGCTCTTGTATTGAGGAGAGGAGAGGCTGGTTTGAGGAGGCATGCCAGCCCGCCACGGTGTTCAGTAGCGCTTATTGGTTAATGTCTGCAAATTTTCTTTTTCGACAAAAAGCTAAATGGGGCTCATTAAGCTCCTCTTGGTGTAATTTTTTTTAAAAAGAAAGGACAGGTTAAAAATAGCCTACGAACAAGTCTTAGGGGCAGTGAAAGCTTTGGTTGTTAGGAAGAACTGGTGATGAGGTCCAGGGAGGGTGTTCACACTTGAAATTCAAATTTCTGCAGCGGCTGTGGGACCCACACAGGAGGGGAAGGCTGGAGCTGAGTGAGAGAGGCCTCGGGGGCAGGGCACCGGTTCCAAGAATAGACTCACACTCAGATTCAACTCAGTTTTGCTTTTTCAAGCACCTATTAACATACAAGCTACCAAATGGTAATAACAGAAGTTCCTGACTCATGCCTGCCTAGGAGGTCAGGATCCTGGTACAGTTTCAAGAGAGAGTTGGGACTGGAAAATCTGAAGGCCTGCCCCATCGTGAGGTACCGGCCCTTTGAAGAAGACAGCTGTCCTGATTCATCAAGGGCTGACAAGGCCTAGCCTTGCCTGCTGTGTGCTGAGAGAAAGAAATACAGCTGGAAGTGGGGTTTTAGTTACTGCCCCTCACTAATGAGCCCCGGTGCTGATAGCTAAGTGAAGAGGCTTCCAGGGGCAGCACATTCTATTCTGACACCTCCCTCCCCAGGTTCTACTGTTGGTGAAAGGAAAGGCAAGGAGAGCTTTGCAGATGAAAATTAGTCATCAGTGAGCACTCTATAGCCCACGAGCTTTAACAAGGGCTTGTGTGTGCCGGCTTCTGGATCCAGCGCTTGCAGGGCTGTGGATCTCTGGCCTTCTGAGCACCTGAGCCTGAGATGCTCTCTTCTGACCATGCCTCCCAGCTCTCGGCCGTGGTGCCCACCACCTGGTTCCCCAGGACTGAGGACCTCTCTAGCCCGTACCGATTTTTTTAAATAATATATTTTGATTGAAGTATAGTTGATTTACTATGTTGTGTTAATTTCTGCTGTACAGCAAAGTGATTCAGTTACACATATATATATATATATATATATATATTCTTTTTTATATTCTTTTCCATTATGGCTTATCGTAGGGTTTTGAATATAGTTCCCTGTGCTGTACAGTAGGACCTGTCGTTGACCTGTACCAACGTTAATACGGATTCGTGAACACAAGAGCCTTTCCTGCTTCTCATTGCCTCCTGGACGGACAAGGAGGGAAAAGGGGGGATGGCAAAGAATGACTCATTCTGTAGGAGGGAGGGAAGAGCTCTAGCCTCTCTTAAGGTTAGGTCACTGCTGGTCCCCACTTTCAGCAGGCCACAGGCAAAACACATGGGGTTGACTTAGAAGATCTTGAAGGTGTTGTCCAGTGATGACTTCTGGGGCTTGAGCTCTGTGTGCTGTTGTCTCTGCTGGAGAACAATGAAAAGATGGCATTCAGAAGGTGGGTAAGGCTGAGACAGATGGAAGCAGAGACAGCCACTTGGCAGGTGCATGGTAGGGGGGGCATGTACCAGATTGGGACCCTGACTGGGTGACCCGTGAGGCCCCTGTAACCCTAAGATGCTGTGGTTCCCGAGGAATGGGGTTGGGGGGTGGCTCCTGAGTCTGGAGTTGTAGCAGCCCTGGTGGCCAGTTGGCTCCTTTCCTTCCTCCAGTTTGTGCCACGGACTCAGGAACCCAGGCCTCCTCCCTATCTGCTGAACCGTCCACATAGTAACTCACCCCAGAGGCGATAATTCTGTGGGCCCAGCCTTCTTGAGTGTAATAAGAATATTGGAGGCCTTTTGTTGAAGGCTTATCATCTGCCAGGAACCACACCAGGCTTGTACCTACATTATTATCTCATTTATTCATCAGCCAGTCCCAGGTTCAAATCCCAGCTGTGCCATGTGTTATCAGGTGTCACTTTAGGCAAATTACTTAAATAAATTAATGCATGAAAAGAGGATTAAATAAGTTAATGCATGAAAGGAGCTTAGCAGAGTGCCTGGCACAGGGCTTAGTAATGTTAACCATTGCTATTATATGCCAGGAGTGTCATTATTATTATCAGATCTATTTTATACATGCAGCCAATGCTCTCCAACCTGGGTTCACTGGACTTTAAAGCTTGGTTTTTTCCCCCATTATGCCTCATGGCTTTTTAAGCCTTCTCTCTCTTTTTTTTTTTTAATTTATTTGTTTATTTATTTATTTATTTTTGGCTGCATTGGGTCTTCATTTCTGCATGTGGATTTTCTCTAGTTGTGGCGAGCGGGGGCTACTCTTCGTTGCGATGCATGGGCTTCTCATTGTGGTGGCTTCTCTTGTTGCGGCGCATGGGCTCTAGGCGCACGGGCTTCAGTAGTTGTGGCATGTGGGCTCAGTAGTTGTGGCTCACGGGGTTAGTTGCTCCACGGCATGCGGGATCTTCCCAGACCAGGGCTCGAACCTGTGTACCCTGCACTGGCAGGTGGATTCTTAACCACTGCACCACCAGGGAAGCCCAAGTCTTCTCTTAAATGATGTGGCAATTATAAGACTCAGAATCACTTGAACTCTCCTGAGAGTGGAATATCGTCATTTCTTGTTTCCTATTAAATAGTTAAACACACTGACATATAGATCACAAGATGGTTTCACTTTAAAAATCACACCTGGGTTTCCCTGGTGGCGCAGTGGTTGAGAATCTGCCTGCCAATGCAGGGGACACGGGTTCGAGCCCTGGTCTGGGAAGATCCCACATGCCGCGGAGCGACTGGGCCCGTGAGCCACAACTACTGAGCCTGAGCGTCTGGAGCCTCTGCTCCGCAGCGAGAGGGGCCGCGATAGTGAGAGGCCCGCGCACTGCGATGAAGAGCGGCCCCCACTCGCCACAACTGGAGAAAGCCCTCGCACAGAAACGAAGACCCAACACAGCCAAAAATAAAAATAATAAATAAATAATAAATAAAAAATTAAAAAAAAAAAAATCACACCTGCAGGTTCAGGAGCTGTGTCTCACACATTTTTGTTTCCCCAGTGTCTAGCAGAGTATCTGTCACATCGTAGGCACTGATTACATATGTATCGAGTTGAACTGACTTGGATCCAGAGGGAAAATGAAGCTGGTGAAGTAACTAGGGATTCACATCGCCCCTTGTCCATCCCCTGGGTGCCCCATTTGGCCCCAAAGGTTGTTGTCACCATACTTCCCAGCCTATTGTGAATTAAGGGACTTTTCTTTTTTTTTTAAGTTTCTTCTCCTATGTTTCTTTCTTCTTAGTCATTCTTCTCAGTTCATTCATTCATTTATTCTACAAGTAATCATTAAGTGCCTAGTATGTATCAGGCTCTGTGCTTGGTGCTGAGATATAATAATGAGCAAGAAAACCAAAGTTCCTCCCCTCACAAAGGGATCCAGCAAGTATTTAGTAGGTGAGGTTGGAATAAAATCAGTAAGGAAATACAGAATGTCGTGTACGTGAAACAGAAAGATGTGTGTCCTGTGTCCCATGCTCTGGTGGGAGAGCTGTGGGCTGCCATGGGAAAGTGTGGCAGGAGTGCCTCACATTGACTCATGGGATCAGTTCACAAGGAGCAGTGGGAACTGAGTCTTGAAGGGGAGTGGGTGCTACACAGGTAAGGGAAATAGGGGGAAGTTGTGTTTTCAGCAGAGAGAAGTGCTAGGAACCCGCTAACCCAATAGGGACCTAGTGGGTATGAAAGGGGGGAATAGAGCTTTTACTCTTGAGAAACAAAATGTGTAGAAATGGGGCAACCTGGGAAAATGTTTAAAGTAATAGCAACAGATGGAAAATCACATCAGATGATGAATATATGAGTGTGAATTCATCCAGAAGAATGCAGTAAGAGGTATTGTGTCAAAGTGAAATTCACAGACTACCTGCATCAGAGTTACTTGGGATGCTAGTTAACTATGCAAGGACATTATCTCAGACCTCAGGAATCACAATGTCTGAGGTAGGGGCCGGGTCTCTGCAAGTTCAACAAGCACCATGGTGCCTATTAAGGTTTGAGAATGACTGTGAACCAGTATCTGCTGAGCACTTCCTAGGCCTCAACAAGCACCAACATTCAGGATCAGAGAGGAGTGGTCTAAGGCCCAGAGGAGATGGCCACACAGACCCTGGGGCATGAAGGCACGGTGGTCTCAGAGGTGGATAAGGAAAAGAGAGGATGTTTCCAGTAGATGAGGTTGGAATAAAGTCACTAGGGAGTCCAAAAAGATGTGTGTATGGGACAGCAAAAATACTAGACTGGCTGGAATGGAAGGGCAAGGTTGTAGAATAACAAAGATTTAGCTAAACAATTTCTAAGGAATTCTGCAAATGAAAGACATTTAATTAGACAATAGGACATTATTATTAAATGGTCTTCAGCAGGAAACGCCCCACTGCGGTGGAAATGCTACTGCAAGGATGGTTAACAGTAAAATACTTTTGCATTTATGACTTTGGACATCTCACTTACTTTCACTGAAACTCGATTTCTTCATCTATAAAGTGGAGATAGTAATACCTACTTTTCAGGGTTGTGAGGATTGAATGGTAGGTATGTGAAAAATCAATCCTATTCTGGACCAAGGCTATATTGAAACAATAACAAAAACTAAAACCAAACACACACAACTTTTATTAACCCATCGTTGTTGCTTATGATGTCTGCTCCCATGATAATTACTGTACCTGTTCACTGTTTATTTCCTCTCTTCTTGTGTGTGGTATGCTTGTCTCTAGCTGCTCAGGGCTTTCTGGGAATCCATATAGCTAGCCTTCTCGTGGTGCGCCCTCTAGTGCTGGATTCTATAATGACTCAGTCTTAGAACTGAGGATAAAGTCTTCTAATCTTACAAGAAACTGTTCCTTAAAGCTAATATAACCTACATAAAAATACATCTTTAGTAGGATGCTTCGCACTGACGCCAAAGTAAAATTACTTTGGAATTTTATGGCTGTAATATCAACGACCGATTAGGGATTTTCTGCTCAAAACAAAATCTCTTAGCAAATACTGCGGAGTTGAAGATAGAACCAAAGATACAAAATTTCTCCATCCTGAGGCTTCCCCTTCATGCTTCCAAAGCAATGGAAAAACGTTTCCTTCAAATACATCTTCTATTGATTATTTTACTTAAAAAGTTTCCTGTTTTGAAAGAGTGGGAATATCGCTAACTTGGGAACACCAGCAGTCTGACATGTCATGCCAATTCTGTTATCGGCTCATTGGGTGACCTTGGCTAAGCAACTCTCCTTCTCTGGATCTTAGCTTCTGCAAATGTAAAATGAGAGATGTAGACTCCACTATCCCTCAGGGCTCTCCTAGCATGTGGCTCTTTGCCTATATAGAGAGGCTGTGCAGGGAGTGGATATCACGCAGGGTAGGAGTCAGAGACCTACATTCTTATCCCTGTTCCAGGATTTACCAGCTCTGGGACCTGGGCCAACCATTTAACCTGTCTGGACCTCTTTACCCCACTGGACCCTGTTGCTCCCAGAGCTGGCACCAGTTCGCCCAGCACTGAAAAGCAAAATGTTAGGACTAGTGGCAGGACAGATACTCCTTATCATGGGGTCCTTGGCCCAGACTGTGGTCACCATATTGTGTCCTTTAAAAAAATAAAAACAAAGACAAAACTGGAATCCCAGTGAAAGACTATAAGCCCACCGCCAGAACAAAAAGCTGTGGGCTCTGGCAGGTACTTCTGGGGCCAAGTGATGATGCTTTATTTTTTTATTTTTTTAACATCTTTATCGGAGTATAATTGCTTTACAATGGTGTGTTAGTTTCTGCTTTATAACAAAGGATGATGCTTTAAATAGGCTTGTTCTCTGATTTCTCCAGCCATCTTGGGTAGAGAAGATTTACGTAAACCACCTAGGCAGATGCCGCGTGGGAGCGAGCTGGCCTTATTTGTCAACAGTATTCAGAGGGCTGAAGGGAGAGGCGCCTTCCCCATCAACGAGGCAGCTTCACGTCAGCATTATTTCCCTGAATTTTGAAAAACAGCTTCTGTCTTCAGGCTGTGTGACTGAAAGGGAGAAGGCAGGTTGCAAAACAATTCTGATAAGAGAGGCTCGGTGCTTCCCTCCACTTCCTTTGGGGCACCATCGCCCCGGCTACCGAGGAGTCCGAGGAAGGCAGTGGGGAGCACGTGGGCAGACAGGTGCGGAGAGTCTGCCAGTGCTGAGCGAGCTGGCTCATTCCTCCCACATTGCTCTTGTTTTAAACATTGAGACTCCTGCCAGCAGTATATTTAGCATGATGTGCATAGCTACGCAGCTGTAAAGTTGACATCCCGTGGGGTGAGGAAGCGGAAAAGCCACGGCTAGGCTTTCCCCCAGTGCCCTCCCTTCACAAAGGAAATCAGGGCTTCTTTGCACACTGCCCCAGATAAGTCAATTGAAGTGGGCACGTCTGCTTTCTGCGGCGCTCCTCGCTTTGTTTGCAGTATCCCAGGAGATGGGTTGGAGAGAATGGGGAAAGGAGATTGTCACTGAAAGGGCCCTCGTTCTGCATTTCTAAGTCCCTTGCTCATATAATTAGGAAATCAAACACTTTATAACAATTCAGGGCCTGCCAAAGTCTTATGTCTCGAAAATAAGAAAGAAGCCCCTTCATTAAAGAGTCCATCTTTTCTGCAGAGACAGACTGAAATCAGAAAACCTAGATTAAAGCCCAACTCAGTCACTTATTAGCTGTGCAAGCTGGGGCAAATCCTCAAGGGCTATAAATAAAGAAAATATATCCTATCTTCCCTATTGAGCTCAGAGAGTGGTTATAAGAATGAAAATTAAAACGTGATAAGGTTTACACAAAGGATCTGGCAACTGGAAGGGATATTTAGGCGTGCCTGCCTCCCATACTCATCAAATATCTGTGGAATTGGCTGCTAGAGGGAGATATGTGGGATGTCAGGCATGAAGCAAGCAAAACTGATGGGGGGAGATATTTGGGGCTTTGTCTTGGCTTAGTCCCTTCAGTCCTTTATTTAGTCTGTCCACACATGAAAATGGCTTCAATTCCCTTCAGCCATACTGTCCCCACCAAACAGCTATCCACAAAGGGTACACAGTGGACCTGATTCTCCAGTCCCATCACAGCAGCCTGGGCCCATCCACATGTGACTGACCATGTGCCCGATGGCTCATTTGTAATGCCACCCAACATCTATTTGCACGTACTAGGAGGCCAGGGCAACAGCCTCCTACAGACCTAAAGGAAAAGAATATCCAGGTGCATATAATCACCTCACTGGGTCCCGTCTAGGCCACAGCTGGATTACGTTTACCGAACTCGAGTAGAGCTGCTCAGATGGGTATGGAACCCCCTGGGGAGCTTGTGCAATGTGAATCTGATCCAGACGGTCTGGAGCGGGAACTGCCATCCAGCCCTCAGGGGGTGCTATGCTGGTGGTCCTCAGAGCAGACTTGGACTGTCGAGCACGTAGAAGACTCATATCAAGGACAGAATCATCTCTGCCTCACAACCCTGTTTGCTGCGGTTGACCCACAGTTGTAAGCCTACCCTCTTGATTTCAACCCCAATAATACGCGGTACTCCCTCTCCCCCAGCTCAGTGGCCGGTGCCCTCTGTCATGGGCAGGTGTTCTCTTGCCCATGGACTCTTTCTCATATGGGCTGCTCTGAGACTCTTTGGAGACCCAGTTCCTGGGGTCTCTCACTTGCACTTTCTGAATTCCATGATCTACTCACCGATTGGCTGCTTAAAACTCCCCTTTTAGGGGCTTCCCTGGTGGCGCAGTGGTTGAGAATCCGCCTGCCAGTGCAGGGGGACACGGGTTCGAGCCCTGGTCCGGGAAGATCCCACATGCCGCGGAGCGACTGGGCCCGTGAGCCACAACTACTGAGCCTGCGCGTCTGGAGCCTGTGCTCCGCAACAAGAGAGGCCGCGATAGTGAGAGGCCTGTGCACTGCGATGAAGAGTGGCCCCCCCGCTCGCCGCAACAACTCCCCTTTTAGCCTCTGTTCTTGGAAGTTGAACTCTGTTGGAATTCCTTTAGGAATGGATGGCCCTTTGGGGCAAAGTCTCTTTTAAGGAGGTTCCAGGTCAGCTCACAAGGCACACTCCCAAACTGCACTTCTCGTTCACGGTAAACACACACCTTTGCCCTGTGGTCAGTGGAGTGAACTTGCTGCCCAAACGGCACCCTCTGCACTGCTGCCACAGGCAGCCTCTGTCAGACGCCTGCCCTTGCCTTTAGATTTCTCAGGCCTGGGGCGGATACCCGTCCACGCCCCACCTCCAGGGACACATTTCAATTGCTTCAGAAGGTCTCCCTGAAGCCGCCATCTCTGCTGCACTGTGGGGATTTGGGGTGAAACACACACCAGCCACTGGCCAACTCCTCCCCCTGCACTTCCCAGCTTCGCTCTCAGGCCCCCCAGCCTCTCTCAGGCTGAGGCTGGGTAGTCAGCTAAGGTCTCAAACCAGTTCTTAGCTCCTTCTTTGCAAGTCCTGCACAGTCGAGCTAGCAACCCACTCTGGAAAAAGGGAACGCTTGCCACCTACTCTCCTGTGTCCTCAAAGGCCAGCCCAGGACTCTCTGCGACTGTGGCCTTTGATACTGTAACAGTCACGGAAGGAGGGTTTGGGACCCCAAAGCACTGTTTTTGACAGAATAAAATGCAGCCCTTGCTCCCTAAGCTCCTTAGGTGTTTGAAAAATATCTGTTCAAGTTCTGCTCCAAGCTATTTGACATAGCAGAGAGTGACAGGCCCTGTCACCCAGCTTCCCAGCGAGCCCACCATCCTGGACATCCCCCACCCCCACCCCAAAGGTACACAAGAGCTCCACTCCAGGGGGTGAAGGAAACCACAGTCTGGGTCACTCCACTCACTTCCCAGCTTGGGAGAAGCTGGGGGAGCCCTGGGGGGAGTGGGCAGCATCTCTGAAAGTTAGACTATAATAGCCCCAAGGGCAGGGACTCACCTGTCCCCTTCATGATGCCAGTGCCCTGTCTGACACATATGGGTGCTCATGGAATATCTGGGGAATGAATGACTGGTCACTAGGAATGTTGGTGGCCAGGTCAACCCATTTCTCTGTGATGATGGTCCTTCCTGGGTCCTGGATTTTTTAGAGCAGTTCCTCATTAAAATATGTCCAAAATTGGGACTTGGAAATTATGGTGACTATTTCAGGAAGGGACATGTTCAGCTTGGTTGCTCTTTGAGCCCTCATATGAAGGAAGGTACCACTCCACCCCCCTGGAAAGCAATGTGGCCCAGGAAGGCCTGGGCCTAAGACAGCAGGAGGGGCTCTGGGGACATTCAGAAGTTGGTCTCTACTGGACACGGTGGCCGAATGGATGTTGAGTGAAGGAGAGGGCGGAGTCCATGACTATTATAATTATTTTGTAAACTGTACCAGGTATTAGTCCCAATGCATTGGATGGCTTTTGAAATGATTAATGAAAGAACCGGCTTCTACATTTATAAATTTATTTCACCAAAATATCAGGAAAAATCTAAAAGTCAATTGTATAACTTGATGCCAATTTGCCTCTTTTGTCTGGGGTCTGGGATAATGCTTGGTGAGATTACCTATTTCCCCCCTCACCCCCAGAAATCACACATCCAAAATTCATTAAGAAAAGATGTGTTTATAGGCATCACCACCTCTAACCCTGTAAAAAACTAGGGAGCATTAACTAATTTCCATGGAATTAACCTACTCACCAGGGGAGATTGGCCAACTATTCTAGCATACTGTAACTCCTACCAAGGCCTGTATAAGGTAACATACCTATCGTATCCAATGAGTGTATCAGCTATTTGTGCTGCAAACCCAAAATTTAGTGGCTCAAAACAACGAGCATTTATTATCTCAGTTTCCATAGGTCGTGAACTGGGAGTGACTTACCTAGGGGGTTCTGGCACATGTCATGTCTTATGAGGCAGACCTGATGTCTACCAGGGCTGCAGTTACCTGGAGGTCTAATTGAGGCTGGAGGATTTACTTGCATGCTCACCTCCTTTGTCAGCTGGCTACTGACTGGAGGCCCTTTGTAATGATTAAAATGTAGTATTTACAGTTTTATTATATTTGTAGATAATTTTATCCCACTAGGTACTTTTCTTTCCTAAAGTCTAGAATTACTGTCATGTGGGAGACTGTGACATTTTGTAACATTAAAAAAGAATTTTTGGACTGAAGTTCCTGGCACATAATAGATGTTCGCTAAATATTTGTTTGACTGGATTAAATCAAATGTAGGGCACCACTGAACAAGATGATCAATTTGGTCTCTGCCCACTCTAAAATCTTATGAATTCTTTACTTTAACTCTGAGGCAATTTACCAGTTTGAGTTTTACTGTAACCAATCACTCCTACATAATTAAAACCAGCTCTGGTCCACTGCATCATTTCTTAAATACTGGGAGACTTTCTGTTTCACATACATATAATGGCACTGCCCTCTTAGTATGCATATCTTCAAAATCCCTTACTGGAAATAATCTTCCCCTTTTGTATAAATGAAGTAGGTGGAACTTTTACACTCCACCCTTTGAAGGTTTTGCATTATAAATTCATTCAGGAACACGGATTATGTATGCTTGTGAGGGTAAAATTAGGAGACAATGTGGCACATCCCCAGAAGGGGGGTGGGGATTTCCAAGGCTCTTCACAAACCCCCCAACCTTTATTATTTTATGCTGTATAAGGTTATTAAGTTCTAAAATTTTTAGTCAAAAATATGAAACAATATATGTTGCTGGTAGGGTAAAGAAGCTCCTGGTGTTCCCCTCATCCATCTGAGATCAGTCCCAGGAGGAGGGATGTTTCTATAGATTGGTCACGTTCCTGTCCAACTTGCAGAGATATTCTTGAGCCACTCTTTCTAAGGCTCAGGGCATGGGAGGCGGAGCTTAAGTAAGACTTCCGTCTTTGGGGATGGTTTTCCTCCGGAGGGGGAAGGAGGAAGGAGGCATTGTGGCTGCTTCATATCATTCTCTGTTGTTTCTTCCCTCTCTGTCTTTCCCCTCTGTCTGGGTAAGTCAGAAGGGCAGGGCTGAGTTCATCTGAGGGCTGGGGCTGGCTGCTCCGAACGGCTCTGTTCCGGCCATTGGTACCCACGCAGGCTCACGGCTTTCTTCTTCTTGGCCCTCATTCCTGATTGTCATGGCTTGGTTTTGCCCTCCCACCCAGTGCTGGGATGAAGGGGCTGAGGCTCGGGTGGTGCCTAGACTAGGAGGGTCAAATAGGCTGTGGGACCAGTTTTATTTCTAGGCTCTGGGCCACTTGACCTGGCTCCGCCCAGCCTACTAGCGGAGTACAAAGCCCAAGTTTCCAAGCCATGTACATGTCGGCCTCCAGAACTTCTCACAGGGTTAGCAACAAGCGGAGGATGAGATCGAAGTGTTCTGATCTTCTCTCCAGGTCATCTGTTTTTGTTTGCAACAATATGTCATGTTATTTAAGAGGAGGATTTTAGGTAGAGAACATGGGAAATGGACATTAATTCAGACTGTTCTGACTTTGCGTTTATAATACAGGAGATTGTTCTGAAATGTAACAAACCACAAATTTAAAGTTAGAACACTGGGGTTCAAACCCCACTACATACTATTGGCTAAGATATTTAGCCTCTGGTTTCTTGGAAGTGTGTGTGTTATGTATACATCTTATAGGAGAGTTAGGAGTGAATGGGCTATCATATATATGTTACACAAATAGTAGTAGATGCTTGGTAAACACTTCTTGAATTTCTATGATAGTTCAAATACATTTTACTGAATTTAAAATTTTGAGATTATTTCTTCTGAGTGTTTTCAAGACTTATTTGCTAAATTCATAGCATTCTTTTATTTTCAAAGCAAGGGATAAAAAACTTATGTTTCTCAATATGCAGTCTATTTTGGGAATCAGCAATTACTTCTTATATTCAAAGACATGTATAGTTCTGACACACTACTATTTTGATCTATAGCTTTTGTCATTTAATTAGTCTCATTTAATTTATTACATTTTGTTGATGCTAACTATGCATATTTTACCTAAAAGGATTAAAAACACTTCACAAAAATATTTCCCACATTTTGTGCTTTCATTCTACAATAGATATCAGTGATTTTAACCTAGTTTTCTCTATTATTCTAATTGAGGGACATTTTCTTACACAGAACCAACTTAGTATGTAGCCAAGTTTTAAAATAAACAATTTAGAATTCTATTTTGTTCCTGCAGTAATGTAATGGCAACACCACAGGCAATATTAGTCAGAATCAGTGATTTGTCCAAGGGCACACAGTTAATAAGTGGGAGAAAGTTAGTAGCCAAATCTGGGCAGCCTGACCTTAAAGCCTGAACTCTAACCAGCACACTACCCAGTCTCCTAACTGATGTCTTAGCCACAGTGATCACCATGAATCCGAAGTGTCTTCAAAAGTCCCGGCTTAACTCTTCTGTCTCTTTAGTTCATGATGATGCTCTAACTTGTCGAACTGTGTGTTCCATATTCTGGTAAAATTTTAACATAGGTGGCAACTACGTGTTTATTGAACAGACACTTACATTGTGCTTACTAGTCTAAACGCTCTATTAAAATTAACTTAATCCTTATCACAGCTGTATAAGCTGTGTATTACCATGTCACCTCCATTTTCTACATGAGGCAATTGAAGATCAGAGAGGTTAAGCAACTTAAGCGAGGTTGCAGAACTAATAAGTAGTAAATGGTAGAGCTGGGATTCAAACCCAGGCCACCTGGCTAGTAACCATTATGCCACATTGCCTCTACATTTGCGATAACAGTCAATGGAACACTTCTCATATGCTCAGCACTCAATTAGGGAGATATAGACAAAGACTTTACCCTTCAGTTGCACACAAATTACAATAATAAATAGTTGTTCAGAGAAGGGTAAAGTTCAGGCAGGCTAGAGCAGGCTCTGAATGTATGGCAGACACTGCTGATTGTCTATGTTATCTTCAGGCTCTTCCTCTTCCTTTCTAACCAAATGCCAGTCTTGTTTAGGATAACAATGTGCCCAGTAAGAGGTGGCTGTGCAATCAAGTTCTGGCCAACGAGATGACAGAGGAAGTCTGCTGGGTGGGGCTTCCTGGAAAGCTATTATTTTCCTGATACCAAGGTGCAGGTTCAGTTGACATGCACCTTTGACCTTTTGCCCTTGTCCTTGCCCTTTCTTTTTCCCTGGGACCCAGATACAATACCTGCAGTGGAGCAGCTATCCTACAACCATGAGGACTAAACCCAAGTGCTAAGGATGGCAGACAAGGAAGTTAGAAGCAGCCTGGTCCTTGATGATTTCTTTAAGCAGCTGTAGCAGTCCTGGACTTCTTGATGTGTGAGAAAAAAATAAACCCTGGGGGCTTCCCTGGTGGTGCAGTGGTTGAGAGTCTGCCTGCCAGTGCAGGGGACACGGGTTCGAGCCCTGGTCTGGGAAGTTCCCACATGCCACGGAGCAGCTGGGCCCGTGAACCACAATTACTGAGCCTGCGTGTCTGGAGCCTGTGCTCCACAACAAGAGAAGGCCGCGATAGTGAGAGGCCCACGCACCGCGATGAAGAGTGGCCCCCACTTGCCGCAACTAGAGAAAGCCCACACACAGAAACAAAGACCCAACACAGCCATAAATAAATTAGTTAATTAATTTAAAAAAAAACTATTAAAAAAAAAAACCTCATATGGTTAAAGCAATGTAGTCGAGTTTCTGTTACAAGCAATTGAACGAAATCCTAACTGATACAGAAAACTTCAGGGATAGAGTATCCATTTAAGCTTTGAAGGTCAGGAATATTCAGCTAGGTTGGGGAAAAAAAGAAGCGTACCAGGTGTGGAGTGTGTCCTACCCAATGGCAAGGAAGCAGAACCAGCACAGAGGGTTCAGGGGAAGGTGGGAAACCAGCAGGTCTGGGAAGAACATGGCTAACACATCTCCGTAGCACCTGAAGAAGAGCAAGAACAGTAAAGGAGCTGATGTATGAAATAGCATGGAAGGGGCTGAGACTCAGTGAGAGATGAGCATTGGGCCACATCATGGATTTGGAACTAAGAGTTTGGACCTTATGAATACAGAGGTGGGAGGCATCAAAGAGCTTGGGGCGAGGATATGATATTAAAGAGCCTGCATACAGGTGTTCTATAAATGCTATTGGATCTTCACACAGTCAGTGCACAAATAGTTCTGAGCATTCTACTATGTGCCAGTCACTGTTCTAAGCCCAGAGTGAGAGATCAAGATTCTGTAAGATGATATAAGTTCAATTTCTGGGTCCCTAAACAAATATTTTAGAAAAGGGGTCCCATTATTCCTTCTTTTTTTTTTTTTTTGTTTGTTTGTTTTAATTTATTTTTTCTTATTAGTCATCAATTTTATACACATCAGTGTATACATGTCAATCCCAATCTCCCAATTCATCACACCACCACCACCACCACCCCCCCTGCCGCTTTCCCCCCTTGGTGTCCATACATTTGTTCTCTACATCTGTGTCTCAATTTCTGCTCTGCAAACCGGTTCATCTGTACCATTTTCTAGGTTCCACATATATGCGTTACCATTATTCCTTCTTAAAATGATAAAACATGGAGTGTTTTGAGTGGGACTGGCTGAGTTCAAATCCTGGCTTTGTCACTTGACATCTCTGTGCCTCAGTTCCCTCAGCTGCATTATGCATCTAATAAAAGTACTTGCGGGGCTTCCCTGGTGGTGTAGTGGTTGAGAATCTGCCTGCTAATGCAGGGGACATGGGTTCGAGCCCTGGTCTGGGAAGATCCCACGTGCCGCGGAGCAACTAGGCCCGTGAGCCACAACTACTGAGCCTGCGCATCTGGAGCCTGTGCTCCACAACAAGAGAGGCTGCGATAGTGAAAGGCCCGCGCACCGCGATGAAGAGTGACCCCCGCTTGCCACAACTAGAGAAAGCCCTCGTGCAGAAACAAAGACACAACGCAGCCAAAAATAAAAAAATATATAAATAAAACAGTAATTATAAAAAAATAAAAATAAAGTACTTGCCACTTTGCTTAATTATGAGGATTCCGTGAGGCAGGACTGACTCAGTGCTCCCCGTCTACAGGCTGTCCTAGCTTCCCATTTTTCAGTCCCCCAGTCGTGGAGCATCCCTGACTCCTCTTCTTGCATCAGCAAATCCTATTGGATTTAACTTCAGAATATCTCCAGAATCCCATTGCTTTGTAGCACGTTCACTGCTATCACCTGGTCGTGGCCACCTTCATCTCTGCAGTGGTTACTTGGTGCCCGTTCTTCCCAGATGTCCTCTTTAGAACTAGTGTGCCCATCCTCCACCCACTGGTTATTGGTTGTTGAAAGCACAACCTGCTTCACTCAAAACTTACACACTCTTCCAAGGGGCAGCACTGTGAATACATTAGTGTTACGTGGCAAGGGGGAAGTCGGGTCGCTAATCAACTGACCTTCAGATGGGGAGATTACCCTGATCATTCAGGTGGACCCAGTGTAATCACAGGGGTCCCTATAAATGAAAGAGGGGGCAGAAGTCAGTCAGTGAAGGAGCTGTGACAACGGGAATAGAGGTAGAAGTGATGGGATTGCTGGAATTGGATTCTCCCCTAGAGCCTCCAGAAGGGTGGCAGGCTGTGAGATAATAAATTTGTCTTGTCTTAAGTCACTGTGTTTGTAGTACTATGTTACAGCAGGCACAGGAAACTCATGTGATTTTGGACAACTCTGAAGGGCCATCCCAGCTCCAAGAGCTTCCCCTAGGAGTGGCTGAAGCCTCAGTTGCCACCATCTTGCAGGCTGGCTTCTCTCTCTGCCCTAATTTGCCTTCTTTGTGTCTTTACAGGTGTATTTCCCAAGCATGAACCCCGAAAGCCTTCTGCATGCAATTCTTCATCTCAAATTTGTTTCCAAGGAACCCAAGGTAAGACAGTCTCTCACATGAATTGTTGTAATGCCCCCTGCATGGTCTCCATGCTTATACCCTTAACTCTCTGCTGCAGGCTCTTCTCAACATAGTAGACCCAATGACTCTGTGAAAACATAAATTAGATCAAGACACTCCATGGCTTTCCTTTTCACTCGGAGTAGAGGTCAGATCCCTTAAAGGTCCTTTCATAATCTTCCCAACCACCCTGCCAATTCCTCCTCTGCCTCATCTCCCGTGACTCTCCCCCTTGTTCACTCTGCTCCAGCCACACGGGCATCCTTGCTCTCCTTGAACCTGCCGGGCAAACTCCTGCCCCAGGACTTCTGCATTAACTCTTTTCTCTGCTCGATGCCACCTTTCCAGTGGGGTCCCTGATCACTCTATTTAAAATAGCAATTGCCCTTCATCCTACACTGGTACTCCCTATCCCTCTTACATGCATTATGTTCTCTATGGACCCTAGAACTTTCTAATATACTATATAATTTATTTATTTGTGTTTATTGTTTTTGTCCTCCCGCTAGACTATACCATCTATGAAGACGAGTATTTTGTTTATTTACTGCTATATCCCCAGTGCTCAGGACTGTGCCTGGCAAATAGCGGTCACTCATAAAAATCTGTCTGATGAATAAATGAATAAATGCAGGTACAGTATTTAGAACAGTGTCTGGCACATAGTAAATGCTTAATAAGTATTAGCTATTACTTTTTGCTAGTAGAGAAGGGGTCATGAGATTCCTGGCATTTCAGAGACGACTTATACTGGTATTTGATCCTATGATCCTGCAGGAAGAGGAAGATGAATCACATACACATGTTGATCGGGACCTTCATTTCCTTGCTTTTATGTGTGTGATCTAACCCCGGGTTGAGCTGTATTCCCTTTAGAATAGACTGAAAAGCAAAAGTCTGAGTCTCTCACACGGACCGAGGAGGTGATTAAGGACGTGAGAAGAAGGTGTGGGCTGGAGTTCTCTTTGGAACCACAATTTGGGCCCAGGGAACAGAGGTCAGGAGAAGTCTGATCTGGCTTGAGGTCAGGCCTGATCCATCCCAGGACCTCTTTGGGAAATGGTGAAAGTTCAGCAGTTATACTGAGACAGGAAGGCTGATGGCAGTTTATGCTGATTCTACACTATTTATTGGAAGGACTGCCCTGTTTTAATGAGATTTCTATGAAGAAAGAGTCCAAAGGTCTATTTCATATCCTTGTTCATGAGCCTTATCCTTTCTTGAACTGTGTGCTGTCGGCCCAAGGTACTAGCCAAAGGCGAGGTCCTTTCTTTTTGTAGGTTTTGGGGAAAGAGGCTCAGAAATGTACTTTGAGATGGGAAGGAGCCAGAGTATATGCATGTAAATTTGTAAGATATCCTGAATCCTAGGGAAATACACACTCATCTTTAAAAAATATCTATTCTCCTTCATATATAGATTTGTATTAAACTGTAGAAGAACAACATAGCTAATTCTGCCATCTGTTGGTTGGTTGAGCATTTCGAAGAAAAGCTCTTGTGTATGAGGTACTTAAAATCATTGAGTCCTTGACTCCAAAATATAGATAATGCCTAAACTCTCAGGGACAGGAGGGGATTTGTCCTATTTTAAAGATCTTTTGCGATAGACGCTATAACTTTTGCTGCTGGTTCAATCTCAAATTAGACAATGTCTTGGAATGTCTTAATAGCACTTAAGCTCATTTAAATGCTATTTTGACCCCTATTAATCATGTTAGCACCTAATCAGTTGCTAACCCTGGAAATTGCATGCTTGAGATATATATGAAGGAACTCCTGTAATTTTCTTTCCAAAATAAGGTTAATTCCTAATTCTTTAATAGTCTTTTAAAGAGATGGGATGGGGGAGCTTTTCTGAAATTCGTATCATATTCAAATCATGTCAAAGTGCCTCAGGGTTTCCACACCTATCACACAGTGCTTGCTTATTAAAAGTTGAATTCCTAATTCCTTTAAAAATTAACCCATCTTTAAATATCTCTTCTCAATATTCAGAGGGCAAAACATGATATAGACAATAATATGCACATAGAGGATTCCTTTTAGCCCTTGAATAACATACATCTTTGTTGTATTTCTGTTGATGGGAAGTATGAGCTCTATCTCACATCCTTGTGTCTTGAAAACTTTTGAAATAACACACATTGTTGAGGTAAGGTTTTCACTTAGAAAGTCATAGTTCTTTTTTCATTGCACTTTTATTTAGTGATTTATTTTCCATCTTGTCTCAGGACAAGATGAATTGGACCAAATATGCAACCTCATACCTCCATTCTTACTGTATGTATTTCATCTTGGTTTTGGTGGGCCACATTATTGACCTAATTTTGAATGAAAGCCTAACCTTCTAAGGTGTGATGGTCCTGTCCAGGGCTGCCTGCTCGTCCCACCTGCCTGTCACACTTCACCCTTGTAGTCATGGCTCACTATGTCCCTGCTCTGTTGACATGGACTGATGATTGATATTTCTAGCCATCTGAGTCCACATCTAAATGATTTTTTAAATCTAATTTCTTCAAACGTCATGTATTATAGGGCTGTATCCACATCTTCAGATACTTTGCTGAAAGGAATAGTCAGTGAACAAATTGCAGTCAAGTGCTCTCACTTCCTGCCTTCTCAAGTTCACCCCTGAGTCCGCGTTAACATGACGCATGCTTGAACTTCCACTTGTATTTTTTAAAAATTCTACATCATCCTTTTCAATCCTGCTTCGTGGTATCTAAAGTGTCTCAGCAACATCTTCAAGCAACAATCAAGGGCATAGTTTCCCAAAACTACAGCATTCAAAGCATCCTACTTGGTTGTGTGCTGATTTTTTCCAGGCAACCTCTTTTTATTTTAGGAATATAACAGGAATCTAGAAGCTAATGATTTATTGCCCTTCTATCTTCAATGTAACACTTCCTACCATAAGCACATTTCTAAGACTCTGTGACAGTCTTAAGGAGCTTCTATTTGCTGCTGATACTCTATCAGCTATTGTTTTTAAGCTTCCCAAAGAAGGCAGAGCATTTCTGAGAGTTAATTCAGACCACGTCCTGATGGGAAACACCACCAAGATCATGTACTAACATGAACCCTGTGAACCTCACTATTAGCCAGAGATTGAATTTTTTAAATTGAGGTATAACATACAAACAGTAAAGTGCACGAATCTTGTATAAAGTTGATGAATTATACACACTCACACCCGATGTAGCCACTGCCTAGTTCAAGACATAGATTTTTTTTCAACATCCCAGAAGGTTTTCTTGTCTTCTTCAGCCCTCCCTCTTCCCAGTTAATACCCACCTCCAGGTAACCATGAATCTGACTTCCATCACCATAGATTAGTTTTGTCTGTTCTCTAACTGCATAATAAATGGAGCCGCACAGTATGTGTGCTTTAGTCTGGCCTCTTCCTCATCAGTATGTCAGTGAGATCATTCATGTTCATATCTGCAGTGGGACTGCATTTTTCTTTCTTTCTTTTTTTTCCTATTGCTGTGCCTTATTCTGCTGTATCAATGTTCCACAGTTTGTCCATTCTACTACTGATGGACATTTGGATTGTTTACAGCTTTGGATGATTGTGAATAAAGCTGCTTAGTCAGAGATTTTTACATGTAAAAGAACACTTAGCCACACACAAATTCTGGTATTTGGACAATCCTTTATGTGATGATAGACACTGAGTAGAAAACCAGATCAAGAACCCTAGGATGTTTTTTGTAAGACACTGAAAATCTATGTGTCATTCAGGTTGAAATCAACTGTAAGAGCACAGGCAACAAAAGGAAAAAAAAGATAGCTTGGACTTTATCAGCTTCATGGACATTTGTGCACCAAAAGATACTATCAAGAAAGCAAAAATGCAACCTACTGAATGGGAGTAAAATATTTGCAAATCATTTATCTGATGAGATTAATATCTAGAATATATAAAGAACACCAAAATCTCAACAACAAATAAATAACTCAATTCAAAAAATGAGCAAAAATATTTGAATAGACATTTCTCCAAAGAAGATACACAAATGGCCAATAAGCCCATGAAAAAATGCTCAACATCATTAGACATCAGAGAAATGCAAATCAAAACCCCAATAAGATACCACTTCACAACTACTTGGATAGCTATAATTTTATTTAAAAAGAAAAGAAAGAAAAGGAAAATAAATTGGAGAAATTGGAAACCTCATGCACTACTGGTACAAATGTAAAAATGATGCAGCTGCTGTGGCAAACACTTTGGCAGTTTCTTAAAAGGATGAACATAGAGCTATCATATGACCCAGCAATTTCAGTCCTAGGTAAAATACCCCAAAGAATTTAAAGCAGGGACTTGAACAGATATTTGTACAACAATGTTCATAAGAGTGTTATTGACAGTAGGCAAAAGGTGAGAACTACCCAAGTGTCCATCAACAGATGAATGGCTAAACACATATGGTATATACATAAAATGGAATATTGCTCAGTCATAAAAAGAATTGAAATTTGATATATACTACAACATGGATGAAACTTGAAAACATTATGATTAATGAAATAAGCCAGACACAGAAGGACATCTATTGTATGATTCCACTTATGAGGTACTTAGAATGGGCAAATTCACAGAGACAGAAAGTATTATTAGAGGTTACTAATAACCTCTAATAGGTTAGGCAGAAAGGAGAAGTTATTGTTTAATGAGTAGAGAGAAGTTTTTGGAGGGGGGATGATTAAAAACTCTTGAGTGTAGATAGTGGATGGTTATACAACATTGTGAATGAATTTAACTCCACCCAACTGTATACTTACAAATTGTTAGAATAATAAATAATATGTTATGTATATTTTACCACAACAAATAAATCAACTGTAAGTATAAACAGTATTTCTTTGGTATTCAATCATTCGACACATTCTTATTGAATATTAGAGAGTATTAGTGTTAGGCACTTACAGAAAGAAAGATGAATCAGACATAATGTATTCACTTCCTATTGCTGTTGTAACAAATTGCCACAAACTTAGTGGCTTAAAGCAACATACATTTATTATCTTACAGTTCTGTAGGTCAGAAATTCAAAATGAGTCTCAACGGGAGAAAAATCAAGGTACAGCAGAGCTGTGTTCTTTCTGAAGGCTCTAGTGGAGAACCAGTTTCCTTGCTGTTTCCAACTTTTGGAGACTGCCTGTGTTCCTTGGCTTACGGCTCCCCTTCCAGCTTCATTGAAAAGCAATTGCAGCACTTCAACCCTGCTTTTATTATCACACCTTCTCTCTCTCTGACTGTCCTGCCTCCCTCTTTCATTTATGTGGATCCTTGTGATTACATTGGGCCCATCTAGGTGATCCAGATAATCTCCCCATCTCTACAGCTGATTAGCTACCTTAGTTCCACGTGCAACTTTAATTCTCCCTTTCCATGTAGCCTATCATATTCATAGATTACAGGGGTTGGGACTGGGATTGTCATCTTTGGGGGGTCATTATTCTGCTCACCGTACGTACCTTCCTGACTTCAAAGATTAGCAGGGGAGATACAACAATAAAATAAGTCATGAATGGTGCAGCTGAAGTGCTCTGAATTTAGGGTGAGAAATATTATTTTTAGGGTGAGAAAGATTATTCCAGCTGAGAGGGAGAATCTATAAAGTCTTCTTAGAGACTATATAGAAATAATACCAGGGTGCCCTGTATGTCAAGGACTTTGGGGTTCTCACAGGTTCGTGGCATATGTGAGCTACATTCCACATCTAATGGCCAGGCAGGATCATAAGAAAGCAGCCGATCAGTCAATGCCTGAGAGTGATCCACAGTGGCTACCCAGCGGCAGGATTCAGGTGGGTCAGCTGGGGGACAGGACAGCTGTGTTGCTGCTGCTTGACAAGCAAGGCCGCCGGGACCATTAAGTCTCAGCGTGATCCACAAGTGACTCTTGCCCATGGGACCTGCTGGTAAACCAGAAACTCAGAGAAATGTGAATTCTGGCACTAGCATCAAAAGTAAGTGTGAGGGGCTTCCCTGGTGGCTCAGTGGTTGAGAATCTGCCTGCCAATGCAGGGGACACGGGTTCGAGCCCTGGTCTGGGAAGATCCCACATGCCGCGGAGCAACTGGGCCCGTGAGCCACAATTACTGAGCCTGCGCGTCTGGAGCCTGTGCTCCGCAACAAGAGAGGCCGCGATAGTGAGAGGCCCGTGCACCGCGATGAAGAGTGGCCCCCGCCTGCCGCAACTAGAGAAAGCCCTCGCACAGAAACGAAGACCCAACACAGCCAAAAATAAAAATAATAAATAAATAATAAATAAAAATTTTTTTAAAAAAAGTAAGTGTGAGACAGACCTAGAGAACAGACTTGTGGTTGCCAAGGGGGAGAGGGTGGGGGAGGGAAGGAGTGGGAGTTTGGGATGAGCAGATGCAAACTATTTTATACAGAATGGATAAATAACAAGGTCCTGCTATATAGCACAGAGAACTATATTCAATATCCTGTGATAAATCATAACGGAAAAGAATATTTTACAAAATGTATATATATGTATAACTGAATCGCTTTTCTGTACAGCAGAAATTAACACAACATTGTAAATCTATACTTTAATTAAAAAAAAATATGGCTAGGTTAGGTGGGCCAATCTAACCAAATGCTTATATATCTCAAAACAAAAAAAAATCAATGTGAGAGACCTAGAAATAAATGGCAGCCTGGCCCTGTGATTCTCTTACACACAGTGTGGCTACAATTTGGGTTGCATACCGGGTTTGCATTTGCTCTGGATTAGCCAAGAAGTGACCTCACCAGCATTTTCATATAAATGACTGCTAATAGAAGTCAGCAAGACCCACTGTATCTTTTGATGTAAGATTTTTCTTAAAAATGACATCTTTGTATCCTCACAGTAGCACCCAAAAAGCACTTTAAACTCACAGGGAGGTGGGCTGGGAAACACTTCTCTCCAGGTGCAAAAGTGACGCATTCTGTGCCCCCAGGACACAGCATCACAGAACAACTCTACTAAACATCCAGGCATATCCAGCAGTGGCCACTACAGGATCCCTCCCCAACCAGTGTGCTTCGGTTTCGTCCTCCATGTTTGTCAGGGAATAAATTAATCCACCGGAGGCATAATATGTGCTCAATAAATGTTTAATAAATGCATGAAATGGGAATAAGCAAGTGACTTCAAGTACCTAAAATTCTTAACCCAGATCTAGGTTGTGGTTCTGAAGGATCACACCTCTGTGATCACGCCCGTTTCCTTGCAATGACCTCATGTCTACACACATCGTTGTTTAGTCAGTTTAACAGACTCGTTGCCAGTCTGTGTGAACTCTAATTAGAAAATCACATTTAAGGATATTAGAAAAAAATGTCTTTAAAGTTTGTCTTATAAAAACAAGAAATATCTTCATTAGCATCTTCGCCTTGGTTAAAGGGAAACACTGTTGGACCTCTGTAGCCTTGCTTGTGTCCTACCTCCAAGGGCACATCTGAGCCACCAGATGAAGCTGGTTGCCCAGAGCCCGGGAGTTTGTGCCCTCTCTCTCCTCTACTCAATGACATCAAGGAATAATAATAACCTGTTTCATCTGTGTGGCTCAAGGTCTGCAAGGCCCAAAGTATTTCACTGTTTACCCTGAGAGGATGTTTGGGAGGGTTGCTTGTGAATCTCTAGACACGGCCAAGGTGCCACCCCAGACTCATGATCCCCTTATAAATGGAATGTATTCAAGGATGCGTGAAGTCCTCAGGAAATCAGATGCCCCATCTTTGTTTAGGTCTGGCATAACCTTTTATGTCACTTTCTCTTTCTTTTTTTCTTCTATCTCCTTCCTTCCATGTATTTATTAATTCAACAACTATTATTGAGCACCTACAGTGTGCAAGGGGCTGATTAGGAACGGAAGATTCAGCTGGGAGTAAGACAAAGTGGTCTTTGCTTTCATGGATTTTATGTACTAGTGAGAGGGTAGGGTCATGAACAAGGGAACTGATTAATTAATGAAATATCCTCAGATTATAGGTATTAGGAAGGCAGTAAAGAGGGTGCTGTGATAGAGAATCATGTGAGGAAAGTGTGTTCTTTCTTATGTATTGAAATGTGTGTAAATGGGCAATTGTCTGCAAGTGTGTGAATAACACTTTTTTTTTTTTGTGGCAGCTCCTAGAGGAGAAAGCTTAGGTTAGCTCCTAGAGGAGAAAGCTTAGGTTAGTCTTCCTGGTAAAGGAGGAAAATGAAAACTTAAAATGCCAAGGCAATTCATCTTGTGAGGAACTCAGAGAGTAAGCGACATCCATCTTGTTTATCATAGTGTGTCCAGTGTACAGCAGCATGCTGGCATACAGAAAATGCTCCAAAAGTAATAATTGATGGAAAAACCAACCGACCCTGCAGAACATATGTTTATAAGACCAGTTCTTTCTTTTGTCCTAGGTAGAAGAAAGTCCAGCAGTCTTCAGTGATTTCCAGACACCTTTCCATACATGGCAGACTTTGATCGCTTTAGGCAGGACCTTCTGGGAAGGCACTTAGTAAAAAGTGCAACAGGTTCAGGGGTGCATGGAGAACTTTCTTCACAGCCTCATACAGGAGTCAAACCATAGGAGGACACCTCCTGGAATTATCAAGACATTGATGCTGGCTGATTGGATGTTTGGATAAGGATTATCTCTTGGGACCAGATTGCTATTTACCAGAAGAAAATGAACACTCTTGGCTTACCCTGGGAAGGGTTCATTAGGAAAACACAATACCCAATTATAGCATTTACTCTCTAGTAATTTATTTAATTGTGCACACATAAGTCTCTCACTCCAATAGACCATAAACTTCTCTTGTGGCAACCTAAAAAATCTGACAGGAAGAAGGGGTCAAATCTTGTCTTGAAGCTGTATTTTCATAATAAGCATGTGTTTTGAGATTACAGGTTTTACATGAATAAAAATAGCATTTTCACTCTTTTCATTAGATTTCACACTTTTTTTCGCTATCATCATCATCATATTACTGGGTGGCTTTGAGGAGGCTGCCAAAGATTATGGTCTGGCCAACTCCTGCTGCCCCCTACATGTAATTTTATTTATTTATTTATTTATTGTTGGCTGTGCTGGGTCTTCGTTGCTGCATGCGGGCTTTCTCTAATTGTGGAGAGCGGGGGCTACTCTTTGTTGCGGTGCGCGGGCTTCTCATCGCGATGGCTTCTCTTGTTGCAGAGCATGGGCTCTAGGCGCCCAGGCTTCAGTAGTTGTGGCTCACGGGCTCTAGAGCATAGGCTCAGTAGTTGTGGTACACTGGCTTAGTTGCTCCGCGGCATGTGGGATCTTCCTGGACCAGGACTCAAACCCGTGTCCCCTGCATTGGCAAGGGGATTCTTAACCACTGCGCCACCAGGGAAGCCCCCCACCAGTCTTTTTCTTGTTGATTTCTTAAATCCCCAATGTTTAGTGTATAGTAAATAATTGTTGCATTGAGCTTAAACACTGAGAGTAAAGAAGTAATTAAAAAAAAAAAAAAAACATAGTTATACAAGTGTTAATCTTATTCCCCAATACTTGTATTTTGAATGTGTTTCCCATCATCAGTTATTTTTGGCATTCCCAATGTGATCTACAAGAAGCTGCAACAGGATAATCATACTGAATTCAAAAAAATTCATCTTCATGCCGTCTCCAATAGGATGTACTGGAGACCACAGGGGAGAGTAGAGAGGCATATTGTCTTAGAATATTTAAATATTCATTTAAGTGTGTGAACAACAAAGATACCCTACCGGCTGGGTGTACGTCAGACATTTATACCTACTGTCCCAACCCTCCCTCTCCCACCCAAACCGATTGACCCCCCGAAAGCCCCCCAAGACCGGGGAATCTCTAGAGATAAACTGTCATGAAAGCCCCATAATCTTTCCTTCCCCAGGACATGGCATTAGAGAAGTGATCTCAGCTAAAACGATTATCGCTGGGCTACTGCCAACAGAGAATATTGTATTCCCGGCTTAATAATAATAGAAAAAGAAAATGTAAGTTGAATCCAAATGAAATATAATTCTATCTGCTTTTTATCCAAGTGATTTCTGTGGACAGAGAATAGGGGCTCTGCTGAGAGCAAATTAAATGAGTCCTGGGATACATCACAGTGGCTTTTAGGGTGGTGAGGAGGGTGGGCTGGAGAGGGAGGGAAGGTCACACCCCCTCCCCAAAGGCAAGTCTCTGAATATCTGAAAAGAGAGGGAGGTGAGGGTGGATTGAAGCCCTGCCTTACTGATATTCCTCCCCAGAGGAGTGTTCTTCCCTTGGAAAATCACTGCTGTAAGCCATGGGGAGTCACAGAAGATTCTTGAGTAGGCGGGTGGCAGGACCAAAGTAGCATTTGGGAAGCTGAATAAATATTTGTTGAATGAATGAATGATTCAGATTAAGGGCAAGACAGAGACATGAATTTGGCTACTTCTGAATATGGATTTTAATAAAGGATTTAGAAAAAAGGATTAGAAAATAATATCCAATCAATACCATAATTATAGTTTTAGGTTATTTGTAGCTTTCTATCTGCTTATTCTTAGGTTAGTATAACAAAGGTGTTAAAACAGATCTGACTTGTGGATGTGATAAAATGCAGCTCTACTTTTGTTTTTACTGATGACGTTTATTTTGTGTGGCACTCTTTTCCTGTCCTGGATAAACACGATTCACCCATAGGTAATAGACTGTCAGTCCTGTGGTCATTTTAAGTCACAAACACGGCCTAAGACACATTAGAACACACAGCTCTGGGAATAATTAAAACCCTGAATTCTATTTAATGTCAAATCTTGCTTTCCCTGGCCCCCATTTGGCTGGCAGCCCACCTTTCCCCTTTATTTCTCTTTTCTTTCTTCTCCTTCCTCATTAGGCATACTCCTAGGGTTGGAACACAGAGAAAGGGAAGATGGGAGCAGGAAAGGATCTTACTTCTGCTGTGTCTGCCGTTCCTTGGCTTTGTGCTGAGTTAGGCTCATGTTTAAAGCTGACATTCTCTTGAGGGCACTTTCGGATTCTCTGGAGATGTGTTTGTTGATGCCCCTTTTTCAGCTGGCTGCCCCCCCTCTTCTCTGAGGACCCACCCACACACTGCTGAGGTCCCATTGCCCTTTCTAGGTGGTGGTCCTTTAGGGGGATCCTAACACAGCCTCAGGATGGCAGACTCTTGATCCTGGGGACTCTGCACTGGGAAAACACTTGTACTACTGCTGGAGGAGGTTGAAGTAATTTCCCAGACAAAGTGGCTAGTTGCCTTGACGCCATCATCCCCAACACACTTTCTCTCCTACCCTTCATGTTTCCTGGGGCAGAAGCTAGCCCTCAGCTCACTGTGTCTCCCAAACTTCAGACAACACCTGCCAGACTCTCAAAGTGGCCATGGTGAACACCTCCAAGGCTTGACCTCCTTTATTTCCTCAGGGGATGAGAGGTTTTGAGGTTCTTAGGACAAATTTCTCCGAAGAAATCCTTCTCTCTAGAATCTTTCCTCTTGCTTCCCATTCTCCCAAAACCTTTTATACTTCTGAAATGCAAAAGAAGCCCCTGCATAAATATCCTGGATTTTTAAATCAAACCTCAGATTTCTTTTAAGAGTCTTCTTGTGGCAGTCTGTGGCATATATACCTTGGTACCTGAGAGCTATAACATCAGTCCCTCTGGAGAAATTGAGGTGAGAAGTGTTCTATTTAATATCAAGTTACATTCACTTTAAGTAGGGCATTCTATACAGCAGCTTTAATTCCACTCACGTAATATTCTTGCCCTTTCAAAGTCTGAAGTTGAAAGAACTTCCAAAGTACTCAGACAAACTGGTAAATGATATCTGCAATCTTTTTTCAGTCGTAATTCATTAATTTATTAAACATAAAAATTAAAAGCAGAGTGGGCTGCTACTTTTCACCTAATAGGTTAATAAATATTAAAAAGTACGGTAAAACTTAGTAATGATGTGAAAAAACTTTCACAAACTGTTAGTGGAAGTAAACACTAATGCAAAATTTTGGAAGGTAATTTATTAACATACATCCAAATTTAAAATGCAATCTCTATTGATTGCAACCATTGCCTGACCTTCAGAGACAGCTCTGGGTTGTGTAGAAGATTTCACAATTTGAGGGGCACTCTTTAAGAAAGAGAATGCAAAATTAGGAATACAAAATTGGATACGAAAGCAAATATTTACTTAGAATGAGAACAAAATTTACAACAAATTACAAATTTTAAAATGCTGACTGATACCAGAAACAAAAAAATCCAGAAAAATTACATGATGCTTTTGTGAATAAATTACCTTATACACATACTTCTAGAATTTCTTTTGAATTTTGATATGATTCAAGAATTCTGAATAAATATAGAAAATTATCTGAAATTAAGGCATTCACAGGAATAATTAAAATGTGTTAAAATACTTCTACATTGCATTATGCTACTTGATTATATAATCACATTATTTTTATATTACATACATCAATTTGTTTATAAATATGTATAGTGATTTTGTCTCTGGGTTGTCTCTTTAAGTTCTTATGCTCCATCGATGGATAATTTTTCATCTCTTTTTGTCTAAAACTGCTGATTCTCTTCAGGATGTGATATGATCCAATATGTTGGATGTATAAAATATGTAACCAAACAAATAGACATGGTCACCATGGTATTCGCACTGGTTTGTACCCTACAAACCCGGGAATTCTGATAACTTCTATTTTATAAGATTTACACCAAAAAAGAAAAAATATATTGTGGGTTTATAATTGCATACATTGCTTATCAGGTATATTCATGGCAGGACAGAACTTTTGCCTAGGCATCTGTGAGAATCAAATACTCTGCTTATAACTGTACATATCTGAAGATTGGCAGAACTTTCTCAGACTAGCTTCTGCTTCACACTTTTGAAAACTCGTTTCTCCTTCAATACCCACATACTTCCAATGCCTGGTGAATAGATCACATGCATGTCCCAGTATAGCCTCTGGCATTGCCAAAGTAGGCAGTGGGAATATTGCCTGAAGCCATCCCTGCACCAGAATAGCTAGCGATAACTTAACTAGATGTGAAAGTGAACCCCATAAATATAACCTTCTTAACATAAACCCTATGTGTCTTCAACTCAGCTTTGCCTTAGCTGAATCCGAAGCAGCCCGTGGTCTCTCTAACACCAACCTACAGAAGAGCGAGTGTAACAGAGGGTAAGTTGGAGAGGAAAGAGACTGAGGTCCTAAATGACTGTGGCTAAAATAACTTTCACATTTTACAAAAGCATGTGATCATGTGAACACATTGCTTGGATCCCAAACAGGGCCTAGAAAGGGGCCTGAGCACATGAGGGGCCTAGATGTCATTAACTTCAAGGTCAATCTGCCTTGCCAACCAGGAAGGAGCCCTTTTTGGATGAGCCTTCTATTCACAGCAGACTTAAATTTTACAAGGTTGGTGCACCAGGGTGTTTGTCGGCAAATGCAGGTTAGTTATGTTTACAGTTGGCTAACCTCCGACAAAGAGTCAGCAATTGAGTAGAATTTTCCTAAGTCTTTATTTCCTAGCCTCAAGGGCTGAGGAAAGTTACTGACCTCATTATGGTGATCATATACCATTGAAAGGTGTTTGACTTAGAAAATGAAGGTATTGATATTTTGGTAAACTAGCAAGAAGGAGGCTCATGGAAGGACCATGAAAGGGGTGGGTTGTGCTCAGACATTGGGAAAATTAAAGAGAGCGTGGGAAGATGCCTTAATAATCAGTTTAAGGACTCTCTTTTGTACCCTTTATAAGGGAATAGTCAGGAATGATTTCAGCTGGAAGTAACAGAATACTCAACTAAACGGCGGCTTAAATAATCAAGATGCTTAATTAACTCTTAGAATAAAACATCTGAAGATAGGTGACCTTATAATTCTGCTATTTTGGGACTCTGGGTCCTTGTCTCTGTGATTCTCATGGTCAAAATATGGTTGTCACAGCTCCATGAATCCTTCATCCAAAGGCAGAAAACAGGGGACAGTGAGAGAGAGTGTGTGCCTTTCTCCTTTTAGCAAGGAAGAAAAATCTTTCTAAACAGTTTCCCATCAGAATTCCTCTTTAGGTCTCATTGGCCAAAACTGGGCACGTGGGCACCTCTAGGAGAAGAGGGAATTGGGAAAGTGGGTGTCTGGCAAACGGTCATGGGAGTTCCATGTTTGGCTTAGTCATGCTTCATCTTTCTGGGCTGAACATATGGTTTCCCTGAACAAAAATATGGATTCTATTAGGAAGAAAATGGGAATTTCTACTTGGAGAAAACTAATGTTACATGCAGTTGGAACTTTTGTGCTGAATATCATAAAACTATCCTTTGCTTAATAATTATCAAACTAACATGAATTGAGAACATAACATGAATACAAACTATCAGTTATTTAGTCAATACTCTGTGCCAGGAATGGGCGCTAGCTGTTAGATATATGTTATCTGCAACTAGCCCAGCCCTGCAAGATGAATATTTTTATTATTATTTGCAGAGAGATTAGGTTACCTCCCCATTGGGGAAATAAGTAGCTCTATTTGACCTCTATCATTAAAGTCCTTGCCTTTCTTGAACTTCAAACGAATTAAATCATATAAAATGTTCTCTTTTGTTTCTGACTTCTCCTGCTCAATATTAGGCCTGCAATTCATTCATGTTGGAAAGGGTATCAGTAATTCATTTTTTTTATTACTGTGGATTATTCCATTATTTGAAAATATCACAATTTATTTACCCATTGTACTGTAGATAGATATTTGGGTTGTTTCTAGTTTGGAGATATTCTGAATAAAGTTGCTATTAACGTTCTTAATGTGTGTCTTCTGGTAGATAGAAGCCCTCCTTTCTGTTGGGATTTATATCCAGGAGTAGCACAGGGTATTTTTAGCTTTAGTAGATACTCTTTAAATCTTTAAAAGATTTCCAAAGTGGTTGTACCAGGTTACACTCCCACAGCAATCGATGAGACAACCATCTGCCAGTGTTTGTTTGTTTGGTTTTGTTATATAGAAGGTGGTAAGAAGAAAAGTTGGGCAAGATAAAGGGGATTGTTAGCACCGGGGGAAGTGCGGCAGTTTGAAATTTTAAATACAGTGGTTAGGATAAGCTTTCTTTTTTCTTTTTCTTTTCTTTTTGAGGAGGTGATGTTCGAGAAAAGTCACAAAGGAGGTAAGGGAGTGATCAATGCAGGCATATGGAAAATGTCCTGGACAGAGAGGGAAGAGCAAGTGCAAGGGCTGTAAACAAATGCCCGGTGCATTCAAGTCAAAGCAACAGGTCTATGTGGAAGAAGCCAAGTGAGTGAGGGGGAAAGCAGTAGAAGATAATATAAGCGAGGCGGATAGAGCCAGAGCCGGCAGGGTCTTGTAGGAATAGGGAGGACTTTGGCTTTTACTCTGAGTGAAATGGGGAGTCACAACAGGGTTTTGAGCAGATGAATGACATAACTGACTTACATTTTCAAGAGATTGTTCTGACTGCTGGGTTGAGAATAGACTGTAGGGTGGGAGCAGTAAGCTGTTGCAGGAGGTGACAGTGGCCTGGACCAGATGGTGACAAAGACATGTCAAAACTGGTCAGATTCTGGATATACTTTGAAGGTAGAGCCGTTGTTATTCTCAGCATCACCAGCTTTAGTACTAGCAATGCTATGATAATAATAATAATCATTTTCAGCCTCTTACTATGTCTCTACTCTCTGTTTTATTATCCTCATAAACTAAAGCTCGAAGACATTAAGCAACATCCCTAAGAACACACATTTCATAAGAGATAGCCCAGGGGTTCAGTCTGAGCTCTAGCAGATTTCAAAGCTCTTAAAACTGCTTTATCACCTGTTTCTGGTTTCCTTTCTGCCTAGCCCACTCAGTGCCTTATACATAATAGGTGATCAGTATCTTTATATTGAATTAATCAATGACACCATTCACTTTTTCCTGTACTTGCTGAGATTAAACTATATGTTTGCTTCTGAGGTTTTTAAAAAAATGTTGTTTTACTTTATATTTATGTACAGTAAATTTCACATGTTTTGGTATATAGTTCTATGAGTTATCACACATGCATAGATTTGTATAACCACTACCACAATCAGGATATTTCCATCACCCCTCCCCGTAAATTCTCTTATGCTGCATCTTAGTCAGACCCTACCCTCACCCCTAATTCCTGGCAAACACTGATCTCTTCTTTGTCTTTATAGACTATAAACATTAGGGCACAGGTTTTTGTATGAGTGTTAGTGTGCATTTTGCATTTTTCTAGGGTAAAAACCTAGGCTGGGTTTGTTGGTTCATATGCTTATTGTTTGTTTAACTTTATAAGAAACCGCCAAACTGTTTTCTAAAGTGGCTGTACCAGCATTTTAGTTGTGAATAAACACGGCATAAGCATACTTTAAAAAATTTACCCCCTGCCCTTCTGGACCCAGATATCTTTCCATTTGGAGACTGTGTTATTGTGCTATAACTTAAATATAAATAACAAAACTTGCTTGCAGGATTTTGTGGCCAACAAGGAATTCCTTATGAAATAGGCCTAAGCTTTGCTTTTCTTTCAGGGATGTTGTAGAAGTTAGACAATCATCATGAGATGATGAACGGAAAATTGCCTCAAGATATAAGAACACACATTAATATTCTTATTAAAGATGCCATCACTTATTAATTAAATGAAAGCAGTGTTTACTAAGTAGCTAATATAGTGAAGGTATTTTGTTAGAAATGGTCTATGGAGAATATAAGTATAAAACAGAGGTCTTATCCTCATGGCATTTATACTCTGCTTAAGGAGACAAGTATAATGTAAAAGAATTTTAAATAACTGATTCCAGTAACACAAGAGTATGCATTACAAGGATTTATTTAACTTTTCAAAATGGTTGTACAGACAATAAAAATATCATACTTATCTATTAAACATCCATATGTATATTTATTTATATGGTGAACTGTCGCAAAGTATATAAGTTTCCTCTTACAATACATATTGTGTGAGGTTGACAGGTCCAAGATTATTATATCCGTACCTAAGCAGGTGAGGAGATTTGAGCTGGGTTTGGGAGAACAGTGGAGTCTTGGTATTAGAAAGGAGGGAGAGGACATTCCAGACAAATCAAATGTCAAGAGCCAAAGTGCAGAGTTAAAAAGTGCAAGGCATGTGCGGGACCCGTGAATGAACCAGTTGGCTTGTTAACAGGTGAGTGATAACTGAACACTCACTATGTGCCGGGCACTAGGCTAAATCTGATACATGGGCTGTCTCACTAAAATATCTCCTCAACAGCTTCGTAAAGAAACAAAGAATTTAGAACCTTCCATACAGTTACAAAGCTAATAAGTTGTAGCCTTGGGGCTCTAACCCAGATAGTCTGATTCTAATCCTTCACCTGGACATTATGCTGTAGCTTAAGCCTAGAAAGGAAAGTCGAGGCCAGATTATGGAGGGCTGAGATGTTGGAGCTTTATACCCGGAGGACGTGTGATTCTCCATCTTTTCGCCACTTCTCCGTGTTTGAGGGACAGGACACCTGGAGGAACTGCTCCTCAGTAAGTGGCTCAGCACGAGCACGGTTTGGGGGAAGAGCATCCACATCGCCAGCCTCCGTGTGGACATGCCACTCACCTGTCCTGAGATGGTGAGATGCCTCTCCAGGAAGGGCATCTCCCTTTTGAGGATCAGCGCTTTAGACAGTGGGGAGGCGAGGAAGGCTCTTAAACACAGAACATAGAAGGTAACAGTGAACGTCTGGAAAAAGAATTTGGCAGCAAGGTGTGTAAAGAATTAAGACACAAGCGACGGAGGCAGAGAATCCAGGGAAGAGACTACTGCCGCATAACTCAGCCTGGGTGATGAGGCCACAGCTAGGCTGGAGGCACGGGAGAGCTGCTGGGAAGGGCAGGCTGATAGGACTTGGTGCCCAGGGGGATTTGAGGGCGATGGAGAGGGAGGAGGTAGGCTCTAAACATTTTATTACTGTGCTTCCTTCCTGCGTCTTCCAGGAGAGCTGACTAGCCTCGGCACAGAGTCCCTGGGCCCTCAAAGACTATTGCCACATCGGCCATGGCCACTAGAGGGCTTCCCGGCCTTGTCTGCTTGCACCCAGGGAGGGCAGCTCTGCTGTTGAAAATCCAAGCTAGGCTGGCCCTGGAACGCTTCGGGGGAGCTGGGGTTTAGAACATTTGATCTCCATTGACACAGAAACTTGGAAGGTCTCCCACTCGATTGACAATGGCTGGAAACTGGGCCTAAGATGTAGAGATGAATTACAGAGCACAGGCTCTTCGGGACCGGGAGGCGGGGAGGAGGAAACAGCTGCCTACAAAACCCCGGCTTGGCAGCAGCCCTTGGCTTGTCCTGGCCCCAGGGGCCTGAGGCTCCAGAGATTCTGAATCCCTGCTTGCCGTGGTCTCTCAACTGGGCCAGGACTTGTTATGTCCCAGGTTTGAAGTGTGTGTGAGTGTGTGGACGCATATGCATGAGTGTGTGTATATAAGTGAGTACGTGTGTGCATGTGTGTACACATGTGGGTGCAGATATGGGAGTGTACGTGGGTGCAGATATGTGAGAGTGGGTGCCTGTGAGCGTGCTTGCGTGTGTGCCTGCCCTGCAGGCGGAATGTTAATGTTTGTTGCTTGGCTTCAGCCCAAAAGAGAAACAAATAATGAGGTGAATGGACGTGAGCTCCAGTCTGGGCTTCAGCACTAATTAGCTGCTATCAATTTTGACAAAGAGGGCAGACAGTAGTCACAAATGAGCAAAGGATGGAAAACCCAGGGGCCAGGGTTGTACAGGGGGCTGGGAGGCCACTTAGCAGTCTCCTTGGGCAGGCAAGGCCATCTCAGAAGGCCAGGTGCCTGGGTCAGGCGGGTGGATCCCTCCTGCCCTTAGGTGCAGATAAGTGCGTGACCCCAGCATCTCTTCAGGCTGGTCTTGATCTTACTAAGCGCCACTTCACTTTTTGATGGGCTGACAGTTACCCACCTCACCCTCCCCTGGGCGGTTTTCTCCTTCTCTTTGTCAAGCTGGCCCCTGTCCACACTTCCCAGAGATGTGGTCACAGCCCTCTTACTCACCAGCTGCTCAGATGGCCCTGGCTTTGACCTGTGTCTGCACCTAGTCAATGTTGTTTTGTCTTTAGGCTCCCTGTGGAGGGTTGGAAGCAGAATGGTAAAGGCAGAAGCACAGACTATTTAGTCGATTGCTGAGAAGGAGCTGCTCCTTAATTTCTAGACCTGCATATGTGCTTATGTGCAAGTGGGTGGGAAAAACCGTGGTAGAAGTTGACGTCAGACCCCCACCCCACAGGCAAGTCTCCACTCATCAGCAATAGCTGGGGGCCCTGTCCGTGGGTTTCCCACAGGCCCAACTCCCATGGGCTTCAAAGACACGGGTTCAGCTGGGGGATGAGTGTCCCCCAAGTTGCCAAAGTGCCTGCCCTGCCTTCAGAGAAAGAGGTCTCTCCTGGGCCCTCACAACCCCTTGTGAACATGTCTCAGGGGACACCAGGCCCCTTGAGCAGGACTATGAGAAATTTTTCCAAATCTCTCCATACACAGCAAGTTCTCCTCACACTTGTACACTTGAGTGTGTGTGTGGTGGTGGGGAAGGGGTGACTGGGAGGGTATACATCACCACTTCATTCGCACCCTAATAAATCTAGAGAGTGCTCGCTTCTTCTTAGAAATTATTCATAACACCTCCTGTTTGTTATTTGTCTTCAAATATTCCCTGTTCTTTGTTTGGCCTCTTCAGGGCACAAGTGACCCAGTCCCAGTCGGTTTTCTTTCTAATGTGGTTCTTCCTTTATAGTTTGCTAGAATGAACAGCAGTGGGAATTCTCAAATTATAGTAAGAAAAAAAAAAAATCTCCTGAAGAGATTGTTTTAAATGCAGATTTCTCAAGCCCTGTCCAAATCTATAGAATCAGGCTCAGGAATTTGCATTTGACCAAGCTGTCCCCTGTCACTCCCCACCCCAAGATCCAAAGTCAGGTGGTCCACAGAACATATGCCGTAAAATATGGTGCTGGGGCTTCCCTGGTGGTGCAGTGGTTAAGAATCCGCCTGCCAATGCAGGGGACACAGGTTCGAGCCCTGGTCCGGGAAGATCCCACATGCTGTGGAGCAACTAAGCCCATGCGCCACAACTACTGAGCCTGCACTCTAGAGCCCGTGAGCCACAACTACTGAGCCTGTGAGCCACAACTACTGAGCCCACCTGCCACAGCTACTGAAGCCCGTGCGCCTAGAGCCCGTGCTCCACAAGAAGAGAAGCCACCGCAGTGAGAAGCCCGCACACCGCAATGAAGAGTAGCCCCTGCTCACCGCAACTAGGGAAAGCCTGCGCGCAGCAGTGAAGACCCAACGCAGCCAAAAATAAATAAATAAATAAATAAATTAAAACAAAACAAAACAACAACAACAAAAAAACATGGTGCTGAAGGATGCACCTTTTTTTTTTTTAATGTTGAGTTTTGAGAGTTCTATATATATTCTAGACCCAAAGCCTTTGTCAGATATGTTTTTTCCCAGGCCATAATTTGTCTTTTCATTCTTTTTACAGGATCTTTCACAGAGCAAAAGTTTAAAATTTTTATTAAGTCCAATTTATACATTTTTCCTATTATGGATCATGCTTTGGTGTCAAGTCCAAAAATTCTGCCTAGTCCTAGGTCAAGAAGATATTCTCCTGTGTTCTTTTCTAGAAGTTTTATAGTTTTGTGTTTATATTTAAGACCATGATCCATTTTGAGTTAATTTTGTATAAGGTGTGAGGTTTAAGCCCAATCGCTCCTGCACCACTTCCTGAAAAGGCTATTTCTCCTCCAATGGATTGCTTTTACTCCTTTGTCAAAAATTAATGGGGAATATTTGTGTGGATCTATATCTGGATTCGATTCTCTATTCTGTTCCACTGATGTATGTGCCTCTTCCCTCCACTAGCAATACATTGTCTCAGTACTGCAGTTACATATTAGACCCTAACATTGAGAAGAGTGATTCTCCCACTTTATTCTTGTTTTTCAAAATTGCTTTGGCTATTCTAGGGCCTTTCTCTTTTTCTTTCCTATATAAATTTTAGAAGAAATTCATCTAGGCCTATAAGGAAACTTGCTGAGATTTAGATAGGAATTGCATTAATATGGATCAGTTTTAAAATAGGACTATTTTTTTTTTCTTGCAACAGAAGATTTTTAAAAAGCAGCTCTAAAGTCTTACCTGGTTAAAGTTATATTTTTACTTCCAGGCAATACAATCTATTTTTTGGTTACAGAGAAGAAACTCTACGTGGAAAAGTTGGGGGGCTGTAGTTGGTATAAGATTTGCTAGTAAACGGTGTTCCATCCTCGAATCCTGGAACCTAAGCAGACTAGTAAGGGTTCAGAATGAGCTTCCCCGAAATGTGTCACTTTTATGTGAGAATTCTTTTGAGCTAAAGGCAACTGAGACCCTGGTAGTTCAAGAGAAACTACTACCCCTCCCTTAGCTATCTAGAAGAATTTAAATTGGGGATGTTCGCCAGAAAAGAGTCATTACCAGAGATAAATTCTATTGACATGGCGCCGTCTGTATGGCAGAGCAAATATCTAATTACCAAACATCTGCTCTTCTTCTTATTGTCCTGTGAATGACCTTCCTGTCCTTGGAAGCACCAGGCCCCTATCCCATTCCTTAGCTCAGGATGACATGCATGCCTCATTTTATCTTTCTGTCTTTGAACCTCTTAAAGTACGTGAGGTCTCTGACCCTGCCATGTATGTGAGGTTCCCATACATATGAAATTAAGTTTTTCTCTTGTTAATCTGTCTCATGTCACTTTAATTCTTAGGCCAGCCAGAAGAACCTAGAAGGGTAGAGGGAAGATTTCTTCCTCCTCAACAGACTCAATGCTTTCAATTGGCTTCTTCAGGGCCCATTGTAGCTTAATTCATACATTGTCTTAGGAAAACAGAATAGAGATGTCTGAAGAGAAGTGGGTTATACTTCTTGAGTCTGTGAGAACCAAGCGTTTCCTTCAGCAAAATTGATCCTCCTCTCTACTCTGCCAGAGAAGGAAGATTGAGTGGACTTGAGGGATTATTGGAAATAAGCCTCCCACCAGCACCATCAGGAACTGTTCTGAGGGCAGGGGAAGAAGTCGTGGAGGTGCACTAAAGGGAAGTTTTGTTGAAGGCCTTCCAACCTCCCCTCACTGCTCTTGTCTCCTCTTGTGTTTTCTTCATGCTTCTTATCCATGAGGGGACCAGCTCTCAGCATCAGATCCTCCTGTCTTTACACCCTTTTCTTCAGTGTTACCACATCCTCCTAGTCACAACTTTAGTCCTCCAATCCGTTGTCTTATTTTTAGTCAGTGACCCAGATACTTGGCATGTTAACCTTCATTTTAGTTAACACCAGATGAAGCGATCTCGGTTCCCCGTCTGTCCTCATCCAAAAGTTGGCCCCAGACTAGTTCAACAAAATCTCTGAATTCTTCCTGGGCTGGGCTAAGCAATGTGTGCTCCTTTAGTGAAATGATTTATACTGGCTCTGTGATGGGCACCACATCACACAGCTGCAAGCATTGCTAGGGAAGCCTTTGATAAGAATGACTACTTATTCAAAATTGGCCCTCAGATTGTGGGAATGACTACGGATGACAGTTTTGGGGCATCCCCAGATGCCTTAAGGGGTTCTTTAACTCTGAATTTTATAGAGGCAATCAAAAGATTTGTTGACAATGACTAACCTTACATGTGGAATGAGAACTGTATCCAGTTAACTAAACAGTTAATTATATCAGTTAATATTTAAATGTGGTATCAACACAATAAGCTTCAAGTGGCATGAGGTACGTTGTAACTTAAAATGCCTCTATCTTAGGGAATTAATGACAGCCTTAGATCTGGCTAAAGAAATGACTTTATCCGAGCTCAAAGACCTCTTTCCCCACTCCCTCCCCCATTATCCTTATTCGATATTGCTTACCCATCCTCTCATATGTCCTCTGCCATGTTCCATTGGAATGGGTCTTTTTGGATGCAAACTGTAGCTGATGTGGTCATTGGGTCCATTGTCCCCCGAGAGCTCACTCATGGTGACAGGCATGTCCAGGGCCTGAGGGCTGGAACCCAAGGGAGACAAGGGTGGAGTGTTGCTGAGCTAACCAAGCAGCTGTGTCCTCTCTATTTTCTCTCCTTGGACCATGAGAGCACACAGCTGCCTTGCTTGGGATTACAAGCTTGTGGGGCAGCGCCTGGGGCTATGGAAACAATAACACCCATGGGACTAAGCCATCACTTCTCTTCTTTGCTACGTTCATTTCCATCACCAGAGCAAAAACCACAGTCATCCTCTTCTCCCACCATTTCTGCCCAATCAGTCACCTCTTCCTAGGCTCACCACACTCTCTCTCCTCACTTGCCCGAGGAAGAGGGGGTCTCTGTTAGGATGCACAGAGGGTCCTGAGTTTCTAGTGACACTACTGTGTCCTTCCTCGCCCCAAGCTCCTTCTGCTGATTGCAGAGAGTTCTTAGTTTGCAGGGGTTGCTTCTTTCAGTTCTGCTCTCTGCAGAAACTGGCCCAGCTGCTATTTGGGGGATGGTATCTCCCGCTGAGGTCTGCATGGACTCTGTCCCTGTAGGCTACAGGGATGAGAATGGTTTTTAAGTCCTTGGCTTTTTGGTAGGAAGTGAGACGCTTTCAGATTGAGTATAGGCTAAAACAGGTTTTCCCCTCTGAACTGAGATCCTTGATACTTCCTGTGTTGCAATAACAAACAGCCCTCCTAGCTGCTGCCGGATATGGACTTGACTGTTTAACCCCTTCAGGCTCACTACGCAGGTGGGGCTCGGAGAGTGGGAGCTGGGGTGCTACCCTTTCAGGTAGGCTCCATCTACAGGGCACTTCCTATAACTCCCTTCCTGCTTTTGTAATCTTGGCAGGACAGAGCTGCCACCATTCCTCTTTGCAAAGCACTGTCTCTGCTCAGCACCTCCTGTGCCCTCTCTAATTTCCCTCTTCCTTATAAAATCCAGCTGCCTGTTGAGGCCTCTCTCCCTGTATTTACAGCCGTCTGATCAGCCGGTAATTTACTTTCCGTCAGTGCCAGATTGCGTTTCTCAGCTTTGTATCTCTTTCATTTAGTGAGGAACTTATTGCCTTTCCTTTTTACCATTCATTTTACATATTAGCTGCCATGTTGTGCTGATTAATAGTCCCTTAAGTATGAAGGTATAACCTGCCAGTTCAAGGGCACATTTGTCCAAAGCTAGGCCAGACTTACATCACAGGCAGGTTCAAATGACTGGGAATGGAGTAGAGTCTTTCCTGCCCAGTCTTATGGCTAATGTCTTAAATCTTTCAGTTATCAGTGTCAAATTTAGATTTCTAGAAGCTTTCTATTATTTAATTCCAGCCAGGAATCATTTTCCTTGCAGGCTGCCTGTCAGGACCATCCTGAATCCTTAGAGGTGGTGGAAGGGCGGTGGAGCTGTGTCAAGGTGTTCTGTCCCTAAGACTTGAGCTATACCTGCTTATAGAGGCTGCCTGATACAGTCTGAAAAACTGTAGGCCAATAGCAAGGAGATTATTTTTGTGGCTCGTGAAGCTGGCTGAGTCAAGCGGAAGAGAAACTGGGGCACTGAAGAGAGCAGGTGAGGGCAGATAGTCACACTGAGTGAAGGACGGGTGGGCTGAGGGGCAACTGAGTCTCATCCACCCAGACTTTCCCCTTAAGCGCCCCTTGGGATGCTTCACTGGACAGGGGATGTGTCCTTAAATGACTGACATTAGTAATCTGTTGGTCTTTCTGCTTTTCTGAGAAAGACTCTCCTAGTGGGACAGGATCCGGGCTAGAGCCCTTGACCCCTGCCCACCCTTAACACTCCCTCCCTTTGTTTGACTCATCCCCAAGGGTATTCTAGGATTTCTCTAGAAGAGGGGCTTACTGGTGACCATCTGCTTGAAGCAGGTAGGTAGGGTGATGGATGATAGGGAACCTGTTTCAAAGCTGCCCGGCATGGTGGGCAAACTGCTTATCCTTGTGAGAAAGGGTGGGAGAAAAGGGTAGCTCTGGAGGTAGACTGCCCGAGTTCAAGTCCCAGGGGCGCCACTTAGCTTTGTGATCCTGGACAAGGGTCGTAACCTTTATGTGCCTCAGTTTCCCCCGTATGAACCAAGGGTAATAATTTGGGAGAGTTATTTGGGAGATCTGTCACTGGACTAGGGCCTGGAGTGGAGAAGGACTGGCAAGGGTGTGAGGGAAGAGCAGGCCCCCACCTAGATCTGTTCAGGGAAGGAGCACCTGGGGACACCAGGCAGCACAGGAGCCCACTGGGGGCCCTGGATCCCGGCTGAGGTTAGCAGCAGATGTGGGTCTGTCAGTTCTCGGGTATTGTGCTAAGGCCCTGGGGCCAGGAAGGATACTAAACTACATAAAGTGAGTTAGGCCCTCCCTGCTTCTCATGCCTCAGGATTACCTCTATGGCTTCATGAAAGTCAGATCTGAGGCCCCATCTTGGCGTTACTGAGATGAACATATCTGGAGGTTAAGCTTCAATCTGAAGATCTTTACTGGGATGACCACAGGCTCTGACGGGAGGAGCTAGAGTCAGCAGAACCAGGGGAAATGAGGTGGAGCTCACGTTGGAATCAGCCTGCAAACTCTCACATTTCTGGACTGATTCTGACTGTATTCGTTTGCTAGGGCTGCTGTAACAAATTCCCACCAACTGGGTGACTTAACACTGTAGAAATTTGTTGTCTAATGGTTCTGGAGGCTAGAAGTCTATGATCAAGGTGTGGACAGGCTTGGTTCCTGCTGAGACCTGGGAGGAAGACTCTGTCTCATGCCTCTGTCCTTGATCCTGGTGCTTTGCTCCCAATCTTTGGTGTTCATGGGCTTGTGATATATCGCCCCATCTCTGCTTTCATGTTCACATAGTGTTCTCTCTGTGGTGTGTATGTCTCTGGGTCCAAATTTCTCCTCTTTATTGGAGATAAAGATGCTATCATTATAGATTATGACCTCCTTTTTTTTTTTTTTGGCCACACCATGTGGCATGTGGGACCTTAGCTCCCCAACCAGGGGAACCCTTGCCGCCTGCATTGGGAGCATGGAGTCCCAACCACTGGACCTCCAGGGAAGTCCCATATGACCTCATTTTAACTTGATTGTCTCTATAAAGACCTTATTTCCAAAAAAAATTACATTCTCAGGTACTGGGGCTTAGGGCTTCAGCACATCTTTTTTGGGGGAGGGAAAGAATTCAACCCATGAAACTGACCAGGTGGGAACGGGATGGAGGGTAGTAGAAGGTGAGTGGGAATCATCTGAGAGCCCAAAATTGCTCAGGAGGGACATCTTGGCTCCTTCTGACATGCTTTCAAAACTCAAAATAACATTTGAAAATTTTTGAAAAAGAGAAAGAAAAACTCACAGGTATAATCCAGAGATCCAATCTTGAGAGATAAGTAACTTTCAAAAAAAATTCTGATAACACAAGTGGAGGTGATCCTGAAGAAAGGAATGATTGTGTCTGCAAAGAGTGCTCTTTGGTGAGTTCTTATCGTAAAGGGTCATGGGCAGAGGAGCACATAATCGAGAACAAATATAACCCGCAAAAGGAAACTGAGAGTGAAATGCTTCTTACAAAAATACTTAGGGTGATAAAATGGACTTTGTTACACAGGTGTAGAGCAAGGAGAACAAATGAGGCAGAGGTGATGGATGGTAACTAAACTTACTGTGATCGTTTCACTACATATATATATATCTCCAATTATTGTGTTGTGTACCTTAAACTTATATAATGCTCTATGTCATGTGTATCAGTAAAACTGGAAAAGAAAAGAAAATGTTAATTGAGTAACTTAAAAAATGAGAAAGTGATTTTTGTTTTAAATAAATGAACTTTATCATAAAAAGTACCAAATGTGGGAGAGACACTGCATGGGGCAGAGGATATATGTCAGCAGATGATAATAGGCAGGTGTCTATTTTGTTCTGAATTCTTTACTAGAAAGAATACATCTCAAATTGTAAAGGCAGTTCAAAGATGGGCAAAGAGGAAACATCCAAATATAGATGAGCTGACAGAAAGAAATCACATAGCTGTCTTAAATGAGTTAAAAAATTTACCCTAGACTAGGGGTTGGCAAATTTTTTTCTGTAAAGGTGATATTTTAGGTTTCGTGGGCCATGTGGTCTAGGTTGCAATTACTCACGTCTGCTTTTGTAGGGTGAAAGCAGCCACCGATAATTTGGAAATGAATAGGTGTGGCTGTGTTCTAATGAGATTTTATTTATAAAAACTGGCAGCTAGCCAGATTTGGGCTGGGCTGTAGTTTGTAGATCCCTGCACTGAAGCAATGACAACCCCAGAAAATGAAAAGAATCACTGTAGGTCATCTCTGAGGAAGCTTAAGGAAAGAGGAATCATCCAGAATCTGGAGAAGGGCTGAAAACAAAAAGGGGAGATTATTTTTCTTTTTAATTGAAGTATAGTTGGTTTATAATGTTGTGTTAATTTCTGCTGTACAGAAAAGCGATTCAGTTATATGTATATATATATATATATATATATATATATATATATATGTATACACACACACATACACTCTTTTTAATACTCTTTTCCATTATGGTTTATCACAGGATATTGAATATAGTTCCCTGTATAGTAGAGCTATATAGTAGGACCTTGTTGTTTATCTATTCTGTGTATAATAGTTTGCATCTGCTCATCCCAAACTCCCAATCCATCCCTCCCCCACCCCGCTCCCCCTTGGCAACCACATGTCTGTTCTCTATGTCTGTGAGTCTTTTTCTGTTTCATAGGTAGCTTCATTTGTGTCATATTTTAGATTCCACATATATGTGATATCATATGGTATTTATCTTTCTCTTTCTGACTTACTTCACTTAGTATGATAATCTCTAGTCCCATCCATGTTGCTGCAAATGGCATTATTTCTTTTTTTATGGCTGAGTAATATTCCATTGTATATATGTACCACATCTTCTTTATCCATTCATCTGTTGATGGACATTTGGGTTATTTCCATGTCTTGGCTATTGTGAATAGCACTTCTGTGAACACAGGGGTGCATGTATCTTTTTGAATTAGAGTGTTGTCTGGATATATGCCCAGGAGTGGGATTGCTGAATCATATGGTAATTCTATTTTTAGTTTTTTTGAGGAACCCCCATACTGTTTTCCATAGTGGCTGCACCAACTTACATTCCCACGACAACAATGTAGGAGGGTTAAGGGGAGATTTAAAATCTGCAATCCACTTAACGTCACACTTACTTCTGACAAATTATTAGATAAACTTATTCGACAAATGTTATTTGAACACCTACTTTGCACTGTTCTAAGTTCTCAGGGATAAACACAACAGGCATGGTTTTTGCCCTCAAGGAATTTTTTTAGTCTCAAAAAGAGAGAAAGTGCTTTTGTAAGAAGTGATTGCCGGGGTATTGAATGTCCTGAAAGGGGAAGAGCAAAGGGCAAATGGTTTAAGTGAGGAGATCTAACTTGGTTTAGGGGGTCAGGGGAGGCCTCCCTGAGAAAACTGAGGTTTAAAGTTTGAGAAATTAGCCTGGAAAAGGGGACAAAGTAAGAAAACATTCTAAACATAAGAAGGAGCTTGTGCAAAAGCCCAGCATTGGAAAGAGTCCTCAAGGCAGTGAAGGAAACCAAAAGGGGTACAAGTGGCCAGAGGACCGATGAGAGAGAATGGGCAGAACCAACCTGAGTGGTGGGCAAGAGCAGGTTCAGGGCTATGGGTTTGGTCATTTCCCTGATACACCAGTCTAGCAACACTGGCAAATGTGGGAATGAAGTGATTATGACAGAACTGTGCTTTTCATCAGCTCGTAGTGGCTCCCAAAATCGTCACCCCCTTTCCAGATGCCCTTGAGCCAGCCTCTTAGCTGTTCTTCCTGCTTGGTCTTAGTTCCCCCCAGTTCGCTCCCCATCAGATACATCTCTAAAATTCAAATCTGATTATATCACAGCCACGCTTAAAAACCTTCAGTGGATTAACTACCATGGTCCTTGGGACTTTAGTGTACATGGATTTTAATGACATTTAATTTACTCTTTTTAATGTCTTTGGGTGATAAATTCAATTTGTAGCTGGATGTAGAGTCTTTAATGGAATTCATGTAAGCTCCCCCTGTAGTTATGACATCTAGAACTTGTGGCCTACAAGGTCTCTGTGTCAGGGGAACGTAAGAATAAAAGAATCATACTGGCTCTTAAATGACTTGGCCCAGAAGTGACATCACCTTCATTCACAGTTCATTGGCCACAGGAAGTCACATGGCCCCAACCCAATTACAAAAGAGTCTGGGAAAAGCAGGGGAGTACATGGCATATTTGGTGATAGGTTAATATGCCTGATAGGAGAATTAATATTCAAAAATATCTCAACTGGGTAGAAGGATAAATCTAAACTAACAAAAAGATATTTAGGAGGATTCAATATAAAATCTTATACCTAGGTGAAAGGTTGGACTTGATGACCACTAATATCCCCTTCTATGTCCAGATTCTATGACTGTCTCATTTATATATGTCACTGTTCACAGGACGGGCAATAACTAGAAAGTTTTTAATGATTCTTTTCCATGGTAATGCTCATCTAAGAATGCCACCATTCAATAAGCCACATGTATGTATTGATGTTTCTGCTCCTTGATTTTGTCCCTGATCTACCTTCAGCAGAGCATGGGCAGCTCCTGGAGCAGTGGAGATGAACTAATGCTTCTTCATTTACCCTCTTTTGTCTGGTGTCCCATATGACCAAAGGGAGCCCGTGAAGTATACAGCCAGATATAGAGAGGAAGAGGGAAGCAGCATTCATCATGGAACGATGCAATGCTGATGGCCCATGTGGCCAAAACGTGGCTTTGTCCTCTTTGGCCCTCTGAGTGAACCAAGATTCAATGCTGTTTGAGGGCTTGCAGGGAGGAGAATAGGGCCACAGTTGTGTTGACCCCCAAATAATTCAATTCCAGTGGAAAATAGCAGAAGACAAGGACCCTGGCCCACAGATATTCCTCCATGGTGATCTTATTAAAAAAAAAAACCCCAAATCTGACCATATCACTCCACCAATACTCTCCAACTGTCCTTATAATAATATCCAAACTCTAGATCATGGCTTAAATGGTCTGATTCTTGCCCCTCACTCCAACTTCATCTCATATACTTGTTCTAATATTTATTTCTTGAGGGTAGAAACCTTTTCTTGTGCCCTGTTGCATCGACAATGTTGAGAACAGTACTTGGCATATACTTTACTAACTATCTGTTAAATAAATGAATCCAGACTTGACTTCCAAAGAACTTGACTGAATGCATGTAATGGAACCTCTCATCACTAAATTCTTAAGAATAATCCCTTTTTAGAACCTCCATCCCCATATCCGCATCATGCTTTGGAAATGAAAAGCATTCGTTTAATGCATGAGGGAATAGCTGAAGAAGTGAAGAATAATATTGAATATCATGTCCAGTTCAAACTCCTTGGGAGAATTGGGTTGGGAGGATGGAATTACCCAAGTTGGACTGTGCCCAGTGCACCAGGCTTAAGTTATTGGATAAGAGTATATTAGAAAAATGAATTTTGGCAGCCAACAAAATATTCTCTTTATGTGGAAGTAAGTGACCTTGGATTTAGTTTCTTTTAAAGACTGGTTTTCTCTGGCAGGGGCAAGAGATGATACTTTGTAGGAGCCAGGATTTTGCAGTGACAGCAGCAGTACCAGGAAATTTGGGGGTGGTTGTCCTGCGTCCACTTCTCAGCATCCATTAGAGTAGGAATGTGATGGTCCAAATCTGCTTCTTGTTTTGCCAGTATTTGGTCTCTTCTGGAGAATCACCCATGATTGTAGCTGACTGTATTCCAAGATTCGTGAGCCTTGGCACCTGAATCAGGTACCTATGGATAAAAAGAAACCATTTATTTATTCCTTTCTTCTTTCTGTCTTCTTACTCCCCTGTTTAACTGTCCCAAATTGTCAGCAAATGAGTCAAGTGTTCAACATCTTTTTCCAGAGAGACTGAGTTTGGAAAAGCTGATACAGTCCATCATACTGTTTCTCAGCGAGTTTACCGTGACATTCTGGGATTTTGAAAAGACATCTTTTCTGTGTCAAGCCATCCTAGGGTAGCTTTATACCCCTTTGTTCATCTTTGGCAAGACAGATGAAGGACAGGGCAGTAACACAGCAGGATGAAAGGGAGAGAGTGGCGGGATGAAAGGTGGCGATATGGACGTCGGCAGTGGAGGGTGCAGATGGAGCAAGAGGGAAAACAGCAGGGAGGGCTGAGCGACCTCCTTGTCTGAACTGCTCCATATTCCGGCATGTCCCTAAAACTGGAAGAGAACTTAAACAGTGGAGGCCTTCTCTGAGGTATTTATAGTCTTTGCTAATAAGGTCATAAATAATAACCTTTATCGTGAAACTAAATAGAGTATGTAATGCCGGTCATGGTGGGGTTTGGAGGAAACCACCCCAAAACACCTCCCCTACCAGCCTGGTCTGGTGCCTACAAGCTCTGTTCCCATCCTTTCTTTGAGCAAAAGCCCTGTCTCTCAAAGCCCCTGTGAAAATGCTGGCATTTTACCTGGGAGGGGAGGGAGGTCAGTTGTCTGGAATGGGGTTGGTTTATTTGGCTGTCAGCTAAGAATTCAAGAGATTGTAGCTGGAGAGTTTGGAGTGGGGGCGGGAAGGTGGGGTGGCAGCTGCAATTGCTTTCACACTGGAGAGCTCTGGGGAGGCAAGAGCAGCAATAAAAGACACCTGTTTGGGGCCAATTAGGTGAGTCAGAAGATTAGCGGCAACATGTGTGAGCTACAAAAGGACCATTGCTTTGCTTCTCCCCTTCAAATCTCCCACAAGAATATCTCCTGTGGCCACTCTGATGGGACACGTGCAGGGAAGGGAACTCTGGGAAATGCAGTTCTGCCTCACCAAGTGGACACTTATCAAGCCAGCCTGCCAGGCCAGCTGCTTCCATATCCTGCAGACTTTCCATGACACCACATCGCCCCTCTCCAAATGGCCTTCTAAGTTATTTCTTCATTCTTCCTAGTTCAGCCTAGTTTAAGTATTGATACCACAGGCCTCGAGCAGGGTTAGTGCTGGGGGCAGCATGGAGGAGAAAGACGACTCGGAGGTTAGTGTCTTCTCGGGGAGATCCAACCACAGATGAAACTCCAGCTGCAAAGGAAAAGGGTCTCATCCTTGGGGTGTATACAGTAGGGGTCAGGCATTTTGTTTTTCTTTACCCCTAGCCCTCCAATACCTCCTTCTCACATAGCCAGCTACCAGGTGCACTTATGCAGTTTCTGTCCTGCACAAAGATGTCCAACCAAGGAGGAATGGAGCCCTACTTCTCTCATTGGGCTCACAAGTGCGTCAGCCTTGAGGAATAAAAAATGTTTCCGATCCAAGGCCCTGAAGGAGGCACATTTTTACAGTTTGCACAAAGGCACTGGATGTGTAGCCGCGCCCCTTGAGTCACCTGCCTGTAGCTGTCTCACTTTTTTTTTTTTTTTTCCATTTGGGAAAGCCGAGCCAGGGTGGTGTGCCTGGACTTCACAGATTGCCCTCAGATGAACTCAGCTCCTGGCCTTCCTGTCTGGAGCCTGAGTGCACCTCCAGGTGAGGAAGGTAAGAGCTGAGAGGAGGAAAGTCCTCCCAAAGCATCGGTACAATGGTACCTTCATTATGATTTTGAAGAGTTTCTCCTTTTCTTGTTGAGGGTCAGCAGAGCATTTCAATCAGAAACTGAGCTTGATAGAGGAGGATTTGGGGTGTGTGTGTGTGTTGTAGGAAGTGAGGCGATAGAAGCACATTTTCAAAGAACCAACTTCCCATCAAGATGAGAGGCAGACTGTTGACTGATTTTGGCTACATACAGTCTGTGACCTCACAGAATAGGAATGTGTCTTATCAGGATGCCCTGATAGCTTAGTATCCACTGAGGATGCTTCTTTCTTTCCTGCTGCCTGTCATGGCTCAGACCCACCTGCTTTAGCACTTCCAGCCTTTTGCTCTGATGCCCCTCTGAGCTTTTGCTTTGGCCCTTATAGCCTGGCACACTCCTGGTGGTGCTATTATGGGATGGCTAACTGGAGCTGGTTTTGGACAATTCTTCATATTTCCTTTTAAGCATCAAATGAAATACTGAAAGTATGTAATGCTTGTGATTAAAACTGTAGTGGAAAGTACAACTGGCCCACACCAGATTCTGCTCTAAGAATCAAAAAGAGATGAACTAGTTGGCTAAAGAGCAAACATACATTGTTTTCGAGGCTTTCTGATGTAGACACAATGAATCATCATTATGTGGTAGGCACTTTGTGCTATTTAGGGGTCCAGGCCTGGAGCCATTCACATACCCACATCTGTAGACCCAACCCAAAGTAAAACTATGCCATTTAGGAAGTCTGTTCTTATGTTCCTGGATCCTTACTAATTCTTTTATCTGCATCCCTTTCTGTCCTCTCTGGAACTTCATAATTCTTTACTCTTTTTTGCAACATGGAAAAATACAAATAATCATAGTTAGTTAATGTGTATTACATACTTGGCATGTACAAGGCATTGTGTTGAGCACGTTACATAAATTGAATGCTATTATCCAATAAATATTTATATAGGACTTATTATATATTAGAAGATGTTCCAGGTGCTGGGGTTATGGAATAAAGCAGACAAAAATCCCTTCTGTATGGAATTTACATTCCAAAGGGAGATAAAGAGAATTTAAAAGGTAAAATATATGATAAAGATGATGATAAACGCATTGTAGAAAAATAAAATGAGAGAGGGTGCTAGGAAGTGCTGGTGAGGGTTGAGGAGCAGACGGTGTGGGTAAGTAGGGCGGATGGCAACACTGAAAGCTGACCCACATGACATCTCTGTAAGACAGATAATACTGCTATCCTCATTTCACAGATGAAGAAACTGAGGCTTAGAATATAAAAACTTTTTCTCAAGAATAGATCTACCCGCTCTTCTTCCGCCAGAGTCTATCCCTCCCAGAAGCATTTGCTATAACTTCCTTCCTAGCTGTAGAATGCAAAGCAATTGTACACAGTTGAGGAATTATATCAGCAGTGGCTATGCCAGAAGTGTGAGAAAGGAAATGTTCCGTTTCTTGTGGCTCCTACAATCACGATGGTTTAGCTGGCTTGCTTACCTTGTCTCCCTCTTGAGATAGAACAGACCTCTGCATGATGCTCGGCAGGGTTCTATGGCCATAGAACTAAGACTTCAAAAAAAAAAAAAAAAACTCAGCCAATTTTAAAAAACAGACTTTATTATTTAGAGCAGTTTTAGGTTTGCAGCAAAATTGAGCGGAAAGTACAGAGAGTTCCCACACCACCCCCCATGCCCACCCTGCCAGCCTCCCCACTATTGACATCTGGCTAGTCTTTTATTTACAAGGGTAACTTCTTCCCTGTCCTGTTCCTTTCTCATGTATTAAATCTGGGCTGCAGATTCAAACACTATCACTCACTAGGTGCTGAGGCCCCGATTCACACCTGGGCTGCCCCATCCATCAGGGGCCAGCCGTTCTCTCTCTTTGCGAGGAGGACGCAGTGCAGGCGGAGGAGGTCAGAAGGACATGCAGGAAACACGGACGGACAGACGGCTGTGCTCCTGAGTGCTTGCAGGGCAGCGAGCTGCTGCAGGTCTGAGGCCATCCCCGCCTCGTAGCCCTGTCAATTCAACCAACCTTCCCCTGCCGGCCAAGGTTATGCGATTTCCTAGGAATTTCTCAGCCCTGGGTTTCCCCTTTTGCTTTTCAGTTTCTCACTGTGAGTCAGCTCACCTTGCCCTCCAGACCTGCCTAAAAACTCCATATTGGATGTTGAGCCGTGAATAAATTCCTGTCTGCTGCCACGTGCTGAGTCACCGGGGACTCCTCACTGACTCCTGCCTGCCTTTTGGGCTGGGGGGCTTGCCCTAGGGCCGAGAGGAAGCAGCGGCCAGCGGGATAACCACACCTTCAGGCAGAGGCACTTCTGAGAAGCCGTCCTCCATCCTCGGGGTGAAAATGTGTCATCAGCCAGGCGGGTGGGAGAGGTGCATGGGGTGGGGTCGGGGGTGACATCATGCCCGATCTTTCCTGCCAGATTGGAGGGGAGGTCATGCTTAAGCTTGACTTTTGAGGGAAAAGGAGGTGGAGTCATTGATGAGCTTTCTCTACTTGCGAGTCAGGGGATGAGGTCACATCTGGGTTTGTCTTCTTTAGAAGAGTGAGCTCATGCTGCTCTTTCCCATATTTTGGGTCCTGGAGTGAGGAGACAGCGTTCACTGTGCTAGGATTTGCCTTCTTTAAGAGGCTGGGGACGTTAGGAAGCTGCTGTGCCTTCACAGGGAAGGGCTTGCTTCTCCCTGGGAAGGTGCCTGAGGAAGCAGCCCTCTGGGGCAGCACAGTGTTGGAGAGTTCTGCTGTTCTGCTTGGGACATCCAAGGCCACACTATGATTTTCATAGGCCCCTTCCTCCATGAAAAAAGATTAAGAATTTTCTTTTATAACTGTGTTGGTATAGAGATGAATAGAATCCAGACTGGAATCATTATTACATATGCATTATTATATTCATTTTCTTCTGATTTTAAAAGAAAATGAAAACATTCTCGTGGGTCTCTAAGAAGTTTCACGGGCCTTAGGCTCTCTCTGCCTAATGGATAAATTGGCCCCGAGGTCAAGGGGTCTCCTCATCTTCAGAAAGGAATCTGGGGCTGGAGCAAAACACACAGGGCACCATCGGCTCCCCGCCCTCCCTTTGCCTGACTGAGATGTTCTGCCGGGAACTGGGCTATGAGACCGCGCAGAATGCAGCCTGTCTTCTTGTGCAGACAGGGCACTGAGCAGAGGCAGAGTGGCCCGCCGGGCAACAGGCTTGCTTATGAGGACTGACGTCCGGTGACCTGCCCTTACGCTAAGTACATAATTCATCCAAGAGCAGATACTAGTCATCTCCTCAGGCACAGGCAGAGATCCACGGGGGCAGGATTTGGAAATTCATGTCAGGTGATCAGTGTTGAGGAAGCCATATAAGGTAAGAGTGATCACATACAGTATTCACATTCATTCATTCAACAAACATTTATTGAACATCAGCTATGTGCTCAGCATCAGGCCTTGGGGGATACAAGTTCTGACATTCATGGAACTTTCATAAATATTGTACCCTGTACATTCTCCAAGGCATCTATGTATAGCCACAGATAAGGTGGGAAAAAGGGGAGGGAGAAAACCATTAAATTGTGAGAAGCCATGTCACCTACTACCTGCCAGCAGCCTGATGTGCACTGTCACTTGATCTTCTCACCACCCCATGAAGCATAAATGTAAAGGTACGTGCATACCTCTGGTTGAGATACGTGCAGCGTCACTATGGGTGCCACACCTGAAGTGTGATTGCCTGCCCCAGACACACTCAGCAACTGGGCACAGCAGCCAGTAGAACATGGAATGAGGGGTCTGCTGGGCAGGAAAGCTCTGCAAACGGAAGTCAAGTTTCAAGGACCAAACCTAGCTGGGGTCAAAATCCTGGGATGTACAGAACAGGAATCTCAGATCAGCCAGTCTCCTTCAGGCAGGCACCGACGATCTGGGCACACGCGGTTCCTGAAGCAGGGGGTCAGAAACCACAGCCCTGGAGACCTGGACCCAAGCGAGGTGAACGCCAGTCCTACAGAGGGAGCTGTCTGCTCCTGACTTGTTTTTGCCATGTGCTGGTGTGTGTGTGTGTGTGAACATCAACTGGGGCACAGGGAACTGGGTTCCAGGTATTCACAGGAGCCAGCAATCTAGCAGTTTCTGGATGAACCCTGTTGCCTCCTGAGGCAGGGTTAGATTATTGTGTTGACCTCTCAAAAATGTGAAATTGCTCGTTCGTTTTACACTGCCATAGCATCTACTGATTGAAATGATCGAAAATGTACTTAAAAATAATACAAACAGGTATTTTTCTTCACAGGCTTCTTATACTGTCCTTGTTTTTCTCTTATATACTGAGACTCACGTATAACCCAGTCCTGCCCCACCCAGGCTTGGTCACATAATAGTAACTCAACAGAATAATATGCTGAGACCCATAGTTGCCATCATCTGTCCATTAACTAACCTCTATTTCTGCTTCTAAGCCCAAACCCCATTACCCACCCAAATCACTTTAGAAATAGATGATTTTTTCTTCTTTCCCCTCGAAGTATCTGACCAAACCAAGAGCATGTGAGTCTTTGGATGAGATCCAGTCTTCCCAATCTGTATGGTCTTCCCTCCCTCCCTCCCTCTCTCCCTTCCTTCCTCCTTCCTTCCTTCCTCCCTCCCTCCCTCCCTCCCTTTCCCCCTCCCTTCCTTCCTTCCTCCCTTCCTTCCTTCCTTCCTTCCCTCCTTTCCTCCCTTCCTTCTGAGTAGTAAGTAGAGTATATAGAACGTAATTTAATCTGTTTTAGTTGATAATGAAAATCCTTCTGGAAATTCAGATTCACCATTAGGAATTATTTTCATTGGATAGAATGATGAATATTCATGTATGAAGTCTATAGACTAGTCTGAATTGATAAATCCTTGAGAAATGTCCTGAAAGTTGGTGGTGAGCAATCCTCAATTTAGAGTCACTTTTTTTGTGATTTCCCATTTTCTCCTAAAACTCAAAGGCAGAAGAATTTCTGATTAACTGAAGTTTCTAGTTATTTGGTCTCTGGTTAAAGCTTTCTTTGCCACTTTCTTCTCATCTTTTCCTGATACATCTGGGTTAAAATATTAGGAAGAACCTAACAAAGGAAAAGCCCTGCTCTTTATAAACCGTCCACATATTTGTCTGCAATATCATCTTCATGTTCATAATTATCTCTAGTTGAAAACATTTTATCTTGATTAATTAAAGCACTTCTGCTGCTACCAACAGCAGGGAAGAGTCTCTGGAAAGGACTCCAAAGTCACTTAGCCTCTTTAAAACCTCTACTGTCCACAAGTCTAGACAAGGACATGTCTGCCACCACTTCAATATTTTATCTAGCATAGCAGAATTGTGGCAATTACATATTTTCAATTGCTTCTGTCACACTTGAACTCTACCCACATAATTAACAACCTCAACTTTTAAAAAATGCTTTTCTGTTTTAAATTCCATATATTTTCATTGTAGAAAATTATAAAATACAGAGAAACATAAAGAAAAGTACAAAGATCACCCTTAATCACACTACTAAGTGATAAACTTTAACATTTTGGTGAATATCCCTCAAGTATTTTTTTTTATTTACACAATTTTTTATATTCAACTTAAATCTTACATTTTAATAGGGATTTGTTATTTTTCCACTAAAAAATATATCACAGATATTTGTTCCATGCAGGTAAGTATTCATACACAACGTGACGTTTAATGGCTATGTAGTGTCCAGTTGTGTAGATGTATCATGATTTAGTTAATAAATCTATTGGGAACCACAATTAGGTTGTTGTCATTTTTTTTCACTGTTGTATGTAATAGAGACATAGACAGCCTTGTACATAAATCTTTGCAAGAAATCCCAATTACTTCCTTATGGCAAATTCCCAGAAATGGAAGAGTTGGCTGACAGGGCTTAAACATTTTCAAGTCTTTTGCTAAAATACTGCCAAACTTGTCTCCAGAAAGAATGTACCAATACTAGTGAGGCTGAACACTGTTTTACATGTTTAATTGGCCATTTGTATGCGAGCCTTAGGGAATGGTTCATTAATGCCATCTACTCAATTTCCTAATGTGATGGCTATCTTTTACTTATTGGTTTGTAGGTGAGCTAACTGTTAGGTAGTTTCCTCTGTCAGATCATTTCCAAAAATAAATTTTATGGCAATGTTTGTTTTATACACTTCTTTTTTGTCACCTTCTCTAAGAAGGTTATGGTAAGTGAATGCATGTTAAAAACCCGCCAGATTACTTTGCTTCCAAATTTGCAAGTAATGTTTCTCCTAAGTCTACTCATATAATTATTCTGTTTTGAAATTTTGCAGTGACTCCTTTTCACCTTCAGGATGAAAATGAAACTCACTAGAAAAAAGCAACATACCTGATCTAGCAGCAGATTTCTTCTGAAGCTGTGCTGTTCAATACACACTAGATCTGATGTTAAGCATTCTCACCACACGGAGAAAAGAATAACAGAGTGCAGGAGGAAACTGTTAGAGGTGATTGATATGTCTGTGGCACAGACTGTGGTGATGAGTTCACAGGTGTACACTTACCTCCAAACTTATCAAGCTGTATACATCAATTATGCACAGCTTTTTGTATGTCAATCATACCTTAATAAAGTGGTTTAAAAACACAGTAGCCACTAGCCACACGTGGCTACTTAAATTTTTAAAATGAAACAAAATTAAAATTTCTGTTCCTCACCTGCTCAACAGCCACACATAGTGAGTGGGTAACTTTTTGAACAGTGACGATATAAAACTTTTCCATCACCGCAAACGGTTCTGGACACAACTGATCAACAGATTTAGCTTTTTCCAGTGTCTGGATCTGCTCTCTTCTATACCTCCTAGCCTCTACGTAGAATGCCCTTCTCCTTTTCTTTGGCTAATTCCCACATATCCTGCAGATCAGCTTTCACCTACTCTGGAGAAATGTCTCCTAACCACTCATGTCTCCAGCCTGGATTGCATGCCCTTCTGTGACCCATTGGAGCCCTGGGCATAGAATGCCCACTACAGTCAACTGCAGATGTCGGTTCACTGGTCCTTGTCCTCTACCAGCTCACTGAAGGGAGAGTATGTCTGCAACTTCTGATTCCCCAGGACCCAGCTTAGTTTCTGGAAAATGGACAAAGCTTAGTGTATGTTGAATAAATGGTCTGCCCATCATTTGCCCCCATCCTGTACAAATGCAGTGAGTGGTTTATTCTTAAAAATTCTCAAGAACTAAAAAGTATACCAAAAGAAGTATTTAAGGAACAATATATTTATTTTAGGAATACAGTTATTAACTGTAATAAAGTAATGAAATCCATGGGCATGCTTTATGAACCGCCTCATAAAAGATAGTTACAACAGCAATACTCTAACCTTTCTCCTGATAGAGATATAGACATATTACCTTTATACTTCAACAAATATACATCATTGGAATAATTACAAACCATTTCCTCTTAATAATTCTCATAAAAAATAAAAGCTTTTCTGTTATCCTTAATCTTCCCGACTCTCTCTGGGTTCTTCATCGCCTGTTCCTTCTAAATTGACAGAATATTGCTGGAGAATGTGCATTTGTGAGCACCAGGTCCAGGGTGCTTTTTTATCTTTTAATTAAAAAAATCACAATTCATATATATTTGTTAGAGAAAAAAATAAAATACTGATACATGTAAAAAAATAAAGGATAACTCACTCATAATCCCATCACCAGATGACAACCTCTGCTTGCATCTGACATATAACTTCCTTCAGTCTTTCTCCATGAAGAGATATTTTTTTTGTTTCTTGCAAAAGTGAGATCATACTGTCCTTAGATTTTAATTTTTTTCAATTAACACATCATAAATAAGTTTATTTATCAAGAAATATGTCTGTAACATTATTTTAAATGTCTATCTAGTATTTAAAATAACACTGTCCGCTTTTTGGAAGCTTAGATTGTTTCCAATCTTTTTTTTTCTTCTTCTTCTTGTTAATAGTGCTGTGACGGCTCTCCTTCTGACTAAATGCTTTCCAGGGATCTATAGATCTGAATGTGTTCTCCTCCAAGGCAGAAACAAGGAATGACCTTCTTTTGGGGCTATAGAGAGAAGAGGTGATTACAAACCTGCCCAGACCAACCCAGAAACAAACCAACCAAATTAATGGGTCAGTGGACCACTGTTAGAAAACCATCTGAGGTTACAGCTTACCTGCTAATGCTTCTCTGGGAGGTGCAATGGCAAGGTCGTGAAAATGAGGGGAAAAGAAAAGCAAGGCAGGGAAGGAGGAAAGTGAGTACTTGTTAACGAGTTGGTTACAGCTTCACGATAAAGCACAGCTGGTTTCTTGGTGACATGGGACAGCTCTGGCAGGGCATAACAAACAACTCAGCCTCAGAATGATCCATAGCAGGGAGGATCCTTGGGTCTCCTTTCTCTCTTTGGTTCAAGTAAATCCCGCCGGCATGACCTCCCCCTCACTTCCAGGTTGTGTCACCTGGTCAGCTCCGGACAGCGGTCGCTATGGGGTGGTGTTTCCTCTAGGTCTGAAAGTGGTTGGAAGAGTGAGGGACTCCTTGGGTGTAGTCAGGGTGAGCACGGGTTACAGAGATGCTTCCACCATGGCAGGCTCACGGGGTCCTGACAGAACCTGAGCCCCACCCTGAGAGAGGCAGGAAGTGCAAATAAACTAAGAAATGGTACCAGCAGAGGAGGCGGATAACCTCTGGCCTTTCAACCTGTAGTTTTCCCAGTAGGCCTATCAAAGTCCTTGGTTTTGAGAAAGAAAGGGATTCTGCAGAGTGCTACTAGCCACGTGAAACACCAAGTCCCATTCTCCCCAGGAGGCAGGACGGGAATGCAGCATTGTGAAGAATGGGAAAAGGAAATTAAGTTCTGTGGGCAGGAAAGCTCCACCTTTCCTCTGGGGACAGAAAAAGAGCAAGAGGTCAGACGGGGACACTTGGCTGAGTCCAACCACGTCCTCCTCTGCATCTTCTGGTCTGGACCCTCCAGCCCACGTGACTCAAGCCAGCAGCCGGGCTCAGCCAGGAGCCGGCTTCAGAGAGGGTGGGCAGATACAAACTGTACATCTTGTTGTGCCCTGAGACCCACAGCACCTCCAAATGAGCATCCCCAAACCACAAGGGGCAGAGGCAGAGGGGGGAGGTTTTGACTCGAGAATGACACTGAGAGTTCAGTTTAATTGAGTGGTTTCTTTTATGACTTTCCAGACTCTAAACAAGGCAAGTTTCCCGCAATCAGCTGGTCTATTAAAAAAACGGCAGCAAAGGAAGAAAGTAGGGTGTGAAAGAAGAGGAAGAGGCAGGGACAAAGGAGAATGAGTCTAGGTGCTTTCCCTGAGGTCTCCCATGCCAAGGACAAGTTAAAGCAACACATTACTGTTTATGAGTCTCAATATGCACGGCCAAGTTTGCTCTGGGCATTGTCAGTCTGCCCACACTTGGCTTCTCCTTGCAGCCTTTGGTTTTCTTCAAGACCAGATGGTAGTTTTTTCTTTTTACAAGGATTTGAAAACAGAGAGGAAGGTCTCAGACAGCCTCTGTAAGATTATCCAGGCTTGGAATGTAACTGAGGATAGGCTTAAATTCCTTCCTGTTTCCCACTGCCTGAAGGATAAACCAAAGAGCTCTCTGGTGCTGGTGGCATATCCAGGGCGCCCTCAAGCCGATCTGTCCATCCTTACTTCCCATCCATTTCAATGGCTCTTGATCCTTCCCTGCCCCTAAGACCTCCAATGACATCATGGGCCTCTCAGGCCTCTGTGCCCACTCAAAAATCTCTTTCCCCACAGTGCTCTCAATTCTTCCTGGGCGTCACCTGCATCAGGACTCGGCTCAGGTTCATCTCCTGAAACCCTTCCTATCATCAGGTGAATCTGACTGCACCCTCCCTGTGCTCATGTGTAGTGTGAATGGACATCTAGGTGAGCTCTCGGAACACACTGTAGCTATTGGAGACACGGCTGTCATTTCCTACTACATTATGAAATATTTAAACACAGGAATCATATTCATTTTTGATCTTTCAGCATCTAGAACAGTGTCTGGTACCTGGAACGTGCTCAGAAAATGCTGGTTGGTGGAGAAAGCGCCTGTGTTTCCAGAGTAGTACAGTTGGTCCTGTGGATACAGAGGGCTGCCTATTCTACACTATTTTATATAAGGGACTTGAGCATCCATGGATTTTGGTATCTGCACAGGAGTCCTGGAGCTGTGAAAGGAAAATCAAAATGGCACCAGTGTTACTAAGAGAGCCCTCTAAATAGAACTGGGAGGCCATTGAGGAAGTGTGACTTGTACACATCTCGCCCGCATAGAATCTGAACTTTTGACCACTTATTGTCTTAAACGCAGGCACCCAGAACAACTGCCAGAAACTCAAGATGCTTACCCAACCCTTACCTTAAATCAACTGGTGACAGCCTATCCCTTAAGGACAAATATTTCTTTTCTTTTGTCAGAGTATAGCCTCATGGCTTTTGCCTTTATAAGCCCCTGACTCTTTCTTTTCCCTGGAACACTCTTTTGGCTTTACCTGAATCTGTCTCCCAAAATGCAATTTTTCAGACCCCAAATAAACATTTTTCCTATTTGTAGCCTTCTGGGCTTTTTTGTTCCACAGAACCAATCCCCTACAGATATCTAGGGACGACTTAACTGCATTTACACGCCTGCTACACCACTCATCATGCTGCCCAATGGTAACTGCTTACCTGTGGCTCTCCTGGGATGCTCCAGCTCCTTGAGGGCAAAAGACAATGCCTTTGAGACGATGCCTAGCACATTCTAGGTGCTAAATAAGTGTTGACTTTCGGAAAATGTGCAGTATTGTAGGCTACTTTTTACATTACCCAGAGCTCATTACATAGTCATAATAACACAAGCAAATTTCTTGAGGGCAAGCATTGAGCTAAGCACGTCTTACACATTACACAACTAATCATCACAACAGCCTTTAAGATGGGTACCCCTCCCCCACCACCCTCCATTGTATGATGAGGAGACTATGACTCAAGGAGCTAAGTGATTTGCTGTAATATACACATCCAGACAGTGGCAGAGATGAGATGTAAACTCTGGTTTGAATTCAGGTGCTATGAAGCAGCCAGCATTCGGGCTCTAGCCCTTCCTCCCCATATCTCCAGTTACCTTTCAACATCTGAACTTCCAAGAAAAGGGAACAAGTCTTCCTCCCCTAACTCTACCCACTTCTCCTCACAGTTACCACTAACTGCTCCTCCATATAGCTGACCAGCCACTTGGTTGACTGCATTATTACTACATTGTCATTCCATTTTACTTTTTGGCTATCAAACTTTAGGTTGTATCATAGAGACCTTGAAAATAGCTATGACTTGTGGCTGAGGGTGCAAGAATGGAATACTATGCAGCCATAAAAAGGAATGAAATAATGCCATTTGCAGCAACATGGATGGACCTAGAGATTATCATACTAAGTGAAGTAAGTCAGCCAGAGAAAGACAAATTCCATTTGATATCACTTATACATGGAATCTAAAATATGACACAAATGAACATATTTACGAAACAGAAACAGACTCGCAGACATAGAGAACAGACTTGTGGTTGCCAAGGGGGAGGGGGAGTTGGGGAGGGATGGATTGGGAGTTTGGGATGAGCAGATGCAAATTACTATATCCAGAATGGATAAACAACAAGGTCCTGCTGTATAGCACAGGGAACTATATTCAATATCTTGTGATAAACCATCCTGTGATGAAAGAATATGAAAAAGAATGTATATATATGTATAACTGAATCACTTTGCTGTACAGCAGAAATTAACAAAACATTGTAAATCAGCTATACTTCAATAAAATAAATTAAAGAAAAAGAAGAAATTTACAACTTAGTAAGGACAGACTTGGTACCAGCATTAGGATATATAACGTTTTAGTACTTCCTGAGAAGGGCCAAAATATGGATATCTTTAACATAAACAGAGGCCAGAGAGTTTACATTAACTTTCCCAAAGTCATACATCAGGTACATGGAGAGTGACGATTTGAATTCACATTGGATTCCAGGGCCTGTATTGGAAATGTAGGTCAGGCCTAGATTATGGTAGATCTTGAAAGGAAGTCTAAGACTGTATTAAGAAGACAGCGAGAAGGTTTTTGAACAGAGGAGCAATAAGATCAGAACTAGACTTTGGAAAACTAGTCTAGTAACGGAGAAGAGAAAGTGAGGGTGGAGGGACGAGAGGTCTGTGGGGAGACCATTTAGGAAGCTGCTGCCATGACTAGTTACGCTTAGATGAGCTTTGCTCTCGGACACATTACGGTGTGTTGAGATAAAGGACAAATGGAAATGCCCAGAAGCTAGCTGGAGGTGAGAGGTGGAAGAGAAGTGGTAATTAGAGGCAGAGATCTGGGAGTGGCTACAGAAAGACTGCAGACAAAGCCCTGAAAGTAAATGAGGTCAATAGTGGCTGGGCTAAGAAGGAAGGGGGCCGAAGGAGTGAGGATTAAGCTTGGAGATTCGGCATTTTCAGAGGGAAGGAGAAAGGCAGGGAATTTTGAAGACAGGAGGAATAGTCAGAGAGGTGCAGCTCAGAGCAACGACTTGTAACAAACTGGCTGATAAGACAACTTAACAGCAGACATGAGAACTCCTCTTATGGGATGCAAGTGTGTGAGAAAAACTGTGATAAGCTGCCAGGGTGACAGGGGTGAGAGCGAGGAAGTAGATAGCAGGAGAAAGTTAAACTACCCGGTGCTGGAAGTGAGGAATTTGAGATTAGGGCTGTGGTGGAGCAGAGAAAAGACCAGAGGGCTGGGGAGAGGGAAGGATGGGGGTGGGGAGGGGTGGGGGGAGGGGTGATAAGGAAGGTAGAGGGGATGGCCAAATCCCTCCGTAGACTGGCTGAAGGGCTGTTACAAAATTAGGGCTCTAAGGTGGCTTTCATGGCTCTCATGAATGCTCTGTATCTCTCCAAACCTTCATTAAAATCTGAAATGCACCAAAGCCCGGTGTGTGCACTGGGGGAAATCAAGGAAAGGGCAGATCGTCTTTCAGGTGTAGAACAGGCATCAAACAGGGGGAACAGTGAGTATGAGCGGAAGACATTCTATAGAAACAGAGGTTCAGAGCCAGTGGCCTGAATCCATAACCATACCAGAAATTTGTGGACTTTGGGGAGGACACTGGACTTCCAACGGGCATGGAATGGGGGAATAGCCAACTTCATCTAAATCTTGAGACATTCAGACTCCAGCTGACACCTGTGGTACAACCTTATGGTGGAAGACATGCCCTTCAATAGTTATTCCTTCTGAATGAACTAAATATGCTGGTGGATTTTAGAGAGGGAACATGAGCGAGGAGAGCCCTCAGTGAACTGGTTTGGAGATTTAGTAGGATGCAAGGAGAACACAGATCTCAAGGCAGCATTACATAGCTCACATCAGCTGTAGCAGGGCAGGTTGCCCAGCTGTGAGTCATTAGTCTAAATTGTCTGCTGGAGAACATCTCTGGGACTTTTCTGGTCCATTTGCTCATGAGTAATTGTTTCCTAGAAAACTTTCCCAGCCCCCAAATGTTCTTCCTGAGCTAGAAGGATAGGACCTAACAGATAAGGCTGCTGCAAGCAAGGGGTCAGAGGCTTCAGAGACCTGTTCTTGCTGCCTGTCCTGCAGTCACTGTGAGGGTTTGTCAGGAAGGGAGCTAGGGAGGGAGACAGCTTCTGTGCCTGGAAAAGAACGGAAGCTGAGGAACTTGGCTAAGGGACCACGGCAGGGCTCTGCAGTTTTTCCCACAGACACTGATAAGACTTTTCCTCTTATTAATTTGTGTAAGTAACAGACCCAGGGTGTAGGCATGTTTGTGTACACATGCATCCCTGAGCAACTGAGGAAATTTTGGCTGACACTGGGAGAAACATATGATAATCAAATAAAATTTCTGAAAGCACCTTGCTTATACCCTGTCAAAAAGTTGACGATTTTTAAGATGTGATTCAATAAAATGAAATGATGGCTTTCTTCCAGTTATTTCGTAATAGTTATTCTGCCAGGCTCTCCCAGCTTGCCCAAAGAAATTAGAAACAGAAGGAGTGAAGAAAATACTAGCTTTCTCAATTCTCTGGTTTTTTTACAATAATCACCAGATATGCTGAAAGATTGTATGAAGTTTGTGAGTGTACTTGGCCTTCATGGATCTTGTATTTCTTAGCTACAATTGCTAGTGAACATCAGTTATGGAGAGGTGCTGCCCAACGGTTGAAGAGGATGGTATATATAGTGTGACATTATATTTTTCACAGGCGCCTCAACAATATCTCCTGCTCCACATATGCTTCTTACAATGTGACATGGACACTCCTCCTGTTGAAAAGTGGGGTTCTGTGTCCCCGCTCCTCTGCCCCTGAACTGGACAAGATTTACAGTTATTTCAACCAATGGCAGAAGTGATATCATAAAATGTGAGGCACTACGCTTTCTGCCTGTTGGAATAGTCGCCTCAGAGCCCTAAGCTATCATCTAAGATCTCTGACTACCCTGAAGCTGACATCCTGTGAGGAAGCCCAGGCTGTATGGAGAGGCCCAGCTGAGGTTCCAGCCAACAGCCAGAATCAAATGCCAGACGTGGGAGTGAAGATGTCTCCAGAAGATTCTAGCTTCCAGTCACCGAGTCTTCCCAACTGAGGTCCCAGACATCATGGAGCAGAGATAAGCTGCCTTTGCTGTGCCCTTTCCGAATTCCCTATCCACAGAATCTGGGAGTGTAGTAAAATAATTGTTTCACCCTATTACGTTTTGGGGTGGTTTGTTACAAGGCAATAGTAATTGGTACAGTTATGAAACCAGGAGCCCTATGTGGTCCCCGAGTCCTCCTGAGATACTTTGTGGAAGAGTTAGAGCTTCTTGGAATACTATTTGAAAACCTCTGGACTAACCAAGGGCTCCAAATTCCGTGTTTCTAAGAAACCTGGAATTTAATAGCTTTATCAAGAAAGAGAATTGTCTTGCTCAGTGTTATGAACTGAATTGTGTCCCCCCAAAAGATGAAGTCCTAACCCCCAGTACCTGTGAATGTGAACTTATTTGGAAATAAGGTCTTTGCAGATTATCAACTTAAGATGGGGGCATCAGGGTGGGCTCTGATCCAATATTCTGTGTCCTTATAAAAAGGAGAAGTTTGGACACAGAGACACACACAGAGATAACGCCATATGAAGATGAAGGCAGAGATTGGGTGATGCATCTATCAGCCAAGGATTACCAAAGATTACCAACAAACCATAGACATATGGAACAGATTCTCCCTCACAGCCCTCAGAAGGAACCAACCCTGCTTTCACTTTGACCTAGAACTGTGAGACAATAATTTTCTGTTTGTTTAAGCCACCCAGTATGTGGTAGTTTGTTACGGCAGCTCTGGGAAAATAATACATTCGAGAACCAGTTTGAACAGGAATGATGGCCCTTTATATCTCCAAGGCCCTCAGTTAATGCAAGTTAGGTCTTTTGATTCATTCAGCAATATCTTTTCAAGGTCCATCTCATAGAAGTCACAATGGGAAGCATTTTAGAAAAATACAAAGATAAATTAAGTCTTGGTTTCCACAATCATTGGAACACCAACTCTGGAAGGAGAGATATGATAAGCCCTAAAATAACCATAGTACAAGTGATAAGTGCCCTAGATAATGAGGCATGTAGAAAGTGTTAAGAGAAATTCTGAATAAGTCTTAAAATTCTTTTAAAAAGTCTCAGTGATCTTAGTATAAGTAGAGCCAAAATTAGATTTGGATGGACAGAGTTGAAGGTAGAAGGGGCATTTCTATGAATGTCTAACACTCAGTGGGTCCCTGGCTAATCGATTAAAGTACATAGGTAAAGTATAACTCCTTTATTGTCAGGTCTATTTAAAGCATTTATAGAGTCCTAGATACATTTTTGTATAATGATTGTTTCCTCCCTGTACACATAAGAAAAAAATGTGTATGAGTCTAAACATTTTAAAACAACCTAGAACGCAACTTCTGTCTTACAAGCATTTACTACAAGGTTTTAGAGTCAACTTTCAGGCATTTTTGATGCAAGTTCTTTTTTTTTTTTTTTTTTTTTAGTTTTATTTTTATTGGAGTATAGTTGATTTACAATGTTGTGTTAGTTTCAAGTGTACAGCAAAGTGACTCAGTTATACATATACATATATCCACTCTTTTTTTAGATTCTTTTCCCATATAGGTCATTACAGAGTACTGAGTTGAGTTCCCTGTGCTATATAGTAGGTTCTTATTAGTTATCTATTTTATATATAACAGTGTGTATATGTCAATCCCAATCTCCCAATTTATCCCTTCCTCCATCTATCCCCTGATGCAAGTTCTTGATCAGATTTATAATTAAAGCTCTCAATAGTCACTAGTAGTTTCTTTTTAAAAAATTATTTCTTTTCATTTATTTTATTGTATCAGTTTCTGAGTTAGGAAAAGTTATTTGAAAATAATGGTCTAGCTAGTTTTCCATACTTGAGATTTGATTGTTTTCACATTGTTGGTAGAATTGAAGGGCAACAAATCAGCCTGAAGTTTAGAAAGTGCACTGAGCACCCTTTATCAGGGGGTTCCCCGTTGACTCACACCTCTACTCCCCATACTACCCCACAACAAACAAAAGCCTTATGTAATATAAATCAGGTATTTAATCCCTCTGACATTTTTCATATTTCCCATTTGAAACCAATTCAGTTTCTTTAAGAGGTTATTTGGCCTTAAAATATTTACGTAGCTAAATGTTTAGACTGAGTAGTTTTGATTGAAGCTGAATCTCTAGTTTTCAATTTCACAAGCAGAAACTCATTTTAAATACTTCCTCACTTCTCATAATAACCTAGAATAGAAAATAATCTTAAAATTATATATATATATATATATATATATATATATATATATATATATATATGAAGTACTTTTCTGTACACATGAAGCTAACACTACATTGTAAATCAACCATACTTCAATTAAAAAAAAAAACAAAGGGGAAAAATACTTCCTCACTAAAGTTAGGGCAGTTAACATCCTGTCTTTGTTTCTGGATGCATAAAACAACTAAACCTGTTAGCATGCTGATATTGTTAAGGCTTAGAATGTGACTCCCAAGAAAATATGCAAGTTGCATCACCAGAGGCTAGAACCTGGGGAGAATTAAGACAAAACCCTGAATAAATAATAAGTCCTGAATAAAGTCTTCCTTACCATTCTAACAAGTGTCAGATTAATTTTTTCTTTAACACCACTTAGAGGTCATTAATGTACATGGCCTCAGGTTTTTGTTGAGATTGGCTACATCATAAAGTATTTTTCATAAAGCAATTTAAATCATTAAGAAATATAATTTATACATACAACTCAGTGGGCATAAATGGAACACATCAACTATTTCATAAACTTGTGGACATTTATTTCTCAAATTTACAATGATTGTAGCTTCACATTTCGCATTGATTTTATTTATTCTTGGACTAAATCAGCCTGAGATGTTGAAAGCTGTTCAAATGTTACTTAGAGTATGATTTTAACAAAATTATTCCACATAATCTATGTGAAATTAAAACGGAATCCCAAGAACCTTGTAATTCAGATTGAAGAAATGTAATTTTTTCCTATACCAAAATCTCTGCTGAATAGTTGATTTTTTTTTTCTTAGAAGAACTATGGAGGAGATATAAAATGCAAAACTTGCATGTTGCCTCTTTGTGTCACTTTCCCCAAGATCTGTATTACATGAAACTAATAAGAATGGAACTAAATACTTTTTTAACGGTGCTAAATGTAACCTGAGTTGAAATAAAATTAATTCCACAACAAGGACCTACTGTATAGCACAGGGAATTATATTCAATATCTTGTAATAACCTATAACATAAAAGAATCTGAAAAAGAATATATCTGTATATATCTGTATCTGTATATCTGAATCACTTTGCTATATACCTGAAACTATCACAACATTGTAAATCAACTATTCTTCAATTTAAAAAATTAATTCCTTAAATGTTTAAAAAAATAAAGTCCATCTTCTAATTGTTCGTAAACTTTATAAAAGAAGAATCCCTGAATCAAAATAATCAGAATGGTCATTTCTGTTCTGATGTTTGGTAATAAAATCTTTGCCTAATGTTGTGTTTTTTATGCAAAATCTCCAAACTCTGAAAATACTTCATCACTTATGGTATGCCTGATCACATAAATATTTACTTGTACCTTGCCTTGTTCAAAAATGTTTAAATATGAAATCTAAAGTATAACCTGTATTCAAAGATTTACACACAAAAATAATGTAGCTTATGAAGAGCTTTTCACTTTTTCCTACTTGGATATTTAGGATGACATTTAAATGTACATTCAGAAATATGCAGGCCTTGTGCTATGGCTATTTAAGTATCCCACTGAGTCTAAACTGGCTTTAGTGACTACTCTCTTCATATACTTCTTCATCCAAATCAAAGTGCTTATCTTATATCTTGCTAGCCAACATTAATGAATAACTGAATCAATCTAGTTAATTTCAGTGTTTATCTCAATAATCTGTACAAATGAAAGGACTGGAAGATGGGGCAGTGGAAGGTGGCCGTGGACAAGAGACTTTTTCTTATGTGCAAATAGCACTGAAATCACCAGATGTCTCTAATCTGCTGCCCATCTCAGTTCTTGTCTCCCACGTTTCTCCAGATCTCTCACAAACTCCCTTCTAAGTTTCTGATACACACATTCGCAAGGCCTCTCTCACCACACTCACAATCTTTCCTCATCTCAACAGTTCTTCTCCAAAGGATTATCAGTAAAATAACTGAGTCATAAATAACTATAGAAAAATATGTAAAGTGACAATTTAGCTTCGAAATTTACCAGTCACAATTTTCTTATGCATAAGTGGTACATAAAGTTTTCTTATAAAGGGCTTCCTTAAGCCTGGGGTGTATGTGTTTAACTAGGGGAGGCCTTCTGGTTGTACAGAACCATTCTGATTTCTTTAACGACAATCATTACCATAAAAGTATTTACTGAAAGCTGGGCTGGACAGCCATTGTACAATCTGATCTGGCAAATGCACAGAAACTGCACTCCAGATTACACAGTAAGGCACTAATTACCCAAATGAAACTCCAGGGGCACCTTGGGGAGATGCAGTACAGAGAATTAAGGAAGGAAATAATTAGTCACAATTGCAGAAACTAGCTAAATACAAAGTGAAAGAAAGCATGCGGCCTATTTCCTGCAGAGTACAGGAAGCCTTAATAACAGAATATGCAAAAATACAAGAGAAATCCAAAAGAGAAACATGATTTGTACAAATGAATAAGAAAGGGACCAATCTCAACTTTAAATTACAAAAATGACTTTATTTTCTGTTCCTAGGTACTACATAGCCAAATAACTTTAAGACATTGTATCATGAGTTTACACTATGACAAACCAACTTTCAAGCATTTTCTTGACAGTCTTAGAGGTTTTGCCGGCATTTGACACAATCTGAACACATACAGCGCGAGAAAACAAGCAGCAGAAGGAAAACTAAGTGACCACGTAAGGCATTGAGTTTCAACCCTAGTAAAAATGTTCATTAAATAGGCAGAATCATATGGGAGAGGGAATGGTATTCAGCAGAAAGCAAATTTATTCCACATCTGAAACCATGCATAGGGACTGTTATTTAACATGGCCGAGAAATTAAGTTGTTCGAAGTTATATACCCCTTTTTAAGGTCTTCTAAATAAAAAAAAATTCCTTGGGGTGGGAGGAGACCCTCTTCCCTCTCCCCAAAAGGAATTCAAGGATGTTACTTTTATCAGTGAAAGGCTCTGGGAAGATGGAATAAGAGTGGACAGCTAGTTTGGAAGGATGGTATGTAATTGTATTAGAAGCATGTCACTGAGGCCTAAATCTGAAAAATCAATGGCACGTCTGGTCGAGACTGTCCAGGCTTTCTTACAATATATCTGAATAGACAAGAAAAAAAGTGAGAAAATCTTACCGACCCTTGAGGCATTCCCCTCACTAATAACTGTGCTGTTTTGCTATGGAACCCTATCTACCCTGAGTTCTTGAGATCCTACCAAAAATGTGAATCGCTTGAATGGCATTATCACATTCAGGATTTATAGGAGAATGTAAATTGAATCTTAATTTAGTCTCTAAACAAAAATGGAAATTGTTTTGAGGTTTATCTTATCTATTCACTACTACATATTGCTGACAGTTTTCATAAAGATGGACCATGAGTGTTCACTCTTTTAGTAAATATATCATTACTACTGATCAGGTATTTGGTATGAAATTAGATTAGAGAGTAAAATACTCCTTAAAAAATGGACTTTTCTTAGAATTAGGAACATAAACAACAGCAAAACCCTTGGGGGAAATGATAACAAGAGATGTAAAGATTTTTTTCTCCTCTTTCTTATAACAGAAATCATAATTGCAGAAATGTGGACTTTCCTCATCGCAAGTAACCCAAGGAAGATTCCAGGTTGCTTAAGCCCCTCTCTATAAAGATGGCTTCAGAGGCAGATAAGGAGGCACCTCTTAAATGACCAAAGTATTCACAGCAGGCTTATGTCCCAAGCCTTTCTGAAAAAGCAGTGCCTGCACACAGGATGCCATGGAAATTGTTAGAACTCATTACAATAGCTACATTGGAAACCTAAGGCAGAGAAGGGTGGGTGAAAAATCAGAAAATTTACCAGTGTAAATAACAGGTTTCACTGTATCAAGAACACTTATATTAAAAGTGTTGTATTAAAAACAAAACAAAGTGAAAACCCAACATATAACTAGTTTTCTGAGATGTGGTCATCTTAGGTGAGTTCCACTGGGATATACTTAGATGCTCTGTTTCAACCAGACCATCCCCAGACAACTGTCTGTTCTACACTTAACCATTAAAACTGACCAAAGAGCATACTCACTATGGGTGTCCAATAGCCATAGGATTTAAGAGCACATACAATGCTTTTATATTTACATAAGCTGTTTCTCATGAGTCTTACAGAAGTTGGAGAAATAGAGCTAGTTGTTCCTTTTTAGCAAGAGCACTTGTTAAAATACGAAAAGGATTGGGTTAATACCCCTTTTAACACTGAGTTGATTCATTAAAGAACTTTAGAAAAGTCAGCAGTTCATTTACCTGAGTTTCCCAGTTAAAGGCTAAAGAGTAATTTAATGCTTTTCACTTAAGAATGTGAACAAAAATATACAATATTAAAAAGGGTCAGGGTCAGAAAATTTAGACTCAAGATGAAGTTTGAACAATTTGAATTTTTATAAAATCTAACAGAAATATCTATGAATTTTCCTTCCTAGTTAAACCATAAAGTCATAGAACTATACTGATTTACTGGATGTTATTTAGAACTTAGGTTAGGGGTCAGCCTGTGAAATCATTAAGAAAGCAAATCAAATTCTTTTGGCATTTTGAGCAAATTGTCACAAAGACTAATTATTAGTGACTTCAGTTATGAACACGTATGAGATTATGAGTTAACACCAGATAAAGATTTCAGCATAAATATGATTTTTAACCTGAATAGGTCCCTTTTAAGGGTGATATAGAAAACAACTATAAATTTTATCCAGAAAAATAGTGCACCTAATGTTTTACCACCTTTCAACAGGGTTATTCTTGTCATGCTCAGCCATGGACAATCTTCCAGGTTTGTTTGTTTGTTTGTTTAAAACAGGTAGGGCTATGTTTCTAAATATAACACATTGTTCATAATCAGGATCCTAACAACATTCTAGAATTGAATATTTTATCCTACAAGAAATATAACCATGTTACTATCTTAAACATTTTGTTTCAATTCCAGGGTGAAATAAACCAGCTATACAAAATCACCATTGTTAACACTTAAACACAGAGCAGAGACAGCAAAGCATTTTGGTCTACATGATTCAATTATTAAATAAATGAAAAGCATCTCTTCCCCAAATCCTTTACCCCACAATGTATCATAACATTTAAAACACAATTGAGGTACATATATCTGCTGAGTAGTTCCCATAGCTGTGTTCCATGTATGACTCAAAGTAGCATTAAACAAAGTCACCAGGATCAAGGGGTAAATTTTAAAAGCAGCATCTTGAAACCCCAAACCATCTTTCTACTTTTCTTCGTTAAGTCACAAAACTTCCTTAGGTCAGACTAGGGTTCCGAAAACAGTGTGAATTTGGAGCATAAAACGAAATTCCCATGATAGGTAGCACTGGTCCTAGATTGAGGGCACAAATAGTGCTTTCATTTTCCTGTTCTATACAGCTTAATAGTCAGTGAAAACTTTTGCCCAAGACCCATACTACGTTGGGTGTTTAAGTACAGAGATAAATAAAACTCGGCTAACCACCAGGCAAAAATTATTTCTATCTACTTAGCAATTTATTCACACTTAAAAAAAAAAAAGGAACAGAACCATTTTAGATGAGATACTTTTTTTAAGCCAAAGAGAGCAGACTTTCTGTGCTTGCATCACTAGCATTTGCAGCAAGGGCAGTCTTGAGGGAGATAGATAGATTTATATACGTACATATACGTGGATTACTTCGTGTAACAGGCAGAATTTGAATAGAGATCACCACTTCCACACTACCCAGAGGAACCAGTGTGCCTGCCTGGGTGCACCAGCTCTTCAGCAGAGTGCTTTAGTAGCACATTTTTTTTTTTTCCATCGGATGTATTCACATATCAAGATATCAAAGATGATTAAGTTACTGAAAAACAGGCTTCTGGTTCCGATTTTTAAATTTAATTACCTATTTTAATTAAAATAAATTAGCTTTTCTAAGGTTGTTCACCAGTACTACATACAATATTGATATTACATGGGAGGAACCTCTGTATTTCCTTTTCAATGATATTTTTTAAATGTTGGTAAAAATGTAAATCAGTTAAATTATAAATGACCAATTCAAGCAAGCTGACCATGGGAGATTATTGTCTTTACTCACTTACAAAATCCTTGCCCAAGGATAAATAACTGTCAGGTATGTGAAAGAATAGAATTTAGGGTTCTGTTGGAGGCAAGGGGAAATTTCGAAAATAATAGTCTATGACAATGCCCTTATGTGAGTTTACACTCCAGAGAAGTGTTTTCTATAGAGTGAAATACTTGGCCAATGGAGAAGGCAGCTGGAATTAAAATAACTAGCACAGATTCCTTGGTACACATACAATGAAAACAAAAATAAGGACCCTGTACAGGTGTAAACAAGCTAAAAATGACCTTGGCAAAATATCTTCACTGATTTAAAAAACACCAAAAGCATGCAACTTAAAATTCCCTTCCCTTCACAAGAATGAACTGAAAAACCAAAACAAACAAAACAACCAAAACAAAAAAACAGACGGAACCATCTGTTTCTGTCAGTGGAAAACAGTAATAGATACATTAGGTTCCAGGACAAATAAAACTTTAAAATATTAATATTGAAAAAATACAATTAAATTTTTATTAAAAATACATACTCCTTACTCAGTCTTTGTGTACATTTTGTTTTGTGTGAAAAAGAAAAAAATAATAAAATAGGAAAGGCGTTAAGACTACCTAATTATTTATACTGTATTTGGTAGAAGCATGTTTCAGTCAAACTTTAAACAAAAATAAGTTATTCTGTTTTCATTTGCTCCCGGACATCAGAAGGCAGGGTTTCAAACAGAGCATCTTCTACAACTAAACCAGCTCGCTTCAGAGCCCGACAGTCGCCCAGTTCGGGAGGGAGAATTTCAAAGTGATTGCCTTTAACATCTAAATAGGAGAGAAACAGTAAATTTCCAATTTTTGGTGAAAGTACTGATAGGCTGTTTTTCCCAATCTTCAGAGTTTTGAGTTTCTTACAGAAATAGAGTTCATCTGGAAGGCTCTCCACTTTGTTACAAGTGATGGAAAAATACTGTAAACTTTGTAGAACTCCGATCTCAGGCGGGATAAATCTAATGTCATTGTAGGACAAGTCCAGATATCGGATCTTGTTGCATAGGAAGAGGTGGGAAGGCAGCACCTCTATTTTATTGTGACTAAAGAAGAGGCGCTCCAGGCTGGTGAGTTTCTTTATATGCTCTGGGATGTAGGTGATGCTGTTATGCCACAGTTTTAGCACTGTCAACTTTCTCAAGTGCTGGAAGCTAACGATCTCTTCTATAGATTTCAGATTATTTTCCTTGAGGTCCAATTCCTGGAGGCTAAGCAGGCTGAACACGGCGTGAGGAATGCGCTCCAGGTCACAGTGGACCAGCTCTAGCTCTGTCAGATTGGTCATCTTCTTCAGATTGTTAAGCATCACCAGCTTGGTGCCATCGTTGTGTATGCACATCTTCTGGAGATGGCTGGAAACATCAACCACTGCCTGCGGGATTTTGGAAACATTGCTTTTGATAGAGAGAATTTTAAGGCTTTTGAGATCCCGCAGAGACTCAAGGGTGATATTTTTGGAAATATCGTGACTTAGAGAGCCAACCAGGTAGAGCTCCTCCAGGTTCCGGAGGCCATACATCCAGGGGGGCAGCTCCCTCATATCATCAAACTTGACGCTCAAGACCTTGAGGTTCTCCTTCAGGAAAGAGAGCGCCGCGCTGTGGATTTTGACCGAGCACTGGTGCAGAGAGAGCTCCTGGAGATTGTCTAGCTGTGCAATGGTGGCTGGTATCATGACATTCTTAATGATTTCAAGTTTTAGAGACTGCAACTCTGTGATTTCAAAAACAGTGTCTGGAAGGCCAGAGAGCATGATGAGAGGCAATTCCAGGCGGTTATGGGCATTCGTCTGCAGCTTCTGCCTCAGTTTATCCGGAGTCCACTCATTGTTTAAATTCAGCTGCTTTAATTTGTTTTCACTCACTTCAGATAGGAACACTGCAAACCTCTTGGAATACAGAGGGTCGTACTGATCTATCATATGAAGCATAAAAGCAAAGTCATTTTTCACATCTGGAATATCATCAATTCCAGTTTCCTGCCGGACATACTCAAAAGAGTACTCCCTCAGAGAACGGTAGAACAGCCAGTATAAGGTATAAAGGCACGTCAATCCGTAGATACTTACAAAGCACAGGTAGCAAAAGGAGAGTTTTGAGAACAAGTGTGCCATGGTATGATTGCAAGAAAAGTTTTTATATCCAGTCATGTCCTGAATGTCAACATTACAGTCCACTGTAAACTGGACTTTGGAAACCAGGGCGCTATTATATGCAATGATGATTAGGAATTTTATAACCTTAAGTACAGTCTGACGAACATACATAGCATATAATATATCACCTTCTTCTACGTGCAGCCTGAACTTCTTCACCTTCTCAAATAAAGCCTTCGCTTGCTCACCCTCCTTCTTATCTAGAGCCCCTGCAGTGGATTTGTCAACCACAAACTTCTCAGGAATTGACTTTAAAGACTGAGAGTTGACCAGGCTGCCTTCTGGACCAGACTGGGTGGTGTTGGACCGGCTCATGTTGTTCTTCCTGTTGTCCTTTTCTTCTGAGTCCTCCCCAGACACTTCAGATAAAGCCCTTGTGGTCCAGGGAGAGTCAAAACACTTCCCCAGGATTGAGATGAAATGTTCTATTTTGGAGCTGGAACCAGGGAATTTGAACCAAAAGTTGCTACAGAGCATGAAGACCAGGGTATGGATGAGGACAAGGTAAGGGAAATACTTGGCGTACCAGTGGAGGGCTCGCTCATAGCACATCTGGTTAATAAAGCTGTACTGCTGAAGGTCCAAATCTGTCTTCAGTCCTTTCATTTCCACAGTGACTGGGTTAGTAGGAGACGGTTTCGGTGGAGGCAGTGGGGTGGTACTGGCCACTGCTTGAGAGACATTCGAAACGGAAGAGTGGTTCTGAGAAGGCTGCACTCTTTTTGGAAGGCAGATTATCTTGTCTTGCATGACCTGAAACAAAGAAATAATATTTTCAAATTATATTACTCAAAGAGCTTTCATAATGTCATTAGTGCAAAGAAAGCAGCAATAACATCCAATAAATGTCCATTTCCTTTGCCTGGAGAATACAATGTTCAATTCCAGCACCGAGATTTTTATTCTTAGCCCACATGTTGGAAAAATGAAATGTATCGATATATCTTTGTTCACCATGTCTAACTCATGACACAAAACGCAGCAGTTTTGTTAGGACACAGAACGATTCACAACAAAATAAATATTTAAAGAACATTCATGTTTAAAAAAAATTTTTTTAAATTTGCATTTCTTCTCTTACTGAAGCCTGGCAGAATCAGTCATTGGTCTGGGAAGTACATCCTCTTATCAGACTCAGTCTTGAATTGGATGGCTCCCAAGATTTATATTAGTTTCTGTATGAGAAGCATTAAAAGGAGGAAATATGGGAGAAATTCCCATCTTTATCGTTTCCTCTTTTCTTTCTATCCGTATCTTAGACATGCACAGATGAACGTGAATGGCTTTAATAAAATGGGAATTTACTAAGCTTTTGTAAAAACTATTTCTTCAGAGAGAGATGAAAAAATACAGAAATGTCCGATAGTAAAATAGTTATGTCTAAACTTGCTGCTTTTCACACAAAATATTACATCAACTTCTATCCCTCTACTAATTCTTCTATTTGTTGAAAAGAATATTAAGCCCTAAGAATGTCCAGCAGTCTCATAAGATTGCAATTTGGGTAAGAGAGAACACATTCTTTCTGAAGATGAGGTAGGATGAGGCAAAATAATCCTTGAATCAACCTGGAGGAATCATCCCCAGGAAGAAGTACATGTAAGTGGAATCATCTGGACAATAAGCAAACAATAAGTTCAGAGAAAGAATAATAACCAAGAAATTGATGGTAATAACATGGAATTAATAATGCAGGGGAAGTCTATTTGTACCTTATTATGTCAAATGGCTGAAAATCCATAGTGTACAATGATTTTGCAACAGCAAAGCTCTTTATGTTGATTCTAGAAGTAGAAACTGACTCTATTACAAAGTAGACTGCTATGGCATGAGAATATGACCATAACCTGGTGACATGGGAGATACAGCTAGTATGTTAATATGACATTGTTAATGGTGTGATGAAAATAGAGACGAGCTAGAAGGTAAAAAGGCAGGCACCTTCTGGAGGTGCTAAGTCCCTGCCAAGCAACCAGGCGGCCCCATTACTGCCCCCTGCCCAGCCCTTCTCCAGGCTTGCTGCTCATGGGGGAAGACGATAAACCTCTGGAGCTTGGCTGCTGCAGAGGGTTTCAGGTTATGCCCTGCACCAGGGTGCCCAGCTGAGGGGCAAGTGTGGGCTGAAATCCTGCTTGTGCCCCCCTCGCTCAGCTGTTCACCCTCATGGGATGCCTTTTTATATTCTGCACAAAGGTACCTGATTGGCTAGCGTCTGCCATGCTAGAGAGGTAGGTCATTTTCTCCCCATTCTACAGAAGAACCCAACTAAAGTTCAGAGAAGTTCAATAACTTGCCCACGTTCATATAGCTAGGAAACAGCAGAGCAGGCTAGTATATTTCCACCACTCCAGATAGTCTCCTCATTTCTCCAAGTTTCTGCTACGATGGCTTTAAGAGAACAGCCCAATGTAGGAGGGGAACACATAGGCAATCTCCAGAAGTTCCTCTCCGCCTTCTGATGTCATATTTCTTTCAATCTTCACAAAGATGTAATTTTTAAAATGTGCCTATTTAAATCCCAGGAAGGCAAAGGCAGTGATCTATTTTCCAGAAGCTGTTAACTACTCAGAAATGAGCACAGAGTAGAAAAAGATACTGGAATTTAGTCACTACGAACAATAGCTGCTCACGCTGCCAAGAGAACACATCCTAAGAAGACTCCAGCAGAGACACAGCTCATGGTTGAAGTCCCAAAGAATGTGATGGCAGGTTGCCTATCCAGGAGTACGAAAAGGAAGAGGGCAGGTTACGGAGTCCAACAGTATCTTCCATGGTTAACGGAAACTCTGCAACACTGAGAAGAACTGGGAGAAGCATCAATATTTTCAAAGGTACAGTAAAAAAGAGAAAGAAGACAGAAAAAAATAAGGCAGATAGGTTTCTTTTAAAAAAAGAAATGGGTAAAGGGTGTTTCTGTGGGATATTTGTAAATAGCAGCTTGTAAGAACTTGAAAGTTTCTGTTTCACCTTTTCTGCTCTTTTGAGAAGCTTGTCTAATTAAACCTATACCTCACTTCTTTTTACCTTTACCCAGAAATTTAAAGATTAAAGTACAAAACAAGCCTTAAGGGAAGGCTGCAAAACAAATTGCAAAGGCATAATGGTAGGGCTCCAGGCTGCCGGTGCAGGGCTAAGGGAGAGTGCTTGGGGTAAGACCAGGGAGAAAGCCACCGCCCACATCCCATTCTACAAACGATCGAGGCTCAGACCATCACCACCAGCTGATACACACACACATGTCATTATGACGAGGAATCCCATCCTTTTCTTCTAGGGACAACCCTCAGACTGCCTTTGGAGGAAAAAGCATTGAGACTAGAGCTACACAGAGTGTTTATATAGGGGCAGGGCGAGAAAGAGGGGAAAGAAATGAGGGTAGGGGGAAGAGAGAAAAATTTAAAAAGCAAGATGAACAAGAGAATCTGATCCACAATATAGCAAGGTGAGAAAGTTACTCTCCTAAAAGCAGATACGAGAATAATTCTTTAAAAAAAATTTTTTTTTGATGTGGACCATTTTTAAAGTCTTTATTGAATTTGTTACAATATTGCTTCTGTTTTATGTTTTGGTTTTTTGGCCACGAGGCATGTGGGATCTTAGCTCCCCGACCAGGTATCAAACCCACACCCCCTGCATTGGAAGGTGAAGTCTTAACCACTGGACCACCAGGGAAGTCCTCCATGAGAATAATTCTTGAACGATATCATCTACGTTAAAGAAAATATCTCAGTTAGTTTGGGAATGAGGAAGACAGGGATCTAGAAGGAGGTGAGTCACTGAGGGCAAAGGTCAGGTGAAGCCAGGCAACAAAGATGCTAAACCCCCCACGCTGTATTGGGATGAACAGGCTTGGAGTTAGGAGGAGTGAGTCAGCAGAGCAGAGAGGGGCTAGAATCGAAGGAAATAGCTCAAGCAACATGGTAGGAGGCTGGAGTGTACACTCATTATTTCTGTTTTGAGATGTAAATACCTTTCACTCTTCCCTAAACCTTTGGTAAAATCTGCTAAACACACACACACACACACACCCCTATTATGAATGAATTTTGTGGAAATCACAGCAAAAAAAGGACTAAATTTCATGCTTGGATCAAAACTGAACAGACAAAGAAAGTTTGCCTGGATGCTAAAAATCTATAAACTGTTTCCATGGAAACAGGAACTGGGACCATGAGAACCTAATTCTTCTAGGAGTATGTCAGAACTTAGGCCATGGACTGGAATTTGGTCCAATATCCTCTAGGTCCTAAGGAGCAGCTGACATCCAGTAATATAAATATATAAAATGCTCCTCAAGACTTTACAATTAAAGTTCCTAGAGGAATAAAAAATATACATGTAAAATTGTTCCATGTCTGTCATAATATCTAGGTAATATTTCTGGAAAAGAAACACAAGGGTTGCAGTGATTGGAGAAATGGGCTCACTAAAGTTGGATTCATGAATTCCCATTTGCAAATTATTTTGAGATAACACCACAGCTGTTTTTGAAAAAAAATTCTAAGGTCAATGAAATAAACTGAATTTCTTGCTGTTACTTTCTACAGGGGGATGTCTTTCAAGAGAAACAAAGTAAAATTCAAACTTCTTTAAAAAAGGAAGCAACCCATCCAAACTATGCCCTGAAATGCTGCTCAGATCTAGGAAAAGAAGTCAAATATTTAAAATTGTAATTATCACATTTATACTAGCAAAGAGATGCATTTTTAAGTAGAGTATGTACACTCTTGATCGCACATTGAAATACCTCGCACGGTCAATGTAAACTTAGGGCCTTTTAATAGTAATTTTCAGTTTTAAATCATTAATGTTCGTCTACATCTTTGATTGTTTATCTTTGATGATGGTTATTTGATTCTCAGTCCCTTTGTTAGAATCATAACACCCATTATTATAATGTAAAAATAAGATCTACTTAATTTAGGCAGTTTCCAGAAAAGGATTGCAATGAGAAGCAGCAGGGAACAGTGGTAACATGTTGAAACAGTTTCACATTTGCATGAATGAGACACCAAAGGGCTGAGGTTCAAACCAAACCAAACCAGACCAAACCACTTAGCATCAGAGGAACTGCTTGGTATAACAAAAATAGAGCAACATAAATAAGGGCCAGCTTATCTATTACATGAGGGAGACATAAATGACATCGATGGCGGTGGTGTAGGATGTGTAGAACACAAGTGCTGAGTAGTTCTGTGTGTGCCTCAGGAAAAGTCAACCATTGTGGAGGTTCTGCTGTTCGTCAGATATGTTAGAGATACCCAGAGCAATGCACCCTTCAAGGTCAAGCACAGGAGAAAGACAACTGAATCAGTCATGAGTGTTACAAGTGCTCAAATTCATGCTTGTCTTTCACAATGAACTTTATAATCAACTTTATAGTCTAGATCCAGAAAAAAAAAAAAAAACCTTGGTGGTATTTTTATTGGGATTACATTACATTTGTAAATTAATTTAAGAAGCACTGACATCTTCATGGTGTTGATTCTTCCTCTCCATGGTGTGCTTCCACTTGTTCAATCTAATTTTGTGTCTCCCAAGAGTGTTTCATAGCTTTCCCCAAATAGATTTTAGACATTTATTGTTAAGTTATGCTTAAACATTTTATTTTTTGCTATTATAAATCTTTTTTAAAAAACACATATTTAGCACAGAAGGGAGCATCTTCCCTTCACCTTTGCTACTCCCTTGCCATTCCTTAGGAAGCCCTGATAAGCTTGGTGCGTACTCTTCTGGATCTATATCTGTGCATTTACAGAAACATGACATATAAACACATGGGATCTTCCTATATGAGTTGTTCTTGCACCTTGAGTTTTTCACTTTCATAGTATGTCTTGGAGACCTTAACACATCGGCACATAGGGATCTACTTCATTCTAAGGGCCACATTATTACATGGTGTGGATGTGCTATAATTTATTAAAAACATTCCAACGACGATGTGCATTTAGGCAATTGTTAACTTAAAAACAGTGCCAGTCTCAAAAAAGTACATGCTGCCTGATTTTACATGGCATTCTGCAAATCAGGCAAGAGAACAGATCAGTGGTTGCCAGAGGTTCACTGCAAAGGTTCAGAACCAGGGAATTCCTTGGGGTGTTGAGACTCTTTTGTATCCTGTGTGGTGTTACAAGAATTTATGCATGTTTTAAAACTTTAATAGATACCTTGTTTTGATAAAGAGTGCATTTTAGAAATGCTGTCTAATATTAACAGAGCTCCACCGGCTTTTTCCTGTTTTTTAAATATCCTTCTTTAATCTCTATTTTGCACTTTTGTCTGTGATTTTGTTTTATTTTTTTAGGTGTCTGTTTTATGTCTTTTTTAAAAAATCTAAACTAATCACCTCTTTCTCTTACAAGTGAATTTAATCTATTACATTATTTTGCTAACCTCACTCATATTTGGATATTTACTGATATTTGGATTATTTCCATAATTTTATTTTTATTTTATTTTATTTTTTTAACATGTTTATTGGAGTATAATTGCTTTACCATGGTGTGCTGTATAACAAAGTGAATCAGCTATACATATACATATATCCCCATATCCCCTCCCTCTTGTGCCTCCCTCTCCATATTTTTATTTTCATATATACCATTTCTTCCTCCTTCCTGCTTTCTGTTGCATTGGTAACATCTTCCACATCTCCTATTTTCCATCCTGCTTCAGCTGGTTGGGAAGGTGAAGACTAAATTTCTGTAATAAAGGTTATCTATAATTTCTCAAAATGTATACACTTAAAGCTTTTCAGAATCCCTACCTCCCCTTCCAAGCATGTTTTAACTACCCGCTGAACTATCCCATTTTGTTGTTCCCAGAGTTTGTTTTAGCTTCCCTTTGAAACACACAATTTAAAAAAATAATCTGTAGTTGATTGTGATTATTTACGTATTTATCATGTGCTCACCAATTTTCTTAGATCCTTTATCTTGCCCCTGGGTTCCTTTTCCTTTTGGCTAAAGTATCTCCCTTAATAATTCTCTAGGGTAGCTTTGAAGATTTTACCTTTAACCCCAGATCTTCTATATTTTCACTTTAATTTTAAGTGTATGTAGATGAACACTGCTTGATATCTGTAGCTAAGGACTTGACTTTCTTCAATTTTGGAAAACTTTAGCAATATCTCCTTAAATAATTGCTTCAAAACTTGCTTCATCATTTCTTCCATTTTTTTTTGCAATTCCTATTAGATGTATGTTAGAGTCTCTCAACCGATCTTCCACGGGTGTGTGTTTGTGCTTTTTAATCCCTGTCTCTCTCTGTGCTGGCCTCTGGGTAACTCAGAACTCTTATCTAAGTCATTACTTCTTTCTACAACTGAGTACAGTGTCATTATTCTACCTAGTGATATTTTAAAGTTCAGTGGCTTTTTTATTTCCATGATTTCTAAATTTTTTATATCCATTTGATCTTATATCATATCTACCTACTTTTTAATGTTATTTCTTTGACCACTCTAAATCTATTTTTTCTGCTTTTTATTTTTTTTTGAACTTTTTAAAGTAAATGTATTTATTTTAACTTCACTGCTTGTTTTTTTTTTTTTTTTAATTTTTTTATTTACGGCTGTGTTGGGTCTTCGTTTCTGTGCGAGGGCTTTCTCTAGTCGTGGCAAGCGGGGGCCACTCTTCATCACGGTGTGCGGGCCTCTCACTATTGCGGCCTCTCTTGTTGCGGAGCACAGGCTCCAGACGCGCAGGCTCAGTAGCTGTGGCTCACGGGCCCAGTTGCTCTGCGGCATGTGGGATCTTCCCGGACCAGGGCTCGAACCCGTGTCTCCTGCATTGGCAGGCAGATTCTCAACCACTGCGCCACCAGGGAAGCCCTTCACTGCTTGTTTTAAAACTTGGTTTCATCTCAGGTGGAGTGAATCAATATTCCAACTGTCAGTTTTGCTGAGAGACTTTCTTAGTATCATTTTCTTCATGTGTTCTGGGTGGTAGGCTTGTTTGAGATTGTTTTCTCTCACGCACTCTTTTGTGGTTTCCTGCGCCCAGCTCCCCAGTCCACCATTAGGACTTGTCATGGTGTTTTGATGTTCTCCTGTGATGTCAGGATCTCACAGTTCCAGTCAGGGAGACATGGGCAGGCTGACTCAGTTCCTGGTTGGGAGGCACCCCAGATGCACGGTTTCCTCTGAAGTACCAGCTCCAGCAGCCAGTTAATTGCCATTCTTTTTAGCTTCCTTTTGGGAGTGAGGACCTTTGGCTACAAACAGTGACCAGGCTCCAGTCTCTTATCTTGCTTGGTGCATTTTTAGTTCCTTTACTGGCAGGAGCTGAGCTCCTGGCCGCTACTGCCTGCGTTTGGATGACAGCCCAGCTGTTGCTTCAGCCCCGCTCAGTATTCCATTTGTGTTCCACAGAAGTGTTTATCTTGTTTTTGAGTCCATGTATGCATTTTTGGTACCTCCTTTTATATTTTATCATGGCTATACACGTTGAACACAGGGAGTGTTTTCAAGCATAACTCTTGCTTTACTATCTTTTCATAAGAGAGAGACAGTGTGCTGTAATATAAAATTAGTCTCAAGACTACCACTATGAAGAATCAACATTGCTTGGGTAGCGCCAAACAAGGTAAACCTGCAATGTCAAATTCCTCTCCCCACAAGAAAAGGCTGGATTTCTTTATACATCTCCCCCTAACAGCATATGAGAGTACTTATTTTCCTACAACCTCAACAATTAAGTACAATATTTTTTCTATGAACTATAACCCCAAAATTATTTCTCTGGTTTAGACTTTAAATCTTAGTTATGACTATATTATCACTGAAAGAAGTGAGAAAACTTGCTGCATATGGTAAAACAGCAGGCATCATTCCAATATGTTAATGTGTGACCCGGGGGTATTCTTTAGATTGTGACCTGTTCTTTTAAAAGATGGTGCTTTAACTGGGTTATGGCAAGTTGGATACAGACATGTAGACTGGAGCCACAAAGTGGCAGGTGGGCCAACAGGAAGGTGATTATCTTTTACCCTCCCTCCACTCCATAGATTCAAATACAACTGGTTCCAAAGGGTTGCACCCTGAAGCTGATCGTCCAGATTTGTCCCCAGTCTGATAGAACAAAACAAGCTATCTCTGCTGATCTAAGAGTGACCTAGCAAGAAACAGATCCCAAAGACCTATTCCCCAGGGCTTGTTCAGAGAGATACTAAGGACAGACTATCCATATAGTCTAAAACTATAAGGATAGTTTATAACTTACTGAATATCTACTTTATGCTAACTATTATAGGAAAATCAAGGAGGCATAACTAATGTTCTAAAACTTATTGAATATCTACTTTATTGAATATCTACTAAAACGTATTGAATATTTACTTTATGCTAACCATTATAGGAAGATCAAGGAGGCAGAACTAACGTTCACTGTTCTAAAAGCACTTACAGTCTCGTTGGAGAGACATAAATAGCCACATGAAAAGTCAAACAACAGTGCACACAAGGCTGTACATATACCATGTGAATGATGTGGTAAATGAAATAAAAGCTAAGGCTTGCAGTGAGCAGAGACGGATTCATGGAGTAGGAGCAACTTCATTTGGGCCTCGAAGCTGCTGGACTTGGATAGGTTTTGTGGGGAGGGTAAGATCAGAATCTTGTGGGTTCCAGAGACAGGAGGCAAAGGGCTGCATTTGGGAAGAACAAGGAATAAGATTAAAAAGATGGGACCTCCCTGGCGGTCCAGTGGTTAGGATTCCAAGCTTCCACTGCAGGGGGTGCAGGTTCGACCCTTGGAAGGGGAACTAGGATCCTGCATGCTGCACAGCGTGTCCAAAAAAAATTTTTTTTTAATAAATAAATAAAGAAAGAAAGATGGACTGTTGCTCTTCCTTTCTGAGGTAGACCCATTTCTCCTGGGAAAAGAGATGGAGATACAAGGGAAGGGAATTAATTTTCATGTCACTAAGTTATCAGTTAATGTACGAACTAATTATGTTCTCTCAGAAATAAGATGCTAGAAGACAAAGCATCTATCCTCAAGAGACGTGAGATTTACCTTCGTCAGTGATAGGATTAACTCTGAGAATGCAGAATCTGTTTTAAGGCTAACTACTGAAAATATTTTAAGTACCAAAAATCTTGTTGAGAAAGAAGGAACTGAAAAGGCAGGGAAGATGGTTCTAAAAGGGCGAAGATTTAAGTGCTTTCATTCTCAGCAAATGTCTTATTCACAAGGCTTGCTATTCTCCAAGTCCAATACACGTGTATTTGGGGGCAATCACCACTGGAGCACAAAAACAGACATCCACGAGCACCACACACACTGCATGACTCTCACCAACACAAACAAGTCCTTGTCCCCAGGGGAGATGGAAAAGCATAACTGCAAGGGTGTGGCATCATTTCCTGCCTGCTGTGCACGTGGTATCTTCCTTCTTTAATGATGATGTTTAAAACTCATGTGTTGGTCAGGAAATAACACCCTGTGTATGGAGGAAGTTTAGACCCAGAGAGTAAAGAAAGGAAGAGAGCGAGCAGTCTAAAGATAATTGACAAACTTTCAGATGTTTATTAATAAACACAAGGGCTGAGTAAAAAGTCTGCTTTTATTGGTTGCTCATTTCCTCAATAGCAACAGGAAAAGGAGAAGCACAGGATCATACCCTGGCACCTCTGGGGCATGAAGGCAATGTCCTGGGGAAAAAATCGAAGGGGTTGGAGGGGTGAGCTGATTAAAACTTAGATTTTTGAATTAACGAATTCTCTTGGTGGTAAGGTGTAACAATAGTACACTTGCTATAGGATTGATCTGTACATGATTAAAAACCAGACATCAAGCAAATCTTCTCTAGTGAAGCATCAACAGAAATTTGTCTGCTTGAGGAACATAAAATGCCACCAGTCTGGTAGAAGAATTAAACATTGAAAAAGTTAAAGCATAATTACCTGAGTCATTACTATACATTAATAGAACAAAAGTATACAGTTAACTGGAGCAGTTTTTAAGTACTGATTTTCCCTCTATCGTAGTACCTGTGGAAACATAGTGTAATTGTCTATTATCATTTTACCTCCTAGACCAATAAGCTCTCTAAAGGCAAGCTCCAACCTTGTTGACATTGCCCGGCACAAAGTAAGTATGTACTAAATATGAGGTGAATAAATAAACACTGTGCCCCCTCTCCAAAGGAAAACAAACCACAACAACGGCAAGTACACACATGTATAAAATCAGATGCCAGTGAACATCTGGAAAAATCTGCCTTAGCTACTTTCCTCTGAGATGAAACAGCTCACTTCACACAACCTCCAAATTGCCAAGTGATGTCAGCCTAGTGATTCCTAAAGCCGGAGCTAAGTGCTGACTCATTTAAGATACACAAAGAGAGTGCCAGATTTGGGAGGCACTACCTATTCATTTCATTTCCAAGTAAAAGAAGAAACCATCACATCTACTTTAGGATCCTGTATGCATTTTGATACCTCTCTTAATAAAGGCAATTCTCCTACCACTATGAATACACATACACTGACTTTTCGAGGGTAAGGATGACTATACGTACTATGAATGTTAATTTTTTTTAAACCCTCGGTTAGCCTGAGACTTCCCAGCCATCAAGGATGCTTTCATTTCCTGTAGCTTGTATTTTAGTTGTATCTAGGTTATGTTTTCTTCCCCTTTCTTTTAAAGAAAGCTTCTCCAGGACACAAAAAAAGAAAAGAAAAATGAGGGAGTGGATGAGATTCAAAACTGTTTTCATTTTGCTTCATGGCATTTTTCCCATAAGCCAGGTAGACTAATGAATTATTTGATCCATGGCAATTTAAGATTTAAGTGGAAAGCATCCATTTCAAAGTCAAACCATGCGAGAAAATTCAGTGCAGATACAAAAACTATGGATAAACATTAGGAACATACTGTTAGTGATTCATAACCAAGACAATTTGTTTCTGGTGCTTAAAAATTTGAAATATTTATAATTATCCTCTTGAAATAATGAAGAAAAAGCTCTGAAGCAACCCCCGGGGACTGAATCCATAGTTCTGTACTCAACTGACTTATCTCTGGACACTGTGCAGTTCACTGATAAATCTGTGAGCAGGAGTAAGATAAAAGAAATTGGGAGAGTCCCAGAGAAACATAAATCCTCTGGACTATCCACACCAATGTACAAACAGCACAAAGATAAGGAATTCTAACACTGGAATCATACAAATAAACAAAAAAGTATTAAAAGAATCTTTGAAAAAAAGATCATTTATTTTAGAAATTTTCTATAGTAATCAAAGAATAATTTGCTCTAGTACTCAGCAAGTGAATGATGTCAACTTCCAGGCTGTGGTAGCTGTACCTTGTTATGACATCACAGAAGACTTGCAGGTAAGGTAAGAGTCATGATAATCTGTCATTTAGGTGTGGTGGATGGTAGGAGAATTTTTTTTCCCAGTCATTATGCTTTTTGGAAGTTAAGCTATCTGGACTTCAGAAATACCATTAATTTGGTTCCACACATTCCAAGCGAATAGATCTTTTACCATATAAGGTGAATTTCAGTTATGGATTTTTTCTTTTTTCTGACTCATCTAGATGGCTGATCTCTGGGCAGGACTCAAGACTCTTCTTTGTTCCTCCTTACTTCTTTCTAGGAGAAGGAGGGCTAGTAGAGGTGGCAACATTAAAGGAGTAGTGTTAAACCTTGGTGCTCATAAGGGGTTAAGGCTCTGAGTTCAAGCAGGGGATCTCTTGGAATTAGTTTGTTTGGAGTCTCTCTTTAGAGCTTCTCTTAGGAGTCATCACTTTGAAGTCTCTCTTCTTCCTTGAAGTTGATGTGATAGGGTGGGTCTGGAGCTGCCTCCCTCTTGGAAGGGGATTATACCCTTGGAGGGCCAGGGGAGGATAGCTCACACAAGCTCTCCTCTTGGCTTTAGGGAGAATCAATAGTCAATTTCCTCCTCCCCACCGCTTCCTCACCCTGTCTCTTCCTTGCCCAGGTTCCCCTTTTCTTCATCTGGGCAAACAGAGATGAAAGTACAGGGAAAGAGGGTAAGGAGGCTTCCTGTGCTTTCTCCAGCTTCTGGTCCAGGTCTTCAGCACTTAGGCAAAGGAAGTCCTTGTGACTTATCTGAGTTCTGGCCTAGCTCACCAGGAGAGTGATAGTGAGGTTTGGGGCCAGAGCTTAGTTTTCATTAAATGTTCTTTTGTCTGTCTTGTCCTCTGTCTATATAGCTCCTGCAGATCCTCTGGGAGAGGAAGGCAGATAGCTGTGGGAGGGAAGAATTGGGCATGTGGACCTTGATCTCAGATTTCTCTCAATCCGTTTGCCAGAGACCCAACTCATCACACCTGTGACATATGGAAATGCCCCAGATGAAGAGAAGGCATTTGAAGTCTATAGTTTAAAAGACTAAAAATAATAAATTTCTATTTTACCATCATTTTTTTTTCATATCTGTGAAGTAGGAATGATGCCAATCCTACTCATTTAATACAACTGGCTCAGAAAGGCCACGTATTTTACCCAAAATCATATGGCAGAGCCCATGTTTTCTGCTTGAAGCTTTGGGGAAAGATTTAACTCTTCTCTTTAATTTACTTGACCTAGCCGAAATTATAAAAATTAACCAAAATTTTATATTTCCAGTGAGCATATGAGGTTTCTTACAAGGTAAAATGATGATGTGGCTGATGGCCTGTTTATTAGACAAAAGATTTGTGGCTGATACTGCAGAATTTCTAAAAATATTAAGTTAAGAAACTGACCAGTACAATGATACACAAAAGTGATTCAGAAAGGGATCTCTACAACATTGTCTCATCATGCATTAGGTATTTTATGAGTCCAGTATCCAGCACCAACATTTTAAAACTTAACATCAACATCCCAAAACATAAGCTAATGTACTTGAACTTAAGATTACACAGCCTTAGCTTTAGGTATCGGTGCAAAGAATCTCACCAGCTCTTAACACTAATATACCTTGAGTAGGGAGATGCCAACTCAAATTTAAAGTAGCTAACTCTAATATTGCCAGTTAGCATAGTTTATTTCTTAGGAAGGCTAAAGATTTAAACTTGCTATTACATGATGAACAGTCAAGTGTACATTTAAAAGCCTTTATTCCTTTATTCTTAGAAATAAAGTGCTGTTACACTAAAAAGCTGAAAGTCTTTATCTGCTAGACACTTCCACGTGGACATTTGCCTCACAAGTCTTATTCTTTGTAACACACCACAACACTTTTTTTTTTTTTCAGGAATATAATTTAAACCATCCTACCTAGAATATCAAGAAACTTGATTTCCCCAGATAGACTTAACTATCCTTCCTCTTTTGCAGCTATTGCAATATATGGTCATTGCAATATGAACACACACACACACACACACACACCCTGCAGCAATTATCTTCTGTTTTAGAAGGATGTATATGAATGTATATGATGTATACATATACATATGTATATGATGTATTCATATACATATGATGTATATGAATGTCCATCTTTGCAACAGTTTAAACATCTTCAGGGCCAAGACCAAGTTTTGTGTTGTCAGAACTTAGCACAGTGCCTATAACATAGCATACTGAATAAACTGGTACAATGAATGAATGTGTTATTTTGCTTCTCCAACTATTCCTTAAGCTCCTTTGGGGCAGAGATGGAGCCTTAAATTATTTTGTATTCCCAATAATACCTAACAGTGCTGGGAACCTAGTCAACATTCAATAAATATGCACTGATTTATTTGCAGTTTCATAGCAAAAATTTCATTAAACAGAACACTTCTTGCTATCACCAAATATACTCAAGTAGAAACTAGATATTAATCCGTCAAGGAAGCTATAAAAGAGATTTCTATACTGGATGAGAACTTATACTAAATCACCTCTAAATTCTTTTCCAATTCTGAAATTCTATTTATTTTTAAAAGAAATTTAACTAGTGCAGGACTGTAACCTTCTTAGAATAAACCAATATCATGAAAATATCATCATTACTCAGAAACCACTAAATTTTAAACGAATTTTAAAAAATCTCCAAAAGACTAAAGTATACTAAATAGTTAATGAACATAAGCAAGCCCTCAAAAGTTCATTTGAAAACTGGTTGTTTAGAAAGAAGAAACCATTTTCCCACAAAACAACATGGAGGTTTTTAGACTCTCGGGGCAGTTCATAAAATCTATTCTATGGGTACAAGATCAAGTACTAATACTGTTACAGAACTCAATCAACACTCATAATGTGGTTTATCTGGGGATGCCCGAAATATACTTCTCCATACAACATCTGTATGAATGGGCAATCATCTGGGTAAGAAAAACCTGGTTTTCACCATGGCATTCAACTTTATTATAAAACAACCACATATGGCCAAAACATAAATTCTCAGTTTTGTAAAAATATACTTCATTGGTCTCACTGAAATGATTCTGTAACTTGCTCTACTGAGGTGCCTCAATGTCTATAGTTTCTTAAGTTTCTCTGCCATAACAGCATGATTTTTTTTTATACACAAACTTTGGCTGTAGTTTTCTAACATGTGAGGGCATATAACATATACAAGTCAGGAATTGTTGATCTATTATTAGCACATTTTTGCATTACATCCTCAAAGCACTTTTTCTTTCAAGTTTATTGCTCAAGCATAAGGGCCTGTCTCCCTTCTCTGGCACTAGGTTTATGCTAATTATTCTAGAGAGGATGCTCCTCGTATTCCTATCCAGCTCTGCAGAGTGCTGTGGTTAATCTCGTATACTACTAAAGAAAGAGCATTTGCTACTGGCTGCTTTTTCTACTTTTTGCAAGGGAGATCTGATTTTTATTACCTTGTCGTTAATTATCCCACACAAAGCTTTCCTCCATCAGTTTATGATCCAGTTTTAAATTACAGTTTGTACAATTGTTTTTATTATTAAAAGAGTCAATGAATTCTTAGAGCTGCTGAAGCACATTGATGCATTCACTCTACACACATTTCTTGAGTGTTAGGTCTAAGACACAAAGGTGGGTACAAAGATATATCACACACAGATCCTGCCTTTTAGCAACTTGAAGTCTTGAATGGGCCATGAGATATATTCTTAACATTTTCTTCCACACACTGTGGTTAGTTAGGTGTCAACAAAGAGGTAATACTAATTGTTTTGGTAGTTCATAAGGTCCCAGTTTCCAGACACTGCAGGATTAAATTCTTTGTCTTAACTCTGGCAAGTCTGAAGCTTAAATCTCAGAAGGCTGACATTTGCATTAATGCTCAATTTAGGTCAATATTGACTTCAAGCCTTACACAGTGGATCCTAGCAAGAAAACACTGCAAAGGGCTACACTCCCCCGTGCTGTCTCTATATCTGCCACACTGGCCTCTTGTGATTCCTTTGCCTGGAATGTTCTTCTTCCAGATACACACATACCTCCCTCTCTCAGTTCCTTTAGTTCTGCTCCAATGTGACTTTTTCAGAGAAGACTTCCTTGACAACCCTACTTAAAGTAGGACCCCTGTCCCTCTCTCTCCTTACACTGCTTTTTCCTTACAAAGCACTTATATCTGACATTATATTTTAAATGTATCTTTATTTATTTTAAAAAAAATTTTTATTTATTTATTTATTTATTTCTGGCTGTGTTGGGTCCTCGTTTCTCTACGAGGGCTTTCTCTAGTTGCGGTGAGCGGGGGCCACTCTTCATCGCGGTGTGCGGGCCTCTCACTGTCACGGCCTCTCTTGTTGCGGAGCACAGGCTCCAGACGCGCAGGCTCAGCAGTTGTGGCTCATGGGCCCAGTTGCTCCGCGGCATGTGGGATCTTCCCAGACCAGGGCTCGAACCCGTGTCCCCTGCATTGGCAGGTAGATTCTCAACCACTGCGCCACCAGGGAAGCCCCTAAATGTATCTTTATTTTTTTGGCAGGGCCTTGTCATTTTTATCACTGCCTAACCCCATTGCCTGGAACTGTTTATTATATGTTAAAGGCAAATGCGCATGGTTCTCAGGACACATGGATTCTCCTTGTAGCCTCCCCTCCACCAGGCTATTCACTCTCTACATGGGCATCTGCAATAATAGGAATCTCACTACCTAACATGACATTTTCAGAAAGTTCTTAACTTTTTGAAAGTTGAGTTTGTATTGAGCGAAAATCTTCCTTCCTAAAACTTCTGTTGTTGGTTCTATTTGGTGTTCCAGGACACGTGGAATCAGTTTAAACCATCTGCACTTTCCACATGGCAGCTCTTTGAGCATCTGCTGTCTGTTCTCATAGTCCCATCAATCTTCTCAACTTTAGGCTATGTATACCTTCAACTAGGTTTCATAGAAGGGTTTTTGGTCCCTCTTTTCTGCTGGTCACAATCTCTTAAGTTATGGTGTAAAATACCCAGAAATTAGCACAGTATCTCTGTAATTCAAAGGTCTCAGTCCCTTTCCACAGCCGTTAAATGCTCACTGTACATTAGCACATGCCAAAAATGTCTCATCCACTTTTCCTCACTCACTCATCCCTTCACTCCACAGAATGAACTCTGGTCAGCACTTACACATGACCCACAGGACTGCTATTGTCTTTCATTCTGGGGGTGCAGGAATGAACCCTACAGACGAGGCCTGGCCTTATAAAGTTTCTATTCCTAACAATTAGAGGTAATTCTTCCAACTAGAGTTTTGTTTTTGAAACAGAGGATGCTAAATCTTAGAGCTAACAATTCACCCACTTGTAAAATTTAGAGTTAGGAAATTTCCTGCTTGTGAAATAGAATATTTGCACAGAGATTTAGAAATTTACAACTGGAAAAGGGATGAGAATTAGATGGAGCTTCTGAAGAAATTAGCTCATATAGTCAAAGTGTTTTGTTGTGTGTGCGGTGGGATTGGGGACCCTCGGGGCAGAGGGCTGAACTCTCCATATTCCTCAAGGTACAGTATGTTATCAGTTCCTGCAAAGCCCCTCCTTCCCCATCTCCTTCATCTCCTCTTCCTCCTGTTTCTTTTCTTTCTTTTTATCACCTCACACCATTCTATTCCCCTTCACCACCATAAGTGAGCACTCTTCATATAAATTTTGGTATATGTTCACCAAGTTGTTTCTTCTAAAAAAAAAAAATCTAACTAGAATTTTCTTAATATTGCTTTGAATTTATAAACTAATTTGTGAGGACTGAACATCTTCGTAATATCAAGTTTGTGCCATCCAAAGACATACAATGTCTTTCCATTTATTCAAATTGTCTTATATGTCATTGACTAGGCATTTAAAGTTTTTTAAGTTCTTGTGTATTCTTTTTTTTATTTATACTTTATAAACTTATTTATTTATTTATTTTTGGCTGCGTTGGGTCTTCATTGCTGTGCGCGGGCTTTCTCTAGTTGCGGTGAGCGGGGGCTACTCTTCATTGTGGTGAGCGGGCTTCTCATTGCGGTGGCTTCTCTTGTTGCGGACCACCGGCTCTAGGTGCGCGGGCTTCAGTAGTTGTGGCGCGCAGGCTCAGTAGTTGTGGTTCGTGGGCTCTAGAGCGCAGGCTCAGTAGTTGTGGCACACGGGCTTAGTTGCTCCGCGGCATGTGGGATCTTCCCAGACCAGGGCTCAAACCCGTGTCCCCTGCATTGGCAGGCGGATTCTTTTTTTTTTTTTTTTTTTAAATTTTTTAATTAATTAATTTATTTTATTTTTGGCTGTGTTGGGTCTTCGTTTCTGTGCAAGGGCTTTCTCTAGTTGCGGCAAGCGGGGGCCACTCTTCATCGCGGTGCGTGGGCCTCTCACTATCGCGGCCTCTCTTGTTGCGGAGCACAGGCTCCAGACGCGCAGGCTCAGTAGTTGTGGCTCACGGGCCCAGTTGCTCCGCAGCATGTGGGATCCTCCCATACCAGGGCTCGAACCCGTGTCCCCTGCATTGGCAGGCAGATTCTCAACCACTGCGCCACCAGGGAAGCCCGGCAGGCGGATTCTTAACCACTGCACCACCAGGCAAGTCTTTGTGTATTCTTGATTAGCTTAATTCCTAGATATTTGATAGTTTTTGTTGCCATTCTGCGTGGTATCTTATTTTTTGTTAAATCTTTTAGTTGGTATGTATCTTTCTAGTTGGGAGTGTTTTATTTCATAGTTTAAAAATTAGACACAAAACAATAATACTAGATTTAAAGAAAAACTATATGAAGGCCAGATGTCCCCAAACAATAGGAATTATAAAATAACAAAAATGCAGGATTTTACAAAGGAAAACAGTAGTATAGGGGACAAAGGAGCAGCACTCATTATTTATATTAAATAGAAGACTCCAGATATAACCTAGAAACCTACTAGCCTTGCAGTTAAAATGTAGTGCCAGTGTTAGCCTAATCCTTACCACAGGGTCACTGTATGGCTGGGAGGATCCAGATGTGGTCAGTGTTCTCAGGGAAATGGGAAAGAGGGGCCTTGGAGAGGAACCAAGCGAGGACAGAATTCAAGTGGATCTGTTTGCCTGATAGGATGAGAGGATCGGGGAGGGTCTCCAAATCAGGGGTCCTGATTAGAAATACAAGATTATCTCCCTCCATATCATAATAAACCCACTTAACAGAGATTTTTAAACACGGATTTTGGTGATTTACAGTACAGGATCCACAACAGAGACTAAATATACAGTAAATCTCATTTGCTTCACATAGGAAAAACTCCAGTACTCTGTCAGTGCTTTATTATTTGAGGGAAAAGATGTATTATTAAACAATCAATAGGCAACATGGTCATAACCATCTATAATAGTGAAATAAAAGGAAATGTTCCCCATTCACTGACTGGCATTGGACGGCAGCAGATGATCTAAGAAAAGTATTTAGATTCATGCCCCGTGTTAAACCCAAGCAAGTGAGGTGAAAGGCACTCATATATTATTCTTGTGGCCAGGAATTCACTGCACATTAAGTTGTCAAGCTGATAGATGACAAGAAATAAAGTTCTAGGGAAGAAAAAAGTATGAGTTTGAATAAACCACCATAACAAGGAAGTCCTAACTAAGGCATATTTTTGTTACTAGATGTAACAGGGATTTTGAAGTAGTGTTTCTCTCACAGCATCCACCACCATCTCTACAGAGATGCGAAACGTTTCTCTTTAAAATTATTTTCACCATCAAATGATTTTTGTTTCATATTCCCCAAAGACTGAAGTAGAATATTGACATGTCGTGGGTACATAGAAACTTTAGAAAACATATCTTAGATGAGGTCTTCATTTTAAGCCTACCCATTGGTGCTATCTGCTGTTTCATTAGGATTCTGAATTTCACCTTAAACAATAGGCTAATCTAAGTACAAATTTCTGAGTCGCCATCTGTAAATTCAGATTTGGCAAAAGAAAAAAGATCTACTAGAGATCCCGGTTAGTATGGGACAGAGGATTGGGGGAGAGAGGTATTATAGAAGCAAGGATTCAGGGCACATTATCAAAATGAACTACTCCGAAATCCCTCTGCAGTCTATAATTTTTACCACCTGTGCTTTCCAGTGAACTGCCTGTGAGCATTATCAGCTGAAGGCCATGTGCCATGGCGCTGATGCTGATGGTTCTAAATCAGAGAAGCAGTTGAGTATGTACCAAAAATAAAAGCGGGGATTAACTCCAACCAACCAGCTCAGATGTTCCAGACTCTTCTCCAGTATGAGCCTGCTGGCCAGTTTGCTCCTGGTGATTGGCTTAGTACACAAGGATTTTTTTTTTTTGGTAGGTGGTTTCAAGTCATTGAAATCATTCTCTTGGCTTTTTTCCCCCCCTAATTCAGAAAGCAGGAAATGTCTTTCCTGCGTAGCAGTCACAGAGCAGTCCCCTAGGGTTTCCAGGGGGCTTGTCTTCCAGTTCCTGTTTCTGGTTTCTAACTGTTAACTCTATATTTGGTAATGGCCTGACGATGGGCTGGTTTGGATTCGGTCATAATAAGATAACCTGGAGTCACGGAGCAGAGATCTAAAGCAATCTTATTTTTCCAGGAAGCAACGTGTTGACCTTTCAGGATTTCGTCTATTTTATTGAGTGTTTTGAGTATCTGAATAATGTTGTTTATTTACAGCACAAGGTTGGGTGTTTATGCTATGGGTCCTTGAGGGTCTGTGACTGTACAGAAATAGGATACATACACTCTCCTGGTTTACAATGAGTTTATATTTGTTTCTTTGTTTCTTTCTGATGTAATCTAAGGAATGCTCTTTATGCATGCTCTTATTCCATGGCAGCCTTGAAAATAGCTACTTGCTCAGAAATGAATAAATATTTGTCAGATGAGTAAGACAAGTGTTGATTTTTTTTTTTAATAAATTTATTTATTTGTTTATTTTTGGCTGCATCGGGTCTTCGTTGCTGCTCACAGGCTTTCTCTAGTTGTAGCGAGCAGGGGCTACTCTTTGCTGCGGCGCACAGGCTTCTCATTGCGGTGGCTTCTCTTGTTGCGGAGCATGGGCTCCAGGCACGTGGGCTTCAGTAGCTGTGGCACATGGGCTCAGCAGCTGTGGCTTGCAGGCTCCAGAGCAGAGGCTCAGTAGTTGTGGCGCACGGGCTTAGTTGTTCCGCGGCATGTGGGATCTTCCCGGACCAGGGCTCAAACCCGTGTCCCCTGAATTGGCAGGCAGATTCTTAACCACTGCACTACTAGGGAAGCCCACAAGTGTTGATTTTAATCCTTTTACATCAGGGCAAGAAAGAATCAACACCCCATTGATAGCTGATAACTTCCTCCTTCCCCCAGTATCTTTAAAGCTACATAGTGTTAAACCTATATGCACACAATATTTTAGGAATAAAGAGATAATGAAATATTGTTTGCCATTGGAAGAAGCCATTCATAAAATAGTCAAAAAGCTATTGGATTCCTATTTTACCACCAGAGTGCTCTTCTAACCCTACTTAGATTTTGCTTTGTCGTGTTTTCAAACCCCAAGCGTTAACTTGTTTTGTAAGTAAGATCAGAATGACTGCACTTTCATTTCACAAAAGGAAAATCAAGGCATAAAAACATATTTTGATTATTGTAAGATCACCTTGGAAATGGGAAAGGATTTTGAGCTTCACAGAGACCCTTTTGCTTATGAAGCTATCAGTCATTAAACCAAGTTCAGAGGATTATCATAGGAGCGCTAAAATAAGAGATTAAATTCTCCCCCTTGGAAACATTACTTTCATTCGTAATATGAATACTGGGTGGTTTTACTTTCTTTAGTAATTTATATCTTATTTCTTGTCTCTTTAATATTCACTATAGGTTGGAAGTTTTTTTTTTTTTAATAGCAGGTGTATAGTGAATAATCTTGTAGAGAATCTAAGCTGTAATTTAGAAAATCAATTCTTTTTATAACTTTCTATTTTCTCTTTTAGTCATTTTGCACTTGTTTTTATATTTAAAATCCTGTTTTACAAGCCAAAACTTGGCCACAGGATCTGTGCAATTGCAATGATTCCATAATATCCCATAGCAGGGTGCACAGGGGTGAAAGCCACATGCTGGAGAACTGACCTGAGATCTGAACCCTCACTGCATCCCTCTTGGCTTTGGGGCATTACCTAACCTTTCAGATGAGAATTCTCACCTGAAAGATGGGACTAATCTACTCCCCAAGGGTCCTTCTGGGAGCTAGATAAAGTACATAAGGATTCTACACACAGGGAGCACAGGTTCCTTACCAGTGTCACTCAATGCGAGTGCTATTAGCATCCTGGATTCTGTGGGAATGCCCCACCCAGTGCAGGATGCCCCCGAAAATGCCATGAGGACCCATAACGAGGGCTTTGTGAAATGATCACACTAAGTCTATTGCTTATGCTGATTTTTTCTTCCATTCCTCTTTTTTAAAATGTATAGTTTGGCTTTGTATACTCATTCTTTGAGAATTAGCTCAAATTCACCTCCTCAAGTCCCTAACTTCCAGTAGCTGAGATGACATCATATTTAATGCTCTTGAAATCTACCACCATAAAGGCGCTTACACACCAAATGGCATTGCTTCTGTATTTGTACAGTCTGTAGACTATTAGCAGTCTGAGGGCAGGGGCTGTACTGTATTTCTCTTTCAGTGTTTCGAGCACCCCACCTAATGCCTGACGTATCTCGGGTGCTTAGGGATGTTTGTTGAACAAATGGTCCACCCCATATGAATTCTGAGCCTGGTAACCTTCATATTCTGATGGAATCTTCCTTTGGGGTATTTCACATTTTTTAGAATCTTGACATCTCAGACTACACTTCCTGTACCCAGTCAACTGGCGTCCATATTCTTCTTAAGGGCTGTAAGGATAGAACAGGCCTGTGTGTGAAGGGTCCGGATTAGGTCACCCATCTGAGGGGCAGGTACTGAGCGAGCTGGGCAGGGTGATCAGTGGGATGCTTCTGTGCAGCAGAGAGACGTGACGGGAGCTGTGCTCCGGGAAGACGGTTCTGACCAGGGCTCAGGAAGAGATGCTTAAGTTGTCCTTGAATCCCCTTCTGAACTCACTGTGGCCACATCCCTAAATGATGTTCATCATAGACATTTTCATAGGTCCACACTACCATTTTCATTTATTTTGTTCCAAGTTAGCTACTAGTTCTTATAGATGCTCTGTGTGGTTTCTCTTTTCTGCATTTCATCCTGTTATGGAATAATTAAACAAGAGAAACGACTCCATACTCCAATATAAAATAAAAAATTACAAAAAAAAAAAGGAGAAACGACTCCTGTGCTTGCTCATAAGCAGGTCCTGTGGCAGTGCTGGTGCTGTGCGTGGCACAGTAATAAAGACAGACGGAGAGTCCTCCTGCAGATCTATGTCACCTCCCTCTGCTATTTCCCAAACTTGCCATTCCAAAATTCGCCCCTCTCCACTACCTACCTTGTTGTCACATCCTGCTACCTCCCTTACCTCACAATCTCTCAGCAGATGTGTCACTTACTATTTCACAGAAGCTACAAGGCACACACTCCCATCTTACTGTGCCTCTCCTCTCCTGCAATAAAATGCATCTGTAGCCATCATTACTATCCTTGTGGAAGGTACCCCCTCCACGCAAATCAAGGATAATCCCACCTGGATCCTGGATCCATCACATCCTTCCTCCTGAAGATGACCATTCTTCTCTTACCCTGAACTACCGGGTCTTATATCCAACTGCTTACTTCTCCACTTGGATATCTAACATATTTCAAACTTAACATGCTCAAAAACAAACTTTTTCCAAGTGGCTCGGGCCTGAAAATCTTAGAGTCATTCTTGATTTCTCTTTTTCTCTCATACATATCACTCACGCTCAGTTCAATCTTCTAGCAAGTCTTAATGTTTTTCCTTCAAAATATATCCAGATCCACGGCTTCAGTCCTGGTCCAAGACATCTGATTCATGTCTTCCCTGGATTAGTGCACTAGCCTTCTCAGTAATCTCCCTGCCTCCGCTCTTGCCCACCGTACTGTATTCTCAACACCTAGAGTGGTCTTGTCAAAACCTAAGTCGGATAACGCCAACCCTCCAAACATGTCCCACCTTCGTCAGAGCAAGGACGAAACCTTTACAGTGGCCTCCAGGCCCTACATGATCCGGCAGCTGTTACCTCTCAGGACTCATTCTTCTATCACTCTTCTCCTCACTCTGCTGTAGCCCACTGGCCACCTGGCTTTTCCCTCAACACGCGAGGAATACCCCTGCTTCAGGCCTGTGACATCACCAGGGGTCTTCCTAGGATCATTTCAACATTCAAACTTATAGTATTATCATAAACCTCATTTGGTACCAGAATCATTGGAAAGAAAGAGGATTGGAGTCACAGCTTGTCAGCCAGGCAGCATCGGACTCTCTCCCTTTGGGGGAATCTTCACAACTGCCTGTGTGGTGGCCCACACCGCTGCCCAGGAGCTAGTCTCTCCCCAAGCTTCTCCACGATCATCTCAGGTGCAAGAAAAAGAGATCCACTGTAGGCAGATTCTGGATTTACTCTGGCTTCGATGCCTTATGCTCCAAAGGAGCCAATAGCTCTTGTAACTCAATAGATACACCTTGCATGTATCAAGGGACATGCCCAGTTACAAGTGTCACCACAATCACAGAAATCCCATCTATGGCTTCCTACCAGGCGCTTATCATTCTCCCAGCCCAGATGCAGTTGACCAATCAGCAGCCATTTATGCCATAAGCAATGTTGCCTAGTAACACAGTTAACATTCTACCTTTATCAGGCTCCCAGGGAAGCTCAGCTAGAAAGTTGAGAAAGCCAAATGTCAAATTCTCCTGCAGAAGGAGAGGGGTCCTGTGACTGCTTTGTTCATCGTGTCTCTTGCTCTTTCTGTTCCCTCTGTCCGGATGGCTCCTCCCGGGACATCTGCAAGGCCCGCTCCCACACTGACTTCAGTTCCCTCCTCAAAAGTCACCTCCCAGTGAGGCCACCCTATTTGAGAACCACAACTCCTAATCTCACCTGCTGTGACCTCCTACCATCCTTGTATGCTTTATTTTCTTTTTCATTGTCCTTATTACCTTCTAACATATATAATTTACCAACTGATTTTGCTTATTTTGCTTGTTTTTTCCCCCATAGAATTTAAGTTCTGCAAGGCTGGGATATTTGTCTTTTATTTCTTTCCTCCTGCACTGATAATGCTTGGCCCCTAGAACAGTGCCTGGCACACAATAGATTCTTCAACAACTATTTGTTTTATTTATGAATGAATTAATGCCCTTTCTCTCTTTCAAACTCTAGTTTTTCATTGGCATCCTTTTTTTTTTGGTGGGGGGAGGAGGGCGAGATATTTTCAGTCCACAGATAAAAAGCAGCATGGTGTTAGGGATTAAGGATAGGGACTTTGGGGCCAAACAGCTTGGATTTCAATAAGGGTTTTGCTACTCACCTTGGAAGTTTCTCTAATCTCTCTGTGCCTTAGTTTTGCATCTATAAATGGGGATAATAATAGTATATCCTAGGGTTGACATGAGGATGAAATGATTTAAAACATGTGTAAAGTGTTCAGTAGAGTGCCTGACACGTAGGAAGCACTAGATGATAACTATTATTAAAATCAACGTTAAAAAGGTCTTTATTTCTACTCTGCACCACTTCTAGCTATTTCCCTCTCTCCTGGCTCCTCTTCCTCTCAGATGATCTACTTGAAAGTTCCATAAGCCTTTAACTCCCATTCACTTTTCCAACCAGTGACACTAAGATTTCTAATGCCCTAGTTGCTGCTTTTCTCCCCTTAGCCCATGAGTTAGTTGAACCCCCTGCCATCATTGACCACACCTGAGCCCCTCTGCTCTCTTGGTTTCCCCCCGTCCTTATGGCTGCCCCTCCTCAGCCTTCTTGAGAGGAGCCTCCTTTTCATTCATTCACTCTTTACTGTTATTCCTGACATCATCTCGCCAACCACATTCTCCTGGGGTGACTCCATTCCCAGGCATGGCTTCAACTCTCACGCTGATGACACCCAAAGGGTGTCAGTCCTAATGACTGTTTCTTAGAGACGTCATGTCCTTTCTCACATCCATGACTTGGAGCTTTCCTTTCTCTTCCTGGCACTTTCTTCATCCCCAGCTCCCTTTTCCTGACTGGTTCTCAAGTTTTAATACAACCATTTCTCTTGTTCCTCTCCTTTGGACTCGCATAGAGCTTTTCAGAAGCCTCTAGCACAGTATAACCTTTTCTGTTGTTTGTTTATTTAGTTTCCCCCTAGATATGAACTGTTTATAGGTATATATGTCCTCAAAGTATGGTACCTGATACATAGGTTTGCAAAAAAATCTGGATTCAATATATGAATACACAGTATATATATAGAACAAATTATGATTCAGTTACAATTTAATTCAGAACTAAGCATTGGGTAAGATAATGTCTCATCAAAATGTCAGTCCTTCCAGAAAATCTTATCAGGGGTAAATATAAGAGGTAAAGAAAAACGTTCCATTTTAACAATATAAATGGCACTCTGGCTATACATACTATATTTTGCTATATTCTACATTTTGCTGTGGATATAAAACCAACTTTGAAAGATAAAGGACTCCCTTCGAATATCTGATGTTTGTGACATCAAATATTACTTGACTATAGTCAACTGCTCTTTGGGCTCAGTTAAATCTTACAAGTACCATATTTACCTAATTAGGAAAGTTTGGGAAATTAGGCTTCAGGCTCCCTGCCATGATTACAAACACCACACATAAGTAGAGAAGAGCAACTAATATACACATGGTTAAAAATCACACACTCTTTTTCAAGAGGTTTCAGTGGCTTAGTGTCTTGCCCTGGCTCTGTTCTGACATGAGTCCAGGCACCTACCTGCAAAGTGCATCCGAACACACCAATCATCAGCATGGCCACGGACAAGTAGTCGGTAAATACATCCCACCATGGCTTCAGAACCCGGAAGGCAGGCTGCTGCTCAGAGAACTGCCGGAACTCCGTCACCGGAATCATGTTTCTGAGAAAAGGGAGATTACTGGTGAATTAATTTATCTTTATGCACAACCTACTGCACTGTTAACAGCATTTGAAATTCTGCTTCAACTCGTCGGATTCAGTGGTCTGAATCAGTCCAGGAGCTGTCACAGCACCTCAGAGTTTTAACAAGTCACTGAGAAATCCACCAGTTGAGGAAATAAGGAGCCCCATGTAGAAAACGCAAAGTACCTTTACTAACTCTTGTCTAATCAGCAGGTGCCCTTTAGCTCCACATGGACCAGAGAGAGCATGACCAGAGCCGCCCGTTATTTCCTGGTGTCTCCCTTCCCCTAAACAGAGCACCACGATGCCAGAAAGAGTGGAGCCCATCCTTTAAAATGTTTCTGCTATTTATCTTATCATCTTGGGTTTTTGCTTCAAACTATTTTTTTAAGTGTATCCTCAGCATTGGTTGGTATTAATTATTTACTAAGCACTATTTGTAAAGCCTTTTGCTTGCTCCCTGGGGAAGGCAAACGACTTTGCCACTGGTCCTTTTCTTGTAAAAGGGACAATCTCATTGTGGGGAGGAGGTGTTGGGGAGAACTTCAATTTTTTTTTTTTTTTGCCCTCCCTCTTTTTTTGGTTCCTGTGCTTTTGACTTGATTTTTTTCTCTATTTCCTAAACTCCTTATATTTCACTGTGAACCTCAAACTTATCCTCTGAGAAATCAGTTTTCTCTGGAAACACCTAACTCTAAGAGGATAAATGAATTGCGTGCACTGAGGCTCTGGGAAAAGCGGAAAAGAGACGCATCCTTTTCTTAGCCTGCACTGTCCTTTCTTATCGCTCAGTCCCACTGCCTGTATTATGATCTAAGACTTAAAGGTAACCATCCAGCTACTGAGAGAAGGAATATTCTTTCCTTATCTCATGGCAAGGAATAAGGGTGGCCAGTGAGGGCCCAAAAGACAGTTTCTCTCCCTTTTGCCATCTCTGGATCCAATAATCTTGCTTTTTACACCTGCCCTTGTTATTCAGTCTGATTAAAGGCAGGGAAAGGCTACATTTGGTGCTCTTTCTCCCAAGCCTTTTTGTTTCCTGGATCTTTTCTTCCCTAATAGTGAATTAAAGGCTGTACAATAAACAGCCTAGAGAAAACCAGAGCCTCTTCTTTGAGTTCACTGCTGTTTATCTTTGGAAACTATTATAATGTGTTCCAATCCATCTCACTGCTTTATCTGACTTTTTCTTAAGCAGTAACTTGTCTTCCTTAACACAACGTTGAAAATTCAACCGCTTGGTGCTGCTTTTACCTATGACCTACCTACTTGACATCTGTGCAGCATTTGATATGATTGCCTCACTTTACTGAAACACAACTTTCCTTTTCTTTTTTTAAATATTTATTTATTTTTGGCTGCGCCAGGTCTTAGTTGCGGCACTCGGGCTCTTCGTTGTTGTGGCATGAGGACTTCTTAGTTGTGGCACGCAAACTCTTAGTTGCAGCATGCACGCGGGATCTAGTTCCCCAACCAGGGATGGAACCAGGGTCCCCTGCATTGGGAGTGCGGAGTCCTACCCACTGGACCACCGTGAGAAGTCCCCAAACACAACTTTCTTAACTCCACTTTGTTACCACCACTGGGCTGCAAGTTTCTTGAAGGGGGAAAACCTACATGTTATGCATATGTGTGTTCTCAAAACATATGTTGCAGGCAAGTCACCCAAGCTAAATAAAAAACTTCACTTATTCCTAGTGTTATTAGCATTTCAGACTAGTCCAAAGTTTGATTTTCCTGACCTTTCATGACCTTTTTCTTCTCAATGGATCATTATAATCTCATGGCCCCAAATGTTTTCTCATCACAGATGTCCAGTGGCGGTCACAGACAGGCACGAACTCATCTTAACTTCCACATTCTGCCTAGAAGCGACTGTCTTGTTCTATTTTGATCCTACCACTTACCACAGTCTCTGGAAAACAAGAGGCCCTGAACAACTGTCTGTTACATGGATGGGTGAATTCAGATGCTTGTTCATGGAGCAATGCTCACCCAATCAGATTGGGGGGGACCCTAGCCAGCTACAGTGACAGCACTAACAAGTATGGTACCTGTGCTGTCGTCTACATCCTTTGATAGATTTAGTTATTGTCTCCTTCATGATAAGTTCCTGTACATCTTGGAGGGAATTGGGCTTGTTCTTTGAAGCAAGGAACAATTTCAGGAATAAAATATACCAATGTGTATTTCATTGAGAGCTGTGTTCTCAAACTTTTGGACCTCAGGATACCTTCATGTTCTAAAATGCAGTGAGGAGGACCTCAAAGAGCACTATGTAGGTGGGTGATACCTACCAATACCGGCCACATGAGAAATTAAAACCAAGAAATTTCAAAAATATATATTAACTCACTTAAAAATAACAAACACATTACAAGTTACCATAAATTGTTATATAAAAAATAACTATATTCTCTAACACAAAAACAATTAATGAGAATAATGGCATTGTTTTACATTTTTCTAAATCTCTTTTAACAGCTGGTTTAATAGAATATAGCTGGATTCTCATATCTGCTTCTTCAATCTGCTGAGATATGTTGTTTTGATTGAAATTTATGAATCAAATATATATGCAGTTAGAAAAGGGAGGAGTATCTTAACAGACTTTTTATATAATTGGGGATATTAACTTTTGATAATATATCAGACTAACTTGGTTAGTTGCAATATGGAATCTGAAAACTATATCAATGAACTTTTCAAACGCCTTGATGTTAAAACTCATTCGTCAGGGAGGACCTTCAAGATGGTGGAGAAGTAAGACATGGAGATAACCTTCCTCCCCACAATACATCAAAAATACATCTGCATGTGGAACCACTCCTACAGAACACCTACTGAACGCTGGCAGAAGACCTCAGACCTCCCAAAAGGCAAGAAACTCCCCACGTACCTGGGTAGGGCAAAAGAAAAAACAGAGACAAAAGAATAGGGATGGGACCTGCACCAGTGGGAGGGAGCTGTGAAGGAGGAAAGGTTTCCACACACTAGGAAACCCCTTCACGGGTGGAGACTCCAGGTGTCGGAGGGGGGAAGCTTTGGAGCCATGGAGGAGAGCACAGCCACAGGGGTGCGGAGGGCAAAGAGGAGAGATTCCTGCACAGAGGATCCATGCCGACCAGCACTCACCAGCCCGAGAGGCTTGTCTGCTCACCTGCCAGGGTGGGCGGGGCTGGGAGCTGAGGCTGCGGCTTCGGAGGTCGGACCCCAGGGAGAGGACTGGGGTTGGCGGCGTAAACACAGCGTGAAGGGGTTAGCGCACCACAGCTAGCCGGGAGGGAGTCTGGGAAAAAGTCTGGACCTGCCTAAGAGGCAAGAGACCATTGTTTTGGGGTGCACGAGGAGAGGGGATTCAGAGCACTGCCTAAACAAGCTCCAGAGACGGGCGCAATCCATGGCTATCAGCGTAGACCCCAGAGACGGGCATGAGACGCTAAGTCTGCTGCTGCGCCACCAAGAAGCCTCTGTGTGAGCACAGGTCACTATCCACACCTCCCCTCCGGGAGCCTGTGCAGCCCGCCACTGTCAGGGTCCCGTGATCCAGGGACAACTTCCCCGGGAGAACACACGGCACGCCTCAGGCTGGTGCAACGTCACACTGGCCTCTGCCACTGCAGGCTTGCCCCGCATTCTGTACCCATCCCTCCCCCCGGCCTGAGTGAGCCAGAGCCCCCAAAGCAGCTGCTGCTTTAACCCCATCCTCACTGGGCGGGAACAGATGCCCTCAGGCGACCTACATGCAGAGGCGGGTCCAAATCCAAAGCTGAACCCCAGGAGCTGTGCGAACAAAAAAGAGAAAGGGAAATCTCTCCCAGCAGCCTCAGGAGCAGCAGATTAAATCCCCACAATCAACTGATGTACCCTGCATCTGTGGAATACCTGAATAGACAACGAGTCATCTCAAAATTGAAGCGGTGGACTTTGGGAGCAACTGTAGACTTGGGGTTTGCTGTCTGAGACTGATTTGTTTCTAATTTTTATGTTTATCCTAGTATAGTTTTTAGCACTTGTTATCACTGGTGGATTTGTTTATTGGTTTGGTTGCTCTCTTCTTTTTTTTTATTATTTATTTTTTATTTTAATAATTTAAAAAATCTATTATTATTCTCTTTTTCATTCTTTTTTTCTCCCTTTTCTTCTGAGCTGTGTGGCTGACAGGGTCTTGGTGCTCTGGCCTGGTGTCGGGCCTGAGCCTCTGAGGTGGGAGAGCTGAGTTAAGGACATTGGACCGCCAGTGACCTCCAGGCCTCACATAATATAAATCGGCGAGAGCTCTCCTAGAGATCTCCATCTCAACATTAAGACCCAGCTCCATCCAACTGCCAGCAAGCTCCGTGTTGGATGCCCCATGCCAATCAACTAGCAAGACAGGAGCACAACCCCACCCATTAGCAAAGAGGCTGCCTAAAATCATACTAAGTTCACAGACACCCCAAAACACACCACTGGATGCGGCCCTGCCCAACAGAAAGACAAGATCTAGCCCCACCCACCAGAACAGAGGCAACAGTCCCCTCTACAGGAAGCCTACAAAACCCATTGAACCAACCTCACTCACTGGGGGCAGACACCAAAAACAATGGAAACTACGAACCTGCAGCCTGCAAAAAGGAGACCCCAAACACAGTAAGTTAAACAAAATGAGAAAACAGAGAAATATGCAGCAGATGAAGGAGCAAGGTAAAAACCCACCAGAGCAAACAAATGATGAGGAAATAGGCAGTCTACCTGAAAAAGAATTCAGAATAATGATAGTAAAGATGATCCAAAATCTTGGAAATAGAATGGAGAAAATACAAAAAATGTTTAACAAGGACCTAGAAGAACTAAAGAGCAAACAAACAATGATGAACAACACAATAAATGAAATTAAAAATTCTCTAGAATGAATCAATAGCAGAATAACTGAGGCAGAAGAACAGATACGTGACCTGGAAGATAAAACAGTGGAAATACCTACCCTAGAGCAGAATAAAGAAAAAAGAATGAAAAGAATTGAGGACAGTCTCAGAATTCTGGGACAACATTAAATACACCAACATTCGAATTATAGGGGTCCCAGAAGAAGAAGAGAAAAAGAAAGGGTCCGAGAAAATATTTGAAGAGATTATAGTTGAAAACTCCCCTAATATGGGGAAGGAAATAGTCAAACAAGTCCAGGAAGTGCAGACAGTCCCATACAGGAGAAACATGAGGAGAAACATACACATATTAATCAAACTATCACAAATTAAATACAAAGAAAAAACATTAAAAGCAGCAAGGGAAAAGCAACAAATAACATACAAGGGAATCACCATAAGGTTAACAGCTGATCTTTCAGCAGAAAGTCTGCAAGCTAGAAGGGAGTGGCAGGACACATTTAAAGTGATGAAAGGGAAAAACCTACAACCAAGATTACTCTACCCAGCAAGGATCTCATTCAGATTCGATGGAGAAATTAAAACCTTTACAGACAAGCAAAAGGTAAGAGAATTCAGCACCACCAAACCAGCTTTACAACAAATGCTAAAGGAACTTCTCTAAGCGGAAACACAAGAGAAGGAAAAGACATACAAAAACAAACCCAAAACAATTAAGAAAATGGTAATAGGAACATACATACTGATAATTACTTAAATGTAAATGGATTAAATGCTGCAACCAAACGACACAGACTGGCTGAATGGATACAAAAACAAGACCAGTATATATGCTGTCTACAAGAGACCCACTTCAGACCTAGGGACACATACAGAAAGTGACAGGATGGAAAAAAATATTCCATGCAAATGGAAATCAGAAGAAAGCTGGAGTAGCAATTCTTATATCAGAAAAAATGACTTTAAAATAAAGACTAATACAGGAGACAAAGAAGGACACTACATAATGATCAAGGGATCAATCCAAGAAGAAGATATAACAATGGTAAATATTTATGCACCAAACATAGGAGCACCTCAATACATAAGGCAAATGCTAACAGCCATAAAAGGGGAAACTGACAGTAACACAATCATAATAGGGGACTTTAACACCCTACTTTCACCAATGGACAGATCATCCAAAATGAAAATAAATAAGGAAACACAAATTTTAAATGATACATTAAACAAGATGGACTTAATTGATATTTATAGAACATTCCATCCAAAAACAGCAGAATACACTTTCTTCTCAACTGCTCATGGAACATTCTCCAGGATAGATCATATCTTGAGTCACAAATCAAGCCTTGGTAAATTTAAGAAGATTGAACTCATATCAAGTATCTTTTCTGACCACACGCTGTGAGACTAGATATCAATTACAGGAAAAAACTGTAAAATATACAAACACATGGACGCTAAACAATATGCTACTAAATAACCAACAGATCACTGAAGAAACTGAAGAGGAAATCAAAAAATACCTAGAAACAAATGACAATGAAAACACGACGACCCAAAACCTATGCGATGCAGCAAAAGCAGTTTTAAGAGGGAACTTTAGAGCAATACAATCCTACCTCAAGAAACAAGAAACATCACAAATAAACACCTAAAGCAATCAGAGAAAGAAGAACAGAAAAAACCCAAAGTTAGCAGAAGGAAAGAAATCATAAAGATCACATCAGAAATAAATGAAAAAGAAATGAAGAAAACAATAGCAAAGATCAATAAAACTAAAAGCTGGTTCTTTGAGAAGATAAACAAAATTGATAAACCATTAGCCAGACTTACCAAGATAAAAAAGGGAGAAGACTCAAATCAACAGAATTAGAAATGAAAAAGGAGAAGTAAAAACTGACACTGCAGAAATACAAAGGATCATGAGAGATTACTACAAGCAACTCTATGCCAATAAAATGGACAATCTGGAAGAAATGGACAAATTCTTAGAAAAGCACAACCTTCCAAGACTGAACCAGGAAATTGTAGAAAAGATAAACAGACCAATCACAAGCACTGAAGTTGAAACTGTGATTAAAAATCTTCCAACAAACAAAAGCCCAGGACCAGATGGATTCACAGGCGAATTGTATGAAACATTTAGAGAGGAGCTAACACCTATCCTTCTCAAACTCTTCCAAAATATAGCAGAGGGAGGAACATTCCCAAACTCATTCTATGAGGTCACCATCACCCTGATCCCAAAACCAGACTAAGATGTCACAAAAAAAGAAAACTACACGCCAATATCACTGATGAACATAGATGCAAAAATCCTCAACAAAATACTAGCAAACAGAATCCAACAGCACATTAAAAGGATCCTACACCATGATCAAGTGGGGTTTATCCCAGGAATGCAAGGATTCTTCAATATATGCAAATCAATCAATGTGATACACCATATTAACAAATCGAAGGATAGAAAACATATGATAATCTGAATAGGTGCAGAAAAAGCTTTCGACAAACTTCAACACCCATTTATGATAAAAACTCTCCAGAAAGTAGGCATAGAGGGAACTTACCTCAACATAATAAAGGCCATATATGAGAAACCCACAGCCAACATCATTCTCAATGGGGAAAAACTGAAACCATTTCCTCCAAGATCAAGGACAAGACAAGGATGCCCACTCTCACTGCTATTATTCAACATATTTCCGGAAGTTTTAGCCACAGCAATCAGAGAAGAAAAGGAAATAAAAGGAATCCAAATCGGAAAAGAAGAAGTAAAACTGTCATTGTTTGCAGATGACATGATACTATACATAGAGAATCCTAAAGATGCTACCAGAAAACTACTAGAGCTAATCAATGTATTTGGTAAAGTAGTAGCATACTAAATTAATGCACAGAAATCTCTTGCATTCCTACACTAATGATGAAACATCTGAAAGAGAAATTAAGGAAACACTCCCATTTACCATTGCAACAAAAAGAATAAAATACCTAGGAATAAACCTACCTAAGGAGACAAACTACCTGTATACAGAAAACTATAAGACTATGATGAAAGAAATTAAAGATGACACAAACAGATGGAGAGATATACTATGTTCTTGGGTTAGAAGAATGAATATTGTGAAAATGACTATACTATGCAAAACAATCTACAGATTCAATGCAATCTCTATCAAATTACCAATGGCATTTTTCACAGAACTAGAACAAAAAATTTCACAATTTGTATGGAAACACAAAAGACCCCGAATAGCCAAAGCAATCTTGAGAAAGAAAAACGGAGCTGGAGGAAACAGGCTCCCAGACTTCAGACTATACTACAAAGCTACAGTAATCAAGAGAGTATGGTACTGGCACAAAAACAGAAATATAGTTCAATGGAACAGGATAGAAAGCCCAGAGATAAACCCACACACATATGGTCACCGTATCTTTGATAAAGGATGCTAGAATATACAATGGAGAAAAGAGAGCCTCTTCAATAAGTGGTGCTGGGAAAACTGGACAGCTACATGTAAAAGAATGAAATTAGAACACTCCCTAACACAGTATACAAAAATAAACTCAAAATGGATAAAGACCTAAATGTAAGGCCAGACACTATAAAACTTTTAGAGGAAAACATAGGCAGAACACTTTATTACATAAATCACAGCAAGATCCTTTTTACCCACCTCCTAGAGTAATGGAAATAACAACAAAAATAAACAAATGGTACATAATGAAACTTAAAAGCTTTTGCACAGCAAAGGAAACCATAAACAAGATGGAAAGACAACCCTTAGAATGGGAGAGAATATTTGCAAATGAAGCAACTGACAAAGGATTAATCTCCAAAATATACAAGCAGCTCATGCAGCTCAATATCAAAAAAACAAACAACCCAATCCAAAAATGGGCAGAAGACCTAAATAGACATTTCTCCAAAGAAGATATACAGATTGCCAACAGACACATGAAAGGATGCTCAACATCACTAATCATTAGAGAAATGCAAATCAAAACTACAATGAGGTATCACCTCACACCTGTCAGTATGGCCATTATCAAAAAAATCTACAAACAATAAATGCTGGAGAGGGTGTGGAGAAAAGGGAACCCTCTTGCACTGTTGGTGGGAATGTAAATTGATACAGCCACTATGGAGAACAGTATGGAGGTTCCTTAAAAAACTAAAAATAGAACTACCATACGACCCAGCAATCCCACTACTGGGCATATACCCTGAGAAAACCATAATTCAAAAGGAGTCATGTACCAAAATGTTCATTGCAGCTCTATTTACAATAGCCAGGATATGGAAGCAACCTAAGTGTCCATCGACAGATGAATGGATAAAGAAGATATGGCACATATATACAATGGAATATTACTTAGCCATAAAAAGACACGAAATTGAACTATTTGTAGTGAGGTGGATGGACCTAGAGTCTGTCATACAGAGTGAAGTAAGTCAGAAAGAGAAAAACAAATACCATATGCTAACACATATACATGGAATCTAAGAAAAAAATGGTTCTCATGAACCTAGGGTCAGGGCAGGAATAAAGACAGAGATGTAGAGAATGGACTTGAGGACACGGGGAGGGGGAAGGGTAAGCTGGGACGAAGTGAGAGAGTAGCATTGATATATATACACTACCAAATGTAAAATAGCTAGCTAGTGGGAAGCAGCTGCATAGCACAGGGAGGTCAGCTCGGTGCTCTGTGACCACCTAGAGGGGTGGGATAGGGAGGGTGGGAGGGAGACGCAAGAGGGAGGGGATATGGGGCTATATGTATACATATGGCTGATTCACTTTGTTATACAGCAGAAACTAACACACCATTGTAAAGCAATTATGCTCCAATAAAGATGTTAAAAAAAAAACAACTCATTCGTCTATCTTGCACTTTGAATGGATCTTTTATCTGTGCATGATTTGGTAACGACATGCGTTGGTCATCTGGAAAATACTGGATCACTTAGTTATGGAGATCTTCCATAATGTTGACAAATCATACCTAAAAATCACATTCATTAATATCACTACTGCTTTCATCAGAAAATTTTTTAAGTAATTGGAGGCTATCCAACTTGTGGTGGACACAAATTTTCCAAAATTCTATTCATCACTTGAAAGTTTGAATTTTATTTGTGGCAGCAAATATTATCAGTTGTTTTCCTTGAGATGTCAAGTTCGCTTCAGTCATTTTGTGAAAGTATCTTCCACATACTCAAGTCTGAATAATCAGTTGTTTTATTCAATTAAAAATGGTACATTATGATAATGTGGCTAATTCAACTTTCAACTCAAATAAGGATTTCCCTTGAGACACCTACTGTACTTTGAATTCAGCAGAAGTGCTTTATGTATTCTTCCCTTTCATCACACTGTATATTATTACAATATGTAGTCAAAGGTCGAGAGCTATTAAAATAATAATTTTTACTGATTCAATGAGGACATTAGATGAAACTGGCTTTTTTCTTCCTTTAAATTGTAAATGTGTGCCAATGAAGAATGCTCCACAATGGAGTTTGGTGCCTCTATCTTGATTCATGCTAAGATGACTTACCCACCGTTGCTTTTGTACCATCAGTGAAAAAGGCAAAAAATATCTTAGCATTAAAAATTAGTTTGGATCTTGTGGACCCCCTAAAAATGTTTAGGTGACTGGTGTGCCATGAGTCACACTTTGAGAACCACTGAGGTAGAGGCTCACTGTTCCTTCCTTTATCTATGGCTCACCTTGAAAAAGCAAAGGCCTCGGCACTCAATAGTGAGATTGTCCGAGTCCTTGGCTGAGTTGTTTCATTGGCATCATTCTCTTAATATGTAAAATAAAGACAAACTGAGGAATCTAAGAAACTTAAGTATTATCTACTGCTTCCTAATAGTGGTACAGCCTAGTTAAGATGGACTTAAGATGGACTGTCAGAGAAACAAACAGTCAAGATGAAACAGACTTTTAGCGTCATAACTCTACTCAATGTACTTAACCTCTTTTGGGTAAGTGTGTGTATGTGCACATGTATGTACATGCCCTTATATGTATGTACATATATAATACATATAAATGTATGTAGACATATGTATAATGTACACACAGATGTATAATCCTCATACACATAGACTTTATTGTTTTAACATATCACAAGGCTCAAAGCCAATACCCAGCACAGATTTAATCCTTGGAATTATTTTTGATGTAAGAAAAAGGGAGGACGTAAAGGAGAAGCTGACTTAAAAACTCCAAAACTAAACAAAGGGTAGATGAACCTTCTGCTTGCTTAATTGAAAAAAAATTTTGTATTCTTTCACAAATTTCAGCACCTCTTAAAGTTGTGTATTACAGTGATGAAACAATTTCTCTTTCACTATCATTGTAGTTTCCACACGATTTGTGACCATTTCAAGCTGAAGAAGCCACTTCTGAATAAACTGCTGAGTTCACATAGTTTTTTGCCCTAAAGATCAATCAGGATAATTATACTTATATTTAAAAACTTTTTCTATTTTAGAAGTATAAATGGTTATCTTTATATTTCTTCCAGCTCCAATTTCCAACCATTATGTAAGATTTTAGCTTACCTAATAATGTCTTTGGAAACATGGCATTTCACATTCAATCAAGAGATTCTGGTATCCTATACCAAGGGGGGGGTAGGATGAATTGGTAGATTGGGATTGACATATATACACTATTGATATTCTGTATAAAATTGAAAACCAATGAGAACTTACTGTATAGCACAGGGAACTCTACTCAATGCTCTGTGGTGACCTAAATGGGAAGGAAATCAAAAAAGAGGGGATATATGTATATGTATAGCTGATTCACTTTGCTGTACAGTAGAAACTAACACAACATTGTAAAGCAACTATACTCCAATAAAAATTTTCTTTAAAAAATTTAAAAAAGAGATTCTGGTATCCTAATTAAAAATATATAAACTTTTATATTATGTTATATATTTGCCTCTGTATCCTTTTGCAGAAATCTATTTGCATTACTTTTATTAAAAATACTTATTACCAAAAGTCATTTTAATGGCTTCATTGTCTATAAAATTTTACATCTCAAAAATATCACATCATATAATCCTTTGGTAAAGAATATTGGTAAAGTTAGTTGCAAACTCAGAGTTTCTTATTTCTTTCATTTATCTGGTTCTTCCTGAAACAATCTGTCTTCCTCCCTCTCAGGAGAAGTTTAATATCTTCTCCAAAATTAATTACAGAACAAATTCTACTCTATTTGTTAACCCATGACTTTAAGAATATCAAACATATTCTACTTTGATTCAAATCTGATTGCTAACACTGTTTTCCAACGGCTATCAGGTGGGTATATATGGTTAACAGTGCTTTGTTCCACATTTTTCTGGCAGTTGGAGAATGGCATCACCTTTAGACGGTACAATCATATACCACTCAAGGAAACAAGGGCCAATTCCAAGTGATAAGAGTAATCATATCAGTAACATAGTGAGTGTCCCCTTACAAAAATGAATTTTAAAAATTCAGTAATTCCTGAGCATCAAGTGTGAATTCTACAGGAAAGAAACCCACATATATTATTCATCTATGTGGCTAAATCTAATGGTCAATTCTCAGCCCTCACCTTACCTGCTCTATCTTCAGCATTTGGCATAAAATGACCATTCTCTACTTGGCTTTCAGGATGTCACAGCCTTTAGGTTTTCCTCCTGTTTTCCATGCTGTTCCTTCTTTAACTACTTGTCTGTTGCCTCATCTTCCCCCTGACCTCTGACTTTGGTGTGCTAAATGCTTAGTCTTCGATGCAGTTCTCCTCCCTAACTCACTCCCCTGTGAGCATAGTGCTTTAAATGGCAGACCCAACTGCCTACTCGGTATCTCCATCTGGACATCCAGCAGACACATGAAACTCACTATGTGCCACACTAACTCCAGTTCCATTCCCTTATCTCCATCTCTCCCATCCCGGGCAAAGCCCTGTTGCTCTTGCAACTTTTCCCCCTTGATGGCAACTCCATCTTTCCAGTTGCTCAGACCAACATTTTTGGAGTTATCTGTGAGTCTTCTTTGTCTCTTACATCCCACATCCCATCTGTCAAAAAATACTTATATTCCTTATTGTCTGTCTCCCCTAAAAGAATGAAAGTTTCTTGAGGACAGGAACTTTCTTTTCAATTCTATTTTGTATTTTGACGTGTCCCTGTACCTAGAAGATAATGCTTGGCATATAGTAGGCACTCAATATTTGCTGAATAAATCACTGAATAACTAGTAATTTTAATAAAGATAGGGGTGCAATTGCCTTTCGTTTTGGAAATAATGATTATAAAAGCAAAGCGTCTGAGTAATGTCATGGGAGGAAGATCCCACAGTGCAGGGCCAGGACATCGGCACAGCTAAGGCCAGTGCAGAAAAGCAGTGCAAAAGAGGAAGGGCACAGAGATACCATGATTTATTTATGGGTTCTTCTCAGTGGTACCAATCAAAATAAAGTCATCAGAACATGCTCAAAACATCAATTATAAAACAAATTACTTTTCCTCTAGCAGTGCAAAGATGGAAATAAAAAACAGGACAAAAGCCAAAGTTTCTAATTTTATAAAAATATCTTTCTTTCTTAGGAGAGTGTGACTCTAGATTGTGTTTTACTCTGTAGTTGTGGTATATGCGACAAAATTTTTTTTAGAAAAATCCACTAAAGAAGACCATAATTATATGGTTCTATAGACATATACTTAATTTAAAGAAACTCATAAATGGGTTATAACAGTTAAGAACCTGAAAGGCACTTTCAGAAGTCATCCACTCCATAACTCTCATTTTATGAGTGAACAACCTGAGCCAAGAGAGATTAGGTGACTTGCCCAAGGAACACAGCTAGTGGTGAGCCTTAACTTCTAATCAAATCTTACCTCTTACTCTACAGCTTAGTTAATACTACATCATGCTGATCTGAATGTACAGAATCTAAAATATACTAGGAAACAAATGGTTTAAATAGAATTTCTCTTTTCATGTCCCTCTTTGAAAATAAAATGAAAAATAATTATTAATACATTTAAATGATTCTTAAGCTATAGTGCTCTTATAGTCCCATAAATGAGAACTTTAGACTCAGAAGGAATCATGAGGCAAGTTGAACTTGCAACCCAATGGATACTTCTGTACTATCATCTCCTTGGATATTTCCACTATGCCATGTGTTACATTAATGGCCCAATCACATTATCTGAAAAGTATTCAAAATAAGCTTAACCTGTTTTTCTAAGAGAGGTGGGGAACAAAAATTATGCCTACCTGGCAATTTTAGTTCTCTTTTAATCAATTAAGATATAATACCTCTTTCTCATTATACCCTTCCCATATTTAAAGAAAACCCCTTTAGTCACCGTGCTTCAGGCCACACATCTCAAGGCTGTTGCTTTACATACTAGTTTCCACAGTTATCTTTAGCATAGTCATAAGCTTTTTTTTAAAAATTTAATTTAATTTTTTTATATGGGAGGTTCTTATTAGTTATCTATTTTATACATATTAGTGTATATATGTCAATCCCAATCTCCCAATTCATCCCACCACCACCAAAAATTTGTTATGTACTATTATCAGTAGCTGATTTTTCTCTCTCACAAGCATAATTCATTTACTCATGCACTTGCTATAAATAATTATAGCATTATAATAAATATTTATTAAAATGTATATTAAAATGTACATTAAAAATATAAATTTTAAGATATGTCAGGCACCGTGCTAGGTGCTGGTGGAATGGAAGTGAACAAAATAGACAAAGTGCCTGCCTCACCCCTGTGTACTCTACTAGGAGAATGTGTATGAAAGAAATTCCTATAAAAGCATGAATTGTAACTGCTCTTCTTTGTACATGTGATTGATTATTGTTTCTGGTGCCAATGGTGCATTTAAAGAGGTTGTTGTTTTCATTTCATTGAGGACAAGGTTTGTATCTTGTTTAACTTTGTATCTTCTAGAAAATAGCACAATGCCTTAGAATAGACCCTCAATACATGTTTGTTAAATTCAAAGAGGCCTAAACATATACACACAGTCACACACAGATACACACACCCAATTGAGCATTTTGTAGTAAAGACCAAATTCTTCTATTATGTTATTATCCTCTGTTATAGTTTGATACTACAATAAATAAGAGAGTAACTATTACCACACAGCTTCACACTGTAAATAGTGATTATTCAAAGGACATCCACTACTGAAGAGACTGTTTGAGAAGAGGACAAGAGTCAGGAATAATTTATAATTTCAAAGTTAAGGGTCACTGAAATTTTAATGTACAATGTCTGTCACCAGTTATAAAGAGGGTGTGTCATTTGATGATGACTTCTTAGGCACCAACCTGTACCCAATGGCCACATTTTGTGACTCCCTTATCAAAACATTACCCTATTAAGAAACAGGTGGCAGAAAACAGATCCAAACAAAGAAGTCTTATTTATAATATAGTGGTTTGGAATACTGCATTTATAAATCTTAGTGAGATCTTGATTTCTTTGGAATTTTTGTCAAAGAGCTTCAGCTACATGTGTATGACACTAATAATTATGTAATGCTTATTCTATATACTTTAAGTAAATTTCAACTCAGAAATCTTTTTGAAAATGAGGCTAAATTGTGATCTAATAGTTTTTTAAACCCTGACCATAAAAGATTATCATAAAATATTACTCATTCCCTCAGCTCTCTGCACCCCACTGGTCTTCTTGGTCACCTCTTCATTCCACACTGTTTCCACCTCCTTTAAACCAGGAACAATCTTCCAGGAATTAGTGTATACTCAAACCCCCTCCCTGCCCCGACCCCATAGGATTCTAAACCCTTGAAAAGACTGTGTGTTTCCCCTTATGTGATTTAGACGAGGTTTCGGTTCTTACCAGTCTTCACATCCAAAAACTAAGTCTAGATTTCAATTTAGTAAATCTGTAATGATTGTTTTGAAGATGATTTATTTCTTCCTTTAATGGACAAAAAAAGACTGAGGCTTATCTTCAGTCCAGTTTTCCCCTTTGAACAAAGAAAGCACAATAGTTCTAAGCAGCTGACACACCATGAATATACAGTGCAGGCCAGAAGATTTAAACAAGTGCAGGAAGCCATGTACCTGGAAGGCAACTTTCTTTCTGAGGAAGGGACAGGGAGGAGAGGTAGGTGGAGAAGACGGGAATATTCCTGCTCTCTAGAACATTCCTGCTCTCTAGAACATTAAAACTAAAAAGTTTTTTGTTTATTTTTCACAAAATAGAGTAGTCTGAAAAGGCAGAGATCACCTTTTCTTTCATATTGCTTGCTATGGGGCCTAAAATGCTCAATAGTTTGTTGACTCGAATTCCTAATGATTCTATGGGGGGAATGTTGCCTTTTCTGTTCCAACAGAAAGTTTGGTGTGTTTTACAAACACCTTTTCACACACATAAGTAGTCTGGTATGTATGAAAACAGAGCACCAACCAAAAGAGTGACAGGGAAGTTAAAGCAACTTGTTATCAAAACTTTGCTACTAAGCTTTCTTTTTTAATGGGGTAAAATTTCAAATTTCCAGCCATGTTAAATACAGTAGGAAACAAAAGTAAGCCTCCTCAGGAAACAAGAGATTGGCGGTTAAAGTGAGAGATTGAAAGACTAATGGACTTATAGTATGACCATTTTTATCGTCCTTTTTTATTAAACTCATCTTTATAAGAATCTGCCATTCACAATTTCCCTTTTCAGATCAGGGATCATGGTAGCGTTGTTAATAGCAGAAAAATATTAAATGCTGAATAAATCTCTTTGGGGCTTTTCAAGAAGGTTGTTCTCAAGAAGTTAGCTCTTGGTCTGTCTTTTCTGTTGGCTAAAATCCATGATGGAAGGAAGAAGTTCAGATCCTCCAGTCTCCAAGAAAAAAAAAACTACAGGAGAAAATCAACAATGACCAGAATTTTACTGTCAGAATATTAAAAGTGACATGAATGCACCTGAAAATTGGAATATTAGGTTTTTGTCCATACAACCAATAAATATTTAACGCAAGGCTTTGTGCCTAAAAGAAAAATATTTGTTGGGTTTGGCTCTAAAGTTAACATATTGATTTCATGGCCCATCCTTTCCAACTTAGACATTATATGAGTTCCCTCTTCCAACTCTTATTTTCTCACAGCAAAGCTAAATAAAATCTAACATGATGATATTCAGTTCTCCTAGAGTCTCACATCCTAGAGGCTGACAAAGGGCATAAGAAGCTTCTCTATATGAAGGCTCTAGGAGAATATGGTCAAAGGCCACTTGCCTCTCACACCTAGACTGTGCCAAAAATCTAAATGAAAAATTCCTTGGAAAATATAAATCAATTCATTAAAATACATCTGTTTCTGAAGATGATATATTCTTTTCCAAAAACAACAAAACACATAATAAAACCCTATTTCCCGCCCTCCAGAAAAAGGAAAGAAACTAGGTATATATACATGATTGCATGTATATATGTATGCAATATACATGATTGCAAAGGCTGAGTGATCTCTGGGGCTCTCAAAAAGTCACTACAATGGAGATACAAGCAATAGTAGCAGATCCTTGTGGTGCTAACCCTACAATAGGAATGTTCTTTCAATCTCTTCTCACTTTTCAGACTCCTGTGTATCCTGCAGAGCTTGGCTCTAGTACCACTTACTCAGAGAAGCTGTCCTTGATCTCCCTGACTAGGGCAAATCCAACCCTGCAGGCCCTCACAGCACTGTGGATCTCTCTTGGTGGTCCCTGTCAGAGACACCATTTTCCATTCATTTGTGTGCTTCTGGATGAATGTTGGTCTCCATTGTCTTCCCAACACCTAACAGTCTTAGCACGTAACAGGTGCTCAATATATATTAATCGAACAAATTAATAATTCATTAAAAACAAAGTTCCAAGAACAGTTCCAAAAACAGTTCCAAGTGTGAGATCTCAGACTTATTAATTTGAATACTTTGTCAGCAGAAAGAAAATAGAGGGAAAAATTTAGAGCCCATCAGCTAACTTGTAATAAGATCCAAAACAGTACCATCTTTATAGACAAACTGTATAGCAATATTTTGAAATTGTTTACTTGCAGTTGCTATTATTAGTAAGAAAGATGGCTTGGGGCCAGATGAGGTCTTCCTGAGAAAACTATTTCAAAGATATTGAGCTCTGCCAAATGTATTTTTAAATGGTTCAAAGACCTAGAAAACAACATACTGAAGCCCAGTAATATATCAACTTGCATGGTGACATCTAGTTATCTAAAGCAGTTTTATTCAACAAACTCATCAGTAGGATGAAAAGGCAGATTGAGGATGCTTGAAAGGAATAAAACTGATTCAAGAGTTGTTAAACTGCGAGGTTTTAATTATTAATCACAAATACTGAAAAACTATGCAGAAAGGTCATAGACATTTAAAAACAGATTTAGAAGGAAAAAGTGACGAAGAAACAAGTAAAATTTTTTTTTAAAAGTCAAACATTTCAAAGCTGAGAGATCTTCGGAAATTCTGAAGTAAAGTGGGATTTAGGAATGAGTGAATAATCTTTTGGGTGGCTTAGGGCCAAGGGAAAAGACAAGGTTTATGGAAAAACTGTGGGGATTTATTTGTTTTTACTTATCCTGTAATGTTTAATCCTATTTCAGATGACCCATGTCAAAAACTTAGCAGACCAATGTTTTAGGGCCCTAAAAAATGGTTATACAGACATAAGTTAAAATTGTTTCTGGAAAAACAAAATAAATGTCTACTCAACAAAGGAACAGAAATTGGTGAGAGATAAGTTCGTTCATTTCTACTCAATGTTCTTAGATATGAAAAGTGTTGGTATTCTTGTGGGAAAGAAGTGGGACCTAGGGAAATGAGGTGTAGAAGGCCACAGGATTTTGATTCATCCTTGGTCTTTCCTTTCTGGAGGCTGAGAGAGGGATATATTATCATTAGAGATAGCTACTCTAGAGGCACAAAGTTTTTCAAGGATAGATTCGGTACCTTTGAAAAGCTCTATATTCCTAGCACCTACCACGGTGCCTGGCAGCTTTATTCATTCTTTCTAGAGGTACTAGAGTAGCTTTTATCTGCAAGGTATTGAGCTCACTAATGTGGATATACCATTGATTAAGACAGATATTACTCCTGTCCTTATGAACCTTATATCATGATGAAAAGACATAGTAAATAATGACACACAACCATTTAATCACAATTGTGACAGGCATGATGAAGTGGAAGTTTTGGGTACTCTGGTAGTATACTGTAAGTCCCCTACATACGAACCTTCAGGTTGCGAACTTTCAAAGATACAAACATGTTCGCGTGTCCAATCAAGTAAGTTAGTTCACGTGTCTGGCGTACACTGTCACGTGCGTGCATCCTCTACAAGTGGTTGTGTTTTTGTGTACTTACATTGCATAGCTTACTGATGAAGACCTGATGGAATTGGAGGCCCAGAGAAAGGACAAAGAAAGACAAGAGGAAGAAGTAGTAACTGAATAACTGAAGAGATTCATGATGCAGGAAATGGCAAGGGGATTTTCTTTATTTGAGAAGGTACTGTTAGTTTTTGAGGCACAGGACCCGAACGTAGAACGGTACACGAAGGTTGCGGCAGCCATTCAGAATGCAATCCAGTGCTACCGTGTCATCTATGATGAGATAAAAATAGCTACTACCAGGCTTCCCTGGTGGCGCAGTGGTTGAGAATCTGCCTGCCAATGCAGGGGACACAGGTTCGAGCCCTGGTCTGGGAAGATCCCACATGCCGCGGAGCAACTAGGCCCGTGAGCCACAACTACTGAGCCTGCGCGTCTGGAGCCTGTGCTCCGCAACAAGAGAGGCCACGATAGTGAAAGGCCCGCGCACTGCGATGAAGAGTGGCCCCCGCTTGCCGCAACTAGAGAAAGCCCTCGCACAGAAACGAAGACCCAACACAGCCAAAAATAAATAAATAAATTAAAAAAAAAAAAAAAAAAAGCTACTACGCAGACATCACTGGGTCGTTTTTCCAATAGGGTAGATAGAATTGAATCCAGCAAGGAACCAGAACTTGTGCCATCAACGTCAGGCGTGACTGAAATTGCAGCTTGCCCTCAGTCCCCTATTGCTGACGATCCTTCAGCTCTACCATCTCCCACCTCCTATCCCTCCTCCAGTCAGTAACTCTTCTTGCCTGTTCACTCAATGCCAGATGCTGTACTGTACTACTGTACTTTTCAAGGAACTGTAGTGTTAAGATTAAAAATGTTTTGTTTTTTGTGTTTGTTTTTAATGTATTATTTGTGTGAAAAGTATTATATACCTATTACAGCACAGTACCATATAGCCGATTGTGTTAGTTGGGGACCTTGGCTAACTTTGTTGGACTTACCAACAAACTGGACTTATGAACGTGCTCTCAGAACAGAACTCGTTTGTATGTAGGGGACTTACTATACTGAGGTACCTGAGCTACAGAGGGTTTAGGAAGTGATGCCTGCATGAAAATAGGAAGTATAGGTAGGAATAGTTACTTTGATAAAGTTGGAGCCCAGGACCAGGAGAACATTCTGGGCAGAATGAAAGGTCTGAAATGTGACGGCTTTTGGTTCCCCCTTTGAGACATATCATTTTGCCCTCCATCACTCATTAGAAAGGTTTTGGTTCTGTTTATTCCAATAAGGTTGGACTTGATATCTTCTGTCTCTGGAGACATGAGGGAAGGGGTAGCCTGAGCTCGTTCAGATCCTATGAGACAGGGGGTGCCCCAAGTTATATGTTCTTAGACTGAAAGGACAAAAAGTCACCAGGACTCACCAGCAGTCTTTTTCTAAGGTGGCAGCTATGAGGGCCAAAGGCTGCTCTTCTCACCTGCATCCGTCCGAATGTGTACCTGCACAGTAGTCATCTCACTCAGAATCTGTCTAGAATTCCTCCTTCGGAACTGACTTCTGAGTTACACACAGGAAATTCAGCCTTTGGTCAGAGGAGAGTCTCCTTTAGTCTGTTTTTTGTTTTTTTTTTTCTTTTCCTCCCTTGGGTAGAACCTTCTTCCTTCCATTTCTTTCTTCCTCTTTCCCTTCCTTTTTCCTCCATCCCTCCCATTCTTCCTCTTTCAACATTTGTTATCCAACCACTCTGTGTCAAGTACTGGGGATAAAAGATAAATAAAAAGCGATAGTTGAGTATGTGGGCAACAGATCTATAAACAAGGAGACTCAAAATGTGTTACCCCTTCTTTTTGCTCCGCATTTGTTTGTATGGATTCAAACCCAAAGGGTTTATGTGAGCCAGACCAGCACTAGGAAAGAAGCACACCAACTAGCCATTTAACCTCTGCAGGCAGTTTGCCAAGAGCCCTGTCAGAGAAGGACAGATATAAAAACAAGCATGAAATTGTCCTGGGATGAAGTAAAAATAAAAATGGAAATAGGGGCTTCCCTGTGGCGCAGTGGTTAAGAATCTGCCTGCCAATGCAGCGGACACGGGTTCGAGCCCTCGTCCGGGAAGATCCCACATGCTGCAGAGCAACTAAGCCCATGCGCCACGACTACTGAGCCTGCACTCTAGATACAGCCTGTGCTCCACAACAAGAGAAGCCACCTCAATGAGAAGCCTGTGCACCGTGACGAAGAGTAGCCCCTGCTCGCCGCAACTAGAGAAAGCCTTTGCACAGCAACAAAGACCCAATGCAGCCAAAAATAAAATAAATAAAATAAAATAAAAAATGGAAATAAATAGGTACCTTAACTTTCACAATCTGAACTGGAATAGACTGGGATAGATTTTTTGTTACACAAACTCTTGCAACTTGCTATTCAAAACCCAAGAACCAAATAAATTTGGATGAGAGACTATTTAATATTTCCATCTATTATTTCTTTTTGTAATTGAGATATAACTGACATATAACATTGTATTATTTTTAACTGTACAACATAATGATTTGACATATTATATACTGTGAACTGATTACCAGAACAAGTTTAGTTAATATCCATCACCACACAGTTACAAATTTTTTTTCTTATGATGAGAACTTTTAAGATCTACTCTCTTAGCAACTTTCTAATATACAATACAGCATTGTTAACTATAGTCATCATGTTGTCCATTACATCCCCAGAATTCATTTATCTTATAACTGGAAATTTGTACCTTTCAACCGCCTTCACCCATTTCAGCCACGACCCCCGTGCCCACTCCCCGCCCAGCCTCTGGTAACCACCAGTCTCTTCTCTGTATCTATGAGTTTTTTTGTTTGTTTTTTTTAAGATTCCACATACAAGTGAGATCACATAGTATTTGTCTTTCTCTGTCTCACTTATTTCACCTAGCATAATGCCCTCAAGGTCCACCCATGTTGTTGAAAATGGTAGGATTTCCTCCTTTTACATGACTGAGCAACATTCCATTGTATATAGATACCACATTTACTTTATTCATTCATCCATCAGAGGACACTTCAGTTGTTTCTATGTTTTGGCTGTTGTAAATAATGCTGCAATGAACATGGGGGTGCAGACATCTTTTCCAGTTAGTGTTTTTGTTTCCTTTGGATAAATATGCAGAAGTGGAATTGCTAGATCATATGGTAGTTCTATTTTTAATTTTTTGAGAAAACACCATACTGTTTTCTATAGTGGCTACACCAATTTACATTCCTACCAACAGTGCACAAGGGTTCCCCTTTTTCCATATCCTCACCAACACTTGTTATTTCTTGTCTTTTTGATGATAGCCATTGATTTGCATTTCCCTGATGATTAGTGATGTTGAGCACATTTTCATGTGCTTGTTGGCAATTTGTATGTCTTCTTTGGAAAAATATCTATTCAAATCCTCTGCCTATTTTTAAAAATTGGATTGTTTGGGGTTTTTTTTTTTTTCTATTGAGTTGTATGAGTTCTTCATATTTTTTGGATATTAACCATTTATCAGATATATGACTTGCAAATAATTTCTCCCATACCATATGTTGCCTTTTCATTTTCTTGATGGTTTCCTTTCCTGTACAGAAGCTTTTTAGTTTGATGTAATCCCACTTGCTTATTTTTTATTTTGTTGCCTTTGTTTTGGGTGTCAAGAGCTCACTGCTAAGAATGATGTCAATGACCTTACCTGCTATGTTTCCTTCTAGCAGTTCTATGGTTTCAGGTCTTTAACTCATTTTGAATTGATTTTTGTGTATGGTATACGATAGTGTTCCAGTTTCATTCTTTTGCATGTGGCTGTCCAGTTTTCCCAGCACCATTTATTAAAGAGACAATCCTTTCCCCATTGTATATTCATCCTTTTTTCTTAAACTGGTGCTTCTTTCTGGTGAGAAAATCCATAGCTCTTTTCTAATCCTCAATGGAATTTGTAATCCCCCAAATACTTAACCACTACACTGCAATACATCAGCTGTTATGACTACAGAAAAGCAGAAAAACGTGTGTGGAAAGAACGTAGCTGCAGGAATTAAACTAGAAAAAAGTGGTAAGAACATGAATGAGTCAGCATGAGGGTATAACAGCTTTAAAAGGTATCAACTTCAAAGAGAAAATGAAATTATTTGGGTTGCCCTAGTAACACCAAGATAAAAATGTGGAAGTGAAAATGCAGGATTTAACACTAGGAAAACCTTCTTTGGCACCAAGATCTCTCACATCATGGAATGAACTTTACCATGGCAACAGGCAAAAAACATGTAAACGGAGTAAAGAAAAAATATCCAAGGGAGTGGAAGCACAGTAATAAAGACTAAGCTGATCTAATAAATAATCTGTACCTTTCTTTTCTTTTAATTCACAGAATTAAATAGGGGGAAGGCAAAGGGTCTGCAGGGATCAAATGAGACTTTCCTCAGTGACATGCGATCTTAAATGATTTTAAAAGTTCAGCTTAATGTATTATTTTCACACACTTATTTTTCCCCAAATGGTATAGAATCTCTACTCAGTCTAGACCTCTGGCTTTATTACAGGAAAAGGCAAAAGAAATAAAAACAGAAGGAATAGGTTACATTTTCCATGCCCAATCTCTACTTATTTGGAAGAGTTATGTCCCTGGTGATTAAGGCAAGAAGAGACATTCATATTAATGTACTACTGCAGTATTAAAGGATTACTCTAGTATTATAGTATTCAAGGCACAGCACTGAAGTCAAAGTGTCCAGGTCTGAATCCTGGCTCTGTCACTTGTGAGCTGGGTGACCATGAACAGGTTACTCAATCCTTCTGTTTCCTCATCTTTCAAATGGGGAAAAGGATGGTATCTTCCTTCACTGGGTTTCTGGGAAGTGTATAAGAGGTAATTCTGGCAAACACTAATTGCTGCACTAGGCAGGAAATTAGCACTCATATATGACAACTACTAATATTATCAATAGAGCTAACAATCCAATTTGATAAGTGTGATAGGGAGTTTACTATTAAGAATAAGAATTTCTTGGTGTTTAGGGCCTTCAGCTCTAACTTGAGGTATCAAACTAAAAACAATTCTTTATAAAACAAAAGAAACAAGCTTTGAAAGATCGTTTTTGTTAAAAGGGAGAGGAAAGATATAACAATGAATATTTAATATTATTATGCCTACTAAATACCAGGCATTAAACAAGTTATCTGTTGAGCTTCCAAATGAAACCCATGAGGCAGGTGTTATCTTAGCTCTTCAGAAGAAGAAATGTACAAGAGAGATGAATGATTTCTCCAAGGTTACAAAGCCTGTGACTGGCACACCAAAACTTCCCACTCTGCTCTGTCAGATTCCAATGCTCAAACTCATTCTACTTCATGAGAGGAATTATTTTAGTCTCTAACAACCTACTTTATGGGAAATTCAGCCTTGTCATCCATTGGCCAAAAAGCCTATTTGGGGAGTTAGCTATCCGAGGACTGAATTCAGGGCAATCAAATCTCTAGCCTAAAATCTGGCACTGAGAGAGAAATCCAGTCTGAGGAAAGATCTTTTAAAAGTTTACAAAGGACTCAGCTTCTCTCCACAAGGCGGTAACTGGTACCACACTTAACACTTCTGTTGTAAGGAGAGAGAAAAACACAATTTTACCAGAACCACAGAAGATCTTTTATGTTGTACTCTTGGTTACACCTATTTTTCGTTTGATGGTAAACCCCTGGGTGGAGAATGCAATCCCCCAATTTCACACTGTTCCAGTCTCCTTTAGGGGGATCTGCATGTGACTTTCAGGAACTCAGTGCAGCAAAACAGCAAGAACCTTCTGTACTGAGAATTTGAATACTGGGAAACATATACCAAATCAAAACAGAAGGACAGTGACTACTTCCTTCCTTTTCATTGTTCTTATTCAAGTTAATTTGGTCAAGACACTTAACTATTAACCATCTCTTGCCCCTAGAAAGTTATCACATCCTCCCTTTCTTGATGCTTCAGCAAAGTGTTTTGCTTTATTGCAGATATGTCTACAAAGAGGATTTGTTTTTCTGAAAAATGGTTCAAATGTTCATTGTCTTTTTTTTTTTTTAATTTATTTGTTTATTTTGGCTGTGTTGGGTCTTCATTTCTGTATGAGGGCTTTCTCTAGTTGCCGCAAGCGGGAGCCACTCTGCATCGCGGTGCGCGGGCCTCTCACTATCGCGGCCTCTCTTGTTGCGGAGCACAGGCTCCAGACGCGCAGGTTCAGTAGTTGTGGCTCACGGGCCTAGTTGCTCCGCGGCATGTGGGATCTTCCCAGACCAGGGCTCGAACCCGTGTCCCCTGCATTGGCAGGCAGACTCTCAACCACTGCACCACCAGGGAAGCCCCATTGTCTTTTTAAAATTATGATTCTGAATTTCTTGCTTCCAGTTTCAGATCACACAATGTTTCCAGAAGCAGGGGACAGAAAGTGCTTTAGGTGCACTTTATGTAAAAAATTCCCATAGGTACCTGAAGTCTCTTCCCAATCCATGGGTTGATTGGGAAGAACTAAGGTTGGCAGCCTCAGTTCTGCCAACTAATTCTTTTTTTTTTTTTTTAACATCTTTATTGGAGTACAATTGCTTTACAATGGTGTGTTAGTTTCTGCTTTATATCAAAGTGAATCAGCTATACATATACATATATCCCCATATCCCCTTCTTCTTGCATCTCCCTCCCACCCTCCCTATCCCACCCCTCTAGCTGGTCACAAAGCACCCAGCTGATCTCCCTGTGCTATGCGGCTGCTTCCCACTAGCTATCTATTTTACATTTGGTAGTGTATATATATCCATGCCACTCTCTCACTCCATCCCAGCTTACACTTCCCACTCCTCGTGTCCTCAAGTCCATTCTCTACCTCTCCGTCTTTACTCCTGTCCTGCCCCTAGGTTCTTCAGAACCTTTTTTTTTTTTAGATTCCATATATATGTGTTAGCATACGGTATTTGTTTTTCTCTTCCTGACTTACTTCTCTCTGTATGACAGTCTCTAGGTCCATCCGCCTCACTACAAATAACTCAATTTCGTTTCTTTATATGGCTGAGTGATATTCCATTGTATATATGTGCCACATCTTCCTTATCCATTCATCTGTCAATGGACACTTAGGTTGCTTCCATATCCTGGCTGTTGTAAATAGAGCTGCAATGAACATTGTGGTACATGACTCTTCTTGAATGATGGTTTTCTCAGGGTATATGCCCAGCAGTGGGATTGCTGGGTCATATGGTGGTTCTATTTTTAGTTTTTTAAGGAACTTCCATACTGTTCTCCATAGTGGCTCTATCAATTTACATTCCCACCAACAGTGCAAGAGGGTTCCCTTTTCTCCACATCCTCTCCAGCATTTATTGTTTGTAGATTTTTTGATGATGGCCATTCTGACTGGTGTGAGGTGATACCTCATTGTAGTTTTGATTTGCATTTCTCTAATGATTAATGATGTTGAGCATCCTTTCATGTGTTTTTTGGCAATCTGTATATCTTCTTTGGAGAAATGTCTATTTAGGTCTTCAGCTCATGCAGCTCAATACCAAAAAAACAAACAACTAATTCTTGATGTTAAGACATACCCAAACATGTGGACCATTCTGAAATTGTAGCTCTTTTAGGGGAATCTGACTTATGATATGATTTCATGTCAACCTGAGTTCTAGGGTACATGTTCCCTTAGCTTCAATTTTTCTTCATATCATCAAATACAACCTGCAGATACTTCTATTAGTGCTCTGCTTTCTATTTATATTTAACCTTAATGTCTTCATCCCAACTCCCCAAGTTTCCTCCTTTTCTTGTTTTCCCCAATATAAGTGACTCATGATGTATCTGATGGATCAGATGTATGGTTTGAGAGAGAAGAAGATGACACCAAGATTTTTGACTTGAGGAACAGAAAGGATGGAGTTGACATTTTCTGAAGGGAGAAGGAAACGAAAGAAAGAGCAAATTTGGGGAGGGGGGGATGAGGAATTTGGTTAGAGCCATGTTAAATATGAGACATCTATTAAGATGACCAAGTGGCGGGACTCCAGAAACAGTTGGATATACTAGGCTAGAGTTAGGAAAGATCTGGGCTGGAGATATAAATGTGGGGGTCATCAGGATATAGGAAGTGATTAAAGCCATGGGACAGTATGAAGTCACTTTGAAAGTATACAGAGAGAAGAAAACTACCTAAGGACTTCTACAGCAAGGAGCATTTTCCCACCAGATGTGGGATTGAATTACTCTCTCACTTGTTTAGGTTACTGTGAAAATGTCATATTATCATTAACATGATAATGGAACACTGTCTCTGGTGACCCTCTTTAAAATATTAATACTAGCTTGCCACCACCAGTGGCACACTATCCAAGCATTCCATTTTTTCATTCTCCTAAGTGACTTTTATCAACAGCATTATCTTTATCAGATGTACTACATACGTGTTTACTTGTGTTTTTGTCTGTCTCCTGCATTATAAGGTACGTTTCATAAGAAACAGGAACTTTGTTTTGTTCGCTCGTACCTCCCAGTGTGCAGAACAGTGCCTGGCACGTAAAAAGGGCTCGGTAAATAGTTGCTGAATGAATGAATGATGAAGAATGAGTATACACGTTTTCTGAAATTCTCTCAGTTATTAAAAATGAATAACTAGGGCTTCCCTGGTGGCGCAGTGGTTGAGAATCTGCCTGCTAATGCAGGGGACACGGGTTCGAGCCCTGGTCTGGGAAGATCCCACATGCCGCGGAGCAACTAGGCCCGTGAGCCACAACTGCTGAGCCTGCGCGTCTGGAGCCTGTGCCCCGCAACGGGAGAGGCCGCGAGAGTGAGAGGCCCGCGCACCGCGATGAAGAGCGGTCCCCGCACCGCGATGAAGAGTGGCCCCCACTTGCCGCAACTAGAGAAAGCCCTCGCACGAACTGAAGACCCAACACAGTCAAAAAATAATAATAATAATAATAAAATAAATAAATAAATAAAGTAGCTATTAAAAAAAAACAGTAGAGGAGGGGTGGGCTACTATCTTCAGAGTCCTCCTACACTCGTTAAAAAAAAAAAAAAATGAATAACTATTATACCTGTTTTATTGCACTTCACAAATTGAAGGTTTGTGGCCACCCTGCATTGTCAGATAATGGTTAACATTTTTTAGCAATAAAGCACTTTAAAATTAAGGTATGTACATTGTTTTTTAGATATAATGCTATTATTGCACACAATAGACTACAGTGTACTATAAACATAACTTCTATATGCACTGGGAAACCAAAAAATTGGTGTGACTTGATTTATTGCAATATTTGCTTTATTGTGGTGGTCTGGAATCAAACACACAACATCTGTGAGGTATGCCTGTAAAACAGAAATATTTCTGTAAATACCAGAATTTAGAGTTAGGTGCACTTAGTTCTGAAGAAGAGAACCACCAGATTTTTTTTTTTGCAACACTCTGTATTTTCTCATGATACCCACACTCTGCTTCAGGGCAGAGGAGAAGCAAAGAAGGTATAAAAGGCCACCTGGGAGATTTATGCGGAGGTTGAAAAGGAAAATCTTTCTCTGCCTTGTTCAGGGAGTTGGGAGAGGGAAGATAGGAGAGGAGTGGGAAAAGAGAGGTTCTCGGCCTGATTTATTTTGAACTTGGGCTCCCAGATAATAATTGTAGCAGTATCATATTCTTTCCTCTACTTCCATTGCCTGTCTAAATCACCTTCCAGGGACCTACCATAGAATAAGGTAAAGACTGCAAGAAGGGAAGGACAGGTACTCACTAAGCAACAGCAGGGAAGAGTGATCATTGATAGCTTGGGTCAGAATTCTCAACGGTAAATGACTGGCAAAGCACAAGTGCATGAAAATGGGAGAGTCAGGACTGTGGGAAGCCATGGTGAATCTACCATCATTCTGCAAAAAACATGATACTGAATTGGTGGTAACAAGAGCCTGTAAGTCAACCTTTTGCTATAACTAGCATTATTCAGTCCCTTACTGGAGTCTGAGTTTCATCTTTTGAGAGGAATGTGGAAAAATATTAGATAGACACTTATTTAAGAGCAACAAGTTCCACCTTCAAAAATATATCCAGATTTCAATATTTCCAACTCAGCTCTATTGCTATTACCCTGGTCCAAGCCGTCATCATCTCTCAGCTAGATTACTACAATAGCCTCACAACTGGTCTCCCTGCTTCTGCCACTGACCCATATAGATTTGTCTCAACTGAGCGGCAGAATGATCCTATTAAAATATTGGGTTTCTCCTGCGCTTAAAACCTTCTGACAACTCCATCTCACTCAGAAAAAGCCAGAATGTTTACAAAAATCTTACTAGGCCCTATGTAGTCTGCACTCTCCCCACGCTCAGCACCAGTGTCATAGCCTCCTTCACTCTGACTAGCTCCAGCCACACTGGTCTTTCCTGCAGTTTCTTCAACATCCCAGGTTCACTCCTGCTCCAGGGCCTTTGCATTTGCAGTACCCTCTGCCTGGAATTCTCCTCTTCCTGACACCAGCAGGGCTCAATCCCTTGCCTTCTTCAGGACTTGATGAAACTTATCCGGATTCCAACCACTTTTCACCATTTCTGTCACTACCACTCTGGGCCAAGCCTTCACCAGCTCTCGTGTGGATAATACAGCAAAGCTGGTTTCATGTATTACAACCCCAGCCCCAGCACTCCCTTTCTTCCTGCCCTGCCTTATTTTTCTCCATAGCATTTGGCACCTTTGAACATACTACACATTTTAGTTACTTACGTGTTTCTCTTATCTCCTCCCCCTTGACCGTAAGTCCCATGAAGGCAGGAATTTTTGTCAAATTTGGACACTATTTTGTCCCTAATGTCCAGGAGAGTGTCTGACCCATATTTGTCATTCAATATATATTTTTTGATTGAAAGAATAAAGCAATAGAAACAGAATTTATAGAGACATGTTACCTAAATCGAGACAAACAAAGGAATATATAAGTCTAACAGATGATTCAAGAACCTAGAAGTGGGGGGAGGAGAGAAGATGGCGGAAGAGTAAGACGCGGAGACCACCTTCCTTCCCACAGATACAGTAGAAATACATCTACACGTGGAACTGCTCCTACAGAACACCCACTGAACGCTGGCAGAAAACGTCAGACCTCCCAAAAGGCAAGAAACTCCCCCCGTACTTGGGTAGGGCAAAAGAAAAAAGAAATAACAGAGACAAAAGAATAGGGATGGCACCTGCACCAGTGGGAGGGAGCTGTGAAGGAGGAAAGATTTCCACGCACTAGGAAGCCCCTTCGCGGGCAGAGACTGCAGGTGGCAGAGGGGGGAAGCTTCGGAGCCACGGAGGAGAGCGCAGCCACAGGGGTGTGGAGGGCAAAGCGGAGAGATTCCCGCACTTCCCGCACGGAGGCTCGGCGCTGACCAGCACTCACCAGCCCGAGAGGCTTGTCTGCTCCCCCGCCGGGGCGGGTGGGGCTGGGAGCGGAGGCTCGGGCTTCGGTCGGATCGCAGGGAGAGGACTGGGGTTGGCGGCGTGAACACAGCCTGAAGGGGTTAGCGCAGCACAGCTAGCCGGGAGGGAGACCGGGAAAAAGTCTGCAGCTGCCAAAGAGACAAGAGACTTTTTCTTGCCTCTTTGTTTCGCGGCGCGCAAGGAGAGGGGATTCAGAGCGCCGCCTAAACAAACTTCAGAGACGGGCGTGAGCCGCGGCTATCAGCAGGGACCCCAGAGACGGGCGTGAGACACTGGGGCTGCTGCTGCCGCCTCCAAAAAGCCTGTGTACGAGCACAGGTCACTCTCCACACCGCCCCTCCCGGGAGCCCGTGCAGCCCACCACTGCCAGGGTCCCGTGATCCAGGGACAACTTCCCCGGGAGAACGCACTGCGCGCCTCAGGCTGCTGCAACGTCACGCCGGCCTCTGACGCCGCAGGCTCGCCCCGCCTCCTCTGTACCCCTCCCTCCCCGCGGCCTGGGTGAGCCAGAGCCCCCGAAGCAGCTGCTCCTTTAACCCCGTCCTGTCTGGGCGGGGAACAGACGCCCTCAGGCGACCTACACGCAGAGGCGGGTCCAAATCCAAAGCTGATCCCCAGGAGCTGTGCGAACAGAGACGAGGAGGGGAAATCTCTCCCAGCAGCCTCAGAAGCAGCGGATTAAAACTCCACAAACAACTTGATGTGCCTGCATCTGTTGAATACCTGAATAGACAAAGAATCATCCCAAATTCAGGAGGTGGACTTTGGGAGCAGGATATATTAATTTTTCCCCTTTTCCTTTTTTTTTGTGAGTGTATATGTATATGCTTCTGGGGGAGATTTTGTCTGTATAGCTTTGCTTTATAATAGCTTTATTTTACTTCACTATATTATAGCCTCCTTCTTTCTTTCTTTCTTTCTTTCTATTTTTTCTCCCTTTTACTCTGAGCCGTGTGGACGAAAGGCTCTTGGTGCTTCAGCCAGGCATCAGGGCCGTACCTCGGAGGTGGGAGAGCCAACTTCAGGACACTGGTCCACAAGAGACCTCCCAGCTCCACGTAATACCAAACGGCAAAAATCTCTCAGAGATCTCCATCTCAACATCAAGACCCAGCATCACTCAATGACCAGCAAGCTACAGTGCTGAACACCCTATGCCAAACAACTAGCAAGACAGGAACACAGCCCCATCCATTAGCAGAGAGGCTGCCTAAAATCATAATAAGGCCACAGACACCCCAAAATACACCACCAGACGTGGACGTGCCCACCAGAAAGACAAGATCCAGCCTCATCCACCAGAACTCAGGCACTAGTTCCCTCCACCAGGAAGCCTACACAACCCACTGAACCAACCTTAGCCACTGGGGACAGATACCAAAAACAACGGGAACTACGAACCTGCAACCTGTGATAAGGAGACCCCAAACACAGTAAGATAAGCAAAATGAGACGACAGAAAAACACACAGCAGATGAAGGAGCAGGGTCAAAACACACTAGACTTAACAAATGAAGAGGAAATAGGTAGTCTACCTGAAAAAGTATTCAGAATAATGATAGTAAGGATGATCCAAAATCTTGGAAATAAAATAGACAAAATGCAAGAAACATTTAACAAGGACGTAGAAGAACTAAAGAGGAACCAAGCAATGATGAAAAACACAATAAATGAAATTAAAAATACTCTAGATGGGATCAATAGCAGAATAACTGAGGCAGAAGAAAGGATAAGTGACCTGGAAGATAAAATGGTGGAAATAACTACTGCAGAGCAGGATAAAGAAAAAAGAATGAAAAGAACTGAGGACAGTCTCAGAGACCTCTGGGACAATATTAAACGCACCAACATTCGAATTATAGGGGTCCCAGAAGAAGAAGAGAAAAAGAAAGGGACTGAGAAAATATTTGAAGAGATTATAGTTGAAAACTTCCCTAATATGGGAAAGGAAATAGTTAATCAAGTCCTGGAAGCACAGAGAGTCCCATACAGGATAAACCCAAGGAGAAACACGCCAAGACACATATTAATCGAACTGTCAAAAATTAAATATAAGGAAAACATATTAAAGGCAGCAAGGGAAAAAAAACAAATAACACACAAGGGAATCCCCATAAGGTTAACATCTGATCTTTCAGCGGAAACTCTGCAAGCCAGAAGGGAGTGGCAGGATATACTTAAAGTGATGAAGGAGAAAAACCTACAACCAAGATTACTCTACCCAGCAAGGATCTCATTCAGATGTGATGGAGAAATTAAAACCTTTACAGACAAGCAAAAGCTGAGAGAGTTCAGCACCACCAAACCAGCTTTACAACAAATGCTAAAGGAACTTCTCTAGGCAAGAAACACGAGAGAAGGAAAACACCTACACTAACAAACCCAAAACATTTAAGAAAATGGGAATAGGAACATACATATCGATAATTACCTTGAATGTAAATGGATTAAATGCTCCCACCAAAAGACACAGGCTGGCTGAATGGATACAAAAACAAGACCCATATATATGCTGTCTACAAGAGACCCACTTCAGACCTAGGGACACATACAGACTGAAAGTGAGGGGATGGAAAAAGATATTCCATGCAAATGGAAATCAGAAGAAAGCTGGAGTAGCAATTCTCATATCAGACAAAATAGACTTTAAAATAAAGACTATTACAAGAGACAAAGAAGGACACTATATAATGATCAAGGGATCGATCCAAGAGGAAGGTATAACAATTGTAAATATTTATGCACCCAACATAGGAGCACCTCAATACATAAGGCAAATACTAACAGCCATAAAAGGGGAAATCGACAGCAACACAATCATAGTAGGGGACTTTAACACCCCACTTTCACCAATGGACAGATCATCCAAAATGAAAATAAATAAGGAAACACAAGCTTTAAATGATACATTAAACAAGATGGACTTAATTGATATTTATAGGACATTCCACCCAAAAACAACAGAATACACATTTTTCTCAAGTGCTCATGGAACATTCTCCAGGATAGATCATATCTTGGGTCACAAATCAAGCCTTGGTAAATTTAAGAAAATTGAAATCGTATCAAGTATCTTTTCTGACCACAACGCTATGAGACTAGATATCAATTACAGGAAAAGATCTGTAAAAAATACAAACACATGGAGGCTACACAATACACTACTTAATAACGAAGTGATCACTGAAGAAATCAAAGGGGAAATCAAAAAATACCTAGAAACAAATGACAATGGAGATACGACGACCCAAAACCTATGGGACGCAACAAAAGCAGTGCTAAGAGGGAAGTTTATAGCAATACAAGCCTACCTCAAGAAACAGGAAACATCTCGAATAAACAACCTAACCTTGCACCTAAAGCAATTAGAGAAAGAAGAACAAAAAACCCCCAAAGCTAGCAGAAGGAAAGAAATTATAAAGATCAGGTCAGAAATAAATGAAAAAGAAATGAAGGAAACAATAGCAAAAATCAATGAAACTAAAAGCTGGTTCTTTGAGAAGATAAACAAAATTGATAAACCATTAGCCAGACTCATCAAGAGAAAAAGGGAGAAGACTCAAATCAATAGAATTAGAAATGAAAAAGGAGAGGTAACCACTGACACTGCAGAAATACAAAAGATCATGAGAGATTACTACAAGCAACTCTATGCCAATAAAATGGACAACCTGGAAGAAATGGACAGATTCTTAGAAATGCACAAACTGCCGAGACTGAACCAGGAAGAAATAGAAAATATGAACAGACCAATCACAAGCACTGAAATTGAAACTGTGATTAAAAACCTTCCAACAAACAAAAGCCCAGGACCAGATGGATTCACAGGTGAATTCTATCAAACATTTAGAGAAGAGCTAACACCTATCCTTCTCAAACTCTTCCAAAATATTGCACAGGGAGGAACACTCCCAAACTCATTCTACGAGGCCACCATCACCCTGATACCAAAACCAAAGATGTCACAAAGAAAGAAAACTACAGGCCAATATCACTGATGAACATAGATGCAAAAATCCTCAACAAAATACTAGCAAACAGAATCCAACAGCACATTAAAAGGATCATACACCATGATCAAGTGGGGTTTATCCCAGGAATGCAAGGATTCTTCAATATACGCAAATCAATCAATGTGATACACCATATTAACAAATTGAAGGAGAAAAACCACATGATCATCTCAATAGATGCAGAGAAAGCTTTCGACAAAATTCAACACCCATTTATGATAAAAGCCCTGCAGAAAGTAGGCATAGAGGGAACTTTCCTCAACATAATAAAGGCCATATATGACAAACCCACAGCCAACATTGTCCTCAATGGTGAAAAACTGAAACCATTTCCACTAAGATCAGGAACAAGACAAGGTTGCCCACTCTCACACCTATTATTCAACATAGTTTTGGAAGTGTTAGCCACAGCAATCAGAGAAGACAAAGAAATAAAAGGAATCCAAATCGGAAAAGAAGTAAAGCTGTCACTGTTTGCAGATGACATGATACTATACATAGAGAATCCTAAAGATGCTACCAGAAAACTCCTAGAGCTAATCAATGAATTTGGTAAAGTAGCAGGATACAAAATTAATGCACAGAAATCTCTTGCATTTCTATACACTAATGACGAAAAATCTGAAAGTGAAATTAAGAAAACACTCCCGTTTACCATTGCAACAAAAAGAATAAAATATCTAGGAATAAACCTACCTAAGGAGACAAAAGACCTGTATGCAGAAAATTATAAGACACTGATGAAAGAAATTAAAGATGATACAAATAGATGGAGAGATATACCATGTTCCTGGATTGGAAGAATCAACATTGTGAAAATGACTCTACTACCCAAAGCAATCTACAGATTCAATGCAATCCCTATCAAACTACCACAGGCATTTTTCACAGAAGTAGAACAAAAAATTTCACAATTTGTATGGAAACACAAAAGACCCCGAATAGCCAAAGCAATCTTGAGAACGAAAAATGGAGCTGGGGGAATCAGGCTCCCTGACTTCAGACTATATTACAAAGCTTCAGTAATCAAGACAGTTTGGTACTGGCACAAAAACAGAAATATAGATCAATGGAACAGGATAGAAAGCCCAGAGATAAACCCACACACATATGGTCACCTTATCTTTGATAAAGGAGGCAAGCATATACAGTGGAGAAAAGACAGCCTCTTCAATAAGTGGTGCTGGGAAAATTGGACAGGTACATGTAAAAGTATGAAATTAGAACACTCCCTGACACATGCACAAAAATAAACTCAAAATGGATTAAAGACCTAAGTGTAAGGGCAGACACTATCAAACTCTTAGAGGAAAACATAGGCAGAACACTCTGTGACATACATCACAGCAAGATTCTTTTTGACCCAGTTCCCAGAGAAATGGAAATAAGAACACAAATAAACAAATGAGACCTAATGAAACTTAAAAGCTTTTGCACAGCAAAGGAAACCATAAACAAGACCAAAAGACAACCATCAGAATGGGAGAAAATATTGGCAAATGAAGCAACTGACAAAGGATTAATCTCCAAGATTTACAAGCAGCTCATGCAGCTCAATAACAAAAAAACGAACAACCCAATCCAAAAATGGGCAGAAGACCTAAATAGACATTTCTCCAAAGAAGATATACAGATTGCCAACAGACACATGAAAGAATGCTCAACATCATTAATCATTAGAGAAATGCAAATCAAAACTACAATGAGATATCATCTCACACCGGTCAGAATGGCCATCATCAAAAAATCTAGAAACAATAAATGCTGGAGAGGGTGTGGAGGAAAGGGAACCCTCTTGCACTGTTGGTGGGAATGTAAATTGATACAGCCACTATGGAGAACAGTATGGAGGTTCCTTAAAAAACTAAAAATAGAACTACCATACGACCCAGCAATCCCACTACTGGGCATATACCCTGAGAAAACCATAGGTCAAAAAGAGTCATGTACCAAAATGTTCATTGCAGCTCTATTTACAATAGCCAGGACATGGAAGCAACCTAAATGTCCATCGACAGATGAATGGATAAAGAAGATGTGGCACATATATACAATGAAATATTACTCAGCCATAAAAAGAAATGAAATGGAGGTATTTGTAATGAGGTGGATGGAGTTAGAGTCTGTCACACAGAGTGAAGTAAGTCAGAAAGAGAAAAACAAATACAGTATGCTAACACATATATACGGAATCTAAGGAAAAAAAAAAAAAAGGCCATGAAGAACCTAGTGGCAAGACGGGAATAAAGACACAGACCTACTAGAGAATGGACTTGAGGATATGGGGAGGGGGTGGGGTGAGATGTGACAGGGTAAGAGAGTGTCATGGACATATATCCACTACCAAATGTAAAATAGATAGCTAGTGGGAAGCAGCCGCATAGCACAGGGATATCAGCTCGGTGCTTTGTGACCACCTAGAGGGGTGGGATGGGGAGGGTGGGAGGGAGGGAGATGCAAGAGGGAAGAGAAATGGGAACATATTGTATATGTATAACTGATTCACTTTGTTATAAAGCAGAAGCTAACACACCATTGTAAGGCAATTATACTTCAATAAAGATGTTTAAAAAAAAAAAAAAAAGAACCTAGAAGTATATGGATAGACTAAGGTACCGACTACAAAGTGCTTCAATTTCAGATGTAAAAACAGGCCTCAAACTGTGGCATGAGAGATTTAGGGTAGACAGGAAGAACCTGTTGTTAAATTATTCAATAGACGGTTCTAGAACAAAACCTGTGGGTTGGTCACGCCACTGAGATGTGAAAAATGGGTGCGACTTGCTCTCTGGGGGTGGAGTGCTAGCTGAGAAAGCCCACCGCTGCTCTGCTCGGAGCCTAAGATGAGTATTTCCCCAGGAGCCAACATCACTTACTGAAACAGCAGAGAGTGCCATGTGCTTCCAAAGGGAAAACACATGTACTGGTATTAAATTAGGAATTACCCACTGGAAAACCTGTTGACAGAATCTGGGCTGAGCTGGGCTCCTGAAATTTATTAGAAAATCTTGGGGGAAACAAAATGCAGGGTACATAGAGTGGTGGCTCTCCATGTGTGGAATCAGCTGGGAAGTTTTAAAAACACTAATACCCGGGTCCAGTTAAATCAGAACATACCCCAGGCAGGACGTTTCTTCTTTAAAGGTGCCCAGGTGATTCCAACATGCAGCTGAGGTTGAGATCTATTTCCCTAGAAACCTCGTACTTCCCCTTTTTGTGATTAAAAAGTAAACCTATGAACCAGGTGATGTCTTAAGGAGAAACTGGAGCTTTATCTGTGCCTACCGAAGCAGAGTTCACTTACTTAAAATGATTTCAGTACTCTATGAACTCATATTTTCGTATCATGTCTTTAGTTAATAGGTACCCCACCTCTCCCTGGATCACCACATCAAGACTGACAGGCTTCCCCAGGCGGCCCGCCCTCATGTGGGAAGAGGATAACATTTGACGGGGTCATGACCATAACTGCAGTGTCCTATTTTGGAAGCCTGTGGCTGAGTGTTTTCATAGGCAGTCCAAGATCAACACTCTCCCTACCTGCTCTGTTCACTCCTTCACTCCCCTGGGTTATTTATATACGAATCCATCTCCCCGCCCACACTATAAATTCTGTAACGGCAGACGGCAGACGCTGCCTTGCTCATTTTGGCACTCCCAGCCTCTGACCTCGTTGTCTGAGGAGTAATGACAAGGAGCTCCACAGGCATAGCAATGATTTACCCCTCCAGAACATTTTCTAATGTGGATGATGCATCGAACACGAGAACTGTAGTTTTGATGGGGTCCATTTTTACTTTATAGGTGTTTTATTTTAGAATAACAGTGAGTGTGGATCTTACCAGCAAAGATCTCTTTATGAATAAAGAAAAATCCCATCTCCACCACAGCATGAGCTAAGGTTTACTATGTGCCTAGACAGTGTCAGGCACGTCACATGTATCATATTATTTAATCCCCAAACATCCCTAGGCTCTAGGTACCCTTACAGAAGAAATTGAGACCTTGGAAGGTTAAATGTCCTGCCTAGGGTTACACAGCAGTAAGTAGAGGAGCCTGGATGCAACCAAGGTGATCTGGTTTTAGAGCCAATTATTCTAAGTAAGTCACTAAACCTAACATTTCATGGATAACAGAATTGAAAATTGAATTTCTTCCTGATTTAATTTAGGAATTAGTTAGCAGGAAAGGGTGTTTTCCCTTACTCTACAGAAGGGTTTCTTAAAAACTGGGAGTGCTACTACTTAACATGTCCTATTAACTTACATCATAATATCAGAGATGCTTTCTTTTAAATTCATATTATATTCAGAGTATAACATATTAAGAGATGTTATCTTTAAACTTTCTGTTTGCTTTTCCATTGGTGTTGACTCCTAACTTTTTGGCTTTAAATCTCTTAGCTCTTCAGTCTCTTGGTCAAGCACTTAATAATTTTAAAGAATTTTAAGAGTAGAATCTACCACATCCCATAGCTAAATGAGAGTACAGCTAGTTTATTTTCCTGTTGTACATCCATATTTTTAATAACAAATTTATAGTTTATTACTTGATAATGAAAGATAATACACAGGTTCAATTTTTATGTCAAATACTTAGTTTAGGAAAGATAATGAAGATTTCTTTAACCTTCTTCATAAGTGATTCTAATATAAAAATACTGATGATGCTTGGGTAGTGTTTCTGCTACTTTCCCCACTTTCACTAAATAAATTAGTTGGAGTATGAGATGTTGAGAGACTGGGAATGACTCTCTTAAAATGTCATAGAGATTAAAAATTTTCTCTTTCTCAGATTATAGTCTAAAAACAAATATATTTTAAAACAGGCTTCATTCCAGGTTTCCAAGCAAACACACCCAAATAGATTAATTAATATATCAGAGCCTTAGACTGTTTTCAAATGCTATACCTACACTGCTTATGATGTCATAAAAGTAATTTTGATTCAGTTTGAATATGTCAACAGGAAGAGGTCTGGCAGAAACAAAATTCTAAGCAAACTAATTCTGAGACTCAAGCAATTCCATTACCAGAAATGCTAGTTAAACCAAACAGTAGTGCGGCCAAAGAACATCAAGGAACACCACTGTTTTCAAGATTTGTGGTTTCCTCATATAAGGGACCTATTCTGCTCTTACTTGGATGTGGCACAAAGGGGCTTTTTAAAAGCATGGTATATTTCAGTTTAATAAAAAAAACCTCAATACAGCTGAGTGAACGTAAAGATGCTCGCAGTCAGATACACTCCTCAGTCTCTATAAATATGTCTGCTGCTTGACATCAATAACACACCTTGTTGCCTCACCTAAAACATTCTTGTTTTTGCATATCAAATATTCTAATGTGATACAGTCCTTTGTGCATGGCTCCAGTTTGGGTCTAATATTCTCTTTCCTTCTATTGAAGAATAGGTCTCCTGAAAATTTTGCAGAAACAGACTGTCATCATACTAAGCATCTTTCTTCCAAACCACAATGGCCACTGCTGACTGAGCTTACTAGGCAAAACCATTCATAAAGGTGGGGTATATTCCTTCTTATGGCATCAGTGAGATATTAATAGCATTTTAATACAAAACCTCAGGGTAATTTGTGCAAATTCTTTTCTCTATGAAGTGATTCTAGTTTTGTACATTTAGGCTGATATGAAATCCTTAGTCCAAAGCAATATATGCCAACAGTAAAACTAATAAAAGTATTCCTGTTGTTGCCTTATGGGTATATATTACGTCATTGAACATCTGTATTCTGAGAACTCTAAGTTTAGTCATAAGCAGCCACATTAATCTAAAAAGTAAAAATGGAAGTAAGTTATCTCTACTTACCATTTTGTTCAACATAATGCAGTGGTTACAATGCAAATTTTACAGCCAGAAAGACCTAGGTTTGAAATCTAGGTCTGTGGCAATCTCTTTAAATTATGCACACTTAGAAAAATGCTTGGCAGTAAATATGACAATTATCAACCTCATTATTTAATTAAGAAAATATTAGCTAGGCTTCTCTCCTGGGAAGCTTCTGAATTCTGAAAATCCCACTTACTGTATGTTTCCCTATATCTACTGTTCACGGAATATGCCTAAAAGTACCCCCAAACTGTGGTGTCCTCTAAAACATCTGGTAATTTTTTCCACTTACCTCAAGATAGGCCAGTTTCTTCAAATCAACCACCTCTAATTTACCTGTTTTACCTGTCTTTGCTGCATGGATATACTGAAACAAAAATGCATGAAAATGCCAACCTACCCCAATTCTTGAACTAGATATCTGGAAATTTAGAGGTCCCAGATATGCAAATCTGTTAGATCCTCCCCACCCCATTCCTGACTATGTGGCTCCTGAAGCTTCCTCGGCACCTAGCATCCCTGGAGCATGACCCAAAGCTTTAAGGAAACCTCAATAGCTAAGACTAGTAAAGATAAGGCCACTGGAACAGTTCCTAAGAACAAGTACCCAGCCCTACCCCACACCTTCAGGTGGTTAGACCTGCCAGCATGAAAATCACAGCACCGTGGAAAGGCTGTTCCTCTGACTGCTGCCATGCAAGAACACCGCTGCCTTTCTGGGGTCTACCGGATGGCCAGCAGCTGCAGCTGCAGGACTGATTCATCCCCTTACGGGAGACTTCCTGGAAGCTGAGTCACTATTTCCAGGAGTAGTCACAGAAAGAGCCTTCATGCTGAATCTTCCTTGCAAGGTGCTACCATGGCCCTGCGCTCTTTGTGGCCTGAGCTATAAGATGGCAACACCACGGTAGGAGAGATCACTTATTGTCTCCTGGTATCCAGTGTCTCCTTTTTACAAGATAATTGATAAGTGCCTGTTCCAGCCCCCTTGCAGGCAGGTGTGACCATGTGACTTAGTCCTAGCCAGTGAAATAGAAAGGATATCTTCAACTCTGAGTTGTGTCCTTAAAGGAAAGGAGCTTGCCCTCAACATACCCTCCTCCTCACTTCTGAGGAGGGTATGTCACTTCAATCAGACCAACAAGGGATACATGATAGCAATGGTGGAACATCAAGACATAAGGAGGCTGAACCCTTGCCATTATAGACCCCCATGATCATGTTCCTACTAGTATGGGAAAGAAAGAATGTCTTTTCTTATTTAAGGCACTATTAGGAGGAGGCAGAGGGTATCTCTGACATCATTTGAACTCACAACTCTTAGCCACACGTGGCAGTGCTCACACTGGGGTAGGTGAATGCATCCAGGTGGGGAGTATGAGAAGCCATAAGATATACATGTGTATTTTCTAGGTACATAGACTTTACTCAAAGATTCTGGATTAAAAGTGTTATACTGAAACCAATGGGGACATGGTTTCATATGTTTTTGAAAGTTAAAATACAAGATAATAAATGAAATTTGGTGCTGCAGACAGAATATTTCTAGCTCTATTCCAGGTTCCTGAAATAAGCAGAAAATCTCTTCTATCCTGAGGGAGGCTCTGATGGAAAGTAGGAGGTGTATTAGTTGTAGAAAGGATATTTAACTACAAGTCCAATGTTCTAGACCCAATTCCACTTCTGACTATACTATATGAGACAAGTCCTGCTGCTTTGTGCTTTTAGGTTTATGAAACAGAGCCACATGTCTATGTGTCCAGTCAACACACTGCTATATATATATATATATATATATATATATATATATATATACACATACACACACACACTCTTGGGTTGCATGGGGGATAAAGATGACTTAGACATGATATTGGAAGGCAATGAGATGCTAGGAGTTGTAATCCAGGAATAATGACATCCAAGTGGAAGCCTTCCCAAAAAAGGCCACTCACTACCTGGACAACCTATTGTGAAGTTCTTTAGTGGAAAACTTCTACAATTTGCACAGAACTCCCAAACAACTTTCTATGGTTCACTATTAAATGAGAAGACAATTATAAATTACCTGCTACTTAGGGAATGCCTCCACATATAAATGCCTTTATAAGAGAGGTATAAAGAAGACAAATACACAATCAAAGGAGCAAATGAACACACACAAAAGCCTAAAGCAGGAGAAACATGCAAAGCAAAGAGCAATCACTTTTAAAAAACTCTAAACTATAATTAATCTTTTCAGGGAGCTAGCAGAAGATATTGTGTCCATAAACATATCAGAAAAAGCTTGGAAATTAAAAACAAGATAATTGAAATGTCAACATCAGGGTTAGATTATAATGTTGAGAAAATTCATCTTGAAGTGAAACAAAAAGGCAAATGGGGAAGAAAAAATAGATATATAGATTCCAGATCCAATATCTGAAAAACGAAAATTTCATAAAGATTATAAAGAGGAAGTGAGTAGAGAAATTACACAGAAAATACTGCAAGAAAATTTTCTCAAATTGCAGAATATGAGACTCAATATTTTTAAAAAGGATGACCAAAGTGTCCAGCATGAGGAATAACTAAAGCCCCATACCATCATGAGGTGTCAGAGCATCAAGGATAAAGAGAAGATTCTGAAAGCTTCTGGGAAATAAAGGGGGTTAGAGGGCATATATGAAGAAACAAAATTCAGAACCACTGATATTGTTAGACTTCTCAATAACAATACTGGATGCTAAAAAAAAATGGTTTAAAAAAAAGTCTTTAAAATTCTTAGTGAAAGTAGTTGTAAATTTAGAGTTCAATACCCAGCCAAAATAACTTTCAAATCTGAGAGTAGAATGAATAATATATTTCAGACATTGAAAGACTCAGAAAACTCACCTTTATGCATTCTTTCTTTTAAAAGTACTGAGGGATGTAAAGGCAATAAAAAGTTCCTCCCTTGAATTCCAGACATACATCCAGTTGCTGACTTGACATTTACAATTAGATGTTGAATAGGCATTTCAAAATCAGTAAGTCCAAAACACAATTCTTTATTTCAACCCCATATCTGCTATTCCCACAATCTTCTACGTTACAGTTCCTCTGGTTTAAAACTTTGGAGTTAATTTTGACGTCTTTATCTTGCACCCAGGTCTATTCTGTCAGCAAAGCCTAGTGGCTCAACTTTTAAAATATATCCAGAATCTGACCATTTCTCATTAAATATACTGCTACATCCCAACCACCAGCATGTCGCATGTGGTTTACTGCAACAGGTTCACAACTAGTCTCCATGCTTCCATCCTTGCCTCCTACAGTCTAGTCTCTACTATTTTTTTCCTCAAAGTGTGCCTTTTTTAGAAAATCAGTGAGGTCAAAACTATTTTCACAAGAATACTACACATGATTTGCCTTTTTAACTCACATTCTCTGGTGAATGTACAGAGGAACTTTCTGGAGGCTACATGATGTTAGTGAACAGACTGAATGCCAGGCACTAAAGAAATATGTAAAAATTTAAAACAATGTCATTGTCTTTCTTTGGGGGAAAATATAGTTATTTTCATAAAAATATATTATTTGTGTTAACATGTTTTCTTATTATTTTAAAATAAGTTAATACTTAACAGTTTAAAATTTCTAATATGGTAAATATCTACAAATATAACCCACATAAAGCTCTTTGGGAGTCTTCAATAATTTTTTAAGATTACAAAGGCCCTGAGGCCAAAAAGTTGGGCTAATGGCTTCTCTATACGGCAGCCAGAGTGATCCTTTTAAAACTCAAGTCATATTATGAACCTCATTTGCTTAGAACCTTCTAATGGCTCCTCACTTCACTCAGAGTAGAGGAGGACAAGACACTTCATGAGCCTACAGTACCCTCTCCAAATAACTACTATTCTCCCCTCGCTCAGTGCCTTCCACCCTCATTGGCCTTCTTGCTGTTGCCCCATCATGCCAGGGATATGCCTTTGTATTTGCTGTTCTCTCCTCAGGTAAGGATGGCTCCCTCCCTTCCTCCAGGTCTTTGCCTTATGAGCCATATTTTTTGTTGTTTCTCTTTCCAGATATTTACATACTTGCAAATATTTCCCTATTCTTCTATGGTAGTGCTACCTCTTATCTTTGCCACACATATATTCGTTTATCCTACCCCACCTGTCACAGAGTATGTCCTGAGGACAGTGGCTGGTTTTTAATCTCCTCAAAGGAGAGCAGATCTGGTGGTGGTTTGCACCCAGTATGATCTTGAACTGAAAACACATGGCTGAACTCAAGGGATTATCTGGCTAAACCTTTAGGAAAGAATACACTCAACCCAGGGCAGAGAGCCCCAACTCTATTCAAATTTTGAAAACAAAGACCCAGTCTCTATGAAAATTTGTGGAAAGCCTGATGACTTGGTGTCAGAAAATTCTTTTTAAATTCATATGCTGCAGGAGAGACCTTCAAGATGGCGGAGGAGTAAGATGTGGAGATCACCTTCCTCCCCACAGATACATCAGAAATACATCTACATGTGGAACAGCTCCTACAGAACACCTACTTAACGCTGGCAAAAGACTCAGACTTCCCAAAAGGCAAGAAGCTCCCCACGTACCTGGGTAGGGCAAAAGAAAAAAGAAAAAACAGAGACAAAAGAATAGGGACGGGACCTGCACCAGCGGGAGGGAGCTGTGAAGGAGGAAAGGTTTCCACACACTAGGAAGCCCCTTCGCGGGCGGAGACTGCGGGTGGTGGAGGGGGGAAGCTTCGGAGCCACGGAGGACAGCGCAGCCACAGGGGTGCGGAGGGCAAAGCGGAGAGACTCCCGCACAGAGGATCGGTGCCGACCAGCACTCACCAGCCCGAGAGGCTTGTCTGCTCAGCCGCCAGGGCGGGCGGGGCTGGGAGCTGAGGCTCGGGCTTCGGTCGGATCCCAGGGAGAGGACTGGGGTTGGCGGCGTGAACACAGCCTGAAGGGGGCTAGTGTGCCACAGCTGGCCGGGAGGGAGTCCAGGAAAAAGTCTGCAGCTGCCGAAGAGGCAAGAGACTTTTTCTGGCCTCTTTGTTTCCTGGTGCGCGAGGAGAGGGAATTAAGAGCGCCGCTTAAAGGAGCTGCAGAGACGGGCGTGAGCCGCGGCGATCAGCGCGGACCTCAGAGACGGGCATGAGATGCTAAGGCTGCTGCTGCCGCCACCAAGAAGCCTGTGTGCGAGCACAGGTCACTCTCCACACCGCCCCTCCCGGGAGCCAGTGCAGCCCGCCAATGCCAGGCTCCCGTGATCCAGGGACAACTTCCCCGGGGGAACACACAGCGCGCCTCAGGCTGCTGCAACGTCACGCCGGCCTCTGACGCCGCAGGCTCGCCCCGCATCCGTACCCTTCCCTCCCCCCGGCCTGAGTGAGCCAGAGCCCCCGAAGCAGCTGCTCCTTTAACCCCCTCCTGTCTGAGCAAAGAACAGATGCCCTCAGGTGACCTACACGCAGAGGCGGGTCCAAATCCAAAGTTGAACTCCAGGAGCTGTGCAAACAAAGAAGAGAAAGGGAAATCTCTCCCAGCAGCCTCAGGAGCAGCGGATTCAGTCTCCACAATCAACTTCATGTACCCTGCATCTGTGGAATACCTGATTAGACAACGAATCATCCCAAAATTGAGGCGGTGGACTTTGGGAGCAACTGTAGACTTGGGGTTTGCTTTCTGCATCTAAGTTGTTCCTGGCTTTATGTTTATCTTAGTTTAGTATTTAGAGTTTATTATCATTGGTAGAGTTGTTTATTGATTTGGTTGCTGTCATCCTTTTTTTTATACATATATTTTTTTTTTCCTTTTTCTCTTTTTATGAGTGTATATGTGTATGCTTCTTTCTATGATTTTGTCTATATAGCTTTCCTTTTACCATTTGTCCTAGGGGTCTGTCTGTCTGGTTTTTTTTGTTTTTTTTTTTACTATAGTTTTTAGCGCTTGTTATCATTGGTGGATTTGTTTTTTGATTTGGTTACTAACTTCTTTCTATTTTTTTCTTTTTTAATACCTTTTAATATTTTTATTTTTAATAATTATTTTTTAATAACTTTATTTTATTTTTTTCTTTCTTTCTTTCTCTCTCCCCTTTCTTCTGAGCTGTGTGGCTGACAGGGTCTTGGTGCTCTGGCCGGGTGTCAGGCCTGTGCCTCTGAGGTGGGAAAGCTGAGTTCAGCACATTGGTCCACCAGACACCTCACGGCTGCATGTAATATGAAATGGCGAAAGCTCTCCCAGAGATCTACATCTCAACGCTAAGACCCAGCTCCACTCAATGACCAGCAAGCTACAGTGTTGGACACCTTATGCCAAACAACTAGAAAGACAGGAACACAACCCCACCCATTAGCAGAGAGGCTGCCTAAGATTATAATAAGGGCACAGACACCCCAAAACACACCACCAGACGCGGTCCTGCCCACAAGAAAGACAAGATCCAGCCTCATCCACTAGACCACAGGCACTAGTCCCCTCCACCAGGAAGCCTACACAACCCACTAAACCAACCTTAGCCACCGGGGATAGATACCAAAAACAAAAGGAACTACGAACCTGCAGCCTGGAAAAAGGAGACTCCAAATACAGTAAGTTAAGCAAAATGAGAAGACAGAGAAACACACAGCAGATGAAGGAGCAAGGTAAAAACCCACCAGGCCAAACAAATGAAGAGGATATAGGCAGTCTACCTGAAAAAGAATTCAGAGTAATGATAGTAAAGATGATCCAAAACCTTGGAAGCAGAATGGAGAAGATACAAGAAACGTTTAACAAGGACCTAGAAGAACTAAAGAGCAAACAAACAATCATGAACACCACAATAAATGAAATTAAAAATTCTCTAGAAGGAATCAATAGCAGAATAACTAAGGCAGAAGAACGCATAACTGACCTAGAAGATAAAATAGTGGAAATAACTACTCCAGAGCAGAATAAAGAAAAAAGAATGAAAAGAATTGAGGACAGTCTTAGAGACCTCTGGGACAACATTAAATGCACCAACATTCGAATTATAGGGGTCCCAGAAGAAGAAGAGAAAAAGAAAGGGACTGAGAAAATATTTGAAGAGATTATAGTTGAAAACTTCCCTAATATGGGAAATGAAATAGTCAATCAACTCCAGGAAGCACAGAGAGTCCCATAGAGGATAAATCCAATAAGAAACATGCCAAGACACATATTAATAAAACTATCAAAAATTAAATACAAAGAAAAAATATTAAAAGCAACAAGGGAAAAACAACAAATAACATACAAGGGAATCGCCATAAGGTTAACAGCTGATCTTTCAGCAGAAACTCTGCAAGCCAGAAGGGAGTGGCAGGACATATTTTAAATGATGAAAGGGAAAACCCTACAACCAAGATTACCCAGCAAGGATTTCATTCAGATTTGACAGAGAAATTAAAACCTTTACAGACAAACAAAAGCTAAGAGAATTCAGCACCACCAAACCAGCTTTACAACAAACGCTAAAGGAACTTCTCTAGGCAGGAAACACAAGAGAAGGAAAAGACCTACAATAACAAACCCCAAACAATTAAGAGAATGGTCACAGGAACATACATATTGATAATTACCTTAAATGTAAATGGATTAAATGCTCCCACCAAAAGACACAGACTGGCTGAATGGATACAAAAACAAGACCCGTATATATGCTCTCTACAAGAGACCCACTTCAGACCTAGGGACACATACAGACTGAAAGTGATGGGATGGAAAAAGATATTCCATGCAAATGGAAATCAGAAGAAAGCTGGAGTCGGAATTCTCGTATCAGACAAAATAGACTTTAAAATAAAGACTATTACAAGAGACAAAAAAGACACTATGTAATGATCAAGGGATCAATCCAAGAAGTAGATATAACAATTGTAAATATTTATGCACCCAACATAGGAGCACCTCAATACATAAGGCAGATGCTAAAAGCCATAAAAGGGGAAATTGACAGTAACACAATCATAGTAGGGGACTTTAACACCCCACTTTCACCAATGGACAGATCATCCAAAATGAAAATAAATAAGGAAACACAAATTTTAAATGATACATTAAACAAGATGGACTTAATTGATATTTATAGAACATTCCATCCAAAAACAACAGAATACACTTTCTTCTCAACTGCTCATGGAACATTCTCCAGGATAGATCATATCTTGGGTCACAAATCAAGTCTTGGTAAATTTAAGAAAATTGAAATCGTATCAAGTATCTTTTCCGACCACAATGCTGTGAGACTACGTATCAATTACAGGAAAAAATCTGTAAAAAATACAAACACGTGGAGGCTAAGCAATACACTACTAAATAACCAAGATATCACTGAAGAAATTAAAAAGGAAATCAAAAAATACCAAGAAACAAATCACAATGAAAACATGATGACCCGAAACCTATGGGATGCAGCAAAAGCAGTTCTAAGAGGGAAGTTTATAGCAATACACTCCGACCTCAAGAAACAAGAAACAATTCAAATAAACAACCTAACCTTACACCTAAAGCAAAGAAAGAAGAACAAAAAAACCCCAAAGTTAGCAGAAGGAAAGAAATCATCAAAGCAGATCAGAAATAAATGAAAAAGAAATGAAGGAAACTATAGCAAAGATCAATAAAACTAAAAGCTGGTTCTTTGAGAAGATAAACAAAATTGATAAACCATTAGCCAGACTCATCAAGAAAAAAAGGGAGAAGACTCAAATCAATTGAAGCAGAAATGAAAAAGGAGAAGTAAAAACTGACACTGCAGAAATACACAGGATCATGAGAGATTACTACAAGCAACTGTATGCCAATAAAATGGACAACCGGGAAGAAATCAAAAAATTCTTAGGAAAGCACAACCTTCTGAGATTGAACCAGGAAGAAATAGAAAATATAAACAGACCAATCACAAGCACTGAAGTTGAAACTGTGATTAAAAATCTTCCAACAAACAAAAGCCCAGGACCAGATGGATTCACAGGCGAATTCTATCAAACATTTAGAGAAGAGCTAACACCTATCCTTCTCAAACTCTTCCAAAATATAGCAGAGGGAGGAACACTCCCAAACTCATTCTACAAGGCTACGATCACCCTGATATCAAAACCAGACAAAGACGTCACAAAGAAAGAAAACTACAGGCCAGTATCATTGATGAACATAGATGCAAAAATCCTCAACAAAATACTAGCAAAAAGAATCCAACAGCACATTAAAAGGATCATACACCATGATCAAGTGGGGTTTATCCCAGGAATGCAAGGATTCTTCAAAATACGCCAATCAATGTGATACACCATCTTAACAAATTGAAGGAGAAAAACCATATGATTATCTGAAAAGATGCAGAAAAAGCTTTCAACAAAGTTCAACACACATTTATGATAAAAACCCTCCAGAAAGTAGGCATAGAGGGAACTTACCTCAACATAATAAAGGCCATATATGAGAAACCCACAGCCAACATCGTCCTCAATGGTGAAAAACTGAAACCATTTCCTCTAAGATCAGGAATAAGACAAGGTTGCCCACTCTCACACCTATTATTCAACATAGTTTTGGAAGTTTTAGCCATGGCAATCAGAGAAGAAAAAGAAATAAAAGGAATCCAAATCAGAAAACAAGAAGTAAAGCTGTCACTGTTTGCAGATGACATGATACTATACATAGAGAATCCTAAAGATGCTACCAGAAAACTCCTAGAGCTAATCAACGAATTTGGTAAAGTAGCAGGATACAAAATTAATGCACAGAAATCTCTTGCATTCCTATACATTAATGATGAAGAATCTGAAAGAGAAATTAAGGAAACACTCCCATTTACCACTGCAACAAAAAGAATAAAATACCTAGGAATAAACCTACCTAAGGAGACAAACTACCTGTATACAGAAAACTGTAAGACACTGATGAAAGAAATTAAAGACGACACAAACAGATGGAGAGATACACCATGTTCTTGGATTGGAAGAATCAACATTGTGAAAATCACTATACTACCCAAAGCAATCTACAGATTCAATGCAATCCCTATCAAACTACCAATGGTATTTTTCATAGAACTAGAACAAAATATTTCAAAATTTGTATGGAAACACAAAAGACCCTGAATAGCCAAAGCAATCTTGAGAAAGAAAAATGGAGCTGGAGGAATCAGGCTCCCTGACTTCAGGTTACACTACAAAGCTACAGTAATCAAGACAGTATGGTACCGGCACAAAAACAGAAATATAGATCAATGGAACAGGATAGAAAGCCCAGAGATTAACCCACGCACATATGGTCACCTTATTTTTGATAAAGGAGGCAAGAATATACAATGGAGAAAAGACAGCCTCTTCAATAAGCGGTGCCGGGAAAACTGGACAGCTACATGTAAAAGAATGAAATTAGAACACGCCCTAACACCATACACAAACATAAACTCAAAATGGATTAAAGACCTAAATGTAAGGCCAGACACTATCAAACTCTTAGAGGAAAACATAGGCAGAACACTCTACGACACAAATCACAGCAAGATCCTTTTTGACCCAGCTCCTAGAGAAATGGAAATAAGAACACAAATAAACAAATGGGACCTAATGAAACTTAAAAGCTTTTGCACAGCAAAGGAAACCATAACCAAGACGAAAAGACAACCCTCAGAATGGGAGAAAATATTTGCAAATGAAGCAAATGACAAAGGATTAGCCTCCAAAATTTACAAGCAGCTCATGCAACTCAATATCAAAAAAACAAACAACCCAATCCAAAAATGGGCAGAAGACCTTATTAGACATTTCTCCAAAGAAGATATACAGATTGCCAACAAACACATGAAAGGATGCTCAACATCACTAATCATTAGAGAAACACAAATCAAAACTACGAGGTATCACCTCACACCAGTCAGAATGGCCATCATCAAAAAATCTACAAACAATAAATGTTGGAGAGGGTGTGGAGAAAAGGGAACACTCTTGCACTGTTGGTGGGAATGTAAATTGATACAGCCACTATGGAGAACAGTATAGAGCCTCCTTAAAAAATTAAAAACAGGGCTTCCCTGGTGGCGCGGTGGTTGAGAATCTGCCTGCCAATGCAGGAGACACGGGTTCGAGCCCTGGTCTGGGAAGATCCCACATGCCACGGAGCAACTAGGCCCGTAAGCCACAATTACTTAGCCTGCGCGTCTGGAGCCTGTGCTCCGCAACAAGAGAGGCCGTGATAGTGAGAGGCCCGCGCACCGCGATGAAGACTGGCCCCCACTTGCCGCAGCTAGAGAAAGCCCTCGCACAGAAACGAAGACCCAACACAGACATAAATAAATAAATTAATTAAAAAAAAATTAAAAATAGAACTACCATACAACCCAGCAATCCCACTACTGGGCATATACCCTGAGAAAACCTTAATTCAAAAAGAGTCACGTACCAAAATGTTCATTGCAGCTCCATTTACAATAGCCAGGATATGGAAGCAACCTAAATGTCCATCGACAGATGAATGGATAAAGAAGATGTGGCACATACATACAATGGAATAGTACTCAGCCATAAAGAGAAACGAAATTGAGTTATTTGTAGTGAGGTGGATGGACCTAGAGTCTGTCATACAGAGTGATGTAAGTCAGAAAGAGGAAAACAAATACCATATGCTAATACATATACATGGAATCTAAAAACAGAAAATTCATATGCTGCAAGTTAAACTTCTGTCTCCTTTCAGAAGAGATATACAATCACTCTTTAGATTCCATTGGAGATCCCTTCACATCACTGGAAGTAATTAAATTTCTGCTTGTCTTCCTTGTCTTAGCTGAAATATCCTAGTTCCTTCCATTTATTCCACATAGATTCAGTTTTTCAATGCTCTAATCCTCTTTGTAATGGTCTTTTGACTCTTTTCCAAGTTTTTCATCTTCCTATTTATTTGTGTAGTCCTAAATTAAACTGTAATAGTGTGACATCCAAAGAATCCGAATCTAGTTTTCTTTTATTATAACTTACTGTATGCTTTTAATATATACTAATACGTTGCCTTATAAAAAAAAAATGTTCCAAATCTGTTTGTGTAATATAACTTGCAACCTCTTCCCAGAAAGAAATTAATGTTCCTGATACAGTGCTTAATTAATTGATTCTCATGAACTTTAATGACATTAAGAAATTCTGGGAAATTAGTTACCACCCAAGCAGTTGATAAACTGTCAACCAAGAGTTTAGTAGCCTTTAACCAAATATTATTTTCTTTTGATGTTGAATCTAACACTTTTCTAACCATTTCCTTTTCCTATAAAATGTCCCTACCAAGCACAAATCTTTGAATTAGCCTACTAGAGAGCTTTTTTTTTTTTAAACAGGAAATCTATTGTAATTCTTTGATACATGCTAAGTACAAAGTTCTTTTGTTTTTTGTTTTTCAAATGCAGGGATCAATAAGCTTACTCTATAGAAGGAGAGACAGTAAATATTTAGGCCTTATAGGTCACATCTGGTCTCTGTTGCATATTCTTTAAATTTTTTTAAACAACCCTTCAAAAATGTAAAAACCAATCTCAGCAAGTGGGCCATACAAAAACAGGTTGCAGACCCAAACTACGCGGGCCACAGTTTGCCAATTTCTGTTGTAATGGTTCTTGGAGGTCCCATGGAGACTTGCTCATCTCAAAAGAGCAGCCTCTGGATCAAGGAACTTCATGGCATGTACGCTATTGAGATCTCTTGCTTCTCTTCCTGAGCCTGGGATGTTTTGCTCATCTACGGCAATTTGAGGCCTTGAATGTCAAAGTCTAGTGGCTATTTGAAAGGACTCCTGTTCTACTGGGCTTATGGTGATTTACTATCTAAGTTGAGAGCTTGGAGAGTAGGCTGGGCCATAAGATTGGTTACACTTGGGGTTGGAGTTAAAGCAGAACTCCTCTCCAGGATGAGATCAGAGAGGTATTTTGATATCTGAATGACATAAAGAACTCCCAAGAAGGGGAGTCAAGTGTAGAACCCGAAGTTTCCAACCCATATTTTAAATTTGAGAACTTCCATGGCCAGTGTTTTGAACTTGACATATTCAATGGCCAAATGTCTGTTATTATACTAAGAAAAACCAAAGCCCTTATAAAGTAAGTTTACGATGAGCAACTATGCATTTTTAGGGAAAAAGGTATCTAAAACTTGGAAGTTAGGCAAAGGGAGGGCAGAATATCCTTTTATTATTATCTTGAAGAACTGTTTAACTGGCCTACACAAGGATAATTTAGGGAAATACTTTTTATTTTTTTGACTTGCTAATTACTACTGATTACATTCCAGACTTGCAGATTTTTGTTCGGTAGAAAAGAAAACCCAAAACATATGTTTTTTATTGCACTGAAGGATGTTACCTAGTTTTGTATCTAACCTAGCAATGTTTTTCTAACATTCCTTTTTAAAATAGTTCCTGGAATGCTCTTTAAACCAAACGCTTTGCCATCTCGCCAGCTCCTTCATTAAGGAGTTGAATAAACCTTTGACATGTTCATTCTGTATTCGAGTCATGTTTAACTTTTTGAAAATTATCCCTTGACAACATTCACAGAAGTCTTATCTTGTGTTTTGCTTAGAGTAGGTTTGTGTATATACTTGCACTTGTATTTGCATTTGTCTAACTGTTAAAAAAACTGTATGTAGGAATTGGTTCAGAGGTTTTCTGTATATTTGCCTGTTTCTGGAAGTGGTTTTTTTATAGTGCTCTGTTTTTCTGTGGTCAGTGATTTCTTCGGGTGCCTACTAGACGTATAGCTTCTCCCTTGCTTCAAACACCTCTAAGAATGAAAGTTAAGTGGTCACAGAATTTTGTCCTGTGTGTGCTAGGAAAACACCTCCTTAACAAATAGATTCACACTTTGAAATGAAGGGAGAAGGGGAAATCTGCCTGGGTGATTTCATAAGAGTGTGTAGGAAAGAGTTAAGGGAAATTTCTCCTAGGTCTTGGTCTGATAGTGAATTAAAAGAGTAGTTCTAATAGACCAAAACAGATAGAATCTACAGTTTAAAAAGACAGTCCCTCTATCACCATCCTGGGCAAAAGAGTAGTGCCTGAAAGAATGTTAGCCAATGAAAAGTGTTTTACTTTTAAAAGTGCCTTTACCTCTTTCCAGAGGGAAATTAACAAGACTGTAAAGACTCAAAGGAATGAATTCTCATATTCCAAGCAGGAGATAATAAACATATATATATGTAGAATAAGAGGATATGAAAAATACTCACCTCTGTCCCACCACAAAAAGAAGAAAAATGCACAAAAGGGAAGTTTGGAGGTAGTGTGGTATCCAGGTCACTAATGATAAGGAACTAAAAAAATATGCAAATAGTTTTCTGGTCAGCCTTCAGTAGCTCTTTCTGTATTTCTCAATCAGAACTTTTAATTCAAAGAGATTCAGTAGTACTTTAACAGTACTTTGCAAACTATGACTGAATTATATAAAATTCAAAGTTCAATGGATATTCCTGATAATGAGTACTTGGACAAGTGAAACTATTTTGTTCAATTTCATTAAAAAGACAGTTAAATGTCTTAGCCCTGATTTTATTCTAGTTTGGGAGATGATGAAAAAATTATACTTCATTTATATCAAAATGTTAAACACAGAGACACCATATGACCCAGCAATTCCACTTCTGCACATATCTATCCAAGAGAAATGAAAACAAATGTCCACACAAAAACTTGTATATGAATGTTCACGGGAGCATTACTCCTCATAACTCCAGAGTAGAAACAACCTGAATGTCTATCAACTGATGAATGGAAAAAGAAAATACGGTATACCCATATAATGGAATATTATTTGGCAACTCAAAGGAATGGTGTAATGATACATGCTACAACTCAGATGAATCTTAAATATATGCTAAGTAAAAGAAGCCAGTCACAAAAGACTACATATTATGTGATACCATCTACATGAAATGTCCAGAATAGGCAAATCTATAGAGACAGAGGATAGATTAGGGGCTACCTAGAGCTTCGGAGAAGAAGTGGGGGTGTGGTGGGGAGTAATAGCTAACGCGTATAGGCTTTTTTGGGGGGTGATGAGAATGTTCTAAGATAGATTACGGTAATGGTTGTACAATTCTGTAATTATTCTAAAAACCACTGAATTGGATACTTTAAACAAATAAATTTTATAGAAGGTAGGTTATACCTCAATAAAGCTATTAAAATGTATTTTAGTTCATACATGACTGATCTGTCCTCTGATAGGATGCCTATTTAATTGGAAGTCACTAACTTCTTGATATTTGTCTCATAGGTCAGATCATTTTGTTGTTGTTGTCGTTGAATTATGTTTTATTTGGCAGATAAAACTGAGGACACAGCATCTCAGACAGTTCTAAGAGACTGCTCCCCAGATCATTATTTACACTAAAAATTTAAGTCTTTGTAGATATGTTCAACAACACTGAATTATAACTAGTGCCAATTTATTTAATGTTTGTTGTACTCCTGCAGTAATATGAAACCATGGAATGTCATATTTCCCTGATACATTTTTAATATGAACTGTGATTATATCATTTTTAAGTGGCAATGTAAATTGTAATTAAACATAATTAATATTAAGACCTGGGACTAATATTATAATTAGATAATTAATGAATAACCTTTGGCAAATACTATCTATGATAGTTTTAACCTATGTATCATATCTATACATAAATATAATGTTCTTCATAACATTTAAATAATAATACGATAATAATTGTCTTATATAACATGCTTTATAAAATTAATTTTATCTTAAAAACCAAAGCATAACACATTAAATACTGTCATCCACCATTTTTTTTAGCTTATGTGATTTTTATGATAAATAACCCATATTGAGATAAAATTATTTTTTAATTAGCTTAATAGAATAGGTAACTGGTAACTAAGGAAAAAAATTTTTCTCAATATGAAGCTGTAAAATTATTTACTTACCATATAGTCTACCTAGTTGCCAAAAGATATTTTTTCACTCACCCAAACCAAATGTGTTCTTTCAGAAGGGGCAATTAGCTTTCCTGCTTTTGTGCTGAATTTTGATAATTCAAAATTATAAATAACTGAAAACAAACAAGTAGAATAATAAAGAGATTCCTGACCTCTAGAGAAATTAAAATTCTGAGATTTCTTAAACACTTTCTTAGTTGTAGTTAATAAGCCAGCCATCAATATGGCCTTCTTTCATCATTGGGCATCTACATTCTTATCTGACAACATTTTAAAATGTTGCTTTGAGATTGTTTCAAATTTGGAGCAATAGAAAAAGGAGCAGTTTTTTAATATTCAAAACATGTTTGAGACACACTAGACAGCCTCTAGGTAGCACCAAAGGTGTGCTCCCTCTCCTATAATCCAGGATGTGGCACTCATAAGTAAAAGAGATGCTGGAAATAATTCGTTTTAATTGATTTGCTCCTTAAATTCCTTAATTAGGTCCACAGTAGGCTGTTCTGCTTATTGAAGTACATTAGGGGAAAGCTGTCAAGTAAAAAAAAAGTTAGATAAAATGTTAGTGATGTGATTATGTTATTAGATACCCTTTCAGGATAAGTAAAATCATCTTCAAGTTCAGGTACAAGGGCTGACTGAAACAGTCACCATCAACAGATTTACTTCAAAGATTTCGTTTGTAAATTTTAAATACCCACATGTCAGTTAGAGATTAGTGTGGCATTTATCTTTATTTGTTGCTTTGTAGATTCCTTGGGATATGGAATCCTGATTTCAAACACAAAGTCTGTAAGGAGAGATACTTTTACTTCTTCCTTTCCAATCTTTATGTCTTTAGTTTTTTTCATCCTTATTGCACTGGCTAGCCTCCTGCATGATCTTGAATGGGGATAAGACTTGTCCTTGGAAACCAGCTAAAGAGGTAATCAGTTAACTGTCAACTGTTAGGCAAGAGTCTAATAACCTTGAACCCACATTTTTTTTATCTAACCTAACAATGATATCTAAGCAGCCATATGCTTATAAAATGTCCCTAGTCAGGATGAATTTTAAAACTGACCTACCAGAAATCTTTTCTCTTAGATGTAAGACTAAAGTAAAACTTTAACACATACTCATAAATGATTTGTCCAAAAAGTGTTTTCTAACAGTCTATTCAGTCTTCTAGTTATCCATCACCATCTCCTTAGGATTAATTTTACTTTTGCCCTAATGGCATGTAGCTAGTCTTTCTCCATCTTGCATTTCATTCATGTAGTCATTCAACGAATATTTACTGATCCTTTGCTAACATATACTGTTCTAAATACTGGTGATACAAAAATGAACATAACAAAACAAACAAAAATCTAGTATATTTGTATGGTTGGTTTATTTAGTTTTCTTCAAGTTACAATTCCATACTTTCCTTAAATGAATTTCACTGCTCAGTTTTGACTGTTTCCTTTCATTTTTATTTTATTTTATTTTGCCAAGCTCATTTCCAGTCTTTCCTTCAACACTGTACTTCCCTATCCACTGTGGAGCCACTCACAGAAATATAACACGTTATGTTATCCAGATCCTTAGATAAAATGCTTAAACACTCAACACAGATCCAAACCCTAGACACACCTCCAGCTGCTACCTCCTCAACTTTAACCATTTTCTGGTTACAGGGATCCACATAGCTGTGCATTAACTAGAAAGGTTTTTTGTATGCTGTACAGTATTTCCTAACTTTGCTGACTTTAAGAACATTATCGTGGACCTTGCTAATTTCAAGGGCGATAATACAAATTAGTGTGATGGTTTTTCCTAGCGAAGCTATCCTCACAGTTATTTTTAAAAATCAAGGTGTTATTAGCTAAATAATCCCCTATTGTATTTTTCCAGGAGTTGGATTTATAGGTTATATCTTTCCCATTAAAAAAAAAAAGATATTTGAACCTGTTTCTAATTTTCATAAATCTCTAAGGTATTTGAGGGAGAGTAGTTAGTAATTTTTATTGATTTGACAAGTTCTTCATATATACAGGGAGAACACAGGACCCACAAGCTTTCATCTATTTAGCTTATTTAGTGACTTTTAACTAGGATTGGTTTTGATGTTCTGACTTCATATTTTATATAGTACTCCAAATTTCCAATTACATATAGAAATATTTCTGTATACATATTTCATGACCCTATTGAGAAGAATAACTTCTAATTACACTCTCAAATTTCATTTCTAGAATTTAAAATAATAGAAAGGGAAATGGATACACTCTAAGATGTTAGAAACTTTACTGTAAAATGTACCGTTACATATTTATTCCACAACTGTTTCTTGAGCAGCTCTGTCCCAGGCACTGTACAGGTGCTGTGGATACAGAAGTGAGCGAGACAGAAATGGCCTATATGGCCTCTGCCCCCAGAGGCCATTGGGACTTTCAGCGCAGCTCCAAAAATCAAACAAAGAGAAAAGATGTTGAAAAACAAGGATGTTTCTGGAGGTTTGAGGGGAAAGGAGAGGGGAAAAAAACAATATGGTTAAAATAAAAGCTGGAGAAGAGGTTGAGCTGTTGTCGGGGAAGGAGCATGCAAAGGCTGAGAGCCTCCAAATGCTGAAAGAAGCCAAGCTCCTCTAACCCTAACAGTTCTGAGCTTCCACATCAGAAGCCCAGGCTCATGCTCCCCAGGGAACCGAAGCAAGGAACCGAAGCAAGGAACCGAATGTGAAAAAGCTGAGTGACTTCAGAAGCCCCACCCTTACCCCCAAATATCTACTTGTTATGAGTTAAAATCTCTTAGATAGGGAACATAGTATTTCATAATAATAAACAACTACTGTAAAATGCAAATGCTCTAATAAATACAAACTAATTTATACTCATGTGTAATTGACCAGTCACAAGAATGAATGTTTAGTATCAGAGCCTTCCCAGCATACTAGAAGTAAGTAAGTAAAAGATGTTGAGTATTTAAAGTTTGGGGAGGGCTTCCCACCCAGATACAAAACAACACAGGTAGAGGTGGTTTGGAAGATAACTTAATGAATTTAATAATTTTGCCAAGATGAAACTGGGACAATTGAAAGACATATTTTTACAAACATATTTCAGCTTGAGAGCCAATAGAGTATGCTTCTTTATAAAGGAAAAAAATGTATATGTATATACTGTTCTTCATGTCTTTTAGTTCCATATGGCTCTTTTGTGGTTTTCAAACATAATCTAGAATCATGCTCTACCATGTGTTCTCAACAGGGGGGCAATCTTGTCCCGGTCAAATTGGGTCTGTGGGGCAGGGTAAAAGAATCTTCAGGTTTGTAGCCGGACAACAGGCCACAGTACGTAAATGGGTATACCAGTGTATCTGTGGCATTACAATGTATCTAAAAAACACTCTGGAGGGAGGGTAGTAATGAACTAAAGATTGAAAAATGCTTCCCTAAGAGCTTCCTTATGCTCTCTTGTGCTTCCAGCCCTCGGGCAGTGTTTGGGTTTAGCCAAACTAATTTTTGTCCTTGCTCTTCCGACCTACCCCTCTCCAGTATGGGCAGAGCTTGGGTTCTTCTGAGTTCTTAGAAGGGTTCTTTAAAGAACATATAGTTCTCCTGGATGCCTTTGACCCCAGATACTTCAGTCATCTGGAACACTTTCAGTTGTTTCTCTAAGCTTTAAAACATTTTTCTTAAAATTGTTTTTTGAATTTCGCCAATTTCCTCTTTCCTTTTCTTAACTCTATTCATTTTCTAAATATTACCACGTCTCTACCAACTGCCACTCACAGACTATAGAACCATATTTTAAAAGGACACCCATCCAACACTAGAAAAGGATCCTAAATTCACTCCCAGAACTTGTGACAGTGTGTTACACTTCTAAGTAAATAGCCCAAGTTATTTTTTTGTTTCATGCCTGATATTGGAAATGAGTTCAGTTATTCTCTACCTTTTAATACATTTAGGACATTTTCAATATACCTGCCAAACTATCTACTTTAAGAAAAGCTCTGAGATTACCCACTTGCCCTTCTGTGCCAGCGCTGGAAGCAAATGGGAGTATATTAATGTTCTAGATGTTCGAGGCCACACAGGAGAGGCAGAAAACAGGACAGTGCATTTGCCAAAAAATACAAATTCCATCCCATTGAAATATGGCTAGTAATGTTCTAAAAAATGTGCAGAGTGAGCAAAGGAAAAACTACATCAGGTGAGTAAATGTTTATAAGTCAAGACTACAAAAAAGGGATACGATACAAAAGTTAAAGATGCTAAAAACCAGATAAGGTCTTTATACAAAAGAGTGAATCTCTGACAACATCGACTAATCGCTATATGCACGTAAAATACACAAATGTAAAATAAAGCAGAAATTTCGATCCATGCTAGAATACAGTAACCCCTACCATTTATTAAGCACCTACTAGGTGGACAGGGGCTGTCCTTCATATGCATTGTTACATTTAATCTACACAGTGATCCAGCTAGGTAGGCTTTATCAATAACCCCGTTACACACAAAGAATCTGGGGCTCAGAGAAGCTCAATAATGTGAGTTAGTTGGCACTTGCATTGTGCAATAGAGCCAGAATTTGTATCAGCTTTTCCTATCTTGAGGCCATGCCCTTTACCCCATGCCAGTCTAGAATGATTTATATTTTAAGAGAAATTAAGTGAATTCAAGGTGCATAGTGATGTCACCTCACATATTGGTTGCAATATGCTTTCATGAGTGTTCAGGGGCTAGAGATACAGCCAGCACTCCAGGGACTGAGTATAAAGTCTTTGGGAGTGTGTTGCAGCCCATGAGGCCATCATTATCAATGTGGATGAGAACAGCTGATGAGCAGGAGTGAAATGTTCATTAGGTTAAGCTCTAAATCAGTCATTTAATAGAGATCAGCGGCAAGAACAGGGATTTGGGAAACAGATGGCCCTGATTCCAAATTCGAATTCTGCTGTATACAAGTTACACGGAAAACCCTGGACAGGTGATTTAACTTCCTTGATCTCCATTTCCTCATACAGTCATTACGGTAAGTTAACAAAAATTTATGTAGGAAAAAGAAAAAGAGGCAGCTTTGGATAAAAAAGTAAATCATTAAGACTAGAGGCTTTGGATATATGTATTCGTATAACAGATTCACTTTGCTGTACACCTGAAACTAACACAACATTGTAAATCAATTATACCCTAATAAAAATTTTTTAAAATATACTAGAGGCTTGGCTTCATTCAGGCATTAACTTAGCTGTAGTCTTGGGTAAGTCACAAACTCTGAGCCTCTTTCTTCTGTGAAATGTGAATGGCCATCTGCCTTAAGGGTTTGTTGTCAGATCCTGAGATAAGGTGTCAGACACCTACAGCAACTAGACCGTATTATAGTGGCGCTCCATATTAAATTATTAACACAACACTTGGCAAAATAAGTGTGCGTTTCCACTCTATTTCTTTTTAAACTTGGGCTTTGTTATAAAGTCATTGGTGACTACAACTTAAAAATACTACAGATTATTAAGAATCATTACAAATTTGGTAAAAATTAGATACCTTAGAAGTTAAAAATATTGCTAACTTTGTATTTTTTTAAAAGATAAACTTCCTATAAGTGGAAAACTATTCATTCTTTTCTCTTACAGTTCCTCATACTTTTTCCTTTCACTAAAAGCATTCCCTTCTAAAAACACACTTCATTAGGTAAGTGCCTAGTCAATCTGAGAAATAAGAGATTAGTACCATTAACAAAGGCTTTGATAATTTTATTAATAAGAAAGTTGTTAAACCTGGTTGCTATCTCTGATATGGCTGTTGGGTTAGTGGGCCTTATCTGTGGTCAATCTATTATGTGAACCATGAAAAACATCCATCCTTCCAAAGCTGCTCCCCACCGCTCCCTCAAAAGCAAACAAACACACTGACCTAAAGAGTATATAATCACTCGAAAGCAAAGCAAATCAGGGTCACATCCACATCTTCTCTATTGAAGCAAGTCACAAGAAATGCAAATATCACAGATAAGAGTTGTATACATCTAATCTGTTATCTATGTCCACACACCCAACACATGGTTTATGAATCTGAGCAAATTTTGTGAAGTTCGGCTTACCTTTGGGGCTTACATAAATCATCAAAAAATAGAGAGAATGTAAAAACACATAAAGCTGATTGGCTCTGACGATTCTGCAGTATTGTGACGAGAGGGTTAAGACCACTTGTCCTCATCGCTCATCTGGATGGCATTTTAATGACTTGTCCATGAAGAAACCTCAGGTATGCCTTAGGAAACCACTACATACCTGTCCGGAAATGTGACCGTTGGTTAAGGCTACATTTCTTACACTATCGATGGCTTGTAAGAACAGTGTGACTAAAATAGGGCTGCCATTTCCTTTACCTATTCCTCCCCCATAAGGCTGCATGAAATAGTCATTCAAGCCTCCCTCTGCCCAACACCCGCACTCCCACACAGGTCGATCGGTTCTTACTTTTTACTTTAAGGTGGATGGGGACTTGAAAGTGTTTCTTAACTGGTTTGCTGGGAGTTTAAAATGCTTAAAAAGAATTCGAAAGTGAAGTTTGGCCCTAACCCTCTGAAATATCCGTCCTGGGATGTGGGCTAGGTGTCCGTGGCATTCAAAGCTAGGTACAGAGCGAGGTTTTGAAGGGACTGGAATCTGATGTACCCCGGCAGGCGTGGGTGGGGTAGGGAAGAACTGACGGAGGGAGAGAAGAGAGAATTAGGGTGTACAGAGCACATCCTAAGGTTGCTGAGTTGCTAACTCCATCCCTCACCATCTCGTCGCTGAGAACCAGCTGGAAAGGGAAAGGCCGGCGAGCCTGGGTTTGGGTCGAAGGCAGCGGTCCTGCCTCGACCGCCGGCCTAAACACCTGGCTTCTGGGGCCCGCGCGATCCGGCGAAACTCTCTCTCCCCTAGGGTCCTGCTGGGGAGCAGACATCGCGCTCTCGTTCCCTTCAGAGACCTTCTAATTCCTCTCTCTCTCCAAAAGTGCTAACTTCAGGGGTTCGGGGGCGGCAAGGGAAGAGCAGACCAGAAGGGGCAGGCCCTGGGGTCTCAGGGTTTTTTAAGGTAGAACGATGATCGCTCCCAGCGTGGCCCCGTTTTCTCCTGGTCCCCCAGCCCCATCCCCCCAAGTCCGCGGAACCTGCCGCGCTGCGCTTGGCGCCAGGCTGGGGTCTCTCGCCCGACGCTGGGGCTGGCGTGGGGAAGGGTGGGGAAGGGGTTGGCGGGTCCCCGAGCCCCAGCAGCGTATGGCTCCAGGGAGCACACGCTGGGCAGGAGACTACAGTCTGCCCGCCCGAGAGCCGGGGAAAGGCAGGGACGCGAGCGAGACGGGGCGAGTCATGGCCCAAGCGCACCTAGCGGACCGAGCCGCCGGTCCTCGGCGGGCCGTCCCTCTCCATCCCATCCCTCGGCGGTCCCCGCCCTTACCTCTGGGCGAGAGGGTGCCGGCTGCGAAGGGTGCTGGGGAGCGGCGAGCCGTCCCCCGGCCGGGCTCAGCGGCGGCCAGCGACAGCGGGGTCGCTCGCGGGGCCGCTGCTCATGGCTCGTCGCGCTCCGAGCACTGTGGCTGCGGCCACGGCGGCGCCTTCCTCCTCGTCCTCTTCGCGGGCTCCGGGCCGGGACGCAGCTAACGCCCCAGCCTCGCAGCCCTCCGCCCCTCCGCCTCCTCGGCCGCGGATGGAGCCGCCTCCAGCGCCGCCCTGCAAGCAGCCGGGCCAGCGGCAGCCAGCGCCGCCCAGCGCCCGGCCCCGGGGTCGCCGCGCCCCCCACCGGTCGGCTCCACGGTCCCAGCCCGCTGTGACGCAGGCCACGGGGCCCGGGAACTTCCTCCCACGCGGAGACCACCCCGAGCCCGGGCCGGCCGCCAAGGGGACTTCCTTCAGAACACGGAAGAAAATCTCCCACCGCTTCCCGGCGGGGCCACTGCGGCCTCTAAGACGCCCACCTGGCGGCCAGTGCCGGGGGAATCGGCTGGGGCTAATACCTTCCCCCATCCCTAACAATGCGCGGAAAACCCGAGGCTTCCCTGCGCTCGGCGCTCACTCCACGACCGCAGCTCCTCCCCTGGGTAAGTTAGAGGGGAGCAGCTACCCCTAAAAATAGCCCTTCTGGGAACTCCTCGTAAGGACCGGGGTCAGGATAGATAATCCCTCCTCATTATCATCCTCCCCGCACAGAAGAACTGAACGGTGGGAAGGGGTGGTGGGACGCCAAGAAGGAGACAGAGGACAAGGGCAAAAACCAGTTTTTCTGGACCATAAAGCCCATGGGCCGGTCGCTTGACACCTGAGCTTGCTGTCCAGCAGGAACTCCCAAGTTCCCGGACCTTAACAACAGGGCGCCTGGATCTCTCGGCCGCAGGTTCCAGGGATGCTGAAATTGAACGCTCCGCCTACAGTTTCGTGCTGTGCAGGAAGGAGTTGACCAGGCACGTCAAAACCACCTGTTGTTTAAAGAGTATGGGGGAAGGGTTTTCCCTTTTTTTTTTTCTTTTAAATTGATCTGAACAATTTTTTTCTCCACCTTTCCCTACCCAATTTCAGGATGAAAAGCGAACTCTGCCTTCTTGAAAGCTGACAGTTATCTGTATGGAAAATCTGCCCAGTGGAAAAATGTCCAGAAAAGATTACTAAGTAATATAGGGTCTTCTGGGATGCCTTACCAGTACGAACTTTTCTAAGAGCACCAAAAATTAAACTATTGCTTTGTCCTGGCATTCAGGAAAAGACAGGTGTATGCCAACAGAGGAATTCATAGACAACTAGTCCTCTTTCACTAGTTGGTTGGTTGTTACACAGTTGGTTAGTTGGTTCTTAAGAAAGCAGGCACCTCCTTTTACCCCAAGCCAAAATTAAAATGTGTCCAAAAGTTGTTCTCTTAGGCTTTTTACTGATTTTTCCATGTTCCTCTGGCAAACTCCTACACTTTTTCCAATTCCAGTACTGTTGTTGGGTGTCTTTCCCAGAAGACAACCTGAAACCCTCTTAGGCCTTAGGAGATGACCCGAATACTAGCCTTAATTAACCCAGATCAACACAAAATTCTAGAGTGGAGCCATCCTCCCAGATAGCAGGCGGAAAAATTCCTGAAAGTTTCCTGGGGAAAAGACAGAGGCTGACTAGCAATTTGCTAAAAAGTACTGAGTACCTTGCAGGCCACCATGTACTAGCTGAGGTAGTTCCAGCTCTTCAATGCCTTGCCGGGATTTAAATGCTCAGTGAGGTGAGTACTAAGGGCACAAATGTCCTGTGGAGGGTTTTATTCTCCAAGAGCTTTCTGAGTGCACCTCTATCCTCCTTGTGCCACTGGCACCCTAACTCAAGCTTAGTCATCCCTGAAATGCTCCCACACTACCCAGTGTTAAGGAACCACAATTCTAGACTTTGGACTCAGGTGAACCAGGAGGAAATCCCTACTCTTCCTGTGTAAATGTAAGGAAGTTACTGCTACATTTTTTTTTCCATCAACAATATAGGTATAGTACTATAGGGTGCTGTGAGAATTAAATAACATGCTTAAATCACCAAGAACAGGACCAAACACTTTACAAGTACTCAGTAAATGGTAGCTGTTGTATTTACTACAGTTCATTGCCCTGAGAACAAAAGGACAGAAACAGCAAGGAGGTTTGGAGATGGATTTGAATCCCTGCAAGTTGAGTTCCCCCACCCCATCCCTGACAGTTGCTTAATTGTGATACTTTTGTCTACTCTGTGCCTGCTTTCTAGTAGGGTGAACTGGACAGTTCTACGTGTAGTCAGGTGATTCCCATGCACACTAAAGTCTGAGAGGCGCTAGTCTGAAAGCCACTGTGTTGTACTGCTTAGGTCTCCTTTTCTTATTTCACAGAATGTAAGCTGTAAGTCTAGTCACCTCACTTCAGTCAACCTAACAGAAATCAACACACACTTATCAAGCCCTCTGTAAAACACTAGATGAATCAGCAATCAGCCAACTTTTGTGAAGGCTGGACCCTGAGGGTCTCAAAGAAGTATAAGGCTTATTCCCTGACTTCAGGGTGTTCACAGAGCATGAGAGAGGGAATCTGGCATGCATATGAATCAAAATAAACCATTTTTAACTAAATGTGGTTGAAGTTCAGAGAAAGGAGAGGGAACTGTGGGCCAGAGCCACCATCTTGATCTTTCACTTAATACCCAATTCTTTAGGGCAAAATTTGACATTCCAAATGGGCTTCCAGAGTGAGTTTCCATACTTAGACTCCACACATAAGTTAACTATGTACTGGTTGACAAATAGGGAGCAGAAGTAGACCTTTCTGAGCAATGCAAGACCATGATAAGAAATTTGGAGCGATGTAGATCTGGGCTCAAATCCTGTGTCCACCGCTAACCAGCTATGTGACCCTGAGCTTCTTAATCTTTGAACCCCAGTTTCCCCATCTGTCTCTTAGAACAGCAATACCTTCTTTTTAAGGTTCTAGTGAGGCTTAGAATATCTGCAATCGCTCTGGTGGATTGTATGGAAATGGTGATTATATTACATTGTCTTGTTAGCTACAGGAAAAAGCAGCCTGGACTATATCATTCCTTAAAGGCATATTTCAAAAGCTGCCTTCTCTGTGGAGCTCTGCAGGCTCCAGCCAAGTGTAATTCTCTCTTCCTTGTGCTCCCACAGCACTTATTTTTGAACCTCTATTTCAGCACTTACTGGTGTCCTGCCATTTATTTCTTTACGTTTTGCTTCTCTACTGTATATTCATCTCTACATCAACACCTAGCAGAGAGCCTGGCATTAAATTTCGAAAGAACAAGTTTAAAAATGTTTCAATTTCTTGTACTGGTTCTGACTTTCAGTATAATTTGTATTAAACTGCAGGCTCTAAAACCTGAACCCTTTTGCTCGTCGTTTATACTAAAATTATGTATTATGAACATGTATCTGCTTAAACCTTGATTTTTCAATGCTGGGCTTATTCTTTAAGACCAACCTGCTATGCTTGTTTTGTTTTGTGATGTCAGTTGATCCTGCCTAGTCATAGTGAAAGTAAAATCTAAATTCTAAACCAAAACAACCAGCAGGATTTTACTCAGCATTCTCTACCCACTCTGTGCACATCTGCTCCCCAGACCTTTTCTGAGCTTTGTGGGAAAGATCCTGAGCTAACAGGAAACATGGTTGTCTTGAGTTTCAGCTGTTAACATTGTTGCAACCATTACCACTTTCTGAATTAATAGCTGCAAGATAAAACCCACCTTTAGCAACAGTTTTGAAATCCTTGACTCTATGCCAATAAAAATGCTAGGGAAACCTTCCCTAGAAAAAGTCGAGTGAGCAGGAAGTTGCCCAAGAGGTAATGTGGTCAAATGTGGTCTTGACCCTAAAAAGGCAGAAGAATTTGTGCCAGAGGAGAGGGTGGTGTTGCTGAGGACTTTAAAATAGGATTCTAGAAAACTTTGGGTCAAATTCTTCTAAAATCAGCCCTGTATCATTTATACACCTCCCTCCACACACATGCACACGAGTTGGAAGTGGTTGGTACCACTAACTTGTGGGATATTCTTTGGAAATAATAATAATGAATAAGCACTTACTAGGTACATGGTATGTGCTAAGTACTAGCTTTATATGTATTGTCTCATTTAGTCGCTGTCACCATCCACTAGTAGGCAGTGTTATTTTCTGCTATTGAGAGAGGGGAAAACTGAGGCACTTTGTAATCAAGTAACTAGCCAAAGGTCACATGACCAGTGAGTGGAAGAGTTAGGATTTGGACCCAGGTGAGTCTAATTTCAGAGTTCTCAGGCTTAACCACTACTCAATCCATGGAAAAGGAATATTTATTTTTAAATTGAATCCATCAAGTATATTCAGTAAGGTTAATGATGTAATTTTTCAGTAGTTTTTGAAATTGCAGTCACTTGTACTTTTCTCAATAGGGTATTCATATCCTAAATGTGCCTTCCTGGGGTGATTTCACAGCTTACTCTTTAATTGAAAAGCATTTTATGACTGAAAGCAAACTTAATGAAAGATCATGAAGTGTCTGTGGTTCTGAGTTTAGGCAATATGAAATATACCAGGCAGAGAGCCTCATTCTTAGAATTATTGTTTATATGATAGCTATGTAGTATAAGTTTAAAGTAAAAAATGAGTTTGACATTCTAAGGACTTTTTTGTACCCAAATATCACTGCTATAACTGCATTACTAAATAATATTTGCTTGCTACTATTTATTAATCATGTACAGCCACTGATCTAAGAACCTTATATGTACTAACTCATTAATTCAATCTACAAATGACTGGCTCTGTCCATGAAGTAAATTATTCTAAGGAAAATGAAACACTCTTTAGGGGTTTAGAACTTCCTTAGTTATTAAACAAAATACATTAGGATTTACCTCTATGGAAGGTAACTCATTTTTTCCCAGGACTCAACATTTTCAGCCTTTTCTTAATACCGTATCATATTATGCATGTATAGAATGTACCTTAGAACATCTCAGATCACCTTTTAACATCAACTATCTTCAAATTTCAGTGACATCAGCCCTGACAAAGCACCTAATTTCAGGCCTAAGGAACTGCTTCTTTCCTTTGACTAAAAAGCTGCTCTTTCTCTCTCTCTCTCTCTGAGGCATGAAGATCCATGGCTCAAGACACCGTATCAGGGTAAGTGAAATTGAAGATGCTGTTGTTACATAAACATGACTCTCTCTTTGGAAAAGTATCATGGACTGTGCTTTGTTTACTTAGAAGATGCTACAAGCATGCCTGGATGCTCTCTTCTTAAAGCTTCCACCCATACTGACACAAGATACATTTTCTTGAGCCTTTTTTCAGTTCATTTATTAATTTCCTGAATTTACTCACGTTGTTTACCTCTCTGGGAAAAAAATCAACAAGAAAGCCTGGTTAGCTTTCTCAGTATCAATGATAATGATCATTTATGATCACGTTTATTGCTAGCAGTGAAAAGAGCATAAACCGAGATTAAGAGACCTGGAGTCCAGGTGTGGTTCTGTCATTGACTAACTTTGTGACTTAGGACAAGCCTCTTAATATCTTTGGATCTTTGGTCTCTTTATCTGAAATGAAGGGGTTGGAATAGGTGATTTTTTAGGATTTATTCAGTGCTAGAACTTTTCACATTGATCTTAAAATGGTACATATTTATCCTCCCTAGATTTCAGTCAGTAATGGATATAATCACCAATATGTAACCAAAGATCCAAGAAGGCATCTGGTGCTGCTATCTATGGGAAATATGTCTAGAGCAGGGCAGACCAATCAGGCAACATCTTCTCAAAGCACCTCTGTCTTCCACCATCCATTACCAGTGAGATAGAGCCATTCCTCTACTGAGGCATTTCCAAGTAGCATTCTGTAGAACCTTTGAGTACGCTGAGAAATAGGGGTCTGTGGTCAAAGTCATTTGGGGAACGCTATATTCCTCTTGGAGATTCACAATGCATATTACCATGCTTAGGGCTCTGAGAAGTCCCACAATAAAAATACTTGTTGACTTTGCTGAACCTAGCATGTCTCTAACTTCATTTACCATGGAACTATTTCCTTTGTCATATCTATCAACATCCCAAGAAGAATAAACTCTCTCAGAATAGAATATTTGAATTGTTATTCTAGAGTTAAAGACTTCAGAACCGTCATAAGATTTTCCCCCTTTGGAAAGAGAAGGGAATTATAGGCCGTGTTAACTAATTTAATGAATGCCTACAAAGATGACCCTCTTGATAGATGCGATCTGCAGGCATTTTCCTTACAAACAGCCATGACGGAGTGCCTGTTATCTTCAATAGGACAAAGAGCCCCCATTCTCACTGGTAATAGTGTAACCTTGTTCCTTTACACTGAGGAATATTCCCTTGCCTTTATACGTTTGTATTGGCCTCTAGGTTCTTTGACATTCTTTTAGAAATAGTTGAAAGTGGTATAAGACAAACACATTCATTCTGTGCACTCGAAGAGATATCATAGAATAGTTTATCAATGACCACTGGGAGACAGCTCTCCATGGGTCTCTAGTATTTCTGCACATCTTATGAGCAAGACACTAACTGCCCTTTCTTCCGGACTAGATTTTCAAAGATATTTGTATAGTGAACAGCCTTTGAAGATAGTGATAATGTCTGCCTCTAGAGCAAAGGGCATGCATACTTACTGTCCAGTATAATAAAGATAATGTCTCTCTCCAGAGCAAAGGACAGGCAGACACACTCATTATAAAGGGTTCACATTCACTGAGCTCATGGTCCCTCTCTTATAACACAACCTACTGTTAATATGTTAGAGCTCAAGGAACGGACACATAAAAAATGCTGATACTTCTGGCTACTGCTGTTGCTGTGAGGGATGAACATTTTTCCATCTCTGATCCAGGAGCTTCATGTCTTCTACCAGAATCCAAGAAACTGGAGCAGGCTGATTTTTTAGCTTGCAAATAATAGTCTCAGGCTTTTCACAGTCCTTAACAGTAACTGGCTTTTTCCTTCTTATGAATTGGACAGTGGTGGAGTAACTTCATGTCCTTAGGTGTCCTCCCTCCCTGGTGCTGTGAACATACTCTCCTATGAGTGTTTCTCTAGGCCTGTTGTAACATTAACAGCTGTCCAGCCCTCTTTCTGAGGAACATTCAGTAGAGGGCTGATAGAAGTGATGTGCTCTGACTATGGGATATCAAAGAAAGGCACCATGAATTTCTGTCCGGCATGATAATATTTCATTAAAATGATTAGAAACTATCTTACTTTCTATCTTACTTTAAAGGAATTTAAAAATTAATCCTCAGTGAAAAGGAAGTACCATCTTACAGTACAGAATGGATAAGTATGTGTCTGGGGGCGGGAGGGGTGGATACTTCTGAGTTAACTGCACTGATTTCTTCCAAAAGCAATGTAGATAAAGGAAAAGACTAAAGTTTGGATAAGATAACTTATAAGCACATAACTTGCTTCCTGTGGCCAAAGGGAGCATGATTTTACCATAACATGAAAACAACAGTGATCACGTTTAAGAAACTGAAAACATCCAGATTTCTTGAATGTCAACAACATTCTTCAGCTTGTAAGATACTCCCTACAACAGTCTATTTGCACCTTATCTGATGTCATTTCATATTAACTGTTGATTTCATTGGCTAAACCAGAACTCAAAATTATCTATTCTGTAATAATGCTTTTGACCAGTTGCTTTGAAACAAATATTTTCTGATCAAAAGGGTTTCAGGAACTTTAGAATATAACAATAATTGGTTTGTGAGCGACCTGGTCTGGAATTTTTAAGAGGTAGTCTGATAACTTGCTACAGTGATTTGAATGCCACAAATAGGGTAGTAAATTAACATTTGTTGAGCGCTCTCTGCCAGGCAGGGTCTAAAGCATTTTACATGTATGATTTCATTTACTCCGTGTAACAACACTATGAAGTAGGTACTATCACTGTCCCCATTTCACAGATGGGGAACCTGGGGGCACAGGTAGGTAATGTGACTTGCCCAAGGTCACGCTGCTAGTAGGTGGCAGAGCCAGGAATAGAATCAAGGCGCCTACAATGGAATCAAGCCTACGCTCTTACTCTACTCTTGTACTTCCTTTCTGCCTTATAACAGAATTTTTTAAACTTCTAGAAAATGTGATTTTTTTTTTCCCGTAATGCTTAAGGGAAATAAACATCAATTTCCTTGCTTCTTTGGAGTTTTATCTCTAGACTATCTTCCCAGATATAATGTTTTGTTCTTCATTTCTCCGTAATGAATATATGTCAGGACCATTAAGGATGAATTATGTCCAACATCAGCCCATGTTGACTGAGAAGAGAGATATTGTGTAGCTCATTTTGAGCAGGGAGACACTCCAATTAAGCCACCTTGAAATGCTCCATTTTGATGCACCTTAAACTCCTGATACAAGATGCATTTGAAAAATCTTTTAATAATCTAAACAAATACAAAATGTTGAGTGTTTTTGTCTTTCAGTCTGTATCCAGAGAAGGAAGAAAAAGTAACCATACTTTTAAAGTTACCAGTTCTTTACTTGGGCAAGCTTTAATTTTTCATGACCTGGAGTGGTGCTACTACCATTCCCCAAATCACCCACAGTTGCCACAGTCCCCAGATGGACACATTGTGACCCTGTCTAGGCTAACAATCGCATCACGTCACAGTGCTTTTCTTCAAATCAGACTGGCAGCTTATCCCAGCTAATCTACCAAGGAGCATGGTGGTGGGCAATAATAGGGGACTTCTAAGTGCTTTAAGGGGAAAGGAATTTTAAAAATCTTGGGTGACTACTACTTAGAATGATGAGATCATTTAATATACAGCATTTGTAGATTGTTGGCCAGCCTCTGGAACTCCAAAACGATTGCTGAAAATTTGTGAGAGGAAGGTTTCACGTAAAACTCTCTGCAAGGTTAGATCTGTTCAGTGTCTGGCTAATGAAGACAAATGATATGGCACAGATTTCAGCTGCAAGAACAAGATGCACTTCTGCATCTCCTGCCACCATTTTCACAAGAAAATGCAGGAGTCATCATGGTCTTTGCTGAATGACTTTTGTGGAGATTGGTCGGTATTTTTCCTTCTGTCAAGGACTGGAAGAAGTTTCAAATCTGGAGTGAATCTAGAAGTTTAAGAGGAGTGAGTTGATGGTTCACAAAGCTCCTTGGGAGCTTCCCGGTTGTGATCTGATGCCGGCTCCCTTACTGGGAGGGCAGGGAGAGACAGATGAAAGAGGCAGACCACTCCAGATTGGTAGGTGGCAGGTTTCATACGGAGGTTTACTTAACAAGGCTTGTCTTGTGCAGATGCAGGACAAGTAGATTTCCGCACCTGCCCGCTGGAATCTTAAAAGTTTATATAGAGGTCTTAACTGGGTTCAGTCGCGTACACAGTCTAGATAGTCTCATCACCACATTCTTATTTCAAGGCTTCATCCTTGGGGCAGCTTCTGGCAGTGGCGGAAGCAAGGGGAGGGATGCGGTGCCTCCACCTGCTCGGGTCCAGCTTGCAGGTCAAACCAGTGGTCACGTCTTCTCAGTGCCCTCCCCCAACACAAGTATGGTTCCATCTCCTGATCTCTGTGAGACCTCAAGGAGCTGCACAGAAATAGTGTAATCCCTTGACTAAAAGGACTTGGATTTATCTGGACTTTAATCTGCATTGTGTGTTTTTGTAACTAATATGATAACTGAATGCCTATGGACCCAACATTTTTTGGCCAAATCACCTTCGGAAGTGTTGCAGTTGTTTGCTCTGAGGGGACACTCTTATCCCATTGGCACATGCCTTTGTAACTCTTTACTACCACCTTGATTTTGTACAGGTCTTCACACTACCTTCTGCTTTCTCTCATTTCTCTTTTCTCATCTCTCCACTCTCCTCCAAATTTCATCAGCCTTTTAAAATGTCCTATTCAAATTCTCTCTCCATAAAGTTTTTTAGAAAAACACTTTCTTTTCTGTAAACTCTTACAGTAATGAATCATCTTTTTATCTTCCATAGCTGTGAGAACTTGGATAAGCTGCTTAACCTCTCTGAGCTTCAGGCATAGTTTAACGGGGATAGTTATAGTATTTAATTTATAGTGTGGCTGTGATGATTAGATTAGCACAGTGCCTGACACATTGGAAATATGCAGTAAATGTTAACTTTCATTAATATTCAACAGCTAATTACATCTTCTTTTTTGACACTTTACATTTTTTTTCTGTTTCCCACATAGTTGATGTTCAAAAATTACTTGTTCACTTAATTATTTTAATAAAATGTCAAAGGAGGAGTCTTTCTGTCAAGTTTTTTCTTAAGTATATCGACAAACGTGAAGAGTTGCCAGTTGCCAATTTTCTTAAAAGTCAACTTGTTAACTTGATATATAATAAAAAAATTTTAAAGTAAGCATAATGAGTGCTTACTGCCTGAGTAAACTATATATAATTTTTACTATTTCATTTCTATTTCAGTGTAACATATCACCCATGATACATTAAAATAATCATCATTTCTCTTCACCCCCAAATTTAAATCCATTAAATTATTTTTTTGAAAAATTCATATCTAAAATATCTGTCATATTGCAGTACTTCCTCAGATATGAGCGATTCACTGTTTTAATAATTAGTGTGGAAAGAAAGTACACACTGAGAATTTTGAAATATTACTTTTATTGTTTACTTAAATCTGCATGCAGGAAGAAATAGCTGGTTTTTCACACAACAATATTACAGGTTCTCTTTTATACATGATTTATACAGGGATACATCATGAATTTGTGATCTACAAGGAGAGGAAGGACCTTGAACTCAGAATGAACAAATCTCAGAAAGTTGTTTGAAAGGTAAAAACTGACAGTATTCATTTTAGAACAGAAACAAGTCTTCCATTTGAAGACAAGAGGAGTCCACATTTTTTGTTCAGAAGAATGAATGGGAATATGGCATTAAAGATCAGGACAGGGGTCCTGAAATTTGTCCAAGAGGTAAAGCATTAAGATCTTTAATGTTAGTTGAATTTTTTTTTAACTTTTTATTTTATATTGGAGTATAGCCAATTAACAATGTTGTGATTGTTTCAGGTGCACAGCAAAGCGACTCAGCCATGCATATACACGTATCTATTCTCTCCCAGACTCCCTTCCCATCCGGGCTGCCACATAACATTGAGAAGAGTTCCCTGTGCTGTACAGTAGGTCCCTGCTGGTTATCCTTTTTAAATATAGCAGTGTGTACAGTTGAATTTTTAATGTTTAGAATACAAAGTTCTGTTAATCACAGAGGACCCACTTTGTCAATATTACTTGCATATCTTTAGAAGATAGTTTAACTCTTCAAGTAGTTCTAACTTCTCAGTCCATTGTGTAGCCTCTTATAATGGAGACAAAACTTTATGATAAGTCAAAAGCTTCCTTCAAAATCTCTCTCAACTCCTCCCTTTCCTCCATTTCCATGTGCACTTCTGCTCCCCCAGTTTAGCTCTCACCACTTCGTGGCTACACAGCGGCCACTGCCTCTTTCCCAGTTTTCCCGTCTTAGCTTCAGCCAGACCACCGTCCATGCAATCGCCCAATTTATTGCCCAAAGGTACTGCTCTCAGCACATACTATGAATGGCTGGCCATAGTAGCTGCTCAATACATGATAACTTCAACTTGCTTTGAGTAAGTCTCCACTGCCCAAAGGAAACAACTTAAACTCAAAGCCCTGATGGTTTGTAAATAATAAAAGACTGTGGTACAATAAAGAATATACTTGGTATTTGTCTATTCCTGGTACAGAGCTTCTGAAACCTTTGGAATTTCCTGAGTGATGAAGTGCCTTTGTTAAGTTAATGAGGTGACTCATCTGGGCCTCTAGATAGTTTCAGGATAAGGGCTGGACATCAGAAGGACCAACCATGTAATTAGAGTGTTGGAACTTTGGGCCAGCCTGACCTCTGGGATTGGGGGTGCCTGGAGATTGAGTTCAATCATGAGTCCGATGATTTAATCAATTATGTCTATGTAATGAAACCCCAATAAAAACCCTGGACACTGGAGCTCAGTGGAGCTTTCCAGTTAATGAACTCATAGATGTGCCTGGAGAGTGACATGCCCTGACCCCATGGGGAGACGACACTGAACTCTGTGTTCTCTCCTAGACCTCATCCCATGCATCTCATTTGGCTGCTCTTGGTTGTATCCAATAAAGTTGTAATCATTGAGCTCCGTGAGTCATTCTAGTGAATTTTCAAAATGGAGGGAGTCATGGAACCCCCAAATTTGTAGCCAGTTGGGTAGAAGAGTGGGTGGCCTAGCGACCTCCCAAGACTCATGGCTGGCATCTGAAGTAAGGGCAGTCCTGTGGGGGACTTTGCCCTTAATCTGTGGAGCCTGTACCAACTCCGGGTGGTCAGTGTCAGAACTGGGTTGGGGTAGAAACAGAGCCCACGGTACTGAGAAGCTATTACTGGAAATCTACGGAAATAGATCAAGTTACCAGAGCATGATTTTGTACATCATAGGTGTAATGGAAAGACTGATTTACTAAAAGTCTCCCCAGGACCACAAAATGATAACTCTGCTTCCTCTAATCTGGCTTACGTGGAACCTGTTAGGATGGCCTCGTGGTAAAGAATCATGTCTGTGAGTCATTTAAACACAAGAGGAGTCAAAATATTTTGACTAGCCTAGGGCAAGGCGTTTGGAATGCATTGTGATCTATGGTCTTAATTCCACAAGGTCCTACCAATGGTTTATTTTGGCAGAAGACAACACAAGTGTCCTTTTCCACTTAGTGTCTCTGAGAAACATTCCACCTAGACAAGACAACCAAGCCTGGCTGATGAGCTACAAGTCAATCGGGATGTTATGTACAAGGATTTGGAATTCTCTGTACTGTCTGCATCCCCAGTAGTAATTCTGAGAAGAATCGAGCTGCTAGTGCTGGTGGTAATAGTTATGGGAGGAGGGACGGCATTGCCTATTTATTGCTCAACAAGCTACCCTGTTTCCAATTTTGCCAGTAAAATATAGCAACAAAGGGAAGGAAAAAGAGAAGTCACAGGCACTGAGCACCTGTTGCCTACCAGGCTCAGGATGAGTGCTTTTACTTAAGCTAGTTTATTTCATCCTGGTAACCTCGCCGAGGAGGAGGTATCTTCATCTCCACTTTACAGACACTCAAACTATGGCTCTGAGCTCCCTGAGGTCTCCCAGCTAGTGAGTTAGTAAGCCGTCTGGATCCAAATTTAAACTCTACACTCAACGTTACTGCCAAGTTTCCAGCTTTGGGCCTCACCCTGGCAGCCTGAGTTACACTATGGTTTAGGAAAGCAGAGAAAGGTTATCTTTTCACCCTCAACTTGCCTGGGGGTTGGAGGAGAGTGGTGGAGGTGGTTTAATCAATCCTCAACTTAGGCTAGAGGAAGCATCTGAGCCAGTTTTCCCCAGACAAGTCAAAGATTGCCACTGGCAAGCAACACTGAAATCTTTTTGCAGCCTTTTCTCTCAGCATTCTCTCTTTTAGGCAAATTGGTGCTAATCCTGGGACAGGCGGCAACAAGCAACCATCACAGCCTCCTAGAGACGTCCTTGGTGCAGCTGCCCAGGGCCCCCTTCTTGTGTTTAGAACACTCCCGCCTCTTCCCCAAGTTAACTCTGCCTACTTGTGAGTAGCCAGCAGTGAGTCTGCAAGCAAGAATCCTTGAGGGTGCATCCCTCTGTCCACCAGAAGACCTGCTAGTGGGCTCAACACACGCTGAAACCACAGTGGGAGGACGAGGCTGGGGGCTCGGCACTGTTCAGTGTCTATTTGTCATTAGGAAGGGGCCCTAGCTAGTGTGGTTGGCTCAGGATCTAACACTGGAGGGCCTGGGGTAGAGCACCCAGTCCACTGGTGGCAGAGGCTCAAAGGAGTCAGACAAGACACACTGATCTTCACGGTGGCCCTTAGCCACCAGCAGGGCAAGCGGCCTAGGACAGCATCTCACCTGTCCGAAATTGTGAACAGACAGGACTGGAGTCTAGGCAGAATGCAGCCACTCCCAGACGGCACCTCGAGCTGAACAGTCTCCCTCCCGTCTCCTAAGGTTCCACAGCAGTTGATTTCCCATGGAAACAAGCAGAAATCTGTTTTAATCATCGGGCATTTTTAGTTTCCTAATTTGTATGGGAACCTGGAGATACAGACATATGGTACATTCATCATCCCAGAAAGCTACAGCTGAAAGATTAAAGCCAGTCTTAAAACTGGAAACCTTCAGCTTATGCCTTCAAGTGACTTTCCTTAATCTCAGAGACTGTCAGCAGTGCTGCCAAAAGACCTGGTTCTGTTTCAGCTCAGTCCTTCCAGCAGGATTTGCGTTTGAACCTTGGTGTGTGCTTCCCCTGCAGCACAGCACAGCCGGCCAGCTCTTGCGGTTCGAAGGGGAGCCCCCTTTCAGTGGCTGAACGAGACTGAGAGGGTGAAATGAGCGCTGGCTGAGTTCTAATTCTGACCCCGGCACAGACTAGTCCTGTGACCTTAGGTTAAAACTGAGCTTCTCTGTGCCTCGTTATCTTGCTCTGAGAATTTCATTCAATCATTAGCAAATACTGAATACTTATTGAACATCTGTGGCAGGTACTGTTCTAAGAACTGGGAAGACAGCAGTGAACAAAATAGGGTCCCCACCTTTGTGGAGTTTAGATTCTATTGTGGGGAGATAAACAATAGAAGAGTAGGAGGCATAATATGTTAGCTGGTGATAAGGGTTATAATAAAGCAGGGGAAGGGAGTATGTGCGATGGGCAATTACCAGTTTAAGGTATGTGGGTCAAGGAAGTGCTCACTTGAGAGGAAGCAGCTGAGGAAAGGCCTGAAGGAGGAGTGAGAATGAGCCACGTTGATATCGGAGCATTTGCGTGGAGGCCTTGAAAAGGAGATTACCTGCTGTTGTTGAGGAATAGCAAGAAGTCCAGGGTGGCCACCCAGCCTCTGGTGTTTTGTTATAGCAGCTTGAGTGGACTGACACATAGGCTAGAGTTGGAAAGAGGGTATTTGTGACTAAGGGTGTCGAGAAGATCATGGGGAAGAGAATACCTGTGCACGTATCGGTTTGGAGAAGCTTTCTGGGCCTCCAAACAGAGAAGACTGTGAAGCTGGAGTTGAGTTGTGCAGTGGAAATTGTATTTAGCTTGCAAGGATGCCCAGGGCCTGGCTCAAGTAGGACCCAATGAAACTTACTTTCTTTATCTTAAGGATGAGAACTCCGTATTGTTAATCTTTGTATTCTTAATATGTGCACAATAAATTTACTTGTTTCTAGATTTGAATTTAGTCACTTTATATAGTTCTAAGGTACTAAGATACTGGAGACTTAAGGGTCAGGTCAGCGTAAAGTTCAGACTTCTGTCTAGAGCAGTTCTACTGAGCAGAAATGTAATGTGAGCCACACAGGTAATTTTAAGTTTTCTAGTATCCACGTTTTAAAAAATAAAAAGAAAGCAATGAAGTTGATTTTAATTACATTATTTAACCCTAAACACTCAAATTATATCCTTTCAACATGTAATCAATATAAAACTATTGGTATGTTTTATTGTTTTTCACTAATTTTTTGAAATCCAGCATATATTTTATACGTACAGAACATTTCAATTCAAAGTAGCCCCATTTCAAGAGCTCAGTGGCCACATGTGGCTGGTGGCTGTCATACTGGACAGGGTAGTTCTGGTGGCAAAAGGGAGGGATTTTCCTCTCTTGCTTTATATTTTTATGAGCCTGGCATTTGACTGCAGAAACGTGGTGTATTTTGTCAGTCAGGCTCAGGTATTACTTGTTCCTTTGCTTTATATAGCAGGCAGTTATGTGGTTGCTACTCCTGTACATGCTGAAAACAGGATCTCAAAGTGTCTTTATACCTTAACCACTTGGAACAGCAAATTCCCTGCAAGTCTCCTGCTTCACTTGTTCTTACCTCCCACAGGTAGGAACACACCCCAATCAGAACCACGAAGGAAGATCCAATCACAAAGCTTCTGCTGGTGTGGGTGGTCATCCTAATGGCTGCATTTAAAAATACTGCCTTTCTCTGATTTTATGTTAAAAATCTCTGTGATGAAAAAGCATAAAAATGCTGGAGGGGGGCACAAATAACTTAAAATTTATGGCAGGAGATCTTCTAGGCAATGGCATACATAAGAAATAAGAACAAAGGGAAAACTATCCTGAATAACATAGAGCTCACAGAATAAATGGGACCTTAACTTATATTTCTGTTTATAAAAATGACTTCATGTACTTTTGCTGACTTGTTCATGTTTCTAACTTACAGAATTCCTCCCTGACTCCAGAATGTTAACGTTGGCACTTAATGGGGAGGAATACTACAAGGAATCCTGTTCTAAGCACTTTGAATGTATTAATTAATTTAATCCTTATAACGGTCCAATGACCCGTATCATAAACCTACAACAGGTTTGACCTATACAAACAAACAAAAACCAAAATAAAATGATGGTTAGAGGATCAGGGGTGGGGGGATAAGACTGATGGTGTTTCAGGGTACAGACTTGTAATGAGCAGTGAATTTGCCATAGAGATCTAATGTACAGTTAATGAATATAGACAGTAATACTGTACTATAAGTATGTAATGTGATAAATAAATATCACCTTAAATTTACAAAATCTTATCTGTCAAATTTATCCAGTAAATAATCATAAAAAAGAAACATTAAAAAACCTCTAACAGGTTTGAATATCAGCTCTGTCACTTGCTAGTTAGCAAACTCTCTGAGACTCAACTTTCTACTTTGTAAAATATGAATAACAATGACTCAATTCACAAGACTGTTGTGCAAATTAACACAGATTAACAAGATTGTTGTGAGGTAGTGTGTGAAATGTACGCAGAACAGTGCTTGACACAGTAAGGTCTCAATAAACATTACTACTATTATTGGTGACAAATGGTTACATTACAAATCTTGAGGAGAGAGCTTACAGATGTTCTAAGGGAAAGAGGCTGCAGGATTAGACTCTCTTCTTCTAGCCTTTAACGGGCTATTATTAGACAGTGGTTTTCTGCTTCAAGAACCACAATTTCCCCTGTCTATATATTAGAAAGTTTTGGAGTCTATGCTAACATTCAAGGCATTGGAGAACTCTTTCTAGATTATCTAAGCCAAGAACGTATTCCAACATCACTGACATTTTTAAAGTAATTTTAAATAGGTATTACATGTACATGATGCAAAATTAAAAGAAAATACAAAAAGATATGCAGAGAGTAGGGTATACAGTGTTACGATTTTTTTGTGTGTGTATCCAACAGAGATATTGTGAATATCCAAGCTTACACACTCTCTCTTTCAAACATTCAATCAGCAAATGTATTCAACTGAGTCTATTGTTTTTACTGAGATACAGTATTGATTAGTGTTTCCCCAAGGACACTTTCTTACAGGTGCACAATAGCTACTGACTCTTGGTGATAGTCTCACCAAAGGCCCCAGAGAGGTGTCAATAATCAGGGAAAAGAAGCAAGCAGGGGGTAAGACGAGAGCTCAAGGGAGGAGGGTGAAGATGGTGAGTGACCCTGGCTGACAGACGTGGCTCTAAGCATTTTAAATGTACTGTCTTACTGAATTTTCCCAACAAGTTATTCTCTCCCATTTTGCAGATGAGAAAATGGAGGTGTGGAAAGGTTAAGTGACTTGACCAAGGTAACACAGCTAGAAAGTTGGGGAGGCAAGATTCAGACTTAAGTCTGGCAGGTTTCAAAGCCCCAAGCCCAAGGACTTCCACCCTAGGGGGAGGACAAAGGGATCAGGTACCCAGGAGGGTGGGGAGGGGCTGGATTGCCAGTTGTTTTAAATGCAGGGAGGGGGACTTCCCTGGTGGTACAGTGGTTAAGAATCCGCCTGCCAATGCAGGGGACACGGGATCGAGCCCTGATCCAGGAAGATCCCACATGCCACGGAGCAACTAAGCCCGTGAGCCACAACTACTGAGCCCAAGTGCCACAACTACTGAAGCCTGCGTGCCTAGAGCCTGTGCTCCACAGCAAGAGAAGCCACCGCAATGAGAAGCCCGCGCACCGCAACAAAGAGTAGCCCCCAGTCGCTGCAACTAGAGAAAGCCCGCGTGCAGCAACGAAGACCCAACACAGCCAAAAATAAATAAATAAAAATAAAATAAAATAAAAATAAATGCAGGGAGGGGTTGGGAGGTGAGATCTGAAAAACCTAACAATTATAACATCAAAACAACATGCAACAGGAAGAGACCATAGTCAACAACCCTTCTCTGTCTCAGCACCTCTTCAGACCTGTGGACTTTAAATGTTCACAGAGGTCAGCTCTAAGACAAGTACCCAATAATGGTGAAGTTTTGTTGGGGAAGACAGACGGTCTACCCTCGGTGCTGCCTTACTCCATCCCCAGAATCTTCACTTCAGAGGCTAAGTGGAAATCAGTTATCATCACTTGAGCACATAACCAAGATTTCTGTAAGTGAAAATTCCTGAAAAAAAATAAGATCTGTTCTTCAGTTCTGGTGGTGGTGCTGCTATAACAAAATGTCACAGACTGGGTGGCTTAAACAACAGACATTTATTTCTCACAGTACCGGAGGCCAGAAGTCCAAGGTCAACATGTCGCCAATTCAGTTCTCGGTTGAGGATCCTCTTCCTGGCTTGTAGACAGCTGAACTAAGATGAGGAGAGGGAAAGAGAGCTCCACACTCTCTCATTTTATAAGGACACTAATCCCATTGTGGAGGCTCCACCCTCATGACCTCATCTAAACCTAATTACTGCCCAAGGCCCCACCTCCTGACATCATCACGCTGGGGGTTAGGGTTTCAACATCTGCATTTTGGGGGGGGGACACTTACATTGAGTCCATAATATTAACAATGACAAAATAATGCATGCATACAGAGTTTGGCAGTTGGCACAGAAATTTCACATAAATCACCTCATTTGCACCTCACATATGTTATTGGTAAGTTAGTTTTTATTTTCCTTGTTTTAGGGATGAGGAAGCTGAGTTGAGAAGGATTCAGTGATTTCCCCAAGGTCACCCAACTAGTAAGTGGCAGCAGTGGGGTGCAAACTCAGGTCTTCTAATTCCAAATCCCGTGTTCTTTCAGCTGCATGAGGAATCAGGCCACTCTGCCTCAAGTATTAACAACAGCAACAGTGAAGCAGGAACAACAACTGACATTTATTTAGTGCCCTACTAAGTGTCATTCTCTTTGAAAACATTATCTCCTAGGACAGGTACAATTATTCTATTTTACATCCCTGAGAAAACCTAAAATTATCAAGATCAAGTCACTTTCCAAGATCACACAGCTACTACATGACAGAACAAGTATTTGAACCAGGTCTGGTTGAACCTAAAGATTATGTTCTTATTAAATGCTCTGCACTAGCGGCCTTTGAAATGCTCTTTGAAAAACAGTATGTAAGATGAAAATATTCTGTTAGACATATTTCTGGAGATTTTAGTCAAAAATGGATTTCTTGCCCTTTAAAAGCATTAGAGTCCTACAATGTACTCTATTGAAAGTCCTATTTTCTAGACACCACAGATGGAGGACAGATGTTTCTTTATGCTCTGAAAGGTCCACTCTATGTAGCTGACCATAATGAGACTGTATATTGTTCTGAATGTTTCAGAAAAATGGCATCGGACAGATCATTCCAAATGAAAGCCAAATCAAAGAAGTGACTGCATAGATTTGATGAAAACAACAACACAATGTTATTCAGTGGTTTGGGTGGGAACTTTTCATTTCAGAGCTCATTCTGAACCACACAGACATTTTCAGAGGCGCTCTACCCTAAAATTCAGCCTGAAGGCAGAGAAGTGCACGTATGTCTAATGGAGACTTATGTGATGGGGTGGGGTGCCGCAGGTCCAGGTAGTGTGATGCTGAACTTTCTTTCAGTATGTTACAGAATTACAGATAGAATAAAGGCCCTAAGCCGTGGAGAGTGAGTGAAAACTTTGCTGTGACTTAAATATGACTATTCACGTAAATGGATGCTTTCTGTGAATTCAAGAGTCATACTTTAGTGCCTGGGCATATTTTAAATGCCCACTCGGGAAGAATAACTAGACCTTTAAGATAATACTTAAGGTAATATGTCATAGCCTTTGTTGTGTTTTGGAGTCACAATTGCAAACTGTGAAAGTCTTTCAGGACCAATAAATGAGTGCACTTACGTTTTGACCACGCTGATTTCCAGGTTAGGAAGTCCATTTGTATTCCACAGAGAATCATAACATCTCAGAGCCTAAAATTGGCCTTAACAGTCACCAAGCTCAATGCTCCTCATTTTACCAAAGAGGAAACCGAAGTGGGCCTAGTCAGGGTTAGTGACATTCTGGAGTCACTTAACAAGCTGGGAGAATGTTCCCTGAAGACCTCAAGGACACTAGGTCCAGGTGGTGTTTGCAGACTTGGTTGAGTTTTTGCATAGTATCTAAGAACACAAACTCTGAAATCAGATCTGGATTCTAAAGCAGATTTTTTGTTTACTAACTGTGTGTGTTTTTGTAAAACATTTAACAAAGCCTCAGTTCTCTCATCTGTAGAATGAGCATAAGATTTTCATGCTATAACCTCATCATACCCATTATACCCTCAAATCATGTACCCAAAGTTCTACTGAAACTTCTTCATGCTGTTTGCTTGCCCACAAGCCTTCGACAACTTATTGTTTTCAGTCTGTCCACAGAAGTACCCACTAGCAGTTTCTGGCACATACACTTGTCCTTAGGCTTTCTGGCTGACCCACTGGCCCTGGGATGAGGTTTGCCAATGCCTGGCTTTCCACTTTTCATTCATTCTGTACCTACAATGTGCTAGGCACCATACTAGTTGAAGGGGATACAAAGACGAACAAGATTTGGTTTCTGTTGTCAATTTACTGAGGAGGAAATCTATAAATAACTTCACTACGTTGTTATAAAGTACAGGAATAAAAGCACTGAACTCCAACTTGGGGGAAGGAAGGTGGTCAGAGACAAAATATTTTGTCTTAGTCTTAAAGAATGAATGGAAGTTTGACAGGTAGATAGGTAGTTAGGTAGGTAGACAGACAGATAGATAGATAGATAGATGATAGACAGTCTTCCAAATTTATATTGAAGGAAGGGACCTCTGATTGAGAGAACAGCATGGGCAAAGGCATGGAGGTTTGGAAAGGTTTGGACTGCCACGCCGTTCCCTGTGCTGGGCCTGTAGGAATGCACATGGGAAGTCCAGCACTGCCCCGAGGATTTGGAGTCTGACCAAAAGCAAACCACTGGGGTCAGGTCACATGGCTGCTTTGCTAAATCCAACAGTGCACCAAAGGGCGAGAACATTAACATTTCCAGTGAGTCGCATGTAAATGACTGTCTCTTTCTCAAGGTACTCAGGTGGCGGTGGGGGGCTTCTTTCATACTGGGCGACAGAGTAAAGAGTCAACACAGTTACATCTCTGATGCTGACGTCATCCCCGTCATGTGGGCTTGGATTTCATTTTCTCAACCTTCTCTCTATAGTTACAAGAGGCAAGACTTCTTTTAATCACGCCGCCTGGCTGTGAGAGAACAGACAAGAGTGTGACTTAACCAGGGAAGGGGGGATGTGAGGAGCAGGGCCTTTCCCAGTCCCCCTGTGGTCCCTCCACAGGCCTTCCCTCTATCCCCTCAACCTTCCCCACACCCTGGTCCTCTCCCCAGCAGAAATGGCCCTACTGGGAGGGGAAGACAGAACCCCTAACAGGGCAGGGGTGCTGACTTGTCCAAGTGCTGGGCAGGCACCCTGGTTGCCCAGGGCAAAGTGAAAAAAAAAAAGAAAAAAGGACAAGGTTTAACGAGCTATGCAATCTTTCTCCAAAACCCACAGCTGGGCTACACCCGACCCTGCCTGTTCCTTCTCCCCCGACCCTTCCCGACGTGAAGCTGTGTGAACAGTGGGTCCAAGGGCTCTGTCCAGGTCCTGAGCACCACCCCATCTGCCCTCCCCAATGATGTGGAATTCTCACTGGTGTGTGCTGTCCACAGATTTGTGAACTCCTGGTACAGTAAAACACTTTTATGTCAAAAAAAAAAAAGAGTGTGACTTGACTTCTCAAAGAAGACTCTGACTGCCCTGTTCTCAGCAGTGCCCTCAGTGCTGGTGGATTAATGCTTGTTACCAATGGGAAACCCAACATGCCTTCCTTTGCACCGTAACTTGTTCACCTGATTGTTCCCAGGGAGATGAGGATGCTTCCCAGGGCATGGTTTTCTCAGCCATCTCTTGGCTGCCCCTCCTCTTCATATTAGAAGAGAGAAGAAAGGGAGGAAAGAAAGGGCCCATGTGCTCCTGATGGGTCAGGTTTTCCTTGTCCTGGTCTGGTGTACTTTTCTCATTCGGAGGAGAACATGCCCTTCACACGTCAGCCAGTAGGATGGTCAGACATTCACGGAGAACCTCAAAGCCCGGTGCCGAGGCTCAGGTAGCCATGGATGCTGTCTACACCAGGTTTACAGTCTAGTCAGGAACACAGACGTTAAAGAAGTAGTAGTTGCCAAGGTAATGGTATCTAGTATTACCAAGGTAATACTATGTCAAAGTAGAGTGCCAGTTGCCATGAGAACGCACAATGGGGGAACGTAAATCTGGTCAGGCAGGTGCTACCCTGAGGAAGTGAGCATTTAACTGGAGAAATGGGTGAACCTGAGTTAGTGAGACAAATGGAGCATGGAAGAGCCTTCCAGGCAGAAAGAAATACGTGTGCAAAGAGCAAGGTGGAAAAGAGCGTATTTTAAAAGATTTTTTTACCACCTTTGGAGGAAAACTCATTAGAGCTAACACGTAGTGAGCACCCACTGGGGACCAGACAAAATGCTAAGCATTGTACATAATTTCCTGGGATCCTCCTGAGATCGAGAGAGGTTTGTTTCCATGATGGTGGGACCCTGTTTGTCTTGTTCCCATTGATCCCACTGTATCCTCAACACCTAAGGCAGGCCCTGGTTAGGAGCAGACGCTAAATATTTGTAGAATAGAGTCTACATTTTACAGATGAGGAAACTGAAGCTCTGAGAGATAAGGTTACCCAAATCTTACTGGTAGAGATGAGACTCCAGCCCAGGGTGCAGCCGAGAGCCTTCCCGGCAGCCGGCTGACAGCCCAGCTCCAAGACAGTGGACTTGCTTTCTCCTCTTCTAGACACAGCAGAGCCACGTCGAGGCCTGGAGCAGTCCTGAGCTGGGCACCAGAGCACAGAATAGGTACACAGCACACAGCTCCAGGACAGCTCACCATGGGTCCGGTCAGCCTGATGGGCACACAGTCTGCCCTTGAGCTGGCACCCAATTGGGGCTTTACCCTAAATTCAGGGAGGAGCTGACATCTCTCAGTGCACCAAAGCCTGGAGGTGTGTCTCTCGAACTGGGAACCTGTTAGCTGACCAAACACTTAGGCCCAGAGTCCCATGAAACAGAAACCCAAAACTGAAAACTTGGAGGCATCTGTTGGTCCCAGATCAGACTCTGGGCTGGACATCAGTGGTGATGGATCAGCCTCAGATTTCACACTTCGGTGTTAAAGCCCAAGAGAACCTCCCAGGTCACCTTTGTACCTGTGCAACCTGAGGCCATTTCTCCTAGTAAGGGAAATGTGGCCTGAGCTGATGAAGGCCCTCCTGGGAATGCTCCTATCTGCCCTGCCCTACATGGCTCCTCTTCACCGCACACCTGCCTCTCCTGATGGGGTGCTTGGCAGAGCAACACTTGAAAACCATCCCATCCTCCTTCACTTGCTATTATGCTTTAAGTTCTTCAGTGAATAAAAGACTTGTTCATATGTCATAAAAGTGAGTCATTTACAAAGCTAAAAAATAAATGTATGACATGCTCAAGCTCTTAAGAATATTACTCATTATTAACCCTCATCAACACTTCCCACTCACTGAGCATCTTATATAGATCCGAATACTGGAGTTGGAAGGCACCCCAGGGAACACCTAAGCTCATCCTCCCATTAGCCTCTGTTAGACGGGGACCCTGAGCACACTGGCGTCCTCAGATCACACTGGAAACGGCAGCAGCAAGGGCCAATGCCGAATCCTAGAAGTCACAAGGACCCCATATTCTCTCCCACTATGAGCTGGCCTCTGGCATCCTCAGCATCTCCAAACTCCCGAGCCACAGCTCACCCCGAGAAGCTGATTTCCTGCAGCCCCTCCGGTCAGGAGCTCAGCTGGGGCCTCTGCTGATTATCTGAGGCAGCACCCCAGCCATTTGGCTCATTTCCAGTCTTACAAAAAAAATTTTCTGTGGGCGCTCTTTTCTAAGCTGGGGGAGTTAGACTCACCACCAGAAAGAAAAAGGGAGGCGGGCCAGTTTCTTTCATCTTCTAGAAGAATATAAAAAGCAGCTAATGTAATGGTGCGAAGTCACTTGGTAAGTCATCTTTTCTTCCTGAGCCAAGCTTGGTGAAAGGGGTGGAGTGTCACGTGAGAGCTGCAGTCCCACTGTGTGAAGGGCCTTGGAGGCGGCTGATCTGGGCAGCTCACAGTGGGTCTGGCATGCCCCTTGTCTTGAAGGGCAGGCATTTTGAAAAAACCAAGGGGGAATGCCAAGTGAACCAGTGCTTCAGGGAGTGGGTTCTTAGAGCTTGAGGTGAGGCTTTCTCCATGCTTAGCAGTGTGTGTTCAGCTAATAGGCAGAGTCAGGGAGGGACACACCATCGGCTTAGGGTGAGGAACACAGCTTCTTATCTGTAGCACAGCAGGAATTCAATAAGGACAGCATCACCCGTCCCTCCTCCCCACTCTCCAAACGTCTACATCAGCAGAACGAATTTAGAACCAATTAAGCCTGAACTGTGATTGGTAGTCATTTTGCAAGTCTAAAATGTCTGCCAGCATCTCCCTATAATAAATCAAGACTCTCAGGGAGTTAAACTGGAACTGCAATTCTGTATAAAACCCAAACCGACTGGGAGCCCCATTTGTACCTTGAAGCAAAAGCCAAAATGTTGACAACTCTTTTTAACAGGATGAGGTCTTCATCCATCGTCTCCCACAGGGTCTGAAATTCAGAATGGCACTCTGTTCTTCTAATGAGAGCACATGTGCTCATAGTTTAGGTTAGGACATTGAAATAAAAACTCTGCCGCTTCAAAAATAACCATGAAGTTTAAAATTACATTAGTCCTTTGGGTGAAATTGTTATATTTATACTAAAGGGTGTTTAAAACTGTGTGTTTGTGTATATGTATGTATCTGCATGCATATCAATCTTTTACCAGAATGTCTTGCACAGTCTAAAGGACAGAATACTGGATTAGATGTCGAAACCCTAGGCTGTTATCACACCACCATCATTTGCTTGTCATATGACCTTGGCAGCGTGCACTGTACAAAAAGCAGAAATTTGGTGGTACAGAGTCTCCAGTTCAAACCTGGGTCTGCCACATCCTAGCTATCTAATCTAACATATAACCCAATATGTCATTTAACCATCCTGGACCAATTTCTTTTTTCTATAAAATGGAGATCGTACCTATCTTAACACGTTTTAAACATTCGTGATGTTACTATGACAAATGCTTTAGTAGTTCTCAGTAATGGTAACTACTGATGGTTCCTTTCAGAGTCTAGTTTTCTTACAAGTGAAATGGGGAAAGAAGCCTCACATGCTTTGAGCCCAGTACTGCACTGGCACAGGAAGGGTTATTATCAGGATGCAGGACGTAACTAAAATGAATGCATCTTGTTAGAGAAGGCACAGGACCTGCAGTTAGGGAGGAGGCCTGGGTGCTAGTCTTGGCTCTTCCACTAGGCTTTGCTTATAGACCATTTGTGCTCCTGAGAGCCAGACCCGAGAGTGGAAAGAGCACTAAACAGGGGGACATGCAGACTTAGGTGCCACCTCCCTCAGACAGTGGGTTTGTGATCTCGGACAAGCCATCTAGGCTTTCCTCTTCAGAAAAGTCTCCATGGTTTCTTCCAATTGGAAAGTTCCACAATTCTAGAATTACATTAGGAGATGAAGGGGGAAAATAAAAAGGTTAGGTGACTCTTTGGCTCAGGAGAAGGCAAACTAGGATAGATATGGAATAGGAGGAAGCGCTGGGCGTAAAGGTGATAGGAGACCAGTGAGCTCTGAAAACCAGAGCATGATCTGTGAGCCTTCAAACACCAGGTGGGTGAGAGGGGGTAAAGTGCTAATCTCGGGTGCTGTTTACCTAAACCTCTGAAGAAACGGCTTTGCAGACCTGTAGGTTAAATAGGATTCCTCTGAACAGTCATGAGATGTTGAGAAAGTTATTTTTTCATTTGTTTTCTCATCTGTAAAATGGGAATAACACACCAAATAAAACCTTGTTGGATGGATTGAGACAGCACGCATGAACAACCTGGGGGGTTACCTAGCCTGTAGCAGGAGGTAAATAATGTTACTGTTGTAAGTATTTCCCCCGATATGACGTTTCTCCCGAGGTGACAGACTCCAAGCTGAAGGAGCAGTGATGAAATGATTAGATTTTTATCTTTCCTCAGTTTGAAGCCATTAATGAGGCTTATGATGTATTGTTCTGCCCAGGTTATCACAGGTCTAGCGAATTTCCCTCAGGCCTCTTAATGCAGACTGAATCAATGCTCCTTCACTTGGCTACTTCTTCAGGATTTCCCTTTTCACAGAGCAGTTGCCTGAGACTGGTTCAGTCTATTATGAAAAGGGTGACAGAATGGCTCTTTTCTCCCCATAATGATCTGAGTAGTTTCTTTATGAAATACTATAGAGGCAATAAGACAAGGATGTGAATTCTAACCCACTTCAAGGAAAGACTAGAAGGAAACTCTCTTCACACAGGTGGCATTTGGTCTCCCCAGTGTTTAAACATTTGCCTGGGTACTAATTTACGAGGAGCACCAAATATCATTGGAATAATTGGTAATAGGTCAGGACCAGTTAACGTGGGTTTTCACATGCCATTCATTAGGTTACCAGCCTAAGGAATGCAAATTGGTCCTACTTCCATTCAGCACAGTGAATAAGTCTGTTATTTGGAATTTGAAGATTGTGACAGGAAACCACCTTGAAGGAAGGGAGAATCTTGATAACTGAAAGACGTTTATTTTTTCAAATACATTCTGACTTTATTCAACATGTTATATGCAATGGTCCAAATCGATTATTCCTCTTCTGATAAAGTTACCACAACGTGAGGTAGCTGAGAAACCATCCTTTCCCTACTATAATCCCATTTGCCTCAGGTTCCTAAGGTTGCAAGCACACCTTGCCAGCTGACAACCACATTCCCCTGGACATTGTGATTTGAAAGACATTTTTTTTTTTTTTAAAGATTTTTTTGATGTGGACCATTTTTTAAAAGTCTTTATTGAATTTGTTACAGTATTGCTTCTGTTTTATGTTTTGGTTTTTTGGCCACGAGGCGTGTGGGATCTTAGCTCCCCGACCAGGGATCGAACCCGTACCCCCTGCATTGGAAGCACCCCCTGCATTGGAAGGCGAAGTCTTAACCACTGGACTGCCAGGGCAATCCCCTTGAAAGACATCTATGTCGATGGGTACAAACTAAAACATCTCCCTTGATGTGATGGGTATTTAATACTCTCAAAGTTGGGATTTAGTAAAGGGTGATTTGTGTAAGCTTGGAATATGTGGTTAGGACAATGCTAAACAGCCCAGTCAGAGAGAGAGAGAGAGAGAGACTGGAGGGTGTAGGGCCTGAGATCTGGGAAGGGCCAAAAGAGTAGGATGCTCTGAGGGGGAAAAAGAGAGGGGAGACCCAGCAGCTGAGAGGCCTGCTCATGAGGCCTGGGAAAAGAGACTGTCTACTGGGAGTGTTTGACAGAAATGCTATGAGGACCCCTACCTCCACCTGTTTCTCTGCTCAATCATCTTTAAGCTCTACCTTACTCTTGTGAGAGTTTTGCTTTTGGAGAAGGAAATAGACAGCTGACATAAAGGTTCATGATTTTTACTAATAGAAAACCAGTTTCCCCCATCTCTACCAAGTACATATTGAATGAATATTCAAAGCATGTTTAAAGGGGTGACAAATTGTTACCTGCCCAGGGCACCTGCATGTCTGGTCTGGTCCTGGTGCCGGGCACTGCACGGGGTTTTCTAAGTGCATCTCATTTGAGATGGAGTCACTGAGATTCAGTGAAGGCCACTGAATTCTCAAGATCTTACCTTAGGTGGGGGGCGGGGCTGCATTTTATAAAAGCAGGGCAAGGAGAAACTGAATAAAAGGGGAGGAAATAGGAAACCAGGCGAACTTCTATTTGATTTCTTCTCATCTCAGCGGCAGAGGGAGGCAGAGAGTAAAAAACGATGTGCCTGAGCCTAAATGAATAAACAACAGGCCTGTGTAAAAAGGCACACAAAATTTAAGGTATTTGTTATAAGAAATAATTTGCAAAGCTTCTCAGCAGCACACAGGCAGTTCTATAGAGTCATTGGTATTTAGGAGGCAAGACTTAGAACTCTTGTCTAGAGCATGATGAGACAACACAGGGTGAAGAGAGACTCGTATTTTCCAAGTCGAAAAATGACTGCATTTTTCGCATGTTGAAAAATGACTTTTTTCTGATCCTTCGTTGGCATATTAGATAGACATTCCTCTGTAAATATGAGGCTGAGTTCAAGGTCTGGCTTTGTGCTTTTGGATAAACTGCTTTCCTCTGGACCTCGGAGATGAGAGGGACAGAGTAAACAAGCTAGGACCCTGGATTTCAGAGAATCCAGACTCATGTCAGAAACCCAAACATTAGCTGCAACTCCAGGGCATCAAACGGTGGCCTCAACGGCACCGACACAGTCTCTGTCTGCACAGCCAGGCCCCCTTCACAGCATGTTTGAAAAGTGATTTTGGAAAGTGGAGGCGAGTGCTGAACAACGTGGGCCACCCATGCTCATGGGGGCAGGTGACTGCCCCGTGGCCTGTTAGCACAGGACCCAGTGCCCAAAGCACCTTGCAGTGACGCCTTAGGTCAGGCACTGGCTTCGTTCCCTCAACATCTTCCCATTCCTGAGGCATTTAGGGTGAGAGAAAGCCTTGCCTGAAGTATGCATTTCCTGGGAAAAATAGGACCATCTGGTTTCCTTCATCATCTGGTTCAGTCTATAACGAGTTCTGTCCTCCAGCAGAGAAAAAGTTCTTACTATCTGCTTTCTAATGTGTTCCTGAAACTGTGTAGGTGGTTGAGAGAGAGAGTCTTCTATCCAAAAGTTCAAACTATTAAGTGCCTAGTTTACTTGATAATTCGTGTGTTTTCTCCCTTTACTAAACCTTCACAACATCTCTTGTCTTGTAGTTTTTTATCTTTTATTTACCTGGTCCACTATTCAATGCTAGTGCGAAACTAACAGTAGATGGAGAAACAGGAGCCAAGAAGAGAGGGAGAGAGATGGGTTGGTTGGTGAACATCAGTCCCCAAGGATGAACACTATTGGACAGATGGACTTATTAGGAGTGACAGATTCCACACCGTCAACACTCCCCCCCAGTGTATTCTAGGATCAATTCAACAGTTTTAAGGGACTTGATAATTTGTGGCCATTGTAGCATACTTTGAAAACTCATAAATCTAAATCTGTAAATCTAAAATCCATCATTTGGTGAACAATATAACAGTACAACTGCACAGGAAACCCTGGGAAGAGGAGGGAATCACTTCTGGAACTTGGGCACTGATACGTGTATACAGGTACAATTAGTCCAGTCAACTTCTTCCAATACTGAATCTGTTTTTATTTGCCATTTATTATAAAAATTGAATCTTTATTTTACACAAAAGTTATTTTAAAAACAGTAAAGTTTACCAAAACCTACTGAATCTCAGGCAGAGGGATTTACCACCAAAATGCAGATTTACATGGTAAACCTGAGGCCCAAAATCATTCAACTCAAGACAATCTCACATTTTCTAGTAATCCATTATCAGAAGCGAAAACCAATTATGTACATGTTTCAGAATATGTGACAAAGACAAAAAAACAAATGCTAGCCTTCACTGTGAAGCTAACCAGAGAAAATGTCTCTACTCAGGATTGGCCCATTATTTTGCTGAGAGTGAAACATTTGAAGAGTTTTTAAAATATTTAAGCATAAATATTTAGGTTTATATACAACACATATATACACAAACATATCCATTCTAATTCTATGCCCCTTTGTATTTTTTAAATTGCACCATCTCTGTTAGAGATAATATATAACATGCAGCAGGCATTCCTAATTGTTTTCCTCAGCAGTAGTGTACTATACAAGTCAAATGCAAAATTTAAATATGAATTAATTTCAACCAGAAGCAAGCTCAACTCAGTACTTTGGTTCATATGTTCTATGTTAATGCTTTAGGGTTGATGAAATTGTTCATATAAAAAAAAAAAAGTTGGAGAGAATGTAATCCATTACCAAAGGTACTTAGTAGATAGTTCCCAGTGGATGTAGAAGTGATGGACCAGAAACAGGAAGAAACCAATTAAATAGGACTGCAGTTTTTTTACCGCTTCAGCTTTCATATCCAGCGGAAGATAAGAAATAATTATATCCAGGGCATTTTGCAACAGTTACTAGTTTAGGCCATTTCATGTATATAATGTCTTCATAATTCAAACCAGGATGCAAAATAACTCCTCCCCCCTCCCACCAGCCTTCCTCTTGTTTCCAGAAAGAAATAAACACAGAGTCTGATGCAATATACGGTTCCTGAAAACAAAGTGGATTTACGGTTATATTCTCATGCTGTTGGTACAGATGAGGGATCACTGGATCAGCTCTAAACACTGCAGGGATGGGTCAAGTAGAACTACTCAATTAGGCATAATTATAGGCTCTGGCTTCCCCCCAAATAAATACATGCTCAAGTATTATCGCAAGTTCTCTAGCACACATATATTTTGTTACTATATAAATTTAAGGAGATGGGTGAGTGGAGAGGGAAAACAAAATACCTTATGTGGGATGGGACAATGCTAAGAGAAAGTGACGATGGAAAGAGCATTTGATTGAAAATACAAGGAAATAAAGCTATAAATCCACAGAATAATTGTTTGATTATTTTAATGGTTTCTGAACCCATCAATATTATGCAATACTTTAGTTCAACATACAAAATTTGAATCATGAGACACCTGAAGAACAGAAACAAATATTTTCACTATCAAACAATAATGTTACACAGATAACTCACTGCAGCTCACCACAGCACACACATTGGAGCTATGCCACAACAATGAGACCTTGAGGATCTCTATTTACCCTGTTTAACACAAACATTTGCTAAGTGACAGTGAAACATGGTGATATCAGAGGAAAAATGAAGACTGAGGATGAAGAATGAAAACACCGTATGTATGTGCCACACAGATATACCCTGATGTATGTTAGTGGAGGAACACTACACCTTACAAGGAATGCTCAAAACCACTTAGGTCGCTGACCAAGTTTGAGCATTTAGTTTTCTTTTAACATTACAACTAAGAGAATAGAATACTCCATGATTACAAGTAAGGAATAAAAAATAATTAATATCCTAGCGTTAACCTACAACCTCTTACAACTTTGGAAAAATATTAAACATATCCAAAACTAATAAATTACATTTTGTATACGTGGGGCGTGTGTGTGTGCAAGCTCATCATTGTGTATCTGTGTGTGTGAAGGTAAATAAAATGAACCAATGCTAGCATAAGCCTTCAACTTTGTTCTGAATAACATCCATATTTACTTTTTGGAAAATGCACTACACATTCTTGGAAATGAAGCATCAACTAAAGTCTTAAAATTATAATTGAATAAACTTCATTTTCTTCATTTAAAATCCTCTTCCAAATTGAAGATCTGCTCCAACATTGCAGTAAAGGTGGCATCAAACACCATAGTTTTGTGTGTTAAGTGGTGGTTTCAGAGTTCATGGCATCAGTGCTACATCATTTCAAAAGTTACCTAAACACTGGAGTGTAGGATTGAAATAAAAAAGTAAACCTAAAAACTATGGCATCAAGAACAACAGAGTTTGCATTAGTAACCAAACCCTAGTGTTTGGAAAGAAGCTTACAAAACTCATTTATTGATCCTGATAGAAATTTAGAAGGGTGATAAGGAAGGTTTGGCTAGTGACTTATGCAGGTGAACAGAACTGGTGACTAGCCGGGAGGAGTTGTAGTTTGTCACGGGAATAGTAGCAAATCTCAAATTTGTTTTAAAAACTCTTCCTTATAGAAGGGGGTAAGATTTTTCATACACATTATGGCTAATTATATGGCCCAAAACATTTAAACGTATTTCCATGTATCATATTCATGTTCCAAACATAAGATAATCCTATCCAACACTGGAATCGGTACACATGACAATTCTATTGTGCAACAGAGACGTGAAACATTAAAATGACAATGAACTCAACATTAAAAAGATTGAAAATAACACAAAACCCTAGATATAGTCAGAATCCGTTTTCTGAAATCCTACAAGAAAGTTTCATCAGTTATGCCTGGCTCCCTGAGAACTTGAATGTTCTGACTAAAGGCAAGTTTTGGTAAGAATTGCATTTTTACACTGTTCTTTCTCATTCAGAATAAACAATAATGTTTTAGGCAGCTTTTGGTGTTTTATATTTTTTATAGCTATTACTCAAATTTCATTTGATGTGAACAATTCTTTTCTCTGAATGTTAGTCCAGGGGTGTGTGGCAGGTGAGGGAAGCTACATTTTGCCATAACTTAGACTCACTTTCATCTTTCTGGAAGGGACAAAGCAAGAAAAAACATACCATACAACACAATTCCATGTTTACAGTACTCTTTACCCATAGTGTTTTCCAGTTTTGTCTAGGTGCAGTTAATAGATTACTTCATAGTTACATCCAAAATGAGACGGCATCACAATGCCTAGACCCATTAGAGAAAAACACATTGAAAATGTACATTTCCCCAAAATGAGTCAGTCGATTTTATTCATTTTATAATATGCATGATAATAAAAAGCCAAACACAAAGCTCTTTATAAAAAAGAGCAAAATGTATTCCAGAAAAGTTAGACAAAGGCATGAGATGGATTTGTTAACCAGATCTATTTCTTTGTGAGCTTTGAGAACTCATTTTAAGCACTGAATTTTAAGCTGAGTGTTTTACATTATAATCCTATCTAGAGATCATGCAGATGGAGAAGAAAGTATTTTGCTTAACTCTTACTTAATTTCCACAGAACGCTTTAAAATCAGTTTTAAAGATCCAAATCTGCACCTCTCCCCTCCATCACAGTTTTTGAAGTAATTAAGAATTGTACCCGTACAATAGCACAGCACTAGGGAAGAGAGAGGTAGATGATGTGGCCATCCTCTTACAAGGAAACCCCCCAAATATTTTAGGGCATGAAACACAAGGCTTTCGTTATCCAAAAGTAATTAGTTGCAGAGTACAAAAACATTTTGGAACAGAATGTGCACAAATATGAGAATCATAAGCAGCCAAAACCAAGTGTATTAATAGTAAATTCTTAAAGAAAAGGATGTGTTCTCTGTACCTTACAAAAATTATTCTCACAGATTTTGAATCCAAGATTATACAATAAAAAATATTTGTATGTTTTACATTTAATATAAAAATCATTAGCAAATAAAAAAGGCTTTGATGATATACAAGAAAAAATTTGAGCATACATTAATTTTTAGGATGCCCCGAGGGTGACATGTCCTAAGAACTCTGCTCCTGTTCTATGCAAAGGCCAAAGGCAGGCACTTTCTCAGGGTTCATCATTGTTGTCAAGAGAAAATCAGATGGAGGAAGACTCAAAACAAGCTGGGACAGGAAGTAAAAATTAAGCCAGAAGGAATTCTGCCGAGCACAATGTACCCTGCCTAAAAATATTTAAGACCATAAATCAAAAGACAGTGCTCAGTGTACATCAAGGGAATTTATGTTGATGAGTTTATGGTCTAGGTGATAAATATCAAAACAGGAAGTCAGTTAAAACAAGTATGCAAATAAGTAATACCTAATCTTCAAAAGATACAAACTGCAATCTAGAGATTCAATAATTTCATGTCCCCATTCCACCCTCCAAGCGTACTTCTTTTATTTCCATAAGTTAAAGATCAATTATTCACAAAACTTTAGTTCAGTGTTAATACTTTTTACCTGTTTAATTTAGGGATAGACACTGAGTTGCTTTAATAAGACATTTGGTTATAGTTAGTCATAATTATCCATTGTTCATCTTTATAACTTAGGAAAACTGAGTTCTCAGATAAAGCCCTGGAGTGTACTTTTAAAAATTATTTTCCTCTTTAGGTCAACATTTATCTAAGCATGTCTGCAAACGTTCTGTTACAGGGGGAGGAAGAGTATTGAGCAAATTCTCCTCGACAATCAGACAGCTCCGTTTGAGGGACTGACATCCTTCCAGCTCAGGAGGAAGTGTTTCCAGGTAATTACCAATGAGCTCCAGGTGAGTAAGGTTCGCCAGCTCACCCACGTGAGGGGACAAGCTCATCAGGCTATTTTTCCCCAAAAGTAAACACTGCAGCTTTTTGCACTGAAACAGCCCATCTGGTAGCATCTCAATCTGGAAAGGGAAAAAAAGAAGCCAGTAAAACTGGTTTTTGATGGCCTACCATAATACATCTATTTATTTATACCCCTACCTTTTCCCCAAAACATTTTACAGAGGTACATATAACAATGATGATACACTTGAAGTAGATGGGAAAGATAAAGGAGAAATACGGACATCCTGACATGGAGTCAGGATTGAGGCTACCATGAACTTCTATAAACCCCTGCTGTATATAGCTGGGCAACAGATTTGGCTCTGAACATTCAAACAAGCAACTCTCAATTCTCAAAGGAAACCTTATCGGTTACATACTCATTGTCCCGGAGATAAAAAACAAACCAGTGACTGAGGAGAAGCCTAATTACTCTTGAGTCCTAGTCAGAAATCAGGGATCTCAAGAGTCCTCATAACGAGTTTACTGTGTGGGATAATGAGCTATAACCTCAAAAACATCCCGAGAACCCACACAAGGCTATTTTTTAGGGTTTCACAGTAGAGACTGAAAACTTTATTCTGTTAAAAAAAAAAAGCTGACAGGAGTAGAGACAAGAAGATATGACAATCTATACAATCTATACAGGATATGACAATCTATAGATATAGATATACAATCTACAGATATACAATAGATATAGATACACAATCTATAGATATACAATCTATGCAAGATATGACAATCTATACATGCACATTTCATTCCCCTCTACGTACACACTCACGAGTATTTACTCTTCTTCCTGCTCTCTGAGAGTTTCAATTAAGTCATATGACACAGAGAAATCATTTAAAATACGATAAATAGCCTGCAATTAGGTCAACTCCTACAGCTGCTCAACTGAACTGCTCCCCTATTTGGTGGGAAGGTTGCATCTGAGTTTCTAAGGGAGCCACAGTGTGTATATGAAATAGGGTTTATTGGGGAAAGACACCCAGAGAAGGGCTGAGCACACTCAATGTCCTCAGCTCTCATCCTGCCACTGAGGGGCAAGTGCGCTCCAGGAAGAGCTGGATTGCATGCACCCCACCCTGTAACGTTCCCCATATTTATATAGGCCTGGACCAGTCATCTTTGCAACTATGAAACAATGTAGGCTCCTTTGTTCCGGAAGTGGCTTTGTTAGAAACAGGGATGAAAGGGGCGCTCCAGATTTCAATCTGCTCCTCTGATGGGCTAGTGTAGCCCCACTGAGCCAGTTCTCTGCTGGAACTTCCGGGGCCTTCCAGAACTGTCTCTTCAAAAGGATAAACATTCCCTATACAGCATAAAAAAATTGGTCAAACTGCATTCAAAAATGCTCATTATGTTGGAAATTGCCTTCTCCTCCATCACCCACATATACACTCAGTACTGGCTATCCTTGAAAATAAATCTAATGATCACTGTTGCTAAGTCAGCCATGCATTATAGCTCATCATTCTACACCAAAATACTAGGTATAAGCAAAGGAAAATATCTACCCTTTTATTTCATTCCTTCTTAAGAACGCAGATGCAAAACCATAGATATGTCAATTTCAGTATAGAGATATGACAGAGAAATGAGAGACAGAAGAAATGTAACCTCCTTCTGATTAGAGATTATCTGCCGCTCAAAAGTAGTGTCAGTGACGTACAAGTAGAGGGAATGATCAGTCCTGTGCAATGTGCTCAGGGTTGAGAGTGCCTGCTGGTGCAAAAGGAGTGACTTAGGCAAAGAGGCTGGGAAGAGGGAAGACTTGGCTCACCTGTATTCAGTGAATGCCTGCTGGGAGCCTCGTTTTGTGCCAGGTTCCCAGCTAGGCGTTGGGGATAAAGGGCTGAGCAAGACAGATGGGTCTTTAAGATCCACGCAGGGTCTCTCAACCTTGGCACTGTTGACATTTGGGGTGGGATAATTCTTTTTGTGGGGCTGTCCTGTGCACTGTGGAATGTTTAGCAGCATCTCTGGCCTCTACCTACTAGATGCCAGTGCCACTCCCCTCTCTAGCTGTGACGACTAAAGATGTCTCTAGACTAATGTCTTCCGCAGGGTAAAGTTGCTCCCATTTGAGAAGCACTGGTCTAACGGGGGAGAGAAGTATGAAACAATTATAGAAATCATTAGTCTACAATGGCTGTTAGGAAGAAGAGTGCCTTATCCAGGGCTGCATCAAGGAATCCCAATCTCCCTTCCTCATTCAGCTTCCAGGCCCCAGCAGGTGCCTTGCTTGATTGCACTGATTTCCTATTGAGTGAAGACCCTAAAGCCGTTGTCCTCATTCTTTTTCTGTCTGGCTGTCAACACTACCATGTCTCACCCATCTTCTTTCATCTCTTTGAATTTGTGATTTTAGCTTCTTCTCAGCCCCCAGAGTACAGGCGAGGGATTTCCCCAGGCAATGAGAGCGAGCCTCTGGGGTTGGCCCCTCAGTTGTGTCGTAAAAGTGAGTTAAGGACCGTGGTTAGTGGCACATTTCCGGAGCGGTAAGTATCGTCTCAGGGGCTTTCTCCCAGCATCGTCACCCAGCTCAAGCACAGGGCCTTAACTCACGTACTGGAATTCAATTTTGCTAAAGGAGGCTGGGCAGCTGTGTTAGAGACTCAAGACTTTCTTTCAAGTCGGCAGTTTTATCTTGAAAAATCGACTTACAAATTTTGCCTGAGCCAATAAATTTTAAAAAAATGTTTAGATAGCATTTATTTATACTGAATTCATTTAGCATGCTCTTTCTTAAACCATATAATACATGAGCCAGAAAGGAAAAAATTTCCCCAGTGGACCACTGATTTCTTCTCAAAAAATCAAAAGAAATGTTTACAGACTATCAGATGATAAACTATATAAACAGAATGGTTTTATAGAATAAACTGTGTTACATATATTTAATAAACTATGAAATAAACTGAAAAAAAAACTCACTATGGTTACATTATCACTCTATATCCTAGAATTCTCTGGCAACCAAATACTTTCAACAAAATGTATTGAAGCCCCCAGAACATCCAAGGAAGGATGGTTCTCATCCTATATTCATGGCTGACATTGATAATTAAATATTCCACTGTTTCTCAGAGGCTGGGGCCTCATTTCAGAATTCTTTTCGGTGTCAGATTTCCTATCTTTCTGGCCATTGACACATGCTATCTCGGAACATGTCAACCTGAATCTATAAAATCCAATCATTTCAAGAAGCAAAGCTGAATATTTCCATATCTAAGTGGTAATACCAAAACCAACAAGGAGCATTGCCACATAAATGATCTGCAGAAGGAATTTCTACATTATTCACCTTCTGGGCTAAAGTCTTTGAGTTGCATTAAATGCAGAAATGGAGAAACTGGAAGACCTAGGTGTAAACTGGAGTGGTTTTTAAGATTTGAGGGAGGTTATTAAATCCTCCCCCTTTCCTGTGCTTCTCCGTCACATTCAACACCATCATCATCCAATTACACTTTGGCACTGGATAGAGGTAGACGCTGCCTCTTCCTCTCCCATCATCTACACACACCGCTGCTTCCCGTGGAACATCATTTGGACTGATGCATCTGAGCTGTAGGAGAAAGAGCACTAGAGCAGGAGCCGGAACATGGGTTCCATCCCAGATCCATCACTGGGAAGCGTCGGACCTCAGGCAAATTGCTCTGAGCCTCAGTTTCAGTATCAGCAAAGTGAAGGCAGTGGACTAGAACAGAGATTGGCAAAGTTCTTCTCTAAAGGAGCGGAACAGTAAATATTTTAGGTTTTGCAGGGCAAGTGGCAAAACTGAAAATATTATGTAGGTACTTATAATAACGAGAGAAAAAATTTCATACATTTAAGTGATGTAATTAAAAATACAATAACACAATTCAGTACAATTTCTTCGTAATACAGGCCCACTAAGGAGAACAATGCAACTTATTCATGGACACTGAAATCTGAATTTCATATAATTTTCATATGTGATGAAATATTATTATTATTCTTTTGATTTTTTCCCCCAACCACTTAAAAATGTAAAAGCCAAGGCTGTGGGAGGATCTGGCTCCCAGGCTGTAGTTTGCTGACCTCAGGACCAATGACCCAGAGTGTTCCTTTCAGATACAACAGTCTCTTAATCTATATTCCTACTTCTAAATCATAATGATTAAACCTTTCCACAGGGTTTTGTTTCTTGATTGTCCTCTCCCAACCCTTGTGTATGCTACAACCAGAGCCTCCTTTGAAGGTACTGATTCAGGCTAACTAGCACCTTCAGGCTCAAGCCTCACCTCAGCTACTATCCAATGACTCAAACTTGAACTAGACTGGTAGAATTCAAGGCACTCTCCACCCTGATCCACCTTCTAAAGGCTCTCATCTCTTATTACATCTGCCGATGCCTGTTGCAATCCTCTGGGCATGACCTCTATCCTTTCACATTTCCCCAGTCAATGTTCTCAGGAACACTCTTCCCAAGAATTACCATGGAAAAGAACGCCTTGCTCAACTATGTGTGGCAAACGTTGCACACCATATCTCCCTCTTGGAGAAGCACAATGCATGTTCATATGTTAAAGTCTCTGAGGAATCCTGCAGCAAAAATATGCTAAAAAATGTTTAATTTTTTTTGGTGATAAAACTTATTACTATTCAGTGGAGTAAATTCTGGAGTGCCCTCTCAGTGAATGTCTGTCATTTGGGGGGGCTGCCCCACATCTTCTATGTCCTGAGAATTCCCTACCTTATCTTGGTGGGACTCTTGGTGGGAAGCAGAGCCCACTTCAAACTAGAGGAACTGAAAACACAAGATCCTTGTGTTCCCAGATAACTTACAGCTCGAGTGTGAGCATTCTTAAGCTCTATCAGGTGCTCAGATGTGGGCCTTGTGTCACAAAGAAGCAGAAACCATGAAGAACCGATTTTGTGGGAGGGCAAGGGCCACAGTAGCAGCAGCAGCATTTTCAGGGTAGCATTGGTGCCCAGTGCTGGTATGGTCAGTGTCAAGGTATCTTCTTCATTTTACTTTTCTACTATGATTTTGGCTGCATTTCTTTTGCTATCTAACTTTGTGCTTGATTGTTTTCCAAGCTTCATTCTTCAGCCTTTTCAGTGATAATATGAGATACATGACAGCCTTTCAATAAATGTCTTTTCTGCTTAACCCCAGAGTTAGTATTTGTTGCCTCCATCTATAAGCCTGACACACTGCCCAAGTCTTTAAAAAAGAAGAGTCTTATATATACACTACCAAATGTAAAATAGATAGCTAGTGGGAAGCAGCCGCATAGCACAGAGAGATCAGCTCCATGCTTTGTGTCCACCTAGACAGGTGGGATAGGGAGGGTGGGAGGGAGACGCAAGAGGGAGGAGATATGGGGATATATGTATATGTATAGCTGATTCACTTTGTTATAAAGCAGAAACTAACACACCATTGTAAAGCAATTATACTCCAATAAAGATGTTTAAAAAAAAAAAAAGGAGTCTTTAAAAACTGTTCTTTCAGGAATCTTTACCAACCTCCATTCCAAATGGAGGAATCAACTCATGTTTCTGAGTATATGCACATCTAAGTATTTATGCAGCAGGTCTGATGTTTTATTTTCTAATTTTTATAAATATTTTGGTCTACTTCATAGACTCATGAGAACCTTAAGGTTTCAAGAAGGAACCTTGAAATTAGTTAAATCCCTATATGAAACATGAATCCTTAATTCCCTTTAACAATATTCCTACCAAGTGGTTAACAATTTATATCTGGACAGTTTTATTAATAAGAAAATCACTTCTCCCTTCTCAAATGTTCATTCAGTCTTTGGACAGCTTTCTGAGGAAAGATGAGAAATCTTCTCCTGCTTGTCCGAGCTCTAACACTTGCAGCTACTCCCAGTAAGCCTTCTTTCCTATGTAATGTCTTCCAAATATTCAAAGACCAATATTGTGGACTATTCTCTCTCCCTTCCCTCCCCAATACTTCCTATAATTAGGATACACTATCCCATCAGAGGGGAACTTTTCATCTCTCTGGTCACTGTCTTCTGAGTTCCAGTTTCTCCACATCCTTAGCAGGTAAGTCTCTTCATAGTTCTGATGAAAGTGGTCCTTACCCATTCAAAGGTGTCACGGTCATCATTATGGCCCAGAGGATGCTCCACAACTGCTGGCTATCACACTTCTGAGACAACACAGCCAAAGACACCATTGTACTTTGGCCATAAACTATCTTCAGCATAAGACTTTTCATATGCTACCAAGTACCCTTCAAGACAAAATATGTCTGATACTAATACCTAGTCTCCCTTTTAGACACAATCAAGAAGTCAGTAAACTTGGTGTCAAAGGTACCAATGATCTTAAAGTTAACACTGAACTACAGAAAGCTGTTAACCTGCTTATACATTTAGATAATTCATGGCCCGCTGACAATTTAATCAGCCACGACTTTCAAAAATGTATGGAGTGGTCAGGAGGAGCTTCAAGATGGCGGAAGAGTAAGACATGGAGATCACCTTCCTCCCCACGAATACATCGTAAATACATCTACATGTGGAACAACTCCTACAGAACACCTACTGAATGCTGGCAGAAGACCTCAGTCCACCCAAAAGGCAAGAAACTCCCCACGTACCTGGGTAGGGCAAAAGAAAAAAGGAAAAACAGAGACAAAAGAATAGGGACGGGACCCGCACCAGTGGGAGGGAGCTGTGAAGGAGGAAAGGTTTCCACACACTAGGAAGCCCCTTCGCGGGCGGAGACTGCAGGTGGCAGAGGGGGGAGCTTCAGAGCCACGGAGGAGAGCGCAGCCACAGGGATGCGGAGGGCGGAGAGATTCCCACACAGAGGATCGGCGCCGACCAGCACTCACCAGCCCGAGAGGCTTGTCTGCTCACCCGCCGGGGTGGGCGGGGGCTGGGAGCTGAGGCTCGGGCTTAGGTTGGATCCCAGGGAGAGGACTGGGGTTGGCTGCGTGAACAGAGCCTGAAGGGGGCTAGTGTGCCACAGCTAGCCAGGATGGAGTCCAGGAAAAGGTCTGGAGCTGCCGAAGAGGCAAGAGACTTTTTCTTGCCTCTTTGTTTCCTGGTGCGCGAGGAGAGGGGATTAAGAGTGCCGCTTAAAGGAGCTCCAGAGACGGGCACAAGCCGCGGCTATCAGTGCAGACCCCAGAGATGGGCATGGGACGCTAAGGCTGCTGCTGCCACCACCAAGAAGCCTGTGTGCAAGCACAGGTCACTCTCCACACCTCCCCTCCCGGGAGCCTGTGCAGCCCGTCACTGCCAGGGTCCCGTGATCCAGGGACAACTGCCCCGGGAGAACACACGGCGCGCCTCAGGCTGCTGCAACATCATGCCAGCCTCTGCCGCCGCAGGCTCGCCCCGCATCCGAACCCCTCCCTCCCCCCCGCCTGAGTGAGCCAGAGCCCCCAAATCAGCTGCTCCTTTAACCCCGTTCTGTCTGAGTGAAGAACAGACGTCCTCAGACGACCTACATGCAGAGGCGGGGCCAAATCCAAAGCTGAACCCCAGGAGCTGTGCGAACAAAGAAGAGAAAGGGAAATCTCTCCCAGCAGCCTCAGGAGCAGCGGATTAAAGCTCCACAATCAACTTGATGTACCCTGCATCTGTGAAATGCCTGAATAGACAACGAATCATCCCAAATTGAGGTGGTGGACTTTGGGAGCAATATATATATATTTTTTCCCTTTTTCTCTTTTTGTGAGTGTGTATGTATATGCTTCTGTGTGTGATTTTGTCTGTATAGCTTTGCTTTTACCATTTGTCCTAGGGTTCTGTCTGTTTTTTTGTTTTTTTTGTTTTTTTAGTATAGTTTTTAGCGCTTGTTATCATTGGTGGATTTGTTTTTTGGTTTGGTTGCTCTCGTCTTTCTTTCTTTCTTTCTTTTTTTTTTGATTACTTAAAAATTTTTTTATTAATAATTATTTTTTATTTTAATAACATTTTATTTTATTTTATTTATTTATTTTATTTTATTTTATTTATTTTATTTTATTTTATATTTTATTTTATTTTATATTTTATTTTTTATTTTATCTTATTTTATCTTATTTTATCTTATTTTATTTTATTTTATCGTCTTTCTTTCCTTCTTTTTTTTCTCCCTTTTATTCTGAGCCGTGTGGATGACAGGCTCTTGGTGGTCCAGCCAGGCGTCAGGGCTGTGCCACTGAGGTGGGAGAGCCAAGTTCAGGACATTGGTGCACAAGAGACCTCCCAGCTCCATGTAATATCAAACAGCGAAAATCTCCCAGAGATCTCCATCTCAACGCTAAGACCCAGCTCCACTCAACGACCAGCAAGTTCCAGTGCTGGACACCTTATGCCAAACAACTAGCAAGACAGGAACACAACCCCACCCATTAGCAGAGAGGCTGCCTAAAATCATAATAAGGTCACAGACACCCCAAAACACACCACTGGATGCGGACCTCCCCACCAGAAAAACAAGATCCAGCCTCATCCACTAGAACACAGGCACTAACCCCCTCCACTAGGAAGCCTACACAACCCACTGAACCAACCTTAGTCACTGGGGGCAGACAGCAAAAACAACGGGAACTATGAACCTGCAGCCTGCGAAAAGGAGACCCCAAACACAGTAAGTTAAGCAAAATGAGAAGACAGAGAAATACACAGCAGATAAAGGAGCAAAAAAACCCACCAGACTTAACAAATGAAGAGGAAATAGGCAGTCTACCTGAAAAAGAATTCAGAATAATGATAGTAAAGATGATCCAAAATCGTGGAAATAGAATGGAGAAAATACAAGAAATGTTTAACAAGGACCTAGAAGAACTAAAGAGCCAACAAACAATGATGAACAACACAATAAATAAAATTAAAAATTCTCTAGAAGGGATCAATAGCAGAATAACTGAGGTCGAAAAACAGGTAAGTGACCTGGAAGATAAAATAGTGGAAATAACTACTGCAGAGCAGAATAAAGAAAGAAGAATGAAAAGAACTGAGGACAGTCTCAGAGACCTCTGGGACAACATTAAACACACCAACATTCGAATTATATGGGTCCCAGAAGAAGAAGAGAAAAAGAAAGGGACTGAGAAAATATTTGAAGAGATTATAGTTGAAAACTTCCCTAATATGCGAAAGGAAATAGTTAATCAAGTCCAGGAAACACAGAGAGTCCCATACAGGATAAATCCAAGGAGAAACACGCCAAGACACATACTAATCAAATTATCAAAAACTAAATACAAAGAAAAAATATTAAAAGCAGCAAGAGAAAAACAACAAATAACATACAAGGGAATCGCCATAAGGTTAACAGCTGATCTTTCAGCAGAAACTCTGCAAGCCAGAAGGGAGTGGCAGGACATATTTAAAGTGATGAAGGGGAAAAGCCTACAACCGAGATTACTCTACCCAGCAAGGATCTCATTCAGATTTGACGGAGAAATTAAAACCTTTACAGACCAGCAAAAGGTAAGAGAATTCAGCACCACCAAACCAGCTTTACAACAAAGGCTAAAGGAACTTCTCTAGGCAGGAAACACAAGAGAAGGAAAAGACCTACAATAACAAACCCAAAACAATTAAGAAAATGGTCATAGGAACATACATATCGATAATTACCTTAAATGTAAATGGATTCAAGGCTCCAACCAAAAGACAGACTGGCTGAATGGATACAAAAATAAGACCCGTATATATGCTGTCTACAAGAGACACGCTTCAGACCTAGGGACACATACAGACTGAAAGTGAGGGGATGGAAAAAGATATTCCATGCAAATGGAAATCAAAAGAAAGCTGGAGTAGCAATTCTCATATCAGACAAAATAGACTTTAAAACAAAGACTATTACAAGAGAAAAAAAAGGACACTACATAATGATCAAGGGATCAATCCAAGAAGATATAACAATTGTAAATATTTATGCACCCAACATAGGCGCACCTCAATACATAAGGCAAATACTAAAAGCCATAAAAGGGGAGATCGACAGTAACACAATCAGAGTAGGGGATGTTAACAGCCCACTTTCAACAATGGACAGATCATCCAAAATGAAAATAAATAAGGAAACACAAGCTTTAAATGATACATTAAACAAGATGGACTTAATTGATATTTATAGGACATTCCATCCAAAACAACAGAATACACTTTCTTCTCAAGTGCTCATGGAACATTCTCCAGGATAGATCATATCTTGGGTCACAAATCAAGCCTTGGTAAATTTAAGAAAATTGAAATCGTATCAAGTATCTTTTCTGACCACAATGCTATGAGACAAGATATGAATTACAGGAAAAAATCTGTAAAAAATACAAACACATGGAGGATAAACAATACACTACTTAATAACCAAGAGATCACGGAAGAGTTCAAAGAGGAAATCAAAAAATACCTAGAAACAAATGAAAATGAAAACACGATGACCCAAAACTTATGGGATGCAGCAAAAGCAGTTCTAACAGGGAAGTTTATAGCAATACAATACTACCTTAAAAAACAAAAAAAATCTCAAATAAACAAAGTAACCTTACACCTAAAGCAATTAGAGAAAGAGGAAAAAAATAACCCCAAAGTTAGCAGAAGGAAATAAATCATAAAGATAAGATCAGAAATAAATGAAAAAGAAATGAAGGAATCTATAGCAAAGATAAATAAAACTAAAAGCTGGTTCTTTGAGAAGATAAACAAAATTGATAAACCATTAGCCAGACTCATCAAGAAAAAAAGGGAGAAGCCTCAAATCAATAGAATTAGAAATGAAAAAGGAGAAGTAACAACTGACACTGCAGAAATACAAAGGATCATGAGAGATTACTACAAGCAACTATATGCCAATAAAATGGAAACCTGGAAGAAGTGGACAAATCCTTAGAAATGCACAACCCTCCGAGACTGAACCAGGAAGAAATAGAAAATATGAACAGACCAATTACAAGCACTGAAATTGAAACTGTGATTAAAAATCTTCCAACAAACAAAAGCCCAGGACCAGATGGCTTCACAGGCGAATTCTATCAAACATTTAGAGAAGAGCTAACATGTTTCCTTCTCAAACTCTTCCAAAATATAGCAGAGGGAGGAACACTCCCAAACTCATTCTACGAGGCCACCATCACCCTGATACCAAAACCAGACAAAGGTGTCACAAAGAAAGAAAACTACAGGCCAATATTACAGATGAACATAGATGCAAAAATCCCCAACAAAATACTAGCAAAAAGAATCCAACAGCACATTAAAAGGATCATAACACCATGATCAAGTGGGGTTTATCCCACGAATGCAAGGATTCTTCAATATATGCAAATCAATCAATGTGATACACCATATTAACAAAGTGAAGGAGAAAAACCATATGATCATCTCAATAGATGCAGAGAAAGCTTTCGACAAAATTCAACACCCATTTGTGATAAAAAGCCTCCAGAAAGTAGACACAGAGGGAACTTACCTCAACATAATAAAGGCCACATATGACAAACCCACAGCCAACATCGTCCTCAATGGTGAAAAACTGAAACCATTTCCACTAAGATCAGGAACAAGACAAGGTTGCCCACTCTCACCACTATTATTCAACATAGTTTTAGAAGTTTTAGCCACAGCAATCAGAGAAGAAAAAGAAATAAAAGGAATCCAAATCGGAAAAGAAGAAGTAAAGCTGTCACTGTTTGCAGATGACATGATACTATACATAGAGAATCCTAAAGATGCTACCAGAAAACTACTAGAGCTAATCAATGAATTTGGTAAAGTAGCAGGATACAAAATTAATGCACAGAAATCTCTTGCATTCCTATACATTAATGATGAAGAATCTGAAAGAGAAATTAAGGAAACACTCCCATTTACCACTGCAACAAAAAGAATAAAATACCTAGGAATAAACCTACCTAAGGAGACAAACTACCTGTATACAGAAAACTATAAGACACTGATGAAAGAAATTAAAGACGACACAAACAGATGGAGAGATATACCATGTTCTTGGATTGGAAGAATCAACATTGTGAAAATGACTCTACTACCCAAAGCAATCTACAGATTCCATGCAATCCCTAGCAAACTACCAATGGCATTTTCCATAGAACTAGAACAAAAAATTTCAAAATTCGTATGGAAACACAAAAAATCCCGAATAGCCTAAGCAATCTTGAGAAAGAAAAACCGAGCTGGAGGAATCAGGCTCCTGGACTTCAGACTATACTACAAAGCTACAGTAATCAAGAGAGTATGGTACTGGCACAAAAACAGAAATATAGATCAATGGAACAGGATAGAAAGCCCAGAGATTAACCCACGCACATAAGGTCACCTTATTTTTGATAAAGGAGGCAAGAATATACAGTGGGGAAAAGACAGCCTCTTCAATAAGTGGTGCTGGGAAAACTGGACAGCTACATGTAAAAGAATGAAATTAGAACACTCCCTAACACCATACACAAAAATAAACTCAAACTGGATTAAAGACCTAAATGTAAGGCCAGACACTATCAAACTCTTAGAGGAAAACAGGCAGAACACTCTATGACATATATCACAGCAAGATCCTTTTTGACTCACCTCCTAGAGAAATGGAAGTAAAAACAAAAATAAACAAATGGGACCTAATGAAACTTAAAAGTTTGCACAGCAAAGGAAACCATAACCAAGACGAAAAGACAACCCTCAGAATGGGAGAAAATATTTGCAAATGAAGCAACTGACAAAGGATTAACCTCCAAAATTTACAAGTAGCTCATGCAACTCAATATCAAAAAAACAAACAACCCAATCCAAAAATGGGCAGAAGACCTTATTAGACATTTCTCCAAAGAAGATATACAGATTGCCAAAAAACACATGAAAGGATGCTCAACATCACTAATCATTAGAGAAACGCAAATCAAAACTACGAGGTATCACCTCACACCAGTCAGAATGGCTATCATCAAAAAATCTACAAACAATAAATGCTGGACAGGGTGTGGAGAAAAGGGAACCCTCTTGCACTGTTGGTGGGAATGTAAATTGATACAGCCACTATGGAGAACAGTATGGAGGCTCCTTAAAAAACTAAAAATAGAACTACCATACGACCCAGCAATCCCACTACTGGGCATATACCCTGAGAAAACCATCATTCAAAAAGAGTCATGTACCAGAATGTTCATTGCAGCTCTATTTACAATAGCCAGGATATGGAAGCAACCTAAGTGTCCATCGACAGATGAACGGATAAAGAAGATGTGGCACATATATACAATGGAATATCACTGAGCCATAAAAAGAAACGAAATAGAGTTATTTGTAGTGAGGTGGGTGGACCTAGAGTCTGTCATACACAGTGAAGTGAGTCAGAAAGAGAAAAACAAATACCGTATGCTAACACAAATATATGGAGTCTAAAAAAAAAAATGGTTCTGACGAACCTAGGGGCAGGACAGGAATAAAGACGCAGATGTAGAGAATGGACTTGAGGACACGGGGAGGGGGAAGGGTAAGCTGGGACGAAGTGAGAGAGTGGCATGGATATATATACACTACCAAATGTAAAATAGATAGCTAGTGGGAAGCAGCTGCATAGCACAGGGAGATCAGCTGGGTGCTTTGTGTCCACCTAGAGGGGTGGGATAGGGAGGGTGGGAGGGAGGGAGATGCAAGAAGGAGGAGATATGGGGATATATGTATATGTATAACTGATTCACTTTGTTATAAAGCAGAAACTAACACACCATTGTAAAGCAATTATACTCAAAAAAAAAAAAAAAAATGGCTTGTTCCCTCATGGAGTAACCCTAAGCAGCAGAACTGAAGAGTATTGGGGTATTATTCTTCCTACATATATTCAGAGATTGCTTAATAAAAGCGTGTTAATCTGTTCACACTGGAAGAAAAGAAAAATTTATGGAGTGATTTAACTGTACAACAACTTGGTGAAACCAATGCCTTTCAAAAGAATTATTTATATTTTTTATTATAGGTTTAACAACAGAAAAAGTGTAACCAAAATACTAGTATTAATCAACTGCATAATTAAACGACACTAATGATAAATCTCTAGACCTGTAGTTTTCAAAGTATGGTCACCAGACCAGCAGCACCAGCTTCACCTGAGATTTTTAGAACTGCAAACTGCAGACCTACTTACTGAATCAGAACCCTGGACTGGGGCTCAGCAATCTGTGTTTTAACAGGCCCTTCAGGTAATTGTGATGTAAACTGCTAATCTAGATCGATCTTAAAGGAGTTTTAAAACCTCATAATCCTTTAGGACATGAAGATGTTTTGTTTACTGTATAATGGGTTCTATCCTTTTACATATGAATACAGTCATAGAATTCTAAAAGTCAGTATGACTTTTGCCTCATTCCCCAACTCTCTGGTATTTTTCCAACAGTCCATGGTTTCTGAAAATACTGTCTGGTGATTAATATGTTTACTAGCCAACACCATGCTTGTAGCTATATTTAACATGAAATATGAATTATAAAAAGTCCAGGAGATAGTACCTTTTTGGGTAGAGCAGAAGAAAATAGTTCCCATTTTTAACTAGAGGACGATCACTTTCATCTTTTGGCAGACCTGATTTCTGACAGGTTTTTTTTTCTTCTTCGCATATGGATGTTACCATCATTCTCTTGCCCTTTCAGCCAGCATGATTTTTTGTCTTTTTCCTCGTCCTTCACATTTTAACCTAGGAAACTACTCATTTATTTTGTTTTTTCTTGTTTCAGCAAAGTTAAGTTTTCCTTAACTTGGCTTTACTGTTGCAAATTATGGTTCATTTTTAAAGCACAGATGCTGGAAAAAGCTTCTAAGGAGCCCTAGTGTTGCATTATAGAACCAGGCCTTTCATTTTGAATTGTCTTTCTAGACATGCATGGAGATTTCAAGTCGTTCTTACTGTATCACAAAAAAGACTTATGAATAATTCATGATCACAGTATTTTTAACAAAAAGTTCTCCTATGACAGATTTGGAAGCTGAAAAGTTTTATGAAACTTTCTAAATACTTAAGACTTTTCCAAAATGAAAGCAAGCACTGCCATAACTAAGTAATTAGTTTAAAACACTTCAATTGTAATGTTTATGTAAAAAACAGAGAAAGAGGATAAAGAGAACACTTGTTGAGTACACCTACTATGTGCCATGAACTGTGCCAAATGCTTATATATTTTTTCATAAAATCTCCATGACAACTTGTAAATTAGATGAAAAACCGATGCTCAGTGTTTTGATAATTTCTCCACGGTCACATGTCTAGAAGTGGTAGTCAGGTCGAGCTCAGGAGGCTTAGTATGACTTAAAGTCCATTATCTTTAACTACATCACACACTGCAAACAGCAGATGCTCAAATGACTGGCCGAATAAAGGGCAGAATGGATTTACTTACGTTGTTGTTGGTCACAGCAAAGTACTGCAAATTACTCAGATACTGGATTTCTTCTGGAATGAAGGTCAGGTGGTTACAGCTTAGATCCAAATAATGTAGTTTGGTGCATAGGAAAAGCTGCAGGGGCAGATTCTCAATGTTATTATGGTCCAAAGAGAGCTGCTCTAGATTAGATAATGCCCCAATCTGGGCCGGAATATAAGCGATGTTATTGTGCCACAACTTTAAGCAGGAAAGATTCTGGAGATGCTGAAAGCTAATGATCTCTTCCACAGTTTTAAGGTTATTTTCTTTGAGGTTTAACTCATGCAAATTGTTCAGACTGAAAATGGAGTGCGGAATGCGTTCCAGGTCGCAGCTGATCAGCTCCAGGCTTTTCAGATTGACCATCTTTTTCAAGTTGTTCAATACAACCAGCTTGCTCCCCTCGTTATCGAGGGACAACTTCTGCAGCGAAGGCAGGAGGTCTGTAATGACTTGTGGGATCCGGGAGATGCTGCTCTTCAAGTAGAGGGTCCTCAGGTTTTTCAAGTCCTGAAAGCCCTCCAACTGCATGGTACTCACCTGCTCAGGTAGAACACAGCCTGACAGGTAAAGTTCCTTGAGATTCTTCAGATGAAATACCCAGCGTGGAATTTTCCCCATTTCAGTAAATTTCAGGCGGAGGATTTTTAAATTCTCCTCTAGAAAGGCCAGGGCAGGATGGTCGACCACCAGGGACGAATGGTACACGTGGAGCTCCTTGAGGTTGACCAGCTGCGAGATTGCAGAAGGCAGCTTGACCTCAGGGATCAGCTCCAGGCTTAGCACTTCAATTTCTGTCAGCTCAAAGACATTGTCTGGAAGACCGTTTAGCATGAAAAGATGCAGTTCTATCTTGTCCTGGGGATTTTTCACAAGCTTACTTTTCAGTTTCTCGACCGTCCATTCGTTGTTGAGGTTGATCTGTTTCAGTTTGTTCTCGCTGACCTCCGACAGGAATATGGAGAAGCGTTTGGAGTAAAGGGGATCATACTGATCCGCCAGATGGAGAATGAAGGCGAAGTCATTCTTGACATCCGGGATGTCGCTGTAGTTGCTTTTTTCTCTCAGCGCCTCAAAAGAATATTGCTTCAGAGAATTCCGCAGCATCCACCACAAGCTGTAGGAGGAGGTAAGACCATAGAGTATAACCAAGATGACATAAAATGAAGCCAGGACCTTAAATATTTCTGCCAAGGAGTAGACGCACTGGTAGCGCTTATATCCAGTGAAAGCCTGCACATCCACTGAACAGTCAATTTCAAGAGTAATGTAGGTTAAAAAATACGGAACGTAAGTTATGATGAGGACAAACAAAATGACTTTGACTATTATCTGCTTCAGATACACTCTATAAATGATATCCTTCTGTTCCACGTGCATGCGGAACCTCTTCACTTTTTCAAAGATGGCTTTGGCCTGTTCGCCCTCCTTCTTGTCCAGGACGCTAGAAGTTGGGCTTTCTATGCCAGCTGACTCTAAGCCAGGCTGCGGGTAGGGCAATGACTGCTTGTTGCAATCAACATCAGCTGAGCACCCTGAGGGAGAAAGCAAAACCTTGGACTTGGAGAGCGTCAGGGGCCTCACTGACTGCTCAGCTACCGTCTCTGACAGGGCACGGGTGGTCCACGGAGAATCGAAGCACTTGTGAAGGATGGCCACAAAATGCTCGAGCCTGGAACTGGTACTGGGGTAGTTCAACCAAAAGTTGCTGCAGGCTGCAAAGATGAGCGTGTGCAAGAGCACCAGGTAGGGAAAGAACTTTGCGAACCAGTGGAGCTGCTTCTCATAACACACGGCGTCGATGTAGGAGTACTGCTGTCGGTGGAGGTCGTTCTGGATTCTGAGGGGGGGCGGAAGCGGCGTCCCGGGATCGGAGGACGTGTTCACGCTGGCTTTCAGGACGTCCCAAGGCACGGCGCAGTGATTGTCGAATTCCACCTTACACGGAAGACAGCACAGAACCCTGCTCTGTGTGAGCTGGAGGGCTCCAGCCAGCACGGCCACCAGCAGCATGATCAGGGTGATGTAATACCAAAAGACGTCCCACCACGGTTTTAGGATGTGATAAGACGACTGGGCGTCTGCTAAACATTTTAGCTCTGTTAGTGTAATCATGACTTTCCCTTGTAGGAGGACAGAAACTGGAAGAGGAAAATAAAAGAAAAACCACTGAAGCAAGTACCCCAAATAAGCTTAAACTCTTAGGCTTGTACATAACCAAGTAGGATTTAGCTCAGGGGCAAAACCTGGGAAGCAGGGCTGATGATCAAAAGGTATCAAAGTTTCCTGGTTTCATTCAAAACCTTAGGCTATGCCAGCTGAGCACTGTGAGTCCCTTAGATGAGAGACCACTTGGTGACAGCCAGATTGGATCTGTAAAGGTATTTATTTGGTGCAGGACGTGAAGCAACTATCTAGTTTCCTCCTGCATCTTCATTTCATGCTAAGCTACTAAAAACCAGAAGCCGAATTTTCTTGAATCAACATTAGGAAAACTTGTTCTTATGCTACTAATTTCTAACGGCCACATTTTGTACCTTCCAAATGGTCTGAATAAGCTCTCTTTCACATTCCACTCCCAAGTCTGGAGCATCGGTTACAGCCTAAGAGTTGTGTTTCAACCATGACAAGGAACTTCCTTTGAGCAAGCACTGCTTTATAAAATTATCCCTTAGGATTAGAGGGATGTACCAATTCTATGTTCAGAACAAACTGTGATTTAATACATTATCTCCTTTCCCCCCAAGCTCTTGCTTTGTAACCTACGTTCACATCCAACTTAGAATATTTAAAAGCTGGCACAAAACGGTAATGGCTTAAAAAATGGATGGGGAAGAAAGCCCCAGTTACAACACTGTGGAAGGGACTCTCTCTCATGTTTAATGTTTTGATGGCAAAGTACTAATAGTATAAATGATTAAGGGCCCATGTTATTACTATTTTTGCCTTCAGAAAAACAAGGTGGATTTTGCATTTTCATATTTAAAGTATTCAGACAATGCTCTTTACAGAAATGATTTATGTAGTATTCAGCCTTACCTAAATCGTTTAAAAAATTGTTAACTAGTAAAATCCAGACCACCTATAAGATGGCACAGAGTAAGACAGATAAAAGGAAATATTTGGATTTATAACAATTCTGGTTAAAAAAAATCACAGTAGCATGGCCATCTTTGCTGGTGGTTCAGCTGCAACCTTCATCCATGGACTTCTCTTGCACTTTTTTGAGTCTTAAGTCTTATCATCTTTCCTGGGTCTGAGTTTCTCTCTCTAGATACCCTAGTACTGGTAGCACCCCCAAGAAGAACTGTTTTGCTCTCATTAGTCTTCCTTCAAGGGACTGGTATCCTGCCTTGAACCCTAGAATCCCATTACAGAAGCTCTGATACCTATGAATAAGTGTCTTTTCTTTTGCTGGTCAGCCCTAACATATTCCTGACCATCTGACCCTGAACCCTATACCTTCATGCTCTCCCCCTTGCTAGGGCATCCCAGGATCCTTGATTTTAACTACTAGCCTGGAGCACCACTTTCCACCTGCATACTATAGGATGCAGGTGGAAAGCACCACTTTCCACCTGCATCCTATAGTATGATGATGGCCATCATTATACTATATGGATTCAACTTCCTCTTAGGACCTATGGCTTGATTAAATAATTTTCCAGGGCTTCCTTCCCTTACTCTAGTTTAGTGGGTCTATTTCTAACTCTCAACTCCTCCCCTTCTGCTTCACTCCACTGCAGTTAATCATAACTGTGTGTCAAGACAAGACAAAAACCAAAAACAAGAGGATTATATGCGACAGATAGAAAGTCTGGGCTTAGACCCCAAAATACCATCAACATGATGGGAGGAAAGGAGGGCAGAAAACATTGCTGGATGAACATGTGAAAAATACCTAAGGATTTTAGTTGACATGAATGCATGCATTAAGCTAATTGTGTCATAGCTATTACGCAAAATATAGCTATATGCTATCTTTACGCTAAATATAGCCATAATATGACTATAATCTGTGGCCATATTAAATCATGAACCCAGATAAAGGGGCAACAGTCCTTCTGTGTCTGCCTGGTAAGATCACACCTGGAACCCAACATTCAGTCACAGGTTAAAGACTAATCGGGCAACAAAATAATCAGGAGCTACTTGTCTACGAACCATTTCCTATGGAGGAACACAGGTAATTGATGATATTCAGCTGAGATAAAAGATGACTAGGGGAACCTGAGAATTTATCTTTACATTTTTGCAGGACTACCTCTTGGATTAAAGAATAAGTGGATTTGTTCCAGAGGCAGAACTAGGTGGGTGCACATTTTAGAAAGTGACATTGTGATTTAATTTGTAGTGGAACATCCATAGAAATAGTTCTGTGAAATAGTTCAGGCCCTTCTCCTGCCAGGGCTGAGCTGAATAAGATGACCATCCGTCAAGGATGTTGCAAAGGAATTTCTTGTAAAGGATAAAGAAAGTGAACGAGATCATCTCTAAGGGCTCTGCCAGCTCAAAGTCTATGGCTTTATTTGTCCCCTCAAAGATGCTGGGAGTTATATTCATTTCAGATACACAACTGAAATTGTAGAAGAATGTAAACACAAACAGCTCTAACAATAAGGGTATTTGACAGACAGCAAATATTTATTCAACAAAGAGCACAGGTCAACATTGGCCAAAACAATATACTTTAAATATTTATACTTACTATAATGAAAAAAAATGAATCCAATAAGTTGACTGAGCTTCAGTCAGGAGGCCTACACCTTTTGAAATTTCTTAGACACACCATCTCTGTGATTGTCTTCATTCTGTGAGAAAGTATAGATATCTTGAAATAGCTGTGGTCATCCAAACAAACAAAATTGGAGATACTGTCATTAGAGACCCTCTCCATCATAAGACATTACATGGCAAGTGGATTTTCATAGACCAGTTGACTTTTCACACTGGGAGACATTCTGGCAAAGCTATTTATATAAGACCCCATCCACATACCAGATTGCGCTCAGCCTCTGAACTTCCTTAACTTACAGAAAAGTTTCTACGGAAATTTAGATGTTAACATATTTTAAAATGCTGTATCTACTACACTTAGCTTTTTCCAAGCAGTCTCCATATGCTAATTTCGCTCATTCAATCCTCATACACAGTTGGTCTTATTTGCATTCATCAGATGGCCTGTCAAACCATATAATTTCTGTACTTTATCATACATCTAACCAAATGAGACTCAGTGCTCTTAAAATTTAGCCTACTGATTCATTAAATATAGTTACAAGTTAATAACTTTTTAAGACACAGCTCAGAAATATGACTGAAATTCTCTGAAATTATGACATTAAATGTAGCTACCCTTTATATTAAAACCTATTGGTTTTTGTCCCTTACCTTATAGGTTAATAAAAGTCATTTTTGGCATCTACTTCAATCATTTGCAATAACTTAAATTACATATATACTGATTAGTTTGAAATGTGAGAACATTCTAAAACACACAAAATTTTTAGTTGGGTGTGAAAACTGCATTTTTTAGTGCCTATGTATCCTCTGAAAACTTGTTGAGAAGGTTTATATATTTGCCTGGAAGATACAATCCTTTCCTGGTTTATTAAGTACTCAAAATCCAGCTCAGAGTACTGACCCCAAATTGTATTTACGGTATTTTTAGCAATACTCTTGTAACCTTGTCATTTTCAAAGATCAAAGAGTTAGCATGGCTGAAATTTACTTTGGATTTACCAATCCATGTGTAAAGCCTTCTTTATAATTACTACTGAAGATCAAATTATTTTGCAGGCCAGAAAGCACAGTTAGTGTGTGACAATTCAGCTGTGTATTAATTCATACTTCGCACCACTGGAATATGAGTTTCTTATTCAAAATTCATTTTTAAAAGACTGACAACATATGATACACAACTGCATTTATGTGTAGTTAAGCACAATAAAGACATTTGATCTGTGAAACATTTTACATATTCTTCCACTGCATTGCATCTGTAATGTGCCAGGAAAGAATTTATTGCATAACTCCAGAATGCTACCCAGCCATCATGATACTTCCTGCACAATACAGTTTCCTTTAGATATTGCAGATATATTTTCTACTTTAAACACAAAAAGAAAGAAGAGTCACAAACCTCCAACTACAGTAATATTTTAAAATAATCAGAATGAGAAACTACTATAACTAACCTGTTAGTGAACCACAACTGACTACAAGTTCACCATATTTATTCTTTCTTATTTTTATTTTATTTATTTTATTATTATTATTATTTTTTTTATTTGGCTGCATTGGGTCTTTGTTGCTGCGTGTGGGCTTTCCTCTGGTTGCGGCAAGCAGGGCCTACTCTTCATTGCAGTGCGTGGGCTCCTCATTGCGGGGGCTTCTCCTGTTGTGGACCATGGGCTCTAGGCATGCAGGCTTCAGTAGCTGTGGCACGTGGGCTCAATAGTTGTGGCTCACGGGCTCTAGAGCACTGGCTCAGTAGTCGTGGCGCATGGGCTTAGTTGCTCCACGGCATATGGGATCTTCCTGGACCAGGGCTTGAACCCGTGTCCCCTGCATTGGCAGGTGGATTCTTAACCACTGCACCACCAGGGAAGCCCTGCCATATTTATTCTAACTGAGAATTATTTGTAAAGAATTTTTCCTGTTCATCTTTTTAAGAACTATAAACTTTTCCTCTAATCATCTAATTCAGATTTCCTTTGATGAGTTCCTTGTCAATAAGAGAATAAAAATCTGTTGTTAATAATCTAATATCTGTTTTCCTACTTTCAAAATACTTTCATTTACATTAATTTGTTTCATACCTACAACAAACCATTAAGATAAATATTATTCTTCACATTAAAAAAAATATTTATTTATTTATTTATTTTTGGCTGTGTTGGGTCTTCGTTTCTGTGCGAGGGCTTTCTCTAGTTGTGGCAAGCGGGGGCCACTTTTCATTGCGGTGCGCGGGCCTCTCACTATTGCGGCCTATCTTGTTGCGGAGCACAGGCTCCAGACGCGCAGGCTCAGTAGTTGTGGCTCACGGGCCTAGTTGCTCCGCAGCATGTAGGATCTTCCCAGACCAGGGCTCCAACCCGTGTCCCCTGCATTAGCAGGCAGATTCTCAACCACTGCACCACCAGGGAAGCCCCTTCACATTTTATAAACATGGAAAATAAGGCAGGCCCAAAGGACTTATCTTGTCCAAGGTGACGAAACTGGCAAGAAATAGCAACAACTAGAACCCAGGTCCTCAGGCTAAAATCTCAGTCCTTGTCCACACCAGACCACACTGTCCAGATCATTCAATCCAATTAAGCCAGTCTGAGTTCTTTCAAAAGCTAAGAAAAATTTGAATATTTAACTCCCTCCCCTAACTGCAATGGACTGAATGTTTGTGTCGCTGAAAAATACATATTTTGAAATCCTAATCCCTCAGTGTGATAGTATGAGGAGGTGGGGCCTTGGGAGGTGATTAGGTCATGAGGGTGGAGCCCTCATGAATGGGATTAGTGCCCTTATAAAGGGGACCCCAGAGAGCTCTCCTGCCCCTTCCACTATGAGAGGAAACAGCAAGAACGTGGCCATCTATGAACTAGGAAGTGAGTTCTCATCAGACACTGAATCTGCTGGTGCCATGATCTTAGACTTCCCAGCCTCCAGAAATTGTGAAATAAATGTTTATTGTTAAAGTCATCCAGTCTGTGGTAGTTTACTATAGCAGCCTGAAGGGACTAAGACATCAACTTACCCCAACATCTGCATTATAACTGGGTTCCATTTTAATCTTTGAAAGATAAGGATACAAAGGATATAGCTTTCCGCAATGTCTCCGTTTACATACTATATAATCTGCTTTCTCAGCTAGACTTTTTCTACTGAACATTTTCCACTGAACAATTTAAGACTTTATATAAATATATAGCATCTGGATTTAATGATGTATGAAAAGTCTCAAGCATTCCTATATGTTAAATGATGTTAATTTTTCTAATTGAAGTGCTTAACTGGAGAGTTAGAGCATAGCTGTCCTTTGTCATTACAACATTTAATACTGTTTGTGTGTCCAGGAAATTTTTTCCAGACCATATTTTTGCAAACAATGAGGATCCAATCCAAATCAGATCTCTATTTCTAATATACAAATGCACTAAATCAGTTCAAAGAAACAAAGTTAAAAGTAAAGGATTTTATGGTCCTAATCCCATTCCTTTAGCTTTTAAACATTGTTAAAAAATCATAAAAGCTTTTCAAAGCAGATGAATTCATCTGACAATCTCACCCCAAAGTCTCTAAGACTGGAACAACAACACTCAAGTTAGCCAGTCTTTACTTCCCACTAGTCCTTGTTTTACTTTGAAAGCATTTCCAAAACAACCAGTGAAAAAATAAACAAATGATGATCAGATGGTATTTAGAGTCAGTGTATGATGAGAACTGGATGCTACTTCAAAGCTCTCTGTCTCTGGCCCCAGGCAGGGACACAGCCAAACAATACAGAATGGGGTTTCTCTATACTACTCTCACTGAAAATTGATTTTAAAATCGCCTTACATCCTTTCAAAATGCTTAGTCCTACTTCTCATCAAGATGTTTCCTGGGTCTGGGCTTCCCTGGTGGTGTAGTGGTTAAGAATCCACCTGCCAATGCAGAGGACACAGGTTCGAGCCCTGGTCCGGGAAGATCCCACATGCTGCAGAGCAACTAAGCCAGTGTACCACAACTACTGAGCCTGTGCTCTAGAGCCCACAAGCCACAACTACTGAGCCCGCCTGCCACAACTACTGAAGCCCGTGTGTCTAGAGCCCATGCTCTGCAACAAGAGAAGCCACTGCAATGAGAAGCCCGCGCACCACAACAAAGAGTAGCCCCCGCTCGCCGCAACTAGAGAAAGCCGGCATGCAGCAACGAAGACCTAACGCAGCCAAAAATAAAAAAATAAAAATAAATAAATTTATTAAAAAAAAAGATGTTTCTTGGGTCTAACATATATCTAACTGCAATTTTATTTTGTCTTTTTTTTTGTTGTTTAATATCTTTACTGGAGTATAATTGCTTTACAATGGTGTCTTAGTTTCTGCTTTATAACAAAGTGAATCAGCTATACATATACATATATCTCCATATCTCCTCCCTCTTGCGGCTCCCTCCCACCCTCCCCATCCCACCCCTCTAGGTGGTCACAAAGCACCGAGTTCTTTGAGTTCTCTCTCTGAGAAACGATGCATTAGTATCCAGGATTAATTTGCTCCTTTGCTTTATACTATTATAAATAACCCCCTGAACCACTCACTCTTCAGAAAACTGATGACAATTACTTAGCATTTCTCAAGCACTTAAATGATCACTAGCCAGACACTAGCTTTGAGATCTAGAAGGGAACTAGGATTCATCTAGTAAAGTGTTTCTCTAACATCAACGTTCATAAATCACTGGAGAGCTTATGAAATCACAATGTGATAGGTCCCACCCTTGGAGTTTCTGATTCATTAGGTCTGCATTAGGCCTCAAGAATGTGTATTTCTAACAAATTCCTAGTTAATGTTGATGTTGCTGGTGCAGAGACCACTTCTTGAGAATCACAAATCTAAGACAGTGGTTCTCAACTTCGGCTTCACATTAGAATCCCCTGGGGCACTTTTATAAGAAACTTAAACCCAGGGCCACTCTTAAAGAACACTTTAGTTGGTCTAGGTGAGGTCAGCAATTTTTTTTCTTTTCAAATCTCCCAGGAGGAGAAGCTCACAAGATAGATTGGCAATGAAATATCTGGGGAAAGTGCCTACCTTTTAAGTCTTCCTGAAGTTTCAGATGTCTAGAGTGCTCCTCCTCCCCACAAACTACAAAGTAACAGCTACCATCAACTAGAGGAACCTTCAGAGACTCAGGTGTACGGTAGGAGAACACTGAGTCACTGAGCTAGAGAGATTTGCAGGACGGATTTGAGGAGAAGGATTAGAAACAAGGGGGTGGCTGAAAGGCTATTTCAATCACGTGGGCCAGAAATAATATGGAGAACTTTTGTAATATATTTGAAAAGAAAGCAGTGAATGAAATAGTCACTGTAAATGAAAATTCAATGCCACTTAGCAACATCAAATGTCCTAAGAGAGGTCCATGGAGAAACAGGGTCAAAAGGATTCCGATTCTGATCCTATGGTATTATAGGATCTTCCACAGTTTATAGCACATGGTGTACAGTAAGTATTTGTACAATAAATAACTGAACGTACAAAAATGCAGAAGGCAGAAGAATATTTCGTTCACATGTTAGGCAGGGTGTATCTAAGATGATTAAGCCTTTCCACAGAGAGGCTAGAACTTGGAAGCATATAGATGGGAAGGATTTTGGCTAACTATTCTGCATATTCCAAACCTCAACAGCTTAAAAATAGTTTTATTTCTTGTGATTCTGTGGGTAGTTCTTTTATTTCCTGGTGTTGGCTGGCACAAAGATGGCTGGAAGGTCCAAAATGTCCTCATTCATCAGGTTGGTAGTTGGTGCTGACTGCTGGCTGGTACTTTGTGTGAGACTTCTGGTGGCTGTTCCGAGTGTCCTCACATAGCTTGGTGGTTGGGTTCTAAAATAGTGCATTTCAAGCAAAGAGGCAAAACCTGCAGTTCTTTCATGGGATAGCTCTCAAAGCTACACGGTGTCATGTCCACTATATTCTATTGGTCAAAGGAGTCAGGTACCAGCCCAGATTCAAGGAGGCAAATGCCTCCTCTCAGTGGGAAAAGAGGCAAAGAATGTGCAGCCGTGTTTAATCCACTGCAGTCTACTCTCTGCCCACAAATGATTTACATTCCTCTCACATGAAAGCCTCACCCTCTGCCAAGCCCCCCAAACGTTTCATTCTGCTATGGCATCAAGTTCAGGCTTGAAGTCTAGGATCTTGTCATCTAAATCATGTCCAGGATGCTATGGGACAACACCCTTAAGATTCTTAGAAGCCCTTCTGTCTAGCTGAGAAGAGGCACTGCCTTAAATCTTTTTGAAGTCTCAATACAGGGTCCTATACCTGTTGCCTGGCTTTTATTTGTACCTTAAGACCAAGTTTTACTGCACTAGTGCTGCTCTGGATCTGATCTTTCAACCTGAGGCCGTTTCTTACTTTGAAAGAAACAGTTTTATTCACGACCCCAGAAAATTCTGGATTGGAAATATGTCCTCTAAAGTCTACTTAAAATCTGAACCGTTTCTTCTATAATTAATCTCTCTCTTACAATACTTTGGTCATAAGTGGTTTTAAAAAGTCAATTGGTACTTCCAAACTTCTGCTGGGAAATCTAAGCTAGATCCACAAATCGGTTAGGTTCATTTTCTATCTTCCATGTTACTGTAAGTGTCAATCTTAATTTTTTTGTCAATACATAACAAGGGTACCATTTTATATCCTCCAATAGCAATTTCCTCACTGCTCTTCGAGCCACCATTAAGAATCTTCTGGGACTTCCCTGGTGGCGCAGTGGTCAAGAATCTGCATGCCAATGCAGGGGACACAGGTTTGAGCCCTGGTCCGGGAAGATCTCACATGCCATGGAGCAACTAAGCCTGTGAGCCACAAGTACTGAGCCCGCATGCCTAGAGCCGGTGCTCCACAACAGGAGAAGCCACTGCAATGAGAAGCCCACACACAGCAATGCAACTAGAGAAAGCCCGCGCACAGCAACGAAGACCCAATGCAGCCAAAAATAAATAAATAAATAAATAAATTTTTTAAAAAAAGAATCTTCTTTTTAAAAAACTTTTATTTATTTATTTATTTATGGCTGTGTTGGGTCTTCATTGCTGCGTGCGGGCTTTCTCTAGTTGCGGTGAGCGGGGCCTACTCTTCGTTGCAGTGCACAGGCTTCTCTTTGCGGTGGCTTCTCTTGTTTTGGAGCACAGGCTCTAGGCACGCGGGCTTCAGTAGTTGTGGCACGCGGGCTCAGTAGTTGTGGCTCGCGGGCTCTAGAGCGCAGGCTCAGTAGTTGTGGTGCATGGGCTTAGTTGCTCCACGGCATGTGGGATCTTCCCGGACCAGGGCTCGAACCCGTGTTCCCTGCATTGGCAGGTGGATTCTTAACCATTGCGTCACCAGGGAAGTCCAATAATCTTCTTACTTCCCCTTCAGGTTCACTGCTACCTGGTCTCAAAGCCAATGCCAGATGTTTTCTTGTGGCAACACCTCACTTCTAGGCACCAATTTTTGTTTTGGTTCTTTATTGCTATGTAACAAGCCATCCCGAAACGTAGCAGCTGAAATAACCATTCATCATTTCTGATGAATCTGTGGGATGATGAGGCAGTTCTGTTTCATGTGGTGTTGGCTGAAGGTCCAAAATGCCTCAGTCACAGGGCTGGCATTTTGGCTGGCTGCTGGCCTGGAGCTCAGCTTCAGCTAATGACCAGGGGCTTTGTCACTCCTCCACACATGGCTGTTTAGGCTGCCTCAGAGCAAGGTGGCTAAGTTCTAAGTAGGAACATTACAAGCACACAAAAGCAGAAGCTACAAATCTCCTTAAGGTCTAGCCTTAGAAATTACTCCACACCATTTCTTCCTTTTGATGGGGCAAAAAGGAAACAGATCCAGCCCAGATTCAAAAGGAAGGGAAATAGACTCCATCTCTTGATGGGGAAAATCACAAAGTATTTGCAGCCATCTTTAATCCACTATAGGAAGTCAAGAGCATTTAAGTAGTAGATAGTGCCACAGAAATGAATTAATTCTTTGAAAGAATTTAGTGAGTGAAGAATAGAATCTCTCTCCCCTTTATAACATATCAGATGAGGAAGGACTATCAGACAAGGAAGAGTAAAGGGGGATAGAATAGCAGGGTCAGTGAGGTAAAAAAGCAGCACAGTGTTTCTGGAGCACAGAAATCAAAGGGTCTGACATCATAGTCAAAACAGAGAAACCAAAGGAGAATAGTGATGTGTAACTATCATTCTGCAGCTTCTTACACAAAGCTGTAGAGTGGAAATGGATCTGTGAAACAATCAGATAATATGCTAAATATTAGAAAAATTACCCGTATCATCTAAAGTCCCAGGAGAAAGTTACTGAATACGACAACTAAGAGCACGTGAACAACTCTAGAAATCCTAATTAAATTGGAGTTGTTGAACTTTAAGGAACATTGTTTCACTATTCCTTGTTTCTGATGGTTATGAAATACATCGTGCATTTAATTTAGATGGTAATTGTGTTTTTAGAAAAAGACCTCTCAATTCTTTGATGCTTTAAGTAAGCTACCAGATTATCTAGACTACATTTAAAATGAAGAGAAGCTGCAGTCCTATTACTGTAATGTTAACACTAGAGCATAAGCCACCAGTGGCTACATAATTCCGAGAATCTGTAAACAGACAGCAACTTCAAACCCTTCTCCGCCATCTTCATTGTTTATAAAACTGTTCTCCTGACCCCCTCCCATCACCCCAGAGTCAGCAAGCCATAAAGTCGAGCCAAACCCAGTCCCTGTGCAGTCCCTGGGGAACCACACACGCTCTCCTTTCAAATGACTGGCCGATAGCAGTGATCATCAGTCCATTTGCTTCTACAGTAATTCTTCCATAGGTGACCTACCTTTCACAGCAGCAGAATCATATGGACTGTTTAACCCAAGAAGAAACCACAGAGATCAGAGTCTAACTCTTCACACATAAGGAAACTAAATTTCAAAGATGTTCAAGCAGCTTCTCTAGGGTCACAGGGTAGTAGAACATGGGCTTAAGGCCACCTTGCCTAATTTGAAAAGAACTGGGAGGTTGAGAGCATTGCTTCTGGTCACCTAGCCTAAGTAATAATAGGGCTTATTAATAAAATAAAACAGGGGTTTGGAACATGAAGTTGCAAAAATAGTCCAGAACATTTCTGTGTTATAATTTTTTAAAACTATAAATCAAAATGAGATTTTTCTTTTTTTTTAGCTCTGGGACACACAAACCAGTGTATTCTAGAAATACTTAAACATATGATTAAGCCACTAGTCTTAACCCTTTCTCTAAAGTTAACATTTATATACATTCAATTATGGAGGTTAGGACTACAAAGGCATACCAAGGAAATATGAGGCCTTGTTTCTGCTTTCATGGGATTTACAATCCTATTGTGGAGAGAAGACATGCATAGTTGAGAGTTAGCAGCACCATCTTATACTGTCATTTCAGTGCCAAAATGAGTGGGATGATGGCCAAAAGTAAGCACTGCATTCGGTTCTACACAAACAAAATATCCAAAGAGAATGGGTGAAACGTTACTGAGAATGGTAAAGCAGTACTTGTCAAACAAAGGTCAGGATTTAGTCTGTTCATGCAACAAATATTTAGAATGTCTACTATGTGCCAGGCAGAGTTCTAAGTGTTAGGGAAATATAGATGTGCAAGACAGACAAGATCCCTGCTCTCAGGGACCTTACTGTGCAGTAAGGAAAGAGAGAAAACCAAATACACACACATGATAAAATCAGAAATGTTATGAAGAATACATAGCTACTTTAGACTGGGGAGTGAGGAAAGGCCTCTTTAGAAGGACTACCATTAGAACAGGGGTCTAAATGGAGCCTACCAGATGATGATACTGGGGAAGATCATTCCAGGGAGAAGGAGCAAGAAGCTTAGGATGTGTGCAGATCAGAAAGGAGGACACCTGGCTGGAATGTCAGAAGCCTGGGGAAAGTAGAGTAACAGAGGGCCTGCAGTCAAGATAAAGAGTTAGGATAACTATAAGTAGTATAGGAGTGGTGGAAAAGCCACTGAAGAGTCATAAGGAGAGAAGTAGCTGATCTATTACTAGCTTTTAAGAATTCGCAGTCAACTCAATGAATCAGCAGGGAAATGCGGATATACTCGAGAAGTCCAAGTATCTACCTTCATCTGTAAAAAGAAAGGTGTTCAGAATACAGCAGGGGATAGATCCACTGTCCCCACCACTGCTTTACCTGGACTCTATGTTCAGAGCTGAGTGACACAGCTTTAAGACATATGTCATATTCACAACACTGGAGAGCCATGCAATTTAATACAGTGTACAAATTAATCATTCATCATGTCAAAGTCAAAAGCTCTGCCACAGAGCTAATTTAAGATTAAACTTCCACAACTGTAAAAGATGAATGATGTTTGCAGGAAGCAACAGGATATAGAACTTGTTTATTTCTGACTTACCTACTCTAGAAAAGCATGGCCATGTTTTCATTACGGAAACATGGCAAACCAATTCTACACATTAAAAATGCTACCCTAGGGACTTCCCTGGTGGCGCAGTGGTTAAGAATCTGCCTGCCAATGCAGGGGACACGGGTTCGAGCCCTGGTCTGGGAAGATCCCACATGCCACGGAGCAACTAAGCCCGTGCATCACAACTACTGAGCCTGCATGCCACAACTACTGAAGCCCACGAGCCTAGAGCCCATGCTCCGCAACAAGGGACACCACTGCAATGAGAAGCGCGCACCGCAACGAAGAGTAGCCCCAGCCCGCCGCAACTAGAGAAAGCCCATGCGCAGCAACGAAGACCCAATGCAGCCAAATTAATTAATTAATTTTTAAAAATGCTACCTTAAACAAAAATCAGAAAAATATAGACATGGAGTCATGGAATCTAAGTCTCTCATAGACATTTATTATATTCCTTAGATCTTTAATGTTAAAAAAATGACAAATATCAAACACATACACATATCCTTTCCTACTACAAAACCAACAAAGGATAGGAAGATGACATTTTACCAAAATGTATACAGATTTAATTTTCTGTTTAATTGGTTTAAAAACATCAAAAGGACTTTACTCAAAACATCTGTAAGAATAGTAATCTCTTTTTACACACTAAGTATTCAGTACTTATTTGCCCCAAGCTACCAGTGTAATAGTAATTATCTTTACCATGTGTTCACAATTCAGAATATTAATCTTACCCTATGAATGCCTGGTCAACCGGAAACTCTGCAATTAGTTTCTATTTGAAAAATTCCTAAAGAGAAATCATAAACATATTGTTATATTTTATGCATCATAGGACTTTTTATCCACTTTAAAGACAATTTTATCCACTTTAAAGAGACAATATATCCACTTACGTGGTTCTAAAGTTTCAAACAGCTATAATAACTTTATGAAACATATAAAAGATAACTTTTTTAAAAAGCCACTGCTGTTAAAGAGATCACTTTCTGACCTCTTACAAAAGGTGTCAAATAAAACCCAGGGAGAGAAACAAAATCACTGTCACAAGCTACACATTTAATCCCATCAGCATGGCAATTTACAAGGCATAAAATATGAACTTTAAATTTTTAATGAAGAATGAGGTAAGCATTATGAGGCACCACTCATTTTATAAATAAAAGATAGAAAAACTCATTGAAAATATCTATGCTTCTTACAGAAAATAGGAAAACATGGGGAAAAACAACTTAATGTTTAGGATTGTTTTCCCCTTCCAGTTTTGTTTTTGTTTTTGCTGGCCTGCTAGTTTTACACAACTATGCCATTATAAAATTCAGTGTTATGATATTGAGATCTCTTTTTGCCTCATCATTTCTCAGAGGCTTTCTCGATGTTGTTGTAGTTTCTCGAAACATCATTTTTGAAGCATAATAGTTCATACATGGCTATGTCATAGGTTACAAAATCATTTCCCTACTGAATCTTGTTTTCCCTTTTTATTACTAATAATGCTGTAAACATCTCTAACTCTGTTCATATGATTTCCTTTGCATAGACCTCCAAAAGTAAGAGTAATAGATCAAAGAGCATGAACATTTTAAGGCTTCTGATATATAACATCCAATTACTTCCCAAGAAGATTATACTAATTTTCTTTCCTGTAAACAATATGAGTAGTACCCTCACCAGATGCGGGAATCATCATTAAAAAGAAAAGTCTTCGCTAATTCCACACATGAAAAGGATCTTGTTGCTTTATTGTGCATTACTTTGAATTGGGTTGAATGCTTCCCAACATGTTTTAACGATGAGTTTCATTCCTCTTTTCTGTTTCACATTTACCTAAACCAGAGTAATATTTTGCGGAGAAGATATAAATGCAGAACTTAATGAAAGCTCTCTCACAATGACAACTTGTTAATCTCAGAGTGCAGCCATTGCTGTCAAGTAAAAAAACAAAATGTAGCTCAGTTTCTTTATCCAGCCTAAAATCAAATCACTCAAACTAATTTTAGAAACAACAGCAAACATTATCACCTTTCTTCCTCCCCAGCAGCGAACCAAAGTATAAGTTGCAAGAATGAAATGTGAAAGTACTAAATGGCGACGCTTCTAAGAATAGAAATAAACAGTCCATATTAGGCAAGATCAAAACAGGACTTGGACTGTCACAGTAATTGTGACAGACCCAGCTGCCGAGGAAGCATCAGTGGGCTCCCCAGCTAGCTATGCTGGATGGGGGCTATAAAACCGGCTTTACCTACCCTCTGAAAAACATTTACTCTCCCCAGAGGCAAGACACAAGCTGTGTATTTTCACTGAAAAAATCAATTCCAAGATAACCTAAAAAAAATGTATCCTGGAAGATTTGGAGATGACAAGCCTAACACTGAGAGCTCCCTTTCTCAAATAAGAGCTCCTTTCAGAAGGTTCCCAGTGAGGGACACAGAAGGGAACGCTCCCAAGTGACTGTGGATTAAGGAACAATAGGGGGTAATCAGCTTTCTGATAGAAAAACAAAACGCCCCAAGGCTTTTACTTTGAAAACTGAGAAGTCTGGGTGCTCTTATTTCCTTCTGGTCAGCGGAGACAGCGGAGATTGACAAAACAAACTCCTTTGTAGTAAAAGCAAAGGCCTACTATAAAATCTTAGAATCTGAGAAAGGCTTTCCATTTGGGAGAATTTGTCTTTCAGTGATAGATTCCTTTTAAGATTTAGCAAGAAGTCAAGAATCTTTGCAGGTCAATATGGCAAGAATCCCTGCAATGTCACACTTATTCAACCTGCCTTGTGCAATTCCATAAGATTAAGGCTTTAGGTTGCGTAAAATTAAAGTATCCTATTTTCATCAATTTGAAAGGTTCAGACTCTGAATACCAGATTTACTGAAGAGAGGGACATTTCACTTCACCATCGGTCCCACCCTAGGATCACTCCATGAATCACCACCATGAGCCACACTGACCTCCACAGGCTGCGTTCACTGCTCCTTCCCTCTGCTTTCCTGGAATACTTTATCAATAGTTCTCTCACACTGTTTCATGACATGTAATAAGCTACTGCCTCAAGTTCCTTGAGGACTGGGGCAGAATCTCATTTACCTATATTCTCAGGATCTATCCCAGCATCTCTTTCCGAGGCTAGGTTAAGCGCCTCGATATTACGGCAGCTTCCCTGTACCAATTCATCAATGGGGTGTTGAAACATCTTTGGAAAGTTAGCTAAATTAAACTAAAATAGTATCTACCAGACTTTTCTCAGGGATTGTTCAGAATGCGGTTGGAAGGAAAGACAAAGAGTCTGCTACTTCTGGTCAGTTGAGATCCTGGCAACTGGCAGAAGTGGGAACTAGAGGGGCTCTTTGGCTACCCTCTTCTCTCTCATACAGCTCCTGGCTTCTCTTAAAAATGTGAACAAATATTTAACGAATAGCAGTCTGAAGTGACATCAAATCATTAGCCTGCCCAGAGTAACAAGTTAATAGCCCACCCAGGGTGCTCCCATGTCCCAGTTCTGCCCCTGCGCTCATCATGAGTATTGAGTAAGCAATTATTGAGTGAACCAATAATACCAGATCAGGTTTCCCCACCCAGTTAGGAACCAAGGGTATGGAGGAGCAGGCCTGGCTCTCTGAAAGATCTGTGCACACATCTGGGGTACAGACACGGTGGGCCTGGAAGGGTGATAAGCAAAGCAGTGGGGACAGAGCCTCAGGCATTTCCATCTGCTCCTGACAGGTACAGAGATTCAGAGGCAGAAGCTAAGCCTTCACCCTTCAGAAAGAAAGGAGAAAATTTCATATTTGCCAGCTTACTCACCAAACATGACATCTGACAAATGTGAATGCAGAAGTGCTGTCAAATTCAGCCTGACTGGCTACATTATAATGACAGTGAGTCAATTTGAATCAGTGATGGATCAATGGATAAATGCCACAGCAGTCTTAAATGACCTTAATATCACATCAAATTATGATTTCAAAATTCTTCTTTTGTACAAATTAACAGTATAATGCAACAGGAATAATGCTGGGACCAGCGGAAGCGTCAAGATACCACCCAACAAGGATACCGTGTGCCATGCTGTTCTGTGCCCATTTCTTGTCCAGTCTACCTTCCCCCAACACCACAGGCTCTGGGAAGGTGAGGACTTCCCTTGTCACCCAGGGCCTGCCACATATTAGATGCTCCCTAAGTATCATAGTTCCACAACCCTGTGTGCTATTAACAAGCTAACAATATTTCAGGTACAGGGGTGGTTTCAGTCTCATAAAAGCAGTAACTTCTGATAGGGATCACTATAAGGAATGCTGTATCTGCTCGACCATATTGTTAACTCAACAACAAAAATCAAATTGCCATGCATTGCAAATCAGACTAGTGTTTACGTCAAGCTAACTTCTAACCACAAAACACAAAAGTTTAATGTTCACCAAGTACTGAATGACCGTTAAACACAAAAGATGTTTAAAATAAACACTGCTACTCACTCAACCCCCTCCCCCCCACCCCCCAACAAGTACTTGTTCCATACCTGGTGCTTCTTTGGCAGAGAGCGAATGGTGAGTGTTCTACCGTTTCTATTAAACTGCATCACAAATAGCTGGTCAGATGCCTCCCTGCCTCTCACTATGAGCTCTTAGAAGAGTTCAGTGTGCAAGACAGGAGCTAACACACAAGAGATTCTCAGTAATTGTCTGTTGAATGGAGAAAGGTGGTGGGAGGTGGAAAGAGGAAAGCTACCATTTACTGGGCACTTAGTGAGGTACGTATTATGACCTCAACTCTAATGGTGGGAAAGGTGAAGATGGGAGGAACTGAGAAGCTTGCTCAGGCTCAAGCTCACAAAGGAGAAGAATTCACACCAGCTCTGACTAAGAGCCATCTGCTACACCACCCCTCCAATAAGCTATGTTAAAAGGAGTTTTACATAGAATGTGACATCGTTTAAAAAAACACCGACAATCTATCTTTTAGAGAAACTGAAAGACAATCTAAAAATCAGATCTATATAGTCTTCCTGTTCATTACTCAGTATTGCATCTAGTGAAACAGAATCAACAACTGCTCCCTCCATCCTGCTTGCCTCTATTAAGTAATTAAGATCAACATGAACAGGAGTGCATCCTACTGGCACAACCTCTTACGGAGAAACATTCACCCACCCCTGTAACGACAAGAGGAATAACCCAAGTTTAATCTGTATTTAAATGATCTTTTACATGGGTTTTCTTCCTGGCCTTCCTATTAAAATGTGGTTAAACTAAATTTATGCCATATCACCTAAATACGACCTTCTTTCTGAATGACTTAATAAAGAAGTATCGCATGTCTTCAATCTGTTAGTTACTTTGTTAGGCTTAGTTCTTACCTGACACTCTTAGGAGGAAGAGAGTATAGCAGAATGGTTAAGATCAAGTTCTGACTGTGTCATTTACCACCTGCTTGATCTTAGATAAGCTAAGTATCAATTTTCTCATCTGTAAAATAGAGATAATAATGGAGTTGTTGTAAGAATTAAATGAGATAGCTATAAATCTAATGTTTAGCATAGCAGGAGGTACAAAGTAAATGCTCAAAAATGATAATTTATTAACTGAGTAGTAGGTTTATTTAAGGTGAATTCTTTAAAGGTTGGCTTTAAATTACCCTGTAAAGAGAAACCAGACTGGATATTAGGGGGTTTGGTTTTCCACCCAAGCTAGAGATTTCCATGCCACGTTTTGCAATGTGTCACATGACTCCAGTTACTAGAAAGTGTTGTGCAATATAAATATAAATGTAATTTACCTCTATTATTTAATATATGACACATAGGGAAGACCAAGTATCGTGAAGCCAAAACAATACAAGGTGATGCAACATTTGTAAAAAGTTAACCTGTGCAAGTACCCTCTACTTTTTGATGCAATGCCTGCCTTCCCAATCAAGATTCATGCTTCAGACAAGTCAGATATAGCCAGAATCACCCAAGGCCATGTTTTAAAATCTATAATCACAGATGCACAACAATGTGAATGTGCTTCATGCCACAGAACTGTACACTTTAAAATGGTTAAAATCGTTAATTTTATATTACATATATTTTACCACAAAAAAAAAAATCTATCATGTAAAACAGGAAGACTGTTCTGACTGCTTTAAAACGAACACAAATGGATTACACAAAATAAATATACAGCGGGCCCCCATGTACTAGAAAACATACCAACACATAAAAATATTATTTTACTGTGTCAAATTTGCTTTGTCCATAATTCATAGGTTATTATAATAAATACTAAATATTTCATTATCAATTTTTTGTTACCTTTAATTGGAAGGATTTGGGTGGGGGAGATATGATCTCACTAATTTGCCTAGAAAAGGTGTGGGTCTCTTTTATACTAGATAAACAGCCATATATGAAGCTAACACATTCAAATATCTTCTAGTGACTAGCTAGGTAAACACACACATGAGATCTTTTTTTTCTCCTAAAATAACCACTGAAGCACCCACATGTTTACAACAATCATTAATAACTTGAGATGAATTTGCAAAGTATTTGATCCTCTTGTTAATCTTCTTTTATTTAGAGGTCAGTTCAGCAGAAAGCATCTAGGACAGCCTTATAGGGTGCGAGTCGGGGTTAGGGAGAGGTTGGTGGTAAGGCAGAGAGATTGTGTGTGTGTGTGTGTGTGTAAGTGGTTAGAGAAGAGCCATCATAATCCTTTACCTTAGTGATAGCAGACATACTTATCAGGCATTTACACTAGTCAATCAATCAATCCCTGAGGCTTTCATAATAACGCGTATTTTTGTAGGACTGCCTTGTTACTTCCTTGGTCTCTGGATTATGTGTGGTAGAAATGTCCATTCAAGGCACGAGTGAATAAAGGTAGTGATCCATATCAAATGAGAGCCAATTTAATAAGAGCAATAGCTGCTCTGCCTCTCTATAGGGCTATACTGAAGAAGGATGAGGGGACTGTAGTAATGAAACGGGATGTTTAAATGAAGGAAAGTAACCATCACCATGGCACACAGAAGAAGACTATGAGGCATCACACCCTAACAGAAAGAACCCCTGACTAGGTGTCAGGAGACCCAATTTCTACTCTCTACTTTACATTTAACTGACAGTATCGTGTTGGGCAAGTCATCTCACATCATCTGACCTGACTTCCCCCTCACTCGTCATGTTCGAGAGAGAGACAAATGATAGCTGGACCCTCCACTTCCTGCATTCCACTATCCTGCGAGTTGATTAATTGCCGCTGGAGCTAAGGGAGACCTAATCTGAAGAGACTCCTATGGAGTGGTGAGAATCAAGAAGGGCTTTGAAAGAAGAAGGTGACAGCACCAGGAAAAGCATTAACTCGAAGATGGCTGCTGCATGTTTCCTTAGAAAGAGAGCACACTGAATGATCTGCAATTGGAAACTAATAAATTGGGCTGGCCAAAAAGAGAGAAAAAGTGGGTCATAGCAAGAAAAGAAGGTCATCAGGTCAAGCATATGAGGAAAGCATTGATTTTAATTGAAGGGAAAAAGGTAAGAGGGAACCTTGGAAGGGTCCTAATACTACCATCTCTCAGGCAGCGGGGTTCGCCAGGATTCAGTCACTGACCAGTAGCTTCTCTGCTCATGCACATGCTCTCCTGGGATGACATCCTCTATTCTTAAGAATTATCCAGGGCTTCCCTGGTGGCGCAGTGGTTAAGAATCTGCCTGGCAAAGCAGGGGACATGGGTTCGAGCCCTGGTCCAGGAAGATCCCACATGCCGCGGAGCAACTAAGTCCGTGCGCCACAACTACTGGGCCTGAGCTCTAGAGCTCGCAAGCCACAACTACTGAAGCCCTCACACCTAGAGCCCGTGCTCTGCAACAAGAGAAGCACTGCAATGAGAAGCCTGTGCACCCCAACGAAGAGCAGGCCCCGCTCCCTGCAACTAGAGTGAGCCCATGCGCGGCAATGAAGACCCAACGCAGTCAAAAACAAATAAATTAAATAAATTTTAAAAAAAAGAAAAAATAAGATAAAGGAATTATCCACCACCTCCCTGTAGATGATCCCCCAAAATTATATGACAAGCTCAGCTCCCTAGTCCTAAACTGCAGAATCATCTCCCCGCTATCTTCCCAGCTATACACTGAGATGTGTAGAAAACTTAAACTCAGCATGTCCCAAACTGAACCTGCCATTTCTTCTCACACCCACACCAAATCTGCTCTTCCTGAGTGCCTGAATATTGGAAGCAACATTAACACTGATAGCTGAATGATGCTGAAGGTTGACAGCAACATCAAGAGCTCAGGCACCTAACCCCAAACCTTCTTTTCCTCTATTCTCTGAAATCAATTGGTTCTTTTCTTAAACTACTCCCTTATTCTGCATCCCTGCTACCACTGCCTTGGGTGGAGCCTGCCTCATCTTTGGGGAAGACGGCTGAAATATTCTCCTCTCTTCCCTTCCTTAGTCCCATTTCCATGTTGCAGCCAGAGAGCTCTTTCTAAAACACATCACCTCCTGATTTGGTTATTTGTTATTATAAGGACAATGTCTCAGGGAGGTGGTGGGGGGCAGCAGCTGGCACTGGCACACGATGGAAACGAGTACTATCCAGCTTCTCTTGTGGTTTTATTAGCTCTTGCTATTTCCTTCCCAGGAATGCTAGTGTCTGACCGCAAAAGGCTGGGCAGACTGGACATATTCTGTGATCACCACTCACTTGAGGACAGCTGGAGTAGGGAGAATCACATGGCCACGTGGCTCACCCTGGGCACGCACACAACCTCACAAGTTGGATATGGCTGCCTTTAACTTCAGCTCATGCTGCTCGTGTCATGGATTCTGATACAGTTTGGACTACCGCTGTGAGGGGAAGGAATTTTTAAAGCCTCTGGCTCTGTTTTTATCTACATGTTACTGGTGTCTATGCTCCCAGATATCAGGCATTTTTACAGAAGTTTTATTCTACTTCCTGGTCAGCAGCAGTCATCGGTAGGGCAGTCAATTCTGGAGGCACAGAGTGATGATTACTCCTCCTGCTGCGATGTTGCCCTGTGAATGTTCTGGAGCTGCTTTAGGTAACTGCAAACTGCCCACTTTTTATTCATCTTCATATCTTTTGTTCCCCTAACCCTCCACTCCCCCCACAAGTGAGGGTAAGAGGTAGGGGCTGGTTTTCTCTGCTCCCGGTGTGGAAAACATGCCCTGGAACGATTCCAGGCCTGTCTCCACCGCCATCTGCATGGGCTAAAGCAAACCACTCGCCCAGTCCAGGCCGCCATGTCCTTGGCTTCAAAACGTGGCCAATCATACTGGCCCTGAGCTGACAGTAGTGGTAAAAGAAATACTGTGGAAGCATTCTGAAATCATTAAAGGTGCACATAAATGTAAAGGGGAACTCATTAGAGAAAACCATTTTTTTTTTTTTTTTTGCCAGTAAAGTAATTTTAGAAGGGGATGCTTTTGACCTTGGAGCATTATCCTAAACTGAAACAAAACAACCCATAAAGTGAGCCTTATTGACACCACCTTGGTTCCAAGGAAACAAAATGGCAAGTGTTACAAGGTCACTGACACCCCCTCACACTTAAGTCCTACTACAAAGTCAAAAAGAATTTTTTAGAAAGGCACAGGGGTCCAGGTAGCAATATGTGACCAAAACACAAAACTGGCAGTAGTCTCTTCACTGTGAGAAGACAATAACTTGAGCAGAAAGTTCTTCTCCAAATCCACCTTGCAATAATGGACTGAAAATGGACCATTCACACTATCAACTAGGGATTTAAAAAAGCAAGAAAAAAAACAACACCTGCAACCTCTGGCTCACAGTGCCAATGAACTGCAGCCATACCTGTCTGCCCAACCCAGAGAGGACTTTCAAAACATTACAGTCAGCCGAGACTGCTTACCTCTTCCAGCTCCTATTTTCGCTGGAAGAAGGTGTGGAAGTAAAGGATTGAGCAAGAGCATTAAGAGAGAAATAGGTCAGTTTCGAAAAAACCAGCTCTCATGTCATCTATGTTTCAGGTAAAAAGTCCACTTTCACCTTGGTGTTAAATCAGTGCTTCATGTTTGCAACTTGGTTAATGGCTGCTGATGGTCAAAAACATTGGTTTTCATTTGCTCCTCTGCTGGAGCAGAAAAATGTCTGGTCTCCATTTAGGGTAAACATAGTGAGTTGTCTCTTTTTCTGACATTACCTTCTCTGACACCACCTGGGTGTCCTGCGATGCAATCCTATCCTGATACTTAAGTTAGTGCAAGATTCCACAGGTCTAAGTGCTCAGTCCCACAAGACTGCCCCCACTTTAGATGCCAGTCTCAAGTCCCAGGTACTCAGATATCCACACTTTTGTCCAACTTAATTACAAATTCAGGGGCTCCCACAACCCCCTCCTCAAGGTTGACAATTCACTAGAACGACTCACAGAACTCAGGAAAACACTTTAGGTTTACAGGTTTATTGTAAAGGATACAACTCTGCAACAGTCAAATGGAAGAGATGCATAGGGAAAGGTATTTGGTGGTGTGTGTGGAGCTCTCATGCGCCATCTGAGTACGCCACTCTCCCAGAACCTCGATATGTTCACTAACCTGGAAGCTCCCAGACTCTGTCGTTTAGGGGTGTTTCTGGAAGTTTCATTACATAGGCATCATTGATTAAATCACCGGACATTGGAGACTGAAAATCTCTAGTCCTTCCCCTGTCCTCAGAGGTCAGGGGGTAGACTGAAAGTTCCAACCCTCTAGTCACCTGGCTGGTCCCTCTGGCAACCAGCCCTCATCCTGAAGCTCCCTAGGGGCCCACCCAGAGTCACCCCATTAGCATAAAGCCAGGTAAGGCTGAAAGGGGCTCACCATGAGTAATAAAAGATGCTCCTGTCAGGAAATTCCAAGGATTTTAGGAGCTCTGTGCCAGAAGCTGAGGGCAAAGACCAAATATAAATGTATTTCTTATTATACCACTCATAGCCTCCCACTGCATGAGAATAGTCTTACAGGAGGGCTAATTCTTATTCAAACTAGTTGCAATTTGAAACAGTGCCAAGCAGTCCACTTAGAAGGCCAAGCTCACCTGCAAGGGCCAAACAGAGCAGGCAGTCATTTAAGCCACCGGACGTCCTGAGTTAATGACTTAGAGAAGTTATGTCTTAAGGGACCCCTTCTCTGACCAGGCCCTTCACAATGTGTTCTTTTAGTTCTCTATTCCTTGTTTTCACAGCACTTAGCACACACCTTCGTGTAATTGTTCAATTGAGGTTTACTTCTCTCCCACTAAAGTATAAGCTCTAGGAGGTCTGGTCTACATGTCTCATGCTTGTCATTGTATCCCCAGGGCTTAGTAGGCAGAAGCTGCTAGTAAATATTAAATGAACATTAAAAGAATTAAAATTAGAACCCCCTCCCCCCCTTGCTTGGAGCAAAGACCAGAACAACTTCCTATAATCACCACAGTATCTTATCTTCAAATCACCTAATTCCACATGACAGGCAAAGGTCCCTGAATCCTTTAGGAGATAAAGTCTCTATTCCAGCCCTATCAAAAAGAGAAAAGAGATTTAGCTTAGCCATGGCCTTAAGAATAATTTGAGGCAGCTCTGGGGATACTGAAGTGATAAGAGTAAGGTCAGGCTTCTAAAAGAACCCACAAAGAACTAACAGGAATCAGGTAGATTGTCCACATTCCAAAGAAGGTGAGTGGTAGGGTTTCTGCATATTGGGTTGGCCCTGGGCTTTAGAATTCAGAGGACTCTGCAGCTTCACTTGGTGTGAGCAAAGAAGAGAAGCCATGTTCTCTCTGGAACTGTGATGGCTTCCCAGGAAAAAAAAGCCACATTCCCAGTCTGGAAGTTTAACACAAGACTTCTAAACGAGGGTGGGGCGTTGTCCGGCTCAGTGACAAATCCAGCTGCACAGCACGCCTCATCTCCTGTCAGTGACCTAGGTTTCTCCTTTGTGCACAGCAAATGAATCTACGGTTATTTCTTAGCAACAAACTTGAAGGTAGAAGGATTGCAGCAAGAAAGCTAATGGTGTCTTTTCTTCCTGTCTCCATTTTTTTCCCCCTAACCCATACACAAGAAATAACATTTTTCTATTTACATTTGACAACATCGTGTGTTTCCATTGTGGGAAGTCTTATTCACTGAAGGAAGGCAACAACTTAGTCACTGTTAGTTGAACAGAGATAGAAATGAAGAGGGCCCTATGTGCCACCAACTTGTGTCATGGCCAGAGATGGGGTACCAAGAGAGTATAGGATTGTCACATCTTGCGTCCACTAAGTGTCCTCAGCAATCATGACCTAGCTTCTGCTGGGTACAAAGCATCATCTTCCCAGATTCTGAAGGGGACAGAAAGGTGTCAAACTTAAACATGAACTTCAAAAAGACCTTATGCTTTGGTAAATAAAGCATGAATACAAGAAAGGTCAAACAAATGGATTACACAGTTATGTTTTAAGGCAATATATGCCAAAGAAATAATAGTCATTGCACAGGTGTTATGAGTTGGACCAAGAAAAGTGCATAGGATTTATATAAATGGGAGGTGAAGGGATGAGTGGTAGAAGGGAGGATTAGTATTTTATGTGAAGGAATGAGGAACAAACAAACAATAAAAGAACAAATAGGAGGAAGCCAAGGTGAATTTAAGGAGTTAGTGAAGAGACATGTGTGGATTGAGTGGAAGTTTTGAGACAGTAATAATGGAGATAAGAGTGGAAAGTAGATTTGGGTCAAATAAAGTCTAGAATGTCAGGCTAAGAATTTTTCAAGACACAGCTCAGCCCTTAGCATATAACAGGCACCTGAGAAATAATTGTTTTCAGATAAAAATATCACTTGTAGAATTAATAGTCATATATTTTTATGAGAGCAGAAAGGAATTTAGATTTGATCATACAAGCAGTAGGGAATCACTGATGGTATCTGAGCAGAGGAATGATGGAAAAAAATACATTTAAGGACATATTAGTGTATATTAGGGAAATTAATTTGAAAGCATCAGGAAGAATTCATTGGAAGGGATCTGAGAATGAGAGCAGGAAGCCTAATTCTGTATTAGGGTATATATCAGATCACCTTGTAAAATAAAACATAAAGGACTTCATAATTAAAATATCAAGTAGAAAAGTAGTTATGCTTAAAAAAATTACGCTTTCAGATTAGCCAGTAAAATGATGCAACTGGACAAAACAATTAGATTTTGAGGGAGCAGACTTTTCCTAAAAGTCTTAATTGATGTTTTCAAAAGAGAAATGGATTTGATTAGGTTTTCTACACTAGATGGTACTTGAATACTTTGGTGGAAATTAGATGCATTGGGATAAAAATATCAGTTTTAGAATTAGTAGCCAAATATTTCATGCAATGTTATAACACATAAGAACAGTCATTTAAAACACACACACACACACACACACACACAGTGGTGCCTGATACACTAGTGGCCATGTTAGATACACCCTGAGCAAGCCATTAGCCCAAGAGTATACTAGGCCTTTCTTTTGGAAAAATCATTAGGCATTATGTCACTCATCATGCAATCAAACCTCTGTTTAAAATCAAGTTACAATTACTCTAATTATGGGCCTACATTTCACTTGATTCACAGCTGGTGCCTAATCAAACAGTTCTGTAGGCTTCAACACAAGGTAACTTAATTAAATTCAGTGGCAAAACGTTTTTTTTTTCCCCCTAAGCAACTGACTTACCAATTTAGGCAACAGAAATCTTATTTCTATAAAAATTACTACATGAACTAAATCTAAATCAAACCAAAATGCATCCATTAAAAAACAATATTCATGTCTCATAAATACTTTAAATATTTCCCAGCAACAGCCTTGTGAGGACAAACCAGGAAGTGAAACCAAATATGATCACATTGTGAAAGCAGAGTAAAATGAAAGAGTACATTTGGAATTAGCTGAAGCACTATTAAGATTTCATTTAAAAACTCATTCCTTTGGAAACATCAATTTAATGAAAGCAGTAATAAGAGAAATTGCAAAAGCAGAAGTCTTCATTTTGTTGTCTGGCAATGTCCCTCAATGCAAATGCCTTTTCCTGTGGCCAGGCTGGCTCATCTGAAATGCTAGGTTTACCCGCCCACCTGGTGAACCGAGAACAGGGTTAAGCTATCATTTTCCTGCTACTAAGTCAGCCCTGCAACAAAACAATCACAGTCTTTAATGACTTACTTTGGAGAAATGTACCTTTTGCTTCTAAGGTAACAAGCAAATCCCATTTCTCCTAACTGTTTTGCTGGGATTACTGTCATTCCCTGTATTTTACTCTAAATTTATAAACTCCTTTAAAACAGGAACCATATTTTACTGTTGGATTAGTTTGTTTTTTAACTGAGTATGAAGACTCAGTGACCCAGACATAGCAAGAGTTATAAATATCTAACGATTATTCTTATTGTTCAAGGATAGTGTCATCAAACAAGACTTGTCACAGTTCATATTTTCCTTCGAATCAGAATCATAAATCCCTGCACTCCACCACCATATCCCTCATTCCTAGAAGGTTGCCTGTGGAAGAGGCAGCTAGAAGATACCTGTGCAAAAACAGAATGAATTCTCACTATTATTTTTTATTCTTATTTTTGATCTTAAGCAGGATTTGAGTAAGCTTAATATAAGAAATAATGCAAAAAAAAAAAAAAAAAGAAAGAAATAATGCAATGTTTGTACGGGTATTTCTTAGCAATCTAAATAAGGTAGTTCCTAAACTACTTATGACTTCAGCAAGTAATCAGGTACCCCCTGTCAGACACTGCACAAACACAAGGCAAATGCGAATATCAGTGATACTCTGCAGACAAAGCAGACACACTGCTGCTACACACGAGAATGAAATTTAAAGGGAAAAAAAACTATGTAAGTAGTGACATCCATTGGCATGTATATGTGCCTGTATAAACATGTGTGCATAACAGTATACATAATCATGTGGGTAGTGAATTCGATAAACATTTGCGAGCCTACTCTATGCAAGAAGTGTATTACTCCTAAGAAGATGAGGTAATTCTATTGCCATCGTGTAAATAGACTGAAGAGACTGCCTCAGAGTCTAATGAGTTCGTCTATGAACCCATAAAGTAAGTCAGTATGGAGGCAGGCCAGTTGCCTAGGCAGTCTCCTTCTCTCTGGTCACCTCATTTTCTCCCGGTTACTCTCTCACTCCCTGTACTTTCACTCTAGTGCCTGATACTTTATGCTGTAATTACTGGATTCTCTTGACAGGGGAGAATGTGTTGAACATTTGCTGTGGTGTGGGCTAAATAGGACAAGAAGGAATGACAGTCACTAAATGAGAATTCATTTTACTTCTGCATTTCACCCCATATCTACCCTTAAAATACTCAAAGTTAGGGAGATGGGAAACATACACAAAATGAACAGGGAACAGGAATACATATAATCAAGGATTAAACAGTATAGTTGAGACAACAATGAGATACATCTGCATAATGCTTTAAAGTTTATGGAGCATTTTTTCCCATAAGTCATTTAAATCACTCACTTGACTTTACGATAAGGATACCAGCTCAGAGAGAAAAAAATAAGCTGCCTAAATCAGATGTCTGGTGAACAAGAGCTTGATCCCATAACTGACACCAAATACCATGTTGTTCTCACCATCAGAAGCTGCCTCTCAAAAAGGCCAACAATTATAGTTCAGGGAATGGAGAAAGCAGCACGGGTGACGTGCATCTGAGCCTTTCGGGATATGCAGGAGCTAGATCAGGAAGAAGACCTCCAGCTGGGGAAGGGCAAGAGCAGGGAGTCTTGAGTGGGGAAGAGCAATGAGGCAGCAGGTCCCACTGGGGAGGGAATCTTCATAGCCAGAGATGACTTCACAAATAAGTGAGGCACTAAGGACAGTTAGGACTTAAGATTCCAGAATGAAGAGTATGGCTTGACTTGACTCACAAAAGAGAACCATTATAGATTCTAAAACAGAATGCAAGCAGTGTTTTAGGAAAAGTAACCTACTGGGGCATGGGAGATACACTGGGGCAGGAGAAGGGAGGGGAGGCAGAATGGAGGCAAGGGTACCAGGTAGGATCCTACTGCAGTAATTCAATAACTGAGTAGTCAGGACCTGAACAGGGGAGTGTCAGTGAAAAATGACAGGAGTGAATTTAAGTAGCAGTAACAGAAAAAATCAGACAAGTATTGGCTGATGGGAGAGATGAGGAAAGGAAAGAGGAATAAAGTTGGGTGAAAGGCTTGATCATAAAGTGTGAGTTAATATTCCAATATTCACTGGAAGATCAATGAGCAATCTGGTGAATTTGCTCTTTCACTATGAATCAAGGATAATTTACTAACATAATTAAGGTTTTATACCTTTATTAGGGATTTGGTGTAGCTCAGTTTTGACCAAGTACTGCTCTTGGGAGTGAACCCTGTGGAAAAGTTGAAGAAGGTGAGGTAAAAAGGCCATTTAGGTTCAGATCATAAAGAGACTTGGGTACCATGCTATGGAATCCATAAAGGTTTTTATACAAGGAAGTGAAATGATCTGGTCAGTGTCAAATTTCAAATTTAGAAATTTAGTATTTGCTGCTTTGGTAGCAGCATGGAGGGTTCATTAGAAGGGGGAATGTACGATATAGGTTAAGAGACCAGATCAATAGTCCGAGGGATAAAAATAAGAAAGAAGGCTTGAACTAAGATGTGACTAAGTGTGAGGAGAAGGGGGGGATAAAAGCAAATAATTTTAAGCACTTTTAAGTACCAATCATTCTTTAGTACTTTCAAGCAGGTACTCTGCTAAATAGTTTATGGGCATGGATTCTCGAGTTACTCAGGTGTTGATCAGGACTGGTGGCAGACTAGATATTAAGGAAAGCCAAGACTCAAGGACAAGAGACCACCCTGGTTTTGGCCACAGGGTCAATGGTGAAAACTGGTCAGTGGAGAAGGCTGATGAATGTGGTTTTTAAAACACTGAGTTTGCAGTACCTGTGGGTCATTTAGGTGGTAAGGTCTAGTAGGCAGATGGAAATAAACTGGAGCCCTGGGGAGAGGAGAACATATGTGTTTGTTAGACTGTTTGTTTTTGCTGCTGACCTTGGCCATTGTTGGATTTAAAGGCTTGCACTTGGTAATTTGGAATAGAGAAGTAAATGTAGACTGAGTCCATCTCCTGCATAAAGGAGTTCATTAATACTTGCCTTTGTGAATATTTCCATTTAAAGATGAGACAATTTAATTTTTTTATGAAGGCAATCAAGTTGACTGAAACATAATGTCTATATGTTATAAAACACACACACACACACACACACACACACACACACACACACACACACACATACACATCTCTTTGTGTGGCTTCTACTTGTCTGCCCAACTGGAGGTAAACAGGACGGGAAGATTTTAAATAACTTCCAGCCTCCCTGTTGTAGGTGCTCACTACCATCCTGATCATGAATGGCCAACTCTAACAAAATGTGTAAGGGCGTATTTTTCATTGTACTTCAGTGTAAAAAAGCTGCTCTCCCACGCTACTTAAACTTCATTTTGTGCTTTAAACCTACTGGTTGGTTGTAGAAACAGTGAATGTATTTAGCTCATCAACAGAGTTAACAGAAACAGGAAGGAATTTCAGATGTGGTATGTTTTGTATTTTTATAAATATTAATCTTTCCTTTGCTAGCTTTGATAGAACTGGGAAATGTATCCTTGGGGAATCCAATTCTGAAGAATACTTCCTGTTTTGTTCTTCTCTATGTAATTTATCTCTGTTTAATGTACTATATAATTATTTTGTCTATTTTCTGTGTCTACCCACAAGGCAGTAAGCTCTAAGAGCACAGACCTTTTATCTGTAAGGTTCAATGATGTATCCCCAGCTTTTAACTCAGATAGTAGGAGCTCAATAAATAATTGCTGAGTGAATAAATCACAGTCCTGTGATTACTGTACTTCAAGAACTTGACATGTGTTTTCCCTTAGCAATCATGACTCAATCTCCATGTCCCAACTTCATCTTGAACCATGCTTTCTATTTACATACTCCAAAGAAATTCTTTTAGGACCTATATCATGGTGGGATCCTGCAGGGCATTGCAGGTTATTGGTACACAGAAATGAACATGGGGAAAACTGTAGCCAAGTGTCAAAACCTCCCAGGTTCTCCAGGTGATTCCTCTGCGTGGTTCTGTCTCATAATGAAGAGTTATGATTCTTCAACCCTCCTACTCTGACTTCTGGTTTCCGAATCTCAATTCCTGTTTTCAGCATCTGCTTCAAGCTAGACTTCCTTTTGGTATTCTGACCCCAGGTTACCTGAGTTTGACATCTGTTATTTTCATTGCTTGACATTTTGATTTTGTGTGTGTGTCGGGGGGGGGGGGGGTTAAACCTAGAGAATGGTCTAAGCCTGTATTTCTTACACAGCCTAGAAACTCACATAACTTAAAATTATAAGATATTATAGACTACTTTCCCCTCAAGGTTCTTATTGCCCTTCCTTGTCCCCCTTATAAACCTAATAATTTCCGCACCACTCTGTCTGATGGGCTAATCACCGTGACCACTTGTATTCCTTATTCTACATAAATTTTTTTTCTGGTCAACTACATTTGGTAAGTAGGAATTATTATACAATCAAAGACACGAAGAAAACTACTACCATTCTCCAGATGTATATTACGAATGAAATTTAAAAGGACCTCAAACTTAGAAAAAAAGAGATGTATTCTAAGCTACAAATTTATGCTACAAATTACCCATCTGATGTCTAGATATATACTAGAAAAAATACTGTGCTTCTGCACTCTTTGTGAGATGCAGTCAGTACACAACCTAGGCTATGTGTTTTAAGTCATTGGATTGGGTCTAATTTAATTCATAGGCCAACAATTCCAAACACATCAATTTTACCAGCAAGGCAATGTTTAGAAAGGCTCTCTTCATCAGCAGAGAAGACAATTCACTTGACAGCACTCCTTTCTTGAGAAATGACTCAAATCAGTTAGACTGAAAATAAATCTAGAGGGCACACAGCTGTCATACAGCCCAAAGTAGTCCTCTGAGCAATAACTTGATTCATTTTTCCCTATCTGTACAACTGGTTCTGCAAACAGGATTGCAATCCAATAATGCATTTTTGCCCCACTGTGAAGAGAGAGCTTTTCAGTGCCCTAGGGAAGGCTGTGTTGGATTCCTTTATACTTACAGGTATGGTAAACTGCACATAGTGATTCCTTTATTTTATTTAATGAGAAACAGACATTTAAGCTCAATGATCTATGTCAACCAGTTACAAATAAGGTCTCTAAAATTAGAGAATAATATTTTATCAATGTTAGCATCAAAGTTTGAGGGACAGACAGGTACCAGACTGTCTCCTGGGTATAGGCAACTTATTTATTTATATTGTAACATTCCTTAATTATTAACTTTTTATTATGGAAAATTTAAAACATACACAAAAGTAGAGAGAGTAGTAGTATAATGAAGCCCATGTGCCCATCACTCTGATACAACAATCATGATACCCACTTCAACTGGATTATTTGAAACAAATTCTAGATATTATATTTTATCTGGCTTATTTCAGTATGCATCTCCAAAAGGTAAAGAGTTTAAAAAATATAACCACAATATCATAATCATACCCAATAGTGTGCTGGTAGGTATTTTACAACCAGTTCTCTGGCCAGGGGGGCGGGGAGGGAGGAGGGGGAAGGCCCTAATTTGTAGTCTTTGCCAATTTCCGTGGGTTTGATAAGAAATGTGGAGCACACATTCAGCACCTCGACTATGTGGAGACATTAGATATAAATAACCTTAAGAGCACAGATAACAGCAAATTATAGAAAAATTAATAGGAAGTGATAAATTTTGGGTGTTAGTTTTATTTTAATACTTCAAGTTTGTATAATTTTTTAATGGTTGTGTTTAACAACTGGCTTGCAAAATTCCTGAAAACGTAACAATCGTCTCTCGTCAACTCTAGCATACCACTGAATCACATCCAAATAATTAATAATTCCTTAATATTACCAACTATCCAAATTTCTCTCCTATTTTTCCTCAGCAATAGAGAAACATTTTAAGCAGGAAGGAAGAGGGAACTTTGCTTCAGAAAGCTACACCAAAGAGTTAGGCTTTCTAAACGGTTGGGTGCTTCTGTGTGTAACTGTCTGCTGTTAAAGGCTGTTTCCAGGAGGTTAAATTAGGTGCCGTCATGCACATGTGCCTCTATATTACTGGGCAATCAGCAGTGTTTTTACTTCGCTTTTACTGCCCATTCTCAGGCACACGAGAGAGAGAGTTTAAAAAGGAGTAGAGAAGGAACTTGGCAGATGGGAAAATAAGTCCTTTCCAGATAAACAACCATAAAATGATGGAGTGTTCTACAAGAAAGATTCCTAAGATGTGACACCTTCTGTCACACCACCATTGAAACTCAGTTTGTAAAAGCCCTCTTTAAATGTGCCTTCCAGAACTGAATACGGCATGTCAGGTGTGGTGGCGTCTAAGAAACCCCCTAAGTGGGTCTGTTGTCATCCTTGACGAGGATGCCAGGCTGCATTGTGACCCCACCTTCAGCTCATAGTCAAATCAAACTTAAGTCTAGTAAATGAACCAGTGTCTACCAGCGCTCACCCAGACTCCAGAGTGTACATTCATGAACTCCCTCCCACCACCAAATCTGTTTCCAAACTATCTTTCCAACATCATTTCCCACTGTGCCTTTGAACAAACCCTTTATTCCAGATAGGCCAGCCTACCCACTGTCCAAAAACAATACATACCATTTTTATATTTTAAACTTTTTATCATGAAAAATCCCTAATATAAAAGTATAAATAACAGTATAAGGAAGCCCCATGTACCCTTCACTCAGCTTCAACAATTATCAACTCATATCACACCCATGCCCAGGATTATTTTGAAGCAAATCCTGGACATAGCATTTCACAATTATTTCAGTACTGCATACATTCTGTCCTGTACGTCTCTGCTCAGATATTTCCCTTCCACCCCCCCTCACCTTTCCAAATTCTATCTCATCCTGCCAGGCTCAGCTTGGGTCTCACTTCCTACATTGTTTCCACTGAACTTGTCACTTAGTTATATGTCTCCTTGGGCATCTCTCTTATTGCTGTCCTGTTGTTCTGTACCTCCGAAGCTGTATACTCACAATGTCATTAGCCTGGAAAGCAGGAAACTGCTCTCACTACACAGACAGTGCAATGATAATGCTTAGTAGGAAGAGTACTAAAGAATAACAACCTGGTTTTAGAAAGTTTATTAAAATTTGGTACACCAATTTCACACAGCATATTGACTCAATTGCTTATATGGCAAACATCTCATGGCATAGAACAGGGTGTGCCCACAAAGTATGACAGGCCAGAAAGAACACTAGACATGAAGCTAAAAGAACTAGTTCTTCTCCTAGTCCTTCTGTTTGTGCGTTATTTTTGGGTATATTGAGTGACTTCTCAAACTTCACCTATAAAATAGGAATTAACGGTAGCCATTCTCTCTCTCTCTCTCTCACTGGAGTGTCAGAGTCAAATGTGATTATGTATGTAAAGATGGCCTTGTAATTATAAAGCATGTTGTTGATACACATCATTACCTGTAAATGCAGAAACGGCTGGCCATCTGATTTGATAATAAGAAAAACTATTGCTTTGGATCCTGAATATATGAGAATAAATTTAAGCTCTCAACAGGGAAAATGGGAATGTGAAAGATAGTATAGAGATCAGATGGGATTTAGAACCAACAAAATTAACCCTAGAGGAATTCAAGAGCATACCTAGATACTAGTTCAAAAACCACTGCCTTATAATTAAAACAGACCAATTAAAGGTCCCCTAAAAAGAGACTGCAAAGGAAGCAAGATATACTGTCAGCTATTTAAGAAAAGTTCCTGTTACATTACTTAAATGAAAAGGCAAAATTCAATATCTGACGCCCTCCTTCAAATAAAACTGCAGAATTATCCCCCAAAATGGCTATAATTCTGAATTTATTTTCTCCTAGGACATTTTCAAAGTCTTTGACTTCTCAACTTTTCCTTTTGCTTTGTCAAAGAACAATCATTACTATCACTCTGTAAACATTTATCATATTACACTAAACACTACTTAAATTACAATAGAATTGAGGTCTCTCCTTCCTCCAGCAGAAAAGAGGATAGATGGCTTTATCAAAAAAAATGCTGTTCTGCAACTGACACTGCAAGCTGTCATTGGAGTCCTATGAGAGACAGGTTCAGCCTGTTTAAACCATCCATTAGAATATTAATATTATACGTTTTCTTGCAAGTAAATGAAAATTAAAAGGGGTGAGGAAAAGGCTTAAATTTTTTAAAACTCTGGATAATCTAGGCCAATGTAGAAAAAAGGGTTTTTCAACTTTGGACATTAACAGAATTTAGCAATAGTTGGTAAAAACAACAGCTGCTAAGCCTGGTAAACCCCCATGAGATTATTAGGTCAAAAATCACAGAAATACACAGAGAACATTTCAAAACTCCCAGCACACTGACAACAAAGCACCAAAATGAAATCTCATTAGGAAAGGAAATGTTTTTAGAAGGAACGTTTTTTTAAATAAGACTGCTGCACCATGTATAACATCTCTGAGAACTTCACTAGAGAGGAAAAACACAGAATCAAGAGTGAACTACAGAATAGTTTCCTTCCTCTGTTCCCTTTCCCCTCTCATCATTCTCCAATGCACACACCAGGCAACTCTGCATCCTTACAACTCATTCTCCATTCACACATACACTGATACAGAGATTGAAAAAAAAATCATCATTTTTCAAAAATGAGATCATATTGTTAGAATAAACTTTCTCTCCTCTAGATCACTTTAAGATAAGGAAACTACGAGTCACTGATTCAGTCACCTTCATGCAGAACAGGAAAAGAAACAAAGGAGCTCCAAGGCTTCTTACAGATAAAAATGAGAATTCTATGCTATCTAGATTTATGTGGCTTTTGAGTATTGTTACACATGCTGATCAATTATCATGAAAGACTTTTCAAAGTTAAAGTCTACATATCTCAAAATATGCATTAAAAATGTGAAGGACCATACTTTTTTTTACTTGTTCATTTGCTGAATAATTCAAGGTTGAATTTCAGAGAATGTGAAGATTGAACAAATTTCAGGCTATAACAAAAACTTAGAGGCTTTTCCAATCTGGTCCTGGGACAGCTATAATTTCTTCTAATTTGTAGTGTTCCTGTACAATCAATAACTATATAAAAGCCTAATTTTCCAGCACTAAGTAATCTGACTCTAAAAATAACCAGGAAAAAGTCCATTTAAGCCTAGTTAACTGAAACAACAAATTATAAATCATCAAAAGACAAATCAAGCGGAACCTACCCTAATAGTTCTTCCTAGGTAGATAAGACAAAACAAGCCCAGTGTTTTGTGAGGCCCATATAAGTAGCTGATGTGAGGCTGAAGCAGTCAAGTTCGCTCAGTATATTGTAACACTCAGTTGCGGAAGCTAATGCTCACTCACCACAAGATAACCACATGTAAATACTCTACTAAACCCTTTACATCAATTAACTTATTTATGCTCCCAACAACTCCATGAGGTTATCTCCACTTTACAGATGAGGCAACTGAGACAGAGTTATGGGATTTATCTATGCCTGCACAACCAGTAAACTCATAAGACTAGCAAGAATGTGAATAATCTTCAAAGAGATCTTTGAGGGGAATAAAAAGTAGCTCAGCTCAATAAAATGAATAGCACACTAAACATACATTCATTCATTCATTCACCCCTTCCTTCAGTCATGAGTGTAGTAGGAGAAGTCAGCAAAACGACTAAGGAGAGTGAACTCTTATCCTGACTAACATCTACCTTATTTGGGAGCTAAGCTACACAGTCTCTCAGAACGGTCAGCTTAATCGTAAAAATAGAAATAGTTCTACCTGGCCTTTCTCCCTTCACGTAGATGATAACATCAAATGCAATGGATACTCCTTTCGCCCAGGAGGCATCAGAAAACAATTGCCCATGAAGGGGGAAACTCCTGGCAAATACAAGCCCTGCTCCCCCCATAAAACCTACCCAACGTGCCCACAGTTTTCAAGCCTTCTGGGAAACAAGGAACTGTCCTGTGTGGAGTGATTACCTGCTTTCCATAGACTTCTCCTGTGCAAAAAGAGTCATTATTCTTCCCACAGAACACACACTACTTCTCCCAGGTCTTCTCTCTTTTCTAGTAAGACACTCATGTTTAGAAGCTGTCTTTTTTTTTTTTTCTAAAATTAATCTTCACAGCATCTTTCTTTTTTTTTTTAATTAATTAATTTATTTATTTATTATTTTTGGCTGTGTTGGGTCTTCGTTTCTGTGCGAGGGCCTTCTCTAGTTGTGGCGAGCGGGGGCCACTCTTCATTGCGGTGCGCGGGCCTCTCACTGTCGCGGCCTCTCCCGTTGCGGAGCACAGGCTCCAGACGCGCAGGCTCAGTAGTTGTGGATCACGGGCCTAGTTGCTCCGCGGCATGTGGGATCTTCCCAGACCAGGGCTCGAACCCGTGTCCCCTGCATTGGCAGGCAGATTCTCAACCACTGCGCTACCAGGGAAGCCCTAGAAGCTGTCTTAATCCATTCGGGCTGCTATCACAAACTCCCATAGAATGGGTTGCTTAATCTACAACATTTATTTCTCACAGTTCTAGAGGCTGAGAGGTGCCAAGAAGATTCAGTGTCTGGTGAGAGCTCACTTGCTGGTTCACAGAAGGACCTCTTCTCGTGTCCACACATGGTTGGAAGGGCAAGGGAGCTCTCGGAGTCTGTTTCATAAGGGCACTAATCCTATTCTTGAAGCCTCTACCCCCATGACTTAACTACCTCCCAAAGACACCCCCCCCCAATACCATCACCTTAAGGGTTAGGTTTTAACATATGAATTTTGCGGGGGACATACTCAGCCTATAGCAAAGCTATGATTTTTAAAGTTGTGCTAATATAAGTACATTCACTGGTAACCTGAAATTTGAGGATTTGGGGGACTCCATAAATAATCAGAAGGAACTTAATCCCTTCCTTCTACAAAAAACTGAAAAGTTAGAAATTATAGTAAAACTAGTAAAACTTCAGTAAGCATAGTTGGACTTACGTAATTACCATGGGATGCTTGTGATGAAAGAAAATGAGAATATGTACTCCTCTGACCTCTTCCTCAAGTTTTTTTCATATGAGCCTCCTCTGCTCCATCCCCACTGCCCTACTGGGTCTCCCAACATGATCTCTCACATTGCCAACACATCCTCCACATGACGGCCAGCATCACTTCCCAAAACAAATCTGATGTTACCTTCTGCTTCAAAACCTTCCTTGTGGCTCCTGGGCTCCTCCTGATGAAGCTGAGTGCTGCTTATGGGGTTAAAAATGTATCTCTTAAGGCCACCCCAGGCAGAGGCTGAGCCAGAATCAGCACTGGGAGTTCCCACTCCCACTCTAGTCTCCAGTGCTCTCATTCTTCCATTCATGACACAAAGGGGAATAGCTGACTTTGGCAGGGAGGGCTACACTGGGTATATACTTAAAAAACTCAAAGTGTGAGATTGATTCCAAGCATATTTTCACATCAGTGTAAGAGGCATTACAGCAGATAAAACTGGCACAGTACTATTTCATCAGGCAAAAAGAAAGGAGCCACATGGCCAAAGAAACAAGAATTTAGAGCCAAAAAGAACTTCAGGCCCTCATGCCACAATGCAACAGACACATAGAATGTTCACCTTCTTTAGCTCCAAAAATTTGATTCACATCCCATGACTTTACATACTGAAACATTGTGCTAAAAACTATTTTCCCTCTACATAAAACACAAACATAAAATGTAAGTGATGCAAAAGTGTTTTATAAGTGATTATAAAACATAATATTCAATTTAAAAATAAGTGTCTAGAAATTGGAATTGGTTAATTAGAATATTTTATTTAATCTTTGGGTATTTCATTATGGGTGTCTAAGAACCTGATACTTGAAGATGTAACATATGAAAGAATGAACACACATGTGGGAAGGTTAAAAACTACCTGTGGCCACCTTCTCCCAGATCTTATGGAAAACACTAATTTCCATAACATAGAGAGAATATTTCATTGTAATTCTAAAACAAGCACAAAATAAGTGCACATTGGTTTAACCACTTATTTTTTAAAATTCAGTGGATGGGAGCAAACACTGCAAGCTATCAGTAATCAAGACAGATTTTTAATTAATTTTTTTAAAAAGTCTAATACTGACTAAATACTTTGAAGGGAGGAAAACCTAAGCTGGCAAATCTCCTCTACTGAAAGGTTAAGTTGAACAATACTAACTCAAGCAATAGGATTAACAACTGGTAAACCATAAAACCAGCCCAAGATTCCTCCCATGTAATACGCTTCAGTAGATTTGCCTTTTGCAGTGGGGTGACTCTGTGGCATGAATTTCTGTACTACATCCCCTCCACAGGCTCCTAATGCTCTTTGCTCACCTTCATGATTATGGGTAAAGAAGGGTCTGGTGAAGTGTAGAACAATGGGAAAAGTAGGGCCTGAATCAGCTCATAACCCCAGTGCCCCCTCCCAGTTGGGTTGGTCCAGTTCTATCACCAATAAAGAACCACCCATGCCTGAAAAAACCTAGATCCCTTTTTAGCATTGTGAACCATGTTGGAGATGCTTATTATATCTGCTTTGTTCTCTATTTCTACAGTGCCCATCACCATAGCAACAAGGCACACAGATGGAAAAGTAGGCTAGAAATACCTAGAAATGGGGGTGGGGATGGGGAATATGGAAGAAAGGGCCTTTCACTGGTTAAGAGAGAAAAGGCTAGAATTCTTCTATCAACACAACACTACGGGGCACTTCTAATGGAAAAAGTAGGTTTTCTTTGCAACAACAGAAAGCAGCCTAAAAATTCAATAAATATCAGTGCTTGTAGGAGGTAGAGTGGCTAACTTTTGGAGGCTTTAAAGCCAGGTATATTTTATTAGAAAATCTTGTGTGAACGTAAAATAGATAGCTAGTGGGAAGCAACCGCATAGCACAGGGAGATCACCTCGGTGCTTTGTGACCACCTAGAGGGGTGGGATAGAGAGGGTGGGAGGGAGTGAGACGCAAGAGGGAAGAGATATGGGAACATATGTATATGTATAACTGATTCACTTTGTTATAAAGCAGAAACTAACACACCATTGTAAAGCAATTATACTCCAATAAAGATGTTAAAAAAAAAAAAAGAAAATCTTGCGAGCAAATCAAAACCTTTACACAGCAACCAATTTTGGAAATTACACATTAGTTCCACAGTGTGGATGATTACTACTTAAAATTTTTGGTTATTTTGTTGTACTAAAAGTTGAGACATCTGTTAAGGAAGTGTGGCTGGGAAGATAAGTTGATACAATGAATATTTTCCTGAAAGTGACAAGTTTATCTTCCAAGTTTTTGTATAAAATGTCCCCAGAGGAAATCACTGGGTGGAGTGGTGAGCCTGGCTGTTGTTTCACCCTAGGGAGTCCCTGTCCCCTGTCAAAACTGGGACAAGCCCTTTCCCACCTCCAGCCCCTCTGCTGTCTGTAAGAACATCTTCACACTCCAAGGTCTCCATTTTGGTTTTTGTTTGTTTTTTCCTTTTCTACTGCCAGCCTGAGTCCTCCTTGTTCATAATTTTCTAGGGTATTTGGAATGCTTGGGATATTATTTATATTGTTACTGGTCAGGAAGTAGAACAAGGAGCCACACTGGCCACATAAGCTACTTGGGTAGGTTTTCTACGTAAATAAAAATGGTGTAGATATTAAAAAAACAAGAGATGCTTTATGGACCAAATTGAGAAAGTTTAACACTAGCAACTTAGAGAGTTTAGCAGAAAAAGCAATGGACAACTTTATGGGAATCTTAGGTCCTTGACTCAGCCGCTAACTAGCTGTGACACTGGATGATTTTTACTTTGCCTTTTTCAACCTTAGTGTCTTATCAGTAAAAAGAAAAACTGAGATGGAACAGGGATATGAACTTGAGGTGTTCTAAGGAGGATTTCAAGGCATGTTAAAATGTTATGCATATGTGTGTAGTATTCTGGGAAAGACCCTCAAGGATGCCTATAATATAAAAAAGGTTAAAAATCGATACTCTGTAAGATCTCTTCCACACAACTCTAGGATACCATGACTTGAATCAACTTACCCAAATAAACTCAAGGCTTTGAGCTCAGACTCAGGTGAGTGTAATACTCAGGTCTTCTCAAAAGTCCTCACCCAAGGGACGCTCTCCCAGACCACGCTGTGTCACCAACCACTACCAGCCGCCAACCACTCTCTAGCCCTGTACCCTGCTTCATTGTTCATCAGAGCACTCAGTACATGATATTATATGTTGGATTTGCTTATCGTCTTATCTTCCCTCCTCTAGGATGTACGCTCCATGCTGTTTTCTTCATTGTTGGATTTATTCTCAGTGCCTGGCAAATATTAAGTGCTCAAAAAATATTGAATAAATTTTTTCTTAATCCATAAAATGAATCATGGCAGACCCAAAATTCAAATACATTTTTTTTCTTTTTAAAAAATCTGGGGGCCTGCTAAGAGCAATGTACTCTACTAAGCATTTTGTGAGCATATCTGTCTTACTTAATCTTCATATGATCACATTAAGGCAAGCTTTTCAATTTTTAGAGCCTTCTATAAAATAACACATCTGGGAAAAGGAGGCAGGCAATATACTGTAGAAAAAGTTGTTTCATCAGGTACCAGATCTACAGCTAACTTGTAGAGTCTGCTGCGACAAGCCACAATCCCCTTATAAACTCAGTATCCACATTTGTATCCTGGGAATCACACTTGCCCCATCTCCCACAGGTCATCAGGAGAATAAATATGCATATAAATGCTTCAGTATGTGAGAAGTGATGTACAAATGTATAATAGAGTAAGTAATGTGGTGGGGATCCCTGTAAAGTGTTTCAGGAGAGATTTGCTACAAGCTGCTGGGAGAAGGCAAGAGCACAGGGGACATCTGTACAGTGCCCTTACATACAGGGTGTCAAGAGCATCCAGGATCCAGGAGGACCCAATAAAGACTTACTGATCAATGGGAATGACAGCCAGGCTCAACTCCTCTCCCTTCAGAATGCATTACTCTGTAAAGAAAAAAATGTCCCAAACCTAGCCTGGGACCAAACCTTTTTGCATGTAATTCACAACCTCCTCTTGGAAAGAAATTAGCATTCCTGATAAAACACTGCAGGAAACTGTTTTTCAATGGGATTAAGACTTGTCCTTAGTTATCAGTCACCCACTGACCTAGGTGACTGTCAGTCAAGCACCTGGTGATCCTTACCAACATTCTATTTGTATATAGTCTAACAATGTGTACAAAAAATTATGTATTATTTCTAAATATTCTAGGAGAGTTTGAGTGTACATTCCTAAAATGGATAATGCTGATTCTATCACTTTGGTATCAAATTAGCTTCCATCAAGTCTTTTTAAAAGAACCATGTTCTTTCCCTTTTGAATGTTCTTGTCCACAAAGAAGAAATCTTTAAATTGGCCTATTGGGGCCTTTTTCCTTAGAGTTGATAGCGAATTTGACTGAAAAGTTTTCTTTAGCACCCAAACCAGTTGATCTTCAAAGTGGGGTAAGGGGTTTGGGGGCTTTTTGTTTTTGGAAGGAGGAGTACTCTGGTAGAATCTACTTCCAGATCACCAATTAACCCTCGTCTAAAAGTATGTGCTTCAGAACACCTGATGTCCAGCTGGTTCCTTCTGGCCATCTCCCTTTCTTCCCTTTTCACAGTCATCTTCTCCCCACGTTCCACAAGAAAGGTAAAAACATCTCACTTCTCAGGAGTCTGCTTATGGTGCATTGTCTTGGGGAGTAAAAATATCCAGGGCTCCAAGCTGAGGGTCATTTGAAACACCTGTAGGGTTATAGATGTTAAGAAAGTGATTGACTTTCAAGACTGAGAAATCCTTTTAGGAGCTGGGGAAAGTATCCATTTCTTTGCTTCAAACAACACTGGAGGGAGACCCAATCAAGCTGTTAGACAACAGAACATGGAAAATCATTTTTGTGATCAATCACTAGGTAACTTTTGTCATACACCTCAGGAGTTTAAAAAATAGAGTGGAATTATACTGCCTTCATTCCCATACACTTATTTATGTGGTAAGGTGTCTTAAACATTTACATTTAAAAAGAAGCCTTGATTATGAAGCCTATCTTATTTTAGCAATAAGTTTTACTTATGCATAAATAAACTCTTTTTAAGCCCCAGGCATCTCACTGAGAAGTTATTTTCCATAAAATTTTACCTATGCTTAATAATTATTCATCAAAATTCTAATATACTTGTTCTGGTCAATGGTATATTAGTCAAAATCATAAAAACTCAATCCAAATGAAATTCTGTTTAACATTTAGAGGCTTATTGTCACAAGAACTTAAAAAAATATAGTGTGTATATATGTGCGTCACAAGAGTATGATAAGGTAATCAATGAAAGATTTTCAAACATAAGACTGTTAAATGGGGATTAGGTTATATAGAAGAAGAATGAAATGAGTTCCACAAGGGAAACAACTATGTAAAAATTCCCAGCTTTTCTAGACCAGCTTGTTTGTGTGTTTTTTAAATGGATGACATAGTAGATATGAAATCACTGTGGTATTTAATTTAGCTTCCAATGGGTACATTAAAAAGAGTGTTTTTTAAAATCCATATTTATAATATCAGAAGTGCCATTTTTTACAATTATAAAAAAATTTAGATATTAACTTTTAAAATGTATGAGGAGAGGACATAGTGTTTCAAAATCCTTTTAGGGGGTACTGGACAAAAAACATTACCAGAAACTTTATTCTAAATTGCCTGTAAGGACTTCCCTGGTGGTCCAGCAGTTAAGACTCCACGCTCCCAATGCAGGGGGCCCGGGTTCAATCCCTGGTCAGGGAACTAGAGCCCGCATGTCACAACTAAGACCCCACGCAGCCAGATTAAAAAAAAAAAAAGTTGCTTCTATCTTGCTGTACTCTGTGCCCAAGTTTAGTCTCCAAAGCCTGGAATTGAAAGCACCCTTGGAGATCCTAAACTGCCTGTAAGCCAAGAACCTGTGCTGACCATCTAAAATTTTGACTTCTTATAGAAAGAGCCAGAATTATTTCAGTAAAGTCCAAAAGCTGAGTCAAGCATCCCCTGCAAATGGCCAAATCCAAAACTCTAAACACAGTAAATGTTCAGTAAACACTAGCTCATTAACAAAATATTTTGGTCATTCAACTGATATCTATTAACAGCATAAATATAATAACTCTTCTTCCTACTTCTAACCTTCAAGGAAATCTTTCAAATTTCCAAATACCAGTCAAAAGTACATTATTGAAACAAAGCCCTGGACTAGATAATAAGTATACTGAATTTTACTGCCTAATTCTTTCCCACATATCAGTTTACATGCCAAGTATAATGCCTAGCTCAGGAAGCTCACTCGGGAGATGAACAAAATAATCTTTATCATGAAGGAGCACCTAAGAGGAGGCAGAGGCATTCTCTGGCAGAGGGAATATAACAGATGCACAAGCATCAGAGGCAACACAGGGAAGGGATTCAGGAGCTCTTACGAGTGGCAGGCAGAGGGAAGGGTCTGGAATGGTCTTTCACAATAGGTATGCTTGAACTGACTCTTGAAAAGATGGGCAGGTGTTTGACAAGGGGATATGAACACAGATAGAGAAAAGGAAAAAAAAAAGCCATGGAGGGAAGGCATCTGGCTACCTTGTACCTTCCTCCCTGCACTGCAGACAGTTTAGGATGGCTGGTGCATGGGGGTGTGACTGTGCGCGCTGTGTCCATGGTGCACGCGTTGGTGATTTAGAAATGATGGGGGAGCGGGGAGCGGGGGGCAGTGAGAGGTGAAGCTGGAGAGCTGTAGAAGCAGACGGAGGAAGGCTGTTATTATATGGCTCTCCAAGGCATTGGAATCGATCCTTTGGCAAAGCAAGTCATTAAAGGATTATCAAACCAGGTAGTCGTGGTATGAAATTTGCCTTTCACAATGATTATTTTCCTGTTGTGTGGACAACCAATTTGGTGGGGGGAAGATAGGAAAGACTACAAACTGAACTACCATTTGGAGGCAATTAGCAGCAGTCCTGGAAAAGACTCGCGGCAGTCAAGAGACTGTAAAGGAAGGGCACTGATGGGAGGTACCTTAAGGCTGTGGCCTCTGGACAAACTGGTCACCATCATTTAAGGAGCAGTTAACGGGGGAACAAAGCAAAGAGAAGCCCAGAATGAGTCCTACGCATTTTAGGGTTATGTGATTGGGTAAATGGTATTGCTATTTACAAAAATATGGACTCTAAAGATGATTAGCAAGTTTTGGTGGGGGAAATAGTATCTTTGGGACACTAACTCCAGGCCCTTACTGTTCCATCAGGCAGGCAGCACCAGTGATATCAACCCCATTTTAAGTTCAAAGGGGTAATTTTTTTTTTTTTGCCCAAAATCACATATAGCAGTTTGGGGAGCCCACTACATACCAGGCTTAAGGGCAGATATACAAGGGAGACAAGATCCATGCTTTCACATAACTTATATTCTGGTGTGGGCGGGGAGGGAAACAGAAGATAAACAAGCCAGCAAACAATAAACCAAAGCCTGAAAGACTATGACTGGAGAAAGGCAAGGGTACTTTATCTGAGGTGATCAGGGAAACTATATCTGAGGTCGCTGGAGCTGACCTTCCATTGAGAAGGAAGCAGCTATGCAGATTCATAAGAGGAGAGCGGTCCAGGCAGAGAGCAGCAGCTGAGAAGCCCCGGAGGTAGGAATTCCAAATACCGGGCAAGTGGTGAGCCAGAGGAAGCCCCAGCTCCAAAGGCATTCCTGCGAGGGTGGAGGTGAAAGCCTTGCGCCCCCTCAGGGCAGTGCTAGCAGAGCATAAATACTCTGGGAACCTGCCCACCAAGCACAGCATTGTGCATCTAGAAACTGCACCATGACTCACACTTTTCGAAGACAAGTCATGGCTCAGTTGCCTATTTCGGCATTGAAATAGGGCCAGGAACAAACTCACTTAGTTTTGCCTGGAGAGATGAATTTTAAAATCTTCAGATGAACAGAATTCATCTTAAATTCATCTGCTCAGAGCAAGAAACAACCTGCAGTCCAATGGCAGGCGGCTCTGCCCCCAAGGCTCCGTCATGTCCTCACATGCTACACGGGAGCTGAGCCTCCCAGCCACCCTCCAAGGCCCTCAAAGGGACTAGAGAGGCAACATTTTCCCGAAAGGATGCCCCATTAGCTCAGCTGGACAGGATAAGGAGAAATGGTACCCCACTGCCAAGGTGCCAAGCTGGGTCCTGTCAATGAGAGCCTGAAAGCCTTGGGGAGATTGGATGTTGGGCTGCCTGCTGGCTCCGAGATGCGCCATCCCAAGCACGGCAGTCCAGCCAGCTCTCTGGAACACACTGCCTACGCCTCCCCTCCTGTGGTCATCTTCCACTGCTGCTTTGTGGTCTACCTATTCTGCCAACATTCCTTCATGTGCCCCCATTCAGCCAAATGGCTTCAAATTCCCCTCGCCAAGGGTGATGCAGATCAACCCTCTGACCCTCTCTGAAAAGAGCCTACTTTACAGCCAATTTTCTCAGATGCATCTGCTTGGTGTATCCAAAAGAAAAACGCAGCTGAATTTAAAGTTTGTCAATATAGCATGAATAAATTATAAAAGAATTAAATGGTTCCTGAATTAGGTGACCCCTTTCAGAGCATCACATGGAGAAGTTATATATTATGAACACTTACAGATGACTCCAAACATTACGGCTTCTTTGGAATGGTGCTGGAAACCTGTGGCACACTCTGATCCCTGCTTAAGGCAGGCTCATCTCGTGTCCAAGCTCATTTCAAGCCACACTTCCGTGACATCTCTTTGCTCCCACTCCCTGGCCAATTTTTTGTTCCTAAAGTCACCATACAACCTCCAACCATAAGACGCTTGCACATACTTTCACAGCACCTGTACGTCTCCTTCCTAATAACATTGGTAGTAGCAATTTTTCATGTATTTGCAGTGATTGATTCTCCTGTCTCCCCCAGTAACCTGTAACCTCCATGGTGGTATGGACCACGTGCATTTTGGCTTACTGTTGTGCCCCTAGAACCCGGCACAGTGTCTGGCACACAGTAGGTGCTTAACAAATAGCTGCTGAAAAAAATTACTATGAAATATACTCATTGGTGGAATGTTTCTGCTTCTGAGAGTGGATGTGGGAAAAAATCATTCAAATCAAGGCTGGAAAAGGTTAAGGTTGAGCTATTCTGGTTTTTATAAAATATATATATACACATACAGGAAAGACTTTGCTAGGTTTAAACTGATCTTGGGGACAATTCTCAAAAAGTCTGACTAACAATTTAACAACACTCATTTGGATATGTATGGAGGTGACCAATTTTAAAACTTTTTTTTAATGGAATAAGAGTTCATTTTCAAAAAGGTTCATCTAGATTAGGCCAAATTGAAAAAGAAAAGCTACCACTTACTTCATCAGGCACAGCTTATTAGGTACTCTACATACATTTTTTTCATTTACTCCTCATATCTGAATCTTACCCCCAGGTTACAGATTAGGAAATTGAGGATGCAAGAGGCATACTGAGTAAGTGGGAGAGCCAGGATTCATATCTAGATCTATTTGATTCCAAGAGCTATATCTTAAATCTAAGCCACACTATAAGCTAAGAAATAGGTGTGACATTGAGTAATAATGCATTGCTCCCTCCCATGATAAGGTACAAGACTACAGTCTAGTACCATCTATTGGGGCCAGTATTTAAAATAGGATTTGGATGCCAACGATGTGGTAGCAGAGAAATGAGACAATTCGTGAAAAAGGAATAAGGAGGAATATGAACTAACATTTACTGAAAGCTTGTTTTATGCCAGATACTGGATACTGGATTAGATGCTTTCATGTTAAGATTTCTTTTAATCCTAAGAATCCTGTGAGATGGATAACAATAGTCAAGAAAAAAAAGGTGTAGAATAACAGTGGTGTTCGACTACTCCAATGTTCCTTTCCCCCATCTTACTAAGGATGCGAAAATCCCACGTTTTAGCTGGGCATAAGGTTGTCTACAGTAAGGACAATATTCCCCAGTCTCTATTCCAGCTAGATAAGGCCATATTGCATATTGCTAAAGTCTTGTCAATGAGATATAACAAGAAATGTAAGACAGCCTCCAGGAAATTTCCTTAAGAGACCCTGGGCTCTTGCTTTTTCCCATCTTCTTCCGTTCCGTTCGTCCTCCCTTCTACACTTGGAACCTGGATGTGATGGCTGAAGTTCCACTTAGGACCATGAGATTGAGGGCCTAATTTGATGTTTGGTAGTTCTAAAAGGTGGAACCAGCCTAGGTCTCAGAGGATTTGTAAAATCATAATACCAGCTCTGGACTGTCTCTCTATAAGCTTTTTTTTTTTAATGTGAAAGAGAAACAAACATCACTTTGTTTAAGCAATTTTTCTTTGAGGTCTCTGTAACTGACAGCTAATCTTAACTAATCCAGCAACTCATCCAAAGTGATAGTGTAGGGTTCAAACCCAGGCTCATCAGTCTGCACAGTTCACGCTCTTAGGCAGAAGCCTGAAGAACTCCTGATTATAATCTGCAATAGATTTGAGGGGGAAGTGTAAAAATGCTGAAAAATATTTGAAAGAAGAAAAGAAGGAAGGTTTGAATATGCTTTCAAATCTGCATACCTGAGACAATCAAAGGGAATGTGCTACTCGACAGTAAAAAATTTAGTCTCCATCAGAGATGGGCAGAGGAAGATCTCAGTCACCTGCATGGAGCTGGAAAGAGAAGAGAAATAGAAGCTGTGTAGCTGATAATGTCTCTGAAAGATGCTGTTGACCGAGGAGTGGGCATTGTAGGATAGAGCCCTGAAAATGGCCACAGGATGAAACAAACAACAAAGAATTACAAGGAATCCTGAAATTGAAGAAACAGGAGATGAAGTTCAAAGATACACAGTCTGGAAAGAAACAAGCAGAATCATATGACCCATATCAAGCAGAATCACATGACCCGTATCAAGACCAAAAAGGCAAAAGTAAAGGTCAAGGTTGAAGCTCTGACAACTCATTTTTATTCATTTCCTTTACATGGATTCACAACAGCATTGCAGAAGTGAATTTAAATTGTGTTGCAATTGAGTAGAATCCTAAATAAGAGGAAGTCATAGAACAGGGAGTTTATTATTACCCTTTGTTCAATTTCTAAATGAACAGCACTGAAAAGAACTTAGCAGAGAGATACAGTGATTGGAGTTAGGCCTAATTTTATTTAAGATCAATCTTAATGATCCAGAAAAGGAAAAATAAGTTGTTGTGTCTGCCAAAGACATTATTTTAAACACGAGAAAAAAACCTAAGTCATAATAAAGGTGTGTAGGAAGTTTAGAAAATATAGATAGGAAATAAAATGCAAGTAGGCAATAGCAATAAAAGAAAAGGCAGCAATATGAAAACAGACATGACAGAAATTAGAATGTATTTTACAATTGGTTAAAGAAATTCTATACTATAATTGGGCCTCCCAAATTCCTATGAGTGGTCGCAGGTCTGTACTGTTTGCAGGGTAAGCAATACTCCCTGCGTCAGGAAAGCAGCGAGGGACATGCTATATAGGAGGCAATGAAAACCATGCCACCGAGTCTGGAGCAACACGACAGATTCAGCATACATTTGTTTCTGATACTATCAGTGTAAGCTAGAAGGATGCTGGAAAGAGAAGCAAAAATGAAATTTGGAAATTCAACTTGAGAAACACTAAATGAACATCAGATATTAAATAGGCTACTTTTTATGGGCAGTAAAAAATCAAAAAGGAACATAAAAATACTTGGATACCATCAAAAAGGATTTTAAAATTACAAAAACTTTTTTATAAATAAAAATTTTGGCTCAAACAAGAATCTTCTACATATTACTTCCAACCTTCAACTCCAGAAAACAAAAAAAATCACAAATTTCAAACCACGGCAGGAAAATACCCACACAGCCTAAAAAAATGTGGAGGGATAACAGAATATTATTCAGTACTAAAAAGAAAAATTATCAAGCCATGAAAAGACATGGAGGAAACTTAAATGCATAATACTAAGTGCAAGAAGCCAATCTGAAAAGGCTACAGACTGATTCCAACTATAAGACATCTTGGAAAAGGGAAAACTGTGGACACAGTGAAAATATCAGTGGTTGCCAGGGGTTGGGGGGGCAGGAGGGATGAATAGGAAGATCACAGAGGAGTTCTAGGGCAGTGATAATATGATATAGTATCATACTCTGATGATATTATAATGGTGGATACATGTTGTTATATATTTGGCCAAACCCATAGAATGTACGACACCAAGAGTGAACCCTAATCTAAACTCTGGTCTTTGGGTGATAATGATGTCTTAATGTAGGTTTATCTATTGTATCAAGTGTACTGACTCTGGTGGGAGATGTTGATAATGGGGGAGGCTATGCATGAATGGGAGCATGGGGTACATGGGAACTCTCTGCAGTTACTCTCAATTTTGCTATGGACCTAAAACTGCTCTAAAAAATAAATTCTATTTAAAAAAAACAAACAAAACTTGAAAGACCTGGTACCCTTTTCCAGAGATATTGATTAGGGCCCTTTTCATTTTAATTAACGTTGGTGCTTTCATTCTGAGGATTCGGAGGAATGAAACAGCAATGGGGAGGAGAGTGGTCTTTAAAACGCAAATCTTAACTAGTCAAATGAAATCACTCCCAATGTGAGAATCTTCCTGTTAGGCTGGACATGTTGGAACACTTTTCCAATTTAAGAAAAAAAGACCGTTTCAAAGAATAGTAAATTTAATTCTAACATGTAGTAGATGGATAGTAGGTATCATGACTCAACTGTACACTCAGCAACAACACTGTCTCCCTCATTACCTGAGCTAAGAGTAACATCTGACATGTTAGGGGCCCACTCACTTGTGGGATTGGCTGTCATTTTATATCCCTTCAAGGGTGAAGCTGTTGACTAGGGAAGCCAGGGGCAAAAGAAAGTCACCTTGGCACTCACAAATCAAAGAGCATTTTCGGTTCTCAGGAGGTGGAACCTCAGCACGTGGAGGGTACTGGAATTTTTAAACAATTATACTGCAGTTTGATTGCTTCTGTGTACTACAACCTGACCCTTAGGTTTTAGGAGACCTAACAGTCTGATAAAGACACATACCATTTCATTTCCTCTTAGAAAGCAGTGTACACTTTGCCTATTTTAAGTTGGTTAGCTATTTGCAATTTAAAATCTTCATACCGATATCTTTTTACGGACTTAAAAAGTTTTTGGCAAGGCGAATTTATTCAAGGAAGTTCACGGGCAGGTTTTCGTTTTTAAATCAGGTTTATCCTTTTTTCTGGGAAGGTGGGAAGAGGGCTGCTGAGAGGGAGTCTTTCTGACCACAAATAAGTCTTTCACAAATGTCATCTGACTAAAGGCAACCTATGGACTTTGGGAAGTCAGGTGAGGACACAGAGTGACGAGCCAACACCCAGCCTCCCCCCTCTGACCTCTCAGCACCTGCTCAACGGTTTCCCAGTAAGGGGAAACTCTTAGCTTCTCTCTCGAAATGGGTATAGGTTGCTCCCTTCTCCCTCAAACAAACGAATGCCAACACCACCATTAAATTGCAGGCGAACAATTGTAGATTTCCCACGAGTAGAAAATGTTTGCCAACAAACAGCGCCAGGGCAAGGGGCAAAGGAGAGCGACCCAAGGGCGGACGCCCTCCGGAGAGATCTGCTCATCTAGGGAGGGCGAGAACCCGGTTCCCGCACCACCCCGAGGACTCACACTCAGGTGCGGCACCGTGACTGCTGGGGGAGACATGCGACCGCCTCGTCGCGGCGCCCACTCCTCCTGCCCCGAATGATCCCAGCACCCAGAAGTCCCTCGGGGGTATCATTCCCCCTCTCCTAGAGACGAGGGAGTGGCAAAACCGCGCCTCATCTCTCTAGCGCAGCCACCTGCCCGCAGGCCCGGCTCGCAGGTGAGGCGCGGACAGGTAACCGCACCTGCTGCGTCCCCTCACCCGGTCCTCCGCCCCCACCAACTGGGTCGGCTCGGCTCCTCCTCGGTGACCAGAGGCGTCCCGCCCCGACCTACCTGCGTGCCTCCGGCCCCGGGATCCGGCGCTCCTCGCGGGGTGCGCCCCGCGCCGCTCCGGGCGCGCCGGCGGCGGCCCCGCGCCCGCACTTCCTTGCTGCCGGCTGCTGCGGGCTCAGCGGGAAGCCCCAGCGCTGCCAGGCTCACCGCCTCCAACCGGCTCCATTGTGACGCGGCGCGTTCCGCCGGCCAATCGGGGCGCGGCGGCGCGAACCGCTGACTAAGTTCGCGGGGGGAGAAGGAAGGGACTGGGCGGAGGCAGGAGGTGGGGGCGTTGGCCGCGCGGCGGCGGTGGCGGCGGAGGAGAAGGAGGAAGGGGAGAAACGGGTAGCAGCTGCTTCGGTAGTTGCTCCTGCTGTTAAATTTGCAGCAGCCTCGGCCCGAGTGTTTGCCCAGCTTAGGGACTGCGGGGGCCTGTGACTCACCCCTTGCTGATGGAAACAAAGCGCGGCTGCCATCACCGGGGAGCGCGCCATGTGGCCGCCCGGCCCGCTCGGCGCAGCCTCGGGTGCGCAGGCAGCAGTGCACAGCTCACGTCTCGCTGGGGCTAGAAAAGCGGGGGGCTCTTTTCAAGAGACGGCAGAGGGGCTTAGGGCTATCCAGGTGCACATGCAAGGGACTTTGGAAGTACAATATTTATGTGTCGGACCACTGCCTTCTCATATGTGCACCCCGAGTAACTTGTTATTTACATAACGTGTTTTGAACCTGAAGGGAAGGCTCGGGTGGAGCTTGCGGGAAATCCCTTTACCTTTCCTTATACTGCGTACTTAGGATGCAGGGCCGAGCCCCTGTGTGGCAGTTTACACTTGTACCAAACTAAGCGGCTTAAGATTCTGGGCCTCCAATAGCATCCGTCTCTCTCATATGTCGTTATCCTCGGGATGGGGAGGGAACAACGCGGTAGAGGAGTCTCGCTTTACTCATAACTAGGCTTTTAGTGCTAAGGAACTGCCGGTCTACCCTATCTACTGACCCGCTCTTTTCCCTCTACAGTTAAGTGGGAAAAGTTACAATGTGCCTTACAGAACAAACAAAAAATCCAAACCTAGGAATTCGGGGGACAAAATTTTTATCATCCCCATTCACCCCCTACTCTCATCCTCACCCCAGATTTAAGACAGTCTTTTTGCAGACTATCATCCTCAACACTGCGATTCAATTAGGCAACATTTATATCTTTGAGTTGCTATGGCAATCACATTACCATTAAAAAAAAAATGTGCGGGAACCTCCGAAAGGAATAAAATAAAGACTATAAAAGACTCAGCATTTGGAGCATATCTGATCGTTTTGTATAAATGGGAGTAAAGAAAATGGAACAACTGAGTTATATGAGACCAAGTGGTGTCAGACAGAGACTGCTGAGATTAGGACTACAATTTAAATTACCCCAAAAGGGGATAAGAAGGTTGTCTTTGTGACACAGCTCTATTCTCTCCTTGTCCACTCCATTCTGGGTTGGCAGCTGTCTTGGAGGAAAGGCTGAAAGGGCATTCCTTCATTTAGTCATTGATAGAGTTTTTATCGAACTTACGAGGGTGAGACACTGTGTATGTACAGATCTGTTAAGCTAATTTAGATTGGAATTTGGTCCTCAAACTGCTTACAACCTGGAGAGGAAGATAAAAAGTATTCAGAATTAAATATGAAACGAGGAAAAAAGTGAGTGCTATGAGAAATACTGATTGACTGTAAAGTCATGGCATTAAAATTTTTAAATGTCTAATTTTCCATATGTGTCTTTGAATGTTTGGAAAGGCATATTGTCTCCCCTTCCAAAACCGCGAACAGAGAATCCATTCTTCTATCACAGCAATATCACTACTTGTGTGACTTGGAGTAGTAACTTAACCTCCTTGGGACTCAGCCTCTTCATCTATAAAATAAGAGGTTAAAAACTAGATGATCTGTTAAGATTCCAATTCCAATGAAGGTATGAATAAAAAAGTGACTCCCATGCTTGGTAACCCAAGTCACCATTAGCAGGAAGTTAAAGTGCTCAAGTTCATTAAAACTGTATTAGCTCTGGGTTCATCTCAGATATGTGGCTTATGAATGTATTTATTCCAATTCTCATTAACAAAATCACCCTCCATGGTGACAACATTTATTACTGACATTGAAGAAATTGGGCTTCTGAATTTGTGATATATTGCTTCTGGGAATCCTCCTCTGAAACTGTAGCATCAAACAGATGTTTCTCTCGTTTCTTCTTCCTTCTGTTTCACTTCATATAAGCTCCTGCTTATATCACAGGAGAAAAATGAATGACCCCAAATGCTGTTCTCATAGAACTTTAATACTCTGCACATGATTCAAGCTCATAAAGAAGAGTATTTAGTAGTAACTAGAAATTATTGGCCCTGGGTAGGCCTTATAATGAGAAATAAAAATACTGTTTGACTTTTTATGCCTGTGCCCAGTTTTTCTACTACACTGTAATCTCTTTGAAAACAGGACGGGTGGAGTCTTGAAATATGCTCAGTCCTTAGAGGAGTATCTGAAATTCTCTAAGGGACTCTGGTCAATTATTTTGATCAGAGGAAGTCAATTATTCTGATCAAAGGAAATTCTAAAAGACTCAGTCACTATTTCCACAGCCAAATTCGTTGAAGTCTAAAATAGTGTTTAAAAGTCCCATCATAGATATTAAGCACTTATTATGTCACCATCAGTATGCTAGACATCGTGGACAATACCAAAAAAGCATCAAACTTGGTCCCTGAGCTCAGCAGCTCATAAGTTAGATGAACACATAGAAAACAATCAAGTGCTACTTATGCGCCAGTGAAGAGAGGGATCAGTGCACATGGTAATAGACAAAGTCTCATGAAGAAAGGGAAACTTTTAAGTATTGAAAGAGAAGCAAAATTTAGAAAGACTAAATCCTATACCTTTGTCTTATCTACCCCAAATATTGTCTTAAAATGACCAATCAGGGCTCAGTCAATCTCTTTCTGGTAAGCCGAGACTGTCTAGAAGAAGCAGAAGTAGAAATACTTTATTTTCTACAACATCCCACTGAGTAGAATAGATAGTGGTAGGTTGATCACATTCATATGAAACAGAGGATGACTATGGATAGCACATGTGGCTGGTTCCTCTGTCGAATGACACAAATAATAGAAATAAAAGGATCACTGCAATTTGGTCATCTGGTTGTTGAACTGCATGACCCACATGAAGTAATCAACTAACTCCTGGGTTTGGCAGGTCCCTTTTGAGCTGATTCCCTGAAAAAAAATAACCTGAGTGACATCAGCATTAAGCTATGCTCCATGCGGCTGCCTTGATAAGAGTTCCATTTTCTCTTTGTCTTGAGAATTTTTATGATTAATGGAAGGCAGAATATGATACAGTATTAACAGTTCTTTCCTAATTCTAAAATTATTTCTGATAATGAAAAATCCTCTATTTCTTTAAATTAATTAAACATTGAATGTCTGCAGTGTATAAAAGAAAGCACTGGACATCTGACAGAGGTGAGGGAGAATACCAAGATAAATATAATAATTCCTTTCCTTAAAGATATGTACTCTAGTGGAGAAGGTTTATCCAGATAGCATATAGCATCTTAGAGGGGCGGTGAGGTTGGTGGGCTATGTAGGGTTGGAGGAGAATCATATGAACTTGGGTCTGAAGAAGTTTGGCTAGCTTTAAGGTTCTAAATTGAAATACTGCTTTTAACTATTGTCTGAGCATTATGGTTCAAGTTTGTTAGTTCTACCAAGACATCAAATCAGAAGAAAAGAACAAGAGCAAGAAGGCATGGTTTTGCATTCTCAGAACGTTTTCCAGAATCCTCCTGGTTCAGCTGTGTATGACTGAGCATATTGTCACTGATAAAGAATTTTTATTTATTTTTGACCAAACACTTCACCATGTTTTCCTGACCTTTTCAATCTCCTGGTTGTAGAGGCTTAACATGAGCTTCCTTGGGCCTGGGGAAAATTCTGAGAATGAGCTCAGTAGTGAGAATTCCAAAGATAGGATGAGTAGGACATTGCACATGTTTTTGGAATAAGGTAGCTTGACTAGAAACTAATTGCGCAGGGCCGGCTGTGCACTTCTGTGTGAGTTGATCCTTTATCATGGTCCCAGTATGGAATATTCATGACTAGTTACTCTGTGTTCTCACTACCCACTGTGCTGATTGCCCCCTCTGCCTTAAGTATACACTGCCCTTTCCTTATGAGACAGGGGCTAGGAAGATGACTTTCCAGCCTCTTCTCCGAAGGAAAAACAAGAATTCCTGCAGCAGGATGCCCAACATTCCCAGTTGATCTGTCTTCTGGGAAGATGCCCAAATATTTCTTTGGAAGTTTCCTACACATCCCATTTAAAGACTATATACTGTCATCTGGGTCACATATTGGAATCCACCACAGAGCAGCCAGCCAATTATTGAATCTTGTCCCTTTCCCATCCATAAAAAGAAGACTTCTAAGAAAATATTTGCAAGTGAAGCCAGACTGAAAGCTTAGAATTAAAGCAGAGCTGGTGCCCCTCAGCTCCTGCAAAGTGGTCTAAAAAAAGCCCGGAGGAGTTCTGCTAGTGGCTGAGACAGTGCTTGCTGAGATCCCTGTGAGGATTCAATCTGTGTTCCCTAAACCATGTTGAAACCTGGTCAAAAAGTTTCCTGGTACTGTAAAAGCAGCTGGTATCTGAGGGTCCCCAGGTCCAACACCAGCCAGACAACGACTCTCCCCACCAACTCCCACCCTTTTTTTCTCAACAGCTGTCTGTGTATGTGCTTCTGTGTGTGTGTGCTTCTTGGCCTAATATAAGGCCATCTGTTAATTATAATACACATCGAACACTAGCCTTCAATTCTCATATAAAATGATTCTGTAAGAGTAGGAGCTAATATATATATATATCTGTGGTTTATTAAGAATTTTAAAAAATCAAAATAAATTGTAAAAGAACAAGATTCAGAGCATTTTAGAGATGGAGGAGAAAGAGATATATGCCAGAAAGAACACAGAACCTGGTGCCTTGGGTTCTACTGGTGGCTCTTCTGGCCATGAGGCCTAGGGCAAGCCACTAACAGTCTAGGCAGGAGTTTCTAATTTCCAATCTGTTTAATATATCTATCCTGGACTGTATAAGAAAAGAAGATAAGTATAGTTCATGTTTCAGATATCTCAGATTTCATTTCATTTTAATCATTTACCATCCAACAAATATTTATTCTGTGCCTACTACGTGCAAAACACTATACTGGTTTTTGGGGATACACTGGTCCATGTGATAGATGTGATCTTTGCCCTCCTGGGGTCTATAGTCTCCCAGCACGCCTCCAGGGAATATAAGACTGGACATGATAAATCAGTGAGGACTGACTAACCAAACTCTAGTGTGTCCCCACAGCACCATACTCTCTGGCTTTATCTCCTGAACTCTATGTACCCAAATGCAGACACACCTTTGAATTATCTGCTTCTTCTTCTACTAACTTCTCTCTGCAGACTTCTTTACATCCAATTCACCATCTGCATGAAATTGCTGTTTTTGGAGCATAATAGAGTAATAAGACATGTGCCCTCAAGAAGCTTAAAGTTTTTAAAACCTAAAATAATAGAGGCAAATAGGTAGCTGGTTATATGAGCAAATATGGGGCCAAGTAGGATCTCCTAATACAGGATATTATCATGGTTCAGAACCTACAACTCAAATACACTTTATCATAGCTGTATGTAACTAGATTACCTTATGAAAAAGAATAATAAACCAGGTAATAAAGATAATAAATAAACCAGGTGTCCTGTATCTCATTACAAAATTGAAGAGCAAAGGTAGTCAGGTCTTACACTGGTAGAGGAAAGAGTGGGTTAAAGTAGGGAAGACTTCGCAGAGAAATTCAGACCTAATGGGTAAATTACTTAGGGCTCAAAGGAAGCCTGTTGTTTTGGTGAGCAGAACAGCTTTTGGTGGCTGACAAAGGCCTCTGTGTAGGTGGGGGAGTTACAGACAGCTTGATTACAAGTAAAGATGAGGCAGAAGCAAACTGAAGGATGAAAACTGATATATGGGTGGGTGGAAATTTATAATTTTATCTTCTTTGAGTGAACTCTATTGTCAAATAAAATTCCTGGATTTCCTTAACTTACTTACCAATTCAATAAGCAGATATAATATTTTGTTCTCTAGGGTCCTCAAGGACAAAATATAATTATAATACAAATAATTTCTATTTATGGACTATTTTATAGTTCATGCAAATCACTCAAATAGTGTATTATAGGCGTTTCTAAACAATATGCTCTTACCTCTATAGTCTGTATAACTAACAGTGATGGCATCTATTAGCAGTTTCTAGCCTTGCTGAGTCACTCCGTTAATCCTCCTGCAGCTCAGTCATCATTCAGAGGCCCAATAGGTTGAAAGTTGACAGCTGCTTAACTACAGATCCCTAACATCCTCTGGAGGAATGCTGCGAGACTGTGGAACTCAGGAGGGCAAAGGTCACATCCATCACATGGACTAGTGCATCCTCAGAAACAGGTGCAGTGTTTTGAACGTAGTAGGCACAAAACAAGTATTTGCTGGGTGATAAACGAAAGAGTGAAATGAAATGAAGTCTGAGACTTCTGAAATGCACATCTTCTCTATCTTGTGTATTCTAAGGGTCATCTCAGGATTTAACCCCTAGCTCTGTCCACTTTAGTTCTCATATTTTAACATGTTCTTACTTGATTGAAAAATCAACAAATTTAAAAGACTGGGATTTGGAAGTGGGAAGGAGTACATGGGGGTGAGTCAAGAAGACAAGGGAATGATATACAGGTGGCAACACTTGTCAAAGTTAGCTAAAAAAATTACTTATTACAAGATTACTTATTATATTTCTCATGGCTATGTATGTCTTCATCTCTTCCTCCTGGTAACATATACATCCACATTGAATTAGGCCACTTTTTCCAACTTGAGTGTCTTGTGACTTTAAAGTGCCATAATATCTTAAGATTTCTTTGATAATTTTTGACCAAAGGATTGGCTTTAGAGATGCTGGAAACCATTTTGCTAGCATAAAGTAACAAGACAGTATAAAGACATGAGTCAGAAAGTCATGACCACCTTTAGAAACAGTTACTTGAATATAGCATAGTGTAAAAGTATGGATTCTGGAACAAGACTACTTGGATTCAAATCGTGGCTTTGCCCTGATGAGCTGCTTGATGTTTGTCATTACTTAATTTCTCTGTGCCTTAGTTTTCTATTTGGAAAATGGGTTGTGAAGATTAAATGAATAGTATGGTTAGAGTAGCTCCAAGCACATAGTAAATCCCATATTAATCTTAGCTTTTATCATGATCTTGGGGAAGTAACTTACTGGGTTTAGAGTTTCCATGTATAAAATGAGAGGCTTTGACTAGATTATCTCTAAGGCCCTCCTGTACTTACTGTTTTCAAGTGAAGACAGTCCAGGCATTTTTCTACCATATATGTATGTGGTTAGAGATGGGGAAGTGCATGAGTAGTTAGTAAATGCTTTCCTTGACTGATGGAAGACGGGGCTATTGGGAGATTGAGATAAGCTTCTTCACTAGACTCTAAATTCCTTGAGGGTAAGAAGTATATCTTTTCCTCTTCAGGATCCCAAGGACTAACATGGTACCTGGGGAGAGTGAGTGCTCTATAAACTGTTAATGAATGTGGAATAAATGCCTGTGTCTTATGTTCCCAGGTGTGTGGGAATGGAAAAGAGCATAACTGCTTCCTAAGCCTTTTCTAGCTTAAAGCTACTTACACAAAATATTCAAGAAACATTAGTGCTCTCTACTGGAGATATTCATAGTGCAGGAATTCATGATAGATTGGTTTTTTGATGGCAGATTCTGATTTGAGTTCAGAAGTCTTGTATTTTAGAAATAGAATATAGCAGGTAGATTTATTTTGCTGTGTTGCAAGTACAGATTTGGTGCTATGGCATTGAGAATGGCGTGATTTGCACTAAAACCCAAGACTCTTTTCCTTGCCTTGCATTTCTGCCCTTTCTCCAGAGCACTTGTATCTACACCTTTGTACAAATGTTGTGTTCTTTCTCATTCATTTTAAATAAAAACAGAGGGGTAGCATTAAATAAAATATTAATGTTAAGAAAGTGAAAAGACAACCCACAGAATAGTAGAAAATATTCACAAATCGTATATTTGATAAGAGGCTTGTATTCAGAGTATATAAAAACAAAACTCAACAATAAAAAGAAAAATAACCCAATTTTAAAATGGCAAAGTATTTGAATCAACATTTCTTGGAAAAAAAAAAAGATACTGATGGACAATAAGCACATGAAAAGAGGTTCAATATCATTAGTCCTTAGGGAAATGCAAATCAAAATCACAAGGAGATACTACTTCAAACTCATTAGGATGACTAAAATAAAAAGAAAATGAGAAATCTCAGTAAGGATGTGGAGATATTGGAACCTTTATAACATTCCTGGTGGAATTGTAAATTGGTGTATCCACTTTAAAAAACAGCCTGGCAGTTTCTCAAAGTGTTGAACACAGAATTACTATATGACCCATCAATTCTACACCTAGGAATACATTCAAGAGAATTGAAAACACATGGCCACAAAAAAACCTGTACATGAATGTTCATAGTAGCATTATTCATAATAACCAAAAGGTAGAAACAGCCCAAATGTCTACCAACTGATGAGTGAATAAACAAATTGTGGTATATCCATACAATGGAATAATTTGTGACCATAAAAATAATGAAATATTGATATCTGCTACAACATAAACGAACCTTGGAAACATTATGCTAAATGAAAGAAACCAGTCATGCAATGTTACATAATATGTGATTCATTTATACGAAATGTCCAGTATAGGTAAATCCACACACACACAAAAGAAGGTTAGTGGTTGCCAGAGGTTGGGGGAGAAGGGGCAGAAAGTGACTGCTAATGGGTACAGGGTTTCTTTTGGGGGTGATGAAAATGTTCTGATATTAGATAGTTATGATTGTTGCATAACTCCGTGACTATATGAAAAAAACAGTGAATTGTACACTTCAAAAAGGTGAATTTTTTGAATTGCGTCTCAGTATACCTGCTGTTAAACAAAATCAATGTCCTCTAAATATACACAATTCTAATAACCATAGGACAAAGTTTCAGGCTTTGCTGGATCTTTTGAATCTGGACATTGCCCTATAAAGATCTCCTGTAGGGCTACGCCTGTCAAGGGATTTCTGTTTTTTTTTTGTTTGCTTTTTTTTTAACCAAAGAAATAATCTGAGATTGTGTCTTTTTTTTTTTCTTTAATATATATATATTTTTAAATTATTTACTTATTTATTTATTTATGGCTGTGTTGGGTCTTCGTTTCTGTGCGAGGGCTTTCTCTAGTTGCAGCAAGTGTGGGTCACTCTTCATCGCGGTGCGCAGGCCTCTCACCATCGCGGAGTCTCTTGTTGCGGAGCTCAGGCTCCAGACGCGCAGGCTCAGTAATTGTGGCTCATGGGCCTAGTTGCTCCGTGGCATGTGGGATCTTCCCAGACCAGGGCTCAAACCCGTGTCCCCTGCATTGGCAGGCAGATTCTCAACCACTGAGCCACCAGGGAAGCCCTGTGTCTTTTTAATACCAAAAGAACTGATTAAGAAGTGACAAAAGCAATCTAGCAGCTTATTTTGGTTTTATCAAATTTAAACTTTTTGCCTTTTATTAAGCAAACTATTAGTTATATTAATTTTTAAAAATAAAAACTATAAAAGAATGAATCCTCTCTCAAGTATTCCCCAAACTGTGCATTTGGGGTCTTATAATAAATGCTGTCCAGGACTTAAGGATGATGTGATAGGGGGAACTTTATGTAAACACAGTCACCCCTCTGTATCCACAGGTTCTGCATCTGTGGATTGAATTTTAATTGGCTGTTGATTGAATTCACAAATGCAGAACCTGCAGGTATGGAGGACCGACTGTACTATACTATAGGGATTTGAGCATCCATAGATTTTGATATCCGTGGCAAGTCCTGGAACTAATACCCTGTGGATACTGAAGGAGGACTATATATTTCTCTTTTCATTTCTGTCAGTTTTTGTTTCATATCTTTGGGGCTCTATTGTTAGGTGCACATATGTTTATAGTTGTTATATCTTCCTGATGGATTGATAGTTTTAGCATAATAAAAAGTCCCTCCAGCTTTATTTTTGTTGTTTGCATGATGCATCTTTTTTCATTATTTTACTTTCAATCTATTTGTAATTTTGACAATAACCTGTGTCTCTTGTAGACAGCATATATTTGGATCTTTTTTTTAACCCAGTCTGACAATCTCTGCTTTTAGATTGGATTGTTTTGTCCATTCACATTTGTTATTAATATAATTGAATTTACACTTCCCATTTAAGTTGTTGTTTTTCTATGCCTCACCTTTATTTATTTTTTTTGCATTAATGCCTTCTTTTTCATTAATTGAATATTTTCTAATATTGCATTTTAATATCTTTAATGATTTTATTGCTTTATGTGTTTAGTTATTTCCTTTAGGGCTTACCATATACATCTTAACTTATCAAAAAAAGTTTCAGAATTATACCAGCAATTCCAGGGCAAGGTAGAAACATCATTCCCATATAGCTCTATTCTCTTTTCTCTCTTATTGTGATATTACTGTTATAGGTATTACCTCTATACATGTTATAAACCCAACAATACATTGTTATAATTATTATTACTTTACATAATTTTATGTCTTTTAAAGAAGCTGAGAGAAGAAAGGAGAGCAAGTATATATGTATAGCTTTTGTTATATCAGCCTTCTTATTTATCATTTTAGGTTCTCTGCATTTGTTCCTATGGATTCAAGTTAAGTATCTGATGTCAATTCTTAACCCAGTATGGCTTTATTCTCACCAACCTCCTTGTGCTGTTATTGGCGAATACATTAAATTTCTGTATGTTATAGGCCCATCAATACAATTAAATATACATTGCTTTACGCTTTTTAAATGATTAAGAGAAGAAATGATAAGAAACAGGCATTTATACTCTTTTATAATAACATCATTACCTTTATCAGTGCTCTTTGTTGTGTGTGTGTGTGTGCGTGTGTGCGTGCGTTGTGTGTATTCAGATAAGTGTCTGAGGTCCCTTCCTTTCAGCCTGAAGGACTTACTTTAGTATTTCTTGTAAGGCAGGTCTGCTAGCAACAGATTCTTTCAGTTTTTCTTTATCCTAATATCTTTATTTCACTTTCATTTTTTTTGAATGATAAATTTGCTGGATATAGGATTCTTGATTAATAGTTTTTTAAATCTGAGGACTTAGAATATGTAATCCCATTGCCTCCAGCCCTCTATTGTTTCTGATAAGTCAACTGTTAATCTTATTGGAGTTCCCTTATAAGTGAGGAGTCATTTTTCTGTTGCTGTTTTCAACATTTTCTTTGGAAATTTTACTATGATGTGTCTATTCATGGATCTTTTTTAGTTTATCCTATTTGTAGTTTTTTGAACTTCCTGGATACGTAGGTTTATAATTTTTCAGTAAATTTGGGAAGTTTTCAGCCATTAATTTTTCAAATATTTTTTCTGCTCCTTTCTCTCTCTTGTTCTTTTTCTGGTACTACCATTACATGTCTGTTGGTACACTTAATAGTGACCCACGTTTCTCTGAGGCTTTGTTCATTTTCTTTATTTTTTTCCTCTCTGTTCTTTGAATTACATAACTTCTATTGATCTATTTTCAAGTCCTTTAATTTCATCTTCCGCCAGTTTAAATTTACTACTGAGCCCATCTAGTGAATTTTAAAATTTCAGTTATTTTACTTTTCAACTCCAAAATTTCCATTAGGTTCTTTTAAATAATTGCTATCACTTTATTAATGTTCTCTATGTGATGTGACATTGTCATCATGCTTTCCTTTCTTCTAAAATCATTGTTTCCTTTAGTTCTTTGAACATATTTATAATGGCTTCTTTGAAGTCTTTTTCTGATAAATCTGACATCTGGTCACTCTTACGGGCAGTTTTATTGCTTGCTTTTCTTCTGGTATACAGGTCATATTTTCCTGCTTATTTTTCATGTCTCATAATACGTTTCTGAAAATGAACATTGTAGATAACATATTGCAGCAACTTTGGATACTTGGCTCCACCTCTCCCCTCTTCTGGGGCTTGTTGTTGTTATTAGCTTGTTTACTTGTTTAGGGACTGACTTGGTTATTTTAGTGAAGTCTAGTCCCTGACCCTCCTCCTCTGCGCCCTAAACACACATAAAGTCTCTGATGTTTTTCTTCAGCGGTTCATCCTTGGATGTGCCCAGTCATTCTGGGATAGCAGGGTTTTAGCGGGACTGTTTGTCTATTACCTGACCACACCCACCTGTGAAACTCCACTAATGGCTGGTTAATTGCTCTAGTGTTTGTAACAATGCCCTGGGGAATAAATTGCTTTACACATTAATCCAATCAAATTCAGGCTCCTTTGAAGTGATAGTTCCTGATAGTCGGTGTTTGAGACTTATTCAGATTCTAGGAGGGTTCTTGCAGCTGTTTTCTTATTTTTCTCCAGCAACTGTTTGTCTTATCATTTAGCCTATATATCCTCAAGTAATTTATCAATCTCCTTCCAATTGCCTCTAACCAACAATTCTACTGTTTTTTTGAAAGTACCCTTAGGCTTGAACTTCACATGCTGTTTCAGATAAAGTTGATTCCTTTGGGGAGAGAATTTGAGCTCTTCGTTCTATGGCCGGCCTTTCCTCCCAGGCAAAATCTCTGAGCCACAACTCTGGTGCTGGAGTAAGGAACTATAGCTCAATTCTCTCTAAGTGACACCCCAGCTCAAAGAACTAAGTGCTCAGTGTATGTGGGGGCACAGCCCCAGATGTCCTTGGCTTGTTTCCCTTGGCATAAACCCCCTGTCCTTTGGGCTGAGGCAAGAGCAATTGGGACCTTGATGTCCTACCATGCCCAAGGTAGAACCTTTGTCTCATGAGTGGGAGAAGGGAGACCCCACCTCTTGGCTGCACTTATCCAGAACTTCACCTCAGCAACAAGTAGCTGGGGGCAGCATGAGAAATGCTGATGTCTTGTCCCTCCCAGGAAGATAGGCTTCCAACTGGGAGCTGGGGGGAGTCAGAACCTTGTGTTCTCGGCTGTACCAGTCTGGGTGGAGTTCCCATCTCATTGAGCTGGGAGTGGTGAGGGATAGTATGGGTCTTGGTTCAAATACCACAGACTCTTGTAGTTTTATGGAGTTTTAGTAAATATTCTTGAGTAAATGTTTCCTCACTTGCTGTATGCCTATAGGACCATTTCTATTTTTGTATGCCCAAACGGCCAACTACTTTTAAATGGCTGTTTAAAAAATACTTTTCATCAGTTTTGCTGAGGAGTGAGTCTGAGTTGCACACTGTCATGCCAGAAGTGGAACCAGGAAGGAGAAACTGAGCCAGTATAGATTAGCATTGTCTTTAGCTGAGTGCTTGAAGTATTTGTGGTTGCTAGTGGAAGGCCTAAGATATATTTGTAATACTACTACTACTACTACTACTAATTTTCTTAGGTTAGTATCCCAGAGGCAAAGCCTAAGATAGTAGTTCCTGTAGATGATTGGTTGATTGAGTCCTCTTAGAAGAAATCTTTAGAGAAGTGGTGACGTGGGAGAATACAAGTTCCCAGGCATCTCTCAAGGGAGGTGGTGTGGTCCTCTCTAGCAGCCAACACTCATAGCATCTAAGGATGGATACTCTGTAGTAAAGAGACTCAGAGTAGAGTTCAACAGCAGCTGCTGTACAAATCTAAATCAACCGGTCATGAAAGTAATTGTAGTAATAGTAATAAAAATAATATAACAGATACTTTTACTGGCCACTTTCTGTCTTTCAAGAAAGCTTACACTTACTATCTCTGATTCTCCTGACTACACAGTAAATTAGATATTACTCTGTCATTTCTACAGATGAAGAGATCAGACCTGACCTGTTCTAGGTCACTCAGCTTGGTTGTAGGTATTAGTCTCAGATGCAACCTGTCTGACTCCAAGTCCTGTCCTCTGTCCATTATCTACACAAAACTGTCCAAGAAGAGGTAAAGAAACAAGGAATGAAAGAAAAATAAAGGGAAAAAGCAGAGAAATAGTAAGCAAAAAAGCAGAGGCATGCCTGGGAGTGCATACCAACAGCCCCAGTAGCTATTCATTAGCACAAATACCCTTGGTTTTGGCCTAAGCCTTCTGGGGTCAGCCTTGTCAGGGCCCAACAATGCTGAAATCTCTTGGTTAATATCATCCAAGGAGTGAGAATTTTGGGGAAAATGTACATGGGCCCATTACCCACTCAACATGCTTAAATTATTTGGTTTAGCAAGGAGCAGAGCTATTTCTCTAAAACAAGAATCCCACATGGCAATATTTTCCTTCAAATTAATTGGCAGTGGAGAGACTTCAAGTGGTGCTACATACGCCCTAAGCCCCATTGTGGTTCAAGTGCTAAATGTTTAGGTGCTCTGTGAACATCAATTTAAACAGCATCCTGCAGCGATTTATACCAAAGGAGCCAGATTTTTGTAAATAAAAGATACATGCACCTGGTCTCTTTTCAATAAGTGACAATGTGATATTTCTTAGTAAGACTGACGTAAAAGAAGTCTTACAGGTCGAGCCATACTCATTGTTAGGTGCAATAAATGCTTTCTTTTTACATTGAAGACGTTTCGTGAAGTAGATTGTAGAGATCATTTCAAAACCTTTCCTTTTTTGGATTAGGTTAAAGAGAAATTGCCATTCGGTAAGAATACAATTCTACTTGAATGATAAGTTAGGCATCTAACTAAACTGATCTATGCCAGTGAACAGTGTAGTTGAAGTTAGAAATCACTTTCTCACTTTGTCTTGCTAATTTAAAACATATTAGCATATAAGTAACTTTCTCAATAGCACCTGTGACTCCAAATGGTATGCCATTTGAATATCACAGAAATATTGGAAAGTGGTGATTTTTATCTCAAAACAGGAACACTCCTAATCTCCTAAAACAGAAGTTATGCTTTCAGACCTAGAAACACCAATGCAATCTGACAAGTTAATAACTCCAACAACAAAATTACAAAGACTTCATTGGCATATGAATAGTGTGGAAGTTATAACAAACACATTTGAGAAAAATTTAGATTTATTATATTCAAACAAAATCCTTTCAAAGTTTAGTCTCACATCTGCTTTTTCAATGCCAGCCATGATTAGTAACATGATTGAACCATATTTCTAATCTCTTGGGTTTCACATTGTTTTAATTTGTCATGCAAGAATATTTTTTAGCATATGGCATTTCAATATTTTTTAAGGTTTCTTACAGCAGTTTCTAGGAGAGTTTAAAACTAAATTTTCCTTAGAAAATGATTCCTTGTCTGTACTAGTAGAAATAAATTCAGAAATCACAGCTGGATTAGACAGAACACATGAAGCAATGATACTAATGACTGATATCTGTTGCTAGAGGACCACTTCTGATGTTTAATTCCTTACAAAATCAGACTGATCTATGATTCACTATTATTTTTTATTATTATTTTGATTTTATGATACAACTAGAACAATGGACAGTACTTTAAGACATAATCCAAGAGGAAAATAACCTGTACTCTGCATACACCAATTTTTAATATTTCTATGTGTTTTCTCTCGGATGTATTCCCTTTGCAGTGAATTTTTATCTTCAGTGGCCCTATATTCGCCTTCAATGCCCCACAAGTCCAGACTCTCGGTGGAGGGGATAAGACCTTCTCCATGCTTTCAATCTTATTTCTCCTCTTGCTAACCCTTAAAAGTCTGACCCAGTTAAATCAATTCAAGAAGTGTCAGTGTCTGACAATAGCTTAATATTTGTTAAAATCAACAGTCACAAAAAGTCATTAAGCATCTACTATGTACTAGGTGAAGTATATGCTTATATTCCATGTTATAACTACACACGAACATGCACACGCACACACAAACGCACCCATCAGGCAGGCCCTTTCCATGGAAGACTAAAATGTAACAATGGCCCTGTTACTCCAAAAAAAATCAAATATTATTCCTGACAAGAGTATGTTTTTAAATACAAAATATAATAAACATTATGCAATAATTGCAACATTATGCAATCTTTTTCAAAGTCTATTGACATTGATGAGTAAATATATAATTATAGGCTTACAGAGAACTGAGAAGAGACCTATCCCATTTTAGGCAAGATCTTCGTATAGGATCCAGAAACCCAGAATGACAAAACAGATTAATTAGGGGTGATTATTTTTTCCAAGCAAGGATGCCACCTCACATGATTCTTTTAAAGTACGAACTCTGATTTAAAATATTTAATACTTCGATTTTAAAAATTCATATTTGTGCACTAGCTTTACCCGTAATCATTTCAGAGGCATAGATTTACCTCTCTGAGCTACTTTCTGAAAAATATATCCATATGGACAGAGAGCTAAATTTAGGTCAAATTACTTTTTAAAATTTAAAAACATTGTGTTTGATTGTCTTGGAACATTGAGGGTAGAGAAGAAAGAAGCAGAAGTAACTAATATTTATTTAATATTTAATTTTTCCAGACTCTTTGCAAGGTGCTCTGTGTCCTGCTCAGCATTAACAATTTTTGAGGTTAGTGTTCCTATTCTTACTTTGTAAATCAGAAACAGAGGCCCACAAATAACCACAGTAATACAGCTAGTAAGGACTGAAAAGAAGTTTATAATCCAGAGCCATAGGACTCCGTAGTGCATGCCTTAAAAACAAAAACAAAAACAAAAACAACCCAGTTTATCAACCATAAAAAAAAGCAACTTAAAAAAGATCCTTGATTTTGGAAGAAAATAGTATGAATATTTTTTGAGTACAAAGGCCCACATTGTTATACTCCAACAACATGTAAATTAACTTTTCTTTTCTAGTTAGCTTGCTTTAAGGTAAAACAATTTAGGCCCTTGCAAATTGTGGATTTAGCCTCTTGAAAAATACTGAAAATTTACCATGCATGAAGAAAACAATTCATAGCACACTGGCATATTAAATGCTCAGTTTTTATGAGCAAGCCATGCCAAATATAAGGTAATTTTAGCCATTGAAGTCTGTCTTTATGTAAATAGATGTCTGTTCTCACTGGTGCCATCCCGGCAATACAGATGGGCTATTTGTTGCCTGGTGCCAGACTGTAGAAAGATCTTAGAGTACCACAGATTGGTCTGCTGTTTGAGTTGGAACTGAACCAACGACCATATGATAACTGCAGTCATCTATTTTGATAGTCAGTTCTCTTCATTAGTATTCATTTTTGCTCTGGGGATTCAGCTCTCACACTAAGGGTGGGTCCCTAAAAGCATCTGGTTTCCCCCTTCCATATCACTGGCTTTGGATATTTTATTAATTGCAGTGTGAGTTGGCATCATTTACTAGTTTCAGATACTCTTCAAATGCCATCAGTATAAATAATCCTTTGTTCCTTCTTTGTGAAAAAAAAATCACAGGGTTCCGAATCTCTGGCCCATTACGATGCTGTATTTTATTTCATTTTTGATATAGAGTGAGCATAGCCAATCTCTCAGAATGTGGTGAAAGATTTTTGCCGCGTGACTACAACATTTTTCTTGTATGATTCCATTCCATACTGACTTTCCTTTAATCCATCCTGTCTATTCTGGGAAATCCTTCTACTGCTTCTCTCCAATTTTCAACTCTTTTTCAAAGTGGTAGATGTCACATCTATGCTACTTCAGAACTTTCATGTATCCATATTCAAGTAATGCCTTTCAACACCTTTACACTACTATATGAATATGGACCAAGAGGACTCAGGCAACTGAGGAATCTAGGTTATGAAATGCCTGGTTTATCGTTTTCTTGACCCACCCTACCTCCAGAGTAAGAGTAAAACCTGGAAAAATACTCAAATTAGATTCATGAAAATTCTGAAGTGGCATAGACGTGACATCTATTATTCTGAATGAATCCTATATATTAAAAGCATCAGAATATCCTATAGCATGCCAGTGTGGCAGCAATACCGAACCCTGCCTCAGAGTCTGCAAGACCTAGAAGCCCCATGAGATACAGAGAATGACAGAACTTCAGATGACACATCAGATGTCAGCACATATGCTGCCCTATCTTATGCAAGCAACTACATTCTGGGTCTTGAGATGGAAACACTAAGATTCATTTATTCCTTGTCTTACTCCTTTATTCACACAAATGTTTATTGATTGCCTACTATGTGCCAAGAACTCTGCTAGGAATACAGCTCACGGTCCTTTTCTTGGCATCATGGTGGTCTTTTCCCTCCTCTCCCCACAAATCACAATGGCACCACAGTTAAGTATTTGCCAAGCATCTGTGCTGTGCTAGGCACTGTGGTGGTTATTTACATAGTACCTCTCATTGTCATCATAATCTTGCATGGGAGATAGTAATATTCCCACTGTATAGCTAAGGAAACTGAGACTCAGAAAGACCAGTTATCTTCTCAAAGTAAGTGGTGGAGCCTAGAATCCAAGAACCCTAGTTTGGCTGGACTCCAAACAGCTGTACTACAGCTCTTTTTCCCAACAGGCTGTAGAAAACCCTCCTGCACTGAGAGTTAAGGTGCTCAGCGAGCCAGACCAGACAGCTCCCGCAGTACTTTGGAGCAGTTCCAGCTCTTGGACAAGAAGCCTGAACAACCAGGGCTAAGTTCAGGCTTCCTTCCCTCTCTAGGGTTTTGGCAACCGAAGGTTCTTCTCCTGAAACCAGTCTTTTTCTCTTGTGTCTCTTGCCAACGGTTGTCTAGTTGCCTAGTTAGCAGATTCAACTCTTATTTTCCTCTTTATAGCCCTTCTCACCTGTGTATCAACAAATTTAAAGTCATTTGTTCTCACTTGTTTTTCCTTTTTCTAAAATGCACTTAGTCTTTTCCTACATGTGGTTAAAGTTTTTCTGTCATTTCCTAGACCTATTTAATGCTTTATTTTCTGGTGAATGTATGCATCCAATTATCAATTCTTCCCCCTCCTATCCTATGCTGCTTCCTTGCAATCTTACTTATCAAGCCTGGTCTCTGCTGCTTCTGAGCAAGAAATATTAGGCAAGTTGTCTCACCAGTATGTGCCTCAGTTTCCTCATTTGTACAAGGTAATAGTACCTATTTCATAGAGTTGTTGTAAGAAATAAATAAAATAATACAGTACTTCACGATGACTAGAACTTAGTAAGATATAAATGTTAACTGTTATTATTGTTGAGGTTTAGTAGCGCATGTCAATTCTTTTCATCAGAATAGGCTCATAGGAGGGACTAAGACCTGGCAATAAACCCACCTACAGGGGAGCTGGCACCTGATGCATGTGCTGGGCTGGAGGTTTAAGCTGTCGTGTAAGAATGCTTTCTGACTTTCTGAGGGCTAGGTCAGATTCAGTCAGGCAAATAGTTGGTAACAGAATTGACAATGATGTAGCAGGGAGTTCTGGCATTTGAGAAGATACAGCAATGAAGACTTGAAGATTTGTCAAGTGATATGAAGGCTAGGTTCTCTAGGCTGATTTCCAGGACAGGCCCCCAATCCTTTGGAAAGGACCTTTGAAAGAAGTTCTGGTAAGGAACTGGAATATAGGAGGGTAATCAAGAACTTGGAGATGGTCAGAAACCAACTGTAAGCCACGGAGGTAGATGTCAAAACTTGGGAATGCAGTGAAGGTCCAGATATCAGACGTGGGGCCTCACACCAGAGTCAGATTCAGAATAGAATAGAATAGAATAGAACAGAATGAAATAGAACAGAGCAACATGGGGCTCTGGGACGTGAGGCTGGGGCAGTCCCAGGCCAGGACTAGGGACCCAGCCAGCTGGTGAGGACTTGGATCCAGACCCAGCGATTCTGGGTAGGGACAGATATAGAGATGAGAAACCAGGCTGAGCTGGATCCTTTATAAATCTAATATTTTATTAGTCTATATTAGATTTATACACCCTGAGAGTTTAGATAAGTATGTATATGTAGGTATCTTGATGTGGTGTTAATTAACTTCTTATTCTGCTACTACTGTGAAGTATCGTAGATAATGAAAAATAGATGTGAAGGTGATTTTTAAGTTTTTTTTTTTTTTAAGCTTTTTAAATGTAAGGAATTGTGGCTGTTATTTATAATCATACCTTTTCACAACAGCAATGAAATTTTCCATTTAAATTCTTGTTTTTCTTCATAATCTAGCCTGAATAATATTGCCATTAATATAAAAACAACTGGTATATTGAATAAGCATGGTTTGAGGGATATAATAAGAAAATCAATTTTTTTTTGTCTCCCACTGATACTTTAAAGTGTATTCAGTAAGATAAATGTTTTTCCTGCGGCTGGGTAAAAGCTCGAGGGGATTTAATGACAGAAAGTCCCATGGTTGCTTTAACTTGCAAAACAGAGCTTGATTCAAAAAGTAGAATGTCTAGGCTAAATTTTAGTTTCATTTATAGGTAAGAATTCCTTCCCCTTTCCTTCCCCCTCCCATCCCTAGCTGCCTCCTCGCAACCTTGTCAGGGAGGGACTATGGGTTGCTTGTCCCACCTAAGCAGCCTCAGGGACAGACAAGAAGAGGACCAGAAAGTTCTTGCTTAACTGGTACTTTCATTCTGTCTCTTTGCTCTCTGGGCCTGGGTGATGTTTAAAGCTGACGTTCTCTCTCTGGGGCCATTCTGGATTATCTGACAGCTCACCTGCTGGGCGTCTCTGACCTCCACTCCACAATGTGGGTCGTGCCCCTCGTTTGCTGACTACTGGCTCCCTCTTAGCTTCTAGGTTTTCAGCAGTCCACCCAAGCCCAGATTCTGTTGGGATCTCTTGCCATCAGGCCAAAGCCCTGTTTGAACAGATGGGAGCACTTTTAAAATGATTCCAGGATGAGAGTCGACCTGTAATCAGTCTCTGTTGATGAGCTAACAGCAGCCAATCTCTTGGATGTCTCTCTCCTGATACCTCAGGCCAACAGCCATAGTATCCAGCCACAGTCCTCAGACTTGTCACACCCCAGTCCAGCTTGCTTCCACAACTGCGGGGAACACAGATTGTCTCCCAGAGTCTCCTTCGGGATTTCCTCGCCTCATTTGAAGAAGGACAAAGCTCTTTTCAATAGGTAAAACTCCTTTATAATTCCACCCTCTCAGTCTGCCCTCAACCTTTTATATCATCAAAGTGGGTCAGAGATTTTAAAGGTACCAAAATTGGTTCTCATAATTTTCTTTGAAAATATATACGTGGTCTGGCATCTCACTTTGGAATTCAATATCTATTGTATTGTGATGCATGAGACAAAATTTCCAGTTTGATATCCTACCATATAAACAAAAATGTATCAGTCAAAGAAGCTTCTCAACTATTTATGTTTAGGATACAGGGAAATTAAGAGTTCATTAGGCTATAGAATCACTGGGAAAAATAAGAATCCTTACTTATTCTTAGAGTTCCAAGTCCAAGTATCTCCTGATCATAAGAGAACAGGGAAAGTACGCTTGCCCTTTGCTTCCACTGTACTTGGTATATCACCACTATCATTGCTCTCACCATTTAACTTTTACATTTACTAGATTTTAAGATCCTGGAGAATAAGGACATGTACCTAATTTTCCTTGTATTTTTTGGTACCTAGCATAGTATTTGGGATACTGAGGAAACTTAATAAAAGTTTATTAAGCTAACTTAAAGAGATATGGATTTCTACTTGGGCTCTGGTGGTAACTGGGTGAGTGGCATAGGAATGCAGTATCCCTGTTTCCTAGGCTCCTTATCAGTAAAATGGGGAAACTGCTGTTATGCTAATTAATAACGATGAAAACTATTAAAAATGACCTAAAAACCATTCTGAAAACAAAGTGATTTATAAATGCTAGTAATTACTTCTATTATGCCCTATCTCTTGCTGCACCATTTCTACAGATGTGCTATCAAAATGACCTAGAATCTCAGATTTTGCCAGGCTTGTTGGTCGAGGGGGTGACCTCTGTGTTCCTCTACAGGATTTCTTTCTTTCTTTCTTTCTTTCTTTTTTTTTAATTTTTTGACCAAGGCGCATGCAGCACGCGGGATCTTAGTTCCCCCACCAGAGATCAACCCATGCCCCCTGCAGTGGAAACATGGAATCTTAACCACTGGACTGCCAGGGAAGTCCCAATATAGGATTTCTTGATTTCACGGTCCTTGATAAGTCTTTATTTATTATGGATAAAAGGAAAGAAGCTAAGGCAGCTTTTGAACTGAATTATACTTTTTGTTTTGTTAACCATGAAAGGTCATAGAGTGACATCAGAAGTGGTAGGAATAGCACATAGTCAATTTTTGAAACATCTTTTTTAGAAAAGAAAAAAACCTGGAAAACCAAGAGAGTCCCAGTCTGCTGTTCATATAGGCCCATCCAATTCAGCATATGTCAATGTATCTCTCATCTAGTGTTATATAAAAAACTACCTCAAACCTTACCAGCTTAAAACAACAAACATATTTGTTGTTTCACAGTTTCTGTGGGTCAGAAATCTGTGAAAGGCTTAAGTGGGTGGTGTTTCTCAAAGTTTCTCATGTGGCTTTAATCAAGGTGTCTGCCAGGGCTGGAGTCATCTGAATCTTACCTGGGTCTAGAGAATGTGCTTGGCTGACAGCTACAGCTGTTGGCAAGAGGCCTTAGTTCCTCTCCTTATGGGTCCTCCATAGGATTGTTCATGACATGGCTCCTCACACAGTGAGTGGTCTAAGAGAGAGAGAGAAAGAGAGGCAGGAAGTGTGGGTGGTGGGTGAGGAGACAGAGGAGAGAAAACAATTCCCCAAACAGAAGCTTTAATTCTTTATAATCTAGTTTGGGAAGGAACATACCATCACTTCTGCCATATGCTCTTGGTCACACAGACCAACCCTGGTACAGAATGGGAGGGCACTACACAAAGGTCTGATACCAGGAGGTGGGGACCACTGGGATTCGAGGAAGCTGGTTATGGCAATGTGTCCTCTGGCCCCCACTGATTCACTTCCCCTCCTACTCTCACCTCCTCCCATGGCCCCCATTGCAGCATCTGGAATCTCATCATTTAATCAGGTCCAGGTGTGGATGAGGCTCCTTGGGTGTATTTTCTTAGGTATAGTAACCTAGATCTATATATTTGTGAACTAAAGAAACAAGGATCTGTTCCTCTCAATATTACTCAGTCATAAAAAAGAATGAAATAATGCCATTTGCAGTGACATGGATGGACCTAGAGATTGTCATACTGAGTGAAGTAAGTCAGACAGAGAAGAACAACTATTGTATGATATCACTTATATGTGGAATCTGAAAAAAATGGTACAAATGAACTTATTTACAAAACAGAAACAGAATTACAGATGTAGAAAATATTCTTATGGTTACCAGGGGAGAAAAGGGGGGTGGAGGGATACATTGGAGATTGGGATTGACATATATGCACTACTGTATATAAAATAGGTAACTAGTAAGGACCTGCTGTATAGCACAGGGAACTCTACTCAATACTCTGTAATGACCTATATGGGAAAAGAATCTAAAAAAGAGTGGATATATGTATATGTGTAACTGATTCACTTTGCTGTACAGCAGAAAGTAGCACAACATTGTAAATCAACTATACTCCAATAAAAAAAAAAAAAAGAATCTGTCCCTCTCAAAACACCCAGTGATCACTGGTGTGAAAGGCACAGGATAACTGCTATAGACATTTCTGTACAAAAAGGGGGAACTGGGAGTCACTGATCAGAGCAGTTATAAAATCCAGTCAGACATGGTAGAAGTTCTTGATTAGGTCTCCAGGCCTGGAAATACTTCATCATGGCTCTCTATGCCTTTCTCTGGCCTTCTGGCATTGCCCTCTGAGCAATCCTTCCTTTGTCATGAAAGATAGGGTGTGTTTACAGCTGAGCAGTTTTCTCAGCCTGCTTCCTTCCAGTGAAATTTTTGTAGTCCAAAGGCCACTTTTCATATTGTACTGATTCTGTCCCTCTCAGGCCAAGCTGATGATGTTTCAGAATGTGTAATTCTTTTAAAAACATTGTGGATTTTCTGTGAATCTTATTAAGTTGAACCATTAGACAAAAGCCATACCTACAAATCCTTTCAGTGGAGCCCTGGCTCTTCCTTGGGTTTTTTCTGAGAAGGCTGGGGAACAATACCCTTAAGCTTTCCAGAGGCCCTATTGTTTGAGAGCATCCGTGATACACACTGTAATTCTCCTCAGAGCGTCTTTTTCTGATTAGATCACACTCTGAGGAACCACCTTTGATGATCCTGAGGTCTAAACAAAAGACTTTTCAGTCTTTGGTTTCATATTTGACCCGTTTCCACCCCTGCCCCCAGCAGTGCCCTGGATTTGTTCTTTGCGTAGAAGCCGTTTCTTAATCTTAGGATCATTTGTCATCGTGAAAAGCTAAGAACTTTCAAAATCATTGATTCCTGGCTCCTTTGTGTTTATTAATTCTTCCTTTAGTTTATATCTCTCCTCCTGCCTTCTACTTTAAGCAGCAAAAAGAAGGCAGGTAGCACTTTTAACACCGCTGTTGGAAATCTCTATGTCACCCAGTTCATTAGTTACATTTTTCTCTTACATTTAACACTTTTCATATAACTATGTGCAACACTGTTTCTGAGCTTTCTGCTATTAAAATGCAAAGCTCTTCTTGATTCTGTGTTCCAATAACAGTTGCTTCACTTTCCTGTAAGCCCTCACTCACTGCCTTATCAAACACTACAAGGCATCTATTAACAGCTACTTCAAAGCACTTTAGGCTTTCATTAATGCTCTCTTCAATGCCCATTGCCCAGTTCCTAAGCCATTCCCACATTTTAGATTTTTGTTATTGCAGCATCCCGTTTCCAGATACCAAAATCTATACTAGTTATCTATTGTGTACTAAACTACTCTCAAACATAACAACTTTAAATAACAAATATTTATTATCCCACTGTTTGCAAAGGAAGCTTGGAGCAGGTTAGCTGGATGGTTCTGACTCAGGATCTCTCACGTGGTTGTAGCTGAGCTGTCGGCTGGGCTGCAGTCTTTGGAGGCTTGGGCGGGGTTGGGGTTCATTTTCTAAGCTCATTCAAATGGCTTTTGGCAAGAGGCTTCTGTTCCTCCTTACATGGGCCTCTCCACAGGGCTCCTCATGACATGGCTTCTCCCAGAGTAAGTGATCCAGGAGAGAAAAAGCACATTTGCAAGCAAGAGGCTGCAGGTTTCTTATACTCTAATCTCAGAAGTGAATACCATCATATCTTCTGTATCCAAGTCATTAGAAGTTAGTCATTAAAACTAACCTACACTTAAGTTTTACCTCCTGAAGGGAGAAGGTTCAAAGAATTTGTGGGCATACTTTTAAAACCGCCACAGGCAACATGCTGACTGCAGAAGACAGTTTTAGATGGTTTTAATTTCTTTGATTCCCAGTAGTCTGATTTTAATATATGAAATATCTTAAAGTAACACAATCCCCTCAAAAAGAAGACTTAAGTAATATTAGCTATACATTAAAGGTTGGTCATTAAATTTCACAATCTAGTTGAGGCAAAAAAGAAAAGGAAAAAGAAATTTTGCATGTGTGGCTAATTTGTAAAGCATTGACATCAATGAATTGAGCATATTCTTGTATTAGCAGTGAAAATGGGCAACTCCTACTGATGACTTTATCTTGTGGTTCAGATTTGTGGTTAAATAATATGTGGTCAGAGGTTTTTCATCACCTACCTTGTCATTATATACACTTCCTCTTTGTTGACTTACAGTTAACTTTGAACAATCAATTCATTCCAAACTAAATAAGTCTTTTTGGGCTTCCCTGGTGGCGCAGTGATTGAGAATCTGCCTGCCAATGCAGGGGACATGGGTTCGAGCCCTGGTCTGGGAAGATCCCACATGCCGCGGAGCAACTAGGCCCATGAGCCACAACTACTGAGCCTGCGCGTCTGGAGCCTGTGCTCCGCAACAAGAGAGGCCGCGATAGTGAGAGGCCCGCGCACCGCGATGAAGAGTGGCCCCCACTTGCCACAACTGGAGAAAGCCCTCGCACAGAAACGAAGACCCAACACAGCCATAAATAAGTAAATTAAAAAATAAATAAATAAATAAATAAATAAAATAAGTCATTTTTAGAGAAAATTCATGAATCTGAAAAAATATATAATAAATGATATAAAAGCCACAGTTAAATATTATTGCAGATATGGAATAGATATAGTATAATTGTACCACTTAGAGAGGTACAGAATTGTTATAGAACCTTGCTAATTGTAATTTTCTTTCAACTTTTACATTTTCTTACATAGATGCAGAGCAGGGTAGTGTCAGTTCAATAAATACAGGCAACATTCAATGATTATAAAAGGTTGGAATGGTTCTAGAACAGTTATATTTTCATACATTGTTCTGGTAGGAACTGGAGGTCATTAGGAGAATTGAGGATAGGAGAAAGAAGCTTATTCCACTCTTCCTTAATATATCCACATGAGCTGTCTGAGTTAAGTATACAACATCGGGTCCTGAAAATGGAAAAGAGGCCTATACATTAAGTAGAGTTGGCAAACAGGAAAAATACTGCCATTCATTACCTCTTTTTTCTTAATTTACCCTTCTTGGCCCTGGACAGAAAATTGTACGGGATTTGGAGTGGCTGAAGCTAGTGATGAAGATGATGTTAGTGATTTGTCTCTTAGCCCTGAATGGCCATTGATCGCAAAGACCTGGAATCAGCTCATTCTGCACCTCACAACTCCCTTTTGTGGCCAAAACTTAATCTTCTGGCATAATTTCTCCCCTGTTTCTCACAGACCCCTCTTCTAGAGTTACATCGAAAACAAAGGATTATTTCTCACTCTCTACTTACTCCTACAACCAACTCATTAGAAGGGGGAAAATCTAATTATTATGAATTCACCTGCTTTATGTGTTCAACAGTTGTAGAAATCAAGACATGCTTGTCGGGCTTCCCTGGTGGAGCAGTGGTTGAGAGTCTGCCTGCCAATGCGGAGGACACGGGTTCGTGTCCCGGTCTGGGAGGATCCCACATGCCGCGGAGCGGCTGGGCCCGTGAGCCACAATTACTGAGCCTGCGCGTCTGGAGCCTGTGCTCCCAACACGAGACGCCACGATAGTGAGAGGCCTGCGCACCGTGATGAAGAGTGGCCCCCGCTTGCCGCAACTGGAGAAAGCCCTCGCACAGAAACGAAGACCCAACACAGCCAAAATAAATAAAATAAATAGATTAATATTAAAAAAAAAAAAAAAAAGACATGCTTGTCAACACTGACTGGTTTGATTTTTACGGTTGCCCTCTTGTACCTAGAGTCCATACAAGACTTTAAGGCTTGTTCTATTGTTGTTTCCTCAATGCATGATAATTATAAGTAGAAATTTATGGAATCCCTGTATATGTACGTTGACAAAGTCATACTCTTATAGGAGATAATAAAATGAATAACATCTCGGGACTTCCCTGATGGTCCAACGGTTAAGACTCTGTGCTCCCAGTGCAGGAGGCACGGGTTCTATCCCTGGTCGGGGAACTAAGATCCCACATGCCATGTGGTGTGGCCAAAAAAAAAAAAAAAGAATAAAATTAATAATTTCCATGATTATGATATTTGTGTATATGGAACAAACTACAGCTACCAGAAGTAGATAATGTCATGAGAAAAGTAAATTAGAATAGTATTAGAAAAGATATCTGATGGTGATTTGTAATGGTAATAAAAGAGGAACTTCCTAAACATCAAACTTAAAAGGCTCTAGTGTGCTCATTTTCTAATAGATTTCTATGATTGTCATAGCAGGTGCTATGTATCATCATTAATATTTTGCCAGATAATTTTTTTAAATGAACTCACTTTCCACTGTAGAACTATAATAAACAAAAGTAAAGGAATGCTTTTTCCATATTTCCATTTTTAAATTAAAACATAGAATTAAATATGACAATTCAGAAAAATGAACAGATTATAAGTGTTCAGCTCAATAAACTATCATAAAATAAACTTACTGGGTAATCACCACCCAGGCCAAGGGACAGAGTATTGTCTTCATTCCTCTCTCAATCAATGCCTCCTTCCTTCTTTCCCAGGAGTGTACATTATCCTGACTTCTAGCATCATTTTGGCTGTTTTAAAAGTTTACATGAAAGTAATAACAAAACATGTATTCTTCAGCGTTTGGCTAATTTTGCTCAACATTATATTTGTGAGTCATCAAGGTTGTGGTGAGCTAGAGTTCTTTAATTTTAATTATTATATACTATTCCATTTTATGGATATTACTATGCAATTATTCATTTAATGTTGGTAGACGTGAATTATTTCCAGTTTAGGGATACTAGAAATAATGATATTAGGAATGTTCTTGAACATGTCTTTTGGTGCACGCATGCATGCATTTCTGTTGGCTATAAATCGAGGAGTGGATCTGCTGGGCAGGGTGGGCTTCATCGGCACGCAACTTGTACAGCTGCACAGTGCCCTGTGCTCACAAAAGCTCGGTACTTGGTTTAGTGGTCTGTTATTTCTGTTCTAAAATGCCTTTTCTTTATGGAAGTATATTTGATTTACAATATTGTGTTAGTTTCACATGTACAGCAAAGTGATTTGGTTATACATATATGTGTATGTATCTATATTCTTTTTTTTCAATTCTTTTTCATTATAGGTTATTACAAGATATTGAATATAGTTCCCTGTGCTATACACTAGGTCCTTGCTGTTTATCTATTTTTATATATGTTAGTGTATATCTGTTAATTCCATCCTCCTAATTTAGCCCTCCTCTGCTTCCCCTTTGGTAACCATAAGTTTGTTTTCTATGTCTCTGAGTCTGTGTATGTTTTATAAATAAGTTCATTTGTACTGTTTCTAAGATTCCACATGTAAGTGATATCATATAATATTTGTCTTTCTCTGTCTGACTTACTTCACTTAGTATGATATTCTCTAGGTCCATCCATGTTGCTGCAAATGTCATTATTTCATTCTTTTTTATGGCTGAGTAATATTCCATTGTGTATATATATATATATATATATATATACACTACGTCTTCTTTATCCATTCATCTGTCGATGGACATTTAGGTTGCTTGCATGTCTTAGCTATTGTAAATTGTGCCACTATGAACACTGGGGTGCATGTATATTTTTGAATTAGATCTCTCATCTTTTTCAGTCTCGAAATTCTTAATAATTTTATGTTGAAGCTTGTCTTTTGTAATTGAAGCCTGATGGAATAATGAGCATGTCCATAACAGAGGAGAAAGGCACAATGTCCATGTTCGCAGTTCCTGGTGGCTTCATTTGCCTGTGACCGAATGCCTGCAAGCATAGAATTCCGGTGGAGCTACTATTCATTGAAGTTCAACAAGATTCAAAACAAATTTAAGATAAGTGTATTACATCTACAGACTGGACTGAGTAAGCAGGGCACTGACAGCCTCAAGAGACCATGCTTTCACTCAAATCAGTATTTGCATCAAGTGCAGGGAGAAGGTAATGCATTCTAAGAAAAATGACTTCCCTTTATTAGCCAACCACTTAACTCTGAAAATGATGACAGAGAAGGAAAGGGAAAGATGGGACAAACCCTTCCTCTTAGTCCTTTCTTAGTAAGGGCTAAAGTAAGCCAAAGGTAGAGAATGTAGATAGAATATGAACACATCAAGAGGTGAAAAAAAAATAGCAGAGTTAGTTTTGTGCAGTGTTTCCACTGTTTTGGTAGAATAAAGTACATCTCCATGTATGGGCTATAAAATACAAATTGTGTAATACTGGCGATTCCACATATGAGCAAATGCCTTTATATGTGCACTTAAAACTGGCATTGCACAATACAGAGATTAATAGTAAAATTCAAGATAATAATTTAAAATTTTAATTTTTCTTTGCTTAGAATGGCATTAAAGAGCAAATAAACAACATCATGACATGCCAGAGATACTGTGCAAGAAAGGAAAAATTTTTATGTTTTAGTACCTTTTGAAGTAGTTTCCCCCTGCTATTTGAACAGGTCCTGTATTTTTATTTTGTATTGGATCCACAAATTATGCAGCCAGACCCGCTACATAGGACCGTAGGATGTGCGTGACCATTTTAGAAAATACTTTTTCAAAGTGGTTGTGCTAATTTACACTCCACCTAAAGGGGACAAAATTTCCTGTTGTGTCATAAGTTTGTCAGCACTTGATATTTAGATTTAGATATTCTGATGGGTGTGTTGTATTTCCCTAATTATCAGTGAGATTGTGAGCCTTTTCATATGTTTAGTGGCCAGTTGGTCATCATCTTTTGTGAAGAATCTTTTTAAGAGAACCATTTTCTAATTGATTTATTTGTCCTTTTTTTATCAATTAGTAGGGTTCTTCCTATATTCTGGATGTGCACTCGTAGATTGTCTGGGTTGAAAATTTCTTCTCCCACTTGTTATTACTTTAATAGAGTCTTTTTATGAACTTAAGTTCATGATTTCAATTTAGTCTAATTACTTAATCTTCTTCTTTATGATTTTTGTTTTCTGAGTCCTGTTTTAGATCTCTTTCCCTATCCCCAGATCCTGATGTTGCCCATGATATCTTCTGGAAGCTTTGTTGTTTTACTGTTCACATTTAAGTCTACAATCCACCTGGACTTGATTTTTGTTTATAGTGTGAGGCAGAGGTAATTAAAAATGTTTAATTTTTTTCTCACATAATCCTTTGGGCCTGGAGATTTCTTTATGGAAAATGTTTAAATTACACACTTGATTCTTTTAATTGTTATAGCACTATTTAGATTTTCTATTTCTTTTTCTGTCAGTTCTAGAAAGTTAATGTTTTCTTAAAGAAATTTATTGATTTGCGCCTAAATTTTCAAATGTATTTGAACACTATTTTTCATGATATCCTCTTAGGATATTTCCAGTGTCTTTATGATTCATACTGATGTCACTTTGTAAATTCCCAATATTTTTTATTTTGTACCTTGTCTCTCTCTTTTCTTGATTGCCAGGGATCAATCAATATTTTTATACATTTCAAATAATAAGTTTTAGGCAGTGCTGATCTTCTTTATTCTACATTTATTTTTCTATTTTTTTAGTTGCTCTTACCTTTCTTTCCTCTGTTCTTTCTTTGGGTTTAATTTGCTGTTCTTTTTCTCAGTTTTGTAATTGAGCTTAACTCGTTGATTTTTGACCTTTTTCTTTCTCTAACATATGTATTTTAAGGTTACAAAAGTTTAGCTTTAGCCACATCCTGAAAGTTTTAGTATTGACTGTTTTCATTATCATTTAGTTCAAAATATTTTATGATTTTCATTGCAATTTCCTTATTGGCTAATGAGTTATTTATAAAGTGTATTTTTAAAATTCTAAATGTGTGAGGATTTTTATTTTATCTTTGCATTATTGATTTCTAGCTTAATTCCATTGCTGTAAGATAATATGCTCTGTATGACAGCAATTTTTGAAATTTGTGATGACTTGTTTTATGACCCAGAAAATGTTCAAAAAAAAGATAACTGTAGTTGTTTGGTGCAGTGTTTCATATATCAATTAAGTCATTATCATGTTGTTAAAACTTTTCTAGACTTATTAGTATTTTTATCTCATTGCTCTAGTTAGTGAGAGAGACATGGTAAAATTTCCAACTATGCATATGGATTTATGAATTTTTCCTTGAAGTTTGATCAATTTTTGCTCTATATCATTTGAGACTCTATTATTATTATCAGATGCATACAGATTTAGAATTATTATAATTTCTTGGTGAATTGAAATTTTTATCATTAAATAGCTCTCTATCTATAGAAATGCTATAAAAGACAAATAAATTAATGGATTGGAGGGGTTCCACATTTATTACTTTGTAAAATTCTTTACTTGTTTAACTAAATGCCTTATAACATGCTTATTACACTTTTTAAATACATGTATTTTAATTGTACTGATAAATTTGAGTTATTTCTATTCTACTGTAGTTCAAGGTTTGACATAAATGCCATTTCTACCATGAAACCATTTTTGATATCTCAAGGTAAAATAGTTGCTTCCTCTTTAGGACCTCATATTAATTTGTACGGTTGTAAAATTACACTGCAACATTCTATCTTATCTAAATGGAGTTTATTTCCACTGTACAATTAAAGTTATTGGGAAGAAGAAATTGTGTCTCACCCAAATATATACACTTCAAAACATCTAAGATGATATTTTGGATGTAATGGGAGCTCAATATATATATTTGCAAAATAAATGGAGGGATGAATGAATAAACAAGAATGCTGGATTGCAGTGAAAGGAATGTTGATTGAAATAAGAAAACCTAGGTTTATGTGCCATCTCTACCTTGGGCAAGAGTTTCAAGTGTTTTTTGTGTCCTCATTTGTAAAATTGGAACAAATGCCTACCTCAAGGAGTTTTGAGGCTTAACATAATTTATCTTAATGTATATTGAAGAACAATATACAAATATAAGGTGGCCATTTGTATTCTAAAAGCATGGGAAGGGGAAAATATCTGCCTCTAAAGGCATAAAATATCTTTAGATGAATACGCAGGAAACTCTAGGCAGGGGAACTGGGTGGTGAGGACACAGGATAGGAATTTGACTTTTAACATTACATACACATTTGAATTTTGGACCATATGAATATGTTTTACATATATACATTCTTTTTAATATTCCATATGAATATTTTAACTATTTAGAATAAAACAAATAGAATTTAAGAAAAACATAATGTATTGTTATTTCATTTTGTGTCAGAGAACTTGGTTCAGTAAAAAACACTTTTTGTGCTGATAGTAATAATCAAGATTGAGGTCATTATGTAAGCAAATTAACCTTATGGATAGAAGTTTAAAGAATTTGTGAATTAACTACTTTGCTTTTATTATTTATTAGAAAGTTCTTGCTTTGATATTTGTACTCTAGCTCAGAGGATGGAGCATATATTGATTATTTCTTAAATTCATTATGTAGTTTAGGTTTGTTAGATTAGCACATAACTAAATTTGGAAAGGTAAAATAACTAGAGATTTCTGGAATGTGAGGTTCCTTGTCATTTAATATAATTTAGAAATCTTTCCTGAATACCCTGCCACAAATAGAGAAAATTATTTAGGGCATCAAGCAGGGAAGTACACCTACTCATGTATCTTTGGTGATGAATATTGTCCTCCTGGGCTGACCTGGCAGCATGTGTAGGGATACACATGACTTAATGAGAGGGGATAGGGCTCTCAATCACCTCAATCAATTATCAACCTTGGTGATAAATGGAGTGACACATGTGGGAGACTCCAGAATTACCTCCAGAATTTCTGTAGAGGTTTTCTGAGTCAACTTTTCAGTCATTTAAAATATTTTTTGATATCCAGGAACACTTCCTAACACTTGGCTTTGTCTATGTTCCAGCCATTTTAAATTGCACTAGATGACTAGGGATCTGAAATCCAATCTAAGGAAATACTGTTCTCCTTAAACAGTTCTTGTTGAACTTTAGTGGAGGAGGGGATTGAAACTAATGCCTAGTCTGAGGATGAAGGTTGGCTCTGGATCTCATTCATCTCTGTCTCCCAGGTTGGCAGGAATAAAGAAAAAATTGACTTCACTCTGTCTGCAGCTATTATAAAATGATTTCTGATTTATTAAAAACTTTTCTTATCCTCCTTTTCAAACTCTCTAGCTTCACTAAATTCAGTTTATGATTTTTTAAAACTAAATAAAATGAAAAAGACTTTAGGAGGAATATTTTCTATTTATAATTTGTTTAGGTATCCCAGTTTCTTAATCATATCTCTCAAAAGACTCAGGTGTTTTTTTTTTTTTAATCTTTCAAAAAGACTCAGGTTTCTTATCTTTCAAAAGCTGTTACATTTCCCTTGAGAGGTAAATGAGATGTTTGCCAAGAGCCCTGTAATTTCCAAATTTGAACATTAAAAATAAGTCACTATTGGCATTATATTAACACTTTTTTTATAGTCACCACTAACCTGCAAGTAATAAGAACTTGTTGTTTAGCTTCGGCTTGATTAAAAAACTGAGGAAGTCATTATGCAGTCATAATTCTTGGTTCTGTTGCTCAGTGCAAAATGTAGTATGAACCAATTTGCTAGGTGTTTCATTTATGTATTGCTTATGATTTAGGGTGGTTTGCTATGGAGCAATAGGTAACTAAAATAACAGGCAATAACAACTATTCATTTTCTCCTTATTCTGCGATTTGAGGAGGGCTTGGTGGGGATGTATTGTCTTTGGGCCACGTGGTGTTGGCTGGGGTAGTTCAAGCTTCATGTACATGTCTGGTGCCTCACCTGGAGTGGCCGGATCAGATGGGGGCTGGCTGGTCTTCTCCCTTTTCTTTCAAACTCTCTTATTATCCAGGGCTTCTCTCTCTATACATGATTATCTATCTATCTATCTATCCAGCATCTATCCAACTATCAATCATTATCTATCTACCTATCTATTCATCTACTCACCCACCCATTCATGCATGCACCCGTCCATCCATCCAAGAGGCTTATCTCTCTAACATAGTAGTTGAACTTCTTTATATGGCTGCTACATTCCAAGAGAATTAAAACAGGACCGACCATATTTCTTAAGGCCTAGGTCTGGAACTGTCAAAACATCACTTCTGCTATATACTTTTTGACAAAACGAGTCACAAGGACAACCCAGATTCAAAGAGAGGAAAAATAGACTCCACCTCCTCAGGATGAAGTGTCATGGATATACAGAGATGAGAGGAAGGTGGCCATCTTTGGAAACAATTTACCATGTCAAGACAGCAAGATCAGTCTATTAAAATATCTCTTTGATGAGTCCCTTTACTCCTAAAAAAGAATTAGTTCATTCCCCTAAAATGTGTCCTTTGATGGAATCTGGTCTTTTAATCTTTATCTGATTATCATCAATATGCACAGAAGGTTTTTGTACTTTGCACATTACAGATTACATGCTTAGGTTTGCCTTCCTTATTCCTTTTTTTGTAACAACTACACAGACTTTTATGAAATATACACACTCATACACATACACAAAAAACACATGCAAAAAAATGATTTCTACAATAAGACAGATATAGGTTTTAATCCCAGATTTTATCACACATTAACTGTATGGCCTTGGACAAGTTACTTATACTCTATGATTCTCAGTTTCCTCACCTGCAAATTGGATTGACAGAAATATCTATTTTATAGCATAGTTCTGAGATTTGAATGAGATGGGAAATTTCTCATGTATAAGCCTTCAATCATTATTAACTATTATCATATCTTCTCTTATGACTTCAAAATCATTTATAAAATTATGTTTATTTTCACTCTTATTTTTCAAGGCTCCTGTAGCTTGAGCAACCAGGGGAATGGTAGTGCCATATACTGAGGTGAGAAAGACTGAGACGAGAGTATGTTTTGGGATAAGTAATTTTCCTGATAAGAAATTATCCCAGAGGCTATTAGATGATATATGAGCATATACTGAATTGTGCATATATATTCATATATACATGTAAATGTATACAGATACATAGCAAGACATGCAGACCCAGAGAAGGGGTGGGGGAAGAAGAGAAGGAGGAAGAGAGAGAGAGAGAGAGAGAAAATAATAAATTTTGGAAACAATGATCCCAACTGATGATGAATGACTAAGGACTATTCATTACTCTTTGCTCTCAAAGGCAGAGATTTTACCTTATTCATCTTTCTAGTTTCCATAGCACACACCACTGTCTATCACCTCCATGTGGTAGAGTATTCATATAATTTTTCTCTGCATTGTATTAACACATTCTTTATAGAGTTAGCTTGAGAAATGATCTGGCAACAATGTTTAGAGCTCTTCAGTATTCCACAGATTCAGTTATACCCAGTTATGACTTTCATTTGCTGGGTCTTTGAAATACCTTTCTTTGCTTTCTCAATATTGTAATAGAACAAGGAAGAACTTAAAATGTGAGTATTCTCTTTGTCTTCTAAGGCCAACAACTTCTATTATAATTTGAACAAAATATACGTCTTGTAATTTATTAACATTCAATACTAATTAACATTTATAATTCATATAACATTTTCATAGTCATTACAGAATTTGATAAAATAAACCCTTGGAGTATCATCATTATGCCTATATGACAGATAAGGAAATGCTCAGAGAGTTTAAGCCTGAGCCGGTGCGTGGCAGAGCTAGGACTCAAGTGCATGTCTTTCAACTCCAGGATCGATGCAATAATAAAAGTTTTGGTAGAAGAATCATCTTTGGGGATGTATGTGAATTTAAATTATTCCTGACTCCTATTACTATGACTAATTTGAAATGACTCTACATATTTCAAAATTTCTAGTTAAATTTTGATAACATCTTTTTAAAATGTACCATCTGTGATTCTTCAGCAACTTTTCATGGTGGATCTGTGGTTTATTCTAAATAGATAGGTTATTAATTCATAATGAAAGTGACACAATGCTAGTAGAAGAAATTCACCAGAAATGATGATAAATCTATCATTAAAAAAGGATTTTAAAAAGTTATTCTTTTGGCTAGTTATCAATAAGATTTTTGAAATTAAAATTATTCCAATTATAGCAAACTTGTACTCGTTCTAGGTTTTTCCGTCCCACCACAGGTTCAGTATTATACTGAACTTCATTCATGGCAAATGGATTCTGTCCTAGCACCGAAATTCAGTGATGTGGAATTGTGGTTTCAATACCAGTTAATGGACTGGCTACTGCCCTAGATGCTGTTATTGATCATCTGAGCATTTGCTAAGATTGCCTTTCTGAACAGCTACTGATTAAGGCTCTTCTCTTACTAACAATAGCAAACACATAAGCCCTCAGCCTGTGCCAGGCATTACAGAATTGTTTCATAGAGGTATTTAGTTCCTGACATGTTATGATAGTTTTGTCTAAACTTTCAAGAAAAGATCTAAATTAGATGACACAAATAGTCATTGCTCAAGGGAAGCTGAAACACTCTTGTCGTTTGTATATTCTTAAAAGCTTGCAAAACACTTTCTTAGAATGATCTAATCCTCAAGATGGCTTCAGGGGCGGGTATTATAATTGAAATCTTACAGTAGAAGGAATTGAAGTTTACAGAGGTTAAGTGACTTACCCAAGACCTCTTTGGTGGTGGCAGAGTAGGGACCTGGGGCATCGTGGAAAGAGCAAGGAGTCAGAGAGACTCGAATGCAAGTTCCACCATCTTTGCCATTTCCCAGCTCTTGACCTTGGGCAGGTTCCTTAAAAGTATCTGAGCTAGTTTCCTCATCTGCCTTGGCTTTGTCAGAGGGTTGCTGGTAGGACTGAGTGAACTGATGAGTGTGAAGTGTCTGACACCTGAAAAGTGTGTGTGTGTGTTAGTTACATTATTTAACCTTTGAGGAGGAGATGGGAGATGGCACAGCACTGTAGACCACAGCACTTCAAGGCAGAACTGGCTCTAACTAACATGTGCTGCATGATCTTGAGTGTGTTATTTGAGCTCTCTGGGTCTCTGCTTTCCTCTGTTGTGAAATATGTATCACAATATGACTCTGTGGAGCTGTGAGCATCGACCATCGTGACGCAGGTCGGAGCACAGCACCAGGCTGTCAGGAGGCACTCAGTGAACATCAGGGCTCCTCTCTCTGGCTTCCAGCCCAGTGCTGGTGTTAGGACAGCACTCGCTCCATAGACAGTGCTGAATGATTTGGTCTAGCATGGAAGAGCTGTGGTGGGCTATGCAGGTCATTCCATGGGTGAGGAATCTGAGACCCGGAAGGGCGAACTGACTTGCCCAGATCACAGAGCTAATGGCAGAGTTGGAAGTTGAACCCAATTCTGATTTCAACTCCAGTAGTCTTTTTTTTTCTTTTTTACAATATTACAGTAACTTCATAAATAGCATTATTTATACCTCTTTCGCCTTTTGAAAATGATTTTTAATAAAAACTAATTAATATGTGTAGATAGCATTGCTGGAGCAGTTGAATCAAACCTGAGTTGTTCTACTTCACTGATAGCCAGGTGTAGGACTTCAAGCGTAGAAACATTTCCTTTTGTATACTGAGCTATTCTCTGTAACAGGACCACAGGGATTATTTGGTTTCTTTGCCTGGTGTCTAAACCTGTGCCCCCTTGGAAACAAGTCACACACTTTCAGTGTCTACTTATTTGATTTCAAATTCCCTGTTGCTATTTCTCCAGAGACTTTTGTGTATCCAATGAAAGATGTAGTGGAAAGAACTCAGTACTGAGGCATAAAGAAATCCAGATTCTAGTTCCACATTTGGTATTATTAACTGGTTGTTAAACCTTGTTGGTAACACATCTATTACCCCTCTGATGGCTCTAAATATCTGAAGTGAGTCTGGAATATTTCTATTGCTGCTACAACAAATTACCACAAACAATGGCTTTAAACGACATAGATTTATATTCTTATAGTTATGGAGGTCAGAAGTCAGAAATGGGTCTTATGGGGCTAAAATCAAGATGTTGGCTCTTTCTGAAGGTTCACAGGAGAATCCATTTCTTTGCTGTTTTCACCTTGTAGAGGCTGCCTATATTCCCTGGCTCATGGCCCCTTCCTGGCATCACTCCCATCTCCTGCTTCCACGATCACATCTCCTCCTCTCTCTGACACTCCTCCAGTGTACCCCTGGGATTACACTGAACTCACCTGAATACTCCGGAATACTCTTCCCATTTCCAAATCCTTGACTAGGTCATATCTGCAAAGTCCCTTTTGCCACATAAGGAAACATTCAGAGGTTTTAGATATTAGGATGTGGGCATATCAGCCTACCACAGTAACCAAAGTGGTCAATGATAGAGGACTGGGGATTGGAGTAGGAAAGAATGAACTTGGTTTTGGTAACTTCATTTATTTCTTAAAATTGTGAACAATGGCAGGAAATATAGTACATGAACTTCAGAGTTATGTAGACCTAGATTCAAATTCCAGCTATGCCACTTACTAGCTGTGTGACCTTAGGCAGATAACATAACCTCTCTGAGTCTCTGCTTCCTCATCTGTAAAATGGAAATAATAATGTGGATTTTTTTTTTAACGTGAGGTTTGAATAAGATAATGCATAGAATGTCAAGCTATTAGATAATGACTAGTACAGGTCAAGGTCTCAGTAAATGAGGCTATCAACACTACCAAAGCCCAGGTCTTGCTTCAAATTCAGCGTGTGACCTCAGGAAAGCTCTCTCACTTTTTTTTTCTTTTTAAAATTTGGAACTTGGGTGCAGAGTTGAGATCATTGTACTCCTCAGTGCTCATCTGGGCAAGGTATCACTTTTGTTTAATTTTCACTTAGTCAAATTTCAATATTCTTATCTCTTCCTCTGGTTCTTATTCCCATTTCCTCCACTGCCTTCTCAACAAACCCTCTCTAATGTGCTTGCTATGTGTCTTTGGATTCATATATATTCTTCTAAAATATACATTATGGTATAATACATGTACATGTTTTAAATTAAATGTTATGTATTGTACTCTACAGTGTGTCTATTTCTTACTTTTTTTTCACTCACAGTTGCATTGTTCAGGATTTGTCTGTCCCAGCCCATATTACTTATCTACTCCGTGGTGATGGGCATCTCTCCCCTCTACAGACGAGTATCCATTTATATACATCTTTATAGACTTGTGCAAAAGTTTCTCTGGGACATACACACAGTAGTTAGAAGAAGGGCAATGGGATAAGTATTGACAGATTGCCCTATAGAAAGGCTACACCATTTCTTCTTCCACCTCTTGAACAAGTGTTCCTGTTCACTTGGTGTTTTTTGACTTTAATTTTTGCCATCTGAGGGGTACAAAAAGCTATTATTTGTTTTTCAATTCCTTTAAGCACTATTGGACTTAAGCATAGTTTTATATACTTGCTGGTTTACAAGTTTCTCTGTTCTATAGATACAAATAATATGCATAATTTATATAGATATTAATTCTTTGCTCATTTCTTTCTTGGCTTAACTAACTTTTTGTCGTTGTTATTTGTTAATTTATTGGTGTCACTTGAATGTTTTAGATGCTACTTCTTTGTTGGGTTTAGACATTTCAAATTTCTTGTCCAAATCTTCATTCTTCTGTTAACTCTATCCATAATATATATTCTAGATATACTCAGATATAGATATCGTGTCAGTTATGCTGTCACTAACTTTGCCCAATCACATGTATTTTAAGACTGGGAGGGTTTCTTTGATGAAAAGAAACTCAACCATTTCCCCCCTTATGATGTATGATTTGGGGTCTTATTAAAAATTTCCTCCCCACCCCGAGATAACAAAGATGCTCTTCTGCATTTTCTTCTACTAGCTTTATATATTCCTTCATACTTTTAGTTCCTTAAACCTTCAAGGCTCACTTTTATGTATGGTATGAGGTAGAGATCCAACTTAATTGTCTCCCAGGCGATGACCAGTTTTTTAATACCATCTCATACACAACACATCCTTTCTCCCCTTGTCTTTCGTACTGTATCCATCATATGGCAAGTTTCCATATGCATATGGACCTATTTTTGAACTCAATATTTAACTCCATGGTCCATTTGTCCCTATATGAATACCATGTGTTTTAAAAAATTACTATGGATATATAGTGTGTCTTAATTTCTGGGGCAGAGTCCCTTCCCTTTTCTATACTTAAAGAACAATTTTTGGTATTCATGAATTTTTATTCTTCCACATCCTAAATGTGCTGAGGTCCCCTAAAATTTCTACTGTAATTTTGATGGGGATTTAATTAAAATGAGAAGTATAATCTTTGATTTTTGGCACTGGATGAGACATGAAGAGTAATGTCTATATATACTACAGAGCTATTTCTAACATTACTATAAATTTTTGAGGGATAAAAACTGCATTTATGCATATGGACTGGGGAGTATCTTTGAAATACAAACTGTGACTTTTTGTTTAACTTGCAATTACAGCAAAAGGTGCAGTGTTGTGAGAATGTTTCTATAGTCATAAAATTATAGCATTTGAATAACATTTTATGAAGTCCTTACATGTACAGACACAATTGCCAACAGAAGCTCCCAACTTAAGAGATTCTGTGGCCATGGATCACTTCTACATAACGTGAACCCTGTGAGCTATCAAGTTCCTTCTGATGTGTTTTTAGTCCAAAGTCTTAATTCTGGAGCAAGAGATTAAAGGTACACTTTTTGGGTGGTGTATCTACAGTTATCTAAACATTTATTTTACTCTGGAAGCACAGTTATTTAAATATTACCATGGTACATAAGCTCTCTGACTATATTACAAAAGCAGATCTCTGTCTCCAGAAACAAATATTCTGAAAAATGTGACCATTGGAGAGGTGCCGGCCAGAAAATATTTTGCTCTATTCTAAATAGAGTTAGATGGGCCTGGCAGTAGCCCCATTGGCTTCAGTACCCATCTTATGAATAGATGGGTGTCCATTTCCCATTTAGCTGCTCATTCTCCCACTCCTTATAGTCTCGGTCTTTCTTGCCCTTGTCAGTTGGCTCTCAGGAAGTAATCTGAAGCTCATCCAGATCAAGGCATAAATGGTCCAGAAGACATAAAGTCCTGCACTCCCAGTGATATTTGCATTAGAACAGATATCTCAGTCTCAAACTAAAGATATGGATCTGCAAGGTAGGCAGTAATCCCTTCTGAAGCCCCTGAAATTATAATTCACATTCCATTTATGCACAATCTCAGCTTCAGAACTAAGGCAAGGATGCCAGCAAAAACAAAAAACCTAGACTTGTCATTAATTTTTTTTAAATGTACTGTTACCAGGTTACCTGTAGTGACTATAAAACTCCATGTAATTGCTGTCCTGTTCTTCCAGCCCCAAAGGGCTAGATTTGTTGTGAGCCTCTTGGGGAAGGGTGTGAAGATTGTCACTTGTCTCCCCTCTCCTCTCCTCTGGGCCTTCTGCAGGAGAGTGAGGGGGCGTCTGAGCACAGAGGAGAGTTCCAGGAAGGCTGCATGACCCACCCAAACACAGCCTGGCCTTATTGGCTCAAAGCCCATCTAAGATATGGGACTCCAAGGGTCATGTCCTTGCATTTGTCCTAGACAATTACAATTGCCTACAAAAATACTTCATCTGGAAGGTATTTAGCATTCTTGATGGAAAATATGGTCTTAGGCAGCCTTCCTGAGAAGTAACCAGTCACAGAAGAGGCTCCTTCCAGCTAAGTCAGTAACTTTCAGAAGCGATATCACTTGACTACTATAGCAGTTCATCTGTAGGGAATATGATGGTTGTTTTGGTTGAATTTTACTCAAAAGGATTCAACTTAACCTTTAAAAAAAGCTTAGGTCAACAATTAGTCAGCACCTAGTTTCTGCCAAATGTGGACTGAGTTTTCCAAAGGTGTGTTGGGGTCAGAAAGAGCCAATGGGAAAAAGGAAGCAAAGGTCATGCTGAGTTCAGCTCAGGATTTGGGGTGTGCTTTCCCAAACTCTGCCTTACCAGGCTACCCACCGATTAAGTGGGGCAAAATGATTAACAAAACTGTTCATGTACTGGGGACACAGTCAACCATTTCAAAAATGCCCTGATTGGCAAGAATGCATTTCTCAACCATGGGTCAAGAGGAGAATGACCACACTTCACAGCAGATTCTGGACATGCACTGCTTGCTTATGGTGAAAGTCTCAGAAAATTAATTGTGGAGCGGAATAACTTCCACTCTGCCCCTTCCTAGTTACCTGGAACTCCTTAAAGAGAGAGACAATGGCTTACTTGTTTTGACTCAGTAATGTGCAGCACAATGCCCAGCACATAGTAGATGCTTAATTAATATTTGCTAAGTGATGGGATCACATCAGCAGACTAATGCCAAGGAGCAACTTCATAATGTGGCTGTGCTATGAGACCTCTCAGTGTGAAAGGATGTGAAGATGTAAGTTCATTGGGGGTGGGGTGGGGAAGCCTTCTCTAACTTATAGCCAATCACCTCTGTGCTTAGAAACTAAAGAATGCAAAACACATAAAGCCAATGATTAGTTTATCAGACAAGGTATCTATCACCTTGCACTGGATCCAAAGGAATGCCATTATTTAGGAAGGGGTGGAAATTGTGGGGAGAAGGGATGTCTGGGGCTTAAGGGCAGAGAAAAGAGAAGGAGGTACTTCAAAGGAAAAAGGAATTAGAAGAGGTCAGAAGAGACACTTCTACCCCAGTGGATATTCAGACTTCTGGGACTGTGAAACTATGAGAACAGGCAGACTTCCTGGATTTATGGCAGCCCAGGAGGTAGTAAGTACGTGACCTTGTTTTTAATGAAACATTCAGTAAGATGCAGGCAGCTCACTGGTTCCTCACTGGCATTAAGCAATAAGAATAGTATGGGAAGGGGCTTCCCTGGTGGCGCAGTGGTTGAGAGTTTGCCTGCCAATGCAGGGACACGGGTTCGAGCCCTGGTCTGGGAGGATCCCACATGCTGCGGAGCAACTAGGCCCGTGAGCCACAACTACTGAGCCTGCGCGTCTGGAGCCTGTGCTCCGCAACAAGAGAGGCTGCGATAGTGAGAGGCCCGCGCACCCTGATGAAGAGTGGCCCCCGCTTGCCGCAACTAGAGAAAAGTCCTCGCATAGAAACGAAGACCCAACACAGCCAAAAATAAATAAATAAATAATTAAAAAAAAAAAAAAGAATAGTATAGGAAAAAATGAAACCCATAGATCACACCCACATTTACTTTCACCATGGTATTACATCACCACCCTTTTCCTGTTAGACTCTGACAAGGAAGCTCTTGTCCTGAGTGATCCTACCCTTCTTTTCTACCACTTCTGCTCTGTTATCAGAGAAATGGGTTGAAGGAGTTTGGAGTGGAAAGCAAAGGGCGAGGTGTCTCATACCTGGATGAGAAACCTCTGGGGAAAATTCAGAATCAGACATGATTGGGGAAGGATGGGATTCTGTGTCTCCTTCACCCCTTTGTTCCTCTCATCCCCCAGCTGGTGTGGGTCTTTGAGAATGACCACTCTGTAATTACGCAGTGTGAGGTGGTCACTGCTGGGGGAATTGGGTGGTGAATCAGCCCTACTCAAACCCTCAAAAGAGCACACCTTTACCTTTGCACGTTTCCACCAGGATTGGTTGTCTGGGCCTCACCTGGGCCCATGCGGGTCTTTTCGGGCTCTGTCCCAAGGCCTTTTGCAGTAACTCTGGCCTTGCTCTCATTTGTCTAAAATGGGACAGTCACTTCTTTCTGGGGTCTTGCCTCCTCCCTGGCCCCCAGCCTTCAGGGACCCACATCTTTTCTTGTTTATTTCCCCCTCTCCCAGAGGAAGTCTTTTCTCTGGGCTGAGGAAAGTCCCTCCATCCTGCTTGCTTCTTCCAAGACTCTCTGCTTTTAAATTCCCTTTTCCTTTTTATCTCCTCCACAAACCTTCTAAATTCTCCCGTGGGTTTAGTTTAGGCTTTGTGAAATAAAACCTGGAAATTGTTGCTTTTGGCTCCGCTACAGACCTCTCTGAAAGCAATGAAACACAGAGCCAGCTACTTGTTTGAAAGAGGAAGAAGAAGGGAGAAAATATAGGAAGGTGGGGGGGGGGGGAAAAAGTAACTCCTAAAGGCTTAAAATATAGTTTTTCAACCTTATTTCAAGAATATTCAAGTATTTGTAGGTGCTCTGATCCCAAATAATCATAATAACATAAAGAAACAAACGTTTCCATACTTGAAGGGGAGATATTTATAGACAGATAGAACCTATGGGGCCCTACGAATGGCACTATATATGCAGTTTTCCCCAAGTGAATATAAAACTCCCCTGGGTACAATATCCTGAAATACTTGGTTTGCTGACTAATATTTCCTGCCATCTCCCAAAAAGTTGATCTCTCTTTTTTCTTGACTTCCTCCCTTTTTCGTTTTACTGTTAGGTTCTGGTGGATCAGATTTCCTTACATCTTCCTTCTACCAAATTTGGCTTATTTGCCCTGAATCGCTTCTAACAAACTTTTACAGACTTTACTAAAAGTTCGTAAATTTCTTGTAAACTTGATTCTTTATAAAAGTTACTTAAAATCTCCCCATCTTTCTCCCTCTTCTTCGCCTTCTCTCTCTGTCCTATGTCTCAAGTCCGAGAGTGTGCCAGCTCTTTTAGAAAAACCCCTCTGCTGCCTTCTTGTGGACATCTGTGGAGAAGCAGGCATGCTCCCCAAAGCTGCTGAAACTGGCTGGCTAACTGCTGCTAACTGGCTATGGAAATGGGTGGGACGATCACTTGGCTCCCACCAATGAGCTCCTTGACGTTGCTTCCTTCCTGGCAGCATCCAGGACACTGACCCACAGTCACAGCTACACTCGTTTTTTTATTTAATTGGACGGACTCAGCTAGTTTTTTGTTATTGGCAGCTTATGAGTAGTTTCCCCTATTTTTCTGTCTCAGTCCCAAGGTTTGGAGTCAAGGAAGAAAGCAAAGTATTTCATAAATGTCTGAAGCTGCTGCCTGTGGAAAGTGGACCCCTCCTTTGGAGGGGCAGCCTGAAACTCCCTGGATTGTTACTAAGAGTGATCAAAATGGGGCTTCTCAAGTGTCCAGACTGACCTTCATTCTGGGCACCAGGGTATTACTGTGGGCTACTTATGTTGCTGCTTTTCTTTACCTCCAGAGTGGGATGTGTCTTCTTTTTTTTTTTTTTTTTTTTAATGAAAGTAATATGTTCATTTGTACATTAGAAAAATCAGATAGTGAAAGAAAGACAGTAGAAGTCACCTGTAATGTCAACACACTGAAAAGCTGTTGGCAATTTGCATTGCATCATCCTACTTGTGTATATATATCTCTGAAGAGTTGTATCCTATTATAGAAGTGGTTCGACATCCCTTTTCTCACACACACCAGGTTGCAGTCATTTTTCTAAGCTGTGCTGTGTAATTTACATCATTCTTTTCATGCTGCATAGCTGTCCTCATGCTTGCATTAGTGCCTTTTCACTCGGCTTTCCCTTGTGAGGACGGGAAGATTTACAAGCTGTCCCCCTTGTCGGCTCCTTGTTGTCACTGAAGCCTCAGCTCGAATACTGCCACCCCCATGTGGCCTTCCCTAACCTTCAATATAGGGAGACTTCTCTGTCATTTGTCATTTGCTTCATGCCACATGCCATGTCAGTCCTGTCGGTGATGAATTTGTTCATTTATTTGTTTTCTTTCTTTCTTTCTTTCTTTCTTTCTTTCTTTCTTCTTTCTTTCTTTCTTTCTTTCTTTTTGGCTGTGTTGGGTCTTAGTTTCTGTGCGAGGGCTTTCTCTAGTTGCGGCAAGCGGGGGCCACTCTTCATCGCAGTGCGCGGGCCTCTCACTATCGTGGCCTCTCTTGTGGCGGAGCACAGGCTCCAGACGCGCAGGCTCAGTAGTTGTGGCTCACGGGCCTAGTTGCTCCGTGGCATGTGGGATCTTCCCAGACCAGGGCTCGAACCCGTGTCCCCTGCATTAGCAGGCAGATTCTCAACCACTGCACCACCAGGGAAGCCCTATTTGTTTTCTTATCTTTGGCTTTTCCTAAGAGCTGAGGGCTTCTCTGTCTTCTTTATCACTCTGTCCTCAGAGCTTAGGGTAGTATTTGATGCAAAGAATTTCCTTGGTCAATAATTCTTGACTGACTGACTGAATTCATTCTATGGCTGGACCAACTGTACCAAATGTGTTTAAGTGATTTCTTTTTGCAGAGTCTTTAGATGGTACCCTGTATTTTAATATTTTTAGCAACACTGCAAGAATGTCTTTGTGCACTTGGACCCTTCTTTCCTCCCTCCCAACATTAAATTGAAACATTTTAAACATACAGAAAAGTAGAAAGAATGATGCAACAAACACCCATATACGTTTCCTCAAGATTAAAAATTTGTTAATATTTTGCCACATTTATTTTCTCTCTCTGCATACTTTTTTTGATAAACATTTTAAAAGTTACAGATTTCACAATACTTCAACTTAAACACTTCACCCCTAAGCATGCATCTCCCAAGAATAAGTAAATTCTCCCAAATAAACACACCTAGGAAGGTTAATAATAATTTTTAAAAAATTTTTACTGGAGTATAGTTGCTTTATAATATTGTGTTAGTTTCTACTGTACAGCAAAGTGAATCAACAATATGTGTACATACATCCCCTCTTTTTTGGATTTCCTTCCCATTTAGGTCACCACAGAGCATTGAGTAGAGTACCCTGTGCTATACAGTAGGTTCTCATTAGTTATATATTTTATACATAGTATCAATAGTGTATATATATCAATCCCAATCTCCCAATTCATCCCACCCCACCATTTCCCCCTTGGTACCCATACGTTTGTTCTCTATGACTGTGTCTCTATTTCTGCTTTGTAAATAAGATTGTCTATACCAATTTTTTCAGATTCCACATATATGTGTTAATATAATATTTGATTTTCTTTTTCTTACTTACGTCACTCTGTATGGCAGTCTCTAGGTCCTTCCACATTTCTACAAATGACCCAATTTCGTTCCTTTTTATGGCTGAGTAATATTCCATTGTGTTTATGTACCACATCTTCTTTATCCATTCCTCTGTTGATGGACATTTAGGTTGCTTCCATGTCCTGGCTATTGTAGATAGTGCTGCAATGAACATTGGGGTGCATGTGTCTTTTTGAATTATGGTTTTCTCTGGGTATATGCCCAGGAGTGGGATTGCTGTGTCATATGGTAGTTCTATTATTAGTTTTTTAAGGAACCTCCATACTGTTCTCCATAGTGGCTGTATCAATTACATTCCCGTCAACAGTGCATGACAGTTCCCTTTTCTCCACACCCTCTCCAGCATTTATTGGGTGTGGATTTTTAAAATAAATTTATTTATTTTATTTATTTATTATTTTTGGCTGTGTTGGGTCTTCGCTGCTGTGTGCAGGCTTTCTCTAGTTGAGGCAAGTGGGGGCCACACTTCGCCGCAGTGCGTGGGCCTCCCATTGCAGTGGCTTCTCTTGTGGCAGAGCATGGGCTCTAGGTGCTTGGGCTTCAGTAGCTGTGGCACGTGGGCATCAGTAGTTGTGGCTCGCAGGCTCTAGAGTGCAGGCTCAGTAGTTGTGGCACACGGGCTTAGTTGCTCGGCGGCATGTGGGATATTCCTGGACCAGGGCTCGAACCCATGTCTCCTGCATTGGCAGGCAGATTCTTAACCACTGCGCCACCAGGGAAGCCCTGTTTGTGGATTTTTTGATGATGGCCATTCTGACCAGTTTAAGGTGATACCTCATTGTAGTTTTGATTTTCATTTCTCTAATAATTAGTGATATTGAGCATCTTTTCATGTGTTTCCTGGCCATCTGTAAGTTTTCTTTGGTGAAATGTCTATTTAGGTCTTCCGTGCATGTTTTGATTGGGTTGTTTGTTTTTTTGATATTGACCTGCATGAGCTGCTTGTATATTTTGGAGATTAATCCTTCGTCAGCTGCTTTGTTTGTAAATATTTTCTCCCATTTTGAGGGTTGTCTTCTTGTCTTGCTTATGGTTTCCTTTGCTGACAAAAGCTTTTAAGTTTAATCAAGTCCCATTTGTTTATTATTGTTTTTATTTCCATTACTTTGGGTCAAAGTAATGGGTCAAAAAAGATCTTGTGATTTATGTCAGAGAGTGTCTGCCTCTGTTTTCCTCCAGGAGTTTTATAGTGTCTGGCTTTATATTTAGGTCTTTAATCCATTTTGAGTTTATTTTTGTGTATGGTGTTCGGGAGTGTTCTAATTTCAGTCTTTTACATGAAGCTGTCCAGTTTTCCCAGCACCACTTACTGAAGAGGCTGTCTTTGCTCCATTGTATATTCTGGCCTCCTTTGTCATAGATTAGGTGACCATAGGAGCATGGGTTTATCTCTAGGCTTTCTATTCTGTACCATTGATCTATATTTCTGTTTTTGTGCTAGTACCATACTGTCTTGATTACTGTAGCTTTGTAGTATAGTCTGACATCTGGGAGCCTGATTCCTCCACCCCCATTTTTTTTTCTGAAAATTGCTTTTACTATTCAAGGTCTTTTGTGTTTCAATACAAATTGTAAAATTTTTTCTTCTAGTTCTCTGAAAAATGACATTGGTTGTTTGACAGGGATTGCATTGAATCTGTAGAATGCTTTGGGTAGTATAGTCATTTTCACAGTGTTGATTCTTCCAATCCAAGAACATGGTATATCTCTCCATCTGTTAGTGTCATCTTTGATTTCTTTCTTCAGTGTCTTACAGTTTTCTGTGTGCAGGTCTTTTGCTTCCTTAGGTAGGTTTATTCCTAGGTATTTTATTCTTTTTGTTGCAATGGTAAATGGGATTATTTCCTTAATTTCTCTTTCTGATCTTTCGTTGTTAGTGTATAGGAATGCAAGAAATTTCTGTGTATTAATTTTGTATCCTGCGACTGTACTAAATTCATTGATTAGCTCTAGTAGTTTTCTGGAGGCATCTTTAGGATTTTCTATGTATAGTATCATGTCATCTGCAAACAGTGACAGTTTTACTTCTTCTTTGCCAATTTGTATTTCTTTTATTTCTTTTTCTTCTCTGATTGCCATGGTTAGGACTTCCAAAACTATGTTGAATAATAGTGGCGAGAGTGGTCACCCTTGTCTTGTTCCTGATTTTAGAGGAAATGCTTTCAGTTTTTCACCATTGAGAATAATGTTTGCTGTGGGTTTGTCATATATGGCCTTTATTATGTTGAGGTAGGTTCCATCTATACCCACTTTCTGGAGAGTTTTTATCATAAATGGGTGCTGAAGTTTGTAGAAACTTTTTCTGCATCTATTGTGATGATCATATGGTTTTTATTCTTCAGCTTGTTAATATGGTATATCACATTGATTGATTTGCATATATTGTAGAATCCTTGCATCCCTGGGATAAATCTCACTTGATCATGGTGTATGATGTTTCTAATGTGTTGCTGGATTCCGTTTGCTAGTATTTTGCTGAGGATTTTTGCATCTATGTTCATCAGTGATATTGGTCTGTAATTTTCTTTTTTTTGTGTGTGATATCTTTGTCTGGTTTTGGTATCAGGGTGACGGTGGCCTTGTAGAATGAGGTTGGGAGTGTTCCTCCCACTGCAATTTTTTGGAAGAGTTTGAGAAGTATAGGTGTTAGCTCTTCTCTAAATGTTTGATAAAATTCACCTGTGAAGCCATCTGGTCCTGGACTTTTGTTTGCTGGAAGATTTTTTTTTTTTTTTTTTAGTTATTTCTGAGATATACATTTTAAAGTAATAACTAGGATTATGACTTATAACATTATACCAGAACATATAAGATTTTTAGAAATTTCATGTAATGTCTGAAACATTTATATTAACATATTTCCATACAAATAACCCAATGAAAGTTTAGTATTAGTTGTTTTGTTTGTTCGTTTTTTTTATACTGCAAGTTCTTATTAGTCATCAATTTTATACACATCAGTGTATACATGTCAATCCCAATCGCCCAATTCAGCACACCACCATCCCCACCCCACCACAGTTTTCCCCTCTTGGTGTCCATATGTCTGTTCTCTACATCTGTGTCTCAGCTTCTGCCCTGCAAACCGGCTCATCTGTACCATTTTTCTAGGTTCCACATACATGCGTTAATATACGATATTTGTTTTTCTCTTTCTGACTTACTTCACTCTGTATGACAGTCTCTGATCCATCCATGTCTCAACAAATGACTCAATTTCGTTCCTTTTTATGTCTGAGTAATATTCCATTGTATATATGTACCACAACTTCTTTATCCATTCGTCTGTTGATGGGCATTTAGGTTGCTTCCATGACCTGGCTATTGTAAATAGTGCTGCAATGAACATTCGGGTGCATGTGTCTTTTTGAATTATGGTTTTCTCTGGGTATATGCCCAGGAGTGGGATTGCTGGGTCATATGGTAATTCTATTTTTAGTTTTTTAAGGAACCCCCATATTGTTCTCCATACTGGCTGTATCAATTTACATTCCCACCAAGAGTGCAAGAGGGTTCCCTTTTCTCCACACCCTCTCCAGCATTTGATGTTTGTAGATTTTCTGATGATGCCCATTCTAACTGGTGTGAGGTGATACCTCATTGTAGTTTTGATTTGCATTTCTCTAATAATTAGTGATGTTGAGCATCTTTTCATGTGCTTCGTGGCCGTCTATATGTCTTCTTTGGAGAAATGTCTATTTAGGTCTTCTGCCCATTTTTGGATTGGGGTGTTCGTTTCTTTAATATTGAGCTGAATGAGCTGTTTATATATTTTGGAGATTAATCCTTTGTCCGTTGATTCGTTTGCAAATATTTTTTCCCATTCTGAGGGTTGTCTTTTCGTCTTGTTTATGGTTTCCTTTGCTGTGCAAAAGCTTTGAAGTTTCATTAGGTCCCATTTGTTTATTTTTGTTTTTATTTCCATTACTCTAGGAGGTGGATCAAAAAAGATCTTGCTGCGATTTATGTCAAAGAGTGTTCTTCCTGTGTTTTCATCTAAGAGTTTTCTAGTGTCCAGTCTTACATTTAGGTCTCTAATCCATTTTGAGTTTATTTTTGTGTATGGTGTTAGGGAGTGTTCTAATTTCATTCTTTTACACGTAGCTGTCCAGTTTTCCCAGCACCACTTATTGAAGAGACTGTCTTTTCTCCATTGCATGTCTTTGCCTCCTTTGTCATAGATTAGTTGACCATAGGTGCGTGGGTTTATCTCTGGGCTTTCTAACTTGTTCCATTGATCTATGTTTCTGTTTTTGTGCGAGTACCATATTGTCTTGATTACTGTAGCTTTGTAGTATAGTCTGAAGTCAGGGAGTCTGATTCCTCCAGCTCCGTTTCTTTCCCTCAAGACTGCTTTGGCTATTTGGGGTCTTTTGTGTCTCCATACAAATTTTAAGATGATTTGTTCTAGCTCCGTAAAAAATGCCATTGGTAATTTGATAGGGATTGCATTGAATCTGTAGATTGCTTTGGGTTATATAGTCATTTTCACAATGTTGATTCTTCCAATCCAAGAACATGGTATATCACTCCATCTGTTGGTGTCATCTTTAATTTCTTTCATCAGCATCTTATAGTTTTCTGCATACAGGTCTTTTGTCTCCCTAGGTAGGTTTATTCCTAGGTATTTCATTCTTTTCGTTGCAATGGAAAATGGGAGTGTTTCCATAATTTCTCTTTCAGATTTTTCATCATTAGTGTATAGGAATGCAAAAGATTTCTGTGCATTAATTTTGTTTCCTGCAACTTTACCAAATTCATTAATTAACTCTAGCAGTTTTCTGGTGGCAGTTTTAGGATTTTCTATGTATAGTATCATGTCATCTGCAAACAGCGGCAGTTTTACTTCTTCTTTTCTAATTTGTATTCCTTTTATATCTTTTTCTTCTCTGATTGCTGTGGCTAGGACTTCCAGTACTATGTTGAATAATAGTGGTGAGAGTGGACATCCTTGTCTCGTTCCTGATCTTAGAGGAAATGCTTTCAGTTTTTCACCATTGAGAATGATGTTTGCTGTGGGTTTGTCATATATGGCCTTTATTATGTTGAGGTAGGTTCCCTCTATGCCCACTTTCTGGAGAGTTTTTTTCATAAATGGGAGTTGAATTTTGTCAAAAGCTTTTTCTGCATCTATTGAGAGGATCATATGGTTTTTATTCTTCAATTTATTAATATGGTGTATCACATTGATTGATTTGCATATATTGAAGAATCCTTGCATCCCTGGGATAAATCCCACTTGATCGTGGTGTATGATCCTTTTAATGTGTTTTTGGATTCTGTTTGCTAGTATTTTGTTGAGGATTTTTGCATCTATATTCATCAGTGATATTGGTCTGTAATTTTCTTTTTTTGTAATGTCTTTGTCTGGTTTTGGTATCAGGGTGATGGTGGCCTCATAGAATGAGTTTGGGAGTGTTCCTTCCTCTGCAATTTTTTGGAAGAGTTTGAGAAGGATGGGTGTTAGCTCTTCTCTAAATATTTGATAGAATTCACCTGTGAAGCCATCTGGTCCTGGACTTTTGTTTGTTGGAAGATTTTAAATCACAGTTTCAATTTCATTACTTGTGATTGGTCTGTTCATATTTTCTATGTCTTCCTGGTTCAGTCTTGGAAGGTTGTACTTTTCTAAGAATTTGTCCATTTCTTCCAGGTTGTCCATTTTATTGGCATATAGTTGCTTGTAGTAATCTTTCATGATCCTTTGTATTTCTGCAGTGTCAGTTGTTACTTCTTTTTTATTTCTAATATTGTTGATTTGAGTCTTCTCCCTTTTTTCCTGATGAGTTTGGCAAATGGTTTATCAATTTTGTTTATCTTCTCAAAGAACGAGCTTTTAGTTTCACTGATCTTTGCTATCGTTTTTTCATTTCTATTTCATTTATTTCTGTTCTGATCTTTATGATTTCTTTCCTTCTACTAACTTTAGGTTTTTTTGTTCTTTCTCTAGTTGCTTTAGGTGTAAGATTAGGTTGTTTATTTGAGATGTTTCTTGTTTCTTGAAGTAGGATTGTATTGCTATAAACTTCCTTCTTAGAAATTTTTGCTGCATCCCATAGATTTTCAGTCATTGTGTTTTCGTTGTCATTTGTTTCTATGTATTTTTTGATTTCCTCTTTGATTTCTTCAGTGATCTCTTGGTTACTTAGTAGCTCACTGTTTAGCCTCCATGTATGTGTGTTTTTTACATTTTTTTTTCTGTAATTGATTTCTAATCTCATAATGTTGTGATTGGAAAAGATGCTTGATATGATTTCAATTTTCTTAAATTTATTGAGGCTTGATTTGTTACCCAAAGTGTGATCTATCCTGGAGAATGTTCCATGTGCACTTGAGAAGAAAGTGTATTCTGCTGCTTTCGGATGGAATGTCTTATAAATATCAATTAAGTCTATCTGGTCTGTTGTGTCATTTAAGGCTTGTGTTTCCCTATTAATTTTCTGTCTGGATGATCTATCCATTCATGTAAGTGGAGTGTTAAAGTCCCCCACTATTACTGAGTTACTGTTGATTTCCCCTTTTATGGTTGTTAGCATTTGCCTTATGTATTGAGGTGCTCCTATGTTGGGTGCATGAATATTTACAATTGTTATATCTTCTTCTTGGATTGATCCCTTGATCATTATATGGTGCCCTTCTTTGTCTCTTGTAATAGTCTTTATTTTAAAGTCTATTTTGTCTGATATGAGTATTGCTAATCAAGCTTTCTTTTGATTTCCATTTGCATGAAATATCTTTTTCCATCTCCTCACTTTCAGTCTGTATGTGTCCCTAGGTCTGAAGTGGGTCTCTTGTAGACAACATATATGCAGGTCTTATTTTTGTATCCATTCAGCCAGTCTGTGTCTTTTGGTTGGAGCATTTAATCCATTTAGTAAGGTAATTATCAATATGTATGCTCCTATTACCATTTTCTTAATTGTTTGGGGTTTGTTTTTGTGGGTCTTTTTCTTCTCTTGTGTCTCCCACCTAGAGATGTTTGTTTAGCATTTGTTGTAAAGCTGGTTTGGTGGTGCTGAACTCTCTTAGCTTTCGCTTGTTTGTAAAGCTTTTGATTTCTCTGTGGAATCTGAATGAGACCCTTGCTGGGTAGAGTAATCTTTGTTGTAGGTTTTTTTCTTTCATCACTTTAAATATATCCTGCCACTCCCTTCTGGCCTGCAGAGTTTCTGCTGAAAAATCAGCTGATAGCCTTATGGGGATTCCCTTGTATGTTATTTGTTGCTTTTCCCTTGCTGCTTGTAATATTTTTTCTTTGAATTTAATTTTTGTTAGTGTGATTAATATGTGTCTTCATGTGTTTCTGCTAGAGTTTATCCTGTATGGGACTCTCTGTGCTTCCTGGCCGTGGGTGGCTATTTCCTTTCCCATGTCAGGGATGTTTTTGACTATAATGTGTTCAAATATTTTCTCATACCCTTTCTTTTACTCTTCTTCTTTAGGGATCCCTATAATTTGAATGTTGGTGCCTTTAGTGCTGTCCCAGAGGTCTCTGAGACTGTCCGCAATTCTTTTCATTCTTTTTTCTTTATTCTGCTCCTTGGCAGTTATTTCCACCATTCTATCTTCCAGCTCACTTATTCCTTCTTCTGCCTCAGTTATTCTGGTTTTGATTCCTTGTAGTGTATTTTTCATTTCAGTTATTGTGTTGTTCATCTCTGTTTGTTTGTTCTTTAGTTCTTCTAGGTCTTTGTTAAACATTTCTTGTATTTTCTTGATCTGTGCTTACATTCTATTTCCAAGATTTTGGATCATCTTTACTATCATTACTCTGAATTCTTTTTCAGGTAGCTTGCCTATTTCCTCTTTATTTATTTGGTCTTGTGGGTTTTTATCTTGCTCCTTCATCTGCAACATATTTCTCTGTCTTCTCATTTTGTCTCACTTACTGTGTTTGAGGTGTCCTTTCTCCAGGCTGCAGGGTAATAGTTCCTCTTGCTTCTGGTGTCTGCCTCCAGTGGGCAAGTTTGGTCCAGCAGCTTGTGTAGGCTTCCTGGTGGGAGGGACTGATGCCTGCCTTCTGGTGGGTAGAGCTTGATCTTGTCCCTCTAATGGGCAGGGCCGCATCAAGTGGTGTGTTTTGGGGTGTCTGCGGGCTTAGTATGACTTTAGGCAGCCTGTCTGCTCATGCGTGGGTTTGTGCTCCTGTCTTGCTTGTTGTTTGGCATGGGGTGTTCAGCACTGGAGCCTGCAGACAGGTGGTTGGAGCTAGGTCTTGGAGTTGAGATGGAGACCTCCGGGAGATCTCTCGCCATTTAATATTACCTGGGGCCTTGAATTTTCTTGCGATTCAGCATCTTGGACTCAGAGCTGCCACCCTGAGGCTCAGGCCCAACCCCTGGCCTGGGAACCAATATTCTGCAAACCACACAGGTCATCAAAAGAAAAAAAAGAAAAAAAAGAAGAGAATAGAAAAAAGAAAAAGAAGAAGAAGAAAAAAAACAAACTATGAAAATAAAGGGTGGGAAGAAAACCAATGAAAACAAACAGCCAAAAAGCCCACAACAAATAGCAAAGACAGAAACAAGCAAACAACAACAACTATTAAAAACAAACAAGCGAGCAGACAACCAAAGCCCCAGACAAATGGTAAAAGCAAAACCAAAGAAACAAAAACAAAAAAGAACAAAGAGACACGCACACACATACAAAAAAAGAAGCAAAAACAAAAACAGAAACAACAAAAACCAAGAGAACAACCAGCCAAAGAGATGAACCCCTAAATGAAATGGAACAATTAAAAGCAAAACTAACAAATCAAAAACAAAACAAAACAAATGCAAACTGAAGGAAAAAACAAAGAAAACAAACCAAATACACAAAAATGATATAAAAGATAGAAAAGATAAGCACAAATAGAACAAAGGAAAAAAGAGAAAAACAAAATAGAATAAAGGCAAGAAAAGGGAAAAACCACAGAACAACAAAAAAGTAAAGTAGAAATAAAAATATAAAAAGATAAAAAATATTAAAAAACTAAAGAAAAATAAAAATTAAAACAAATAATAAAAAACCCTACAGAATAAAACAATACATAAAAAAAAGTAATAATTATATTTTCCTGGGGTCTCAGCTGTCAGTGTCCTTGCCCCCACCATGAGTCACAGCCAACCTCCGCTACCCCAGGAGGCCCTCCAAAACTTCTAGGTAGGTCTCTGGTCCCTCTGTGGGCCTTGTGGGAGCAGCTCAGACTCTGACCTGGCCCAACTCCTGTATGTACTAGTCCCCAAAGTCCACAGCTGCTAGAGCTAGACCACCTTCATTTGTGGGAATACTCGCTGTCCATTCAGATATTCCATAGATGTAAGGGTTACCAAGCTGATTGCAGGGGTTTGTGGCTTGTGCCCAGAAAGATTTTTGTTCCTCTTCCTTAGTCGTCCTGCCCCTGGGGCTCAGCTGTGGTTTTAGCCCCACACCAGCATGTGGGCCACCCACAGGAGTCTGCTCCTGAGGCTGTCCTGGAGCACTTGGGTCTGCCCCTGTGAGGACAGGGTGCATATGTGGCATGACTACCTAGGTCATGGGGGCCCTGGCAGTGACAGGTGCATGGGAAAGCCAGTGGCCACAGTTGCTAGAGATCTGGCCCTAGCTCCTGATGGCTGGTGTGAGAAGGTCAGCCCTGGTGGGGGCTTTCCTTAGCACCTGGAGTGGCAGGGGGCTGGTTTTTGGAGAGAGAGGCTGCAATGGCAAATCCACCCACTGTGCATCACTCAAGAGTGGTGCCTTGCTTCTATGGCAGTCTGGGTTTCCTCCACAAGAATTCCTGGTTGCGGATTTCCTTCCTCCCGTCCCCTCGTGCTGTCTCCTTGCAGCCAACAGCAGTTTGCTCTCCAATCCCTACGTTCCAGCTCTCAGTCCCCATGTGCACATGTGGACACACATCCCAGTCTGTGGTGCACAGTCCTGTGGCATGGACCGCCTGTGTAGGTCTCACTCTGTCCTGTCTGCCACAGACTGGCCATTTCACCCTCCTCCAACAGCCTCAGGGCTCCCCTTCTGTCCCAACTGATTTCCCCATCAGTGAGGGGGCTTCCCCTGATGTGGGACCCTCTCCTCTGCTTCAGCTCCCCTTCAGGGGTGCAGAGCCTGTCCTGCTTCCTCTCCTCTTCTTTTTCCCTTCTTTCTTTCATCCTACCTGGTTTTGCAGAGATCTTTCTTGTCCTTTCCGGTGTCCAAGGTCTTCTGCTAGTGTTCAGCTCGTGTTCTGTGAGAATTGTTCCATCTGTCAATGTAGTCTTGATGCATTTGCGGAGAGAGATGAACTCCATGTCCTCCTACTCCTCTGCCATCTTAGTGATTCCCAATAATAATTAATAATTCTCTAATATAACCTGATAGTCATCCTATATCCAAATCTCCCCAACTGTGTCTAAAAATACTTTTATAGCTGTTTCATTTATTTATATTTTTGAATCTGGATAAACGGAGTTTCACTCCCTGTATTTATTTATATGTTATATCTGTTTAGATCAACCTAGAAGTGATAAATAAAATTTTAATTTATTATTCATTTTTTTAAATGACATTGAATTTTTAAAGAAATAGATTAATTTTCTTATAGAATATCCCAGATATTCTGCCTGTTTGTTTTCTCACGGTGTCATTTACCTTGTTTTTCTTTCCCCCATGTTTACTATCACTGAAGGTAGATCTGGATACTGGCTGGGATTATATGATTATAGTCACTCATAGTCGTGAGTCTTTTTGATGTTAAAATTGTCCCAAATTTGTCCATGAGATGTCCATTTGGCCAGCCTCTCTGTCCTTGATATGACCTCATTAATCTTTGAGTGTGCTTTTGCTTTCTGGCATAGAAATATATCATAGCCACACTTTGTGTTTTTCCCCTACACCTGCAATCTGTGATTTCTCCAAGGAGCACTGTTTGCTGTTGTTTTTTAAAAAATGAACAAAAATTATTTAAAAAACAAAAATCCGGGTGCTGCATTTGCTCATTATTATTAGAGTTCTGTTGTTTCAAGAACATTTTAATGGACCAAACTGTTATATATATATACTTTTTATTTTTTCTATTCAAATTTATGTTATAAAGATTTTTCTTAACTTCTTTTATATTTTTATTTTAAACACTCACCAACCAAAGCTCACCAGAGAAAAAGATTTACTTAGCTTGTGGCAGCAAAGGAAAATGCACACCATAGGGAACCAGAGGTCATCTCAAAATTGGGAAATTAAGAAGAGTACAGGGGTTGGGAGTTAAACATACGATAGTCTCGGCTGGAATTATTTAGAATTTGTAAAGTCTATGAGTTGCTGCTATCGTTTGTAGTTTTATCTTTAGAACACCGAGTTCCCTATGAGTTATTGTTAAGAATGTGGTCTCTTCTGAAAAAGGATTATGGGCTGAATGAGCTGGTGTTTGAGCTTAGATAATTTGTCTTGCATGTTATGGTTTGGTGTATTTTATATATTTTGTGAGCTATAGTACAGTTATATAAGTTGTGTTTTTTGTTTCAGTTACCAGTTCCCCCCTTTAACCTAGCAGCCATCAGGGTTATATTTTTAAAAACAACTTTATTGAGGTAGAGTTGATATACAAAAACTGTACCTATGTAGTGTCTACAAGTGATGAGTTTGGACATATGCATACAACCATGAAACCATCACCACAGTCAAGACCATAGACATATTCATCACCTCCAAAAGTTTCCTTGTGCCTCTTTTTTTTTTTGGTGAGAACACTTAAGAGATTTACCCTCTTAACAAAATTTTAAATGCATCATGCAGTGTTGTTCACGATCAGTTCTATGTTGTACGGCAGAATTTATTCATCTTGCATAACTGACATTTTAAACCCATTAAACAGCCAGTCTCCATTGCCTCCTCCCTGTGGCCCCTCCACAGCCACCACTTGATTCACGGCTTCTATGAGTTTGACTATTTTAGGTACTTCATATAAGTGGAATCATGCAATATTTGTGCTTCTATGACTGGCTTACTTCACTTACATAATGACTTCCAAGTTCATTCATGTTGTCACAAATAGTAGGATTTCCTTCCTTTTTAGGACTGAGTAATATTCCATTGCATGAATATACCACATTTTCTTAGTCTATTCATTGGTCATCGGACATTACTGTCGTTGGCTTTGCCTGCCTTGTAGTTCTTTTGTTTCTCTTTTCCTCTCTTACTGTCTTCCTTTTTTGTTTTGCTGATTTTTGTAGTTGTTGAGATATTGTTGTGAAACTTGCCCTCTGTTCACTGGTGCTGAATAGAAACGTGGAGACAAAGTTTTGGGTAAAGTAGAAAAGAGTAGCTTTTATTGCTTTGCCAGGCAGAGAGGGCCACAGCAGGCTAATGCCCTCAAGACTGTGTGACCCACCCTAGAGGGGGTAGTGAGGAGTTTTATTGTGTTCAAGGAGCAGGGTGTGATCAACTCATGGACAATTCTTGGATTGGTTGGCATCAAGGTGAAATTTCAAGCAACATCAACCTTCTGGTTTCAACCAGTGTAGGGTTTATGTTCTTATGGTCAGCAGTTTTCATCTGGTGGGGATCTGCTTCCTCTAAAAACAACTTAGGAATGTATGTCAGGCCTTTATATCTTTCAGGGAACTGTGAGTTCGGTGATTCTGCCATGTGGCAGATTTATAGCCTAAACTGTTACCCGTTCCCCAGCCCAACAGCTATTCTTTGTTTCTACATCTTCACATTTCCGAATCATCAAATCTTGAGTCAGCCTTTTACTTCCAAAGATAAGGACACAAGGGCTTGTACACAGTTTCAATATTCTTTGATTGTTTTCTCTTTCTCTCTCTTTTTTTTAAGTTTTTTTCTTTTCTTTTGGCTTTGCCATGTGGCTTGTGGGATCTCAGTTTCCCAGCCAGGGACTGAACCTGGGCCATGGCAGTGGAAGCCTGGAATCCCAACCACTAGGCCACCAGGGAACTCCCTGTTTTCTCTTTTTCTTTTTGTATCCTCTGTTGGCATTTTCTTTGTGGTTACCATGAGGCTTACATAAAATATGATATCTTATAGTTATGTCTCTTTTTAAGCTGACAATAACTTAACTTCAATCACATACAAAAACTCCCTCCCCACTTTATGTTTGATGTCACCTTCTATATTTTTTTATATTGTGAATCCATTAATAAATTTTTGTAGTTTTTATTCTTAAAACTTTTTCTTTTAACTCCTATACCATAATTAACAGTGATTTATATACCGCTGTCACAGTGTCACAGTATTCTGTATTTGTATATATATTTATGTTTATCAGCGAGTTTTATACTTTGATATACTTTCCTGTTGCAGTTTAGTGTCTTCATTTCATCTTGAAAAACTCCCTTTAGTGTTTCTTGTAAGGTGGGTCTACTAGTGATGAACTCCTTCAGCTTTTGTTTGAGAAAGTCTTTATCTCTCTTTCATTTTTGAAGAACAGCTTTGTTGGGTATAGTATTCTTAGTTTACAGTTTTTCTTCCATCAGCACTTTGAGTATATCATACTACTCCCTTTTAGTCTGTAAAATTTCTGCTGAGAAATTCACTCATGGTCTTATGGGTTCCCTTGTATGTTAGTTTTTTCATGCTGCATTCAAAACTCTCTCTGTCTTTGACGTGACAATTTGATTATAATGTGTCTCAGTGTAGACATCTTTAAGTTCATCCTCTTTGGTTCTTTAGGCTCAGTGAATCTGGATGTTTATTTCCCTCCCCAGATTTGGGAAATTTCAACCATTATATTTTAAATAACCTTTCTGTCTCTTTCTCTCTCCCTTCTCCTCCTCTTATACTGTGTACATTGGTTTTCTTGAATGCTCTCCCATAAATCTCATAGGCTTTCTTGACTCTTTTTTGTTCTTTTTTCTTTTTGCTCCTCTGGTGGGAGTGTTTCAAATGACTGTCTTTGAGTTCACTGATTCTTTTTTCTTCTTGGCCAAGTTTGTTGTTGAAGCTCTCTACTGAATTTTTCAGTTCAGTATTTTATTCTTCAGTTTCAGAGTTTCTGTTTTGTTCTTTGTTATGGTTTCTATTTCATTTTGTTCATGTATCATTTTCCTGATTTTTTAAAAGTATTCTATCTGTTCTCTCATAGCTCACTGTGTTTCTTTAAGATGATTATTTTGAATTCTTTGTCAGGCAATCCACTCATTTCAAATTCTTTAGGATAAGTTACTGGAGATTTACTTTGTGTCATATTTCCCTGATACTTGTGTTCCCTGCAGCTTTGCATTGGTGTCTGTGATTCAAAGAAGTAACTACCTCTTCCAGTCTTTACAGACTGGCTGTGGCAGGAAAAGACTTTCAGCAGTTGGCCTGGCTAGAAGTTCTGGGAGACTCTCAAACATTTTCTATGGATGTGCACAATCCACTGCTCATCTTCCTCCTGGGAGAGAAGTTTCAGGGTTGTGTGCCTTCCTCCAATCTTGCAGAGCTGTGCTGCCCACTGTGAGCTGCCATCCTTTTTACCTAAGGCCGTGTAATGAAAGGCCAGGATGTTGGATTCATGCCTCATTCCTCTCCCTCCCATCTGAGGGAGAAGTCTCAAGATTGTGCTCCTTCTCCCAAACTCACAGAGCTGTGTGACTTCCATATACCACATGTCCCTTTTCCTAGGGCAGTGCATTGAAAAGCCTGGTCACTGAGTGCAAGCTCCCCTTCTCTCCCTCCCTCCTGAAGTAGAAGTCTCAGAATTGTGTGTCATCTCCCAATCTTGCAGAGCCAAGCCAATGGCTGAGAGCAACTCCCCTTTTTTGCTGCCTTCATATTTATTTCTCATTTGAAATAAGGGAGCCTTTAAAAATTTCTCTATGCTAGTTAGTCATTGATAGAGGTGTTACAGCTATAAATTTCCCTCTAAGCTCTGTTTTTGCCACATTTGTACATTTTGACATGTTGTGTTGTGTTTATGTTTTTATTCATTTCAAAGTATTTTCTAATTTCTCTTGTGATTTCTTTTTTGACAAATTCATTATTTAGGAGTATTTGTTTAATTTCCACATATTTGTAAATCCCCAAATTTCCTTCTGTTATTGATTTCTAATTTAATTCCATTGTGTTTGGGGAATATAGTTTACATGATTTCAATCCTTCAAAACGTATGAGGTTTGTTTTATAGCCTTGTGTATGGTCTGTCTTGAAGAATGTTTCAGGTGTGTTTTTGAGGAGTGTATGTTTTGCTGCTGTTGGGAAGAGTGCTCTACAGATGTTTGGTAGATTTGATAGTGATGCCGAGTCCTTTATATCCTTGTTGATTTTATGTTTACTTGTTCTACCACCTAATTTAAAGATTTACTTTTGTCCTTGTGGTTCTGCAGTTTCACCATGTTGTGTCTATATGTATATTTTTGGAAACTTTTTTCTTTGAGTAATTGGTCTTGAATCTATGGTTTGGTTTCCTTTCAATATTTCTGGAAAATATCCACCAATACTTCTCTTTTTAAATTTTAAAAAACTGAAGTATAGTTTACATAAAATATTATATTAGTTTCAAGCGTACAACATAGTGATTCAACATTTATATACATTACAGGTTAATCCCTATGATAAGTCTATTTGTCACCATACAAAGTGATTACAATATTATTGGCTATATTCACTATGCTGTATGTTACATCCCCCTCACTTATTTATTTTGTAACTGGAAGTTTGTACTTGTTAATCCCCTTCACCTATTTGGCCCAACCCACACTCCCTTCGCTTCTAGCGATTACCAGTTTGTTCTCTGTATCTATGAGTCTGTTTCAGTTTTGTTTTGTGTGTTCATTTGTTTTGTGTTTTAGATTCCACATATAAGTGAAATCATATGGTATTTGTCTTTCTCCACCTGACTTATTTCACTGAGCATAATAGCTTCTAAGTCCATCCACGTTGTCTCAAATGGCAACATTTCATTCTTTTTTAATGGTTGGGAAATATTCCATTGTATATGTATACCATATCTTCTTTGTTCATTCATCTGTTGATGGACACTTATGTTGCTTCCATATCTTAGCTACTATACATAATGCTGCAATGAACATAGGGGAGCACATATCTTTTCAAATTAGTGTTTTTGTCTTATTTGGATAGATATCCAGAAGTGGAATTTCTAGATTGTATGGTAGTTTTACTTTTAATTTTTTTGAGAAAACTCCTTTCTGTTTTCCACAGTGGCTGCACCAATTTACATTCCCACCGACAGTCCATGAATGTTCCCTTTTCTCCACATCCTCACCAACACTTGTTGTTTGTTGTCTTTTTGATAATAGCCATGAATAGCCACTCTGACAGTTGTGAGGTTATATCTCATTTTGGTTTTGATTTGCATTTCCCTGATGATTAGTGATGTTGAGCATCTTCTGATGTGTCTGTTAGCCATCTCTATGTCTTCCTATGAAAAATGTATATTTGGTCCTCTGCCATTTTTCAGTTGGATTGTTTATTTTTTTGGTATTGAGTTGTATGAGTTCTTTATATATATTTGATATTAACCACTTATTGAATATATAATTTACAAATACCTTCTCCCATTCAGTAGATTGCTTTTTGCTTTTGTTGATGGTTTCCTTTGCTGTGCAAAAGCTTTTTAGTTTGATGTAGTCCCATTTTTTTTTTTTTGCTTTTGTTTCCCTTGCCTGAGAAGACAGACACTCCCCCCCCCCCCCAAATATCTCTAAGACCAATGTCAGAGAGCATAATCCTGATGTTTTCTTCTAGGAGTTTTATGCTTTCAGGTTTTACATTTAAGTATTTAATCCAATTTGAGTTTATTTATATATATTATAAAAGAAAGTGGTCCAGTTTGATTCTTTTTCATGTAGTTGTTCAGTTTTCCCAGCAACATTTATTGAAGAGACTGTCTTTTCCCTACTGTATATTCTTGGCTCCTTGGTTGCAAATCAATTAACCATATAAGTGTGGGTTTATTTCTGGGCTCTCTATTCTGTTCCATTGATCTATATGTGTGTTTTTGTGCCAATACCATATAGTTTTGATTAGACTAGATGAACACTTTAGACCAGATGTACATAGAACATTCCACCCCAAAACAGCAGAATACATATTCTTTCCAAGTGCACATGGAGCATTCTCCAGGATAGATCACATGTTAGGCCACAAAACAATGACAAAACAACTACATCTTGGTAGTGTAGTTTTTTTTTTTTTTTTAAACATCTTTATTGAAGTATAATTGCCTTACAATGGTGTGTTAGCTTCTGCTTTATAACAAAGTGAATCAGTTATACATATACAATATGTTCCCATTTCTCTTCCCTCTTGCATCTCCCTCCCTCCCACCCTCCCCATCCCACCCCTCTAGGTGGTCACAAAGCACCGAGCTGATCTCCCTGTGCTATGCGGCTGCTTCCCACTAGCTATCTATTTTACATTTGGTAGTGTATATATGTCCATGACACTCTCTCACCCTGTCACATCTCACCCCACCCCCTCCCCATATCCTCAAGTCCATTCTCTAGTAGGTCTGTGTCTTTATTCCCGTCTTGCCACTATGTTCTTCATGGCCTTTTTTTTTTTCCCTTAGATTCCGTATATATGTGTTAGCATACTGTATTTGTTTTTCTCTTTCTGACTTACTTCACTCTGTATGACAGACTCTAACTCCATCCACCTCATTACAAATACCTCCATTTCATTTCTTTTTATGGCTGAGTAATATTCCATTGTATATATGTGCCACATCTTCTTTATCCAGTCATCTGTCGATGGACATTTAGGTTGCTTCCGTGTCCTGCCTATTGTAAATAGAGCTGCAATGAACATTTTGGTACATGACTCTTTTTGACCTATGGTTTTCTCAGGGTATATGCCCAGTAGTGGGATTGCTGGGTCGTATGGTAGTTCTATTTGTAGTTTTTTAAGGAACCTCCATACTGTTCTCCATAGTGGCTGTATCAATTTACATTCCCACCAACAGTGCAAGAGTGTTCCCTTTTCTCCACACCCTCTCCAGCATTTACTGTTTCTAGATTTTTTGATGATGGCCATTCTGACTGGTGTGAGATGATATCTCATTGTAGTTTTGATTTGCATTTCTCTAATGATTAATGATGTTGAGCATTCTTTCATGTGTCTGTAGGCCATCTGTATATCTTCTTTGGAGAAATGTCTATTTAGGTCTTCTGCCCATTTTTGGATTGGGTTGTTCGTTTTTTTGTTATTGAGCTGCATGAGCTGCTTGTAAATCTTGGAGATTAATCCTTTGTCAGTTGCTTCATTTGCAAATATTTTCTCCCATTCTGATGGTTGTCTTTTGGTCTTGTTTATGGTTTCCTTTGCTGTGCAAAAGCTTTTAAGTTTCATTAGGTCCCATTTGTTTATTTGTGTTCTTATTTCCATTTCTCTGGGAGCTGGGTCAAAAAGAATCTTGCTGTGATGTATGTCATAGAGTGTTCTGCCTATGTTTTCCTCTAAGAGTTTGATAGTGTCTGGCCTTACACTTAGGTCTTTAATCCATTTTGAGTTTATTTTTGTGCATGGTGTCAGGGAGTGTTCTAATTTCATACTTTTACATGTACCTGTCCGATTTTCCCAGCACCACTTATTGAAGAGGCTGTCTTTTCTCCACTGTATATGCTTGCCTCCTTTATCAAAGATAAGGTGACCATATGTGTGTGGGTTTATCTCTGGGCTTTCTATCCTGTTCCATTGATCTATATTTCTGTTTTTGTGCCAGTACCAAACTGTCTTGATTACTGAAGCTTTGTAATATAGTCTGAAGTCAGGGAGCCTGATTCCCCCAGCTCCATTTTTCGTTCTCAAGATTGCTTTGGCTATTCGGGGTCTTTTGTGTTTCCATACAAATTGTGAAATTTTTTGTTCTAGTTCTGTGAAAAATGCCAGTGGTAGTTTGAGAGGGATTGCACTGAATCTGTAGATTGCTTTGGGTAGTAGAGTCATTTTCACAATGTTGATTCTTCCAATCCAGGAACATGGTATATCTCTCCATCTATTTGTATCATCTTTAATTTCTTTCATCAGTGTCTTATAATTTTCTGCATACAGGTCTTTTGTCTCCTTAGGTAGGTTTATTCCTAGATATTTTATTCTTTTTGTTGCAATGGTAAACGGGAGTGTTTTCTTAATTTCACTTTCAGATTTTTCGTCATTAGTGTATAGAAATGCAAGAGATTTCTGTGCATTAATTTTGTATCCTGCTACTTTACCAAATTCATTGATTAGCTCTAGGAGTTTTCTGGTAGCATCTTTAGGATTCTCTATGTATAGTATCATGTCATCTGCAAATAGTGACAGCTTTACTTCTTCTTTTCCGATTTGGATTCCTTTTATTTCTTTTTCTTCTCTGATTGCTGTGGCTAACACTTCCAAAACTATGTTGAATAATAGTGATGAGAGTGGGCAACCTTGTCTTGTTCCTGATCTTAGTGGAAATGGTTTCAGTTTTTCACCATTGAGGACAATGTTGGCTGTGGGTTTGTCATATATGGCCTTTATTATGTTGAGGAAAGTTCCCTCTATGCCTACTTTCTGCAGGGCTTTTATCATAAATGGGTGTTGAATTTTGTCGAAAGCTTTCTCTGCATCTATTGAGATGATCATATGGTTTTTCTCCTTCAATTTGTTAATATGATGTATCACGTTGATTGATTTGCATATATTGAAGAATCCTTGCATTCCTGGAATAAACCCCACTTGATCATTGTGTATGATCCTTTTAATGTGCTGTTGGATTCTGTTTGCTAGTATTTTGTTGAGGATTTTTGCATCTATGTTCATCAGTGATATTGGCCTGTAGTTTTCTTTCTTTGTGACATCTTTGTCTGGTTTTGGTATCAGGGTGATGGTGGCCTCGTAGAATGAGTTGGGGAGTGTTCCTCCCTCTGCAATATTTTGGAAGAGTTTGAGAAGGATAGGTGTTAGCTCTTCTCTAAATGTTTGATAGAATTCACCTGTGAATCCATCTGGTCCTGGGCTTTTGTTTGTTGGAAGGTTTTTAATCACAGTTTCAATTTCAGTGCTTGTGATTGGTCTGTTCATATTTTCTATTTCTTCCTGGTTCAGTCTCGGCAGTTTGTGCATTTCTAAGAATCTGTCCATTTCTTCCAGGTTGTCCATTTTATTGGCATAGAGTTGCTTGTAGTAATCTCTCATGATCTTTTGTATTTCTGCAGTGTCAGTGGTTACTTCTCCTTTTTCATTTCTAATTCTATTGATTTGAGTCTTCTCCCCTTTTCTCTTGATGAGTCTGGCTAATGGTTTATCAATTTTGTTTATCTTCTCAAAGAACCAGCTTTTAGTTTTATTGATTTTTGCTATTGTTTCCTTCATTTCTTTTTCATTTATTTCTGACCTGATCTTTATAATTTCTTTCCTTCTGCTAGCTTTGGGGTTTTTTTGTTCTTCTTTCTCTAATTGCTTTAGGTGCAAGGTTAGGTTGTTTATTCGAGATGTTTCCTGTTTCTTGATGTAGGCTTGTATTGCGATAAACTTCCCTCTTAGAACTGCTTTTGCTGCATCCCATTGGTTTTGGGTCATCGTGTCTCCATTGTCATTTGTTTCTAGGTATTTTTTGATTTCCCCTTTGATTTCTTCAATAATCACTTCGTTATTAAGTAGTGTATTGTGTAGCCTCCATGTGTTTGTATTTTTTACAGATCTTTTCCTGTAATTGATATCTAGTCTCATAGCGTTGTGGTCAGAAAAGATACTTGATACGATTTCAATTTTCTTAAGTTTACCAAGGCTTGATTTGTGACCCAAGATATGATCTATCCTGGAGAATGTTCCATGAGCACTTGAGAAAAATGTGTATTCTGTTGTTTTTGGGTGGAATGTCCTATAAATATCAATTAAGTCCATCTTGTTTAATGTATCATTTAAAGCTTGTGTTTCCTTGTTTATTTTCATTTTGGATGATCTGTCCATTGGTGAAAGTGGGGTGTTAAAGTCCCCTACTATGATTGTGTTGCTGTCGATTTCCCCTTTTATGGCTGTTAGTATTTGCCTTATGTATTGAGGTACTCCTATGTTGGGTGCATAAATATTTACAATTGTTATACCTTCCTCTTGGATCGATCCCTTGATCATTATATAGTGTCCTTCTTTGTCTCTTGTAATAGTCTTTATTTTAAAGTCTATTTTGTCTGATATGAGAATTGCTACTCCAGCTTTCTTTTGATTTCCATTTGCAGGGAATATCTTTTTCCATCCCCTCACTTTCAGTCTGTATGTGTCTCTAGGTCTGAAGTGGGTCTCTTGTAGACAGCATATGTATGGGTCTTGTTTTTGTATCCATTCAGCCAGTCTGTGTCTTTTGGTGGGAGCATTTAATCCATTTACATTCAAGGTAATTATCGATATGTATGTTCTTATTCCCATTTTCTTAAATGTTTTGGGTTTGTTAGTGTAGGTGTTTTCCTTCTCTCGTGTTTCTTGCCTAGAGAAGTTCCTTTAGCATTTGTTGTAAAGCTGGTTTGGTGGTGCTGAACTCTCTCAGCTTTTGCTTGTCTGTAAAGGTTTTAATTTCTCCATCACATCTGAATGAGATCCTTGCTGGGTAGAGTAATCTTGGTTGTAGGTTTTTCTCCTTCATCACTTTAAATATATCCTGCCACTCCCTTCTGGCTTGCAGAGTTTCTGCTGAAAGATCAGCTGTTAACCTTATGGGAATTCCCTTGTGTGTTATTTGTTTTTTTTCCCTTGCTGCCTTTAATATGTTTTCCTTATATTTAATTTTTGACAGTTTGATTAATATGTGTCTTGGCGTGTTTCTCCTTGGGTTTATCCTGTATGGGACTCTCTGTGCTTCCAGGACTTGATTAACTATTTCCTTTCCCATATTAGGGAAGTTTTCAACTATAATCTCTTCAAATATTTTCTCAGTCCCTTTCTTTTTCTCTTCTTCTTCTGGGACCCCTATAATTTGAATGTTGGTGCGTTTAATGTTGTCCCAGAGGTCTCTGAGACTGTCCTCAGTTCTTTTCATTCTTTTTTCTTTATCCTGCTCTGCAGTAGTTATTTCCACCATTTTATCTTCCAGGTCACTTATCCTTTCTTCTGCCTCAGTTATTCTGCTATTGATCCCATCTAGAGTATTTTTAATTTCATTTATTGTGTTTTTCATCATTGCTTGGTTCCTCTTTAGTTCTTCTACGTCCTTGTTAAATGTTTCTTGCATTTTGTCTATTCTATTTCCAAGATTTTGGATCATCCTTACTATCATTATTCTGAATTCTTTTTCAGGTAGACTACCTATTTCCTCTTCATTTGTTAAGTCTAGTGTGTTTTGACCCTGCTCCTTCATCTGCTGTGTGTTTTTCTGTCATCTCATTTTGCTTATCTTACTGTGTTTGGGGTCTCCTTTTCACAGGCTGCAGGTTCGTAGTTCCCGTTGTTTTTGGTATCTGTTCCCAGTGGCTAAGGTTGGTTCAGTGGGTTGTGTAGGCTTCCTGGTGGAGGGAACTAGTGCCTGAGTTCTGGTGGATGAGGCTGGATCTTGTCTTTCTGGTGGGCACGTCCACGTCTGGTGGTGTATTTGGGGGTGTCTGTGGCCTTATTATGATTTTAGGCAGCCTCTCTGCTAATGGATGGGGCTGTGTCCCTGTCTTGCTAGTTGTTTGGCATAGGGTGTTCAGCACTGTAGCTTGCTGGTCATTGAGTGATGCTGGGTCTTGATGTTGAGATGGAGATCTCTGAGAGATTTTTGCCGTTTGGTATTACGTGGAGCTGGGAGGTCTCTTGTGGACCAGTGTCCTGAAGTTGGCTCTCCCACCTCCGAGGTACGGCCCTGATGCCTGGCTGAAGCACCAAGAGCCTTTCGTCCACACGGCTCAGAGTAAAAGGGAGAAAAAATAGAAAGAAAGAAAGAAAGAAAGAGGCTATAATATAGTGAAGTAAAATAAAGCTATTATAAAGCAAAGCTATACAGACAAAATCTCCCCCAGAAGCATATACATATACACTCACAAAATAAAAGGAAAAGGGGAAAAATTAATATATCCTGCTCCCAAAGTCCACCTCCTGAATTTGGGATGATTCTTTGTCTATTCAGGTATTCAACAGATGCAGGCACATCAAGTTGTTTGTGGAGTTTTAATCCGCTGCTTCTGAGGCTGCTGGGAGAGATTTCCCCTCCTCGTCTCTGTTCGCACAGCTCCTGGGGATCAGCTTTGGATTTGGACCCGCCTCTGCGTGTAGGTCGCCTGAGGGCGTCTGTTCCCCGCCCAGACAGGACGGGGTTAAAGGAGCAGCTGCTTCGGGGGCTCTGGCTCACCCAGGCCGCGGGGAGGGAGGGGTACAGAGGAGGCGGGGCGAGCCTGCGGCGTCAGAGGCCGGCGTGACGTTGCAGCAGCCTGAGGTGCGCAGTGCGTTCTCCCGGGGAAGTTGTCCCTGGATCACGGGACGCTGGCAGTGGCGGGCTGCACGGGCTCCCGGGAGGGGCGGTGTGGAGAGTGACCTGTGCTCGCACACAGGCTTTTTGGAGGCGGCAGCAGCAGCCCCAGCGTCTCACGCCCGTCTCTGGGGTCCGCGCTGATCGCCGCAGCTCGCGCCAGTCTCTGGAGTTCGTTTAGGCGGCGCTCTGAATCCCCTCTCCTTGCGCGCCGCGAAACAAAGAGGCAAGAAAAAGTCTCTTGCCTCTTTGGCAGCTGCAGACTTTTTCCCGGTCTCCCTCCCAGCCAGCTGTGGTGCGCTAACCCCTTCAGGCTGTGTTCACGCCGCCAGCCCCAGTCCTCTCCCTGCGATCCGACCGAAGCCCGAGCCTCCGCTCCCAGCCCCGCCCGCCCCGGTGGCTGAGCAGACAAGCCTCTCGGGCTGGTGAGTGCTGGTCAGCGCCGAGCCTCCGTGTGGGAAGTGCGGGAATCTCTCCGCTTTGCCCTCCACACCCCTGTGGCTGTGCTCTCCTCCGTGGCTCCGAAGCTTCCCGCCTCTGCCACCCGCAGTCTCTGCTCGCGAAGGGGCTTCCTAGTGCGTGGAAATCTTTCCTCCTTCACAGCTCCCTCCCACTGGTGCAGGTGCCATCCCTATTCTTTTGTCTCTGTTATTTCTTTTTTCTTTTGCCCTACCCAAGTACGGGGGGAGTTTCTTGCCTTTTGGGAGGTCTGACGTTTTCTGCCAGCGTTCAGTGGGTGTTTTGTAGGAGCAGTTCCACGTGTAGATGTATTTCTACTGTATCTGTGGGAAGGAAGGTGATCTCCGTGTCTTACTCTTCCGCCATCTTCTCTCCTCTCCCCCCTGTGTCAGTAGTGTAGTTTTGATAACAGGATGTGTGATACCTCAGTTTTGTTTTTTCTTAAGATTGCTTTGGCTACTGAGGTCTTTTGTGGTTCCATACAAATTTTAGGATTATTTGTTCCAGTTCTATAAAAAATACTATAGGCACTTTGATAAGGACTGTATTGAATTTGTAGATTGCTTTGGGTAGTATGGATATTTCAACAATATTAATTGTTCCAATCCATGACTGTGGTATATCTTTACATTTATTTATATTGTCTTCAATTTCTTTCATCAATATCTTATGGTTTGCAGAGAACAGATCTTTTACCTCCGTAGTTAGATTTATTCCTAGATATATTATTCTTTTGATGCAGCTGTAAATGGGGTTGTGTTTCTTAATTTCTCTTTCTGTTAGTTTATTATTAGTGTATAGAAACACAAGAGATTTCTGTATATTGAGTTTGCATCCTGCAACTTTACTGAGTTTATTTATCAATTCTAATAATTTTTTGTGGAGTCTTTAGAATTTTCTATATATAGCATCATGTAATATTATTTCCTCCTTTTTACTAACTTGGGCTTTGTTGTTCTCTACTTTTTAAAGTTCCTTTAGGCATAAGGTTAGATTGTTTATTTGAGATTTTTCTTGTTTTCTGAGGTAGACCTGTATCACCATGAACTTTTCTTTTAGAACTGCTTTTGCCAAACCCTATAGATTTTGGAATGTTGTGCTTCTATTTTCATTTGTCTCAAGGTACGTTTTAATTTCCTCTTTGATTTCTTTGTTGAGCCATTGAGGTTTTTTTTCATAACACACTTTTAAATTTATTTATTTGTTTATTTATTTATGGTTGCATTGGATCTTTGCTGCTCATGGGCTTTCTCTAGCTGCGGTGAGTGAGGGCTACGCTTTGTTGCAGTGCACAGGTTTCTCATTGTGGTGGCTTCCCTTGTGGCAGAGCATTGGCTCTAGGAGCATGGGCTTCAGTAGTTGTGGCACATGGGCTCAGTAGTTGTGGCGCATGAGCTTAGTTGCTCTGCGGCATGTGAGATCTTCCTGGACCAGGGCTCAAACCTGTGTCCCCTGCATTGGCAGGCAGATTCTTAACCATTGAGCCAACAGGGAAGTCCCAAGCCATTGAGTTTTTAGAAGCATGCTGTTTAGTCTCCACATGTTTGTGTTTTTTTCCATTTTTCTTTTTGTATTTGATTTCTAGTTTCATACCATTGTGATCCTAAAAGAAGCTTGATATAATTTCAACCTTCTTAAATTTATTGAGATTTGTTCTGTGGTCTAACATGTGACCTATCCTGGAGAATGCTCCATATGCTCTTGAAAAGAATATATATTCTGCTGTTTTGGGGTGGAATGTTCTATATACATTTGGTCTAAAGTGTTCATTTAGTCTAAAGTGTTGTTTAAGGCCAATGTTTCCTTATTGATATTCTGTTTGGATGATCTATCCATTAATGTCAGTGAGATGTTAAAGTACTTGACTATTATTGTATTACTGTCAATTTCTCCCTTTATATATGTTAATATTTGCTTTATGTATTTATGTGCTCCTATGTTGGGTGCATAGATATTTGTAAATGTTAAATCCTCTCATTGAATTGATCCCTTTATAAATATGAAGTGTCCTTTTTTGTCTCTTTTTACAGTCTTTGTTTTAAATCTATTTTGTCTGATATAAGTATTGTCACCCAGATTTTTTTTGTTTCCATTTGCATGGAATATCTTTTCCTGTCCGTTCACTTTCAGTCTGTGTGTGTCTTGATCCAAAGTGAGTCTTTTGTAGGCAACACATATTGGTCTTGTTTTTATACATTCAGTCACCCTATGTCTTCTGTTTGGAGCATTTAGTCCATTTACATTTAAAGAAATTATTGATAGGTATGTAATTATAGCCACTTGTTAATTGTTTTCTGTTTGTTAATATTTGTTTAATATTGCCTCTGCATTACCTTGCTTTTGTTCTGGAACACCCATTTAATGTAGTTTAGGTTTTCTTGCCTTATCCTCCAAGACTCCTCACTTCTACTCTTCTCTTCTAAATTCTTTCTCCTTCTCCTTTCCCTTCCCCCTCTTCCCCTTCCTCTTCTTCTTCTCCTTCTTCTTCTCCTTTTTCTTCTCCTCCTTCTTCTTCTTCCTCTTCTTCTTCTTTCTCTTCCTCTTCCTCTCCTTCTCCTTCTCCTTTTCCCCCTCCTCCATCTCCTCCTCCTCCTCCTTCTTCTGTCTCTTCCCTCCCCTTCCTCTTCCTCTGCTTCCTCTTCCTTCTTCTTGGTGCTGCCCTCAGGATATTTTATTCTGACCTGTCTTCCAGTACACCAGTTCTTTCTTCACATGTCTCTAATTTGCTTTGAATAATATATTTTGGGTTTTAAATTTCAGCTATTCCATTGTTCATTTAAATAAACTTCCATTCCTTTTGAAATCTTCTATGTCACTTTATCTAGTTTCCTATAACTTGTAAATATCTTAAAGTTTGTCTTTTATTTGTATAAATGGGGAAACCCTATGAGTTTGTAATCTGTATTCAATATTTCCAGTATTTAAAATTTGCTAGTCTCTTTTTACACTTTGTGGGTTTTTTGGGGGGGGGGGGAGTGTTTGCTCATTGTTTCTTTTTGATTATTTTTCTCTCTATTTCTGTTTAATTTCTTTTAAAATTCCTTGTCAGGATTGATGATGAATAGGATAAAGTTATCTTCCTTTGTGGAGGATTTAAACTTAATTTTTAGGGACCTGTGACTATTACTAGTCCAGAATTGCCTCAAATTGGCTTGAGTTTCTGGACCATCAAAGAGATGCAACCCTGTAATAACTACATTTTCTAGCTTCTGTATTTAATGCTTTGGCATCTTGAGAATTTGCTGTCCCTGGAGAGATTGACCATCCCAGAGCTAACCAATTCTTAGAGACAGAAAGGGACTGACTCCTCTGCAAGTATGCCTTTGACATACAAATGAACCAATCCATAGCCCATATTCCAACCATCTCCTCTATCAGCCCTTGCACTCTGGCCACTATATAACAGTCCTAATCACCTGAGGGTCAGATATCAGACAACTATAGATACTCCCATACCCTAGAGCCCACTGATATTATTCCAAATAGCCAATCCTAACCCTGCTTGCCATACCTATTCCTTCTTGCAGAAATCACAATAAAGCTCTTGCCCATGTTTCACCTTGCTCCCTATGCTCCTAACTGACCCTCATGTGTGGCCATGCATGGCATGGCATATTCTCTCAACATGGGAACTATGAGTAACAAACTGTCTTTTCAATGGCAATCATCTCTGGATGTGTTGGCCTTACCATATTTGAATAATAAAACCTACTTTTAAAAACAAACCCCAGGCTGCAAATATATGTGATAGCCAGTGATCTTTTTTTCTTTTCTTTTTTCTCTTTTCCATATGTAGCAAATCAACCTTGGACATAAGGCATTGGGAGTGAGGGACGGCAGATTTACTTCTAGTTCAACTTTCTTTGCAGGTTTACTCCAGTTGTTTGCATCCTTGACTGCGATTAGAATCACCTGGGGAAGAGGCCTTAAAAAAACACTCACGCTCAGCTCAAAATCCAGACCTCTTATATCAGAGACTGGTGATAGTCCAGAAGTGAAATACGAGCATTTTTAAGAGAGCATCCCATTGATGTTTATGTGCAACAACTGTTAAGCATTACTGATTTAGCCTTTTAACATCTAAAAGAGGTCTTCTACAAGACTCTTTTTTATCCTCCTAACATCCTCTACTGACAAAACTTAACTTTGTGCCATTTTGCAAAGGAAAAATGTTTAAAGGGGTCAGCTCTATTTTTTTCAGAATGCAGAATGAAGGGTAGACTTGGAGTTGGGAAGCAATGAGTTGATAAAAAACACAATCACACTGAGAATCACATGAGGTATATAGTGACCATGCTTAATATGTTAACATTGAACAAGTTTAGCACAGTGCCTGGAACACGGTGAGTGATTAATATATACTATACTATTATTATGTTTTCTATGTAATATAATATATAGTATTATACATTATAAAACCCATTCTAATTTTATTATTAAATGAGGCTGGGTTTCTAGTTAGTGACTCTAAGAGATGTGAAATAATGGATAATGTTCAGAAGGATGAGGCAGTATCTATTCTCTGGAAAGCTAAAAAGAAGACAGTTATTCATTTGCCTCATATAGATTAAGGAGCAGCCTTATCTGAGATTATGTTTTGAAGCAGAAGTGTAAACATCTAAGGACGCAGCAAGAATACTTTGCTAGGGCTCTAGTATGGGAATTCCAATCTTAGAATTTTTAATGTCCAAACAAAAAATGTTTCCTCATTAATAAAGACACGTTTTCGTTGAAGCTTCATCACCTTTTGTGTCGAATGGCACTGTGTTATCATCTCATTAGTCTTCAATGTTCTTGAGAGGCAAGAGTATAGAATCATCCATCCCATTATATTGCCCTTTACTTATCATATTTGATTCAATATCATGTTATAAAACATGAGTTCTTTACCTTTTATTCTTCTAATTGTTAGCCATAGACTAGCAGTTTTTGATTCTGAGTTATAATATTTTGTTATTTTGGTGCATTTTTATGTTATTTTTAAAATTGAGATACAAATGACATATAATATTATATTACTTTCAGGTGTACAAAATAATAATCTGATATATGCATATATTTGTGAATTGATAATCACAATAAGTCTAGCTAACATCCATTGCCACAAATGCTATAATATTTTTTCTTATGGTGAGAACTCTCTTTTTGGATGATAAAGAATTCAACATTTATTAAATATATATTATGTATCATGATAAACAACAGTGACTTCAGTCTTTGAGGAAATAGTCTAGGAGAGGGGAGAGATAGAAAAAAATATCTATAATATTTCATCAGTGTTATAACATTACAGAAATATTGGATCATTAATGTGATAACCCCCAAGAGATAAATAAAAGAAGTAAGCTTCAAACCCATGTATATGCCCACCCTAACAGTATTGGCTTTTTTTTTACAATTACAACTACACACATATTGGCTGCTATAGAGTGTCTGTGGAAGTTTGGGCCTGTACTTTTTTTTTTTTTTAGTGTCTTTTTGTCTGGTTTTAGTATCAGGGTGATGGTGGCTTCATAGAATGACTTTGGGAGTGTTCCTTCCTCTTCAATCTTTAGGAAGAGCTTGAGAAGGATAGGTATAAGTTCTTTGTATGTTTGGTAGAATTTCCCAGTAAAGCCATCTGGTTCTGGTTTTTTTTTTGCTGGGAGTTTTTTAAAATTACAGATTCTATTCACTTGATGAGAACTTTTAAGATCTACTCTCTTACCAACTTTCAAACATACAATACAGTGTTATTAACTATAGTCACCATGTCAACTGTAGTATATTACATCCTCATATACTCTTTGGGCAAGCTTTGGCTTTTGAACTCTGGCCCCTAATCTCATAATGCCTTCAAAACTGATGGTACATTCCCTTGTTTGGCAAATGCTATCAGGAAAAAGCAGCTTCAATGCTCCAGCCAACTCTTTGAGTTCCCACTTTCCCATGAAATTTGACCTAATGATGTCATTCATTACTAGTTTGCCAAAAAATTTTATTGTTTTTAAAAAGATACTTTTAAAAATCCAGAATTGTACATTGTTTCCAGTACAAGACTTTGTCTGAAAACATTATTCAGATTAGGTCACTGTATTTCCCAGTTCCTTGGCGTAAGTTTAGAGGGGTTAAAGACCTCTATGGTAACTCTTAATCAATGGGAAACATGAGTTGTTGGAAAAATCCTCACATTGCCCTTCAAAGGGACACTTCTTTTTTTTTTTTTTTTAATTAATTAATTAATTTATTTATTTTTGGCTGTGTTGGTTCTTCGTTTCTGTGCGAGGGCTTTCTCCAGTTGTGGCGAGCGGGGGCCACTCTTCATTGCGGTGCATGGGCCTCTCACTGTCGCGGCCTCTCGTTGCGGAGCACAGGATCCAGACACGCAGCCTAAGTAGTTGTGGTGCACGGGCTTAGTTGCTCCGCGGCATGTGGGATCTTCCCAGACCAGGGCTCGAACCCGTGTCCCCTGCATCGGCAGGCAGACTCTCAACCACTGCGCCACCAGGGAAGCCCCAAAGGGACACCTCTGAAATGCATTCCATGTAGTTCTTCAGAATATCCATGTTGGGATTGATCTCCAGTTTCCCACAAGGGTAACCAGCTCAATAATTCACCTTTTTGACTTTTCTATTTCCCTCTTTTACTCTCCCTTTCCCCCCTCTCCCTTCCTCTGGCTTCTTGTCATCACTTCTCAAATAACTATGTGCATCCAAGTCTCTTTTCTGAGAAGGAAAACCCACGTAGAAACATTTTCTACAAAGGAGCTTAAGACCGTACTACTTCTCTCTTCATTTCAATTAACCTTTAGAGAACTTACATTATAGCCAATGTTTACGTTAGGAAACATATAAAGGCAAAATTATTATTGTATGCATGTGATACATTTGTATATATGGATTTCTACTTTATTATAATTGAATTTCTATAGATTCTATATTGAATTTATATTGAATTCAGTGAAGTACTTTTCACAGGAACATTCATATGTTACTGGATAGATTATGATTTTGAGTTACCACATGATGGCAGTGTCTGCAAGCCTTTATATCTTAGGTTTGGCCTTGTGCTGCATCCTCGGGAACTCTGTTCTTTAATCTGTTCTTGGAATGAACAGTCTAGCAAATGCAGGCAGAAAAGTCTGTATAACCTTCACCAATGCACAGCCCACTCAGGCTAGCTGAAGTCACCTTGACATGTACCCAGATGTTAGGCTTCCTCACTCATTCACAGAGGCCTGTAGACCTGGCCAGGTGTCCCACAACCAAACCAGCCTCTTCCTCATTACCACTGACCATATTCTATCACCACTTGTTTCTCTTTGGCCTGTTTAGGAGCTACTTTCAGGGCTATGTTGTTGGGAGTTGGACAATTAGTTATGTAGACATGTGGATGCATGGCTCAGGCACCCAGGCAGGAACTCACTTGGATGATGCTCAGACATATGGACAGTAAACACACTCCTTTTCCATCTCTCTGCTCCAAAACAATACGGATAGTTAGATATTGTTTGACCCAAATGGCCGTAGAAGCAGATACTCAGCCTGAGACTTTGGACTTAGACCAAAGTTCACTTGGCCTGTAAAGCAATGATACATGAGAAGGTGACAACCCCTAGCATGTAGTAGCATCACACTTACCTAAACCAAGGGTGGACAAACTATAGCCCATAGGCCAAATCCACCCTATGGCTTACTTTTGTAAATAAAGTCTTACTGGAACATAGCCACACCCATTTGTTTACCCATTGCCTATGGATACTTTTGCTGAATAGTTGTGACAGAGATCTGTGGCCTGCAAATCCTAAAGTGTTTACTCTCTGGCCTCTTATGGAAAAGTTTCCACAGACAAGGAGAATGGTGGGGAAGGTGGAGAAGAGGAGGAAGGAGGAGGGCTCCTTTGTTCTCACAGCCTGACTTCCTTGGACGTCTTCCTACTGCACCTCCATTTTTCTCTTACAAGCTGCTCCATTTCCTTCCTCACTAACAAACAGGCACACCCAATCACTTTCCTATCTGACTGAATAAATCCCTTTGAAACTGGTCCAACTGGCTAAACTTCTGTAGAAAAGGGGTTGTACCTATGTTAGGAGAGGGTCCATGTTTGGGGGAAGTACAAGAATGCCAAGCCATTAGCGAGCATCCTCTGATAATACCATGAAGGGTTATTCATTTTCATCTTTACTTATCTTTATTTTCTAATTATTATAAAAGATACTCGTTTCATTAAATATATATATATTAGGGAACAGGCTAAAATGTTAAGAGCTCTTCACTAACAAAGCACTCAGGAATCCTCGCTAAGAGAAAAATACTTGAAATATACTTGGTTTATACTGCTTTGCTTACACTTGTGCCATGGATTTTCTAATTTTCTTGTTTGCCAAGGAGACTTAAGCCACCATAAGCAACCTTACACCCGGGAGAGATGTACCAAGAAGAGAGGCCAGGAAAGCCTTCAATGTGGGGAGGCCCAAAGAAAGCTGGGGGAATGTGTTAGGATGTGACTGTTGGGTGACTGGCTTTTTCTAACTTCCTCTCACCCTGCACCACACAGCCATATTCGTGCTGTAGTCACCAGATCTGGCACGACTCTGCTCTCCCAGAAACAGCGGGGATTACTTTCACTTTCAATTTCAGTTTTATCCCGTTACTCTACAAGAAGGGAAGACTGGCTTGCTCAGTCTGTTTTAGCTTTGATAAAGGAGGGACAGAAAGGTGCAAGGAGCAAGTGAGCAAGGGGTGAGAGGCAAGGTGGTGTAACAGTCAAGAAATCTTTGCCAAATCATTGCCATTGGTGTGTGTGGAGCAGGTATGTCTATCTCTTTTATGTGCAACCCAAAATTGATTTCTGATTCAAAGTGACAGTTGAGAAAGGGCAGGTTGCTTATTGTCTGGGGTGCAGAGGTCTATGGCTGGCTTTAGTTTGGAGGACGCTCAGCTTCTCTGGACCAGTAAGGTCTGCAAAGTGAGGGGCACACTCTGTCTCCCTGGATGTGCTGCTCCTCGAAAGCGTCCTCATGGGAGCTTGCCTGTCTTGCTTTATCAAGCTCTGTGGCTGGCATTAGAATTAAGAGAATAAGACAGTCTCTGCCAAGGAGGTTATAGGCAATTATCATCTAAAGAGATCGTTTCTTTGAATCTTTCTATCAGTCATACTTAAGAAAGCTTCATAGCGAGAGCTCTGAAAATATCTATGTAGAGATAAATGTAGTCCCCACATAGCTGATCTTTTATTAGTTAAAAATTAAAAATCTCTTCAAAACTCTCTCTCTTTTTCCTTCTCTCTCTCTGGCTCCCCCTCCTCTCTCTTCCCTCTCTCTTCTCCCCCATGCCCTTGTGTTTGTAGGTTTGTTTTTCATAGTGACATTGGAGTCTTTTGTAGCATTTAAAAAATCTATACAATCTGGGTTTAACAACCCCTCTGGATGATTCTTCTGTAGATCAAATTTTGAAAACCAATCCTGAGCAGGACTGAACAGTTGTACTTTGTTAATTGAAGTTAAAAATTCTGTAGCCTATTCACAGCTAAGAAATCACAGATCTGCAGATCTGTTTTTGTTTGTTTGTTTTTGGTTTTGGTTTTGGTTTTGGTTTTTTTGGAGCAAAGAGAACAAAGAAGCAGTTTATTGAGGCAAAGGCAAAAGGAAACACTCAGAGGAGAGTGTGGGGCACCCCTGCAGGGTTTTTTGATTCCCCCTTTTATCTTATTTTTAGCCCTTTGAATGGGTGGGGTCTTTTTTTTTTTTTAACGTTTTTATTGGAGTATAATTGCTTTACAATGGTGTGTTAGTTTCTGCTTTATAACAAAGTGAATCAGTTATACATACACATATATCCCCATATCTCTTCCCTCTTGCATCTCCCTCCCTCCCACCCTCCCTATCCCACCCTTCTAGCTGGTCACAAAGCACCGAGCTGATCTTCCTGTGCTATGCGGCTGCTTCCCACTAGCTATCTATTTCACATTTGGTAGTGTATATATGTCCATATATACACTACCACTCACTCTCTCACTTTGTCCCAGCTTACCCTTCCCCCTCCCTGTGTCCTCAAGTCCATTCTCTAGTAGGTCTGCGTCTTTATTCCCATCTTGCCCCTAGGTTCTTCATGACCTTTTTTTTTTTTTTTTTAAGATTCCATATATAAAGTTGTTTGCAGTTGTTCCTCTCACATCTTCCTACAGCTTCCTTTAGTCTTCACTCTAAAGAGGGGACTGGACAATTGCAGAAATTATAATGTAGCTGCTAGAGGCCCATGTTTTCCTTTGTATTCTTTACTCCCCACACTGAAGAATTAGACAAAAGGAGATGGTGCAGGAGCAGTTTTTGAATTTGCTTGCTGCTTTGCTCTGATAAAAAATTTTAATTTGTAGACCTTGTTTCTTAGTAACCTAGAGTTCACAGACTGTGTTCAAATGCACCAAATGGACCAACTGGTTCAGTGCAATTATTGTGGATAAATCTTCATCTAATTCAACAAACATGTACTGAAATCCTATTTTGTGTTGCATGCTATGCTCGGATATAAGCTTATAGTATTTAATTTTATTATCAAAACATTCTCCAGGCTGGACCTATAATTTTTCTCACATTACCCCTATAATTATCTTTTTTTTCAATTTAATTTTATTTATTTATTTTTATACAGCAGGTTCTTATTAGTTATCTATTTTATACATATTAGTGTATATATGTCAGTCCCAATCTCCCAGTTCATCCCACCACCACCACCACCCCCAATCTTTAAAAACTTAGGTTTAACTAGGTGAGACTCCTTGTTTAAGGCCACATGAGTAGTAACTGATAGAGCTGTTCTTTCGGTTTTCTTTTTTTTTTTTTTGGTATTTTTTTGATAGTATTAGATGCATCTTGAATATTTGACCTATAAATATAAAACTGAATATTTGAGATATTTGAATATAATATCATGTTTATATATTCTGATAATGAAACATGCATAGATATTATAGGAAACTTCTAATATAATAGCAATCAAAAATATGCCAGGAGACCCATGGTATAATTGTGCTTTTAATACTTAATTTTTCAAATCAAACTTTGCCTTGGAAAACAATGACAAGGAAATCTCATATCCTTTTCACCTAGATTTACCCGGTGGTGATCTTTTGCTAGATTTGCTTTCTCTCTCTAAATATATGTATATGTCTCTCAATGTAATGTAAAATGATATTTGCATTTTTATCCTTATTCTTATTCTCATTTCTGGGACTAAGTTGCAAAAAAACCTGACCCTTCTCAGCTAAGTGCTTCAGCCTGAATCCCTTAAGATACAAGACATTCTCCTGTCTCCTGCCTTCTCTTTTTGAAAGGGAGGCTGCATCCTTTTTATTGACCTCATTCCCACACAGCTGCTGCTGCTTCTACTTAACACTCTTCTATACCTGCAGGTAAAAGATGAGCACGTAGGATCACACTAAAGTGTTAGCACATTTTGGTGTATGATGGTCACTTGAAAGCTACCACTGGTTATTGATAAAGGAACTTATAGGATAACCAATGTCTTTGAAGAAGATTATTCTGCCAATTAATTGGTTGCCGTAGCATGGCACAGAGAAATAGATTGCTTTTTTTCTTTTAACTTTTTTATTATGAAAAAATATATTTAACTTAAAATTTACCATTTTAACCATTTTAAGGGTACAGTTCAGTGGTACTAAGTACATTCACATTGTTGTGCAACTACCACCACTATCCATCTCCAGATATTTTCACCATCCCAAATGGGAACTCAGTACCCTTTAAATAAACAATAACTCCACATTCCCTCTCCCTGCAGCCCGTGCTAGACACTATTCTACTTACTGTCTATGCATTTGACTATTTTAGGTAGCTCATATAAGAGGAATCATATTATATTTTTCCTTTTGTGTCTGGCTTATTTCAATTAGAATAATGTCTCCAAGGTTCATCAATGTAACATAATAGAATTTCATTCTTTTTATAGCTGAATAATATTCCATTGTATGACTTGCCACATTTTGTTTATCCATTCATCCCTTGATGGACATTTGCGTTGTTTCACCTTTTGGCTATTTTAGATACTGCTGCTGTGAACATTGGTGTACAAATATCTGTTCAAGTCCCTGCTATTAATAATTTTGTGTATATACCCTGAAGTGGAATTGCTGAGGAATTTGTGCTGCTGCTGGCGCACAACTGAGAAATTTCTTGGAATTTCTTCTTTGACCCATTGGTTAAGAGTGTGTTGTTTATTTTCCATATACTTGTGAAGTTTCCAGTTTTACTCTGGCTATTAATTTCTAGTTTTATTCCACTGTGATCAGAAAAGATACTTTGCATGATTTCAGACTTTTCAAAATTTAAGATTTGTTTTGTGGCCCAAAATATTGTCTATCCTTGGAAGTATTCCATGCACACCTGGGAAAATGTGTATTCTCCTGTTGTTGGATGGGAGTGTGCCATATATGTCTGTTAGGTCCAACTAATCTGTAGTGTTGTTCAAGTCCTCTATTTTGTTACTGACCTCCTGTCTGGTTTTTCTACCCATTATTGAAAGTAGGGTTTTAAAGTCTCCTATTATTCTTGAGTGCTCTGTTGCTCAATTCTGTCAACGCTTGCTTCATGTATTTTGGAGCTCTGATGTTTGAGGCATATATATTTAGAATTGTTTTATATTCTAGTGACTTGACTCTTTTACCTATTCATAATGTCCTTCTTTGTCTCTTTTAATAATGTTTGAAGTACATTAATTCTCTCTTGTCTCGTATAGGTATAACCACCCCACCTCTCTTTTCGTTGCGATTTGCATAGAATATCTTCTTCCATTCTTTCACTTTTAACCTGTGTGCGTCGTTAGATCTAAAGTGAGTTAGACAACATATAGCTGGAGCACTTTTTAAAAAAATCCATTCTGCCAATCTATGCCTTTTCATTGGAGAGTTAATCCATTTACGTATGACTAGGGGAAGTTTTATCTATCTGCATTTAAAGTAAGTACTGATAAGGAAGAACTTATTTTTGCCATTTTGTTATTTATTTTCTTTATGTCTTACTGCTTTTTGTTTCTCATTTTCTTCATTTCTGCTTCTTTTATGTTTAGTTGATTTTTTTGTAGTGACATATTTTGATTCCCTTTGCATTTCCTTTTGTGTATATTCTATAGATATTTTCTTTGTGATGGCTGGGGTGATTACATTAACACTCTTATAATATCTATTTTGAATAGATACCAACTTAAGTTCAAATGCATACAAAAACTCTACTTGTTCATTGTTCTTCCTTCCTCCCTTCACTGTATGTTATTAATGACAAAATTACATCTTTATATATTGTCTATCCATTAACATAGATTTATAATTTTTATGTATTTGTTTCTTATACACTGTAGAAAATAAACAGTGTAATTAAACCCCAAATTACAATAATACAGGTTTTTATATTTACCGATAAATTCCCTTTCCCAGAGATCTTTCTATATTCTTATGGTTTTCTGGTTACTGTCTAGTGTCCTTTATTTCAACCCTTTAGCATTTCTACCAGGACAGGTCTAGTAGTAACGGATATCTCAGCTTTTCTTTATCTGGAAATGTCTTAAGCTCTACCTCATTTTTGAGAGCAGTTTTTATGGAAAGAGTTCTTTTTTCTTTAAAAATTTAAAAAAAAAAATTGAAGTATAGTTAATTTACAATATTGTGTTAGTTTCAGGCATACAGCATAATGATTCAGTATTTTTGTACATTATATTTTATTAAAGGTTATTATAAGATAATGGGTGTGATTCCCTGTGCTATATCCTTGCTGCTTATCTTTATCCTTGTTGCTTATCTATTTTATATATAGTACTTTTTATCTGTTAATCCTATACCCCTAATTTGTCCCTCCCCTCTTTTCTCTCCCCTTTGGTAACCACAAGATTGTTTTCTACATCTGTGACTTTGTTTCTATATTTGTTTCTGAATATACATTCATTTGTATTCTTTTTTAGTTTCCACACATAAGTGATATTATTTGTCTTTCTCTGTTTCACTTATTTCACTAAACACAATATTCTCTAGGTCCATCCATGTTGCTGCAAATGGCAGTATTTCATTCTTTTTACTGCCAAATAATATTCCATTGTCTATATACTACAACTTCTTAATCCAGTCATCTGTTGATGGAACTTGGGTTGCTTCCATGCCTTAACTATTGTAAATAGTGCTGCTAAAAACATTGGAGTGTATGTATGTTTTTTGAATTAGAGTTTTCATTTTTTCTGGATATATACCCAGGCATGGGATTGCTGGATCATATGGTAGTTCTATTTTTTGTTTCTTAAGGAATCTCTATGCTGTTTTCCTTAATGGCTGCATCAATTTACATTCCTACCAACAGTGTATGAGTGTTCCCTTTTCTCCACATCCTCTCCAATATTTGTCATTTGTGATCTTCTTGATGATAGCCATTCTGACTGGTGTAAGGTGGTAGCTCATTGTGGTTCTGATTTGCAATTCTCTAGTAATTAGTGATGTTGGGCATTTCTTCATGTCCCTAATAGCCATCTGTATATCTTCTTTGGAAAAACGTCTACTCAAGTCTTCTGTGCACTTTTTTTTTTTTTTAATAAATTTATTTATTTATTTATTTATTTTTGGCTGTGTTGGGTCTTCGTTTCTGTGCACGAGTTTTCTCCAGTTGCGGCGAGCGGGGGCCACTCTTCATCGCGGTGCGCGGGCCTCTCACTGTCGCGGCCTCTCTTGTTGCGGAGCACAGGCTCCAGACGCGCAGGCTCAGTAGTTGTGGCTCACGGGCCTAGTTGCTCCGTGGCATGTGGGATCTTCCCAGACCAGGGCTCGAACCCGTGTCCCCTGCATTGGCAGGCGGATTCCTAACAACTGCGCCACCAGGGAAGCCCCTCTGTGCACTTTTTGATTGAATTGTTTGCTTTTTGAGATTGAGTTGTATGAATTGTTTGTATATTTTGGATATTAACCCCTTGTTGGTCACATCATTTGCAAATATTTTCTCCCATTCTGTAGGTTGTCTTTTCGTTTTATTGATGGTTTCCTTTGCTATGCAAAAGCTTTTAAATTTAATTATATCTCATTTGTTTATTTTTGCTTTGATTTCTTTTGCCTTAGGAGACTGATCTAAGTAAATATTGCTACAATTGATGTCAGAGTGTTCCACCTATGTTCTCTTCTAGGAGTTTCAAGGTTTCAGGTCTTACATTTAGGTCTTTAAACCATTCTGAATTTATTTGTGTATGTGGTGTGAGGGAATGTTTTAATTTCATTATTTTACATGTGGCTGTCCAGTTTTCACCGCACCACTTGTTGAAACGACTGTCTTTTCTGCATTGTATATTCTTTCCTCCTTTGTCACAGATTAATTGACCATATGAGTGTGGGCTTATTTCTGGGGTCTCTATGCTGTTCCACTGAGCTACATGTTGTTTTTTTGTGCCAATACCATGCTGTTTTGATTACTGTAGGTTTGTCATGTAGTCTGATGGCTGGGAGGGTTATACCTTCAACTCTGCTCTTTTTACTCAGGATTGCTTTGGCAATTCAGGATCTTTCGTGGTTCCATATAAATTTTCATATTGTCTGCTCTAGTTCTGTGAAAAATGCTTTGATAGAGATTGCATTAAATTTGTAGATTGCTTTGGGTAGTATGGCCATTTTAATAACATTAATTCTTCCAATCCAAGAGCACTGGATGTCTTTCCATTTCTTTGAATCATCTTCAATTTCCTACATCAATGTTTTATAGTTTTTGGAGTATAGTCTTCAATTCCTTTGTTAAGTTTATTCCTAGATAGTTTATTTTATTTTTGATGTGATTTTAAATGAGATTTCTTTATTTTCTCTTTCTAATATTTCTTTATTAGTGTATAGAAATGCAAGAGATTTCTGTATATTAATCTTGTATCCTGCAACCTTGCTGAATTCATTTATTAGTTCTAATAGTTTTTGGGTGGAGACTCTAAGGTTCTCTATACAGAGAGTATCATGTCATCTGCAAATAGTGACAATTTTACCTCTTCCTTTCCAATTTGGATACATTCTATTTCTTTTTCTTGTCTGAATGCTGTGGCTAGGACTTCCAATACCATGTTGAAGAGAAGTGATGAGAGTGGGCATCCTTGTCTTGTTCCTGAATTTAGTGGGAAGGCTCTCTCAAGTTTTCACCATTAAGTATTATGTTGGCTATGGGTTTCTCGTAAATGGACTTTATTATGTTGAGATATGCTTCCTCTATACCCACTTTGACAAGAGTTTTTATCATGAATGGATATTGAATTTTGTCAAATGCTTTTTCTGCATCTAGTGAAATGATCATGTGATTTTTGTCTTTCCTTTTGTTAATGTGGCATAACACATTGATTTGCCTGTATTGAACCATACTTGTGACACTGGAATGAATCCAACTTGATCATGGTGTATGATTCTTTTTATGTACTGTTGATTTCAGTTTGTTAATATTTTGTTGAGGATTTTTGTATCTATATTCATCAAAGATATTGGCCTGTAATTTTCTTTTTTTGTGGTGCCTTTGTCTGGTTTTGGTATCAGGGAAATGGTGGCCTCATAGAATGAATTTGTGAGTGTTCCCTCCTCTTCAATTTTTGGAATTGTTAGAGAAGGATAGGTATAAGTTCTTTATATGTTTGGTAGCATTCCCCAGTGATGCCATCCAGTCCTGGGTTTTGTTTTATGGTAGTTTTTTTGTTTGTTTGCTTGTTTTTACAGATTCTATTTCACTTCTAGTGACCGGTCTGTTCAAATTGTCTGTTTTTTCTTGACTCAGACTTGGCAGTCTCTATGTCTCTAGAAATTTGTCAGTTTCTTCCAGGTTGTTCAATTTGTTGGCATATAACTATTCATAGTATCCATTTATGTTATTTTGTATTTCTTAGGTTGCAGTTGTTATCTCTCCTCTTTCATTTCTTTTTTTGTTTATTTGGGTCCTCTCTCTTTTTTTCTTGGTGAGCCTGGCTAGAGGTTTGTCAATTTTGTTTATCCTTTCAAAAAGCCAGCTCTTGGTTTTATTGATCTTTTCTATTGTTTTTTTGATCTCTATTTTATTTATTTCCTCTCTGATCTTTATTATTTCCTTCCCTCTGCTGACTTTGGGCTTTGTTTGTTCTTCTCTTTCTAATTCTTTTAGGTGGTGGGTTGTGATGAGTTGCTTCTTTCTTGTTGCTTTCAAGATTCTCTCTTTGTCTTTTGACAGTTTGATTATAATACGTTTCAGCATGGGACTCTAATTATTTATCCTATTTGAGTTGTTGAACTTCTTGAATTTGTAGATTCATGTCTTTCGTCACATTGGGAATTTTTTAGTGATTATTTCCTCAAAGAATCTCTCTGCCCTGCCTCTCCCCTTATGCTTTAGTGACTTCCATAATGCATATATCTGTCTACTTGACAATATCCCATAAATCTATTAGGCTATATTACTTTAAAAAAATTCTTTCTTCCTTCTGCTCCTGAGACTTGATAACTTCAGATATCTTAGCTTTAAGTTTGCTGATTCTTTCTTTTGACTGCATAAATCTGATCCCATCTAGAAAATTTCTAAATTCAGTTATTGTATTTTCCAGTTTCAGAATTTCTACTGGGTTCCTTTTTATTATTTTTATCACTTTGTTGATTTAAAAATTTTGTTCACATATTGTTTTTCTTTTCTTTCTTTTTCTTTCTTTCTTTTTTAAGAAATGTGTGGATGGGATGGAGTTACAGCTTATTTATTTATTTATTTATTTAATTTTTGGCTGCCTCAGGTCTTAGTTGCAGCACATGGGATCTTTCGTTGTGGCACGCGGGCTTCTCTCTAGTTACAGTGCGTGGGCTCCATGGCACATGGGCTCAGTAGTTGTGCCGTGCAGTCTCTCTAGTTGTGGTGTGCAGGATCCAGAGTGCGTGGGCTCTGTAGTTGAGGCATGCGGGCTCTTTAGTTGTGCTGTGCAGTCTCAGTAGTTGAGGCACATGGGCTTAGTTGCCCTGCAGCATGTGAGATCTTAGTTCCCTGACCAGGGATCGAACCTGTGTCCCCTACATTAGAAGGCATATTCTTAACCACTGGACCACCAGGGAAGTCCCCACATGTTGTTCTTCTGGTATTCTTTAGTTCTTTGTGTTTTCATTTAGCTTTCTGAGCATATTTAAGAAAGTTATTTCAAAGTCTTTGCCTAGAACACTTAGTGCATGTATTTCTTCAGGGGTGTTTCATACTACTGTATTTTTTTCCTTTAAATGGGCCACATTTTCTTTGTGTGCCTTGAATGGGCATACATTTCTTTGTATGCCTTGTGATTTTTGTTTTGTTGTTGCTTTTGTTGAAAATTGGGCACTTATAAAAGCAGCTAACTTTCCCATTCTTTGCATACTGGCTTTGTGCCAAGGAATTCTTTCACTAAGCTAGCCCTTGGTTTTGAGGCTTGGGATTAAGCTAAGGAGAAACCATAAAGTCTTTTTAGGCTTTTCGCAGCATGCATCTTCCCTGAGCCTGTGTGTGCCTTTTCAGTTTTCCCCTGTATGTGCTGCTTTTAAATATCTTAATTTCCCAAAGTGTCTCTCCTTGGGTCTTTTGATCATCTATTGTTTGTCTCCACCCTGAAAAGGAAAACTTCAATTTCTCCTCTCAACTTTCTATTCTCCATACTTCACTTATGGTCACCACATATCTGGGCATTTTTTTCACACTAAGCACTTCTGACACTAATTTCCAAGAGTTAGTCCATACCCGACAGGTTAAGGGCTCAGTTGCGCAAGACTGCCCCCCAGTTCAAATGTCAATTACAAGTCTAGGTTGTCAACTGGACTTCTAACTGACTATACATTGGAGGTTCCCACCATCTCCGCTTCAGGTTCAATAATTTGCTAGGATGGTTTACAGAAATCAGGAAAAATAGTTTACTTACTAGATTACTGGTTTATTAAAAAAAGATACAACCCAGGAACAGCAAGATAGAAGAAATGCATAGAGAAAGGTAAGAAAGGGGTGTGGAGCTTCCATGTCCCCTCTAGACATGCCATCCTTTGACCACCTCCATGTTCATCAAGTCAGAATCTCTCTGAACCCTTTTAATTAGGGTTTTTCAGTTTTTTAAATGAAGTCTTCATTAAATAGGGATGGTTGATTAAACAATTAATCACTGATGATTACGCAACTTTCAGCTCTTCTCTGATCCCCAGAGGTTGGGTGATGAAGCATAATGTTTCATGTCTCTAATAGCATGGTTGGTTCTTTTAAGTATGAGTTTAGGTGGGTATGTACTTTATGTATCATAGAGCTTGGTATATCATAGACCTTCAGTGTGTAGTAACAATAACTTGAATTTTATTATTATTATTGAAGTAAAACTATAGAGAGTGATAATAGCCTGTGTTTCACTACAAACATCATCAGAGATTTGAGGGAATGATGGAGGAAAACCTCTGTAGTCTGCTAATTCTAGGTTAGCTTTCGTCTCATGGAAAGTACAGAAATCTAACCAAGTCCAACGCTGACAAATGCTTGTATGACTCTGAGTTAGGGAATGACTTTATAATCTTATTTCTACAAGGAAGCACTTCTAGGTTAGCAGGTTGCCATGGCATCTGGACCCAACATGATGGACCCCATTTGTCTGGTGGAAAATGACAATGAGCTGCTGTCAGTGAACCAGAAAGCTCTACAGATTCTTGAGAAGATTTCTCAGCCATTGGTGGTGGTGGCCATTGTAGGACTGTATCGTACAGGCAAATCCTACTTGATGAACCGTCTTACAGGACAGAACCATGGTGAGTGTTGTACTTGGTCAGGATCCATTTGTTTGACTCTAGCTGATATCTCAGCCTCTTAATTTTCTTCCCTGGTCATGTGAAGGGAGAACCAAATTCCTCTCAATAAGCCAACGTTTCACTTCTAATTCTCACCACTAAATCACTACCTTATTGTGATCTGTTGTCATATTTTTTGTTTTATTCCTATAAAGCAAAATTTCTCATACGTATGCAAAAAATCGTACCTTCTTCTACCTGCTTAAGTACTGGGCTCTTGCAATTGTGTCTTCTCTCTCTCAAAACACATTTTGGTTTTTTATGGAATATTCTCATCAACATATAAAGATGTTTCATTATCTATCATCTTAAAAATCCTTCCTGGACTTCATATCCTATTGTGGCTGATACCTCTCCCCCTTTTCAAAAATTATTTTGTCTGGCAAAAAATATAATCTCAATTTCTTTTTTCCACTTTTTTACCTGCCCATATCTTACTGCTATCCACTTCTCTTTGCCTCTGAACCTCACCATTCTTTCAAAATACTCTTCTTATGGTTATCTGAGACCTCTGTTTTGTCTGATTCATGGATACCTCTTTGTCTCCTTTTTCATCCCTTGCTTGGCATCATTCTCACAATTAATATCCCCTCCTCCTTGAAATAGGTGACAGACAAAGTAGGACATTCTTGAGGAAATAGAGAAAGCACCATGTTGTATGCTGGGGTACTTACACTCCAGTAAGTCTGACTTTGTAGCCCCTGGGCTGCTTAGATTATCTGCTGTAACTGAATGTTGCTTTTTCCCCTCCCCTTGCAGGTTTCCCTCTGGGCTCTACAGTGCAGTCTGAAACAAAGGGCATCTGGATGTGGTGTGTGCCTCACCCTTCCAAGTCAGACCATACCCTGGTCCTTCTGGACACAGAGGGCCTGGGCGATGTGGAAAAGGTAAGGCAGAAAATCACAGATAAATCCTTTTTATTCTGGATTTTCTCCTTATTGCTTGACGATCATAGACATTTAACTGCTGTAGTCTATTTGTAAAGTCTAGAAATCACCTATAGTAAATGAGGCAGACTATGGTTTGTTTGAATCTCACTTCTAGGTAAGGTATCATGGTATGTTAGATAAAATCTTTTATTTCTTGGCACTGTGTGGATGACTTGATTGCATTTAATAAATAATTGTTGAACAACTGAATTCTAGACCTTTGGACTTAGTACTGTAGATATCAGTGACCAAAATAAAGGTCCTGTCCTCAAAGAATCTTTAGTCCAGTTGACAAGACCACACATATGCAGTCAGGTTTAATAAAGTATGATTGGTAAAAAAGCAGGTTGGAGAGAGGAAGAAGTGCTGTGTTGCAATCTCCAACTTCTGTCAATTCCATGTGAGCTCTAGGTTGAATGGTCCTTTTGAGTTATCCTGAGTTGGGACAAGGGTGCTGATAAATTATTGAAAGCCTGCTCTGGAAGCCTTTCTAATTAAGAGGCCTGGCACCTGAGGACTGTCTTTCACCAGCACTCCCAACAGCTGGGGGACTAAGTCCTTCAGTCTTGAAAGGTGATCCAGGCAGCACCTCACAGTTTCCATAATTTACAGTTAAGTGTAAGGATGCCTTGGTAAGAAAGTGGAGAAACATCAACCTGGGAGTGAGAAAGTTTTCTGATTCACCTTCTTAGCTACCAGATGGAGAATGTATTTGAGGGTTGGAGTTAAGAGATGGGTTTATATTTTCTATGATGAAGTTCATCAACTGCTCACAGAGCATTGTAGAATGCTGTAAGATACCTCTGAATGTGCTGTTTCTATAAAGGCATGTGTTTGTCCTACAAGAAATATTTTAAGATGGATTTTTGGTATTTTAGCTTTCTACTAATGGATGAAATAAATTATTTTTTTCCACTTACTTTGAGACTTATTTGGATATAGTATCTAAATTTCTATAGCTTTCTATTTCTTCCCAAAGGAGAATTAGAAATTCTGTATTTATTTTAAAATCATATATCAAGCAATGATATAGTCTTGTTGTTGATAATTTATTGTTTGTCATAAATACCACTTCTTCTTATCCTAATTGATTATTTTAAAAAATTGGGTTTTGGGGAAATAAAGTGATGAATAGACTATTCCCCCCCCCCCCCAAACTCCCATATAGACTCTTCTTGACATGAATCACAGTTTTTGCATTTGTTCTAGGGAATAGCTTCACAACTGTTATAGTAGAAATGATCTCTGGATTTATGCTATTACTTAGACAGTGCTATGATTTATACAAACACATTAGCCTGGCCTTTAAGGCCCTTCATCAGGCTGCACTAGAGCTCAAATGTACTTCTCTACTCACCCTCTGCTCCAGTCAAATGAAATAACTCTGTTTTCATTATAAGACCCCTGTATTCTCCCATGTCTAATTTTGCTTCTGTGAGTGTTTTTATCTATGGGACCACCTTCATTTCTTCAATTCCACATTCCACCAATTCTTTAATACTCAGTTCAAGACTTTGAGGAAGCTTTCATATCATAGATTCTTTCTCCAACTTTCATAGCTCTATTCTTCCTTGACAAACATAAATTTTAATTTAATATTATAGCTATAAGTTCAACTGCTTATATACATTACTAAGATATAAGCTTTTTATAGGTACTGTCATCTTTGTTGCATTTATTGTTATGGATGTTTGTCACTGCTTTGAAATAGGCATCTTGAAAGGAATAATTGTCATTTTTAACATGGCTTTTTGAAATCTAAGAAACAGTGGGGAGCATTCAGTAACTTCCTGCAGATATTTATTGATTGGATATAATTTAAATACCCAGTTATGCCAACTGTGGTATATTTTATATGGGCTATGATTAATAAATATTTGTAGAATGAATAAGTGCTAACACTCATCATTGAATACATAATTACACACCAAGTACTGTACTAGATTTTATGTATATGTTATTTTACTTCATCCAATTGAGGGGAAAAAAAGCACTAGGAAAATAAGAACAATTTTATATATGAAAAAATTGGAAACATAAAAATGTCTTTGTAATTGTCAAAGCTGTTATCTGTATTTATGTTTCACTTCAAACAATTTCTTTGCATGGTGAGTATGTCAGCTGAAATAATAAATGAAAATATGATAGAATAAGTGTATGAATGAATTTCTAATTTAGGAGTAAACTCCTAAATCTCGTGTTCAAATGTGCTTTCTAGGGTGACCCTAAGAATGACTCGTGGATCTTTGCCCTGGCTGTGCTTCTATGTAGCAGCTTTGTTTACAACAGCATGAGCACCATCAACCACCAAGCCTTGGAGCAACTGCAGTATCCTTCCAAGAACTGAGCCACCAAGTTTCACTGAGTTTTTGGGAATGGAGATAGAGTCAGTTTCTCCTTCCCTGTTATTTAGTTGCCTTTAGTGGAGTGGAGGGGACTCAAGGCAAAAGAGAGTGATTATAATACTTTTTAATTAGGGAAATGTGGGAATTGTGTGTAGGGGTTTTCTTTTGCTTAACCAAGTTCCTAGTTATGTGACAGAGCTCACAGAACTCATCAGGGCCAAGTCCTCTTCAAGACCTGATGAAGTAGAAGATTCCACAGAGTTTGTGAGTTTCTTTCCAGACTTTATCTGGACTGTACGGGATTTCACCCTGGAGCTGATGTTAAACGGTCACCCTATCACAGAAGATGAGTACCTGGAGAATGCCTTGAAGCTGATTCCAGGTATCAGAGCATGGCCTGGACAGTGGATGGTCCAATAGAGGGTGGGATCTACTACACACCGTCCACCATCTCTGGGGCTGCATTTGTATTTGAGACTAGATCAAAGTCTGTAGAAATTGTGGCTGGAAAGCGGATTGCAAAGCTCTAGCGACTGGAGTCTAAGTTCTCTTAAGAAAAGTAAAATGTAAGGTAAAGTGAAATTATTCAAAACCAATTTGTTTTTCATACCATTTATAACTTAGCATTCAGATTACAATGGGTGCTAAATCTTCTAAAGACCAGACACTTGAGTTCCCTATTTTGGCTTCTGCTTTTGTTGTTGAGGAAAACAACTGACAAGATACTTGTTAGACATGAAATTAAAATGAAAAGTCAATCTAATGAAAAAAAAGTGCGTTTCACATAGTTAGGTATTATTTTTCTCAAAGAGGGAACTTTCTAATCCTGTATAGTATATCATGTACAAAATGACTTTATGTTCTAAGTAATCCTGAAGAAGTGTGTGTCTTTTCAATCTATGCCTTTTCAATATTTCCAATAATTTTTAGAACATTCATTTTACATTCCATGTCACAGCTTTCTCCTAATTCCCATATATTTACCCATGCTTGAATTACAAATTAATAAATTATTTTAATGGGTTACATTTACAGTGGGTATATCTGATGAAATCTTGAAAGATATATCAATTCTGATATATTCCTTTTTGTTTTCATTTTTCTATTTATGCTTTCTCAAAATATTTGTTGAGAAATTGGCTAGGCGGGAGAAGACAACTGTCAGATCAAATATAATCCTTTATGTCAAAGAAGTTATTGATTAGTGGTGACATCTTAAAATTACGTTTTAGGTACATTTACCCTTCAGTATTTTTACCTAAAAATTAGCTAACTCTGTACCAATTATTTTTTAGCATCAAAATCATTTTCCCTAAATAATCTGGTGTCATTCCTAATATTCCTGATATTGTTCACTATCCCTTTTTTGTGGCTCTTCTTTTTAGTCCCACAGCTCAATTCCTACATGAGATTAAGTGGAGCAAAAAGTTACACTTGACCTTTCATTCTTTTAGCCATTAGTTCAGTAAACATCTAATAGACAACTACTCTACCATGTGCAGGTCTGGGGATACCAGCCATAGGTTTCTTTTACTGGATCAGAAGTCTCCCCAAATTTCTCTCCAGAGTTACATCATTGGTATAAGTTTGATGTGCATAGAAGTACTGAATGTCTATGTTAAAGGAGTTATAAACATAGAAGACAGCAAAGATACACAAATCCCTGTCATAAAAACCATTAGCTCCCTTGTCCCAAGACTCTTCCCAGTCTAATCTCTGTTTTTCTGTCCCTCAGGCAAGAATCCCAAAGCCCAAACATCAAATCTACCCAGAGAGTGTATCAGGCATTTCTTTCCAACACGGAAATGTTTTGTCTTTGACCGGCCAACAAATGACAAAGAACTTCTAGCTGATATTGAGAACGTGTCTGAAGACCAACTGGATCCTAAATTCCTGGAACAAACGAACAATTTCTGTTCTTACATCTTCACCAATGCAAAAACCAAGACCCTCAGAGAGGGAATCACAGTCACTGGGAACCGTGAGACTCTTTTTCCCATTTCCATGGGCCCGTTGAATATTTTATATATGTGTTTTTCAGTAGTTTTGTTTGATTCTGTATGGAATTTAGGTTTTACAGACATTCATACTCCATGAAGAAATGTGTATATTTTATACTTATCTTACTTTCGGAGATTTAAAAATCTCTCCCCCAAATTGCAAGTTTTGTCACTGAAATCTGTGGCTTCCACTTATCTGAAAAATACCTACACTAAGAAAAAAATTCACTATCTGGGTATAAAAACAAAATTCCATTTTCTCAGGGGAAGTCTTGTATAGTAAGTGTTCTTCACAAAGAGAATACAAAAAATATTTTTGGAGTTTACAGTGGTCCAAAAATAAATATTAGCCCATAAATCACTGAAAATTCCATTCAAAGCCTCAGAATTGGGAATAAATATAATCTGATATAATCTGATATACCCTGTCTCATCTCAATACCTCTGTAATCTATCTTGCTTTCAATATTTCAGATATCCCCTAGTATTTTACATACAGGTAAATTTTTAATTTTTTTCTGCCCTCTGGGCTGGAAAACCATAAAAATGAAGAGTCAGTAGGAAAATGAAGGTAGGGATAGTAGAAGGGGGAAGTGGTGTGTGTGTGTGTGTGTGACCTTAGAAATGTAGCCTCAGAATCCTGGTGCCTACTGACTGATAACTTAATATTTATCCCTTAAATGTCCTGGCTTATTCAGGTCTGAGGACTCTGGTTGTGACCTACGTGGATACCATCAATACCGGAGCCGTACCTTGTTTGGAGAACGCAGTGACAACTCTGGCCCAGCTGGAGAACTCAGCGGCTGTGCAGAAGGCAGCCGACCACTACAGCGAGCAGATGACCCAGCGACTGAGGCTCCCCACGGACACGCTCCAGGAGCTTCTGGAGGTGCACGCAGCCTGTGAGAGGGAAGCCATTGCAATCTTCATGGAGCACTCCTTCAAGGATGAAAATCAGGAATTCCAGAAGAATCTTGTGGTAATTTCTCTTAGTATTTACTGTTTGTCCCCTCCTCTTGAAGAAGGGGAGAATATGACAGAATGAAGAGGCATCTGTCAGAAGCCTAGCAGAGCCTTTACTGAACCCATGGCTCATCCGTCTCTCAAGGATAAAGTAGTCTGTGTCCCCATCAGGGATAGGACTTCAAAGGACTACATTTCCTTCTTTTTTCTGCCAAACCTCAGGCAATTTATCTGGAAATGTCTCTCATTTCTGATGTAAAATCAGTATAGATATCTTCATGAAGTAAATACTTCTGTGGATTCCAAGACTGTCCAGAGCACCCAAAAGTCATTCTTAAGCTGGTTTCTTTTCCTGTGAACACACTCCCATGACCAGCAACCAAAATTTCTCTTATCAGCCCCTCATTCCAGGCCATTTTCCACTTAGGTTGCTCCTTGTATCATTGAATATAGAATCACTGAATGTCACAGCTGCAAGGAACCACAGAGATTAGATAATGTAACTCCAACATTTCAGATGAGGAACCTGAAGGGAGGCTAAGAAACTTTCCTGTGGTCTTACAGAGAGTTTTCAAGATTGTGAATAGATCAAATCTTGTGATTGCTATTTTATTCCCTGTACTCCAACAGAATGCTTTTCTCATGAGGACCACAGTCAGACCAACCCTTCTATCAGATTCCTTGGAAATCTATCTCCTCTGTTCCTTGCTTCTGGTGACATCCCTCTACATTTCCCTTGCAGGAAATCATAAAGGATAAGAAGGAGGGTTTCTTGCTGCAGAATGAACAGGCATCTGTCAAATACTGCCAGGATAAACTTCATGAGCTTTCCAAGGCCCTAATGGAAAGTATTTCAGCAGGCACTTTTTCTGTTCCTGGAGGTCATGAACTCTACAGGAAAGCAAAGGAAATGCTTAAAAGGGACTATTGCCAAGTGCCCAGGAAAGGAGTGAAGGTGAGGAATAAGGGGAGCATGGGGAGTCTACAGAACAGAGTCAAGGGGGTCTTCTGAAAATCTGAGACCACAGCACCAGGTGTGGGTAATGAGAGAGCATGGGCATATCATGACAGCTTTAGCTCTTGAGGTCCGTACAATGTTCTTTATTCCTGAGGAGAAATGTCCATTCCCAGAAAATGACTATGGATTTCTAAAATTCATGAGACAGAACAGAAATTGTTCATTTCTTCATCCAACAACATGCTTTTTGATATGCCAAGTGCAGACCATTTACAAATCAGAGTCTTTGTACTCAAGGCTGATCACAAGAGAGGAAATCCAATACACAGACAATTGCATACAAAGTTATAACACTTGTGAACCTGTGAAAATGGGCTACATAGGTGATAGTAACAAATGTAATAATAAAAAAGTAATAATGATAATAAGAATGCAGCTGACATATTTTGAACTGTTATTGCCTATAGCCATAGGCAATAAAGCTCTTTCGCTAGACTCTTTAATCCTTCAAATAACATTAAGAAGCATCTACACTTATTGTCAACATTTTAAACATCTGAACAGAGAGGCTTAGCAGGTTAAACTAACTTGCCTAAAGTTACAGACAGCAAGTAGCAGAGGAAAACAGCAGCACATTTTAGAGTCAGTATTTCACATTGGGAAGAGAAATATATAAAAGCACCAGAGATCCTGGGTTTGTAGAACTGAACATAGTTCTGACTGGCTGGAATCTGGAGTCGGTAGAAGGAAGTAGCACGGGGCTAGATACTGGAGGAAGACAGGTCACTCTAAGGAGCTTAGGCTTGTTGTAGTGAACCACTGTAGAATTTTAAACATGAAGCAAAAATTACATGGACATACTTGTTTTTGCAGCACTAATCTCCTCAATGGAATTGTAAGTTCTGTGCTCCTTCTTGGTTCCTCAGGCAAACGAAGTCCTCCAGAGCTTTCTGCTGTCACAGGTGGCAATAGAGAAATCCATCCTGCAGGCAGATAAAGCCCTCACTGATGGGGAGAAGGCTGTAGTAGGTACGGCGTAGGGCTCTGGCGGTCCTGCAGTTCCCTCTGACAGGTGTGAGAGCAAAACCTTCCTGATAACCAGGAGTCTCTTCTCCGTCTGTGGAACAACTCTGCTACATCCGAAAACAGCAAGGGGAGTTGTGGTTGGACATGGTTAGACGTCAGCCAGACAGAGCCTCTCCCATCACATTCTGAAATGTGCCCTTGGTGGTGTGGACACGGTCGGGGGGTGGATTTCAGAGATTTCCTACCTCCCTTTCCAATTTTATTTGGTCTCTGAGGTCAGGAGGGTAGAGATCAGTCCTTACCTTATTTTCATCCCTCTCTAAAACTTTCTTGGGGCAGAGGAGCGGGCCAGGAGGGAGACAGCTGAGAGGGAACAGGAGCTGCTGAAACAGACACTGCAAGAGCAGAAGCAGCAGATGGAAGCACAACAGAGGAGCCTCCAGGAGAACATAGCCCAGCTGACAGAGAAGCTGGCGAGGGAAAGAGAAAACCTGCTGAGAGAGCAGAATATGATGTTGGAGCACAAGCTGAAGGTAGGGCAGGCTGTGGCCTTAGTAGTGCTTGACGGTCATTACCCTTGTACAGCAGGAAGGGATGGGCGCAGGTTACAGCAAGACTATGGGGGGAAGCACCACTGCCATTTACTGCTTGTGATTTATTAATACCCTGAAGCCTTTGAATCCTTCCAAAGCCTTTGAATTCTACTCTATAAGTAGACTCTGGAGAGTTCAGCATGATTATGGCCCCTCCAATCCCTTGGAGAATATAAATAGTGTTTGGATATCCATTTTGAGAATTTGTAAATGATCTCATGAGGCTTCATGAAACAGATATCCCAACCACATATATTTAATATGAGCAGCAACTGGTTTGCTTTACCAGGATCACTGCCAATTACCAGGAACCTTGCTACCACCCAAAGACCCTGAGGTAGATCTATGCTGTCATAAAACTATCAGAAATGTCCAGACTTAAAAACATAGAGAGGCAACGGCTTCTAAACTTGCTGCATTGTCTCCAGGTGTGGATAGATACCCAAGCTATCATGTGGCATAGAGGGAATTCTCTCACTGTCCATCTGGATGTGTTTATAACAGATTTCTATGATTTGGGTGACTGCACCATCCTGAGTGGGACTGAGAATTAGTGCAATCAGACCAAGGTTACCTCTCACCTCTCATTTTTTGGCTGGAACATATATTTGTCCTCATGTCAGGCTTAGCTTTTTGGCAAAACCCAATGGTATGTGAATATTAGTAAGGCTGTAAACTATACTTTCTCTTAGTGTTCAGATCCAAACCAGTAGATATTCTGTGTTACAAAATTCTCCTTTCATGACTGAGTAAGAAAGAACAATTTTAGGAGTGAAACAAAGATAGTTTGACAAAGTTTTAAAGTTTGACAAAATGTAATCCTTGAAAAAAAATGGGGATTTAAAAAGTTTTACTTCCCTTCTCACTTTTTTTTTGTTTAGGTCCAGGAAGCTCTGCTTAAAGAAGGATTTAGAAAGAAATCTGAGGAGGTGAATGCAGAGATAAATCATTTGAAAAATATGATTGATAATACTAAAGATGATGATACTCCCTGGCTGGCATTAGCCTTGGACAAATTTGGCAGAGAGATCTCTTCACTATTGTGCACTCCAGGCAAACTTCTTGGTCATATTGTGAGTGGTGTGAGCTCCCTATTTAAAAAGAAATAGCTCTCCTTTTAAAGAAATTATAGATGCATAATATATGTACATGCTCTGGCCTATGTTTGGTGTGAATGCTTTTCACTTTCATTCAGCAAATCTTTAAATATAAAAAGTGGTAACTAGAAAATATCAATGCCTGGCCCACATGAGATAGAATAAATGCATGGACAGTTTGATATAGTATGTTCACTTTTAGGAAATATATGTGTGCAAAATCATATATATGTATATATACATACATACATACATACATACATACAAGAGGACCGTTGAGGCATCCCTTTTAATGGCAAAAGATTGGAAACTACTTAAATGTCCATCTATATAAATTGGTAATATACATTTTCCATGTACATATACTGGAATACTATGTAGCCAGTAAATAAATTGACAGTGGAGGTTTATATGTATAAATATAGAACAACCTTGAAGATATATAGTAGAGTGAAAAAAATGAGGTACAAAACAGTTTGTATAATCTGTTCACCATAAAAAATGCAATTATTATGTGCACTCATATATATGTACACATAGAACACCTCTGGAAGATTCATTAGAAAGTGGTATCATTGGTTCCTTCTGGGGAGAACAGCTTGGCATTAGGGATGGAAGGGACACATACTTTTCATTATATCCTCTATCTTTTCAATTTTGTAAAGAAAGCTTGTATTATCATTTCTCAAATAACAAAGAAAACATAAAGTATGATACTAAAAATGATAATAAATGGAATGTGAAATTGACTATTAGATGATGAAATTGCTCATTGCTTCTAGAAATGACATCAGTCTGTTCAATGAGTTGGATCAGAATACTAGAAAGCATAAAATCTGCATCCTAATCTTGTTTTCACTTTGGCTTTGTTTTTAATCCCTTATATTTGCTTCAAAAAGAAGGTATAAACTTTCCTGTTACCCCTTGAAATCTCAGCTAGAGGAGCCTTCACTTCCTCTCTTTGAGCTACACTTCTAAGGTATTGGAAGAAAATTACTAAACATTAAGAATATGCACTGGTGAGAGGAATCCCATCGTCCTTGAATGTTCATTGGTGGACTCTCTGCTGCAGGCAAGGGCCAAAGACGTGATGTATCATTGAAGAACTGGATGTCCTGATAGTACTGGGGATTATAGATCCTGACCCATGGAGGCCACCTGTTGGCATTTAAACATCAGAAGCCCAAGTACATACCATAGTGATGAGCATCATAGTTTGTCTTAGCTGAGGCTGCTATAACCAAATTACCATAGACTGGTTGGCTAAGAAAAGAGCGTTTATTTTTCCCCGTTTCTGGAAGCTGTAAGTCTGAAAGCCTGTGCCAGCACTGTTGGGTTGTTGGTAAGGGCCCTCTGGCAGCTTTACAGATGGCAAGTTTCTTACTGTGTCCTCATATTTTTGGGAAAGGGAGGAGGCGGAGAGAGAACCTCATGATTCTTTGTTATAAGGGCACTAATCAGATTCATGAAATCCCCATACTCATTACCTAATTTCCTCCCCAAAGGCCCACTTCCAAGTATATGGGAACATTGGAAGATAGGGTTTCCTCAAATGAATTTTGGAGAACACAAGCATTCAGTCTATAACGTGGTTGGAGTGGCAGCCAGCCGGACCTGAGCAGAGAAAATTCTGAATATGGCAAATAGAACAGGGTGTCTGTAGAGTCAAAAGGGAGGGGAGGAAACAATCAAATGGAATCAAGGATGTTTACCAGGAGGCTGAGAGGTAGCCTCGATAAAAAAGACACAGTCCATAGCCTTGATCTAAACCAATTTCAGATCATGAACCTATCACCTGGAGGAGAGGGCAGGATCCCAAGAGAAAGGACTCTGTAAATCTAGAACAAGGTTAAATGATAATGATTTCCCCAGTCCCCCTCCTAGGGGACCTCTGGAAATTCACTTGGTACCTGTGTGCTGAGAAATGGGAATGCCCAAACGTTTCGATGACTCTTGGAATCAGGATCCAAGTTTGCAGTGATACTTAGATCCTGAAAAGACTTCACAGTCTCCCTGTTAAAGTAGAGGCACACAGGATCCTGGTAATAAATGCAGTCTTGGCCCAGGTGCAATGCAGCTAATTTGGTCTAGTATTTGTTTTCAAATAAAAGTAAAGTTCACCTGAGGACAGAAACCATTACATATTTTTCTGTACATCTTCATAGAGTATGTTTAGGCACAGAGTGTACTACATAAGAATCTGCTGGAAAAACAAAAGACTGACACATGTGTGACTTATCAATTGCCAGATTTCTGTGAACACTCTAAGGGTCTTTGGTAATAGATAGTTTGGATTTTACACACTAGATTAAGGTCTCTAAGGTGACCCTTTAAGCCTTTAAGGTCTTAAAGGCTAGCAGATCAAAAGAAACTTTTCTGGTGTGGTCTCCTCCTCTGTGACTTCGTGTATCACAGTCTCTGTGCCTCTGCAAGGATGTTAACATGTCTTCACTGGAGATTTTAAATGACTCTATCCAGTTGTGGCTTCAAGTGTTCAGAAGGAAGAATGGCTTTGACTTTTATGGAAGAAACCATATAGTAGTGAATATGTGGCCAATAAATGGTAGGCTTTAATGAAAAAGCAAACTATTCTATAGAAATATTGTATATCTGTTCTCATTGAGAGCTTGAATTAAGCAGATGTTCTAATCCCTTAGACTAGAGACACCCCAAATTGAAGAACAAAAAGAAGTCTTGACTTTTTTAGATTTGACATATAAAGGACATCGTAAAGTTCTTGTCTTTCTCTGTCTGACTTATCTCACTTAGCATAATGGGCTCAAGGTCCATCCATGTTGTTGCAAATGGCAGAACATCCTCCTTCCCTGTGGCTGAATAATATTCCATTGTGTATATGTATCACTTCTTTTTTATCCATTCATCTGTTGATTAGTGTTTAGGTTGTTTTCATATCTTGGCTATTGCGAATAACAGTGCAATAAACATGAGAGTACAGATATCTCTTTGAAATACTGTTTTAATTTCCTTTCAATAAAAAATAATAAAACCAACTTGTATTGATTGCTTAAAAAAAGAAAAAGGCTTTCAAAAGTAGTTAACAATTTATTCACACATCTAATACTCATTAAGGAATACTTAGTTCCAGTTATTTACACTGTTTACTAAATTCTTATGCCCTACCTGCCATTGTTCTGGATTATGTGAAGAGAGCAAAGTAAAGATCTTGTTCTCATGCAGGTTACCCCCTATAGGGAACTTACATAATATTATGGCAATATTTAGGCAGTAATAAATGTTGCAAATATATATATATTACCTGGATAGTGATTAAGACTCAGAGTAGAAACCAAATAGTCCTTCTTTAAGTTTGGTTTCAATCTAGTCCATCTTGCCTGGGGATATAATTGTGCATTATTGAATCCTAAGGACCAAATATGATAATGTTAAAGCATAGTAAAACCCAGATGCATGGTGATTGAAAGAATGAATAAGTAGATGAATGTTTGGATGAATTAGTGAGTGTAATATTTCTTTATCATTTCAAGGGGTAATAAATATCCCTACCATTACCCATAGTCAAAATAGTAAAGGTGTTTGCTGAGAATATTGTGTTTTTCCATCTGATGGAAACAAAATACAGACAAGATCTCAAATCTAAGACCCTTGGATTGATGCAAGCATCTTGATAGCTGGATAGGAGGAAGCTGAAAAATGAGCAAACTCTCTCACAGAGCAGAGTTTGAGCTTTATAGCTCTGAACCTGAACTCCAGGGTCCCAGAGTGAGGCTAGGACAAAAGGTTTCTGACCTTAGGTAAACACTCAATGTGATTTTCCATCTCAGGTCTGAGTGATGGAACATTTTAACTAGCTAAAATGAGCTCATGAGTTTTTTCCAGCCCTTTTTAAAATAGAAAGATCCCTTTGTCTCTCTAATAGTAGTTTCTAGAGTGCTTATCATTGCTGGTCTTTGCCTGTTTGCTCCGGGATCTGTTCTGCTCCTTTCCTGCTGCTCTCCATTGCTGTGGAAATTGCATCTCAGCACCACACACATTCCTCCTTTCCCTTGCCTGCCTGCTGGGTTCAGCCAAGATATGAGGCCTTGGATGAAAACTGTGAGTGGGGAGGAAGGGACGATTTGGGATCTCTGCTTCCTGTGTTCCTCAGGTAGTATCTGGGAGGAGATACATCTCCTCTGCGGCTCCAACTGCCCCAGCAGAGGCCCTGTGACACATCACTTTCTGCTGTGAGGCCCAGGTCTCTGTGCTTCAGTATAGGCACCTTGTCCCTTGTCTCTCCAGCCTTAGATTGTTGCTTCTTCCTGCAGTTACTTAGCCCTGGGTTTACTTCACGGGCCCCTGTCTTTGATCTCTATTCCTCTGTCACCTGTACAAATGTATTATGTGTAAACAAACTAAAGTGGTTTCTGTTTCTGTGACTGTACTGTGACTGATATATCAACGCTGGACCATTAGTCCTAGTACCCCTTTCCTTGGAAGTGTGGCTTCCCTACTCAATATTGTTATTTGAATGGAATCTTTTTACTTCATCAATATGAACTTATTCCCTGACCACTGTTTTTGTTCTCACTTGTCCAAGGTTGCACTGAATATGGTGCCCACTCTTGGCCCAGTTGATTGGTCTAGGGAACAGGCCCAGATCAAACATGAATTAATGAATTCCTCCCCTGATATATTTGGAGTAGGAGAGGTCCCAATCTCTCTCTGTCCCTGTTGACTGTACATTAATATATAAAATGCAGAGACTATCAAGTTCTATTTTCCTTCCACCTAAAATATTAATTTTTTTTCATTGTGGTAAAATATACACAACATAACATTTACTCTTTTATCTATTTTAAGCGTACAATTCAGTGGAATTAAATATATTCACATAGTTGTTACAATCATCACCACTATCTGTCTCCAGCCCTTTTCATCATCCTAAACTGAAACTCCGTATCTAATAAACAATAAGTCCCCCTTTCCCTCTCACTAATTTCCCAGTAATCATTAGTAAACTTTCTATTTCGATGAATTTAACTACTCTGGATACCTCATATAAATGGTATCATACAGTATTTGTCTTTTTGTAGTGGGTTTACTTCACGTAGCATAATGTCCTCAGGTTTATTTATGTTGTAACATGTGTCAGAATTTCCTTCCTCTTTAAGGCTGAATATTATTCCATGGAAAATGTATACTGAATTTTATTTTTATTTTTTAAAAAACTTTATTTTATACAACTTTTAATGTTACACTTCAGTTACAGTTATTACCTGTGTTGTACAGTACATCTCTGTAGCTTATCTTACACGCAATAGTTTGTACCTCCTCTGCCCCCACTCTTCTATTGCCCCTCCCGCCTCCCACTGGTAACCACTAGTTTGTTCTCTATATCTGTGAGTCTGCTTCTTTTTTGTTATATTCACTAGCTTGTTGTATTTTTTAAAATTCCACATATAAGTGGTATCATGCAGTATTTGTCTTTCTCTGTGTGACTTATTTCACTTAGCATAATGCCATCCAAGTCCATCCATATTGATACAAATGACCAGATTTCATTCTTTTTTATGGCTGAATAGTATTCCATGGTGTATATATATCACATCTTCTTTATCCATTCATCTGTTGATGAATACTTAGGTTGCTTCCATACCTTGGCAATTGTAAATAACACTGCTATGAACATTGGGGTGCATGTATATTTTTGAAATAGTGTGGGTTTTTTTCTTTTTTTTCAGATGCATTCCCAAGAGTGAAATTGCTGGGTCATATGGTAGTTCTATTTTTAGATTTTTGAGAAACCTCCATACTGTTTTCCCTGTGGTTGCACGGATTTACATTCCCACCACGAGTGTACAGAGGGTTCCCTTTTCTCCACGTCATCTCCAACATTTGTTACTTGTGTCCTTTTTGATGATAGCCATTCTGACCAGTGTGACGTGATAATATACTCCATTTTATTTACCCATTCATAGGTTGATAGATAACTGTGTTGTTTCCATTTTTTGGTTATTGTGAATAATGTTGTTATGAACATTGGTGTACAAATACATGTTTGAGTTCCTGCTTTCAGTTCTTTTGAGATATATAACTAGAAGTGGAATTACTGAATCAAATGGTAATTTTATGTTTAACTTTCTGAGGAACTGCCATAATGTTTTCCGCAGCAGCTGTTTCATTTTACATTCCTACCAGCAATGTACAAGAATTCCAGTTTCTCTACAGCCTTACCAAAACTTGTTTTCTGAAAAACAAGTTTCTTGTATTCTAAAAAAATAGTAGACATCTTAATGTGTGCGAAATTTATCTTATTATGGCTTTGATTTGCATTTTTCTAATGACTAATGATGTTGAGCACATCTTCAGGTACTTATTGGCCACTTGTGTATCTTATTTGGAGAAAGTCTATTCAAGTCCTTGCCTATTTTTTTTTTTTTTTCCTTAATTTTATTTATTTATTTATTTATTTATGGCTGTGTTGGGTCTTCGTTTCTGTGCGAGGGCTTTCTCTAGTTGCGGCGAGCGGGGGCCACTCTTCATCGCGGTGCATGGGCCTCTCACCGTCGTGGCCTCTCCCGTTGCAGAGCACAGGCTCCAGACGCGCAGGCTCAGCAATTGTGGCTCACGGGCCCAGTCGCTCCACGGCATGTGGGATCTTCCCAGACCAGGGCCCGAACCCATTTCCCCTGCATTGGCAGGTGGATTCTCAACCACTGCGCCGCCAGGGAAGCCCCCTTGCCTATTTTTGAATTGAGTTTTTGTTGTTGTTCTTGAGTTGTAGTTCTTTATATAGTCTGAATATCAATGTCTTATTGAATATATGATTTGCAGATATTTTCTTCAATTCTGCGAGTTGCCTTTTATTCTTTTGATAGTGTCCTTTGGTATGTACAAAAATGTTTAATTTTGATGAAATCCAATTTATCTATTTTTTTAATTTGTTGCTCATATCTTTTGTGTATGTCTGAGAAATTATCACCAAATCCAATAGAATGAGGATTTCTCCCTATGTTTTCTTTTAAGAGTTTTTAGGGGTTTAGCTCCTACATTTAGATCTTTGATACATTTTTAGTAAATTTTTGAATATGGTGGAAGGTAAGGGTACAAATTCATTCTTTTGCATATGAATATCAAGATTTCCCAGTATGATTTGTTGAAAAGTCTGTGCTTTTTCTCATTGAGTTGTCTTGGGACCCTTGCCAAAAATCATTTGACCACATATAGGAGGGTTTATTTATGGACTCTCTATTCTATTGTATTGGACTATATGTCTGTTTTGATTATGGTAGTTTTATAGTAAGTTTTGAATTCAGGAAGTGTGATGTCTCCAACTTTGTTCTTCTTTTTCAAGAATTTTCTTCTTTCTCTATTTGGGATTACTAGAAATCTCCCTATGAATTTTAGGATAAGTTTTTCTTTTCTACAAAAAATATTGTTGGGATTTTGATAAAGAGTGCATTGAATCTGTAGATTGTATTGGGAAGTATTGACATCTTAATAGTGTTAAAACCTCCAACCTATGAACATTGATGTCTTTACATTTATTTATGTCTTATTTAAGTCTTTCATTAATGTTTGTACTTTTCAGTGTAAAGTACTTCACCTTCTTGGTTACATTTATTTTTAAGTATTTTATTCTCTTTGATTCTAATTTACATGGAATTATTTTCTCAATATTTTTGAATTGTGTTAGTATATAGAAATTCAACAGATTTTGAGTGTTGATTATGTATCCTTCAAATTTGCTGAATTTATTTATTTCTAATAATTTTGTGTGAAATCTGAGGTGTTTCTGCATATAAGATCATGTCATCTGTTAAGAGAGAATTTTACTTCTTTTCCAATTTTAAATACCTTTATTTCTTTTCCTTGTTTTATTACACTGGCTAGTACTTTATTTATTTATTTATTTATTTATTTATTTATGGCTGTGTTGGGTCTTCGTTTCTGTGTGAGGGCTTTCTCTAGTTGCGGCAAGTGGGGGCCACTCTTCATCGCGGTGCGTGGGCCTCTCACTATCGCGGCCTCTCTTGTTGCGGAGCACAGGCTCCAGATGCTCAGGCTCAGTAATTGTGGCTCACGGGCCCAGCTGCTCCACGGCATGTGGGATCTTCCCAGACCAGGGCTCAAACCCGTGTCCCCTGCATTGGCAGGCAGATTCTCAACCACTGCACCACCAGGGAAGCCCCCTGGCTAGTACTTTTAATACTATGTTAAAAAGAGGGGGCAAAAGTGGGCATTCTTGTCTTCTTTCTTATCTTGGGGGAAAAGATTTCAGTCTTTCACCATTGAGTATGATGTAGCAGTGGATTTTTCATACATGGTTTTCATTTTGTTGAGGAAGTTTTCTTCTATTCCTAGTTTGTTGACCTTTTTTATTTGTAGAAAAATTATTAAATATTGTCAAAGGATTTTTGTGAATCAATTGGATGGTCATTTCTTCTGTATTCTTTTAATGTGGTATATTATGTTAATTGATTTTTGTATTTTGAACCAACAGGATGTAATTGACATTTATAGAATACCAAAACCAGCAGAATATGATTTCTTCTCAAGCTGACGTGTAACATTAGCCAAGGTAGACCACATTATGGACCATAAAACACACCTTAACAATTTAAAGGAATAGAAAGTTTACAATTTATGTTTCAGATCATGGTGGAATTAAACTAGAGACCAATAACATAAAGATATCTGGAAAGTCCTAAAATACCTGGATATTAAACAACACACCTCTACATTATACATAGGTCAAACAAGTCTCAAGAGAAATTTTAAAATGTATGAAATGAAATGAAAATGAAAATACAACTTCTCAAAATTTGTGAAATGCAGTGAAAGTTGAAAGAGACTTGTAAGTTTTTCTTTGCCATGATATATAATCTTATGGAGACTGTAAATGAAATTTTAGGAGAGAGACTAAGAAGACACCAAGCAGCTGTCTGGGTGTTTTAAAAACTCATCTGAGTGGATAAAATATCCACTCTGTTCCAATTAGTCTTTTCAGCCTCTGGTAGTTGCATTTGGGGTCCCTACATTTCTCAAGAGCTCCAGAGGAGAAGGAAGCCTAAAGCTTGAGTGACTGTAGAGAGTTTAAGGGCTAGAGTGGGAAGGGGAAATTCTTACAAGGGTGGATTGAGGGTTGAAGTATGTAGAAAGGGGGACATATTGACAGAGCTCAGGATAGGGATCTCCTAGATTTGTAGGGGAACATATTAATATCTCAGGTCTTGGAAGAGCCAGTACCATTTCCATTTGGATTTTTAACAGACAGAATGGAGGTGCTGCATGGGCTAGAAGTAGTAACCAGAAGTCCCTTATCTAATAATCCTTGAATTATTGGGCAGAGTTCCTCAAGTCCCTCTGGTGTTAAGTTATATGGGGGAATCCTAGGGAGGAGCATGGAGAGAGCTACCTCTACCTAACATAGCATTCAATTATGGGGTTCTGCACCACAAAATTGCCCAATATCAGTGGAAATTCCTTGTCTACAATGAGGAGAAATCCTGTCCACTAATTGGCTTAAATCCTTAGTAAAATGGGTACTAGGTTGAAGAGGACAGAGAAACTTAGGGAAGTCATGCAAAGCCATTAGAGAAAACAGGTGTGAAGGAAATGAGTAGGGGACTTGTGAAAGAAGTCCTTCAGTGTACAATGAAGTTTAATACTCCAATTCATGAAGTTTTTGAGATAGTTGATCTAAGAAGCAAACTGTGTCGATATTGAAGGGATCTCATAAAGATATTGAGGGACTGGCAGGCAAACTGTGAAGCAAATTGTCAAAGCCCACCACTGGCAGTTTGGTGATTTTGAAGGGGCCAGAAAAAGAAGCAGTGTTAAGGGTGAAATGTGTCACTCCTATATCTATGAGAAATGTGGTAGGGTAATTCACAAAGGTAACTAATATCACCTTGTGAATTTAGTGGGAATTAAGGACATGGAATGTCTGCTTTCTCCAAGCTAAGTTAATATTACTCCTGTGAAAAGGGTTTTGGGTTCTTTTCTTTCCATTTGAGAACAGGACATTCCTAAAACCAATAGACTTTTTCTTTGCAATACCAGCAAGCATCCTGGTCAATGGAGGCCCATAATTTGGGGTCCTGTCTTTGTTTAAGTTTTTCTAATTGCTTTAATTGTAAAGTCATATGATTTGGTTATGTATTTTCTCTTTTTTTAAGAAATGTTACCCTCACAGTGCTGGGCTAATGTCTGAGGTTCGGACACCTCAGCATTTTAACAGTAGACATTTTTTTTTTTGGTAGTTTCATGAAGCTCGAGTCTTAGACCATTCAGAAAGTTGTGGCTAGAGTAAAGCCTGCTTGGTAATTGAGTTCAAGCCCTGAATGCTTTTTCCAAGTAATGTCTAGTTGCTGGTGATAATTTGCCATAGTTTCATCCTTTAGTTGTTTTCAATTTTGAGTACATGACCAATCAATTTTAACAGGATAAAACTCAGAATGGCTTCTAATAATTTTTCTTTAATACTTTTACTCTCTGACTGGACTCTGCAGTGGTTTGAGATCTCTTAAGGTCTTCCAAGATAGTAGTCCATTTAGTTTCTGAAACTAAAGAAAGGCATCTCTACAAATAAGTGGATAAGTTGATATAAGTTGGCGGATCTCAGAGAGTAAGTACCCAACACCTCCTGAATTGCTAAAAAAATTTCTTTCTTTCCTTTTGGGACTTGGGGGAAATCTTTAGTCATGGAATGTGATTGAAGACCAGGGTTTAAATGTTACTTTCTCAGTTTGTTCCTGGTTGAAAGTAGGTAGTGGGCGTGGCTTGAGCATCGTCTACAGAACGTGGAGTTTCAACACATTTATCTTTGAGGTTAACTGAAAGGCAAGAGAGTATTTTGAGAGGGGAAGGAAAAGGGACAGTAGAGAGGGGAGTATGGAGACACTGGAGGATGGGGTGTAGGGGACTGTGTTTGGGGAAAGGCAAGAAGGGTCTCAGGTTCTGAATGAGTGATCTTGGAATCTTTTTTGTTCCAGACTTTCTCTAAGATAAAGGTAGTCAGCAGGGATTCAAGAAGGGGGTGTTCAGTCAACTGAGGAGTTCTCATGTTTTAGGTCATAGACGTCTGGAATTCTAACCCAGTTCCAAGATTATACACAGACTCTTAAGAATCAAAAATCTGTCCTTACTGTGCTGTCATCTGGAGCACTGGATCAGGAGTTGAACTCACTAATTGATCCCCCATCAATTAGTCAGGAATGAAGAAAAAGTCTCAACAGGTGCACAACTGAAGTTCAAGGTGAAGGTTCTGTGGGCACAATGGTGAATCTGATGCAACAACAGACTGTAATAGAAACATTATACTAACACTTCTTAAAATGGCAAGGAAGACTTTATTCAAGATTATTGCAATAAGGGTCAATGCTGTTTCAATAGAGAAGAAATATTGAGCTCTGTTACAAATATAGCAAAGTCAGTTGGGAATATATAGCTGACAAGCAGAGCTAGAGGGTCAGTGGATGAAAACTTACTGAAAGGTAAGGATAGGGAAATTCTTGCTAAACTGGTTTAATAGGACTCTTGCTGAAGACAGACCAAGGGCTTAAATATTGAGTCTTAGTTCAGGTGCTGTAACAAAAATACTATAGACTGGGTGACTTAAACATCAGAAATTAACTTTTTAATAGTTCTGGAGGCTGGGAAGTACAGGATCAAGTTGCTGGCAGATCCTGTGTCTGGTGGTTTGTAGTTACCTGTTTACTCATTGTATAGTCATGTGGCAGAGAGCAGAAAGAGATACTATGTTTAACTCTCTTTTTATTAGGGCATAATTCCATTCATGAAGGTTCTACCTTATGATCTAATTACTTTCAAAAACCCCCACTTCCAATACTATCACATTGGGAATTTAGGCTTTAACAGATGAATTTTGGGGGAACACAAACATGATGTCCATAGCATTCCATCACTGGCCCCACCAAATTCATGTCCTTTTCACATGCAAAATACATTCACTTTATCCCAACAGACTCCAAATTACAATTCTTAACACATTCCAACATCAGCTCTAAAATCTAAAGTCCAAAGTCTCATGTAAGTATAATCTAAATCAGATATGGTGAGGCTTGCGGTAAGAATCATCCTGCGACAAAATTCTCCAGTTGTGAACTCGTGAACACAGACAAGTTATATGCTTCCAAAATACAATGGTGGGACATGGATAAATAGCATAAGGATAGACATTCTATCCCAAAAGGGAAAAATGGAAACAAAGAAGGAAGGTGTGCGTGTCCCAAGCAGGTCTAAATCCTAGCAAGGTAAGCTCTACTAGATCTGAAGGCACAAGAATAATCCACTTTTTCTCAGTGCTCTGCCTTCTATATTTATTGGGGCAGAATCCTGCCCCAGGACCCACTGGGGCATCAGCCCTGCCTCCACAATTTTGCCTGGTGGGGGTTGTGTGGTTGAATCTCTTCCTGGCAGGGGTCATGTGTTCTGTGGCTCTGTTGGGTGGAGGTCATGCTGCTACAGATTCTCTGCTGGGCATTTTTCCCGCCCTTTGAAATCAAAATAAAGGCAGACCTGTACCCCTACCCCCCAAGTCCATGCACTTTGTGCTTGTGGTGCAAGTGGCAGCCCTGGTGATCTCTGAATTATATTTGGGTGTTCTTCTTCCCTTATCTTAAAGAATAGCACATATTAGCAGACATAGTCCTATGGTCCAGTTCTCTTGGGTCTAAGAAGTCCAACAGTCTTTCTTCATTTTATCCTATTTTCTCTGTTGCCTGTAGTTCCAGCTGGCAGTGTTTTTGCAATTACAGTCTCATCTCTATTCTTGCTTTTTGTTGAGATGGTTAATTAAATCCATGCTTCACACCACACTGATTTCCTTATCAAATGGTCTTGCCTCCACAACCTTACTGTGCTCTTCTGAATACATTTTCTTATTTTTTGTAATATGGTCAGCCTGAGAATTTTCCAAATCTTTACCTTCTGGTTCCTCTTTCCTTAACAATTACATCTTCATTATTTTCTCTCTTCTCATATTTTACTCTAAGCAGTTAGAAGGAATCAAGCCTCTCTCTCAACACTTTTCTTAGAATCTCTTCAGCTAAATATCCAGTTTCATCTATCTTCTACCAAATAGTAGAACATGAACAAATTTGGGCAGGTTCTTTGTCACTTTATAAAAAGAATCATCTTACTTTCAGTTTCAAAAAAGATGTTCCTCATTTCTGTCTGAGTTCTCACCAGTATCATCTTTTTAGTTCTCTTCACTGCAATATTGGCTTTTTTTTTTTTGCATCTACTTCAAAACTCTTCCACCTTCTCTCCATTACCTAATTCCAAAGCTGCTTCCACATTTTTAGGTATTTGTTAAACTTTAGCACCTCACTTCTTGATACCAAATTCTGTCTTGGAGGGAACAAGCATTCAGTCCACGGCATCAAGAGTAGGTGTTGAGAGTTTTGATCTGATATCAAAGGTGGGGAAATTCAATAAACTAACTTAGCAGGATTCTTATTAAAGTTGGGCTAGACAAGTTAAGGACAGGGATCAAGGTCAAGTCCTAGCTGAGAAGAGTGCTCAGAGGAAACCTAACTAATATTTGGTGAAAGAGAACATCTTTGTCACTGGGAGAGGGGCTATATGTTTAAGAAGCAGATTAGACCCAAATGAAGAGAAACTGATTGAGGTAGAGGAACATCAGAAAAAGTGATTCATGTTGAAAAATAGGGTAGTAATGGAGGGAATAGAGCAAGTTGTCTAACCTATATGTAATCAGAAGTAGTAGCAGAGGAAAGAGAAAAGGGACAGAGGTCATATTTGAAGATACAGTGTCAGAGAATTTCCCAGAACTTTAAAAATCAACCATGTGCAAATGGAAGATTAAGTTCAAGTAGAAAAAAATTGTAAATCTACACCTGGGAAATCAGAGCAAAATTATAGCATACAAATGAGAATGTCTGAAAAATATTTACAGAGGAAAAACATTTCATTTACAGCAAGACAAAAGAAAGCTGATTTCTCAGTAGCATCAGTGGAAGTGGAATGATAGTGCAAGAGAAAAAGTTCAAGGTAAAGAAAAAGATAGTTGTCAACCTAGATGTATGCAGGAAAAAAAAACCTTTCAAAAATGGGTATAAAATTCATATCTGGAGGAGAGTTTACCATGAGCAGACCAACTCTAATGGAAGTTCTAAATATTTTACTTTAAGCAGAAGTAAAAAGATCCAAGAGGAAGGAAGTCTGAAATGCAAAAGCAAATGAAGATCCAAGACAGCAGTACATATGTGAAATAATCAATAAGTGCATGAAACAATCATAATAATATATACTGGGATTGAAAAATGAGAAGACAGAATTAACATAAAATAATTCAGAAAGAGTGAGGTATAGATCAAGTGTTCTAAGGTCTTTGAATTATTCTGGAGGAGAGTAAAGGTAAATAATTTTGAGTTTGACGATTTAAGCATGAATTTTTTCACTTATATTGTAATCAGGTAAAGAACAGAGAAGGCTTTCAATTTCCATACTGTGAGGTATAAAAATGATTTTAACACATCTCAGTAATTCAGAAAATAAAAGACCAAAACATCAGAGAAGTTAGAAAATATTTTAAAAACATGATGAACAAACTTGGCCTAATGTTCAATTGTAGAACCTGCACCCCCAAACAGAATACTCATTCTTTTAAAACAGACTTGGAACCTTCACATGAAGTTTACTTATATTAAACCACAAGGCAGGATTTGTAATATCTTAGGTCAGTTTTCCTAGAAGCAGAGACTGAGAGATGTAGTTTTGTGCAAGTGACTTATTGAGGGAGGGCTTTCAACAGAAGGGGTCTGAGGGAAGCAGGAGAGGGCAAGAAAGTAAAAATTAAAAAAGGTTATAGTCTCAGGTAGAAACTGGCTTCAGGTTCGTTCCATGGGATCTCTGTAGCACAACCAGCACCAGAGTTGGTCCCTCCTTGAAGCAAAGGGTTGGATATCTATAGCCCACATCAAGCATTGCCCGTGGGTCATCCCCTTTGGGCAGAGCAGTTCCCATTTATTCAAGGGAAATTCTCCAGAGAAGAGGGCTCACCAAGCCTATTATGACAACCAAATATGTCTTCAGACATTGTCAAATGTGACCTGGAGGCAAAATCAGCACCATTGGGAGGTACTGAGCTGGAATAATTAAAACCATCTGTACGCAAACACATTCTGATCTCATAATTGGTGCTCCAGGGTTTGAACAGTCTCAAGGACTGAAGAAAAGCATTGAGGAAGGGGCCACTTAACAATGTCTACAGAAGATGTCTTGTTTGCCTTAAAATATGTTTAAATTGCCTAACTCTCTGTGTAGAAGATAAAAGTAACAGGGTTCAATCCACTGACTCAGGCTGTACTTCCTCAGGTCTCTGTTTTTTGTTGCTTTATTAATGGGGAAGGAAGGGTGCCCTATTTTACTAAATTTTTTCAATAACTTTTTGTTTCATTTTTTATTCAGAATGATATTATGTAAACAACTGAACTCAGAATAAAATCCAAAACTCTCAGTATTAATTCAAAATAAGGCTAAGTAAAATCCCTAAATTTCCCTGCTTTGTATAATACATTTATCTTTTAGAGAGAGTGCTTTCTTTTGAGACACAGAACCATCAAAGGCAAACCCAATGTAAATGACGATGGTGATGATGATAATGATGATGACAAGAGCAACAAATACAATACTAGCAAGATTCACCTTCATCAATTCATGCTTTGATTATTAATGATGGATTTTCTATATTTTTTAAAAACAAAGTTACACTGCAGAGAGTAAAAGTCATACACAGTTCTGAATGACATCAAAGTGGATTCTTTTAAATATAACTGCATTTAGTCACTCAGAAAATATGTATTGACCACTGACCATGTGCTGGGCACTGTGGGAGGTATTGGGAAGGCATCGAGCATTCTGTGGTTAGTATAACAACCGTGGTCCCTGCTCATGCATTTTTTTTAATTCATAAATAAGACATTAAATCAAGTTATACAAACAAGTATAATATTTGAATTTCTAGTAAGCAATGTAAAGGAATACAGCACAGGGTGCTATGAGTAAGTATGGAAAGGAGACCCAGTTTAGATTAGTCAGTCAGCAAGCCTTCCCTGACAGAATGAGAGTTCAGATGAATTTTAGTAAGAGCACAATTAGGAACAAAATGAGAGAAGTGAATTCTAGACAGAAGGAGAGTTTGTGTACAAAATTCCTGATTGGAGAAGAGTTGGGTGTGTTTGGTACCTGAAAGCAGGGCCATATGCTGAAGCTGAGATAACACGTGAGGAGGGGAGGGGCAGGCAAGAGCCAGATGATGTAGGATCCTGTAACCTCCATATGGAGAATGCGTGCTCTTAAGACTTTTATGTAGAAAGGTGACATGACTTACTTTGTATTCTAAGGGGCTTCCCTCGTGACGCAGTGGTTGAGAGTCTGCCTGCCAGTGCAGGGGACACGGGTTCGAGCCCTGGTCTGGGAAGATCCCACATGCCGCGGAGCAACTAGGCCCGTGAGCCACAACTACTGAGCCTGCGCGTCTGGAGCCTGTGCTCCGCAACAAGAGAGGCCGCGATAGTGAGAGGCCCGTGCACCGCGATGAAGAGTGGCCCCCGCTTGCCACAACTAGAGAAAGCCCTACGCACAGAAACGAAGACCCAACACAGCCATAAATAAATAAATAAATAAATAAATAAATAAATAAATAAATAAATAAAATTAAAAAAAAAAAAAACCTCACTGCGACTACTAGGTGAAAACGAATTGGGCACTGATAAAAATGATGATACCTGGCCATGCCATCAGCCCTACAAACAAGCCAGTCTGGGGCTTCCTAAAATTACTAGCCTGTTTATAAAAGATTTAAATGTTAAGTGCCATATACTTGCTCTTGAAAAATAACAATGAGAGGTGCTGTAACTCTTAGATGTAATTGTTGATGAAAAACTAATCAGTTGATCTATGAAAGAAATGGAAAATTTTATTCAAGCCAAATTTGAGGACTGTAACCTGGGAAGAGCATCGCAGAAAGCTCTGAGAACTCGTTTCACCCATTAGAAGTCAAAGCACAGTTTGTTTATTTTTTTTTAACTGGGGTATATTTGTTTTACAATGTCATGTTAGTTTCTACTGTACTACAAAGTGAAGTAGAGTTCCCTGTGTTATACAACAGGTTCTCATTAGTTATCTATTTTATACAAGGCACAGTTTTAAAAGATTTTTGAGACAGAGGGCTGTACATAAAATGACGTATTATTGGTAGTTCACACAATCAAGAGCTAAGCGTCATTGTGGCCCTTAACAAGATCAGGAAGGAATGTTACCTCTTAAAGAGTTGTCTTGGTGCTAGGAGAACGTTGTCCTTTATGGTTGAGCAGGTATTTCTGCCAAGGCTGGAAGTCTGGTTGATGCATAATGCAGTTACGCAATGCACAGAAGGAGGGAGACAGGCAACCAAAGGTCAGAGAAAATTTTTATGCTTAAATTTTTCTTCTCTTGCCATAAAATATAAACTTTATTTCACGTAATGTTTCTCCCCTTGCTCCCTCCAAATTGCACATGCTCCCAGTCATGACTTCTTTTTTATTTCTTCTAGCTTTAGTGAGATATAATAGATATATAACATAGTTTATGTTTAAGGTGAAGAGTAATTAGGTTTCAAAATGATCTAGAATAACGGTTGTCCAGCCAATCTCTTAAATCACTCAAGGCGACTTGAAATGGCATTTCTTGTAAACATAATTCAGGCTGAAACTGAAAGCATGGAAGAGCTCCTTTTATAACAGGCTCATTTCTGGGAAATCAGCATGTTTTCTGTATGAGCAAAAGGAGAGCCTGATTTTGAATATCTAAATCCGTAACAGGATGTGAAAAGTGTTCAGACAATTAAGTCAGTGTCCCTAAAGTGTTTCTGCAGATTCTCTTTAGACACCACACTCTTCCTCTGGGATACACTGTATTTCACTGGCCAGAAAAATCCCATGGAATGTTCAACTTCTGCTTAGTTGGGAATGAAACAAAGCAGGACCCTGTGGGGCTCCTGGGCATGGAAATCTTTCAAACAGTTGCCAACCAGGGAAGGGAGGGGATGCAGAGACAAGGGAGGGGCAGTCAAGAAACAATAGTGCAACCTTGGGGCAGGGTCCTGGTTCCACTTCAAGGGGCACACATAAGAATATCTTTGAGTTCTTCTGCAGAAACAAACCCCGCAACAAATGGAAGATGAAGTACTTGATGAAGCATTCTTCATTCCAGAGAGAAGGTGATAGTTTGATAACCTTGAGAACCACAGCTCATCAGGACATGGCCTGAGGCCAGATTAAAAGAATGTAGGCCCTGCACACACCAAGATCCTTATTAGCAACCCCAACATTGAACCATTGCTATAAAACTTCCCAGCTAATCCCTCCAGTTTGGGACACACAGTTTTTGAGGGCAAGAGCCTGCTGTGTCCCCCTTTGCCTGGCAAAGCAACAAAGCTATTCTTTTCTACTTCACGCAAAACTCTGTCTCCAAGTTTCAATTTGGTACCCGGTGCACAGAGGTTGAGTTTTCAGCATCAGGAACTTCACCAACTCCCAGAGTGGTATAATTCAAAATGTGTAATTCAATTTAAGCTGCATGCCTCTGTCCTCCTATGGTACATTTTGCCAAAGATTTCCAAAGCAAAGTTATCTGGCCACTATTTGAGCTCTTAGAATATAGCAGAATAGATATTGGGATAACATTATCAAAAGATAAAACAAAGGTTCATTATTTTAACATCTGACCCCCCCCCAAAACTTGATAGAGAGGAAAATGCACATGTTAGTAAAATGTTTTGGCAGGCCTTCTGGAGCAGAGAGGGAGAAAACAAGGATGTGTCAGTGTTGTCCAAGTTACTGTGCCTGACACACAGTGAGGCCAAACAAACCAAAACGTCAGAGTTTGGAGCAGAGAAAGTTTATTGCAAAGGCCAAGCAAGAAGAACAAGAGGCTCCTTCTCAAAAGGCCTAAACTCTCTGATGGTTTTCCTGGAAGTGTTTTTAAATGTAAAATTTGCAGGATGTGTGTCTTCCTTTGGATATGTTTGTTGTGAGGTAACAGGGTGATATCTCTGGAATCTCCACCTCTGGTTCCAAGCAGTCTGAGGTCTATGAGCTTATGGTCAACATATAGTCACCATCCTCCACCTGCCTGGGCATCTTAGTTTCTGTCTAAGAACTCAGAGATATGTATCCTTGTATTATCTCTATCCCTTCCGGAGGAACTAGGAGTCCTGTGACTCTATTGTCCTATTAACTGCTTGAGCCTGCTCTTTGGAACTCAGGGAAGGCTTAGGAGACTGAAGCCTTTTTTTTGTTCTTCAAACAAAGAACAGGAGACACAGATGGGTTTTTGTACCTGGGAGGGCCCCTCAGGGTCCTGCTAGGTTTCATCAGCAGAAATCTAAGCCATAAAGATGTTGCTAAATTGCTTTGTTAGAGAAATTTCAATTGCTCCCCAAAGAAGGGAGTGAGTAATGGAAAGAATGAAATAGGGAGAGGAGAAAGGATCCAGCAAGGGAGAAAGGGCTGGACTTTGATGGAATGAAGAGCTCACGGTTCCCTTCAAAGTTGAGTTGGGCAAATAAATCTTAGGAATAAAGTTGTTTTCCCCCATCTTCAGTAAAATCTATAACACTTACATGATCTTTTTGGATGGTCTTGCATTTTTCAGTGGGTTTATAGGAGGTGCTATCTGCAGCTCTGACTCTTATTGAATTACCATCTAAAAAGTGAGAGGTCTCTTTCCCCAGGACTGCAAAAGTCATGCTGCAAGTGACCAGACATTGAGAAAGCATGATGTCATCCAGCCCTAGAAATTGCCCAGATGCCACAGGAAAAAATAAAAGCACTCCTTGATCTGTTTTCCCCTTCGGGAGGCTGTGTAATTTAGACAGACTGCTTGAATTAGATAAATGAGTTTTTATTCCCATAAATTTTCTTAGCAGAGTGAAGAAGGCTGTCATGTACTAATCAACAACAATAAAAAAAAGAGCTCTGAACGTGAATTCCTAGGGAAAGGAATAGAAGTCCATGACACATAATATTGGACTGTTCTAAACTCTTTACTATGTCTCATGTGTCAAGACAGAGTGCCTTGGTGACTGGGTTCTCTGCATGAGATTGGCTCTGAGGTAAGTACTGAAGGATGAGCTACAGACTCATGTGCTGCCAAAAACTAGGGATGGTCTTAGAAGTATTGAAAAATGAAAGCAGCCTAAATGTGTTTCAGTGGGTAAACCCAAATGTTATATCCATATCTGTATAAACAGCTCTACAAGAATACATACATCCACACACAGATATCAGAACAAAACCAGAAAAAAGATCATGTGAATAAAGAAATGTTAAAAACAGCTACATACTGTGGACAAAGAATGCCACCTGCCATGTCAGCAAACAGAGGATGTTGTGGCTATCAAGCCATCAGCCACCACAGTTGCCCCCAAAGGTGAGCCCTGAGGGAACTAGGATGGATGAAATGGCACAGGACCAGGTGGGGCCCTCCCAGGTACAAATACTTTCTGTGTTCCTCCTTTCTTGTTTGTAGGAAACAGGCCTTATTTAGCCTCCTTGACCTTCCCTGAGTTCCAAAGCGCGTATTCAAACAGTGGCTTTTCCGGGAAGGGAGGAAATGAGGACACAAAGGAGGAGCAGTCAAGAAACAATAGTGCAGCAATAGGTCAGGGTTCTGTTCCTCCTCAAGGGATATGCATAACAATATCTTTGAGTTCTTCTGTAGGAACTAAGGCCCCCCCCCCCACCCAGGTGAAGGATGGTAACTTGAGGCTGAGCACAAGATTCCTGGAACACCGCCCTGTTACCACATCACCAACCAATCAGAAGAAAGTCTCCACACAGTGGAAGATAAGGAAGATTCTGCTGTCCTCCCCAAATGTTTCTCCCTGTAAAAAGTATCATGGTCCAGCAGGATCTTTGTAGTTGGCTTCTGGACACAAGTTGCCTTCTTCCCAGGTTGCTGGCCTCCTGAATAAAGCAACCTTTTCTTTCCAACCAACACTTGCCTCTAGAGTATTGGCTTTCAACTGATGATCAGCTGAACCTGCATTTGGTAACATGGAGATAAACAGGCTGTCAACCACCAAGCCACCACCCACTGCAGCTGCCCCCATCAGGTGATTCAGGGTGGAAAAGAACAGTATACTGGCCTTAGATAGTTACATTGCATATCAAAGGAATGATTTCAGTGAACCCAGACACTTGCAACTTCCCACACTTGGAAAAGTGCTAAATTCATTAACTTGAGACATCTGGTTTTCTTTAATTAACAGTAATCTTTTGCTGTTCTGACTGCCTGGTTTTTGTTGCAAAAACATATATACTGCTCCTCCCTTTCCTCTTCTGAGCAGTCTCTCAGAGCTATCTGAGAGGCTGCCTTCCAGGCTTAAGTCCTCAGAAAATCTGCTGAATAAAACATGATTCTCAACTTTTAGGTTGTGCAGTTCTTTCAGTGGACAATACATAAGTGATATCATTTTTATAACAAAGTCACAAAAGCAGATGTCAAATGGCCAATAGAGATGTGAAAAGATGCTCACTATATGAGTCATTAAAATTACAATATGTTACCCTACACATCTGCCAGTATTTAGGATTGATGAGGTTGTGGATCCCGTGGAAATCTCCACACTGCTAATGCAAATACAAATTAGTACGACTATAAGATTGTTTGACAGTGTCTGCTAATGTTGAACATATGCTTTTACAGCTCATTTTCTATGTATATATAAAAGAAGAATGTGCACATATGTGCATATTTGAACTGAAAGATATGTACAAGTATTTTGATAACAATTTTGTCATAATAATCCAAAAAACTGGACAATGCTTAAATGTCCATCAACACTCATGTGGATAAATAAAATGTGGTGTATATTTAGAATGGAATACTATATAGCAATGAGAATAAATGATCTACATCTACATATAAAATATAGACTAACCTTACAAGCATAATATTGAAAAAATATACTAGAAGTGCACATTTTATTATTAAATTCATATAAAATGCTAAAGCAGGATAGTGGTTATGCTTGATGGGGAGAGATGGGAGTTGGTAGAACCAAAATGTGAGCATGAGGAAAACTTTGGGGGGTCCAGTTATGATCTAATTTTTGTATTTAGGTGTGACAATGTGGATGTGTCGTGTTTGAAAATACATAGAGTTCTACACTTATGAAATGTGCACTGTTCTGTATGTATATTTATGCCCTAAGAAGTTTGTGTAAAACATATGTGGGAATAAATCTAACAAATATATACAAAGGCTATACATGGAAAAGTACAGACTATTACTGAGAGATTTTAAAAGGCTTAATAAATGGTGGAACATATAAAGATCAAAGAATGCAAGATTCATTTTTTTAAAAAGTCATTTATTCCCAAATTTATCTATGGATTCAATGCAATTCCGAACAAAATTCCAAAGGGTATATATTTGTGAACATAAAGATAAGGTTAGGGCTTCCCTGGTGGCGCAGTGGTTGAGAGTCTGCCTGCCAGCGCAGGGGACACGGGTTCGAGCCCTGGTCTGGGAAGATCCCACATGCCGCGGAGCAACTAGGCCCGTGAGCCACAACTACTGAGCCTGCGCGTCTGGAGCCTGTGCTCCGCAACAAGAGAGGCCGCGATAGTGAGAGGCCCGCGCACCGCGATGAAGAGTGGCCCCCACTTGCCGCAACTAGAGAAAGCCCTCGCACAGAAACGAAGACCCAGCGCAGCCACAAATAAATAAATAAATAAATAAAATTAAAAAAAAAAAAAAGATAAGGTTATTCTAAAGCTTACATGAAAATGCAGAAACCCAAGAACAGCCAAGGCAATTGTGAAGAAGAACAAAATGAAAGAACTTATTCTGTCAGATGTCAAATCTTATTATAAAGCTAGAATAATTAAGATATCATGATATTGGTGCACACGTAAAGAAATGGATAGATGCAACCAGCTAGAGAGCTCAGAAACAGACTGACACATTTATGGAGAGGTGATTCAGGGCAACTATAGGAAAACCATATTTTTTTGAATAAATGGTGCTGGGTCAATGTTATATCTACGGAGAAACAAACCCCAAAGCCTGATTTTTTCATCACAACATTCACAAAGTCAGTTGCACAGGGATTGTAAATCCAAAGGTAAAAGGCAAAATAATAAAGTTTTAAGAAAATGTTAAAGAGATTATTTTCATGTCCTCCAGGCTTAGAAAAAGGACACTAAAGTACTGACCACAAATAAAGAATTGAAAAATTTAACCATTTAAAATTAAGATTCCCAGTACATCCAAAGACACCATAAAAGAATGAGAAGCAAATCAAGGATTTTATATATATATATATAAATATATATATATATAAATATATATATATATAAATAAATATATATATATAGACAGCTTTGTTTGTAGACATGTATTATGTATGTATATATGTATGCATACACACACACAGAAAGAATCTCAACCTCAGAATATATAAAGGGATCATCGAGTGAAGAATAAAAGACAGAAAACACCTAAGACTAATAAGCAAGACATTAAACAGGTAAGACCAAAATAAGATATCCAAGTAAGCAATAGATGTGAAAAGTTGCTGCACCTTCCTATTTATCAATAATAATTATCTAAGAGAATCAAACTTATCTGCAACTTAAACTAGACACTCACAAAAATGACTACAGTTTTGAAGTCTGGCATTTCCACATGATGGTGACAATATGAAGCACTGGAAATTTTATACATTTTTGGTGAGAGTATAAATTGGGATATCCATATTGGAAAATTGTTGGATAATATCTACCATTAAAGGAACAAATGTATACAATAGGATGAACTAATTTTAGTCCTAGATAACCAACTGAAATATTACTCAACATTATAACTGTGAGGTTAATCCATGTTGTTGGGTTTAACTATAGTTTCACTATTTTCTTTACTATAAGACATTCCATTGTACAAATACATCACAGATTATTTAGCTATTTTACTGTGGGTGGACATTTGGGTTACATTCACTTCAGAGCTTTTATATATACTGCTGCTAAGATCATTCTGCCCCTATTTTTTTATGCACATGTAACCACATTTCTGTTGGATGTGTACTTAGGAGTGAAATGGCCAGGTCATAGGGAACTTAAGTTCAACTTAAGTAGATGATTCCAAACAGTTTTTCTGAGTGTACGTTGAGTCATCTTGAGATAAACATATGTTTCCTAAAAGAGAAATAACCTTTCAGAAGCATTACTAGTCTGAAATAATGTGTGTATATTTAATGATTCTATGTCTTCATAGTGGCAGACAGTTTATATTTATTTGGATACGGTGTATCCATGGCAGCTAACAAAATAATGTGTGGAATGAACTTTGCTGTAAGTAGATATCTCTGACTCAACAGGCTGTGTATAATATCCCAGAAGTGGGAGGAGCAAAATGGATGAAAAGGAGAGAAGAGGAAGAGGACAAGACAGAAGAAGGAAAAGAGAAAGGAAAAAAGGCATCAAGGATGCTGATTCTGTCAAACTTTGGTGAAATATACTGGGCATACAATCTTAGCAAAAGTTAGCCACAGCTTTCCTCAGTTATAAGGACTTGATCTCTTTCTTCAGGTTTGATCATTTCTCCTACACTTTGGGAAGAATATTTGCTGGGTAGCTCTGCCACTGTGACCTAACTCTGGTGGTCAGGTTTGGGGTGGAGCACCTCAAGATACACAGAAGTAGCCCATCTGACAACCGGAACCCACTACGACCTGGGGCCCTGGACCCTTCAGAGAGCACTCATACACCTGAAACTAATACATTGTTAATCAACTATACTCCAATATAAAATAAAAAATTAAAAAATAATAGATAACCAACAAGGACCTGCTGTATTACACAGGGAACTCTATGCAATATTCTGTAATAACCTATATAGAAAAAGAATCTGAAAAAGAATGGATATATGTATATGTGTAACTGAATCACTTTGCTGTACACCTGAAACTAACACATTATAAATCAACTATATGTCAGTATAAAATAAAAATTAGATAAAAAAAAAACAATAATGAGAGAGAGAAAGAGGGAGGACAGGCAGCATTCCTTGACTCAGTTGGTCAGGAAGGACTCTTTCTTTGGGCTTGGATCAGTGCCCAACCATCATCCCCTCATTGTCATTTGCTGTGTCTCAGTAAGTACAAGGTCACTATCCTTTATCCCAGTTAAGTTTCAACTCTAGAAATTGCCAAGTTTAATTTAAGGCATTTTAAAAAAGCTGTCTCTGATATTGTTGCATATACTTTTAGAGATAGGACCAAATTTTAAGCTGTAAATATGATTCTGTTTTATGAGATGAGCTCAGGATAACCCAGGTAAAGATTGTAGTTTTCTAGCTGCTCTTGTATCTAGGTGTGACCATGTGCACACGGAGGATGAGCAGAAGTATATGTTCCTTACTTGTGGGTCTGGGCCAGAGAATTTTGAGCCTGTTCTCCACCAGTCACTCCTGTTCAACTTACTGTCTGGATACCAGATGATGTGGCAGTAGTTAACCTTTGAACTTGCAGATGTGTACCATGTCTTAGGGGGTACCGAACAACAAATAGAAGGAACCTGAATCTCTGAATGACTCTGTGGAACCTAGAGTAGTGGGACCGTATAGTAATATGTCCTCTAAGCTGTAGTACCAACCTCCTGAGCCATCTCTATCTCTAGTGTTCTCACCTTATTCTCTCTTCCTGCCATTAGAGAGAGGAAGCTCAAACGTGACTCTGAGCATGCCTAGTAACCTTCAAAGTCTCTATCTGCCTGTGGATTATAGTCCATGAGCCAGGTCTTTCAACTTTATTCTCAGTGAGCCTATTACACTGGCTACATGGACCTGGCTGTTTCCCAGCACCTAGCCCTTACATGTGTATATTTGGTCATTGCCTTCCTTTGCTTTAAAATATGTTTCCTCCAATTACCCTTTCTGAAATCTGAATCACCCTTTAAGATCCAACAGAAATGATACCTCCTCAATGAAGCTATCTATAACCTTCCAAACATAATTAACTGTTGCTTTTGCAGAAAATAAGCACTTTATTTATGACATCATATTTTACACCCAATCACGTCTTGCTTTATTTTATAATATTTGCCTCCTTCAAGGTATAGGTTGGATGTAGGTGAGAACCTTGCTCTGTTCATCTTTAAATATGCAATAGCGATGGGCTTCACAATTGTATTACATGTACCAGTAAGTTGTACCACCAAGTGTTGCAGGAAAAAAATCAAGTATTAAAAAATACCAAGTAAGACAATTATTAAAAATTGCTCAGGGACTTCCCTGGTGGCACAGTGGTTAAGAATCTGGCTGCCAATGCAGGGGACATGGGTTAGATCCCTGGTCTGGGAAGATCCCACATGCAGCGGAGCAACTAAGCCTGTGCACCACAACTACTGAGCCTGCGCTCTAGAGCCCTCAAGCCACAACTACTGAGCCCATGCACCGCAACTACTGAAGCCTGAGTGCCTAGAGCTGGTGCTCTGTAACAAGAGAAGCCACCGCAATGAGAAGCACACACATCACAAGGAAGAGTAGCCCCCTCTCGCTGCAACTAGAGAAAGCCCTAGCGCAGCAACGAAGACCCAATGCAGCCAATAATAAATAAATTAATTTAAAAAATTGTTCATACTAAAATTCAAATATGAGGGGAAGAACCTTAATAGACAATAAAACCAGAAAACTGAGAGAAAATATTTGAAGCATTTGCCAGCTTTAAAAACTTTGTTGATGATTATGATTTCTTTACTCATTTTGAGTAAATAAACACTTTTGAATTTGTACCTTTATATTATTTTATTTGAAATAAACACTCAAAACATATAACCTCCAGACCGCCATTCCCATAGATCCACTACAAAAAAAAAAAAGGAAAAGTATGCTACAAAATAATAGTGATTATTTCTGGACTGTAAAATTAGGAGTTTCATAAACTCACTTATTGTTAATGAAAAAGTACTTATGTTAATAACAAGAGTACTTTAAAAAGAGGGAGAGCGAGAGAAACGAAAAGAGATTCAAAGCAAAAAAATTGAAACCAAAAAAATCCTGCTTGCCTCCCACCAGAAGTATCCCTGAGAGACAGGCTGCTGAACGATCTCAGCCCACTGCTACTTTGTTCACATTCACACCTTCTGCTCTGTCCCCACTGTGGTGTCAAGGACACCTAAGCCAGCCGTGGAGGAGGGGCTGGCCTGGATTTCGCCCGCACTCTGGGGTCCCTCGCCTCGGTTAAGAAAGATAAAAACCTGTAACAATTAAACCCAGGAGAAGCGCGTGTCCTTTCGATTTCGTTTCTTATAAACCTCACCCATAACAGGATGGCTATAATAGCTTGCTTGCTTTTCAGCTTCTAAAGAGAAGAGTTTGTTTCCGGAGGAACCAGACGCAAGGGGAACCCCAGCGTAGAGCCAGAGCGGCTGAGAACTTGTCCCCCGACTGCAGCGCCTGCGCCAAGTAAGCTTGCTTCGAAACTTTACCTTCCAAGCACATTTCCGTTAAATAACAAAAATAAATCCCCCAGCCCAGACCCCACACTGCAGGAGGGAAGGGTGCCAGCGGCCGGGGCGGGACTGTGTGAGGTCAGCGGGGTGCTTTGCTGGGGTAGCTCAGCGTCTTCGTTTGGATCTGGGGCGGCTGCGAAGCATGTCCCCAGATGGCGCTGCTCTCCCTGGGGCCTCAGTCCAGGGCTGCAGCAAAGAGACCTGCTTGGGAGGAGGAGTGCATCCTACCTCATCTGAGGAAAGGGAGCTGACTTCCTTTTAAGGACTGAGGGACCAAATCCCGCCTCCTAGTAGGGGAGCCGGGTGGGGAGCTCCCTCCTGCCCCCTCCTTCCATCCTCAGACACTTCCTGGCTGCACTCCGCTGGGCAGTGTAAAAACAAAAAAGAAGGTCCTCGACATACAATTTAAACATTTCAAAAAAATTCTTGTATTGACCATATGTAATATTCCAAAGATTCTGCAAAGCTGTATTTATATGAAATAATTCATTCTCACACTTTCTAAGCAACCCTTAAAAATAACTATAAGGTCTAAGCCTGTTTTCTGATGCTTCGTTGCTTCCAAATGTGTAGTCCCTACCAAACAAACAAAAACAATCCATAAATTACTGTTATTTTCAGTTTCAATTTTTTGCTGTTTCCTTTGTGAGAATGAAAAAAATTCCTCAGTTTGCTATCAACTTCCTTAAGATAGCAGCAGAAAAGTGGAAGGAGGACAGAGAGGAAGGATGAGTGGGAAACAACCAGGAGCTTTTTCTGGAACTCACTGATCTGAAGAGCTGTGGAGCAGAAATGCTGATTTGTCAACTTTCTTTTGCATGCAAATTAGTCTTGAGCTCAAAACTCTCAATTTCTGATTCAAAATGGTATGTGAGGAATGAAGAGGTCCGGGGAATGTAGCGGGGAATGTAGCCTGATAGTCTATACTGCAGGGTTCAGATGCTGGCTTTAGTTCTGAGAAAGCTCAGCTTTTCCATTTGGACCAGTGGTAGGTACGAGGTGACAGCCTCACACTGTGTCACATAACCAGGACAGCAGCAGGTGGAGTGGAAAGAACCCTGCCTGGAGAGATGAGAGATTAGGGTCTCCTCCTGGCTCTTTGGAGGGGGGAGCAGGGGAGGGAAGCATTTTTTCCATCCATGACCTCAAGCTTCCTCAGTGTATATGCATTAAGAGAGACTTATCGCTGGTTCTCAACCAGGGCTCCACACTACATTCACCTCCTACACTTTTTTTTTTTTTTTTTGAATGAAGACCCTACTTGGCTCAGACAGTTCTGCCTGCCTTTATGTATTGAATAAGGAAAAAAATGAGACCCCCCCCAAAACAAATGGACTACCTAAGGACTGCAGCCTCACTCTCACCCCCAGTTGCATCCTTAAAAGTTGGGAAACAAGCATGTTGTCTCCTGGTCTTGGCTGTAAGTCATTGCTCAGGCCCAAGCTTGCCTCTGACACCTCCCAGGGCAGCTTCTTTCTGGGTACAGTTTGAAAATTGGGAAGGACCAACTCAGCACTCCTGGGAAATAAGTAATTCTTTCTTCTTCCTTAATGAAGTCCTGTGATAGACATATCCAGGAGTTATGCAGACCCACCTGAGGGCAGAGTTTGGTTCTGAGTCTTTTCACATGGATATTTTTGAACAGTTACGTGTAGGGTGCAGAAATCGGTCTCTTGTTATTCTTCATTGACTTTTTAATTAAGATACACTTTTTGTTGGCTTATTACATACATCTTTTTCTTGATGTTGATGCACATTTGTATTTCGAAAAACAAAATCAATTTCCCAATGACTCAATTTCCCTGCACAGAGGATGATTCTTAAACTGTGTGGCCAAAAGGATTTTGATGACTTCTAAAAAAGAAGAAACAAAAGCTGTTTCCCTTTTGGAATCCCAAACTCCTTCAGTCCCTTGAATAGTATAAATAGTTCTATAGATATTGCGTTTCATTGATCTGTCATATGTCAAACTGGAATTGTCAATTTAAAAGCTCAGATTCTGATGAATACTTGCTATCCTCATCACTAGTTCTACAGCTGTTCTCAACAACTAAGATCAAGGGACAGAAGAGATGCATGAAAACCATGTTTTAACATTTCATGGCTTGTGTTCCCAAGGTCATCGTAGTCCCAGGTCTTCCCTCAGCATTGTCTTCACTGATCAGTTTTCTCTTAGCATCTGCTTAAGCCTTAGGTTTGGGGAGAGGACGGTCAGGTGAGGCGATGACGGCTTCTCAGTAATGATGGTTGCCCTCCACCCCCTCCCCCGTCCCATCTCCTTGGCTTTGGGTAGAGCCACTGTACTGCATCATAGGATGTGACTGCCCTGTGCCAGCAATAACATCCAACCTGAGATCCTCACAGTATTAAGAGCACTTTCACCCTTGTGGAGTCATTATAAGGGCAGAATTAAAGATAGATGAATTTATTTATTTATTTATTTATTTATTTATGGCTGTGCTGAGTCTTCGTTGCTGCGTGCGGGCTTGCTCTAGTTGCGGCGAATGGGGGCTACTCTTCACTGTGGTGTGCGGGCTTCTCATTGCGGTGGCTTCTCTTGTTGCGGAGCACAGGCTCTAGGCACACGGGCTTCAGTAGCTGTGGCGCATGGGCTCAGTAGTTGTGGCTCATGGGTTCTAGAGCTCAGGCTCAGTAATTGTGGCACACGGGCTTAGTTGCTCTGCAGCATGTGGAATCCTCCTGAACCAGGGCTCAAACCCGTGTCCTCTGCATTGGCAGGCGGATTCTTAACCACTGTGCCACCAGGGAAGCCCGGAAAAATAGATGAGTTTTTAATTGTAGGCCTTAGCCTATGCATACTGTGTCAGGCATGCAGGAAGAAAGAATGACTAAACTCAGAGACTGCTGAAGTGCAGCCTAGATATGAAGACCTTCTTCCCAGAGAGGCACAGGTGGTGATTATCCCTGTTGGTGTTGGAATGGTGGTTTGGGAACCCCAGAAAGAGTTGTTGTTTTTCAGCTTTTCCTTTTGGTTACTCATTTTGTGTCTCTTTCCTCCAAGTTTCCCTGAAATATAATTAAGGAATAGAGTTTCCACTAGGACCAGAATGTAGGCTGGCCTCAGAAACCATCAGGGCATTGATGGATATTTGAAGGGAAAGGGCCAAGCATTTACAGTTACCAAACTTGTTTTAATGAAGACTCTCTTATTTTATCAGCCTGTGGCTTGGACAGCAAGCTTATCTTTGGTCCTATGGTTCCCTGCCCTGTGCACATGAACGTGGTCAGGGAAGAAGTCAGTATTAAGAGCTTGGAATGACTGAGATTTTTTTCAGGGCCCTTCTATGCACTTTTTCTTCATGGCAGAAGCACCAGTGAAATAAATAAAGATCTCATTAAAGGTAAATATGTGACCAAGTATAAAAGCTAGTATTACTATAACAACATTTTGTAACTCTATTTTTTGTTCTCAACTATATTTAAGAGATCAATCTCTTAAAGAAAATTAGCCTAAAATCTAGTATCATTTTATCTTTGATTTGTAAATGCACATTTTTTTCTACATAATTTAAGAGACTAACGCTTTAATGAAAACACTGATTAGTTCATGTTTTTGGACACACAATATAAAAGTGTCATTTGTGACATCAACAACTGAAAAAGATGGGAACAGAACTGTAAAGGAGCAGAGTTTTTGTATATTATTCAAGTTAAGCTGGTAAACTTAAAGTACAGTGTTACAGCTTTAGGATATTAAATGTAATCCCCATGATAACCACAGAGAAATTAGCTATAAAATATACACAAAAGGAAATAATTGGGGAATTAAAATATTTTAGTACAAAAAGTCAGCTAAACATAAAAGAAGATAATGATGCAGGAAATGAGGGACAAAAGAATCATAAGGTGTATAGAAAACAAATAGCTAAATGATAGAAATAATCGCTCTTTAACAGGAATTACTCTAAATATAAATAGATTAAACTGTGCAATCGAAGGACTGAGATTGGCAGAATTGATTTTTAAAAAATGATCCAACTATATGCTGTCTGCAGGAGACTTACATTGGAGCCAAAGACACAAATATGTTGATAGTGAAAGGATGGAAGAAGATATTCATGAAAACAGTAACCAAAGGAGAGCATAGGTAGCTATATGGATATCAGAAAAAATAGACTTTAAAATAAAAAATCTGTTACAAGACACAAAGAAGGACATTATACATCAATAAAAATTTCAATATAGAAAGAAGGTCTAAGAATCATAAGCATTTGTATACCTAATAACAGAACCTTCAAAATATACACAGCAAAAATTGACAGAATTGAAATGAAAATAAAGAGTTCTATGATAATATTTGGAGACTTCAATATCCAACTCTCAATAATGGATAGAATAACCAGACAAAAGAAAATTAAGGAAAAAGAGGACTTGATAAATAAAGTAAACCGATTAGATCTAACAGACATATACAGAATGCTCTACAAACAACATCTGAATACACATTCTCCTCAAGGGCATGTTGGAATATTTTCCAGGATAGACCAAATATATGTTAGGCCACAAATAAAGTCTCAATAGATTTTAAAAGGTAGATATCATATAAAGTATCTTCTATGACCACAATGGATGAAGTTAGAAATCCATAGCCAAAGTAAAACTGGAAAGTTAACTAACTTGTGGAAATTAAACAATGCACTCTTAAACAATCAGTAGATCAAGGAAGAAATCACAAGAGAAACTGGAAATACTTAGAGATGAGTGATAACAATAACACAACATACCAAAACTTATGGTAAACAGTTAAAGCAGTGTCAAAAGGGAAATTTATAGGTATAAATGCTTATATTAAAAAAGAAGAAAGACCTCAAATCAAAAATAGAACTTTACTACTTGAAAAAACTAGCAAAAGAAGAACGAACTAAATCCAAAGCTAGCAGAAGCAAGTAAATAATAAAGATCAGAGTAAAGATAAATGAAATATAGTAGTCTCCTCAGATAGGGCCAAACCCTACATATACTATGTTTTTCCTATATTAACAATCAGGTAACATATACAGGGTGGATACGCTGGACAAAGGCATGATTCATATCCTAGGAGAGACAGAGCAGGATGGTGTGATATTTCATTATGTTTCTCAGAATGGTGCACAATTTATAGTTTATGAATTGTTTATTTCTGAACTTTTCTATTTAATATTTTTAGGCTGAGGTTGGCTGCAGGTAACTGAAACCATGGAAAGCAAAATTGTGGATAAAGGGGGCTACTGTAGAGAATAGAGAAACAATAGAGAAAATCAATAAAACCAAAAGTTTGTTCTTTGAAATGATCAACCAAATTGGCAAACCTTTATCTAGATTACCTAAGGAACAAAAAGAGATGACACAAATACTAAAATTAGAAATGAAAACGGGAACATTACTACCAATATTTTAGAAAGAGAAATGGTTGTAAGAGAGAACTATGAACAATTGTACACCAACAAATTAGATAACCTAGGTGAAATGGACAAATTCCTAGAGACAAAACCTACCACGATTAAGTCATGAAGAAAATCGTTATGGACCTATAATTAGTAAGGAGATTGTATCAGTAATCAAAAATTTCCTGGAACCACCCCCCACCGAGATCTGAGAGCTTCACTGGTGAATTCTACCAGACCAACTGAACTTCTTCAACAATGCTATCAACAGAATAAAAATGCGACTCAGATAGTGGGAGAAAATGTTTGTAAGTCATATATCTAATTAGGGATTAATATCCACGATATATAGAGAACCCCTAAAACTCAAGAATGCAGAAACAGACAACCGTATCCAAAGAGGGGCGAAGGACTTGAATAGACATTTCCCCAAAGACGATATACAGATGACCAGTAAGCACATGAAAAGATGCTTTACAACACTAATCATTAGGGAAATACAAATAGACACTAAAATGAGAAACTACCTCACACCCATTAAAATGACTACTATCAAAAAATAGAAAATAACTAGTGTCAGAGAGGATGTGGAGAAATTGCAATCTTTGTGTGCTGTTGATCGGAATGTGAAATGATACAGCCATTGTGGGAAACAGTATGATGGTTCCCCTCAAAAATGCAAAATTGAATTTCCATATGATCTAGCAATTCTACTTATGAATATATATTCAAAAGCATTGAAAGCAACATCTCAAAAAGATATTTGTATATGCATTTTCATAGCATCATTATACACAATATGTAAAATGTGGAAGTCACCCAAATGTCCATCAGCGGATGAATGGAAAAGCAAAATGTGATATATGCATATGATGGAATATTTTTAGCCTTACTTAGAAATGAAGGAAATTCTGACATATAGCACAACATGAATGACTCTAGAGGACATTATGCTGAGTGAAATAAGCCAGTCACAGAAGGACAGATGCCATGTTATTCCAGTTACATGAGGTACTTTGAGTAGTAAAAATCATAGATACAGAAAATAGAATGGTGGTTACCAGGGGCTGGGAAAATGGGGATTGGGGAGTTATTGTTTAATGAATATAGAGTTTCGGTTTTATAAGATGAAAACTGTTCTGGAGGTGGATGGTGGTGGTGATTGCACACAGTATGAATGTACTTAATACCACAGGGCTATATACTTAAAAATGGTTAAGATGGTAAATATTACATTATGTATATTTTACCACAATTAAAGAAATGGGAAAAAAAAAAGCACTCCTATAACAATTTTCCAACCGATTTTCAAAAGGGGAGGTTCAATTCTCTTTATGGACCTCCTTGATCAAATACCATCCCCTTACAGAAATGGTGGTTTGTAGATCCAGAGAACAAATACAGTCTTCATCCAGGAGGCTACAAACAATTATCATTGGAAGAGATTGTTTCACATTTATAGAGCACTGCTGTAAGAGCTTTGAAAATCATCAGGTAGGAATGAATTTAGTCCTACATAACAGAACTTTATCAGATAAAAATAACCAGTCAAAACTGAGTTTTTTTGTAGACGTTTCCCTTAGAAACTTCAGTGGTGGCTTTTGTTACACGTGTAGACTCGGGCTTGGGAATCTGGGTTTTACAACCACTCCGGGTGATTCTTGTGTACATCAAATTTGAAAACTACTTCTTTTTTTAAAATTTATTTTTATTTATTTATTTGAATCTTTTACTTTTAATGTAATTTTTAAATGTTACACTCCATTTACAGTTATTACAAAATATTGACTATATTCCCCATGTTGTACAATACATCCTTGTAGCCTATCTTCTGAGCAGGAGTGAACAACACTACTTTGTTAATGTGAAGCTAAAATTTGTGATTCTTTCATAGCTGAGACAACACAGATTAGTTTTATACAAAAGACTTTGCAGTAAAATCCACATTTTTTGCAGGTTCCCTTAATCTTGTCCCTGAAAAGGGGAATCCAAATCTAGTGATTATAATGCGGTGATTAGGGGTTACATTTTACCTTCATATGACTTATTCCTCAGAGCCTGAAGAATCTAATAAAGGAAGGGTGAACAGAAACTGTGTGTTTTCAGCAGATTATTGTTTTGTTCTAATGAATAATTTATTCTCACAACTCATATCTCTGGAATTTACAGTTCATAGACTGCATTAAAATACATTAATGGACTAATTTGTCACTGTAGTTTTTGCAGGTTAATTTTCATCTAATATCAAGGAATAAAAACATGAAAAAATGTCTTTCATAAACCTGAGGTGAACTAGAGCCCCTGGTGAGCACTACCTGTGCCAGGAAAGAGCCAGGTCTGGAAACTGTGGAGTGGTGTGTGGTGTGAGGGCTGACTCTGCAGAAGTAAGAGGAGCCCATCAGGTCACAAGAAGACACTAGTGAGAATCTTTTTGGTACAGGAGAGTCTACAGAAAGCCCCAGGAAGTTACTGATCAAGGAGTGTGGAGGAACCAATGTTTTTGAGGAGGGTTATTTTGTCAGATATTTGGGTGCAAAGCGCGGAATATGCAAACAGACCATCCAGGTTTCAAATCCTGGTTCTACCACTTATTCACTATGTGCTTTGGGCAAATACCTTAGATTTTCTGAGCCCCACTAATCTCATTTGCAAAGTGGGTATAGTAAGGGATGTAAGTAAGGCATGTATGGGGAATGTAAGCAAATATTAGACTGTCAATAAATGCTTAAATATTATTATTTTACAGAAGCAAAACACTAGAGACAATACCCTGTATTTCATCGTTGGCTTCAGCAGAGACTTGGGAAATAATGAGGCAGCACTCTGTGTAGGTCTAGCACTAGCCGACATCTTGTGCCATAGAAAAGTACAGAAGTGCTGACATACACATGCTTTGGATGACTCTGAAGCAAGAGAATAACTCTGTGATTATATTGCACTGTGAGACTCTCTTGGGTTTTCAAGTTACCATAGCCTCCAAGGAGACATCTTATGTAATAAGTGCTAATCTCAGAGAGAACACAAACAACATATATATTTTTTAATCCAGAGAAATCTAAATTTCAAACAATTGGTTCCTTAAGGTTAGGTGGAATTTCAATAGGGACAAATGTAATCTCATATAACTGCCCTAATTGTTTACCTCTTATCTATTTAATTTTTTAAAAAATTATTGTTACTGAGATAAAATTGATATATAACATGGTATAAGTTTAAGGTGTACAAGGTGTTGATTTGATACATTTATATATTGAAGTATGATTATCACTGTAGCTGTAACTAACATCTCTCTCACATTACCTAATTATTAACGTATTTGTTTGTAGTGGGAAGGATTAAGATCTAGTCTCTTAGCAACTTTGAGATTTATAATGCAGTATTGTTGTCTATAATCTCTATGCTGTGCATTAGATCTCCGGGACTTATTTATCTACTAGTTGAAATTTTGTACCCTTACACCATATACCCCCAACTCCTCCACCCTACCCCCATCCTCTTGTAGCCACCATTCTACTCTGTTTTTTACAAGTTCAGCTATTTAAGACTCCACACATAAGTGATATCATACAGTATTTTTCTTTCTCTGTTTGACTTACTTAGTATGATGCCCTCAAGGTCCACACATGTTGTCATAAATAACAGCATTTCCTTCTTTCTCAGGGAGAAATTATATTTCCTTATATAGATGTACCACAACTTTTAATCCATTCATCCATTGATGGACACTTAAGTTGTTTCCATATCTTGGCTATTGTCACTAACACCACAGTAAACATGGGAGTGTATACATCTTTTCAATATCTTGTTTCCATTTCCTGTGGGTATATACCCAGAAGTAGAAGTACTGGATCATATAGTAATCCTACTTTTAATTATTTGAGGAATATTCATACTGTTTCCCATAGTGGCTAAACCAATTTCTATTCCTCCCAGCAGGGCACAAACGTTCCTTTACCTTCACATCCTCACCAATACTTGTCTCTTGTCTTCCTGATAATAACCATTCTAGCAGGTGTGAAGTGATCATTCATTGTGGCTTTGATTTGCATTTCCCTGATGCTTAGTGATGTTGAGCATCTTTTCGTATACCTGTGAGCCATTGGGATGTCTAATATGAAACGTTTTTTTCATTCCTATGGCCATTTTATAATTGAATTATTTATTTAATTTTGTTTGGTTATAGAGTTGTATGATTGTGCAGTAACCTGGAGAACCGTAAAGATTAATAGAAAAAACCACTAATTTAGTAGGAGGAGATGTGGTTTATGAAGATTTTCATACTACATAGGATTAAAAAATCATTTTAGATTTGTAGTTTCAGATTTATTGATCATTAATCATTGCTTCCCTAAATTTCCTACCTTATTCAGGACTGTGGATTCTCGTGGTGATCTTCTGGATGCCTTCAACAATGGGAGGTTCCTTGTTTGGAGAACTTCTGTCCCAGTGTGGAAATTAAGTGGCTATACAGAAGGAGGTTCCCACCAAAACTGTCCCGGCACTGTCAACGGCGGCCAATAAACAAGACGCAATGGAGTACTCCATCAAATATGACAAATCGGAGTCGCTAAAACAGTACATGGTAATTTGTCTCAATAGTTGATTCTTCATGTTACTTCCGCTACCTTGAGCCCACCTTACTGTCCACAGGTTTATTACCATTCGTAGTAGAAGGATCCTGATTCTTTTGAGTAAGAGAGTTCTAATAGACTATATTACTCCAATTTATCTCCTCCTCTCCCAAGCTCAGGCACTTTTTCTGGAAATCTGTCTGACCTCTGAAACAAAGTCAGTAAAGAGACTCAGATGTCCTCCTTGACTGAATACTTGAAAACACACAAGTTATTTTGAGCTTGTTGCTTTTACTGTGTACTCTCTCCCATTCATAGTAAGCCAAGTTCCTCTGGGAAGATTCTCTTATCAGATCTTTCTTTACCTTTGCTTTTAGTTGTCTTACTGTTAATCATGCCCTGTTAATAGAACCTCAGGATGCTACAGCTGCAAGGAACCATAGAGTTATGTAGTACAAGCCCAACATTTCACACGGAAGGCTCAGGGAACTTAGAAACTTCCTAGTAGTCTTAAAGAGAGTATAGTAGTCTTAAAGAGAGTATTTCAGGTTTTTTTTTTTTTTTTCTGAGATGGGAGTAATTCAAGTTTCTTTAACTAGTTTTATTGAGCTATAAAACAAACACCACAAATTTAATGCATTTAAAATGTACAGTTGATACACATGTACCAAGGTCAATGTCCAATGATTTCACATGGGGAAGGTGTATTTGGAAATCTTCCTGGAAGAGGTGTGGTATGTAAACTGTGAAATATTTTTACGTATTATCCAGGGTGGGATGTCTCCAGAAGAACTGTAAGTGGGAAAAAAATTATGAAAAATATGAAAGTGTTCAAGGTTACCTATGTGTAAAACTGCACATTCTTCTGACTGGTAGAAGCTAGCATGTGGCAGGGATGGGGTGGGAGGGGTGGGGGGCAGGGTGCAGGAGGCAGCACTGGCAAGGAGGCTGCAGTGGGAGCGAGGTAGGCAGAATCTTGGAAACTTTACTTGTAGGCAGTGGGAAGCAACCAGCGAATGTTATTTGAAACAGTTGATTTCTCAGAATATTTCAATGGAATTCCAGGTTTGACCTGCCTGACGTGTTTTTGCCCCTTTCTGTCTCCAGAGCTCAGGGAAGACAAAAGAGGAACTAGAGGAATGCTTCATGAATAAAGGTGAGCTCCTTCAGGACACAGAAAAGACCTTAGCAGGTACAGGGGAGAACTCAGCTCACACAGGGGTGGGTAGGTTCCTGCAATGCCCTCTGAGACTCTGACAGGAGGAACTTCCAGAAGCAGGGACCTCCTTCTATGAACACACTCTGTTTCATCTCAAAATAACAAGGACAGTTGTGGTTATAGGTCCAGGCAGCCAGTCAGGGCCTTTCCTAGCAAAGGAACTGCCCTTGATGTGTGGTCACAGGTGAATTCAGACATGTCCATTCCCAAAACTGCCCTTGATGCATGGTCACAGGTGAATTCAGACATGTCCATTTGCTTGTTTAAGACAGTTTGGTCACTGAGAAAGTGGAGGTTTGGGGGATGGGGGTTGTAGCTCTCAGGGCTGACTTTTGTTTTCTTCCCTCTCTAACATCTTCCTGGAGCAACAGAGCAGACCAAAAGAGAGTCAGCTGAGAAGGAAAAGGATCCTCTTGAGCAAAAGTTTAAAGAGCTGCTGCAAATGTTAGAGGACCAAGAAAGAGCCTTCAAGGGATTTAGAGTCAAAATCACAGACGAGATGAGAGAAAGAGACAACCTTCTGAGAAAGATGAATGAGAGGATTCAGATGCTGGAGGTAACCTGGTCTGGATCTGGGCAGTGACTGTGGAAATAGTCCTCGAACCTCAGGAAGGGGTGGGTGAAAATTAAAACAAAGTCCTAGGGAGAAGCACCATTGCCCTTCACTGCTTTTGATTCATTAGAAGCTCTGAGATTTTAATGGCTTATATCCAGGCATTTGAGTTCTGATCACAGCAAGTTTTCTGAAGATTTCAGGAGGATCTTTGTACCTCCAAGCATTTATAGAATATAAATAACTTTTCCAGGGCTTGTGCTGCTCTTTTGAGGGATTCCTGGATGACCTCACGGAGTCAATATTATATGGGTTCTCAGGATTATCAAGTAGTCAGTCTGAGAGTATCTAATATCAGCAGGAGAAGTTACTGAAGCAGTACATGTAATTTGTCTTAATAGTTGATTTTTCATGTTACCCCATCTACCTCGAGGCCACCTTATTGGCCACAGATTTACTACTATTCATAGTAGTAGGATCCTGATTCCTGTGGGTAAGAGTCTAAATCACTATATTACTCCAAGTGATCTCCTCCTCTTCCAAACACAGGCACTTTTTCTGGAAATCTGTCTAACCTCTGAAGCAAAGCAAAAGCACTCAGATGTCCTCCTTGACAGAACATGTCCAAAGTTTCCTTATGTGCTTGGAACACACTTAGGTTATTTTGAGCTTGTTGCTTTTTCTGTACTTCTTTCCATTCACAGTAAGCTAAGTTCCTCTGAGAAGATTCTCTTACCAGATCATTCTTTATCTTTATTTTACTTTTAGTTGTATTACTGTTAATCATACCCTGTAGATGGAATCTCAGGATGCTACAGCTGCGGTGAACCATAGAGATTATATAATGTAAATCCAACATCTCATAAGCATGGCTCAGGGAGTTGACACTTACTAGTAGCCGTAAAGAGAGTATTGCAATATTTTTTCTGAGATGGAGTGATTCAGTTTTCTTTAAGCAGTTTTATTGAGATATAATTTAAAAACTATCAATATAAATTTTGTTTATTAAAAATATACAATTGATGCAAATGTACCAATGTAAATGTACAATGATTTCACATGGGGAAGGTGTTTTCTGAAATCTTCCTGGAAGGGGCATGTAAAGTAAGTTTTGAAAAATTTGTACGTCTTATTCAAGGTGGGATGTATCAGAAGAACCACAAGCAGAAAAAACAGCATATGAAAAATATAAAAACCCCCCAAATTACCTATTTGTAAAACTGCACATCCTTCTGACTGGTGGAAGCTAGCATTTGGGGGGAAGCCACACTGGCAAGGAGGCTGCAGGGGTAGAGAGATAGGCAAGACCTGGAAACTTTGCTTGTAGGCAGTGGGAAGCAACCAGGGAATGTTACTTGAAACAGTTGATTTCTCAGAATATTTCAGTGGAAGTTCAGGTTTGACCTGCCTGACATGTCTTTGCCCATTTGTGTCTCCAGATCTTAAGAAAAATGACAGAAGAACAAGAGGAACACTACATGAAGAAAGGTGAGCTCCTTCATGTTTCAGAACAGACCTCAGCAGGTACAAGGGAGGGCTCAGCTCACAGTGGGGTGGGTAGGTTCCTGCAATGCCCTCTCAGACTCTCACATGAGGAACTCCCAGAAGCAGGGAACTTCCTCTCCTCTTGTGGACTCACTCTGCTTCATCTGAAAATAACAAGGAGAGTTGTGGTTATAGGTCCAGGCAGCCAGTAGTGGCCTTCCCTAGCACATTCCCACATGTGTCCTGATATGTGGTCACAGGTGAATTCACACCTGTCCATCTGCTTTTTCCAGTCAGTTTTGTCACTGAGAACGTCGAGGTTTGGGGGATGAGGGGTTGCAGCTCTCAGGATTGACTGTTGTTTCCTTCCCTCTCTAAATCTTCCTGGAACAGAAGAGTGTGCCAAAAGAGAGGCAGCTGAGAGGGAAAAAGACCCTTCTGAGCAAAAGGTTAAAGAGCTGTGGCAAAAGTTGGAGGACCAAAGGAGACTCTTGGAGGGGTTAAGAGCCAAAATGACAGAGGAGATAAGAGAAAGAGAGAAGACCTCAGCAGGTACAGGGGAGGGTTCTGCCCACAGTGGGGTGGGTAGCTGCCTGCAGTGCCCTGTGAGACTGGGACAGGAGGAACTTCCTGAGACAGGGACCTCCTTCTCCTTCCCTGAACACACTCTGCTACATGTGAAAACAACAAGGCAAGCTGGTGTAGGTCCAGCCCGGCAGCCAGGACCGTTCCTAGCACATTTCCAAAACTGCCCTTGATGTGTGGCCACAGGTGAATTTAGATGTGTCCACCTGCTTTACCTACAGTTTGGTCACTGAGAAAGTGGAGGGTTGGATACAGGAGGGTGTAGCTCTCAGATCTGACTGTTGTTTTTTTCCTACTTTAAATTCTTCCTGGAGCTGAAGAGTGGGCCAGAGGAGAGGCAGCTGAGAGGGAAAAGGAGCCTCTTAAACAAAAGGTTAAAGAATTGCAGCCAAAGATGGAGGACCAAGAAAGAGCCTTCAAGGGATTTAGAGTCAAAATGACAAAGGAGATGAGAGAAAGAGACAACCTTCTGAGGAAGATGAACGAAAGGATTCAGATGCTGGAGGTAACCTGGTCTGGTCAGGGCAGTGACTGTGGAACAAAGCCCTAGAACCTCAGGAAGGGGTGGGTGAAAATTAAAGCAAAGTCATAGAGAGAAAAACCATTGTCTTTTATTGCTTTTGATTCACTAGAAGCCCTGAGATTTTAATGGCTTATATCCAAGAACTTGAATTCAGTTCACAGTTTTTGAAGAGCCCAGGAGGACCTTGGACCTCTAAGCATTTATAGAACATAAATAACTTTCCCAGGGCTTGTGCTGCTGTTTTGAGAGATTCATGAATGGTCTCATGGAATCAATATTAAATGGGGTTCCCAGGTTTAACAAGTAGACATTCTGAGTATATTTAATATAAGCAGGAGAAGTTACTGAAGCAGTACATGGTAATTTGTCTTAATAGTTGATTCTTCATGTTTCCCTCACTACCTAAAATCCATCTTATTGGCCACAGGTTTACTGCTATTCATAGTAGAAGGATCCTGATTTCTCTGAGTAAGAGAGTTCTAATAGACTATATTACTCAATTCCAAACTGAAGCACTTTTCTGGATACATGTCTGACCTCTGAAGCAACGTCAGTACAGGCACTCAGATGTCCTCCTTGACTGAACACTTGCAAAATTTCCTTATGTGCTTGGAGAAGACTTCAAGTTATTTTGAGATTGTTATTTTTCCTGTGCACTCTCTCCCATTCATAGCAACTCAAGTTCCTCTGTGGAGCTTCTCTTACCAGATCTTGCATTATCTTTATTACTCTTTCAGTTGTATTACTGTTAATCATACACTTTAGATAGAATCTGAGGAATCTACAGCTGTGAGGAACTATAGACATTATATAAAGCAAACCCTACATTTCACCTGGAAGGCTCAGGGAATAAAGACACTTACTAGTAGTCTTAAAGAGAGTATTTCAGCACTTTTCTCTGAGATGCAGTCATTCAAGTTTATTTAAACAGTTTTATTGAGATGTAATTCACAAGCCATAAATTTCACACATTTAAGTGTACAATTGATACAAATTTATGAATGTAAATGTACAGTGATTTCACATGGGGAAGGTGGTTTAGCGAACCTTCCTGGAAGAGGTGTGATGTAAATTTTGAAAATTTAGTACCTATTATCCATGGTAGGATGTTACCTGAAGAGCCAGAAGCAGAAAAAACAGCATATGAAAAATATGAAATTGCCCAAGGTCAAGTATTTGTAAAACTGCACATTATTCTGACGGGTGGAACCTCCATGGATGGTGGAAGCAACACTGGAAGAGGAGGCTGGAAGGGTAACAATGTAGGCAGGATCTTGGAAACTTTACTTGTAGGCAGTTGGACACAACCAGGGAGTGTTATTCAGAATAGTTCTTTTCTCAGAATATATCAATGGAAGTTCAGATTTGACCTGCCTGACATGTCTTTGCCACTTTGTGTCTCCAGAGCATAGGGATGATAAAGAAGGAGCTAGAGGGATGCTGCATGAAGACAGACGGGCTCCTTCGTGATGCAGCAAAGACCTTAGCAGGTACAGGGGAGGCCTCAGCTCACAGTGGGGTGGGTAGGTTCCTGCAATGCCCTCTGAGAACTCTGACAGGAGGAACTTCCAGAAGCAAGGACTTCTTCCCCTTCTGTGAACACACTCTGCTTCATCTGAAAATAACAAAGCCAGGTGTGGTTTTAGGTCCAGCCAGCCAGTCAGTGTCTTTCCTAGCACATTCCCAAACCTGCCCTTGATATGTAGTCACAGGTGAATACAGCCTCGGCCATCTCCTTTCTCACGGCAATTTGGTCACTGAGAAAGTAGAGGTTTAGTGGATGGAGGAGGTTGTACCTCTCAGGGCTGACTGTTGTTTTCTTCCCTCTCTAAAATCTTCTTGGACAAGCAGAATGGACTGAAAGAGAGCCATCAGAGGGGGAAAAGGAGCTTCTAAAGCAAAAGTATAAAGAGATGTGGCAGAAGTTGGAGGACCAAGAAAATGGCTTCGAAGGATTCATAGGCAAAATGACAGAGAAAATAAGAAAAGGAGAAAAGACCTCGGCAGGTACATGGATGGGCTCAGCACACAATGCGCTGGGTAGTTTCCTGCAATGCCCTTTGAGAAGTCTGATGGGAGAAACTTCCAGAAGCAGGGAGCTTCCTCTCATCTGTGAACACATTCTATTACATTGGGAAAGAACAATGTGAGGTGTGGTTGTAGGTCCAGCCTGCCAATCAGGGATCTTCCTAGGAGATTCTCCACCCTGCCCTTGGTGTGTGGACACTGGTGAATTCAGACATTTCCATCTGCTTTTTCATGACAGTATGGTCACAAAGAAATTAGAGGATGGGGAGCGGTGAAGGGTTACAGCCCTCAGATCTGACTATTGTTTCCTTCCCTCTCTAACATCTTCCTGGAACAGAAGAGCGTGCCAAGAGGGAGGCAGCTGAGAGGGCAAATGAGCTTCTCGAGCAAAAGGTTAAAGAGCTGCAGGAAAAGTTGGAGGACCAAGAAAGAGTCTCTGAAGAATTAAGAGTCAAAATGACAGAGGAGATAAGAGAAAGAGAAAAGACCTCAGCAGGTACAGGTGAGGGCTCAGCTCACAGTGCGGTATGTAGGTTCCTGCAATGCCCTCTGAGACTCTGACAGGAGGAACTTCCTGAAACGGGGACCTTCTTCTCGCTCTGTGAACACACTCTGCTACATCTGAAAATAACAAGGAGAGTTGTGGTTGTACCTCCAGGTAGCCGGTCATACCCTTTCTTGGCACATTCTCACGCCTGTCCCTCTGTGTGGTCACAGGTGAATTTAGACATGTCCATCTGCTTTTCCCAGACGGTTAGGTGACTCAGAGAGCAAGGGTTGTTGGTTGGGGAGTTGTAGCTCTCAGTGCTGACTGTTGTTTTCTTTTCTCTCTAAAATCTTCTGGGAGCAGAAGATCTGGCCAAAAGAGAGGTCGCCAAGTGGGAAAAGGAGCTTCTCGAGCAAAAGGTTAAAGAATTGCAGCAAAAGTTGGAGGACCAAGAAAGAGCCTTCGAGAGATTTAGAGTCAAAATCACAGATGAGATGAGAGAAAGAGACAACCTTTTGAGAGAGACGAATGAGAGAATTCAGACGCTGGAAGTATGTCTGGTCTGGGTCAGGGCAGTGACTGTGACACAAAGCCTGGAACCTCAGGAAGGGATGGGTGAAAATTAAATCAAAGTCATAGAGAGAAGCACTATTGTCCCTTACTGCTTTTGATTCACTAGAAGCCCTGAGTTTTTAGTGGCTTATATCCAGGCACTTTAGTTTGGTAAACAGTGAGTTTCTGAAGAGTCCGTAAGGACCTTGGTATCTCCAAGCATTTACAGAATATAAATAACTTTCCCAGGGATTGTGATGCTGTTTTTTTTGTTGTTGTTGTTTTTTTAACATCTTTATTGGAGTGTAATTGCTTTACAATGGCGTGTTAGTTTCGGCTTTATAACAAAGTGAATCAGTTATACATATACGTATGTTCCCATATCTCTTCCCTCTTGCATCTCCCTCCCTCCCACCCTCCCTATCCCACCCCTCTAGGTGGTCACAAAGCACCGAGCTGATCTCCCTGTGCTATGTGGCTGCTTCCCACTAGCTATCTATTTTACGTTTGGTAGTGTATATATGTCCATGCCACTCTCTCACTTTGTCACAGCTTACCCGTCCCCCTCCCCATATCTTCAAGTCCATTCTCTGGTAGGTCTGTGTCTTTATTCCCATCTTGCCTCTAGGTTCCTCATGACCTTTTTTTTTTTTCTTCTTAGATTCCATATATATGTGTTAGCATACAGTATTTGTTTTTCTCTTTCTGACTTACTTCACTCTGTATGACAGACTCTAGGTCCATCCACCTCACTACAAATAACTCAATTTCATTTCTTTTTATGGCTGAGTAATATTCCATTGTATATATGTGCCACATCTTCTTTATCCATTCATCTGTTGATGGACACTTAGGTTGCTTCCATGTCCTGGCTATTGTAAATAGAGCTGCAATGAACATTGTGGTACATGACTCTTTTTGAATGATGGTTTTCTCAGGGTATATGCCCAGTAGTGGGATTGCTGGGTCGTATGCTAGTTCTATTTTTAGTTTTTTAAGGAACCTCCATACTGTTCTCCATAGTGGCTGTATCAATTTACATTCCCACCAACAGTGCAAGAGGGTTCCCTTTTCTCCACACCCTCTCCAGCATTTATTGTTTCTAGATTTTTTGATGCTGGCCATTCTGACCGGTGTGAGATGATATCTCATTGTAGTTTTGATTTGCATTTCTTTAATGATTAATGATGTTGAGCATTCTTTCATGTGTTTGTTGGCAATCTGTATATCTTCTTTGGAGATATGTCTATTTAGGTCTTCTGCCCATTTTGGATTGGGTTGTTTGTTTTTTGATATTGAGCTGCATGAGCTGCTTGTAAATCTTGGAGATTAATCCTTTGTCAGTTGCTTCATTTGCAAATATTTTCTCCCATTCTGAGGGTTGTCTTTTCGTCTTGTTTATGGTTTCCTTTGCTGTGCAAAAGCTTTTAAGTTTCATTAGGTCCCATTTGTTTATTTGTGTTCTTATTTCCATTTCTCTAGGAGCTGGGTCAAAAAGGATCTTGCTGTGATTTATGTCATAGAGTGTTCTGCCTATGTTTTCCTCTAAGAGTTTGATAGTGTCTGGCCTTACATTTAGGTCTTTAATCCATTTTGAGTTTGTTTTTGTGTATGGTGTTAGGGAGTGTTCTAATTTCATTCTTTTACATGTAGCTGTTCAGTTTTCCCAGCACCACTTACTGAAGAGGCTGTCTTTTCTCCACTGTGTATTCTTGCCTCCTTTATCAAAGATAAGGTGACTGTATGTGCGTGGGTTTATCTCTGGGCTTTCTATCCTGTTCCATTGATCTATATTTCTGTTTTTGTGCCAGTACCATACTGTCTTGCTTACTGTAGCTTTGCAGTATATTCTGAAGCCAGAGAGCCTGATTCCTCCAGCTCTGTTTTTCTTTCTCAAGATTGCTTTGGCTATTCAGGGTCTTTTGCATTTCCATACAAATTGTGAAATTTTTGTTCTAGTTCTGTGAAAAATGCCATTGGTAGTTTGATAGGGATTGCACTGAATCTGTAGATTGCTTTGAGTAGTAGAGTCATTTTCACAATATTGATTCTTCCAATCCAAGAACATGGTATATCTCTCCATCTGTTTGTATCATCTTTAATTTCTTTCATCTGTGTCTTATAATTTTCTGCATACAGGTCTTTTGCCTCCTTAGGTAGGTTTATTCCTAGATATTTTATTCTTTTTGTTGCAATGGTAAATGGGAGTGTTTCCTTAGTTTCACTTTCAGATTTTTCATCATTAGTGTATAGGAATGCTAGAGATTTCTGTGCATTAATTTTGTATCCTGCTACTTTACCAAATTCATTGATTAGCTCTAGTAGTTTTCTAGTAGCATCTTTAGGATTCTCTATGTGTAGTATCATGTCATCTGCAAACAGTGACAGCTTTACTTCTTCTTTTCTGATTTGGATTCCTTTTATTTCTTTTTATTCTCTGATTGCTGTGGCTAATACTTCCAAAACTATGTTGAATAAGAGTGGTGAGAGTGGGCAACCTTGTCTTGTTCCTGATCTTAGTGGAAATGGTTTCAGTTTTTCACCATTGAGGATGATGTTGGCTGTGGGTTTGTCATATATGGCCTTTATTATGTTGAGGAAAGTTCCCTTTATGCCTACTCTCTGCAGGGTTTTTATCATAAATGGGTGTTGATTTTTGTTGAAAGCTTTCTCTGCATCGATTGAGATGATCATATGGTTTTTCTCCTTCAATTTGTTAATATGGTGTATCACATTGATTGATTTGCATATATTGAAGAATCCTTGCATTCCTGGGATAAACCCCACTTGATCATGGTGTATGATCCTTTTAATGAGCTGTTGGATTCTGTTTGCTGGTATTTTGTTGAGGATTTTTGCATCTATGTTCTTCAGTGATATTGGCCTGTAGTTTTCTTTCTTTGTGACATCTTTGTCTGGTTTTGGTATCAGGGTGATGGTGGCCTCGTAGAATGAGTTTGGGAGTGTTCCTCCCTGTGCAATATTTTGGAAGAGTTTGAGAAGGATAGGTGTTAGCTCTTCTCTAAATGTTTGATAGAATTCGCCTGTGAATCTATCTGGTCCTGGGCTTTTGTTTGTTGGGAGATTTTTAATCACAGTTTCAATTTCAGTGCTTGTGATTTGTCTGTTCATGTTTTCTATTTCTTCCTGGTTCAGTCTCGGAAGGTTGTGCATTTCTAAGAATTTGTCCATTTCTTCCAGGTTGTCCATTTTATTGGCATAGAGTTGCCTGTAGTAATCTCTCATGATCCTTTGTATTTCTGTAGTGTCAGTTGTTACTTCTTTTTCATTTCTAATTCTATTGATTTGAGTCTTCTCCCTTTTTTTCTTGATGAGTCTGGCTAATGGTTTATTTGCTGCTGTTTTGAGGGATCCTTGAATGATCTCATGGAGCCAATATTAAATGGGGTTCCCAGGGTTATCAGCTGGATATTCTAAAGGAGTGTATCTAATATAAGCAGGAGAAGTTACTGAAGCACTACATGTAATTTGTCTTAATAGTTGATTCTTCATGTTACCCCCTCTACCTCAAGGCCACCTTATTGGCCACAAATTTATTTCCATTCATAGTAGAAAGATCCTGATTCCTCTGAGTAAGAGAGTTCTAATAGATGATATTACTCTATTTTACCTCCTTCTTTTCCAAACTCAGGCACTTCTTCTGGAAATCTGTCTGACCTCTGAAGCAAAGTCAGTATAGTACAGGCACTCAGATGTCCTCCTTGACTGAACACTTGAAAAGTTCCCATATGTCCTTGGAACACACTTAAGTTATTTTGAGCTTGTTGTTTTTCTGTGCACTCTCTCTCATTCATAGCAACCCAAGTTCCTCTGGGAAGATTTTCTTACCAGGTCTTTCTTTATATTTACTTTGCTTTTAGTTGTAGTACTGTTAATCATACCCTGTAGATAGAAACTCAGGATGCTAGAGCTGTGAGGAAGCATAAAGATTATATAATGTAAACCCAACATTTCACAAGGAAAGCTCAGGGACTTAAGCCACTTACTAGCAGCCATAATAGAGTATTTCATTATTTTTTCTGAAATGGAGTGATTCAAGATTCTTTTAACAGTTTTTTGAGTTATAATTCACAAACCACAAATTTCATGCATTTAAAATGTATAATTGATACAAATTGACCAAAGTATGTACAATGATTTCACTTGGAGAAGGTGCTTTAGGGAATCTTCCTGGAAGAGGAGTGTCGTGTAAAATTTTTCTTTTTTTTACAAGGTCCTACTGTATAGTGCAGGGAACTATATTCAATATCCGGGGATAAACCATAATGGAATAGAACATTTGAAATTTTGACTCTTGTCTTAAGTATCTCTCTGATCCAGAGTTTCTTTTTTTTTTAACTTTTTATTTTATATTGGAGTTTAGCCAATTAACAATGTTGTGATAGTTTCAGGTGCACAGCAAAGCGACTCAGCCTACATATACAGGTATCCATTCTCCCCCAGACTCCCCTCCCATCCAGGCTGCCACATAAGACTGAGCAGAGTTCCCTGTGCTATACAGTAGGTCCTTGTTGGTTATTCTTTTTAAATATAGCAGTGTGTACATGTCAGTCCCAAACTCCTTAACTATCCTTCCCTCCACCCTTCCCCACCTGGTAACCATAAGTTCATTCTCTAAGTCTGTGAGTCCATTTCTGTTTTGTAAATACATTCATTTGTATCATTTCTTTTGAGATTCCCCATATAAGCAGTATCATACGATATTTCTCTTTCTCTGTCTGACTTACTTCACTCACTATGACAATCTCTAGGTCCATCCATGTTGCTGCAAATGGCATTATTTCATTCTTTTTTATGGCTGAGTAATATTCCATTGTATATATGTACCACATCTTCTTTATCCATTCCTCTGTCAATGGACATTTAGGTTGCTTCCATGTCTTGGCTATTGTAAACAATGCTGCAATGAACACTGGGGTGCATGTATCCTTTAAGACCATATTTTTCTCTGGATATATGCCCAGGAGTGGGATTGCAGGGTCATATGGTAGCTCTATTTTTAGATTTTAAGGAACCTCCATGCTGTTCTCCATAGTGGCTATACCAATTTACATTCCCGCCAACAGTGTAGGAGGGTTCCCTTCTTACCACACCCTCTCCAGCATTTATTGTTTCTGGATTTTTTTTTAAATTTTTATTTATTTATGGCTGCGTTGGGTCTTCGTTTCTGTACGAGGGCTTTCTCCAGTTGTGGCAAGTGGGGGCCGCTCTTCATCGCGGTGCACGGGCCTCTCACTATCGCAGCCTTTCTTGTGGTGGAGCACAGGCTTCAGACGCGCAGGCTCAGCAATTGTGGCTCACGAGCCCAGTTGCTCCGTGGCATGTGGGATCTTCCCAGACCAGGGCTCGAACCTGTGTCCCCTGCGTTGGCAGGCAGATTCTCAACCACTGCGCCACCAAGGAAGCCCTGTTTCTGGATTTTTTGATGATAGCCATTTTGACTGGTGTGAGGTGGTATCTCATTGTAGTTTTGATTTGCATTTCTCTAATCATTAGTGATGTTGAACATCTTTTCATGTGCCTCTTGGCCATCTGTATGTCTTCCTTGGAAAAATGTCTATTTAGGTCTTCTGCCCATTTCTTTATTGGGTTGTTTGTTTTGATGATATTAAGCCACATGGGCTGTTTGTAGATTTTGGAGACTAATCTGTTGTTGGTCGCATCATTTGCAAATATTTTCTCCAAATCTGTGGGTTGTCTTTTCATTTTGTTATGGTTTCCTTTGCTGTGCAAAAGCTTTTGAGTTTAATTAGCTCCCATTTGTTTATTTTTGTTTTTATTTCCATTACTCTGTGAGCCAGATTGGAAAAGATATTGCTGCAATTTGTGTCAGAGAGTGTTCTGACTATGTTTTCTTCTAGGAGTTTTATAGTGTCTGGTCTCACATTTAGGTCTTTAATCCATTTGGAGCTTATTTTTGTGTATGGTGTTAAAGAATGATCTAATTTCATTTCTTTACATGTAGCTATCCAGTTTTCCCAGCACCATTTGTTGAAGAGACTGTCTTTCTACCATTGTACAGTCTTGCCTTCTTTGTCCTAGATTAATTGACCATAGTTGTGTGGGATTATTCCTGGGCTTTCTATCCTGTTCCATTGATCTATAGTTCTATTTTTGTGCCAGTACCATACTGGTTTGATGACTATAGCTTTTCAGTATAGTCTGAAGTCAGGGAGCCTGATTCCTCTAGCTCTTTTTTTCTATCTCAAGATTGCTTTGGCTATTTGGAGTCTTTTGTGTCTCCCTACAAATTTTAAGATTTTTTGTTCTAGTTCTGTGAAAAATGCCATTGGTAATTTGATAGGAATTGCATTGAATCTATAAATTGCCTTGGGTAGTATAGTCATTTTGACAATATTTATTCTTCCAATCCAAGAACATGGTATATCTTTCCATCTGTTTGTGTCTTCGATTTTTTCATCAGTGTCTTATAGTTTTCGGAGTATAGGTCTTTTGTCTCCTTAGGTAAGTTTATTCCTAGGTATTTTATTCTTTTTGATGCAATGGTAAATGGGATTGTTTCTTGAATTTCTCTTTCTGATCTTGCATTGTTAATGTATAGAAATGCAAGAGATTTCTGTGTATTAATTTTGCAACCTGCAACTTTACCAAATTCATTGATGAACGCTAGTAGTTTTCTGGCAGTGTCTTTAGGATTTTCTATGTATAGCATCATGTCATCTGTAAACAGTGACAGTTTAACTTCTTCATTTCCAACTTAGATTCCTTTTTCTTCTCTGATTGCCATAGCTAGGACTTCCAAATCTATGTTGAATAAAAGTGGTGAGAGTGGGCATCCTTGTCTTGTTCCTGATCTTAGAGGGAATGCTTTCAGCTTTTCAATGTTGAGTATGATGCTAGCTGTATGTTTGTCATATATGGCCTTTATTATGTTGAGGTAGATTCCCTCTATGCCCACTTTCTGGAGAGTTTTTATCATAAGTGGGTGTTGAATTTTGTCAAAAGCTTTTTCTGCATCTATTGAGATGCTCATATGATTTTTATTCTTCAATTAGTTGATGTGATGTAGAGTGTGATGTAAATTTTGAAAATTTTTACATATTATCCAAGGTGGGATGTTACCAGAAGAGTCACAAGCAGTAAAATACAGCATATGAAAAAAAATATGAAAGCACCCAAGGTTACCTATTTGTAAAACTGCACATTCTTCTGACTGGTGGAACTTAGCATGGGTGGTAGAAGCAAAACTGGCAAGGAGGCTAGAGGGGTAGAGAGGCAGGCAGGATCTGGTAAATTTACTTGAAGAGTGGGAAGCAACCAGGGAACATTATTCAGAACAGTTCATTTCTCAGAACATTTCAGTTGAAGTTCAGGTCAGACCTACCTGACATGTCTTTGCCTCTTTCTGGTCTCCAGTGCTTACTTAGGATACCAGAAAAACCAGAGGAACACTACATGAAGAAAGGTGAGCTCCCTTGTGATGCAGAAATGAATGTAGCATGTACAGGGGAGAACTCAGCTCACAGTGGGGTGGGTAGGTTCCTGCAATGCCCTCTGAGACTCTGACAGAAGGAATTTCCAGAAGCAAGGACCTTCTCCTTCTGTGAACACACTCTGCTACATCTGCAAAAACAAGGCTAATTGCTGTTGTAGGTCCAGCCAGTCAGTCAGGGCCTTTCCTAGAAGGTTCCCAAACCTGCCCTTGTGTGTGGTCACAGGTGTATTTAGACATGTCCATCTCCTTTTTCACAACAGTTTGGTCACTGACAGAGTGGAAGTTTGGGGGTATGGTGAGCTCCACCTCTCAGGGCTAACTGTTGTTTTCTTCCCTATCTAAAATCTTCCAGAAGCAGAAGAGCAGGCCAAAAGAGAGGCAGCTGAGAGGGAAAAGGAGCCTCTTGGACAAAAGGTTGAAAAATTGCAGCAAAAGTTGGAGAACCAAGAAAGAATCTTCGAGATAGTAAGAGTCAAAATGACAGAGGAGTTGAATGAAAGGAAAAAGGCCTTAGCAGGTACACGGGAGGGCTCAGCTCACAGTGGGGTGGGTAGGTTCCTGCAATGCCCTCTGAGAACTCTGACAGGAGGAGCTTCCAGAAGCTCCTCTCCTCCTGTGAACTCACTCTGCTTCATCTGAAAATAAGAAGGAAAGTTGTGGTTGTAGCTCCATCTAGCCAGTCAGGGCCTTTCCTAGCACATTTCCAAACCTGCCCTTGTTATGTGGTCACAGGTGAATTTAGACATGTCCAACTGCTTCTTCACGACAGTTTGGTCACGGAGAACGTGGAGGGTTGGGAATTGGGGGGGTTGTAGCTCTCAGATCTGACTGTTGGTTCCTTCCCTTTCAAACATCGCCCTGGAGCAGAAGAGCAGGCCAAAAGAGAGGCAGCTGAGAGGGAAAAAGAGTCTCTTGAACAAAAGGTTAAAGAGCTGCAGAAAAATTTGGAAGACCAAAAAAGAGCCTTCGAGGGATTAAGAGCCAAAATGACAGAGAAGATAAGAGAAAGTGAAAAGACCTCAGCAGGTACTGGGAGGGCTCAGCTCACAGTGGGGTAGGAAGTTTCCTGCAATGGACTCTGAGAACTATGACAGGAGGAACTTCCAGAAGCAGAGACCTTCTTCTCCTTCCCTGAACACACTCTGCTACATGTGAAAACAAGCCCAGTTATGGTTGTACATCTATCTATCCAGCTAGTCAGCGCCTTTCCTAGCACACTCTCACACCTGCCCTTGATATGTGATCACAGGTGAATTCAGACATGTCCATTTGCTTTTTTCAAGACAGTTTGGTCACTGAGAAAGTGGAGGGGTGGGGGATGAGGGTTGTAGCTCTCAGGGCTGACTATTGTTTTCTTCCCTGTGTATAATGTTCCTGGAGCAGAACAAGCCAAAAGAGAGGCAGCTGAGAGGGAAAAGGAGTCTCTTGAACAAAACGTTAAAGAGCTGCAGAAAAATTTGGAAGACCAAGAAAGAGCCTTAGAGGGATTAAGAGCCAAAATGACAGAGGAGATAAGAGAAAGTGAAAAGACCTCAGCAGGTACTGGGAGGGCTCAGCTCACAGTGGGGTAGGAAGTTTCCTGCAGTGTCCTCTGAGAACTATGACAGGAGGAACTTCCAGAAGCAGAGACCTTCTTCTCCTTCCCTGAACACACTCTGCTACATGTGAAAACAAGCCCAGTTATGGTTGTACATCTATCCAGCTAGTCAGCGCCTTTCCTAGCACACTCTCACACCTGCCCTTGATATGTGATCACAGGTGAATTCAGACATGTCCATTTGCTTTTTTCAAGACAGTTTGGTCACTGAGAAAGTGGAGGGGTGGGCGATGAGGGTTGTAGCTCTCAGGGCTGACTATTGTTTTCTTCCCTGTGTATAATCTTCCTGGAACAGAACAAGCCAAAAGAAAGGCCACTGAGAGGGGAAAGGAGCTTTCTGAGCAAAAGTTTAATGAATTGCAGCAAAAGTTTGAGGACCAAGGAAGAGCCTTTGAGGCATTTAGAGTCAAAATGACAGAGGAGATGAAAGAAAGAGACAGTCTTCTGAGAAAGATGAATGAGAGGATTCAGATGCTGGAGGTAACCTGGTCTGGGTCTGGGCAGTGACTGTGGAACAAAGCCCTGGAACCTCAGGAAGGGATGAGTGAAAATTAAAGCAGTCATAGAGAGAAGCACCACGGTCTTTTACTGCTTTAGATTCACTAGAAGCCCTGAGATTTTAATGGCTTGTATCCAGGCACTTGAGTTCTCTTCACAGTGAGTTTCTGAAGGGTCTTGGTACCTCCAAGCATTTACAGAATATAAATAACTTTCCCAGGGCTTGTGCTGCTGTTTTGAGGTATTCCTGCATGGTCTCATGGGGCCAGTATTAAATGGGGTTCCCAGGGTTTTCAAGTGGATTTCTAACCAACTGTATCTAATATCAATAGAAGCAGGAATTGGTTCAGTTTATCAAGCTTCCTGCCAATTTTCAGGAATCCTACTACCCCCAAAGACCCTAAGACAGATCCTTGCTGACCTAAAACTGTCAAATATTCACAGACTTAGAAATATTGGCAACTGACAGCTCCTAATCTGGCTGCAGTTGTCTGCAGGTGAGGATGACCTTCAGAACAGCCTTCAGTAGAGGGGCAGTTCTCTCTTCTTCCACCTGGAACTTAGCTTAGGAGTTCTGGGTATTTTTAATATGTGGGTGAGAATTCGTACCATTCACAGGGAGGGCTCCCACCCAAAGAGCATAAATTTGGCTGGAATATCTTATAACAGTTGTCCTTATGCCTGGTTAGCACTCTAGGAAACCCCTAGTGATGAGTGAGTATGAGTAAGGTTTTGCTATGCTTCCTCTCACCTTCCGAGCCTAAACCAGGAGATATTCTTGATGAAAATAATATCTTCTCATGATCTATTCAGAAAGAACTTTTTAAAAGAAATCACAGATGATTTTATAAATTGTTAATGGAAAACCTTGTTTTTGAAATATTGAAACTTTGAAAAGTTTTCAGTGTACTAACACATCATACATTTTTAGGTCACAGGGAGCAATGATAATGACAAGGGTTATGAGCAAAATACTGAAAACGACTGCACTTCATAGACACAGGAAGACAGTGACAAAGAAAATACTTCACGGCCTTTTGTTTTGGTCTCAGATTTGGGAGAAGATAAAACATGTGTGGTCACTAATTACCCAGTTTTTTTCTTGTTTAAATTCTGGTAATATTAAAAGTTTTTATAACAGCTTTGTGATCTGGATTATTTTTATTTATGTATGCACTTTTTCTTTTTTCATCAAAATTTTAATATAAAAATAGCAAAATTATCTACTATAGGACATCAATGCCTGGCACACAAAGTATAGAATTAATGTTGCTGGATAGTTAATTTAAATGGAAATGGAAACAATTGAGTAGAAGACAAAAAGAAGATCAAATTTGTAATATCTTGAAAAAAAAGCAACATTAGAATATACTTATTAAATAATGCTTCTGAAGGTCACATATAAATAATTATACAAATGAATATGTATACTGATTTCTTGAGAGGAAAGGACTAATTTCTTATATAAAACAATTATCTTTTACTTCACCTGTAAATTTTATGTGTTTTGAGTTAAAATTTCACAAAGGCTGATTGTAAATTTTAAATGGAGCTGATCAAACAAATTAAAAAGCCGTGACAATTCAGAAGGGGTACAATGAAGTTTATAGAACTGCAATAAATAGAACAATGTATCATTGAGGCAGAAATATGAAAACAAAGAATAAGGACATGCTACATAGTCTAAAAATAGAACCAAAAATACACCTAATCAACTGTATGTGAACAGTGTTATTTCAGATCAGTTGGAAAATATAAACTGTATATAAAGTGTTGTCAGCCAACTGGACAGTCATATAGAATAAGAGGGTGACTAGATCACTTACAAATCCTGCACAAAGAAAATTCCAGCTTGATTTTAGACTTAAACATTAAAAAATCTTGATAAAAACAGTAAATGTCAGAGAATTGTAAAATAAACTTGGAACATCAAATTTATTTTTAAGTGACATAAAACTCAGACACACATTTTATGACTTTGATGTCCTCTTTTACATCTTCATATTTATCATTTTGCTATTCATTGTGGTTATCACTTCTTTCACAGAAATTTCTTGATTTTTTAAAAATCTGTGTACTGACTTATTTAAGATATTTACTTTCCAATTGTGATGTTCTTTTTCCTATAGATACTTCTTTTCTATTTAGAGAAGACCTTTCAATTTCTTTTAGGATAGGTTTAGTATTTCTGTATTCTTTTAGTTTTCACTTGTCTGAGAAATTATCTTTCCTTCTGTTCTAAATGATAATCTTGCTGGGTAGAGTATCCTAGGTTGCAGGTTTTTCCCCTTCAGGACTTTGAATATATCTTTCAACTCCCTTCTGGTCTGCAAGGTTTCTGTAGAGAAATCAGCTAATAGACTTACTGGAGTTCCCTTGCAATTAACTCTTTGTTTTTCTCTTGCTGCCTTTAGAATCCTCTCTTTAACTTTTTGCCATTTTAATTATAATATGTCTTTGTGTAGGTCTGTTTGGGTTCATCTTGTTTGGGACCCTCTGTGGTTCCTGTACCTGGATATCTGTTTCCTTCTTTAGGTTTAGGAAGTTTTCAGCTGTAATTTCTTCACATACATTTTTGATCCCCTTCTCTCTTCTCCTCTGAGATCCCTATTATGTGTAGATTGGAACCCTTTATATTATCTTATAATTGCTTTCATTTTTCCTCATTTGTCTTTCTGTCTGCTGTTCTAATCTGGGTAATTTCCATTATTCTGTCTTCCAGATCACTTATTCATTCTTCCGCATTACGCAGGTTGCTATTTATTGTCTTTAGCTCAGGTTTTGTCTCTGCAAGTGAGTCTTCTAATTTCTGTTGGCTCCTCTTTATAGTTCCTAGTTCCATTTTACAGTAAACTGCATTTCTATGTAAAGCCTTTCTTCATTCCTTCAGTATTTTCATTACCTCCTTTTTGAGCTTGTGATCTGGTAGACTGAATGAGACTCTCCTTCTTCATTTTACTTATATTTCTCTGACTCTATGAGTTGAGGAGAAATGGTTACCTACTGTGGTCTTGAAGTGCTGTTTTTATGTGGGAGTGTCCCTGTGTAGTCTGTGTGAGTCTAATATTTTAGGTGCGGGGGCTATTTTTTTGTATGAATGCCTGCCACATCTTTCCTCCATGTGTGCTGACTGTTCTCCCCTTGATAGGGGCTGTTGTTGTTGTGATGACCAGAGCCTGCACTGGTTGTTGAGTGGTGACTCCTCTTTGCTCTGTGGTGGTCACAGCCCTGTTGGGAGCAGGGTCAGCTCCACAGTTGTTGGAATAGATGCCTCCAGATCCATTTCTGAACTGTGGTGTGAGGTAGGTGGGACTGGAGTGCTCCTGCTGGGAGAGGAGCCACTGAGTATTATACTGCAGGAACTGCCCAGTGAGAAGTGCCCTGTGTGGTGTTGCCTGTCACCCATTGCTCGGATTCACAAAGCACACTGTTTTGGCCACCACCCTTGGCTGCACCTCAACTGTGGATATTCAAACAATCGGCCTGGGTGTTCATCAGGTGCTGTGCTCACAAAGCCACTAGAGCAGATCTGTTGGTGCAGAACTGCTGAGGTCAGGCATGGGACTGCTGTAGTCTTGCACCTGGACCTGCCGTGAGTCAGCCCAGGCCCTGGCCCAGCCTCCATGTGCACACATCCTCAGAGCCTTCAGCCAGAACCGCTGCAGCCAGGGAAGTACCAGCAACCACTTGGATGTCCCAAAGGCACTTATTTTACAAAGCTGCAGGTGATACACAAATTCATGGATTGCACAGCCCTGGGGAGAGTGCTCAGATTTTAGCCCTGCTTCCTAAGTATGGTGAGAATGAGGTAGCTGCTGTGGCAGGAAACACCCTCCCTTCAAGCACACATGTTAACAGTGGGGTTTCAGTGGTGGACCCAGGCTCCTCACGTTGCCCCCTGGAACACACTCCAGCCCCTTTAGGCTGTCTCTGAAAAGTCAACTGCAGTCCTCTCTTGGGTTTGTCCTCTGAAGCTCAAGTTTCAGCACCCAGCTCCAGCAAACACCCACAGATGCACATCTGGGCTGGGGAATGCAGTGAGGTGGCATGGACCCTCTGTGCTGGTCTCTATCTATTCTGCCTGCCACAAATTGGCTGCTGCACTCTCTTCTGAGCCTCTGAAACTCCCTTTCTGTCCCAGTTGATCTCCGTGCTGGTGAGGAGGCTTCCAAGGGTGAGGGAATCTTTCTTCTTTCACAGCTCCCTCTCAGGGGTACATGTCCTGTCCCCATTCCTTTTTTCCTTTTTGTCCCACCTGGTTACATGGTGATCTGTTTTGCAATTTTGGTTTTATGAGATATTCTGCCAGCATTCAGCAGGTTTTCTGTGAGAATTGTTCTGCGTGTAGATATATTTATGATGTAAATATTTGTGGGAGGAGGTAAGCTCTTGTCCTTCTGTGCCATTGTCTTGATTCGGCCCCACATATATCCATTTGTTTTTTAAATTTTATTGGAGTACAGTTGATTTACAATGCTGTGTTAGTTTCAGGTGTACAGCAAAATGATTCAGTTATACATATACATATATTCATTTTTTTTCAGATTCTTTTCTCATATAGGTTATCATAGAATATTGAGTAGAGTTCCCTGTACAATACAGTAGGTCCTTGTTGGTTATCTACCTTAGGTATTGTAGTGTGTGTATGTTAATCACAAGCTCCTGATTTATCCCTCTCCCCCACGTTTCCCCTTTGGTAAACATAAGTTTGTTTTTCGATATCTGTAAGTCTGTTTCTGTTTTGTAACTAAGTTCATTTGTATCATTTTTAAAAGTTAGATTCCCCGTATGAGTGATATTTGTCTTTCTCTGCCTGATTTACTTCACTTAGTGTGATAATCTCAAGATCCACCCATGCTGCGGCAAATGACATTATTTCGATCTTTGTTATGGCTGAGTAATATTTGATTGTATGCATGTAACACATCTTCTTTATCCATTCCTCTGTACATGGACATTTAGGTTGCTTCCATGTCTTGGCTATTGTAAACAGTGCTGTAATGAACATTGGGGTGCATGTATCTTTTTGAATTATGGTTTTCTGCGGATATATGTCCAGAAGTGGAATTGCTGGATCATGTGGTAGTTCTATTTTTAGTTTGTTAAAGAACCTCCATACTGTTCTCCACAATGGTTGTACAAATTTACATTCCCACCAACAGTGTAGGAGGGTTCCCTTTTCTCCACACCCTCTCCAGCATTTACTGTTTGTTTTTGATGATGGCCATTCTGACTGGTGTGAGGTGATACCTCATTGTAGTTTTAATTTACATTTCTCTAATAATTAGTGATGTTGAGCATCTTTTTCATGTGATTTTTGGCCACTTGTATGTCTTCTTTGGAGAACTGTCTGTTTAGATCTCCTGCCCTTTTTTTTTTTTGATTGGGTTGTTTGTTTTTTTGACATAGAGCTGCATGAGCTATTTTGGAAATTAATCTCAGAATATTTTGGAAATTAATTCCTTATGGGTCACTTCATTTGCAAATATTTTCTCACATTCTATGGGTTGTCTTTTCATTTTGTTTATGGTTTTCTTTGCTGTGTAAAAGCTTTTAAGTTTAATTAGGTCTCATTTGTTTATTTTTGTTTTTATTTTTATTACTCTAGGAGGCAGATCCAAAAAGATATTGCTGTGATTTATGTCAAAGAGTGTTCTGCCTATGTTTTCCTCTAAGAGCTTTATAGTGCCCAGCTTTACATTTAGGTCTTTGATACATTTTGAGTTTATTTTTGTGTATGGTGTTAGAGAATGTTCTAATTTCATTCTTTTACACATAGCTGTTCAGTTTTCCCAGCACCACTTATTGAAGAGACTGTCTTTTCTCTATTGTATGTTCTGTCCTCTCTTGTCATAGATTAATTAACCATAGGTGTGTGAGTTTTTTTAAAAAAACATTAAACAAGTACTGGCTTGTATGCTTAAGTTTTTTTGGTTTTTTTTGTTTTGTTTTGTTTTTTTAAACTTTTGGGTTTATTTATTTATTTATTTATTTATGGCTGTGTTGGGTCTTCACTTCTGTGTGAGGGCTTTCTCTAGTTGCGGCAAGTGGGGGCCACTCTTCATCACGGTGCGCGGGCCTCTCATTATCGGGCCTCTCTTGTTGCAGAGCACAGGCTCCAGACGCGCAGGCTCAGTAATTGTGGCTCATGGGCCTAATTGCTCCACGGCATGTGGGATCTTCCCAGACCAGGGCTTGAACCCGTGTCCCCTGCATTGGCAGGCAGATTCTCAACCACTGCGCCACCAGGGAAGCCCCGGTGTGTGAGTTTATTTCTGGGCTTTCTATCCTGTTCCATTGGTCTATATTTCTGTTTTTGCACCAGTACCATACTGTTTTGATTATTGTAGCTTCGTAGTATAGTCTGAAGTCAGGGAGCCCAATTCTTCCAGCTCTGTTCTTCTTTCTCAAGATTGCTCTGGCTATTTGGGGTCTTTTGTATCTCCATACAAATCAAAAATTTTTTTGTTCTAGTTCTGTGAAAATGCAATTGGTAATTTGATGGGGATTGTACTGAATCTATAGATTGCCTTGGAAAGTATATTCATTTTGACAATATTGATTCTTCCAATCCAAGGACACGGTATATCTCTCCATCTGTTTGTATCATCTTTAATTTCTTTCATCAGTGTCTTATAGCTTTCTGCATACAGGTCTTCTATCTCCTTAGGTAGGTTTATTCCTAGGTATTTTATTCTTTTTGTTGCAGTGGTAAATGGGAGTGTTTCCTTAATTTTTCTTTCTGATCTTTTGTTGTTAGTGTATAGAAATGCAAGAGATTTTTGTGCATTAATTTTGTATCCTGCAACTTTACCAAATTCATTGATTAGCTCTAGTAGTTTTCTGGTGGCATCTTTAGGATTCTCTATGTGTAGTATCATGTCATCTGCAAACAGTGACAGTTTTACTTCTTCTTTTCTGAATTGGATATCTTTTATTTCTTTTTCTTCTCTGATTTCTGTGGCTAAAACTTGCAAAACTATGTTGAATAATAGTGGTGAGAGTCCTACCTTTACTTTATGTTTGTCTTTACTGGTGAGCTTTCCCATTCATAATTTTCTTGATTCTAGTTGTGGCCTTTTCTTTTCTGCCTAGAGAAGTTCCTTTAGGATTTGTTGTAAAGCTGATTTGGTGGTTCTGAATTCTCTTACCCTTTGCTTGTGTGTAAAACTTTTGATTTCTTCATCAAATTTGAATGAGAGCCTTGCTGGGTGGTGTATTCTTTGTTGTAGGTTTTCCCCTTTCATCACATTAAGTATATTGTGCTACTCCCTTCTGGTCTGAAGTTTTTCCCTTGAAAAATCAGCTGACAACCTTATGGGAATTTCTTTGTATATTATTTTTTGCTTTTCCCTTGTTGCTATAACTGTTTTGATTACAGTGGCTTTGTAGTAAGATTTTAAATCAGGAAGTGTGATCTCTTAAATTTTGTTCTTCTTTTTCAAGATTTTTTTTCTTTGTCTATTTTGGACAATCAAAATTCCCTATGAATTTTAGGATGAGTTTTTTTTTTTTTTTCTGCAAACATAATCATTGTGATTTTGATAGGGATTGCATGGAATCTGTAGATGGTGCTGGGTAGTACTGACCTCTTAACAATATTTAAACTTCCAGCTGATGAACATGGCTGTCTTTTCATTTATTTATGTCTTATTTAATGTCTTTGAGCAATGTTCGTAGTTCTCAGTGAAAAGTTTTTTACCTTCTTGGTTCAATTTATTTTTAAGTACTTTGTTCTTTTTGATTCTATTTTAAATGAGATTGCTTTCTTAATTTTTTTGAATTTCATGTTAGTGTGTAAAAGTGCAACTAATTTTTGAGTGTTCATTTTGTATCCTCAAACTTTTCTGAATTTGTATATTTTTTCTAATGCTTTTTTGGTAAAATCTTAACGATTTTCTACAGTAAGATTATGTCATCTCTTAACAGATGAATTTTACTTCTTTTTTTTTCAATTTTGAATCCATTTTCTTCTTGTTTTATTGCACTGGCTAGTACTCTCAAAACTATGTTAAATAGAGTTTGCAAAAGTGGGCATTCTTTTCTTGTTCCTTATCTTAGGGGAAAATGTTTCATTCTTTCACCACTGAGTTTTATGTAGCTGTGGATTTTTCATACATAATTTTTATTATATTGAGGAAGTTTTCTTCTATTCCTAGGTTGTTTTTTCTTCTAGAAATGTTCATAAATTTTGTCAAAGATTTTTGTGCACCAATTGGATGATCACTTTTTTCTTTATTCTATTAATGTGGTATATTATATTGATTGATTTTTGTCTTTTGAACCCACAGGATGTAATTGACATTTATAGAATACCAAAAAACACTGGAAGACACATTCTTCTCAAGCTCACATGCAACATTCACCAAGATAGACCGCATTATGGGCTTTAACAAATTTAAAAGAAAAGAAATGTTACAATGTATGTCTCAAACCACAGTGGAATTAAACTAGAATCCAATAACAGAAAGATATCTGAAAAGGTATCTGGATATTAAACAACACACTTCGACATTATACATAGGTCAAACAAGTGTCAAGAGAAAATTTAAAATGTGTTAAATGAAATGAAAATCCAACTTACCAAAATTTGTGAAATGCAGTGAAAGTTGTTAAAGGACACTTGTAAGTTTTTTCTTTTGCTGTGATATGTAATCTTATGGAGACCATAAACTAAATTTTGGAAGAGGGACTAAGAAGACACCAAGAAGCTGTCTGGGTGTTTAAATATCCATTCTATTTCAATTAGTCTTTTCAGCCTCTTTTAGTTGCTTTTGGGGTTCCTGCATTTCTCAAGAGCCCCAGCTGGAGGAAAAAATCCTAAAGGTCAAGTGACAGTAGAGAGTTTAAGGGCTAGAGTGGGAAGGGGAAAGTCTGACAACGGTGGATTGAAGGTTGAAGTATGTAGGAAGGGAAACAATTTGAAGGGGAATCTATTAATAGATAGATAGAGAGAGATCCCATGTTTCATTCTTTGTATTAGGGCATAATTCCATTCATGAAGATTCCACCCTATGATCTAATTACTTCCAAAAAACCCCACCTCGAAATACTATCAAAGTTTAAATGTTACTTCTCAGGTCTTGGAATAGCCAGTACCCCTTTCCATTTGGCTTCTTAACAGCCAGAATGGAAGTGTTGCATGGGCTAGAAGTAGGAAAAAGAAGTGCCTTATCTAGTAGTCCCTGAATTATTGGGCAGAGCCCCTCAGGTCCCTCTGATGTTAAATTATGTTGGGGAATCTTAAGGAGGGGCATGTAGAGATCTACCTCTACATGTTATAGCACTTTATTATGGGGTTCTGCACCCCATAAATGCCAGATATTAGTGGAATTCCTTGTCTACAAACAGGAGAAATACTTCCACTAATTTACTTAAATCCTCAGTAAGATAGGTATTAGGTTGAAGAGGACAGAAAAACTTTGGGAAGTCAGGCAAAGCCATTAGAGGAAATAGGTGTGAGGGAAATGAATAGGGGACTTGTGAAAGAAGTCCTTCAGGGTCATAATTAAGTTTAACACCCCAGTTCATGAAATTATTGGGGTAGTTTGTCTAAAAAGAACATTGTGTTGTGCCTGAAGGGATCCTATAAAGATAATGAGGGACTGGGAGGCAAATTGTCAGAGCCCACCATTGGCAATGTTTGATGAATTTGAAGTGGCTGGGGGATGAAGGAGTGTTCAGGGTGAAATGTATCACAGAAATATTGATAAGAAATATGGTAGGACGCCCTTTAACTCACAGGGTAATAGTATCTTGTGAGTTTATTGGGAATTCAGGGTATGGGATGTCTGCTTCCTCAGACCTGAGTTAGTATTCCTCCTGTGAAGAGGTTACTTGGGTCTTTTCTTTCTTTCTGAGGAATGGACATTCCCAAACCCGATGGACTTTTTCTTTGTAATACTAGCAAGTATCCTGGTCAATGGAGGCTGGTTTTGGAGGTCCTGTCTTTGTTTAAATTTTTCTTATTTATTTATTTATTTTTTAGAAATATAACTCTCACAGTGCTGAGATACTGTCTGAAGTTCATACATCTCAGCATTTTAAACATAGACTTTTTTTGGTAGTGTCATGAAGCTTAAGTCTTGGAACATTTAGAAAATTGTGGCTAAAGCGAAGGCTATATGGTAAGTTCAAGCTTTCACTGCTCTTTCCAAGTAGTGTCTAATTGCTGGTGATAATTTAGCACAGTTTCATCCTTTAGTTGTTTACAATTTTGAATACATGTCCAATCAATTTTAAGAGCATAAAACTTGGAATGGCTTCTAAAATTTTTTTTTAATTCCCTTACTCTCTGACTGGACTCAGCAGTGGTTTGAAGTCCCTTAAGGTCTTCCAAGATCATTGTCCATTTAGCTTTCATAAACCAGAGAAAGGCATATCCACAAATAAGTGGATAATTTAATATGTTAAGGGAGTCTCAGAGAGTAAGCACCCAACACCCCATGAATTGTTCAGTAAATTTCTCTCTTGCATTTTGGGACTTGGGGAAATCTTTAGTCATGGAATCTGATCAAAGCTCAAAGTTTAAATGTTACTTCTCAGTTTGGTCCTGATTGGGAGTGGCTTGAGCGTCATCTACAGAAGGTGAAAATCCAATACATTTATTGTTGAGGTATACTGAAAAGCAGGAGAGCATTTTGAGAAGGGAAGGAAAATGGAGAGTGGAGAGGGGAGTATGGAGGCACTGGAGGATGGGGTGTAGGGGATTGTGTTTTGGGAAGTCCAAGAAGGGTCTCAGGGTCTGAAGGACTGATCTTGGAACCTTTTTGCTCCAGGCTTTCTCTAAGATATAAGTAGTCAGCAGGGATTCAAGAAGGGGGGTTTTCAGTCAACTGAGAAGCTCTCATGTCCTAGATCATAGAAGTCTGGGATTCTAATGCACTTTGAAGACCATACACAGACGGTTAAGAATCAAAAATCTGTTCTTACTGTGCTAACATCTGGAGCACTGGATCAGGGGTCAAACTCACTAATGGATCCCCTATCAATCAGTCAGGAATGAAGACATAGTATTAACAGGTTTATACCTGGAGCACAAGGTGATAGTTTTGGGTGTACAATGATGAATCTGATCTTATATGAGATGCAGCACAAGACTGTAATAGAAACATTACACCAACACTTGTTAAAATGGTAAGAAAGACTTTATTCAAGATTATTGCAATAGGAGTCAAGGTTGTTGCAATAGAGAAAAAAGATTGAGCTCAGTTCCAAATACAGCAAAGCCAGCTGGGCATATATAGCTGAGAAGCTGAGTTAGGGAGTCAGTAGATGGAAAATTACTAAAAGACAAAGGTAGGGAAATTCTTGCTAAACTGGCTTAATAGGATTCTTGTTAGGACAGGCCAAGGACTTAAACACTAAGAAACTTAGTCAGTTTGGGGTGCTATAACAAAAATACTATAGACTGGGTGGCTTAAACAACAGAAATTACTTTCTCACAGTCTGGAGGCTGGGAAGTCCAGGATCAAGGTGCTGACAGATCCTGTGTCTGGTGGAAGCCTAATTCGTAGTTTGTAAATACCTGTTTTCTCATTGTATCCCTACGTGGCAGAAAGTAGAGAGAGATCCCACGTTTCATTCTTTTTATTAGGGCATAATTCCATTCATGAAGATTCCACCCTATGATCTAATTACTTCCCAAAAACCCCACCTCCAAATACTATTACACTGGGAATTTAGGCTTTAACATGTGAATTCTGGAGGGACACAAACATGAAGTCCAGAGCGTTCCATTCCTGACCCCTCCAAATTCATGTCCTTTACACTTGCAAAGTATATTCATTCTATCCCAACAGTCTCAAAAGTCTTAACACATTCCATCATCAACTCTAAAATCTAAAGTGCAAAGTCTTATCAAAGTATCATCTAAATCAGATATGTGTAGGAATTTGAGGTAAAAATCATCCTGAGGCAAAATTCTCTAACTGTGAACCCGTTAAACCAGATAAGTTATATATTTCCCAAATACAATGGTGGGGCATGGACAAATAGCATACGGATACACATTCCATCCCAAAAGGGAAAAATGGGAAAGAAAGAAGGAAGGTGAGAATGTCCCAAGCAAACCTAAATCCTAGCAAGGCAAGCTCTACTAGATCTTAAGGCACAAGAATAATCCTCTTTTTCTCAATGTTCTGCCTTCTATATTTATTGGGGCAGAGTCCTGCCCCAGGACTCACTGGGGCATTAACCAACCTCCACAATTCTGCCTGGTGAGGGTTGTGTGGTTGAGGGTCTGCCTGGTAGGGGTCAGGTGCCTGTGGCTCTGTGGGTTGGAAGTCATGTTGCTATAAATTTCTCTGCTGGGCATTTCCCCCACCCTTTGAAATCAAAATAAAGGCAGCCCCGTACCCCTACCCAACATGTCCATGCACTCTGTGCTTGTGGTAGAAGTGGCAGCCCTGATGATCTCTGAATTGCATTTGGGGTTCTTCTTCCCTTGTCTTAAAGAATAGCACATATTAGCAGAAGAATGGCTCTATGGTCCAGTTCTCTTGAGTCTAAGAAGTCCAACAGTCTTTCTTCCTTTCATCCCGTTTTCTCTTTTTCCTGTTGTTCCAGCTGGCAGCCTTTCTGTGGGTATTGTCTCATCTCTATCTTTGCCTTTTGTTGAGATGGCTAATTAAATTCATGGTTCACACACAGTGATTTTCTTATCAAATGGTCTGTCTGCCACCACATCCTTACTATTATCTACTGAACACATTTTCTTATTTTTTGTAATATGGTCAGCCTGAGAATTTTCCAAATCTTTGCATTCTGGTTCCTCTTCCTTAACAATTGCATCTTCATTACTTTCTCTCTTCTCACATTTTACTATGAGCAGTTAGAAGGAACCAAGCCTCTCTCTCAAGAATTTTCTTAGAAATTCCCTCAGCTAAATATCCAGTTTCATCTACCTTCTACCACATATTAGAAAATGAACACATTTGGGAGGTTCTTTGTCACTTTATAAAAAAGATTATCTTTCCTCCAGATTTGAATAGCATGTTCCTCATTTCTGTCTGAGTTCTCACCAGAATCACCTTTCTAGTTCTCTTCATGGCAATATTGGCTTTTTCTTGCATCTACTTCAAAACTCTTCCAGCCTCTATCCCTTACCTAGCTCCAAAGCTGCTTCCACATTTGTAGGTATTTGCTAAACTTTAGCACCTCACTTCTTGATACCAAATTCTGTCTTGGGGGAACACAAGCATTCAGTCCATAGCATCAAGAGTGGGTGATGAGGAGTTTGATCAGATATCAGGAGTGGGGAAATCTTGATAAACTAACCTAGCGGGATTCTTATTAAAGTTGGGCTAGGCAAGCCAAGAACAGGGACAAAGATCAAGTCCTAGTTGAGAAGAGAGGAGAACTCAGAGGGAGCATCACTAATGTTTGTTGAAGGAGGGCCTCTTTGTCATTGGGGGAGGGGCTATGTGGGAACTCTCTGTATTCCTGAAAACCTAAAATAGCTCTAAAAAATAAAATCTATTAATTTAAGACATGGGCAAAAGTCTTGAACAGACACTTCACAAAAGAAGATATATAAATGGCCAATAAGAACAAGATCAAACATTCAACATATTTATTCAAATTAAATCACAATTAGCCAGCACTACATACCCATCAGAATGGCTAAAACTGAGAAGACTGCTCAATATTGGTGAGTTTGTGGAGCAACTAGAACTGTCATATATTTCGGTGGGAGCAGATCAACTCTAACGGAAGTTGTAATATTTTACTTTTGGCAAAAGTATAGAGATCCAAAATAGGAAGCCTGAAGTATAAAAGCAAATGAAGATGCAAGACAGCAGTTGATATGTGAAACAATCAATAAATATTGACTACACTAAACATCATACTGTATGCTGGGATTAAAAAATAAGAAGATAGAATTAAGATTAAAACATTCAGAAAGGGTGCAGATACAGTCCGAGTGTTCTAAAGTCTTTGAATTATTTTGGAGGAGGGTAAAAGTGAATAACTTTGAGTTTGATAATTTAAGTATGAATATTTTCACTTGTAATTAAAGAACAGAGAAAGCTTTTAATTTCCATATCATGAGTATAAAAATGATTTTAACAGATCTCAGTAATTCAAAAAATGAAACACCAAAAATGTCAGTAAATTTTAAAAATGCTTTAAAAACATGATGAACAAACTTGACTTAATGTGTTAATGTAGCACCTGCACCCAACAACTGTAGAACACTCATTCTTTGAAAACACACTTGGAACTTTTCATGAAGTTTACATATACTAAACCACAAAGCAGGATTTGTAAACCTTAGGTCAGATTGCCTAGAAGCAGAGACTGAGAGACGTAGTTTTATGCAAGTGACTTATTGCGGGAGTGCTTTCAGTAGAAGGGGTCTGAGGGAAGCAGGAGAGGGCAAGAAAGTAAGAATGAAAAAGGCTGCAGTCTCAGGTGGAAACTGGCTTCAAGTTGGTCCCATGGGATCTCTGTAACACAAAGAGCACCAGAGTTGATCTCTCCTTGAAGGAAAGGGCTGGGCATCTGCACCCCATGTCAGGCATTGTCTGTGGGCCATCCAATTTGGGCAAAGTAGTTCCTGTTCAGTCAAGGGAAATTTCCTGAGAAGAAGACTAACCAGTTATGAGAAGCAAATATGTCTCCAGACATTGCCAAATGTCACACAGGGGCAAAATCAGCACCTTTGGGAGATACTGAGCTGGAATAATTAAAAGTATCTTCATGCAAACACATCCCAATCTCATAATAGGTGCTCCAGAGTTTGAATGGTCATAAACGCTGAATAAAAGAGTGGAGGAAGGGGCCACTTAAAAATGTCTACAGAAGATGTCTTCTTTGCCTTAAAATATGTTTAAATTGCCTGACTCTCTGTGTAGCATGTAAAACTAACATGATTCAATCCATTCACTAAACCCGTACTTCCTCAGGTCTCTGTTTTTTGTTGCTTTATTAATGGGTAAGGAAGTGTGCCCTATTTTATTAAATTTTTTCAATATCTTGTCCTTTTTTTAAAAATTAAGAATGATATTAAGTAAATAACTGGGCCTAGAATAAAATCTGAAACTCTCACTATTAGTAGAAAACAAGTCTAAGTAAAATCCCTAAAGTTCCTTGCTTTGAGAAATACATTTATCTCTTAGAGAAAGTGGTTTCTTTTGAGTCACAGAACCATCAAAGGCAAACCTTATGCAGATAGTGATGGGGACGATGATAATGACGATATGACAAGAGCAACAAATACTTGCAAGACTCACCTTCATCAATTTATGTTTTGCATATTACTGATGGATTTTCCATATTTTTTAACAAGGTTACACTGCAGAGAGCAAAAGTCATACATAGTCCTGACTGACATCGAAGTGGGCACTTTTAAATGTGACTGCATTCAGTCACTCAGTAAATATGTATTGACCACTGACCATGTGCTGGGCACGGTGGGAGGTATTGGGACGGCATTGAGCATTCTGTGGTTAGTATAACAACTGTGGCCCCTGCTCATGCACTTTTTTAGTTCATAAAGAAGACATTAAAACAAGTTATACAAACAAATATAATATCTGACTTTCTGATAAGCAGTGCAAAGGGTGCCATTAGTAAGTATCGAAAGGAGACCCAGTTTAGGTTAGTCAGTCAGCAATCCTCCCCTGATACAATGAGGGTTCAGATGAATTTTTAGTAAGAACACAATTAGGAAAGAAATGAGAGAAGTAAATTCTAGACAGAAGGAGAGTTTGTGTACAAAATTCCTGATTGGAGAAGAGTTGGGTGTGTCTGGTACCTGAAGGAAGGTCCATATGCTGAAGCTGAGACAACATGTGAGGAGGAGAGGGGCAGGCAGGAGCCGGATGATGTAGGATCCTGTAACCTCCATATGGAGAATGCATGCTTCTAAGAATTTTGTGCAGAAAAGTGCCCTGACTTACTTTGTGTTTTAAAAACCTCGCCATGACTTCTGGGTGAAAATGAATTGGAGACTGCTAAAAATGATACCAGGCAATGCCATCAGCCCTACAGATAGACCAATCTGGGGTTTTCTAAAATTAACAGTCTGTTTGTAAGAGAGTTAGAATGCTAAGTGCCATAGACTTGCTCTTGAAAAGTGATAATGAGAGGTGCTGGAACTCTGAGATATAATGTTCTTCCCCTTGCTCCCTCCAAACTGCACACGCTTCCAGTCATAGCTTTCCCCCCCCCCCCAGCTTTAGTGAGATATAGTTGACATATAATATTGGGTAAGTTTACGGTGAACAGTCATTAAGTTTTTAAATGTTCTAGCATAACAAGTTTTCCAGCTAGAAAAATAATATCTTATGTCACTCAAGGCCACTTGAAATGATATTTCCTATAAACATAATTCAGATTGAAACTGAAAGCAAGGAAGAGCTCCTTTTACAACAAGCTCATTCCTAGGAAATCAGAAGTCTTTCTGTATGAGCAAAACAATAGCCTGATTTTGAAAATCTAAATCCATAGCAGAATTTGAAAAGTGGTCAAGCAATAATTAAATCACTTTCCCAAAATGCTTCTGCAGATTCTCTTTAGACACCACACTCTTCCTCTGAGGTACATTGTCTTTCACTGGCCAGAAAAATTCCAAGGAATGTGCAACTGCTTCTTGGCTGGGAACTTCACTAATTACAGAGTGGTGTAATTCAAAATGTGTAATTCAATTTAAGCTGCATGTCTCTGTCATCTTGTGGTACATTTTGCCACAGGGTTTCCAAAGCTAAAGTATCTGGGCACTATATGAACTCTTAAGAGTTTTCCACACAGCCTCTTTCCTCTTCTAGCAAAATATGTATTGGGATAACATTATCAAAAGATAAAACAAAGGTTTATTATTTTAACATATGACCCCCAATTCTTGATAGAGGGGGAAATGCGCATGTTTGTAAAAATTCATTGAATGCCTTCTGGAGCAGAGGGGGAGAAAACAAGGATGTAAGTGTCAGCGTTGTTCAAGTTACTGTGCCTGACACAGTCAGGCCAAACAAACCAAACACTGGAGTTTAGAGCAGAGAAAGTTTATTGCAAGGGCCAAGCAAGGAGAACAGGTGGCTCCTGCTCAAAAGGCTTGGACTCTCTGATGCTTTTCCTGGAAGAGTTTTTAAATGTGAAATTTGCAGGGTATGTGACATCCTTCTGATATGTTGGTAGTGAGGTAACAGGGTGATATCTCTGGAATCTCAACCTTCTGGTTTCAACCAGTCTGGGGTCTACAAGCTTGTGGTCAGCACATAATCACCATCCTCCACCTGGGTGGGGGGGGTCTTAGTTTCTGTAGAAGAACTCAGAGCTATATATCCAACTGTTATCTATACCCCTTCAGGAGGAACTATAACTTATTTATTTTATACACAGTAGTTTGTATTTCTTAACACCTAGCCCTGTATTGCTCCTTCCCCCCTTCCCTCTCCCCACTGGTACTCACTAGTATGTTATCTATATCTGTGAGGCTGCTTCAGTTTTGTTATATTCATTCATTTGTTTTATTTTTTAGATTCCACATGTAAGTGATAACATAGATTATTTGTCTTTCTCTGAGTTATTTCACTAAGCATAATACCCTTCAGGTCCTTCCACATTGTTGCAAATGGCAAAATTTCATTCTTTTCTATGGCTGAGTAGTATTCCATTGTGTGTGTATCTATCTATCTATCTATCTATCTATCTATCTATCTATCATCTATCTATCTATCTATCATCTATCACATCTTCTTTATCCATTCATCTGTTGATGGATACTTGGGTTGTTCCATATCTTGGCTTTTGTAAATAATGCTGCTATGAACACTGGGGTGCATGTATATTTACTAATCCATATTTTCATTTTCTTGGATATATACCTAGTAGTGGGATAGCTGGATCATATGGTAGTTCTATTTTTGTTTTCTTGAGAAACTGTCATACTGTCTTCCATAGTGGCTGCACCAATTTACATTTTCACCAAAAGTATACCAGGATCTCCTTTTCTCCACACCCTGGCCAACGTTTTTTGTAGACTTTTTAATGATAGCCATTTGACAGGTGCGAGGTGATATCTCATTGTGGTTTTAAGTTGCATTTTTCTGATGATTAGTGGTGCTGAGCATCTTTTCATGTACCTGTTGGCCATCTGTATATCTTCTTTGGAAAAATGTCTATTCAGGTCTTCTGCCCATTTTTCAATCAGGTTGTTTATTTTTTTGGTGTTGAGTTATATGAGCTGTTTATGTATTTTGGATATTAACTCCTTATGGGTCATATCATTTGTTTATCTTTGCTTTTATTTCCGTTGCTTTAGGAGACAGATCCAAAAAAAACTATTGCTATGCTCTATGTAAAAGAGTACCCCCATACATATCTTCTTCTAGGAGTTTTACAGTTTCCAATCTTACATTTAGGTCTATTCCATTTTGAGTTTTTTTTATTTTTTGTACACAGTGTTACAGAATGTTCTAATCTCATTTTTTTACATGGAGCTGTCCAATTTTCCCAGCACCACTATTTTTTTTTTCCTTCTTGCGTCTCCCTCCCTCCCACCCTCCCTATCCCACCCCTCTAGGTGGTCACAAAGCACCGAGCTGATATCCCTGTGCTATGCGGCTGCTTCCCACTAGCTATCTATTTTACATTTGGTAGTGTATATATGTCCATGCCACTCTCTCACTTTGTTCCAGCTTACCCTTCCCCCTCCCCATGTCCTCAGGTCCATTCTCTAGTAAGTCTGCGTCTTTATTCCTGTCTTGCCCCTAAGTTCTTTATGACCATTTTTTTTAGCTTCCATATATATGTGTTAGCATACAGTATTTGTTTTTCTCTTTCTGACTTACTTCACTCTGTATGACAGACTCTAGGTCCATCCACCTCCCTACAAATAACTCAACTTCGTTTATTTTTATGGCTGAGTAATATTCCATTGTATATATGTGCCACATCTTCTTTATCCATTCATCTGTTGATGGGCACTTAGGTTGCTTCTATGTCCTGGCTATTGTAAATAGAGCTGCAATGAACATTGTGGTACATGACTCTTTTTGAATTATGGTTTTCTCAGGGTATATGCCCAGTAGTGGGATTGCTGAGTCGTATGGTAGTTCTAGTTTTAGTTTTTTAAGGCACCTCCATACTGTTTTCCATAATGGCTGTATCAATTTACATTCCCACTAGCAGTGCAAGAGGGTTCCCTTTTCTCCACACCCTCTCCAGTATTTATTGTTTGTAGATTTTTTGATGCTGGCTATTCTGACTGGTGTGAGATGATATCTCATTGTAGTTTTGATTTGCATTTCTCTAATGATTCATGATGTTGAGCATTCTTTCATGTGTTTGTTGGCAATCTGTATATCTTCTTTGTAGAAATGTCTATTTAGGTCTTCTGCCCATTTTTGGATTGGGTTGTTTGTTTTTTGATATTGAGCCACATGAGCTGCTTGTAAATTTTGGAGATTAATCCTTTGTCAGTTGCTTCATTCCAGCACCACTATTGAAGAGGTTATCTATTCTCCATTTTATATTGTAAGAGGGAAGTTTATAGCTATACGTGCCTTCCTCAAGAAACAAGAAAAATCTCAAATAACCTAACCTACTACCTGAGAGAATTAGAAAAAGAAAAACAAAATCCAAAGTCAGTAGAAAGAAAGAAAAATAAAGATCAGATTGGAAGTAAATAAAATAGAGGTTAAAAAAATAGATAAAATCAATGAAACTTTGATCTGATTTTTTGAAAAGATAAACAAAATTTATAAACTTTTAGCCAGGCTTATCAAGAAAAAAAGAGAGGACCCAAGCAAGTAAAATAAGAAACAAAAAAGGAGAAATAACAACTTATATCACAGAGATACAAACAATCATAAGAGGATACTATGAACAGTTAGATGGCAACAAATTGGACAATCTAGAAGAAGTGCACAAATTTCTAGAGATATACAACCTTCCAAGACTGAGTCAGGAAGAAATAGACAATCTGAACAGACTGATCACTTATAGTGAAATTGAATTTGTAATTAAAAAAAAAAAACAAACTTCCAGCAAAAAAATTCCAGGACCAGATGGCTTCACAGGGGAATTCTACCAAACATATAAAGAAGAGTTAATAACCTAATTCTCAAATTACTCAAAAAAAAGTGTAGAAGAAGGAACACTACAAAACTCATTCTATGAAGCCACTATTACCTTGGTACCCAAACCAGACAAAAACAGTACAAAAAAAAAAAAAAAAAAAAGAGAGAGAAAACTACAGGTCAATATCTCTGATGAATATAGATGCAAAAGTCCTCAGCATCATTCACTTCTTTTAATAGCTAAAGAAAGCCCTGAGAGGTCTTACTGTAAACACCAAAGCTGAGGTTTAAACTTAAGATTGTCTTCAAATGTTATGTTTTTTTGCCCTACTATTTAGCTATATATAGTATAGCAGAAATAGTGAATGAGCTATCGAATGAAGAGTGGATGCCTAAATCCCTCTCTACAATATGCTTTCTAGGCTGACTGTAAGAATGGAGCATGGATCTTTGCCTTGACTGTACTTCTGAGCAGCACTGTTGCCCACTACATGAGTACCATCAGCCATCAGCCTCTGAAGCAACTACAGTATCCTTCCAGGAACTAAACCACCGAGTTTTATGTAGTTAAAGGAAATGATAACTAAGACTGTTTCTCTTTCCTGTGACTCAAAATCAAGATTGGAGATAAGGGGATAGAAAGCCAAAGGGAACGTTCATAAAATTTTTTTCTGGGTGAGACATGGAAACTGTCTTGTAGAGTGCTTCTCTTTCCTTAGATAATATCCTGTCTCTATGGCTGAACTACCAGAGCTAATCAGGGCAAAATCCTTTCCTATACCCCCCAAAGTAGATGATTTCACTGAGTTTTTGAGTTTCTCTCTAGGCTTTGTTTAGACTGTGTGGGATTTCATAATAAAACTGAAGATAAATAAACACCCCATCGCCAAAGATTAATAGCTTGTGGATGTCTTGAAAAAGATTCCAGGTAGCAGAGCATAGCCTGGGTGGTAGAATTTTCAGTAGGATGTGGGATTCAGCATTGATGTCAACTTTCATTTGAGACTGAATGGAGACCCAGGCTAATGATGATTATTGATTGTTGAAAAATGACTAGGAATACTTTTTAATGGGTTATTATTTCCTGAGGAGTTTCAGCGATTAGAGTTTAAGCACACTAAGGAAATTTAACCTCAATATTGGACCATATAATCTTAGACCAATTTGTATCATGAAAAAAGGACAGGTTACCATCAGTGCTATAACTTCCCAAGGCTCACACGCTTGTCTTCCTTAAAAAGTGCTCTGTTAGTTCTATTAACAGAAAAGAAGAAAAGAAGCTAATCAGATTGGAAGTTGCTAAGCAAAAAATCAAAATGAAAGAAAAGGACTTAAAATTAAAAGCATATATCACACAGCATATTTTCCTACTGCCTGGGTAGTTACATATTTCGGAGGAATGATATTTATACTTTAAAAAGTCAAGAATAAAACACTGACATACCCTCCAGTCAGATGACCAAACCCTTCATTTTACCTTTCTCATGACATCACCTCTTCCTTCTTACAGCCTGTCCAGTAAATGCCAACTCAGTAGGTTTGGGGCTTCTTCAAATTCCAAAGAAAGGTCTGGCCCTTGACTGGCTCCTCTAAGTCCTTGAGATATCCTGCCTAATAAAAATGTTTTGTATATATATGTGGAGGTGTTGGGCCATACCAGGTAGTTTATGCTGACAATGTAATGTGTGATGGGTGTCTTGTGCTTCACTGCATCAGTTTGACGTCTAAAGGGACTGGAGTCTGAGTAACTAAGATGAGTCTGAGAAAATAAGAGGACTCCATGCCCACTTGACTACCTCCAATTATAATACTGGATGCCAAGGCTTGGGCCAGCTCCCTGGTTGGCAATATCCCATACATCTTGTCACACATTGTTTCTGGGAGAATTAGATGTTGCCTGTACAACTCCACTGGGAGAGGAAAATTAGAAGTCTGTGCCTGGTCTCTCCTGGAATCCATTCTACACACCTTTTGCTTTTTCTGGTTTTAACTTATATCATTCTAACAAACTGTAACTTTGAGCATAATATTTTTCTGAGTTTTTTGTATGTTTCTACTGAATCATTGAACCAGAGGGTGGTCTTGGAGACTCCTGAGTCCAGTTGGCCCTCAAAATGGGATTTTCTAGAATGACTCTGACTCACTGAAACAAGGCAAAAGCATGGTTTGGGGAAAGGAAGAAGGAGTGGTGATGAGGATGGCTTACTGCTCCAAATGAATAGGGTCTTAGTCTTCTTGATCCATAATCTTTAAATAGCCATTTAACAGGATTCTTGCTACAGCCATGAAGGACATCTGAAATAGAGCCTTACAATTTGAAAGTATCATATTTGACCTTATACTAAATATGGGATGCTGAAAGATATAAAATTTGCTTCATTTGTTTCTAGGTCTGCCTGTGTCACCCTATCAAGCCCAGAAGAAAATTCTTTCTTTGACCCAACATGGAGCTTGAAAATCAATTTTTCGCACAGGGTCAGCATTTCATTATTTTTTAGATATGGGTGGCCATGTTGCCTCAATTGGAATTGAGAATTCATTAGCATCAAACCTACATTTCCTCTCAAAGTGCTCATTTGGACCAGAACACATCTCAGGCCTGACCTATCATCAATGTTTCCTCATTCCCAGTGAGATTGTACTGAGGGAATATTAGAAAGATCCAAACCATGGATACTCTCACTATCTACGTGCAAAAGTATGAAAATATTGGATGACCTCATCAAAGTGTATCCTAAGGTGGTAAAGATGTAGACATGTATGCTTCACTGCTGAATTTGTTAAATGCAAAATCCCAACTCCTGATAATTGTAATTTTCAAAAAATGGACTCTTTCACAAGTTCAGGAAGAACTGCTTAATGAAAGAGTTAAAAAAAATCTGAGGAGTAAATTAAGAGACAAATCAACTGAAAAAAAGAGATTGAAATAACTAAAAACAATGGAATTTCAGGATTTTCACAGTTTCTTGATGAAGCTGGCAATGGGTTCATTATCGGATTATTGCTGTTGCTATGCTAGTTTGTGTAGGGAAAAAATTCTGAGCCCATAAATGAAATAGATTTTAGAATTCCTGTTAAAGTAATTATAAAATGAAGCTTCTTTTGTTTTAATATTGTAATACTGTGGCTCATTTTTGAAGTACACGTGTCATGCTTTTTTTCATTTATAAAAATTAAAAAAAAACTAATTTCCATAGAATATTAGTACCTGTTATACAGAAAACATATTGCATGTTGATTGAAATAATTAATTTAAAGGAAAGGGAAATAAGTTAGAAGATATAATGGAAGAAAGACTAAATTTATAATATTGTCAAAACAAATTGAAAACTTTAGAGTAACATTATCAAGAAGTATGTGATATTCATTTGAAGAAATGTTAAAATGTTACTGAAGGAAACAAAAATCTGTAAAAATGGATGGAAGGGCTTCCCTGGTAGCGCAGTGGTTGAGAATCTGCTTGCCAATGCAGGGGACACGGGTTCGAGCCCTGGTCTGGGAAGATCCCACATGCCGCGGAGCAACTGGGCCCGTGAGCCACAATTACTGAGCCTGCGCGTCTGGAGCCTGTGCTCCGCAATAAGAGAGACCACGATAGTGAGAGGCCCGCGGACCACGATGAAGAGTGGCCCCCACTTGCCACAATTAGAGAAAGCCCGCGCACAGAAACGAAGACCCAACACAGCCATAAATAATAAATAAATAAAAATAAATTTAAAAAATGGATGGAAATGAAAATGTTAATCCTTATAAGTTAATATGATTCAAATAAATATGGCAAAAAGATTCTTTGAAAGAAGAAAAACTTATTTTAAATTAGACATGTAAAATCTAATAGCAAGACTATCCAGTGCAATTCTGAAACAATGATTATACATGAGGAGGATCTCTCTGTAATCACATGATAAAACATTCCAACAATTGGCACACTGGTACTGACACCGGAATATTCAAGCAGCGATCAAACAGACAAAAAGTTTAGAAATAGGCTCAAATTCATACTGAAATTTAGTATTTGATGGAATTTGTGTTTTACATTAATGAAAGAATACAGAATATTCAGTAAATAGTATTTGGATTATAGGTAGCCATATGAAAAAAATATAAAATTGGAGACTCCCTTATACCTTTTACTACAGTGGTTTCATATGAATCAAGTTGAAAAAGGGAAAAATTGAACAAAGAACTTAGACAAATGGCAAGATGAAAAAAATATTTGCAACTTAGACAAGGAGATAATTTCTTTGTTATAAGGAGCCCTGCATATATCAGTGAGAAAAAGAACAATGGCTTCACAAAAATAATGAGCAAAAAATAGTAGAAGGAAAAACGGATGTTTACATTTACTGATAACAAGGAGATGTGCAAATCAAAACTATGAGTTACATGTTTCACTTCTCAGATCATCAAGAAATAACACATTTGTCGAGACACTGGGCTGGCAAGGCTTTGGGGAAACAGGAATCTCTCATATTTGTTAGTTACAGTGCAAATTGGTACAATTATTTATCAAAATTTTAAATGCATGAAAACTTTTGACTCAGCAACTCTACATTAGGAATCTGTCTTATAAATATATTTGCCCTCGTGGAGAATGACTTACATCCTAGGCTATTTGTTGCAGCATGGTTGTGATGGCAAAAGATTAAAACAACTCCAAAGTCCATCAGTCAGGTACTTGTAATGTGAGTCATGGGACATATGTATAAAGTAATACTCTACAGGCACTAAAATAAAGAGGGAAATATTATTTTAACTAATATGAGAAAATCTCTAGGATTTAATATAAAGTGAAAAAAAAAGATGCAGAAACTGCGTAATTTAAATCATCAGATGGATAAAGTAATAATTTGTTCCACTCCCAATCTGTTGTCGTCATGAAGCTTTGCCTCCTTATTTGCTCACCAGGATAAAATACCTTTTTTGGTCTATGCAACTACATCAAATGCCCAGGTTCTGTCCAAACCGTGGGGGCCAGGACAATCTTTCAGTCCAAGCAGCCTTTCCTATGACCTCTCTTAGTATAAACAACATAAATATGGCCAGTTGGGCCCTAATGTCTGATAGAGTTTTGGATGTAGTTAGTGCATTTTAAATACTTTAGCAAATAAATGACCAATTGAATTGCAATACCTGCTACATAGAAAATACTCAGAAAATATTACTTGAAATAGCTTTCTTTCTCAAATTGGAAAATATCATCATATATGTGTACTTTTATAATTAACAATAATTTATATTCATTGAAAATAAATTTTCAAAACACACAAAAATATAAAAATACCCTTCAATCCTTGCAATTACCAAGGTTGTTGACTTTAGTGTGCTTATTCTTCTAGGATTTTATCCTCGCCTTATTGATTTATGTTTCTTTTAATTAGATCTATACTGTACATACCACAAATTAAATGATTTTTATCAACATTTCCAAGTTTATCTGCATGCAATAAATCACTTTGGGTTATCTGGGAAGGGGTTAGATGGGTAGGCAGGAAATTCAGTTCACAAAATTCACATAAACTTTCAGTCATCTCTGAAATGATTTTTGGTTCTCTGTCACAAAGACTTTATTGGGCAGAAGAAAGAGCATCTGATTTCTGAGCACTAGACCGATTTCAAAGTAGCCCTGCTCCACTTACACTTTCATTCTCAGTTATATTAATAGAAAATTGAGTAACAAATTTTGTCCTGAAGTTGACTCAGAAATTTCACATCCACAAGAAGGTGAGGAAAAACTTTAGATCTTATGATTTGTAAAATATTAATTAGACAGAAGAAAGTTGGAGAGGGCAAGAGGAGAGATAGGTAAATAGAGTTCTTCCCCAATTTCTTGCAGATGAGCACTGCATTTAGCCACAAATCTATTGACGTACTGGTCATTTTCTCATCTGAGCTTATATTCTTGATAGCTTGGATAAGAATCTGAATTTTAGATCAAGTTTTAAATTGTCCAGATTTTCCACAAAAGGGTCCAAATTCTATTTGCCAACTGTGATATAAAAGAAGCAACAGTTTTTCTTTTCTGTTTTTTGTTTTGTTTTAGCTTTGTTTTTGTGGTACAGCATTTATACCTAAATGTCCTAAGTGGCCTTTTTATTAGTATAAGAACTTCTGCTGTAATTTTTAAAGCTTTAAATGAAAGCATAACATAGAAACAGACAAGTGCTCAGCTCTAAAGTGTACAGTAGGTGAAACACACAAAATTAACCCATTCCTGTGCTGTTACCTAGGCTAATAAAAGGGAGAGTTCCAGAACCCAGAAATTTTCTTATGCTCCTTTCACTTAATAACCCCTCCATTCTGCTCAAAGGTACCCACTCTCTTTACTTTTCTTATCAGAAGCTATGTTTGCCTGTTTGTGAACTTTATGTAAACAGAATCAAACAATATGTATTCTACTGTGTCCAGTTTGTTTTCCTCAGCGTTATAACTGTGAGGCTAATCCATGTTGTTGGGTTTAACTATACTTTCATTATTTTCATTATTATAAGACATTCCATTGTACAAGTATGGATTGTACACCGATCAATCGGTGTACAATCCATACTTGTACACCAAATTAGCTATTTTACTGGGATGGACATTTGTGTTACATTCACTTCAGAGCTTTTATACGAATTGCTGCTATGATCATTCTCTCTCTCTATTTTTTATGCACATGTATCCACATTTTTACTAGATGTGTACTTACGAGTGAAATGGCCAGGTCATAGAGCACTTAAGTTTAACTTAAGAGGATTCCAAATGGTTTTCGTGAGTGTACTTTAAGTCATCTTGAAACAAACATACAATGGTTCCTAAAAGAAAAATAGCCTTTCAGAAGCACTACTAGTCTGAAACAATTTGTGTATATTTAATGATTCTACCTCTTTATAGTGGCAGGTAACAAATATAGTTTATATTCATTCGGATGTGATGTAGCCATGCCAATTAGAAAAATAATGTGTGGCATGAACCTTATTCTAAATAGAAATCTGATTAACCAGGTTGTGTATAATATCCCAAGAAGCAGGAGGAATAAAATGGATGGAAAAGAGAGAAGAGGAAAAGGACAAGACAGAAGAAGGAAAAGAGACAGGAAAAAACGGCATCAAGTATGCTGATTCTGTCAAACTTTGGTGAAAGAAATATACTGGATATATAATCTTATCAAAAATTGGCTACAGCTCTCCTCAGTTACAAGGACTTGATGACTTTCTTGAGGTTTGATCATTTCTCCTACACTTTGGGAAGGATATTTCCTCGGTAGCTCTGCCACTGTGACCTAACTCCAAGGTGGAGCACCTGAAGTTACACAGAAGCAGCCCATCTGACAACCGGAACCGACTACAACCTGGAACCCTGGACCCTTCAGAGAGCACTCGTACGCCTGAAACTAACACAATATTGTTAATCAATTATACTCCAATATAAAATTAAAAATTAAAAAAGTATATAACCAACAAGGACCTACTGTATAGCATAAGGAACTCTACTCAATATTCTGTAATAACTTATATGGGAGAAGAATCTGAAAAAGAGTGGATTGTGTATAACTGAATCACTTTACTGTATACCTGAAACTAACACAACATTATAAATCAACTATACGTTATTATAAAATAAAAATTAAAATAAAAAAAATAACGAGAGAGAAAGAGAGGGCAGGCAGGATTCCTTGATTCAGTTGGTGAGGAAGGACTCTTTCTTTGGGCTTGGACCAGTGCCCATCTCTCATGCCCACAACATCAGTTGCTGTGTCTCAGTAAGTATAGGGTCACTATCCTTATCCCAATTAAGTTTCAACTCTAGAAACTACCAAGTTTAATTTAAGGCATTTTAAAAATGCTGTCTGTGATATTCTAGCATATACTTTTGAGATATGACCGAATTTTAAGCTGTAAATATGATTCTGTTTTATGAGATGAGCTCAGGATTACCCAGGTAAAGATTATAGTTTTCTAGCTGCTCTTGCATCTAGGTGTGACCATGTGCACACGGAGGATGAGCAGAAGTATATGTCCATTACTTGTTGGTCTGGGCCAGAGAATTTTGAGCCTGTTCTCCACTAGTGACTCTTGTTCAACTTACTGTCTGGATACCAGATGATGTGGCAGTAGTTAACCTTTGAACTTGCAGATGTGTACAATGTCTTAGCAGGTACTGAACAACAAATGGAACTAAGCTGAATCTCTGAATGACTCTGTGGAACCTAGAGTAGTGGGACTGTATAGTAATATGTCCTCTAAGCTGTAGTACCAACCTCCTGAGCCATCTCTATCTCCAGTGTTCTCACTTTATTCTGTCTTCCTTCCATCAGAAAGAGGGAGTTCAAACATGACTCAGAGCATGCCTAGTAACCTTCAAAGTCTCTACCTGCCTGTGGAATATAGTCCATGAGCCAGTTTTCCAAATTTATTCTCAGTGAGCCTATTACACTGGCTACATGGACCTGGCTGATTCCCACCGTCTAGCCCCTACTTCTGTAATTTGCTCATTCCCTTCCTTTGCTTTAAAATATATTTCCTCCAATTACCTTTTTCAAGCCTGAATCACTGTTTAAGTTCCAACAAACATGATACCTCCTTGGTGAAGCTATGTGTAACTGTCCAAATATAATTAACTGTTGCTTTTAAAAACTGTTGCTTTTAAAATGCTTAGAAAATAAGCATTGTACTTATAACATTAGTTTTAAATTTATTTTATTTATTTATGGCTGTGTTGGGTCCTCGTTTCTGTGTGAGGACTTTCTCCAGTTGTGGCAAGAGGGGGCCACTCTTCATCGTGGTGCGCGGGCCTCTCACTATCGCGGCCTCTCTTGTTGCGGAGCACAGGCTCCAGACGCGCAGACTCAGTAATTGTGGCTCACAGGCCCAGTTGCTCCGTGGCATGTGGGATCTTCCCAGACCAGGGCTTGAACCTGTGTCCCCTGCATTGGCAGGCAGACTCTCAACCACTCTGCCACCAAGGAAGCCCTTATAACATTAGTTTTAACATCCAATCACTTCTTGCTTTATTTTATATTTGCCTCCTGCAAGGTTAAGATTGGATGTAGGTTAGAAACTTATTCTGTTCATCTTTAAATATGCAATAGGGGTGAGCCTCACACTTGTATTACATGTAGCAGTAAAGTGTACCACCAAGTACTGGAGGAAGAAATAGCAAGTATTAAAAAATACCAAGTAAAGAAAATTAATAAAAATTTTTCATAATAAAATTCAAATATGAGGGGAAGAAACTTAATAGACAATAAAACCAGAAAACTGAGAGAAATTATGTATAGCATTTGCCAACATTAAAAAATGTGTTGAACTGCTGAACAATCATTGAAGGGAAGACACTGGAACTCACCACAAAAGATATCCCACATCCAAAGACAAAGGTGAAGCTGCAATGAGATGGTAGGAGGGGTGCAATCACAATAAAATCAAATCCCATAACTGCTGGGTGGGTGACTCACAAACTGGAGAACACTTATACCACAGAAGTCCACCCACTGGAGTGAAGGTTCTGAGCCCCATGTCAGGCTTCCCAACCTGGGGTCTGGCAAGGGGAGGAGGAATTCCTAGAGAATCAGACTTTGAAGGCTAGGGGGATGTGACTGCAGTACTTCAACAGGACTGGGGGGAACAGAGACTCCACTCTTGGAGGGCACACACAAAGTAATGTGTGCATCGGGACCCAGGGGAAGGAGTGGTGACCCTGTAGGAGACTGAACAAGACCTACCTGTTGGTGTTGGAGGGTCTCCTGCACAGGTGGGTGCAGGGGGTGGCTCACTGTGAGGACAAGGACACTGGCAGCAGAATTTCTGGGAAGTACTCCTTGGTGTGAGCCCTCCCAGAGTCCGCCATTAGCCCCACCAAACAGCTGGGTAGGCTCAAGTGTTGGGTCACCTCAGGCCAAACAACCACCAGGGAGGGAACCCAGCCCAACCCATCACCAGACAAATGGATTAAAGTTTTACTGAGCTCTGCCCACCAGAGCAACAGCCAGCTCTAACCACCACCAGTCCCTCCCATCAGGAAACTTGCACAAGCCTCTTAGATAGCCTCATCCACCAGACGGCAGACATCAGAAGCAAGAAGAACTACAATCCTGCAGCCTGTGGAACAAAAATCACATTCACAGAAAAATAGACAAGATGAAAAGGCAGAAGGCTATGTACCAGATGAAGGAACAAGATAAAACCCCAGAAAAACAGCTAAAGGAAGTGGAGATAGGAAACCTTCCAGAAAAAGAATTCAGAATAATGATAGTGAAGATGATCCAGGACCTCGGAAAAAGAATGGAGGCGAAGATTGAGAAGATGTAAGAAATGTTTAACAAAGACCTAAAAGAATTAAAAAACAAACAAACAGGGATGAACAATGCAATAACTGAAATGAAAAATACACTGGAAGGAATCAATAGCAGAATAACTGAGGCAGAAGAACGGATAAGTGTCCTGGAAGACAGAATGGTGGAATTCACTGCTGCAGAACAGAATAAAGAAAAAAGAATGAAAAGAAATGAAGACAGCCTAAGAGACCTCTGGGACAACATTATACACAACAACATTCGCATTATAGGGGTCCCAGAAGGAGAAGAGAGAGAGAAAGGACCCGAGAAAATATTTGAAGAGATCATAGTGGAAAACTTCCCTAACATGGGAAAGGAAATAGACACCCAAATCCAGGAAGCGCAGAGAGTACCAGGCAGGATAGAACCAAGGAGAAACACACGGAGACACATAGTAATCAAATTGACAAAAAGTAAAGACAAAGAAAAATTATTGAAAGCAACAAGGGAAAAACGACAAATAACATACAAGGGAACACCCATAAGGTTTAAAGCTCATTTCTCAGGAGAAACTCTACAAGCCAGAAGGGAATGGTATGATATATTTAAAGTGATGAAAGGGAAGAACCTACAACCAAGATAACTCTACCCGGCAAGGATCTCATTCAGATTCAACGGAGAAATAAAAAGCTTTACAGACAAGCAAAAGCTAAGAGAATTAAGCACCAGCAAACCAGCTCTACAACAAATGCTAAAGGAACTTCTCTAAGTGGGAAACACAAGAGAAGAAAAGGACCTACGAAAACAAAGCCATAACAATTAACAAAATGGTAATAAGAACATACATATCGATAATCACCTTGCATGTAAATGGATTAAATGCTCCAACCAAAAGACACAGGCTCACTGAATGGATACAAAAACAAGACCCATATATATGCTGTCTACAAGAGACTCACTTCAGACCTAGGGACACATACAGACTGAAAGTGAGGGGATAGAAAAAGACATTCCATGCAAGTGGAAATCAAAAGAAAGTTGGAGTAGCAATACTCATATCAGATAAAATAGACTTTAAAATAAAGACTGTTAAAAGAGACAAGAAAGGACACTACATAATGATTAAGGATTCATTCCAAAAATAAGATAATAACAGTTATAAATATATATGCACCCAACATAGGAGCATTTCAAACACAAGGCAAATGCTAACATCTATAAAATAAAAAATAGACAGTAACACAATAATAGTGGGGGGGCTTTAACACCCCACTTTCACCAATGGACAGATCAGACAGACAGAAAATTAATAAGGAAATGCAAGCTTTAAATGACACAATAGACCAGATAGATTTAATTGATATTTATAGCACATTCCATCCAAAAACAGCAGGTTACACTTTCTTCTCAAGTGCCTACAGAACATTCTCCAGGATAGATCACATCTTGGGTCACAAATCAAGCCTCAGTAAATTTAAGAAAATTGAAATCATATCAAGCATCTTTTCTGACCACAATGCTATGCGATTAGAAATAAATTACAGGGGGAAAAAAATGTAAAAATCGCAAACAGATGGAGGTTAAACAATACATTACTAAATAACCAAGAGATCACTAAAGAACTCAAAGAGGAAATCAAAAAAATACCTAGAGACTAGTGACAATGAAAAAATGATGATCCAATACTTATGGGATGCAGCAAAAGCAGTTCTAAGAAGGAAGTTTATAGCAATACAATCCTACCTCAAGAAACAAGAAAAATCTCAAATAAACAATCTAACCTTACACCTAAAGGAACTAGAGAAAGAAGAACAAACAAAACCCAAAATTAGCAGAAGGAAAGAAATCATTAAGATCAGAGCGGAAATAAATGACATAGAAACAAAGAAAACAATAGCAAAGATCAATAAAACGAAAACATGGTTCTTTGAGTAGATAAACAAAATTGATAAACCATTAGCCAGACTCATCAAGAAAAAGAGAGAGAGGACTAAAATCAATAAAATTAGAAATGAAAAAGGAGAAGATACAACAGACACCGCAGAAATACAAAGCATCCTAAGAGACTACTACAAGCAACTCTATGCCAATAAAATGGACAACCTGGAAGAAATGGACAAATTCTTAGAAAAGTATAACCTCCTAAGATTGAACCAGGAAGAAATAGAAAATATTAACAGACCAGTCACAAGTAATGAAATTGAAACTGTGATTAAAAATCTTCCAACAAACAAAAGTCCAGGATCAGATGCCTTCACAGGTGAATTCTATCAAACATTTAGAGAAGAGCTAACACCCATCCTTCTCAAACTCTTCCAAAATATTGCAGAGGAAGGAACACTCCCAAACTCATTCTATGAGGCCACCATCACCCTGATACCAAAACAAGACAGAGATACTACAAAAAAAGAAAATTACAGACCAATATCATTGAAGAAAATAGATGCAAAAATCCTCAACAAAATACCAGCAAACAGAATCCAACAACACATTAAAAGAATCATATACCATGACCAAGTGGGAATTATCCCAGGGATGCAAGGATTCTTCAGTATACACAAATCAATCAATGTGGTACACCATATTAACAAATTGAAGAATAAAAACCATATGATCATCTCAGTAGATGCAGAAAAAGCTTTTGACAAAATTCAACACCCACTTATGATAAAAACTCTCCAGAAAGTGGGCATAGAGGGAACCTACCTCAACATAATAAAGGCCATACATGACAAACCCACAGCAAACATCATTCTGAATGGTGAAAAACTGAAAGCATTTCCTTTAAGATCAGGAACAAGACACGATGTCCACTCTCACCACTATTATTTGACATCGTTTTGGAAGTCCTAGCCATGGCAATCAGAGAAGAAAAAGAAATAAAAGGAATACAAATTGGAAAAGAAGAAGTAAAACTGTCACTGTCTGCAGATGACATGATACTATACATAGATAATCCTAAAGATGCCACCAGAGAACTACAAGAGCTAATCAATGAGTTTGGTAAAGTTGCAGTATACAAAATTAATGCACAGAAATCTCTTGCATTCCTATACACTAATGATGAAAAATCTGAAAGAGAAATTAAGCAAACACTTCCATTTACCATTGCAACAAAAAGGATAAAATACCTAGGAACAAACCTATCTAGGGAGACAAAAGACTTGTATGCAGAAAACTACAAGACATTGATGAAAGAAATTAAAGATGATACAAACAGATGGAGAGATATACCATGTTCTTGGATTGTAAGAATCAATATTGTGAAAATGACTATATTACCCAAAGCAATCTACAGATTCAATGTAATCCCTATCAAATTACCAATGGCATTTTTTACAGAACTAGAACATACAAATCTTAAAATTTGTCTGGAGACACAAAACACCTCAAATAGCCAAAGCAGTCTTGAGGGAAAAATACAGAGCTGGAGGAATGAGACTTCCTGACTTCAGACAATACTACAAAGCTACAGTAATCAAGACAATATGGTACTGGCACAGAAACAGAAATATAGATCAATGGAACAGGATAGAAAGCCCAGAGATAAACTCACACACCTATGGTCAACTAATCTATGACAAAGGAGGCAAGGATATACAATGGAGAAAAGACAGTCTCTTCAATAAGTGGTGCTGGGAAAATTGGACAGCTATATGTAAAAGAATGAAATTAGAACACTCTCTAACACCATACACAAAGATAAACTCAAAATGGATTAGAGACCTAAATATAAGACTGGACACTATAAAACTCTTACAGGAAAACATAGGAAGAACACTCTGTGACATAAATCACTGCAAGATATTTTTTGATCCACCTCCTAGAGTAATGGAAATAAAAACAAAAATTAACAAATGGGACCTAATGAGACTTAAAAGCTTTTTCAAGCAAAGGAAACTACAAACAAGACGAAAAGACAACCCTCAGAATGAGAGAAAATATTTGCAAGCGAATCAACGGACAAAGGATTAATCTCCAAAATTTACAAGCAGCTCATGCAGCTCAATATTAAAACAAACAAACAATAAAAAAATGAAACAAATGAAAAAAAGAAATCAAAAATTTGGCAGAAGACCTAAATAGACATTTCTCCAAAGAAGACATACAGGTGGCCAAGAAGCACATGAAAAGCTGCTCAACATCACTAATTATTAGAGAAATGCAAATCAAAACTACAATGAGATATCACCTCACACCAGTAAGAATGGGCATCATCAGAAAATCTATAAACAACAAATGCTGGAGAGGGTGTGGAGAAAAGGAAACCCTGTTGCACTGTTCATGGGAATGTAAATTGATACAGCCAGTATGGAGAACAGTATGGATGTTCCTTAAAAAACTAAAAATAGAATTACTGTATGACTCAGCAATCCCACTACTGGGCATATACCCAGAGAAAACCGTAATTCAAAAAGACACATGCACCCCAATGTTCATTGCAGCACTATTTACAATAGCCAGGTCATGGAAGCAACCTAAATGCCCATTGACAGACGAATGGATAAAGAAGATGTGGTACATTTATACAATGGAATATTACTCAGCCATAAAATGGAACGAAATTGGGTCATTTGTAGAGACGTGAATGGATCTAGAGACTGTCATACAGAGTGAAGTCAGAAAGAGAAAAACAAATATCGTATATTAACTCATATATGTGGAACCTAGAAAAATGGTACAGATGAACCAGTTTGCAGGGCAGAAATAAAGACACAGATGTAGAGAACAAACATATAGACACCAAGTGGGGAAAGTGGTGGTAGGGGGGTGCTGGTGGTGTGATGAATTGGGAGGTTAGGATTGACATATATACACTAATATGTATAAAATGAATAACTAATAAGAACTTGCTGTATAAAAAAATAAATAAAATAAAATTTTAAAAATTAAAAAAATTTGTTGATGATTATGATTTCTTTACTCATTTTGAGTAAACATTCTCTTGTGAATTTGTACCTTTATATTATTTTATTTGAAACACTCAAGACATATAACCTCCAGACCTCCATAATCCCCCATAGATCCACCACAAAAATATAAATGCAAGAGTATGTTACAAAATAGTAGTGATTATTTCTGGGCATGAAATTAGGAGTTTCATATATATACTTTTTTTTTTTAACATCTTTATTGGAGTATAATTGCTTTACGATGGTGTGTTAGTTTCTGTTTTATAACAAAGTGAATCAGCTATACATATACATATATCCCCATATCTCCTCCCTTTTGTGTCTCCCTCCCACCCTATAAAACTGTTAGAGGAAAACATAGGCAGAACACTCTATGACATAAATCACAAGATCCTTTTTGACCCACGAGAAATGGAAATAAAAACAAAAATAAACAAATGGGACCTAATGAAACTTAAAAGCTTTTGCACAGCAAAGGAAACCATAAACAAGACGAAAAGCCAACCCTCAGAATGGGAGAAAATATTTGCAAATGAAGCAACTGACAAAGGATTAATCTCCAAAACTTACAAGCAGCTCATGCAGCTCAATCTTAAAGAAACAAACAACCCAATCCAAAAATGGGCAGAAGACCTAAATAGACATTTCTACAAAGAAGATATACAGATTGCCAACAAACACATGAAAAGATGCTCAACATCACTAATCATTAGAGAAATGCAAATCAAAACTACAATGAGGTATCACCTCATACCAGCCAGAATGGCCATCATCAAAAAATCTACAAACAATAAATGCTGGAGAGGGCGTGGAGAAAAGGGAACACTCTTGCACTGTTGGTGGGAATGTTAATTGATACAGCCACTATGGAGAACAGTATGGAGGTTCCTTAAAAAGCTAAAAATAGAACTACCATACGACCCAGCAATCCCACTACTGGGCATATACCCTGAGAAAACCATAGTTCAAAAAGAGTCATGTACCACAATGTTCATTGCAGCACTATTTACAATAGCCAGGACATGGAAGCACACACTTATTGTTAATGAAAAAGTACTTATGTTAATAACAAGAGTACTTTAAAAATAGAGAGAAATGAAAAGAGATTCAAAGCAAAAAATTGAAACCAAAAAAATCCTGATTGCCTCCCATCAGAAGTACCCCTGAGAGACAGGCTGCTGAACGATCTCAGCCCACTGCTACTTTGCTCACATTCACACCTTCTGCTCTGTCCCCACTGTGGTGTCAAGGACACCTAAGCCAGCAGTGGAGGAGGGGCTGGCCTGGATTTCGCCCGCACTCTGGGGTCTCTCGCCTCGGTTAAAAAAGATAAAAGCCTGTAACAATTAAACCCAGGAGAAGCGCGTGTCCTTTCGATTTCGTTTCTTATAAACCTCACCCATAACAGGATGGCTATAATAACTTGCTTGCTTTTCAGCTTCTAAAGAGAAGAGTTTGTTTCCGGAGGAACCAGACGCAAGAGGAACCCCAGCGTAGAGCCAGAGCGGCTGAGAACTTGTCCCCCGGCTGCAGCGCCTGCGCCAAGTAAGCTTGCTTCGAAACTTTACCTTCCAAGCACATTTCCGTTAAATAACAAAAATATATCCCCCAGCCCAGACCCCACACTGCAGGAGGGAAGGCTGCTGACTGCGGGACCGAGGGTGTGTGTTGCAAGCAGGGTGCTTTGCTGGCGCAGCTCAGCGTCTTTGTTTGGATGCGGGGCGGCCGTGAGTTGTGTCCCTGTGATGCTCTGCTCCTCCTAAAGCAGCCTCGCAGGGCTGAAGCGAAGAGGCCTGCTTGGGTGAAGGAGGAGTGCAGCCGATGTCATCCGCAGAAAGGGAGCTGACGTCCTTTCTAGGACTTAGGGACCAAACCCCTGTTCCCTCGCAGAGGCACTGTGTGGAGTTGCTCCCTTCTGTCCCCTCCTTCCCTCCTCAGACACATCCTGATTGCGCCTCTCTGGGTACTGGAAAAACAGAAATGATGATCCTTGACATACAAATTAAATATTTAAAAAAATTCTTTCTTATATTAACCATATTAATATTACAGAGATTCTACAAAGCTGTATTTATATGAAATAATTCATTCTCACTCTTTCTAATCAACTCAGAAAATAATTATAAGGTCTAAGCCTGTATTTTTATGCGTTGTTGTTTCCAAATTATAGCCCCTACCAAACAAACAAACAAACAAACAAACAAAAAAACCCAACCAACCAAACAAAAAACCACCCATAACTTACTGTTATTTTCAGTTTCAGTGTTTTGCTTTGTTTCTGCAAAGCTGTATTTATATGAAATAATTCATTCTCACTCTTACCAATCAACTCTTAAAAATGACTGTAAGGCCTACTTCTATGCTTCGTTGTTTCCAAATATGTGGTCCCTACAAAAACAAAACAAAACAAAAAAAGAAAACCATAAATGAGTATTATTTTCAGTTTCAGTTGTTTGCTCTTTTTCCTTTGTGAGAATGAAAAAATATTGCTCAGTTTCTTTTCAACTTCTATAAAATAACAACAAAAAATGGGGAGGAAGACAGAGAGCAAGGATGAGTGGGAAACAACTGGGAGCTTTTCCTGGAACTCACTGATCTAAAGAGCTGTGGAGCAGAAATGGTGATTTGTCAACTTTCTTTGGCATGTAAATTAGTCTTGAGCTCAAAACTCCCAATTTCTGATTCAAAATGGTATGTGAGGAATGAAGAGGTCAGGGAGAATGTAGTCTGATAGTCTATACTGCAGGGTTCAGATGCTGGCTTTATTTCTGAGACAGCTCAGCTTTTCCATTTGGACCAGTGGTAGGTACGAGGTGACAGCCTCACACTGTGTCACATAACCAGGACAGCAGCAGGTGGAGTGGAAAGAACTCTGCCTGGAGAGATGAGAGATTAGGGTCTCCTCCTGGCTCTTTGGAGGGGGCAGGGTTGGGAGGCATTTTCTTCATCCATGACCTAAAGTTTCCTCACTGTATATACATTAGGAAATACTCATTGCTTATTCTCAACCAGGGCTCCACATTGGATTGATTTCCTACACATTTTTTTTTTTTTTTGAGTGACCATACTTGGCTCAGAGAGCTCTGACTGCCTTTATTTATTCAATGGCTAAAAAAAATGAGATTCAAAAACAAATGGACAGCCTTACTTCTACCCCCAGTCTCACCCTTAAAATTTGGGACACAAGCATGTTGTCTCCTGGCTGTAGGTCATTGCTCAGGCCCAAGCTTGCCTCTGACACCCCATGGGGCAGCTTCTTTATGGGTATATTCTGAAAATTGGGAAGAACCAACTCAGCACTTCCTGGGAAATAAGTAATTCTTTCTTCTTCCTTAATGAAGTCCTGTGGTAGACATGTCCAGGAGTTATGCAAGCCACCTGAGGGCAGAGTTTGGTTCTGAGTCTTTTCACATGAATATTTTTGAACAGTTACATGAAAGGTGCAGAAATTGGTCTTCTTATTATTCTTCACTGATTTTAATTGAAATAGACATTTTATTGACTTATACATCCTTTTTTTGAAGTTGATGCACATTTCTATTTTTTTAAAAAAATCAATTTCCCAATGATGACTCAATTTCCCTGCACAGAGGGTGATTCTTAAACTGTGTGGCCAAAATGATTTTGATGACTTCTAAAAAAGGAGAAAAATCCAAAGTTGTTTTCCTTTGGAACCCCAAACTCCTTCAGTCCCTAGAATGTTATAAATGGTTCTCTATATATTACATTTCATTGATTTGTCATATATCAAACTGGAATTGTCAATTTAAAAACTCAGATTTTGATGAATACTTGGTATCCTCATCACTAGTTCTATAGCTGTTCTCAACAACTAAGACCAAGAGACAGAAGAGATGCATGAAATCTGTGTCTTAACATTTCATGTCTTGTGTTCCCAAGGTCATCCTAGTCCCAGGTCTTCCCTCAGCATTGGCTTCACTGATCATTTTTCTCTTAGCATCTGCTTAAGCCTTAGATCTGGGGAGAGGATGGTTAGATAAGGTGATGACTTTGCTTCTCAATATAATGACGGTCACCCTCCACCACCCACAACCTCCCTGGCTTTGGGTAGAGCCACTGTACTGCATCATAGGATATGGCTGCCCTATGCCAGCAATAACATCCAATCTGAGATCCTCACAGCACTGGGAGCACTTTAGCCATCTTAGATATTCATTGCAAAGACGTAACCAAAAATAGATGAATTTTTAATTGTAGGCCTTAACCTATGCATACTGTGTCAGGAACACAGTAAGAAAGAATGACTAAACTCAGAGACTCTGAAGTGCAGCCTAGATACGAAGACCCTATTTCCAGAGGCACAGGTGATGATTATCCCTGTTAGTGTTGGATTGATGGTTAGGGACCACCAGAAAGAGCTCTTGTATTTCAGTGTTTCCTTTTGGTTGCTAATTTTGTGTTTCTTTTCTCCCAGTTTCCCTGAAGTATAATTAAGGAATGGAGTTTCCACCAGGACCAGAATGTAGGCTATTGAGTAGGTGGACCTCAGATGCTATCAAGGCATTGATGGACGTTAGAAGGGAAAGGGTCAAGTATTTATGGTTAACAAGGTTTGTTTTAGTGAAAACCTTATTTTCTCAGTCTGTGGCTTGGACAGCAGGCATGTCTCTGGTCCTAAGGTTCCCTGCACTATGCACATGAAGGTGGGCAGGGAAAAAGTCAGTATTAAGAGCTTGGAATAACTCAGATCTTCTCAGGGCCCTTCTATACACATTTTCTTCATGGCAGAAGCACCAGTGAAATAAATAAAGACCTAATTAAAGGTAAATATATGGCCAAGTATAAAAGCCAGTATTACTATAACAACATTTTGCAACTATACTTCTTGTTTTCAATTATATTTAAGAGATCAATTCATTAAAAAATGAGCCTAAAAGCTAGTATTATTTTATTGTAGTCTTTTTTCAAATTAATTTTTATTGCATTATAGGTGCTTTACAATGTTCTGTTAGTATCTGCTGTACAGCAATGTGAATCAGCTATACATATACATATATCCCCTCTTTTTTGGATTTCCTTCCCATTTAGGTCACCACAGAGCACTAAGTAGAGTTCCCTGTGCTATACAGTAGGTACTCATTAGTTATCTGTTTTATCCATAGTAGTGTATATATATGTCAATCCCAGTCTCCCAAATCATCCCACCACCCCCCTTTCCCACTTGGTATCCATATGATTTTTCTCTATGTCCGTGTTTCTATTTCTACTTTGCAAATAAGATCATCTACACCATTTTTCTAGATTCCACATATATATGTTAATATGATACTTGTTTTTCTCTTTCTTTGTTACTCCTATAATATTTCATTTATATGTTTTTCTCTTTCTGACTTACTTCACTCTCTATGACAGTCTCTATGTCCATCCACGTATCTGCAAATGACACAATTTCGTTCCTTTTTAAGGCTGAGTAATATTCCATTTTATATATATACCACATATATTTTTTTTAACATCTTTATTGGAGTATAATTGCTTTTCAATGGTGTGTTAGTTTCTGCTGTATAACAAAGTGAATCAGCTATACATATACATACATCCCCATATCTCCTGATGCTTGCGTCTTCCTCCCAACCTCCTTATCCCACCCCTCTAGATGGACACAAAGCACTGAGCTCATCTCCCTGTGCTATGCGGCTGCTTCCCACTAGCTATCTATTTTACGTTTGGCAGTGAATATATGTCCATGCCACTCTCTCACTTCATTCCAGCTTACCCTTTCCCCTCCCCATGTCCTCAAGTCCATTCTCTACGTCTGCATCTTTATTCCTGTCCTGCCCCTAGGTTCGTCAGAACCACTATTTTTTTTTAGATGCCATATATGTGTGTTAGCATACGGTATTTGTTTTTCTCTTTCTGACTTACTTCACTCTGTATGACAGTCTCTAGTTCCATCCACCTTACTACAAATAACTCAATTTCATTTCTTTTTATGGCTGAGTAATATTCCACTGTATATATGTGCCACATCTTTTTTATCCATTCATTTGTCGATGGACACTTAGGTTGCTTCCATGTCCTGGCTATTGTAAACAGAGCTGCAATGAACATTGTGGTACATGGCGCTTTTTGAATGATGGTTTTCTCAGGGTATGTGCCCAGTAGTGGGATTGCTGAGTTGTATGGTAGTTCTATTTTTAGTTTTTTAAGGAACTGCCATACTACTCTCCATAGTGGCTGTATCAATTAACATTCCCACCAACAGTGCAAGAGGGTTCCCTTTTCTCCACACCCTCTCCAGCATTTCTTGTTTGTAGATTTTCTAATGATGCCCATTCTAACTGGTGTGAGGTGATACATGCATGAAGGCTAAACAGTATGCTACTAAATAACTAAAAGATCACTGAAGAAATCAAAGAGGAAATCAAAATATACCTAGAAACAAATGACAATGAAAACACGACAGCCCAAAACCTATGGGATGCAGCAAAAGCAGTTCTAAGAGGGAAGTTTATAGCAATACAATCCTACCTCAAGAAACAAGAAACATCTCAAATAAACAAACTAACCTTACACCTAAAGCAATTACAGAAAGAAGAACAAACAACCCCCAAAGTTAACAGAAGGGAACAAATCATGAAGATCAGATCAGAAATAAATGAAAAAGAAATGAAGGAAACGAGAGCAAAGATCAATAAAACTGAAAGCTGGCTCTTTGAGAAGACAAACCAAATTGATAAGCCATTAGCCAGACTCATCAAGAAAAAAAAGGAGAAGACTCAACTCAACAGAATTAGAAATGAAAAAGGAAAAGTAACAACTGACACTGCAGAAATACAAAGGATCATGAGAGATTACTACAAGCAACTATATGCCAATTAAATGGCAAATCTGGAAGAAATGGACAAATTCTTAGAAAAGCACAACTTTCCAAGACTGAACCAGGAAGAAATAGAAAATACAAACGGACAAATCACAAGCACTGAAATTGAAACTGTGATTAAAAATCTTCCAATAAACAAAAGCCCAGGAGCAGATGGATTCACAGGCAATTTCTATCAAACATTTAGAAAAGAACTAACACCTATCCTTCTCAACCTCTTCCAAAACATTGCAGAGGGAGGAACACTCCCAAACTCATTCTATGAGGCCACCATCACCCTGATACCAAAACCAGACAAAGATGTCACAAAGAAAGAAAACTACAGGCCAATATCACTGAAGAACATAGATGCAAAAATCCTCAACAAAATACCAGCAAACAGAATCCAACAGCACATTAAAAGGATCATACACCATGATCAAGTGGGGTTTATTCCAGGAATGCAAGGATTCTTCAATATACGCAAATCAATCAATGTGATACACCATATTAACAAACTGAAGGAGAAAAACCATATGATCATCTCAATCGATGCAGAGAAAGCTTTCGACAAAATTCAACACCCATTTATGATAAAAGCCCTGCAGGAAATAGGCATAAAGGGAACTTTCCTCAACATAATAAAGGTCATATATGACAAACCCACAGCCAACATCATCCTCAATGGTGAAAAACTGAAACCATTTCCACTAAGATCAGGAACAAGACAAGGTTGCCCACTCTCACCACTATTATTCAACATACTTTTGGAAGTGTTAGCCACAGCAATCAGAGAAGAAAAAGAAATAAAAGGAATCCAAATCGGAAAAGAAGAAGTAAAGCTGTCACTCTTTGCAGATGACATAATACTATACATAGAGAATCCTAAAGATGCTACCAGAAAACTACTAGAGCTAATCAATGAATTTGGTAAAGTAGCAGGATACAAAATTAATGCACAGAAATCTCTTGCATTCCTATATACTAATGATGAAAAATCTGAAAGTGAAATTAAGAAAAACACTCCCATTTACCATTGCAACAAAAAGAATAAAATATCTAGGAATAAACCTCCCTAAGGAGACAAAAGACCTGTATGCAGAAAATTATAAGACATTGATGAAAGAAATTAAAGATGATACAAATAGATGGAGAGATATACCATGTTCTTGGATTGGAAGAATCAAGATCCTTCTTTATATTTACTTTCTTCTTTAGTTGTCTTATTGTTTTAATGAAGATAGAGCCACAGGATGCTACAGTTACTAAGAACGATAGAGAATAGATAATTCAACCTCAGCATTTCATGCATGAAGAACCTGAGGCCCAGGGACGTTAAGAAAGTTTTCCATAGTCTTGCAGAGATTTCAGGGTTGGGAGTAAATCTCTGTATTCTGGCTACATTGCTTGTGTTTCTCCACTAGAATGCTTTTCTCATGAGGACCACAGTTGGACCAATCTTTCTACCAGATTCCTTGGAAATCTATCTCCTCTGTTCCTTGCTTCTGGTGACATCCCTCTACATTTCCCTTGCAGGAAATCATAAAGAACAAAAAGGAGGTTTTCTTGCTGCAGAATGAAGAGGCATCTGTCAAATACTGCCAGGCTAAACTTGATCAGCTTTCAAAGGCCCTAATGGAAAGTGTTTCAGCAGGAATTTTCTCTGTTCCTGGAGGGCACAAACTCTACAGGAAAGCAAAGGAAAGGTTTGAATAGGATTATTGCCAAGTACCCAGGAAAGGAGTGAAGGTGAGGGATAAGGGAAGCATGGGGAGCCTACATAATAGAGTCAAGGGGGTTTCCGGAAAATCTGAGAGCACAGCACCAGGTGTGGGTAATGAGAGAGCATGGGCATATCATGACAACTTTAGCTCTCAAGGCCCATTACATGCTATTTATCCCTGAGGAGAAATGTCCAGTCCCCCAAAACAAGTATGGATTTCTAAAATCCACCAGAGACAGAACAGAAGTTATTCATTTTCTTTATCCAAAAACATGACATTTAATGTGCCACATGCTGGGGATTTATGATGCAAAGTCAGAATCTTTGTACTCAAGGCTGATTAAAGTGAGAGAGGAAGTCAAATAAATAGACAATTGTATATGGAGGAATAACGCTTATGAAACTGTGATCTTGGGCTGCACTGGTGGTGGTAATAAACATCAAAATAACAATACAAAGAATATATATCGAACTGTTATTGCCTATAGGTATAACGTCAAGCTCTTTCTCTAGAGATTTAAATTTAATCCTCCAAAAGATGTTCTGAAGCATCTACTCTTATTACCCACATTTTATATATGTGAACTAGGAGGCACGGGATGGTTAAATAACTTGCTTAAATTTACACACTAGCAAGTGGTAGGAGAGAACAACTGCATAGATTACAGTCAGACTTTCACACTGGGCACATAGTCTAGGAAAATTTCCTGAAAAAGAGGGGGATGTAAGTTGAAATATTTGTACATGTTGTTCAGGTTGAGATGTTATCCAAAGGGAAGAGCCCCAGGTAAACATGCAAATATATGAGACTGTGGGTTTGTCCAACTGTGTTTAATTCTGACTGCTTGATACCTGGAGCAGATGGAAGGAAGTAGCACTGGGCAGGGGACTGGAGAGAGATAGGGAGAGTCTCTGGTGACACTCGGGAGCTTGGATGCTTTGTAGGAGGATCCTGGAGCATTTGAAGCAGAAAGTAAAAATGACATGGATGGACTTGTTTGTACAGAACAAGTCTCCTCAGTAGGAATCTAAAGTGCTTTGGTCCTTCTTAATTCCTCAGGCATATGAGGTGCTCCAGAGCTTCTTGCAGTCTGAGGTGGCAACTGAGAAATCCATTCTGCAAGCAGATGAAGCCCTGACCTATAGGGAGAAGGCCATAGCAGGTATGGGGCAGGGCTTAACTCTTAGCAGGGTTGGGATGTTCCTGCAATGCCCTCTGACAGATCGAATGAAGATCTTTCCAAAATAACGAGCTTCCAATTCTTTTGTGGAATACACTCTCTGCTAAATCTGAAAATAACAGAGTTGTGGTTGGACATCAGCCAGACGGTCAAGGCCCTTCCGATCATATTCTCAAACCTGCTCTTGATGGTGTGGCACTAGGTGAATTCAGAGATTTCTCACCCTCTTTTTCAGATTTGATTTGGTCTCTGATCCCAAGAAGGTAGAGTTTGAGCCTGATCTGCTACTTTCTTCTCTTTCTGAAACCTTAATGGGGCAGAGGAGCAAGTCAGGAAGGAGGCAGCTGAGAAGGAACAGGAATTGCTAAGACAGAAACACTGGGAGCAGCAACAGCAGATGGAGGCTCAAGAGAGAAACCTCAGGGAAGACATAGTCCGACTGAGAGAGAAGCTGGAGAGGGAAAGAGAAAACCTTCTGAGAGAGCAGGAAAGGATGCTGGAGCACAGGCTGAAGGTAAGTCTGGCATGGCCTCACTAGTTCCTGACTGTCACTGACCTGGCACATCAGGAAGGAATGCGTGAAAGTTAAAGCAAAATTAAAAAAAAAAAAAAGCACTACTGCCATTTACTGCATTTGATTCACTCAAATTTTTGAATCCTGGCTTTTCAAAAGATCTTTGAATTCTGCTCCACACTGAGACCCTGGAGAGTCCAGGATGACCTTGGCCCCTCCAAGTCCTTGAAGAATATAAATAACCTCTCCAAGATTTTAAATTCTCTATAGCTGAGATTCTAGGAAGATCTCATGGAGCCCAAATTATTCAGGGTTTCGTGGATTATCAAGTAGCTATTCCATCTAGGTGTTTTTAATATTAGCGGCAATTGGGTGTTTTGCTAAGATCACTGTCAATGGTCAGGAACCCTACTAGCACCAAAGACCCTGATTTGGATCTATGCTGACCTAAAACTATCTGATATGTCCAGATATAGAAGTGTGGGGAACTGACACCTTATAAACTTGCTGTAGTTTTCTCCAGGTGTGGATAGCTTGCCTGTGTCACCACATAGAATTGGGGGAATTCTCTTTCCCATCTAGAAGTGTTTATATGGGATTTCTTGATCAGCTTATAAGTTCCCATTATTTCCACGATATGGGTGACCATGCCATCCCAAATGGGACTGATAATTTGTGCAAGTGAACTAATGGCTCTCTCCCAACCCTAAGTTTTGGTTGGAACGTATGATTGCATTTGTCCTCATGCCTGACTTAGAACCCTAGCAAAGCCCTAATGGTGTATGAATATCAGTAAGATTAGGAACTATCCTTCCTCTCACTGTCCAGGTCTAAACCAGAAGATATTCTTTGCTTCAAATATTGTCCTTTGATGATCTAATAAGAGAGAATAATTATATGTGTCAAACAGAGACAATTTAGCAAAGTTCTTAAATATAAAATCTGACTCTTGAAAAAATGGGGATTTTCAAAAGTTCGCTTTTTCCTCTGCCCACAATCCTTTGTTTTAGATTCAAAATGATCTGCTTACTGAAGGATTTAGTAATGAATCCGAGCAGATGAAAGAAGAGATGAATCGTCTAAGAAATATAATTGAGAATAATAAAAAGGATAAGACTCTCTGGATTGCACGGGCCTTGGACACACTTGCCACTGAAACAACTACAATTCTGTATGTTCCTGCTAAACTAATTGGTCAGGGTCTGAAGGGCCTAAGCTCACTGTTTAAATAGGATTAGCTTTTATTTTAAGGAAATTATAGAATATGGATATATGCTCTGCCCTATTTTTGACATGTATGTTTTTTAGTTTCACTCAGAAAGCTTTAAACATAAAAAGTGCCTACTAGAGGATATCACTGCCTGACACACTTTAGATAGATTAAATGTTGGTTTTACTAGTTAGTGTAAAGGGGAAAACAAATAACTTTATAAAAAGGGTTGGCAAACTTTGGCCTATAGACCAAATCTGCCCTGCTATTTTTGTAAGTAAAGTTTTATTGGCACAATACCACACTCATTCATTTGCATATTGTCTATGGCTGCTTTCATGCCCCAACATCTGCAGAGTTGAATAGTTGCAACAAACACTGTTTGACCCATAAAATATAAAGTATTTCCTCTTGGGTCCTTTACAGAAAAAGTTGGCCACCTGCTGTTTCAGGAGGTAGAAAGAGACTAAATTTGCAATAGAGGTAAAAATTACCTTGAAAAAACGTGTCAAGCATGACACTGAAAGTCACAAAAGAAGAATTATATAATTTATACATATTAAAGTCAATTCTCCTCTAATTCACTTATAAATGTAATGTGTTCTGTGGTAAAACTATGTTTTTATAAAGAGAGGTAGGCTACTACCTTTCTACATGTTTAAATGGAAATGCTTAACATACTTTTAAAAATTGTCAGGATAATACAGAAGAAAAGTAGAGGAGCCATATCTACTCCATATGAAAACCTGTTCTAGAGCTGTGTTCATCAGACCAGTGCAGCTCTGGGTCCTAACAATACAGACAAAGCTATAGAACAGTTTACCTAGTCTAGAGATAGAGACAAACACTTCCAGAAACTATTTATCTTAAATGTTTTATTTGATATCAGTGGGAAATAATGAACTGTTGAATAAATTGTCTAAGGCAACTTGACAGACACCTAGAGAAAATAGAGATTAGATATCATATATATGTATATGTATATATTATGGCAACATATATATACATATATTATGGCAAAGAAATTCCAGATTTCCTATAGATTTAAACATGAAGATTGAAATTATAAAATTTGGAAATTGCAAATAATTTTTTAAAATCTTAGAATGTGGTAGTCCTTTCTAAGCAAGACACAAAGCCCAGAAGATATAAGATACATACACAAGCACATAAAACTGAAATAAATCCTTTATGTCAAGAAAACAAAGTCAAAGGACAAACAGCTGTCTGAAAATATATTTTCAGCTTTTATCATAGGAAAAGCTAGTTTATTTAAATAATATGAAAGAGATATGTGAGTAGAAGTTCACAGAAAATAAATAAAACATATTCCAACTTATTCATAATTAGTGAAATGAAACTGAAACTACCAGATATAATCTTTCACTTCTCAGATTGACAAAGGTCAAAAAAATCTGATAGCAAGTTATGTTAGAAAGGTATGGAAAGAAGAGCTATCTCATATGGGAGTACAAATTGTACAATTTCTATTGAGAATTTGTCTTAATATTTCTTACATTTTAATGTATTTATGCCTTGATATAGCATGTTCACTTTTAGGAAAATACATGTGCACAATTATACACACACACATATGAAAATGAGATCCATTGTGGTATTGCTTTTAATAAAAAGTGGTAATATAAATACAAAGTTAGCACATACATGTAGTAAATGCTAGGTAGCCATTAAATAATTTGACAATGGAGTTTACATATACTACTATAGAACAATCTTCAAGATATATCTTAAGGTGAAAAAATGAGGTGTCAAACCATGTGTATAGTGTAGTTTTTGTGAAAAAAGAGAGGAATTCATGAAAACTAGGAACATTCTTTCTGGGGAAAACTGGGTGAGATCAGGTGGAGGAAGGATACATAGTTTGCATTATATATTCTATATTTGAAATTTTGTAAAGAAAGCTTAATATTCATAAATAAAAAAGAAATTATAAAATAATACTAATAATCAATACTAATGCGATGTGAAACTGACCACTAGATGATAAATTGCTCCTTGCTCCAAGAAATGACATCACCCAGTTCAGTGAAGGGTTTAAGGCAGAATCAGAGGACTGGAAAGCACAAAATTTGCATCCTAATCTTCTTTTCATTTTGACCTTGGTTCTTTAATCCCTATATTCATTTCAAAACTAAGGTAAAAAGTTTCTGGTGATCTTTGAAATCTCACTTAGAGTGGCCTCCATTTTCTATCTCTGAAGTGGAGCTTTAAGGTGTTAGAAGGAAAACTAGCCAAAAACAAGAATGTGCACTGGTGAGAGGGATCCTGTCATCCTTAAAACATTCCATGTTGACCTCTCTGCAATATGTCAGGGTAGGTGGGATGACTTGCCACTGCAGAACTGGACTCCTGGTGGTGTTGAGCAAGAGAGATGAGAGGTGAGAGACCATGTCACATGGAGGCCATGTGTTGGTTCCTACACATCAGAAGCCAAGTGGAAGCAGTGATAGTTGAGTAGCAAGGTTGGAGTGACAGCCTGCTAGGCCTGATCATAGAGAACTCAGAAGACGATGAATAGAGCATGGTCAAGTGAGACAGGGAGGAAAAAAATCAATGGAGTCAAGGATGGTTTAGGAGGAGGCTATGGATTTATAGCCCTAGTAAAGTGTTCCAATACCTAGCCTTGATCTGAGCCAGTTTCAGACCAGGAACCCATCATCTGGAGGAGATCCGGGTCCTTGGGAAGAAGGATCCTGAGACTCCAGGACAAGAAAAATGAAAACAAGTCTTTCTGCCCTCCCTATGGGGGACCACTGACCATTTACTCAAGTACATATGCACTCAGGAAATGGAACTACCCACACATTTAAGGACTCTTGACTCAGGATCCAACTTGGCATTGATACCCAATACCAGAAAGATTCACACACCCCCTGATAAAGTAGGGGCATATGGATTTAGGTAATAACCAGAGTCCTTGTCCAGGCACAATTAACTTGTGTCTAGTAACTATTTTAAGGTAGATAGTAAAGTTCATCTGAGGGCAGAGACCATTTTTCTGCTCATCTTCTCAAAGTATGTTTAGGCATAGGATGTGCTAAATAAGACGAAGATGATATTTTACATGATTCTTTTTTCAATTGTAAGAATTCCAGAGCTTCCCTGGTGGCACAGTGGTTGAGAATCTGCCTCCTAATACAGGGGACACGGGTTCGAGCCCTGGTCTGGGAAGATCCCGCATGCCGCGGAGCAACTAGGCCCATGAACAACAACTATTGAGCCTGAGCGTCTGGAGCCTGTGCTCCGCAACAAGAGAGGCCGCGATAGTGAAGAGGCCCGAGCACCGCGATAAAGAGTGGCCCCCGCTTGCGGCAACTAGAGAAAGCCCTCGCACAGAAACGAAGACCCAACAATAAATATAAAAATAAATAAATAAAAGATTATTAAAAAAAAAAAAAAAAAAGAATTCCATGAACCCTTCCAGTATCAGAGGAGGTAATAGTAGTTTGCAGTTTAGACATCAGATTCATGTCTCTAGAGTGATTTAAAAGCTATCAGAACAAAAGAAACTTCTGTAGAGAGGTCTCCTCCTCTGTAACCTTGACGTCACAGGATCTGTGGTTCTGTGAGGAAGTTAACACATCTGCACCAGGAATTTTAATCAGGTCTATTCAGCTGAGACTTAAGTGTTCAGAAGGAAGGTGGCTTTGCATTTTTAAGAGAGAAACCACACGATAATGAATGTGTCCATAAATTGGAGAGTTTAATAGAAAACCAAGCTACTCTATAGAAATATCTGTTCCCATCGAGAGCTCAAATTAAACAGATGTTCTGATTCCTTCAACTAAAGAGATCCTATCGGTAGGCTGAATAATCTTCAAAGAGGTTCCCCTATAACTGCCAAAACCTATGAATATGTTCCCTTACATGGTAAAAGGACTTTGCAGATGTGATTTAGTTAAGGCTCTGGAGATGGGTACATGATTCTGGTGAACCCAATGTAATCACAAGGATCCTTGTAAGAGGGAGGTAGGAAGGTAAAAGGCAGAAAACAGTGAGGAGACTACAGAAAGGGCAAGAGAGTTTGGAAGATGTACCATGTCGTCCTTGAAGATACCAGATGGGCCAAAGAATAGACTTTGCCCTCAGAAGCTAGAAAAAGTAAGGAGAAGATTCTCCCATTTTCCAGAAGGAAAGCATCCCTGCCAACCCACTTTTGACTCTGATTTCCAGAATTGTAAAGAAAACATTTGGGTTATTTTAAAGCACTAAGTTTGTGGTAATTTGTTATAGCAACAACAGGGAATTAAAACACTGTGAATTAAAGAACAAAAAGAAAAAAAATGCTTTCATCTGATTAATAATTTGTACACATCTGTATTTCATATACATTAAGTTTTAGATTCATTTATTTGACTGCTCAATTCTCATTCTGTACCTATCATTGTCTGAGCTCTATGAAGAAAAGGACAAGACAGATAAAGCTCTTCTCTTCCTGGAGCTTATGCTACATAGGGATATTAAAAATAAGTAATATTTTATAGGGAATAAAAATTGAAAATTTTTCTTTTCTGGCTAGAGATTCAGCTCTATTAGAATAAGAAAGAACAGTCTTTCCTTAAGTTTAGCTTCAATCTAATTTATATTTCCTGGAAATAAAATTGAATGCTTCTTCAGGAGATATTCACTTTTGAATCCCTAAGATCCAATACATTAACATTAGCATAGTATAAACCAAGGAGGGTGGTGATTGAAAAACTGAATGAATAAGTGAAACATTTTAAAAAATATTTTGAGGGATAGTAAATATCTCTCCTGTAACTCAATCTCAAAAATTAAAGACTTTTGCTGAGGATGTTGTGTTCTTGGATCCAGCAGGACCAAGACACAGACAAGATCTCAAATAGAAGGATTACATTAATGTACTGATACAAGGCTCTTGATAGCTAGATTTATGTTTTCTCCACTTATCTCGACCATTTTAAGTGGTCACCAATTTTATAAATATTTTCAAATAAGAAAATTTTTAATTATTTAAATTTTGGTTTTTGCCTGCAAGTTTTCTATTTTATAACTTTTTTGGTTTGCATTCCATTTAATTTTTTTCTTATTTCTTAAGACATAAGCTAGGATCAATATTTAAACCTTTTCTATTTTAGGAAGTTTTAAAATTATAAATTTTATTATAATTATTGCATACATAACTAAAATATTGATACTGTGTTTTTACAATGTTTACCAAATTACCCTTGTGATCTCACCTTTACTTCTGGAGTTACATAGGTGCGCATACTTAACTTACAAATATTGGGCATTTTTACAGAGTTTTAAAAAAAATAACAATATAATTTTCTCTTTGTAGGAGAACATATTCTGAAAGATTTTAATCCTCTGAAAGTTATTGAGAGTGGTCTGATATGCCAAATATGGTTTATCTTTATGAAATACATGTCTATTCTTCAATTTGACCAATGGAATTTTAACTAATACAATTTAAATACAGATAAAAACTAATATATTTGGAGCAGGTACCATGGTGCCTCTTTCTTGCTTGACACTCAGAGGGTATCAAAGTGCTTTTCTGTGAAGGAAGTATTGGGGAATGGGTATAAATAGGAAATTACTTCCTATTACCATGTTTATAAATTCTCTTTGTTTCTTATTCTATATCCTCCTGTCCAAGATATTCTAATCCAGACTTTAAAGAACAGAATGACTTTAGTGTTCCTCTTTCAGTAATAAGTACCAGTGCAAGCCAAGATATAATATTTTTGTATCATTTGTGATTTTATTGAACACCTCCAGAAGACATGGTATACGTCTGCACACACATGCTTCTACTCCATGAATTTGTTTCTCTTGTGTTGTAAGAATTGGGAAAGAGAGACGAAGAGAGATATGTTAAAAGTTTCTTTAATATTCTGTCTGTTGGTCTCTAAGCTCTCCCTAGAAATGAGTTGAGACCCATCAGGCCCTAAGGACAAGGGTTCCACCTCAATCCCTGGAAAACTTCACCTAGCTACATTTCATCGATTCTGCTTTTTGGTGGCCTCTTGGTGACAGTCCTTTGGGGATACTGTCGTGGTTCCTGGAAAATGATGGAGAAGAAGGATAGAGAGCAGTGGTTCCAATTGTGCTAAAAAGGCCATTCTCAGAGGGCTAGGAAGAGGGAGGTGGCTGATGGCAGGATCTGAGCATTTCAACTAAAAATGGCAAATATTTACCCACCTTTATTTTTAGCTATAGGCTTGAGAAGCCATTTCCTATAAAGCAGGAAATGCTTTCTTTCTTTCTTTCTCTGTCCTTTATACTATTACACTAAACTAAAATGTTTTAAAACTGGAATTCAACTTCTGGAATGGCAGCGTTAGGAATCCTACAGACCTACTCCCCAGCAGAAGAACTGTACTGGTGTAAATTATTTAAACAGCAACCATTTAATGTCTCTGGAAATTGCCCTAGGACATACAGCAAATAAATAGAAACTTATTCAAGAAAATAAATGACTAAATTTTGGAAATACCAGTGCAAATCTATCATACTTGAGCCACTATCTGCTCCCTCTCCACACTCCCAGCTCATCGTGACAGAATCTTCACTTTGGGTTGGTGTGGCCATGGTAACAGAGATCTCCCTACCATCAGCTCCATTCAAGGGACACTACCACACTAAGAGGAGCAGCCACTAGCATTTTTCATCATTCCCAGCTCTGAGTTGCAGAGGCTAAACTCCTGGTGAGTGCAGTCAAGAAGTGAGATCCTGAATGTCAATACTATGACATAGTATGAGTGTGTTTCATGTTTGGTAATTGCAATCATTGTTGCTTTTGTTGTGGTCATCCATGTACAATGCTTGGTGTCAGTCGATTTATCTCTTGTAAAAATAAAATACAGTGTGTGTGTGAAAAAAAAAAAAAAAAAAAAAAAAAAAAAAAAAAAAAAAAGAAGTGAGATCCTGTCTTCCTCCACCCATCCTCCATTCACCTGGTTGGGGATCTCTGGCCGGTGCCTTCAGGCCTAGAATGCTGGAGTCCTGATCACACTTGCAATGCTCACTCCTAGGGCAGATATACTGGTTCAGGAGACGCAAACAGAAAAAAAGAGGCTACTGCCTTTGCCCAGCAACTTGCTTTTAAACAGAGGTGTTAGACAGAAATAGGCCAATGTCTCACCCCTAGCTCTGGAGCAGGAACTCAGAGATTTTGCCCAGGGTCAGGGAAATCCATAGATAAGAGACTCTGAAACTGTCTCCAAAGAAACTGACTTTATTTGTAACAAAGTGTAGGGGAGTCCAAACCTAAAGCCTCTGTCAAAACCAACTGATGTTTGAGTGGTAATCAAGAAAGAAATTTGGGTGGTAAGCAGTTTAGACATTTCATTGGTAAGCAATTATATACTCTTCTTAATTAAGAGCAATAAGCTAAACAGCAGGCCAGCTAGTTTATGAGAGAGAACCAGAAAAAGAAACGCTTAAGAGCCCTGCTGTGATCAGAACCCCCCACACTGCCTGTAATATCTACCCTTCTCCAAATTTAATTGAATCCTAGTGGAGCAATTTATTCCCTAAGGCATTGTCAAACACTATAGAGCATTCAGCTGGAAGTTAGTTGACCCTAACAAATGGTTGGAATTCCATTAGTGGAAGACAGGTTGACAGAGGAATTAGGGAAAGAGACCAAGAAAAACCTGATAAAACCACTGCCATCCCAGGTGATTGTCTGCCTGCCCAAGGCTGTTCCCTCTGAGGATTGACACCAGATGCTTCACACTATGGGGGAAATAAACTTTACTAGATAGTCTAGCCAAGTTAAGAAAATAATAAATTTAGTTAAACATGTTTTATTCCCAGAATGTAGTCTATCTTGGGAAATGTTCTATGCGCATTTGAGGAGTATATGCATTCTGCTAGTGTTGGGTGGAATGTCCCATAAAATCAATTAGAACAAGTAAGTTGATAAGGTTGTCCAGGTCTTCTGTATACTGGTTTCCCATCTACTTGTTCTGTCAGTTATGGAGATAGAGGCATAGAAATTTCTAGCTATAATTGTGAATTTGTCTATTTCCCCTTGCAGTTCTATCATAATTTGATTCATGCATTTTTGAAGCTCTATAATTTGATGTATAAACATTTATGATTATTATGTCCTCCTGTTAAACAGAGGCCTTTTCATCGTGAAAGGGTTTTCTCTTTCTTAGTGACATTAATTGCTGTGAAATCTACTTTGTCATATTAATTTGGCCTCTCTGGCTTTCTTTTCCTTGGGGCAAACATGGTACATCTTTTTCCATTCTTTTACTTTTAACTTCTATTTGTCTTTACAGTTAAAGGGGGTTTTCTGCAAGCAGCATGTAGAGGTGTGGTAGACTGAATAATGGATGGGTCTCCAGAAGATGTCCATATCCTAATCCCTGGAATCAGTGAATATGTTACATTACATGACAAAAGGGACTTTGCAAATGTGACCAAGTTAAAGATCTTGAGAGGGGGAGATTATTTACATCCTCTGTGGGGACCCAATGTAATCACAAGAGTGTTTTTAAGAGAGAGGCAGATGGGTCAGAGTCAGGAAAGGTAATGTGATGATGAAAGCACAGAAAACAAGATTCATAAATGCTACTGTGCTGGCTTTGAAGATGGAGGATGGGACCATGAGCCAAGAAATGAAGGAAGTCTCAAGAAGCTAGAAAAGGCAAAGAAATGAATTCTCCCCTAGAGCTTCCAGAAGGAACTCAGCTGGCCAATCCATTTTTGAGTCTGACCTGCAGAACTATAAGAGAAGACACTGTGGTTGTTTTAAACCGCTAACTTTGTGGCAATTTGTTACAGTCACAATAGGAAGGTAACACAGATAGGTCACTGTTCCATGTTTTTTCAATTGTATAAAATAATATCTGTCTTTCAGTTGGGTTGTTTAACACTTTTACATGTAATGCATTTATTTGTTGTGCTTAAATTTACATTCTTGTTATTTTATCTATTTGTTCCACAAGTTTTTGTTCCCCTTTCCCTCTCTTTTTGACTTATGTTGCATTTATTGAGTGCTTTTTATGATTTATGATTCCACTTTGTCTCTTTGATTGACTTATTAGCTTTAGTCCTTTGTCTTTTTTTCTATGTTTGAGGTAGGATTTATAGTATACATCTTTAAATTACCACTGTCCATTCTTAAGTGATATTATAACATTTCATTTGTAGTACAAATGCCTTACAATTACCTTCTTTTCCATCTACTGGATTTGTACTATTATTGTCACATATGTTAGTACTACATATGCTATAACTGTATAATCTATGCTTACTACTTTTGGTTTACATAGTCACTTAGACAAATTATATTAATAAAAAGAAGACAAGTCTTTGTACACTTGTAGGTAACATATCAGGTGCTCTACATTCTAAATCCAGATTTCCATCTGATATTATTTTCTTCTGCTTGAAGGTCTTCCTTTAACATTTTTGTAGTATAGGTTTAATGCCAATGAGTTTCAACTTCTATATGTTTGGAAAAGACGTTACCTTCATTTTTGAAAATTATTTTCACTGGGTGGTAACAGTGGTACTTTTTACACATACAGGTTCTGGGCAGTGATAATCTGTTTTGTTTTTTTAATAATCATCCCAAGGGGATTTATTCATAGTACTCTATAATTACCAGGTGAAAATTGTGATTTAGTAAGGTTATTGCCTTGCTCAGATCACATAAGAAGTCAATTATAGTGAGAATATTTTGAATCTTAAATATTTAATGTAAATTATGACATTTATGTTATTTATGACATTTGATACTTTTGTATATAATGCTGTTTGTATAAACTTATAAAAATAAAGTGATAGTATAGAGAACCATTTTACTAAAGCCAATCAAATATTTGCCTGAACACAAGCAATATTTCAAATTAAACCTATTTTAAAAAATAAAATCCTCGATTACAGAGAAAAATAAGATTATGGTGAAATCTTATACTACTTAGATAGGTTCATCCTGTTGTGATATTTTGTGACATTTGTATTCTCTTTTTCTAAATAGATGTAAAAATTCTTCTATTTACATTCTTATTCTGATTATTATTTTAGAGAATAAATAGCAGAGGCTATGACCCTTCATCACTACACAACTCAGCACATATCTCTTGAGATCCAGACAACTTCCTACCTTTCCTTCTTGGAAGGGAGCTGCTTTCCTTGGATCTCCCTCATTTCCATGGCTGCTCCTTCCTCCAGCTCTGGCTCCTGGTCCATCACTCTAGTAAACCTGTGCTCAGGAAGGTCACCCTTGGCCTCCTTGCTGACAACTGTGATGAACTCTCTGGGTGTTTACCATCGCTGGCTTCTCCCCTCTCCTCGATGCTCACTCTGTCTCCTTGCCTCTGAAACTCCATGTTCCCTCAGGACTGTCACCCCTTAGATTTCCCAAGGCTCTTCTTCGTTTGTACTATTAGACTGAATTAAGTCATATCAACACACGATCTGATTGCCTATATTACTCACATAGACCCCTTTCCTCAGGATTGATTATTTCAATTTAACAAATCTACTGTCCCCAGCCTGGGGACTGAGCAGAGAGCAAGAGAGACATGGTACCTGCCCGATGTCCTCTCCCCGCATCTCCAAGCTTAGGCTTTAGTGGAGATAAATTACTAGTGTGATAAGCAGTGGGCTGTGATCAGTGTTGTATTGTCTCCAAAATACTAGCAACCTGAATCCAACAACACATTGAAAGGATCACACACCATGATCAAGTGGGATTTACCCCAGGGATGCAAGGATTTTTCAATATCCGTAAGTCAGTCAGTGTGATACACCACATCAACAAATTCAAGAATGAAAACCATATGATCATCTCAGTAGATGCAGAAAAAGCTTTTGACAAAATACAGTACCCATTTATGACAAAAAGTCTCCAGAAAGTGGGCATAGAGAGAACATACCTCAACATAATAAAGGCCATATATGACAAACCCACAGTTAACATCATATTCAATGATGAAAAGCTGAAAGCATTTCCTCTAAGATCAGAAACAAGACAAGGATGTCCACTCTTGCCACTTTTATTCAACACAGTTTTAGAAAACAAACTTATGGTTACCAAAGGGAAAAGGTGGGGGAGGGATAAATTAGCAGTTTGGGATTAACATATACACACTACAGTATACAAAATAGATGATGAACAATGACCTACTGTATAGCACAGGAAACTCTACTCAATGTTCCTTAGTGACTTATATGGGAAAAGAAACTGAAAAGAATAGATATGCGTATATGTATAACTGAATCCCTTTGCTGTACATCTGAAACTAACACAACATTGTAAATCAACTATACTCCAATATAAAATAAAAATTAATAAAAAAAGAAAAAAATGTTGCCAGAATCAGAAGCCTCTTGTAATTCTCCTTTTTATTTCTACTCAGAATAATATTAAGTAAAGAACTTACATCAGAATAAAATCCAACACCATCACTAAAATTATAAGACAAATCTAAGTAAAACCCCTAAGGTTACTGCCTCTTGTACAACATACGTATTTCACAGAGATAAGGGTTTCTTTTCGGTCATAGAACCATGAAGCTAAATCTAACCTGAGAAGATGATAATGATGATGATGACAATGATGGTAACAAGTACAATAGTAAAGGAGGTCATATTCATGAAGTCATGTTCGAGCATCTTGGGGTAGATTTCCCACATTATGTCCTACCAGGTCAAACACCCAGGATGCTGTGAGCCAAACTCAGATGTAGACCTGACTGACATAGGGCATGTGCTTTTAAACATGATTGCATTTATTTATTCAATAAATAGTTATCGACCACTGACCATGTGCTGGACACTGTGGAAGGCATTGGGGAAAACAGCAGGAATACCGTGGTTAGTAAAACAGCCATGGTCCCCATGCTCATGCAGTTTTTTAGTTCACAAGTAAGACATCAACAAACTGTCATACCAATAAGTATAATATTTCAGCTTCTGAAAAGCACTGTAAGGGACTAGTCCAGGATGCATGAAGAAGTGTAGAGGGGTAACCCAATGTAGATGAGTTGGTCAGAAATGCCTCCCTGAGAAAATGAGAGTTAAGATGAATTTTTTTTTATTGGAGTATAGTTGATTTACAATGTTGTGTTAGTTTCTGGTGTACAGCAAAGTGATTCAATTATATATATATATATATATATATATATATATATATATATATATATATTTCTTTTTCAGATTCTTTTCCATTATATCAATAGGTTATTACAAAATACTGAATATAGTTCCCTGCGCTATACAATAGGATCTTGTTGTTTATTTCATATACAGTTATTTATATCTGCTAATCCCAAACTCCTAATTTATCCCTCCTTCCCGCTTTCCCCTTTGGTAACCATAAGTTTGTTGTCTATGTCTGTGAGTCTGTTTCTGTTTTGTAAATAAGTTAATTGTATCATTTTTTAGATTCCACATATAAGCGATATCACATGATATTTGTCTTTGTCTGACTTTCTTCACTTAGTATGACAATCTCTAGGTCCATCCGTGTTGTGGCAAATGGCATTATTTCATTCTTTTTTAATGGCTGAGTAGTATTCCATGGAATATATATATACCACATCTTCTTTATGCATTCATCTGTGGATGGACATTTAGGTTGCTTCCATGTAAGATGAATTTTTTCTAGGAGAAAATTGAGTCAGGAAAGGAAGGAGGGAATGGAGTTCCAAGTAGAAGGAGACTTTCTTCAAAACTCTTCACTGAGGAACAGCTTGGTGTGTTTGGTCCTGAATGAAGGCCCATGTGGTAAAGCAGAGATAGCTTGGGTTTAGAGAGGGGGTAGGCAGGAGCCAGATTATGTCGATTCTTGCAAGTCACAGAGGAGACTGGACGTTATACTCACTGCAACTGGAAGCGTTTAACTTTTTAAAACTTTTGGGCATAAAAACAACAGAATTCATTGTGGGTTGTTTTTTTTTTTTAAATCACTGCCTACTGAGTGGAGAATGAATTGAAAACAATCAAAAATAATGACTATAAGTCATGACATCAGCCCTGTCAATTGTTCCCCCTGCAGCTTCCTGTATTGACCAGCCTGTTTGCAGAAAGATTTAAAAGATCTAAACGCCACACACTTGCTCCTGAAAAGCAACAGTAAAAAGGGAAGTGTTGGAACTCCCTCCTTAGCCCACAAAAGTTACAGGCATTTCCAGATATTATGTTGTTAAATGACCTACTGTAAATGTTTTCCAGCCAGGAAAACAATCCCTTAGGTCAATTCAAGATTACTCAAAACAGCATGTTCTGGGATAGAATTCAGATTGAAACTGAAAGCAATAAACAGTTACTTGTATAACAGGCTCAATTCTAGGAAATCAGCTGCTCTTCTGTTCTAGCAAAACAAGAACATGATTCTTAAAATATTTAAACTTGTACCAGACTGCATAAAAATTGTTCAAAGGACAATGAAGCCACTGTTCCTGAGGATGCCTTTGAAGATGGTTACTAGAAACCTCCTTATTCCACTGTGGCCCCCTGTGATTCACTGGCTAGAAAAATATCACATGCAGCTGCTGCTTGTCTGGAAACATCACCAAAGGCTCAGAGCCCACAAAATGTATAATTCATTTTAAGCTGCATGCCTCTGGACTCCTGTAGGACATTTTTTCACATGGTTTCCAGAGCACAGGTGTCTGTGCATAATTTACAATGCCCCACATTTTTAATTCAGCCTCCTACTCTCTAGCAGTGGAAGAGCTACTGGGATAACATATTATAAAAAGGTAAAGCATATATTTAGTATCTGAACATTTCACACCAAAATTCTTGCTAGAAGGGGAAATGTGCATGTTTGTAAAAATTTATTGACATGCCTGTTGGAGCAGAGGTAGCAAATACAAGGATGTAAATCCCAGTAGAAACCTGTTTGCTCCACAAAGCAAGGTAGTGAGTAGAGGAAAGCAGACAGAGTAAGGAAGAGAGAATGGAGTCATCAGGGTAGGAGAACGAGTTTTGGTGGAGCAGAAGGCTTGTATACCCATCAAAGCTGTGATGAGCAAAGAAGTCTTAGGAAAAGAGATGCCGCCTACAGTACACCTTTAATGGAATCTACTACACTTACCGCATGATTTTTATATAGCCTGCATTTGAGAGTAGGATTTATAAGAGCTGCTGTTTCCAACTCTACCTCAGATAAATTCCAATCCAAAAACTGAGTGTTCACCTTCACCATGACTGAAAATTCATGCTACGATAGATCAGACAATGACTCAGTATGGTCTCAGCCAGCCCTGGAGAACCACCTAAATGTCATATCATGGGAATAAAATGGAGTCATTCTTTGATCTGATTTTCCCTCTAGGGGATGTATTAGTTAGGGTCTCTAGAGAAGCAGACCCAATAGGAGATGGATCTATCTGTCTATTTATCTATCCATCTATCTACCTACCTACCTATCTAGAGGTGTGTGTGTGTGTGTGTGTGTGTATAGATAGATAGATATAAAAATAAAAAGATAATATGTCTATCTATGTATCTATCTGTACACACACACACACACACACACACACACACACACATTAAGGATTTGCCTCTTGTAATTAATTGAGAAGTCCCATGATCTGCCATCTTCATGCTGGAGACCCAGGAAAGCTGGTCATGTAATTCAGTTTGAGTCCCAATGCCTGAGAACCAGGGAAGCCATTAGTGTAAATTCCATTCCAAGGGCAGGAGAAGATGCAATGTTCTAGCTCAACAGTGAAGCAGCAGGGGAAAAAAAGGAATGAATTCCTACTTCCAAGACTTTTTGTCCTATTCCTGTCCTCAGTGGATTGGATTATGCCCACCATGTTAGAGAGGACAATCTGCTGAGTCCAAATGCTAATCACATCTGGAAACACCCTCTTAGACACACTCAGAAATAATGTTTAATCTGGGCAGTCCAAAGCCAGTCAAGTTGAAACATAAAATTAACCATCACAAGTTCACCTTTTGACAATTTGGCACCCATACACAGCTCCTTAAATCATAGTTATTCTCCAAATAAAGACAATAACAAGCTCATAGTTCCATATAACATGATACAGCTATACTACATGCATTCAAAAGTGCACTAATCCCTTCCCCAGAAAAGGAGGTAAAGTCCTTGAGTAATGTATACTCTTCTCCTTGATATCCCATAACTTAAATACTGTGATGTAAAGTTAACAGTGCTTAAAACTATGATGTAAAATCAATAAGTCTTATGTTACTTGAAAGACTAAGAGAGGAAAGAAAACAAAAATTTGTATATATACACATACATGCAAACATATTATAGGAAAATAAGGAGGAAATACTCATGACAATTACAGTCTGTGTTTCTGTAACTAGCCATGTGGTATTTATAACTACCTTTTTCTACTACCTACTTCATATTCTCTTTGCCTTTAACAAGCATCTCAGCTGGTCATGGTTCTTTACATGATATGGGGTGTGACCCAAACCTTCATTTCTGAAGGGTCTGGAACATTAGTAGTCCTGCCTGGATTGGGTTGTTTTAGTGTTCTGTTGACCTTAATCATTATGAAACGGAGCAGGGCCTATGGTCCTTTCCCGCCCCACCCCATGTCCTCTGCCTGCCTTTTGTCTGTAGGAAAACTTTATCCAAAGAATAAGTTTAATCAGAGAAGTGAGAAAATATAGAAGCAAAGAAAAACAGTCAAACAAGACCAAATAATATTAGTTTAGATATTAAACAAAGTCAAGGACCTTTAGTTCCGTCTTCAAGGCTATAGGTAATATTCTGAGCCATATCACGTGAGCTGTCTTCTAGATACTGAGACCCCCACCAGGTGAAAGAAGTTAACTACATGATGACCAGACTGTAGCCATGACATAAGCTGCCACAATTCTGAGAACTGGTCTCAGGGAAATGGGAACGAACCGACCCTGGAACTGAAGATTCACTGTCCTTAGAACAATCGAGATGATGCTGATCAGACCACTGCACAACCAGTCTCCAGACGACGGTCAGAGCTGACTGTGCTACTCCCGCATGTAGCCCCCTCCCTCTGCCTATACATCCCTGAAACTTCCCTTTAAAAGCTCCTTCCCACTGACTGTCAGTGGGGGGAGTTGGCCTTTGGACACGAGTCCACCTCTCCCCAGTTGCTGGCCTCCAGAATAAAGCAAACCGTCCTTTCCACCAACCTTGCCTCTTTATTGGCTTTCAAGTGGAGAGCAGCCGGACCCCACTTTCGTTAACAATTATGCATGGTAATATTAAGAGATGCCCTCAGGATCCTCTATGTTCCAGACATACTCTTCCCCACCTCCATTATGGAGCAGTAGTCCAATTTCCCCTTGGTAATCAGGGTCAATCATTCCAGCCAACACTGTCACTCCCTTCTTTGCCTGTTGATTCAGAGGCACAAGGACACCAAAGTGGCCAGATGGCAGTCTTAACTTCTAGTTCATTGGAATCTTTATTGTGTCTCCTGGTAGAAGCATTCCTACCTCTGGAATTAAGACCTCTAAACTAGCAGAACATAGAGTTGTGAAAAGAGGAGGCAAAACTTTTCCTAGGGGGTCCCTAGTGGTGATAGTGAGTGGTGCCATTCCCATTTCTATCCCTTGATTCCTGGACCCATGAATCTTGATTGTCAAAGAACCAGCAACGTATATTGAACACTGATTCAGAGCATATACAGTATTTTGAAGAAACCTGCCCCAACCTTGCAAGGTTTGTGGACACCTAGCTGGCACTGTAATTGAGTTTTAAAAAGGTTATTTCACAGTTCTATCAAGATGGTGGGGAACAGTAAGATCAATGAATTCAATGGGCATGGGCCTATTGTCACAGTTCATTTGCTGTGAAGTGAGTTCCTTGATCAGAAGCAATGCTGTGTGGAATGCCAGGGTGGTGGATAAGGCATGCTGTAAGTCCACGGATAGTAATCTTGACAAAAGCATTGCATGCAGAGAAGGCACCATCATGGGCCATGTCAGTGGTTGGTGTTGATCTCTGCTACGGGCTAGACACTCAGCAGTGGCGGTAGCCAGAGCAGCCTTGGTGAGCAGAAGCCCATGTTGCTGAGCCCATGTATGACCTTCAACCCTGCCACCTTTCCTCTTGATTACCAAAATCCTTCTCTGCTGAGGGTCACACTTAGGTGAGAATTCACATAGGATGCAAATATCTTCATGTTTTTTACCCATTCAGAGAGAACAGTAGACATACCTTTTCTTTCCCACCAATTTTCCAATCATGTTCCTTTTAAGTCCCTGATCATCCAGCCAAACCATTGTCCATTAGGCCATGAATCAGTATATAATCAATGTCTGATCATTTCTCCTTTTAAGCCAGATGAACATCCAGGAGGTGCACTGCTCAATACCAGCTGGCATTAAAAAAAATCAATTCCAGGTGGACTGTAGATCAAAATGTGAAAGAAAAAATAAATTTTTTTGAAAATAACAAAGACATTATTTTTACATCCTCTGGGTTGAGAAATAGGATGCAGAACATTAAACAGAAATAAAGAATTGATGAGTTTAGATCTATACACACAGACACACACACACACACAGCTCAGATTCAGAATATATAAAGCAATCTTTATATCGAGAAATAAAAAAGACAACCTACTAGAAAAATAAGCAAGAGTTTTGAATAGGTGTGACAAAAAGGATATCCAAATAAGCAATAAATATGAAAAGATCCTTAATCTCTCTAATTATCAAAGAAAAGCAAATTAGACCTGCATTTACCACACTCACCACACCCTCACCAAGATGATTACATTCTAAAAGTCTGACATATCTAACCAGTGGTGAGTATGTGGAACATTGGGAATTCTTATACATTGATGGTGAGAGTATAAATTGAGACAACCACATTGAAAACTATTCATTAATATATGAAGTAATATGTTTTTACTGAACTCAACAACCTGAACGACTATAAAAACATAATGTTAAGCAAAAGAAGTGAAATAAAAAAACAAAACATCCTGTGTAATTTAATTCAGATTAAGATGAAAGACAGAAGTAATTTATGTTAGAAGTCAGATTAAAGTTTCTGAATTAGTTATCTGTTACTACAAAACAAATTTCCCCAAAATTTAGTGCTTGAAAAAACAACATTTATTATCTCACAGACTCTGAATGTCAAGAGGTCCTTGACCTCTTGACATTCAGGTGGGTCCTCTGTTTCAAGGTCTCTCCCTGCTACAAAGTGCCATTTGGGACTGCAGTCATCTCAAGGCTTGACCAAGGAAGGATTCACATCCCAACCTTACTCTTGTGGTTGTTGGCAGCATTAATCATCATGAGTTTTGGGCTAAAGGCTTCAATTCCTCACTGGCTGTTGCCTGGAGACCACTCTCAATGTCTTGCCATGTGAGTGTCTCTACCATGGCAACTGGCTGCACCAGTGTCACCAAACCAAGAAGGGGAGGGAGGGAGAGAGAGAGCGAGAGAGAGATCAGTCTTTTATAGCCTAGTCATAGAAGTAAAACCTCACAACTTTCACCATATTTTTAGAAGAAATTCACTAGATTTAGCCCACTGTCAGAGGGAAGAGGATTGCACAAGGGTGTGAATACTAGGAAGTGGAATAGTGTAATGAAGCTAGGATCATTGGGAGCCATGTCAGAGGCTGTCTACCAGTTTCCCTGTGGGAGGAGGGAGTTGAAATTGCAAGGTTCTGTGACTGAGCTTCTGGGAGTATTTGTAAAAATCTATTCCTTTACTGACATGAAAGCACAAGAACATATCTACTTTTAGAAAAGTACCTAATGTCGATACTAATTAGATACTTTTTATCTAATTAGATACTAATACTAAAAGTATTTTAAGTGTATGTGTAATTTGGTCACTTCTCTTTATGTATATGGTTTTCCAATAAATATTTTTAAAGTGAACACTGTGGAGTGACATCAACATCAGGGCAGAGACAGATGCTTTCTTTGTCTCCCCCCTACAACGTACAACCATTAAACATCCACAATTCAGCATAGATACCTCTGCCCAACACACCAGGAAACTGAAGAATTCCATAAACCTGTACATCTAAAGGTGGGTGAACTGTAACACACAGAGGATGCAGAACAGGGGAAACAGTGGAGGCAGTGCCTGCAGTACTTGTCCCCCAACTGCAGCAGTTGAGCTGGCAGCCACAGGGAACCCAGGAGCAGCAAGGGAAGTGGCACACACGACTCTGACCTCCTGGCCATAGCAATGCTTGTGGCGACAGATATCTGGGCAGCACCAGCGGTGGGACCTGTGACACCATCCCTCCAGCTACAGAGGCACCCACAACTCCAGCCCGCCCATCCATCACCACCCACAGCAGCGTTGCCAGCGAACCCCGCAAGCAACCCTGGATACGGCAGAACTGCCCATGATCCCAGCTCCTCCTCCCCCTTCTCCTCCCACAGCAGAGGTGGAGCCTGTGACTCAGGAGATCTTGGATGCGGTGGAAGCACCTGCCATTTTGGTGCCCCGGACGGCGACGCCAGGGACACGAGCAGTAGCAAGGCCCAGCAACCCTAGAGACACAAGCAGGGACAAGAAGGCACCAAACTACACCTCTGACAGAGGCAGTGGAGGGTGGAAAGTGCCACTCTCTAATATAACCAACCAGAGGCACGCAGGTAAGAGAAATCAAAAACCTGTGCTATAGCGCCACCTACTGGAAAACAAAAGACAGGCTCTTATTTCTAAATTCTAACCTGTTGAATCATTGGAATCAAGTAAAACATACATACACACACACACACCACACACACACACACACACAGAGAGAGAGAAAGCTTTATATAAAGAAAAGTGTTCGCTACTTCAAATGCACCAGCAGAGGAACAAACAACTCATCACAGCATGAAGAACAACAGTAACACTGTATCACAAAAAGAAAGTGACAATTCATCAGAACCTCATAAAGGCAGTACAATGAGCTCAGGAATAAATGAACAGAAGGAATACTTTGCTAAAGGGATTGAAACTCTAAGAAAAAGTCAAATAGAAATTCTGGAGCTGAAGGACTCAATAAATAAGATGAAGAATGCATTAGAAAGTGTTGAAAATAGAGCAGACCACATGGTAGAGAGAATTAGTCAGTTTGAAGATAGAAATCTAGAAATAATACAGGCAGAAGAGGAAAGAGAATTACGATCTTTAAAAAATGAGGAAATTCTATGAGAACTATCTGACTCCTTTAGGAAGGGCAACATTAGGATAATGGGTTTCCTAGAAGGAGAAGAGCAGATGAAGGGAGCAGAGAATTTATTTAAAGAAATAATAGCTGAGAATTTCCCAAGCCTGGGGAAGGAACTTGATATTCAAGTCCATGAAGATAAGAAAGAGGACACCTAGTTACTTCAATGCAAAAAGACCTTCTCCAAAATACATTATATTAAAACTGTCAAAAGTCAATGGCAAAGAAAGAATTGTAAGGCAGCCAGAGAAAAAAAGATTTTAACGTACAAAGGAATCCCCAATAGGCTCTCAGCCGGTTGTTCAGAATAAACTCTATGGACCAGAAGAGAGTGGAATGACATTCTCAAAATACTGAAAGGTAAAAACTATCAGCCAAGAATACTCTATCCAGCAAAGTTTTTTCATATAAATAGAATCCTAAAATTTGTATAGAATTTCAAAAAGGCCTGAATAGTCAAAGCAATCTTGTGAAAGAAGAACAAAACTGAAGCCATGCATCTAGCTTTTAAACTATATTACAAAGCTATAATAATCAAAATAGTATGGTACTGGCATAAAAACAGACACATAGATCAACGGAACAGAATTGAGAGCCTACAGATAAACCCACACATATATGATCAATTATTTTACGACAAAGGAGCCAAGAAGATGCAACAGGGAAAGAATAGTCTCTTCAATAAGTAGTGTTGGGAACACTAGACAGCCACATGTAAAAGAAAGAAACTGGATCACTATCTTTCACCACACACAAAAATAAACTCAAAATGGATTAAAGACTTGAATGTTAAGACCTGAAACCAAAAAACTCCTAAAACAAAACATAGGGATAATCTCCTTGACATTGGTCTTGGCAAAGAGTTTTTAAAATTTAACACCATAAGCAAAGGCAACAAAAGCAAAAATAAACAAATGTAACTACATCAAATGAAAAATCTTCTGCACAGCAAAGGAAACCATCAACAAAATGAAAAAGCAACCTACAGAATGGGAGAAAATATTTGCAGATCATCTACCTGATGAAGTTAATATCCAAAATATATAAGAACTCATACAACTCAGTAGGAAATAAATATCTGATTAAATTTGGGCAGAGGACCTGAATAAACATTTTTCCAAAAAGGACATAAAAAGGGTCAACAAGTAACTGAAATAAATGTTCAACATCACTAATTATTAAGGAAATGCAAATCAAAACCACAATGAGATATCACCTCACACCTGTCAGAAAGGCTATTATCCAAAAGACAATAAATAACAAGTGTTGATAAGGATGTGGAGAAAGCAAACACTTATGCACTGTTGGTGGGAATATAGATTTCGTACAGCCACCATGGAAAACAGTATGGAGGTTCCTCAAAAATAAATAATAAATCTACCACATGACCCAGCAATTCCAGTTTTGGGTATATCTCTGAAGAATATGAAAACACTGCCTTGAAGAGATATATTCACTTCCATGTTCATTGCAAGATTATTCACAATGGCCAAGATGTGTAAACAACCTAATTATCCATCAATGGATGAGTAGATAAAGAAAATGTGGTATGTATATATGATAGAATATTACTCAACCATAAAAAAGAAGGAAATATTGCCATTTGTGACAACATGGTTGGACTTGAAAGGTATTATGCTAAGTGAAATAAGTCAGACAGAAAGACAAATACTGTATGATCTTACTTATATGTGGAATCTTAAAAAATAACAATAAACTGAACTCATAGAACAGATGGGTGGTTGCCAGAGGTGAGGGGAGGGAGGGTGGAATGTGTTAAGGTGGTCAAAAAGTACAAACTTCCAGTTATAAATAAATCCTGGGATATAATGAACAGCATGGTGACTATAGTTAAGAATACTTTACTGTATATTTGAAAGTTGCTAAAAGAGTATATCTTAAAAGTTCTCATCATAAGAAAAAAATGTAACTGTGTGGTCACAGATGTTAACTAAGTTTTTTGTAGTAATCATTTTGCAATATATACATATGTCAAATCATTGTGTTGCATACCTAAAAGTAATACAATGTTATATGTCAGTTATATCTCAGTAATAATAATAAAAAGACATAGAGAACTTTCTATTATTAATATCTTGGGTGGTTGAAAGATTTAAGTTACAAAGCTCTGAAAAACAATGTGCCAACGCTACCAGACAATAGTTGAAAATAAGGAAGACAACCAAATAAATATTTGCATGTTTGGGAGGAGTGGGTTTGAGGGAGGCAAAGGAGGCTGTAGGTTGCATTCATCTAGAACAAAAACTCCTCATAGGGATTATGATGCTTCTTGATTGTTGGTTTCTTGCTTCTCTTTGAACACTGCAGCGTGTAGTAGGTATTCAAAGTGTTCGCTTTGAATGTTTGCCTGACTGATGAAAGATGCAGTTATAAAAATCTGTTGACTATTTAATGACTGATTTTTTTTAAGTTCTTTAAAATTGTTTAGCATCTAGTTTGTCTATTGAGGAAGTGAATTTTTCTTCATTGAAATTATACAGCAGTTTATTCTGTGTGTCAAACTCAAGTTTTCTCAGAAAAAAATTCTATCAAAATTCCTACATATTTAGCAAGAGATGACCTGAATTGCATAGGAAGGCTGGTTTCTTAAAATCAAACAAGCGGGGACTTTCCTGGCGGTCCAGTGGTTAAGACTCTGCGCTTCCACTGTGGGGGGCAAAGGTTGGATCCCCATTGGGGAACTAAGATCCCACATGCGGCGTGGTGCAGCCAAGCAAAAACAAAAACAAAAAACAAGCAAAAATGGTATAGTCACATAATGTAAACATACCTTGGGGTTATAGTCACTGTTACTGTAGACTTATTATGGTTTCCCACAGCCCCGAGGACAGTTTGGAGTAGAAAAAAATGCAAATGATTTCAAATTTCTCTTCCATGTACAATTTGGCTTGTCGTTTGGCTTGTGGTTTCCGTTTGGCTTGTGGTTTCAGTTTCCTGCAGTGACATTTCAAAAACCCTTTCCACTTTCAGGTTTTGTTTCATATTCTAATCCTCCACCCTCTGGCAGAGTGGAGTGGAAAGAAAAGAAATCCCCAGGACTGGATAAGAAAAAAGTATATCAGAATCCAACACAGCTAACCTGAGGGACAGATTTAGAACTCTTACCAATTTCTCATTGAAGCACCTTTCTTACCAGCTCTAAAAGATCTCTGCTACTGATTTCACCGTTAAGGTAAGTCTGGGGCAAGGGTGGAAAGGGTCAGGATGTCTTAAAAAGTCTGTTCATGATACAGTGCAGCTGAGCTCGACGTAGACTATCACCTCTTATTAAAGGTAAATTGTGGTGCTTTCAGACAGGCAGCAGATTTCATTAAGTGCCAGTTCCGCTGAATTAGACACGAGCATGTGTGAGGACTGAGAGTTTGAAATGTCTTCATACTGCTTTTCTTCCTTTGCCACCTTATGATCTATGGGGATCATAATTGCCACTTAAGTCACCTTTGATAAAACCTGATAAAGATCCTTCAAACTGCAGCCTTAACTTTTGAAGAACTATGACTGTACTATTTTCATGAGAAAGAGCATTGAACGAAATGTAATGTAAATGGCTTGCTTACCTTGTTAAGGACAAAAAAAAGAAAGAACAAAGTTGAAACCCAGAATGAACAGTGAAGAAGTTTCATGAAAATGGCTATATATTTTAGTCATAGCCCTGCACTTTTTTGAAGATGAATGTCTTCCTTTAGAAAGAACCCTGAATGAATTAGTCTTGATTGATTGACACCCACTCATTCCTTAAGGCCTTTTGTGTCGGACTTTGTTTCTTCTCCTCTAATAATTCTACTATTATGAATCACTTTTTGTTTTTTATGTATTTTTCATTGTTGTTCTGTTTTGTTTTGGCTGCACCACACGGCACTTGGGACCTTTAGTCCAGGGACTGAACCCCTGCCCTCTGCAGTGGAAGCGTGGAGCCTTAACCACTGGGCCTCCAGGGAAGCCCTAACGAATCACTTAACACTGTCTGGAAATTTTGTTTACTCCTGGAAACTTTCTCCTCCTTTGAATTTCTTATCACAGCACATACTTCATGCATCTCCTTCTTGCTTGATTTCCATTTTTCTCCTTAAGAAGAGCTTTTTCCTTTTCCTACCAACTCAAACCAAAAACAACACAAAGCAAAGTGAAGGCAAACAACATAAAAGTAACACAAAACCCATCTAGAATTGTATGACTGAAAACAGAGATGTCTTCTTCTAGAAACTCCATTAGGAGTCCTTCTGAGCCTTTTCTCCTATATTTCTCAGCATTTTCCTTCTTTACACATTTTTTTCCTTTCCTACAGTTCTCTCTCTCTTTTGTAAGCTAGCAGTTATACTGATGTATATAAATAGTTATTTATTTACTTTCTTTTTCTAAAGATAGGCTTAGAGTGTTAAGTGAAATGCCAGTGTCACACAGAGAGCCAGGTGGAGGTCTGAGATTAGAAATCAGATCTGCCCTATTTCAAAGTCAAAATGTATATTTGTATTTCTGTGTGTTTTGATGCATTCTTGCATTGTTTTTATTTACCAAAGAGTACGGGGCTCTAACAGAGTTAGGGAGAAGAATGCAACTCAGAGCACACATCATAGGCTGAGTTATGATAGAGCAATAGTTATGTATGGGGCTCAAACACATTGAATCTGCAGAGATGTTTTGGAGATTGGGCTGTCCTAAAAACATTAAAGATGTTACCCGGGTAACATCTGGGGACAATGTATAAAATACTTTCATTAATATAGATACACAGCGCTAAATGTCATTCATTAGGAGGTCTGAAAATTCAGACAAACTAGCTTCCTTTCCCATTAGTGACCTCATTCCAAAGCACAAGAGCTTGTAGGTTCCCAAAAATCTGCAAATAGATTTAGATTGTGTATCTTCTGTCTTTCTAGCTAACTGTTATAGATCATCACTGCCAGGTCCCCATATCTTTCTAACCTAAAAATGATTATGACCCCTGCTATATACAAATCAGATAACAGAACTCAACAAGCATAAGGTGCCAATACTGCATTGGAAGTGGATTAGAGTAAAAAGAAACTTTGCATTTGGGAATGTAAAATTATGTGGGATCCCCTCTTTTTGGATGTGGCTTGGACTGAACATTTCCTGGCTCCCATGCCCTGACGTGATGACATTTGCAATGGATATATTACTGTTGCCAAGCAGTTTCTCTTTTTATTTATCTGTCATCTGGATAATCTCTGGGGCATTGGCTATGAAGAAAGGGGGAGAATGGGTCTTTATAACTTTTTAAAAGCTAGCAAGGGAATCCAGACCTTTGCATTGTAAGATTTCAGTTTTTTTAAAAAGGCAAGCAGATGGTGGATTTTTAGCTTCTGTTGAAAATAATCACTTCTAAAATGGAAGAAAATTGTTCTTTATGATGGCAGAAAAGCATGCATTTGTTTTAATCTCAGATAGCTTAAACATGTTTTATTGGGGACTCTTTAGGTTACAGAAATTGATGCCCATAAATTAGAAAATAACTGGTTAAGTATTATTTTAGAAAGTATTTTCACTCACTTTCTCATTCATAAAACGAACACTCATTAAAGTTTTGACTGAAGAACACACACTAATAGCTACATAAAAAATTCTTTAAAAGTAAAGCTTTAAGAAGTAAACAACTGTTATTTGTTAGATAATGCTACATAATGACCTGGCAGGATTTAGTATAATACGCTTTGACTGGACATAGCCCTAAATTAGAGAAAAGCAAGTTGATACGGTGTAAGAGCAAGAAGTGTCATGTAACAAATAGTGGTCATAAAGATTCAATCTGGGGATTCAAAGAGGTAAAAACTAAGAAATATAAGCAAGCCAAAACCAGTGGGGAAGCGTCAGACTCAAAATAGCAGTAAATTAGTCTCAGAAAATGGTTTTCCATAAGGCCACCAAATATTTAAGAACCAGTGGGGTAGCCTATAGTAGAACTCTGAAGGGCCTAGGACATATTTTACTATGACTCTCTTTGCTCTTTTGTCTTTTTTAAATTTCTTCAGAAACTTAGGCCATGCTGCAGAGTAGTATGCCTGCAGGTTGAGGAAGAAAAATGATTTTTCTCTGTTTAAAGTCTAGAAATTGCAGTCTATCCCATCTCTTCCCTTGCAGATCAGGTGACCCCCCTGAACATGGCCCCAGTGGTTCACATGCCAGAACCCTTGTGCCTCATTGAGAACATTAATGGGCGACTGTTGGTTAATCCGAAAGCTCTGAAGATCCTGTCTGCCATTCAGCAGCCCGTTGTGGTGGTGGCTATCGTGGGCCTCTACCGCACCGGCAAATCCTACCTGATGAACAAGCTGGCTGGGAAGAACAAGGGTGAGTGGCACCAGCAAAGCCCAGCCGAGTCCCTTCTGCCCACCCACACTCCCAGCGTGCAGGAAGGTGATGCGAGGAGAGGAAGTTAGAGATGCGGAGGAATATTGAAAGCTAATGTTTGGGCCGCAGCTAGTTAATTATCTTCTGGGAGATAAAGGGTTGAGTTCTGTTTCTGACATATCACCCTTTTTTTCTTAGAAAAATCATACTATTTTCCAATTATAAGGGTAAGACATCATTAAAATACTTCTACATATGTAATTACAAATGATTAAAATTTTAATAGCATAATATTCTTGCAAAAAAATCCATCAAATTTCCAGCCTACAGTACTTGGTATTCTTATTTTCTCATCCCTCTATTGTAATTCAGATCAATACTGGGTTATACTTTCTGCCATATCTTCATCTTGCTTTCCTTACACGGTAACTCAGTTGTCAAGAAAATCTCCAATTTCCAGATCCCCTCCTCAGTTACAGCCTCTCCACTCCCCCTTGCAGGTTTCTCTGTTGGATCCACGGTGCAGTCTCACACCAAGGGCATCTGGATGTGGTGTGTGCCTCACCCTGAGAAGCCAAACCACATCCTGGTTCTTCTTGACACGGAGGGACTTGGAGACATAGAGAAGGCAAGGAACAAGGATTCCTTTTTTTTTTTTTTTTTAATTTATTTATTTATGTATTTTTGGCTGTGTTGGGTCTTCGTTTCTGTGCGAGGGCTTTCTCTAGTTGCGGCAAGCGGGGGCCACTCTTCATCGCGGTGTGGGGGCCTCTCACTATCGTGGCCTCTCTTGTTGCGGAGCACAGGCTCCAGACGCGCAGGCTCAGTAGCTGTGGCTCACGGGCCTAGTTGCTCCGCGGCATGTGGGATCTTCCCAGACCAGGGCTCGAACCCGTGTCCCCTGCATTAGCAGGCAGATTCTCAACCACTGCGCCACCAGGGAAGCCCAAGGATTCCTTTTTAATCAACCTCCTCATCCCTGAACATTCTTTACACAGGGAGATTTTTTTGTGTGTACTTCTGCTTGACCAGGGTATACCTTTTTTTCCCCCTCTCTATTTTTAATAGTCAAAGTTTGGAAACCTGAAGTGAGAAAAATATATGTATAAGCCAGAATCATAATTGGGAGGCTGTGCGAACGTGGATCTAGGCACTTAACCGAACTGCAGAAAGGCGGTACAAACAAAATCACTGCCACGAGTCTGACCCTGTAGAGGATAGAGATATGCAGTAAGCTTCAGGGCAGCAGGACTTGAGTCCAAATCAGGGTCCTGGCACTAGGAGCTCTCGGACTCTGACAAGCAAGAATGTTTCCTCAAATCTTCTATTTCCCCTTTGGTCTCATCCATTTTATCACTTGCACAGGAGTAACATGGGATTTTTTTCACTTCTACGCTGGTAAGTGTCTAACAACCAGCCCACTGGGGAAAAAAAGCCTTGCTTAGTAGTACTTGCCAGTTTTCCAAGTACTCCCATCACAGCTCACTCCAAGCTACCAAAGTAAAGTCACTAAACTCAGGGCTCAGGAAAGATGTACACAGCCAGCTCTCGTGAGCTGGCTCGAGCACAAAACTGGATCTTTCCCTTCAGCTCTCGTTTTTGTTTGTTTGTTTGTTTGTTTGTTTTTAAAGTTTTAAAAATTTATTTATTTATTTATTTTTGGCTGTGTTGGGTCTTCGTTTCTGTGAGGGCTTTCTCTAGTTGCGGCAAGCGGGGGCCACTCTTCATCGCGGTGCGCGGGCCTCTCACCATCGTGGCCTCTCTTGTTGCGGAGCACAGACTCCAGACGCACAGGCTCAGTAGTTGTGGCTCACGGGCCTAGTTGCTCCGCTGCATGTGGGATCTTCCCACACCAGGGCTCAAACCCGTGTCCCCTGCATTAGCAGGCAGATTCTCAACCACTGCGCCACCAGGGAAGCCCGAGCTCTCGTTTTTTATGTCTTCATTTTGCCTTTAATTTACCACAATTCAAAATAGTTAACTCATTTTTTCTTTAGTTTCCTCACCTGTAACATGGAGACAGTAGTTAAAAACTTATCTCAACAGTGCCAGGAATCAAAACATGTTTCTGCTCCAGTCCTGCTGACCAGTGCAGAATTATCTCTGATCCATTTTACATTTTAAACATCATCTGAAACCTCAACAAGGGGAAAAAATATGACAGTACTCTGTGGAGAAGAGGCTCTGGGGCTCAGGCTGATAAGGACTTTACCTTTCTCATCCCTACCAGATTAGATAATCATGCGGAGAACTGTAAGAAATGGCCTCCATGTACAGGGACTGTATATCTTTGTATTTTAGCATCTTCTATGTACAGATCCCAACACGAAGAAGGTGCCCTGGAGCCCAAGGTTGGGGGTATCCAGTCTAGATTACATGTTCTAAAAGAGGAAGAGAACCATTTAAAGGTTTGCATTGAATACACTGAACTCTGAAGGTTCTCCTTTGCAGGGCTCCTGATCCATTTGTTCAGCAGAGAAATACCAAGTCAGTTCAGAGAACTGCCTTATTACCTGTGCAGTTTATTCACATCCTTCACCCCCGGTAGGCTCCTGAATATGTATCCCTAATACATCTCTACTCTTTGAGCAATTCTGGTGCTGAAGCTTAGCTGTATGCTGTCACTTGTCCCATCCCTCTCTCTAAAACAAACAAACAAAAAAAGAAAAACGTATCTCACAGTGTTGTTTTGAGTATTAGATAAGATCAGTAATGTGAACTGTCCTGTGTATAAAAGCTACTCAATAAAATAGATGCGTGTATTATGTATACAGACCAACTTTGTTTTACACAATTGAAAATCTTGATTTTAAGCACTCTGGTTACCTTCACAAACTTTGACTATCCATTTTTCAAACACCTAACCAGTTATAAGAGGGACTGATAAGTTAACAAAATATGGTTTTGTATAAAATTATCAATGCTAATGACAGAACTATTCAAAGCTCATACGTTTCTCACAACCATTTCTGTTTGTCTTGTCCAACATTTGTAAGTCAAGGGTCTATTTTTAATAACTGCTCATATGGGAATGCCATGAGACATGACTGAAATTTGTTCTGACTTCTAGGGTGACAAGAAGAGTGACACCCAGATATTTGTACTGGCACTACTACTGAGTAGTACCTTTGTATATAATACTATGAACACAATTGACCAGAGGGCTATCGACCTCTTGCAGTATCCTTTTGTTGTCCAGGATGGCACCAAAGCCAGAGAGAACTGCTTTATTCACCAGCTATGTTCATGAGTCCTTGTGTATCAAACACAAAAATGAAAACATTGTAAACATTAAAAGGACAAGACAACACTCAGACTGGGAGAAAATATTTACAAATGAAGCAACTGAAAAAGGATTAATCTCCAAAATATACAGGCAGCTCATGCAGCTCAATATCAAAAAACAAACAACCCAATCCAAAAATGGGCAGAAGACCTAAATAGACATTTCTACAAAGAAGATATACAGATTGCCATCAAACACATGAAAGAATGCTCAACATCACTAATCATTAGAGAAATGCAAATCAAAACTACAATGAAGTATCACCTCACACCGGTCAGAATGGCCATCATCAAAAAATCTACAAACAATAAATGCTGGAGAGGGTGTGGAGAAAAGGGAACCCTCTTGCACTGTTGGTGGGAATGTAACTTGATACAGCCACTATGGAGAACAGTATGGAGGTTCCTTAAAAAACTAAAAATAGAACTACCATACGACTCAGCAATCCCACTACTGGGCATATATCCTGAGAAAACCATAATTCAAAGAGTCATGTACCACAGTGTTCATTGCAGCTCTATTTACAATAGCCAGGACATGGAAGCAACCTAGGTGTCCATTGACAAATGAATGGATAAAGAAGATGTGGCACATATATACAATGGAATATTACTTAGCCATTAAAAGAAATGAAATTGAGTTATTTGTAGTGAGGTGGATGGACCTAGAGTCTGTCATACAGTGTCATACAGAGTGTCATACAGAGTGAAGTCAGAAAGAGAAAAACAAATACCGTATGCTAACGCACATATATGGAACCTAAAAAAAAAAAAAAAGGTTGTGAAGAACCTAGGGGCAGGACAGAAATAAAGACGCAGACATGGAGAGTAGACGTGAGGACATGGGGAGGGGGAAGGGTGGGCTGGGATGAGGTGAGAGAGTGGCATGGACATATATACACTACCAAGTGTAGAATGGATGGCTGGTGGGAAGCAGCTGCATAGCACAGGGAGATCAGCTCGGTGCTTTGTGACCACCTAGATCGGTGGGATAGGGAGGGTGGGAGGGAGATGCAAGAGGGAGGGGATAGGGGGATTTATGTATACATATGGCTGATTAACTTTGTTATACAGCAGAAACTAATGCACCATTGTAGAGCAATTATACTCCAATGAAGATGTTGGGGAAAAAATGGGGCAAGAAAAATAGTCCTTATATTTACTGATGAAATGAGGAATGGTTATAACCCAAAGGGAATATAAAAGTATAGGAGGGCATGGAATTAAATATGGTTTATACGCAGTTCTATTTCCAACAGTTTTCCTTAATTGCATCTCAGCTATGTGACAGAACTGTCAAATCTGCTCAGAACAGTTACGTCACCTGATCTTGATGGGGTAGACAATGCAGCTGACTTTGTGAGCGTCTGTCCAGACTTAGTGTGGACTGTGAGAGATTTCTACCTTGACCTGGAAGCAAATGGGCGACTCATCACAGCAGATGAGTACCTGGAGAATTCACTGAGGCCAAAGCAAGGTAACAGGGACTTCAGTTTTGGAAAGAGGGAGAAAAGTAGCACAAGAAATTATCTCTTGTGTGTTGCTGGTTAAAGTTATAGTTTCCTATATTTACTCACCTGACTAAATTATCACATAAATAATTAATACTATTGATTTAAAGTGAACTAATACATTCAATATTAAATTGTATTACTCCCCTGTTCTTGGAGAAAATTACTTTTCCATTTTCCTTTCCCTGATTGATCACGTTTTAAGTTTTTGCTTAGGGTTTGTGAAAATGTAGTGAAATAAATAACAGTAGGTAGAAAGCACATTTATTTGTGGGAAAGAGATTAAAATGAAAGTTAACCCTATACTAAAAATCCTATTTTTCCTTCCTCAGGCACCGATCAACATCTTCAAAATTTTAATTTGCCCCGTCTGTGTATACAGAAATTCTTTCCAATAAAGGAATGCTTTATTTTTGACTTGCCCACTCATCGGAAGAAGCTTGCCCAGCTTGAGACACTGCGTAATGATGAGCTGGATCCTGAATTTGTACAACAAGTGGCAGATTTCTGTTCCTACATCTTCAGCCATTCCAAGACTAAAACTGTTTCAGGAGGCATCAAGGTCAATGGATCTCGTGAGTACCTCTTCAAGGATTTTCCTTCAATCCAAAATAGAGAATGAGAGCACTGTTGTAATTTTCTCCTTCCACTGTTGAAAATACATAATCAGCTACTACCAAGAAAACCATATGTATCATATTTATTAAATTCAGGTGAGCACCAAAAATATTTCTAGGCTTTTTTAGCAATGCCTGCAAAGTAAGATAAATTAGGAATATAACCTGATGAAAAGGTCAGGTTAAAAAAGTTCTACCTATAAGTGGTCCACTGTTGAACTAGACTAACCCACGTGGGTTGGCAGCATTTGTTCTACCGATATTATGGATACTTATTATGCCTTTGATAGGCAGAAGATGAAGAAAACACATACATTCTCTGTATAAATAGAATGTGCTTGATACAAGCATTAAACAAGCAGATGCCCAAGTTGTCTAGAACCCTTAAAGAAATCTAAGCAGACTTCTTGGTCCAGTTGTTCCTAAATACTCTATGTCTTGGAACTTTGTCAATTATTGCTACGCTCTAAAGGGAAGTTGAGTGCAAACAGAAATAGCTAAGGACAAGGAAGACAAACAGCAATGTTCCAACGAAGAGTAAGTTGACCTGGTCTAATTTGCCTACTTTGTGATTTTTCCAATGAGGGTAACACTCATACCAGCTTTACATGTTGAAGTGGAGGAGAAAACGGAATTCTGAAGGAAACAGAAACCTGAGGAAGAGAGAAAGAATGGGAAGTATAAAGAGGCAAAAGGTCTATAGTATTCTAATCAAATGAATACACACAATTTTATATAACCATTTCCTCATTTCTCAATGAGAAAATGATGAAATGTGGATCATCACATAGATCTTGAACTTTCCTCTTTGAACACTTTCTTTTCTCAAAGAATTAAAGATCTGTCTTCTTGGTCACATAATTTCCCAAAGGAACTTATTTGGGCCACTTGAACACTGTGCAGGAGGCTGAATACACTAAATTAACATTCTCAGAATTACTCAGTTCAGAGCATGTCTTTTTTCTCTGCAAATAATTCAAGCATCTCTTCCTCCTGTGAAGATCTAGAGAGCCTGGTACTGACCTATGTCAATGCCATCAACAGTGGGGATCTGCCCTGCATGGAGAACGAAGTCCTGGCCTTGGCCCAGATTAAGAACTTGGCCGCACTGCAAAAGGCCATTGCCCACTATGACCAACAGATGGGCCAGAAGGTGCAGCTGCCCACGGAAACCCTCCAGGAGCTGCTGGATCTGCACAGGGCCAGTGAGAAAGGGGCTATGGAAGTCTTCATGAAGAACTCTTTCAAGGATATAGACCAAGGGTTCCAGGAAAAATTAGAGGTAATTAAGTTTTACTGCTGTAGTAATAGGGGCTTAGGGGCAATATAGGCAAGGTATTGCTATGAGGCAAAAATGAGGCAAAATGAGGACTTAATTAAGAAAAACAATTCTTACTAGACTGAGAGACAATGACTATCACTTATGTGACCAAGATATCACTATTATTCTGAAAACAAACAAACAAAAAACCAAACAAATAAACATGTAACTACTCTGGACCCTATAGATTCTGAAACTTTCACATGCAGACAACTCAACTTACTATGTTACACCCATGGACTAATTTTTTTAAAGTAATCTTATCCCTTAAAAAAATGTATTCATAAAGTACTAATTAACTTTCCTTTTTTATTAATCAAGCATACAGAATTGCCAAATGGATCTACTAAAATATAATGTCCCTAGGTTTAATAGCACCCACTCATCCATTCTACCTCATTGGGAATCCCAGCCCAGTATAATACTGGGGTGGTTGTAAAACAGTAGGTTACATTTAAAATTAGGGCATGAGGCTAGAGATCTGCAGTCTGAAGATCCTATCTAAAGCAGAAAAAGCAAAAGAATGGGGTTCCAGGAGATTTCAAAAACAAAAGTAAAGTCATTTTTCTACAGTGTATCATCCTTGGAACTTTTCTAGGTTTGGTAGGGAGGATATAGTATTACTTGTAGTCCTTGAATTTACAGAAAAAATACAGAGATTCTTTTTGTAAACCATTTCTAAAAGTACTGAAGTGTTGCTAACACCTTCTCCATGGACCTTTTTCCTTTCGAAGACCCTGCTAGAAACCAAACAGAATGACTTTTGTAAACGGAATTTGGAGGCATCACTGAATCGCTGTTCAGCTTTACTTCAGGATATTTTTTGTCCTCTAGAAGAAGATGTGAAGCAAGGGATTTATTCAAAACCTGGGGGGCATCGTCTCTTCCTTCAGAAGAGAGAAGAGCTGAAGGCAAAGTACTATCAGGAGCCCAGGAAAGGAATACAGGTATCCCTAGTTTTATGCATTAATTATGGGGAATTGCTAGGGGTCTTCTTTTTTCGGACAGGAAGAATGAGAGCTGTGGTATTAAACTGAACTATCACCATAGTCACCAGACTTTTATCACAACCTTCAACACTCATTGCAACAAAGGGACTTTTTTGGTTACACAGTACAGAATCCCAATAATCGAACTAATTTAAGAAAATAATTCACTGGCTCACATAAACTAAAGGCAAAATGTTTAAATTTAGTTGTAAGTGTAGGTATGTTCAAGAGTTTAACATAATCAGTTGATTACATGTAACAATGTAATCAATTTTCCCCTTTCCTTTTTCTTTCCAATCTCAACTCCAGCTTTCTGTTCTGTTTTCCTCACCATTGGCGTCATTCTCAGGCAGGCTCACCCCACACAGCAGCAAAGATGACACCAACAGTTCGCAGCTTAACTAGTCCTTTGTGCCCTCAGTCTCACGGGAGAGAAAGCATCTTTCCCACCATCCATATCAGTCTTTAAAACACCCAAGCTGCAGTATTTTCCCGCCTGTACCCAAATCTTTTGCATGAAGTGGCCCTGGGTACTCTGATAGGCCAGCCTGGAGCTTGTGCCCACCCCTTGACAGAAAAGCCTTGACTGATAGTTTCACCAAGTACAGACTGAGCACTTCCAGGGAGGAAAAGATGCTGGGAAGAAAAAGAAATAAAGAGGTTTATAACATTTCTAATCATTTTCTAGCTCTAACTGCATTTTTTGGGGTTCCCAGGCAGAGGAAGCTCTGCAGAAATATTTACAGTCCAAGGAGTTTGAGTGTGTTACCATTTGGCAGACAGACCTGATTCTCACCGCAAGGGAAGAGGAGATGGAAGGTGAGAAGAAAATGGGAAAAAAAGATGCAAGACAGAAATTCTATACATTTTAAATTAATTTGGCCTTGTTCACCTGGGATCATTAAACAAGAGCAAGAATGGCAAAGATGTGCCTTAGCTCCTCAGTCTATATCTGAATAGGGCATATACCGTCAGCTACAATATGATTGCCTGGAGGGGAAATATGACCCCAGGGAATTTTCTCTATGAAGTAGCAGCAATAACAAATGAGTGGGAGGCAGAAGGAAAGGTACTTTAATCCTAGAGAAGTTTGCCATTTTCTTTCTTTTCAGAGGCACGTGCGAAAGCAGAGTTTATGAAGGCTGAAAAACAAAGGTTGGGGGCAATTCTAATGCAGCACCAGCAAATGATGGAGCAGAGGGAGAGACTCCATCGGGAACAAGTGAGACAAATGGAGATAAACAGAGTGTACCAGCAGGCACTGCAACAGAGGGCCCAAGAACGTCGGCTCAAGGTACTCATATCAATTATTTCATTTCTGGATTTTAATCATATTCCCCTCTCTGTATTGATGAGAACATGAAGCACTGACAGTGTGGAAGAGGCAGCATAATATTGTGGCTCAGGGCCAGGACTCTGGAATCAGACAGCCTGGGTAAGAAAACCAGCTCCACTTCTTACTACATATATTGTTCGGAGATGGTTATAATACCTATTTTATAGGGCTATTTTGATACTTAAATGAGTCAATATTTGTGTTTAGAATGACGCTTGGCACAGCATAAGCATTATTAATTTGTTAAGCAAAATCCAAGGATATTTCTAACCCAGGGTAATTAGTCTTTTTTGTTATCTTGTTAATTGCTCTAGCTAGTCTTTTCCACTGGTCATAGATTACCTTGCTAAATTAATTTCATATTACTGTGTTTATGCCCCTGTCCTTTCCTTAATTGTCACTGGTTCTGAAAGCCTTTAACTTGTTTCATCCAGTCCTCTACTATTATTATCACTCAATTAACAGTAGTTCTTATTTACCAAGCACTGTACAAAGAACTTTACACACATTCTCTAATCTAATCTGTTCACTGTGAATCAGAACCATTATGTCCTTATTTTTCTGATTAGAAAAATTAGGTTCCAAAGAGATAACTAAATGCCAATATCATACATCCTAGCAAGTTATCAAAACAGCCTTCCCAGTGAGTGAGATCTGCAATGTTTTCGTTTCTACAGACCTAGTCTGAAATTCTTATGTGAGCACCCTTATGAGACAAAGGACACCTTCTTCCTCCTCCAGGGTGGCTGATCTATCTGTAGGTCCTTGTTTTCCAGACACTGCTCCAAGACAATTTTGAGATTACAGACCTGCACTGAAGGACAGTATTTTCAACCTGGTGTTTCTGATCTCCCCACACTGTCCTTCTACTTTTACCCCATAACTGTGGAGACATGAAACAAATTCCCTTATCTAAGGCTCAGACTCCTCACCTGATTGTGGATATCACCTAGACACCTAGTTGTTGTATCAATCTCTCCTTGTAATACTAAATCTGACATTCCTCTGTATATACATGAGAATTGAAGTCAAAACATGACTCAGATTCCCTAAAGGCAAAGGGGGAAGGGGCCTTAGGATATAATTCTTGGAACACCAATAGTTCAGGGATTGAGAGATGATGATGTTTCTGCAGCTAGAGAAAGAGACATGGGAGAAGAATTACACAAGTAGGAAACCAAGAGTGAGACGTAAAATGGACATGAACAGAAAGGAGGAATCAGGGTCTGTCTTTTGTTACCGATTGATTAAAATAACTAAGGGAAAGTCAATGATTTGGGCTCCTCCCCTCCCCCCCTCCCCCCGCAGTGATCTGGACACTACTTTTTGCTAAGCTCTTTGGTTTTATGTATCACTCTTTAGGAGGAGGCTGAAAAGCTCAAGGAGAGATTCCAAGCTGAGAGCAGAAAACTTCAGGATGAGATCCAGCATCTCCAGAGGAATGACTCAGCAGATGATACATGTATCTTACTCTAAAGAACTAAACACTAGAAATTCATTTTCTGGTTCACTTTCACTGAAGACACAAAGGAACAAGAAACTATAGAACTTGAGACAATCACCATTTAAATAAACTTCATAATAATTATATTGAGCTTTTGTATTGAGTTATAAAGTTATGATGCTCATAATTGGTAAAATGTGCATTTCACTAATTTCAATAGTTTAAATGTTGTTTGCTTCCTTAAAGAGATTATGACTTGTATTATAAGGGACATATTATCATTGCCTCTATTGGCAGTGATATTAGGCAGGATCTATCAAGGGAAACTTTCTCTTGTACACCAATACCACCCCTCTAATTTTCCATATTTGTCTCAGTGGGAATTGGAAGAGACATGGGAGGGTGTTTCTACAATAAACTAAGTCACATGGAATTTACCCAGTGACTTGGACTCAGGTGGGCATCACTCCTGCCAAGTGATTTTGTGCTGGATGCCATCAGGGAGAGGCACTGATGGTAAAACACACGCAAAAAACTAACCTAGCTTCTTAGTGGAGACGTGTATGGTTCCCACCTGGGTGGGAACTGCAGTTCCCAACTGCTCAGTCTATGGGCAATTATATGACTCCTGGTCATGGTCAGTAGACAGGCTGCTTAGACTATTCTAAGCTGTAAGCAAATAACATCATAATGAAACAGAGGTGCTCTAGAAGATGGAAGGAACTACCAGCATGGAAATTGTGTCATAGGCTGAAGAGCTAAAGAAGCCTAACCTTCCTGTTATCCTCACCAAGGGCATAACTTAAATAGGACATTGTATATTATGAAGCAATTTATATTGGACTTGGTAATTGTGTATCACATCTTTATAATCCTTTAAGTCTGTAAATAAATGGTATAAGGCAGGGGTTCCCAATGCCTGGGCCATGGACAAGTACCAGTCCGTGGCCTGTTAGGAACCAGGTCGCACAGCAGGAGGTGAGCAGCCTGCAAGCGAGCGAAGCTTCATCTGTATTTACAGCCGCTCCCCATCGCTCGTATTACTGCCTGAGCTCCGCCTCCTGTCGGATCAGCTGCGGCATTAGATTCTCATAGGAGCGTGAACCCTACTGTGAACCTCGCATGTGAGGGATCTAGGTTGCGCGCTCTTTATGAGAATCTAATGCCTGATGATCTGAGGTGGAGCTGAGGCGGTGATGCTAGTGCTGGGGAGCAGCTGCAACTACAGATTATCATTAGCAGAGAGGTCTGACTGCACAGAGACCATAATAAATCAACTGCTTGCAGACATATCAAAACCCTACCAGTGGGCTTCCCTGCTGGCACAGTGGTTGAGAGTCTGCCTGCCAATGCAGGGGACACGGGTTCGAGCCCTGGTCTGGGAAGATCCCACATGCCGTGGAGCAACTGGGCCCGTGAGCCATAATTACCGATCCTGCGCGTCTGGAGCCTGTGCTCCGCAACAAGAGAGGCCGCGATAGTGAGAGGCCCGCGCACCACAATGAAGAGTGGCCCCCGCTTGCCGCAACTAGAGAAAGCCCTCGCACAGAAACGAAGACCCAACACAGCCATAAATAATAAGAAAAAATAAAATTAAAAAAATAAAATAAAATAAACTTAAAAAACAAAAAAAACCCTACCAGTGAGTGGCAAGAGAAAACAAGCTCAGGGGTCCCACTGATTCTGCTTTATGGTGAGTTGTATAATTATTTCGCTATATATTACAGTGTAATAATAATAGAAATAAAGTGAACAATAAATGTAATGCGTTTGAATCATCCAGAAACCATCCCCCCTCCCCCAGTCCATGGAAAAATTGTCTTCCATGAAACCTGTCCCTGATGCCAAAAAGTTGGGGACTGCTGGTATAAAGTATGCAAGATAATGTTCCAAAAGATCTGATGGGACTTATTTAATTTTATGCTTGCTTATAGTACTAAAATTAAATGATTTTAATTCTTTGCAATCATATACGAAAGCCTACTGATTTTTATTAAAAACTATGGATTCTATAAATAAAACTGTGTATATATATTTTAACTGTAAATAACCGTAAAATTTTTTTAAATAACTCTACTACTTTGGTTTTTTTCCCTCCCAATAGTTAAAAGTCTATAGGGACTTCTGAATTTCCCTAAAAATATTGAGAACTTTTTTTGAGAATTATTTTATTTTATTTTATTTTTTATTTTTTTTTAAACATCTTTATTGAAGTATAATTGCCTTACAATGGTGTGTTAGTTTCTGCTTTATAACAAAGTGAATCAGTTATACATATACAATATGTTCCCATTTCTCTTCCCTCTTGCATCTCCCTCCCTCCCACCCTCCCCATCCCACCCCTCTAGGTGGTCACAAAGCACCGAGCTGATCTCCCTGTGCTATGCGGCTGCTTCCCACTAGCTATCTATTTTACATTTGGTAGTGTATATATGTCCATGACACTCTCTCACCCTGTCACATCTCACCCCACCCCCTCCCCATATCCTCAAGTCCATTCTCTAGTAGGTCTGTGTCTTTATTCCCATCTTGCCACTAGGTTCTTCATGGCCTTTTTTTTTTTTTTTTTCAATTAGATTCCGTATATATGTGTTAGCATACTGTATTTGTTTTTCTCTTTCTGACTTACTTCACTCTGTATGACAGACTCTAACTCCATCCACCTCATTACAAATACCTCCATTTCATTTCTTTTTATGGCTGAGTAATATTCCATTGTATATATGTGCCACATCTTCTTTATCCATTCATCTGTCGATGGACATTTAGGTTGCTTCCATGTCCTGGCTATTGTAAATAGAGCTGCAATGAACATTTTGATACATGACTCTTTTTGAACTATGGTTTTCTCAGGGTATATGCCCAATAGTGGGATTGCTGGGTCATATGGTAGTTCTATTTGTAGTTTTTTAAGGAACCTCCATACACTTCTCCATAGTGGCTGTATCAATTTACATTCCCACCAACAGTGCAAGAGTGTTCCCTTTCCTCCACACCCTCTCCAGCATTTATTGTTTGTAGATTTTTTGATGATGGCCATTCTGACCGGTGTGAGATGATATCTCATTGTAGTTTTGATTTGCATTTCTCTAATGATTAATGATGTTGAGCATTCTTTCATGTGTCTGTTGGCAATCTGTATATCTTCTTTGGAGAAATGTCTATTTAGGTCTTCTGCCCATTTTTGGATTGGGTTGTTCGTTTTTTTGTTATTGAGCTGCATGAGCTGCTTGTAAATCTTGGAGATTAATCCTTTGTCAGTTGCTTCATTTGCAAATATTTTCTCCCATGCTGAGGGTTGTCTTTTGGTCTTGTTTATGGTATCCTTTGCTGTGCAAAAGCTTTTAAGGTTCATTAGGTCCCATTTGTTTATTTGTGTTCTTATTTCCATTTCTCTGCGAGCTGGGTCAAAAAGAATCTTGCTGTGATGTATGTCACAGAGTGTTCTGCCTATGTTTTCCTCTAAGAGTTTGATAGTGTCTGGCCTTACACTTAGGTCTTTAATCCATTTTGAGTTTATTTTTGTGCATGGTGTCAGGGCGTGTTCTAATTTCATACTTTTACATGTATCTGTCCAATTTTCCCAGCACCACTTATTGAAGAGGCTGTCTTTTCTCCACTGTATATGCTTGCCTCCTTTATCAAAGATAAGGTGACCATATGTGTGTGGGTTTATCTCTGGGCTTTCTATCCTGTTCCATTGATCTATATTTCTGTTTTTGTGCCAGTACCAAACTGTCTTGATTACTGTAGCTTTGTAATATAGTCTGAAGTCAGGGAACCTGATTCCTCCAGCTCCATTTTTCATTCTCAAGATTGCTTTGGCTATTCGGGGTCTTTTGTGTTTCCATACAAATTGTGAAATTTTTTGTTCTAGTTCTGTGAAAAATGCCAGTGGTAGTTTGAGAGGGATTGCCTTGAATCTGTAGATTGCTTTGGGTAGTAGAGTCATTTTCACAATGTTGATTCTTCCAATCCAGGAACATGGTATATCTCTCCATCTATTTGTATCATCTTTAATTTCTTTCATCAGTGTCTTATAATTTTCTGCATACAGGTCTTTTGTCTCCTTAGGTAGGTTTATTCCTAGATATTTTATTCTTTTTGTTGCAATGGTAAACGGGAGTGTTTTCTTAATTTCACTTTCAGATTTTTCATCATTAGTGTATAGAAATGCAAGAGATTTCTGTGCATTAATTTTGTATCCTGCTACTTTACCAAATTCATTGATTAGCTCTAGGAGTTTTCTGGTAGCATCTTTAGGATTCTCTATGTATAGTATCATGTCATCTGTAAATAGTGACAGCTTTACTTCTTCTTTTCCAATTTGGATTCCTTTTATTTCTTTGTCTTCTCTGATTGCTGTGTCTAACACTTCCAAAACTATGTTGAATAATAGTGGTGAGGTGGGCAACCTTGTCTTGTTCCTGATCTTAGTGGAAATGGTTTCAGTGTTTCACCATTGAGGACAATGTTGGCTGTGGGTTTGTCATATATGGCCTTTATTATGTCGAGGAAAGTTCCCTCTATGCCTACTTTCTGCAGGGCTTTTATCATAAATGGGTGTTGAATTTTGTTGAAAGCTTTCTCTGCATCTATTGAGATGATCATATGGTTTTTCTCCTTCAATTTGTTAATATGGTGTATCACATTGATTAATTTACGTATATTGAAGAATCCTTGCATTCCTGGGATAAACCCCACTTGATCATGGTGTATGATCCTTTTAATGTGCTGTTGGATTCTGTTTGCGAGTATTTTGTTGAGGATTTTTGCATCTATGTTCATCAGTGATATTGGCCTGTAGTTTTCTTTCTTTGTGACATCTTTGTCTGGTTTTGGTATCAGGGTGATGGTGGCCTCGTAGAATGAGTTTGGGAGTGTTCCTCCCTCTGCAATATTTTGGAAGAGTTTGAGAAGGATAGGTGTTAGCTCTTCTCTAAATGTTTGATAGAATTCACCTGTGAAGCCATCTGGTCCTGGGCTTTTGTTTGTTGGAAGGTTTTTAATCACAGTTTCAATTTCAGTGCTTATGATTGGTCTGTTCATATTTTCTATTTCTTCCTGGTTCAGTCTCGGCAGTTTGTGCATTTCTAAGAATCTGTCCATTTCTTCCAGGTTGTCCATTTTATTGGCGTAGAGTTGCTTGTAGTAATCTCTCATGATCTTTTGTATTTCTGCAGTGTCAGTGGTTACTTCTCCTTTTTCATTTCTAATTCTATTGATTTGAGTCTTCTCCCTTTTTCTCTTGATGAGTCTGGCTAATGGTTTATCAATTTTGTTTATCTTCTCAAAGAACCAGCTTTTAGTTTCATTGATTTTTGCTATTGTTTCCTTCATTTCTTTTTCATTTATTTCTGACCTGATCTTTATGATTTCTTTCCTTCTGCTAGCTTTGGGGTTTTTTTGTTCTTCTTTCTCTAATTGCTTTAGGTGCAAGGTTAGGTTGTTTATTCGAGATGTTTCCTGTTTCTTGATGTAGGCTTGTATTGCTATAAACTTCCCTCTTAGCACTGCTTTTGCTGCGTCCCATAGGTTTTGGGTCGTCGTATCTCCATTGTCATTTGTTTCTAGGTATTTTTTGATTTCCCCTTTGATTTCTTCAGTGATCACTTCGTTATTAAGTAGTGTATTGTGTAGCCTTCATGTGTTTGTATTTTTTACAGATCTTTTCCTGTAATTGATATCTAGTCTCATAGCGTTGTGGTCGGAAAAGATACTTGATACGATTTCAATTTTCTTAAATTTACCAAGGCTTGATTTGTGACCCAAGATATGATCTATCCTGGAGAATGTTCCATGAGCACTTGAGAAAAATGTGTATTCTGTTGTTTTTGGGTGGAATGTCCTATAAATATCAATTAAGTCCATCTTGTTTAATGTATCATTTAAAGCTTGTGTTTCCTTATTTATTTTCATTTTGGATGATCTGTCCATTGGTGAAAGTGGGGTGTTAAAGTCCCCTACTATGATTGTGTTACTGTCGATTTCCCCTTTTATGGCTGTTAGTATTTGCCTTATGTATTGAGGTGCTCCTATGTTGGGTGCATAAATATTTACAATTGTTATACCTTCCTCTTGGATCGATCCCTTGATCATTATATAGTGTCCTTCTTTGTCTCTTGTAATAGTCTTATTTTAAAGTCTATTTTGTCTGATATGAGAATTGCTACTCCAGCTTTCTTTTGATTTCCATTTGCAGGGAATATCTTTTTCCATCCCCTCACTTTCAGTCTGTATGTGTCTCTAGGTCTGAAGTGGGTCTCTTGTAGACAGCATATATATGGGTCTTGTTTTTGTATCCATTCAGCCAGTCTGTGTCTTTTGGTGGGAGCATTTAATCCATTTACATTCAAGGTAATTATCGATATGTATGTTCCTATTCCCATTTTCTTAACTGTTTTGGGTTTGTTATTGTAGGTGTTTTCCTTCTCTTGTGTTTCTTGCCTAGAGAAGTTTCTTTAGCATTTGTTGTAAAGCTGGTTTGGTGGTGCTGAACTCTCTCAGCTTTTGCTTGTCTGTAAAGGTTTTAATTTTTCCATCACATCTGAATGAGATCCTTGCTGGGTAGAGTAATCTTGGTTGTAGGTTTTTCTCCTTCATCACTTTAAGTATATCCTGCCACTCTCTTCTGGCTTGCAGAGTTTCTGCAGAAATCAGATGTTAACCTTATGGGGATTCCCTTGTGTGTTATTTGTTGTTTTTCCCTTGCTGCCTTTAATATGTTTTCCTTATATTTAATTTTTGACAGTTTGATTAATATGTGTCTTGGCATGTTTCTCCTTGGGTTTATCCTGTATGGGACTCTCTGTGCTTCCAGGACTTGATTAACTATTTCCTTTCCCATATTAGGGAAGTTTTCAACTATAATCTCTTCAAATATTTTCTCAGTCCCTTTCTTTTTCTCTTCTTCTTCTGGGACCCCTATAATTCGAATATTGGTGCGTTTAATGTTGTCCCAGAGGTCTCTGAGACTGTCCTCAGTTCTTTTCATTCTTTTTTCTTTATCCTGCTCTGTAGTAGTTATTTCCACCATTTTATCTTCCAGGTCACTTATCCTTTCTTCTGCCTCAGTTATTCTGCTATTGATCCCATCTAGAGTATTTTTAATTTCATTTATTGTGTTTTTCATCATTGCTTGGTTCCTCTTTAGTTCTTCTATGTCCTTGTTAAATGTTTCTTGCATTTTGTCTATTCTATTTCCAAGATATTGGATCATCCTTACTATCATTATTCTGAATTCTTTTTCAGGTAGACTACCTATTTCCTCCTCATTTGTTAAGTCTGGTGTGTTTTGACCCTGCTCCTTCATCTGCTGTGTGTTTTTCTGTCGTCTCATTTTGCTTATCTTACTGTGTTTGGGGTCTCCTTTTCACAGGCTGCAGGTTCGTCGTTCCCGTTGTTTTTGGTATCTGTCCCCAGTGGCTAAGGTTGGTTCAGTGGGTTGTGTAGGCTTCCTGGTGGAGGGAACTAGTGCCTGTGTTCTGGTGGATGAGGCTGGATCTTGTCTTTCTGGTGGGCACGTCCACGTCTGGTGGTGTATTTTGGGGTGTCTGTGGCCTTATTATGATTTTAGGCAGCCTCTCTGCTAATGGATGGGGCTGTGTTCCTGTCTTGCTAGTTGTTTGGCATAGGGTGTCCAGCACTGTAGCTTGCTGGTCGTTGAGTGAAGCTGGGTCTTGATGTTGAGATGGAGATCTCTGAGAGATTTTTGCCGTTTGGTATTACGTGGAGCTGGGAGGTCTCTTGTGGACCAGTGTCCTGAAGTTGGCTCTCCCACCTCAGAGGCACGGCCCTGATGCCTGGCTGGAGCACCAAGAGCCTTTCGTTCACATGGCTCAGAGTAAAAGGGAGAAAAAATAGAAAGAAAGAAAGAAAGAGGCTATAATATAGTGAAGTAAAATAAAGCTATTATAAAGCAAAGCTATACAGACAAAATCTCACCCAGAAGCATATACATATACACTCACAAAAAAAGGAAAAGGGGAAAAATTAATATATCCTGCTCCCAAAGTCCACCTCCTGAATTTAGGATGATTCGTTGTCTATTCAGGTATTCAACAGATGCAGGCACATCAAGTTGTTTGTGGAGTTTTAATCCGCTGCTTCTGAGGCTGCTGGGAGAGATTTCCCCTTCTCTGTTCGCACAGCTCCTGGGGTTCAGCTTTGGATTTGGACCCGCCTCTGCATTTAGGTCGCCTGAGGGCTTCTGTTCCCCGCCCAGACAGAACGGGGTTAAAGGAGCAGCTGCTTTGGGGGCTCTGGCTCACCCAGGCCGTGGGGAGGGAGGGGTACAGAGGAGGCGGGGCAAGCCTGCGGCGGCAGAGGCTGGCATGACGTTGCACCAGCCTGAGGCGCGCAGTGCATTCTCCTGGGGAAGTTGTCCCCAGATCACGGGACCCTGGCAGTGGCGGGCTGCACAAGCTACCGGGAGGGGCGGTGTGTAGAATGACCTGTGCTCGCACACAGGCTTTTTGGAGGCAGCAGCAGCAGCCCCAGCGTCTTACGCCCGTCTCTGGGGTCCGCGCTGATCGCCGCGGCTCACGCCCGTCTCTGGAGTTCGTTTAGGCGGCGCTCTGAATCCCCTTTCCTTGCGCGCCGCGGAACAAAGAGTCAAGAAAAAGTCTCTTGCCTCTTCGGCAGCTGCAGATTTTTTCCCGGTCTCCCTCCCAGCCAGCTGTGGTGCGCTAACCCCTTCAGGCTGTGTTCACGCCGCCAGCCCCAGTCCTCTCCCTGCGATCCGACCGAAGCTGAGCCTCAGCTCCCAGCCCCGCCCACCCCGGCGGGTGAGCAGACAAGCCTCTCGGGCTGCTGAGTGCTGCTCGGCGCTGAGCCTCTGTGCGGGAATCTCTCCATTTTTTCCTCTGTGCCCCTGTTGCTGTGGGGTCCACGCTGATAGCCGCGGCTCGCGCCCGTCTCTGGAGTTCGTTTAGGTGGCGCTCTGAATCCCCTCTCCTTGCGCACCAGGAAACAAAGAGGGAAGAAAAAGTCTCTTGCCTCTTCGGCAGCTGCAGGCTTTTTCCCGGACTCCCTCCCGGCTAGCTGTGGTGCACTAGCCCCTTCAGGCTGTGTTCACGCCGCCAACCCCAGTCCTCTCCCTGCGATCCGACCGAAGCCCGAGCCTCAGCTCCCAGCCCCGCCCACCCTGGCGGGGGAGCAGACAAGCCTCTCGGGCTGCTGAGTGCTGGTCGGCACCGCTACTCCGTGCGGGAACCTCTCCGCTTTGCCCTCCGCACCCCTGTGGCTGCGCTCTCCTCCGTGGCTCCGAAGCCTCCCCCCTCTGCCACCCGCAGTCTCTGCCCGCGAAGGGGCTTCCTAGTGCGTGGAAATCTTTCCTCCTTCACAGCTCCCTCCCACTGGTGCAGGTGCCGTCCCTATTCTTTTGTCTCTGTTATTTCTTTTTTCTTTTGCCCTACCCAAGTACGGGGGGAGTTTCTTGCCTTTTTGGAGGTCGGACGTTTTCTGCCAGCATTCAGTGGGTGTTCTGTAGGAGCAGTTCCACGTGTAGATGTATTTCTACTGTATCTGTGGGAAGGAAGGTGATCTCCGCGTCTTACTCTTCCGCCATCTTCTCTCCGCCTTCCTGACATTGTTTTTTTATTCAGTACTTTAGAAATGTTTTTCCACTTTCCCTAACTTGCACAGTTTCCAGAAAGAAGTTGTCCACCTTCTTACTCTTGTAAAAGACACTGATTCATTGTTACCAAAGAAACCCTCTGAAAAGGGGATAGGGAAATGAGCTTTTTCCAGCAGGTGTAATTCACTTTTATTTATCCTTATATTACACACAATTCACAAGAAGATTCAATTGTTCCTGGAATTATTTTTTGGTTGCCTGATATAAACAACAGATTGTACTGGTCAGGAGAAGCAACAGGTGATTTCTCAGCATTAGCCCTATTTCAAAGCAGCCCTGCCCTACTTTCACTTTCAATCTCACTTGTAGTAACAGGAACTAAAGTTTCAAATTTGCCTTTGACACCAGAATTTTACATTCATGAAAACTATAGGGATGAACTATAGACCTTATAATTTGCAAAATATTGAACAGGGTAAGTTAGAGAAGGCAAGAAAAGAGACAAGTAGGATAGGAGGGTCCTTGCCCAGTTTCTCTCAGATTAGAGTTGATATGGCCCCAAACTCTGTTGATGCAGTGACCGATCATTTTAGGATCTGAGCCAATTTTCCTGAAAGTGCGGGTAAGAAACTTAATTTTGGACTAGGCTTTACATTTTCCAATTATTTCACAAAGCCATCTAAATATTATCAGATGACTGTGACATTGGAGAAGAAGCAAGGCAGGGCATAGTCATTTTGTTTTTCTTTGTTGTGGGGAGAACACATTCATAAAATAGGCCCCAAATGGCTTTTTTATAAGGGTAAAGACATGTCCCATAACATTTTTAAAAAATGTTAGTGTATGTATAAGAAAAGAACAGAAAATTGCTCAGCTCAAAAGTATACAGTAGGTGAAACATCAGAAAATGAATACAACCACCCTGTTCATTTTGCACCAATACACCAGAGGTCTTCTTGTTCCCCCTTTTAATCAATAACCCCTCCTTCCAGTTCTAAAGTAACTACTTTCTGACTTATAACATCAGAGATTAGATTTGCTGGTTTGTGAACTTCACATAAATGGAATGAATATTATTGGGCCCAACTCCTTTCACTCATGACAATCTGGAGATTAATTTTCAGTATTGGGTATAAGTGTAGTATGGTCATTTTCATGGCTATAAGACATTCCATTGTGCAGACATACCACTTATCCATTTTACTGTTGATTTACATTTGGATAATTTTCAGTTTGGCGATATTATAAATACTTATGAAACGATCATTCTATATATGTCTCTGATATGCATGTGCATATATTTCTGATAGTAATGTACTTAGGAGTGAAATGATCAAGTCCATAGAGTACTTATATTCAACTTTAGTATATAATGCCAACCAGTTTTCCAGAGTGGTTGACTCCATTTTCTATTGCTGTATAATAAACACTCAAATCCTAGTGGCTCAAAACAACAATTATTTTATTTCTTACAAATTTGTGAGTTGGGTGGATTGTTCTGCTAGACTCACCTGCTACCCTCATGTAGCTACTACCTTCTACTGGTGAATAGCTGGAGGTGGAGGACACAAGATGGACTCATACACATCTATGGGGTCTTGGTGGTGACTGTTGGAAGACAGAAACCAATCTCTTTACATGGAATTTTCATCATTCAGTGGTCTAGCCTGATCTTTATAGAAGCTCGACTCCAAAAGCACAAGTCTCCATTCAGGAGACTTAAACAACCCTGGGTCATATTTGTTGATGTATCATTGTCAAGTCACAAGACCAAGCCTGTATTTAATGTGGAGGGGACTACACAAGGGCATAAGTACCAGGAGACATCTCCTGGTGCCATCAATATCAAAATCAAAGCCTACCCTAGTGGTTGTACTGAATTTACTAAGGAGCAATGTCTGAGAATTCCAGTTGCTCCATATATTAGTCTACATTTGCAATCATCAGTATTGTTAATTTAAGCCATTGTGGTAGGTATGCACAACAATATCCTACTGATGCTCACTTGATTTCTCTTATGATTTATGATACTAGACCTTTTTCTAATGTTTATGATCATTTGGATACCTTCTTTTTGCAGTCTACGTATCATATCCTTTTTTCTATTGAGTACCTATCTTTATAGAAGTTATTTATATAGTTATTTATATATTTATATATGGTCATTTATCATTTATGTATGTCTTCTTACATGTGTGCTTTACCTTTTTCCTCTATTAATGGTGTCTTTTGATAAACAACTTAATTTTATATAGTCAAATTCTTCAGTCTTTACAATTATGTTTAGAACATTTTGTGTCCTAAAAAAAACTTTCCCTATCCTCAAACACTTGAAAATATTTTTCCATATTATTTTCTAGAGACTTTATTGTTTTGCCTTTTATTTTGAATTCCACAATCTCGCTGACTTGCTTTTTGTGTATGGTATGAGGTAGAAGTCATTTCCTTGTTTTTCTTTATGGGTATTCATTGACCCAGGACCATTCATTTAAAAACTCATCATTTCTGCCTGTAACAGTTTTAAATGTTCCCTGGCTGTCCTCCTGCTCCCAGTTGGGACATAATGCTGGCGCTTAACTATAAGTCTGAGATAATATTTTAAATGGGCATCCACTATAGCTTTAGCATTACAATTTGTTCAGTCCACACTCGCCCTTCTTATTCCCACCGATTCTAATCTTCCTGTTTAGTACTTTATTATGTAACTCTCTCTTCAACTAAAGAGTATGTCCCATTTCACGTAAAGATTAATTTTATTCATATTTATATTATATTGGTATTTATTTGTATATATACCCAGATGGAAACTCAGAGACAGAGAATGGAATGAAGAGCAAAGAAAGGAATTCCACTGAATTCTGTTGAGTTCTATTAAATATCCATAGAACACTGCACTCAACATTTGTAGGGTACATAATCCTTTAAACTGAACAAAGAACATTTAGGTCGACATATTTCTTACCTCCTGACTCTTTTTCCTCCTGGGACAGTGGGGATAATAATTACCCATGACATAAAGCATTATTATGAGTCTCAAATTATATATGTAAAGAGTTTGGCCTAGGAAGCAATTGATAAATAAGAAACATTACTGTTATTATTGTTCACTCAGCAAACACAGAGGTATTAAGTGAGGTGGTTGATAGCGTGGGTTCTGGAGAAAACTTTTGGGGTTCAAATCATACTTAGTGCCTTGTGATTTTAACAAATTATTAAACCTCTCTGATATTGTGGTAAAAGTATTTGTAATAAGACTCAGAGGGGCTAATTTCTGTAAAGAAGTTGTCACTGGCTATGAATCAAGTGTGCAAAAAAATGCAATCTATCCTCATTATTTTTTATTATTTATTAAGCACTAAGTGCCAGTACCTGGGTTAGGTAAAGAGAATTCAAAAATGTATGACATAGTCATTCCCTCAAAGAACTTACAGTCTTCATTCACTAAACAAGAGTAACCAGCTCCATTGTGACTGAGTCTAACTTGACCTAGAAAATTATTATATTAGGTTTTCTCATCCTAATGCTTTTCAAACTGGCCCCAAACATGAAGTAAATAACATTATTTTAATTGATCCAATGGACCTTTCTTTCATTTTTATTATAAGCAGTCTCTAAGATGTCTTCTAATAATAGAATTTAAAGCTTCCAGTTGAAATTTACTCTTTGTTATCTAGATTGCAAATATTTTTTCTCAGTTGTTGTTTCCTTTTTAACTTTGTTTATGTTTTCTTTTGCCCTAACAACATTTTTTTAAATTAATTTTTATTGGAGTACAAGTGCTTTACAATGTTAGTTTCTACGGTACAGCAAAATGAATCAGCAATGCATATACATATATCCCCTCTTTTTTGGATTTCCTTCCCGTTTAGGTCACCACAGTGCATTAAGTAGAGTTCCCTCTGCTATACACTATGTTCTCATTAGTTGTCTGTTTTATACATAGTATCAATAGTGTATATGTGTCAATCCCAATCTCCCAATTCCTCCCAGCCACCCTCCCTTTCCCCCTTGGTATCCATACATTTGTTCTCTACATCTGTGTAAAGGTCTATAAAGAAACAAATAAACCAATAAAGAAGACAAACAAGTGGAAAAATAGATTAATGATATGAATATCTGTCATATTCATATAACATTCATATAACTTTACTGATAATTAAATAACAAATCAAAACTGTAATTATTATTTCTTAAGTATTTTCAAATTTAAAAAACGTCAGTCAAATGTCAAATACAAATAAATACCAACAAATTGTCAAATATTAAGATAACTATTATAATTTTAAAAAAAAATAAAGTTTCCAGTTGAGAAATCACGTCAAACTCTCTCACTAGCACAGGTCTCAGTGATTCCTCTGCTGAGTGATTGCCTTGGACTCTACTTTCAGTTTCATTTCAGTCTATTTATTTGCAGATGTCGCCTGCTAGTTTTGATTTCTATCATTGGGTCTCAGAAGAAAATCTGGAAAGTCTCAGGACATTGGAGGAATAAAGTCAAGTCCAAATTGCTAGTGAGAGAGAAAAGTGAAACCAGTGAAGCTAAACTCTGATAAAAAACGAAGAGGATAAGCACTTCTAACTTTCCAATTAAAGCAGCTTTCTTCTCACCGCTAAAGGATCTCTCCACCAGCTAAAATTGAGTCTGGGTGGGAAGAGATTTATAATAGGCAGTAAATGTTCTCTAAAATGACCATCCCAAGACAGGCTGCAGCTGAGCCTGATCTGGCAAATGAGTTCATATGAAAGTCTGATTTTGGGCAGCAGGCTGTCCTTTAAGTGCCCACTGCTGCAGCTCTGTGTCGAATTAGGTTCCAGCAGAGGTAGAGTCTAAACTGAGAACCAGGAATGTTTCAACATTATTTCTTTCTTGACACTTTCTTAAAGTACCTTATCTTTGATAAAGCCCACTTAATAAAGCTCAGACTTCATTTCTTTCTTTATTGCAAACTTTTCTAGTGCTAAGTAAATAGAAGTTGGGGTCTACAAAAAAGGCAACAGGTTATTGTAATTTGGGAGCTTATGAAATCTTTGTGCAGCCACTTTTTCTGAGACAGTCACTGATTGATTCCCCTTCTATAAAAGTGCTAGGCCTCAGGTTATAAAATCGGACAGACTATCTTCTTGCAGCAGTCCCAGTGACCCATTGTTGTAAAAGGAAACAGGTCCTGATCATAGAAACAAGAGGCTTTTTGTTGGCCATCATCCCCCGAAGCAATGGGAAGCAAGATAGCAGGCAAGACTGGCATCTTATTAGATCTAAGTCCTCAGCCAGAGCAAGTCAGAAGTAATCAATCATAGTGGAAGTGGAAGTGCTTTCTTACAGGATAAGAATAAAAACTGGCATGCCTGTAGTCTGCATTTGCTGGTATCTCAAAAAGTTAACAAATGTTTTATCATGAACACTTCAAATTACAGGGATTGAGACGTTGAAGTTAAAAAGACAATGATAGGGCATTACTAAAAGAAGACTTTCATTTCTTTTAACTTTATAAAATTATCAAAATTATCAAATTATCAAGCCCTGGTTAAAGAGGTCATGATTAAAATCATGTGAATAGATTGGTTCAAGATGGCAGAGTAGAAGGACGTGCTCTCACTCCCTCTTGTGAGAGCACTGGAACCACAACTAACTGCTGAACTATCATCAACAGGAAGACACTGGAACTCAGCACAAACGATATCCCACATCCAAGACAAAGGAGAAGCCACAATTAGATGGTAGGAGGGGTGCAATCACAATAAAATCAAATCCCATAACTGCTGGGTGGGTGACTCACAGACTGGAGAACACTTATACCACAGAAGTCCACCCACTGGAGTGAAGGTTCTGAGCCCCACGTCAGGCTTCCCAACCTGGGGTCTGGCAAGAGAAGGAGGAATTCCTAGAGAATCAGACTTTGAAGGCTAGCGGGATTTGATTGCAGGACTTTGACAGGACTGGGGGAAACAGAGGCTCCACTCTTGGAGGGCACACACAAAGTAGTGTACATATCGGGACCCAGGGGAAGGAGCAGTAACCCCATAGGAGACTGAACCAGACCTACCCATTGGTGTTGGAGGGTCTCCTGCAGTGGCGGGGGTGGGGCACTGTGGCTCACCATGAGGACAAGGATACTGGCAGCAGAAGTTCTGGGAAGTACTCCTTGGTGTGAGCCCTCCCAGAGTCCCCCATTAGCCCCACCAAAGAGCCCAGGTAGGCTCCAGTGTTGGGTTGCCTCAGGCCAAACAACCAACAGGAAGGGAACCCAGCGGCACCCATCAGCAGACAAGCGGATCAAAAGTTTTACTGAGCTCTTCCCACCAGAGAAACAGCCAGCTCTACCCACCACCAGTCCCTCCCATCAGGAAACTTGTACAAGCCTCTTACATAGCCTCATCCACCAGACGGCGGACAGCAGAAGCAAGAAGACCTACAATCCTGCAGCCTGTGGAGCAAAAACCACATTCACAGAAAGATAGACAAGATGAAAAGGCAGAGGGCTATGTACCAGATGAAGGAACAAGATAAAACCCCAGAAAAACAACTAGAGGAAGTGGAGATAGGCAACCTTCCAGAAAAAGAATTCAGAATAATGATAGTGAAGATGATCCAGGACCTTGGAAAAAGAATGGAGGCAAAGATCGAGAAGATGCAAGAAATGTTTAACAAAGACCTAGAAGAATTAAAGAACAAACAGAGATGAACAATACAATAACTAAAATGAAAAATACACTGGAAGGAATCAATAGCAGAATAACTGAGGCAGAAGAACGGATAAGTGACCTGGAAGACAGAATGGTGGAATTCACTGCTGCAGAACAGAATAAAGAAAAAAGAATGAAAAGAAATGAAGACAGCCTAAGAGACCACTGGGACAACACTAAATGCAACAACATTTGCATTATAGGGGTCCCAGAAGGAGAAGAGAGAGAGAAAGGACCTGAGAAAATATTTGAAGAGATCATAGTGGGAAACTTCCCTAACATGGGAAAGGAAATAGCCACCCAAGTCTAGGAAGTTCAGAGAGTCCCAGGCAGCATAAACCCAAGGAGAAACACGCCAAGACACATAGTAATCAAATTGGTAAAAATTAAAGAAAAAGAAAAATTATTGAAAGCAGCAAGGGAAAAACGACATATAACATACAAGGGAACTCCCATAAGGTTAACAGCTGATTACTCAGCAGAAACTCTACAAACCAGAAGGGAGTAGCATGACATATTTAAAGTGATGAAAGGTAAGAACCTACAACCAAGATTACTTTACCCAGCAAGGATCTCATTCAGATTTGATGGAGAGATCAAAAGCTTTACAGACAAGCAAAAGCTACGAGAATTCAGCACCACCAAACCAGCTCTACAACAAATGCTAAAGGAACATCTCTAAGTGGGAAACACAAGAGAAGAAAAGGACCTACACAAACAGACCCAAAACAATTAAGAAAATGGTAATAGGAACATACATATCGATAATTACCTTAAACATGAATGGATTAAATGCTCCAACCAAAAGACACAGGCTCGCTGAATGGATACAAAAACAAGACCCATATATATGCTGTCTACAAGAGACCCACTTCAGACCTAAGGACACATACAGACTAAAAGTGAGGGGATGGAAAAAGATATTCCATGCAAATGGAAATCAAAAGAAAGCTGGAGTAGCAATACTCATATCAGATAAAATAGACTTTAAAATAAAGAATGTTGCAAGAGACAAGGAAGGGTACTACATAATGATCAAGGGATCAAACCAAGAAGAAGATATAACAATTATAAATATATATGCACCCAACATAGGGGCACCTCAATACATAAGGCAACTGCTAACAGCTATAAAAGAGGAAATCAACAGTAACACAATAATAGTGGGGGACTTTAACACCTCACTTACACCAGTGGACAGATCATCCAAACAGAAAATTAATAAGGAAACACAAGCTTTAAATGACACAATAGAACAGATAGATTTAAATGATATTTATAGGACATTCCATTCAAAAACAGCAGATTACACTTTCTTCTCAAGTGTGCATGGAACATTCTCCAAGATAGATCATATCTTGGGTCACAAATCAACCCTCAGTAAATTTAAGAAAATTGAAATCATATCAAAAATCTTTTCTGACCACAATGCTATGAGATTAGAAATCAGTTACAGGGGAAAAAATGTAAAAAATACAAACACATGGAGTCTAAACACTACATTACTAAATAACCAAGAGATCACTGAAGAAATCAAAGAGGAAATCTAAAAATACCTAGAGGCAAATGACAATGAAAACACGACGATCCAAAACCTATGGGATGCAGCAAAAGCAGTTTTTCTAAGAGGGAAGTTTATAACAATACAAGCCTACCTCAAAAAACAAGAAAAATCTCAAATAAACTATCTAACCTTACACCTAAAGGAACTAGAGAAAAAATAACAAACAAAACCCAAAGTTAGCAGAAGGAAAGAAATAAAGATTAGAGCAGAAACAAATGAAATAGAAACAAAGAATACAATAGCAAAGATCAATAAAACTAAAAGCTGTTTCTTTGAGAAGATAAACAAAATTGATAAACCATTAGCCAGACTCATCAAGAAAAAGAGGGAGAGGACTCAAATCAACAAAATTAGAAATGAAAAAGGAGAAGTTACAACAGATACCGCAGAAATACAAAGCATCCTACGAGACTACTACAAGCAACTCTATGCCAATAAAATGAACAACCAGGAAGAAATGGACAAATTCTTAGGTATAACCTTCCAAGACTGAACCAGGAAGAAATAGAAAATATGAACAGACCAATCACAAGTAATGAAATTGAAACTGTGATTAAAAATCTTCCAACAAACAAAAGTCCAGGATCAGATGCCTTCACAGGTGAATTCTATCAAACATTTAGGGAAGAGCTAACACCCATCCTTTTCAAACTCTTCCAAAGAATTGCAGAGGAAGGAACACTCCCAAACTCATTCAATGAGGCCACCATCACCCTGATACCAAAACCAGACAAAGATACTACAAAAAAAGAAAATTACAGACCAATATCACTGATGAGTATAGGTGCAAAAATCCTCAACAAAATACTAGCAAACAAACAAACAAAAAAAAAATACTAGCAAACAGAATCCAACAACACATTAAAAGGATCATACACCATGATCAAGTGGGATTTATTCTAGGGATGGAAGGATTCTTCAATATATGCAAATCAATCAATGTGATACACCATATTAACAAATTGAAGAATAAAAACCATATGATCATCTCAACAGATGCAGAAAAAGCTTTTGACAAAATTCAACACCCATTTATGATAAAAACTCTTCAGAAAGTGGGCATAGAGGGAACCTACCTCAACATAATAAAAGCCATATACGACAAACCCACAGCAAATATCATTCTCAATGGTGAAAAACTGAAAGCATTTCCTCTAAGATCAGCAATGAGACAAGGATGCCCATTCTCACCACTATTATTCAACATGGTTTTGGAAGTCCTAGCCACGGCAATCAGAGAAGAAAAAGAAAAAAAAGGAATACAAATTGGAAAAGAAGAAGTAAAACTGTCACTGTTTGCAAATGACATGATACTATACACAGAGAATCCTAAAGATGCCACCAGAAAACTACTAGAGCTAATCAATGAATTTGGTAAAGTTGCAGGATACAAAATTAATACACAGAAATCTCTTGCATTCCTATACACTAATGATGAAAAATCTGAAAGAAAAATTAAGGAAAGACTCCCATTTACCATTGCAACAAAAGAATAAAATACCTAGGCATAAACCCACCTAGGGAGACAAAAGACCTGTATGCAGAAAACTATAAGACACTGATGAAAGAAATTAAAGATGATACAAATAGATGGAGAGATATACCATGTTCTTGGATTGGAAGAATCAATATTGTGAAAATCACTATACTACCCAAAGCAGTCTACAGATTCAATGCAATCTCTATCAAATTATCAATGGCATTTTTTACGGAACTAGAACAAAAAATCTTAAAATTTATATGGAGACACAAAAGACCCCGAACAGCCAAAGCAGTCTTGAGGGAAAAAAACGGAGCTGGATGAATCAGATTCCCTGACTTCAGACTATACTACAAAGCTACAGTAATCAAGACCATATGGTACTGGCACAAAAGCAGAAATATAGATCAATGGAACAGGATAGAAAGCCCAGAAATAAATCCACACATATACAATCCAGTGATCGTTGACAAGGTTGCCAATAATACACAATGGGAAAATGATACTCTCTTCCACAAATGATGGTGGAGATAATAGATAACCACATTTAAAAGAATGAATTTGGACCTTTTTCTTACACCATAAACAAAAATCAATTCAACGTGAAATAAAGATTTAAATGGGAGACCTGTAATTGTTAAACTCCTAAAACAAAAGATAAAGAAAAAGTTTCACAATGTTGGTTTTGGCAAGGTTTAATAGCTATGACACCAAAATCATAGGCAACAAAAACAAAAATAAATAATTGGGACTACATCAAACTATAAAGCTTCTGTACAGTGAAGAAAATAATCAACAGAGTGAAAAGGCAGCCTATTGAATAGTAGAAAGTATTTCCAAACAATATACTGATAAGGGGTTAACCTCCAAAATATGTAAGAACTCTTACAACTAAATAGCAAAAAAACTACTAACCCAATAGAAAAATGGCCTAAGAACTTAAGTAGACAGTTCTCCAAAGATGTACAAATGGCCAACAAGTATATGAAAAAATATACAACATCACAAATTATTAGGGAAATATAAATCAAAAGCACAATGAAATATTACCTTATACCTGTTAGAACGGCTGTTATCAAAAAACAAAAGACAACAAATGTTGGTGAGACTGTGAAGAAAAGAAAACTCTTGCACACCATTGGCAGGAATACAAAATGTCTCAGCACTATGGAAAACAGTGTGGTGTATCTTCAAAAAATTCAAAGTAGAGCTACCATATGATCCAGCAATCCCACTTCTCATTATTTACCTGAAAGAGTTGAAATAAGGACATCAAAGTGGTATCAGCAGTCCCATGTTCATTGCAGCACTGTTCACAATAACCAATTGTTGAAACATCTAAATGGCCATAAACAGATTAGTGGATAAAGAAAAGATGGTATATGCATACAATGGAATGCTATTTAGTCTTTTAAAAAAGGAGGAAATTTTGCAATGTGGAACAACATGAATGAATCTTGAGGACATTATGAAATGTCCAGTCAAATGAAACAATCCAGTCACAGTGAGGCAAATATTGTATGATTCACTTACATGAGGTATAAAAATACTCAAATTCATAGAATCAAAGAGTAGAATGGTGATGCCATGCACTGTAGGGAAGGGGAAATTGGAAGTTACCAATCAATGGGTGTAGAGTTTCAGGTGAGCAAGAGGAATACATTCTAGAAATCTGCTGTACAGCATCGTTCCTATAGTAAACAATAATGTATTGTACACATAAAAAATGGTAAGAGGGTAGATCTCATGTTAAGTGCTCTTACCACATAAAATAAAATTTAAAAAAAATGAAATGTAGAATAGGTGTTATGGACTGAACTGTGTCCCTCCCCTGAAAATTCATATGCTGAAGCCCTAACTCCCAATTTCACTCCCGTTGGAAATAAGGCCTTTAGGGAGATAAGGTTAAATAAGGTCATAGCCTAGGGCTGCAGTCTGACAGGGGTAGTGTCCTTATAAGAGAAAAAGAGAGCCTGAAGCCCTCTCTTTCTCTCTCTCTCTCTCTCAATCTCTCAGTAGACCCAGAGGAAAGGTTATATGAAGACACAGCAAGAAAACAACCATCTTCAAGCCAGGAAGAGAGACCCCATCAGAAACCACTCTGACAGCACCTTGATCTTGGGCTTCTAGCCTCCAGAATTGTGAGAAATAGATGTCTTTGTTGGTTAAGCCAACCAGTATGTGAAACTTTGCTATGGTAACTCAAGCAGACTAATACATAAGATACAAACAATAAATGCTGGAGAGGGTGTGGAGAAAAGGGAACCCTCATGCATTGTTGGTGGGGAGTGTAAATTGATACAGCCACTATGGAAAACAGTATGGAGGTTCCTTAAAAAACTAAAAATAGAGCTACCATGTGACCCAGCAGTCCCACTACTGGGCATATACTCAGAGAAAACCATAATTCAAAAAGATGCTTGCACCCCAATGTTCATTGCAGCACTATTTACAATAGCCAGGACATGGAAGCAACTTAAATGTCCATTAACAGAAGAATGGATAAAGAAGATGTGGTACATATATAAAAAGGAACGAAACTGGGTTATTTGTAGAGACGTGGATGGACCTAGGGACTGTCAGACAGAGTGAAGTAAGTCAGAAAGAAAAACAAATATCGTGTATTGACGCATATATGTGGAATCTAGAAAAATGGTATAGATCATCCTATTTGCAAAGCAGAAATAATGACACAGACATAGAGGACAAATGTATGGATACCAAGGGGGAAAGAGAGGGTGGGAGGAATTGGGAGATTGAGATTGACACATATACACTATTGATACTATATATAAAATAGATAACAAATGACTGCATACCGTATAGCACAGGGAACTCTACTTAAGGCACTGTGGTGAACTCAATGGGAAGGAAGTCCAAAAGGGAGGGGATATAGGTATATGTATGGCTGATTCATTTTGCTGTACAATAGAAACTAACACAACGTTGTAAAGCAGCTATACTCCAATAAAAATTAATTTATAAAAAAAGATAAGCAGGAAATTTGGTTACTTCATACATAAAAATTGTGAGGTTCAATTGTCCCTGGAACTAATTTTGGTTCCCTGATAATAACTGGATTTTCTTGGTCAGAGAAAAAGCAGCTGACTCTGAACTTTAGTCCTATTTCAAAGTAGCCTTGCTCTACTTTTACTTTTAATTTCACTTATATTAATAGGAAATAAAGTTTCCAGTATTTTTCCAAAATGGACACCAGAATTTTACATTCATAAACAAGGTGAAGATAAAATTTAAATCTTATCGTTTACAAAAATTAATCAGAGAGACTGAGATAGTTAGAGAAGGCAGGAGGAGAGAATTCTTGAGTCCTTGTCCAACTTGTCTCAATTCAGAGTTGAATATGGTCCCACATTCTATTTACACACTGACTGGTCATTTTAGGATTTAAGCCTTTATTCCTGATAGCTTGGATAATACTCTAATTTTAGAGCAGACTTTAAATTGTCCAGTGACCCCTTATAAGAAATCAAATTCTATTTGCTGGCAAAGAAAGATGAGTAATGGCCATACCATTACTGTGAGGTGAGTGTAAATTCCCACTTCAGCCTCTCTGGATGCCTTGGATGGAGGGGTTCCTTGTTACTGCTGGGTGGGGGTGGGTCCCATTAGTTCTCCACTGATAACAACTTGTCTATAAAGTGTGGGAGTGCCTAGTTACTTTGACCCACGTGCCCGCCCCTGACTCCAGTGGGAGATGATCTATTTACTACCAGGTGGTGGTGGCGTTGCCTCTTCTGATACCATGCCAGTGAAGAGAGGAAGGCCAACTTGTTACTATGCAGTATTTATTTCTCCTTCATTTTGAAGAATAATTTCAGTAGATACAGAACTCTAACTTGGTGTTGCTTTTTCTTTCAAGATTTTAAATATTTCACTCCATTCTCCTCTTGCTTGTATGCTTTCAAGCAAGAAGAAAAGTCTGAAAAGTCTGATGTAATTCTTACCTAGTGCCTCTATGAGCAAGGCATTCTATCCCTCTGGCTCCTCTGGCTCCTTTCAAGATTTTCTCTTTGTCTTTCATTTTCTGCAATTTGAATACGATGTGCTTTTCAACTTGAGAAGTTTCTACTGACACACCTCCAAACTCACTGAGTCCTTCCCAACCATGTCCAGTCTATTGATGAACCCATCAAAGTCATTGTTCATTATGTCATCATGTTTTTGGTTTCTAGTATTTCCTTATGATTCTGAGAGTTTCCACTTCTCTCCTTATATTACTCATTTGTTCTTTCATGTTATCCTCTTTTTCCATTAGAGCTCTTAACATATTAATCATAGTTATTTTAAATTTCCTGTCTGACAATTCCAAAATTTCTGCCATGTCTGAGTCTGGTTCTGATACTTGATTCGTCTCTTTAGACTATGTTTTTTGCCTCGTAATTTTTTCTTGAAAGCTGGCGTGATTTAATAGGTTTAAAGGAACTGAGGTAAATATGCCTTTAGTGTGAGGTTTTATGTTACCTGTCTAGAGGTTAGGTTGTGTTTACCACTTGTTGTGGGTGTGGTGTCAGGAACTAAAATTTCCTTACTGTTTTTGTTTTTGTCTCCCTGTTGTCTTTTGGTTTCCCTGGAGAACTTTTCTACTACCATCTAAATGTGTATGTCTCCCCAAAATTCATACGTTGACAACCTAATGCTCAATGTGCTGGTTTTTGGAGGTGAGGCCTTTGGGAAGTGATTAGTTCATGAATGCGGAACAATCATGAATGAGTTTAATGCCCTTATAATGAGGCCCAAGAGAACTCCCTTGCTATGGTAATTATATTTTTAGTCTTCTGAGGAACTTTCATACTGTTTTCCATAGTGGCTGCATCAATTCCCATTCCCACCAACAGGGTACAAGTGTTCAAAAGCTATACTTTAAAAGTTTTTATCTTGCATTCACTTTAAAAACATTGTGACTGTGTAAATAATTCTGGTGGACATTTTTCATTCAATAGTTTAGAGATGTTATTCCACTTTCTCCTAGCTTATATAATTTCTAGCAATGTTTGTTTCCAATCCTAGTTTTTGTTCCTCTGTATGTAATATTTCTTTTTTTTCACCAGTTGTCTCAAGATTTTCTCTTTGTGCTTGGTTTTTATTGCTAGTCTGTGAGGTGCATGGCCATGTTGATCTTATATTTGTTTTCCTTAGGGTTCTATGAGCTTTTGATCTGCCATTTTTTGTGTTTTATTAATTTTTGAAAATTCTGGGACATTTTCTCTTCAAACATTTTTTCTGCCTCTTTCTTTACTTCTTCTACTTTTATTTTTTTCAATTATGTGCACAATAAACCTCTTGGCATTGTCCCGTGAGACATCTTCAGCTATTGAACACTCCATTATAATTTTTTTTCTCTTTATTTCTGTGTTTCCATGTGGTTAATTGTTATCAATCTATCTCAGTTTCTTTGATCCTTTCCACCAATTTGTCCACATCTTTTCTGTTAATTCCATTAAAATAAGTCTTAATCACTGATACTGTGCTTTACTCTTATAGGATTTCCATTTAACTCTATTAATAGTGTCCATTCTTTAAAAAAGTTTACATATTTTCATGTGTGTTATTCACCTTTCCACTGGATCCTTCAACATAATAATAATAACGATTTCAAAGGCCCTGTCTGATTGTTTCAACATTAGGTTTATCCCTGATTTTGGTTCTGCTCCTTGTCTTATCTCATTATAATGCATAGTTTTAACTGGTATGTTTTTTTTGTTTGTTTTGTTTTTTGCTTGACTCCATATTTATTGTATGCTTGGCATTGTAAAAAAAATTGGATATCGAGATAATAATATTTATGTTTGAAAAATGGCACACCTCTTTTTCAGTTAGGATGATTGTGGGGGGCATTGATTCAATGTAGTAATTCATCTGTGCTGGGTATTGTTGTTGCTATACCTACATCAAGTACACTACAAGCTTCACACTCCTCCAGTGGAATTCTACCATTACACTGTTTGTAATGGAAGGCCTGAAGCACCAAAAGATTTTCTTAGTATTCCTGTCCCACCCTCAACTTTTAGCAGACCCTGCATACTTGTCTTGTAGGCAGTCTCTCTCTATGCTCTTGACATATTCCAATGGTAGACTACTGTTTTTGTTTTTGTTTTTTTGTTTGTTTACTCAATGCAAGGTTTTGTTGAATGCCTGCATACTCCTAGGTTCTCCAGGTATTCCTGCTGCACCTCAAACCTCGAAAACCCAGTCAGCCTGCCCAACCAAGGGTATCCATATCTCCTGCCCTACATCTACTATTTCTTATGAACACCTGATGGAGGTCAGTGGAAATTTTTTACAAGTATGTGTGGATTCCTCTTATGCCAAGGTTTCTCAGGGATTCTAGCCCTCATTAACTCTTCAAGAAATCCATTAAAATTTTATTAATTTATTCTAATCTCTATAATCAGATAAAGGTTTAAAAAGTTTATGTGGCTTCTCTTCTCAAAGGAGATTGCGACCCTTTGGAATTCAGTTTATCTTCTTGCCTTGTGACCTCACCTGTGATAGATTTTAAAAACCATGATTTTATAGATTATATGGTCCTTTCTTGTTTTTCAGATTGGAGCAATATTCTCTTGAGGCATTTTGCATTCTTAGCAATTTGGAACATGGATCTCATTTCTCTTGATTAGTCACTCTAGCTTTACCAGTTTTATAAAGAACCAACATTTTGGATGCTTTGATTCTCTTATTGTATATTGGTTTTCTATTTCATTAAGTGTGCTTTCATTTTTATTTTGGTTTCTTCTACTTTCTCTGCATTTGTATCACTTGTAGAGATTGATATTTAGCTTGTTTTCTACTTTAATTCTTTACTAGCTTATGCCTTTAAGGCTATGAATTTCACTGACATTAGTGATTTAACTGCATCCTGAAGGTTTGATATATAGTATTATCAGTATTGCTCATTTTAAAATATTTTATGTTTTTCAAAATAAAATTTTCTTTGACCTATAGGTTATTTAGAATTATAATTTTTAATTTATATATATAAGACTCTCCAGTTGTCTTTTTGTCATTGTTTTTTAACATTGCATTATTGTAAATTGGTATACTCTGCTTGACTTTAATTCTTTAAGTTGAAAAAATATGTTTTATACAGTGTTTGATCATAGTTATTAACATACAAAATATCCATTTGTTCAATTTATTAATTATCCCCTTCAAATCTTCAATATGATTACTGATTTTGTGTGCTTGTTCTATCAATTAATCACAGAAGTGGGATAAGTGTGTCCTTAAAATTGTGATCTTGCCTATTCTTTTAGTTCTGCCCATTTCCTCTTAATTTATTGGAAGCTATATTATAAGGTACATAAAAATATAACAATATTATGTCTTCCTGTAAAACTGAAACTTTCATCAATTTTCTGTATGACTACAGACAGGCTCTTTTGCCCTTAAAGTCTATTTTTATATGCTGCTATATATTACATGCACACACTATAATTTGTTTTCATGTAACACTTGTAAATACTTTTGTTTTTATATTATACTAAATTTTTTGTTTTCTATAATTTTTTTTATTATTTGTATAGTGTATCAAATCCCCTTTCTTTATGTTTAACCTTCCATAGGCTTATATTTTAGATGTGTCTCATAAATAACATATGCTTTAATTGATATTATGTACCTAGTATGCATTATACCTGTTGCATTAATTTCATTTCTATTTACAACATTACTGCTTCATTCGGTTTTGTATGTTATATTGTTTTACACTTTCCTTGTGTTCCCCCTATTATGTATTTCTTTTTCTCTCACCTCTATCTTCTTTCAGATAGACTGAATATATTTTATTCCTCCATTTGTCTTCTATTTGTTTAGAAGTTGTTAATTGAATTGAGTCTGTTGTTTAACTCAGAAATTAAAACATGCATTCCTAACACATCATGATTTTTTTTTTCATTTATATACTTTTATTTGGGAATGTTTAAATCAATACAGAGAAAACTAAATTTCAGAGACACTCAATATCATTAGTTTGGATATCATTACTTTATTATAAAAGAAACACGGAAATTATTTACAGGATGAAAGATTTCAGAACTTCAGTGGCAGCTTCACGTGATGCCATTGGGGGAACGGGCAGCTTCACGTGATGCCATTTCAATAGTGACTTATTTTAGTCGACATATTTTCCAAGAATGTCACCATCTCTAAATAAGAAATAATCCTTGTCATCTAGAACTACTTTGGTGCCTCCATATTCTGGGAGAAGAACTTTATCTCCAACTTTCACACTAACTGGTTGAATCTCTCCACCCTTTCCTTTAGAGCCTGATGCAACAGCTACTACCATTGCTTGCAATACTTTTCCTTGCAGTTTTTCTGGAAGCATAATGCCTCCTTTGGTTACAACTTCGGGTGCACTTCTTTCAACTAATACTCGGTCAAAGAGGGGAAGAAACTTTCTAAATGCCTGTCCTGCCATGACTCGGGTTGCCGCACTTCGTACTCTCGCTCTCTGGCCGCCGCCGCCGCCGCAAAGGAGAGATCCTCAGTCCGACCCCGCGGCCACGTGAACTCGAGCCACATCATGATTTAAAATCATCAATGCCTTTATTCTGCTTCCAAAGAAAACAAGGTCTGAAAAGCTGCATGTATGCCCTTAGGACTTGTATGTTATTACTTTAGCCAAAATATTCCTCCCTGCTCCCATAATGTGGCAGTAATCCTACCTCTTCATGATGATCAAAGCCAATTATCATGATAAACTACTAGTATGTTTACTATTTCCTGTGCCTGCTGCTCTATTGGCACAAGATGCCCAGAGAAAACAGGCAGCAGCTATAGCTTTAGGGTTAGTGGCGCCCTTAGTGTGCCCCCTGGAGGAAACAACACCTCTCTAGGAACCAGGACCTCTAGAACCACAAGCCTAGATTTTCAAGGTCAAGGAGCACAAACTCTCCCAAAGAAGTCACAATGAATGATACTGAGGGCCATTGGCCTCCAAACCCATGTATTATGCCTATTGGGTACACAGCACCCTGTAATGACTTTGGGCTTAAGTTATTTACCACATCAGACAATGGTGCCCATCCTCTCAGAGTCATGGTCAAACTGGCCTCTTAACTGCCTCTATAAGAGCGTTCCACAGCTCTACTAGGCAAACAAATTCTGAATTAATTGTGCGATTTGTGGTACAACAAGTGGAACTCATGTCACATGATTTTAAGCTCATTCTGTATTGTGTAAGTGGCCAAACTCATCCCCAGGAATTGAAAAAAAGCTCATCTTGGGAGGGATGTGTTGACGTCCTGCTATGGTCTTAGCCAGCACAGAAAAGGAGCCAGCTGAAAAGCTACAGCTTTAAAAAGAGATTTACACGTTTTCTTCCAAATGTGGCTTCATTAGCAAGCAGACTTTCCTTTGTTTTCTTATCATTATAACGTACTGGGTATATGCAAAGGGCACAAAATAGGGAGTAGAATTCAGCTGAGTATATTGAAGAGTTGGGAATACTTTGAAAGAGAGAAAGTTTGTGCCTAACCAGAGTAGTTCCTTGTCAAGTAACGGCTGCAGTTTCTATTTCCCTCACATCCAAGTAAGAACCAAGACAAAAGAAGGTAGCAGTTTAATTGATAGACATCTAAACCACTTCTCATGCAGGAATTAGGTGGGCCAGTATTATATAGTTTAAGATTTGCACTTTACTCCTACAATTGTGATATGACTATTAGGCTCCAATATTCTTAAAAAGTAGTGGAGGTGAGTGAGAAGGTAAATACTCCTGGTGAAGTATGTGTAAATCCAAAAAAATTAGAGGAACGGACAACACTGAATGAGACCTCCATTACGGTGAATGAACGCACAGACACTTGGGGCTTTCAGTTTGTATTAGATCCTGCTTTCTCTTTTCAGGTAGCTCTAATGGACACCTTCCCCCCAACCCCTACCCAACAGTATTAAAGTCTGTGAACTTTGATCATGTGAACTCTCTGACACTCCAAAAATAATAAAAGGAAACATTAAACCAGAAATAACTTTTTTCCTTTTATAAATGGGATCTAAAGAGAGTTTAGCTTGAACACTATCAGTTCAGCAGTGAAACCTGACACCCTAGTGACAAATTAAACATTCCTCAACATTAAATGGACCATCCCTGACAAGTGCTGGAGATGTATAAAGGAGGTATACACATACATATGTCTTCACCACACCAAACCAGATGCAGAAAACTGGAATTTCAGTATTCCCTTTTCCTCATGTTCCAGATACACTAAGGCTGAATTTCCTCAGGTGATACACTTCCACTCCAACTTGTGAGTAAATTGACATATTTATTATAGCCAAATAAGCATCAAGGTCTACTGCCTTACATTTTGTATAGTCTTGAATGCCTATTCTTTTATCTTGTTTATTTCTGTTCTCTGCAATATCCAAGGTGCTTTTAGTTTTGCCTCGTTTTTACAAACATTAAATATCCAAGGCGCTTTTAGTTTTGCCTCGTTTTTACAAACATTTTGTCACAGTGGCTACTCTCTCCAATTCTAGACTCCCCAAGCCTAAGAATCTTATCCCCAAAGGACTATTTTTCCTTTGTACCCACGTTTTCCTCACCTGATGAACTGCACTCATATTTCTGAACTGAAAGCGCTTCAAGTTTGAGCTGTTTAGAACTCTGGTCCATCCACAGCTGTGGTCTTTCACTAAACTCTGAGTAGCAGTATGTGAAAATGAGACTCTTCTTCTCAGAATTTTCACTAGACACAAAGCTGAGTACACTAGGTGACAAATAAGCACAATTTCTAAAACAAGATGCTAGACCACTTTTTCTGGAGTTAAATTAATAGAAACTGAAAAAAACTTCATTTCAGTTAAATCAAGTCTCATTGACTGCCTTCAGTTTAGGAACCCATTTTAATCATTCTTCCTTTTCCAATATTATTGGATTTTTCCTGAAGCAATTACAACCATGGAAGCTGGAAGTGAGACTCCAAATGTATTCTACCCCTTTGTAAGTAATGATATATATCATGTTTCAGAGCCAAACATACCTAAGTGGCCTTACAGTCTTCATCTTGAAACACACATCTTTATACCCTCATTGACAACAACAAAAAGTTAATGAAAACAGAAGACAGGAGATCAAGAGAGTCAGAAGAAGACCAAGAGTGATACAGAAAAAGAGAGAAATGTCTTGGATCCAGGTAACTGAGAAAGGATTAACTTTATCTGGCCTTAGGTCATGTGCTCAATCTCCCCTTAAATCAATCTCGGTGGCTCAGGAATTATGGGGTCACGGTAATTTTTCCAGCTTGGGTTCAAGTCTTGAATCTGCCAAGTTTCAACTCAGGAGTCTAGAAAAATCTGTCAATATTTTGCATATACTTTTAGAATTATAACATGCTTTGCACCTTCAAATATGGTATCATTCTATCTTACAGAATAAACTTAGGGCAATCTGGCTAAGGATTATTATACTTTTCTAGCTGCTTTTGAAGCTAGATAAGTCTGCATATGGAATATGTGTCAAAGCACTTGCTCTTGGGGAGTCTTGGCCATAGAACTTTGAGACTATACTCTCCCTGTCCTTGCTTTCCCTCACTACAGTCTGAAATACAGGTGTGGTAGTGAAACCCTGCTCCATAGGGTTAAAAACCTGTAACAGAAACTGGTGACTAACAGAAATTCTTGAGCTCATCTTACAGAACAGCAGATAAGGGAACAGATCGAAAATCCCTCCTCTTGTAATACAACAAAACTGGCTGAAACAAGGTGAAACCAATACGGCTGATCAGAGTCTGCACAGAATATACTTGCTTGTCCCATAGGTGAATTTTGTCATCACAGCCCCAAATTCTCCGACCTGTTTCAAACCAAATCTCCCTGAATTTGCACAGGCGTCCCATGAAGAAGCATGCAACTCAGATAAGCCTGCACAGAACTCCAATTACCTTACCTTTTCCCCACCTCCGATCACCTTTCCCCAAGGTCTAAGACCACCTTGCTTCTTTGTCCCCTAAATATTCCAACCACCTCTCCTTCTGGGAGGCAGACCTGAGACTTGTTCTCCTGCCTCTTCACTGGGTTGCCTCACAAATAAAATTTTTCTCTGTTGCAAACCTCAGCGTCTCAGTGTTTTGGCTTGCAGCCCCTCGAGCAAAAGAACCTGGTTCCCTAACAGCAGCAGTCAAGTTTTTAACTTGTAGGTAAGTACAATGCCTTAAAGGATACAGAACAGGATGGAAGGAATCTGAATCAACTCTCAACCCCCAAATTTGCATCCACCCTCAAATTATAAACAGTCCTCCCCCCCCAACCCCCAACCCCTAAATCTGGATGCACCCTAGTAAAAGAAAGGAAAAGAAAAGCTGTAACAAAATAATAGTGAATATGTCTGGGCTATAAAATCATGGATTTTATACACACACGTATTTTTCTTGCTAAGGAAAAAAAACCACCGCGGTAAAAAAAAAAAAACAAAAAACCCCGCTTTTTTAAAAAGGAAAGAGAAAGGAAATGAACAAATGAAACATTTTTCAAGTGAAGAAAAATTAATAAAGAAATCCCTTCTCTCACAAAGACGCCCCTGAGAGAGAGGCTGTTGAACTCTCTCATCCTACCATTACTTGGGCCATGTTCACCATGGGGTCAAGGACACCTAAGCCACCTGTGGAGAAGGGACAAAGTTGGGTTTACCCAGCCAGGTGTGGAGGAACCCCTCCCTGTCTCCCTGTCTTTCCCCGACTTCATTCGGGTTCCTGCTTCCATTAAAAGAAGGAAAAGAAAAAAAAAGCCGTGTCCTTATGATGTCCTTTCGATTTCGGTTTTGTTTCTCATAAACCCGACCCATAACGGGATGGCTTTTGATAATCGGCTGGCTTTTCAGCTTCTAAATAAGAGTCGGTTTCCGGAGGAGCCAGATGCAGAAGGAGCCAGACGCAGGAGGAGCCCTAGGGGCGAGCCGGAGCAGCTAACTTGACCCCGGCCGGCCGCAACCGCGCCACGTAAGTTTGCTGCTAAACTTTATACCTTCCAAGCACATTTCCGTTAAATAACAACAATAAATCCCCCCGCGCAGGTTCCACACTGCAGGAGGGGAGGCCGCGGCCGCCTGCGCGGCGCGGAGGGTGTGCGGCCCGGCGGGCGCGTTGCTTGGGCAGCGCAGCGTCTCCTTTTGGATCCGGGGCGGCCGCCAGGCGTGTCGCCGGGATGCACTCTCCTCCTCGAGCATCTACGCAGGACTGCAGCAAGAAGCCCTGCATGGGAGAGGGAGGAGTGCATGCTATATCTTCTGAGGAAAGGGGGCTGAAGTCCTTTTCAGAATTGAAGGCCCAAACCCCCGGCCCCTTGCAGGGGCGCTGGGTGCGGTCTCTTCCTCTAGCCCCCTCCTCCCCTCCTCGGACACATCCTGACTGCGCCTCGCTGGGCACTGGAGAAACAGGGAAAAGATGGTCCTTGACATAGAGACAATTTAAATCCTAAATTGACCCTGCATTATTTTTGACTTAACATTTGATTTTCCGAATACTGCAGAACTGTATTATACGGAATAATTCAATCTCACTCTCACTAAAAAAAACTATTAATAATAACTGTTAAGGTCTAATCATGTTTGTTTATCATACATTGTTTTTCATGTGTGGCCTAAACATTAATTGCATCAGAATAATTTCTGGTACTTGCTGAAAATACAGGGATTGGGGTATGTTAACTATTCTCCTGAACAGTAACCTTTGGAAACTGTTGCTTGCCTTCTGCCATCTAGTAGCACTATTCTTTTCCACTTGTTTAGTTTTGAAGTTAAAAGCTTCTGGTTTTGGTACCTCAGTATACTTTGAATTAAAAAAGAATCTTTGTAGACACATTGACTTACACAAAGCTTTATCAGTATTCAATCTAAGAAATAAGCTCTACAATTTCTCTTGCTTACAGCTATTCAGCTTAAAAATAAAACAGTTATTTTACCAGCAAAAGTGAGTTTATTTGGGAATAGCAGAGGAATTGCAACTTGGGACAAGCAAGCTATAGAAAAAGCCACAGGCAAGTCCAACAAAGAAGAACCTTATTTTATAGAGAAAAGGAAGGGGCTGGGAAGGGTGGTTTGTAAAGAAAAGTCAGAGTTCAGGGTGATGACAGATTCTCATTGACTGAGTTGCCGGGTAGTCAATTCTTGTAGGAGATGCAATGTACACCTTTTCCTATAGGGGACTGTCGTTGATGACTCCTTCCTGTTGAAGATTTTTCCCCTGTGGTCTGTAATTGACAATTCTTCTTGTAACTGACCTCCAGGCAGTAGTTCTGCATGAGAGCTCCCCCTTCTGGCCTGCTGACTCCATGTCAGTGAGGTTTCCTTGTGATGGGGATGGGTTGGGGGCACGGCGCGAGCTTGTGGGATCTTAGTTCCCTGACCAGGGATGGAACCAGCGCCCTCCTCAGTGAGAGCTCGGAGTCTCAACCCCTGGACCACCAGGGAATTCCCCAGGTTTCCCTTTATTAATTTTCACATAACACAGCAGTAAAAGGTCATGTTTTACTCCCCCATCTCTGCTCCCAATCCACTATAGAAAAAGAAAAGAAATTGTACAGAGGAAGGCTGTTAAATAAATTCATGTTTTTCTCTAATAAAAAGATTTTAGATACAGTACCTTATATTTCTTGGCAATTTGCAGCTTACAGAATTCATTGACACATTATAACGCAATGTCTAATTGCTGATTATTGAAATAGTACATGAATCCAGGAAATTTTTTTTTCCATAATTGATAGCCTATCTGTTACCAGCTATACAGTAATGAATCAGGCAAGAATTGTTGCTTTACCTATAAACTGATAAGAAAATGCAGGCTGTGGAGGTAACTTCCTTTTTCAAGGTCTCAACAGACAATAAGTGACTTAAACCCTCGGGTTTGAACCCTGGCAGCCGGACTCCAGAACCTGTACTTTGACATCCCAGGGCAGCTCTGAGTTCCTCCAGCCTGACTCCTCCTTCTCAGCTGTTATCACTGGTCTTCCCCTACCTGCTCATCTTCCTCATGGGCTGTGTCCTCCCACTTGCTTGCAACCAGGGAAGGAAGTGTAACTGTTTCAGGCCAAAGCTAATCCTCCACTTTCATTCAGAAATTACCCTCTCTGTCTTCAGAGACACTTAATTTTAAAACAATACTTATATAGGATTTACTATGTACCAGCATAATTTTAAGAGCATTGTAAGCATTATGAGATATTTAACCCTCCTAATGACCCTAATGACAGACTGAATTTTACTTTTAGGGTTACCATTTTACAGAAGAGAAATCTGAGGTACAGAGAAATTAATCTTTCCAGTCGTCACACAGCTAGTAAAGTATGGGCACATGTGGACGTTGCTTAGTATTGTCTGAGAAAATAAAGGGACAGTTAAAACTCTCTGACTGCTGTCTGTCTCTTGAGATCATGAAACACCCAATCATTGTGACGAAATCATTTAAAGTAGAGCCTGGCCCAGATGTGAGACTGTGACATAGGTAGGCAGACCTTAAAACACCCTGGTTGCTTGCCTCTCTTCCCTGTCAGCTTAAATAATAAGAAATGTCCTGTAATTTCAGTCAATAAATTAATTCTTGCATGCACAACTTTATTAGCTACCTTTAAGGTCTGTCCTATTGTGTTTGAGGGAGAGCTACATTCTTTGTGTCTCCTTTCTCTCGCAGTAACTCCTCTTCCAGCCTGCTCCCAACGATTCAGTGCATCTGTCCTCATCAAGGTCACCAATCACATTCATTTTTCCTTTGTTGGCAAGTTTTTCCCTGATTCAACTCTATGTGAATTCAACCCCCAACACTCTAAACACCATTCCCTCTCATTTCTTTCTGATCATTTACTATCCTCTAATATACATACATGTATTTTGCTTTTCCACTTTCTATATTATCTGTCTTCTCCACTAGAATAGATCTCCATGAAGCAGGGATTTGTACCCATTTTGTTCACTGTTTGATACTGAGCCCCTAGAACAATCTCCAGCACATGGTAGGTTCTCAATAAATATTTGTGCAATTAATGAGTGACCAAATCATTCTGGAACTCCAGAAATCGTCTCTGGTCACTCCTCATCTCCTTCATGTCCCATTCTGCCTCTACGTACCCCCAAAATGTTAGTGTTCTCATGGCTCCATCATCAATGCTTTGTTTTCTCATTCTATTCGCTGTATGCATCACATGGATAAGGTTGCTTTAGGGTTCATGTAAGGAGCAATAAGATGATGTACATAATGTATCTGTACAGACCTTGGCACACTAGGCTAAATACTCACCTTTTAGAAGCATACAAAACATAGAAAATTGATGTATAAGTTCCAAATGCAGAAGCCTGATGTGCATCGTGAGAGATAACTTGTGGATCTTGTGTTTTACTGAGTCGTTCCTCTGGGTTACAGCTTCCCATGGAGTCTGGATCCACCATAATGGACCCCATCTGTCTGGTGGAAAACCAGAACAATCAGCTGACAGTAAATCCAAAAGCACTGAAGATTCTTGACCAGATTTCTCAGCCTGTGGTGGTGGTGGCCGTTGCAGGGCTGTATCGGACGGGAAAATCCTTCCTGATGAACCGCCTGGCAGGGCAGAACCACGGTAAGTGTCGTTCAGTGTTGTTCAGGACCATTTGCTTGGAAGCAGCGATAACACAGGCTGTGGACCATCCTCCTCTAGTGTCATGTTAAGAAAGAGTCTAACCCCTCCCGCTGAAGAAAACTTCTAATTCTCACCACCAAATTTATAACTTCAAACCCGTCTCCCCACAATGTTCAGTAATTTTGTCCAGTAATCAAGTGTTCCCAACCCCATGGAAACATCCACCTCATTCGTCCTGGTCCCATCCACTGTCATCTGCTCAGGGGCTCATCTTCAACAGTTATTCCCTTCCTTCCTCCTTCCTCACTTTGGCTTTAAACCAAAGTCATTCCAAGCAGCACACAAATATTGTTCAACATGTCTTATTTTCAAAAAGGGATGGAAGGAAGAACAGACAGTAAAATCCCTATATCCCATATCTCAGTGGGGCTACCATGCATTCTTTTTGGCTTAATTTCACAGCAAAACTTTGATAAACTGCACCCCTTCTCTTTCTCTAACTAGTCTTTTGTAATACGTGAACTCTAAAACATATGGAAGAGGGCATAAAAATATATATACATGTAATAAAGTTGATCAATATGAAATGATCATCTGTTCAATCACCGCCCAGATCAAAAAATAAAACATCACCAATACCCAAAAGCCCAAATCACACCCTCTCACACCCTCACTAGAGCTCACCAATGTTTTGATTTTCATGGTGCATTCTTTCCCTCTTCCTATTTAAACATGGTTTTACAATCTATGTAAACATTTCTTAAAAATAGCTTAAACTTTATAGGGAATTTCATTCTGATATTCATTGGGATCTTGCTTCATATTCTCAATAAGAAGTTTGTGAGGTTCATCTAGTTTGTCATATGTGTCTGCAATTATTTTCACTCTTTTGTACTTTGCAGCTGACAGAGGATACCACAATTTATTCATCCATTTGTTGCTGATGAACAAAAAATGGTGTTCTCATGATTATTCTTCCATCTATATCCTGGTGCACGTGTACACTAACTTCCTTATGTTAGACCCAGAAGTGGAATTGCTGAATCAAGAATTATTTATGTCTTCAGCCTTTCTAGATAATATCAAACCTTTTAAGCTTTTTAAACCTTTTAAGCTTTATCAAACCTTTTAAAGCCTTTTATGCTTTATGTCAGTTTATATGCTTATTAGCAGTAATTTAAAATTATCCACATCCTTACAAAATTTTGGTAAAAACACTTCTTAACTTTTGCTGATCTGGTGTCTGTGTAGTTGCATGTTATTTGCCTCACTACAGATAAGCTTAAGCACCTTATCACATATTTGCTATTTGCATTTCCTATTTCAAAAGGGGTTTTTTTTCCTACCAAGTGGCCTGACTTGTTTCTTATTGATTTTTAGGACAATCCGCCTATGTCCTGTTGGGCAGTTCTAAGAAGACCACACACCATTTCTTTCTTAATGCCTTCCTCTGTGGCCCAGCAGCTCAGCACAATTAGGGGGTAGAACCTCAGTCCACTAAACTCTAAGGATCCTTGGGAATATCTCATTGTCTCTCTCCCTCAAACTATCTCTGTCTCTGTATCTCTCTCTCCCCCATCTCTCTTTTTTCTTCCTTTCTCCCTCTCTCTTTTTTGCTTTGCAATCTCTTATTGGCTTCAAACAAAACATTTTATGTTTGTCTTTCTTTGAGAGGAAGTTGATCACCAGTCAGGGGAGGACACTTTTCCTTGACAGCCTAAATTAATAAATAAGTCATTTTTGGAGGGATTAAAGATTGGAGAACTCTAAGAAAAAGATACATACAAGGAGTTTCAACAACAATCTTGTTTTTCTACTTGAGATTACATCAGGTAACAAGGAGGTGATTTCCCTTACTGAGGAAATACCTAACCTAGTTTTGTTTTAAAACACCTGAATTGTGACTCACCACCCCGGTCATATCACAGGAAGAACAAAAACAAACAAACAAACAAACAAAATTAACACCCAAAGTCGGCTAGCAGAACCAAGTCACTACTCTTTCTCCTTGTGATGACTTCTTTGTCTGTTCTTTACCTCACATAACTTGCACTGATGAACTCCAGTTACACCTTGTCTTTTCTACCTGGGGAAGTTCAGATTTTTCTGTATTAATCAGCAAGCAGTCAAATACCATCACGATGTAGAAGAGTGCAGATCATCTCAGGTCTTATACCTTCTCTGAGCAGAACGTACAGGATGTGGCAATTGAGGGGCCTGAGCCATGCTGAACAATGCTCCCCTAGGTATTTCATCATATCCATTTCCATTCTCAGTTAAAGGGAGCATTGGCATATGGCATATGGTCAATATCTTGGACTGTTGGACGAGATACATTACCTGCAGCTTCCAAAGCATATATCTCATATCCTCTTCCCCTGTGGGCTTAAGCCTTTGGAAAGAAAAGCAAGCAATTCTCACAGGTCTTTTCTGCTTTCCCTTCTATTATATCACCACATGAGTCAATGAACAAAGAATTCATCATTTGTTGAAGAGGAGAACAGAAATGAGGACAATACAAGGAGGAAGTGAGGAAAAAAAACTTAAAAAGCTGATCTATCAGTCCACGTCCTGAAAGGACACAGATAATCCATTTAAAGGATAACTGAAGATGTTTAATGGAGGCACAATTACAAGGGCACAAGCAGGGCAAAGGGAACCAATGAAGGTACAGAGTAGCCAGAGAGTGGCAGGAACAATGGCCAGGTAGCCTTTATAACTCCTGTAGTGTGAAGAGGCAATGTGTAGATTCCAGAATGTGGCAGAGACCAGAGGTACTGGTTGGAGCTAAATGAAAGGAGATGTGACCAAAGTAGAGGGACAGAGACAGTGGGCCACTGTGGCTCACCAGGGTGGACGCCAGGGGAACAGGAGGCTGACTTCTGATCTCCTGCTGGTACCTCTCACTGGCAAAAGTCCATCAGAAAGTGGAGGAGAAGGGAGCTCTTCAGTGGTGGATAAATATAGAAAGGTTAATAGAGCTAACATTATTTCTGAACTGTGACACAGTTTGAGCCATTAATATGAGGAGGTGAATAGGGGACACAAAGTGCTTCTTGAGAAGGTTCTGACTGTGTACAGAGGTTGGATTTTCTGTCCTTGTTGAAATGGAAGCACCTTCCTCTGAGACAGGCACTCACCTTCCGCCAAGTTTACCCAAAGTAACCGCTGGGCAGCCTGGACTATCTGCTCTTACTGTGTGCTGCTTTCTCCTCTTTCTTTGCAGGTTTCCGTCTGGGCTCCACAGTGAGGTCTGAAACTAAGGGCATCTGGATGTGGTGTGTGCCCCACCCCTCCAAGGAGAGCCACACCCTGGTCCTTCTGGACACCGAGGGCCTGGGTGATGTGGAAAAGGTAAGGCGGGGAATCCTCTATGCTCTTTTTTTTTTTTTTTTTTTAAAGAATTTCACTTATTTATTTATTTATTTATGGCTGTGTTGGGTCTTCGTTTCTGTGCGAGGGCTTTCACCAGTTGCAGCAAGTGGGGGCCACTCTTCATCGCGGTGTGCGGGCCTCTCACTATCGTGGCCTCTCTTGTTGGGGAGCACAGGCTCCAGACGCGCAGGCTCAGTAGTTGTGGCTCACGGGCCTAGCTGCTCCGGGGCATGTGGGATCTTCCCAGACCAGGGCTCGAACCCGTGTCCACTGCATTGGCAGGCAGATTCTCAACCACTGCGCCACCAGGGAAGCCCCAATCCTCTATGCTCTTGATACTCCACTTACACCTCAACTTCCCACCTCAATTCAACTTTTATAACATGTTCCTATAAACTGCAAATCCAATTATGAATAATGAGGCTAAATTCTCTTACCTTGAATTTATTCTTTAGTAAGATCAATACTTTCGTTATTGGGGATAGATCGCCTTATTTTTTTATTTTATTTTATTTATTGATTTATTTTTATTTATTTATGGCTGTGTTGGGTCTTCGTTTCTGTGCGAGGGCTTTCTCTAGTTGCGGCAAGTGTGGGCCACTCTTCATCGTGGTGCAGGGGCCACTCTTCATCGCGGTGCGCGGGCCTCTCACTGTCGCGGCCTCTCTTGTTGCGGAGCACAGGCTCCAGACGCGCAGGCTCAGTAGTTGTGGCTCATGGGCCTAGTCGCTCCGCGGCATGTGGGATCTTCCCAGACCAGGGCTCGAACCCGTGTCCCCTGCATTGGCAGGCAGATTCTCAACCACCGTGCCACCAGGGAAGCCCGATCGCCTTATTTTTAACACTGGGGTGAAAGATACAAGTTAACAAATATTTATTGGGCATCTGAATTCCAGGGCTTTTCTCTCACAGTGAGTGAGGTATGGGCCCAGAGCTGAGTTGGGAAGATAAGAAATATGCAGTCTTATCAATACAGGGAGACATGGACAAAAAAAGTGAGACCTTACCCCAGTTGTTCAGGTTCAGGAAGACATCCTGGTGGAAGCTATAATCCATGGAATCCACTGGCTCTACAGGTTAAGGTATATGGGGTTAGAGGTAAGAATCATGAAAATACGTTTTCAGTGAATAAACTATTTTTAAAATCTCCAGAAAAGCTTCCACTATACCAGGAACATTTTATTCTGAGTTTCGGGGCTCTGAAGATGAATCCTTCAATGAATTCTATAAAAACATGAGCTAGACCCACCATAAAAACGTAAATGGGATAATATTAGGTATTTTGTCTTCACAGTGTTACTTGCAATCAGTCTTTTCTCCTTATTTATATTAATCTGCATCTAAATTAAAGTAGTAGCAGTGAATCTTTGGCTTTCATCACTGCAGGCAAGGGTTGGGGCATGAATTTGTGAATTTGTGAATTTAAAAGAATTTTAAGAAATTGTGAATTTAAAAATCCAGATTTAAAGTATTCAATAATCACCTCAGTGTCAGCCCAAGATGGCCTACTGATTCCTACTAGATTTTAGTTTGTATAATCTTCTTCTTTTTATCTAACTGCATTTGTCAAGGAACTAAAGCACACCATATTGCAAACTGATAGAGTAGAACTACTTGCTGTCCTTACTACATGTAGTGTATTTTGGTAGTATATATAATCTATTCCAAAGTCACTCATGACTTGTCCTGAATCTCATTTTCAGCCTCATCATCTATTACCACATGGGTAACCACTACTTCAGTCAAATAAAGTAACCTTGTAATACCTCTATATGACCACACTTTCTGGCAATTGTGATCAGCTTCTGTGGGTCCTTCTACCTGCATGATCCCCAAAGCTCCACAAATCCACATTCTGTCAATTCTTTAAAGCCCAGCTATTTTCATCTTAATGCCATCGTATCACTGTCAGACATAATCACTTCTTGCTCTGAATGCACAGAGTACTTTTTCTGTTTTTTTGGAATTGCCCCTTTGTCTTTTACATGATAATATTTGGTTCCATGCCTGGCGGTTTATCATCTTGAATGTATTTATATGTTCCCAGGTATATCTGCCCCTCCATCTCTCTAGGGCAGGGACTCTCATATGAAACTCTATATCCACACAAGCAGATGCAATATCTGCTGTTTTCTAAATGCACAATGAATAGATGATGAATTTAATTGAATAGCACTAGTCCCTAATATAGCCCATGATCAAGAAAAAAAGTGCAAAGGAATCATGGCCCACTTATTACTGCATAACTTCTGTGTTCCAGGCACTGTATTAAACAGTTGACACATTTCACGTCGCTCACTTCTGTTAACAGCTAATGAAACTGAGGCCCTGAGAGGTGTCAGTGTCAACACCAGAAAGGTTTGCGTTTAGCACTGTCTTGAAAATTTATGTTATTTGCCTTACTGTTGAGTTACAGGACAGCTGTTATAGTCAATGAACAACTGAATGAGAGAATGAGGAGGAGCGTCCTCAGTCCCCTGCTGCAATGTGCTTTCTAGGGTGACTCCAAGAATGACTCGTGGATCTTTGCCCTGGCCGTGCTTCTGAGTAGCATCTTTGTCTACAACAGCATGAACACCATCAACCACCAGGCCCTGGAGCAGCTGCAGTATCCTTCCAGGAACTGAACCACCATGTTTCATTGAGTTTATGGGAATAGCAACTGACACTGTTTCTTCTTTCCCATGACTCCTTTCTCGTGGCTCATGAGAAGGGAAAATGGGGCAAATGGGAATGTTGATAAAACTTGTTCTGGGGTGAGACCTGGAAATTGTGTTGGAGGGCACTTCTTATTCCTTAGCTACGATCCCAGCTACGTGACTGAACTAACAGAGCTAATCAGGACAACATCCTCTGCCAGCTCTGATGAAGTACAGGACTCAGCCGAGTTTGTGAGTTTCTTTCCAGACTTTGTTTGGGCTGTACGGGATTTCATGCTGGAGCTGGAGTTAGATGGATACCCCATCACTGAAGATGAGTATCTGGAGAATGCCTTGAAGTTGATTCCAGGTATCACAGCAGGGCCAGGGTGGTGGAAGGTTCAGTAGGAGGTGGGGTCAACAGAGGTCTGACATTCAGCACTTGATGTCGGTCTTGATTTGGGGTTGGATTGAGGCCATGCTAATGGTGCTTGGTGAATGGCAGGTGGGTGTGGCTTCAGTCATTATTGTTACTGGGAAAACCTCAGTGACCAGAGCTTAAGCTCACAGAGGAAATTTATAATCCAATATTAGACCAAGTGATTTTAGAAAAATGGACACCATGGGAAAAAAAGGCTCACATACTTATATTACATATTAAGTCTAAGTGCTTCTCCTTTCCTATTTGAGAAATATAATCCATCAAATTGGAAACACAGAATCACAAGATAAACAAAAGAACTAATTTTTGAAATACCTTTAACACAGTGTATCTTACCAGCATACATAGCTACATCCTTCATATTGATAGATAGGCTATTTATACAATAAAGAGTTCAGAAAAAAAAGCATTGCCATGTCCTTCCAGTGAGACTGTCAGATCCTTAATATGTTCTTCCTCATAGTATCACACTCTTCATTCTAGAACCTAACACCGTATATGTCATGTTAATATAATAAATTAGTTACTCAGATTATTATAGCAGAGAGGATAATGGGTGGTACCTAGAAGCAATATTCATTTTTTTAATTTAATCATTTATTCATTGTTTCAATAAATATTTGTTGAACTACTGATATATGCCCAGAATCCCTTTGTATGATAGTCACGTCCAGTGTAAAATGACGCAGAGGATGGATGAGGTCTCCTAGTTTCATTTAGGCTAATCTTACCATGAGATGGTGTACGCTAAAGTAATCTCCAAACATATTTATAGTATGTGTACGTATTTACTCTGATATATAAATCTTCTCTTTACTGTCCTGAGTATCATTTGTCTTCCACGGGTTATTTTCTCAGCAATATCATAAATATCTTTGTGTCTACCATTACATTACTGACATTACATTACATTACATGCCATTTCTGACATAGGGACTATAATGTCAGAAAAATATTTCTGACAATTTCTTGGATGAATCTATCATTCAAGAAACATCTAATAAATAGTTGATCCACTGCCCGCCATGGACGGGTAAGGAAAATAATCAGTAGTTTCTTCACTTGGAATGGATTCCTCCCCTGCCTCCTCAGAAGTACTTCCTTCACTCTTAGCTCTGTACAAAAATAAAGCGGGAGGGGGGGGATTTTCCATGTCCTGAATAGATTAGCATAAGGTTGATTTGCGTGATTCAATAATAGGAGATACACAGGCACAGTAGTTACAGTGATGCAAAGATCCACAGAAATGAAAGTCCTCAGCCCCCTCACCTGAAGGCTGTTCCTTCAGTGATTGCTCTCTTTCCATTCCTGCAGGCAAGAATCCCAAAATCCGAAATTCCAACATGCCCAGAGAATGTATCAGGAAGTTTTTTCCAAAAAGAAAGTGCTTTGTCTTTGACCGGCCTACAAGTGACAAAATATTATTACTCCATATTGAGGAAGTGCCAGATAACCAACTGGATGAGAATTTCCAGAAGCAATCAAAAAATTTCTGCTCATATATCTTTACCCATGCAAAGTCCAAGACCCTAAGAGAAGGAATCACTGTCACAGGGGGAAGTGAGTCTCCTTTGCTACAGCATGTCTCTCTGTGGTTCAGTGTGTGTGATGAAGTTGTGATTGCACTCTGGGTTTGTCAGCAATTGTGATTTCTTCTCTGTGTAACTTGGAAAGATGTATGTTCATGCAACACATGTAAATGCATGTTTCTTCATTAAAAGAAGCCTATGTAAGGCTACCAAATGTCATGAAAGTATTACACTAATGATGTAAGTTAAAGATTGAAATCTTCATGGTGATGAGGTGTCTGACGGGATAAGTGTTTCGAGTGAGGATATGCAAGATATTTTGTGAATTTACATGAATCGGAAAATAAATAGTAGTCCATGAATCCATGTAAGCTCATTGAGAGTCTGAGAAACAAATGTAAATACAATCTTATGTACAGGGCTGGCTTCACGGACATGCAACCTGGACAGTCACAGTGTAATGTGCTGAGATGGGCCCTGCTTGGTTTAATGTTGGTGTCACTGTCCTGAAATTCTTGATGACATTTTCATCAAGAAATTTTCATTTACAAATAGTGCCCACAAGTAATGTAATTTACTTACAGGTTTATTTTATAAAAATGGGAAAAGTGTTCTGGGGGACCCTGGAGCATATCGTTTGAAATCATTCGGCTAATATTGTAATGGGATGAATCTGAGAACCATAAAAGGTAGAGTGAATAGGAGACACAGTGATGTTATTATAAAGAAGTGGATTCATAGAACAAAAAGGAGGAGGCTACAAGAATGAAGAAAATGAGGAGAAGAATCGATAGAAGAAAAGAAAACTTCAAATTCAATAAAATTTTAGTGATTTTTAGAATGCTAATCTCTAAAGCTATTAAAACAGGTGAGAATTCTCTCTCCATTTCATAAATATCATGTCTCATTCAGGGCTGGGGACTCTGGTGGTGGCCTACATAGATGCCATCAACAGTGGAGGAGTTCCTTGTTTGGAGAACGCAGTGATAACTCTGGCCGAGCGTGAGAACTCAGCGGCTGTGCAGAAGGCAGCCGACCACTACAGTGAGCAGATGGCCCAGCGACTGAGGCTCCCCACGGACACGCTCCAGGAGCTTCTGGAGGTGCACGCAGCCTGTGAGATGGAAGCCATTGCAATCTTCTTAGGGCGCTCCTTCAAGGATGACAAGCAGACGTTCCAGAAGAAGCTGGTGGTAATGTGCCCTAGAATATATCCTTCCTGATTCCTTTCTTCTGGAATGATACCTAGACTCCCCCTTTTGACACCATGGTTCATGTGCTTCTCATCATATAAGGAGTTTAGATTCTAGTGAGTGATAAGGCTCTACAGGCTACAGTCCATCTCTTTTCTAAAAGTTGGGCTTTTAGTTTCTGTTGTGGCAAAACAAATTACACTGTGCTTAGCAGCTTGAAACAACACACATCTATTAGCTTATAGTTCTTCAGGTCAGATACCAGCCCAGGGTCTATGGGTATTCTGCTCCATGTACCATAGCTGAAAACAAGGTTCAAGTGGCCTTGGTACTCACATGGAGGCTCTGGGGAACCCCCCTCCATCTTCAACCCAGCAGTGGTGCACTGTTTCCTTCTTCTGTTTCTAATCTCTCCGACTACCTCTTCTGCCACCAACTGGAGAAAACATCTTTTAAGGGGCTTGTTATTAGGTAAGGCCCACCTAGGTAATCTCCATTTCTTAAAGTCAACCTGTTCCATGTAATATAGTCTAAACACAGAATAATTGTTCATCATCTTCACAAGTCTAGGAACTATGCAGAGTGTGGACACCAGCAGAGAGAACTCTTGGAGATCATAATTCTGCTTACCATTGGCACCTTCACTGAAAGTTTGACTTTCAGTCTCCCTTGACCATCCTATAATTTACAAAGATCTCTTAGTACATACAGAGTAAAACCAGCTCAATTGTAATTTATAAGTACAAGCAAAAAATTTCTGTTCCTATAATTTCACACACTCAAATCCTCAATGAAACAAGAATTCAAAAAGAGTTCAAAACTCTGTTCAGTGTATACTTAATTCATTAGTAGGAAGTTGATTTGCTATGTACATATTTTTATCCATAGCACCCAAGTTTGAAGAGGAAACCCTACTTCCATTCATAATTGTACTTTCATTGTTCATTGTTGATGGATGGATCACTATTAATGCTACTACTGTTAAAGTAGTAGTTTGCCTCTGCCAACCCCATCATTGCACAGATGTTGAGACTGAGCCCAGGGGATTTAAGGGACTTCATACAAATCACACAAAGAGTTTGTCAGAACTGGAACTAAAACTAGACTCCTGACTCCACATCTATTATTCTGTGTCTCATGTACCTGATGCTGTCAGACTACTTCTTCCAAGAGGATCACAGTTGGACCTTCCCTCTAACAGCTTCTTTCTATTGGATTTCCCCATATTTCCCTGGCAGGACATCATGGAGAAAAAGAAGGATGTTTTCATGATCCAAAATGAAGAGGCCTCTGTCAAATATTGTCAGGCTGAGCTTAAGAAGCTTTCAGAATCCTTGATGAAAAGTATTTCAGGAAGAACTTTCTTTGTCCCTGGAGGACACAGTCTCTACTTAGAAGCAAGGAGCAAGTTTGAACAGGACTATAAACTGGTTCCCAGGAAAGGAGTTAAGGTGAGGAGTAATGGGAGTGGGAAAGAACAGAAGATTGGAGTCAGAGGGTCTTTGTTGGTTCATTTGGTTGCCAGGTCCTGCTTTGTGCAGAGGCTGCTGGTCACAAGGAGGCTGACTGTGGAACCCCGGGGGGCTCTGGGTCTAGTGCTGCATTTCTGGTGAGCAGAGTAAGTGTCCAGGAGACCCCAGGACTGTTGCCTGCCCACTGGTGGGGGCTAGTGCCAGCTTTCTGGAGGACAGAGCCAGATCCTGGAGTCCGGTTGCAGGGCCCAGGAGTCCCAGAGCATCTGTTGGATCACTGTTGGGTACAGCCAGTTGGGCTGCTGGATCTGGGGGTGTCTTGAAGCTTCTGTTGGCCTCATGTTGGTCCAGGCCTGAGCCCAGCTGGTCCCAAGGCAGGATATAGCCTGCTAGTGGGTGGGCTGGCCCTGCAGACTGCGAAACTGAGGTTTTATTGCAACTGGTATCTTCCCCCTGGTGTGTAGAGCTGGGTCCCAGGGTCTCTGGCTAAAGGGCCCTGGGGGTTTCAGGTCTAGTGCCTGTGCCCTGGTGAGTGAGACCAGGTCCCTGGACCTCTGCTGGGCAAGGCCATGTCCAGAGGCGATGGTGGGCTCAGGAGGTCTGCTGGTGGGTGCGGCTCTGTCCATGCCCAGTTAGTTGCTTAGCCTGAAGCATCCCAGCACTGGCGCCTGCAGACCACTGGACCAGGGCAGGGCTGGGTCTTGGGGCTAATAAGCTAGGGGGAATATTCCAAAATGGCGAATGCCAGCACCAATGTCCATGTGGTAGAAGGAGCTCCCAAAAATGGCTGCTGCCAGTGCCTATGTCTCTGGGGTGAGCTGCAGTTGCCTCCTGCCTCTCTAGGAGACTCTCCAGGGTCAGCAGGTAGGTCTGACCCAGGCTCCTATCAAATTACTGCTTCTTCTCTGGGTCCCGGAGCATGTGAGATTTAGAGTGCACCCTTTGAGGGTTAAGACTTTATTTCCCCAGGCCCTCTGGGACTCCCGAAAGTTAACCCCACTGACTTTCAAAGCCAAATGCTCTGGAGGATTGTCTTCCTGGTGCTGGATCCCTGGCTGTGGCACCCAGTATGGAGCTCGGACCTCTCACTTCTCTGGGAGAACCTCTGAGGTTGTAATCATTCTCTTGATTGTGAATAACCCACCCGGGGGTATGGAATTTGACTATATTGAGACTCCACCCCTCCTACCCATCTCACTGTGGTTCCTTCTTTATATCTTCAGTTGTAGGAGATCTTTTCTGATAGGTTCCATCTTTTCCACCAATGGTTGTTCTGCAAATAGTTGTGACTTCAGTGTGCCTGTGAGAAGAGGAGAGCTCAGGATCTTTCTGCTCTACCATATTGCCGAGATAATCAATTTAGTCCTCAAAAAAATGAATTAGGTACTGCTGTCATCTCCACTATAAAACTGAGAAATATGAGGTGTGGAAAAGTTACTAAGTTGCCTAAGATCACACAGTCATCAAGTGGTAGTGCTGATAGGGCAAATGTAATGTCTTGGCAGTCACTCAAAACTCAGAATAAGGCTTAGGAAAGCTTCCTGGAAGAGGAGATAGAAGCTACAAGTTGAAGTATCCATAAATGAAATCGTAATAAAGAAAGAGTAGATGAGCATTAGTCGGAAGAAAAACAATGTGCAGATATAGGAGTTGCACAAAATGGAGGGTGGATGTTTGTAGAATTGCACATAATTCTGGGGTCTGTAACCATTTGGGGATCCTACAAAGGATGGAGAACTTAAAGGGTCCAATCTGTAGGTTTATTGAACAATAATTTCCTCAGCAAGACACTACATCTTTGCTGCCTGACAAGTCTTTGCTCCTTGTTGTGTCCTCAGGCAAATGAGGTCTTCCAGAGCTTCCTGCAGTCCCAGGCAGGAGTAGAGGAAGCCATCCTGCAGGCAGACAAAGCCCTCACTGATGGGGACAAGGCCATGGCAGGTACAGGCGAGGGCTGAGCTCACAAAGGGAAAGGTGGCTCTTGTGCTTCCCTTTGGCACGTGTGAAAACAAACAGCTTCCTGACACGGGAGCTTCCTCTTCTTCTGTGGAACCTCTCTGCTGCATGTGAAAATAACCAGGGGAGTTTGGGTTGCATGTACATCCAATCAGTGCCTTTGCATCACATGCTGAAGCATGTTTTCTGATGTGGTAGTAAGAATATTCAGATTCCTTCCCACCATTTTAAAGTCATTTTATCTCTGAGCTAAGGAGGTGACAGCTCGGCGTAACTGTTATATTCTTCCCTCTTTAAAACTCTTGTGAAACAGTTGAGTGTGCCAAGAAGCATGCAGCTGAGAGGGAACAGCAGCTGCTAAGAGAGAAACAGAATGAAGAGGAGCAAAAAATGGCGGCACAAGAGAGAAGCTTCAAGGAAAATATGACCCAACTGGAAGAGAAGATGGATAGGGAAAGAGAAAACCTTCTAAGAGAGCAGGAAGCAATGCTGAAGCACAAGCTGAAGGTAAGTCTGGATGGGCCTGGGCAGGGCCTGATGGACAAAACGTTAGCCTCTCAGGAATAAAGGAACAGAAATTTGACCTTAAGTCAGATCCCAGAGGGAAATCCAAAGACACGTGATTCTCTGTAACGTCAAAGAGATGTGGATCGTGCTGAAGACTTACCTCTGTTAAGACTCAGCACCTTCTGTAGTGTTAGGGTTTGGAGCACCTTGTGTAGTGTTAGGGTTTGGAGCACCTTGTGTAGTGTTAGGGTTTGGAGCACCTTGTGTAGTGTTAGGGTTTGGAGCACCTTGTGTAGTGTTAGGGTTTGGAGCATACAAATAACATGGCCCAGGTTCCTGGACTGCTGTTTGTGGTGATGATAGGGTAGCATTTGCCCCCAAGGAACAGGACCTCAGTCTTAGAGTCCTTAGGATTTTGGTACAGCCATCAGAGACCTGGAATAGTTCCATCTACTCTTGAAAGTATCAGATTGTGCCTGGTATGAACTACTGGATTCTGAAAGCTCTAAAATTTGTTGCATTCATTTCCAGGTCTGCCTGATTCATTTTAAATACCTAGAGTAAATGCATTCTTTGTCGCAACCTGGAGTTTGATAGACAGTGTCCTAAAGAGAGTCAGCAGTGCCATTTTTGTGACATATGTGTGGTCATCCTCCCTCAATGAAACTGACAAATATTTAGAATTCACCTACATTCCCTCCCAAAGTGCATTATTAGGGCTGGAACACAGTCCTGGGGTAGTTTTCAGGCCTGACCTAGGCCCATCTTTTCTGTGCCCAGGTAGATGGTGTTGAGGGAACATGGGAAGCTCTAAACCTTGGATGCTCTCACTACCCAGGTCCAAACATTTGCAAATATTAGACAAATGTCAAAAAGCATCTAAGGTATTATAGAAATAGACACACATACTTACCTGCTGTAGTTGTTTGATACAAAATCTTGATTTGGGCTATTTTCAAAAGGGACTCTCTCCTTTTTACAGATGCAAGAAGAACTACTTACAGAAGGATTTAAAAAGGAAGCTGAAGAGTTAAATAAAGAGATAGATCAACTAAAAGAAGACATTGAAATGACTAAAAATAATACGTCCATAAAGATTTCAGAGGTCCTTGATATGGCTAGCATGGCATTAGTTGCAGTACTACCTGGGGGGTATAAAGTACTTGGTATGGGAGTGAAACTTCTCAGTGATGCTATGAAAAGGGCTGAGAATCCCTATTAAGTATATCTTGAAAGGCTTCTTATGTTTTAATAGTGTAACACTGTAGCTCATTTTTTAAATATGTTGTCACAACAGTTTTGTTGAAGAGGAGTTTAAAAATAAAAACTGATTACCAAAGAATTACCAAAGTGATTACCAGGGCCTGAAATGCAAAAAAACAAACAATTCTGAGAATTAGTTAATTTAAAGAAATGGAAAACAAGTTGGAGGATAATGATTAATTATAAAAAAGTGTTAAGAAAAGCAAAAAAACAAATGGTAAGAGGAAGAACACTCACAATCTATGATACAGTCATGGAGATCAATTCATTAAGTTATAAAGAGCCCTTATAAATCAGTGAGGAAAGAGCAACAAACACAATTTTTTAAATGTGCGAAAATATACCAAGAGAATAAATGTGTTTAACTTTACTGATTATAAATGATGTACAAGGTAAAATTAGGAGGTACCTGTGTCACCTCTCAGATGGGCCAGGAAGTACAGTTTGGACAGGGCACTTGCTAGCAAGAGTTCCAGGAATTTGGCAGTCTCTGATATTTGCTAGGGAGCGTGCAAACTGATGCAAATATATACCAAAAATTTAAATGCAAATACTGCTGATACAGAAGTCCACATTTAGGAATTTATCTTACAGATTTATTTACCCAAGTTGAAAATGGCTTATGTAGTAGTATATTTGTTGAAGGATTGTTGTAATTCCAGAAGACTGGAAACAACTTTCAAGTCTCTCTGTCACATACTGGTGAAGTAAATCCTGAGACACACTTACAAAGGAATACTCTACAGTCACTGAAATGGAAAGGGAAACTCTTATTTGTGCTAACATGAGAAAATCTCAAGATGCAGAAAGTGTGTATAGTTGTAGTACCAATTTAAAAAAATAATGAGTATATGCATATATTATCATCTATCTTTGGAAAATACAAAAGAAATTGGTATCCATGAACACAACAGGAATGGACCTGCATATTTGAGGTAAGACATGAGAGGATAACTAACTTTGCATGACACATTCTTCTGTGCCTTTTATATTTTGTATGAATTCTTGCTTATTGAAACATAAATAAATACAGTTATTAAAATTAAAATCAGAAATAATAATACATGGACTGGAAAAGTGCCCATGACAGGATGAAAGGGTTTTTTTTACATTTATTTTATTATTTATTTATTTTGCCTGCACCAGGTCTTAGTTGCAGCATGCAGGATATTTATTTATTTATTTATTTTTGGCTGCGTTGGGTCTTCGTTGCCGCGCGCGAGCTTTCTCTAGTTGTGGTGAGTGGGGACTACTCTTAGTTGTGGTGTGTGTGCTTCTCATTGCGGTGGCTTCTCTTGTTGCGGAGCACGGGCTCTAGGCACGCGGGCTTCAGTAGTTGTGGCACATGGGCTCAGTAGTTTTGACTCCAAGGCTCTAGAGTGCAGGCTCGGTAGTTGTGGTACATGGGCTTAGTTGCTCCTCGGCATGTGGGATCTTCCCAGACCGGGGCTCGAACCAGTGTCCCCTGCATTGGCAGGTGGATTCTTAAGCACTGTGCCACCAGGGAAGTCCCAGGATGAAAGTATTAAACACTACTAGGAATAACATGCCAGCTCAACAGGAAAAATCTACTTATTACAGCCAGAAACAAGAAGTATAAGATGTGCATCCTAATTTTCTTGTCATTTGGGGCTCTTGGTAAGGCCTGGAAATTCTAGTCCCTAATTTATTTACAGATAAAACGTCCCCTGGGATGTTGGCTAAAATGTTCTCTAAATACTCAGGTTTATAAAGATGGTGATTTCAAAGGAAAATTTCTCTTCAAGTTCAACTCAGCATTTTAGGAATTCTTCTCAGTTGTCTAATGCTTGACCCTTGTACTTAGAATAAACTGCTTCTAATTCCACAATTGGACAAATTCTCTTGATTCAGGGATATTGCACACAGGACACAGACTTCACTACACACCCTGGCTTCCTCCCCCTGTACCCCTTATTTGCTAACATCTGTTACTCCTTAACGGTCTCCGATTTCCTGATTTCCTGAGACTGGGTGTGGTGTCCCTCCTCTGTGCTGCCATTGTACCATGTTTCCCTCCGACCACAGGACTTTTTAGATAACTGAAATGACCGATTTACATTCTGTATCCCCTACCACATGATGATCTCATCTACTTGATGATCCTCACTGTGTATTTAGCTCCCACCACAAAACCCACCACATAAGCCCCAGGTGTTCAAACAATGCATGTGAATAAATACATAAGCTTCCACCCATCAGGGCCCAAAATTGCCATTTCCTTACTCTATTAACTGCTGCCTAGTGTTCTCAAGATGAAGTGCACAGTTTTAGGAACTAGTACTGAAAGACGTCGGGAAGAAAGCGCATGCACGCCTGTCTGAACCTGCTGCTCTTCTCTGAGAGAGATGGACACTCCATGTGCTCTGAGTTCCCTGAGTTTTTCTCCCAGGAAACTTAGCCAGCAATGAAGCCACCACCTTTGGCTCACAGAACAAGGATATTGTTTAAAATAGTAAAGAAAGAGCCAGTAATTGGCAAAGCTCTCATTGTCACCACAATTGTCACCTGTTCAAGGAGCTTCCGTTGAAATAAAACTATGTTTTTGGTACGAGGATCAGTTTCTCAATGAACATGACACCCACAGGCTGACAGACTGTGGAATCTATAGGATGGCTCTGCTTTCTTAAGGGTTGCGAGTTTATGCTCAGTTGCCATTTCTCTGATCAAAGCCACTGGAATAAGTCCTGCAGCTGGTCCAGTCCCCAAAGGCCCTCTGGTGTCACCGAAGGAATGCCCTGAATACCGAATGTCTGGATGGTCTGGAAAAGGGGGTGAGGGGGCAGTGATGATTTCTGCTTCCCCATCAAATCTCCCCAACACACATGACAAGCAATGTAAATAAGAAACAGGCACACAAGTTGGTGCCATGAAGTGATCATGGTTTAGAGAAAGGAAGGGATCAGGAGTGAGGGAAAGGACAATTATAGCAGAGTGAAAGGAATCTTCACTACTTTGATGTTCAGTCATAAGTGGGCATCTGTTGGAATAAAGTTATACACATCTCAAGATAAGGCTCCAGGTGAAAGGTGTCTTCCATACTTGATAATTAATAAATAATTGTTAAGTTACTGAAGGAATCAAAGATCTATACAAGTACTTGTTCAACAATTTTGTAGGAAGGCAGCATCACAACCATTCTTTCACACAGTATTTTGGAGCAGGAAGAAGTGAGCTACTCTGGACATTTCTACTTTCCTTTCCCCTTCTCCTCAAATTTGTGTATAGCCTGTCTCACAAGTGCTCTCTCACCAGTTAGCTGGGTATTGTATAGTCCTCACAGAATGTATTTATTAAGGAGATTCTTCAGTGTTACAGATGGGTTACAGGAACTCATTAGAAATGCAAAAAAAATAGAAGAGACTTCTCTTCAAGAATACAGGAAGTAGCTTCTTAAGGAAGCAAGACTGACAAGACAGTGTCAGGTGGTCTCCTTTGGTCTCTTCAGGCTTAGGTTAAATTCTGCTCGTTGTGTACATTGAGTGTAACACAGGCAAGAACATTTAAACAACCAGTCTGCACCCTCGGGATGTCCTTCTGTATGAAGCCAAGGCACAGTCCATGGTGGATGCGGCGAGCAGCTGTGGCAGGTCCTCTGGGCTTGAAGTTCTATCAGGGCCTGGGTCCTCTCTGGAGTGCGGAGAAGCAGGGCAGCAGGAGCGAACCCAGGAACATGCACACTTGGCAGGAGCCACTGCCCCTGCCCTACCTTATGTCCTGTTCATACAAGGGGGTTGGGACCTGTTCAATTCTCTCTTTTAAGCCACACTGACTTCATTATTATTATTGACTGTTATGCCAGCTAGCAAACTCTTTTTGTTAATTCAGAAAAGAAGACATCCTGTACAAAAATCACCTTATCTTAAGACGTTTTATTCTAGATTTGGTAAATTCACATTCTATAAACCACCCTACGGGTATAAATTGGAGTCAGCATGTAAAACTACACAGCACACTTATATTTCTGAAATATTTTAATGTTAATTACCACACGGAAAAAAGTAATTATTTCCAGTTCCAAGCTGCTATTGTCTTGAATCTTTGTCTCCTACTTGGTCACTAGAATAAAACACCTTTATTGTACCCTCCAACTTCATCAATTGCCTCTGGTTTCCCTGGTTTCTGTCCAAACCAAGAGGACTAGTAAAATCTCTCATTGTGGTCACATTTCCTATGTAACCTACTTGATTAAGATAATTCATCTGTGTACATTGAACACTATATATGACCGACTTTGTACAGTGTCATTGCTTAGTAAATACTCATCTAATAAATGAATGAAAGATGGATTTCAATACCAAACACCTAGCAGAAATTTTTTCTTGAAGCAAAAGATTTTTGTTTTTCAAAAGATAAGTAATTTACCGCTGTGTATGTGTTCTATGACTATAAAATAATTCAAAATCATTTTAAAAATTCACTAGTCACAGAAAGAATAAAAATAGTAAACTAAAATCCCAACCATGAGCTAGATGCTGTTACTAATGAAACATATAATGATCAAGGTTTTTTTATTAGCTTATAAATTTTTTCATAAATAGAATAATTTTGTACCTATTATGAATTGAATTATTCACAACCAACATGCCCAAATTTATCTATAGACAATAACTTTGGTCATCTGGAAATGTATGTGCACTGTAGCCAGGAAATTCATTCTTGCGTATTATCGGTGAATTAAAAGTCTTAACAAAGAAAATCCTCTCCATAACAATATAAATAGAAGGAAATTTGTTATATTATTGAATAAGCAGTACCTAGTACATACATATAGGTAGATTGAAATGACTAGAAAGAATAAAATAATGTTACTTATATATGCAAGCATATATGAATCCTTTTACATTGCACAATTTTTAGCCAGTATAAAACATGTTTTCTTAGAATCAATTGTATCCTGTTTTCCCATAAGTAGACTGGACAGCACAGTTTGCTGTTATATGATGAACTTTTTGTACCTACCTTCATAGACTTCAATCTATGCTAACTTGGGAACTGAGGTATCCATTGTTTGGTTAATTGCCCTCACCATTGTTTGGTTAATTGCCCTCACCTAAAAGAATAATCTAACTCCTCTTATCTCCCTGAGAAGAAATGGTTACAGCCAGGATTGAGCCTAGGTTAAGCTCCCAAGGTGTCAGGCAGCCTGGAGCTCTAACTTTCTAGGTGTTCACACTTCAAAAAGGATGGAGCCCAAACACTTGGAGACCTCTCTGGGTTGTTAAGCTGCCAATGGTTTTAATTAGTTCCTGGGAAGTTTTATTGGCATTCAGAATTTTAGAGAAAGTAGATTGGTCCAGCAACTATGGAAAACAGTATGGAGTTTCCTCCAAAAACTGAAACTAGAACTACCATGTGACCCAGCTATCCCAATTCTGGGTATTTACCCAAAGAACACGAAAACACTAGTTCAAAATGATATATGCACCCCTATGATCTTTGCAGCATTATTTGCAATAGCCAAGATATGGAAACAACCTAAGTGCCTGTCAATGGATGAGTGGATAAAGAAGATGAATAGTTTATATATAAAATAAGTGCTACTCAGCCATAAAAAAGAATGAAATTCTGCCGTATGCAACAACAAGGATGGACCTTGGAGGTATTATGCTAAGTGAAATATCGATAGCTCAAACAGAGAAAGACAAATACCATACTATTTCACTCATATGTGGAATCTAAAAAAAGCAAATGAGCAAATAAAATAAAACAAAACACTCATACATACAGCAGACAATCTGTGGTTACCAGAGGGAAAGGGGGTCGGGGTAAACAAAACTGGTGAGGGGGTCAACTTTAGGATGATGGATGGCAACTAGACTTGTGGTGGTGATCACTTTGTTGGGTATACAAATGTCAAATTATAATGCTGTACACATGAAAGTTATATTAAAAGAAGTGGGGAAAGGACTCTTGCCCAATTGTGTCCAAAGAAACACTCTAAAAAGGAGATGGGTAAATTGCCCTTTTTTCAGGTTACAAACATAAAGAATTCACCATTATTTACCTTTATGTCAGACACAGTTCACAAAAAGTTTTAATTGTCCCTAGAATAAATTTTTGTTTCCCTGATATAAAAAGCAGATTTTATTGTTCAGGAGAATAAGCAGCTAATCTCTTAGCATTAGTCTTATTTCAAGTAGTCCTGCCTGATTTTCATTTTCAATCTCACCTTCTTTAACCATAAATCGGGTTTCAAATTTTGTCCTGAAACTGACACCAGAACTTTACATTCTTGAAGAAAGGTGGGGATGAACTTTAGACCTTATTAACAAAATGTTAATCAGACAAAAGAAAGGAAAGGCAAAGAGAGAGACAGGCAGAATTCATGCATTCTTGCCCAATTTTTCTCAGATTAGAGTTGAATAGAGTCTTAAATTCTGTCAAAACAATGTCTTGTCATTTGAGGATCTGACATTATTTTCTTGAAAGCTTTGGCAAGAAATTAACTTTAGATCAGGTTGATATTGTCCAGTGACTAAAAAGAGTCTAAATTTTTGACCTGACTGTGACATAGAAGAAGCAGCAGTTCAGGGCATGTTTTAATTGTTCTCTGTTTTTGAGAAAAAGTATTGATAATTGGAGGCCTCAACTGGCCTTTCTATTAGTGTAAGTTTTCTCCCAAAAGATCTTTAAATTTTTAAATTAATACATGACAAAGGAACACAGAAATGCTCAGTTCAAAAGTGTACAATAGGTGAAATATCACAAAATGAACACATGCCAGTAATTATTACCCAGGTCAAAAATAAGAACACTCCCAAACGCAGTTTTCTTATACCCCTTTAAAACATTAACTCCTCACTTTAGCTTGTAGATAGTTACTACCTGACTTTTAACATCAGAGATCAGATTTTCTTGTTTGTGAACTTTACATAAATGGAATCAAACAATATGCATTCTACTGTGTCTGGTTCCTTTCACTCAACATTACCACTGGGAGATTCATTCATGTTGTTGGATATAACTGTAATTTTGTAATTTTCATACTGTAAGTCTTTTATAGGGATTATAAGGAGTTATAAGTTATACTGTGCAAATATACTACAATGTACTTATCTATTTACTGTTGGTTAACAATTTGGCTATTTTCACTGTTGAAGTATTATAAATATTGATGATATGATCATTATATGTATCTCTTTGGTGTGCATGTGCATACATTTCTGATAGCAATATATTTAAGAGTGAAATGGCCAAGTCCTTGGGTGCTTATGTTAAACTTTAGTATTAATATATAATGCCAAACAGTTTTCCCAACTGGTGGACTCTACTGTCTGTTGCTGCATAACAAACACCCAAAACCTACTGGATTAAAGCAACAATTATTTTATTTCTCACAATGTTGTGAGTTGGGTGGGTAGTTCTTTACCTGGTCTCATTCACATGGCTGGTGGGATCAGTTCTTACCACCTGGTATCACTCATGTGGCTGCATTCCACTAGCCAATCAGTAGGAGGTGGAGGACCCTGCATTGCCTCATCCACATGTCTGTGGCCTTAGTGAGATGGCCTGAAGACTGGGACCTCTCTCTTCACATGGACTTTCATCATCAATTCATCTAGTCCATATTTTCTGAGTCAGCCATTGATTGATTCCCATTTTATCATGGTATGCTTCATGCTATAAAGTTGAACAGACTATCACCTTGTCCAACAAATCTTGTAGGCCTGTTGTAAGAGGAAATGGGTCCTGATCATAGGGGAAAAAAATGGCTCTTTTACCGCTTTCCTCTGAAGAGTTGGGAAACTAAATAGGGGACAGGATTGGCATCCTTTTAGAAATAAGCCCTCAGTGTGAGCAGGTCAGAAATAATCAACTCTACACTGGAAGCAAATCATTCTTCATTATAGGGTAAGACTGAAAACCAGGGTGCTATGTTTTGTGTTTATTTGTATCTCAAAGAGTTGACAAATACTGGATCATGATCACCTCAAGTTATCAAGATCGAGACATTGAAATTAAAAACACACAGAAAAGACTACTAACAGAAGTCTTTCACTGTTTTTAGCTCTACAAAAGTATCAAAATTATCGAATCACCTAGCCCTGGTTAAAGACGCCATGCCTACAGTTGTGTAAATAAATACACTATGTAGACTAGAATTCAGAGAAAAAAATAAGCCATGATTCATCAGAGAATGTTTCATGATGGTAGCTTCATTACCTGAATGAATTTAAAGCAATATGCAAGCTAATACATATGGAAGTGATAAAGAATAAAATTTAAAAATGCGGAGAGATCAAAATCTGAAAACATGATTGAGTAAAAAATCAACAGAGTAAGAGTCAGACTGAGGTATCAGGCCTGGGTGAAAAACATGTGAATGCAGACACAGAGCAAAGATTAAGGACCAATGAGTTGGAAGACAAGATGGGCCTTGGCAGCTCCAGGGGGCATCCTGTACGGTAAGAGGAGGAAGCCACTGGGGTGTCTGACTTCCTCCATCTGACCCAGACCCTGCCCAGGGACAGACTTAAGAGAAACCAGGACCAAGGCTGGGTTAGGACAGTGTATGTGTTTCAAAGTACAGAGATATATTTGACACATTTCTCCAGATGAAGACTACCTATTATTGGAATCTAAGGAAAAAAAAAAAAAGTTCATGAAGAACCCAGTGGTAAGACGGGAATAAAGACACAGACCTACTAGAGAATGGACTTGAGGATATGGGGAAGGGGAAGGGTAAGCTGTGACAAAGTGAGAGAGTGGCATGGACATATATACACTACCAAACGTAAAATAGATAGCTAGTGGGAAGCAACCGCATAGCACAGGGAGATCAGCTCGGTGCTTTGTGACCACCTAGAGGGGTGGGATAGGGAGGGTGGGAGGGAGGGAGATGCAAGAAGGAAGAGATATGGGAACATATGTATATGTATAACTGATTCACTTTGTTATAAAGAAGAAACTAACACACCATTGTAAAGCAATTATACTCCAATAAAGATGTTAAAAAAAAAATCTAGAAACAATAAATGTCCCTCTTAAAAAAAGAAAACGAGTCTTGACTCCATTGATCTTTTCTAGTGCTGTTTTTTTTTTTTTTTTTTTTTCTGGTCTCTATTTCTTCTCTATTCTTTATATTTTCCACCTTCTACTGACCTTGAGCTTTGTTTGTTCTTCTTTTTCTAATTCCTTTAGGTGGTAGGTTAGGTTGTTTATTTGAAATTTTTCATGTTTCTTGAGGAAGACCTGTATCGCTATAAACTTCCCTCTCAGAAGTCCTTTTGTTGCATTTCATAGATTTTGGAAAGTTGTGTTTTCATTTTCATTTGTCTCAAAATATTTTCTGATTTCCTCCTTGATTTCTTCATTGCCTCATTGGTTTTTCAGTAGTGTGTTGTTTAATGTCCACATGTTTAATCTTTTCCCATTTTTCTCTATGTAATTGATATCTATGGGTTGGACAAAATATTTGTTTGGCTTTTTCTGTGAGATGGCTCTAGTAGCACTTAGTTGTCTTTAACTTCATTTGAAACAATTTTGTTAGATTGTATTGTGACAGCTGTCATATCAATGTTCATTTAAAAAAAGACATCAAAATTGGTGAATTTTTGTGTAGCCACTTTAATATTGAAGATGGAAGAAAAAAAGCAACATTTTTGGCATATTATGCTTTATTATTTCAAGAAAGGTAAAAACACAACTGAAATTCAAGAAAAGGTTTGTGCAGTGTATGGAGAAGGTGCTGTGACTGATCGAATGTGTCAAAGGTGGCTTGTGAAGTTTTGTGCTGGAGATTTCTTGCTGGACAATGCTCCACCGTAGGGTAGACCAGTTGAGTTGATGGCAATCACATCAAAACAATAATTGAAAACAATCAACATTATACCACATGGGAGATAGCCGACATACTCAAAATATCCAAATCAAGCACTGAAAATCATTTGCACCAGCTTGGTTATGTGAATTGCTTTGATGTTTGGGTTTCCCATAAGTTAAGTGAAGAAAACGTTCTTGACCGTATTTCCTCATGAAATTATCTACTTAAATGTAATGAAAGTGTTCCGTGTTTAAAACAAATTGTGATGGGCGATGAAAAGTGGATATACACTAACGTGGAACAGAAGAGATCATGGGGCAAGCAAAATGGACCACCACCAACCACACCAAAGGCCGGTCTTCATCCAGAGAAGGTGATGTTGTGTATATGGTGGGATTGGAATGGAGTCCTCTATTATGAGCTCCTTCCAGAAAACCAAATGATTAATTCTAACAGATACTGCTCCCAATTAGACCAACTGAAAGCAGCACTCAATGAAAAGCATCCAGAATTAGTCAACAGAAAACGCATAATCTTCCATCAGGATAACACAAGACTGCATGTTTCTTTGATGACCAGGCAAAACCTGTTACAGCTTGGCTGTGAAGTTCTGATTCATCCACCATGTTCACCAAACATTGCACCTTTGGATTCCCATTTATTCTGGTCTTTACAAAATTTTCTTAATGCAAAAAATTTCAATTCCCTGGAAGACTGTAAAAGGCACCTGGAACAGTTCTTTGCTCAAAAAGGTAAAAAGTATTGGGAAGATTCAATTATGGAGTTGCCTGAAAAACAGCAGAAGGTAGTGGAATAAAAGGGTGAATACGTTGTTCAATAAAGTTCTTGGTGAAAATGAAAAATGTGTCTTTTATCTTTACTTAAAAACCACAGGCACTTTTTGGCCCACCCAATAGTTTCATACCACTGTGGTTGGAAAAAATGCTTGATATAATTTCCATCCGCTTAAATTCGTTGAGACTTGTTTTGTGGTCTAGGATGTGATCTGTCCTGGAGAATTCCAGGTGCACTTGAAAAGAATGTGTATTCTATTTTTGGATTTAATGTCCAGTGAATATCTATTAAGTCCAATGGGTCTATGGTGTCATTTAAGACCACTGTTGCCTTATTGACTTTCTGTCTGGATGATTTGTCCATTGATATAAGTGGGGTGGTAAAGTTTCCTAATATTATTGTATTATTTTCAGTTTTTCCTTTTACATCTCTTAGTATTTGTTTTATATATTTAGGTGCTCCTGTATTGGGTGTATATATGTTAATGAGTATAATAGCCTCTTCTTGTTTTGATCCCTTTATCATTATATAATTCCCTTTCTGTCTTTTGCTATAGCCTTTGATATAAAGTCTATTCTGTCTGATATGAATATTGCTACCCCCACATTTTTGCCATTTCTGTTTCATGAAATATCTTTTTTCATCCTCTCCCTTTCAGTCTGTGTGTCTTTAACTCTGAAGTGAATGTCTTATAGGTAGCATATAGAAGAGTTTTATTTTTTTATCTAATCAACCACCCTATGTCTTTGGGTTGGAGCATTTAGTCTATTCATATTTAAATTTATTATTGGTAGATATGTATTTATTGCCATCTTGTTACTTGATTTCAGGGAGTTTTTGCAGTTCTCTGTTCATTTCTTCTTTTTGTTTCTTGCCTTTTGTGTTGATGTTTTTCTTTAGTAGTATGCTCTGTTCCTTTCATTTTAGTTTTTGTGTAACTATTATAGATTTTAAAATTGTGGTTACCATGGGATTCATATATGTTGACCTGTAACTGTATCTATTTGTTTTAAATTACTAGTCATTTAAGTTTACACACACTCTAAATCATCTACCTTTTTTACTCCCCTCCCCACATTTTGTTTTTGATTTCATATTTTACATCTTCATCTTTATCCTTTAAGTATTTATTGTAGTTATAGTTGCTCTTATAATTTTTTTATTTTTAATCTTTGTATTGAATTATTTAAGTGGTTGTTCCTCAGTCTTTACTATATATTTGCCTTTCCTAGTGGGATTTTTCATTTCCTGTTGATTCTTCTTTTCCACTTAGAGAAGATCCATCAACAATTTATTTTAGGGTAGGTTTAGTATTGATTAACTCTTTTAGTTTTTACAGTGAAGAGTGTTGCTTTCTCACTTCCTCCACAAGTTAAATAGTGTTAGGTACTTCAAAGATCCTATCGGAAGCTGACATCTGCTCCCTGGAGTATGGAAACACTAACATTGGTGCCCAACACATACCTAAAATCTTCTAATAGTTAAAGGTTGACCGGAGTAGTTTGCAGCAACAGAGAGAAGAGAGAGGGCTGCTGGGAGCAGCCTGCCCTTCTAGTGGTCAATTAAGCAGGCACATATGAGTTTTTATCCTGGGTGTACTGACTGGTGGCGAGGTGTCTCTGGACTTGGATGATCTTGAAATAAACCCTGCACAAGATCACAAGATGTCTAAATGACAGGTGTTTGACTTCAATACAGAAAGAAGATTATATGAATGAATAAATCTCTAGAAGAGAGTATTTGAAGAAAGGAATCAAAAGTGGACCACAGGAGGAAACTGCCAATGGGAGGGTCCAAGAAGGGGATCAGCAAATAACTCAAATCATTTTTATAGGAAAAAGATCTAAGTCACATACACAGGGCAAAAAAGCCAGATTACTAGTGTATCATGTAAGATGATTTCCTTTTCCTTAATTCCTTGGACTTCAAGGTCACAACTTCAAGGTATTATAAACATGAGTTGGTGTGTCCAGGGGAAGGTAGAGCTGGGAAATGAGAGGGAAAAAGACATACTTCTCCTGTGCTGTGTGCTTACAATGCTGATCAGACCTGGGTATGTAAGTGGGGTCTGAATGCGAGGTGAAAAAAAGAGGAGGAACTTTGAATCAAATTTGAGAGGGAGATTTTAAAATTTATATCAAGTTGAACTTTTTATTTACTTTGAAAAAAAGATTATTCATTAATCTGAGAGTGACTAATGAACTAATGGCAGGAAAGAATGCTCCAATAAAGTAGTTTAAATGGATACTTTTGAGACAGAATAAAGTTGTTTTCTGCTTACACAGAACTAGGTACAAAATATTAACTGTTCAAATGTAAGAACAATATCTAATTTAAGGAATAAAAATAAGATAAGCTTAAATACAAACAAAGTAGTATGTTAGATGCTATGTGTGGGGAGTGAGGTAGATATTTGTTCTGTAGTACTTTTAAGGCTTTGTTAAGTATGACTGTTAAAAGATAAGAGTAACTGAAGAATGTTAACAAACTGAAGTGTATGACTTACAAAACAATAGAGGAAGAGTTAAAAAGAATATTGAGATATCATGGTAAAAATAATGAATGTTGTATGTGATGTACATGATACTATTGAGTTTTTATTATTATTATTATTTCTAACATGAGGTATATCTCCAGAGAGGTACCTAGAAGAATTGGTTGACTCTAACATGGATGGAAATTGCTCACATTATGAGACGCTAATCACCAAAGTGGAAGATAGACAACTCTCATTCCCAGACGTTCCAATGGGGAGGCATGTGATTTATATTCTGTCAAGCAGATACACCTATGTGAGACTGGTATGGAGACATGAGCAACCCAATATGCAACTTGTTTACTGCAGATATGAAGGCAGAGGCATCCATACATTCAGAGCTGACATTGGTGGAGCTTCTGACATGAGACCATTATGCCAGGTGGTAATGGATGTGCTGTTTTCTCTTGAGATGTCTTCACTGTGTGGTTGGTATTGTTCTTGGTGAAACAGCAGTAGAGTTTGGCCACCCTGCCATCCTAGAGAATCTGTCTGCTGCCCATCAGACTTAAAAATCAATTTCCTTTTTTATTTAAGTTACTGAGGAGATTCCATTTGGTGCAAAAAAGATCCTCGAACGTTACATGTGCTGAAACAATTTTGGTAGGTTAATATTTTTGTATTAATAAATTGTTTTTTACTTTTCCTCTGTTTCTTGTCCTTCCATGCTAGAAATTTTCCCTGAGTGGCTCCCAGGGTGTGATGTCACAGCAGAGGGGGAGAAAGAAAAAATGGAGTCAAGTTTTCGGTTTTGTTGGATTATAGTTATGATTCTCAGAGGAATGGAAAGGAATGTATTTTGAGCTAGAGTTCCATTTTTGTGATTGTAGAAATTATACTTGGAACTGTGGGAATAGGGTAAAACTAAGAAAAGAGGGGAAGAGAGAGATGTTGGGTGACCTGGAAATGAGACAGTAATTATCTAGAGGGATTTTATAGACAGAGAAGTTGAACATACATTCATAAATCTATTTTGCACAGGCGTAAGCACTTCCCTTAATAGTGTCCAGGAGTCCCATCAGTGACCACAGCAATGCAGCCTCCACCCAATGGAGAATTGTACACTGTCTGCAGCCTGAAGTTAATTGTCCCACACCTCCCTTATTGGAAGTCGTCATGTGACCCAATGACCACTTGGCAGGAGTGATGCTTAACTGTGCTCCATGGTTTGTTCACTCCCATCAGATTTTTCCTGTGTACACAACACTCCAACTCTATCCCAGGTCCAAAGTAAACCCTTGAGTAAGAGCATGGAGCTGAGAAAATCTAGAAGGGTGGTGTATGAGTGGGAAAAAAGTCTACCCTGAACAGAACCTGTCTGATATCGTTCCATTGTAAAATGCACCCCAATTTAAAGTCTCTCTAGAGTCAATATGCATGATTTAAAATATAGGATCCAGTTAGGGATCATACTAATCACTATAATTGAGGATGAATTGAAGTACTCTCTAGGTTAACACATTGCCTTCACATTTTGTTTCATCTTTGCAAACTTTATGGCTCAACAAAAATTCAAGTCTCATGTTTTTGAGTTTAGTTTAGTGGCAATTGTTTGACTTCTTGAAGTTGCTTGTTTAACTTGTTCCTAGCAGACAGGAGTGGGTTAGGAAATTACATTCCTTGGATTTTTAGAAAATGTTACATGTTGGGAATGATTCTCTGTATCTCATCTGGATAGCATTAATCTCTTTAAGAAGTTTCACACTCTCCTTCTTGAATCCCTGTTCAAGAAGACGTTCTTTTTCCTAAAAGGGAAAGTGGAGACTGTACTCACACAACCTAAAACATTTCCCACATTTGCTAAATAATTTCCCCTGTCCATACCTACATTAATCCCTCATAAATTTTTGAAACTTGTTTTTGAAATCTCTTCCTCCCTTAACTTCCATTATATCACTCTTCCTTGAGTCTCCTATGCCTGTCAATAATTTTTCTGGGCTTGCTTTAGTTGCAGAAGTGTTCTTCGCTTTATAGTTTCTAAAATATTAGTGACCCAGAATTAATTTTGTGGCCCCCTTCAGCCACAGGCAACACAGTCTTTCTGGAAAAACTCTTTTTACCCCCTCAACTCTGATCTATGCAGTGTGGACTCTTAAATACATATCTAAGGTAAGGAGGTAAGGAAGATGGATGAAATCCAATAGGAAGGTTACTACATGATTCAGAATCACAGCAGATGTTTGATCAGGAAATTTAATAACAGTCTCCAAAATTTGGTGGCAGAGGTAATAGAAAACAGTTGACATCAAGTCTGCACTGGTCCTTACTGTATCTCTGGGAGGACAACCCAAATCAATATAGACTTGGAGTAGGGCATGGAGTACTAGCAGCCTGGGTATTTAATTATGTAGTTAATTGTGTAGATGGTCATGAAGTCTTCCTACTCATTAGGGTGCCTCCAGAGATAAAGTCACCAGGTATGGCAGAAACAGTCACTGTGGACTCCACTCAGTAGGTGAGACAGGCCAGATATTTTCCCACAAGGAAGGACTCAGATAAGTTACTTATCGCTCATGAAATTACAATTTCCTCTTTTGAAACATGACAATATAACATGTACCTGTAACATAACATGAGGATTTGATCACAGAATATCTGTAAAGTCACTGTGCAGTGCCTGGTAATGAATAGTTATGGTTTATTAGTAATTTAGTAATGAAGGGCTCCATGAGATTTGATCCTGCAAGTAAATAGCCTTTAGTAACCAGAGATGGTCAGGGGTAGAAGCAGTAAGAGAATGAAATGTCTACTAGTGTTTGGGCTAGAAAAGTTCTTAAATTAACCTAGTGCTCTAACTTCTAACAAGTGGTTTTTTTTTTTATAATATCTTTACTGGAGTATAATTTCTTTACAATGTTGTGTTAGTTTCTGCTGTAAAACAAAGTAAATCAGTTGTATGTATACATATATCCCCATATCTCCTCCCTCTTGCGTCTCCCTCCCACCCTCCATATCCCACCCCTCTAGGTGGTCACAAAGCATCAAGCTGATCTCCTTGTGCTATGCAGCAGCTTCCCACTAGCCATCCATTTTACATTTGGTAGTGTATATATGTCAATGCTACTCTCTCACTTCATCCCAGCTTCCCCTTCACCCTGTGTCCTCAAGTCCGTTCTCTATGTCTGTGTCTTTATTCCTGCCCTGCCGCTAGGTTCATCGGTACCGTTTTTTAAGATTCCATATATATTCATTAGCATATGGTATTTGTTTTTCTCTTTCTGACTTACTTCACTCTGTATGACAGTCTCTAGATCCATCCACGTCTCTACAAATGACTCAATTTTTTTCCTTTTTATGGCTGAGTAATATTCCATTGTATATATGTGCCACATCTTCTTTATCCATTCATCTGTCCATGGACATTTAGGTTGCTTCCATGTCCTGGCTATTGTATATAGTGCTGCAATGAACATTGTGGTACGTGAGTCTTTTTGAATTATGGTTTTTTCAGGGTATATGCCTAGTAGTGGGATTCCTGGATCAGAGGAAAACACAGGCAGAACACTCTATGACATAAATCACAGCAAGATCCTTTTTGACCTACCTCCTAGAGTAATGGAAATAAACAAATGGGATCTAATGAAACTTAAAAGCTTTTGCACAGCAAAGGAAACCATAAACAAGAAGAAAAGACAACCCTCAGAATGGGAGAAAATATTTGCAAACAAAACAACTGACAAAGGATTAATCTCCAAAATATACAAGCAGCTCATGCAGCTCAATATTAAAAAAACCAAACAACCCAATCCAAAAATGGGTGGAAGACCCAAATAGACACTTCTCCATAGCAGACATACAGATTGCCATCAAACACATGAAAAGATGCTCAACATCACTCATCAGAGAAATGCAAATCAAAACCACAATGAGGTATCACCTCATACCAGTCAGAATGGCCATCATCAAAAAATCTACAAACAATAAATGCTGGTGAAGATGTGGAGAAAAGGGAACTCTCCTGCACTGTTGGTGAGAATGTAAATTGATACAGCCACTATGGAGAACAGTATGGACGTTCTTTCAAAAACTAAGCAGTGTTTTTGATTCAGCACAGAATGGAGATAACACAATCGAATACCTGAAATTTAAGCATTAGAACCCTCCCTTGCTCTGCCATTAACTAGGCCCTCTCCTTTTCCATTTTCTCAGCCAACTGTTTCATATGTTCATGACAACTCTTTTCTTTTTCTTGCATTATCTGCCCATTCTTCTTTTGCATTTCCTCCAAAATTTTGTTTGCAGCTTCTACAGATTCAGACTTCTCCACTCCACTGAAGAAGAAAAATAAGCAGAGAAATATGAGGATTAAATTGTTATAGCTTTGTTTTGCCGTTCACCCCTTTTTGCTTGTTTGTTTTATTCTTATTTCATATAGAAAACTTCTTTGGGTAATTTTTGCACTCAGTAATCAGAAGAGTAATCAGAAGACAGATTAACATAAATATTGGTTAAGAAAAGAATCCCCTAAAGCTATGATCTATACTTGATATTTTTTGCTCTATAGTAATATTCCAGGTGGACTACTGTGGCTAACATTAACATTTCTAGGGCTTTCCAACTATCTAGTGTGTTTTCAGCTGTTCTCACCTTCGATCTCTTTTTCCTTTTTTGTAAGTGACTGATCAGTCTGTAGAAGTGCATAGCCACATCCTCCTTGGAATCCAAATATTTCTTCAGTATCTCTTCTGCCTATTGATAACAGAGGAAATTAGAATTAGGAAATAGAAACTATGGGTCAAAGTAAAACCTAGCAGTATGTCTCTTAATTCAATTTCATTTTAGCACCCATTTTAGAATTTAAATACCATTTCAACCTAAACTGGCTTAAAACCCAATTCTGGATCCATCCTCAAATTTGCTTTATTCTCAGTCACCACAATTTTAGTAATTTAATTAGTAAATCTTGTCTTCTAATTGTATGGGTTAAAAACCTTATGGTTATCCTTTATGTCCTTTTTTTCTCCCAAGTCCCAGGTACCATCATCAGCTAATGGTGTTTGCTCTGACTTCAAGATAAAACCAGCCAGGGCCTATCAATTGTCACCTGTTCCTCCCGACAACCTGGTCCAAGACATCATCACTTCTTACCTGGACCATGACATTAGCTTCATAATTGGTCTCCCTACCTCCTTCCACTCTTGCTTCCCTATAGTCTGTTTTCCTCAGATCAGCTAGTGTTGTGTTATATTACTTTAAGAAAGATCACTTCACTTTGATGCACCAAATCCTCTGCTGATTTTCCAACTCTTCCCTAGTAAAATTGAAACGTCTCTCAGTGGCCTCCAGGATGCTACTTTGTTTAGCATTTGGCCTCTGAGCATCTCTCTGACCTCACCTCCTGCCACCTCTTCCCTTGCTCACTGCCCTCTTGCCACATTTCCTGGTATTCCTAGAACATAAACCAATTTATCCTTCTGGGATTTTCTGTTGTTTGAAAGTTTCTTCTTCTAGATGCCCATTTGGCTCACTCCTTGACTTCTTTGAAGATTCTTCTGAAACAGTACCTCACGAGAGAGGCCTTCTCTAAAAACCTACATATAAAATAGTACCACATTTCCTTCCTCTCCTATGACTGTACCCTACATTGTTTTTCTTCAGGGTACTTTTTGTCACTGTGATAGTGACTTCTGGAGTCACCCAAATATTATTCTCCCCATTGCCTTAGAAACAGAACTCATTTTTTTCCACCAGGGCACATTGTGGACCGTGATAAAATGTTGCATTTTCTAGTCAACCTCCTTGGTGGCTGAGGTGACCATACGATTAAAGTCTGGCCAATACCACTTACACAGAGGTGTTATATGGTACTTTTTGCAGAACACCTTAAAGACAGTTGACCCAGAGACATTTACTCTTCTGTTTTCCCCTTTTCTTTCCATCTATAATGTGGAAGTAATAGATGAAACTCTAGCAGCCATCTTAGACCATAAACTGACCTTGAAGATGGAAGCTGGGCGCTAAAGTGCTGGAGCAGAACAAGGAAAGGGCCTGGGAACAGGATGATCTTTTTCCATCTGTAATGTGGAAGTAATAGATGAAACTCTAGCAGCCATCTTAGACCATAAACTGACCTTGAAGATGGAAGCTGGGCGCTAAAGTGCTGGAGCAGAACGAGGAAAGGGCCTGGGAACAGGATGATTGTGGAGTTGTCATGGCAGCCTGGACTCCCTCTGCCTTACTTCTTATATGTAAGAGAGAAAGAAACTTTTGCCATTTTAGGCCACTCTAGTTTTGTTTTATTTTGTTTTGTTTTTGAGTAATATGTGCCCAAACTTAATTCTAACTGATATCACCTGAGTATACCAGCATAGAAGTATAGTTAAGAGCACAGAGTTGCTATAAGCATTTCCAGTCCAGCTGTACACTTATTACCTGTACATTCTCAGGTGAGTTATTTTACTTCTCTGTGTCTCAGTTTTCTTATTAATAAAATGGGGATATTAACAATATGTATTTCCTGACGTTGTTGTAAGGATTGAATGAGTTAAGCCCATTCATTTGTCTGAAACAAAATATGCTCTATATGTATTAGCTGTTATTATTATTAGTTTTTTCTGTAAGCTATAATTTGTTGATTGCTTGATGAATACTTTGAGAGAACTAGTTTGTTCTTATTTAATTGCCCTAACCCCAGAAATTTGATAATATCTGGCATATCGTTAGGCCTGAATAGACAATAGTTGGATGATTGAATGACTAAATTATTGAATAAATTCTACAAACACTTTTGAGGGCTCCATCTGTGCTTCCAAGAAGGAATCTGCTATTCATCCCATGGTAGTCTCTCCTACTGAATAAATCAATGAATGGATCAATGAAAGGTAGAGGCACTGTTTACCAATCACATTTTGGTTGTTCCCACTGTAGTTTGAAAGAGTCACTTCAGCAAGGCCCAAGAAATGGTGTTCAGTAGGTAGTTTACCAGTATCCCCTTTCTGGGGGCCTGGTAGTACTTATTCTTTAGCTCTTGCTTCTTCCAAACAGAAAACCAATAACCTCCTGGTTTAGAAAATGTTCCTTGCTTCACATCTTCACATAGATGGCCAAAAGTATCCTGAAGTAAAGCCATGCAGTAATCTGAGGATGCTTTCATATTCTGCTTACAAAAGTCATCTTGGGGCTTCCCTGGTGACGCAGTGGCTGAGAATCTGACTGCTAATGCAGGGGACACGGGTTCGCGCCCTGGTCTGGGAAGATCCCACATGCCGCGGAGCAACTAGGCCCGTGAGCCACCACTACTGAGCCTGCGGTCTGGAGCCTGTGCTCCGCAACAAGAGAGGCCGCGATAGTGAGAGGCCCGCGCACCGCGATGAAGGGTGGCCCCCGCTTGCCACAACTAGAGAAAGCCCTCGCACAGAAACGAAGACCCAACATAGCAATCAATCAATCAATCAATAAATCTTTAAAAAAAAAAAAAAGTCATCTTGCTTTGCTTCTAACCGTTCCTGTGAAGGGAAAAAAATTGCACAGATGGTACAGTAAGACATGACTAGGATGTTAACCACACATAAATTACTGGGAAATGCTTCTCCTGCAAAGATTGTGGCGTATAAACATGGCACACCCCTCACCAAGCTGGGAGATTCTAGAATACCCCTAAACAGAGTGCTGGTTTAAAAACTACATCTGTGTGATTATCTGAAGCTTCTTTTCCATACTTCTCTTGCTTCAGAGAATGATTCTCAAAGCACAGACGCTGTTCCATATGAAACTTCTTTTTTCAAGTCTCTAATTTCAGAAATAGTTTAGAGCACAAACATCCAGTAGGACAGGCCTGCAGGGAGTTCCTGGTTTCACCACTTTGTGATTTAGTGACACTCAACCTTATTAAAATGAGGTTTCCTTGTTGGTAAAACAGGGGAAATTATATCTATGTCACAGATATCTTGTCAGGATTATATGTGGTGATGTAAAGTGCTAAGTTCAGTGACTTTTCCATAAATGTTCATTAATGTGTCAATGTCAGTGGTACATTTAAAATTATAATATTTTTGCATATTTTCTCAGTATAAGGTTAAGGAAGGTAATGGAGACTTTACCCCAGGTATTTTCTGTATTACGAAAGTCTAATATAACATTTACCTACATTAAAACATTAAAGAGAACTTATACATTAAACTTTTTCTTTAGTCTAGAAAAATGTCCATTGTCTACTGACCTTCACTATTTAGTTTCATCAAAATTCTGAATACGGCAAAAGGTATGATCTGTAAAATCCTGCCCTGCAAGCCAGGGAAGGGATGGTGAACCATCAAGTGATGAGTATTTGTCATGCAACAATCCTTCCTTAATTTGGAAGGACTCATGTCTTCAAATAGCATTTTTATGATTGATTTCTCTTTCCTGGCTTTCTGAATGTTTTACCGTTGCCTTACATTAAACAAAATACATTTTTAGGGTTTCCAGAAAGAAGTGAATCCTCCCAGATTATTAGCAGGGAACATGAAAGTACTGTGTCTTTGACTAAATGAAAAAAATAAAATCATCTCATATAAATACAGTTTTACAGTTTACTTGTTTGCTTAAAATATGGCATCCAGAGGGCGGAAATTAACAGAAGAAGATATTTGTAATCATCAGTCAGTCATTGTACCATAGTCTCTTGGAATAAGGTCAGGAGCAGTCTATTCTTTTAGTAAAGACTGCAAGCGAGTACACATAACTGAGTGCGGCTGTCTTTGAGTCTGGGAGGACTACTCATATCAAGATATTTTTTCTGCCCCTCATGAACCAGAATAGCAAATATCTCATTTTAATTTATTCTGGAAAACCTGGTCCACATCTTTGAAAGAGTTAGTTCTTCATGAAGACTCCAATGGCCTCTTTCTCACTGGCCCTGTGCAGGTCCAGCAGCTCCTGGAGGGTTTCCGTGGGCAGCTGCAGCTTCTGGTCCATCTGCATTTCATAATGGGTAATGACGTTTTGCACTGCGACTGCGTTCTCGATCTCGGCCAATGCCAGGACTGCATTCTCCATGCAGGGCAGATCCCCACTGCTGATGGCATTGACAAAGGTCAGCACCAGGGTCTCTAGACCTAAGAAAGGGGATTTTAAGAAATAGTAGTTATCAGTTGTTGAGAGAGGAACAAACTGTATTCTATTTTTTTAATTTTTTTTTTAAGTGAATGATGGTTTTTATTTATTTTTTATTTTTTTTGCTGCGTTGGGTCTTCGTTGCTGTGCATGGCTTTCTCTAGTTGTGGTGAGTGGGGGCTACTCTACACTGCGGTGAGCAGGCTTCTCATTGTAGTGGCTTCTCTTGCTGCGGAGCATGGGCCCTAGAGCATGCAGGCTTCAGCAGTTGCGGCGTGCAGGCTCTAGAGCACAGGCTCAGTAGTTGTGGCACATGGGCTTAGCTGCTACACAGCAAGTGGGATCTTCCTGGACCAGGGATCGAACCCGTGTCCCCTGCATTGGCAGGCGGATTCTTAACCACTGCACCACCAGGGAAGTCCCAAAAATGTATTCTATTTAGTCTTGAGAATGTAAATTTAATTATTTTGAATCAACTGCTATAGTATTTTGTATGCTTTTCAAGTGTCACAAACAGTAGTTTTAAAGACTTTTTGAGAAAGAATTGTGATGGAATATTTTGTTAACCTCTTAGTTCAGAGGAGTTTAAAGCTGCTCTTTCTTTCTCCTTCCCTCAACCAAAAGGAAGATGTTGGAATGAATGGATTAGAATAAGGATATTTGGGTGATGAGATATTAGGTCTTGATCTTTTCTTAGCCTTCCTGTATCTCCCTTTTGTCTGCCTTCTTTCTATTTCCCTCCTAACTTCTAATTTATGAAAAAGGTCAAGGAGACAGTTTAGTGCACAAGTGTACAAGAGCACGTGTATGTGTGTGAGTGTATGCGTACATGTGGTGCAGGCCATTAGTCCTGTGTCTGGCCTAAATAACAGGGTCTTCCTAGATATTCTCTCATCAGAGCTCCATGCAATGTGACCATTTCATCCAGCTTTGCCAGGGATTTGCTGGTTTTAGCATTGAAAATCTCACATATCAGGAAATTACAGCCTCAGGCAAACTGGAGTGGTTGGGTCACCCTACAACTATCAGTGTTGGGGACTCAATCCTGGGCCTTCTCTTTCTATAGTTTTAAGTACCACATATATTTTAATTTCCTGCTTTGGCTTGATTTTTAAGCTTTAGATTTGTGTATTTAAATATCTGGATGGTATTCCTTCTTGTACACATCAGAGGAAAATACTAAATAATCCAAAACTAAACACCTTCATCCACTCTGGAAAACAATTCTTCCTCCAGGTATTTCTCTTAGTAAATAACATCCATTCAAGCAGTTGCTTAAGCTCAGAACCCTGGAGTCAGGCTTGACACTTCCGTTTAATTCCTTCCACACACCCATATGCCCTCCATCATCAAAACTTATGAATTTGACATTCAAAATATGTGTGGATTCTATCTATTTTGACAATCTCATTTGCCACTGTCTTAGCCTAGCATAATCCCTATTTATTATTAAAATATTGCAAATATCATTCATCTTCTTATTGTTTCATGTACATCCCTCCAAAACATTATCTACAAAATACTCAGAAGGATTGTTTTAAACATAAATTATATAACATTACCTCTGTGCCTATAATTCTTCAAGATCCTCTCACTGGGCTCAAACTCTAATCTCCTTGAAGTCATCCACTAGTCCTTTCAGGTATGGTTCCCCGCACACTTCTCCAACCATGACACCACTCTTATTCACTCTACTCTTGTTCAAATCACACTATCTTGCCTTTACATTCTTGACATTGCAGAGATCTTTTCTGTCTCAGGCCTTCTCACATGATATTATCTCTGTCTGAAAACTACTCTGACTGTTCTTCTGATTAACTCCTACCCATTTTTAAGTTCTCATGTTACATGTCACTTTCAGAGACAAATATTCTCTGCCTTCAAACGCAAATTTTCTCCCACCTGCCTACACCCCTTCCTTTCTCATAGCAGTGTATTATTTTGATTTATTGTACTTATCACTGCTTGTCATTATGGTTAAATAAATTGTTTAAATACCTTTTGCTCCCATCATGCTCGAATGAGGATTATGCCTAGTGGTTGGTGCATTGCAGGCACTCCTAATCAATTCACATATTTTTGAATTGATAAACAAGAGAATTGTGCTAAGGTTAACGGCAAAGCCTCACATACATGGTGTATTTGCCTTTTCCTGACTTTGTCAATCTATAGCTCTCCTGGAAGGAAATTTCATAAATAGGGAGCTGAGAAGGCTGGATTCTAGTTCTTTTCCTTTATTCACCTTGCTCATGTGAATATTAGATAACACTAGAAATAGTTTTAGTTCCCATGTAAAATTCACAATGTGATCCTTGTGGTATGTTTTCCTTGGCATCATTAGACTCTGTATTTGTCAGAAGTAACCCTCATGGTTCCCACTTCCATCGTCTACAATGGGCAATAGGAAAGTCCACGTAAGGAGGGGCAGTGAGAGGGACTCACAAGGCCCTTTGACTGTGATGCCCCCTGAGAGAGTCTTGGCCTTGGAATGGCTGAGGATGTAGAAGCAGAAGTCTTCAAACTGTTCTCTGAATTCAGGGTTCATATCTTCCTCCTGTAGCTGCTCCAGGAGGGTGAGGTACTTCCTCTGAGCAGGGCGGTCAAAGATGAAGCACTTCTTCTCTGGGAAGAGCTTTTGGATACATAACTGAGGTTCATTAAAGTTTTTAGTTTTTTTTATCAGTACCTGGAGGAATGAAAATTAGAGGTAGTACAACTTCAGGCTGATTGCTTCAAATATATGACCCTTCAACTTAGTAATTTGCACAAATCCTATATTAAGAGGTAAATATTAACTAATCATGGATCAGACCAAAAAATTAAATTAAATGAAATTTCTTTTCTTCTCCAAGAAGGAGGTAACTTAAAATTAGACCCAATTGATTCATCTAAAGAATGTTTCATTTCCTCTAACAGAACAGTCAGGATAACAAAGTTATGAAATTATAATTTTCAGCACCTACATAGAAATGGTCATTGTGATATTGTTTTCTCTTTTTATGTTAGCCAATCATCAGGCCCAGTAACCTTGCTTTAGCTTCAGTGAAACTCCAGGTACTCCAGCAGTGATGGGTTGTCCATTTGCTTCCAGCTCCAGGGTTAAATCTCTCAGAGTCCACACAAAGTCTGGAAAGAAGCTCACAAACTCAGCTGATTTTTGACCTCATGTTCACCAAGTGAGGATTTTGCCCTGATTCGATCTGTCAGTTTTGTCACATAGCTGAGATGCTAACATAGGAAAACTGCAGAAAATGAGTAGTACCTTTTATGCTGTATTTTCTCCCATAGCTTATATAAAATAATTTTTCTTAATTAGTTTATTAATTCATTCATTCCACAAACATTTATTGAAAACTTACTATGGGAGACCTTCAAGATGGCAGAGGAGTAAGACATGGATATCACCTTCCTCCACACAAATACATCAAAAAAAATCTACATGTGGAACAACTCCTACAGAACACTTACTGAATGCTGGCAGAAGACCTCAGACTTCCAAAAGGGCATTAAAATCCCCATGTACCTGGGTCGGGCAAAAGAAAAAAGAAAAAACAGAGAAAAAAGAATAGGGACGGACCTGTGCTTCTGGGAGGGACCTGTGAAGGAGGAAAAGTTTCCACATGCTAGGAAGCCCCTTCACTTGCGGGGACAGGGAGGGGGAAGCTTCAGAGCCACAGAGGAGAGTGCAGCAACAGGGGTGCAGAGGGCAAAGTGGAGAGATTCCCACACAGAGGATTGGTGCCAACCAGCACTCACCAGCCTGAGATGCTTGTCTGCTCACCCACCGGGGCGGGTGGGGGCTGGGAGCTGAGGCTTGGGCTTCAGCGGTCAGACCCCAAGATGACTGGGGTTGGCTGCATTAAGACAGCCTGAAGGGGGCTAGTGTGCCACAGTTAGCCAGGAGGGAGTCCAGGAAAAAGTCTGGACCTGCCGGAGAGGCAAGAGACCATTGTTTCAGGGTGCGCAAGAAGAGGGGCTTCCTGTTCTGTGTGCCCAAAGATGGCAGAGCAGCGCCTAAGCAAGCTCCAGAGATGGGCACGAGCTGCGGCTATCATCTTGGACCCCAGAGACGGGCGTGGACCACTACCACTGCCACTGCTGCCACCAAGAATCCTGTGTGCAAGCACAGGTCACTCTCCACACCTCCCCTCTTGGGAGCCTGTGCAGCCCGCCACTGCCAGAGTCCCGTGATCCAGGGCCAACTTCCCTGGGAGAACACACGGCATGCCTCAGGCTGTTGCAATGTCATGCCGGCCTCTTTCACTGCAGGCACACCCTGCATTCCAATTATGACTACCATACCCCTCCGTCTCCCCAGCCTGAGTGAGCAAGAGACACCTGATCAGCCGCTGCTTTAACGCCTTCCTGTCTGGGTGGGGAAAAGACGCCTGAGGGCAGCCTACATGCAGAGACGGGGCCAGAACCAAAGCTGAACCCTAGGAGCTGTGCAAACAAACAAGAGGAAGGGACATTTCTGCGTGCAGCCTCAGGAGCAGTGGATTAAATCCTGCAATCAGCTTGATAAATCCTGCATCTGTGAAATACCTGAATAGAAAATGAATGTTCCCAAAACTGAGGCAGTGGTCTCTAGGAGCAACTATAGACTTGGGGTTTGCTTTGTGTGTTTGATTTGTTTTTGGTATTATGTTTATCTTAGTTTTTAGGGCTTGTTTTCATTGGTGGGTTTCTTTATTTCTTGGGTTGCTCTCTTCCTTTTTTTTTTTTCTTTTTCCTTTTGTGTGTGTGTGTGTGTGTGTATGTTTCTTTGCATGATTTTGTCTGTTTAGATTTCTTTTACCATTTTTCCTGGGGTTCTGTCTGTTCATTTCTTTCTTTTTTTTTTTTATGAGTGTGTGTGTTTCTTTGTGTGATTTTGTTTGTTTAGTTTTGCTTTTACTATTTGTTTTGGGGTGCTGTCTATTTTTTTCTTCTTCTTCTTTCTTTTCTTCCATGTCATGTGGCTGGCAGAGTCTTGGTGCTCCAGCCAGGTGTTGGGCCTGAGCCTCCAAGGTGGGAGAGCTAAGTTCAGGACATTGGACCACCAGAGACCTCCCGGCCCCACTTAATATCAATTGGCGAGAGGTCTCCCAGAGATCTCCATCTCAATGCTAAGACCCAGCTCCACCAAACAACCAGCCAAGCTCCAGTGCTGGACGTCCCATGCCAAACAACTAGCAAGACAGGAACACAAACTCACCCATTAGCAGAGAGGCTGCCTAAAATCATACTATGTTCACAGACACCTCAAAACACACAATCAGATGCAGCCCTGCCCACCAGAAAGACAAGATCCAGCTACACCCACCAAAACACAGGCAGCAGTGCCCCCCACCAGGAAGCTTACACAAGTCAGTGAACCAACCTCACCCACTGGGGGCAGACACTAAAAACAACGGGAACTACAAACCCATAGCCTGCGAAAAGGAGACCCCAAACACAGTAAGTTAAACAAAATGAGAAGACAGAGAATTATGCAGCAGATGAAAAAGCAAGGTAAAAATCCACCAGACCAAACAAATGAAGAGGAAATAGGCAGTCTACCTGAAAAAGAATTCAGAGTAATGATAGTAAAGATGACCCAAAATCTCAGAAATAGAATGGAAAAAATACAAGAAACGTTTAACAAGGACCTAGAAGAACTAAAGAGCAAACAAAGAATGATGAACAACACAATAAATGAAATTAAAAATTCTCTAGAAGGAATCAATAGCAGAACAACTGAGACAGAAGAATGGTTAAGTAACCTGGAAGATAAAATAGTGAAAATAACTACCACAGAGCAGAATAAAGAAAAAAGAATGAAAAGAATTGAGGACAGTCTCAGAGACACCTGGGGCAACATTAAATGCACCAACATTCGGATTATAGGGGTCCCAGAATTAGAAGAGAAAAAGAAAGGGTCTAAGAAAATATTTGAAGGATTATAATTGAAAATTTCCCTAACATGGGAAAGGAAATAGTAAATCAAGCCCAGGAAGCACAGAGAGTATACAGGATAAATCCAAGGAGAAACACGCCAAGACACATATTAATCAAACTATCAAAAATTAAATACAAAGAAAAAATATTAAAAGCAGCAAGGGAAAAGCAACAAATAACACACAAGGGAATCCCCATAAGCTTAACAGCTGATCTTTCAGCAAAAACTCTGCAAGCCAGAAGGGAGTGGCAGGACATATTTAAAGTGATGAAAAGGAAAAATCTACAACCGAGATTACTCTACCCAGCAAGGATCTCATTCAGATTCGTTGGAGAAATTAAAACCTTTACAGACAAGCAAAAGCTAAGAGAATTCAGCATCACCAAACCAGCTTTACAACAAATGCTAAAGGAACTTCTCTAGGCAGGAAACACAAGAGAAGGAAAAGACCAACAATAACAAATCCAAAACTATTAAGAAAATGGTAATAGGAACATACATATCGATAGTTACCTTAAATGTAAATGGATTAAATGTTCCAACCAAAAGACACAGACTCGCTGAATGGATACAAAAACAAGACCCGTATATATGCTGTCTACAAGAGACCCACTTCAGACCCAGGGACACATACAGACTGAAAGTGAGGGGATGGAAAAAGATATTCCATGCAAATGGAAATCAGAAGAAAGCTGGAGTAGCAATTCTCATATCAGACAAAATAGACTTTAAAATAAAGACTATTACAAGAGACAAAGAAGGACACTACATAATGATCAAGGGATCAATCCAAGAAGAAGATATAACAATTGTAAATATTTATGCACCCAACATAGGAGCACCTCAATACATAAGGCAAATGCTAACAGCCATAAAGGGGAAATCGACAGTAACACAGTAATAGTAGGGGACTTTGACACCTCACTTCCACCAATGGACAGATCATCCAAAATGAAAATAAATAAGGAAACACAAGCTTTAAATGGCACATTAGACAAGATGGACTTAATTGATATTTATAGGACATTCCATCCAAAAACAACAGAATAAACTTTCTTCTCAAGTGCACATGGAACATTCTCCAGGATAAATCATATCTTGGGTCACAAATAAAGCCTTGGTAAATTTAAGAAAATCGAAATTGTATCAAGTGTCCTTTCGACCACACACCCAAGAGACTAGATATTAATTACAGGAAAAAACTGTAAAAAAATACAAAAACATGGAGGCTAAACAATACGCTACTAAATAACCAAGAGATCACTGAAGAAATCAAAGAGGAAATCAAAAAATACCTAGAACCAAATGACAATGAAAACACGACGACCCAAAACCTATGGGATGCAGCAAAAACAGTTCTAAGAGGGAAGTTTACAGTCATACAGTCCTACCTCAAAAACAAGAAAATTCCAAATAAACAACCTAAACTTACCTCTTAAGCAATTAGAGAAAGAGGAACAAAAAACCCTCAAAGTTAGCAGAAGGAAAGAAATCAGATCAGAAATAAATGAAAAAGAAATGACGGAAATAATAGCAAAGATCAATAAAACTAAAAGTTGGTTCTCTGAGAAAATAAACAGAATTGATAAACCATTAACCAGACTCATCAGGGATAAAAGGGAGAAGACTCAAATCAACAGATTTAGAAATGAAAAAGGAGAAATAACAACTGGCACAGCAGAAATACAAAGGCTCATGAGAGACTACTACAAGCAACTCTATGCCAATAAAATGGACAGCCTGGAAGAAATGGACAAATTCTTAGAAAAGTACAACCTTCCAAGACAGAACCAGGAAGAAATAGAAAATATGAACAGACCAATCACAAGCACTGAAATTGAAATTGTGACTAAAAATCTCTCAACAAACAAAAGCCCAGGATCAGATGTCTATACTGGTGAATTCTATCAAACATTTAGAGAAGAGCTAACATCTATCCTTCTCAAAATCTTCCAAAATATAACAGAGGGAGGAACACTCCCAAACTCATTCTATGAGGCACCATCACCCTGATACCAAAACCAGACAAAGATGTCACAAAAAAAGAAAATTACAGACCAATATCACTGAACATAGATGCAAAATCCTCAACCAAAGACTAGCAAACAGAATACAACAGCACATTAAAAGGACCATGATCAATTGGGGTTTATCCCAGGAATGCAAGGATTCTTCAATATACACAAATCAATCAATGTGATACAACATATTAACAAATTGAAGCATAAAACCATATGATAATCTCAATAGATGCAGAAAAATCTTTTGACAAAATTCAAAACCCATTTATGATAAAAACTCTCCAGAAAGTAGGCATAGAGCAAACCTACCTCAACATAATAAAGGCCATATATGACAAACCCACAGCAAACATCATTCTCAATGGTGAAAAACTGAAAGCATTTCCTCCAAGATCAGGAACAAGACAAGGGTGCCCACTCTCACCACTATTATTCAACATAGTCTTGGAAGTTTTAGCCACAGCAGTCAGAGAAGAAAAAGAAATAAAAGGAATCCAAATTCGAAAAGAAGAAGTAAAACTGTCACTGCTTGCAGATGACATGATACTATACATAGAGAATCCTAAAGATGCTGCCAGAAAACTACTAGAGCTATCAATGAATTTGGTAAAGTAGCAGGATACAAAATTAATGCCCAGAAATCTCTTGCATTCCTATACATTAACAATGAGAAATCAGAAAGAGAAATTAAGGAAACACTCCCATTTACCACTGCAACAAAAAGAATAAAATACCTAAGAATAAACCTATCTAAGGAGACAAAAGACCTGTATGCAGAAAACTATAAGACACTGATGAAATAAATTAAAGACAATACAAACAGAAGGAGAGATATACCATGTTCTTGGATTGGAAGATTCAACATTGTGAGAATGACTATACTACCCCAAAAAATCTACAGATTCAATGCAATCCCTATCAAACTACCAATGGCATTTTCCACAGAACTAGAACAAAAAATTTCACAATTTGTATGGAAACACAAAAGACCCCAAATAGCCAAATCAATCTTGGGAAAGAAAAACGGAGCTGGCGGAATCAGGTTCCCTGACTTCAGACTATACTACAAAGCTACAGTAATCAAGACAGTATGGTACTGACACAAAAAAAGAAATATAGATCAATGGAACAGGATATAAAGCCTAGAGTTAAACCCACGCACATATGGTCAACTTATGTTTGACAAAGGAGGCAAGGATGTTCAATGGAGAAAAGACAGTCTCTTCAATAACTTGTGCTGAGAATACTGGACAGCTACATGTAAAAGAATGAAATTAGAACACTTCCTAACACCATACACAAAAACAAACTCAAAATGGATTAAATACCTAAATATAAGACCGAACACTATAAAACTCTTAGAGGAAAACAGGCAGAACACTCTATGGCATACATCACAGCAAGATCCTTTTTGACTGACCTCCTAGAGAAATTGAAATGAAAACAAAAATAAACAAATGGGACCTATTGAAACTTAAAAGATTTTGCACAGCAAAGGAAACCATAAACAACACTAAAAGACAAACTTCAAATGGTAGAAAATATTTGCAAAGGAAACAACTGACAAAGGATTCATCTCCAACATATATAAGCATGCCATTTAGCTCAATATCAAAAAAACAAACAACCCAATCCAAAAATGGGTGGAAGACCTAAATAGATATTTCTGCAAAGAAGATATACAGATTGCCAACAAACACGTGAAAGGATGCTCACCATCACTCATCATTAGAGAAATCCAAATCAAAACTACAATGAGATATCACCTCACACCAGTTAGAATGGTCATCATCAGAAAATTTACAAGCAACAAATGCTGGAGATGGTTTGGAGAAAAGGGAACGCTCTTGCACTGTTTGTGGGAATGTAAATTGATAGAGCCACTATGGAGAACAGTATGGAGATTCCTTAAAAAACTAAAAATAGAATTACCATATGACCCAGCAATCCCACTACTGGGCATATACCCAGAGAAAACCATAATTCAAAAAGACACATGCACCCCAATGTTCACTGCAGCACTATTTACAATAGCCAGGACATGGAAGCAACCTAAATGCCCATCAACAGATGAATGGATAAAGAAGATGTGGTATATTTATATAATGGAATATTAGCCATAAAAAGGAATGAAATTGGGTCAGTTTTAGAGATGTGGATGGACCTAGAGTCTGTCATACAGAGTGAAGTAAGTCAAAAAGAGAAAAATAATTATCATATATTAACACATATATGTGGAATCTAGAAAAATGGTACAGATGAAACAGTTTGCAAGGCAGAGATAGAGACACAGATGTAGAGAACAAACGTGTGGACACCAAGGGGGGAAAGAGAGGGTGTGGGATGAGTTGGGAGATTGGGATTGACATATATACACTAATATGTATAAAACAGATAACTAGTAAGAACCTGCTGTATAAAAAATAAATTAATTAAAATTTAAAAAAATGTTAGCCTTAGAAAAGGAAAATCTTGTCACATGCTACAACATGGGTTAAGTATGAAGATGTTATTTTAAAAAAATAACCCAGTTAGAAAAAGTTCAGTACCTTCTGACTCCACTTATATGAGGTATGTAAGGTAGTCAAACTCATAGAAACATAAAGTAGAATGCTGGTTGTCAAGGGCTAGGGTGAAAGGTTAAGGGGGAGTTGTTCAATGGGTATAGAGTTTCAGTTTTGCAGGATGAAGAAGCTCTGGAGATCTGTTCCACAATGATGGAATATAATTAACATGTAAGTATAGTTAATCTGTACACTTAAAATAGAATGGTAAAATTTATGTTGTTTTTTAACCACAATTAAAAAGGAAACATAATAATGTAAGAATATGCATAACAATTTGAACTGAAATATAGAAAACTGCACAATAATACTGAAAGACTAAAAAAGAGTTTTAAATAAATAAAGCAACAATCGATACTCCAAAGTGAAAGCAATTAACTAAAAATAGTATCTATGAGTCAGTTTCTCTTTCCTGTACCAATCAGGAAGGAGCTGGTTTCCTAACATCCGGTCAATTTCTGAGAAACTAAGTTTATACCTGCTTTTGCTTTCCATTGGCATGTGTTCAATAAAATAGTTGCAAGTTGGCTTTAATTGACATAAGAAAACCTTTTCTCATGAGAAAAAGTAGAGGAGAGCCAGAGGCTTTTAATTTATAAAATGACTAATCAGAATGTTAGTATAGTTAATAAGGCTACAGCACCAGAGTGTTTCAGTCCACTTTTGCAAATACAGAGCCATGGTGGGCAAAAGGGTGAAGGGGATTAAGAGGTACATACCTCTAGTTATATAATGCATAAACCACAGGGATGTAATATACAGCATAAGGAATATGGTCAGTGATGTTTTAATAACTTTAATAACTTTGTATAATATACAGCATAAGGAATATGGTCAGATGATATTTTAAAACTTTGTATGATATTTTAATAACTTTGTATGAGGACAGATGGTTACAGACTTATTGTGGTGATCATTTCATAATGTATGCACATGTCAAATTATTATGTAGTACACCTGACACTAATATAATATTGTATGTCAACTATATTTCAATTTAAAAGTTATTTTATAAAATGTAAGAAAAAACCAACATATCAATATTATATATACATAAAATATATAATTTTAAAAGCATAACTAAATTGACAAACAAAATACTTTACATAGGCATTTTACTATTTCTTCTACACTTCAAATTGGAAAAATGTGGGGTTACCTTCATATTTGGAGCCATTTTATATTTAGTCACACATAATATCCATTGAGTTTATACTCTCTTCCAAACTCTGTTTTAATTGCTGGAGACACACACATCTGTGAACACATGAGGTCCCTGTTTTTATGAACTTGAATTTCAGGTAGTCATAGGGAAAAGTAAAAAAAAAAAGCAAGGTGATGGGTTGGAGATTAACTTTCATGGAAGACCTCAGTGAGAAGATGCCATTTAGCTGAGATCAGTAGATTAAGAAGGAACCAATCTTGCCAAGATCAGGGGTAAGAAAGTTTCAGATGCAGAAAATTGCTGTACATAGATCGCTAAGGCAGGAAGAAACTAGGTGTGTTCCAGCAACTGAAAGACCCAGATAAATCACATTTTTCAAAGCAAGTTAAAGTGCTACTTACTCAGAGACACTTTAAAAGATAATGGCAAAGAAGGAAAGAAAGGAGTGTACTTTATTTGTTAAATTTCAGACACTGGCTTCCAGGTGTGGAGAAATATGTTTATACTATGAGATCAGGAGAGAAACTTACAGATATCTCCCTTTCTCCTCACGTCCCTATTCCTTCCTTCAGAAACATTGTTCAGGGGGAGAAAAAACATAGTTTAAGGGTAAACAGAGTTTCAAATTTGCATCCCACCTCTATAACTTGCTTAATGAATCTGAACAGGCATATTATTTTACCCTCCCTCAAGCCTCCTGCAAGATGGAGACAATACCGCTTATTTTGCATGACTGTATTCAGGACTGAATTAGACATGTAACATGTGTACCTCTTAGAAAGCAATCAAGAAATAAAACTGTTACTTCTGCTATTCATTTAGCAAACATGGAAAGGCAGTATAATGAAGTGGCTTAACAAGAGGGTTTGGAATCAAGAATGATTCGGTTCAGATTATTTACAGTGCTGTGATTTGGGACAAGACATTAAATCTTTCTGTGCCTCAGTTTCTATAAAATGGTGGGGAAATGTTTGTTATGAGATATCAGTTATTTAACCCATGTAGAACGGACAGCACTGAGCCTGGAACACATGTGCAACACATGGAGCCCCTTCCAGCCTGTGCACTGGGTATTAAGTTCCAGGGGCTGCATGTTCACGAATGTGTAAGATGTGTCCTTTTCCTCACTTACGGCATGCACAAATGAGGAGCCAGGTCCACTGTAAGTGTGTCCATTACTTAAAGAAATTAAACCTAAAAATATGCTTCCTCATTCTAGGTTTCCCAAAGTGACCCCCAATCCCGGGATACATTCCATTATATTTAAGCATCTAATAGACACTTTTTTAAACACTAAATTGTTTCTAAGATGTCTTTCAAAAAAAATTAATGTGAAGGTTCTAGTTGAGAAGTAGTGTCAAACCCGTGTTCCCTCCAAAGAGGATAGCTTCCAAAAATTCCTTTTACAGTTATTGAGTCACTGTTCTGTTTTCAGTGCTTTCAGTTTCATATTACTCTAAATCTCTTACAGAGGTTGCTTCACTTCTTCTGTCTGGTCTCTACAGGCAATCAGGCAAGCCCCATGACATTGGATGGGTGAAATAAAAGTCTAACCATCTAGTGAGAGACAGAGAAGTTACAGAACCACTCCACCTAAACTGAGAAGAAAACAGGTAAGAACTCTACTTTTTCCTCAAAGCAGCTTTGTCTCCAGTGCTAAAGCAGCCTTGCTCTGGGAAAAGGAGCCCATGTTAAGATTAGTGCAGGGGTGGGAAGGGATTTTTAAGGGTTAGTTAGTTTTCTAAAAAATGACCAGCATTAAAATAGGTTGCAGCTGAGCCTAATGTGGGACACGAGGTCAGATGAAATCCTGGTGTTATCAGGTGGCAGCACATCCCTGGGTCATTACTGTGCTTGTGTAGAATTAGGCACCAGGGACATGGAGCTAAACTAAGATCTTGAAATGCATTAGGATTGTCTTTCTCTTTGCTGATGTTGTCTGTGTTGACTGGGGACACAATTAAATTACCATTGTCTTTGATACAACTTGCTCAATACTGATGTGACTGCAGCTAAGAAACTGAAAGGGCGACAAATATGTTATTTTCATGAGAAGGAAAGAATAGTAAATGAGATGCAGTGGAATCAGCTACATGACACTGTTAAAGACAAAGAAAATAACTGAAACCCAAAGTGAAAGATGTAGATTCATGAAAATACCATACTCTTCAGTCCTACATTTGAACTTTGTTTCAAAGTGGACTTCTTCTTTTAGAAATAGCTCAAGTTCACTAGATCCAATTTCTTGGTGTCAACTCACTCCTTACCCCTTAGGAGCAGAATTCAGCCCCATTACTTTACTAAAAAGCTTCCTCTTTAAAGAATCTACTGTGGTGCAGCACTGAAGGCACCACCTTTGTTTACTTTGCCCTCTCTGTGCTCTCAAGAAGTTTTGATCTTGCCTTTTGGAAACTCTTCCTCTGAATTCCTTGGCTTGGCATTAGCTTATTCATCACCTACCTTGTCTGACACCTCTCTCTTCTTTTCAGCTTCCCCTCCCCTTTTCCATCCCCATCCCCTCCTCTTTACCCCTACTCCTCTTCCTCCTCTACCTGTTTCTACTTCTCCTCTACAAAATGGAAAAAAAGAAGAAAACAGAAAACCTGGAAGTGCATGGCTGGAAATATAGATATTTTCTATCAACAACTTTCTTCCTTAGTTCTCCTGATCCGTCTCCTGAGCTTTTAATCTTTATTTCATTGTCTTTTGTTCCCTTACACACACACACACACACACACACACACATATACACACACACACGTACAAATACGATTTTTAGCAACATGCAGTATTTGCAGATGTGCACTTTACCCCCACTTAGTTGGAGGCTAATTTATTTTGAAGCTAATAAATTTTAAGTTTCAGAGCCCCTTGCTTCCACAAGCCCATACCAAGGGTCCCTAGCCATGTGTTTCACAAGGTCACATATTTTTATAAAATTTGCCAAAGTAAGTTCCACTTCTAGAATAGCAGTGTGAGAAGTTCTGTGGACCCTTATCCCAGTAAAAATAAGGATAACTAGTGAGAAAAAACACATTTCAAATCACTGGAAATTGTTCAGAGACATATATCAAATGACGAACATTTATTCATGAAATTCTTTATTCATAGTAAGAATTAGTGAATAAATAAATAAATATTGTATTTCTCACACATAGCCAGGATGTACAACGAATCTCTCTGAATCTTATTCTATTTTACATTTAATGTCTAGTATAAATTTTTAAATGAAAGTCCAAAATAAAAGTTTTCCATGGTAAACTAAATGGAAGATTTTGTTCATGAGGGTGGTTGAATGTTGATAAATCACTGTCATATCAATATTTTTTAATGGACTACTTTGATAATACTTCTGTAACTTTCTAAAATGTCTTTCCCTCATCTATCTCACTGTTGACACAAAACTAGGTCATGTTGGGGGATTTTATGATTCCTCCTTCTGAATGCAAAATAACCTTGCGAAAGCTCTTGATCTGCTTAGACCAGAAATTCTAATTCATCCCATCTCTTCCCCTGCAGACAAGGGAACATGGCCTCAGAGATCCACATGTCAGGCCCAGAGTGCCTCATCGAGAACACTAATGGGCGACTGTTGGTTAATCCGAGAGCTCTGAAGATCCTGTCTGCCATTCAGCAGCCCGTTGTGGTGGTGGCTATCGTGGGCCTCTACCGCACCGGCAAATCCTACCTGATGAACAAGCTGTCTGGGAAGAACAAGGGTGAGTGGCACTAGCAAAGCCCAGCCGAGTCCCTTCTGCCCACCCACACTCCCAGCGTGCAGAACAGTGATGTGAGGAGAGGAAGTTAGAGATCTGGGAGGAATATTGAAAGCTAACTTTCAATACAGTGATGGGCTTCTTACACTTACTCTGTGCTGGAAGATAAGAGTCAACTCTTTCTCACCACTTTGCCTTAATTTTCTCTTTAAAGTATAAATATGCCTTTCTGGAAGGAGTAAGGTAGTAATAAAGAAAATTAATGCAGATAATAATAAACAATAAAACATTTACTAAAATGTATGTGGATTAACATCAAGCTTATACTGATCTTTAAGGTAAAATAAATATTTCAGTTTGTACTGAATGTTCTAATTTCTCTCTTTTTCTGGTTGCAATTAAGATCAATACTGATTATGTTTTCATTTGTGTCTTTAAACCTTGATTTTGTTAACTATTATCTCAATTTCAAGATCCATCTGCTACTAAAACTCCACCCTTTCTTAACCCCATGCCCCCTTGCAGGTTTTTCTCTGGGCTCCACGGTACAATCTCACACGAAGGGCATCTGGATGTGGTGTGTGCCTCATCCCAAGAAGCCAGACCATACTCTAGTTCTGCTTGATACTGAGGGCCTGGGGGATGTGGAGAAGGTAAGGACTGAGGATTCAAATTTGGACTAAGCCCCTCATGTCTGAATATTCTCTACACTATTTAATTTTTCTTTAAATAAGACCTTGCACTTAACCACGTTTTTTCATTTCTGTTTACATGCCATGAGACCCAGTTTAGCAATGAGGGGTCAGGAAAATATTTATAAGGCAGAATCCTAGAGGAAGAGCATAGTGGTCAGTTGACAGTATTCTAATTTTTAAAAGGCTGTAAGCTAAGCCAGTTAACCCAGATGCATAAAGGGAATACAAATAAATTCAAAATAATGAATCTTATCCTGCAAAGAATTTTAGTTAAGGATTTAGGTTCTGAAGTCCCATACCCTTGGCTTTAAATTTAAAGTCTGTCAGTAATTCAATGATCTTAGCAAATTATTTGATCTCTTTTAACCTCAGCTTTCTGATCTGTAAAACAGATGTAATAGATCTACATTTGCCTCATAGTATTGTTTTGAATACTTAAAATATAAGTAATGGAAAGTGTTAGGTGCACAACAGTTGCTCAGTGAGATAGATACATGTATTATTACCCTTATATTAAGACAATTGTTCTGTAAAAATAAAGAGAAAAGTTTACATTTAAATTATATTTAAGGCCTTAGAATGCCCACAAGCAATGACTATTTGTTTGCAATTATCTACCAATGATTATAAGACAGTCTAGTGAGAATCAGGGTAAACCAAAAACACTAATCAGAAAACTATTCAAAGTTCAAGTCCTACTAACGATCATTTTTGCTTGGATTTGGTTTCCTCTTATAGGGTATTAGTCTAAAAAAAACTCTAATTAAATGAGCATCCTTTTACTACTGCTGATCTGAAAAGTGCCATGAGAATGAAAAATAATCCTGGTCCAAATGTACTCTGATTTCCAGGGTGACAACCAGAATGACTCCTGGATCTTTGCCCTAGCAATACTCCTGAGCAGCACTTTTGTGTACAATAGTATGGGAACCATCAACCAGCAGGCCATGGACCAACTTCAGTATCCTTTTCAGGTTCAAACCAGCATCAAAGTCAGAGGTATTAATAAAACAGCTGCCTAACTGTGAGTCCTTGTGAATCAAGCACAAAAAGGGAAACATAAAAAATAATTCAAGGGCAGGGGGAAAATCCTACGTATCAATACCTACTGAAGAATTGATACTTGGGTTAAGAACAAAGGCGAAACAAGGGTTTTGTATATGTAACTAATATAGGGTGGTGGGCACTGTTCTTTTATGCCAGTTTTCCTTAACTTGCTGCTCAGCTATGTGACGGAGCTCACAGATAGAATCAGGGCAAAAGTCTCACCTGAAGTGGATGGGGTTGAGGATTCAGCTGACTTTGTGAGCTTCTTTCCAGACTTTGTATGGACACTGAGGGATTTCTCCCTAGACTTGGAGGCAGATGGACAATCCATCACAGCAGACGAGTACCTGGAGAATTCACTCAAGCTTAAGAAAGGTAAAGGGAACTTAGAATTGGTAAATGGGATGACAAAACACTAAAAACTATCGTTCTTTAGTTTTCTATCAACAGTTTTCTTATATTTATAGTTTCTATTTCTTTTCGGGGTGATTACTAAAAATTAACACTTGTTTACTATCTGAATTAATAGATTTGATTTTATTTACTCCCTGTTTTAAGAACAGGTTTCATTTCTTTCACGTTTCCCTGTGCTGTGATTAGACTTACATTATATCCCTGCTTAGGGCTTGTGGTGCTGTAATTAACCAAAGAATATGGAGTAGAATAGGTAATTTATTTGAAGAAAATAAATAAAAGCATGAACCGTGCACTAGTCTAGGGGTTGGCAAAGGATGGCTCACAGGCAAATAATGTCCAATCCAGCCTGCCAGCTGATTTTGTAAATAAGGTTTTATTGGAATAATGCTATGCCCATTCATTTATAGACTGTCTATGGCTGCTTTCATGCTACAGTAGTAGAATTGAGTACTTGGAAAAGAGACCATCTGGCTTGCAAAGCCTAAAATATTTACTGTTTGGCCCTTTACATAAAAAGTTTGCAAGCCCCTATATTAGGCAAATTCTTTTTGTCTTCTTCCAGGTACCAGTCAAAAAGATAAAAATTTTAATCTGCCTCGACTCTGTATCCGGAAGTTCTTCCCAAAGAAGAAATGCTTTATCTTCGATCGGCCCACTAATAGGAAGAAACTGGGCCAGCTTGAGAAACTGTGTGATGATGAGCTGGACTCCGAATTTGTGCAACAAGCTGCAGTCTTCTGTTCCTACATCTTTAGAAATTCCAAAACTAAAACCCTTTCAGGAGGCATCAAGGTCAATGGACCTCGTGAGTTCTCTTCCCAGTCTTTACTCTCACTGTTAAGACTAAAAGATGGTGTAATAACATCCACCTAGCTTCGGCTTTGAAAAATGCACATCTACTGCTATTATTGTGTTAAGTTCTAGATGGCACCAACACTTCTAACAGGTTTTATTAGTCACATTTCTTAGGTGAGGAAAGATAGAAAAGGCCAAAGGAAAATAGCTCTAAAAGCTTAAAACTGTCCTAGCAAACTGGACCTGCCCTGTCCAATATGGTTGTCACTAGATAAGGGCAGCTATCTAAATTTAAATGTAAACTAATTAAAATTAAAGAAATTTAACATTCTGGTCACACAGCTGTGTCTCAAGGGCTCACACTCCACATGTCTAGTGGCTACCACACTGGACAGCACATATAGAATACTTCCATCATCACAGAAAGTTCTTCTGGACAATGCTCTGCTAGAATAAACAAAATGGAGGACTCCTTTTGATTTGTTCCACAAATATTAATCGAATGTTTCCCACGGACCTACCAGGGCTGATGATACAGACATAAATGAGAGAGATATGGTTTCTGTCCTAACAATGCTTGGGGGTGAAGTAAATGTACTCAATAAACACAGGCCTAGGCTATCTAGAACAGAGGTTCTCAACCTTTGATGTGCATATGTACCACCTGAGGCTCTTGCCAAAGACGAGGGTCTAAGTCAGTTGAACTGGGGCAGAGGCTGAGAGTCTGCACTTTTAGCCAGTTTTCAGGTGATACTGAGGACATTGAGGCTGTAAGGCAAATGGTTGGTACTAGACATCATCAGAATTGCATGGAATAGAAAGTTTCCTCACTCCTCCTACAATAAACATCATCATTTGTTCTCTATTTGTAGGTCTAGAGACCCTGGTGCAGACCTATGTCAATGCCATCAATAGCGGGGATCTGCCCTGCATGGAGAATGCAGTCCTGGCCTTGGCCGAGATCGAGAACGCAGCTGCAGTGAAAAAGGCCATTGCCCACTATGACCAGCAGATGGGCCAGAAGCTGCAGCTGCCCACGGAAACCCTCCAGGAGCTGCTGGACCTGCACAGGACTATTGAGAAGGAGGCCATTGAAGTCTTCATGAGGAGGTCCTTGAAAGATACAGACCATTTATTTCAAAAGGAATTAGCGGTAATTTTTTTCTTAAGTTTATACAGATTAGGCTCTAGAAAATGAAATGGGTGCTTATTTTGAGAAAAGCAATTTTTACTAGACTTTTAAATGGTGACAAACACTATTTGTTATTATCATAAGAGGAAACAATTTTATTATGATATACTTTATTATGGTGCATTGAAACTTTTTTCTTTCATGAATAAACTAATATTCTTCCCTATAATTTCATTACATACATATAAGTAACAATCAGAGCTTCTAATCAAATTACATGCTCATTGTTATCAGGCTGATTGGATATTTTGGCCAAAAGCAAAGAAAATTTTAGCCTTAGTTATCATGAGCAGGCTTATGCTGAACCACATTTATTGCATATGCAATCACTGGTCCAGTTTGAAAAGCAGGAGTTTAGCTCCAAAGGTGTAGTATATAGCTAGTAATCTCTGCTCCGAAGATCACCCCCATGGTGAAAGGGACCTTTGTAGAAAGTCAGGATCAGCAGGAAGGATATGGTGTTGCTGAGTGTCTGTAAGTTCTTCTAGGGGGGTCACAGACCTTTTATATTTTTATTTTTTTGAGAAGACTTTCCAGAAATTCTGAGGTCAATTTAACATCTTTTCACTATTCTTTTTACTTCCTATTTTTTACATTAAAGGCCCAGCTAGACAAAAAGCGAGATGACTTTTGTAACAAGAATCTTAAAGCATCATCAGATCATTGCTCAGCTTTACTTAAGGATATTTTCAGTCCTCTAGAAGAAGGTGTGAAAGAAGGGATTTATTCTAAACCAGGAGGCTATCGCCTCTTCATTGAAAAGATACAAGAGCTGAAGAAAAAGTATCTTCAGGAGCCCAGGAAGGGAATACAGGTAACCAAAATTGATTCTGGGAAGCTGCTGACGTGTTCCTTGACACAATATGACCAAGCGTATTGCACACAGATGCGCAATTACAGGACCGACAGCATTCATGCTCTCATCTAATAAACACATACAGGGAGCCTGTTATACCAGATATATCCTATGTGCTCATCCAAAAGAGTGCACTCAATTAACAACTGAGTTACAAATTGGATTATCAGATGTATCCAAAATTTCAAATAATGTCATCATTTATCTCTCTGCATGGTCCTCCCCTCAACCTCACACTTCCCTCCCTCCATCCCTTTTTCTGATCTGCTTTCTCAATGATGGCTTCATTCTCCAACAAGTTCACCCCATATGAGACCACAGTACCAACAGCTCCAAAATTAGAGCCCTCAGTCTAAAAGAACAGAGAATCACTATTTATATCTATATCAATCTCTTATAAAGGATTCTGCTCAAGAAGCTGTCATGCTTGGCCAGCCTGGCGCATGTGCTCACCCCAGTGACAGGGAATCTTGACTACCAGGCATGCCAGGACCAAGAGGAGCAATTCCTAGAGGGAAAGATGGTGGGCAAATAGGAATAAGTGCTTACAGCCATTTCCTATTACTAACCCCATTTTTTTCTGGGTCCTAGGCTGAAGAAATTCTTCAGGAATATTTGAAGTCCAAGGAGTCTGTGAGTGGTGCAATTCTACAGACAGACCAGACTCTCTCAGAGAAGGAAAAGTTGATTGAAGGTGAGGAGCGAGTCAAGAGACTAGACAGCCTTGAAAGCGCTTAAAAGTTCTAATTAATTCGGCTGGGTGAACCCAGGATCCTTAAACTATAGCAAGATGAGAAAAGATGCCTCTTACTCACTAAAGTCATTCTTGAGTAGGGCATACACAGTCAGTAGCAACAGTGACAGGTTAAGTGTACATGGAAGAGAGAAGCAACATGGTCACCCACATTCATTTTTCTTTTTCCTTTTCCTCCTGACAGTGGAACGTGTGAAAGCTGAATCTGCACAGGCTGCAGCAAAAATGCTGGAGGAAATGCAAATAAAGAATCAGCAGATGATGGAACAGAAAGAAAAGAGTTATCAGGAACATGTGCAACAACTGACTAAGAAGATGGAGACGGACAGGGCCCAGTTGCTGGAAGAGCAAGAGAGAACTCTCTCTCTCAAACTTCAGGTATTTAATTGCATCACCTTGAGGTTCCTGTTATTCTGTTTTCTCTCCACACTCCCTGTTCACAAACTTGGCATGGCAGTGAAAACATGAAGCCCAGAAAAGGACCTTGCTTGCCCACTTGTACTTTTCAATCCCTATCTGCCAGCCTGAACTGGCCCCTACAATGTCTGGTTGTTAAAAGATTTTATTTGCAGTTATGCCACACCCAGTCCATTATCACTATATCTGCCAATCATGGTAGCTATTATCTGCTAGACATTATAAAAAAGTCTTATCCATATCTCTTGCTTAGTACTATACGAAGCAAGAGCTGCTATGTCCGTATTACTTAGGAGACGAAACAGAGGTTCAGACAAGACTAAATAATTTTTATAGGGCCACAGTGCTTGGGAAGATATCTGAACAGTCTTCACCAGTTAGAGGAATCCATGAATTTTTCTTCTGTCACAGCTTTTAGCTCTAAGAGAACCTTCATAAGCAGAAGGACTCAACTCTCACACCACTGTGTCAGTCTATCACTCCTACCTGTTTTCTTTGTCCTGCTCCTAGTATGTGTTGAGTTGGGAATTATGTGCAGAAATCCAGTATGGTCTGTCTGGGGCCCTGATTCCCTTACCTGTATTTTGCTCCCCCTGCCACCAAGTTGTGGAAGCTTAGATCAAATTACCTGATCTGAGATTCAGATACTGCATCAGATTTTGAAAATTCTTCATTTATTGTGTGTGTGTTGTGTGTGTGTGCATAAAAAAATCATAACGCATAGATAAGATCTGAAGCCAAACATTTCATTAAGATTGCCGACAAAGGTTGTGTACAATTAATGGAACAAAACAATTAATACTGGTAATTTAGGTTCATCAACATATTGGGAGATATAAGTCCCAAATCTTTCTTGACTCAAGGAGACTCAGAAAAAGTAATCACAGAGCTAGAAGGCCCAAGAGAAAGTATAATGAAATTAATGGTAGAGAAAATTTCAAGAAGAAATTAAATATTTTTTAAAAAATCTATGAATGTGGAAACTAGATAGAAGTTAGGGATTTACTTAATGTGACACGTTATTCAGTCTCCATTTGTACTTTTTTAGGAGCAGGCCCAACTACTACAGGAAGGATTCCAAGAAGAGAACAGACGACTTCATAATGAAATACAGAATCTCCAGAAGAAGATGAACAAACCAAGGCAGCAATGTTGCCTAAGCTAAAGAACTAAAAAATAGAGCTTTCCTGGTCACTCTTATCAGAGGCATTACTCAAGCAGTTTAAAATTAAGAAAAATGTCACCACACTTGATAATATTTAGATTTCACAGTTTTATTATACTAAATATTTGCAAAGACATGCAGTACTATAATTGAAATCATGTCCATCTTCCTCACAATATTGTAAACTGTGTAACAAGATGCATTTTACCTCTGTGCCAACCCAGGAGGTATCATAACCTGGTACCACCCAGGAGCTTCTTCTTCCAGATGACTATGAGTTAGACAAGTGGATACTGAGCAAAGTCTTAGGTTAAAGTCTTGAGACATAGTTGGTCATGGGTTTGGCCAAGTGCACCACAAGTTCCAATATCAGGGACAACCATTCTAGCTTCTTAGTGAAGACAGTATACAGTGTCCCATTGTTTCAAGACTGTATATTCTGTCAGCAATGATGTGATTCCTGGACACTGGGAATGGGCAATGCTTACTGGTGAATTCCAAGCTAAAGCAAATCACCTTATATAGTGATCTAGAAGCTCTACAGAATTTCCATAGGAAGATGGAAGAAACCATTAGCATGAGTATGAGTTGGATCATAAATAAATGGGCTAAAGAAGGAAACTTTCCCTTCTTGCTCAGTTCAACCAGATTTTAACTTTAATGGGACTCTTTAGATCTTTAGGTAAGTGACCCTGGACTAAACATAGTAACATGATGACAACTATACATTGTGTGTTTGTAGCAATTTATAATTTGCAAAGATGAACTTGAAATGATGACTGATAATGTGTTAGAAAACTGAGCTAAATTAATTATTAGATCATTTATAACCCTAGAGTTTAGGCTATCTTTTCCCAATTCTTAAGAGTCATACTTGAAAGCCTGCTTATTTTCCCCCAAGAGAATATGGGTTGTTTTTTACTTTTTTTGACCAGTAAAGTAATGCTCTTGATATTACTTAGTATAGACTTTATCACAATTGTCAAAAGCCCTAGGTATGTGGTTGAAGTTTCTTAAAGCAATTGAGAATTATTTTCAATCTGGAAATAAATTATGCATCACTGAACTTTACATTTCTGATTTTTTAAAGTTTTTCACCAAAAAAATAAGGTTCTAGTTTATATAGCCAAGGTTGGCTAACTTTTCTGTACAAGATGGGATAGTAACTATTCATGGCTTTGTGAGCCATATGGTCTCTGACTCAACTACTCAACTCTGCCATAAAGCAGCCATTGATGATACATAAATGGGTGGGCATGGCCATGTTCCCAGAACACATTGTTTTCAAAAACAGGTGGCACTCAGAAGCCACAGTTTGCAGACCCTTGCTTTATATAATAGAAACAACTCTCAGAATGGAAGAAAATATTTGCAAACGAAGCAACTGACAAAAGATTAATCTCCAAAATATACAAGCAGCTCATGCAGCTCAATATCAAAAAAACAAACTACCCAATCCCAAAATGGGCAGAAGACCTAAATAGACATTTCTCCAAAGAAGATATACAGATTGCCAACAAACACATGAAAGGATGCTCAACATCACTAACCATTAGAGAAATGCAAATCAAAACCACAGTGAGGTATCACCTCACACCAGTCAGAATGGCCATCATCAAAAAATCTACAAACAATAAATGCTGGAGAGGGTGTGGAGAAAACGGAACCCTCCTGCAGTGTTGGTGGGAGTGTAAATTGATACAGCCACTATGGAGAACAGTATGGAGGTTCCTTAAAAAACTAAAAATAGAACTACCATATGACCCAGCAATCTCACTACTGGGCATTATAACCTGAGAAAACCATAATTCAAAAAGAGACATGTGCTACAATGCTCATTATTAATAGTTCATTATAAATAGTTCAAGGCACTATTTACAATAGCCAGGACATGGAAGCAACCTAAATGTCCATCAACAGATGAATGGATAAAGAAAATTTGCTATATATATATATATATATATATATATATATATATATATATATACACACAATGGAATATTACTCAGCCATAAAAAGGGATGAAACTGAGTCATTTGTAGTGAGGTGGATGGACCTAGAGTCTGTCATACAGAGTGAAGTTAGTCAGAAAGAGAAAAACAAATACCATATATTAATGCATATATATGGAATCTAGGAAAATGGTACTGATGAACCTAGTGGCAGGGCAGGAATAGAGACACAGATGTAGGTAATGGACTTGAGGACACATGGGGGGAAGGGGAGGCTGGAAGAAGTGAGAGAGTAACATTGACATGTATACACTACCATGTGTAAAATAGATAGCTAGTGGGAAGCTGCTGCACAGAACAGGGAGATCAGCTCAGTGCTTTGTGACCACCTAGATGGGTGGGATGGGGAGGGTGGGAGGGAGGGGATATATGTATACATATAGCTGATTCACTTTGTTATACAGCAGAAAATAACACAACATTTTAAAGCAATTATAATCCAATAAAGATGTAAATAAATAAATAAGATTTAAAAAGTACAATGAGATATCATTTCTTACCTATTAGATGGTTACTATTTTTTAAAAACCTGAAAAGATTACAAGTGTTGGCGAGGATGTGGTGAAAGTTTAACCCTCAAACACTGTTAGTAGGAATGTAAAATGGCACATCAGCTATGGAGATCGTGTGGGCATTCCTCACAAAAATTAAAAATAGAACTACTGTATGTTCCAACAATCCCACTTCTGGGTATATATGCAAAAGAGTTTAAATCAGGATCTCAAAGAGATATCTGCATTCTCACTTTCATTGTAGCATTATTCACAACAGCCAAGATATAGAAACAACCTAAGTGTCCATCAACAGATTATTGGATAAAGAAAATGTGATAGATACATACAAGGAATATTATTCAGCCTTAATTAGGAAGGAAAGTTTGCCATTTGCAACGTGAATAAACCTGGAGGACATTATGCTAAGTGAAATAAACCAGTTACAAAAGGACAAATACTTTATGACTTCACTTATATGAGGTATCTAAAATCATCAAACTCATAGAAACAGAGAATATAATAGTGGTAGGCAGGGAGTTGGGGAAGGGGTGAGAATGGGAACTTATTGTCCAAAGGGTATAAAGTTTCAGTTATGCTAGATGAATAAGTTCTTGAGATCTGCTGTGCAACATAATGCCTATAGTTAAAAGTATGCTATTGTGCATTTTAAATGTGTTAAGAGAGTAGAACACATTTTTAGTGTTCTTACGGCAAACAAAAAGTGAGGTGGGGGGAGGTTATGGGAGGTGTTGGAAATGTCAACTACCTTGATTGTAGAGATGGTATCATGTGTGTTTGCATATGTGCAAACTCATCAAATTTTACATTAAATGTATGTAGCTCTTTGTATGTCCATTATACCTCAATAAAACCATTTAAAAACTTTTGGAAAACAATTCTACAAGCCAGATGGTCCCTTATGAATGGTGAATTTTATCAAGCATTTAAAGAAAAAAATGACACCAAGTCAAAATGGAAGAGGAAAGATTTCCTGACTCATTCTACAAGGGAAGCATTATTCTGATACCACAATCAGACAAAAACAGTACAAAAAACAGAAAACTACAGACGATTATCCTCATGAAAATATATGCAAAAATCCTCAACAGAATATTAGCAAGTCAAATCCAGCAATACATAAACATAATGCATCTCGACCAAGTGGGGTTCCTTCTGTGAATGCAAGAGTAGTTAAAAATCAATTAATGCAATTCGCCCTACTTAAAGTCTGAAGAAAGAAAACCACTTAATTATATAAATAGATGCAGAAAAATCTTGACAAAACACCTATCATGATAAAACTCCCAGCAAACTAGAGTAAAAATGAACTTCTTCAAGCTGATAAAAGACATCTATCAAAAACCTATAGCTAACATCATATTTAATGATCAAAAACTGAGTGCTTGGCCCCTACTAAAGGAAAAAGCAAGGATGTCTGCTCTCACCAGTCTAGTTCAACATTATACTGAAAGTCTTAGCATAATATAGCAAGAAAAAGAAATAAAAGGCATATAGATCAGAAAGGATAAAATAAAATGTCCTTATTTTCAGACAACAAGATCATCCATATAGAAAGTCCCAGGAAATCTACCTCTTAGAAATAATAAGTGAGTTTGACAAGGTTGTAACCCACAAGATCAACACACAAAAATCTACCTTCAATTGTATTTCTATATACAAGCAATGAACCACAGTAGACCAAAACTGAACAATTAATACCATTTACAATAGCTACCAAAAATGAATACTTAAGGCGTAAATCTAACAAAACATGTATAGATGTTGAAAACCAATCTAAGACCAAGAGATTATAGGATAGATTCCATCTCCCTAGTAGTTTTCACAATGACCCTTCCACTCTCTGAAGAGTAGAAGGTTTAAGACGCTTTTTCTAGAGTTAACCCTGACAAAAGCATGTGCCTAACATTGGTTAAGTTCAAATGAGCTTAACCAATGGACTAGAAATACATCCATTGTTGCATTGGGCTTTTATCCAAACAGAAAGAGGAAAAAATATGGGCAGGAACTCAGAATGCCAAATAATTTGCCTATCATATACAAACACACATATCCCACTCTTCCCATCCACTGGGAGGTCCTTGACAGAGAGTCAGTCATAGAACACAAGACAGGCAAACTCACCCAGTTTTTATTGTGGAGATTTTTTTCCAACCTAACTCCAAAACAATCCCCCTATTAAGTTAAATGAGACTACCTGGAAATCAGCAATTGCTCAGACTAAAGGGAATCATCTATTCAAAAGATTTGTACTCTGCCAAGGACTGAGAAACACAGTTGAAATCTCTCTCTTAAGGAGCTAACAGTCTAATGGTGAATACAGATATTAAACAGATAAATGCAGGAAGTTAAATACCCAGGAAACTGAGGGGAGAGGATTTCTATGATTTAGGAAGGAGTTGATCTAATCCACCTATACCAAGATATCTTGAGATGATGCCTTAATATGTCTTAACCATGTTTCCCCTTATCAATCAATTAGTAGGAAAAGAAATCCAAATTGGGAGGGAGAAATAGGAAGAGAGACAAACTGAGGAAACAAAGGGTCTATCACCTGGCCCCAAAACATAACATGATAATAGTGTATCATGCACTCAGCTTCTCTTTTTCAGGCGATTGGTGAAAGAAATGAAGAGAGCAATGAGCTCCATCTAGTGGCCAATACAAGTATTTTAATTTTTCTTCACAGTATTTTATCACTACCTGATATCACCTAAATTTGTTCATATTTATTGCCTGTCTCCCTCAGTAGAATATAAGCTCCACGTGGGCAGAAACTTTCTCTATTTTGTTCATCATGGAATCAGCAGGATCTAGAAGGCCGTCAGGCACATAGTAAACCCTCCATACAATAAGTATTTTTAAACACATGAATGACTATCTTATATACAGCATTTATCATCCCAACCGCATTCCTGATGCTTTTCCCTGAAAGTTTACCATTTGATTATCTAAAGTCATACTGAATGTTTCTAGAATTTGATAGTTATTTGTATTCTTGTACTATTTAGAAAGGAATCTTCTCCTTTCTCCCCACAAAGGATTTCGTCATTATCCCTTCTTTAGAGACCTAGAGAACCTGGTGTCAATTTATGTTCCTGCCACTGCTTTGGGGATCTACCTGGCATAAAGCATGCAGTACTGACTTTGGACCAGCCGCAGTGCCAAAAGGACACTGCACACCATAACAAATTGAGGGAGCAAAGGTCAGTAGCCATAGAGATCCTCCAGGAGTTGAGAACCTGCCTAGAGGACTCTGAAAGCTGAAAAGCTCCAGTGTGAGCCACGAATTCCAGAGGTAAAGTCAGAATGATAAAGGAACACAACACCTTCCTGAGAAGAGCAATTTCTACCAGGTTCTAAGGCAGTGATACTTACTTGTGTAGCAGCATTTTTTAACACACATTAGCCAGAAGCCGCAACCTAATCCATGTTTTGGAGGGCATAGTACTTGTCAGTGTGTCCACAGAACAATTTTTATTGTTATATGTTACATATGGAACCCATGTTTTGAATGAATTTTTTCTAACCAACTGATTTGTAAAGTCAAAATTCATTTTCTCTTTTAAAAAATTGTTCAAAGACTGTGAAGCCTTTCTCATATTGAGTAACCAATACTAACAGTTGAACTGGTATAAATCCAGCCAAATGTGTATGTGAAAAGATACACAGGCAGGCGAACAGATAGATAAATAGATACACAGTTACGCTGGGCAACCTTTCTGTGAGCAAATGAACAATTTCTACTACAGTTTTTGAAATATTTAAGCTAAGGTTTGTACAGCTATAATTACCTGGTTGAAAAGCATTAATTTACAGTAATAATACATATGCATACTCAAAATATTCCATTTTAAATAGCTACATGAGGCTGAAAACTAAACATAACTTTTTTTTTTATACAGCAGGTTCTTATTAGTTACCTATTTTATACATATTAGTGTATATATGTCAATCCCAATCTCCCAATTCATCCCACCACCACCACCCCCAGCCCCACTGTCCCCCCTTGGTGTCCATATGTTTGTTCTCTACATCTGTGTCTCTATTTCCACCTTGCAAACCAGTTCATCTGTGCCATTTTTCTACATTCCACATATATGTGTTACTATACGATATTTGTTTTTCTCTTTCTGACCTACTTCACTCTGTATGACAGTCTCTAGGTCCATCCACATCTCTACAAAAGACTCAATTTTGTTCCTTTTTATGGCTGAGTAATATGCCATTGTATATATGTACCACATCTTCTTTATCCATTCGTCTGTTGATGGGCATTTAGGTTGCTTCCATGACCTGGCTATTGTAAATAGTGCTGCAATGAACATTGAGGTGCATGTGTCTTTTTGAATTATGGTTTTCTCAGGGTATATGCCAAATAGTGGGATTGCTGGGTCATATGGTAATTCTATTTTTAGTTTTCTAAGGAAGCTCCATATTGTTCTCCATAGTGGCTGTATCAATTTACATTCCCACCAACAGTGCAAGAGGGTTCCCCTTCCGCCAGACCCTCTCCAGCATTTGTTGTTTGTAGATTTTCTGATGATGACCATTCTAACTGGTGTGAGGCAATACCTCATTGTAGTTTTGATTGGCATTTCTCTAATAATTAGTGATGTTGAGCAGCTTTTCATGTGCCTCTTGGCCATATGTATGTCTTCTTTGGAGAGAAGTCTATTTAGGTCTTCTGCCCATTTTTTGATATTGAGCTGCATGAGCTGTTTATATATTTGGGAGATTAATCCTTTGTCCATTGATTTGTTTGCAAATATTTTCTCCCATTCTGAGGGTTGTCTTTTCATTTTGTTTATAGTTTCCTTTGCTGTGCAAAAGCTTTTAAGTTTCATTAGGTCCCATTTGTTTATTTTTGTTTTTATTTCCATTACTCTAGGAGGTGGGTCAAAAAAGATCTTGCTGTGATTTATGCCAAAGAGTGTTCTTCCTAAGTTTTCCTCTAAGAGTTTTATAGTGTCCGGTCTTACATTTAGGTCTTTAATCCATTTTGAGTTTATTTTTGTGTATGGTATTAGGGAGTGTTCTAATTTCATTCTTTTACATGTAGCTGTCCAGTTTTCCCAGCACCACTTATTGAAGACACTGTCTTTTCTCCATCGTATATCCTTGCCTCTTTGTCATAGATTAGTTGACCATAGGTGTGTGGGTTTATCTCTGGGCTTTCTATCCTGTTCCATTGATCTATATTTCTGTTTTTGTGCAAGTACCATGTTGTCTTGATTACTGTAGCTTTGTAGTATAATCTGAAGTCAGGTAATCTGATTCCTCCAGCTCCATTTTTTTCCCTCAAGACTGCTTTGGCTATTTGGGGTCTTTTGTGTCTCCATACAAATTTTAAGATTTTTTGTTCCAGTTCTGTAAAAAAATGCCATTGGTAATTTGATAGGGATTGCACTGAATCTGTAGATTGCTTTGGGTAGTATAGTCATTTTCACAATATTCATTCTTCCAATCCAAGAACATGGTATATCTCTCCATCTGTTTGTGTCGTCTTTGATTTCTTTCATCAGTATCTTATAGTTTTCTGAGTACAGGTCTTTTACCTCCTTAGATAGCTTTATTTCTAGGTATTTTATTCCTTTTTTTTGCAATGGTGAATGGGATTGTTTCCTTAATTTCTCTTTCTGATCTTTCGTTGTTAGTGTATGGGAATGCAAGAGATGTCTGTGCATTAATTCTGTATCCTGCAACTTTACCAGATTCATAGATAAGCCCTAGTAGTTTTCTGGTGGCTTCTTTAGGATTATCTATGTATAGTATCATATCGTCTGCAAACAGTGACATTTTTACTTCTTCTTTTCCAATTTGAATTCCTTTTATTTCTTTTTCTTCTCTGATTGTTGTGGCTAGGACTTCCAAAACTATGTTGAATAATAGTGGCTAGAGTGGACTTGTCTTCTTCCTGATCTTAGAGGAAATGCTTTCAGTTTTTCACCACTGAGAATGATGTTCCCTGTGGGTTTGTCATATATGGCCTTTATTATGTTTAGGTAGGTTCCCTCTATGCCCTTTCTGGAGAGTTTTTATCATAAATGAGTGTTGAATTTTGTCAAAAGCTTTTTCTGCATCTATTGAGATGATCATATGGTTTTTATTCTTCAATTTTTTAATATGGTAATATGGTGTATCACATTGATTGACTTGCATATATTGAAGAATCTTTGCATCCCTGGGATAAATCCCACTTGATTATGGTGTATGATCCTTTTAATGTGTTGTTGGATTCTGTTTGCTAGTATTTTGTTGAGGATTTTTGTATCCATATTCATCAGTGATATCGGTGTGTAATTTTCTTTTTCTGTAGTATCTTTGTCTTCTTTTGGTATCAGAGTGATGGTGGCCTCGTAGAATGAGTTTGGGAGTGTTCCTTCCTCTGCAATTTTTTGGAAGAGTTTGAGAAGGATGTGTGTTAGCTCTTCTCTAAATGTTTGATAGAATCACCTGTGAAGCCATCTGGTCCTGGATTTTTGTTTGTTGGAAGATTTTTAATCACAGTTTCAATTTCATTACTTGCGATTTGTCCGTTCATATTTTCTATTTCTTCCTGGTTCAGTCTTGGAAGTTTATATGTTTGTAAGAATTTGTCCATTTCTTCCAGGTTGTCCATTTTATTGGCATAGAGTTGCTTGTAGTAGTCTTTATGATGCTTTGTATTTCTGCAGTGTCTGTTGTAACTTCTCCTTTTTCATGTCTAATTTTATTGATTTGAGTCCTCTCCCTCTTTTTCTTGATGAGTCTGGCTAAAGGTTTATCAATTTTTTTTATTTTCTCAAAGAATCAGCTTTTAGTTTTATTGATCTTTGCTATTGTTTTCTTCATTTCTATTTCATTTATTTCTGCTCTGATCTTTATGATTTCTTTCCTTCTACTAACTTTGGGCTTTGTTTGTTCTTCTATCTCTAGTTCCTTTACGTGTAAGGTTAGATTGTTTGAGATTTTTCTTGTTCCTTGAGGTAGGATTGTATTGCTATAAACTTCTCTCTTAGAACTGCTTTTGCTGCATCCCATAGGTTTTGGATCGTCATGTTTTGTTGTCATTTGTCTCTAGGTATTTTTTGATTTCCTCTTTGATTTCTTCAGTGATCTCTTGGTTATTTAGTAACTTATTGTTTAGCCTCCATGTGTTTGTGTTTTTTACATTTTTCTTCCCAGTAATTGATTTCTAATCTCATAGCGTTGTGGTCCAAAAAGACACTTGATATGATTCAATTTTCTTAAGTTTACCAAGGCTTGATTTGTGACCCAAGATGTGATCTATCCTGGAGAATGTTCCATGTGCACTTGAGAAGAAAGTGTAATCTGCTGTTTTCGGATGGAATGTCCTATAAATATCAATTAAATCTATCTGGTCTATTATGTCATTTAAAGCTTGTGTTTCCTTATTAATTTTCTGTCTGTATGATCTGTCCATTGGTGTAAGTGAGGTGTTAAAGTTCCCCACTATTATTGTGTTACTGTCGATTTCCTCTTTTATAGCTGTTAGCAGTTGCCTTATGTACTAAGGTGCTATGTTGTGTGTATCTATATTTATGATTGTTATATATTCTTCTTGGATTGATCCCTTGATCATTATGTAGTGTCCTTCCTTGTCTCTTGTAACATTCTTTATTTTAAAGTCTGTTTTATCTGATATGAGTATTGCTACTCCAGCTTTCTTTTGATTTCCATTTGCATGGAATATGTTTTTCCATCCCCTCACATTCAGTCTGTATGTGGTCCTAGATCTTAAGTGGGTTTCTTGTAGATAGCATATATATGGGTCTTGTTTTTGTATCCATTCAGCAAGCCTGTGTCTTTTGGTTGGAGCATTTAATCCATTCATGTTTAAGGTAATTATCAAGATGTATGTTCCTATTATCATTTTCTTAATTGTTATGGGTTTGTTTTTGTAGGTCCTTTTCTTCTCTTGTGTTTCCCACTGAGAGAAATTTTTTTAGCATTTGTTGTAGAGCTGGTTTGGTGGTGCTGAATTCTCTTAGTTTTTGCTTGTCTGTAAAGCTTTTGATTTCTCCATTGAATCTGAATGAGATCCTTGCTGGGTAGAGTAATCTTGGTTGTAGGTTCCTCCCTTTCATCATTTTATATATATTGTGCCACTCCCTTCTGGTTTGTAGAGTTTCTGCTGAGAAATCATCTGTTAACCTTATGGGAATTCCTTTGTATGATATTTGTCCTTTTTCCCTTGTTGCTTTCAATAATTTTTCTTTGTCTTTAATTTTTTGTCAGTTTGATTACTATGTGTCTTGGTGTGTTTCTCCTCGGGTTTATCCTCCCTGGGACTCTCTGCACTTCCTGGACTTGGGTGGTTACTTCTTTTCCCATGTTAGAGAAGTTTTCAACTATAATCTCTTCAAATATTTTCTCAGGTTCTTTCTCTCTCTCCTGTCCTTCTGGATTCCTATTATGTGAATGTTGTTGTGTTTCATGTTGTTCCAGAGGTCTCTTAGGCTGTCTTCATTTCTTTTCATTCTTTTCTCTTTATTCTGTTCCACAGCAGTGAATTCCACCATTCCATCTTCCAGGTCACTTATCCGTTCTTCTGCCTTAGTTATTCTGCTACTGATTCCTTCTAGTGTATTTTTCATTTCAGTTATTGTATTGTTCATTTCTGTGTGTTTGTTGTTTAATTTTTCTATGTGTTTGTTCTTTAATTCTTCTAGGTCTTTGTTAAACATTTCTTGCATCTTCTCGATCTTTGCCTCCATTCTTTTTCTGAGGTCCTGGGTCATCTTCACTATCATTATTCTGAATTCTTTTTCTGGAAGGTTGCCTATCTCCACTTCATTTAGTTGTTTTTCTGGGATTTTATCTTGTTCCTTCATCTGGTATATAGCCCTCTGCCTTTTCATTTTGTCTATCTTTCTGTGAATGTGATTTTCGTTCCACAGGCTGCAGATTTGTAGTTCTTGTTTCTGCTGTCTGTCCTCTAAACATAACTCTTTTTGACAGATATAATCATATATATTTGAAGTAGACAACATGGTAATTCCATATATATATACATTTTAGAATGATTACAAAGATCAAGATAATTAACACTTACATCCCCTCACACAGTTAACATAGTTAACTCTTTTCTGTGTGTATATGTCTCTCTCTCTCTGTGTGTGTGTGTGTGTGTATGTTGAAAACACTTAAGATTTACTCTCAGCAACTTTCAAGAACATAACTATAGCAGGAGTGTCAGATGGAAAATGCTTTAGGAACTTACAAACCCAGACTTAATTGTCATTTTTTCCTGGAGCAGGTCCTTCCTAGTACTGCTTGAGTATTATGAGTAAAGGAAGAATGTAGTTCTACCTGCCTGACCCTTAATACCTACAAGGGACAGATGCTGCTTGAGAAGTGGCCTTATTATTCCAGATAATAAGGCATTGCTTATATCTTCCACTTTGTTCTCCTCTCTTCCATTCTATTGTCACCTGCAAGGTCCATGTAAAGTAAAGTGAGATGCCTTTGGTAAGCAAATGAGAGGAGTCAGTAAACCATCACAGCAGTACTATGACTGCATATCAGGAAACCTATACAAAAGATTTAAACAAAATTGAGGTTGATTTCTCTCTTATGTCAATACAGTATGTCTGGAGCTAGAGTGGTAGCTTCATGATATCAGGGCTCAGGATCCTTGTCTCCCATACTATTGTTCTACCATCTTCAACTTGAAGATTCTACCTGGTGGTGCAAGAGGGTGGTAGCCAACATGTCTGTACTCAAACTGTCAGGGAAACCACAAACAGAGGGAGCAATAAGGGCATATGATCCTTCAAGACATTTCCTGGAAGCAGCACATACAGCCTCCACTTATATCCCACTGGCTAGAATTTAGTCATATGGCTCCCACCCAGCTAAAACAGAGACTGGAAATCCAGTCTTTATACCAAGCACTCATATACTCTGCTGAAATTTGGGGGTTGTATTGCTATAGAAGAAAAGAATACTAAATATTGGGGCATAACTAGCAGCCCCATCCTAAAGATTCTCTTTCCCTTTTTCTTAAGGAAAAATTGTATAGTACTTAGTAAGAACCAAGCACAGTGCTAAGGTTTTCTTTCTTTCTTTTTTTTTTTGGTCTATGAAGTCATTTAATCCTTAAAATAGCACTATAAGTAAGGTTCTATTACACACATTTTACAGATAAGGAAATTGAAACACAGAGAAATGAAGTAACTTGCCCAAGTTTACACAGCTAGAAAATTGCAGAGTTGAGATCTGAACCAGACAGTTTGGCTTGCCAACTAAGCTTTACTGCCTTCTCTCTGCTGTATTTCAGAATATTTTTAGCCCTCTGTATGAGAAAGTGGAAAAGACTTTAAAAGGGAGATAGTCTTTTTATTCAGAAAACAAATGAGCACAAGATATAAGAAAAGCACAGCCTTTAGCTATTAATTCCAAGGAGTCACTTACATTTCTGTTTTAAAAGCCAACATGAGTATAAAGAATAACACAAAGCTTGGCATATGAACAAAGTATTTGAATGCCCAGCATTTGGTCTTCCAATCATTGAATGAATGTGCATGTAAACCAATAACAACAACAAGAGATGGCAAATCAAATATATTTATACTCTCTCTCTCTACTTAAACCACACTGAAATAACAGTGAGGGGGTTCTTTCAAGTCATAAGCCTGTGAGAAAAATAACAAGGGGAAAGACAGTGACAACAAGTTTATAGACCTTAGAAAGCAAACAGGCAGGTAGAAACTGACAGCAGATTCAAAAAAGCTGCATCCCGGGCTTCCTTGGTGGCGCAGTGGTTGAGAATCTGCCTGCCAATGCAGGGGACACGGGTTCGAGCCCTGGTCTGGGAAGATCCCACATGCCACGGAGCAACTAGGCCCGTGAGCCACAATTACTGAGCCTGCGCGTCTGGAGCCTGTGCTCCGCAACAAGAGAGGCCGCGATAGTGAGAGGCCCGTGCACCGCGATGAAGAGTGGCCCCCACTTGCCGCAACTAGAGAAAGCCTTCGCACAGAAACGAAGACCCAACACAGCCATAAATAAATAAATTTATTAAAAAAAAAAAAAAAAAAGCTGAATCCCAGATTCATCACAAAGAAAGCCAAAAAAGCAACTAGATCTACCTCCACAGAACTCTCCAAAGGTTCAGGACTAAAAACACGAGGGTCATTTAAAGGCCTTTCTAAGAAACAGCTAGATCCTCAGATCCACACTGCAAGTTCACACATCCCCACCAAATTTCCTCCTTCACCTCAGCAAGAGATTGGCAGTTTATACTCTGAAGAGGGTAAACAGAGAGTGTCTGAATTAGGAGAAACTAGGCAGAGGTGGCTGTGGAGTGGTAGAGCTGAAAAAGAGGAATAAGTGAATGTCGGCAGAATGAACGTTGTGACCCTAGCCCCCTTTTCTTCCTCTGCCACCGCCCTAGCCCAGACAACATCATATCTCCCACTAACAGCCTCCTAACCTCCTCCTTCCTGCTTCTACTCTCACCTACCTGCAAGTCTCTTCTCCAAAGCAACTAGAGTGTCTTTTTAAAATGTAATTAAGATTATGTTATTCCTCTGCTTAAGATCTTCCAATGGCTACTTCAATATAAAATCGAAACTATCTGTGGTCTTCAAGGTTCTTCATGATCTGGTCCCTGCTTTCCTCTCCACCCTAATCTGGAAGCACTTTTCCCTGGATTACAGTGCTTTAGACACTGGCCTCTTTCTTATTCCTTGCATGCCAAGTTTATTCTCATATCAGAGCCTTTTCAACTGCTATATTCCTATCCAGAATCATTTTTTGCAAAGTTGTGTCTTTATCATTCAATTCTGGTTCAAATGTTACCTTCTCAAAAAAAGCCTATCCTGACTATCGTATTTAAACTATCTGCGGTCTCCACCCCTCATTGCTTCTTTCATGGCGCTTATCACCATCTGAAGTCATTGTATATACTTACTTGTCTGTTGCCTGTTTCTTCCTCTTTAAGGTTTGAGGCACGCACTTTCTCTGCCTCATTTCCCCCAGAAGCCTCCAAACCTCTGTTTTCAATTCATGTATTTGTTAAATATGAGAAAAAGATAAGCAGTACCTGGCATCAGGAACTGAACTGACACTTACCCTTAAGGCTTTGGTATTGTTAGGAACTAGACCTGGTGTTCCCCTGTAAAATATGAAAATCCAACAGAACACTAACATCAGTCACTCTCTGATTATGATGAAATGAGACAACAGATAAGATCACTCAATAAACTTGCCTAAACTCAAATAAAAACAAGGTCACTGCAAACTACAAAAATAGCAAACCTCCTCTTCTCCCGGCTAGCAAAACCATTGCTTCTTTACCAACTACAGACTTAGCCTTGCAACTTTCCTCCCTTCTTCTACATAAGATGTATTATGATGCCCAATCTAATAATCACCCCCACTTCCAGACAGCACCCAAAACAGCATGAATCTCCATTTCCTTGAACCCTCCCCTCCAAATCACCCAATACAAGCTCAAATACTTGTCCCTATTGTACACAAGCATCTCTCCATTCACCTAATCATCTTCTGAATCTCGAAGTACCTAGTTGCAGAGTAGATTCCTTCAACCAGAGAGTATCTTTGTTCTTTCCTCTGCAGTTGAATAACAAGCTACTGCCCCCCAACTCCTTCTATCCTCTCATTTTCTTAAATTAGGAGATAAGGAAAATCTAGTTATGAAACCTAATTCTTACCAGAACCTCTCCTTTTGCTAACACTGCCCTCAATAAAGGAGTAATTTCTGGTGTTCCTTTTTCTTAGCTGATTTTTCTTCTTCACGTTTAAAGTGTCACTTATTTTCCTTCTCAGTTTCATACCCTATTCCATTCTCGGTTCTCTGATCGAATTCGTTTTACTGTTCAGGAAAGTAAAGTTCCTTTTTTTCCCCCCTCTCCACCATCATAGGTGATAAATACATCTACAAAACTTTTCACACACTCTCTTTAGCCTTGCCCTCTCTGGCACCTTCTAACATCATTCAAACTACAGCCTTCCCCTCACCTAAGCCCTGTGACCTCACAGCTTGCCTTTTCTTCCAAATCAATCCTTTGTCCTATGACCCGCCCCAAATCAATAGGTCACATACATCCAATTAGACCTCAATTTCATATCCAATCCCGGCCATATACAAGCCTCCGCCCCATTCCACCCTTTACCCAGACCCGCGTCTATCGCACGGCCCTGATCCGGCTCCGCACCTCCACCTGCCAAGTCCAGTCCGGGTTCCCGGCTGTCCTCACAGCACATTGCGCCCGAGTCTAGACCCCACAGCCAATCCCCGGCCACAACCCCGCGCACCTCCATCCCGCCCCCTTACTCTCCTGTGCCCGGCGCCTTTCACCGCCCCCTTCTCCACGCCCGCCCAGTTGCGTCCAGTCCGCTACCCCGGCCTACCCCTCAGCCAATCGGCGTTTGGAATTCCTACCCCACAGTCAATCCCGTCCAGGCTCCGCCCCCACGTCCGAGTCCCGCCCCATCAGGCTCTCGAGACCTCGCGGGACTGGAACTTCGAGAGGCGAGCTGTTCGCGCGAGGGGTGTGAGTGGGGCGCAAGGCGGGCACTTGGTGGTGGTGATGGCAGTGGTCTCGGTTGCGGAGCCGCGCGGAGGGAGGTTGGGAGGGAGGGAGGGAGGCCTAGCTAGGGTGCGCTCGCCGGGCCGCGCGCCTGGCGGGCTGGGAGGAAGAGCCAGGGCTGGGTTTCCTTCAGCATTCGGACTCGCCTTCCGGAGCTGAGGCGGGAGCGCGGGCCTGGGCCGCTGACCCCCGGCCCTGGCGGACCACGGGGCTGGTAGCAGAGGGTCAGCGCTGGAATTTCAGAGTTTGCTTGCTCCGGAGAGGGAATGGCCCTGAGGTGACTGGTCTTCTAGGGTGGGGTCCCTTGGACCCCGGTCCTCGTCTGCTCCTTTTGCGCTTCATTTTTGCAATTTGGGCATTTTGTAAACGGTGTGGGAAGCTGACACCGACTCCAGTTCATCCGTAATCGGGATTCTCAATTAAAAAAAGGGAACAAAGGCTGCTCACTTGCCACATAAGTGACTCTTAGTGGAACCCATAGTTTTTAGATAAAAGGGAAAAGAGGCCCAATCTGTTGCTTTTGGAGCCCCCAACCCAGTACGGACATTCTTCCATCTTGCTGGGGCGCGGCTCTTCCGCTGCTACCTAAGGGCGCAGCCGGGCAGCTGGCTCCTTCCACACCGGGCTGCACACCCACCATTACAAAGTTTTAACTCACGTGGGGCTGAAACCAAACTCGTGACAACTTAAACCGGACAGCCAGATTCCTTACCTCTGCAGAAATTTATAATTAATCACACGAATCCCATTTTCACAAAACAGCTTTTCAGCAATTTCAGGATCATGTCTCCTAACTTAAGTCTTGTGCCGTCTCAGTATGGCTGATTTTTTCCATTCTTGCTTCAGTGACGTGGCTTTCAGGCTTATTCCCACTGTACTTCCCCCGCCAGTACCTTGTTCACCTCCTATATGCCCTCTGTTGTATCAGTAAGCCTTATAAACATTCTAGAAGTGGACCAACAGGCAGAGCGTGAGGTGGAAATAAACTTTCCTTGGGTCAGACTCTTAACCTGGGTTGTGCATTCATTAGCACTAGGCCTTTTTGCAGTCACCTCACATTAATCTTCCTTGAGCTTGCTGTTAACCTGAACATCTGTACTTTGTGAAATTCACTAAATCTTTTCCTACCTCTCCTCCACATATGCAAAGTGGTTATGAATTGATTATCTGGGTTTAAGTCCAGAGTTTCAAACTTTTTACAATGCATCTTGACTGCTTTACTCATCTTTTAGCTCTGGATTCTCCAACAATCCATCAGCCTTCTCAGCTTCAGGTCCCCCCACGCTGTGCCACACATATCTTCTGTATCTTCATTTTGAACAGTCTACACCAATGATAATAAATAGTTTAATTTTCTATTGATCATGCGTATATGACTACAGAGCTTATCTTATGTATAATATGCCATAATCAGGTTTACTAGATCACCCTGATTCACAATTTCCTGATTTTCTTCACAGAACACTGGTTTTAAGTATAAATGAAACAGTGAAAATATTGTTTAAAATGAAAAGCCATATACCTTTTGATTTTGTCCAGCTTTTCAGTGACATCCCAATTTATTCATTTAGCTTCTCGGTAAATATGCATATGGAATGTTAATTGCTTTAGAAAAGTGCTGCTCAAAAAATGTTTATTTAAAGTACAGAAGAAAAAAAGCTTCAGGGGTTCTGAATCTGTATCTATCAGCCTGCTTAGATTTCTTTGGAGCCAATAATCCACTGGTGCCCTCACAGTTCCTTTTACAATGAAATTACCTAGTGAGAGAGTAATGAGTGAGAAGAAAAAAGATCTGGGCATTGAGGAATTCTGTCATTTAAGTTTGGGAAAATGAAAGATTGTCATAGGTCAAAAGCCAAGGGAAAGTGGTGTTTCTGGGAGGAGACAGGGCTTGACCAGCTGATGTAAAGCTGCAGAGAGCTCAAGGAAAGTGAGAATTGCAAAATGTCCAGTGAATTTAACAATATGAATGTCAAAATTGACTTGCACAAGAGCTGCCTCTATGGAATGATGGGTACAAAACTCAGATTGCGCTGGGTTAAGGAGTATAGATTGAGGAAAGGGGACAGTTAATAAAATGATGTGTTTTCATTGGTTTGGCCAAAAAGTTCGGTTTTTTTCAATAAGATGGCTGTAGTAGCACTTAGTTGTCTTTAACTTCATTCGAAACAATTTTATTAGATTGTATTGTGACAGCTGTCATATCAGCGTGCATTTTTTAAAAACTTATCAAAATTGGTGAATTTTTGTATAGCCATTTTAATATTGACGATGGAAGAAAAAAGCAATATTTTCTGCATATTATGCTTTATTGTTTCAAGAAAGGTAAAAACGCAACCTAAGTGCAAAAAAAAATTTCTGCAGTGTATGGAGAAGGTGCTGTGACTGACTGAACGTGTCAAAAGTGTCTTGTGAAGTTTTGTGCTGGAGATTTCTCGCTGGACGATGCTCCATGGTCGGGTAGACCAGTTGAAGTTGATAGTGATCAAATCGAGACATTGATTGACAACAATCAACATTATACCACTTGGGAGATAGCCAACATACTCAAAATATCCAAATCAAGCATTGAAAATCATTTGCATCAGCTTGGTTATGTGAATCACTTTGATGTTTGGGTTCCACATAAGTTAAGGGAAGAAAACCTTCTTGACCATACTTCCGCATGCAATTCTCTACTTAAACGTAATGAAAACGTTACGTTTTTAAAACAAATTGGGACAGGCAATGAAAAGTGGATACTGTACAATAATGTGGAACGGAAGAGATCGTGGGGCAAGGGAAATGAACCACCAGCAACCACATCAAAGGCCGGTCTTCACCTAAAGAAGGTGATGTTGTGTATATGGTGGGATTGGAAGGGAGTCCTCTATTATGAGGTCCTTCCAGAAAACCAAACGATTAATTCCAACAAGTACTGCTCCCAGTTAGACCAACTGAAAGCAGCAGTTGACAAAAAGCGTCCGGAATTAGTCAACAGAAAACGCATGATCTTCCATCAGGATAATGCAAGACCACATGTTTCTTTGATGACCAGACAAAAACAGCTTGGCTGGGAAGTTCTGATTCATCTGCCGTATTTACCAGACATTGTACCTTTGGATTTCCATTTATTTCGGTCTTTACAAAATTCTCTTAATGGAAAAAATTTTAATTCCCTCGAAGACTGTAAAAGGCACCTGGAACAGTTCTTTGCTCAAAAAGGTAAAAAGTTTTGGGAAGATGGAATTATGAAGTTGCCTGAAAAATGGCAGAAGGTCGTGGAACAAAACAGTGAATACGTTGTTCAATGAAGTTCTTGGTGAAAATGAATAATGTGTCTTTTATTTTTACCTTAAACTTTTTGGCCAACCCAATAACTAGAAGGGACTTGAGCAAGGAAAGCTGAATATGCCGAGGAGAGGGGTAATAATCAATGGAGCAAAGTCTCTGTGGAGGGGAGAGGAATGACATCTAAGTCATGGGAGGAGGGACTGTCCTTTTGTAGCAGGATCACTTCCTTTATTATAGTAGGAAGAAAAAAGGAATATTTTCAGGTTTGGTTTTTTAGATGTGGGTAGGTTGAAAGAGTTCGCATCTGATGGCTTCTATTTTCTCTGTGATAGAGAGCAAGGTCATCTGCTTAGACTAAAGAGGGTTTTATGTTAGAGGAGTGTGGGAAAAATTTAAATAATCATTTTGTACTATGGGAGAGAAATATTGCCTATTCTCTTATGGCTTTTGGTTGGGCCCAAGAATTAAACTGACATAAAACAGATTAACAGGAGAAAAGCACGCATTTGATAAAAGTTCTATGTGACACAGGAGCTTTCACAAGGAAATGAAGACCCAAAGAAGTAGCAAAACCAAGTGCTTTTATGCTAGATTGAACAAAGAGAGGCCATTGTGGAAAAGTAACCCAAAAATATGGGGAGACTAAAGGAAGATAAGAATTATTTTAACAAGGTCTGTTTGCACAGAATTCTCTCAGCTTTAACTCCCTGTCTAAGAGTGTTTCTTTTTTCCCAGTATAGGGCAGGTATCTTTCACATGGGAATTTTATCTCCTGTTTTCAGGAAGAAAGGGGGAGATCAGATCACTCTTCTTGCCTCGGCTGTTTTTCCAGTGCCTTTAGCTCACAATAATCCTTAGGCCAAAGTGGCAATTTGGGGGGGGTGGGTATATTCTGCCATCCTCTACCTATAGAGTATAGTAGAAATGCTGGAGAGTGTTGGGGGTCAATTTGAGATTAATGACCATAATTTGTGGTGAAACCAATCCTATCCTTTGTGATTTTCTCCAGCAGTCCACAGCTTCATGGGCCATAGGAAAAACAGACACTGTAATTGAGTTCGTCCAGGGCCAGGGTTTTATAGATACCTATCTATAAAAGACAGACAGGGGGAGCTAGGGCATTGTAAAGAACATTATTGAAGCAGTGGAACTGGTGTCTAAATTGGAAAATAAAGGAAGGTGAGGGCTGATTGAGAAAAGGAGAGGCAGCCTCCTAGAGATCTTGATGATATTTAAGAATAGTAATCATTGGAATAAGTAAGCAAATTGGAAGGATAGGTAGTTTATAGTCAAAGATCAGAATACTTCAATTAATTGTTTTGGAATTAGACCAGATTGAGGTAATGGCAAGGTGCAGGGTGTGACTATAGGAGAGAGTGCCTAGGGTGGGATGGAAGAGAAGAGCGATGGGCACAGGGATGTCAGTTGTTGGATGGGCCATCTCTGAAGACATGGGAATTACCTGGGATGATCACAGTACTTAGAGTTGAGAAGAAAACTGTGTGCCTAATGACAAAATCTCTAATGAATGACAAGGGGTTATCAGCAGGCCAGAAGATAATATCATTGAGGCAGATGAGGGAAGTAGTAGTCTGGTGATGGTAAAATAGACGGTAAGAAAGAGATAAGTGAGGCATATACAAGCAAAAGCTGACACTGAGGCATGTAGGAGTGGTATCTTCAGGGAGCAATAAGGTTTCAGTTCAAGCTAGGAGGTACAAGGAACACTCTGAAAACATAAAGATGTAATGGGATTTGCTGAGAATGGTGCAGCTGTTCCAAAAGACACAGTAGAAAGTTTGGAAAGTGGAAGAGAAATGAAAGGCTGGGTCAGTTTCCAGGCAATACATTGCATTATGGCGGTAATGTGCTGCAGAAAACAGGGAAGAAGAGGTGGGAATTAGGCTTTGGGATTTCCAGATGAAAACAGGTAGATTTAGTGTCAACTTTCAAAGGGGAATGGGTATTGAGGTGTGGTGGCCAGAGGGTGTGGTTCACCCAACCTGGGGGGAATCTCCCAAGACCTGCAGTCTGAGGTCACACACAACCAGCCACTGACTTACTGTACCTTCTGAGATTACCTTGAAACCAAGGATTCATTTATTCATCTGTTTTGAAATATGGGGAAACTAAGGCCCACCAAGGGTCAGGGAATTGTCCAAGGATAGAAACCTTTTTTTAGTATCAAAAATAAGGGTTAGAATCCAGGTATCCTGACTCCTAGTCCTGTTTGCTTCCCTCCCAGCTCCCCAACCCCATTTATCTGAAGAAGGTAGAAGAGGTGTCTCTCACTTTTCTACTTGCAAGAAAGAATTTTACATATACTTTCCTTAATACCAAATAAATTAGGTTGAATTTAAGTAAATGGGCATTTATTTTCTGAAAAATATATTGTCCTAAATTAAGTAACTCTATGATACTGAATGAAGATTGTTCAACATAGTCACTGTTGTTTGGTAATACCTTTCCTCAGAACTAGCCCTACTGCCTAATCCAATTAATATTTTATTCCTGAACAGAACTATTAATGACCAACGAATAGGCCTTTCTTGATTTAAGAAAACCTGGTCTTTGACTTGAAAGGCGTAAAACATAAGAGGTAATTATTTACTTTACAAAGGAATCAGTATTTCATAAAAGGACTCATCATAAATAGTTCACTTAAATCATTAATGTATAATGTGATTTTATGTATTCATTCAGTCATTTGACACATTTGTTTATCACGTGCCTCCTATGTGCCAGAGAAGACAGTGGTGAACTAAACGCACCAGGTCCCCCTGTTCATGGCGCTTGCATTAAATTATCGAATGAATGAGTGAGTGGTCAGCCAAACAAACAGAAAGTGCTTTGCAGAGAATTATCCTAGGCTGATGTGATGTAGAATGGCTAAGAGGCTGCCATTTAAGCTGAGATTTTATTGACAAGGTAAGGATTTTCTATTTCACTTTTTAAGAAACATCCAATATATTATTTTTCACATCTGTACACTTCACATTTTGGTAACTTAAAGAGATTCATAGCTATTGATAGTTTCAGTGGTCCCTTTGAATCCATAAAGTATGTCTTTTTTTTCTAAAAGTTTGATTATTAGAGATGAAGGAAATGCCATCCACTGATAGAACATTGTCAGAGTAAAACCTTATGGGAAGTTTCTGCTTTCCTGAATGCTTTCACTTCTAAATGGCAGTATAATAAGAATTCCATTTTGCTTTGATCTCCCTACTTTGACCCATGATTGATAATGATTTCCTTACAAGTAGAGAAGTAATCCAGATTCATGCCTCTTAGCAAGCCATTTCAAGATTCCAGCTACCTAGCTATCTTCTGGAATTGTTGAAGGCAGTACCACCTGAGAAAATAAGGGAAGATTCATTCATATATTCTTCATATTTATCAAGGACCTACTATAATCCTTTTCAAACAACTTTCTAAATAACCTGTTTCTAACAACTTTAATTTACTGTTGCAAATTGCGTTTTTACTAGTGACTTCTCCAGATGATTCCGAAATTTAAGTAGTCCTTAGACTGAAATATTCTGGATTTTATGCCTACTAGGAATGGAACTTTTACTTCCTGTAGTTTAATGCTCTTGGCTAAATTAGAACTTTGTTTTTTAAATTCACCATATCCTTACAGATCTCTACTTTAAAACGACACATGCATAAATTTGTATAAGGAGGATTCTATTAGAATGATTAGAATGATTCTAGTGATGAGAGATTATATCATAGAAAACTCAGCTATCAATAAATTTTATTTCTATTTTATACAAGTTTATGGTCTATCACCTAGCTATAAATGTTTAATAGGGATATAAGTATATATTTACTCCCTTAAAAATTTTTTCTTTTGTCCTGTAGCATGTTTTTGGCCCGGGGGAGACTGTGCACCCTTAGCAGTAGACCTAAATTCCTGAAGACAATTTGTGCTTCAAAAATCCTTGGACTCTCTACTTCTGCTGTAAGTATTGCTTAATCACTTACAGAAATAATATTGCACATATTCTGCAATGTCCAAAAAACATAATTTTTTAGCTACTTTATAATTATTTTATTAGAATGGGTATTTCTGTTACATAAACTGAAATTATCTCTTGTCATCAGCTAGACCTGACCTTCACTGGGCAGCTGCTTGCCTGTCTATGTATCAGGCATATTGCTGGGCATTTTATTCAATATCTCACTTTATTTTTTATTTTTTTAAATTGAAGTATAGTTAATTTACAATATTATGTTAGTTTCAGGTGTACAGCATAGTGATTCAGTTTTTTTGCAGATTATATTTCATTATAGGTTATTATAAGATATTGGGTATAGTTCCATGTGTTATACAGTAAATCTTTGTTGCTTATCTATTTTATGTATAGTAGTTTGTATCTGTTAATCACAGACTCCTAATTCCCTCCCCCTGCACACTCTTTGATAATCATAAGTTTGTTTTCTATGTCTGTAAGCCTGTTTCTGTTTTGTATATACATTCATTTGTATTTTTAGATTCCACATATAAGTGCTGTCATATAGTATTTGTTTTTCTCTGTATGACCTACTTTACTAAGCATAATATTCTCTAGGTCCATCCACATTGCTGCAAATGGCAATATTTCATTCTTTTTTATGGCTGAGTAATATTCCATTGTATATATACTGCATCTTCTTATGCCAGTCATCTGTTGATGCTTGGGTTCCTTCCATTGTAAATGGAATTTTCTCCCATTCTGTAGGTTGTCTTTATGTTTCATTGATGGTTTCCTTTGCTGTGCAAAAACTTAAGTTTGATTAGGTCCCATTTGCTTATTTTTTCCTTTATTCCTTTTGCCTTGGGAGGCTAATTAAGAAAATATTGCTACAATTTATGTCAAAGACTGTTTCACATATGTTCTCTTCTAGGTGTTTTATGATGTTATATGTTACATTTAGGTCTTTAAGCTGTTTTGAGTTTATTTTTGTATATGGTGTGAGGGAATGTTCTAACCTTACTGTTTTACATGTGTCTGTCCAGTTCTCCCAGCACCACTTATTGAAGAGATTATCTTTTCTCCATGTATATTCTTGCCTACTTTGTCATAGATTAGTTGACCATAGCTGGGTGGGTTTATTCCTGGCCTCTCTAGTCTGTTCCATTAATGTGGGTGTCTGTTTTTGTGCCAATACCATGCTATTTTGATTACTGTAGGTTTGTAGTATTGTCTGAAGTCTGGGAGGGTTATGCCTACTGCTTTGTTCTTTTTCGTCAGGATTGCTTTGGCAATTCTGGATTTCTTATGGTTCCTATAAATTTTTTTTTTTAACATCTTTATTGGAGTATAATTGCTTTACAATGGTGTGTTAGTTTCTGCTGTATAACAAAGTGAATCAGCTATATGTATACATATATCCCCATATCCCCTCCCTCTTGCATCTCCCTCCCACCCTCCCTATCCCTATGAATTTTAGGATTATTTATCCTAGTTCTGTGAAAAGTTTCATGGGCAATTTGATAGAGATCACATTAAATTTGTAGGTTGCTTTGGGTAGTATGGCCATTTTACAATATTAATTCTTCCAACTCAAGAGCACAGGATATCTTTTCATTTCATTGAATCATCTTCAATTTCCTGTATCAGTGTTTTATAGTTTTCAGTGTATAAATCTTTCACCTTAGTTAAGTTTCTTCCTAAGTTTTTTGTTTTGTTTTGTTTTGTTTTTATGTGATTTTAAATGGGATTTTTTTTTTTTACTTTCACTTTCTGATATTTTATTGGGAATAGAAAAGCAATAGATTTCTGTATATTAATCTTGTATTCTGCAACTTTGCTGAATTAATTTATTGGTTCTAATGGGTTTTGTGTGAGACTTTATGGTTCTCTACATAGAGTATCATGTCATCTGCAAATAGTGACAGTTTGACCTCTTCCCTTCCAATTTGGATACCTTTTATTTCTTTTTCTTGTTTGATTGCTGTGTCTAGGACTTCCAATACTATGTTAAATAAAAGCAGTGAAAGTGGGCATCCTTGTCTTGTTCCTGAATTTAGTGGGAAGGCTTTCAGCTTTTCACCATTGAATATTATGTTAGCTGTGGATTTGTCATAAGTGGCCTTTATTATGTTGAAATATGTTCCCTCTATACTCACTTTGACAAGAGTTTTACCATGAATGGATATTGAATTCTGTCAAATGTTTTTTCTGCATCTATTGAGAATACATGTAGTTTTTGCGTTTCCTTTTGTTGATATGGTGTATCACATTGATTGATTTGTGTATGTTGAACCATTCATGTGACACTGGAATAAATCCAACTTGATCATGGTATATGATTCTCTTTAAGTATTGTTGGATTCGGTTTGCTAATCTTTTGTTGAGGATTTTTGCCTCTATATTCATCAAAGATATTGGCCTGTAATAATTTTCTTTTTTTGTAGTGTCCTTGTCTGGTTTTGTATCAGGGTAATGGTGGCCTTGTAGAGTGAATTTGGGAGTTTTCCCTCTTCTTCAGTTTTTTGGAATACTTTGAGAAGAATAAGTTCTTTTTTTGTTTGTTTGGTAGAATTCCCCATTGAAGCCATTGAGTCCTGATCTTTTGTTTGCGAGGAGTTTTTTAAATTACAGATTCTATTTTGCTTCTAGTGATTGGTCTGTTTAAATTGTTTCTTCTTGACTCATTCTTGGCAAGCTGTATATGTAGAAATTTGTCCATTTTTCCTAGGTTGTCCAGTTTGTTGGCACATAATTGTTCACAGTATTCTCTTTTTTTTTTTTTTTTTTTTAATCTCTGTGGTATTCCAATTACCCCTCTTTCATTTTGTGTTTTGTTTTTCTGGGTCCTCTACCAGTTGATAGTCTCATGGGTGTTCCCTTGTAAATGATTCTTTGGTTTTCCCTTGCTGCCTTTTGAATTCTCTCTTTTACTTTTGCTATTTTAATTATGTCTTACTGTAGGTCTGTTTGAGTCCCTCTTGTTGGGGACTCTCTGTGATTCCTATACCTGGATATCTGTTACCTTCTTTAGATTTGGGAATTTTTCAGCCATAATTTCTTTAAATACATTTTCAATCCCTTCTCTCTCTTCACCTTCTGGAACCCCTATTATACATAGATTGGCACACTTTATATTATCCCATTGATCTCATATGTTGCTTTCTTTTTTTTCTTTTTTTTTTTTTTCATTTGTTTTTCTGTCTGTTATTCTGATTGGATGATTTATTTTATCTTCCAGATTATTTCTTGTGTCATTAAGATGGCTATTCATTATTCCTAGAGTGCTTTTTATCTCAGAAATTTAATTATCTGTTTTCAATTGGGTCTTTATAGTTCCTTGTTGAAATAATCTGTGTTTAGATCAATTCTCTTTCTTAATTCAGTCAGCATTTTTATTAATAACTCTTTGAACTCAGTGTCTGGTAGACTGATTATATGTTTCATTATTTAGTTTTTTCAGGGGCTTTCTCTTGCTCTTTTAATTGGGAGAATTTCCTCTGCCTTTTCATTTGACTTAACTTTCTCTTTCTGTCTGAACTGGGGAGAAATGGTTATCTATTGTGGTCTTGTAGGGGTGCTTTCATGTTGGAGCATCCCTGTGCAGACTGTGCATATCCTTCAAAGACACAAACCAGTGTCTTTGGTGCGAAGGCTGGTTTTGATATGGATGCCAGCCAGCTCCTCCCTTAGGGTGTGCTGACTGCTATCACCTTGTTAGGGGTTGTGGTTGGTGTTGGAGGATCTAGAGCCTGTGCAGGGTATGAAGCAGGACTTCCTGTCTGCTCTGTGGCTGTCGCCACCCTGTCAGTGGTAGGGTCTGCTCACCAGTTTTTGGAGCAGAAGCACTGAGGTTCTGGATTGATCAGGCTTCATTCCGCTTGAGTGTTTGGCTCGTGCACTCACAGAGGTCTGATGCACCACCTGAGTAGGTGTCTGTGGCTCCACTCAGACACAACCCAAAGTCACATCCCTAACCCTGTTGTGGTTATCCCTGATCGAGTGCAAGGCTGTGGTGTGGAGTAGGCAGGCCAAGCACTCACTAGGCTGGGGCTGGGGCCAGGACATTGTGGCTGTAAGAAATGAGGCGACTGTGCTGCTGCCAGAGATCTGGGCTGCCTCTGTGGCAGTCTTCTCCCAGGACCTGTCTGCCCAAGATCCAGTGCCAAGTTCTGGCGTCGAGTGGGTGGAGGTGGTACACTCATGTGTCTGTGAAAGGGACCTCATCATGTTGGTCACAGTGGTTCCCAGGCACTGCAGGAGTAAGCGCTAACAACGGCCACCACTCCAGCTGGACCACAACCCAGGCCCCTAGGCCATCTCTGTGTCCCTAGATCGAGTCTTCTCCCAGGACGTGTCTGCCCCAGATCTAGTGCCAAGCTGTGATGTGGAGTGGGTGGGGCTGGGGTGTTCTTTCTGCTCGGATTGGGAAATGTAGCGAGCCAGCAGCCACCAGTGCAGAGCTCTCTCTGCCCTGTTTATTGGCAGGCCAGCCCCCATGTACTCTTCACAGGTGAAGTCTAGGCTTCTCCAGTTCTCTCTGTTCCAGCAATTGTCCCAGCAGCCAGGGGGCTTGTCTCCTCCATGTAGGACCCTGGGACTAGGACACCCCATCTGTGGCTCAACCCGCTTGCTCCCCAGGGTGAGGGTTTTCTCAGACCTTTCAGATCCCTCACTGTGGCGGACCTCCCTACCCTAAGCCTTTTTTCTATTCTACCCAGTTACATGGAAATCTTTCTTGCAGCTTTGGTTGTATAGGCGTTCTTCTGTCAATTTCCAGTTAGTCTTCCATGAGAATCATTCCACATGTAGATGTATTTTTTTTTTTAAACATCTTACTATGCTATATTCAGTCTGTGCATTCTTTTTTTTTTGTAAATTTATTTATTTATTTTTATTTATCTATTTTTTTTGGCTGCATTGGGTCTCTGTTGTTGCGCGTGGGCTTTCTCTAGCTGCGGTGAGCGGGGGCTACTCTTTTTTGCTGTGCACAGGCTTCTCATTGCGGTGGCTTCTCTTGTTGTGGAGCACGGGCTCTAGGCACACGGGCTTCAGTAGTTGTGGCACGTGGGCTCAGTAGTTGTGGCTCACGGGCTCTAGGGCTCAGGCTCAGTAGTCATGGCACACGGGCTTAGTTGCACCACGGCATGTGGGATCTTCCCAGACCAAGGCTCGAACCCATGTCCCTGCATTGGCAGGTGGATTCTTAACCACTGTGCCACCAGGGAAGTCCCCTGTAGATGTATTTTTGATGTGTTTGTTAGGGGAGGTGATCTCCATGTCCTCCTACTCTGCCATCTTGATCTAATCCCCTTATTATGTCACTTTATATTTACAAAATTCTTCAAGTTATGATTTGTTATAATCCTGTTTTACAAATGAAACCGTGGAGGCTTAAATAGGTTTAGTAACTTGCCCAAGGTCACACAGCTTATAAGTGGCATAACTAAAATACCATTCTCACCTGTGTCTAGCTCTGGTATTCTAAAAGTCTGGCTCTGTCTACTCAAGAAAGGATATTATATAGTGACTGTAAGTGCAGACCAGTTATAGGAGATATGGTAGATTGAGGACCAAGTTATGTAACGAATTGGAAAAGCAAACAAATCCAGAATGTGGGTCATAACCACAGGATAGATTCCTGACTTGGTTTCTTCAACAAGTCAGCACAGGGGAAAAGTGGTGGTGGGTAGTGTTTCAGAGGGACTGCTCTGGGGTGGAAAGAGGCTTAACCACCAGTATGATATATGGACCTTGTTTAGGAACTTGACCCAATCAACAGAAATGTAAAGAGATATTTTTAAAGACACTCAGAGTAATATGACTGTAGATTGGGTATTAGATGATATCAAGGAATCATTGTTAGTAAGCTGTGATGATGACATTGAAGTTATATAAGAGAATATCAATGTTTTTTAGAGATATGTGCCAAGTATATAGTGGCAAAGTGACTTAAGTTCTAGGATTTGCTTTAAAATTACTCAGCAATTAAAAAAGGAAAGAAAGAAAGAAAAGGAAAAGCAGGAGAGATGAAGCAAATGAGGCAAAATCTTGATATCATTATTGAATCTGGGTAACATGTATATGAGTGTTTTATATTTTGTTGAGTCTTTTAAGTCTACATCCCTACTTTGCATTTCCACTTTCAGTTTTTTCATTACAGGAACATTCTGTTATTTTCCTATGCCATCTAGTGGCAAAAGAATGTAATTTGTCTGCTTTTTTGAATGGAGAGCCATACCTTAGAAAACGTCTAATACCTGTGAGATAATTCTGTTAGTGTCTGCTTGCTTGAGCAGCATTTTGTCCAAAGGGAGAAAGAGAACATGATTTCACAATACCCTGGCAGCTCTTTTTTTTTTTTTAAGTTTTTAAAATTTTAATAAACTTTATTTTTAAAGAACATTATAGCTTCAGAGCAAAATTGAGCAGAACCTACAGAGTTCCCATGTATCCCCTGGCCCTCACATGCATAGCCTCTCTCATTATCAACATCCCTCACCTGAGTGGTGTATCTATTACAAACATTGAACCTACCTTGATGCATCATTGTCACCCAGAGTCCCCCCCAGAGGCTCTAGAGAGAATCCAGTCCAGCCTCTTCCAGCTTCTGACGGCTGCTGGTATTCTTTGGCTTATGGCCACATCACTCTAATCTTCATTGCCAGCATCTTCAAATCACTGTCTGCTCCATCTTCACATGGCCTTCTCTGTGTGTATATAATCTCTCTCTCTCTGCCTCCCTCTTATATGGATACCTGTGATTAAATTTAGGGCCCACCTGGATAATCCAAAATTATCTCCTCATCTCAAGATCCTTAATTTAATCACATCTGCAAGGATATAAGGCTATATATTGCCCTATAAGGTAACATTCACAGGTTTCAGGGATAAGATGCAGATGTTTTTTGGGGAGGTCATTTCTGAGCCAACCACAGTGGGGATTATGGAGAAGATCATCTCAAACAGAGGGAAGAACTTGAATAAAAGCATCGGAAACAGAAACGCACTGAAGGTAATTAGAGAGTGGCAAGTGGTCCAATGCTGTTGAGTCACCGTATATGAGGCAGCAGCACAGAGCGAGAGAAGGCTGAAAGGAGATTAAGAGCCTTGAGTGCCAGGTTCGAATTTGAGTTACGTTTCGTGGACTGAGGAGTCTCTGGAGATTTTAGAGCAAGCTAATAGCATCCCCCAGTCTGTGTTTTAAGTGTCTAGCTCTGGAGCACTGCAAAGGATGGATTAGAGGCAGAATGCCATTGAAATAATTCAACATGAGGATAATTAAAGAGGTAGGATTTCATTGATATGTTCAAAAAATACTTTTGAACACATTACCTTTCATACATGATTTTAGATACTGGAGATACAGCAATGAGCAGCACAAGTCTTGTTTTCTGAGGTTTTCATTTTAGTGAGAGACAGATCATTTACAAGTTAAAATAATTTTAGGTAGTTGTGAATGTCATAAGAAAATGAAATAGAGAAAACTGCTAAAACCATTGGTGGTACTGGTGGGAGAGAGGGGGTGAGTAACATTAGGGCATATAGTTTTGGCAGCCCTCTCTGAGGAGGTTCTATTTGAATAGAGAGCATATCGAATAGAAGGACATAAGGAACCAGCCACATGAAGACCTAAGAGAGGGCATTCTAGGCAGAGGACACAGCAATTGCAGAAGCTTTTATATCAGTCAGCTCTGCTGCTGTAACAAAAGCCACCAAATCTTACCTTCTTATAACAGTAACCTTCCCATTCTCACTCAGGTTTTATGTAGGCTATAAGTCAGCTGTGGCTTTGCTGCAGGTTGCAGCTACACTTTATGTGTCTTTTTTAATTTCAGGATCTAAGGTAAAAATGTAACCCCTACCTGAGACATGGTCTTCGCACAGTAGAGGAGAGAAGAACCAGAGGCTGAGCCAAACCATGCAACAGCTTTTAAAGTTTCTCCTGGACCATATGTCACATTCACTCACATTCCACTGACCAGAGCAAATCACATGTCCAATCTCAAAGTCACTCCTTCCGAAAAAGAGGGGTGAATAATTATACAGAGTAATATAATCCATGACAGATGGGAACAAACCTGGAGTGTCTAAGGCATAGAAAGAAGAAAGGCTCAATGAGAATAGAGAATTTTAGTCTGTTTTGCTCACTGATGTATCCCAAGAAGAAAAGTGCCTTGTATAAAATAAGTATTCAATAAATATTTGTTCCATGAGTGAATGAAAGCCAGTGTGGTTCGAATATAAGGGAGATACTGCAATCAATGCATTGGTATATAGGAGGAAACTTAATTTCACCCCTGCCTTAGAATTTGGTTCTCCATTCACCTCTTCCCCGGCTCTCTGTTCCAGACATAGAAATTTACAGTGCATACCTTCAGCTCTGCCATAAAAGTAGGGTGTCTGCACCCCTCTCCCTATCAGCCTTCCCATTTAGATGGACTTTCATAGTCTGCTGTGACCTGGGACCCCCTCCCTTTTTCTAAGGACAGCAGTTCCTCCTATCTTTCTGGAAAATGCTCTTTTCCCCATTCCAAACATATGTTTTGTTAGGCGCTGGTATATTTGTAAAGATACTACCAGGGGCAGTGACAGGTTCTAGCTCAGGGAGCACATCTAGAGGGGCTGGAGATTGTGGAGTCAGGTCTATACTGTTTTTTGATTGGGTAGTAAGTACATTTGAAAAAAAAAAAGCATCCAAAAAAATGGCATCCTTGGTTGACTACATCTCTATTTCTCTCATGATCTTGCTTCACACTGCTCTAATATCTTTTCATTATAGTCTTAACAGGCATATTAATATAGTACTTTTTAAATTGGGGAGGGGGGGAGGAGCCATTCAGAGCCCTTCCCTAGAAATTTTGAAATTGGCACCAGAGAAGGCAGCTCTCAGGCCCTCTATGGTGGTGAAATTAGGAGGTATAACTGTGTTTTGTCTCATGTGGAGAAAAGCAGACAGAGATTGCATAGAAAAGTAGATGAAGCAGAGCCCTGATGAGGTTTAAGTTTCTGGTTTCAGTGTTACCCTTGATGCTGGCTGCACCTTTTACCTTCTCATGGTGACATGAGCTTTCTAATAAATTCCTCTTTTTCCCTAAGCTGTTGAGATTGAGTTTCTGCCTGTGCAACGAAGAGATCTGATTCATATAGTTTTGGAGCTTCAAAGGCATCTATGCACTGGTCTGTTTCTCTCTCTCCAAGCTAGGAAAGAGTATAACAAAGTTTCCTTTTAGTCAGGTTGGGGAACTATCAAATTTCTAGCAGACTCTCAAACTGGTAATGTGTCAATACATCACCTTTCCAAAGGGAAAGAGGCACAACGTTTCTTTTTGAAACAGATCTGTTTAAACATTCACTTTCCACATCAAACTAAAACTGAAGGAAACAAAGCAGGGACCACATAATATACAGAAGAAACATACTACCTAAAACTGCCAAACACTTGAATAATAAATGCACAAACTAGGGGAATGAAGGAGTAAGGTGTGATTCATAACCTGAAATATTACCTACTAATTAAAAGTGAAAATTTTATGATGACTAAGAAAATTCATAAAATGTTTAAGATACTCCGTCAAGAGAAAAGGCAAAAATTTTTTTTAAAATCACATGTGATTACAACTATAAATACCTAATTCATAGATCTAAAAGATAATATATGTTTAGGCTACCCCAGCAGCCTGGCACCACATTAAAGGCATGCCCATTACATGGGCGCTCCCTTTCTGCTCCAGCCTAGTCTTGAAGTACTTCAGTCCATCTGCTTCTCATGCCTGGTTATTGTCTTCACCTCTCAAAAAATTAGCTTTGTAATTTCTGTTTCTGGCCTTTTCTTGCATTCTTTATCTTTTTTATACTTGACTCATACCCTGTCATTCACAGATATTGACAGCCTTGATTTCCCCAGCTTCAGCTCACCATCTGGGTTTTTTCTACACTTGTCCTATCCCATCTAGATGCATCAGGTCAATCAGGTAGGGCCCTCAAATTATATACAACTGAAACTTGAGGATGTTTGAGTCTTAGGATAATGGGTAACATTTTTTTCTTCTTTCCAGACTTTCCTGTTCCAGTACCATTGCAGTAAACATTTTTTTTTAAGTCGAAATGTATTTGACATACAATATTATGTTAGTTTCAAGTGTATTACATAACGATTTGACGTTTGTATACATTATGAAATGATCACAACAATAAGTCTAGTAACCGTCTGTCCCCATACGAAGTTATTACAATATTGTTGACCATATTCCTTATGCTGTACATTACATCCTTATGATTTATTTTTTACATAACTGGAGGTTTGTTCCTCTTAATCCCCGTTCAGCTATTTCACGCCCCCTCCCTTCTGGCAACCACTCATTTGTTCTCTGTATCTGTGAATCTGTTTTCATTTTGTTTTGTTTGTTTGTTTTGTTTTTTGGAGTCCACATATAAGTGAGATCATACAGTATTTGTCTTTCTCTGTCTGACTTATGTCATTTAGCATAAGGCCCTCTAGATCCATCCATGTTATTAAAAATGGTAAGATTTTTTTTTTTTTTTATGGCTGAGTATATTCTATGTATGTGTATGTGTGTGTATATATATATATACACACACACCATGTTTAATATATATATACACACACACACACACACACATCACATCTTCTTTATCCGTTTGTCTATCCATGGGCACTTATCTTGGCTGTTTGTAAATAATGAGGCAGTGAACATTGGAGTGTATATATGTTTTCAAATTAGTGTCTTTGTTTTCTTCGGGTAAATACTCAGAGGTGAAATTACTGGATCATATGGTGGTTCTATTTTTAATTTTTTTAAAGAACCTCCGTACTATTTTCCATAGTGGCTGCACCAATTTACAATCCCACCAATAGTGCATGAAGTTTCCTGATGATAGCTATTCTGACAGGTACAGTAAACATTTTAAAGACAATAACAATAAGCTTTTTCTCATCTCTGCCAAGAGTGGCACTTAATGGTGATTCTGTAGAACTGTATTTTTTCAGCTTCACATTAACAACAAAAGGTGCTGCTTATTAGTACATGAGCAGTTTTGCATTTATAACATAACAGTTCAGTATATGTATGCCAGGTGTTAATCTACCTGGGAACAGAAGCTACCTCATGGAGTTAGCTGCCCAGAAATTATACAGGCCCTACAGATGTTCCATTGTACACTTGGGGCTCATATTTAATTCCCCATTGGATTTTAGGTTTATTTTCTTTTCCTAATACCGGATCTACTCTGGACAATAATTCTTAGACAGTGAGCATTTGCAGCTACTGCTGAATCTTGATGTCTTTGGGCATTACAGCATGTCTTATACATTTCACTGCTATCTTCGTTTCCTTGGGCTGCCTTAACAAAGTAGCACAAATTGAGTGGTTTCAACAACAAAAATGTATTACCGCACAGTTTAGGAGGCTAGAAGTCCAGGATCAAGGTGTTGGCAGGATTGGTTCCTTCTGAAGGCTGTGAGGAGGAATCTGTCCCATGCGTGTCTCCCAGCTTCTGACAAACTTTGGTGTTTCTTGACTTCTAGAAGCATCACCCTGATTTCGGCCTTCATCTTCATACGACATTCTCCCTGTATGCCAGTCTGTCTCCAAATTTCCCCTTTTCATATGAACACCATTCACATTGGATTAGGGCCCACCCTAATGACCTCAACTTAACTAATTACATCTGCAATGAACCTATTTCCAAATAAGGTCGCATTCTGAAGTACTGGATGTTAAGACTTCAACATAAGAATGTGCGGGGGTGGGGACACAATTCAACCCACAATAACCACGCATCTCATTATAACTCCAGACTTCATTTCTGCCATGTTGGTGTCAGGCTTAGCCATGAAGTTGCTTTGGCCAATAAAATGTGAGTAGAAGTGATGTGTCTGCATCTAAGCAGAAACTTTATAAGAATTTTTTCCTTCTGCCATGAAACTAGCCATATTCCAGATAGAGGCTATTTCATCAGCCTGTGTCTCAAGAGTTAGAGTGACATGGAACAGAGCAACAGCTAACTTTCAGTGAATATGTAGCACGAGAAGGAAATAACCCCTTATGATTTTAAGCAACCAAGACTTTGGGGTCATGTGTTACTGAAGCATTAACTTAAGGTAGCTGACGCCATAAGTTCACTCCTAATGTGTGGGTTTCTTTCATTCATTCATCAGATATTTATTAAAAGCTTGCTATATGCTAGGCATAGTACTGTGTGTTGGACACTCTGATGGTTAATTTTATCTGTCAACTTGCCTAGGCCACATTACCCAGATGTTTGGTCAAACACCAGTCTAGATTGTTTCTGTGAAGATATTTTTCAGGTGAGATTAACGTTTCAATCAGTAGACTTTAAGTAAAGCAGATTACCCTCCATAATGTGGATGATCTTGATTCAGTCAGCTAAAGGCTGTAAGAGAAAGTAAAGACTGAGGTTCCCCCAGGAAGAGGGAATTCTGCCTCCACACTGCCTTCAGACTCGAGCTGCAACATGAGCTCTTCCTTGGGTCTCCAGCCTGCTGGAGCTCTGCAGGTTTTGAACTTGCCAGCTGCCACAAATCTCATGAGCCAATTCCTAGAAATGAATCTCTCTCTCTCTCTCTCTCTCTCTCTCTCTCTCTCTCTCTCTCTCTATATATATATATATATATATATACACATATATATATATATGCACATCCTATTGGTTCAGTTTCTCTGGAGAAACCGATTAATACACAGTCAGTGAACAGTGAACAACCTAGAAATAGTCCTCATAGAGCTTATAGTCTAAGGAAGAATACAGACAAATAAACAGAAAAAAAGACGATGTTATGTAGTAAATGCTGGGAATGCTTCATGTCATAGGAACACATAGGAGGAGCATCTAACCATGACGTGGGGAATCAGAGAAGGCTCTCTGGAGGAGATGAAGTCTAACTTGAGAACTGAAGGTGGCAGGTGGAATAGGAGTTAGCCAAGTGAAGGGACGAGGTTGTGGAGACCAGGGCTTAGATCGAATGCAGAACATGCATTCTTAACAAGGGTATTATTGCCCCCAAGAGGGAGAAACTGGTGCTTGGCAGGTGAAATAAATCTTGGTTATTACAATGTTTTGTGATCATCCAAAGCTCAACTCTATCCGACAAAATCTTATTCCTTAATATTTAATGAGGGAATGGGGGAGACATGATTAGAAAAAATGTCTGAAAAGTCTCCATGGTTGGGGGAGGGGGTGCACGGTGGTGACAAAAAGAAAAGGCTGAGAAACATTGGTGTAGAAAGACCTTTTGGGTAAGGGAAGGATCACATACGGAGCTTGTGAGAGAAGACTTATAGCATATTTAACAGGTCAGAATGGTTGAGGCATACAGTGGGAAGGAACAGAGGCACAGAGAGTCGTGGGAGAAGAGGCTCATCTAACATTCTTTCACAAATGTTAAAGAAAATTAAATCTGAAAAATGCATTTTGACCGCAATTATCTAAATATTTTAGGTGAAATTGGACTTTGTGTCTAAATTATCTACTGTAGACTATGCTCACTTTTATATATGAATTTCTACTTTGTGTTTGTAGTCATAGATTAAATGAATCATTAACTTTAAACATGTTTTAGAGATGACAAAGAACAACTGTTAGAATACCTTTTCTATCTTTCTCAGAGTTTTAGTTTTATAATTGTAGTCTCTATAACAGCATCATGTTCAGGTGGGCATTTAATCATTAGGCTGTTCTGGAAGGCACATTAACCTCTGGAGAATTTGCGTGTGATTTACTTCACTGGAGTTTCAAAGATTAAAAATATGAGAGTAAAAAGATATTTTTCTTGGTTCCGTTATTGGGAATAGAATGAGAACAATGGTCTGTTTAATAATAACCATTATCATTATCTCCTTCCCAGATGGAATTAAAATTACTTTAATTTTCTATTAGGAAAATCTTTGCAAAAATGCTGCCAATCTTTTTTTTTTTTTTTTTAATTTCCAGCAGCTTGGCAACAATGAACCCAAAACTAATTCAGTGCTTTTGAGAGATAATATAAACTTAATTTTAGGCTCTAAAGAACTTAAAAACTTGCATGCTCTTCCATAATTTTAGCTTTTAATATTTTTATACCCCAGCCCTAACTTGCTTGATGTGAGTAGACCTGACCTAAATGTCTAATATACTTTTTTAAGAGACAGCATTCTAGTAATCAAAGGTCTTGTTAAGTAAAAAAGAGTATGCGGAAACAGTACTGAATATGTGTTCTGAAGTCACACTACCTGGGTTCACATCCTGAGTTGAATCTGTTTGGGTTTAAATGCTACTAGCTTTCGTGAATTGGGCAGATGTAAAGTTACATGATCTTATCCTCTGTGTACCTCACTTTCCTCATGTGTAAATTATGGCTCATAATAGAACCACTACATAGAGTTGTTGTAAATATTAAATGAGTTAATTATTTAAGACACTTAGAACAGTGCCTGGTACATACTTAGTACCCAATAATGTTACCTACTATTATTATTATTTAGAACTCCTTATTAAGTAGTTTTAAAACCATTTGTTTTGGTGCTTCCTGTATGCCATACAAGGAACTTAATTGTGAAACTGTTAGTACAGCTGACCTCAAATGATCTTCACAGCATGAGTCAAGATTATTTATTTATTTATTTATATGTTTTGTTGCACTGGGTCTTAGTTGCGGCTCACAGGCTCCTTAGTTGCAGCTCGCTGGCTCCTTAATTGTGGTACGTGGGCTCCTTAGTTGTGGCATGCAAACTCTTAGCTGCGGTATGTGGGATTTTTAGTTGCAGCATGCATGTGGGATCTAGTTCCCCGACCAGGGATCAAACCCGGGCCCCCTGCATTGGGAGTGCAGAGTCTTATCCACTGCACCACCAGGGAAGTCCCCTCAAGATATTTCTTTAAACTGACTTTTTTTAGTATCATTATTGTTCTCTTCAGTATATTACAGGCCTTTAAATTGATTTATTTTTTAGGCTAGGGTGATATTTTTGTTCTTATGTGAGAAGATAAACATCTAAGGTTCATAAGGAAAAACACTCCTTAGAGCAGTAGGCGGGAGATGAATTCCTCTTCGGAACTTTTTATTGGCGTCTAGAATTTATCTCTACAGTGCTGCTTTTTCCGTGGTGCCGATAGGGAAAAGCAAGAGTTACCCATGATTTTCTGGCATTTTTGTTTTGATTAAAGAAATTTTAAAACCCTTTCAATATTTATATCTTTCAGAAAATGTCTTTGAAATTCAAAAATGCAAAACGAATTGAAGGACTTGATAGCAATGTGTGGTGAGTAACTTAGAATAAACAATAATCATTGGGTGAAGTTTTTTTCCTCCACATGTTTATATCCTTATTTGGGAATTTTTAGCTTTATCTATAGTCTATAAATAAAACCACTTATTTTAATTCATCCATTCAGTGGAAATGGAAGGAAATAATGATTCATACACTGATTTATTCACTTAGCAAATGTGCCAGGTCCTGAGCTAGGCACTGGAAATGGACAGAGAAAATGACAGATTGGGTGGATGCCCTTGTGGAACTTACCTTCTAATCCTCAACTTTTCCTATTAGCGCTCCTTTCTAATGGTTGATAAGAGAACCTAGCAGCAGATGGTTGAGAAAAATATATATATGATTAAAATATGGGTATCATGGAACTGAGATTTGTAAGAAACGTTAAGTTCGTCAGTTCAGCCATCATTTTTCCAGGTAAAGTCATTTTGTAGATGGTAAAATTCTTGTCGTGAATTCATTAATTTTTTTTGATCTGTAAGACTAAACTAAGTCTTATTTTTCAGTTTTCAAAGACTATGAGGTATAAAAAGCTAACTTTGTAATTTTAATACTTACTAATATTAGTATTTTTTATCTTAGGATTGAATTTACCAAGTTGGCTGCAGACCCCTCTGTTGTGAATCTTGGCCAAGGCCTTCCAGATATATCCCCTCCTGTATATGTAAAGGAAGAATTATCAAAGATTGCAGCAATTGATAGTCTGAATCAGTACACACGGGGCTTTGTAAGTATATGAGGACTATGTGGGGTATGAGCTTGTATTTTATATTGTATTGTGCGTGAATGTACTTCTATCACTTCTCTGTAATTGGCTTTCTGGAACCAACTTGATAACCAGAGGAACACCCACCCTTACCCTTATCTCCTAGGGTGAGCTGTCCCCTACTTCCAGCTTCTCCACAGTCCTGTCTTGGCCCTTCCATTACCGTTGTTCCAGGATGGGGTCCTACGACAAGCAGGGAAGGAGAATATTCACTTTAGACGTGTTTTCTCTCCCTTTCAAACTTATGCAGCCTCAGCACTGGCTTCTTACTTAATATTCTCTATTTCCAACTAGTTACTTTCTTCTCTCTACCTCAGCACAACCTCCATCTTTCTGTGGTGGAATGCCTAGGATATCCAGAGATTTCATAGATTCTACTAAAAAAAAAAACTTACCACAAGTCTTCACGACCATTCATGCAGGAACCCTCTGAAAATGGGAAAAAAAAATTTTTAATTTATTGCCATTTAAAAATAAAAATTGGAAAATTATTAAACCCAGATGTTAAAAATTCTTACATTTTAGAGCCAAACTATCTCAAAGAAGTAGGTCCCATAATTAAGTTCAAGGTTTTGTTCTTCTTTTTACTCAACAGGGTCATCCATCACTTGTGAAAGCTCTGTCCTGCCTATATGAAAAGTTTTATCAAAATCAAATAAATCCAAATAAAGAAATCCTTGTGACAGTAGGAGCATATGGATCTCTTTTTAATGCCATTCAAGGATTAATTGATGAGGGAGATGAAGTAAGTATATTAACATTATCATGTTGCCTATATTAATCACTATCATTTGTCCTGCTTTTATTTTTACTTATTTTACGCTCTTTTTTATTTGAATTATTTTTGAAGTATAATGTATGTGCAGTCAAGTTCACAAATGTTAAGTACAACTTAGTAAATGTTTACATGTATATATATGTATGTCTCCATGTAACCACAAACCAGGTGAAGATGTAGTACATTTCCAGCAACCGAGAAGGTTCCCTTTTGCCCCTTCGTAGTCTATATTCTTCCAGAGGTAACCACTCTTCTGTGTTCTGTCACCATAGGTTCATTTTGTCAGCTCTTTAACTTGATATAATACAATCATGCAGTATGTACTCTTGAGTCTGGCTTCTCTCATTTATCATTTTGTCTGTGAGATTCATCCATTTTGTTGCATGTCATTTATTCTTATATTTACAGCCTATTTAGATAAGGGAAGGTAAAAGGGGCTAGCAGTGATGTGGGAAAATGAATCTTATTTTTCACTGCTAAAATAACCTTTAGTCTGAACTCAGTCAATAAGTATTTGGTCCCTGTCTTTTTGTACCCTGTGTTGTTAGCAGCACTGTGTGAGAGATGTATAACAAGAAGGCTGAGTGATTTCTTTATTTAGTGATGTGATATAAAACCCACTTTGGCACTGACCTCAGTCAGCTCTGCCCCTAATTCCCCATTATCATTCCAATACCCCTGCTTCAGTATTTCCTCACCTCTTTCATCTATTCAGAATTTATTGAGAATACGCTAGACATTGTGGGAGAGATTTTTAAAAGACTGTTTCTGCGTGGAAGGGGTTCCCTGTTTAGTAGAGGATATAGACTTGTAAACAGATGAGGAGGAATGCAATGCTATAGGCGGTGGTGGGGAATGTATAAGTTACCATGGTGACACGAGGAAGAAGTGATCAACTCTGCTAATATAGGTCTGGAAAGCTCTAGAGAGGTGTTGGTTAAGCCGGGTGTGAAGAATGAATATTTGCTGTGATCTGTATTGTTAATTCCTTTCTTTGAACTCTCCCCGCACTTTATCTGTATCTCCTTTATGAAAGGTACCTGTTACTTTGTGTTACATTATCCTTTTACATCTCAATTCACTCTACTACGCCAAACAATAAGCTACTTAAGGAGACATGGTAAGGAAGTACAGTCAACTTTCATATACATAATCTCCTTTATTCCTATAAAATAGTTGGAAGTTTTATCTGAGACTTTGGTGTTGTTACTCCTTTGTTGCTTCCTCCTTCTCTGCACTTTGTTGGTGTGTCCCAAGGCTCAGCCCTTGACCCTCTTTCCTCTATTCTTTCTTCCCTGATCATCTTATCTAATATTTTGAAACCACACACACCACTTTCCATCATATTGACCTATTATTTTCCTTATAGTATTTATTACTATCTGAAATTAGCTGATTTACTTCCTTGTTTTCTTATTTATTATAAATGTCTTGCAGGAGAATGTAAGTTCCAGGAGAACTAGTTTATTGCTATAGAGCTAGCACCTGAAATAGTGAGTGCTCAGTAAATATTCCTCAAAAAGAGAGGGGAATTATTTCCATTGTAAAAATAAGGATATTTCAGGGAAGAGTGTTAAGTATATTCTTCATTTCCACCTCACTGCCTTCCCAATTTACTTTCCTTCATTGAGCTCTCACTTCATACCAGGCACTGTTTCTCACCAGGGCTACAAAGATGGGTCATCTTAGTCTCTAAGAATTTCATAGTCTAATTAAGAACTTGAGGAAAAGATTCATTCCTGGCTCATTTCTTTGTCCTCCACAGTACCCAACAACTAACATAGCACATTGTATAGGAACTACTCAGTGTGAGTTGGATGACTAGTACAAACAAAGGGGCTTTAGAATGTAAGGGCCTCCTATGACTCCAATGAGAAAGGCCTTGAAAAAGAAGTACAAGCAGTAAAAAGTGCAAATTTAAGGTGATAATTAGGTACCATGAATTTAACCAACACAAACTTAAATGCGGCAGTTTAGTGTAGACTTGTAAAATTATAAATTGTTGCCAGATTTTTCACAAGCAGTTTGACTATATATATAAAGTACCATAAAACATGTTTATACCCTTTAGTCTAGCAGTAGCAATCATGTGAATTTATTCAGCAAATGATTTTAAAATGGAGATACTATGCATAGTCACAAGTGAACATTGCACTGTTATTTATACAAGCAAACTATAACAAAATTATTCTAGAATTCAATAGACTCTCAAATAGCCTTTAAAATAATAAGTGTTAAAACTAAATAATATTAAAATTTTTGTGAAATATTTCTAAGTTTAAAAAGGATAGAAAAATCAAATGTGTACAATGGATATAAATTATGTGTTCAAACTCTCCTTATAGAAAAGCAAAAAGTTAGGGATGCTAGGTCCAGGCTGGCATACTGCAGAAGGAATACCGACGGGACAGGTTAGTCTGGCCCACTGACCTGAAAGCCAGGCCATGAGTGATTGAGAGAGAGCCTGTAGGGGCAAAGGAACAGGGAGTATATCCTAAGGGGCTAGGAAAAAAGGATCCAGATGTAAGTCATCTGGAGGGAAATTGTGGTTATCAGACATTAGCAGTAGCATCCTAACTGTCTACCTGCATACGCTCTTTGGGGATGCTTTTGAGAAGCGACAAACGTCTTTACTCTCAGGATAATACTTATAAATTAGTACTCGACAGCGGAGAGCATCAGTTGCAGTGCTTTCTTTCCTTATGGTCTTGCTCTGCCACTGATCATTTATTTTCTAATTTGAAATTTAAACTCAATGTTTTTGGCTGGAACATCCCTTTGAGAATGTGATGAGAGCTGTGACCCCAGAAAAAATATACCTATGCATGTAGAAAATTTTATATAGGTATATTTAAATAGGTATATTTAAATTCAGTATATTTAAATTAAATTAAATATATTTAAATTAAATATAAATATATTTAATTTAAATATATTAAAGTATTATATATTGTATTATATTAATATTTAAATTATATTTAATAATTATATTATTAATATAATTATTAATTATACTAATTAATATAAATATTAAACAATTATGTTTAATATTTAAATTATATTTAATATAAAATATATTTTATATAATATTATATATTATTAATATTTAAATTATACTTAATTTAAATACATTAAATTAAATTAAATATATTTAAATTAAATATACCTATTAAATAGGTATATTTTCCCCAGAAAAATATACCTATGCATGTAGAAAATTTTACATACAATTCCAAGGGTCCCACTGCAAGCCTATCCACGGATCTCCCTAAGAGATCAAGGGCTCCAGTTAAGGATCCCGGCAAGTTTATCCCCAAGGTCTTTTTCACTCAGATGTGTGAAGACATAGCCTGCTTTCTACACTACTGCATCTCAGCATGTAGTATAGTGCCTTGCACATAGTAGGTACACAATATTTGTTAAATGGATTAATGATTGATATGTTGTGTTATTTGGTTTTATTCCAGGTCATAGTGATAGTGCCTTTCTATGACTGCTATGAGCCCATGGTGAGAATGGCTGGAGCAATACCTATTTTTATTCCCCTGAGATCTGTAAGTTTGCCCCTATGATTCACATGTTTTAAGAAGTTTTGTAAATACCATTACTTTGTTGCCAATAAAGTTCCTACTTTGATTACACTTTGGGATTTACTATATATCTCTACTATGACTGAAGGTAACAATTTTAAGGGGGGATCTTTTATTTATCTTGTGTTTGCGCGTCTGTCTGTTGTATCAGCGTCTACATTGTATGTAATACTATTTTTTGTGGTTATGTGTCTCCCCTACTGACTGAGCACCACCAGGTCAGAAACCATTTCTGACTCACTTTTATAGCTCCGGTCCCCAGTGACTAACAGTGCAGGGTATATGCTGGGTGCTCAATAAATGCTTATTGAATTCTGAATGAAGTAATTTTTTTTAAATTCTGCTTTTATCTTTAGGAATACAGTATAGTACCATTGTCTTTTTAAAATTTTCATCAAAATAAGTGATACAAGGTGAATCACAGAATCTTCTGCTAGCCTTATAGTACCAGATGTGTTAACCATAGTTACAGCTGGCTCCTTTGAAGGAATATAGGCACTTTCACAGCCGTTAATGTTGACAGAGTTCATGTTTCCAATTAACAGGTATGAGCATGGAACTCACATCCTGTTGGGCTCTGAAGGCAGAGTAAAGCTTAGTTACTTCTATTTCTTTTCTTTGTTTGTCATCTCTTCAGTTACCTTTGCCATGCCTTTCTCTACTTTTTTTTCCTTGTTAGGTTATTTATTTGTAGGACAGAAAACATGAATTAACTGAATTAAATCACATCTTCATTCTTCATGCTTAGAAACCTCTTGATGGGAAAAAATGGTCTAGTTCTGACTGGACATTAGATCCTCAAGAACTGGCAAGCAAATTTAATTCCAAAACTAAAGCTATAATACTAAATACTCCACATAACCCCCTTGGCAAGGTGAGTCTTTGATCTCTTTATACAGTCTTCTGGTCCATCATTTTCTCACATGTTGAATAATTGGCTCTGCTCCTTTGTTTCCTTTCATATGTGTAGGTGTATACCAAAGAGGAACTCCAAGTAATCGCTGACCTTTGCATCAAATATGACACACTCTGCATCAGTGATGAGGTTTATGAATGGCTCGTATATACTGGAAATAAGCATTTTAAAATAGGTACCAATTATTACATAGAGTCACAAATCTAAATGTGTTTGGGCATGTGTGGAACATCTGATTGGAAAGGATCCCAGAAGAGCTTTAAAGTAGTCTTTGTAATGGGTAAATGTCTGTGAGCGCTTAAAATGGGCCTTGAATGAATGATGCTTGAGTGAATTTATGAGCAGATTGAAGGACAAGCAGTACAAACTTAGGAGACGAGATTTTGGATCACACTATAAAACTATGAAACCAGAGAAGTAGTACTTTTGCCTTTATTCTTAGCTTTCTTCAAGAATCCAGCTATTACTTGGCATATAAGACACAGGGAACTTAATTGTTCCTGAACTGGTCTGTCCCTGCTGAGCAGGTTGCCAAAATGCCAGGTCAACAGGAAAAAATTTTCATGACAGTAAGGTGTTGCTGCGTGGCCCTTGCCTGGGATTTTGCCATTACTACTGGGCCATCTCACAAAAGCCACAGTGTCTTCTGAGGTAATCCAAACTTATATCAACTGTAGGATTATAAACTGGGCTGCAACCTTTCGGTCTTTGCACTTGCCCTACCTATACCTGGAAACACTTTTCCCCAGATATCCAAACGGCTCAGTCTGTCACCTCCCTGAGGTCTTTATTCAGATGTCAAATTTGATGACCACAACGTTTAAGATAGATACACCTCTCCTTCTAGCATTTTCTTTGTCCTTTTTCTGTTCTGTTTTGTTTTTTCCTCTATAACAAATATCAAGATCTATATATTTTACTTCTAACCTGCAAGAAGGTAGGAATTTTTAAATGTTTTGGTCTCTTCTGACTCCCTAGTTCCCAGAAAGGGTCTTGTGCATGGTAGATAGTCAGAAAGTAATTGTTGAATAAAATGAATAGGAAGTATGAAAAGGGTGAGGGAAGGATAACTAAAATCACTGGCAGGAACCAATAAATTTTAAAATTAGTGCACTTATATATAAATAGTTGTTGCACATATCATAATTATCCGTGGCAAATTACAAATTGTTGTAGAGACATAGAGGAGAAAGCAACTGCTTCAGGTGATCAACAAAGCAGTGGGCAAAAGATGGGACTTAGGCAGCGAAATAGAAAGAAAATTCCTATCAGATAAACTTTTATGTACTGAGGCAAGGAGGCATGAAAGATCAAGATATACTTAAGTGGTAGAAGGGTGTGTTGCAGTAACTGGCACAGATGAGAGTGGAAAAGTAGGGTGATTCTGAAGGACTATATATATAAGGATAAAGAGTTTAAACTTCATTGAGGGGGTCAGTGGTTCTGAAACTTACTTTAGTGATTAGAGCATCTTAAAGTCATGATGTTCACATCATGAAATAGTGACAATACATACTTATTTCATCATGAAACTAGAGGCAATTTTCTTAACAGAAATTCAGTAATTAGAACTCAGTGTAAAAACCACAAGTCTGTGTGTATTTACCTGTAACAAAGTGCTATTGAAATCAATACATCTGAGTTTTTCTGATTTTTGCCATTAATGTTCATTTTCTAATGCTCATTTGTTTCACTGTTGGTATCATTCACTATCAGATAAGTGGTAGCACTTACCTTAAGTGCTTAAGAAAATTTTGTGGAAAACTTAAAATTAATTTTTTTAAGTTCTATTTAAAAACTCAATAATTAATTTGATCATCAGGGTACCAGTGAGCATACTTTGAGAACTACTGCAACAGGTAGTGACGAGGCAGGGTAATTAGTTCCATATTGGATTTGTTTTATAAAGGTAAGAACCAGCTACAGGTGAGGATCTTAAGTCAGATGCCCTGGCAGTGGAGATGATACATGAGGGCTACTTAGAAGTAGAAACTATAGGGCACAGAATATAGCATTTGAAGGTGGGAAAGCAAGCAAGTGTGATTCTGAGATCTCTAGCCTGGACCACTAGGTAGTGATGAGGCCCTCACCCAGGGACGGAGATGTGGGAGGAGGAACAGATCTGTGGGGAAGAGCTGAGCAAAGGAAATTCCTGCTTCTCATGCTCTAGTCTTGCTAAGTTTCAGTGTCTTTGAGACATAGAGGAGGAGATGTCTAGAAACAAGTAGAATTATAGGCCTGATCGTCAGGATCAAATTGTGAAGGGATTTATTTTTAGCAGTCATCAAAATTTTGTTGATAGTGGAACCCATAGAAGAGAATGAATCTTCTAAGGAAAAATGTATAAACAGAGAAGAGGGTCAGAGATTTGCAAGGTATGGTGCCTTAACACAGCAGACTTTTGTTATTTGTCAAAATTGCATTACAGTTCACCTTCTCACATCTTGTTGATGATCTCTGTCTCAGGTCACTAACTTCTCCCCAGTTGAAAATCAGACCAACATGGACAATTAAATATTTTGGTAATTTTTTTAGATTAAGCAGAGAGAGGAAGAGGTATCTACCTAATGAATAAATATAATTTTATACTTAACATTTTACATGTTTTACAAATGTTCATGCCTATGCAATGACTCAAAGCTTTAAAAAATTTAGTTAACTCAGTTTAGCAGTATTCTTTCCAAAATATTACTTTAAATGATCTTGAAATTTATTGTTTAAACCTTATATTATAAGCCCTTCATGGTAAAAGTGTAAATGATGATGTTATTTCCTAAAGATATCATATATTTTTAACTCAGATTTTTTAGTTGTTTTAACAACTCATAAAAGTAAAACAAGAAAAAAATGAATTCACTATTTCATTATTTAGAGAGTGCAAATGTGTGAAAACTTATTCTATTAAATACAGTGGCCTTTGTTACATGAAAGATGCTAAATGGCTCTTCCATCAATTTACAGAGTGCAATAGTAGCTCTTTAATATAATACAGTAAGGCTTGCTGGCCATACATCATGAAATTAGCATCATCTTCATGTTGTCACAGAGGCAGTTTTTCCTGGTGTAGTTTTCACTCTTCATCATGTCTCTCATTTTATCTGACTTCTAATGAAACCTAAGTCACCTGTGAATAACTGTTATAGCTGCTGTGGCTGATTTAAGGATCATGGGTCATAAATGAGAAGTACAAAGACCAGCTGCCTTTCAGGTATAACTGCAAGCTAAACTTACCAATACTGGAACTGGATATGTTTTTTTAAAATCATCAGACCTGCAAAGATTTTTTTATTTCTTTAGGTTACTGTATTCACATGCAGTGCTGTGGTCATCTGCTCTGCCTATCTGTTTACATTAACTTCTGTAGCTCCCCAAATCTCTGGGATGGAGAGGACATGGACCTTCAGATGTTTTAAATTACTTAGGGCCCTTTTTATTGAAATAGTAGAACTTGTTCTTACTGAATCAGATTCTTGACTCAAATGATTTCTCCAGGTTTCAGTAAAATGACATTACAGTCGACAAATGAAACCTCTCTTCTGGAAGAGATTATACTAATACACTGATATTTATGTACTAATCCATTGATATTTGGAAAATTAGTATAAAATTCCTTGTAAATTATTTAGCTGATCAGCTGACTCCTTGAAAAAAAGACATCCACTTTTATATGGCCAAAATAGCCATCAAGAAATTACTTAGCTCTCCTTTTAAATTTATGCTATAGTTAGATTTGATATTTTGTGAATGAAACCTACATTTGATGTGTGCATAGTTTTTATTTCCTTCATGTATAACTTATTTTTAAAACATATTAGTATTATATTAGTTTGGGTAATTTTTATTTTCAAAGAATTTATTTCTAAATATTGTTTTTACTAATAGGCCTTCCTGATTTTGGATATATATTATAACTTTAAAGGAAGTGATAATCTGCATTATACATAGTTTGGATTTTTCTGTGATCAAATGGGAAAGTGGGACATCTTTCGTGTCCTTTGGAATATTTTCGAAGACTAGAAATGTCTCAAAACTTGAAAGGATATGGTTATTTACATCAAATGTTAGAATATTCCTTCTTCGAATGGACCCTCTACATATTTTCTTCATTTATCTTTTTGGGTTTTCTTATACTTCACAGAGAATACAGTAGTAACTTTTCTGATTTATTTGGTTTTCCTGCCTTTACAAATGTTGACAGGTATTTCATGATAGGCTAAAATTGAATATGCATCCATTTTGGAACTTTCTTTAGCTATCTTACATTTTAGTAGGCACTTTACTTGCTTATGAGAAGATTACTTCAAGAAGACAGTAACTTAGCCCCACAGAAATGGGTATTTATTTTCCCTTTGTGCATACCAACACTCTTAGAACAATATAAGAGCATCTATTGTACCTCTAAAAAAACAGGTGAAAAACTTGTGGAATTGCACGTGAAGAATTTCACATCTAAATTACTTGAGGAATCCAAAAGCAGTTTTGTAGGTAGCAGTCTCAGAAGATTAACAGAGGAATAATTTACCGATGTCCAACAGAATTCACCAACTCTTGTATTTTATACCTCCATGACTTTGATACCTGCCTCCCCTTTGCCCAAAACACCTTTTTTTCCCTTCTCTACCCAGCAAAGCCCTATGTGGTCATCCAAGTCTCACCTCAAGCATTACTGACTGCAGAGAACTACCCCTAACACCGTCTCCTATCCTTGCAGAATATTCCATGCCTGTTGCTATTATAGCACTTATCACACTGTAATACAATTGTTCTTCTTGTCTCCTACACCCACTAGACATTAAACTCCATGAAGATAGGAACTGCATTTTTCTTGTCATTGTTTCCTCTAGACCTAGCTTAGTCCCTGGCACCTGATCATTGCTAATAAATGTTTGATGAGTGTATGAATAAGTGAATGAATGATTTTACTAAAGGTATCAATCAACTTGAAAACTTTTATATAGTCATTTGCCATTTTCATGAAATCTGTATTCGTGAATTCATCTACTCACTAAAATACATTTGTAACCCCCAAATCACTAGAGTGCTTCATTCGCAGACATGTGCATAGGGGTGAAAAATTTGAGTTGCCTGACATGCATGTTTCCAGTTAAGATCAACAAGGCAACACTCTGCCTTCTTATTACAGCTTGTTCTGTAAGCAAGTGTTCTTTTCACAGTCATTTTGCTATTTTAAATGGCCCCCAAACATAGTGCTGAAGTGCTGTCTAATGCTGCTAAGAGCAGGAAAGCTGTGTTGTGCATTACAGAGAAAATACATGTGTTAGATAAGCTCCATTCAGGCAGAAGTTCTAAAATTATTGGCCATGGGAATATTAGTGGTTGATACCTAATAGGTATAGGGCTTCTTCTGGGGTGAAAAAAAAATGTTCTAAAATTGATTGTAGTAATTGTTGCTCAACTTTGTGGATATGGTACACTTAAATGAGTGAACTATATGTCATGGGATTTATATCTCAGTAAGTTATTTATAAAACACATACACACACTCACGCACATGCATGCAGATTGTTGGCCCTTCCCCAGAGTTTCTGAGGATCCAAGAATTTGCCTTTCTTACAAGTTCCCCAGTGATACTGCTATTGCTGTGTGGGGACTGTATTTTAAGAACCATTGCCCTAGGAATCCTGTAGAAATAGACTCAGAAAATGGGCAGAGTAGAGGTGAGCTAAACACTGGCCAGAACCACAAGCAAAACTGTGCCACAGAATGATTATGCTGGGCACGCAGCTACTACTAACACTGAGCACTGAGCGCTGTTGCTCCTGTGACCACAGCACTGAACCGGCCTGGAGCGCTGCCTGCTGGCACCTCTGCCATTCCTGCCCTGGGAGATAATTTTGCCACTTAAATGTTAAAGTTAAATTATCTCTAAAAAAACCTATTGAAATAACTATACTGACTATATTATAAGGCATTTATGTTTTTAGATTATACTGAATGTAGACTGATTATAAAGCAATTATCTAACCTTTTTTTTTTTTTCTTTTTTCTGTTCAGCCACTTTTCCAGGTATGTGGGAGAGAACAATAACGATAGGAAGTGCTGGAAAGACTTTCAGTGTAACTGGCTGGAAGGTAAGATGAAGAAGAATTTAACTGTTTGAAAACAGGCCTGTATTTTACTTCTTGTAGAATTTTTTGTGTTTTAAATGCATAGATATTCAGTTTACACAGGGTTTTATACTTACTGATCTGCTTATTTACTCATTCAGTTTTCATATTGGCCTTTATCCTTTTTGAGACTTAATCGTTCCTTTAAAAGTAAGAAAAATTAGGTAATTTTTTAATTTTATAAGTAACCAACTAATGGTACTCTTTTCTTTGCAAAGAATGTTCAGATTACTGTATATTAATATTAAAGGAGAAAAAATACTAGCTAACGTTTTGGCAATTACTATGTGTCAGGTTCTAAGAGCTTTCCATATACTGATTCCTTTCATTTTCATAACCACATTATGAGGTGGGTATAATTTATTATTCCCATTTACAGACAATAAAACTAAAGTACAGAGAAGCTAAGTAACTTGCCTAAGGTTACCTTGCTAATGAATTTGAATTCCAGCCAGGGCAGGAAGTCTAGGTTCAGAATCCACTCACTTAACCACTGCACTATGTAGTACAGTCACAACTGATCCAATTGAAACTTGGTTATCTTCCAACTTCACCTCTTCTAAACTTGGCTTAGAAGCAGAGAGTATCAAAAATGAGGGCTGGAGAACCAAATTATGGAAGACTCCCTTACAGCCCTCATTCAGAGTTACTTTTACCTATATTGAATTCAAACAAGCTTTTTACTGGTTATTAGACCTCCAGAATATCAGAAGTAGCAAATCAAAGAGGGGGGAAGATAATAATGATTGCAGGCACTGTTTACCTTCTGAAGGCAGAATTTAGTGACTCCAGTTGGAAACTATTCCATAAAAAGATCAGGGTTGAAATGTTTCTAACTACTAAGACTACACTACTTTCATAGTGTGAGCATTTTAGAAATGCATATATTTAATAATTACATTAAGCTTAGCTACTCTATCAGATTTGGTACTTACAATTAGATTCTTTTTTTTTTTTAATAAATTTATTTATTTACTTTTGGCTACTTTGGGTCTTTGTTGCTGTGCGCGGGCTTTCTGTGGTTGCGGCGAGCGGTGTCTACTCTTTGTTGCCGTGTGGGGGCTTCTCATTGCGGTGGCTTCTCTTTGTTGCGGAACACGGGCTCTAGGTGCGTGGGCTTCAGTAGTTGTGGCATTTAGTTGCTCCACAGCATGTGGGATCATCCCAGACCAGGGCTCGAATCCGTGTGCCCTGCATTGGCAGGCGGATTCTTAACCACTGTGCCACCAGGGAAATTCCTAGATTCATTTTTTAAATCTACTTTTCTTTTCCAGCTTGGCTGGTCCATTGGTCCTAAACATTTGATAAAACATTTACAGACAGTTCAACAAAACACCGTTTATACTTGTGCGACTCCTTTACAGGTAGGCATTATAGTAATTTGGGGCTGATGCATGGTCTTTGGGTGGAGGTGTTATTTTTATGTTGTGTACTTGAATTGGCTTCGTTCTTCCCTTCATGTCCTTTTTGAGCAGGGCTTCTAGTATACTTTGGAAATTTAGGAGCAAACACAAACTCATTGCTATCAAGAATAGTTTTGTTTTTAATACATGAAGTTTTAACTTTAAACACTTATACATTGCTGGTGGGATTACAAAGTACTGCAAACTCTCTGGAGGACAGTGACAGCCCCAAGCAAAATTAGAGATATATGTACTCTGTGAAGCAGCAATGTGTCCTCTGGGAATTTACCTTATAGCTATTATCTGCACACTTAAGAAGCTTTATGTATATGACCATTCATTGTGGAAGATAGGGGATGGTCCATCTATAGACAATTGGTTAAATAAACTATGTCTAAATGTTTAAATATTATATGACTGTATTAGTTTCTTATTTCTTGGTGCCAAAAATTACCACAAAATTAGTGGCTTAAAACAACACAAATTTTTTATCTTACAGTTCTGGAGGTCAGAAGTCCAAAAGGATCTTATGGGGCTAAAAGCAAGGTGTTGGCCTTGCTGTGTTCCCTCTAGCGGCTCTAAGGGAGAATCTGCTCCTTGTCTTTTGCAGCTTCTTGGGGCTGCTCACATTCCTTGGCTTGTGGTTACATCACTGCAACCTCTGCCTCTGTCAATACATGTCCCCCTGTGACACTAACTCTCTTGCCACCTTCTTTCCCTTATAAGGATCCTTGTGATTACATTAGGCCCACAGATAATCCAAGATAACCTCTCCATCTCAATATCTTAACTTAAATCACATTTGCAAAGTTAATTTTACCATGCAAGGTGAAATATTTACAGGTTCTGGATTTTAAGACATGGACATCTTTGGGGACCATTACTCTATCACCATGGCTGTTTAAAAGTGAAAAGAAAAGAAAGGAAAGGGAAAGAAAGAAAGAAAAAAAAAAAGGAATGAGGAAGCTCTATAATTACTGACATGGAAAGATTTCCAGGATATATTATAAAGTAAAAAAAGCAAGATACAGAGCAGTATATATTTATGCTGTATTCTATATAAGAAAGGGGGGAAACGATTTGCTTATATTTTCTTAAAGGATCTCTGGAATAATCCGTAAGAAACTAGTAAATGTGGCTATTTGTAGGGGTAAGGGGGGAATAGATGAAATTAGTAGATAGGGTCAGGGGTGTGTTGCAAGACTTTTTATATTTTCTATTTTTTTAATACCTGTAAAACAGGAATCTGTGTACTATTACTTTGTGGATAATCAGAACACTGAGAAAAAATTTATTTTTTTGGAAGGCAGTTAAAAGGCCAAAACAGTAAAATATGTTGGCTACAATAAACTTTTTTGCCTCCTGTCAAAAATACCTACTGAAGGAGAAAAAGAATCCTAATTTAAAATTCTTTTTCCAGTGACTCTCTAAAGTGATATGATGATAAAGGCTAGTCGGACATTAGTTTTATTATATTTTAAACTCATTTCATCCTCTCAAAATAGATCCATTCACCTATTCAGTAAATATTTACTGAGCATTGGAGATACAGCAGTCAAAAATTCCTGCCCTTCTGGAGCTTATAGCCTTGTGGGGGAGTGCAGATCAAAAACAAGTAAATGTCCTAATAACATAATATGTCGGGTGTTGATAGAAGCAATGGAGAAAAATAAAATACAGATGAGGAAGAATATAAAGTGCTAATGGGGAAAATACACAATGTTAAAAGGAGTAGTCTTTGAAAGCCTCACTGAGAAGGTGGCATTTGAGCTGAGAACTGAAGGAGGTTAAGCAGTCACGTGGTTAACTAGAGACGAGCCTTCCAGACTGAGAAAACCAGTACAAGGCCCTAGGGCAGGCAGTTTCTACCAGTGAAAAGCACAAAGGCTGGGACGGGATGATCAAGGGAGAAGAATAGGAGGGAATAAATCAGAGAGGTAGCTGGGAGCCAGATCGAGTAGGAATATGTTTGTCACTGTAAAGCCTGGGTGAGATAGGAAGCCACTGGAGAGTTTTGAGCACAGGAGTGACATGATCTAACTTGTGTTATCAAAGGGACTCTAGCCGCTTTGTTGAGTTAGCAGACTATTGAAATGATCCAGGAGAGAGACAGTAATGGACTGAACCCATACGGAGATGGTAGGAGTGGTAGGTAGTGATTGGGTTCTGCATATATTTTGAAGGTAGAGCTGACAGTATTGGCCAGTGGATCACATGTGGGGTGTGAGACAAAGAGAGGAGTCCAGTATAATTTTATGGTGAGGACAGATATTTATGTCTCCTGGGCTTTGAATTTTCTAGGCAATATCTCTTACTATAGCGAATGATAAGTTACTGAGGAAAAGAAAGATTCATCTAAGAACCTAGAACATGTTTTTCTGAACTATCTTATTCTCCATTTCAGCTAAGTGCCTGTTTCTTTCCCATGCCCTCAGACAACCATGTTTGGAAACTGGAACCATAGATTCCAATGGTGAACCACAGATTCTGAGGCTGAAGCAACTGATCCTTATTTATCCAAGATTTTTTCTTAGTTCTGGGGAGTTATTATTATTGCTGTTTTCCTGCTGAATGTTTTTGACATGCAGTCTTCTCTGTTATTTTACCCTTCTCCGTCTCACTGTCTTCTCTTGCCATGCTATCTCTCTTGCTACCCTTCAACCACACCAGACTTCTCAGTTCTTCCAGCAGAACAAATTATATCCTGACCTTTTCATCTCTTTGTTTTCTTTCTCATTCCTCTCACATGTCCCTGCCAATACACACTAATTGGACTCTCCATAAAGGCAAGGACCATGTTTATCTTGTTTATCATTATATCTCCAGTATTTATCACAATGCCAGGTTTAACATAGGTACTCAATATATATTGACTGAGTGAATGAATTTATCCTTTAGTTCTTGCTGTCTCTTGGTTCTGATCAATTTCCTTAAAATTTGGCAATTTTGTTCTGCCCCTCTGTCTCTTAACTGTCCCGGGTTCTTGATTATTTGTTTGGATCTCCTTGTTTGCTCTGAGAACCGGTATTTCTAAGTTCACCTACCAAATTTCTGCCCTCCTGCTTGTACACATCCTTGTTTTCTGATTTGGACTGATTTGGACTTCTTTATCTGTTCTGATTTGGACTTGGACTTCTTTATCTGTTCCTGACCTGTTGCCTTCTAAGACACCTGCCTGATCTAAACAACACAGGCTTTTTTGTTTGGCCCTTTCTCTTCTGACTTTCCTGAAGAATGGTAGAGAAGAAACTCCACATACCCCCAGAAACTCATTTCTAACCCCTGTGGGACTTAGACCTCCTTCCTGGGATGTGAATGATTAGAGCAGGGTTATGCACACTTAAGAGGAATGACACAGTGGGTCAGCTTTCATTTATGCTACCTCGTCCTGCAAGGTAATGGGAAAATGCTGGCTGGTTCATCATTTCTCTGGTCATCTTTCAGACTTAGATCTAGCAAGTAAGTCTAAAGCTAACCTCAATAGAAAACAACGATGTCTTTTCATTGCCAAGTAAGCCATCTTTACATACTACAGTCAGCCCTCCCTATCCATGGGTTCTATATCCATGGATTCAACCAAAGATTGTGGATTCACACTTGGTTGAAATTCACAGATGCAGAACCCAGGGATACAGAGAGCTGAGTGTATTATGGATACTTGAGCATCCATGGATCTTGGTATCTGCAGGAATCCTGGAACAAATCCCCCGTGAATACCAAGGGACAACTGTACCTCTGTTTCAGTTTGGATATTCATGGTTCATTCTCAGCTCTTCACATTAGATTTAATCATTTCCATGTAACTGATTCCTCCATTAATCTGTAGAAATTCACATAGGTTCACAGGAATTCAACTGTAATTCCCTGAATGACTTTTTGCCAACAATCTTTATTTATTATACCAATAAACTCTGCAGTAAATAACATTACCATATTTCCTTTCCACATTTTTCAATCTTAATATACAGGAAGCTTTGGCTCAAGCTCTTTGGATTGACATCAAGCGCATGGATGACCCAGAATGCTACTTTAATTCTTTGCCAAAAGAGTTAGAAGTAAAAAGAAATCGGATGGTGCATTTACTTGAAAGTGTTGGCCTAAAACCCATAGTTCCTGATGGGGGATACTTCATCATTGCTGATGTGTCTTTGCTAGGTTTGTAAAGGTTTTTATTATTTCAAACATACAGAAACTTAAGAGTGAAATTATATCAGAATTATGAAGAAAAGATTGGTGTCAAAGCCATATCAGCATTTCATTTATGGAAAAATGGATTTCCACAGTGTCAGTCATCTACAATCATCTTGGTGATTAGGTTCTTAACCTTAAATATGACTGTTGTTACATGGTTTGGAGTCATTTGTTCTAGATATTCTATTAAGCATAGAATTTGCTGTCATCTTGTTCTGGTATGTAATTTAAAACACAGGTACATGAAATAATATATGTTCCTTGTGTTCCTTTTAGTATAATTTTAGTTTCTTTTTTACTTAAAAAAATATGATTTCTAGAATATTGATGCTATTGAGGAATACCTGTCATTTTAGAGTTTGCTGAAATGAAGTTACGAAGGAAAGTAATATTTATTGAAGGTCTACTGCATGCCAAGCACTTTCAGACACTCTTTTGAAAAAAAGCATTGTTTGCTCCATTTTTAAGGACATGAAGATTTAGAAAATATTAAATAACTTGCCTGAAGTCACACAGCTAGATTCCAAATAGTTCTGTCTCCAAAAAGCAATGGCCTTTATATTACCTGAAGCTGTTATATGTAATTCTGACATGCCACACAAATCTAAAGTTAGAAGCATGATAATGTTTTATGTCTAACATCTTTCTTCCCGAAAACTGTAGTGTTAGTCATAGTAAATTTAAGAGCATAATTTATTTTGACAGAAATTATAGAAATTACAGCCATTCTGAACAGTTTTAAATGTTTTAAGGTTTTATTACAATGAAGTGATATGCCACCAAACTTGAAAAGTCTTTTAAATATACCAAATTTTATAAATTTTATAAAGCTAGAAACTTTCAATTTTATAACAAAACAGTGATTGTTATTTCCTCATTTGTCGTGAGAGAAGCAGAGGCCATGGTGACCAGAGGTTCTTGTTCTGCTGTTGCCAGAGAGCTGTATTTGTCAGGCTCCCAAGCTCCATTCTTATATAAAACCCTTTATACTGTTCTATATTCTAAGATTTGGAAATCACCTTTCCTGTACTGGGCCTAAATGTGCAGCTCATTTCATGCAGTGATAAAAAGAAATAGCACAGTTTTCATCTGTTTAGGAGAAAATTATTTTATCTGCTTCCAACAAGAATTTGAGTTAATTCATATTTAAAGTCTTCTATGCAATAATATGTAAGTAGAAATATTCATATATCAATGTAACATGGAGTGGGGGAAGCAAATAGTTTAGTCACCTAGGTTCATATGGTAGTTGACCCTAGAATAATGCAGGGTTAGTGGTGCCAACTCTCTGTACAGTTGAAAATCCATGTATAACTTATAGTTGGCCCTCTGTATCTGAGGTCCCTCTGTACATGCAGTCCCTCCTTATCCAAGGTTCTACATAAGTGGATTTAACCAACTGTGGATTGTATAGTACCATGATATTTACTATTGAAAAAAAAATCTGTGTATAAGTGGATTTATGCAGTTCAAACCTGTGTTGTTCAAGGGTCAGCTGTATTGTAATTAGCATTAACTTGAGTCCAAACTTCATGGCAGCAAAGGCAAATAGAAAAATGGAATTAGTTACATAATTCTTGGATAAAAGTAAACTTAACAGCTTTTTAGATAAGAGTAAGTCTCTTCTAGAACCAAACTAAAAGGCACTTATCACATTTTGACATTAAACATCAAAAGGACAGTAATGCAACTTTTGCTTGCATCAAGCTCTTAAACAGTTTCTCATTCTATCCTCAGTTGATCCAGCCTGCATGTAATATTGGTTTAGGTCCTAGATCTTGAACTAGTGTGGTTGTAATAGGAGCAGAAAGGATTTGGGCTAGAAAACCTTTAATGATGATGGGGAAAAAAGATGTGTGTTATTTATGGCCCTCCTTCACCTGTGTGAGAAAAATGTTAGTATCTATAAGACCCTTCTACATATGAAGATAAGTTCATTTTATTTTACTCTTTCGTCTTCTCAGATTGATTTGAGTGTAGAAATTCTTCCATATACTGGAGGTTGGTCCCACAATTTGCTAAAGACAGAAGCAAGAAACAACACTTTCACTTGATGGTAGCTTAAAAATAAAAATGAGCCATAAAATTCATGGACATAGTAATTCTCTTTAAAACTCATAGCAATGGCTAACTGGTTAATATTTTTTGAGCATTTATGATCTAGTAGGTATTATGCTAAGAGCTTTACAAATATCACAATTCTCACAAAAGCCCTATGAGATTGGTGCTATTATATCCCCATTGATAGTTGAGAAAGATGAGATAGAAAATCAAGAAATTTACTGAAGTTAATCAACTGATAAGTAGCAGAGCTAGGCTCTGAATCCAGAGATGCATGTCCTAACCATTGAACTTACCTTTTTTCTGCTATACTAAGCAACTTTCCTGACCAATGAGCGTCATCCTAGAACTGAAAAGGGAAACATTTGATTAGAAGACAAGATTACACATAAGAAGATTATTACAGTTGTTCTAGTGAGATAAGTTCCAAAATTAGGGAGGAGATAGTAGGAATGCAACAACCAATTTTGATTCTCATAGGTTACTTAAATAAGCTAGTGCTATTATAATATGGTTCAAACTCCTACCTTCAATAAAGAAATATTTTGTTTAGTTTTTTTGAGAGTCTCTGACTCAGGCATTCAAAAGAAGTAGATTCCAACTTTCTCCTCACTATAAAGTCTTTAGAATTGTATTTATTCCCTTATTTTTCTTTGAGCACCATGGCAATAAATTTCTCTTTTCTAAGCATTACAAGAATAAATGAGTAGTTGAGTGAAGTAAGTCAGACAGAGAAAGACAAATATATGATATCGCTCATATGTGGAATCTAAAGAATGGTACAAATGAACTTATTTACAAACAGAAATAGAGTCACAGATGTAGAAAACAAACTTACGGTTACCAAGGGGGAAAGCAGGCATGGAGGGGGCGGTTAAGTTGGAAGAATTGGGATTGACATATACACACTACTATATATAAAATAGATAACTAATAAGGACCTGTTGTATAGCACAGGCAACTCTTCTCAATATTCCGTAATGACCTATATGGGAAAAGAACCTAAAAAAGAGTGGATATATGTATACATATAACTGATTCACTTTGCTATACAGCAGAAAGTAATACAACATTGTAAATCAACTATACCCCAATAAAAATTTTTTAAAAAAAGAATAAATGAGTAGTATAGCCTGTGTCAATTACAGTTAGTCAGTACCCTCCTGTTCTTTCTTCTACTGCTGTAATCACTCCTTTCTCCAGGTTACCTTTGAGTATGCTACTATTGTGTACTTGTCACCTGGAGTTTTCACATAATTTACAGTTAGACTCTATTTTAAGTTGTCATTTTGTTAGAGCCAAATCTGAATTAAACACACATACATACACATGACTTGAAATAGTAATTTAACTTCTTCATTTGTAAAATGAGGATTGTTGCTTCTCTCAGAATTGTAGGACAAATAAATGAGAGAATCATGTAACATGCTTAACAAATAGTAATAAATGGTAGAGTATTATTAGCATTATTATATGGAAATTTTACGTTCTTAAAGCACAGGAGAAAATTGAAATACAATCATTAAGGAAAACCATATTAAGTCATTTAAAAAAAATACAGGTGAAACTTTCTTCAGTGTCAAGGTTTTTACACTGTTAATTTGAAGGGACCCAGTAGTATTTAGTGAATAAAAGAAAAAAGGTAAAGGTAACTGCCTCAATTTATTTTGAGCAATAAATTGTAAAGTTTCATTGATTACAGTAACCATCAATGTTTGTTGCTTTGGGGCATTCAAAAAAATCTTGAGTACAAGTCAATAAAATCGAAACAATATGAAATGTAGATTGCTGAATCTGAATGCCAGAGAAATATCTTGCCCAGACCTTAAAGCAAGATTGGAACAAGAGATAAGTATAAGAATACATATTTGAAGTTTTTCACCAAATTAAAAAAAAAAATTTTTTAAGCATAATGTTTGGAAGAGGAAACAATAAAGATATCACTTGGGAGAACTGCATAGACATTTTCCCTTCATAAATAATGAATAATATTAACTTATTCATTCTACAAATATGCTTTTCATTACTTATATGCTAGACTCTGACCTAGGAGATGGGGATAGTGATAGATTGCAATACCCCTGTGGAGCTTACAATCTAATAATGAATTACCATTTGGAGACATAATTATTACAGATGAGTACTCTAAATTTAGGTGTTATTTCCTTAATAATGATCATAGAGACTTATATTATTTTTAAACGGAAAGCAACACTCCTCTTTGTCCTTCCCCTTTCCTACTCTCTTCCAGTGCTAAAAGCTGTATACACAAGCATGATCAATCAGATGTATATGTGAGTACTGCCTTAGAGTATCAGTAAAGCTTCTCTGTGAATTCCTTACTTCCCACCACACCATGCAGTATGAATCCAGCATGAGAACATTTTGAGAGAAAATTTTGAATCTTGATAGGCAAATGAAATACACGTTGCCTCAGATGTAATACATAGGCCATCCAATTTTTATTGTTGTTTTAGATACAGACCTTTCTGATATGAAGAACAGCAACGAACCTTATGACTATAAATTTGTAAAATGGATGACTAAAAATAAGGTAATGTTTATTGGCCTTTGCAGTATTGTGCTGCATGTTATAATTTATGAAGGAAACCTGCTGACATGCTTTGAAAAATGTTAACTGTAGTTTTGTTACATGATATTCTACTCATAGCTATTTGGAAGATTTTATTTTATTTTATTTTATTTTAGTTTTGGCTGCGCTGTATGGCTTACGGGATCTTAGTTCCCTAACTAGGGATTGAACCCGGGCTCTCGGCAGTGAAAGTGTGGAGTCCTAACCACTGGACCACTAGGGAATTCCCTGGAGGATTTTTAAAACATCTTTCTTTTGGAAATTATTGTGAATATTTAGAAGTATCTATTTGTTTTTAATGTTTATGCTCCAAAAATTGATATTTAAAGTGTAAGTAGTTTTCCTGTTTTTCCTATTTTATATTCCTATTTGTTTTTCAGAAATTGTCAGCCATCCCAGTTTCAGCATTCTGTAATGCAGAGACCAAATTACAGTTTGAGAAATTTGTGCGATTTTGCTTCATTAAAGTAAGTTCCCTGTTCTACTCAAAAACACATTTATAATCTCCTTCCTTCTGATTTATAAAACACCATTTTTTTCTGTTGCTAGACATGATGTGCTCATATGCAGTTTTTAATTTTTGGCTTGCTGCCATAAAATTAACTACCAGAACAAAACTCAGCACTTTTTGAAGTTGAGCTTACTGGATTACAATGTAATCAGACTCCTTACCTGTAACATTACAGTGTCCAGCATGCAACCAAATATTAATACACATGTGAAGACACAAGAAAATGTGACCCTTAATGAAAAAACATGTGACTTCTATGCAGTCAATAGAAATAGATCTTAAGGTGACCCAGATGTAGGAATTAGCAGACAAGGACTTTAAAGCAGATATTATAAATGTGTTCAAGAAATTAAAGGAAAATATGGTCATAATGAGTGACTAGATTAATTTTAAATTCTTAAAAAAGAACCAAATGGAACTTTAAGAATTTTAAAAAGTAATATCTGATACGAAAAAGATATGGGGCTTAACACAGAGGATTGAGGTTGTGAAAAAAAAATGGGTCCACCTGAATACAGATCCACAGAAATCATCCAATCTGAAAAAAGAGGGAAAAATTATTTTTGAAAAATAAGCAGAGTCTCAGATCTATGAGTCAGTGTCAAGTAATAATATACATGTAACTGGAGTATCAAAAAAAAAGAGAGAGAATGTGGCAAAAAAAAATTTTAAGAAATAATGGCCAAAATTTCCCCATATTTGGTGAAAAGCCACTTAGAGATCTAAAAATTCAGTGAACCACACAGGATACAAATAAAAATCACATCTTGACACATCATAATCAAACTGTTGAAAACCAAAGATAATGATAAGATCTTGAAAGCAGCCAGAGAAAAACTACACCTCACATGCATGGGAGCAAAGGTACGAATGTTAATTAACTTCTTATCAGAAACAGCGGAGACCAAATTACAATGAAATGACACCTTTAAAGTGCTGAAATAAAAATTATGTCAGCCTAGAATTCTATATCCAGGAAAATATCCTTTAAAACTGAAAACAGTATACATCCCTGGTAAATGAAAGCTAAGAGAATTCAGTACCATCAGATCTGTGCTAAAAATAATCTGAATGAATTATTGCTATTTTTAACAATTTAGTGATAAGATGTTATCACTACTGAAAACAGTCTTATGAAGATTAAGGCACTCTCTATACCTGCACACTCATGTATAAGTCTAGACAGAATGATGTAAACACTGTTTTCAACTTTTAGAGCCATCCTATAGACAAACTATGGGAGACTTATCCAGAATAGAATATAAATCTTACCAACATAACAATGTCAACATTTAATTGTCTGAAATGTAGAAGAAAGGGTAAGGCCATTAACACTCGCATCTTATAGTGGATCTAGAAACAGAGGTATATTATTTGAAGTTATAAACAGAACTAACAGAAGAAAAAAGTAGCATAAGACTTCCAGTTTTAGAATGGTAAACACGGCCCTTCCCCATTCTCTTCTTGGAAATTATTAAAGAAACAACTAGTAGAGTGGAAAACAAATTCACAAATCCCCCAGGAAGTGAGAAGGAGTTGCCAAATCAGTGAAGGTAATGGTAGAGGGAAGACACGAAGAAAGGCTTCTGCTTCTACATCTTCAAATTATAGACAGAGCTAACAGGTAGCCTACTCATTATCCAGAACAGCAGGAACAGTAAGTGCACTGGTAGTGGGAACTTCTCCAGAGCCATTTGGCCCCATGGAAGAGGCAGAGTAGAAACATACAGTCATGTCATCTAGCACCTGTGCAAACCAGGTGGAAAGAAAGGGCTGTATAGATTTGCCCCTCACCTCTGTCATTTTTGCTAAGGCTGTGTTGAGGCAGTGCGGATACATTAAATTGGAGGGAGCCAATTAAATTAGTTGGAAAGAAATAAAGTCTAAAAGAACTCCCTCTCTCTGAACTCTACGTTAATCATATTTAACCTTGTGAGCCAGAGATAATTTCTACTCCCTTCTAGTGGTTCCCTGGATCTTCCTTTATACAAACCTGCAAATACGTCTTCAGATCATAGACAGAGCCAGCAGGTAGCTTACTCATTACCCAGAACAATAGGAGCCAGCCGTACGTAGGTGTGCTGGCAGTGGGAGCTTACAAAGAGAATTCAATCAAAGATGAGTAATTAAAAGGAACCAGCTATGAATCTAAAAAGATACTATAAGGGGAAAAGGAGAAAGGTACAGTGAAAAACAAGTATCAGACAGAGAATATTCAACCAAAAAAAGAAAAAACCTGTTTCCATAGAGCAAACCAAAAATGTGATATTTCAAATTCAAAACATGTAAAACAAGAGTTACAGCAGAGATTTTTTAAAAGTTCGGGGCAGATAGAGTAAGATAATGTAAGAAGATGAAATGGCAGCTGTCAGAGCTCAGGTAAGAAATTGAAGGGAAAAAATAAAGCTATTGGTAATTGTAGTGACATTGGAAACAGCGCAGAGAACACTAAATACTTCTGTAAGCACACTGAGGCTTGAGAAGAGTGAGCAAAAAGAAGTAGAAAGGAACAAAGAATTTTTATTTTTGGCGGCACCGTGTGGCTTGTGGGATCTTAATTTCCCAACCAGGGATTGAATCCAGGCCACGGCAGTGAAAGCGCGGAGTCTTAACCACTGGACCACCAGGGAACTCCCAGGAACAAAGAGTTTTAAAATGTTAGGAAAATTACAGACGTGGAAGACAAATAAAATACCTAGAGTTCCTGGAGGGAGTGGTGCGGGGAGGCAGACCAGTGGAACTGGGAAAGAATTGTATAGCTTTATTTTGAGAATGCTTTCCACTGAAAACAAACAAATAAATCTAAAAATGGGAAGGGAATGGCTTGTCTCAGGGAACACTGTCACACAATAACACTGAGATATGCCTTGTTTTAATCTATTGGACTTTATAAGTGATCCTTTGGCATCTAGACAAGATGATTAAGGCCTCCGTGGAGACAGGAGAGGAGGATCAGTGTGGACCCACCTCCTTTGCATCAGCATTCAATATTGGAAGATAGCGGAGCAACACCAAGAAGTCCCTAGGGAAAGCTGACACACCTCATCCAACCTCTTGGAAAAGCAAAAAATAAAAGGGTGGCAAAACGTGCCAAGAAAGTGGAAATTGAAAGAAAGCAGGTTGAATTTAGGGCAAAACAAACCAAAAGCAGCAGCACTTTACAATGATTATGGGTAAAGTCCTCAGTAGCTGTCAAATATATGAAAGGATGCTATACCACACTCATAAAAGAGAAAAGAAAAATAAAACTGCAGCGAAATTTTGTTTTATCTGATAATTTGGAAACAACCAAAACAACTGAAAAGTTTCATAAGATACTCTCATGCATTGATGGAGAGTACGACTATAATGTGTAAAATCTCTGCAGTGGTTAGTATGAAAATGTATCATCCAAATATAAATGCACATGTCTTCTGACCCAGCAGTTCTGCTTGTAGGATTTTTTCCTGTGGATTTACTTGTACATTGAATGTCTTGTGTTCTAGGATTTTCAGTGAAACACTGTTTATAATATCAAAGGATTATAAACAAAATATTCACCAGTGAAGGCTGCTTGAATAAATTATGGTACATTCACATCCATAAAAGTGTGAAGCAGCTCCATGGAGTGATAGAGCATAAGGTAAAAGCAAGGAGCAGACCAGTTTGTGAGGAACACTATCATCTATATAAAAAGAAAAAGGGAGGGAGGGAGATAGAAGCTTTTAAGTGCCTAGACTGTCCCTGGAAGGAGACGTAATAAAATCCCAGTGTTGCCTCTGGGGAGGAGAACTGAGTGGTTGAGGGAGGTGGGTGGGAGGCTGGGTTACTTTAAAAAAATATTTTGAAATATTCTTAATAAATAAGTTTCAAGAACTGTTTTTCCAAACAATTTTATATAAGTTCCTAACTGAATTATTGATACCTCTATCACTCCCAAATACCTTATTATGTATTCCCCATTATACAACATTCTTCTACAGTATAACCATCAAAATCATGAACTTAACATTGCTATATCATTCTATCTAATCTCAGATCCAATTCAAGTTTCACTAATTGCCCCAATAATGTCCTTTTTATAACAAACAAGCAAGTAAATAAATGAATCCAGGCCATAATCGTGTCAGTCAGCCAGTCATCAATCAGTCAATCCAGGCCAGAATTGTGCATTGTATTTAGCTGTCATGTCTGCTTCAAGCTAGAATGGTTCCTCAGTTTTCCTTGACATTCATGACCTTGATACTTCTGAAAATTATTGACCAATTATTTTGAAGAAGGTCCCTCAACATTTGTTTGACATTTACTTGTGAGTAGACTCAGATTGTGCACCTTTGGCAGGAAACCATGGAAGTGATGCTTTATTCACTGTTTTGCATCCTATCAGCACATGGTTTTAGTTTTTCCTACTGCTGGTAATGTTAAATTTAATTACTTTATTGAGGTGGTGTCTGCCAGGCTTCTCTACTGTAAAGTTTCACTTTTTCCCTTGACAAATAATGAATGTTTTGCAGTGAGGTACTTTGAAACTATGAAAATATTCCATCTCTCATCAAGCAATTTATTTATCCATTCATATATGTAAGGACTCATGGATTCCTGTTTCATTCAGTGGGTTATAATTTATCATTATTATTACTTATTTTGATGCTCAAATTTCCCCAGATTTGGCCATTAGGAGCCCCTTTAAGCTGGCCTCTGTTTCCTTTGACATGTCCCCATCATTTTTTGAGCATTTCCTTACTTTCTGGCATAGCAAGATGCACCAGGTTCATTTTGTCATTATCTAGCCCAACTTGGAATCACCTTTTAGTGGAGAATGGTATTAAGAAACCAAGATCTGGGCATTAGGAGTGCTCATTGCTGTTGGGGTATTAGTATTCCCAGGCCCTCCCAGGGGACAGACGTAGGGAATATGTAAATGTATATACATACATTCTATGTCTGTGTCTATTCTACTTATTTCTATGTCTATCTAAATATATTGAAACCACCACAGAGTTTATTCTAGCTTTCTCCCTCTCCATATTTGTCCCTCCCTTCTTTGACAGTAAAACACCTGGCTCATCACGTAACCACTTCTTTAATCAGTACTTCTGTATATGACCAGTCTCCTGTCAGTGCCATTGCCCCTCCACCCAGCACCCCTGACAGGCAGCTTTTACCCTTCTCAGGCTTTGACACCTCTACCAGGTTGCTGCCCCTGTCCCCTGTATGGCCACCATCCTCACCTCACCTGAGCTTCAACACCCTGTGCTGACCTGCTGCTGTCACTCTCCTGCAGAGATACCCTCCTCTAAGTCTCCTAGGCCACCACTGTCACCCACTGCATAGAAGCCCTCCTCTTCCCTTATGGGCTCTGAGACTCCATGCCTGTCTGCGTTGGCAGATACCTGCCTCATCCCCTCCAGGCTCCAAGCTGCCTGGAACCACCCTGCCATACAGATGCCTTGCTTACTTACCCCCCTCGACTCTGACACCCTGTTCCTGGTCAGTGCCACCACTGCCATCACCACCACGTCATGCCACCAACATTGGAAAGTCTCCTCACTCCACTCTGGCTGCAGCACCCTGCACCAGGCTGCCAAGGCTCCCGCTGCCCGCATACATGATCTCCTGTTTCACTCAGCCCCACGGAATCGCCTTTGGACTAAATCACTCTGTAGAGATGGAACAGAAAGGAAAAGGAGAAGTAGAGAAAGCAGAAGAGGAAGTTTATCCATCAATTTAATGTTTTACCATATGTAGACATTACCCATTCAAAAAACAAATGAATTTTATCAATACAGTTGACCCTCAAACAGTGTGGGAGTTAGGGGCTTATAACTGTGAAACTTAGATGGGAGGGGGCAGACGAGTGTGAATGAACCAATTTTTCCTCATTCAGAGCAGAGAATGGTGAACATTGTCTGAAGTTGATAAATAAAAAATGAGAAACACACATTATTTAGATTTTAGTGGCAACCACTAGAACTAAAACCAGAAATTGCCATAAATTGTTGTGTTGGGGGATGGTGGGAGTAGTAGGAAGGGGTGGGGAGGGAAGAAGCAGATGATTATTTTTCAATGTAAACTCTTCTGTACTCTTGGACTCTTTTCTGTAATAGTGTATTAATTTATTCCTCCATTCTTGCTCCGCCTGGCACATCCTCTGTGTGTTGGGAGCTAAGGGAGGGATTTTCTTCTGTTGTCTAGAAGCCTCTTTGAAAGAGGTTTGTGATTTTGTATACTTCCTACCCAGATGGACGAAACAGTGAATATGGATCCCATCAGCACATCCTTCAGACTCTCCTCCTGCATCAGTGTTAATTTACGAGTCTGGGTCTTTGGTGCTGCAGGCCACTTGGGCTGCCACAGGTGGTTATGAGTGAGGGTGTTCACACCGACGGACATGGTTTTGGCTGGGATCAGGTTAAACTGTTTTCAGTCTGAGCTGTATATACAGTTTGTCAGTCATTTTTTTTTTTTTTTTTTGGTGATGCTCTTTGGCCCTCTACTGGTTAATTTGTAGATTTCTTTGGTGTCAGGAAAGTAGTAATAAAGTGCCCTGAATTGGCAGCCAGCATCACAAAACGGTATGATGTAGTGATTGCCGTGATGCTTCTCTAGCTCCCCTAACATTGAATTCTTGTGAGGTTCATTCACTTTTCTAGCCTGACGGCAATGGGATATAGCATTATAAATAATTGGTTTGTTTGATTTGCTACTGGGCTCCTTAAAGCGCTTGGGACTTGTGTATTTGGCCACCAAGGTAAGGCATGATGCTGTGGGTGCCATTTCTCAGTCTCTGTGTTCCTGCTGAGATGAAGTGGCTTAATATGGGGCAGAGCTTCCAGTGACGCAACTCAAGGTGTCCCCCACCCCTGCCCCCACCCCATGAATGCTCTTGGGCTCTGTCTTAGCTGCAGAGGCCAAGGACTGGCTGGAGCCCATCTGGGCCCAGCTCACGTGATCAGGGGTTGAGAAGCACTAGGTTCCCAAATCACTACATGACTGTTACAGATGGACTGATTTTGGTATATTTTTTATATTTAAATCTTTATTTCATCTTGAATTTATTTTGATATGTAATGATGATTATTTCGTTAATTTACAGAAAGACAGTACACTGGATGCTGCTGAAGAAATCATCAAGGCATGGAGTAGACAGAAGTTTTGATACATGCAGACTGCATTGTTTCTATTAAATGACTTAGTATGGAATTATTTAGTACTGCTACTTGCTGGGTATTGAAAAAAAAATGTCAGTACAAGTGAAATTTAAAGGACTATTTCCACTGTTAATCCCACTCCTGACAATATTCAGGAGATCTGATTTTTTTTTTCAGCTGAAATGTATTAAAACACCTTTTAGACCGTTTTATGAGTCAGTATAGTGCAGTGGTTAAGAACTGTGAGATGCTGGTTGATGCTTAACATCTCTGTGCTTCAGTTTCCTCATAAAAGGGGAATAAAAATAGCACCTACTTTATATGAAGTTTGTGAGTTGTTGTTTGTGAGGATGAAATGGACTGATGTATGTAAAGCCTGGCAAACAATAAGCACTCAGCTACTCTTGGCCAGTTTCCCTTCTCTGCCATTGCGTGAAAACCCTTAACCAGTTACATCCCCCTCAGCTCTGTATCTTTGCTTTGTCTCTACCCACCTGTAGTTCTCTCCCCTTCACTTACTGACGGCTTTGAACTTTGCTCATAGTTTTGCCTCTCTGTTGCAAGTACTGCCATCATCTGGGGTGGCTTCAAGGTCCCCATGGATTACCTAGGCTTTTGGTACTTTGACTTCCTCACCTCTGGTGATATTCATCTCCACTCCACTCTCCACTTCAGCCACCCACTCCCTTGGGCATACCCTAAACCTTTCATCATTTCAGGCTGTTCCATCTCTGAGATAATAAGTTAGTCATTTCACACTGTAACCACCTATTCTTACACTAAGTATCCTCCCCCCCCACCGGCCAATATTTCCCTCTCTCTCCCTCTCTCTCTCTCTCTCTCTCTGTCTCTGTCTCTCTCTCACGCAGCTCCTCTCAAAATATTACTTTAAACTATCATTTCAAATCCACTGTTTCTCAAAAATTGGTCCATGGCCCTCTTACATCAGAATCAACTAGGATCTTTGTTGAAAGTAGATTTTGGTCTTCACCCCAGACTTACTGAATAATAATTTCAGAATCTGGCCCTTTCCAGGTGATTCTTATTCCCACTAAAGTTTGAAAATCATTGCTGTAGTCTGTAGAACCTTCTATCAATCTCTTTGTATCTTCACTCCCTTCCATATCCAGGTTAGATTTCATCATCCATAACTTCAGCCAAGATACTTTTGCTGCCTTGAATAACTTTCTCATTGTTCTATCTCACCTACCTGGGCAAAATAAATAAACAGCAACTCGTCCCTGGGGTTGAAGTTCCATGCTTGCATCTGGGCTGCTGAGTGCTGCTGTAGCAAAATGCATAGTTGGGCAGGTTCTAACAACCATGAATGCATGTCATTGACCTTAACTTGACTTAATTCTTCTGTGTTCCCCTGGTGAGCTTTCTCTACATTTTACCACAACAGCAATTCCTAATGTTCTTCCATTCTCCATAGTAAAAATATTCAGCCTTCTCCATTCTCCTACACCTCAAAGCCCACCCCTGCCAGTACTATTAAATGACCTAATCTCCAGCTTCTCTGAAAAACAAAATTAAAAAAAAATGAAAAAGTAGGAACCACCAGACCAGCACTCCCAGCTGGGATTCTACCAATAAGTGAGTCTGTGACATCTACATCAGCATCCATCCTTTCTTTATTGCCCCCAGGGCCTGGGGATGGTGGGGAGGATTGGTGGTTAAACAGTACTAGGCCCAGCCATCCAGAAGGAGGCCAGGGCCTCAAGAGCCAACTGTTGCAGCAAAACAAATTCCATGTGAAAATTGTGCCTGTCCACTCGTGTGGGGGACTTGATAAAATTTTCACCAGGGTTTATATCCACTCTGTGCAGCCTTGGACTTGTCCAGTGCTAATCCCACCACCTGTACTCTGGATCCCATGTCTTCTCACATTCTCAGGGACTTGGTTCAGCCTATTCTCTTAGATCTTCAGCCTCTACTGGAACCCTTCCTCAACAGTAAGATACTTTCAAATCTCTCCCATCTTAGAAAATCCTTTCCCTGATTCTGTCTACAACCCTATTATCTCTTCCTCTTCAGGGCAAAATTTCTTCCTTCCATTTTTTTCTCTCTCCCTACTGGCCTCCCTCCATCCTTCATTTTTTCCTTTAACAAATATTCATTGAACTCCTCATATGTGCCAGGCACTGTCCTAAGATATTCAGGCACTTAGGATATATCAGTGAACAAATGAACCAAAGATCCCTGCCTTCTAGGGCTTTCCTTCTAGATAGGGGAGAGACAATAACTAAATCATAAACGTAATGAAATATATTGTAAAACTTATACATGGCAATTGTATGAAGAAAAGAAGTAAGGCAGGGTAGAGGTTGGAATGAGAGTGTTAGGGAAGCAAATTGGAATGTTAAACAGTGTGGTCAGGTGGGTCTCATGGAGGGGACATAGAAGCAGACTTAGAAGAAGAGAGGGAGAGAGCCTTGTGAAGATCTTAGGGAGGAACATCCCAGGCAGAAGGAATAGCCAGTGCAAAGGCTCTACAACAGGAGGGTGTTTTATGTTTGATGAATACCAAAGGTCTGCTGTGGCTGGATGGAATAACCAGGGATGGAGTAGCAGGTATTAGGCCAGAGAAGTAACATAGGACCTCAAGGACTGGAGTGAGGATAATGGTTTTGTGCCATCCTATCCATACCTTTTTTTTTTTTTTTTGATATGTAAAATAATGTTTATTGCAGCATGGTTTATAATTCCTCCAAACTAGGAACAACCAAAAAGACATGAGACTGGGTACGAGCGCCAAATGTGTCAGTATTAGTGACTAAAGGGGACTGATGACCTAGCTCTGGAGTTTTCAGAAATTTTACTGCGAAATGGAATAACTTGAAAAAGTTTTCCTCATTTGATGATTCCACTTTCTCACACACAAACACACACTCCTACTTACCCTCAACCCACTACAGTCTGGCTTCCATACCCATTATTGTTCTAAGTTCTCTAATGACCTCCATGTTCTTAGGTTTAAAGGAAACTTCTCAGTTCCATCTGGCTTTACCTCTTAGTATTTACCACTGCAGGCCACTTGGGCCTTCCTAAACCCTAATTTTTTATTTTATTTTTTTAGATCCTGGGGTGCTGCATGTTCATCAGTTGCCTTTTCCACTCTGCCCTTCTTCCTTCATCTCCTTTGCCTGTTTCTTAGATATTGGTATTTTGTCTTTCTCACTAAATAACTTCATTTACTCTGTATATGCTAGTGACTCCTAAATCTGTAACAGCCTAGTTCTATCTGTTGAATTTCAGACCCATACATCCAGTATCCCATTCATCATCTCACATGGACATTTTGTAGGCAAACCCTATTCAATCTGGGCTCCTCACCTCAGTGAATGGTGCCACCAATCTAGTTGCTCAAGTCAGAAAACCTACAAGTCATTTTTAACTTTTCTCCCCACATCCAAATCCTCTATATAGTACCCCACCTCTCTTCAATCCATCACTTCTCTCTGCTCCAATTGCCCCCACTGTGGCACCAACTAATGTCATTTCTCAACTAAATTACTAGTCAACTCTTAACAGTTCTCCCTGTCTTGCTCCTTGCAACTTATCCCTGTAGCCCAAACAAGCTTTATAAAATGCAAATGTGATCATGTTACATATATTAGTTAAGATTATTCCTGTTGCAAGTGACAGAAAGCCTAACCTGTATGGGTTTAAATCAAATAAAAAGGAATTGTCTGCCTCAACATTTTAGGAGTAGTCTAGTTTCAGTTACAGCTTGATCCAAGACTCATATTGTAATATATCACCAAGCTCCATTTCGTAGTTCTGTCTTCTCTGTGTCAGCTTTATCTCCAGGCTGTACCTCCTGGATAGAAACACGGCTACAGCAGTTTCTGAGCATCATATGGTGACACTAGCAAATCCAGCAAAAGAGGACACTTTCTCTGAAGCACCAGCAAATGATACATTGTGTCGTATTGGCTCATTCCTGAGCTATCCGCTGAGGCCAAGGGGATTGGACATGCTAACTAAGGCCAATCCAAGGTCAGCTCCACATGGACTACATTGGTTGAAAGAAGGGACAGGAATGACGAAGGGAGGAAATGGATGAGAAAATGTCTTAAGTGACTTAAAATCTTTTACTCTCCATTGCTCTTAACATAGAGTTTTGTTGCTGTTGTTTTAGGGTTTTGTTTTGGGTTATTTTGGTGTTTGGGGTTTTTAGACAATCATTCTCTGATGCAAACCATTTATTTATTTATTTACTTATGGATGGCTGCTTTGGGTCTTCGTTGCTGCGCGCAGGCTTTCTCTAGTTGTGGCGAGCGGGGGCTACTCTTCATTGCGGCACGAGGGCTTCTCATTGCGGTGGCTTCTCTTGTTGTGGAGCACGGGCTCTAGGCACGTGGGCTTCAGTAGTTGTGGAGCACGGGCTTAGTTGCTCTGCTGCATGTGGGATCTTCCTGGACCAGGGCTTGAACCCGTGTCCCCTGCCTTGGCAGGCAGATTCTCAACCACTGCGCCACCAGGGAAGTCCCGCAAACTTTTTTTTTTTTTTAACATCTTTATTGGAGTATAATTGCTTTACAATGGTGTGTTAGTTTCTGCTTTATAACAAAGTGAATCAGTTATACATATACATACATCCCCATGTCTTTTCCGTCTTGCGTCTCCCTCCCTCCCACCCTCCCTATCCCACCCCTCTAGGTGGTCACAAAGCACCGAGCTGATCTCCCTGCCGCAAACCCTTCTTGACTGAGGAAAGAATGAGTTCATTGCTTAGTCAGGTAAGGGAATCACCCTTGAAGGTCATTCCTCTGCAGTCGCTCAGACTCCCCTCATCAGGGCTTACAGTGCCCTGTGTGATGTGGTCTCCCTCTTACTCCTTCAGTCCATCTGTCCCATCTTTTCCTGCTCAAATATCTAGTCTTACTGAGCTCATTTCAATTTCTAAATGAGCCCTATGCTCTCTACCTTTTAGCAGATGTTATTTCCTGACATTCAAGCATGGTTAATGTAGGTGGTATATTGGTGGTGCTTAATTTTATGTGTCAACTTAGCTGCACCATGGTGCCCAGATATGTGGTCAAATATTATTCTGGATGTTTCTGTAAGGGTGTTTTTGGAAGAGATTAACATTTAAATCAGTAGACTTTGAGTAAAGCAATTTGCTCTCCAGAATGTGGGTGGGCTTCATCCAATCAGTTGAAGGCCTTAACAGAACAAAAGGCTGACACACCTCCCCCACCTCCCCTCCCCAACCTCACTACCCCCCCCACCCCTGGGGCAAGAGGAAATCCTTCCAGCAGAGGGCCTTCAGACTTGAACTACAATATGGTCTCTTCCTGGGTCTACAGCCTGCAGGCCCACTCTGCAGATTTTGGACTTGCCAGCCTCCATAATCATGTAAGTCAGTTTCTTAAAATGAATCTCTTTCTATATATATATACATACACACACACACCTTACTGGTTCTGTTTCTCTGAAGAATTCCAATACAAGTAGATTAGCAAAAATGACGATAAGTTGTCTACAAATTCCCAAAGTTATGTAAGAACTCATTTTATGACATTATACTGTATTATAATAATGAGATAGGGACTTCACACAGTAATTAACTTTTAAAGATTTTAATTGGAAGATAGGTTTGCCTATGCAAAAGCCAATAATAATCCACCTTCTCCTTTGACTACTTCTACTATGGAGGCTAAAAGCCAAAATATCCAATTTCTCAGCTTCCCTTGCAACTAGTCAAAAGTGCCTGAGAAGAGCTTCCCTTCGTGGAAAAAGATGAGGCAAAGTTATCCTGAGACTTCTTCCTCTTTTTTGTGCTCTTCATCCTTCTTCTTTCTTCCTACCTGGAATGTATTATAGAAGTAAGGGCTGGAGGTGCAGCAGCCATCTTGCATTCAGGCAGCAACTGGCATCAGAGTGAAAGCCTACATAATAAGGGTGGCAGAGCAGAAAGATAGAAGAGACAGACCCTGGAAGCAATTTGGAGCTACTGTAACCCCAGAATTTGTAATGCATGAGACAAATAAACCTCTATTTTTTAAGCCACCAGAATAGAGTTTTATTTATTATTTACAGATGAATGAATTACTACCTGATATAGAAGATATGGTACGCAGATCAAATTTTTCTTCTAGAAGATAAACTGACCTGATGAAAAGGCCTGGAGGTAGTGAGAGAGACCAATCAGAAGGCTCCTGCAGGAGCCCAGGAAGGAGATGGTGAGGTCCTGAAGGATTTAGTATGAGAGAAAGGTAAATCATCACAAATATTTGTCAAACTCATACATTTTTCCCATCATTCTTATGATAAAAACAATTATATAACTACACAATTACCAATATTTTAAATCAAAAATTGTCTCCAGATAAAACAAGAAGTCTTCTTGGTCTCAGTTGGTTAAACCCAAGGATAAAAAAAAATAAAACAAAAACCTCAACCACATTCCTGAGACATGAGAATTTCATTTTATTGCTGCTCTGAGAATACATCTAATTACTGTCATGCCAATTAAATAGTAATTTCACCTGCTGACAAACAGCTGTATTGGGATAGATCAAAATAAATTATAGAAATAATTAGATTTTCTAATCAATATTAACTTCATCATATCATACAGCTGCTACTTTCTTTGACATTTAATACAGCATCTTTTTTCTTATATTATGTAAAACTTGTCATTTGTAGCAAAATCTCATAGTAAAAAAGATGAATAATAATTTTGTCCTTTTGTCAATGAGAGTGGTTATCCTGAACTATTACTTTTTAAAATCTTTACCCCTCTCATTAATTATCCATTGAAAGTATGTCATATTTTAGTTGAAACCTTAGAGCTATAGCCTCTAATACCATAACCTCATTTTCTGTGTAAATTACTGAGACGACTTTTTTTTTTTTTTTTTTTTTTTTGCCACACTGCACGGCTTGCGGGATCTTAGTTCCCTGACCAGGGATTGAACCCGCACCCTCGGCAGTGAAAGTGCCAAGACCTAACCACTGGACTGCCAGGGAATTCCCCCAGATGACTTATTATAACACCACTTTTATAATTATTCTTTTTAATTTTTAAAAAATTTATTTTTTTTTAATTTTATTTATTTTTAAATAATTTATTTATGTTTAAATTTTATTTATATTTTGGCAGCATCGGGTCTTAGTTGCAGCACGCGGGACCTTCCTTGAGGCATGCGGGACCTTTCGTTGCGGCACACGGGCTTCTCTCTAGCTGTGGCATGCGAGTTTTCTCTTCTCTAGTTGTGGCGCATGGGCTCCAGGGTGCATGGGCTCTGTAGTTTGCGGCACGCGGGCTCTCTAGTTGAGGTACACGAGCTCAGCAGTTGGGGCACGGAGGCTTAGTTACCCCACAGCACGTGGGATCTTAGTTCCCTGACCAGGGATTGAAGGCGCATCCCCTGCATTGTGAGGCGGATTCTTTACCACTGGACCACCAGGGAAGTCCCTATAATTATTCTTGAAGCATTCTGCTGACCAATATATATACAAAAGGGTACAAAACTTATGAAAACCATTCAGTTTTCTAAAGATTTTTCTCTCTCTGGAATGCCCTGGTAAAACACTAGTCTGCCTGCTCTACCCTGGGAAATGACCACTTTTGAAGGAAAATCTGTGCATGACACTTCGCTGGTGAAAGCCCTTCAATGCCACTCAGTCTCACTCAGAGTAAAAGCCAAAATCGTCTTTCTGACCTTGGAGTCCTGCATGACCTGACCCTGCTCTTCTCTAACCTTATCTCCTACTACTCCGCCCTTCCCTCCATGCACTGCTTGCTGATCACCAGGGCTGCTACAGATTAGGTCCGCTGTACCTGAGGTTCCCTCTGCCTAGATACTTTCCACCCAGTGTCCACCTGGCTACCTCCAATCTTTATTCAAATGTCATCTCAGGTGAACTTATCTGACCTCCCATGTAAAATTGTAAATCCTGGCTCTCCTCATCTCCTTTCCCTGCCTTATTTTTCTCCTTAGCACTTACTACCATTGAACTTAAAAATGTTTCTCTCATTCTATTTATCATTTTTATCCCCTCCTAACATATGTTCCATGAGACCAAGGATTTTTATTGTTTTGTTCATGGCTGTGTCCACAACACCTAAAGCAGAGTCTGGCATAAAGTAGCACTGAATAAATGAATTTCTGCAAATGGAATTTGGCCCTCAGAACAACACTGGTTTTTTGATGATGTTTTGTTTTTAACCTTGGGTCTCTGTTTGGCCCATGTCTTTCACTTATTAATAGTTTCCTGAAGTGCCAAATATTGTTCTTAAAACTGCAGATATGGTTAGCCAGGCTTCTGAATCACCTGTGCTGAAGGTTTCAGCTAATCAATAATGTGGGACTCTATCTGACCTCTGGAAACCCAATCCCAGGATACAGGACTCAAAGTTGCACTTGGCTCCTGGCTCCAAGACAATTAGATTTAATAGAGTAGTGGTCTGCAAGCATTTTTAAGCCAGGGAGTGCATATGTTCATATGCATATGTACACACATGTACACACACACACACACACACACACACACAAGCTTGGAATTACATCTATCTCCCTTTTGCCTGGCAAATAAATATTTCTAATCAGGGCCTGGTTCTCAGTCTGAAATGATGCTGATAATGCTATCTCAGGCCCTGCCTTCCAAACCTGGGGAAATGGACACTTGAATTGGTGCAACATCTCTGGAGGGCAATTTCACAATATCTATCAAAATGTTGTATGAGCATGTCTTTTGATGCCCTGATTCTGTTGTTAGGTATTTACAGTTTGAACATGCAAACCTTCACCCACAAATATGAACAAGAATGTTCATGACAGCATTGTTTATAATATCACAAAACTGGAAACAACCAATTCCTCCATTATTGGTGTAATAGTTCAATAAATTATGGTATCTAGTCAAAGAATGCAGTTCATCTCTGTTACTTGAAAAAAAATGAATAGACTATTGAACGTGATCTGCTTGTGCAAATAAAACAAAAATACATTAATAGATGATTATCCCTGGGCACGATATGGATGTATCTTACATGAATTTGAATCATGCAAATTAGGTGTTAGACCATATCAAAATATTAATACAATCTTTCTTATGCTCAGAATTTTAAATAATTTTCATTTCCTCAAATAAAAAATTTGTTTGAAAAAATACATAACTTCAAGACTGGCAGGCCTCTTGCTTATACAATTGCAACATGGCAGTGTCACCTGAGCTGTAAACAGTGCCATATTTTGGCCAAAATGCTGAGGTTGAAGGAGCTTGGGAAGTCAGAGGAACTGAATGACTGCCAGTGTGGTGTGACACCCCCATGCATAGCCTTTTGTTCAGGAAATGGAAGTAGATGTCTACAGCACTCGACAAATTATCTTAAGAAGTCACATAGTCTTTCTCTATTTCGTAATCAATTAAATGGAAAAGTGTATTTCCATATGAATACACACAAATACTTTTGAGTTCCAAATAAAAGTACTCAAATAAAAGGAATGATCTATCACAGAGTATGTAGTTGTTTGAAAGCAAGCCATAACTAAATTCTCATTAACTTAAAGTGTAGCTCATATCATTTTACTCTGGAACAATTTTTTGAAAATTTGAAAGACTCAAGCAAGTTTAGTTATTTTAAATGTAGAAAGTTGTGACCATTTAGTTTAGTGGGAAATTCTTAGGATCTCTATTGTAAAATCGAACTACTGACCTTGGGTTTATGGGGAATATTTTTTTTAACATTAACTTCCACATAACAGAAAAGAAAGCAGAAAGATATACCAATCCCTCATTTGCAAAATAGGCAATCATGTCAGACTACAGCCAGAGTTTAACCTAACTGAAAAAAGTAAAGATGATAGTCCAAAGACATATTAGGAGTGAGCATTTTGATGCGAATGCTACAAAATTAGCTTGAAAGGTCCAAACACTGGGTGGGAACAGATGAATGCAAAGAGTGGCAGGGGCTTCCTATGCAGCTTTTATACTGCATTTGGTTGCAAATGCCATAAAGTCATTAAACAGTGGAAGATTGCTAAACCGTTGTGGGTTTTGTGGTTTTAATAGAAAAACTACATTCAAGTTAACTTTCATTTTTTTTTTAACTTGAAAAAACCCATCCCAATAAAAGTATTCTAAGTAACTGATGGTGTACTGAATACCACTTCTATTAAGCTATATATGGGAACTGCTTATCTTACTGCCATTTAAAACACTCAAGAGTGGGCATGTTGTTAATACTCAGAAAATAATACTAGTGGTGATAACGTGGACTCTTGTGATGTCTGAACATGAGACACTGACTAGAGATTACCCATTTTGGCTAAGATCAGTGGCAGGGCAGTGGGTGGCAAATGCTTTATTTCACAAGTGTGGGGCAGGTCCTTTCATCTCGTTAATGCGAAAGAGCAAAATCCTAGGTAGGAAAGGTCAGAAAATAGTGAGAATGAGCAGCTATAATGGACAATTTTGCAGAGGAGAGAAAACACTAGGGTAAAAAAAAAGGAAAAGCTAGCCTTAATGGAAAAACCCTCTTTGTAAACCTCACTAATTTGGTTTAATTACTGTGAAGAACGGTCAGAATAATGATATTTTAAAATACATTCTTTCATTCAATCAATCAATAACTCACACAAACCACAGTTACTGGATGTCTTCTCTATGCAGAAGATTAGTCACAAAGGTCCAAAGGAAAAATTTGGATGCTTCAGCCCTCAGTGAGCACCACCATTTATTTTCAAGCACCTGTAGTAGTAGAATCAACCATGGTAAAGCGTTGCTTAGAAAAGGGTCTTGGTACCTGAATTGGTTTTTACCACCTAAATTGCACTAAGACCTTAGGGACTGTCTGTATATCATTTTCCTATTTCAAAGGTAAATGTTGCCTCTGTTTCATAACGTTATAACCAAAATTACAATTTTCCTATTTTTAGCATTTATCTTGCTTCCAATGTTATTATAAAAAACATTGCAATGGACATCTTCATGAATATAGTATCCCATATTTTAGGTTATTTCCTTACTCCAGTTCTCAGAAGTGGGATTACTGGATCAAGAGGTTTTCACATCTAAATCATTCTGGAGTATTGCTGAATTGCTTTCTAAAAGGGTTGTATCAATTTATAATACTGTGAGCAATATGTGGCCATCATGAGAGACAGTAATGAGAGCAATTTTATATTCTCATCACATGGTCATACTTTATAATTAACATGGAGTTTTAATTTAATACACAAATAATATGAGATTACTTGAAAATAGGTAGTTATTTTACACAATAAGATTTTTAGCGTGTGATTTTCATGGAAACAGTAATGTTAAAATTCTCTCTTTAAGAAAGTGTCAAGTAACGGGTCACATGAATGTTTCATGTTCTCATTTTCCCCCAATAGTTCATTACTTGAAAACCATTAATAGGACTTTAAAGACAAATTCTATTTACACTAAAATAAATATACTTAAAAAACATTTTTAGGAAATTATACTCTCATATATCATTCAATCTCCCCATGTTTTTTATTATAAAATGAGAACGTTGTTATTTTGGGAAAAAATATTAGCTTCAAAACATTTAATCAAACAACACTAAATAGTGTAGCATAACTTTTGAAGTCATACTTAATGCCAAATGATATCTTTTTGGAAAAAATACTGATTTTAAAAGTCACAAGCTACTAGCGTGAACCCTTTAGAGTTATTTTGTTTTGTTTTTAGCAGAGTAATTTAGAAGTTTAAAAGAAAACTATTGCCCACTGAACATTGAATTAAAAAGTGAGTTAATTTCTAGCACTCTTCTTCCTTGATTCTGTAAGGGGATAATGACAATATTTTCTATTTATAGATTATTAATGTTTTAAGCCTATATTATACTTTCTAACACTTGGAGAAGCTGCTGCCTTTTCTCAGTGAAAAAGTAGATTTATTCTCAAATGGACAACAAGCTGCCAGTACTGGAGAATCAAAGATTTCAAATAAATCAACAAACAAATGGAAAAGTTCAATTCAGGATCACATATGCAAGTACATTTAGCAATGGGATATGAGCCAGGCACATTTCAGTTTAGGTAGCACATGAACTGACAAACACAAGTGTCCTTAGGCAGACAGCTGGCCAGAATATTTTAGAGTACAGCTGCCCCACAAAATCAGCCCACATGATAGCTGCAGGTGCGCTGCTTGTTGAATCCATTTCCTGATCTTAAGGTCTATAAGGTGAATTTCTGTATATTGAGTTTCTAATAGGAGGCATACTGCATGGACTCTGGAGCCAAATTGCCAGGGTCTAAATCCCAGTTCTACCATTTACTAGCTGTGTGATTTCAGGCTAGTTACTTAACCATTCTGTGCCTCAATTTCTCCATCCATAAAGTGGGGACAATAATAGTATCCAACTCATAGAGTTGTTGGGAAGATTAAATGAGTTAATATATGCAAAGCCTTAAAATAGTACCTGGCACATAGTAAGCACTATATGAGTGTTTACTGATACTATTAATATCATGATTATTGTTTATTACTACTTCTACCTGTATTCAAATAAAGCTTTATGCCTTTATTAAAGACTAAAAGAATAATAAATGCTTCTACAAATATAATCTGTATTTCCCAGGGCACAGTAATTTGGGCTTAAAAATATAGTCTTGCAATAACAGTTACACAGTAGGCATGCATAGAAGTGGGACAATTTTAGAGTCAGTCATTCCTGGCTTTGAATTCTATCACCACCACTAACTTATGTGTAACACTGGGCAATTTATCTATTCAACCTCTCTAAGACTTTAAAAGGAGAATAATAATACTTGCCTGACAAGATAACGAAGAACTAGATAAGATAATGAATGTGAGGTGCCTGACGAATGGCCTCATGCAAAAGGACCAAAGGCCTACTTTCAAGAACTCACCTAGTTCTTGCAGCTCCATGTGGGGCCCTCCCTTTCCCTCTCTGCCACCTTCAGCAGGGTTTTACCTTTCTGCCCAGTGAAGCCAAACCAGCAAGAAGCAGGCCCAGGACAATCACCAACTTAGTAAAAATATCTTTGGTAATTTTGGAAGTATTATAATGCTTTATAAAAAAGGTTTAAAAGTCCATGTTTTTTAGAAATGTAGACTAAAGTATGTAAGGGTCAAAGTGATATAGGGGATTTATTTTTAAAATACTTTAGTAAAGGGAGAAAAAAGGAAAGAAAAGTATCCACAAAAAAATTTGGCAAAATCATGATAATTGTTTAATCAGGATGATAGGTATATGAGGATCATAATATTATTGTCTCTAATTTTTAGTGTTTGAAAATCTTCATACATAAAAAACCATTTGAAAAATTAAAATACAAACTGCTCACATTTCTAGAAGTAATACATATGGCCCCTCAGCCACCAGTTAAATGAGGTTTGTCTAATATTCTAGACAATTCATCTCATTTCCAAAAGAGTCCCAGTCAGAGCTGGTCATACATTTCAGTGAATCCTCTATTCTTCCTAGTCCAGCAGAATATGTCATATGACACATTTCAAATATTCCATAATTTCCAATCAAGTATTTGTCAAACCTTGCTTAAGTTAGGAAATTGTCATCTTCTGCAATATCACCATACAGACACTTTTATAGCAGACATTTATATATCAATGTTTCCACAAGCAAGGCCACAGGTAAATCTAATGAACCTCCATAACATTACACCAAGAGGAGGAAGCCAGATGTAAAAGACAACATATCATATGATTCCATTTACATGAAAAGTCCAGAAAAGGCAAATCTATAGAGACAGAAAGTAGATGAGTGATTCTTGGCGCTGGAAGTGGAATGGGCATTAACTGTACATGGGCATGAGTGATCTTATTGGGATGATGGAAATGTGCTAAAACTGGGTTATGGGGATGGTTGCACAACTCGGTAAAATTAATAAAAATCACTGACTTCTAAACAGGTAAATTCTATGGTATGTAATTATACCTCAATAAATTTAAAAAATATATATCTAGTTGGGTCACAAACTTTAAAAAATCATTTATTAGGTATGTAAAGCATTTTATACTTGGGAAGAACTATAACCTATCAAGTTGTGATTTCACAGTAGCGACATAAACTTAAAATTTTATTTTAAAAGTTTAAAAAAGATGAGTTCGCTTAAATAATTGATTTAAATAATTTTATTTAATTCATATGGTTAAATTAAATAAAAATGATGATATTAACAAGCCGGAAGTTTTGGTAAATGATAGTCTGGGTGTCACCATTCCTAGGTGACACAACCCCAACTCTGTGTGTGTGTTTCAATCTCAGGATCAGATACAAAGATTAAGTGGGATTATGTTGATGAAAATGCTTTATAAATTGCCAATGCTGTACTAACAACAAAAAGAGGAATGGCCTACCTAAGCTGCTTCTATTTTAATACAAAAGAAATCTTAACTAGGTTATGACAGACAGAGATTCTCGGGGGCGGGGGCAGGAGTAATTAAACAGTTGCCCAGCTTCCGTCCTCTGGGGTTTCAATTTCTCTGATGGTTTCTTCCTTCCACAAACATTATTGAATGCCTACCATAAACCATTAGGTGGTAGGTCCTTATCTTGATTCTCAAGAGGTGCCCAGTTCCCTTCCTCCTCCTCACCCTCTTCTCCCAAGCCAAGATGCTCTACTATGAAAACTTCCTGCTGGATTGGGGTGCAGCACCCCCAAGCTCTTTCGTGGTTGCACTTGGCACAGCTGAAATAAATTGGCATTTTGAAACTTTACCAGATATTGAGGGAGAAAACCCCCCACAAGAGTACAAAAGTACAGTCAAATTTTTATTTTTTTATTTTTATTTTTTTTAAATCTGAATCATCAATTTCTTTTATTTATTTATTTATTTTATTTATTTATCCACTTATGGCTGTGTTGGGTCTTCATTTCTGTGCGAGGGCTTTCTCTAGTTGTGGCAAGCGGGGGCCACTCTTCATCGCGGTGCGCGGGCCTCTCACTATCGCGGCCTCTCTTGTTGCGGAGCACAAGCTCCAGACGCGCAGGCTGAGTAGTTGTGGCTCACGGGCCTAGTTCTCCATGGCATGTGGGATCCTCCCAGACCAGGGCTCGAACCCGTGTCCCCTGCATTGGCAGGCAGATTCTCAACCACTGCGCCACCAGGGAAGCCCCAAATTTTTAAATTACAGCACGGAAGACCAAAAAAAAAAAAAAAAAAAAAAAAAGCTCTCCCATCCCCATCTGGATTTCAGTTCCTAAACTTCTGCCTCTTGTTCTTTCTAAGGAAGCGAGTCTTTCCCACCTTTCAAGAAAACAATGGGTGCTCAGTGGCATTTAAGTCCCATGCCCAAAAGAATAAAGCAGCCACTATATCCTAAGTTCTCATCCCCAAAGAAACCCTTTTTCCTCCGATTCCCACAGGGCCAAGGGTGGTTTGTTTTCAGCCAAGTAGTGATAGTGTTGCTGTTATTTTTAGTACTATTCTGACATTAATTTTGCTAATTAATAAATCTAGGGAGCTTTTGCAGTATCTAACCATTTTTGCTAAGTTGTCTATATTTCAGCTATGCCAAATTTGCAAAGACCATGAAAACAACAGTCAGGTTAGGACCCACATCTCCCTGCCTCACGGTGTAGTGCTCCTACATGGTTTCGTTTCATCTCCTGCCAATTCTAAAAGGGTTTGCAAGGCAGATACTATTACCCCTTGCACCAAAGCGCTAAGGGACGTGCCTAAGAAGACACAGCTTGCTAGCTGATGACAGAGCCTGAATTGACACCTGTTCAGGCTGACCCAAGTGAATTTCTCTTTATTCCAAGTACCTTGGTGGAATCACCCTCTGGGCAAGTAAGAACTGCGCTCAAACTCGAGTAGCTGACTCCGGGCGGGGGAAAGGGTGGTTAGCCATTGGGAATGCGGGCTTTGCCCTCTCCGCCCGGGTTATCTTTGTGTTTTTTTTAAAATTATTTATTTATTTATTTTGGCTGCGTTGGGTTCTTCGTTTCTGTGCGAGGGCTTTCTCTAGTTGCGGCAAGCGGGGGCCATTCCTCATCGCGGTGCGCGGGCCTCTCACTATCGCGGCCTCTCTCGTTGCGGAGCACAGGCTCCAGACGCGCAGGCTCGGCAATTGTGGCATCACGGGCCCAGCCGCTCCGCGGCATGTGGGATCCTCCCAGACCAGGGCTCGAACCCGTGTCCCCTGCACTGGCAGGCAGACTCTCAACCACTGCGCCACCAGGGAAGCCCTATCTTTGTGCTTTAACTCAGTCAAGTTGAGGGTACCTCTAGTGTAGCTCGTTGGCAGGGTGCCCTTGTGAATTTTCCTAGGTAGTTTCCTCGATTGGTTCAGCCACCTTAGCCAATGACCGAAACTGAATAGGAAAATAAGAAAACGCAAAGCACGTGGCGTACAGGAGCTTACTTTTCTTGGCCTTTCTCCCGACCCGTAGCCGCACCCTATTACGACTGCGTGGGCGACTCGCCTATAAAAGCCAGTTTCGCAGCGTTTCGTCGTCACAGTCTCTTCCTGTTTGCGGTACGTGTGTTGTCCTTGGTGCCTGGAATCGCAGTGGCCGTGAAGATGGCGTCTACCAGCCGGTTAGTACGTCCAGCCGAGCTTGGGCAGCTGAGGGGCGGGCGGCGAGTGCGGGGTCTTGCAAGGTGGCCGCCGGCACTTCCGCGTCGGGCAAAACGCCGCGGAGTAGCGGGGAGAGGCGGCAGGACAGGCTGGCCGCCCCGGACAAAGGCACTCCCAGACGCAGGGCTGACAGGGGTGTCGCAGGGGGTACCGAACCGCCGGCGTTTCTCCGCCAGCGTCCTAGGTCCTTTTCTCACCCAGGCACCACCGTGTGAGGGCTCATGTGTCCCCAGCCCCTGGCCTCGCGTCTTTTGCGGATATTTCACCCGTCCTTTTTTTCTTGTTAATTTTTTCTACGCTTGGTTTTCCATCTGTGGCTCAACCAGCCCGAGGGTCCGTGAATCCTCCTCTCTAAAGGGAAAGGGTTAATTTTAGGCCCCTGTTGACCCGACAAGCCAGAAAGTTAGGGACGTCAGCATTGGTAAGGCTGAGGGAAACTGATTGCCATCCCCGAGGCCTTTTGAAGTGGAAGCTACGGCATTTCTGAAGAGTTGATAAGTTCTCTTCTGAGAGATTTCTTTACAGATGTCGTCTGCATACTCTTGAAGAAAATCTTGCCTGCAGAAAATTACGTATGCTGGGAAGTCACTCTTTAATATTATATTTTAAAAATGTGATGTACCCATATCTACAGGAAGTGCATACAGTGCCATTAGAAGACAGTCTTTAATCCTGTGACACGAAAAATGTTTGCAGACCCTAATTATATCTCTCATGACCACTATGAGGTATATATTAGGATTTTTGCGTAAGTGTAAACTGAGTCATGCCAATGTTGACTTATCCAAGGTTAGTGTTAGAAGAGTGTAGAGTCTCAGATGTCTATTTCCTGTTGTCACACTTGGCTTCTAGTTAACTCATGTATTACAAGTATCAGATTAACTTCTGTAGCTCCTGGAAGGCAAGGTAGCTCTGGCATAATTTTTCTGAGCTTGTTATCACCTCTGTAATTGCATTCGCGATGAAAGCCATTATCACAAAATAGTAAGCTGGAGAAATCCAGGCCCTTTCTGGTAAACTACCAAGGCTTACTGCTTTATGTTACTGTATTTTTAAAAGGGTGGGGGAGGAGGCAGCCTTAGTGAAAACTACTTGGACACAGCTCTTAAAGCCAGGGACACTTGTTCACTTGTTACTGAATTAGTAAACACTTGTTTACTAATTCTATGTTTGAATGCTCAGTCATTCCAACTGGGTGTGGCTCTGTCAGGTAAGGCTTCCTTGTAGGTAAATGGAGAAATAGCTTCCCACACCACTTATCTATGACTTGTATTCTCTCACGGCAGTAGATCTGAAAGGTAAGTGTGGTCATATTTGGGCTCAGCTTTTGTATATAATAGAACAGGAAATGGTATTTGTAAGAAATGTTGTAATAGTTAAATATAGTGAATTCACTTGATAGATTCTTTACGGAAAGAATACATTTCCTTTGTGTGCCTTTATTCTCTTCATTTAAAAAATCTTTGAAATATTTCTTTGAAGTAAATTTTTTCTAGGCATGTCCGGCTCTTAAGTGTATGTCATTGCTGTCCATCTGTTGAGTTTTTCTACCAGTGAGAACAAAGGTGAATGTTAGTATTTCTGTTTTTAGCTTTTTTCCCCCTGAGGAAGATGTACAGTTACTAGGCTATGAAACTGCTTGGTGTTTTCACAGAGAAGAACACAAATGTTGTGACTTAAAATCTAAACTCCACCACTTATTAGTTCTGTGATTTTAGGAAAATCATTCTCTGAGCATAATCTTTAAAATGGAGGTAATGCTTAATTTGCAGAGTTGCTAATGAAGATTAATAGTATATGTATAGTACTAGACACATCGTAGGCACCTAATACATGATAGCTATAAAGTGAAGTTTGGGGTTATGTGGCTTCTTAGGCAGCCTGAGTTATTTTAATCTCTGTGGTGGTGGTTTACTCCATTCCTTCCCTCTTGTTTCTCTCCCTTACTTCCCCACCACCCCACTCTTGTGCTTCCTCTTTTCTTTACCCTTGTGGGTAATTTCATTAAAGGTTCACTGCTTGAGCACAGTTTCATTTTATTTTGGATAGGTAACACATGCAAATCATACAAAAGCAGGAAGAAAAGTGAAAAGCAGTTTCCTTCTTTCCCTAGCTCCTAGCCATCTAATTCTCCAAAGCAGTCATTGTAACCAGTTTCTTGGTGTTTTCATAGTGATTCTGTGGTTTAACAAACATATGCATGTAGTCCTAATCTCTCTTCTTCCAAAAAGTAGTCTAATATAAACACTGTGTGCTACCTTGCTTTCTACCTTTTTTTTGTGAAGTTAGCACACACATTTTAGTGTACAGTTCAATTACAAAGTGAGTACATACACATAGCTACCACCCAGGTCTAGAAATCAAATACCACTAGCACCCTGGAAGCCTCCTTTATGCCCTCAATCATTACCCCTTCCCAAACATAACCACGTCCTGATTTCTAACACCATAGGTTTGTTTTGCCCGATTTAAACTTTATATATAAATGTATATGTATTCCTCTGTGTCTGGTTTCTTTTATCAGCATTTTGAGATTTATTCATGTTACTGCATATAAATGTAGTTCATACTTCTTTCAGTTTTCTATAAAATCCCTACCTTACTCTTTTCACTTAGGATATCTTTGAGATGTTTCCATATCAGTTTTATATACGTATACACGCACACAATATTATGTCTACTTTTTAATAGTATGAAATATATCAGTCCTTGGTATGCTGTGTGCCACATGGCTGCCCATTTTATGCATTTGTAATTACTGTTACTTTACTAACATTTTCCTTTATTTTTACATAGTTTTCTTTAATAATTTATACTAATTTCTTAATGTTTTATTTGTCATAATTTATTAAAATATTTTTCTAGTAGAAATTTATGGAATAAATGTGAATATAAAGCAAACCTCCATTCCCTATTTCCGCAATGAAAAGATCCAAGATGTGTTTTGGTTAACCTGAATATATAAATTTTGGGAATACGGATTACTTTATCAGTTTTTCTGTGGGTATCACCTATGTTGAAAGTTAACATTCTGAACTGTTTGCTACTTTGAGAAACTTTATCCAAAACCACAGATACCTATTTACATACTTTAAGAATGCTTGATGTTGTCTTTTATATGTATATTTGTGATGGTCATAACATAACCTTGTTCTGTATTACTTCAGGTGAACTTTTAAAAAGGGCTTATTTTCAGTGATACCAGACATTTGTGATTGTAAGGCCACACCCACAGAAATAATTACTAAATCTATGTTAAATATCTTTGATGCTTTTTAGAACTCATTCTGTTAGGTCATTTAAGGCTGATGTGTCTTCCCCAGACTGCCTTATTTTCAAAATAAATTAATCGAACAAATTGTTAATATCACAGATAGATTAAAAAGTAGATTTTGAAACAGTTTCTTGAGGGCTAACAAACTTAGTTCTGGACTAAATGAAATCATCAGGTCCTAAGTTCAGCAGAGCCACCTCTGCCACCCTTGTTTGTATACCTTTTAGGTTCAGTGTACTATTCTAAGTGTATTACTAAGGTATGCAGCAAGTAGAAAACAAAGACTTGAAATTTATTCTCTGACCATAGAAATAAGTGGCAAGGGTCACAAACCCAGACGGTTATGTGTAAATGTTGCACGTTATTATGGTAGCTAGTCATTTCTGTGTTAATCAAGGTTTATAAACATTTTAGTAGCCTACATGTCAAAAGAAAAAAACACTTGTTTTCCATTTAAGTTTTTAAAGCCTTCCATTCTGCAAACCAATAACTGTCCTTACAAAAAACAATTCCGGTCGTATCTGTTAATACTAGGTAGGATTTAAAGTAACCTAACCTAGGATTTTTACTTTGAGAATTTAGCTTAAATGTATTATAAATGTAAATGTATTATAAATTTATTGGAAAAATGTTCAAAATTCTCCTCTTTTTCCCCCCAAAAGATTAGTACTTTGTTGCATGTTGGTTAGGAGGATATTAACAAAAAAATTTTTTTTCTTTTAGTTTGGATGCTCTTCCAAGAGTCACATGTCCAAACCATCCAGATGCGATCTTAGTGGAGGACTACAGAGCTGGTGATATGATCTGTCCTGAATGTGGCCTGGTTGTAGGTGAGCAGTTACTATGGTTTTAACTGAAATCACTATTTGGAGCATTTTGTTTTTGTGTATTTTCCAAACTCTCTTTTAATGAATACATTCTGACTTTTTTCCCCTACAGGTAATTCATATTTATTGTAAAACAAAAAGAATTAGAAAAAAGGAAATAAGTAAGAGTGAAATCAGAGACACCATATTTTATTGTCTGTACAAACGCATATATTTCATAATGTGGGGTAGGAGGGAGCATCTAAAATTGAGATAGCTGATCCAGAAAAAAAGGCCCTTAGTCCTTCGTCTCCTGCGTCCTTAGTCTTAAACATTTGATGCACTCTTGTGCATATGAAATAATGAATAAATGTAATCTAACTTTTGTGACTTTGGTATATTTCAACATGATTTACTTCAGAGTAATAAAGGTAGATAGGCATGATTTATTTTGGAGTAATAAAGGTATATCTTTATAAAGGTACTGAGTCTCATCCAAGGCCTTTTAGTCATCAAAAATGATTTAATTTTCATTTGCTCATACAGAATGATTTATTTATGAATTTCTAGTGTGAAATTGTTAGTGTCAAAATAATGCTTCTTAAAATATCACTTTTATTTCTATTTTCTCACTAATCTAGATATGTAGCATAACTTTAGGATAGAGATAGTCTGTTCAAAAAATGTTCTTATGGTGGGGTTGCGGCCAGCACCTGAGAAAAGGAGTACTACTTCGAAGCTTGAAATAAGAATGAAACTGCTAGTAGGATTGTGGGAAGTATAACAGAAACACGGGTGGTGATACACTGTGGAAGTGTCTTGCTTGGAGGACATCTGTAATATTCATGCAAATAGGCTGCTTGCCTCAGACTTCCAGTGGGAGTTTTAAATCATACAGAGTTGTTAATAGGAATCGGAATCCATTTGCAATTATATTCTGCTCAGTAAGCAGTATTAACAGTTAATATACTTATATGCTAGGCACTGTTCTAAGTGACTTACATATTCACTCAGTTTATCCTTGGAGACACTTGTGAAGTGTCTTCATTTTAGAGATGCAGAAACTGAAGTTTAAGTAGTCTGGCAGTCTAGCTCCACTGCCTGCATGGGAGCCAAATTTCTATCCTGCCGTTGTCTTGTAATAAAATGAGTTCAATCTGAGATTGGCAAACTATGACCTATCACCTGTTGTTATATGGTGTGTGTGCTGAGAATGACTTTTATGTTTTTTAATTGTGAAAAAAATCAGAATAATTTTGGGGACACATGAAAATACTATCAAATTCAAACTTCAGTACCCATAAATAAAGTTTTATTGGAACATAGCCACACTCATGTGTTTATATATTGTCTATTGGCTGCTTTCATGTTACAATAGTGGAATTTAGTGGTTGCAACAGAAACCATATGTGGTGCTCTCGTCACATCATACTGCTGCTCAGTGCACTACAAATCCCAGTGAAGCAGTTATAAACCCACAGCATTTTTGAGTGCCAGGCATATCTCCATACTGCAACATTTTATTTATTTATTTTGTTACCATTGCATACCCATCATGTCAAAATGAGAAAAAAAGCTGAACTCTGAATGTCATGCTTTTAAGGCACAGTGGAGCATAGGTTATTTGTTACTGAATTAGATGGCAAAGCATTGTGTTCATTATGCAGTGATACTATAGATGTGCCAGAAGAATACAACAGACGTTGACATTACCAGACTAAGCACTTATCACAATACTACTAACTCAGGAAAACAATGGTCAGAAAATTTAGAAAATGTATAGTGGAATATCTCATCACAGCAGAATTTCTTCACAAAAATAAAAGAATAAAAATAAGTCAGTTTGGCCTCTTGACCCACAAAGCCTAAAATATTTACTTTGGCCCTTTAAAGAAAAGGTTTGCTGACCCCTAAGTTAAATGAGAGCATTCTGATTCTTCCAAAGTATTAAGATCGAACTGATAATATGTAAGAGTGAGACAGAGACAGAAGACTGAAGATAATTTCAGATTCTTGGCTTTCCTAACTTCTGTAGCCACTTAAAAAGAAGTAGTGCAAAAATATTGCATTATATTTCCAGTCTTTCCATCAGCTTCACTTCCAGTTTGACTAGCAAGATAGTTGGGTAAATAAAATTAAGCAACTGGAGAAGGAAGATATAATTCTCAAGGCTTACATGCTTTTTTGTGCTTGGAATCCTTAATTTTTAGTTGCATTTTTCTGTTATATCAAACCAAGGGAAGTTAATTTTCTTTTAGTTTTGCTTTATTATTAGTCTTGAACAGCATCAAAACTATTTTTCGTTCTAACTAAACCTACTAGGCTAAATTTAAAACCTGAAAACTTAAAAATATAATATGATTAAACTTCTCTCTATATAGAAATACCTGTTTATGATACTGGTTTTTTTGATGTAAAATATAACAAACACTTGCTTTAAAATATACAGTAGCCTTATTCACAGATATTGTGGTTAAATGTGTAATATGATGTCCTGCAAGTGAAGAATCTATTCCATGACTAGACAAGGGGAGGCAGGCAAGAGTCTGCTAAAAAAGTTCTGTTTTGCTGAGGATATCATCAGTCAAATTATGTTGAGAATAGTTTAATTGGTCATGACATTCCATGGGTCTAAATTTTAAAAATAACATATACATACGTACATATACACACAAACGTATATCATTGTCATGTATCAATAATAAATTTAGATTTGCATCATCTTGCTGGTTTAAAGGCATATGCTTTGTTGCCAGCTCAATTCAACCTTTATTTCTGATACTATGGAAATAGGGAAGAAATTAAGCTGGACAAATATTCTGCAGTCCATTGAGGGCATAAAATTTGTGGCTTTTTTCATATTTGAGATGTTGATGTTCATAGAGATTTATATCTAGACAGCATCATCATGTGCTTCCTAATAAATAATCTTGGTGTACATAGTTTGATTGTACTTGCCATGAAATTTTACATTGTCTGAAAGTTTTTAGATTATAACATATTTATTGAATAAGCATTTTGAATAGCTTTCTGTTTAATCACCAGACAACCTTAGAAACAAACTCTTTTAGAATTGTTTTTGGACCACTCTGTACTTAATATTTAATATGTTCTTGAAACTTAGGGCAGCCTGTTGTCACTAACTCCCTTTAATTTTAAACCCAAGACTAGATACTGCTCAACTGTTAATCTTCAGAGCCATATATTATCCCTCTCAACTGAGTTATCAAGTAGGAGAGCCCATTACTATTATCTTTTTAAATGAAATTCATAATACAAAAAATATGTTTTATATAATATACCTTTTCTCTAGTCTCTAATAACACCTTTCTCACTGTCCTTCAAACCTTCATTGGTAGACTCCTTGAGGCCCACCACTCAGTCTTAAAACTAGTGCCACGTGTTTTAGGACTTTCTTAAAGCAACATCGTACTTTGAGGAACCAATTTCTGTTTCAGTAACATGACAGATCACCTCAAAATCAGTGGCTTATAACAACCATTTCATTTTGCTCATAACTTTATTGGTCATTAATTTGGGAAGGATTCATCTGGGCCATTGTTTCGGCACTGGCTAGACCTGGAGGATCCACTTCCCGAACGGCATCTTCACCTGCATTTTGATGCCTTTCTGCTCCTTGACCTCCCCACAGAGATTTGTCATCCTCTAAAGCTTCTCCATAGTTGTGTTAGAGTAGTCATATTTCATACATGGTGGTTGGTTTCTACGAGAAATATCCCAGGAGCAAGTGTTTTCAGAGAGAACGGAAGCTGGACTCAAGTAGTTAAGGGCTATGCCTTGGAACAGGGTCACTTCTGCATTCTATTAGTCAAAGCAGCCCTAGGACCCACCTAGATTGGAAGGGGAGGAGAAATAGCCCCACCTCAATGTGAGGGTGACAAGGTCATGTTGTAGAAGAACATGTGGATGGGAGATATTATTGCTGCCATCTTTGGAAAATACAATTTGTTACGTGTTTGATGTCCTGTTTAATTTTTCCCCAGTATTTAAATGGTTGTGTAGTATTTAGTCTCTCAGGTAATTTAGGTTGTTTCCAATTTTTTGTAGCTGTTTGTAGTACTACTTATAACATGTAATAGTTTAATTGACTTTCCTCTTGTATTTGAATTATAAGATTGTTATTTTAGATGTATGAAGTATTATGATTTGTCATTGGCTGTCTCATCAGTGACCCTTAAGATATTGGTAGTGATCTCTAAAATAGGGCTGATTTTTAAAGCAAAGCTTTGTCATTTCTGCCATGTTGGCTGTAACAGCACTGTTGGTGGGTTTTTTCCCCCAAATCCTGTGTGATTATGACACTTTAAAAGTTGAGCACTAGGTGGCAGTATAATCATATTTAGATTATCACTTTGTTCATAAGTTTGACCTTGTATATTGTTTGTGCATGATTTATAGGCTGCAAAGTGTGAAGTTAGTAAGCTGTCGTAACAGCTATTAAAACATGAAATTGGTTATCAAGACTTTTATAAATTAGGATTTCACGATGAGGTGTTGTATAGAACTAGTGGTATCGTTTCTGCTTAAAGCCACTTTTTGTGTAGCATTTAAAATGGAATTCTTCCATTGTTCTTAAAAGTAATATAAGGAAAATACCGGAAAATAGTTTAGATGAATTTGAAAGAGAAAAATGAGTCGATTTGACCTTCCCCTCCTAAACTCATTCTGGATATTGTTTATACCAGTGAATCTGAGACATGAACGTGAATGTGCATTAAGAATCAGCTGAGAAATATGTTTAAAAAGATTCCAGGCCCCACTTCCAGACACCCTAGCTCAGGTCATACATTGCTAACATGTTAAGAAACACAGGTCTATCCTGTAAACTTTATAATTTGGCACATTCTTTGAGATCTCTGTACTTTTAGGCTTCTCATCTTTCCTTTCATATTTCCCATGTCTCCAGACCTAGACTGCAAATTCCTATAAGGCAGATATCTATGTGTGTCCATAGCTCCTAGGGTAACTAGGAGTCAATGGCCCTGGAGTCTAGACTTGGCTCTACTACTTAATAAGTTATGTAACTAAGGTCAAGTTACATAATTTCTCCAAGCTTAACTTTCTTTATGTGTAAAATAAGTACACCACCCCCAAAAGGACATGTACCATACATCTCAGATTTGTTAGGGATTGTTAAGAATAAAATGAGATAATGTATAAAATATATAGTATAATTTTAGTATGAGATTTCAGTGATACATATTTTAGGGATATAAGTACTCCTTTTTTCTTAACCTTGTAGAAAAAAAGGGTGATTCCAAATCTGAGATGCCATTCTTCCTAGCAAGTCAGTTGCAAAATGTGTTTGAGTGATTGTTATGGGTCCGGCATATTTAACGCTGCTATTGTAGTATTTTAAATATTATCGGATTACCATCTTTAAATTTGCATTAGCAGTGTTTCCTAAAGGAAAATATTCAGCTTTAGTTTACTATAGCCAAGTTATATTTTAAAATTAAGGAATATTTGTATTCACTTTCAAATTCTTGCTTTGTCATCTCTTGTAAGCCCTCAGACACAGCCTTTTTACCTAATTCAGAAATTTCTAATTTAGATGCTGCTTTCTCTTAAGCATCAGAGAACCACTAATTTTACTTGGGTAACACAACCACTCTTTGAGGTAGTTTTTTGATTTTACAGAAAGGGAAACTGAGGCTTGGAGTGTTTGGGTCATTAGCTCAAGATTCTACACCTAGTAAGTGACACAGCCACTTAAATCCAGATTTGTTGGACTTGAAAAGCCTTTGGTCTTTGTACTACATGTTTCCATTAAACACTGTGCTGGTCAAGGAGAGTGATAGAAAGATGAGATGCTATAAGCAAGCTCTGGACCAACTCTTTGTCTACTGTGTGGAAAGGAGGAAGGTAAATTAAAACAACAAAGAGTGGTAAAAGTTCTATTACAGATCTTCCAAGTTTGGTGAGAACACGTAGGAAGGAAGTGGTGACTTCCTAGGGGAATTACTGTTGAATTTACATTGAAAACATGATCATTAAGAATGAGTAAGGGTTTATGGAGGGAAAGTCATTCCAGGTAGAGGGGAAAAGAAACATGTGCCATAAGATGGAGGCCTGAAAGTATCAATATTAGTATGTGAAGGACTAAATGTATTGTGACTAAGTTAAGATGCATCTTCTCCCAGAGCCACAGCTCCTTAGCTTAGATGCTGCTGCTGCTTGCTGCAGACCTGCCTGTATTTCAGGAAAAGCAAGGTCTGTTCACATATTCAAGGATGGAACTTATAACGTATTTTCCTTTACAAACTGTTTTCCTAATGGTAATTACACTGTTGACTTGTACAGGTTTTTGTTTGTTTGTTTGTTTTTTAATGGTCTAAACATGGATAAAATAGGCTTTTATGGGCTGGTCTGGGAAATTAACCATGATACGGTTTTTTTCTAGGGGATAATTCATTTTGGGTTGGTACCCAGTTTACACTGTGAACATAAACTGATTTAGAGACTGACTTAATAGTATTTCTTTATAAAATATCTCTTGATCAAAGTTCCCTTCAAAATTATCTTTAATGCAAGATTTCTGATAAGAATGTATAGTAACCCTAGACTAAAGATCAGGATTCTTTGAAATGTGAGAAGGAATGGTAGGAAGGGTTAGGTGACTGAGGAAGGTGTGGAAACTAATGATGCATTTAATTTTCAGCATTAGATTTAACAAATACAGTGTGTTGGCTTAAACAGTTTTCCAGAGCACCTTGATTTTTTTTAATTAAAAAATTCAGTGCTTTGGATTTATTCATCTTGAATAATAATACATTTTGATTATTGAAGTTTTTGACTTAGCACATTTTGAAAACTTTTGTAGTTTTAAACTAAATGGTTTTAGATAAATCTAGCCTATGAAAACAAGTAGCTTGGGGAATTTTGTTCTAAGACTCTTACTTCTGAATTCTCTACCAAAGGTGGTATGCCAAAATGCTTACAAGATGGCAGAAAGAATTGAAATTCTGAGCAGTTCCTCTTAATATTCCCTTTTAAAAAATTCCTTTATTGGGACTTCCCTGGTGGCATGGTGGATAAGACTCCGTGCTCCCAGTGCAGGGGGCCTGGGTTCGATCCCTGGTCAGGGAACTAGATCCCACATGCATGTCACAACTAAGAGTTCAAATCACAACTAAGGAGCCTGCCTGCTGCAACTAAGACCCCACGCAACCAAATAAATAAATAAATATTTTTTTAAAAATTTCTTTATTAATTTACAATAAGAAACAGAAAACAAAAATATCCTCAGTCTAGGTCAGGTTGGAAAGTCAGACTATCTTCAGTATTGGCTTCCTGGCTGCTTTTGATATGTTGCAGTTTTCCCCTTTGTTAAAATTGCTACCTTAAGCCATTATGATTTTACTGTTGTACTACAGAATATCTTTGGTTGTAGTTACCATTTATAGCTTGCCTGGTAAGAAGGTTAAATGTCTGTTTAATTTGTCATTGTGTACTGTTTCCTTTATACTATCAGGCAAAGTACCTTGACATCCTTTCTTATCTCTCTCTCTCTCCCCCGCTACCGCATTATTCCTTGTAGCAGAAGATGCTGGTTGTTTCCCAGTATCTGTTACCCAGCTCTTTCTTTAATAATAAGAATCCACTGGGCCTGTGGCTGCTCAGCTAGACTGTATTTATTTCCCAGCTTCCCTTCCAGTTAGTTATGGCCACCTGATTAAGTTCTAAGAGTGCACTGTAAAGTAGAAGAGATTTGTGCAGTTCTAGATTCTGCCCTAAGGGATGTGCTCTCCCTTTTTCTCCTTCCCATTGGCTAGAATGCAGACATGATGGAGGGAACTACCAGCAGCCATCATACACTACAAAATGCAAGTCATGATGAAGATGGCTTATCAAAAAAGATAGGAGGAGCCTGGGAGTCACAGTAATCCAAACTATTAACTATGGACTGGTAACCTGAGAAAGTTCTATCTTGTTGAAGTTACTATTGTTTTTGCTTTGATTACAAACCTACCTGTATCCTTCCTAATACATTTTTGGAATCATACTGGGAGTTTATTTTTGTTTGGATTCTCTATTGTCTGCCAGGGATTTGTGAGTACGCAGAGAGGCTGGGAGTACTTATGGTGGTGGATTGGAAGGTTTTCCAACATCACTGCCACCACTGGACTTGGATTGATAATTCTTTATTACAGGATGAATAAGCATAAACATCAACCTGAGGTTTATGAATACAAACTATAGTAAAGAGGAACAGTCGTCCTGTGGACTTAACAGAAAATTCTGCTTCTGATACAGTTTACTAGAAAAAAGTTATAGAAAATAACTGCTTTTTTGTGATCAGTGAAATAAAGCTTCCTTAATGTTTCTATTAAAAGTGGTCAGAAATAAAGAAGATAGCACAAGGAGACAAACACAGTAAAACTTTTAGATAGCAATGAGCTGACTTAACATTCTAGAAAATTGAATCAGTAAAGCAGAAAACAAACCTGAGAATATAAAGAGTGAATTTTGGAAAGTGGTAAAGACAAGATAGCCACTATGGTACTACTTGAAGATCCAGCTGAATATGATAAAATATTAAAGGTGCAATAGAAGAAAACTTTACATTCCTCACAGAAGACCCTTAGGGTTGCAGATCAAGATTCCCACGCACCACTGGGGAATGTATCCCTTTAACATTTAAAAAGTTTTATTAATAAAAATTTGCAAGCAACCAACCAGTAAAAACATTACTTTGAAGGGACCTAAAATTTTGTTGATGGAATACAATGAAGTTAAGTCTGATTCCTGTTTGTCTTGTGACACAGAAAGAAGGTCATAGAACAATCTTTTTAAAATAAATTTTTACATAAATCCACAAAAATACAAAGCTGAGTTTTATTTGCTACTTGTCATGTGGAACAGTACTGATGACTATTCCCTGATATTTCTGGTTCTTCTTTTTTGGGCCACATGGTACAATTGTATTTCCCCACTCCCTTTGTAGTTAAACATCACCCCTTGACTGGCTTTGGCCAATGGCATGTGAGTAGAAATGTTACTATTAGAAACCTATTACCCTAGCATGGTGACTGGCATGTCTCAAGTGGTAGGAATTCCATCATCTTGAATAAGGACTGCATAGAAAGCAGTCCTGGGCTTTCTATTTATACCATCCTGGGCCAGCTTTTTTGTTTTTTTTCTCCCTAATCCAACTTGTCTTTTTTGAGGCAGTACAAAGCGAGCACTAAAAGAAACTCATGCTAAGTTACTTTTGGGCCAAAAGGAAAATGTTATGAAATGAAGCATGTTGGCTAACTAATACTTTATCTTTAGAGTTCTAGAGAGACTTAAGAGATGTGGGTTAGTAAAGATAAAGTATTCTCTGTTTTTTTTAATTAATTTATTTTTGGTTGTGTTGGGCTTTTGTTGCCGCGTGCGGGCTTTCTCTAGTTGCGGCGAGCAGGGGCTACTCTTCGTTGCAGTGCACGGGCTTCTCGTTGCGGTGGGTTCTCGTTGCAGAGCACGGGCTCTAGGTGCCTGGGCTTCAGTAGTTGTGGCACTTGGGCTCAGTAATTGTGGCTCGTGGGCTCTAGAGTGCAGGCTCAGTAGTTGTGGCACATGGGCTTAGTTGCTCCGGACCAGGGCTTGAACACGTGTCCATTGGCCGGTAGATTTTTTTTTTTTTTTTTTTTAATTTTTAAAATTTGTTTATTTATTTATTTTTTTGGCTGTGTTGGGTCTTCGTTTCTGTGCGAGGGCTTTCTCTAGTTGCGGTGAGCGGGGGCCACTCTTCATCGCGGTGCGCGGGCCTCTCACTGTCGTGGCCTCTCTTGTTGCAGAGCACAGGCTCCAGATGCGCAGGCTCAGTAGTTGTGGCTCACGGGCTCAGTTGCTCCGCGGCATGTGGGATCTTCCCAGACCAGGGCTCGAACCCGTGTCCCCTGCATTGGCAGGCAGATTCTCAACCACTGCGCCACCAGGGAAGTCCCTATTCAGATCAATTTTTAAAAATTAATAGACTATAAAAGTGGTTGAATATAAGCATATAAAAGTGGTTGAATTAAAATCACTGGTTAAAAGTGGTTGAATATAAGCATATAAAATACTATAGCAATTACTAGTTAGAAAATGAGATTCTTAACAACACAAAAAGGTCTAAATGTGACATACATGTAATCTGAAAGAAGACCTTGAGACAGAGTATATTCCCTTGTCCAAGAAGATTGATAAAAATTGTTCTGTCACTCCCCCCAAAGCGTATAGGTTTGATACAGTTTAATTCAAATTCAACAGTATTTTGGTGGGGGTGAATTTTAATTTTTAGTTTATTAAGGTATAATTGCAGGCAATAAAATTCAAAGATCCCAAATGTATGGTTTAAATTTTGACATTGCATATACTGGTGTAACCAACACACGAATCAAGATGTTTAGGGATTTCCCTGGCAGTCCAGTGATTAAGACTCTGGGCTTCCACTGCAGGGGGCACGGGTTCTATCCCTGGTCAGGGAACTAAGATCCTGCAAGCCTCACGATGCAGCCAAAAAAACCAAACAGACAAACAAACAGAACATGTTTAGACCATTTCCCTCATCTCAGAAGTTCCCTTATGCCTTTTTCTAGTCAGCCACCTCTACCCCCCCCACCTCCAACCCAACCCAGCAATCACTGTACTGATTTCTATCCTCAGAAATTGTTTTGCCTGTTTTTGAACTTCCTACAAATAGAATCGTATAGTATGGTTGGTTTTTCTTGTGTGTGTGTGACTGACTTTTTTTTTGACTCAAAATAGTGTTTTCGAAATGCACTTGTTACCGCATTATTAGTAGTTTACTTGCTGAGTTTTCCATTGTTTACATTTTCCCATTGATGGACATTTGGGTTGTTTCCACTTTTTAGCTAATATGAATAATGCTACTATGCACATTCTTGTATGAGACTTTTTAAAAATAAATTTATTTATTTTATTATTTCATTTTATTTATTTATTGTTTTTGGCTGTGTTGGGTCTTCGTTGCTGTGTGCGGGGTTTTCTCTGATTGCGGTGAGCAGGGGCTACTCTTCGTTGCGGTGTGCGGGGGCTTCTCATTGTGGTGGCTTCTCTTGTTGCGGAGCACGGGCTCTAGGCGTGTGGGCTTCAGTAGTTGTGGCTCTTGGGCTCTAGAGCGCAGGCTCAGTAGTTGTGGTGCACGGGCTTAGTTGCTCCGCAGCATGTGGGATCTTCCCGGACCAGGGATCGAACCCGTGTCCCCTGCATTGGCAGGCAGATTCTCAACCACTGCGCCACCAGGGAAGCCCTGTATGAGACTTTCTAAAAAATATTTATTTATTTATTTTATTTGGCCGTGTCAGGTCTTGGTTGCGGCGTGCGGGCTCTTCGTCGTGGCGCGTGGGCTTCTCTCTAGTTGTGGTGCTCGGGCTCCAGAGCGTGCGGGCTCTCTAGTTGTGGTGCTCAGGCTCAGTAGTTGAGGTTCATGGTCTTAGTTGCCCAACCAGGGATTGAACCCGCACCCCCTGCATTGGAAGGCAGATTCTTAACCCCTGGACCAGCAGGGAAGTCCCATATTCTTGTGTGAGATTTTTGTAGGCAAATACTTAGGAGTGGAATTGCCAGATCATAAGGTGGGTAGGTGCCAAAGTAGTTGAACAGTTTTAAACTGGTGTGAATGATTTTGGCAATTATTCTCAATTTCTTCTTGAAAAAATAAAGAGATGAAACTCGTTGTAGAATATAGTATAATATCTTAGTTAATACTCTTTAGACACCACTGATACGTGGATTGAGAACTGTGCATGTGTGTAATACCTAAATGTACATATTGAATCTGTTTACTTTTTTGGATGGGGAACTTGATCAGAGTGTTAGAGATCATACTCTGTAGAAGGATGGAGGAGTAGTGCTATTATGTACATACAGTCCTGCTATGATTTTGGCTATTAAAAATCTTTATATATAGACTTTCTATCTGGTGTTAATTTTACAAAAATCAGTGTGTGGTTAAGAAAGGAACTGGTGAAAGTTGGCATGTTTCTCTGTTTCTAGAACGTGAAAGGCTGTGTGAGGTTGTGTGTTATGTGCACATGTGCTAATTGGCAGGCAGCTTCTTTTCAAAGGTTGATTATGCCCAGTGTGGCTGCCTTGTACACTTACTCCTTGAAAAATTCTGTAATGCAGTTTCCTTCCAGAGCAACTTTTAAAAATGCTACCATTTAGATGTTCTCCAAGAAAATCCTTTATGTATTCTGACTTTTTTTCTGAATGATCTGCCCTATTTCTTGTTACTCATGCACTTAATCTGGTGGTCTAGTTGTAGTTTCATGATGTGCTATTTGAGTTATTTTGGAAATTTTATTTTTTACAAATGCTGTGTTTTGAGCAGTAACGTGTAAAAAGAGGGAATGGCTCTTAGCACAAACCACAGATTGTTGAATGAGTCATGTAGATCATTCCCACGTATGTGGAAAAATTACATCACTACCCAGTTCTGGGCTTTCTATTTATACTATCCTAGGCCAGCTTTTTAAAAAATTTTTTTTCTCCCTAATCCAGCTTGTCTTTTTTGAGGCAGTACAAAGCAAGCACTAAAAGAAACTCATGCTAAGTTACTTTTGGGCCAAAAGGAAAATGCTGTGAAATGAAGCATGTTGGCTAACTAATACTTTATCTTTAGAGTCCCAGAGAGACTTAAAAGATGTGAGTTAATAAAGATAAAGTATTCTTTTTTTTAAAATTAATTAATTAAAAATTTTTTTAGACATCTTTATTGGCGTATAATTGCTTTGCAATGGTGTGTTAGTTTCTGCTTGGCTGCGTTGGGTTTTTGTTGCTGCGTGCGGGCTTTCTCTAGTTGCAGCGAGCAGGGGGCTGCTCTTCCTTGTGGTGCATGGGCTTCTCATTGCGGTGGCTTCTCTTTGTTGCATAGCATGGGCTCTAGGCGCGCGGGCTTCGGTAGTTGTGGCTTAGTGGGCTCTAGAGCGCAGGTTCAGTAGTTGTGGCACACAGGCTTAGTTGCTCCGCAGCATGTGAGATCTTCCCGGACCAGGGCTCGAACCCGTGTCCCCTGCATTGGCAGGCAGATTCTCAACCACTGCGCCACCAGGGAAGTCCCCCTTATTTATTTTTTTATTGGAGTATAGTTGCTTTACACTGCTGTGTCAGTTTCTGCTGTACAGCAAAGTGAATCAGCCATGTGTATACATATATGCCCTCTTTTTTGGATTTCCTTCCCATTTAGGTCATCACAGAACACCAAGTAGATTTCCCTGTGCTATATAGTAGGTTCTCATCATTTATCTGTTTTATACATAGTAGTGTATATAAATCAATCCCAGTCTCCCAATTCACCGCCCCCCCTTGGTATCCCTACTTTTGTTCTCTACGAATACCAGACTTCTTTTAACTACTGAGGTAACTTACTTCTGCCATTTCTTTCTCCTTTCTGTTTGTTGTGTATAGGCACAGATGAAAATGATCTGGTTCCTGCTTTCAGTTTTATCACAGCTGGTGGAAAAGCTCATGTTTTACAAATGCAGTATAGAACAGATTTTGTAATCCCATTCGCGTTTCAGTTTTAGCTGTGTGATCTTCGGCAAATTAGTTTTATTTCTAGTGTAGCAATAAAAGTGGTACCTACCCTTATAAAGCTTTCAGGATTGAAAGAGAACATTTACAAAGGGCACAATCACTAGCATATGCATGTGTTCGTGTTAACTCTTGTCTATGGTTGGAGGTGTTACCAGCCATTGAGCATTCCCCCCAAAGCAGTAATCTACACCAGATCTACCCATGTCTGGCTTCTTGCTTACTGATTTCTAGGCTTAAAGTTTATTCTGTATGAATTATTTGGCCCAAAATATTTTTTCATCAAATAGTTACTAAAACATACCCTTAGGCTTAGTTCTTTGCAGAGCATTGCCCATGAAAACTTTGTAATTTTTTAAATGTTAAACTATGTGTATTAATACCATTGTGAATAGTGTTTTCTGTTTTTTTCCATGCCTGTTGCACATTTTGTGCAAATTTTGGTTCTTCATGGTTATATTACTTTATCTTTGCATCACATATGAATAGCTTTATTTTGCTATTTGTCCTTATTTTGACTAATTCTTTGTTCCAGGAGTTAGAATATGATTAATCATAGCATAATGTTTAAAGAGGGTTATTATTGGACTGGCACAATAGGAGTGCTTTAGGACAAATGCCTGAAACAAGATACTTAAGCTGAAACCTGATGTTTGTGTTGAGATTTTCTGGGAATAAGAGGGCTGAGTTGGGCATTAAGCAGCATTAAATAAATCCCATCTTGACAAAACAACTTAGACTTGCACTTATATTCTCAGGTGACCGGGTTATCGATGTAGGATCTGAGTGGAGAACCTTCAGCAATGATAAAGCAACAAAAGATCCATCTCGAGTTGGAGATTCTCAGAATCCTCTTCTGAGTGATGGAGATTTGTCTACTATGATTGGCAAGGTAATAAATCCATTCGGCAGGAAGTACCAGCTGCAGACTGACTAAAGACCTGTTTGGAAACTTTGCAAAAGTATCAGTCACTGCCCCAATGAGTAATCTTGATCTGAGAGTAAGATTTGCCAGTAATACTATTGTGAATGATGGTTGCCTTATGCATTTCTTCCATCTTAAATGGGAGACCAATAGATTGAAGTTACAGACTCTTTGTATCTCAGGCTCTTGTTTTCATGAAGCAATTTTGCACAAAAAATTGAGTGTAGTATGTTCTTTGAGTTCATATTGACATGTTCCTTGAATATTAGGAGTGTTTTCTCTTTTCCCTCGATACCACCTAAGATAAATTGGATATCAGTATAGACTATTTTCTTATATTGGTGAATTTATGACTTGCCTAAGCTTTACTTTCCTCATCAGTAAAGTGAGAATAATACTACTTTATAGAGATATTGAGGGTTATATGGGAAAGTATGTAAAGTATCTATAACACATGTAGTGTGTAGAATGTGTTCAATAAATGGTACCTGCTGCTATTATATAAAGCAGGAGCATAATCTTCGTGGCAGCCGGGCTGTTTTTTGCTCTGTTATCTGAATTGGAAGTAGTAGTGGCATTATTCCAAAGGGCTCATCAAGGAAGTGTATGCTGTTTTAGGATGGAATCTGTACTACTGCATAGTCTATTTTTAAGAAACTATTCAAAAGTAGGGCATTATTTTTTCATGGTCTGTAAATTACATATTAAGTTTGAAAAATGGTGTAGGCTAATTTAAAAAGTTTTCAATATTTAGAAATATTTTAAAGTAGGAGGTTTCTGTATTTGCTTTAGCTTTACAGGCTGGAAAAAAGTATACTAAGGACAATTTTAAATGTTTAAGATTGCAACTAATTAATGCTGTGACTTTTTTTAATGTTTAATTTTTTTCAATAGGAAATACATGATTCAAAAACAAAAATGTAAAAAAACCACAGTGGTTTTTCCTCACCCTTGACCCCTAAACTCTGTTTCTATTGCAGCCCCCTTTCCCTGTCAGAACAGGTAACCACTAATATTAGGTTCTCCTGTTTCCTTTGAAAGTTGTTTATGCCTATATGGCAAAGAAATTTTTTAAGATGGTACATTTGTCATATGTTAAATTTCTGAATGTATTTGGGGATATTTCTGGACTTTGCATCCTTTCTCTAACCTCGTCTAGTTAGTCCAGTGCCACACCACACTGTTCTGATATCTGGCTTTATTGCCCTTTTTCAGCATTTTCTTCACTTGTCTTTTCCATTTAAAGTTAGGATAACTGTGTTTAGTTTAAAAAAAACAAAAAACAAAAAACAAAACTTGGGTATTATTTTCACTGAGTTTTGTTAGATTTATTTGCAAATTGCCTTAGGGAAAATTGACTTCTTAAGGAAAAAATCTTGTTATCCAGAAATATAGTATGCATTTCCATTTCCTTGGGTCATATGTGTCCTTCAGTGGATGTTTTAAAGTTTTCTTCATCAAGGTCTTGCATGTTTCTTAAGTTGATCCCTAGATATTTTATCTTTTTTGTTCCTGTTGTAATTGCAGCTTTTTCTTTCATTGTCTTCTAACTGGTTGATTACACATATGTAGGCTATTGATTTCTATTTGTTAATTTTGAACTTGCCCCTCTAATGAATTCTCTTATTATTTATAGCAGTTTGAGTGATTTTCTTGAATATTCTAGGTAAATACAAAGGTAGTATCTGCAAATAGTTTATCACTTCCGTCTCAAATTTGTACTTCTAATCTTTCTCTTGCTGAATTTTAATATAATTATACTAATGTAATTAATATAATTGTTATATAATAACATTATATAATTAAAATTACATCATATTGGCTACTTTTTCTAGTACAGTGTTAGAAAGTGGTAGTGGTAGGTGTTTTTGTCTTCTGACTTCAGTGGTAATGCTGCTAATGTTTCTTCATTAATCATTGTGCTGGCTTTGGACTTGGGAGTTTTGTTTGCTTAATTTTTTAAGCACCTTTGGAGATAATCATGTGACTTTTCTCCTAGGTCTATTAATATGATGGTTTATATTATTAGATTTTCTAATAATATATTTACATTTAAAGTATTTGCTAGAAAACCTCTTTAAAACCATCTTAACCTGGTACTTTTGAGGAATAGAGAGGTTGCTCAGGGTAGATTTCTTGGGTAATATGGAGTCAGATTGTATTAGTTAAGTTTTCTTAGAAATTGTTCATTCAGGTTTTCAAAGTTTTTTGCATAAAGTTATAAAACTTTGTTTTATAGGGTACAGGAGCTGCAAGTTTTGATGAATTTGGTAATTCTAAGTACCAGAATAGGAGAACCATGAGTAGTTCTGATCGGGCAATGATGAATGCATTCAAAGAAATCACTACCATGGCAGACAGAATCAACCTCCCTCGAAATATAGTTGTAAGTTCTTGTCTTTAAGCCATGCTGGCTTTGACTTAGCATAATTTAGTGAAAACATGAAATATTGCTGTTGTGGCTAATTAAATGGCCTAGAATTAATTAAACTTAGTTTCTCTGCTTTGAAGGATCGAACAAATAATCTATTCAAGCAAGTGTATGAACAGAAGAGCCTGAAGGGAAGGGCTAATGATGCCATAGCTTCTGCTTGTCTCTATATTGCCTGCAGACAGGAAGGAGTTCCCAGGACATTTAAAGGTAAGTTTTTAGTTGCTTAAATAATAAATGTTACCTATTTCATATTAAAGTGACAGGCCAAAGTCAAGCAGCTTTGACAGTAGGTAGATAAGTCATGTCTTCCTGGTTACATACAGTAATCCACCTAAGTATCTTTCTAAACCGCCTTATTTTATTCCTTGACAAAAATTCTGTGATCATACTGATCATGTTCTTTTCAGGCTATTTCCCATGTAAAGTCATGTTAGTCCATGTAAGCCCTCTGTTCTTTGCTAGTAGGATCTTCTGACTATATCTTGTGCGCTTTGAGGCCTGGCATCAGAAGCCTTTGTAGTAAGTCTGTACACTGGATGCGCAGAAAAGTTTCTGCTCCCAGCACAGGTCTCTACAGGTGAGGGAGTCAAGCCTTAGAAAGCATGAATGAAACTTTTTCTCTTGAGTTAGACAGTTTGTATTTTCACACTTAGGTTGGAGGCTTTGCGAGAACCAGTGTTTTTCATCTAATTTGTAGTTTACCCATGAAAACATTACAACTTATTCACAGTGTTGCTGTGATACTTACACATTTTAGCTTAAGACTTTAATTACCCTTCATTCATCCATGAATATTTTTTACATTTTCTTGTGTCAGAGTGAAGAGGCAGTGACCATTATCATTACCATCTTTTGGGTTATTACAGCTAAAACTAAGGCTTTTGTTAAATATATTCTGAAAGTGGTAGTTGAATTTTTAGAATAACAGGGTCAAATATTTGATCTTATTTTTCTATAGCCTGTAATCTCATGGATTGCATGTACATATGACATTGTGTAACTTGAGAAGCCTTCTTTAGTTTGAGTATTTTCTTTCGTCTTCTTGACATACTCCTTACAACAGATTAATACATAAATATCAAAGAAGTTTTTGATTGGTTGAAGAAACTTACTTGCATGAATTGAAACTTAAGAGAAGTTAATATTTTGAAATATTAAGACCTACATTTAACTTTTTAAAAACTTCTTTTAAGTGTAATAAACATTTAAATTAACTGAGAAATTTTAAATTAGCTCTATGAGACGTATCACTGAGAGGATTAGAGATTGATCTTTAAGGCATGATTGAATTTTGCAATTAGAATATATTACTTTTATAATCAGAAATAATAGATTTTAAAATGAACTACATGGCCTATGTGGATTTAATTTTTTTTTTTTCTTTTTAGAAATATGTGCCGTATCACGAATTTCTAAGAAAGAAATCGGTCGATGTTTTAAACTTATCTTGAAAGCTTTAGAAACCAGTGTGGATCTGATTACAACTGGGGACTTCATGTCCAGGTTTTGTTCCAACCTTTGTCTTCCTAAACAAGTACAGATGGCAGCTACACATATAGCCCGTAAAGCTGTGGAGTTGGACTTGGTTCCTGGAAGGAGCCCAATATCTGTGGCAGCAGCCGCCATTTACATGGCCTCACAGGCATCAGCTGAGAAAAGGACCCAAAAAGGTAGGATTGTTCATCAGGAAGGGTAGTGATGAAATTAATGAAGGCTGTAGTATGTGATTGTATTTCCATTTTAAGTACAAAGCAGGTACAGGCCTACCTAGCTCTGTTGCACTTTGCAGATACTGCATTTTATTTATTTATTTATTTATTTATTTATTTATTTATTTATTTATTTACAAATGGAAGGTTTATGGCAATTCTGAATTGTCAGATGATGGTTAGCATTTTTTTAGTAATAAAGTATTTTTTAATTGAGGTATATGCATTGTCTTTTTAGACATAATTCTTTTGCACATTTAATAGACTACAGTATAGTGTAAATATAAATTTTATATGTACTGGGAAACCAAAAAATTCCTGTGATTTGCTTTACTGCAGTATTGGCTTTATTTCAGTGGTCTGGAACTGAACCTGCAATATCTCTGAGGGATGCCACTAAATATCCAGAGCCCATGTTTAAGAGGTAGTTCCTTAGCATCAAAACTCAAGAAAATACAGCATTTTAGGTGTCTCATAAATAAAAATATTTGGGGGCATAACCCTGTGTACAGACTTAACTTTTTTTTCCATTTGAATTAAGTAATTAATTTTAGTTTGTACATTTTTCATTTTTAGAAGTTTTTATTTGTTCCTCCTAAATTCTCCTGTTATTTTGAAGAGTCTCTGTTCTTCCCCTCAAAACTTAACTTTTTAAATCTTGAGAGGAGGTGGCCATGCTTTGTTTCTCATTGGCTGGCATGGTACCCTACAGAGAGGCGCACAATAAATATGTGTTGACCATCAAGTTTTAACTTACTGTGAAACCTGTTCTCTTTCTTCTTTTGTATGCTATTCAGTTTCTTCATGAAAATGCTAACATAAGTAGTTCAACCTTCTGCAGCTATTTTTGAATTTACTGTTGTAGAACTTTCAAGCAGAAGTATTAAGTGAATTTCTTTACAAGCATGCATTCATTAATTAGTTCCATGATCCTCAAAAAGATTTATAAAGAAAAAGGAGCAGTCAATTCTAAATTTAAAAGTGAGGTAGTGAAATTACTTGCTGCCCAGCAGCCAGTTGACATTCACATAGTTGACATAGATTGGTATTTATGTCTAGAAAAATATAATGCAACATAAGATAAGGAAATTAAAAATTAGCTAATTGTGCACTGATGGCAGCATCCACACTGAAAAGCTGTAAAAATCTCACCGATTTGAACTGGCTCTGAAAAGATGGTAAAATGAGTTTGTATTAAAGGGTGTGTTTAAAAAATCTATTTTGATTAAGTATAACTAACCAAATAATTGTCAAGTGGCAGTCCTTTGGGACTTGGTTTAAAAAATGGAAGGAAAATATGACACTGACTTTGAATGGTAAAAGTGGATCCTTGGATTCTGTAATAGACTGTAGAAATAACTCGTGTGAGCTCAATATATATGCTCAAGTATGTGTTTATAATAGTGAAAAACATCTATATCATGCTATAATATACAGCTGTTTGACCTCAGATATGTTAAGTAGAAAAAAGAGGTAGTAGAAAAATACTTATAGGGACTTCCCTGGTGGTCCAGTGGTTAAGACTCCACGCTCCCAATGTAGGGGGCCTGGGTTCGATCCCTAGTCAGGGAACTAGATCATCACACATATCGCAACTAAAGATCCTGCACGCGGCAACGAAGATCCCACGTGCTGCAACTAAGACCCAGAGCAGCCAAATAAATAAATATTTTTTTTAAAAAAGAAAAATACCAACATGATCCCATTTTGGTTTTAACCTAACAAGAACCTCTTAATAGAGGTTTAGCTAGGGGAGACGTTGCAGGGGAACTTTTAAACACAGAACTAATAAAGTGAATTTCTTTACAGGAATGTATTCATGGATTACTTCTGTGATCCTCAAAAAAATGTATTGTGAAGAAGTCAGTTCTAAACACAATGAGCAATATAATAGCTATCACACATAGTGCTATGCCTTGAGCACTGTTTGTGTTTTCCATATAGTAAACCTTTTAAATTAATTCGACAGTGCTTTGCGAAAAATACTAATACCATTATTATTGTTGTTACTGTAGCCCTGCTTTCTACTTTTTAGTTTTTGAAAATATTTTTGTTTTCTTTTTCACTTAGACGTTTTATAGTACCATGTCCCACAAATGCAGGTAGTAGAAGGGGAGGTAGGATGGAAGTTAAACTTAATATTTTGATTTTTGTCTTTTAGAGATTGGAGATATTGCTGGTGTTGCTGATGTTACAATCAGACAGTCCTACAGGCTAATCTATCCTCGGGCCCCAGATCTGTTTCCTACAGACTTCAAATTTGACACCCCTGTGGACAAACTACCACAGCTATAAATTGAGGCAGCTAATGTGAAACTCCTATGAACACTGAACTTTTGCCTGTTGTACATAGCCTATACAAAGTGCTGGATTGAGCCTTTAATAAGGAAAAACGAAAGACGTGGTACGCATTCCAGGGCTAAATATTAATTGCTTGGCATTCATATGTATATACTAGTGAAACATATTTAATGATTTAAATTTCTTATTCAATTTGCTTTCTTTTGTAGCAATCTAGGAAACTGTATTTTGGAAGATATTTGAAATTATGTAATTCTTGAATAAAACGTTTTTCAAAACTAAAGTTTTTGTTACAATTACGTTACATGTAATTGATAATTTATATAATTTATAATTACAAATAATGCATATTGCAGCTAATAAAGCTGATAGAGGTCCTTGTTTTCCATTATTTTTTCATATATATTTCCCTTATTTTAATAAAGTTATGGAAATAACAGGCTTTTGAGGAACCACTGTTGAACATATTTAGTTTGCAGTTTAAAAGGAGGTGTGTGTGTGATTTCTTAATATATGTATATTAAAAAGCAAGAAGTGATGAACAGGGCATTGAAAGGCACTGGCTTTAGAGATATAAGAATGTTTAAGTAGGTGTTTTTTCTCAGTGAGCTTACTGAGCAGAAGATGATGCTAGTAAATAATTAGTAACAGAGACAGATTTCAATTTCCAGATGTTTACATTTCACTGTATAGAATCTGCGTATCTATCTACAGTTCTTTGTTATTTTTACTAATTGGGATACTCATAGTCTAAAGAATATTTAAAATGGAGATTATTGGGCCTGAGGATGTCCAGGAATTTTTTTAACAAGCACCTTCCCCCTGGGTGATTGTGATGTGTAGATGTTTTGCATCTCACTCTTTGAGGAACACTGATTTAAGGTCTCTTGACTGCTAGGCAATGTAAGTGAAGACCAACAACATTTTGCCCTTTTGCCAGCTAGGTAGTTTGTACAGGGGACTTCAATCCACGCTAAACAAACATCCCCACTGCTGTAAAACAGGTGTCATGGTTCTTACACATTTGTAAAAAGGTTAGCACTAGATTAAAAGGACAATCTCCTATTGTGGCGTGGCCTTGGTGGGCAGATTGCAACTCTGGTCCAGAGAGGAACTTTCCCCTCTATAAGATCAGACTTCCACTGTCATTCCTCTTGACCATGGAAGGGGGATAGGTATTGGACCACGAAGACAAATGGTATTTCTCCCTTACGCTAAATGTAGGACACTCAAACACTACTACTCAAAGCTGTGGAAGAACACTATAACCCAAATACAGGATTGCAAGGATAGTGATGAAATGTATACGCCAGGCACGTAGAACCCATCTTACCCAGAGTGAGACCGAAGAAGAAAAGAATCGTAGGTTAATGTCCCTTTCTGGGCACCATGTTTTGGCCCCCAGCACCACACATCTCCATCTGTCCAAGTATGGACTGAGAGCAGTAGCCTCCCTCCTCTAATGCTCCCCAGTTTCTAGTGATGGACCACAGAAGTCCCATTCAGTAATGACGACTCTGCAAGCTGCAGCCAGTTAAGTAAATCTTCTTAAAATAGTTATTTTTGCAATTATCGAAGGTTAGTGCATGCACATTATAGAACATTTGGAAAATGCATAATGAAAACATCCATGAGCCACCCAGAAATAGCCACCAGCATTTTGGTATTTTTTTTCTTTCCAGCTGTTTGCTATGCTTTATTTTTAAAACATAGCTGCAGTTCAGGTATAGTAATGTGATTTGTTTAGTTTTTTCATTTTCCTGGCTATGAAAATGTATTAGATAACTAGAAAAATGCAGCTAAGCATAAAGGGAAGGGAGGGACCTAGCTTCTGCCACTCAACTATGTGAACATTTTGGTCTATTTTTTAGAATACATTTTAAAAACATGGATCAATAAAACTGATTTTAAAGAGTCATCTGTGGGCAGAGGGTGTATTTGCTTTTTTAGAGAACGGAGCTTACAGCCTTACCTCAAGGTATGGAAAACTCCCCCTACACAGGTGGGCGGCCACCTCACTGAGAGCTGATCATGTGTAGAATTTGAAGCCTGTTTCTGTTTGGGGCCTACATTTTTAGCAAGTTAGGAATATTAGTGAGCGATGCAAGGCCATTTCTATGAAGATAAAGTAGATCCATCCTGTTCATGCTAGCATCTTAAACAGCTGAAAACTTGGTTACTGTGGCCCCTTCCATTTGGGTATTTAAAACAGAGACTTGCTGGAAGCCACTTTTATGGACAATTTCTATTACTCTACTTCAAGGATTTGAGTATAAGTTTCATGGAATCTGAGTTTGCTCCGGTCTGATCTTCCCATTTTGTAGTTCAGAGAAGCCTACAGAAACCAAAAGCTCTGTCCAAGTTCACTTAGCAGAGATGGGACTAACTCAGGTCTCGATCACTCAATCCACTGCTCCTTTCCACTGAACCATACTGTTGAAGCTTATTTCATAGGAAGCTGCTTCAGGCCTGACTTTAGTTGTAGCTTTCAAATAGACTTCAGTTTATAAATGAACAGAACTATTCAATGCAATACTTGTATCTGGCTCTTTGGGGAAAGCTCTTCAGAGTTGAGTTTTTGAATTATTTTTAAATCAGCTCAGGTAACAAGCAGTTAATAGCTAGAAATTGTTCTTTTAGCTCTTCCTCCAAATGAAATGCTTCTTAAACTAAATGTCTCTTGATGATAGTAAGCCTCTGTGTTCAAAGCAACAAATGTAATTTACCCAGGGTTGTCTTTGGTTTCTGAGCTAATTTTGTATCACAGGTGCAAGATTTACTTTGATTATCAAGATGAACAGCTGGGAGGGGTCAGCCTATTACCCATCTGGTCCTAGTCCAGCCAAGAGGCCTCTGTGCCCCATGCCAATATTTCCAGTTGTCAGTGGCCCTGACTTTTCCTGTTGCTGGAGTTTTAATCTCATTTGCAAACTGTGGAGCTACTGAGAGATTTTTGGCCCCCTGAACACCTCACTCTCTCCCTCCCAGGTATTACACATACATACTTCTTACATCAGGATCTCAAGGTCTTAAGGTGTCACTGCAAAACCACTATTTATTTGGCTGATCTCTAGGCCATAGGGATGCCAGCATCTCTCAAGAGCACAAACTTCCATTCATAATCCTTACTGGCATTTCTCTGGCTGGGGGGACTTTTAACTGCCATTCTGGGGCGCTCAAGCTCATACTTGGTGAAAGAGGAGCAGGGAAAAGGTGACCATGAAACTTTTCTTTTGCAGAGTATCACAACCTCATGGTCTTTCTCTGATCTGCAACAGCCTATGGCTGCTATAGCCGTTTTTTGGGGTTTTTTTAGGTCACCATTCCTCTTAAGTAAAGTCGATTTACAATGTTGTGTTAATTTCTGCTGTACAGCAAAGTGATTCTGTTATATATACTTTTTTTAAAGATTCTTTTCCATTATGGTTTATCATAGGATATTGAATCTGTGCTGTACAGTAGGACCTTGTTGTATATCCATTCTATATATAATAGCTGCTAACCCCAACCTCCCACTCCATTCCTCCACCAGCCCCCTCCTCCTTGGCAACCACAAGTCTGCTCTCTATGTCCATGAGTCTGTTTCTGTTTCGTAGATAGGAGCATTTGTGCCATATTTTAGATTCCACATATAAGTGATATCATATGGTATTTGTCTTTCTGACTTACTTCACTGAGTGTAATAATCTCTGGTGGCATCCATGTTGCTGCAAATTGCATTATTTCATTCTTTTTTATGGCTGAGTAGTATTCCATTGTATATCCATTCATCTGTCAATGGACATTTAGGTTGCTTCCATGTCTTGGCTATTGTGACTAGTGCTGCTCTGAACACAGGGGTGCGTGTATCTTTTTGAATTAGTTTTGTCTGGATATATGCCCAGGAATGGGATTGCTGGATCATATGGTAGTTCTAGTCTTAGTTTTCTGAGGAACCTCCATACTGTTTTCCATAGTGACTATACCAACTTACATTCCCACCAACAGTGTAGGAGGGTTCCCTTTTCTCCATATCCTCTCCAGAATTTGTTATTTGTAGAGTTTTTAGTAATGGCCATTCTGACCAGTGTGAGGTGGTACCTCGTTGTAGTTTTGATTTGCATTTCTCTAATAATTAGTGATGTTGAGCATCTTTTCATGTGCTTTTTGACCATCCATATGTCTTCTTTGGAGAAATGTCTGTTTAGGTCTTCTGCCCATTTTTTGACTGGGTTTTTTGTTTTCTTGTTGAGTTGTATGAGCTGTTTGTGTATTTTGGAGATTAATCCTTTGTCAGTTGCATCGTTTGCAAATATTTCCTCCCATTCTGTAGGTTGTCTTTTCATTTTGTTTATGGTTTCCTTTGCTCTGCAAAAGCTTGTAAGTTTGATTAGGTCCCATTTGTTTATTTTTGTTTTTTATTTCTATTGCCTTGGGAGACTGGCCTAAGAAAACATTGGTACAATTTATGTCAAAGAATGTTTTGCCTATGATCTCTTCTAGGAGTTTTACGGTGTCATGTCTTATGTTTAAGTCTTTAAGCCATTTTGAGTTGATTTTTGTGTATGGTGAGAGTGTTCTAACTTCACTGATTTACATGCGGCTGTCCAGCTTTCCCAACACCACTTGAAGACATAACAACCGACACTGCAGAAATATAAAAAAACCATAAGGGAATACTATGAACAATTAGGCCAACAAATTTGACAACCTAGAATAAATGCACAAGTTTCTAGAAACACACAGCCAACCAAAATTGAATCAAGAAGAAATAGATAATTTGAACAGACTGATCACTAGAAGTGAAACAGAATCTGTAATTTAAAAACTCCCTACAAAGCAAAAGTCCCCTCCAAACAAAAGTCCAAAACCAGATTGCTTCACAGGCAAATTCTACCAAACATACAAAGAAGAACTTATACCAATCCTTCTTAAACTCTTCCAAATATTGAAGAGGAGGGAATACTCCCAAAGACATTCTATGAAGCCACCATCACCCTGATACCAAAGCCAGACAAAGACACCACCAAAAAAGAAAATTATAGGCCAATATCTTTGATGAATACAGATGCAAAAATTCTCAACAAAATATTAGCAAACCAATCCAAAAACATATAAAAAAGATCATATGCCACAACTAAGTGGGATTCACCCCAAGTTCACAAGGATGATTCAATATACACAAATCAATCAATGTGATACACCACATAAACAAAAAACAAGTGATCATCTCAGTAGACACAGAAAAAGCATTTGACAAAATTCGACACCCATTCATGATAAAAACTCTTACCAAAGTGGGTATAGAGGGAACATATCTCAACATAATAAAAGATATTTATGACAAACCCACAGCCAATATAATGCTCAATGGTGAAAAGCTGAAAGCCTTCCTGCTAAAATCTGGAACAAGACAAGGATGCCCACTCTCACTTCTTATATTCAACATAGTTTTGGAAGTCCTAGCCACAGCAATCAGACAAGAAAAAGGAATAAAAGGTATCCAAATTGGAAGGGAAGAGGTAAAACTGTCATTATATGCAGATGACATGATACTATATATAGAAAACCCTAAAGACTTCACACAAAAACTACTAGCACCGATAAACAAATTCAGCAAGGTAGCAGGATACAAGATTAACATGCAGAAATCAGTTGCATACTTGGGAATAAACCTGACCAAGGAGGTGAAAGACTTATACTCTGAGAACTATAAAACATTAATAAAGGAAACAGAAGATGATTCAAAGAAATGGAAAGATATCCTATGCTCTTGGCTTGGAAGAATTAATATTGTTAAAATGGCCATACTACCCAAAGCAATCTACAAATTTAATGTGATTCCTATCAAATTACCCATGAAAATTTTCAAAGAACTAGAACAAATAATCCTAAAATTTATAGGAACCATAAAAGATCCAGCATTGCCAAAGCAACCCTGAAGAAAAAGAACAAAGCAGGAGGCATAACCCTCCCAGACTTCAGACAATACCACAAAGCTACAGTAATTAATCAAAACAGCATGGTATTGGCACAAAAACAGACACGTGGATCAATGGAACAGAATAGAGAGCCCAGAAATAAACCCACACACCTACGGTCAATTAATCTTTGACGGAAGAGGCAAGAATATACAATGGGAAAAAGACAGCCATTATTTGAAATAAATGTTTTGAGACATCTGGGAAAGAAGATCATTGGTATGTAAAGTACTTAACAAGAGTAATAAAAACAAGCAAAGAGTGATATTATGTTGAATTTAAGATTCTGCCAAAAGATATTTTGTTTTAAATTGACATAGCTGAGAGAGTTAATACCACAAAAGAATTGGGTTTAGTGCTCTTAAAGACGTTAGAAAGGCTACTTTGTTCTATACTGTTCTGAAAGACAGGTCTAGGATGCAAAAGTTACATGGAGCTCCCAGACGACCATGTGGTCAGGTTGAAGACTTCACTGAAGGTATTTAAGCAGAGACTTAGCTGATCTGTAAGAGATTTCTCTGGAAAGACCTTACTGCCTCTGTGGTTCCTTCTAGCTCTACGGCTATGAGACACCAGAAAACTTAATGATGGACTCAGAACTTTCAACATCTTCCTGCATTGCTGTGGCCCAACAAATATTATCTGGTATTTGAACAACTCCTTTCACTGTCCTAATTTGTCCTTGTGAGCAGAGGTCTGCTCTTCAGTACAAAAGAGGGGCCTGGATTTTGGCCCTTATACCACAGTTTAGCTCTGTGACTTTGAGTCGACCATCATATTGGAGATGGTCAATGACAGCTCTAAGGCATTTTATTAAGGGTCTTCTAGTAGCATGGACATCCAACTGTGTAGGCTAGGGGCTTTGACGGAAGACCTCAGAATTAGCTCCAGTGAGTGACAAACTGGGCCCCCAGCCTGCTTCTGCTCTGACTTTGTTATGTGCTGGAGTAATACTGAAGATTTTGTTTGAAAAGGAAAGTTAAAAATCAATGACCTACTATAACTCCATCATTTTACAGATGAGAACATTAGGGTGAAATGTTCACATATCACTAGTAAGGTGAAATCACTTGTCCAAGGTCACACTAATAGTAGCAAAATAAGGGCTAGTCCTAGGTCTCTTTGCTACCTCCATGTGATGATTTTCCAAGTGGCTATAAGTTTTAAGTGACAGCTTATATGTGGAATTCCTCTACAGATTAGGAAGAACTAAACTTAAATAAGGGATGACTCTTGTGGTGGTTGTCAGAGGGACACTTTTATTATGTTGGAGCCCAACTACAATTCATATCAACAACTAATCGTAGGTTGAATCTCAGTCACTCATAGAAACTTCCTAATATTTTATATTATTCTAAATGTCTTTGTATAGAGCAAAGCAGGCCATTCCTTCATCCTCCACTATGAAGACTCTGGAGATACAAGATACAAGAGGTGAATAAGGCATGCCCTGTACTGATGCTATGAGCGAGTATAAGATGGAGGTGTGTACAAAGCCCAAGGGAGTCAGAGAGAAGGAGACATTCATTCTACCTGTGTGGAAAGAGCAGGGCACAAAGAGGAAAAAAGTACTTAATTGGAAAAGGCCCTTAAAGGATAAGTGGAAATCACATTGACTGGGGAGACATTTCTGTGATGTGGTTGGTATATGGCCCCTATGGGCTACCTGTAGTCAGTCCTAGTCCTTTGTTTCTACCACCTGAAGAATCCTTATTCATCCACTTTTCTCTCTCCTAACTGTCTTATCCTAGTTTAGGCCCTTATCATCTCCCACAGTTGCTGAGGTGGCTCCAAGCTACTGCTCCAGGCTTCAGACTTGAACCCTCTGATCCATTCTCCCCATGCAAATCTAACCACATTTCTCCCAGCTGAAGATGCTTCAGTGGCTCTGAGGCATAGGTGATTTATCAGAAAGCTAATGAAACTTAAGGTGCACTTGCACAGACCCCTTCCTAGGCTCTGAACTTAATTCCGTAGCTATAAATACAAAATCATGGATTTCTTAAAGAGGGCCCCCCAAATTGTATATACTTTTGGCCCCGCAAAATTTAGATCTGCCCCTATGACAAATAACCCTTTCTGATGTGGAGAAAAGGGAACCCTCCTACACTGTTGGTGGGAACGTAAATTGGTACAGCTACTATGGAGAACAGTATGGAGGGTCCTTAAAAAACTAAAAATAGAGCTACCATATGATCCAGCAATCCCACTCCTGGGCATATATCTGAGGAAAACCATAATTTGAAAAGATACATGCACCCCAATGTTCATAGCAGCACTATTTACAATATAGCCAAGACATGGAAGCAACCTAAGTGTCCATCAACAGATGAATGGATAAAGAAGATGTGGCACATATATACAAGGGAATATTGCTCAGTCATAAAAAAGAATGAAATAATGCCATTTGCAGCAACATGGATAGCCCTAGAGATTATCATGCTAAATAAAGTAAGTCAGACAGAGAAAGACGAATATCATATGATATCACTTATATGTGGAATCTAAAAAAAATGGTACAAAGGAACTCATTTACAAAACAGAAACAGACTCACAGACTTCAAAAACAAACTTATGGATACCAAAGGGGAAAGGTTGGGAGAGGGCTAAATTAGGAGTTTGGGATTAACATATACACGCTGCTATATATAAAATAGGCAACCAACAGGACCTACTATATAGCACAGGGGCCTCTACTCAGTATTCTGTAATAACCTATGTGGGAAAAGAATCTGAGAAAGAATAGCTATATGTATATGTATAACTGAATCCCTTTGCTGTACACCTGAAATACAACATTGTAAATCAACTATACTCCAATATAAAATAAAAATTAAAAACAAACGAGCAAAAAAAAACCACCTTTCTGAACAGAGCCCACAATGCCTGTATATGACCCTTTCTTTCCTAGTCTTTACTCACCTACTCCATTGCAGTTTTTACATATACTCCAGCTACAGTGAAGTTTCATTTCCTCAAAAGTGCCATGTTCTTTCATCTGTATCATTAAGCTCTTGGAGCAAGGGGTACACAGATGAACAAAGAGAGGATGGATGTTAATCCTTTTTGTCTTCTAGAAAGGAAGAATAAGGAAGAAGGCTCCAGTGGTTAACAGTCTGGAAGTTTACACGTCAGTTTTGCAACTGTTCCATTTTTTTTCCCAACAAAAAGCATTTATTGAGCAACTAGACACTCTCAGTATGTGTTATGTTTAACAAATGGTGTGGTAGTTCATTTGTGGGAATTTTGTCCTTTTGAATTCCTTGATACCCATCCATTCATTCATTTATTCAATCATGCATTGACTACAGTGAGCTTAAGAGCATGAATCTTGCTAACAGACTGGGTTTGAGTCCTGCCTCTTCCACTTACTATGTGACTTTGCACAAGTTACTTAGCTCTCTTAAGTCTCAGGTTTCTTATTTATAAAATGAGAATATTACAGTGCTTTTTTCACAGAGTTGTTGTGAAGATCCAATATGGTAACACAAAATACCTGATTTTTAAAAATGAAGGTTATTGCTTTATAAAAGGCTATTACTATTTATTGAACACTACAGTGTATCAGCGACAGAGCTGTGCACTTGGCATCTAAGATGAATGAAACACAACTTTTGGAGAGAAGAGACATGTAAACAAATAAATGCAATAAAGCATGGAGAGTATTTTGCAGGTTATGGTGGGGACACAAGAGGATTTGACTAATTCTGTGTTGGGAGAGAGTGGTCAGAGAAATTGTTTTACTTTAGTAGAATCCGGAAGATGATTAGCACTTAAGTTCACTGGGTTTAGCCCCATCTCTGGGAAGAGTGAAGATGATCACCATGAATTAAACAAGGAGGCCTCATACTGCATGGTTCCTGTGGGGATTACAAGCAGTTTGGCTGGCTTGCTCCCCTCCCATCAACATGTAAACACATTCCAATCTCTTCTGTGTCCTAAACTCCTTGATCCCTGGCACTTTCTTGATCTTCATAGCCAAACTTCTTGAAAGATTCCCCCTCATTCCCACTGTAAAGCATTGCAGGCTAGTTTCGGCCCTGGGCACACCAGTAAAACTACTCTCGTCATGGTCTCAAAAATATCCATGTTGCTAAAGCAAGTGGAACATCTCAGACCTCATCTTCACCAATTAACACTTCACATTGTTGTCCATTTTCAATCCTCTTTGAAACTCTCTTTCCCTAGGCTTCCATAATACTAATTCTCTCCTCATTTCCTTCCTACCTCTGGTTACTGCTTTTAGGTCTCTGTTGAGTCTTCCTCTTCTACTCATCCCTTAGACTTTTGTCCTTGGTTGACCCTTTTATCTTCTTGCTCGCCACACTCAACCTTAAGTGATCTCATCTACTCCTGTGACTTCAGTTACCATCCAACGACCCTCATATCTCCAGCCCAGTCCTCTTCCTGAATCCTATGCTTGGACATCTCAACATGGATAAGTATAAGACATACTACAGAAAATAGAAATATATATGCATTCTGTTTTATTTAATTTATATAGGTTTTATTAAGTAAACTAGAGGTAATTTCCAGTTCAAAACAGTTATGCACACTTCAATTCAGACTGCTCTTTTCTTCAAAGGCCTCATTTCAAAGGTCTCCAATTTGGAGTGTTAGCTTCAAATGACAACATTTAAAAGGCCATTTTGGCATTTATTTTCTACCTATTCTAATTAGACTATAACACAAACAACTTGAGGGAGTAGTAAAGCAGTAGTATCAGTGTGTAAAGATAAAGCAGGTACCAAGGAGGCATCAGGGGTTCTTTAGAAATCGAATTGCAATTTATTTACTTTATACAAAAGATCCTGGGCTCTGATGAGTCCAGGATGGTGGATTAGAAAAAGCTACAACTCTTTTTTACAGTGTTTAGATGCTAGAAATCCCTGGACGTCTACTAAGTGGTTTACATGCAGTTTGGAGGTCAGAGATAAAATTACTGGGATTAAGGTTTTTTCACACAATTTCAAATTTGTAAAAGATAAAAGTAGTTACTATTTCCATAGAAACCTAACTCTTTTGTTAATACTTACATTCTTAAATATTTCATGCATACTACACAGACTGCGTTAATCAGATAAGGCAATAAGGTATTTGTCATTTGCATATTGTTTAGTTTCGGTTAGTTTGCATTTTTCATTATTTTTATTGTATTGCATTATGTCCATATTTCAAGAAGTAAACCGACAACTCAAAAGTAGCTCACTGAAATATAAAAGCATGAAGAAGCAAATGCTACAATTCAGCATAATGCTGTAAATGTCAAAAATACTGAACTGGATTCCATTGAGAATCTAAAATGGGAATCTGTACACTTGGAGGAGTAAATTTGTGAGTGTGATGACTTTGTATAAACAGCTAAAAAGAAAATAGAAATTAGGAACTATAAAAACAATCACCTGAAAACTGGATTTTTTTTTTTAGGACCACTGATCTGCTTGCCTGTTTCCTACTGAGGCATTGAAAGTACTGACATGAGGTTTTTAAGCTTTCATATTAATTTTTTTTTTTTTGGCCGCGCCGCACAGCATGCGGGGGATCTTAGTTCCCCGAACAGGGATCGAACCTGTGCCCCCTGCAATGGAAGTGCGGAGTCTTAACCACTGGACTGCCAGGGAAGTCCCTCCTATTAATTTTCAAATAAAGTATACCGGTCTCTTTGGTAAACTGAACAAATTTTTCTAAAACAAGTAAAAATAATGCTTTCTAGTATGAAATTGAATCACCATATAGACTCTTAAAAATGAGGGTCTATAATGGCAGAAGAGAGATGAAAATATGAAATGAGGGTAAGTTGAAAAAGAATCCTGTGATGCTCCATTTAAATTAGCATGAACTCATGATTTTGAAAAAGGTTTATTTTCTTTGTCTATCAGCTGAAAGGGTCTAGATATCATGACTTCACAATAGCAATCAGATTTTAGTTCCTATTCTTTCTCAAAAAAAAAAAAAAGGCTAATTCCAGGTTTGCAGGGAACACAAGAAGTGGGCCTGGAACATCTTATAGTGCAAGAAAGCAAGGAGGTACTCAAATGGGCTCAAATCTGGGAACAATTTAAGCATCCAAGAAAAAAGCAGTAATAGTAATGGATTATAACACAATGATTTTAAAAAGTCCTTGCATCCATAGTGATACTCAAATTAAAAAAAAAAAAAAAGTGAGGTTACGAGGAAAAAGGGAAAGCTTAAAAAAAACAAAAACAAGAATGGCAGCTAATGCATGTAGATGAAATACTAGAGTTGGAAAATTATTTTTCAACTCCCAGTGTAATAATTTACTCAGATGAGTATTGCGAGGAAGGTTGTTTGGAAATAAAATGATCTCAAGTATTACCTCAGATTGTCTCTTAGTTATAAGGGTAAAACTGTATCTTCAGAAAGAGAGATCTGATGATCACCACCTTAACCAAGTGATCAAACTTAGTGGAAAAATTTGAGATTACTATCTCCCGATGTGATGCAGTAAGCTGTAATACCACTGATTGTAGTTAGTATTCCTGGGGGAAGGGAGAGGGGAGTTGTAACTTTATTCTGTCTTCATCTTACTTTCAGGGGGAGTTAACTATTGACTGGTCTAATTTAAAACCAACTTAAACAAAAAGTTTGTAGTGTAACAGAAAAGGCACGGGGCAAGGAAAGGGTCATAGCTCTGGCTCTGCCACTTAGCAGCTGTGTGAGCTGGAGCAACTTACTTCACTCCACCAACTTCATAGGGTAGTCTTGGGGATTAAATGAGACCACATATGGAAGACTAAAGTTTTAAAATATACTATTTTACTTCTAAAAATAGAAAAAGATGGTAATACTAATGTCACAAGCACTCAATGGTTTCAAGTCAGAGACCTGATTAATATAGGATGACAAGCAAGTGAATAAAGTAGATCTGAGTAGAAAGGGGAAAAAAAAAGGCAAGGTCTAAAAAGTCAGTGAAAATAGGAACCCTTAAACTGCCCTAGAAAATCCAGTGCCAAGATGGTGATCTTCATATCTTGGATTTCTGGCTTTCTGTTTATGTGTGTTCATGCCTAGGAGATACACAGTGCTGATTATTTGAAGGGAGGAGGGGTATTTTACAAATTACTCTACATAATTATATTTCCTTGACAACACCAAATAGGTATTTAATTTATACAAATACCTACTTGGCATGCACACACACACAAGAAAGAAAGAAAAATAAATTTTGTAACTAGTCTTGTCTCTCATTCTACTCCATCTCTTACAACATAGTTCCTAGATGTTAGCCCATCAGTTAAACCTATTCTCAATTTAAGAATAGCAATGTGTTTTGATGCTGGAGGACAAACTTATTCCTTTGACATAAAGACAGTATTTCTGTCTCCAATGTAAAGGAAAATAAAGCTACAACAAAATCAGCATGCAATCAAAATTGGAATGAGAAAAATGTCAAGCAAGAAATAAAAAGGCATCCAAATTGGAAAGGAGGAAGTAAAATTGTTGTTCGAAGATTATACGATCTTAAGAAAACCCTAAAGACTGAAACAAAAAACTATTAGAACTAATGATCAAGTTCAGTAAAGTTGCAGGATGTGAAATCAACATATAGAAATCAGTTGTGTTTCTATACACAATATCTGTATTACCCAAAGCCATCTATAAATTCAATGCAGTCCCTATCAAAATTCAAATGACATTTTCCACAGGAAAAAAAAAAATCCTAAAAATTTGTTTGGAGCCACAAAAGACCTCGAATAGCCAAAGCAAACCTGAGAAAGAACAACAAAACCAAAGGCATTCACACATCCTCATCTCAAACAGTACTACACAGCTATAGTAATTAAAACAGCACAGTACTTGCATAAAAATTGACATAGAACAGTATAGAGAGCCCAGAAATAACCACCCCCTGCATTTATAGTCAATTAATATTTGACAAGCGATCCAAGAACACTCAATGGGGAAAGGATAGCCCCTTCAATAAATGGTGTTAGGAAAACTGGACAACCACATGCAGAAAAATGAAACTGGACCTCTCTCACACCACTCACAAAAGTTAACTCAAAATGGATTAAAGACTTAAAACATAAGACCTAATACCATAAAACTCCAAGAATAAAACATAGGAAAAAAGCTCTTTGACGTTGGTCTCGGCAATGATTTTTTAGATATGACACCAAAAGCACAAGCTACAAAAGCAAAAATAAGTAAGCAGGATTACATCAAACTAAAAAGCTACTGCACAGCAAGAGACAACTAACAAAATGAAAAGGCACCCTACAGAATGGGAGAAAATGTTTGCAAACCGTGTATCAGATAAGGGGTTAATATCCAAAATATATGAAGAACTCATACAACTCAGTACCAAAACAAACAAACAATCTGCTTGATGAGGCCCATGTACAAATCCTTCCAGTGATTCTGATACACCCTAAAGTTTGAGAACCACTAGACTAAGGAAATTTAGTACTGACGCACTTCATGGTAGTGAGATGAGTCGGCATGGTTGTTCAGATGCAGAAATAGATTTAACAGGGATTTGGGTGGGAGTTTAACAGGGCTGTACAAAGAAGCAGGAAAGGAGCAGGGAGCTGAGGATCACATACGTGGGAGAGTATGATGGATACGGCAATTTAAGGTGGAAAAGGAGAAAAGTGAGGACTCAAGATGGTGACAAGTAGATGATTTATTAATACACTGAACTGATTAAATCACCACCCAAACTGAAGACCTAAAGTACTACCAGCAACTTCTACCTGTCAGGGTATTCCCCACCACTATCATATTCTTCCGTCTCATCAGATAACCCCTATCTTAATTTTCGTTCAACAATTACTTGCTTTAAAAAAAAAAAAAAAAAAAAAGCAAAGTTTTATCACATTTATGTTTAGTTTGGCTTAGTTTTTTAAGTTTTAAAAAATACCAGGCTATATACATACAGTCTTTAATTAGCTTCTTTCACACATTTTGCTCTTTTGTACTGTTCACTATAAGGGCAGTTGATTTTCATTGCCCTATAATATTTCATGGTGTAATTATACTATATTTTATTAAACCGTTCTCTTCCACTGATGAGCATTTGGGTTGTTTCCAGTTTTTGCTTACAAATAATGCTAGGAAAATTCTTGTTCACGACTCTTGGTGCATATGTAAAAAGTTTCTTCAGGATACAGTACTCAAGTGGAATTGCTGGGTATCATGTCCAGCTTTACAAGACAATACCAAATTGTTTTTCCAGAGTGGGTATTTCTTTATACTCCTCACAGCAATTTACATGAGATCTCATTGTTCCACTCCATCTCCACGACTTGATATGGTGCGAATTTAAAATTTTTGCCAATTGAATGTGTGCAACTGGTCTTGATTTTGTAGTTTCTAACTACAGTTGAGATTGGGCATGTTTACTGTCCATGTGAAATATCCGTTCATATCTTTTGAAATTTCCCATTGTTTTCCTTATTGAGTTTCTGGAATTTTTAATCTATGTTAGCTATCATTCTTTCTCTTTTACATGTGATGGAAATAAATCTACTTTCAGTTTTTGACTTGCCTTTTTACTTTATGATGTCTTTTGATAAACAGAAATTTTGAATTTTATTAGTTGAATTTATGAATGTTCCTTACATTTTAGTTCTTTCTTCTCCTAGATATATTTTAAAAGTTTTAAGTCTTACTTTTGACATTTTATTTAATTCATTTGAAATTTTTATGACGGTGTGACACAGAAATTCTTTTTCCCTTTCCATATGGATAAACAATTTTCCTAGCTCTACCTATGGAACATTTTCTTTTTTCTCCACTAAATTAACATATTGCTTCTTCTATATATCAGTTTCATATATGTGTAGTTCTACCCCTTGGCTCTCCTTCTCCATTTGTAATATGTACCAATTCTACAGTAATTGCTACATTTTCACAATTCTTGATATGTGGTAGGGCAAATTCCCTCTCCTCCTCTTTGTTCTTCAGGAATTTCTTAAACTGTTCTTTACTATTATTGCCCTTTTGCTCTTCTATATAAATTTTAGAGTGGGCTTGTAAAGTTCTATAAAAAAATGTTGAGATTCTGATTGGAGTTGCATTAAATCTACAGAGCAATTTGAGGAGCACTTGACATCACATCATAAGATGGGATATTTCTACATTCACTTAGGTCTTCTTTAATGTCTCCCAGTGAAGAATTAGAAGCAAAACAAAACAAAACCAGTCTTGCACATCTTTTGTTAAATTTATTTCTAGGTAACATAGTTTTGTTGCTATGTAAAAGTTGTGTTTTTTAAATATTATGTATTCTAATTATTTGGTGATGGTCCACAGACATGTCACTGACTTTTATATCTTCATCTTATAACCAGAATCTTGGATAAACTATGATTGCTAGCAAATTGTAGTCTTTTGAGTTTTGCAGGTTGATAATCATATCATCTGCAAATAATAACCATTTTATATCCTCCTTTTAACCCTTATATTAAAGGAGTTCAATGTTGAAAAGAAGTAGTAATGACAGGCATCCTAGTCCTATTCCCCAGTTTTAAAGAGAATGTTTCCTCATATGGGATGATGCTATTGATTTTAGTTACTTGTGTTGTTTTACTATAGATACCACTTGTCAGTTTAACCAACTCTGTCCCATCCCATTAAAGCAAGAATGTGATCAGCTCTTTCTAAATCTATTACTTTTTCTCCTTTAATCTGTTACTATGGTAAACGACAATTACAGATTTTCTAATATTAAGCCATCCTTACATTACCAGGATAAGCCAAATTTGCTAAAAAAGTGTCTTTTGCATACATCACTGAATCTGACTTGGTAATATTTTGTTTAGTATTTTTATATCCATATTCATGAGTGAAATTTGCTAGTAACATACTCTTCTTGTATATTTTGTTATCTAGATTATACTGACTTCATAGAATGAGCTAGAAAATATAATTTTTCCCCATTATCTCAAAAACTTTCTATGTGGTTAAAATAATTTCTTCCTTGAAATTTGGAAGGATTCACTTGTAAAGCAATCCAGACCCAGTGTTTTCTTTGTGGAAAGACTTTTAACTTCTGCTTTTAATTTTTTAATTGTTATGAGATTATTCAGTCTTTAACTTCTTTCTAGGTTAGTATTCTTATCATTTTCAAAGATTATCTCCACTATTTTAAGTTCCCAAATTTATTTGTGTTATGTTGAAGTATTTTCTTTCAATTTTAAAAACTCTTTCTCGCACTTGCATTTTCATTTACAGTAGGTAGTATTTTTTATGCCTTCTCTAGTTTCATCTTTTCAGAGCTGTGTCTACTTTGTTAGCATTTTAAAGGAACAAGCTTTTGGCTTTTGTTTCTATTATACTGACTATTTTTACTATTTACTTTGTTTATTGGTTTTTTTTTTTCTCTCCTATCTTCTTAAACTGAACAGTTTGATCCATTTTTAACCTTCCTTTTTCTAATAAGTAGTTAGTTTATAAAGTTCCCTGGAAGAACCACTTTTGCTGCATCTCAAGCTTTGGTATGTAATGCAATGTTTTTACTATTACTCAGTTGTAAGTATTAAATGATTACTATTATTTCTTCATTTTCTCCATTATTGAAAGGGTAAATTTTTTTCTCAAATACTTTATATATATACACACACACACATACATATACATATATGTAATCTTTTTGTTCTAACCAGATAGAAAATATAATTGGTATAACTATACTCTGTGATTTTCTGCCATTTGTTTTATGGCTCAATTTTTGTAAATGCTCCATATGTACTTGAAAAAACTGTGGAATCCCTTAATTGTTGGAGGCAGAAATCTATGTACGTCCACTGCACCAAGCTTATTGTTTTCTTCTACATTTTATATCTTTGCTGATGAGAAAGTCTATTGTCCAATAATGAGTTGAACTCTTCCACCCTGATGGATATTTGCTAGTTTTTTAAAGTAGCTCTAAGAATTTTTGCTTTATGTATTTAGAGACTATTTTATTAGATACATATATGCTTGGAGTTATTATATCTTTTTGGTTAATTGAATCTTTTATCATTGTGTAGAAACACTCTACTCTTAGTGACACATTTTTTTCAAGATGGGTCTAAAATCAGTTTTGTTTGATATTAAATAGAGCTACCATAGCTTTAGTTTGGTTTTTGCATTATACACATTGCCTCCTACTTTTACTTTCAACTTCTCTGCGTACATATTTTTGTAAACATTATAAAGTCAGATTTCCTTTTAAAAATCTGTATCTTGGTTTTAACTAGTGAGTCTGCTCCATTTACATTGCTATACATTTAGATTTCTACCATGTTACCTTTGGTTTGGAATTTATACACACTATATTCTTTCAGTGAATATCCTTGACATTTTATGATTGTACATTTAACTAAAGTTAATCAATACCTTGACACCCAGCTTACCCTTCCCCGACTAAGTGAGAGAGTGGCATGGACATATATACACTACCAAATGTAAACTAGATAGCTAGTGGGAAGCAGCCACATAGCACAGGGAGATCAGCTCGGTGCTTTGTGACCACCTAGAGGGGTGGGATAGGGAGGGTGGGAGGGAGACGCAAGAGGGAGGAGATATGGGGATATATGTATAGCTGATTCACTTTGTTATACAGCAGAAACTAACACACCCTTGTAAAGCAATTATACTCCAATAAAGATGTTAAAACAGAAAAGACCTAGACACCCCAACAACACAATAGAATACTTTAGCTCTGATCTTCTCTATCTCAATTTTCTTACATCTGTTGTTCAGATTTTCTGTTGACTTAACATAGAAAAAAAAGGCTTCTATGTATGGATTTGGTTTATTTAGATTTACCTAAGTGTTTACCATTTTATTTGCTCACAAGCCTTTTTTGTATCTTCGATCATCTTTGGGGATCATTTTCTTTTTTCTTGAAGCACTTCCTTTAGAGTAGGACCTTGATCATAAACCCTCCTTTAAAAAATATTTTAATTGATTTCATTCTTAAAAAAATTTTACGTCCTACACAATTTCAGGCTGACATTTTATTTTCCAGTGCTCTGAAGACAATATTCCTCTGCTTCTATTGTTGCTATTGAAAAGTTAGCTGTTAGTCTTTCCTTTCTCCCTGGGTATTTTCAAAATGTTGTCTTTGTGGTCTGCAGTTTCACTACAATGATTCTATGCATAAATTTATATTTATTCTGTATGGAGAATATTGTACTTATTAAATATTTTTCTCCTCTGGGAAATTTGCAGCCATTATGTCTTTACATATTGCCTCTCTTCCATTTATTCCAATTGTGTCTCCCTTCCATCTTCCGTATCTCTTAACCTTCCTTTGATATCTTCCATTTCCTTATCTCTTTATTTGATTTACTTGGGATTATTTTTCAGATGTATCTTTCAGTTCTCCAGTTCTTTTTTCACCTGCCTAATCTGCTGTAATGCTTCCACTGAGTTTCAAATTTGGTCATTTATATATTTTTTTAATTTTTGGATTTTAAAAATGTTAATTTCTTTCAAATTTCATTTTACATATTTATCCTGGTAAATTTTAGGTATATAAACTTTTTTATATAGTTATTTTAAATTTTGTATCTGAGAATTCTAATATTTGCAATCTTTTGGAGGGGCTGTCTATATTTAGTAATTTTTATTGGCTTCATTCAAGATAACTTGCTGTCTCTCATGTATTTGGTGATCTGTGATAGTATATTACTTGATCTTAACCTGTTGAAATCCTATATATTTCCATCCAGGAAAGCTTTCATTGAGAAAGTATTTGATTCTACGGGTAGATGGAGAGTGATCTGCAAAGTAGAACTTGAGCTCCTCTAGAGAATTTTAGCACAGAACATATAAGTTCTACTGCAATTCCAAGGTGTGTTAACCTCATAATGGTATTGCTATAGAAATCCATCCTTGGCAACTCCTCTTCTTCTGGATGTCTGCATTTCCAAAGTCAGCTCCCTGCCATTTTGGCTCTTATCCTCTCCAACTTCCTACTTCTCTGGCCTAATCTGCGGACTGAGCTTCCGTCCCAACCTCTGAGTATTCTCACTTTCGTGCTTGGATATTCCCTAACTCTTAGGTGCTGAAGCCCTAGTGTGTGCAGATTCATGCTGAAGTTTGTTTGCTTACTTTGGGGTGAGGGGTTGCCGGAGACCACTCTTATCTTTAATGAGACCAGCAATGACTCAAATTATGTTTCGTACTGGATGTCTGAGAGTTTCTACTTAGTCAAGATACTAGAAGAAATTACGCAAGATTTTTGACACTTAGAAGTTACTTTACAAACTTACCTCTATTTATATATGTATATATTTACATACATATATTTATAAACACATATAGTTATATATGTATATACATATAAAGCTTATATCTCAGAGAAACACTAGATCTCAAAAGATAGCTAGAAGGTAAACAAGAATTCTATATTAAAAATATGATCCATGGGTTGGCATTTGTTCTTTTGGGTTTCTCATACTCACCCTCAGTTGCTTTGGGAAGATCAGCAGCACCTGTAAAAATTTTGTTAGATTTGAATCTATAATGCAGCTTTCACCTAGTCAGCATACAATGGTGATTACATTATGACCTTAATCTGTGTCACAGAGATAGCAGGGTTCTTTTTACATTTCTGAAATACTCCATTTGTAATTTTTGAAAAAGATGACTATAAAATGGCTAGTATTCTGTTTTCATTTACCGATTTTCTGAAAGGTCAGATTCTAAAATTGAATAAGTTATTCTCAAACAAGAGAAAAGTACATATAGTACTGCTGCTTGCATTTTAGCATTAATGTTTACCATTCTTCATTTATGAAGACTTTGGTGCTTTTTTTTTATCACCTTTCTATCCTTAGTGTCTACCACACAGAAGACATCCCATAAGTAACCACTGAATGAAAGATGCTACTAAACTTACAGGAACAGAATGCAAAATTTCCCCACCAGTGAAGTAGACAATTTGGTTTTTACCAGTGAAGTAGACAATTTGGTTTGACTCTTAATGATTTTGCCCTTCCCCAGGACAAAAAGTACCTGCAAGAAGGCTAACTAAAGTTAACTAGTCTTTGAGATCTTGAATCTAGGAAAGCTAATACATATTCTGACCAACAGGAAGTTTCCAAAAGGAAATAATACTTAAAAACAAAGTTACAAATTACAATCTAATAAACTTTAATTTGTGCATTTGTGGTAATTTATGACTGCAAAACACTTTTTCTTAAAATGACATAAAGGCACATTTAATTTGAATGCATAGTGTACCATTCTAAAATATCTTAATTTCCTTACAAAGTGCTTGAGCAGTCACTTACACATACAGTAATAACAAAATATATTTACACTCTATAGAGTTTAAAAATTTTAAATCTGACTAAAATATATATATTTTTAAAACTACAGAAAAAATTAGTGCTTTCTTCAGCTTAATTGTGTGAATATACCCTGCCCTCTAATTTTTTTAGTGATTGACTTCAATTAAAAAAAAAATTCTGTACACTGTGTAGTTACAAAATGCTATGTCAGTTTTTAATGCTAAACGCCTATTTTAGACATTGCTTTCTATGCATATTTGAGAACCAGAAAAGGTGAGCAGACTGTACCTCAAAAGCATTTAGTGTTTTTTTTAATGTTGTATTAACACTGTTTAAATTAAAACCAGACAATTAAGCTAAGATCCTCTACTGTCCTTCACCAAGGAAGTTAACTGGCATTTTAAAAGAATTTTAAACAACATATTGCTGCTCCCTCTTCCTATAAGATTTTCCCCCAAAGGATCATGGGTAATAATCAATTTGTAAGGAAACAGAAATTACCTCTGAACAATTTTAACTGTTCTCAGAGGACAGCAAAAACATGCCAACACACCCTGGCAAGGCTGAAATATTCATAAATGTTTTAAGCTCTATTCTCTATAAATCAATGTGCTTTCATTTTTCTCATAGGATTTAAACTTGAACAACTTTTAAGACATGAGATCATAGTGATTAAATGGTTAACTCAGTATGGTTAGTTAACAACTTGCTATTCCTGAGGTATGATGGCCCTAACATGCTATGCACAGAATCAAAGATGTTATTATTGAACTAGGGAAAAACAATAAAGTCATAGACTAGGAGGGAAAACAATTAAAACAAAACAAAAAAACCCAAAACTCCAGGCAAGTAGAAAAGTCATGGCTTGCAGAAAGACTTTCCTATCTATAAGAGCATTAAAAAGCCACACATGGATCCTCTGAAGAGTTGTAAAAAAGTATTTGATCAAATTATTTTTGAGACTTTTGAGGTACAGCTTTAGTGTTATAATAATTTTTATAAAATATAGACTGTTTTATCAAAAATATTTATACATTCTGTTATAAAATATTGCTTTTGCCCTCAGTAACTGCCAATATAAAATCTGGATCCAGTGGCCTAAAATGTACAAATGCACTTAACGTAAATGCTGGAGTCTGAGGTGTCTGCTTGGCCACTGTACAAAAGTGATGAAGTGGTGAAATTAAATAATAAACCTACAACATAGAATACATTACAACTTGCACATATACATGTTCACAGCATGTATACAATGATAATCCCTATGTTTTAACAAAGATATAGTTCCCTTCTACAGTAGACACAAGAACAAGATGAACTAGGTTGATAAATGTACAATATCAAAAAAAGGAGTAATCAGTTCATTGATTTGGGAAGAAGGTATGACTGAACATACTGAGTATCTAGACTTTGGGAATGCATACAGGTAACAGTATCTTGGTTCAGGCTGATCATAAGTCCTCATTCTTAAAATTTTAAGTAAATGTAGATGTTTAGTTGTTTCTGTTTGTTTCAGCATAGTTGGTTTAATAAACATAATTGTTTGGCAAGTAGCTCTGTTGGAAAGCTATGAGGCTCTGTTAAATGGTTGGTAAAGATAAGGCAATAAAAATTTTCTCCTAATAAATATTGAAAATTTATAATACAAGACATCAACTCATTCTGTTAAAGAAAAAAAGCCCCAAAATGTGCACAAACTACATTTTTTGATATTACAGTAATTTCTTTACAAAAATAAGAGCATTTGCCTTATTCAAACAGAATCATACTATGTGTGAATAGTAATAGCATCCCAAGCCCTTTTTTCCTCTTTTTGTAAAATACAGCTAAGGAAAGGTAACTGATTAATTTTCCTTCCACTTAAGACAGGAGTACAGCAAAGCTAGGGACTGCAGAAGAGTGTTTTTTTTTTTGTTTCTTCTTTTTTTAAAAAATAAGACTATTGATCCAAAAGTATTCATTTCTAATAGATTTTCATGGCCGATGTTCATTCAGCTTAAACTCCATGAAACTGCTTCCAGTGTTCAGATTTACGTTGAAAATACATTGAAAAGCCACTTTTCAAGAAGGTATTAGAATAGTATTTTTAAACACATCTTCATATGTTTAAAAAAAACTCAGAAGCTTTTGTTGGCACAGAGAGCAAATGAAGGGTTGCTATTTTTAGGAGGTCTTCTTATGAGTCAGTCTGCTTGGTTTCACAGTGTGTAGCAACTTAACACCAATCAGCAATGTAGTCAAAATCTCTGAACATTTCTTGCTCCTCTTCTGAAAGTATCCTTGGTTCTCGAGGTGGAGTCAGAATAGGTGCTTCTGAGGTAAATTCATCATCAAAATTACTAACATCTTCCCGCCCTCTAATTGTAGGTACAAACGGCGGCTTTACTTTTTTGTCCATCAGAGCACTCCAATCAATTAGCTGGATTACAAAATATAAAATGACCAGTTTAGTTTCCTACTCCTAATTGCTATAGTTTCATAAAAAATTTTAAACTTTCATACTTACTCGGAAAAATGGGTGCTTTTTTACATCCTCTGCATCTTTTTCACCAGCTCCAAGGCGCCGCTCAGGATTTCTTCTTAATAACTAACACAATATAAAGGAAGAAAGTTAATATAAAACCAGGGACTCATTGACAAGGATTCTCATAACTTGCAAAGCTTTAGATGTTTCTTTTGGTATGTGTTTGTCTAAACCATGCAACATCTATAACTGAAAAACAACTTCTAAAATTCTACTGGGAAATGTTCTTAAAAAAATTTCAGTAGTTTTATAAATCATTAATTCTTACCCTTCTCATTATTGAAATGGCTTCTGTAGATAAGAACCTTGGATACCTTACTTCATCATTTACAATACTGTCAAAGACCTCCTCTTCATCATCACCAGGAAAGGGAGACTAGAAGAAATATCCTTGAGTCAGTCAAAATGAGTTTCAATACAGTAAAATCTCATCATCTATTCAAAGATCTGAAGTACAACCAAGAACCAGACAGTGAGGAAAATAAGAAAAAGGAAAAACAAAAACAAAAAAACAGACCCACCGAAACATCAAACAAATAAGGACTACAAGAAGTCACAATAGACACACAATAGATAGGTAACTACTAACCAGAGGATACACCATATACTCTTACTGAAATCTTCTTGTGGAAAGACAGAAGTAAATGGGTAAGGCAAATACAATAATAAGTGTTACTACAGAGGGAAGCACAGACTTTGTAGAAATACATCAGGCGTGGATGTGCTTTGAATTTCACAGTCAACAGCAAATTAATGGTGGCAAAACACAATTAGAGACTGCAGGCATAATGACTGCACTAAGAAGCAACTGCCGGGACTTCCCTGGTGGCACAGTGGTTAAGAATCCACCTGCCAATGCAGAGGACACGGGTTCGAGCCCTGGTCCGGGAAGATCCCACATGCCGTGGAGCAACTAAGCCCGTGCACCACAACTACTCAGCCTATGCTCTAGAGTCCGCGAACCACAACTACTGAGTGCGCGTGCCACAACTACTGAAGCCTGCATGCCTAGAGCCCGTGCTCTGCAACAAAGAGAAGCTACCACAATGAAAAGCCCGTGCACCGCAACAAAGAGTAGCCCCTGCGGGCCGAAACTAGAGAAAGCCTGCGCGCAGCAACGAGGACCCAATGCAGCCAAAATAAATAAATAAAATTTAAAAAAAAGCAACTGCCAACAAAATTAAACTGAAAGGACCTAAAAAGCACACATTTCCAGGCATATTTAATGCTCTATACATAACAGGTCTTGGGGCAGTTCAGTAAGCAGAATATTAAGACTGTTGCTCATAATGACAATAATAATTCTGTGTCATAAAAAGTAGTTAAATAAACATTCAGTATAACAACTTGATGTACATAGGGATAAACTCTCAACTATGTTGAAAATGTGGCTACGAAATATGACTTATTACCTCAGAATTTCAGATAGCTTAGATTTGGCTGCTTGTTTCCTGTTAGGTATTAAAGAACAAGAGCCAAACAGAAAGCAGTATCAATGGGGAGAGGGATCTTTGACCTGAGGAACTTGTGAAAATGATTTCAGAACCCAACGTCCTAAAGCTGAACTGCTAATCTTATCGCTCATATCTAGGAAAATTTCAAACTTTTCAGTTACCAAAATCTTAATTTTGGTTTGATAAAACTTGGTTTTATCAAGCTTGTTGTATCAAAATCAAGTTTGTTCATTCACTCACTCAAAATATGTAAATTGAATACCTGTTATATGGAACAATACAATTTCTTTCTGGGATTGAGACAGTCAGTCAGAGGAAAATTCTCTTTCACAAGGATTCTCAATCAGAATTTCAAAGGGTAATACAAAACAATTTTGACTCCTATTTGAGAAGTCAATTTTGTATTTGAAAACTGTCACTCTATAAGTCTCTGAATAGTGAAAATATATTTTCATATCTGTTAAGTTGTTAAAGTTCTTTTTTTCTGCAAATAGATTATAAGCTAACAGTGCTAACAATGGAAGGCCAACAAATGTGTTTTAAGTACATATTAAAAGAATTCAATAGTCTGTTCAGATGTCAAGGATCTAACTCTAATATCTAAGGTTATTTTAAACCTCTCTGATATCTTCACTCTCCTTTGACACAGAGAAAGGGGACCTGATATGTTAGTTTATTCCTGGAGTTGATTCAAGTCCTCAAAACTCACACAAATACAAATTTGAAAACACATGATATATCCAGTGAGTTTTCAATCATTTGTAATAATAGAGGAATCAGAAATAAACTTTAACCAAACCTCACTTTTATACACTTAAAAAAAGTTAATGCTAAAATTTCACCAATGCTATAAAATTATAAAATATATGTACCAATGAGTTTTAAGTTTAGTTCTTTTCCCAACTATCCTTTTATGGTGGTGCTAAAAAGAAATGAAATTGCAAAAAGCAATTGCTAAGAAATAGCCAGATTCACTGTCTTTTATCTCCTAGTAATTAAGAGCTTAATCAATGAGAAGTTCCTTTAAAAAATATGGAACAGGAGCTTCCTCACTTGTTCACTGCCAAATCCCCCAGACACTTTAGAATCGGAGGAAGTAGAATTAATTGGCTCTTAATTCTATAGTATTTTGCAATAAACTCATTTTTTGCATGTCATCTCTAATATGGAGAGTACATTTTAAGCAAGCACATACTTTAGGTAATAAATCTCATACATAATTGAATACTACGTTTAAAAAACAAAGCAACAAAAATGTTACTTAAAAAAAAAAGTTCAAGGGCTTCCCTGGTGGCACAGTGGTTAAGAATCCGTCTGCCAATGCAGGGGACCCGGGTTCGAGCCCTGGTCCGGGAAGATCCCGCGGAGCAACTGAGCCCCTGTGCCACAACTACTGAGCCTGCGCCCTAGAGCCCATGCTCCACAGCAAGAGAAGCGACTGCAGTGAGAAGCCCGCTCACTGCAACGAAGAGCAGCGAGCAGCCCCCGCTCACCGCAACTAGAGAAAGCCTGCACGCAGCAACGAAGACCCAACGCAGCCAAAAATAAATAAGTAAATAAATAAAATAAACCTATTAAAAAAAAAAAAGTTCAAGTATGTCAGAGCTTACAGAAACAACTATTATGAGGACTTCTGGCGCTCATAGAAAGTAAAGACCACTGTGGATTAGGGATAAAATATATCTTTCCATCTTTATGCTTTTCTAAATAGAGGTGAAAAATTCAGATCTGAACCCATGGTCTTAAGAAAAGAAATAAATTTGGGTGGATTAAATACCCTATCCTGCAGGCAGCAAAGCACAATGGTTTACAGACAGGTTAAAATCCCAGCTCTACCATATGAGAGCTGTGTGACTTAAAGCAAGCTATTAACTTCTTTGTGTCTCTATTTATGCATCTGGAGATAAACATAAGACTACTATTGAGCTCATTAAAGTTTGCTGAAAAATTAAATGAGCTAATACTTATAAAGCACATAGAATAGTGCCTAGCACATAGTAAACATTTTAATTCGCTATTTCTTTTCCTCCTTTTCCAAGTTTCCACTCCAATTTGACATATCAAAAGGTACTGTCATTGGATGAACTAAATTCATTTATTTACTTGTTTGGTATAAGTGTCACTAAATGACAATCACAGAGCAAAACTTTAGAAATTTCTGACATTCAATAATTTAGTCATTCATCATTCAGCTACTAGTTTTTTCATGCCTAGAATGTACAAGGTTGGTCATTGGCATTAGGGAAACTGCAGAACAATGAACCAATGCAAGGTAATTTTTCTTGCATCTCAAGATCATCAAACCAATCTAAGTAATTTTCAATTACTTGTCTAAATATTTACTCTTTTTAAATTCCACCCTAATTTATCATTTCCAATAATTTATAACAAAATAGATTAGTCTCTTCTTACTGCTTTATCAATTAGATATAATTCACTGTTTTCTAAGTGGTAACAATTTCTGTATACAACTAAGTTATCCCCAGAAATTTCAGTTAATCTAAAGAAAATAGTAGGAAAAAAAATGTTAATCTTTTCAATTCTACTGTATCACTTTTGAAGGTAACATTTATTTTTGACTAAAATATAGCTGACCGTTCTTTACAGGTACAGAGTACATTCCTTTTATCAGTCTTCCTGCTTTCTATTTCTTATGAAATAATCAGTTATGTATGATTGTGTTTAAAAATCATAAAATATAACCAGAGCAACACTGAAATATAAGAAACTATTTTTGAAGCATTGGTATACATTCCACAGATAATATAAAAATCTAAAAAAGATGGTGAAGGTAATATAGGATCATAGGCAATTACTAATATATATAAATATTTATAAAGCTTAAGTTCTACTTACGCAGGAGACATATTAAGTGGTTTTATAAGTGACATGCTTTGTTCTTTCAATCACGTTTCCCTTTTACCTATTTTATACTGCTTACCTCACCAACGAGCATTTCATATATAAGTACGCCAAGGCCCCACCAATCTACAGCCCTTGTATAGGATGTTTCTGTTAATACTTCTGGGGCAAGAAATTCAGGAGTGCCACAAAATGTGCTTGTCCTATCTCCAAACCCCATTCCTGAAAAAGGTAAAATTCAAATATTTGTTAGCAAAGAAAAAAATCTGGCAAAAAAAAATAGAAGATATCCTTAGGAAGCAAAATTAAAGGTGTACATTTGTGCATGGTAATCAAACTCAAAATACATTTAAGACTTTAGCTAACTCGTTTTCTAAATATGTTTCTCAAAATTTAGTAATAAATTAGTCAAACATACATTCTACATATTGAAGAAAATGTCTCATTGTATTCTAAACTGCTAAAAGCACATTATACACATCATCTTATGAAAGCGGACTTGTTAGTTGGGATAGGAGGAGAGGAGCCTCAGGTAACTTATCTGCGGAGGTGACACCTGAGTTGAGTGAAGGATGAGCAGACATTAGTCAGCAAATAGAGCTGAGATGAGTGATAGTGGTGGAGAGACAAAGACTGCAAGCAGTTTATTGTTGCTGCAACAGAAAGTACTAGGCAGACAGCTGCAAGAGATCTGGCTGGAGAAGGAGGCAGGCAGATCAGGAAGGGCAATGTATATCACATCTTTGCCATTGAAGGTTTTCAGTAGCGGCGTACCATGGTCAGATTTGTATTTATATGGGCCCCTTTTGCATTTTAGCAATTACATGGCAGATTGATTTGAGGGAGAAAAAGAATAGAGACAGAAAAGTTAAAAGGCTATTAAAGTAGTCTTGTCAAAACAAGATGATGGGTGGCAGTGGTAGAGGGAAGATGAAAAACTTAAGAAATATTAAGGAGGTAGATGTCAGCACAATTTGGTGATTAACAGGATGTAGAAAGTAGTGAAGAGGAGAGAGTCCAGGATAATTCCACATTTCAAATTGGGAGACTGAGAGGATTGTGGCACCATCAACTTCAAACGAGACTGAGGAAAAGAAACTATTGCTTGTGCAGCGTTTGAGGTACCTGCTGACCAAGTAAAACTGTCTAGTAGATAGTTGACTATATATGTTAGGAAAGGAAATAATAGATTTGGAAATCATTAGAATATAGTTGCTAGTTAAAAACTGCCTGAGAAAAGCAATGGGCTAAGGCCAGACTCTGAGGAACAAAAGCATTTAAGTCAATAGTGTCCAATACCGAGAAGTAGGAAAAAAGGAAAAAAAACTTTCATTAGATTCAATAATTAGGAGGTCAGTTGGTAACTGATGGACACAGATTTATAAAGTTCACTCACTAATTCATCCAATTACTTATTAATTAAGCATTCACTGAATACTTAAGATGTGCCAAGCACTATACTATATACTATGGAAAGAAAGCTGAATAAGAAACACGAAGCTACCAGAGTAGAGGGGGAGACAGACAATGTTTGCTACAATACAGTGTATTAAGTGTACCTATTTACTATATGTTAGACACTGTGCCACATACTTATCTCTAATTCTCATAATACTCCTAAACAAGAAGGATTATATACATTTTATAGCTGAGGAAACAGACTCAATGAGGTTAAAAGTAACTTGTCCAAAGACACAGGGCAAATAAGTGGCAGAGCCAGGATTCAAACTTAGGACTGTGTGGTGCCTAAGCCCATGCCCTTTACATTTTCTTATGCTACCTCTTGATTCAAATTTCCCCAGTTTACATATTTATTTACATATGTTTGTGTGTGTACACACACACATGTATAGGTACATAAAAGATTCTTGAGGCATATGCATACTTTTTTCCTATTTAAAATGTTAAAAGTTTTAAGAAGCAGGAGAGAAGTTTTTAGGCATGCATAATTTACTCTGCACAATTGCAGCAAAGCAAAAAATTTGGTGCTTAACCAATGCTTTCTTAGAGTAGAGAGAATTATTAATCATACAAAGATAATCTTATTTTTATACTATGATTTCTAAAAACCTAACCTTATTCATATTCACAGAATAAATTCTTAATAATATGATAATTAGGTTATATGAACAACCTGTAAGTCTCAATAAAGAATAAGTTAAAGTTTAATTTTTAATAAATTAAAAAATACATTTTGCTCTCCATAGACAAATTTTAAAACTTCCAAAGTACAAAGGAATAGTAATCTATTAGAAAAGGCACTTTAAAATACCCAATTACCTTCTTTGCAAAGACCAAAATCAGCAATTTTCACAAAGCCCTCTGTATCTAGCAATAAGTTATCCAATTTCAAATCTCTGTTCAGGATAAAAAAATGCAAAATGAAAAAAAAAATCAATAAAATCAGTAGATAATATCAGTAAAAATATCATTTTAATAGGAGCCGTACTTTCTCTTTACTAAAAATGAATTTTTTCAAGTTATGGTTTGAGATTTAAATACTATATTACAAATGTTCATTTTCTTCCTTTTGGCAAGTTTATTACTTTACAAAAAATAATTTCTGAACATTTTCCCCGTTATGTAGAAAAGGAATAATGTATCTAAAAGAGAAATGTTTGATCTATTTAAATATATATTTTAAAGCTCAGAAGGAGTTCATGGATCTTTAACTCAAGTTTAATTAATTAATTAATTCTTTAATTAATTAATGGCCATGCCACGCAGCTTGTGAGGATCTCAGTTCCCCCACAAGGGACTGAACCTGGGCCATGGCAGTGAAAGCGCCAAATCCAAACCACCAGACCATCAGGGAGCTCTCGGACTTGGACTAACTTTGAAGTTTGCCTACACGCCATCCATAAGAATGAATTATCAAACAAACAGTATAAGTAAGGTATAAGGGAGCAGGTTTAACCTTCTAAGAGAATAATTCAAAATAAAGAGGAAGCTATTAAGTCATACTAAATGATTACAAATTAAGTTGAAAATATTTTATTCTTTAAGTTAAATAGGGCCATTAGGAAACCGTTATCTTGGAAACACTGTTAGAAGTTTGAATAAACTGATGTTTATAGTCTTTTAATTCTGACTGGCCTTCCCATAATTTGTCTCATCTAGACCAATGTTATTCAAAGTGTTAACCATAGACTAGTTGCTGGGCTATGAACTATTTCTAACTGGTCTGCAATTTGGTAAGGAGTTTGTGCCAGTACATAAATCAGATATGTCATCAAGTACACTGTCTAGTTGACAGCAAGGCTTAATGAAGGAAGCAAGGTGATGTTTTATAATCTGGCACAAGTGCATCAGTTGAATATAAAATATTCACCAGGATGAATATTGTTGGTAAATTGTGTTATCATAGGCCAACTTATAATTTGACTATTCTAATTAGGTAATGGGCAGAGGACCAGTAACAAAGAAGTTCATCATATAATTATTGTGTTAACCATGTCTTTCAAAATTGGAGTTTAACTTTTTTAGTGGTCAGTTATCATACGAAAGAGAAAATTAAGAAGCTGGTTAAACACAAAATATCCTTCTTAATTATCTTTAATTCTACTTCATATCAAAATAAGCAATTAGAAAATATCAAAACTTTACTTACCTATAAACAATTTTGTGTTCATGTAAATACTGCAACCCAAGAACTACACATGCAGCATAAAATCTGTTTTAAGAATTAAATCAAAAGAAGTTTAATAAATTCCACTACTCTTGAATCCCAGTTTATACTTTTATGCTTCAAAGCAGAACTCTGTAGTTAACTAATTTCACAAGTATTTATTTAGTCCTTACTATGTGCCAGACATATAAGTAAGATATGTGCTAAATATTAGGGGTAAAATTTAAAAATAAGAAAAATACAGACTCTAAAATGGAAGCCATTAACTTTGCCTGGTGGAGTCACTGAAGCCCTTGGGGTAGACATGTGATCCGGTTCTTAGAAGAAATTACAATATACCATCATAAAGGCAGAAGGACAGTATGAAAGGTAGAACTTTTGTGGGGGAAATATAGGGTATTCCCCTATGAGGGAAACGAATAGACGTGTAAAAGGCATAACCTGTTTGACAACCATAATGAGTTTGTTGTGGCTGAAGTAAAGGATAAGGAAGAAATAGCGGGAGATGCAGCTGAAAAGATAGCCTGAGATCAAGTTGTGAAGGACCTTGAATGTCATATTATGAACACAGGCATACCTTGTTTTACTGTGTTTTTACTTTATTGTGCTTCACAGACAACTGTGTTTTCTTACAAATTGAAGGTTTGTGGCAACCCTGAATGGAGCAACACCATGGGTGCCATTTTTCCAACAGCATTTGCTCACTTCAGAGCTCTGTGTCACATTTTGGTAATTCTCTCAATATTTCAAGCTTTTTCATCATTATTGTATTTGTTATGGTGATCTGTGATTTCTGACATTATTATTGCAAAAAGATTACAACTTGTTGAAGGATCAGATGATGGTTAGCAATTTTTAGCAATAAAGTATTTTTTAATTAAGGTATGTATATTAGTTTTTTTTTTTTAGACATAACGCTGTCGAACACTTAATAGACTACAGTATAGTGTAAATGTAACTTTTATATGCACCAGGAAACCAGAAAATTCACATGACTCACTTTATTATGATATTTGTTTTATTATGATGTTTGTTTCCGTATGGAACTGAACCTGCAACATCTATGAGGTATGCCTGTACTGAAAATTCTTCTCTTAGTGATAGCAAATCAAACCATTTTAATCAGGGCAGAATAATCAGATTTATGTTACAGAGAACTTTCTTGATAGTAGTATGAAGTGGAGTGGAAGTAGGTAGATATCCAGAGGGAAAAGGAACAGATAAGGCTAAAATGATAGTACAGATGAAAGATCATGAGTACCTCTAATGTAGTGGCAACAAAGAGAATAAGAGATGGATTCAAGAGAAACTTTAAAACAAGCATGATAGAACTTGGTGTCTCATTAGCTATAAAGGATGAGGGAGAGGGAAAAGCTGAAGATGACTCTCAAGGTTTCCTTTTTATTGTAATGAATAGGTGGAGAAATACAGAAGTAGCCAAAGTTTTGTGGGGAAAGTGAGTTTGCCTTTAGACATATTGACCTCAAATTGCCTTGGGACAGGTGAAGAGGTCTAGAAATTGGATAAACAGGTTTAGATCTTAGAAAAACTTCAACCCAGCTAGAATATTAACTCTTGAGGGATCGGACCATGTTTGTCTTTTTCAGTGTTTAGCCTAAATGCTTAGCAAAATGCTTGATACACAATAGCCTTACTGAATAAGGAGGTAGGTAATAAATAAATGAATGAATTAAAAAATGCAGATCTGTCTTCAGTGTAGAATAGCCTATAAGGAGCCACTTAGGAGAATCAGTTCTTAATTTTACAAGTAATACATGGATATTTCCTCTATAAAATACACATAATACCCCTACCCCAAAGCACAATTTTTCATTCATCCATCTCCATCTCACCCCGACGCCACTACTATCCATAAAGGTAACTACTTTTGTTAGTTTCATGAATGTTCTTTAAACTTTTAGAATGCATTTACGTGTACATGTAGATATGTTTCGTGTTTATTTTTACAAAAATGGAACCATAATTTGGAGATTTTTAAAATGCAACTATTTATATATATTTGATTATACATTAGATCTTATGTAATTATTTAACATAAGTTTAAAAGATTTAGCTGAAGTCCATTAAAACAAATGTGATTCTAAAATTGCTTAAGGTAGTTATTTTTAAGCAAACTTATTCTGGTGGCAAAACAATACTGTAACAATTATAAAAATACTCTGATTTCTCTTTTGTTTCATTATTTGTAAACAGATTGTCCTAATGATACTTAATAAATAACTGGGTATACTGGGTATCATCAAATCAAACCTTTAAGATAAATATTTTACAGAATCAGAAAATGAAGCTCTCAGAGAGAGTAATTTATCTAAAGCGACATAGCAGGAACACAGCAAAACTAGGACTCAAATTAATTTCGATTCCTTCGTCTCAAGCAATAAGAATACAATGTTTGCCTAGTATATGTGAGTCACCTTTCTAGGTGTTCCACTAGTACACAGAATACACATAGTCCTCGTTGCTCCCCTTTAGTGAGGGGAGACAGACAATAAAAATGTAAAAAATAAATAAGGTGATTTCAGGTATAAAGTGCTATGGAGAATATAAAATATAAAATAGAATGGAGTGTGGCCTGATTTAGACGTTAGTGATACAGTGGTATTTTAGTTAAAAGTAATGAGGAAAGACCGCCAAAGAAATGACATTTGAGGTGAGATCTGAATGATTAGAGGGAGGTACTTTAGATATGAAGTATTGCAATAAAGCGTTTTATTCTTGTATTTCACTGGACTTAATTGTTTCATTGGTACTATATAATTTGTACTCTCAGCAAAAATAAAAAGTTTGTTAAGGCAGAATAGGATTTTATATTTATTAAAGAAAAGGCATAACAAAACAAATTCCCAAGGCAGTTAGCGCACGGCTAGGCGTAGTCTAGATGCCTTGCTTTTAATTTTTAAGTATTAATTTTTAAATATGCAGGGAATGAATTATTAGTAGCCTTCTATTATTTTGTGGCTTTTGCCTCCTTTTCTGAAAGCTTCACTATCCATCAGAACTAATGCCCTAGTACTACTATCTGCTGTATTATACTTCTGATGGTTATGATGAGAATCAAATAAAGGAATGAAAGTAAAAATGTTACACAAATGTCAGTTGTCAGAATACAGACAAGTGATAAAAATTCAATAGTAAACTCAATAAAGTTTTACTACTGATTTATGATTTGGGTTATGTTTTGCAGGTAGAATTTGGATGTTGCATGTAAGGAAAAAAGAGAATCAAGAATGACTCCCTGTGTTTTGGCTTGAACAACTGATAGATGGTATTGCCATTTAATAAGAGAGAAGCCTAGAAGAGTAACAGGCTGGGAAGTGGTGGGTGAGGTGGGGGGAAATGGGAAATATCAGGCGTTCATTTTGAGATGTTAAACAAGAAATACTTATTAGCCATATAAAGGGAAGAGTCAAGTTGGCTGCTGAATGTTATTGGAATTCGAAGTTTAGGTAAGAGGTAAGGGCTGGAGATATAAATTTAGTAAACACCTGCATATACAGTGTAGCTATTAAGAGCATTTTCCTAGGTTCAAATCCTAGCTCCAACACTTAAGAGCTATAAAACTGGGATAACAACAGGGAAAGAATATATATAATTATGTTTAATCACAAATGTTTGCTATTATTTATTCCTTTGCATCTGAATAAGCAAAACCTTCATATAATATCAAATTCAAAAACTACAAAAAGGGTTATAGTGATAAATTAAAATATTTAACACAGTACCTGACATCCTGTAAGCGTTCAGTGAAATATATATTTTAAACAGTATACCCAGTTATTTATTAAGTATCATATCTGGATTCTATGTCTTTCATTGGAGGCGATACGCATACCACTTTCTTTTATTTTCTTTAGAGATACTGTAAGCACATGCAAGCAAACACTTAAGACATACTCTTTTAAATTACCCTTTAAAATGCAAATACAAATATTTCACACAAATATATAATACAAACTCTTCTACATTTTCTTTTTTCACTTAACAATGTACTTTGAGTATAGTTAATACTTAAAGCCATGGTCCTAGATGGCATTCCCTAGGGAGAAAATATACTGGAAAAAAAGAAGAGATTTTACTAAAATAAACCTAAATTGTATATCTAAATTATCAAGTGTGATTTAGGGTAATCCATGAAATTTTCAACATGAACAACAGAGAAAAATAGATTCATTTATTTATGGCAAAAAGGTAATTAAGGAGTTCTAATATTCCTTCATCTATTTTCCATATGAAGGAAAAAAATAAATCTAAAATTCAGAGAGCATTTTTTCCCTCCCAGAAAGAAATCAGTCATGAAGAAACTCAGAGAAATGCTAAATACTCACACAGCTCTTGGTTCAGAAAAGACATCAGTATGAATGTGCATCATTAGGTCCCCACCGGCAGCATATTCCATTACAAAGCAAACATGCTCTTTGGTTTGGAAACATGCAAAAAGGTTCACCAAAAAGGGATGCCTTACACTATTCACAGTTTCAAAAATTCTTTTTTCACACATCAGGCTGTAAGAGAAAACATTTAAAAATCACTGGTATATTTTTTTTAAAGTTCTAGCTGGAAATAACATTCTTTAAAAATTACTAAACTCTAAAATATGCAAAGTTCTTAATCATTATAACTTTAAAACCATAATATGTGTCCTAGTTTTGCTATAAATGCTTTGAAAAATTTGGGCTACTTGATATATATAACTTTAATAGAAATATATTAATGAAAACTAAATATGATTAGCATGACAAAGTTCACATTGATAGTATCAGAGCAGCACACATATGGCTAGTGGTAATAGTTAATAAAAAAGGCTTAATTGGGAGTGAATTGTGCAAATTTTTCAGGAATTGGTCAGAGGATTTAGCAATCTAAAGCATAATTTTAAAATACATATTTTGTGATCAAGGCAATTTCAAGGACAGTATATACTTATAATTCACAAGCTATGGTATCCAAATATTCTATTATATAATATATGAAGCTGAGAGGTAAAGATACACTGCATAAAATTTTAATTGAAAAGGCTAACTGGAAAATAAAGAATTACATGGAGAATTCTATAACATACTTCAAGGAAGCTCCTGGAGAATGATACAATTTATCTATAAAATCTATAGCTATCACAGGTTTCCCTGTAAGAACTCTTACAAGCTGCTTAAAAGAACAGCGGTCAAACTTACTGACTCTGAAACAATTTCGCCTAAATAACAAAAAATACCACTCTTCTTCCCCCTGAAAATATTTAGTAAATCAACCTGACTTAAAACTCAAAGCAGACATGTACACACTGCTATATTTAAAATGGATAACCAACAAGGACCTACTGTATAGCACAAGCAACTCTGTTCAGTACTATGTAACAACGTAAATGGGAAAAGAATTTGAAAAAGAATAGATACATGTGTATGTGTAACTGGGGAAAAACCAAAAAAAGAAAAAAAAATCTAAACAACAACAACAAAAAACACCTCAAAGCAGAAGAAAACCAGGTCAAATATTATTCAGATACAACTTGGAATTAACACTTTAAGCACCTGATCAAAATAAATATACCTACAGACGTATTTTATTAACAATTAGATTACATTTATGTTTCTAATACAAAATAGGCATTTTTGTTTGTTTTTGAGACTGGAATCAAAAATTGACATTGTTTGTTGAAAAGCATTAATAATGCTTTCATTTTTAAAATTAAAGAACTGCTTAGATGTGTGTGTGTGTGTGTGTGTGTGTGTGTGTATTTGGTTATTGATTTCAAAATACCAAACCAAAATTCTAATGTTAGAAGGAGGTAGACCCATTCTCCTTTCTTTTGGATGTCTTCAGAGTTAATTTTAAAAAGGTTAATTTAAAGATTAAAGCATTTGTTTGGGTATCCAGATTATACTGCTATGACTCAAGAAAATTAAATAGAATTTTGAAAACATTTAAGAGTATACCTGTTGTGTAGAAGGAACATGGAATTTTTATTGCTCTGTTAATATAGTTGTATTCTGAATTATGAACTAAAACACCTGTTCAGTTTTAAATACTGACAGTAAATGCAGCTGTTATGAAATAGTGTTTAAACTCCATTTAATATGGTCACATTCTAGATGAACTCTTACCCTCTTATTTCACCCAATCTGTTTACAACTTTATATATACTCAGAAACAGAAAGCCCCACTGTAATTGTTTCTAAAGCGTTGGGCTTATGTCTACATACATTTGCAAGGTTTCTAAATGTTACTACAAATTAAGTCACTATTAGAAATAAATACACAGAAGATTAGAAAGAACAGTTAACAGCTTTGACTTTATCACCATTTAAATTTATTGGAAAACAATGTCCAATTGGGCAAGATCTGTAAGACAGATTCTAAAACAATTGATTTACTATGTGAATCTTAATTTTGGCTAATGAGGATAAAATATTCAGATGAAATAAGACAAACTGGCAAGATGTTTTGGGCTCAACTAGATGACAAACGTGGCCTCTTCACTGTGTATGGTTTATGGGTGAATTACTAATCTATTATGGGTGAATTACTAATTCTCAACTGGGTAACTATAAGGTTAGACCTGTGTTGAACATGTAAATGGTCTAAAGGATTAACCAGAATTCCTCTTAAAATGGTTTTAATGCCATTCATAGAATTGTTTGATGAGGACTGACAATATTGATGACAGCTGGATAGATGTCTTAGGACTATTAGGTAAAGGAGGAAGGATCTTTATAGACCCCAACAGGAACAATAATTTTAATTTTAAGCATTATACAGCACACCAGAAAGCTGCTCCAGAAGTCTTTAACTTTTCCCAACCTAATCTAAATTGTGTATCCTCCTTAAAAGTCTATGAAACAATCCAACCTTATTCAAAACTTCAAACTTTATTCATTCTGTCCAGAACATTTTCCTCTATCTTGTCATTTCTCTCCTCTCCATGTTCCCAAGTATCTTCCATCTGCCAAAGATCAGCACAAATCCAATCTTCTTTACAAGGCCTTATCTAAATCCACCAGCACATCTTCATTTGATGTTCCCCCTTTTATGAGCTGCGATTGTCTATATTGTTCAGCTTAAACTCAAACATATCTAATCTGTTTTATTTATATAACTAATGTATTAATGTTTTATCTCCCTAAGTGACTAGTTTCATTCTAACATTTTTTGGTGTACTTCCTTCAGTACATTATTAGACATGATAGAAACTTAAAAACTATATAAACAGTTATTTTGGTCAGTGGAAAATTACAACATTAATAAGGCTAATCTTAGGATTAAATCATATATACGTATATATGATATATATAGAAAATCTGGCTAGCTGTGTTTTTGTTCTGCAACTACAAAAATATACTTCCAAGTCCATTCTGTTGTTTTGAAATGTGAACTGGTAAGAAAAGGAAGCTGAGTGAGGAGGCATAACAGTAACACACATTTAACATTCCTACTCAGGAGTGGGGTAAGATGGCACTCAGAAAGAAGTTCAACTAATGGTAGGTGGAAAACGTGATCTTTGTACATGAATTACATTACTTTGAAGTTAGTGCATAATTTGTGTTCCTTTAAAAAGATGTAGATTTGTGATTACCAGAGATGGGGTGAGGGGAGGGGAAATTGGATGAAGGCAGTCAAAAGGTACAAACTTCTAGTTATAAGATAAATAAGTACTAGAGATATAATGTACAATATGATAAAGTTAACATTGCTGTATGTTATATATGAAAGTTGTTAAAAGAGTAAATCTTAGGGCTTCCCTGGTGGTGCAGTGGTTGAGAATCTGCCTGCCAATGCAGGGGACACGGGTTCGAGCTCTGGTCTGGGAAGTTCCCACATGCCGTGGAGCAACTAGGCCCGTGAGCCACAATTACTGAGCCTGCGTGTCTGGAGCCTGTGCTCCGCAACAAGAGAGGCCGCGATAGTGAGAGGCCCGCGCACCACGATGAAGAGTGGCCCCCGCTTGCCGCAACTGGAGAAAGCCCTCACATAGAAACGAAGACCCAACGCAGCCATAAATAAATAAATAAATAAAATAAAAATAATTAAAAAAAAGTAAATCTTAAGAGTTCTCATCACAAGGAAAATATTTTTTTTCTTTCTTTAATTTTGTATCTCTATGATGTTCACTTAGCTTATTTTGACAGTCATTTCATGATGTATGTTCATTTCATGATGTATGTAAGTCAAATCATTACGCTGTACACCTTAAACTTATACAGTGCTGCATGTCAATTATATCTCAATAAAACTAGAAGAAAAAAAACCAAACCAAATAACAACAAAAAACAAGTTGATTTAGAATTTTCTATAAGTAAAATAATAAAATTCACACTAGAAAGAGAAAATTTAGAAAGGAAAACTGTCATTAAGAACCATCAAGTATTTCAGAAACAACTATAGGAAAAAACCCCCCACTGATATGCAATAACATCAAATTCTATGGATCTATTAAAAGGATGAGCTAGAAAGTGGATATAAAAGATTTCTGCTTAGTTGTTTACTATTCAGACTTGCAAGTTATATAACTTTTAAAAACATGCTGGTCTGTTTCCTTATTTTCTAAATTAATTTTTTTTCTTGCCTTCCTCTAATTGCTCTTTTTTTTTGCTGCCTTCCTCAAAGTCCTCTAACAGTGAGTTTTATTTCTCACTCTGAATTTTACATTTCTCTGTTTTTCTGGTTCTACTGGAGATTATTTTACTTCCATGTTACTGAATACATGGATTTACAACTGAAGTTAGATGAAGATCACTCATTGACTTTTCACTAAGGCTGGATTAATTTTAAGTAGGGGTAATGTCCCAGGTTCTGGCTAAAGCTTCATCCTCTGATCTGGACATTCTTCTTTAATAGTAATATTAATATTATTCTATCTATATTTAATTAGAAAGTTTTTTCCTACAGAGACGTGGCTCAAAGTAGTAACAATGTAGCAGAAAGTTATATAAACCACCAAGTAATTACCACTTTCCCATTATTAACTGCGGTAGTACCAGTCTCCTATTATTTTAGGATATAAATGAATTTACCATATATGAATCTGCAATAAAGCAAACATTCTTCCAGAAAAGAAAAACATTTGACCTTACTATTATTGTAATTAAAAACAAACTGACAGTGTAATTAAAGGTTTGCTTTAACTACTTATGTAACAGAAATATACAGTTGTTAGCATATACTATAGTGTTCAGAATATTTCATAAATATTATGCAAAATCCTCTCTAAGTAGTTTTAGATCAGAGAAGAGTTTATTTTGATATAATTGAGAAGTATGAGAAATGGATAAAAAACAAATAGGCAAATCCAAAAGGAAAATATTATTTTATATAAAGGAAACCCACATCTTTTAAGATCTATCCTAATTCTAAGAACTTCCCATATCATGGAAAAATATTAAAAATAGCAATTTGATATATCTATATGGCACTTAATACAATTCGGTAAGGCAAGTATTACCAAAAAATATATTTTAAAAATATGTGGGTTAAAAAAAAAAAAAAAATGTGGGTTAACTGAGGCTCAAAGATGTTCAGTGAATTGCCCTGGGATCAAATCATTAAGTAAGAAGGAACAATCAGAACTAGAGAAGCCTTCTCACTGATAATCACAGGCTGTTCTCATTATACAGGGCTGTCTTCTATTAATATCAACTGGTGCTTCCTTAAACTGGTGGTTTAAGAAAAATACTACTTCTTCTAAATATCAAATGAAAGCCTCATTCTGTAATAAATATGCCGTTTTATTATACAATAATTTCCATGTTGAACCACTCCATTAATTTGAGATAGTCTTTTTAAAGTATATTCTCTAACCTAATTACAATATTATCTCCAAAGTCCTTACATTTCAATAATTGTAGATCAAGAGGTATCCGTATCAATTTACACCCAGAAATGTAAGATGCCGTGGTCAAGAAATATCATTTTCAGAAATACAGAGCAAAAAATAGATGTAGGTGCATTTTCAAAAGCAGAATATATTAACCATTCAGTTAACTGAAGATTATTTGTAAATGACATCTATTACTTCTGTAGTATGAACAGGAAATAGCCTCACCCAATCGCAGATGTGTAACAGTTCCTATTCCATATAAACAGTTTAACATTTCCAAGTAAAAAAACTTATTAGAATTAGTTTAAACATTTCATCATCTTTCCTCGGTATTCACTCAGCAGTAAAATGTCTTAAGAAGGGGAAGAGGGAGTTAGCTAGAAAGAAAACCATTTAATTAATGCCTACCTTATGCATTAATTTATTTAGTTTCTTTACTTATTACAGTTGACCCTTTAACAACACAGGGGTTAATCTGTGTATAATTTATAGTCAGCCCTCTGTATCTGCAGTTCCTCCACATCTGTGGATTCACCAACCATAGACCATGTAATATTGTAGCATTTACTGTTGAAAAATATCCATGTTTAAGTGGACCCATGCAGTTGAAACCCATGTTATTCAACGGTCAACTGTATTAGGAAAATAGAAAGTTTTGTTGTTGCAATACATACACTGATTTTTCACAATAAGCTACATTTTCAGAAAAATAAACAATTTCATTTTTAAAAAACTAACCTGTCTACTTCATCTCGAGCCACAATGTCTCCTTTCTTTAAGGCTTTTATAGCAAACATTTCATTAGTGTGTTTATATTCAGCCAAAAGCACCTGAAATGAGATTAAAATAATTATTTCCCATGTGAGTTATTACTTTTGTAGGCATTCCAAGAAAATTTAAAAGATTACCTTTCCAAAATGTCCTCTACCCAAGACAGCACAACACCGGAAGTCTTGTAGATTAAACTGAAACATTTGTTGAGATCTGAAAACAGTAATGTCAATCAAAATAAGGCAAAAGTATGGGACTAAACATGTAGCAAAGCTGTGTACATATTCTTTACCTTCTGTCCTCAAGTTCATGAATACCACTATATTCTAGGCCTGATTGAGGAATATCAGGCTCATACTCAGATTGAGATTTTGGAAGTAGTCTATTTCTGTCATTCTCAGTATCAAAAACTGTTTCTGAAACCTGTAAAATATTAAACACTCATTAAATCATAGAAACATTCAGAAAACAACTTATTAGGTAAGGATAGTTAAAGAAAAAAATGTTAAAAGTTGACATAAATATGGGTGAGAAAATAAAATTCAGATATTGGATATTCATTTTTATGGTTATTAATTATATATTACTCTTATCTAAAAAAGGTAAAAAAAATGAATACATTGGAAAAAACAAAAACACTAATTTGAAAAGATACATGAGCCCCAATGTTCACAGAAGCACTGTTTACAATAGCCAGTTACACAAAAGCAACCCAAGTGGCCATCAACAGACGACTGGTTTAAGAAGATGTGGTACATACAGATGGCCAATAGGCACATGAAAAGATGCTCATCATCACTAATTATTAGAGAAATGCAAATCAAAACAATAATGGGGTACCACCTCACATCGGTCAAAATGGCCATCATTAAAAAGTCTACAAATCATAAATGCTGGAGAGATGTAGAGAATAGGGAACCCTCTTACACTACTGGTGGGAATGTGTTTAAATTGGTACAGCCATTATGGAAAACAGTATGGAGGTTCCTCAAAAAACTAAAAATAGAGTTGCCATATGATCCAGCAACTCCACTCCTGGGCATATACCCAGATGAATATCTAATTCAAAAAGATACACGCACCCTTATGTTCATAGCAGCACTATTTACAATAGCCAAGACATGGAAACAACCTAAATGTCCATCAACAGATGAATGGATAAAGAAGATGTGGTAAATATATATATATATATATCACACATACACACACATACATACAGTGGAATTACTCAGCCATTAAAAAGAAATAATGTCATTTGCACCAACATGGACAGACCTAGAGATTATCATGCTAAGCAAAGTAAGTCAGAAAAAGAAAGACAAATACCATATGATATCACTTACATGTGGAATCAAAAATAAAACACAAATGAACGTATCTATGAAACAAAAACAGACTCACAAATATAGAGAACAGACTTGTGGTTGCTAAGGGGGAGGGGGTTTGGGGGAGGGAAGGATTGGGAGTGTGGGATTAGCAGGTGCAAACTATTATATATAGGATGGGTAAACAACAAGGTCCTACAACATAGCACAAGGAACTATATTCAATATCCTGTGATAAACCATAATGGAAAGGAATATGAAAAAGAATATATATATGTATAACTGAGTGACTTTGCTATACAGCAGAAATTAAACACAACACTGTAAATCAACTATACTTCAATAAAATTTTTAAAAAATGTATGTGTGTGTATACATACACACACACACACACACACACACACACACTGGAATATTACTCCCCCCAAAAAAAGAATGAAATAATGCCCTCTACAGCAACATGGATGCATGTAGAGAATATTATGCTTAGTGAAATAAGTCAGACAAAGAAATAAATACTATATGATATCACTTATATGTAGAATCTAAAAAATAATACAAATGAATGTATATACAAAACAGAAACAGACTCATAGATTTAGAAAACAAACTTGTGCTTACCAAGGGGAGGAGGAAGGGGGGAGGGACAAATTAGGGGTATGGGATTAACAGATACAAACTACTATATATAAAATGGATAAGCAATAGGATATACTGAATAGCACAGGGAATTATACCCATTATCTTGTACTAACCTATAATGAACTAGAATCTGAAAAAATACTGAATCACTATGCTGTATACCTGAAACACAATGTTGTAAATCAACCATATTTCAATTTAAAAAAATGAATACATTACTTTCATCTTACATGCATTTTCAAAAATCACGTTAACCTAGTTAGAAGATGCACAGTGTTTCAGGCAACATGTCGTCCAATATCAGCCATGCTCCTATGCTCCTAGATTAAGCAGCCTATTCCATCTCTCCTGGCTCATGAGCATCCAGAGGTTTTTATGTTTCATTCACAAGCAACATAAACAACACAGTTCACACAGGCATTTTTTAACTAAAATGTTAAATGAGATGTTTTTAACATCTCATTCACTATGATGCTTTTACTGGTAATTTATCTGGTGAAAAGGAATTATACAAGGTTTAAAATGCCTTACCTGTCCTTGTGTATCCAAATCTCTTAATTCAGCAGATTCATCTATTTCTCCAAGGGAAGAATCACGTGGTGGGGCCAGAGGAGGCTCAGGTTCAAGATCAAAGTCCAATTTGGTTACTGCAGAATCACTTATAAAAGATAAAGCAATTCACCAAAAGCAGTAATCAAAAGTATATATTTTAAATAACTTTACAATTAAGGCAAACAATTTTATTGTTTTAAAAGTAAGCAGAGCACTAGCTTCAAAATACTATTTGGAAAAAATGAGACTTTTAATAGGCTCACTGTAATCAATACGTACAAATGTCACAATAACTATTTTACAAGAGCAATGCTTAAAAATCTTAAGACACATACCTAGCTGGAGGTGCTAGTTCAGGGATGTGTACATCAACCACTGGCACTGTAGCAGGCACAGGGGCTTGAGGGCTGAAGGTGCCAGAATGATTGACTGTAGGAATAGCTCTTCTCACTAGTCTTCCCCAAGTGGCAATATTAATATTCATTTGAGGAGCTCTGAGAAATGTTTTGCCTGTGGATATTGTAAATAAAGAAAACAGAACAAGTATTTTTTTAATATATTACCAAAAGCCATAATTTAAGAATTCATATTCATCGGTTTATAATTTATGAAGAACAAACAATATTGTCACTTAAAAAAACAGTTCTTAACTATTTGTTATTAAAGGCTAGTGCAAAAAAGCAAAATCAGTTTTAAAAATAAATACGTAGGAATTGCTCATTTAAGTCTAGTAATGGTATGTGGTTAAGGTTTTAAAAACAGAATTCTTATCTTTTAGAGATACTAACTGTAATATTTATGGATGAATCAATATGATGTCTGGGTTTGCTTCAAATAATCTGAGGAAGTTGTAAGCGATGGAACATAGATGAAACAAAACTGGACATAAGCTGACTGTTGTTGAAGCTGAGTGATGGCACACCGCACTAGTCTCTATACTTACGCATGTTTCAAATTTTCCATAACAAAATTTAGAAGTAAATAATTGAACAAATAAGAAGAAAACACAAAGAAAAGATGGATATCACTTTTTAAATAGTATATACATTTTTAAAGTATTTAAGATAACACCAAAACACTTTGTACTTGATTTCTCAGTAATTACCTTGTTGTTTCGAAAAAATTTTCTTTTGTCTTTGGAGTTTTGGTCTTCTTTCAATAACTGGATTAAAAAAGGTAACCTGCAGTTAAGAAAATTCAAGTTGACATGACTATAGCATTAGATTTATGGTTCATGAAATTCAATAAACTTGCAAGTTTGAAAACTTAAGAGAATCTGAGATATAATTTAGTTCCATCTCCTCATTTTCTAGATGAGAAAACAGACCTAGAGAGGATAAATGACTTGTCTCAGGGTAACATACCTATTTAGTGGCAGAGTTGAGCCAAGAATTCAAGTTGTCTGCCATTCAGCCTAATACTCTTCCCACTTCTACATCATGTTGCCTACATATATAATTTCAATGGTAGTTATGCATATTTAATAAAATACATTTATTACCTCTGCAAATAAAGTACCCTGCGGTTCCAAATAGAGACACATGCCATGCCGTTGGTTGTCTAAAAAATCTTCTAACCTCAGAAATTTTACAGCACACAGAGATCGCCAATCACGCCAATAAACTGAAATTTCCAGTTCACGTGACTAGAATAATTAAATAAAAAATAAAGAAAACAGGGAACACATCATTGGACACACATGTGAATAAAATATTACAAAAAATATAAAATACAAATACAATAAACAAAGATAACATACACAACGGTTGCACTATTTTAAAGAGTGCTTTTATAATGTTTCTCTATTATATATTACTTTAACAAACTTACACATTTTAGCTAAAAGGAAGACATTCATATTCCAACATTCTCCAGTTAAGGTATTCCTTTTAGATAAAGAATACACAACTGGGAACAATCAATACAGATGAATGACCACCGAAACTCTTTCTTTCCATCTCAGAGCTTCAATCTTTTGGATTTTCCTTCTCCTATTGGCATCATAGGCTGTGCTGTTGCTAGACCTCAATGTTCACCTCAAAGAACCCATTTCAAACCTTCTTATTTCTTTATCCCAACGTTGATCAGGAAAAGGTCTGTGAATAGCATTTATTCTCCACTTTCAGTGTGCCACACACTATGCCAAACACTTTAAGAATGTTAGGTCATTTAATCTTCTAAAGAATACCACCGGGTAATAAGACCAGTGATTACAGGGGTCTGCGTAGGTAGGTAGCAAACAGGAAACTAAGTTTTATACAGAAAAATGTTCATTTATTACAACATCAAACACAACAAAACGAAACAAAAAACCCCCCCAAAACCAGGGACAACTTGAGTATTATACCTTATCTACATGAGGGAACATTCTGTAGTCATTAAAAATAATGCTTATGTGGAAAATATATTTAAGGTTTTAACAATCAATTATTAAATGTACTTGTAGAACACAGTTTATAAACTGGAGGTCAAGCCATAAATTGACCTCTACATACAAGTCATAATCTGCATACATTTTAATTATAAAGCATAAGACTTCTCCATTATTTTGTTTTTCAGGATTTTGTGGATCACCCACAAAAAGAGATAAATGTTTTTCCCTTTAGGCTCAACAAAGTAATAAATTACTTCTTTCATATAAAAACTTTCAATTTGTGAACTTATGCATCTTATTATCTAAGCTTCTAGTATGCATAATAAAAAAACCATTTGACTTTAAATAATAAAACTAGTTGATGCAAATGAACACAGAAAACACTTATAAAAAAACAGAACATGAAAAAAATGAGTCAAGACACAATGTGCCAAAAGGTCTCATAGACACTCAGAAAAAAAGGACTAGAAAAAGATATCTTGGCAGTGAGTATATGAGCTCAGGACTTCCTACCTCATTGCTTCTCTCTGATACATAATTACTATGGGAGAGAATACTTGTCAGGAAAGGGTAAGGATGAGTACAGGATAATTATTTTATTATTTTAAGATCAGCAAATGGCATTTAGAAGTGGTGGGTATTAATGCTATAATATTCCATTCAAGTTAAAATTTTAAGTATTTTGAAAACAGTTATTTTGGGAAATAAACTGCATAACTGAACCAGGGGTTGGTAATTTAGACTACTTTATTTTAGATTAGAAAAGGAGAGGTCTACTTTCTCCTAACTTCTTCCATGGTATCAGGGAGGAAAACTTGTTATGGATCAGGCAAATGCAAGTGGTATAGATGCTAGGGACAAAATTAGTAATTCTTAAAAGTTCTTATACTTTTCACACTGCTAAAATTGTAAGAGTATATCTTTCTCTGGATGAGAGAAGGTCAAATCACCTCCTTTATATTTTTTCTAGCCACTCTGGTAAAACTCACATATTAACTCATTTCTCTTTCCTCTGTCTGTTTATTCCATTCTTCAACCTGAAGTACATTAGAAACACCTGAGATTTGGGATGGAAGGTTATCTTAAGGCCTACATTAGCTTTCCTGGAGTTCTACATGAAATTTTAGGTATAAAGCTCTTTACTTTTTGTTACTTTGCATTGTTCCCTGTATCACTCTCTCTACAATTTAAGGGGGGAGAGTGGCTACAGTCCAAAGCAGATTAAGATATTTTATGTCTATTCATAACACTGTTGCATGGAACCCTAATCCTACTTTAACCCCTAACATCTACTGCAATTCAGTAAAGCAGGGATATAGTATCTGAAAAGCAAAGTACCCTCTATATAGGGAAATGCCACTGATATTTATTGAATTTAAATTGCAAGTATGACTGCTCATTTGCTGGCAATTTTCCAGATGAAGCAGGTCCATTCCATAAAGCAAGGGCATGTTCGTAGGTAATGTCAAACCTCAAGAGCAACAAAATTCTACATGGAGTAAAACCACTGCCAAAATAGCTGAGCAGTATGATCTGAGCTAAGTACAGATTGGCAATACTGGCAAACTGTCTCAACTTGTGTTTCATTTTGTCTTATTATGAATCTGAACCTAGGATCAAAGAAGAAACTGTGGTAGAACTAAGGAATCTGTATGGTTTGTCTGAAGTCTCTGTAAGGCCCGAAAGTAAATAGTAACTACTTTTTCTAAAGTAGTTAGCATGATGATTTGATACACATATACAAATATATACTACTAAAGAATTCCTCCCATCTAATTAACACATCTATCACCTATTTTACACACACACACAAAATATTTACATTTGGTAAGAACATTTAAGTTCTGTTCTCTTAGCAAATTTCATTCACACAATATAGTATTATTAACTAGTCACCATTATACACTGCATTATACATTAGATGCTCAGACCTTATTTACCGTATAACTGAAAGTTTGTACCTTTTTACCAACCTCTCCATACAAACATTTTTCTACTCTTGGTTTCTATGAGTTTGACTTTTTAAGATTTCACATGTAAATGATACCATGTAATATTTGTCTTTCTCTGTCTGACTTCTTTCACTTAGGATAATGTCCTCAAGGTCCATCCATGTTGTCACAATGGCAGTTTTTCCTTCTTTCTCATGGTTGAATAACATTCCATTGTATATATATACCACATTTTCTTTATCCATTCATCTTTTGATGGACACAGACTGTTTCCAGATATTGGCCATTGTGAATAATGCTGCAATGAACATGGGAGTGCAGATATCTCTTCAATATCCTGTTTTCATTTCCTTTGAATATATACCCAAGAGTTGGACTGCTGGATCATATGGTAGTTCTATTTTTAATTTTTTGAGGAACCTCCATACTGTTTTCCACAGTGGCTGAACCAATTTACATTCCCACCAACAGTGTACAAGGGTTCCTTTTTCTCCACATCCTTGCCAACACTTATCTCTTGTCTTCTTGATGACAGCCATGCTAACATGTGATATCTCACTGTGGATTTGAATTGCATTTCCCTGATGATTAGTGATGTTGAGCACCATTTCATGTCATTCTTGGCCATGTGGATGTCTTCTTTAGAAAAATGTCTATTCAGTTTCTTTGCCCATTTTAAATCAGATTATTTGTTTTTTGTTGTTCTTGCTATTGAGTTGTGCAAGTTCTTTATATATTTTGCAATATTAACTTCTTATCTGATAGATGACTTGCAAATATCTTCTCCCATTCTGTAGATTGCCTTTTCATTTTCTTGATGGTGTCCTTTGCTGTGCACAAGCTTTTTAGTTAGTAACTACTTCTTTTTTTAATTTAATTTTAATTTTAATTTTTGGCCACACTACACAGCTTGTGGGATTTTAGTTCCCTGACCAGGGATCGGACCCGGGCCCTTGGCAGTGAGAGTGTGGAGTCCTAACCACTGGTTGTCAGGGAGTTCCCAGTAACTACTTCTTAATAAATGGAACTACTGGGTATTTCTTTTGGCCTAGAGACGCACTGTAAAAAAATTACTGGAACACTGAGGATGTTGTGAATCGAGAAAGTTTGGGAACCTCTGATAGGTGAAAATGAGAGGCAGGTTTCACTGCTGAAAAGGAAAGAAAGGGCAAAAAGCAAATTTTCTGCAGCTACTAAGAGAGAGAAAATTATTCAAAGCATGGAAAATTCAAAAACCAAGGAAAGGTGAGATTTGTAAAGGTGCACATGTCAGGTGTCACATTAATTGGTCTCCTCCTTTGATTACTTGGTCTTCTATGGGCTTCTGAGGACAACATAGGCTTGGGAAACATCAACCAGGGTCCCAGCAGTAAAGAGACTGCACACTCAAAAAGAGTTTAAGTTTTTAAAAATTGGCTATTTATGAAGGTAAGATTCAGGTTAAGGAATCAACAAGGACGGGAAGTATCTGAGGATTACCTACAGTAGAAATCTATTACCACTCGTAGCCTGAATGAGCAAGAAGAAACAGTTACCAGAATTCAGTGAGAACTGGATCTTGGAAAAGTGACTGTCAAACAGGAACTGCAGCCATAGATGAACACTGCTGTAAAAAAGGGAAGGAGAGAAGGAAACAAACACCCTGATTACCCTCTCCTCCTGCCCTTAGATCTTCTAACATTGTCTCCCCTTTCATGTCAGAGCCCACTGATTCAAACTCGCAGCTATCAGCCTCCAGAGACAAAGAGAAGAACAGGGAAGGGAGGCCATCAGAATCTACTATGGGGCAAAGAGAAAACTACCACCTCAGGAAACAGTAATATCTGTTTTCAGTTCAGGAGTTCAATGAGGGTGATTCTCAGCTGGAACTAATGTGACAAAAAGAAGGAAACCTTAGGATCTTTTGGGAAAATGAGAAACAGAGAAGAGTGAGACTGAGATAACGGAGAATACAAAGCTATGACCTCTGCTTGAAAAGTCTGCCCCCTATAGATGTGGGAGCAGAAAAGAAAAGTAAACAATTGTGATACAAACTATTTAGTGCTGTAACAGTTATATATAACTGCACCCTATATCAATTCACATCCTAGAAAAAGTTCCAAAGACTCCCTATTATTCCAAACCTATTACAAACTTTTCTGCCTCAGTGTATACACATATAGTTCCTATTTCTAATCATGTATCTTATTTCCCAACCAAAACCTACATACCTATAAAGACAAGGTTGAAGGATGCTGTGGGGGCATCAGTAAGGAAATGGTAAAGGGTAACAATAGTTTTAGGGTAAACAGAGAAGAAAATGAAATTTTCTGATGGCCCCTTTCTCAACTCCTTCCTGAAGAATCAAGGAAATGGAAATGTTTGACCAAACATCTAGCTGTGTGGTAACAAAGAAGTAAAAGAGCCAGAGTAACAATAATAACATGAGCTATCATTTACAGCAACACCATTATGTACAAGGTGTTAAACTAGGTGCTTTATGCAGATCTGGTAACAGTTTAGAATACTAAATTTAAGATTTCAGAACAATTCATTGCTAAAATGACAAGGAGCAAAGGTATACTGGGGTTGACGCATTCAAAGAAGTTTGAAATAATATGTTAAATTGGTTGTTGTTTAGATAGTTAGATTTTTAAAATCCCCCATAATGATGACGGGATGTTGGAGTGAAGAACCAAAGTCCTTAAGGATACTTACTGGCAAGTGCCTGGTGGTCAAGAGATGATAGAGGGGTGGGGGGAAAAGACAATTATACATATAGTTCATTGGCTCAGAGGACTCATATAGCCTCAGAGGATATGATGTGTCATTTGATAGTAATAGAATTGGAAGCAGCAAAAGAGGTAAAAAGGGTAAGTATTATTATAGCTCCATTATAAGTTAAAAAACAGCATCTCAAGAATAAAATACCTAGGAATAAACTTACCTAAGGAGGTAAAAAACCTGTACTCAGAAAACTATAAGATACTAATGAAAGAAATCAAAGATGACACAAACAGATGGAGAGATATACCATGTTCTTGGATTGGAAGAATCAACATTGTGAAAATGACTATACTACCCAAAGCAATCTACAGATTCAGTGCAATCCGTATCAAATTACTAATGGCATTTTTCACAGAATTAGAACAAAAAATTTTACAATTTGTATGGAAGCACAAAAGACCCCGAATAGCCAAAGCAATCTTGAGAAAGAAAAAAGGAGCTGGAAGAATCAGGCTCCCTGACTTCAGACTATACTACAAAGCTACAGTAATCAGGACAGTATGGTCCTGGCACAAAAACAGAAATACAGATCAATGGAACAGGACAGAAAGTCCAGAGATAAACCCACGCACCTATGGTCACCTAATCCATGACAAAGAAGGCAAGAATATACAATGGAGGAAAGACTGTCTCTTCAATAAGTGGTGCTGGGAAAACTGGACAGCTACATGTCAAAGAATGAAATTAGAACACTACCTACACCATACACAAAAATAAACTCAAAATGGATTAAAGACCATTCTGAATGTAAAGTCAGATACTATAAAACTCTTAGAGGAAAACATAGGCAGAACACTCTTTTATCGCAGCAAGATTTTTTTCTATTCAACTCCTAGAGTAATGAAAATAAAAACAAAAATAGACAAATGGGGCCTAATTAAACTTGAAAGCTTTTGTACAGCAAAGGAAACCATAAACACAACTAAAAGACAACCCTCAGAATGTGAGAAAATATTTGCCAACAAAGCAACCGACAAAGAATTAATCTCCAAAATACACAAATGGCTCACGCAGCTCAATATCAAAAAAAGAAACAACCCAATCAAAAAATGGGTGGAAGACCTAAATAGACATTTCTCCAAAGAAGACATACAGATGGCTAAAAAGCACATGGAATGATGCTCAACATCACTAATTATCAGAGAAATGCAAATCAAAACTGCAATGAGGTACCACCTCACACTGGTCAGAATTGCCATCATCAAAAAATCTACAAACAATAAATGCTGGAGAGGGTGTGTAGAAAAGGGAACCCTCCTACACTGTTGGTGGGAATGTAAACTGGTACAGCCACTATGGAGAACAGTATGAAGGTTCCTTAAAAAACTGAAAATATAGCTACCATATGATCCAACAATCCCACTCCTGGGCATATATCCAGAGAAAATCATGATTCGAAAATATACATGCACCCCAGTGCTCATTACAGCACTATTTACAATAGCCAGGACATGGAAGGAACCTAAATGTCCATCATGGAGGAATGGATAAAGAAGATGTGGTACATATATACAATGGAATATTACTCAGCCATAAAAAAGTATGAAATAATTCCATTTGCAGTGACATGGACTGGACCTAGAGATTGTCATACTGAGTGAAGTAGGTCAGACAAAGACAAATATATGATATCGCTTATATGTGGAATCTAAAAAAAGGGTACAAATGAACTTATCTACAAAATAGAAATAGAGTTACAGATGTAGAAAACAAACTTATTTGTTTATCAGGGGCTTACCAGGGGGTAAGGAGGTGGGTGGGATAAATTGGGAGATTGGGATTGACATATAAGCAATACTATATATAAAATAGATGATCAATAAGGACAGTACAGCACAGGGAACTCTACTCAATACTCTGTAATGGCCTATATGGGAAAAGAATCTAAAAAAGAGTGGATATATGTATATGTATAACTGATTCAGTTTGCTGTACACCTGAAACTAACACACACTGTAAATCAACTATACTCTAATAAATATTAAAACAAACAAACAAACAAAAAAATAGCATCTCAGATTAAACAATACGCCGAATGTGGGAATTCCCTGGCAGTCCAGTTGTTAGGACCTGGCATTTTCACTGCAGTGGCCTGGGTTCAATCCCTGGTCAGAGAACTAAAATCCTGCAAGCCGCATGGTACAGCCAAAAACAACAATAATATGCTGAATGTTAGCTCACACATGGAAGAAATTAAAATTTCTTTGTATTCCTATTCTATGGCTTGTTCTATATTGAGATGTTTCACACCCCATTTAGATGTTTGCATGCATTTTTATCCTTTTATAGGGAGGAAAGCATCTTGCTCATTATCATGGTTTCTATGAGGAATAATTTTCATTTTTCTCCTAAATATCTGGGTCTCTACCTTAACCCTCTTATTCATCTCCTGGAGTGAGTTATCTGATAAAAGACTGGGAGAGAAACTGGACATGAATAATCCAGTCCATTTCTTCCTTTTTTCCTTGAGAGCCGGGCTGTTAAATGGAAGTATACAATTTGTTTTTCTCTGCTATGCCTTAAGTTTTATATGGGCTGGAGCCCACAATGATCTAAGGGACTGAGTATAGCCCCATTATTGTTGCACACCCAACCACACTTTCAAATATCAGCTCATAATGACATTTTACTTTCCATTAGTCACACCTTTCTTTCTTTTAACTAGTTCGGAACTTGGGTAAGGAAGAGCCCCACATACAAAACTTCCAATCTTCTTCTTAATGGCTCATTTTAAGACAGCCAAGGATGGCCACACATTTCACCAAATCTGCAATACGATAAACAGAGATTATGAAATGGATCTCAGGAGAAATAAAGACAATTCAGGGAGAAGAAAACATAAAATTGATATCCTCTAAAATGTAAGAGAGGATATTATCCCCATGAGAGGAAAACAAGATATTTAAAAGAATAAACTTTTAGAAATTAAAAATATAATATCAGATATAAGTTTGTCAATCAAGTCTTGGCAAATAAAAGTATCAAACTTTCCCAGAAAGCAGAACAAAAAGACACACTGACAGACAATAGATAAAAGATAAGAAAATCAGAGGATCAATCTAAAAGGTTCAACTAGCAAGAGAGACACTGAAAATGAAGAGGAAATTATCAAATAAATGCAATTTCTCAAATCTGAAGAATAAGCTTTCAAAACTGAAGGTGCCACACAGTACCTATCACAAAGAGTGAAAACCACCTACACCTAATAAGGTACACCATTGTGAAATCACAAAATCCCAGGGGAAAAAAGATAAAAATCTTAAAATCTTTAAAAAAGAAAAAGCAAATCAAAATCAAAGATTAGAAATCAAAGACACATAAGCAATCTCAACTACAATACTAGAACTACAATTCCTTAAAATTCTTAATGAAAATAATCTCCAACCTAGAATTCTAGACTCCAAGCATGACAGCAGAATAAAGATATTTCAGATATGCAAGATCTCTAAAACTTTCATTCACTCTTTTCTCAGCATGTAAATGTGGGATATGATCCACCAAAATGAGGAAGTAAAACAAGAAAGCTGAAAGAGAAATTCAAGACTCAGGTGATCCAATAGGATTATGGTGAAAGAGAGTCTCAAGATAAAAGCTATATAGCAGTCATTTAAATTGGAGCAGAAAGATGTAAGGCTCCAGAAAGGATGTTGCTAGGGAGTAGAGTGGGTCCAAGGATGACTGACAGCTTGCTGATACAACTGCCTACATAAGAGTTATTCTAGAGTCCTTCTGGAGATCCTGGTGATAAAGGATAGGTGTATAGAAAACTAAGCAAAGCAAAACAAAATACGCAATTAAAAAAAGGGCAATTATTTGCCCAAAGGGGGTCTTGGTACTAAAAAGAGAATGTAATCATGGTATGGAATATGGTTCATCTGTAAACAATATTTACATAGTCATAATAATATAAACACTAAGTTACTGATTTAACCTAATTATTTGGAAGAATGAGGATAGGAGTGTGGATGGTTTAAGAGTAGTATGTATAGGCAATTTCTGAAAATGTGAAACCAATAAATAATAAGAATCCCTTGAGTTCTTGGATACCTTAGCCTCTCACTCCTACCAATATCTACAATCTTTCCACAATCTCAGCTGTTTGAATCCTTCTCTCTGACCATCACCTCCTAACATTCTACTAGCTCACTCTTTCTAGTTCCTCAGTATCCACTGGTCCTTCAATGCTACTGTTACTTCTAATCTATTAACCCTATTACATTTTTACTGGCTCTCACTACCTTAGATGTTCTCTTCTTCCTTTTCCATTGAGCAGTGAACATTCTCTAGTACTCTGCTCTTAACAGAACTGGCTCCTGCTAAAATTTTTCTAAGTTTCAGTTCATCCTGTTTCTAATATTGATAAAGGTGGTTCTCTATTACATTAGCAAAGTTAATCAAAGGGAAATGTGAATGAGAAATGGTTAGATATAAAGGGTCTTGCTTTTTATTTCAATCTCTCATGGGAGGATTAAACTTTTACAGCAGGAGGGCTGAGGAAATTCAGAAAAAATGTGAAATTGCATAGCTACTGTGTTTATAATAAACATTAAGAAAGACCAATTTTTATAGGAAAATATAAAAAGGGTAACCTGATAACAGAAAGAACACAGAACTGACAGGACACTTCAGAATCCTAGATTATAGCTTAGGCTAGTTATTTAACCCCTAGGCCATAATAATATCCTTATTAATCTGTAAAATGAGGGGGCTGGATTACACCAGCAATTTTCAAAACTTTTTTTTTTTTTTAAAGTGGCAAAATCCAAATGACATCTTATCCAGAATCGCAAAACAAAAAGAAAAAAAAAGGGTCTGTGTTGCCATCTGAAATAATTCTGCAGAGCCCTGAGCTCCCAGGAACATAACTGAACTTTTCTATATCATTCTAGATCTAGATAATTTCGATAGTATCTCAAAACTCAAGAAAGACCTATCTGGGTGTTCCCTGGTGGCCCAGTGGTTAGGATTCTGGGCTTTCACTGCCATGGCCCGGGTTCAGCCCCTCGTTGGGGAACTGAGATCCCACAAGCCACGTGGCATGACCAAAAATAAAAAATAAAAAAATAAATAAAAAGACCTATGAATTTTTGTATTTTGGAAAGGATAGAAACAGTATAGACAACTTAGTTCCAGAATGTCATAGGAAAGAAACTTGACATTTGAGGCAAAATGCTGAGCATGAACATGTCAGTTTAAAATAATATTTTCTATAAATGTTTCTATAAACATTTTCTATAAATAAATATTCTATAAATATAAGGAATAAAGTAAAAGACTAAAAAAGCACAAAAAATGTAAAAGTAACATGTACTGTGTAAACAGAAGGATTTATCACAATAAGGAATGTGGCCTCCAAAAAGGAGTTTATAATCCAATTAGGGATACATAAGATGCATATCAGGAACCCAGAAGGTCTAACTGGCCTCAGGGAGAATAGCTTTACTTAGCTATGCAGTGTCTTCAACGTTTTTAAGGGAGGATTACTCCAAAGTGGGAAGAAAGTCTGATGCCATGAAGAAGAAAAACAATTTTAGGTGAGGATTAAAAGTGCAAGTAAAAACAACCAATCAACAGTTATCAGTCTTTCTAGTTTTCTAAGCTTGTAGCTTGGGTAATATTAAATTATTTTCTCTTTACCAGGCTTTCATCATCTTCTGCTGTTTCCTCCTTTTTGCCACTAACTTTCTATCTCATACAAATCACCACAGAGGAAAGAGCATTTTGAAGGACACTCGAGGTCTAGTACCAGCTCTGAAATTTATCAATATGTAATCACTCTGGTTCTCAGTTTCCTTAATTATAAAATGATGGCAAGACACTTAACTACTTTTAAGTTCTATTTTAAATACAAAACTCTAACACAATAACCTGGCTACAAGAGAAATTTTCTAACCAGCCATTTTCCCTTTAACAATAAATGTCTTAAATTTCATTTTGATCATAACACTCATTAAAATCCTATAATTACTTTAAATAGGCTCTGAAATGAAAGAAAATGACATTCAACCAGTTAATTTCCCATTACTTAACATGCTCTTCCATTATACTCAAATTCATAGCCACACGTCACAGCCTAGGGCTAAAGAAAGAACTAAAGTCATTGAGTAGCTAAATGTGCCAGGCAACACAAAGCATTTCTTCTTAACAGTCCTGTAAGGATTATATTTTATCCCCATTTTAGAGATTGTGAAATAAATGCCCAGTAGTAAGGTTATGTATCTTGTCTACCATCAAATATCTAATAAGTAAATGAATCCAGTTTCTCTGGCTTCAAGACCAATGTTATAGCAAACCTATTAATTTAAGAATGAATGGAAACTGAAACATTTTAGAATCATAAATATTTACATGTATTCACAGTATAGAAGGAAGATGCAAATATAACAAGACATGTATATAACGATATCCATATACACTAATAACCTCAACTGCATTTCCCTCTCTGGTGGGCTTGACTGAATTATATTGGTCTAACTATTTAATTAAACAGCTAATTTACAGCATGGAACAATGCTAGTTCCAGCAAATATCAGAGCTGAAAAAAAATCAGAGTTGACAAAGAGAAAATATCAGACTTGAAAAAAATCTTGTAAGTGTAATCTTTTTCTGATATAACAATTCCCTTAAATCTCTCTTATATAAGTTGCTCATTCAACTTTATTGAGAGAGCCTTAAGAAACTAAAAATAGAGCTACCATATGATCCTGCAATCCCACTCCTGGGCATTACCCGGAGAAAAACATGGTCCGAAAGGATACATGCACCCCAATGTTCACTGCAGCGCTGTTTACAATAGCTAAGACATGGAAACAACCTAAATGTCCATCAACAGAGGAATGGATAAAGAATATGTGGTACATATATACAATGGAATATTACTCAGCCATTAACAATAATGAAATAATGCCATTTGCAGCAACATGGATGGACCTAGAGACTGTCATAGTGAGTGAAGTAAGTCAGACAGAGAAAGAGGAATATTGTATGACATTGCTTATATGTGGAATCTAAAAAAAAAAAAAAAGATACAAATGAACTTATGTGCAAACACAAACAGACTCACAGACTTAGAGAACTAATTTATGGTTACCAGGGGGGCAGGGTGGGAGGGAGGAATAGTTAGGGAGTTTGGGATTGACATGTACACACTGCTATATTTAAAATGGATAACCATCAAGGACCTACTGTATAGCACAGGGAACTCTGCTCAATATTCTGTAACAACCTAATTGGGAAAAGAATTTGAAAAAGAATACATACATGTATATGTGTAACTGAATCACTTTGTTGTACACTTGAAACTAACACAACTTTGTTAATCAACTATACCCCAATATAAAATAAAAAGTTAAAAAAAAAACTTTACTGAGCGAGAACTTACTACAGCAGCTCAGTTCATTTTTTAATAGTACTATTCTTTGTACTGAAATGAAATCTGCCATCATTGACTTCTGCTTTGTCTTCCACACCCACAAAGTATACAGTCAATCCAAGGATGGAAGGAACATGTACTACAGCTTACCACTTGCCCCTTTTCCAAGCATTTGGCAAACACTGCTACTTGATCAGCATAAACAAGGACCCGTCCAGTAAACCTTGACAGTGAGCTCCAGAAAGTTACTACCAATCCATCAGAGTCAACACACACAAATGGAAATATCATTGCTATCACTAGTTTAATTCTTGTTTTACATGTTCCTCCTTTTAACTTTAAAGACAGTTACCAAATCTTTGTTAAATCTCTTCTTTAATAGATTTTAAATCCCACTTTCCTTCAACTGTTCCATATGTAACAGGATTTTCATCATCTCACCATTCCAGCAACTCTTCACTGGATAAGCTTTTATAAGGTTAAGATCCGATCTAGGGTATGATCTGATCCAACCCAGATTTTTCTATTTCTCTTTGGCAAACCTTCCTTCTCCTCCTATACTTGGAATACTACTTAAGATTTGATTGTTAGACCTTTTTTTTCTTTCTTTATAAACTCTTTCCTATTATGGGCTGCTAACTCTTTTATTAGCTTCTATATTTATATTATTTCTATTTGATCATCTAAATCAGATGATGAAAAATCCCCTATTAAAAGCCCTTCAACTATCTTCTAATTTATTGATTATAAAGACCCTAGTAATCTGACACCCACCTATATCTGCTATTTTACTTCTTTACACTGATCTCTGTTCATGATTTTTATTCTTACAACACATCAAGTTTTCTCCTACCCCAAGGCGTTGTATGTTTTTTCTCCTTTGCTGGGAACACTCTACCTGGATCTTTTTAAGTCTGGCAACTTTCCCCCCATCGGGTTTCAAGTCAAACGTAGCCTCCTCAAAGAGACTTTCCCTAATTATGTCCTCTACCTAAAATAGCCCCCACCCCCTTCTTTACAATACCTTATTTACTTCCTTCATTGCACTTGAAGATTTAAAAAAAAAAAACTTGTTAACTATTTGTCTTCCCTCATTAGAATATAAGGTCGATATATATAGGGACTTTGACTATTTTGGTCAATCATAACCAGCATCTAGAATGGTGCTTGACACAGAACAGAAAATCACTGACTATTAAGCCTAAGAGTTCCATTACAGCAATTCCTACATATATCTCTTTCTATTCTTACTGCCACATTTTACTTCAAGTTCTCTTCACCTTACAGTTGCAGCACTGGAGTAACCTCCTGCCAATTTATATGCCTTTAGTCTCTATTCTCTCAAATTCATTCTTCATACATACCCCAAGATCAATTTTTCTATTATGTCTCTCTCATCCCCACTACCAACAAGTATAAAGACCTTAGACTAGTATTCAATGTCCTCAATGTCTTTTTAACTGAAATCATACACAGTTTCAGACGTAATGGTAAAAAGTCTGCAAATAATCAGACATATACTGAGAAGCCACTGAGGTATAAGTTCCTTGAGGAAATCTTGAGAGATCTTGTTTATATTGTTTGTTGCTAATCTATCACCTGGAAGTGCCTGGAATACAGTATGCATCAATGAATAAATGAACAAATAATTTCATAATAATTTTTAATGAATTAAATGAATGATCCTAAGCTAGAGAATGAATGCCTAGATGAAAGTATTATTCTTTGAAGATGAGTCTGGTTCTCAGACACATGGAGATTAGTTAGTAAATTACTTTAGTAAAAATAGCCAACATTAATTGAGTTCTTACCACTAGCCTAAGATTTTTACATGGATTTAATCCTCACACATTTCAGTGAGGTAGATAGTATTAAAGATAAGGAAACTGGTATACATAAAAAGTTAAGCATTTTGTTCAAGTACATTTAATATTTAAGTGTCAGACACAGTATCTGAACCAAGAAAAGCAATGATGAGGGCCTGATTAAGATACTGGCTGTGAGACAGAAAAAAATAAACTGGAAAAAATATTTTAAAAGTAGAGGCCAGAGCAGTAATTGCCACCTCACATCATCATTAAGCACTATAAATCTGCTCTCACTAATATATGTAATTTTGATTTTATTTTATTTTTTTATATTTGAATTTTATTTTATTTTAGTTTTTTATACAGCAGGTTCTTATTAGTCATCCATTTTATACATATTAGTGTATACATATCAATCCCAATCTCCCAATTCATCACACCACTACCCCCCTACCACCCCCATATATGTAATTTTTAAAATGACATATGTACCATCAATCTGAATACTAAACAACAAAAAGCTTAATATCTTTCTTATTTTTTAGATAAAATTATGATTAAGTTTTAATATTTTCTTCCCACACCCCAACGGATAGATTAGAATCTAAATAATAAAGTTATCATCGTGGATTTAAATCTACTGTGGACCAAGTTAACTTCTGCTGGGTTCTACAGCTACAGATTGCATTCTAGCCACTCACATTACTCATGAAAGCCACTGAGATACATGGAGGAATGGTTGTCTGAGCACAATAGCTCACTTCAAATCCAGCTTTGATAATATAACCAACAAGTGGTGAGTCAGAAGAATCACCTTAGTGGTCAGAGAGCACAATATTAAAATTAAAAAAAAAATTTCAATATTAGATGTCACCTGATTGCTGATCTTTCAGGGTAGTACAAAGTATACATTTTCAAATCACTGCACAAATGAAAACTCCTGCAGCAATCTGATAAGGTAGATTTATGTATACCTCATCAGATGAGAAGTGTCAAAAATACCTAGGTCCTTCTTATATGCTGTTAAGAATAAAACTTACCAAAGTCTTCTAAAACATAAAATTTACATTAAAAATGAATTATAAATACAATGAAAATTCAAGTAAAAAGTTTCTCATCTTACCCTGTCTAGTTCCAGTGTAAACTTCTGGTCCCACGACTGATTGGAAATGGGTTTCCAGCTAGTTTGACCAACCACAGTATTATCTAGCTTCAAAACTGCACAGACATCATCTGTAATTACAATTTAAAACTTGCTTAAATATTTTAAAACCTTTAAAATAGAAATGCCACTGTTTAATATCAACAAAAGTCTTATGATCCTTTGAAAATAAGTTTTTCTTACTCACTACTGAAGCTTTTGAATCTTAAATGGCTAGTTTTATATATACACTCCCACTAGACCCTCCCAAGTTATCCTTTGTGTTTCACAAAAACACAAATAGTAATCGCTATTTCGTTTATATTAAAATGTAACTGAAAGGACTAACAAGTGACCAGTAAATGTTTGTCACGTGTGTGTGTATTTACATATCAATATCAGTCATCCAGTTTTTCTCCCTCTACATTTGCTATTTATTAATGTTGTTACCTTAAACAATTTTTATTTTCACATTTTTCCTGAAGTCTCTCTCTATATACAGGAAAGCACAGACATACTGTACTAGGTTGAATTGTCACATGCCTTTCCCACCAGTTGTATAATTACATCATAGTTTATGATTACTTTAGAGTGTCTCCAAAGTACTTCATAAACCTCTCCCATTTTACTTTACCACCTTTACCCACTGCCCCATTTCAGTTTACTTCTGGGACACAGTCCTAGTTAAACATGTTTAGTTCAGTGCTTAGCTATCAAAATTTCAACGTTAGTTTAGAGGTGTCATTATACCATTAAAAGAATCAAGATGTGACACAAAGAGTTTGACATAAAGAGTGATGTTCAATATTTCATTATTCCAAAAGAATTAATGTTATATGTCATTCAGTTTTCTAACATATTTTCAGCAGGGTAAATTTTGTAGCCTTTTAAATTTTCTTGTCATTATAGCTTTTGATATTTTAAATTTAAATTATGGAAATCATAATTTTAAAGTTTGTTGTCCAACTCTGACTCTTCTCACTCTTCTCTGTCCCCACTGCTCAGCCCTTTAATTTGTTATATGATTGTTAAAAAAATCTGATTACTGAACTGGATAAGTCATCTGTTTTTAGGAGATTTCGACTACTTCCACTTTTACTTTTACTCGTTCTGCTCATGAAAGATGATCTGGTTTCACTTGGACTCCAACCAGGTAGTGCAACCGATGCTGCTTTTGACCGTCCGGGGACATTCTCTAGGATATCTTGACAGCCCATTAGACGAACTTCCAAAGTACCTGTAGCATGAACAAATATCAAATAAGAAAACATCAATACTCAACATATAAAATTATGTCGTTGTTACCTATTCAGAAATAGGGGGGGAAAATATCTGCTAAAATAACAAAATCTCTTCTTCCAGAGCATCTTCAAGGTAACTATCATCTTTACTGCTTTATTTAGAGAAACCTATTAAAAACTCTTAATTAATTAAAACAACTATAAAAAAATGTATAGAAAGAACAGCACCAGCCAAAAGCTATTTGTCGGGCATAGAACAAAACTAGTTACATAAACTTCTTGTGTATCTGAATACTCATTTCTATAATTCCATGGAAAACTTACAGAATTATGTGGATAAAACATGTGGGAGGGAAAACATAAAACAAAATAATATGCCTACTAAAATAAACATAAAGAAATTAGAAACAAGGAAATCTGACAATGTAAATAACAGTTGTGTTTAATAGCTATATAGTTAACACAGAAAAGGACAATAGGGGTTTTTTTTTGGCATAAGTAGATGGATTTCTGTTCTATTTGAGATGTAAAATAACATTATCTTTTCACTTTAATAGTTTAGTTAGTCAAATAATTATGGGCTATAATTATCTAAGCATAAAGTAATTGTAATTTCCTTAGGCAAATACATACTAAAAGTGTTCAAATGGAAATGAGTAACTGTGAGCTTAGCCATCTGGAGATATGGCTTTGTCATCATTTGGGCTAGACTTAGTGTACTAAAATTTAAAATGGTGCTTCAGTATTAAAATTTTAGATACTGCCCATAGTATAGCACTTCAGGAAGAGTATTTCCTGGTAAAAGCTGTCCCATTAAACTTAAATAATTAAAACTTAATTTTATTTAAAGTTTTTAATTATTTAAAAGTAACCAAAGGACTCTTTCAACAAAGTAAAAAAGTCTGTATTTAATCTCAACTCAAAGAAAAAAAAAAAAAAATCAGACAAAAAATATGAAAAAAACAGTGTTAAAGAAAAGGGACATCAGGCAATGAAGAACAGTGATCCCTGAGAGAAGAGTCCTAAGATTGCTTACTGCCTTGAGAATATCTAGGACACAGCACAGGGAGGGAGAACTCAGGTGGAGCCAAGTGGACTACCTGACTTAAGGAGACAGAACTGAGAGTATTGAGACTGAACTGACTGAGGTGGCTAGATTTCACAGGCAGAGTAAAGGAAAAAATACAGCTGTCCAGAGACAGAATCCCTGAGATGTGCAGAAGGTTCTCCAGACCAAGTATTCAGTCTTGCCCCAGGAATAGAGAATAATTACCCTTAGACTAAATGATGCTCTAGCCCCACATAACAAATCTTAAAAGCATTACCCAAAAGATCAAACTGTTTCCAAGTAACCTAACTATGACCCAGAACAAAGCTCAAAAATATCTGTAATATTTGTAGGAATACAAAAATACCCAGCACCTAACAAGCTAAAATTCCAAATGTCTGGCATTTAATCAGAGATTACCAGGTATATTTGTTTTCTATTGCTGCATTACCAATTATCACAAACATAGTGGCTTAAAACAACACCCATTTGTTATCTAACGGTTTTGTAGGCCAGAGTTTGAGTGGGCTGGTCTGCACTCTATGTCAAAGATCTCATAAGGCTGAAATCATTGTGTCTGCCAGGCTAGGCTCTTATCTGGAAGTTCTAAAGAAGAACCTGCTTCTAAGCTCATTCAGGGTATTGGCAGAATCTAGTTTCCTGCAGCTGTAAGAACAGGGATCCTATCTCCTTGCTGGCTGACAGCCAGGGGCTGTTTTCAAGTTCTAGAGCTGACTTGCATCCCTCGTCATGTGACCCCCTCATCTCTATGCCAGCAATGGCACATAAAATCCTTTTTATGATTCATATCTGACTTCCCCTTCTGCCACTGGCCAGAGAAAATTTTCTACTTTTAAGGGGCTCACGTGATTATATTAAACCAACCCAGATAACTGTCCTTTACGATAACTCAAAGTCAACTGATGAGTAACCTTAATTACATATGCAAAAATCTCCTTTGCCATATAATGTAATATTATCACAGAAGTGATACCCCATCATATTCATGGGGGAGGGATTCTAGGGGTCATTCTTAATATTCTGCCTATCACACCAGGGAAGCAAAGAAACAGAAAAGTGGGACCCATTAAAAAAACAAAATCAAATGAAAACCAATACAAAACTGATATAAATGTTAGGAGTAGCACACATTCACACAGTTATTATAAATATATTCCACCTGTTCAAAAAGTTGAATAGGGACACTGAAGAAATCAGAAAAACACAAAACAAATTTCTAGAGATGAAAATAACATTGAGATTTTTTAAAAAACTCAAAAAACTGGATGGGATTGGTGGCACATTACACATTGCAAAAGCAGAGGCTAGTGAACTTGAAGCTAGAGCAACAGAAATGATCAAAAATACAAGACAGAAAGTAAAGACTTGGAGGGCAAAAACAACAACAAAAAACCAGCACATATGTGAGCTGTGAGTTTAACTTCTAGTGGCCTAATACATGTGTACTTGAAGTCCCTGATGAAAAGCAAAGAGGATAGGGAACAGAAAATATATTTGAAAAAATAATGACTGAAAAGTTGCCTAATGTAGTGAAAACTATAAATCCAAGAAGTATCCAAGAAGTTCAATGAACACCGAGCAAAAGAAAAATAAGTAAATTACACCAAAGCATAACATAATTAAATTTCTCAAAACAAACGATAAGAGAAAGTATTAAAAGCAGCCAGAAAAAATGACATGTACATATAAGATTAGGACAGCAACAGATTTCTCATTAGAAACAATGAAAGCAAGACAGAGAAGCAATATCTTTAAAGTACTGAGGAAACAAACCATGAACTTAAAATTCTAAGCCTACTGAAAATTTATTTCAAAAATGAAGCTTTTTCAAATATAAAAATGGATAAAGAACCCATTATCAGCAAATTACCATGTGATCCATCCACACAATTCCTAGGTATTTATCCCAGTGAAGTGAAATCTATGTTTACACAAAAACTATACAGGGATCTTATTAGCAGCTGTATTTGAAAAAAGTACAAAATGGAAACAACCCAAGTATCAATCACAGGTGAATGGATAAACAAGTTATGGTATATTCACACAATTGAATACTACAAATAATAAACAGAAAAGAACTACTGATACATGCAACATCGACAAATATCAAAAGAATTATTCAGAGTGAAATGGCCAGATTCCCACCCCCAACAAAAAAAAGAGTATGCACTGTATGATTCAATTTATATAAAATTCTACAAAGTGAAAACTAATATCTAGTGACAGAAACAGGCCAGTGATTGCCTGGGGACAGGTGTGGGGAAGGAAAGCATAAGAAGAGCAAGAAAGAGAGATTACATAGAGGCACATGAGGATACTTTTCGGGATGATGGATATAATTATCTTGATTGTGGTGATGGTTTCAAGACTTTAAATAGATGATGAAACTTGTCAAATTATACACTTTAAATATGTGCAATAAAACTGTTCTAAAAACTGGATATTGATAATGGTGGCTCAAGTATATGTATTTCCTAAAAATTTTAAACTATACTTAAAATCGGTGAAAATATATACACTATAGTATATAAATTATGTCCCAATAAAGATTCTAAGCATGAGGGGAAACTTCAATCTTATGTTTGGTTAGGCTATGGAAATCTTATCTTACTGTAAAGTATTAAGGCAGATTAAGTATAATGGAAATCATTTCAATTCTGGTTCAAAAGAAAAAACTTGTGTCTGTGTGTTTTATTTGTTTTTTTGTTGTTGTTAAGGTAGCAAACTTAGTTCATTTCCACTGTAAATGCTCAGATGTAAAAGTCATCCTGGGAAAACTGTAAACATCTGGTTACTACTTCAAACCCTGGTAGCTTATTAAATATTTTAGTAATTTCAATGTATTAGGAGATGACAATGTTCAACACCTGCTTTCATTTAGAATAAAACCTGGAGGGATTTAAGATCTTTATTAAGTATCTAGAAGTTTCTTTCTTTTATGAGGTGACACAATTGCTATTGCATATAACCATATAAGAAGTGGCTTAAAATTACCTTTTTTACTTTTATAACCCATAATATGAAATTTTAAAAACAAGCAAATCCAAGAAGTAAATCTTTGTATTCATAAGCAATAGCTAAAATTCCATTAGAACAAGTAAATACTTTTTTGTTTCTTTTAACTTTCTGGAAAAACTGTTTTATATCAATTTTACTAATTCAGTATTTCATCTTGGTACAATTAACTTTTCTTTAATTCTGAGGAATCTTCTTTTATAAAAACTAGTAAATGTCTCAAAATTTGGACTAAAAATTAAATTATACTTTATATCAAAGTAATTTGCAAATTTTAGTATTATAATCATACAACCACAAAAGAAACCAGAGCATAAATGAGATAAACCACAAATAATAGCATATAGTAAAAACTCAGGACAGCAAATACTCCTACTACTTATCTATGCTAATCCTTTATCATGTCTAATCCTTTATTAATATCACTACTATTTCTCTTCCTAGTTAACTCCATATTTAGTTTAAGGTCCAGTAGATAAAGGAATTTTTTAAAACACCAAAATATCTTAAGAATTATAAGATACTTCCTTTTAGACTGGTGATTTACATCACTATGAGTAAAGTTCATTAAGGGAATGAAGAACAGGGAAAGAGAGAACTAAAAAGAGGTTAAAGAGTTGGGAAGAGCAACCAACCAGAATAGAAAAGGAAAATAATTTCCAGCCATATCAGCTGATTTTCCAAAATGTGGCTTTATTACTTTTCTAAAAATACTGTTTAACAACCATATTTTAACCAATGGATCATTCTGAAACTCTTGAATATTAAAAATATGTTCAGCCCTGAGCCATAAGATGGTGAAACTTAGATGTACAGTCCCTGCCTTATTATCAAATGACATTTACCAAATATCTACTGAGTGTATAAAGTATCTTGTGATAGGGTTTAAGATTACATGTAGGTAGATGACAAGGTCTTCATAGGTCTATATCCCAGTTTAGATTTAAAAAAACCCCAAAAAACAGTAAGAAGATGGATAATAAGTCAAAGACATTAAATAAGCACTCTGCACTAACCAGATTAATTGTGATAGAAGATTCATGGTAGGAGTTATAGAAGATGTGGCTGGAAAGATAAATGCTTTATTTTATTTACTTATTTTTTTAATTGGAATACAGTTGATTTAAAATGTTGTGTTAGTTTCAGGTGTACAACAAAATGAATCAGTTATACATATACATACATCCACTCTTTTTTAGATTCTTTTCCCATATAGGCCATTATACAGTACCAAGTAGAGTTCTCTGTGCTATACAGTAGGTCCTTATTAGTTATCTATTTTATATATAGTAGTGTGTATATGTCAGTCCCAATCTGCCAATTTATCCCTACTCTCCCTTTCCCCCAGTAACCATAAGTTTGTTTTCTACATCTCTAACTCTATTTCTGTTTGGTAGATAAGTTCATTTGTACCCTTTTTTTAGATTCCTCATATAAGCAATACCATGATATTTGTCTTTCTCTGTCTGATTTACTTCACTCAATATGACAATCTCTAGGTCCATCCATGTCACTGCAAATGGCATTACTTCGTTCTTTTTTATGGCCCAGTAATATTCCACTGTACATATGTACCACATCTTCTTTAACCATTCCTCTGTTGATGGTCATTTAGGTTCCTTCCATGTCCTGGCTATTGTAAATACTGCTGCAATGAATATTGCGGTGCACGTATCTTTTGAATTATGGTTTTCTCCAGATATATGCCCAGCAGTGGGATTGCTGGATCATATGGTAGCTCTGTTTTCATTTTTTTAAGGAAACTCCATGCTGTTCTCCATAGTGGCTGTACCAGTTTACATTCCCACCAACAACGTAGGAGGGTTCCTTTTTCTCCACACCCTCTCCAGCATTAACTGTTTATAGATTTTTTTGATGATGGCCATTCCAACGAGTGTGAGGTGATACCTCATAAGATAAATGCTTTAAATATTTAAAACACAATGGAGAATTTCGAACAGAGGTTCCCAAGCTTTCTCATTTCATGATACCCTAATGTCTCAATTTTTTCATTGTGCTTCTAGTCTGAACAATGTACCTAACAGTTCTGTTTCATAAGATATTATAACAAATTAATTAATAACTATTTGAAAAATAATATACGTAGTTTGAAAGAAAAAAGTAATCTTATTTCATTCTTAAATAACCATGATCACTTCCTAATGAGATGTGTGTATCTATTGGGCACTGTATAACTTATCAAACTTTGGGATTAGATTTGAAAGTGTCACCCTTATCTTCTATTCCATATTGATTTTCCCATAGTATTTATCATTATAGCAGTGAAGGAAAAACCAGGAACATCCAGCTTAATCAATATATGACATAATCAGAAGGCATGTAGTTCAACCTAATGCTGAAACTCCAACTACCTTGAAGCTAGTAGATTAATGGTGATGGTAGGAAGTGAAGTAATACTGTGTTTCCCTCAAAAACTTAAAATATCCTGTTGTACCCTCGTGAATTCATGTTGGCATCCCAGGGTACCTCAGATTTAGGAACTCAGTTTGGTAACTGCAGATTTAAACTGATCTTAATAGTGGCAACAGCATTGTTCAACTGTAAATTTCTCCTTCAAGGTTTAATGTAGAAGTCTGCCATAATATAAAGCTGATTAATGATACCCAAAGGTACTAGAACGTCATAGTATGCTATGCAATTCTGAAAAACACTTTCATATCCTCAAAATATTTAATGACATTGTTTTTAAGGTAAAGCCCTCTCTGACATTCATATTGATAAGATAATTTAAGGATTCCTGGAGAAGAGGGAGGCCTGTGTATCAAAAATATGCCACATTCACATGGGCCATAAAAACCTTTGTAGGTAATGGTAAGAAAATGGTAGAGTTGCAAAGTCCAAAGGCAGTTTCTGCACAGAAACACAGGAAAACAAACAAACAAATAAAACCAGGAAACTACTTATAATCAACTTTAACAAAAATCTGGGAAACAAAGGTTTACTGCAACCAAGCAAATGCTTGATCAAAAAATGCAATGAATACTTTGTAGGAGAGCTTTCTGGCAATTTAATTTATCTTTGCTTCATCCCTCTTCCCCCCACCACCCCCAATGGTTTGGTGATAGTCCTGAAGATAGCAGGCTGCATTCCTGGTACAGGTTCCCGGTGCCAGAGGGAGCAGAGAAGACATCATACTCAAAGAACTGTGGATGCCTGCTTTGACCTCTCTGAAGGCTCCCTGAAGGATTAACAGAAAGGGTTTACCTTTTTTTCACCTAAGAAATCTCTCAGGACAGAGAAATAGCTAATTGGAGGGCATTTAAAGGCAAATGAACCAACCACTGAAGCCGGGAGCAAAGGATATCAGTTGTCTATATTGTTTAATAGACATCCTAGAATCTTGGGGAAAAGCTAGGGAGTAAACTCTTTTAAGGAATAAGAGCTTTGCAATGCTTCCACATGTTACTGGAAAACTAGAAGGCTAGATGCAAAAGGAGACATCCTCAGAAGAGATCTGAAAAGGCCCTAAGCTCGCACATCTGGCAGATCTTCAAGCTCTGTGCAAGCAAAGGCAGAGTTATAAAACGCCTGGGTGAATGTTAAAGGTATGCCTTGGCACACAAACACAGAATTCAGCTGCAAACATGGAAAATTTTCTTTCTGCTTGCAGGCATTTGGAAGTCCAAGCCACAGCAATCAGAGAAGAAAAAGAAATAAAAGGAATACATATTGGAAAAGAAGTAAAACTGTCACCGTTCGCAGATGACATGATACTATACATAGAAAATCCTAAAGATGCCACCAGAAAACTAGAGCTAATCCATGAATTTGGTAAAGCTGCAGGATACAAAATTAAGGCAAGAAATCTCTTGCATTCCTATATGTTAACAATGAAAGATCAGAAAGAGAAATTAAGGAAACAATCCCATTTACCATCACAACAAAAATAATAAAATACCTAGGAATAAACCTACCTAAGGAGGCAAAAGACCTGTACTCGGAAAACTATAAAACACTGATGAAAGAAATTAAATATGATACAAATAGATGGAGAGATATACCATGTTTTTGGATTGGAAGAATCAACATTGTGAAAAGTATTACACTACCCAGGGCAATCTACAGATTCAATGCAATCTCTATCAAATGACCAAGAGAATTTTTCCCAGAACTAGAACAAACAATTTTACAATTTGTATGGAAACACAAAAGACCCTGAATAGCCAAAGCAATCTTGAGAAAGAAAAACGGAGCTGGAGGAATCAGGCTCCCTGACTTCAGCCTATGCTACAGGTATAGTAATCAAAACAGTATGGTACTGGCACAAAAACAGAAATAGAGATCAATGGTACAGGATAGAAAATCCAGAGATAAACCCACATACCTATGGTCATCTAACCTATGACAAAGGAGGCAAGAATATACAATGGAGAAAAGACAGTCTCTTCAATAAGTGGTGTTGGGGAACCTGGACAGCTACATGTAAAAGAATGAAATTAGAACACTATCTAACACCATACACAAAAATAAACTCAAAATGGATTAAAGGCCTAAATGTAAGGCTGGAGACTATAAAACTCTTAGAGGAAAACATAGGAAAAACACTCTTTGAAGTGTTTTGAAGTGTTTGAAACACTCAAATCACAGCAAGATCTTTTTTGACCCACCTCCTAGAGTAATGAAAATAAAAATAAAAATAAACAAATGGGGCCTAATTAAACTTAAAAGCTTTTGCACAGCAAAGGAAACCATAAACAAGATGAAAAGACAACCCTCAGAATGGGAGAAAATATTTGCTAATGAAGCAACTGACAAAAGATTAATCTCCAAAATATACAAACAGCTCATGCAGCTCAATATCAAGAAAAACAAGCAACGCAATAAAAAAATGGGCACAAGACCTAAATAGACATTTCTCCAAAGAAAACATACAGATGGCCAAGAGGCACATGAATAGATAGATGCTCAACATCACTAATTATTAGAGAAATGCAAGTCAAAACCACAATAAGCTATCACCTCACATTGGTCAGAATGGCCATCATCAAAAAATCTACAAACAATAAACGCTGGAGAGGATGCGGAGAAAAGGGAACCCTCTTGCATTATTGGCGGGAATGTAAATTGATACAGCCACCATGGAGAACAGTATGGAGGTTCCTTAAAAAACTAAAAATAGGGCTTCCCTGGTGGCGCAGTGGTTGAGAATCTGCCTGCCAATGCAGGGGACACGGGTTCGAGCCCTGGTCTGGGAGGATCCCACATGCCATGGAGCAACTAGGCCCGTGAGCCACACCTACTGAGCCTGCGCGTCTGGAGCCTGTGCTCCGCAACAGGAGAGGCCGCGATAGTGAGAGGCCCGCGCACCGCGATGAAGAGTGGCCCCCACTTGCCGCAACTAGAGAGAAAAGCCCTCGCGCAGAAACGAAGACCCAACACAGCCATAAATAAATAAATAAATAAATAAATAAAATTAAAAAAAATATACGTCACATTAAAAAAAAACCAAAAAAACAAAAAACAAAAAACTAAAAATAGAACTACCATATGACCCAGCAATCCCACTACTGGGCATATACCCTGAGAAAACCACAATTCAGAAAGACACATGTACCCCAATGTTCATTGCAGCACTATTTACAATAGCCAGGACACAGAAACAACCTAAATGCCCATTGACAGATGAATGGATAAAGATGTGGTACATATATACAATGGACTATTACTCAGCCATAAAAAGAAACCAAATTGGGTCATTTGTAGAGATGTGGATGGACCCAGAGTCTGTCATACAGAGTGAAGTAAGTCAGAAAGAGAAAAACAAATATCGTATATTAATGCATATATGTGGAACTTAGAAAAATGGTACAGATGAACGTATTTGCAAGGCAGAAATAGAGATGCAGACATAGAGAATGGACATGTGGACACAGAGGGGGAAGGGGAAGGTGGGATGAACTGGGAGACGAGGTTTGACATAAATACACTACCATGTGTAAAACAGATAGCTAGTGGGGACCTGCAGTATAGCACAGGAAGCTCAGTTCGGTGCTCTGTGATGACCTAGATTGGTGGGATGGGGGGGAGGGGCGAAGGGAGGTCCAAGAGGGAGAGGATATATGTATACATATAGCTGATTCACTTTGTTTTACAGCAGAAACTAACACAACATTGTAAAGCAATTATACTCCAATTAAAGAAAAAAAAAAAAGTCTGTCAAAACACTAGTTGACCACTAACTTAATGGAGACTTCAGTGACCACACATGACAAAAAATACAGTCTTTAGCAAATAAAGTCACTAAACAACTACACCCTGTTTCAAACAGCAATAAGAAATTATAGAAAAGGGGAGTATCTTCCAGTTACACATTATAATATTCACCATATCCAGCTTTCAATAAAAAATTATGAGGCAAGCACAGAAATAAGAGACTATGGCCAATTCACAAGCAAAGCAGAAATTCACAGAAACTATCCCTGAGGAAGACATTGGATTTACTAAACAAAGACTCTATACCCACTGTCTTACATATGGTCAAAGCTTATATGTGGTCAAAGACCTAAAAGAAACCAAAAGGAAAAAGAGAGAATGGTATTTCAACAAATAGGGAATATTAATAAAGATACAGAATTTATAAATAAGAACCAAATAGAAATCCTGGAACTGAAAAGTACACTAACTGGAATTTTAAAAGTTTACTAGAGATGTTCAACAGCAGATCTGAGCATCCAGAAGAATAAGAAAACTTAAAGATAGCTGAACTGAAGTATCTAGTCTTAGGAACAGAAAGAAAAAAAAATGAAGAAAATTCAATGTAATTCTATGTTACTTCAATAATTGGGGAATGAGGGACATTACATGAAGGGAAACATTGATAGGAACTACAGCTGACTTCTCATAATATTGGGTTGGTCAAAAAGTGCCTCCGGTTTTTAAATAAAAATAAAAGACACATTTCACACTTTCACCAAGAACTTTATTGAACAACATATTCACCCTTTTGTTCCACTACCTTCTGCCATTTTTCAGGGAACTTCATAATTCCATCTTCCCAAAATGTTTTATCTTTTTGAGCAAAGAACTGTTCCAGGTACCTTTTACAGTCTTCCAGGGAATTGAAATTTTTTCCATTAAGAGAATTTTGTGAAGACCTAAATAAATGGAAATATGAAGGTGCACCGTCTGGTGAATATGGCCCATGAATCAGAACTTCCCAGCCAAGCTGTCACAGTTTCTGCCTGGTCATCAAAGAAACATGCAGTCTTGCATTATCCTGATGGAAGATTATGGTGTTTTCTGTTGACTAATTCTGGACGCTTTTCATCAAGTGCTGCTTTCAGTTGGTCTAACTGGAGCAGTACTTGCTGGAATTAATCGTTTGGTTTTCTAGAAGGAGCTCATAATAGAGAACTCCCTTCTAATCATACCATATATACAACATCACCTTCTTTGGATGAAGACCAGCCTTTGGTGTGGTTGGTGGTGGTTCATTTTGCTTGCCCCACGATCTCTTCTGTTCCACATTATTGTACACATCCACTGTTCATTGCCCATCACAATTTGTTATAAACACGGAACACTTTCATTACGTTTAAGTAGAGAATCGCAGGCAGAAATACGGTCAAGAAGGTTTTTTTCATTTAACTTATGTGGAACTCAAACATCAAAGCGATTCACATAACCAAGCTGGTGCAAATGATTGTCAACACTTGATTTGGTTATTTTGAGTATGTCGGGTATCTCCCGTGTGGTATAACATTGATTCTTCTCAATTAATGTCTCGATTTGATCACTATCAACTTCAACTGGTCTACCCGACCACGGAGCATCGTCTAGTGAGAAACCTCCAGCGTGAAACTTTGCAGACCACTTTTGACATGTTTCATCAGTCACAGCACCTTCTCCATATACTGCACTGGCGTTTCAGTTCCGTTTTAACCTTTCTTGAAATAATAAAGCATAATATGCCGAAAATGTTGCTTTTTTCTTCCATCTTCAATATTAAAATGGCTACACAAAAATTCACCAATTTTGATAAGTCTTTTTTAAAATGCACGCTGATATAACAGCTGCACATACAATCTAACAAAATTGTTTCGAATGAAGTTAAAGACAACTAAGTGCTACTAGAGCGATCTTATGGAAAAAAACAAACAAAACTTTTGGCCAACCCAATAGAAAGAGGAAAGCTAGAAGACAATGAAATCACATTTTTAAAGAGCTGAAAGGAAAAAAACACCTATAGAGGTTTTCTACCGACAATATTCTTTAAAAATGAAGATGAAATAAAGAAGAAAAAAGTGGAAAAATTAGACTCTACCACATCTTCACTACAATAAATGCTAAAAGAAATGGCTATGGGCTAAAGGAAAATTCTAACAGGAAATCTCAAGTACAACAAGAATAAATGAAGAACAACAGTAAGGATAAATGAGCCATTAGATATAAAGAACAATGTTTTGTTTTGTTTTTTGAAAAAATACTTTGTAACAAAGTAAATTACAGTTGACCCTTGAACAATGTGGGGGTTAGGGGCACTGACCCTTCTCGCAGTCGAAAATCCACATGTAGCTTAACAGTAGGTTCTCCATATCTGTAATCCCACACTCACAGATTCAATTAACCATGGATCATGTATATCCTTAAAGTTCTTAGCTCTTTAAAGTAAAAACAACACTAGAAGATGTACAGTGGAACCTTGAACAACATGGGTTTGAACTGTGCAGGTCCACTTACACGTGAATTATTTTTCACTAGATACATAACTACAGTACTGTATGATCCACAGCTGGTTGAGTTCACAGACATGGAGGGCTGACTGTGAAGTTATATACAGATTTGTGACTGCACAGAAGGTTGGTGCTCCTAACCCCAGTGTTGTTCAAGGGTCAGCTGCAGATTAAGGCACAGGTAGAAGTAAAATATATTACAATGAGGATAAACAGGGCGAAGTGGAAGAATTTGCAAATATTTCTCCATAAAATTTTTAAACTGATTTGGAAGTAAGAGAGTACATTATGATCACAGACTGTAATAAGTTCAATATGCATACTTGAATCTCTAAAGTAAACAGTAAACACACCACACACACACACACACACACAGGCATAATTAAAACACTGTTATGGGACATGAAAAGGAATAATGGAACTATTTGCTTCAAAAACAACTACAAAGGGCAGGAAATGATGAGCAGAGAAAAAAGAGTAAATGCAATTCAAACATCAAGATTGTAGAGTTAAATACATATCAAGAATAATATTAAAAGGACAGTCTATAAAGGGTACATGGAAACTTTTGAGGGTTGATATGACAAAAGTTATCAAATTGTACATATCAGATATGTGCAGTTTATGTATACAAATAAAGCTGTTAAAAAATATAAGACTAACAACTTCAATTAGATTTTCAGGTTAGATAAAAAGAGACATCTATATGATGTACATAAAATATATCACTTTAAGTAGAAAAGAACAAACAGGTTGAAAATAAACGGATGGAAAACTTCATTAGGTTACCTTAGGCATAAAAAGGATAGTATGGCTCTACTAATATCAGACAAAGTAAACTGCAAGTCTATTTTCAGAGATAAAAGGAAATATTTATAATGATAAAAGAGTAAGTTGATCAGTAAGACATAAAGCTAAATGTGTATGCTACTAATTAAAAACAAGACAAAGCAAAGCAAACAGGAGGTAAAACTCAACAGACTTAAAAATGGTTTGCAATCAACCTAACCAATTTGACACCTGGCTTAATTATGTTAAGAGACTTTATGAGAACTTCTCTTTGAGCTCTACTAAAGCCAGGTTTTTGGAGAGACCTTGGTGTTCATATTTATGAACAGGCTCATGGGAGGCTGCTGGTGGGAGGACTCCCTGAGTTCTGCTGCTTGTCTCTGCTTCATAATATCTGATATTCATGAAAGCTGATGCTTGTTTCTGTGTTTACATCTGTGTCTCTGAGCCCCCCCAAAATGTCTGTACATCAATAAACACTTGTTCTACACAAACAAATAAACAAAAAAACCAGAGACTAGGCGATTTCTGGGATACCACAAAGACTACAAAAATACACATTATGGGGATCCCAGAAGGAGAGAAGAGAGAAAATGGCAGAAAGAATATGTGAAGAAATGATGGCAGAAAACTTCCCAAATTTGATGAATGACATGAATCTGCACATCAAGAAGCTCAAAGAATCCAAGTAAAATAAACTCAAAAGAAATTACCATTCTGAGATGCGTTATAATCAAATTGTGAAAACCAAAGACAAAAGGGAATATTGAAAGCAGCAAGAGAGAAGCAACTCATCACTTAGAAAGAATCCTCAATAAGTTTAAAAGTTGATTCTTCATCAGATAGCATAAAGGCCAGGAGGGAATGGGAGGACATTTTTAGAATGCTGAAAGAAAAAAGTTTGTCAACGAAGAATTCTATGTATGCAAAACTAACCTTCAAAAATGAAGAAATAAGCGATTCCCAAATAAGTCTTATCACTAGCAGACCTTCCTAGAAGAAATGCTAAAACAAGTCATCCAGATTGAAATGACAGGACACTAGACAGTAACTTGAAATCACAGAAAAAATAACACCAGTAAAACTAACTATATAGGTAAATTAAAAGGCCAGTATTACTATATTTTCAATTTATAACTTTGTGTCCTGTATGACTTAAAAAACAAATGCATACAACAATGATTATAATCTAATATATAATAATATAATATAAAGGGTACACAATGTATAAAGACATAATCTATGTCAACAAAAATATAATGATGGGGAGGCACAGCTGTATAGGAGCAGAGCTTTTGTAGGCTACTGTGATAAATTTAGGTTGTTAACTGTAACCATTAGAGTAACCACTAAGAAAGCAATTTAAAAATATACAGAAAAGGGGGGAGGAGTCAAGATGGCATTGTGGGAAGACACAGAGTTAGCGTCTCCCCACAACTAGGGTGCCTGCCAGTCGCTGGTGGGGGACTCTGACCCCCAAGGAGATGGGAGGAACCCCAGAGTGAACCGGTAGGATGTAGGGGGACCAAGGGGAGAGAAGAAGTGGAGGCCAGACAAGATCAGCCCCCCAGAGGCCAGGGAGATCAGGAGAGGCAGGCCAGTTCCCCCACCCCCAAAGCCCCATACAGGCAACGTGGGTCCTGGGGGCATAGAAAGGAGGCCGGGGAGATTAGGAGAGGTAGGCGGGAGGGACACCCTGGGAGGAGTGGGTGAGGGGCGGAGGGCGACTGCCCCGCCAACTGGGGCCCAGGGAGCCTGCTGAGCTCCCAGGCTGATCCCCTGCCCTCAAAGCCCCCTCCAGATTGCCCGGGTCCTTGGGGGCATAGGAAGGAGGCCGAGGGAAGAAAAGGAAAGGAAGGTGGGAGGTGCCCTCTGGGAGGAGCGGGAGAGGAGCGAGGGCAATTGGCCCGCCCACTCAGGTTCGGGGAGCCTGCTGAGCTCCCATGCCGATCACCCGCCCTCCAGGGCCCCTCCAGGGTGTGTGGGTCCTTGGGGACACAGGAGGGAGGATGGGGAGATCAAGAGAGACAAGCAGGAGGGGCCCTCCCAGACCCCAGACTGGAGGAGCAGGAGAGGAGAGGAGGGCGTTTGTCCAGCCCAGCCCACTTGAGCACAGGAAGCCTGCTGGGCTCCCAGGTGAGGTCCCCTGACCTCTGAGGCCAGGGGTGGGGGGCACACCTGGGCCCCTTCTGTTCCTTGAGCCTAAGCCCCACCCCCCACAGCCCCCAGGGCCTTTTCTAGCCCTTTGGGTCCTGAGCATTGGCCCCGCCCACTGCCCAAACCTCACCCTTGCCTAGGCCCCACCCTCCACAGCCAAGGCCTCCCACGCTCCCCCCCCCCCTTTTCATTTCTTTTCCCTCCTCCTCTTTTTTATTATTGTGGTACTGATGTACCTTCCGGGTGTTGATTCATCTATATTTTTATTTTTACATTCTTTCTAATAACATATCTGTTAGTTTCATAGTCTAATTTTATTTTTTACTTTGTTACTGGTTTGTTTGTTTTTTTGCCACCCCACACGGCTTGCAGGATCTTGATTTGCGAGCCCAGGGTCGAGTGGAAGCTCCTGCGGTGGGAGCTCTGAGTCCAAACCACTGGACTAACAGAGAACCTCAGACCCCAGGGAATATTCATCAGAGTGAGGTCTCACAGAGATCCTCATCTCAGCACCAAGACCCAGCTCTACCCAATAGCCTACAAACTCCAGCATTGGAAGCCTCAGGCCAAATAACCAGTAAAACAGAAACACAATCCCACTAATAATAATAAAAAAAAAATGAGATGGCAAAAAAATATGTCACAAATGAAGGAGCAAGGTAAAAAACTACAAGACCAAATAAAAGAAGAGGAAGTAAGCAATCTACCCAAAAAAGAATTCAGAGTAACGATAGTAAAGATGATCCAGAATCTCAGAAATAGAATGGAAGCATGGATTGAGAAAATACAAGAAATGTTTAACAAAGATCTAGAAGAACTAAACAAGAAACACACAGAGATGAATAACACAATAACTGAAATGAAAAATACACTAGAAGGAATCAGTAACAGAATAACGGAGGCAGAAGAACAAATAAGTGAGATGGAAGACAAAATGGTTGAAATAACTACCAAGGAGCAGAAGAAAGAAAAAAAAATGAAAAGAATTGAGGACAGTCTCAGAGACCTCTGGGACAACATTAAATGCACCAACATTCGAATTATAGGGGTCCCAGAGGAAGAAGAGAAAAAGAAAGGGTCTGAGAAAATATTTGAAGAGATTATAGTGGAAAACCTCCCTAACATGGGAAAGGAAATAGTCACCCAAGTCCTGGAAGCACTAAGAGTCCCATACAAGATAAACCCTAGGAAAAACACACCAAAACACATATTAATCAAATTAACAAAAATTAAATTCAAAGAAAAAATATTAAAAGCAGCAAGGGAAGAAAAACAAATGACATATACAAGGAATCCCCAAAAGGTTATCAGCTGATTTTTCAGTGGAAACTCTGCAGGCCAGAAGGGATGGGCATGATATACTTAAAGTGATGAAAGAGAAAAACCTACAACCAAGATTACTCTACCCAGCAAGGATCTCATTCAGATTCGATTGAGAAGTCAAAAGCTTTTCAGAGAAACAAAAGCTAAGAGAATTCAGCACCACCAAACCAGCTTTACAACAAATGCTAAAGAAACTTCTCTAGGTGGGAAACACAAGAGAAGAAAAAGACCCACAAAAACAAACCCATAACAATTAAGAAAATGGTAATAGGAACACACATATCGATAATAATCTTGAATGTAAATGGATTAAATGTCCCAACCAAAAGACACAGACTGGGTGAATGGATAAAAAATGAGACCCATATATATGCTGTCTACAAGAGACCCACTTCAGACCTAGGGACTCATACAGACTAAAAGTGAAGGGATGGAAAAAGATATTCCATACAAATGGAAATCAAAAGCAAGCTGGAGTAGCAATACTCATATCAGATAAAATAGACTTTAAGATAAAGACTGTTACAAGAGAAAAGGAGGGACACTACATAATGATCAAAGGATAAATCCAAGAAGAAGATATAACAATTATAAATGTTTATGCACCCAACATAGGAGCACCTCAATACATAAGGCAAATGCTAACAATCATGAAAGGAGAAATCGACAGTAACATAATAATAGTAGGGTACTTTAACACCCCACTTTCACCAATGGACAGATCATCCAAACAGAAAATAAATAAGGAAACACAAGCTTTAAATGACACAATAGACCAGATGGATCTAATTGATATTTATAGAACATTACACCCAAAAGTGGCAGAATACACTTTCTTCTCAAGTGAATATGGAACATTCTCCAGGACAGATCACATCTTGGGTCACAAATCAAGCCTTGGAAAATTTAAGAAAATTGAAATCATATCAAGCATCTTTTCTGACCACAGTGCTATGAGACTGGAAATCAATTACAGGAAAAAAAACTGTAAAAAACACAACTATATGGAGGCTAAACAGTGCACTACTAAATTACCAAGAGATCACTGAAGAAATCAAAGAATAAATTAAAAAATGCATAGAAACAAATGACAACAAAAACATGATGACCCAAAACTTATGGGACGCAGCAAAAGCAGTTCTAAGAGGGAAGTTAATAGCAATTCAATCTCACCTCAGTAAACAAGAAAAATCTCAAACAATCTAACCCTACACTTAAAACAACTAGAGAAAGAAGAACAAAGAAAACCCAAAGTCAGTAGAAGGAAAGAAATCATAAGGATCAGAGCAGAAATAAATGAACTAGAAATGAAGAAAACAATAGCAAAAATCAGTAAAACTAAAAGCTGGTTCTTTGAGAAGATAAATAAAATTGATAAACCCTTAGCCAGGCTCATCAAGAAAAAGAGAGAGGACACAAATCAATAAAATTAGAAATGAAAAAGGAGAAATCACAACTGATACCGCAGAAATACAAAGGATTATAAGAGACGACTACAAACAACTATATGCCAATAAAATGGACAACCACGAGAAATGGACAAATTCTTAGAAAGGTACAATTTTCCACGACTGAACCAGGAAGAATTAGAAAATATAAACAGACCTATCACAAGTAATGAAATTGAAACTGTAATTAAAAATCTTCCAGCAAACAAAAGTCCAGGACCAGACGGTTTCACAGGTGAATTCTATCAAACATTTAGAGAAGAGCTAAAACTGATCCTTCTCAAACTCTTCCAAAAATTTGCAGAGGAAGGAACACTCCCAAATTCATTCTACAAAGCCACCATCACCCTGATACCAAAACCAGAAAAAGACATCACAAAAAAATAAAATTATAGACCAATATCACTGATGATCATAATACTAGCAAACAGAAATCCTTAACACTAAGACAACTTGACTATGCTGATTCTTTTTTTTTTTTTAAATAAAAATGTTATCAACTGGAATTCCCAGCACATACTCTTATCCAGTGGAAAGAAAATTCCAGACCTGCAGAAGTCTGGATGGGAGTAATCTGATGATAAGTACTCTTGATAAAAAGTTAAATACAGGTTTCTATACTTCCCAACTCTTTTATTTGCAAATGAAAGTAACAATGTTGACCACATATGTTTTTTTACTGCTCAATAAAAATGTGAATACTGCCACTTAAAAAAAAAAAAAACAGAATCCAACAGCACATTAAAAGGATCATACACCATGATCAAGTGGGATTTATCCCAGGGATGCAAGGATTCTTCAATATATGCAAATCAATCAATGTTATACACCACATTAACAAATTAAGGAACAAAAACCATATGATCATCTCAATAGATGCACAAAAAGCTTTTGACAAAATTCAACACCCTTTTATGATAAAAAACTCTCCAGAAAATGGGCATTGGGGGAACGTACCTCAACAAAATAAAGGTCATATATGACAAACCCACAGCAAGCATCATACTCAATGGTGAAAACTGAAAGCATTTCCACTAGGATCAGGAACAAGACAAGGATGTCCACTCTCACCACTCTTATTCAGCATAGTTTTGGAAGTCCTAGCCACAGCAATCAGAGAAGAAAAAGAAATAAAAGGAACACAAATTGGAAAAGAAGAAGTAAAACTGTCACCATTTGCCGATGATACTATACATAGAAGATCCTAAAGACGCCACCAGAAAACTACTAGAACTAATCAATGAATTTGGTAAAGTTGCAGGATACAAAATTAATGCACAGAAATCTCTGGCATTCCTATATACAAACAATGAAAAATCAGAAAGAGAAATTAAGGAAACACTCCCATTTACCACTGCAACAAAAAGAATGAAATACCTAGGAATAAACCTGCCTAAGGAGGAGAAAGACGTGTACTCAGAAAATTATAAAACACTGATGAAAGAAGTCAAAGATGACACAAACAGATGGAGAAATATATCATGTTCTTGGACTGGTAAAATCAATACTGTGAAAATGACTATACTGCCCTAAGCAATCTACAAATTCAATACAATCCCTATCAAACTACCAATGGCATTCTTCACAGAATTAGAACAAAAAATCTTACAATTCGTATGGAAACACAAAAGACCCTGAATAGCCAAAGCAATCTTGAGAAAGAAAAACAGAGCTGGAGGGCTCAGGCTCCCTGACTTCAAACTATACCACAAAGCTATAGTAACCAAGGCACTATGGTACTGGCACAAAAACAGAAATATAGATCAATGGTAGAATAGAATAGAATGCCCAGAGATAAACCCACATACATATGGGCACCTAATTTATGACACAGGAGACAAGAACATACAATGGAGAAAAGACATCCTCTTCAGTAAGTGGTGCTGGGAAAACTGGACAGCTACATGTAAAAGAATGAAATTAGAACACTCCCTAACACCATACACAAAAATAAACTCAAAATGGATTAAAGACTTAAATGTAAGACGAGACACTATAAAACTTTTAGAGGAAAACATGGGAAAAAACACTCTTTGACATAAACCACAGCAAGATCTTTTTTGACCCACTTCCTTGAGAAACAGAAATAAAAACAAATGGGACTTAAAAGCTTTTGCAAAGCAAAGGAAACCATAAATAAGACAAAAAGACAACCTTCAGAATGGGAGAAAATATTTGCAAATGAAACAACAGACAAAGGATTAATCTCCAAAATATACAAACAGCTAATGGAGCTCAATATAAAAACAACAAACAATCCAATTAAAAAATGGGCAGAAGAGCTAAATAGACATTTCACCAAGGAAGACATACAGATGGCCAAGAGGCACATGAAAAGATGCTCAACATCACTAACTATTAGAGAAATGCAAATCAAAACTACAGTGAGGTGTCACCAACCACCAGTCAGAATGGCCATTATCAAAAAAGCTAGAAGCAATAAATGCTGGAAACGGTGTGGTGAAAAGAGAACCCTTCTGCACTGTTGGTAGGAATGATACAGCCACTATGGAGAACAGTACGGAGGTTCCTTAAGAAACTAAAAATAGAAGTACCATATGACCCAGCAATTCCACTACTGGGCATATACCCTGAGAAAACCATAATTCAAAAAGAGACATGCACCACAATGTTCACTGCAACACTATTTACTATAGCCAGGACATGGAACCAACCTAAATGTCCATCAACAGATGAATGGATAAAGAAGATGTGGCACATATATACAATGGAATATTACTCAGCCATAAAAAGAAACAAAATTGATTTATATGTAGTGAGGTGGATGGACCTAGAGTCTGTCATACAGAGTGAAATAAGTCAGAAAGAGAAAAACAAATAACGTATGCTAACGCATATCTATGGAATCTAAAAAAAAAAAAATATGGTACTGATGAATCTAGTTGCAGGGCAAGAATAAAGGGGTAGACATAGAGAATGGACTTGATGACATAGGGTGGGAGGGCAAAGCTGGGATGAAGTGAGAGTAGCATCAACATATATACACTACCGGATGTAAAATAGTTGGCTGGTGGGAAGCAGCAGCATAGCACAGGGAGATCGACTCAGTGCTTTGCGATGACCTAGACGGGTGGAATAGGGAGGATGGGAGGGAGGCTCAAGAGGGAGGGGATATGGGGACATGTGTATGCATACGGCTGATTCACTTTGTTGTGCAACAGCAACTAACACAGTATTGTGAAGCAATTATACTCCAATAAAGATTAAAAAAAAAATATATACACACACACACACACACACACACACACACATACAGAAAAGGAAACAAGGAGAGAATAAAAAAGGTAAACTAGAAAAATTGAATCAAACACAAAAGAAAGCAAAAGAATTCAGGAAAAAAAGATTAAGACTTACAGAAAACAATTAGCAAAATGGCTGATGTAAGTTTTTTTGTTCTATAATAATGAATTTGGCTGGTTTATTTCCCTGGTTCTTAAGAGGGAGCTTTTAAACCCTTGCAATTTCCCTAGTAATAGCAGCATCTTTCTTATTCACGGTGGACTCCTTAGACCACATGTGAGTTTATGCTAACAAAGTGACTCTCGGTAGGCCCATACACAGTTCCAGAATGGGGGCTGGCTATACCATAAAGACCAACTACATAGAGGGCTAGTGCTTTGAGCCACATATCAACCTGACCTCTGGTCTTTCAGAAAAAGGTGGGGGGCTGGAGATTGACTTCAATCAAAGTGGCCAATGATTCAATCACTCCTATGTAATAAGGCCACAAAAAAAATACTGAATACTCACAGCTAAAGTAAGACTCCTGGCTGGGGACACAAACTGATGTTCTGAGAGGGTGCTGCATGCTGAAAGCAAGGAAACTTTAGGTACCCTGCCAGATCTCTCCCTAAGTGTCTCTTCTTTGGTCCTAATTTGTAGCCTTTATAAGAAAACGGTAACTGTAAATATAGAGCTTTCCTGAGTTCTGTGAGTTGCTCTATGGAATTACTGAGCATGAGGTGGTAGTAGGAACCCCTGAATTTGCAGCCAGTTGGTCAGAAGTGTGAGTGTTTGGGGAAACTCTAAGCTTGCAGCTTGTGTCTGAAATGAGGACAGTCTTGTGGGGGACTGTGCCATTAACCTATGAAATTTGACCTAACTCTGGGGAGTCAGCGTCAGAATTGCATTACACTTTATCAGTAATTATCTTAAACATATATGGATTAAACTGCTCAAATTCAAGGCAGAGAATGGCAGAATGGATTAAAATACATAAATAACCCCAAACCATGATCAAATTATATGCTGTCTAAAAGAGACTCATTTTAGATCCAAAGACACAATCAACTGAATGAGAATGAATAGAAAAAGATATTCGTGTAAACAGTAACCAAAAGAGAACTGGAATGGGTACACTAACGTCAGACAAAATACTTTAAATCCAAAATTGTTACAGGAGAAAAAGGATATTATATTTTGATAAAATAGTCAATCCATTTAGAAGATATAAAAATTATAAACATATATGCACTTAACAGAGCCTGAAAATATATGAAGCAAAAATTTACATAACTGAAAGGAGAAATAGGAAAGTCTACAAAAATAGTTGGAGACTTCGCTACCTCACTGTCATTAATGGACCTAGTAGGATGGCAATAATAAAAAAAAAAAAGGGAAAATAACAAGTGTTGTTGAGGATGTGGAGAAATTGGAACCCCTGTCAATGTAAAATGATGCAGCCCCCATGGACAACAGTTTGATGGTCCCTCAAAAATATAAACATAAAATTACCATATGACCTAGTAATTATACATCTAGGTATATTCCCTAAATAACTGAAAACAGGTGTTCAAACAAAAACCTGCACACAAATATTCATAGAAACACTATTCACAGTAGTCAAAAGGTGGAAACAACCCAAATGTCCATCAAACAGATAAATAAAACCAGATATATACCTGTACAACAGAATATTACTTAGCCATAAAAAGGAATGAAATATTGATACATGTTACAAGAAGAATGAACCTTGAATAGTACAGAAAGTGAAAGAAGTCAGACACAGAAAGCCACAAATTATATAACTCCATTTATAGGAAACATCTATAATAGACAAATCTATAGAAACAGAAACCCAATAGTGATTGCTAGGGGTTGAGGGGAAAGGGGGAATCGGGAATGACTACTTAATGGGTACTGAGTTTCCTTCTGGGGTGATGAAAATACCCTGGAACTAGAAACTGGTTATAGTTATACAACAGCATGTATATACTAAATGCCTATGAGTTGTGTATTTTAAAATGGTTAAAATAATAAATTTTGTTATGTGTATCTTACCACAATATTTAAAAATTCTGTGAACACATTTTAATTCATTTATTAAACTAGAACCAGATGTAGATTAAAAATGCACGAAAAATAAAAAAAAAATCAGGATGATATATGCTACATACCTGTTAGTGCTGCTGGTTTGGATAGGGTACTATATTGGTTTTGTGTAGATATCATACTTTGACGTGGACTTAGTGTTGGTGATGCAACAAGTGAAAGCTCCTCAATAATAATACTGCTTTTGGGATGATTTTTGGGAAGTTCATTTAATCTTTGCTCTAATGAATACTTCAAAAGGTCCAACTTCTGACTTGATTCATTAAATCTTGCTTGAGCCTTAAACAGGGAAAAGACAATGGTGTCATTTAAATAGTTATATTCTTTGACTAATATATTTATTAAGTTAAAATTTTTATTTAAAATTACTTCTGAAAGTGCTTTTCTGTCTGTTACTTTTCCTGAGCCAAGTAATTTCATTACATTCTTTGCACCTTCTGCTACTGCAAACTCTATCCTAAAATGATGCCTTAATTCTTCCATCCGAAGTTCAAGAGGACTTATGACAGGTTTGGCTAGAGGGGGACAAAAAAAAAAAAAGTTAATTGAACCATTTATTTGACTTTCTAATACGTAGGGATTAAAACTCAAGAAAAAGAAATAAATTCTTACAACATTAAAAGTTAGTTCTTAAAAGTCAATAAACACTGAAGTAAATACTTAATAGACACAATATTAAAATACAGTCTTTCATTTTAGCCATCAAAACTCAAAGATAAAAACTCAAGATAAAAAAACAGAATGCCTCGTCCTCCTTAATTTTGAACCACCACTTCTTTCCTTAAAATTTATTTAGCACTATATATGCCCATAATAATAAGAATGATAATTTATCTCTGTTCCATCACCATTATCAAAAGCCAATTCATTGGTCTGGACTGCCTGAAGAATCTGCATTCGTATCACTTCTATTTTTGTCTTGCTGTCTTGGAGCAGCTGTTGAGCTGTGCCATGGAGTTTCCGATCCTATTAAGAATAAGTTTGAAAAGGTAAGCAGATACAGAGACAAATAAACCATTTTTATAATTTCTAAGATCAAATGACATCAGCAAGTGAAAAACAAGGGTCAAAAGAATACTGTGAGCTCTATAATATATATACTTGGGGTAGATACATTTATTTTGAAAAGCATCAAACTGATAGGGTGAAAAATAAGAAAAACAACTCCATCAGTTAAAAGTTAGGGAGTAAGTTATAGTGAATAAACTTCTATCATGTCTAAAGACTTCAAGAAAGGCCCTGATAAGTGAAATAATGTTACTGTCCTACCTCCCAGTTTAGTTCCAGTAATATTGAATCACAAAAAACTTACCATTTAACGACCCACCCAAAGATGTCCATGTGGCAATCCCCAGAACCTTGTGAATGTTACCTTACATGTGAAAGGGAAATTAAGATAGCAGATGGAACTGAGATTGTTAATCACCCAATCTCAAAATATAGAGGTTATCCTGGATTATCCAGATGGACCCAATGTAATCATAAGGGTCCTTAAATGTAGAAGAGGAAGGCAGAAGAGGAGGTCACATGAGAAGAACCGGAGCCACTGTTTGTTTCTGGCTTCAAAGACAGAGGAAGAGGGCCACGAGCCAAGGAATATGGGCAGCCTCTAGAAGATGGAAAGGGTAAGGAAACGAATTTTCTCCTACGTCCTCCCAAATGTGAAATCCATTTCGGACTTCTCAATTATAAAACTGTAATGTAATAAATTTGTGTTGTTTTAAGCCACTAAATTTGTGATAATTTGATACAGCAGCCACAGAAAATTAACATAGGATTTTTTTCAAAAGTTTCATGAGAAAAGTAACAGAAGTTAATGCCATCTCCTACTTAGTTATATTAGTTGTCAAAGTCTAGCAGGCTTCAATCCACAAAAAAGAAATGATAAAACTAAGCATCAAGTTAGGAAGCACTTATTCACAAGAAAGACCAATTTTTGCATATTATTTAAGCATCTCTACTTTTATCACTGAGGCAGTCAGTATTAATCTGGAAATAAAATAGAATACAATCAACCTATATTCTCCAGAAGACTCAAAACTACTAGCTAAGAGACAAGCATCAGATGTGCAGCATCATATCAATAAATCAAACACACACAGTATATCATGACACTGAATTAAGGGGAGGATGGAGATACTTGTGATGGGAGAGACAATATATACGAGGGAAAAAAAGTGAACTGAAATATATCACGTTTAACACCAATACAACACATTAAAAAAGTGAGCTGATATATATCACATTAAACACCAACATAACAAGTTAAACACGTTATATACAGTGGAGGAAAAAGCAATTAGCAAATTTATGAATTTTTCTTTCATTTCTCTCCTGTTCCCATGGTCACTCATTTAGGGAAGAGTTTCTAGTCAGATTTTGTTCTTTATTAAATAAAATATTTGGATTTCACATTGAGTTGGGCTTAAATAGTTTACTAAGTCCCTTAAATATTCATTTACAACATGAAGCACACACACACACTATACTTTTTTAAAATTATGCTTTACCATTAAGAACACTAGCTTGAATCTGGTGTTTGTCTATGACTCATTAGATATGCTTTTATGAATATACCTATTAACCTTCCAAATTTAAAATAAAAATACTTTTTAATTCCTCTTGTTATCCAGTATTAGGAACATCAAACTGAAGATTTGAAATAACTTTTCTATTTCTCTGAGACCAGATTAGAGTAAGAGAAAACGTTAGTATTTCAAAACTCCTAATTTAATGGGACAAACAGGTTTCTTGAAGAAACTATGTAAGCAGGGATACCATTCTCTACCATACAGAGCTTCTGTAAGCATTAGATAAAACTAAAATTATATTGTCTAGCATATGATTGGCATTAAAATGTTCTCTTTTAGAGGAATAAAAATAATGATTAATTATAGGATCTCAATGAAGTTCTAATGTAAAAGTATAAATATTTATATATGCTTTTCAATTAAGCTACTCCTTTTATTATTTTATCACTATGCGAAAAGACAGTAGTTCTGTCATTTACTTCTTTAGAAATGCCTTGCTTAGCTATTTCAATTCAACGTGCAAGGAAAAGCATTTGTATTTCATTTTAAAAAGTAAATGATTTTTCCCACACAGATTTCTGGAAGATGTGCATAGATGCCAAAGTATGATAAAGGTTTTTAAAACTGACATTGGATATTACCTATCACAGGCAATTTACAGTTACTACATGTCAGTCTTATGCTTTCCAGCATTCAATGAATTTTTATTGTCAGTTTTATGCTTTCAGGCATTCAATGGATTTTTGTGTTGAGCACCTAGTATGTTGAAGACAAGAGTAAAGCTAGATCCAAAGCATATGAACTGGTTTATATATTAGAGAAATACTGGCTTTTATGCTAAAACTATGAGAAGATTTTTACATATATAGGTTGAACCATATGAACATGCCAATATCTGATTCTGAACTAAAAAAACAGCAATTTCATATGGTTCAAACTAACAGACTAGATAAAGTTGTTGTTAACTATTAGTAATTAGCATACTACATTCTACAAATAATTATATTTCAAATGTACAATATTTTACAATTATAAATAAAAATAAAGTACATTTTATATTTTCAAATTATATTTTTTTATTTTATAAAAAATAACTTTTTGTTTTAAAAGTCATAGTGTGATATTGTAAATAATAAAGTACACTATACACATGGCTTTCAGAAATAAATAAACCAATCATTATCTTTATTTTTCTATCACATATTTATGGCTTACTTTGCATGAATTAAATGTTGCCACATCCAGTAAAAATACAAAGATTAATCAGTTAGAATGTTACCCTATAAAACTTATAGTTTGAAGAGATACAGATATTATTATAGGTAACAGAATGTTAAAAGTAGTCACAGAAAAATTCACAGGAAGATGGGATCAGTTTTAGTGGAAAGAATCCAGAAAAATTTTGTGAGCTTTTAATATAGGTAAGACTGGAATATGTCAATTTTGGAAGATCTGAGAAAGGGAGGCCTAGATAGATGGTCCAGTACTTTCAAATGAGGAAACAGAAAAGACTTGGAAGCATTTAAAAAAAGAAAAAAAAATTGATAGAGGCTAGAAAGAACCCCAGATATTAATAAATAGCTTAGTTTGTCATATGAATATATGAACAGGAAACATTTCTTCAGCATGTCTTATCAAGTCCTCAGAGATTATTCTGAAAACCAGTGGCACTACTTAGCCATGAAATGTACATTCTAATGTTGAAAATAGATGATAAAGAAATTGATTGTATAAATTATTATTTCAGGCAGTGGTAATGCAGTGAAAGGGATAAGGAAAGACATGGGTTGCTATTTTACATAGGATAGTAATGAAGAGCTTGCTGAAGTGGCAGCATCTGAGTAGAGATTGTAATGAAGTGAGAGAGAAAGCCATGAAAGTACTTGGGAGAAGAGCTATCTAGGCAGAGACAGTAAATGCAAAGACCCTGAGGTAAAAGTGTCCTTGTTATGTCCAAAAGATAGCAAAGAAGTCAACATGGCTAGAGGGTAATGAGAGAAAATGAAAGAGTTTTGGAAGATAAAATTGAAAGGTAGCCAGGGGTAAATCATGTATGAACTTGCAGAATCACAGTAAGGACTCTGGATTTTGTTCTAAAATAGCTAGAAAGCCACTGGAGGGTTTTGAACAAGTGTGTGAAAATATCTGACTTACCTTTTGAAAGGACAACTCTGGCTATAAAATGTACAGGGGTAATAATTTTATCCTACAGAATCCAATAACCAGAGTTCTGAAGAGGACTATCTACTGCCAAGCTGAGTTAATCATACCTATCACTAAATTTGCTCCCCATTATGAATTACCTATCGTTGTGAAGGATACCACCATTCATCAGTCTGTTCACATAACCAATCTAAGAATCATCTTCAATTCTTCCTTCTTCCTCATATCCAGACATCACATACTTATTCTACCAAAATTGCTTGACTCTCTCTTCTTTGCTTTCATTGCTGTTAAAAGAGGCATTAAGCATGTTTAACCTGGACTACCACAAAAGCCTCCTTAAACTTGCTGCCTGTAAACTTGACCCTCTCTAATTAATTCTTCAAGTCTGAGGAAGATGGATGTGAACTTTCTAAACTGTAAATCTGATCGTGTATTTTCTTTGCTAAAAGTCTTTCAGCAACTCCCTACACCTTATAAGATAGAATCTCAACTGCTTACTTTTGTACAAAGTACTTTATAATCTGGTTTGTCTTTCATTATGCTACACCTCTCACTCTACTTCATTTGCTTAAAGCTCTTCTGGTGGGGAACAGAAAAAGTTCTGTTTGACTCATCTGAAGGACTTTTCCCAAATGAAATGTGTCTTTCTGGAGATTCAGATGTTACCCCAGTACGGCATAGCCTTTCATTGAAAATAACTGCTAGAGTTGATGACTGTTACCATTAGAAGTGCATCCTACCTACCCTCAGGTATGTCGGATAAGAAATTGCCATACGAAAGCACTTCCTTAGAGCAAGCCACTCTATCCCACAGTTCCTTAGCCTGTATATACTGGGCTTACCCACATCACTATCTCTAGAAAGTAATTCCTTCTTAAACTCTAAATCATCCTTCAAATCTTATACTAAGACTTTAATTATTTCTTCTGATAGTTAACTGATTCTTCTCCACTGTGCTTCTAAGTAACTTGAACATACCATTATTATATAACTGTAGTTATTTATAAGTGAGATCTGCTTTTTAGTGTGTCTCTTGAAAGGAGGATATTATCTGTTGAGTACCTACTATGTATAAGACACTACTTTTATTATATTCATACTCCAGAGCCCAGCATAATAGTTATCAAACTGTTAACTCCTTAATGACTAAGTTAATATTCTACATAACTTCAATGTACAACTTTCCCTATTCTCATAAAGATATACTTTGACCCTATGAGAGGTTTAAAGATGAGAAATGAAACAGTTACGACCAAATCTCGACAAGAATAACTGGCAGGCCTACCTCAGAGACTATAGCAGCTGTTAATATGCTCTGGACCTCCACTTGACCCCTTCTCAAATTAATGGACCTCCTAATTAAAAATAAAAGGCTACTGGAACTTATCTATTTGTTTTAGCAGGCTTACTAGTAGCCCTGTTTATTTTGGACTTGTGGTTATCGTAAGTTATCTATTTCCCTTTTAATACATCCATAAACCTGTTAATATGGGAAGGGGGGGTGTTGGTTACAGACCACTTTGAGAATACAGTGAAACCTATGACCCTCTTATTCATCCATTTATCAATATACACACTCACTTTTCCTATAACTTCAAAGGACTCATGAACCTCTCAATCTAATCCATCAACCATAGGTTAAAAAACCTTACTCCAGAGGTGTTTTAATTTTAAAACACTCAGCATAATATGGTGCATTCACAGTTCCAAGAACACAGTATTTACCTTAAAAAAAGAAAAAAAGCCCAAAATAACATTTGATAAAAATGAAAAAAAAAAACCCAAACTAAAGGTCAATACTAAAAACAATAGAAAAACCAACTCTACCATCCCATAATAAATGTTCAAAGTTAGTGAAGTCCCATAATAAATGTTCAAAGTTAGTGAAGTAGTATACTATCAAGTATCGGATCATGTAAGTAATACATCAAGTAGGAATAAATACATTTCTCTAAAAATAATTTAGAAATTATTTTGAAATATGGCATATAATCGAACTAATTTTCATAAATAAGTTAAAAAAAATCTTATTTATAACATATACACATTTCTCTCTTTTCAGCGTCTTCACAAATTTCATTTGAATGGGTACGTAGGTTACTTGGCTCCAAGCAAAGATTCCTACTGTCCCCTCTACTCCCCCCAATTTCAAATTCTTCCTAAACTTAAAAAACAAAAAGAAATACCTAAACCTTTTATTCTGAAATTACTTAAGATCTATTAAAATATGGAAGAAACTGATTTGCAGAGGCAAAAATCTTTAAAATAAATGAGTTGAAAGTAGAACGGTGGATTTTATAATAAATCAACCTTTCTAAGACTTTTTGCAAATTATAAAACTATAGAACCTTAGATTGGAAAGAACCTTCATGTTAATCCGGTTCAGTTGTTCCTATCATTTTCTCTTCTACATTATATCTCAGAAAAAGGACACATTCCTATTAGTAACAACTGTTCCCCATAACACTGGTTTTCAATTAGGAGTTACATGCCCATACCAGATTCCCTGAGAACCCAAAGATCTAGTCCAAACAATCATTAATGATAGAGCGTCTTCTCTTTTCATTTGTCCTTTCTTAAGGATCTGTATGTAGTGATGGAAAACTCATTACAGCCAAAACGTTTTTAAATAAATTTTTTGTTTTAGAATAATTTTAGATTTACAGAAAAGTTGCAGTTTTCTGTGGAGAGTTCCTGTGTACCCTTTACTCAGACAATTTTACTTAAAATTTTTTTATTGATTGATTTTGGTAGAAATAATTTTAAAAATAATATTTTAGAAATCTTTTGTTTCCAATTTGTTGTATTGTCAATACACAGATTTGGAGGCTAAAATGATCTCAGAAATCCTAATACAGTGTTTAAACAGCAAAATCATGAAAAGCACAAAAACGCAAAAAATGTGGTACTAAATAGACGATGAAAAGGATACTTGTTTACAGTATAAGAGCTTAAACAAGAAGAGTATCATCTTGTTCAACATCAGCTGTGAACGTTCACATCAGATAACTCAAATTTTTACCCCTCTGTGCATTGCCCACAAATGACTGTGAAAGTGCCACAAGTACTGATGTTGGGTTTCAAATAAAATGTTTTTTTTAAATTAATTAATTAATTTATTTATTTTTGGCTGTGTTGGGTCTTCGTTTCTGTGCGAGGGCTTTCTCTAGTTGGGGCAAGCGGGGGCCACTCTTCATCGCGGTGCGCACGCCTCTCACTATCGTGGCCTCTCTTGTTGCGGAGCACAGGCTCCAGACGCGCAGGCTCAGTAGTTGTGGCTCACGGGCCTAGTTGCTCCGCAGCATGTGGGATCTTCCCAGACCAGGGCTCGAACCCATGTCCCCCTCAACCACTGCGCCACCAGGGAAGCCCCTCAAATAAATTTTATCAGGTAGGTTAATTCACACATGTGGAATTTGTGAATAACAAGGATTGACTGTATACACACTTACATTTATTTACTGTACTTACCTTTGAAGAGCCATTTGAATACATCTGTATCATGTTCTCTGCACCTTGTTTTACTTTAAGTTCTATATCCAGTTGTTTTTGTAAGGCCATCAGTCTATTATTGCTGGTGGAACAACGAGGGTCACTACTGGGAGTATCTGGAGTCCTTGGGCAATCTGTAAGTTAAATAGTATATTAAAAATTATTTACTAGGACCAATTGTTGCTTAAAATTGGAAGTTAATATTTACAAAGAATAAAGAATTACAAGGTTTGAGAAGTCACTTGAAGTCACTTAAATGGAATCTCCTTATGCTTACAGAAAATACAAGAATTCCAAGTCAAGAAAATATTCAAGTAGAGTTATAGGACTATCTGCCAGGGATACTGTAGAAGTGACTACACTGAGTCTGAAGCTGAGTCAGATCATTGTCCAAAGTTTTTCTAACACAATTACTTTAAAATTAAATCAAATCAATTTGACTAGCATATTTAAGAATTAAACTAAATTCCCTACTTATTACCTGATTGGTTAGAGAACAAAGCATACTCAAAATTATACAAATTCTACTAAAATAATTACCTATACGTAGGACTAAGGGTACTTCAAATATAATGCTAGCATTAATTAAAATAATCTAAGTGTATGCATAAAAGCCTTCATGTTTTGCTTTCTACTATGATGGTAGGGGGTGTAGGAAGACCAAAAATTCAAGTCCATTGCTTTTCATAAAGCATACCATGGTGCTTCTATTTTGAAACAAAAACAAAAACTTCAAATAGAACACTCTAATTATTCTCAGTAATCCATTATTGTTGAAACACATCTAATAATTCTACCACGTATCTAAATTTCTTCATATTGAAGTTATTTTGTGTTTTATCCACACCAGGTCTCTAGATTAAAAAAAAAAAAGCTAGACTAGGGTAATAGACCTGGTTTAGTTATAAGTAGCTTGGTAATCACCAGAAAACTGCTTAAACTGCAAGTCATTTAACCTTTGTGCTTCAGGGTTCCCTTCTCTCCCTAATAAAAGATGGTGTGACTAACCAATTTTAATAAATATGTTTCATATTTGGTTTTATACTTCTTTAAAAAAAAAGTCACTAGTTCAAAAACATTTAAACATAACTTGTTAATTAACTTATCAAAATACAGATGCTATGTTAGATACTGATATAAAATAATATTATTTTATCATTTACATACTACTTTACAAGGTCTAAGTCCTGATCTAAGGGCTTTATTGACTCATTAATCCTCGTAACAGCCCTGAAACAAGTATTACACCTATATTACTGAAAAGAAAACTAGAGCACAGGGAAGTTAAGAAACTTGCCCAAAGTCATACAGGTAGTAAGTCAGTTCTGTTCCAAAGTCTAGCTTAATAATTGCTGTGCTATGCTGCCTCTTTGCCATTTAAAAGCCTTGTAAACAGCTATACTAAATGCTGTATGTGTGTATACTTACATATATAACAGTATAATTATACACACACACAAATATGTGTATGTATGCATATTAATCCTTAAAATAACATTTTGAGACAGATATTATCCACACTTTATATATCAGGAAATAGGTAAAGTTACAATTAACTAGGATTCAAATTCAAGAAAGGTTTCTATTGCTACTGAATTCCCAAATTACAAATGAGCTGCTCCAAAAGTTGATTTTTGTAAGTTGACATATGCTTAAAGAAAACTACTATAAAAGGTAGATAAGCTTTCAGATCAGGCACACAAAAGAACTACTTAACATATTGCTATGGTTGGAATGTTTGTGTACCCCCAAAATTCATACATTGAAGCTCTTACATGAGGGTACTTGGAGGTGAGGCCTTTGGGAGGTAATTAGGTCATAAAGGCAGTCTCCCTGTTATGCAAGGATATGGTGAGAAGACACTGTCTACACACCAGGAAGAGGGCCATCACCATAACTCTGACCATGTTGGCACCTTAATCTCAGAGTTCTCAGCCTCCAGAACTATGAGAAATAAATTCTTGTTGTTTAAGCCATCTAGTCTATGGTATTTTGTTAAAGCAGCCTAAACTAAGACATAAATAAATACACACACACACACACACACACACACACACACTCTCTCTCTCTCTCTCTCTCTCTCTCTATAGTGGCTGTGCCTAGGTCTGAATCTCAGTTTTGGCACTGAGATTTAGTACAAACCATGTGATATGGGATAAATTACTTAACAGCTCTGTGCCTCATTTTCCTCATCTGTTAAATAGTGAAAATAACATCTACCTCACAGGATTATTGTGACTAAATAAGTTATGTGTAAAGAGGTTAGAAAAGGCCATGGTGCATAGTAAATATCCAGTAAACAGTAACTAGTACTAGTCAGTGTACAAGTGTTAAGTATATCTCTGTTGAGTCCATAAATGAAGTGCACATTTATCCAGTGACTGAGAAGTGCATTCAGATCTGTGAACAGTTAGGTTTTCTCCCCCATGTCCTGTTTTTTTTTTTTTAAACATAAATGATACAAGACTCTTGGAAGAAACTGAAATTATACAAAATTTGGTACATAAAGTTAATTTATAGTAAGCACATTTTTAAAAAGAACTGGAATGCATTCAGAGTAGAAGGACCTCAGCTGAGAAAAGTATGGAAATTTGTTGTCTGTAAAATACTTGATGGTCTTTAGCCTAGGGTAAGAGAAATGATTCTTGCCTAAACATTTAAACAATTGTCTATGAAAGAAGCTGTCCTCTTACTATCTCCTCACAGGGCAGAGAATTAGAACCAAAGGGTAAATGTAGTGAGTGCAAAAATTTTATCCCAGGATAAAGAGAAATTCCTTATAAAATTAAATGGTTTGCCTTAAAAAATGTAATAAAATCCCTTGTCTCTGGAAGCATTTATATAGAAGCTAGATTACAAACCATTAAAGATACTATATAAGAAATTCTTGCACATTAAAGAAGGTTGTCCAAGACACTGAAATACCCATTGATTCTATCGTTCTGTGAATTCGTAATAATGTTATAATATCTAACACTGTTTTCATGGAAAAGTATACCTTCAGTTTTAATAACAACTTTAAGAACATAAGAAATGACACAACGGTTAAGAGTCTGGGCTCTTGAGGTCAGAATGTCTGGGTTAAAATCCTGTGACTGTTACGTATTGGTGTGATCTTGATCAGATACTTACTTAATATGTGTTACAGTTATCTAACCACAAATTTGGGGTTACTGTGAAGATAAATCCTGTACAGTGCTTAGGCTAAAGTGTAGGGCTCAATAAAATTACATGTCAGGACTCAGTTAAGCAGCTATTTCTGCCATCTAATCTTCAAAGGAACTAACAATGGTTTGTAATATAACCTTATATTAGAAATAAAAAAGCAAACTCAGAGAGGTTAAGTAATTTGCAATGGTCACAAAAGCATATGCCAAGCCAGAAATTTAACTTTAGAAATGTCTTGTTTTATAAAGACCACTTTTTATTCATTTAGAAATTAAGAGAAACACTTCGCTGTCTTTCTTAGATTTCACCTATTTTCCCTTTCAACCTGCTATTTTTCTTCCTTCCAGTTTTTTCTTTTAAAATTTTTAAAAATTTTAATACAATTTTTAAAGGTTACTTTCCATTTACAGTTATTACAAAATATTGGCTATTACTGGTGTTGTACAATACATCCTTGAGTCTTACACCAACAGTTTGTACCTTCCACTCTCCCACACCTATACTGTCTCTCCCACCTTCCCTCTCCTCACTGGTAACCACTAGTTTATTCTCTATATCAGTCAGTCTGCTTCTTTTATGTTATATTCACTTGTCAAATTTTTTAGATTTCACATATGAGCAATATCATACAGTATTTATCTTTCTGTCTGACTTACTTCACTTAGCATAATGCCCTCCAAATCCATCCATGTTGCTGCAAATGGCAAAATTTTGTTGGCCATTTTTATGGCTAAGTAGTATTCCATTGTATGTATATATACCACAGCTTCTTTATCCATTTATCTGTGGATAGACACTTAGGTTGTTTCCATACTTTGGCTATTGTAAACAATGCTGCTATGAACATTGGGGTGCATCCATCTTTTTGAATTGGTGTTTTTGTTTTTTTCAGATATATATATATCTGATATATCAGATATATATATACCCAGGAGTGGAATTACTGGGTCATATGTATTTCTATTTTTAGTTTTTTGAGGAACCTCCATACTGTTTGCACCAATTTACATTCCCACCAACAGTGTATAAGGATTGCCTTTTCTCTACCTCCTTACCAACATTTGTTTCTGTAGACTTTTTGATGATAGTCATTCTGACAGGTGTGAGGTGATATCTCTTTGTGGTTTTGGTTTGCATTTCCCTGATGATTAGCAATGTTAAGCATCTTTTCATACACCTGTTGCCCATCTGTATTTTCTCTTTGGTAACAGGTCTATTCAGTTCTTCTGCCCATTATTTATTTATTTATTTATTTTTAATGTTGAGTTGCATGAGCTGTTTACATATGTTGGGTGTTAATCCTTCATTGGGTCATATCATTTGCAAATATTTTCTCCCATTCAGTAGGTTGTCTTTTCGTTTTGTCAATGGTTTCTTTTGCTGCGCAAAAGCTTTTTAGTTAGGTTCCATTTGTTTCCATATAAATTCTAAAATTATTTGTTCTAGTTCTGTGAAAAATGCTATTGGTATTTTGATAGGGATTGTACTGAATCTGTAGATTGCCTTGGCTACCATGGTCATTTTAACAATATTGATTCTTCCAATCCAAGAACACAGTGTATCTTTCTATCTGTTGTGTCATCTTCAATTTCATTCAACAGAGTCTTTAGTTTTTGGAGTACAGTTCTTTTCCCTCCTTCGTTAGGTTTATTTGTAGGTATTTAGTTCTTTTTGATGCAATGGTAAACAGATTGTTTCCTTAATTCTCTTCCTGATAGTTCATTGTGAATGTATAGAAATGCAACAGATCTCTCTGTATGTTAATTTTGTATCCTGCAACTTTACCGAATTCATTGATGAGCTCTAATAGTTTTCTGGTGGCATCTTTAGGATTTTCTATGTATAGCACCATGTCAGTTGCAAACAGTGACAGTTTTACTTCTTCCTTTCCAATTTGGATTCCTTTTTCTTTTTTTTCTCTGATTGCTATGGCTAGAACTTCCTAAACTATGTTGAATAAAAGTGGTAAGAATGGGCATTCCTGCCTTGTTCCTGATCTTGAAGGAAATGCTTTCAGCTTTTCACTGTTGAGTATGATGTTAGCTGTGGGACTGTCATATATGGCCTTTCTTATGTTTAAGTATGTTCCCTCTATCCTCATTTTCTGGAGAGTTTTTTTTATCATAAATGGATGTTGAATTTTATCAAAAGCTTTTTCTGCATCTATTGAGATGATCATATGGTCTTTATTCTTCAATTTGTTAATACTGTGTATCACACTGATTGATCTGTGGATATTGAAAAATCCTTGCATCCCTGGGATAAATCCCACTTGATCATGATTCTTTTAATGTACTGTTAGATTTGGTTTGCTAGTATTTTGTTGAGAATTTTGGCATCTATGTTCATCAGTGATATTGGCCTGTAATTTTCTTTTTTCGTGATATCTTTGCCTTTGGAGAACATCCTAGGAAATTATAATTCCACAAAAATAACTCAAGAGATAACAATTACCTATAAAAATCAAGGTACTACAAGGCACCTCAAATAAATTATAGAGTCAGAAGATATTTGCTATCTTTAAGTACCTGAAACAGTGGGTTGACTAACTTAATACTCCATGTGCAATCTCCTTCTCTCTTGCTTAAATTAAGAGCAGGTTAAGGGGAAAAAGAAAACAAAACCAAAAAACAAGATTTCTCAGACTTATTTGCATTTGGGGGACAGGGAGAAGGCAGTGAATGCATGGTGCATGTGACACAATCCCAGGAGAGACATAAGTAGACATTTGTACCTTTGTGCTTCTGAGAATGTTTTTGCTTTTCTGAACAAAAGAGACTTATTAGGCTCTCATCATCCTTATGAAGTAAAGCTTGGATTTTAATAAGAGCCCAAGAAAAGGCCCAAGGACTCTTACAAAGTAGGCAGTCAGATCAGGAAGAACATGATTAAAGACAGGAACCTCAAAAATTGTCATCCATAACAGGTGAATTATTTGTTGACTTGCTTTTGGCTTGGGGTGACTGGCGGGGAGGGGATATGGATATTCTTTAAAAAAAAAATTCTTACTGCTCTCATACAGGTTTGAGGCAGGAAATCATACTATCTATGTGCCCCCCCAAAAATTAATCATAAATTTTATATTAATTGGCCTCAGGTTGATAATGCTTTCAGGTATCTTACAGAAACAAATGCAAATCCTCTTTGAAAGAAGGCACTTTAAATCCAGACCTAAAATAATTCCCACAGATAAAGTTCCAATGAAAATGTGCCCACAACTAGAAATCACAAGGTTCCGGCAGAAAAAAAAAATTCATCGTGAGTTAGAAAAAAACTACAGGAGTAACATAGTAAAGATTTCATTTGTTGTCATTACCTCACACAAAATGTGAAAAAGTATATTTTATAGGTAAAATTAAATAGAAAGGTATCAAAAGAATGACTAAAACAAGAGACTATCAAAAATTACCAAGATTAACAAAACAGAACTTATAGTAGTAAGTATATATATATATATATATATATATATATATGAATAAATACATATACAAACAAAACAGAAATTAGAAATACAATATACGTGGTCAAGAGCAAACTGGACATATGGAAAGAATTAGAGAAATGGAGATAGACTTGAAGAAATTATCATGCATCTAACTGGAGTTCCAAAATGAAAGAGAAGAGGGAATACAAGACATGCAACATTCAACGAGATAGGCACTAAGCACTTCCCACAATCAATGAAATACACAGATCCAGGAAGCCCAACATATCCCAAGCAGATCAAATGAAAAGAAATCTGTATCATTCAGCAGAACACTGCAGAATAAGAGTTTCTTAAAAACAGCTAGGGACAAAAGGCAGAATATCTGCATAGTTTAACCACTAGATCAGTAACTGCCCCCTCAAAAACAACAGGGGAATCCAGAAGACATAAAATAATAGTTTCCAGGTACTGAGAGAAAATAAATGTCAACCTAGAATGATATACCCAGGGAAATATCTTTCTAAAGTCTATACCTTTAGGAAGAAAAAGAAACAAGATGAACGAAGGCCTGAGAAGCATGAAGAAATGTTGAACAAAGAAAATGATAAACACGTGGGTAATTATAAACCAACGATGACTATATAAAACAATAATAATTAATGTAACTTGTGGAACTGAAGATAAAATGATAGAACTAGAATATGAACAATGACAGCACTTAGGTCAATTGGAGTTACGTAGATTGAAATTAAAGTATTCTAAGTTTGTTATATGGTATGTAAAGAAGGTATACCATTCAGTCTAGTTGACAAACAGAAACCACACTAGATATTTTGAACAAAGGGGATTTAACACAGGGAATTGGTTACATCATACATATTCAGGTATTGTGCAAAGGACTTGAGAAAAAAATTCCTTTTCTCAAAGGGCTTAGAGTCAGGTACAACCTCTATGTACCTATATAAATGGGTATGTGTGTCTATTCATGCAACAGTGTATGTGTGTATATATGAACATTTTCAAATATACTGAAAAGATGAAAGAATGGTATAGTGAGCACCCATAAACCCACCACCTAGATTTGCCAATCTACACACACACACACACACACACACACACACACGTGTAGAAAGATAAAAAAAGAGAGCAAACATAAATGGTACGAAGAAAGATGGGAAAATTAGATTTGGGAGGAACAATTTCAATCAGAAATTGAAGTTATTAGCAGAGGCCAGATTATATGAAGGGCATCTCTGTAATGCTATAAATTTGTACTGTATTCTGTAGGGAATGGAGAGCCACTGAAAGGTTTAAAGCAAGAAAGTAACAGGATCAATTCTGAATACTAAGTAAAAAATAGTGGTAGCAGTGTTTAGGTTGGATTAGAGAAATACTTAACATGCAGGCTTTAGCAGTAAGGATGGATAAGAGATACAGATTTGAGACCTATGTCAGAGGTAGAATCTATAGGGCTTGGTGACTTGACTTACACTGGAGAGTGAAAGTAAAAAGAAAGACAGACATCTACAGTAAAAGTCAGATTTTAGTTACAGATTATGGGGGTCATGCATTAACAGGACAGAAAACAAAAGGGAAAGATTTAGAGGCAGTGTTCCAGGAAGGAAGAGTTCAACTTTAAACATGGTAAGAGGCAAAGTCAACAGGATAATAATACCTATATTCAGGCAATATCCATAAGGTTATAAGGCTATAAATTATGAGATGAAGCCCAGAAAATCCATTTTGGTTTGAAATACCACTTTGAAAGTCAGCAGAAAATACAACGTGGTTAAAATCTCCTTAGGGATAAGATTTTCCAAGGCCAGAATGATGAGTAAAAACTGAATTTGTTAGTAGTTTTCCCAACAATGTGTAGAGCAACAGATATGCTGTTTCTGGTACTTTTTGTATTTTCTCTAAATCCACAACTGAGCAGTTGGCTTCCAAAATGAGTTAAGAGTTCTAGAAAACAGAAGCAGTCCGGATCCTTAGAAGGCTCCTAAATAAGGTTTAGCCTTAAACTGGTTACTTCATTCTCGTGGAGGTTAGTAATGTAACTGACCTTGAATCTTTACTTCCTAGCCCCAGGAAAGCTTCCTCAGATTTTACTTACATCCAGAGGTTTCATGTTCAGAATTAGAAAAGCTTAAATGCCTCATACTTGACCTTTCCTCAAGCTATTAAAACGCTTGTTCACAAAACACCATAGAAAGAGCATATAGAGTCTCTATTCTCTTTGTTTTATGAACGAGAAAAACAAGGCCTGGAGGGGTTGCAAGTGGTACACAAATACATAACTATATAATGATCCAGCTGGGATGAGACCTTGGATTACAGAAACTTTGTTCTTTAGTTTATACCTAGCTGATTCCCAAAGCTCAATATTCATAAAGTGGTACTTGTACAGCCAGGATGTCTGTTTATGGAACGAGGCTATTTATTTCATTCACAAAAAAATAAGAGGAAATATAACTGAAGTAAATCTAGCCAAATCTAAATTAATAAAGGTAGTAGTATGCTGAAGCACTATCTTACTATTTGACTATCTCCACAAACGTCCATCTATAAGTCTCGTAGTTACTGTTCACTGGTCAACATTTTGGTTTTCACTTAGTACTTATGAACAGATATTTTAAAAATAAGCTGCTCCAGATTCTTGACATGTGTTACAATTATATTAACTGTTTATATTTCCCCCCAAAGCCATCTTTCTTGTTTAAACAGATACGCTTACCTTATATAGTCATCTGGAAACTGCTCAGATTACAATAAATGCTCACTAATTATTAATGGATTCTTAATCAGTTATTTTGTGTACTCAGGATGACCTATGTCAGATGTCACCAACTGAACTAATTTTGCTGAAATATTTTATAACTAACACAACCTTTGGTTAAGCTTTCTTAGTATTTTACAAAAATAGCATGGATAAGATTATGGGTTGTGGTGTTTTTTATTTAAGGTAAAATAAGCAACCTAGGCATTAAAATTTCAGAACTGCCTATATATGTTACATTATATCTTTAAAAAATTTTTTTTTCATTGAAGTATAGTTGATTTACAATGTTGTGCCTAAAACTGGCTTTTTATATAATGAACATTTTTTTCTTTTTTCTTTTCTTTTTTATTGGAGTATAACTGCTTTACAATGTTGTGTTAGTTTCTGCTGTACAATGAAGTGAATCAGCTATATGTATATCTATATTCCCTCCCTCTTGGACCTCCCTCCCACTGCTCCCTCTCCCCCATCCCACCCATCTAGGTTATCACAGAGCACCAAGCTGAGCGCCCTGTGCTATACAGCAGGTTTCCACTACCTAACTATTTTACACATGGTAGTGTACATATGTCAATCCTAATCTCCCAATTTGTCCCACCCTCCCCTTCCCCTACCCCCAGTGTCCACATGTCTGTTCTCTACGTCTACGTCTCTATTCCTGCCCTGCAAATAGGTTCATCTGAACCATTTTGCTAGATTCCACAAATATGCATTAATATATGATATTTGTTTTTCTCTTTCTGGCTTACTTCACTCTGTATGACAGACTCTAGGTCCATCCACATCTCTACAAATGACCCAGTTTTGTTCCTTTTTATGGCTGAGTAATATTCCACTGTATATATGTACCACATCTTCTTTATCCATTCATCTGTCAGTGGACATTTAGGTTGCTTCCCTGTCCTGGCTATTATAAATAGTGCTGCAATGAACATTGGGGAACATGTGTCCTTTTGAATTATGGTTTTCTTGGGGTATATGCCCAGTAGTGGGATTGCTGGGTCATATGGTAGTTCTATTTTTAGTTTTTTAAGGAACCTCCATACTGTTCTCCGTAGTGGCTGTTATCAACTTACATTCCCACCAACAGTGCAAAAGTGTTCCCTTTCCTCCACACCCTCTCCAGCATTTATTGTTTGTAGCTTTTTTGACGATGGCCATTCTGACCGGTGTGAGGTGATACCTTGTTGTAGTTTTGATTTGCATCGCTCTAATAATTAGTGATGTTACGCATCTTTTCATGCGCCTCTTGGCCATCTGTATGTCTTTTTTGGTGAAATATCTGTTTAGGTCTTCTGCCCATTTTTTAATTGGGTTGTTTGTTTTTTTGATATTGAGCTCCATGAGCTGCTTGTATATTTGGGAGATTAATCCTTTGTCAGTTGCTTCGTTTGCAAATATTTTCTCCCATTCTGAGGGTTGTCTTTTTGTTTTGTTTATGGTTTCCTTTGCTATGCAAAAGCTTTCAAGTTTAATTAGGTCCCATTTGTTTATTTTTGCTTTTAGTTTCATTACTCTAGGAGGTGGGTCAAAAAAGATCTTGCTGTGGTTTATGTCAAAGAGTGTTTTACTCTAAGAGTTTTACAGTGTCTGTTCTTACATTTAGGTCTTTAATCCATTTTGAGTTTATTTTTGTGTATGGTGTTAGGGAGTGTTCTAATTTCATTCTTTACATGTAGCTGTCCAGTTTTCCCAGCACCACTTATTGAAGAGGCTGTCTTTTCTCCATTGCATGTTCTTGCCTCCTTTGTCATAAATTAGGTGACCATATGTGTGTGGGTTAATCTACAGAGTCAATGCAATCCCTATCAAACCACCAACGGCATTCTTCACAGAATTAGAACAAAAAATTTTACAATTTGTATGGAAACACAAAAGACCGCGAATAGCCAAAGCAATCTTGAGAAAGAAAAACAGAGTTGGAGGAATCAGGTTCCCCAACTTCAAACTATACTACAAAGCTACAGTAATCAAGACAGTATGGTACTGGCACAAAAACAGAAATACAGATCAATGTTACATTACATCTTAATGTTTAAAAACTGCATATTGCATATCTCTGGTAGGAAAGACTTCTTCATTCTGTACACAACTCTGTACCTAGGGCATGCACAGTTCTTTCATAAATTCTCCTTAAGATGGTGCTACTTTATTTTTCTTCTTTCCTCCTCCTAATTACAATAATATATATCATCAACCACTATACACCTGTTAGACTGGTTAAAAAATACATTAACAATACCAAGTGCTGGAGGAGATGTGGAACAATTTGAACTCTCATATATTGCTGGTGAGAATGAAAAATAATATAGCCACTCTGGAAAACATTTTGGCAGTTTCTTATAATGTTAAACATATTCTAACATACGACTTAGGAATCACACTTCCAAGTGTTTACCAAGGTGAACTGAAAACATGTTCACACAAAAACCTGTTAATGGGTAGTTACAGCAGCTTTACTGATAACTGCCAAAAACTGGAAAACAACCCTAATGTTCTTGGTGAAGGAATGGATAAGTAAATTGTGGTATATCTATACAGTGGACTACCACTCAGCAATAAAAAAGAATAAACTATTTATTGATAAATGCAACAACCTGGATGAATCTCAAAAAGCAATATGCTGAGTGAAAGAAGTCAGTCTCAAAAGGTTATAAACTTTATGGTTCCATTTACATGTTATTCTTGAAAAGCAAACTATAAGTGACAGAGAACAGACCAGTGGTTGCCAGGGGATATGGAATAGGAAGAGGGTGTGACTACAAAGGGATAGTACTGTTCCTTTTCCTGATTGTGGTGGTGTTTAGATGAACCTATATGTATATTAAAATTCATGGAATGATGTACCCAAAAAGAATCAGTTTTACTGTGTATTAATTTAAAAAAAAATATATCAAAGAATTCAAGTATTATGTGTATATGAATCATTTAATTTCATGATTTTAAAGATGAGAAAACAAACCCAGGGGCATTAAAAGTGCCTTGTTAATTAACAATCACAGTTACCTACCTAACAGCAATCCTTTACTTAAGAGTATACAACTTAATACAAAATATGCTTACCTCAAAATGAGAAATTCAATCAGAAATAAGGAGTATGTAGAAACTGCATAATAAACCAGGCCACACAGATTTTAATAAATATAAAATTCAACTATAATTTCTATGCTACATTTAGGTGGATAGGCCAATAATAAAAAGAAATTTAAATTCTCACTTCTACTCATTCAAGAAAGACTTCATAAACTACATTTTAGTCATTAAGAAGACTCCCTCAATATAGATATATCTCTGGGATTTAGAAGAATTTCCAAGGTTAACTCCAAAAAATTCCAGGGAATTCCCTGGTGGTCCATTAGTTAGGACTGTGCGCTTCTACTGCAGGAGGCACGGGTTCGATCCCTGGTCAGGAAACTAAGATTCCACATGCTGTGTGGTGCAGCCAAAACAAACAAACAAACAAAAACAAAACAAAAAAACCACACACAAAATTCCAACACTATTAGTTCTATACTAAATCAATATTTTCTTTCTGAACACTCTATATATTTAAGAAAATATTCACTACCTCAAAAGGTAAAAATCAATCTAAGCTTGGTGGGGTCTGAGAAAATGGAAATGGGAAGAGGTACAAGAGAAGGAAGTAAGATAAAAACAGAGGTAATTACACTATACAAATTATTAGTTATACCTAATAAAATATGAGAAATATTCTTGTCCTCTTCTTTAGGGATGATATAGGAGTCCAAAGATTCAGAAAATTAGTTCTTTCTTAAATATTTCCTTTCAGAGTCTCAGGTATCAACTAAGGCTTAGACTACTAATCCACTTTACAGAGCTCCAATAACTTTTTTCACAAGGTGCATTCAGCCTCATTTTATAATATGTTTATAATTTCCATGTGGGAATAATAATAATACTCCATGAGACTATTCTTGAAGTATATGGAAGGTGAACAGGAAGCTTAGAGTATCATGAGCATGAAGAGAACATCAAACAGTCCCAAATGATCTGATCTTGACATTATAATAAGCAACATTTCAGAGAGTTTTACAGCTAAAAGTCTGAAAGTTCATCTGATAAAAGTCCTTATTTTACAAATTAGAACCTAATGGTTAACAGCTAATTATTGCAGAAGTGAGTTAAGAACAGGCCTCCTAACTGCTTACATGGTAATCATATATACAATGCAAATTTAAATTCTGTCCCTCTTTCCTTGAATCATTCATTCTGCTTACATACCCCCAAGACAACAGGAATTAGCCGAATACTTCTGCACATACTTATTAATCTACATACTGTAGAGAACTGAAAGCAAAATGCTAGGCCCTTGACCTTTTATGTCAGATCTAATCAAATTAAATGATTTTGCCTACTTTAGTACACAATGTAAAACATAAAATTTTATGGCAATGTGACCTAAAATTAACGTTGAACTACCTTTAACCCTCTGTGTTGTTGTTTCATTTTAATGCAGTCAAATAAGTAGTATGAGAAAAAAAAAAAACCCAAAAAACAACTTATTACTAAGATGTGTGAATATGCCATTTGCAAAGAGAACTGTTTTTTTAATATATTCAAATTTTAACCAACTTGTCAAGTTCATTCCAAACAAACTGAAGTATTAAGAAGTCACAGTAGAAAGTTATATTTCATGTAACATTCGCCCTGCAGTTATCTGATAAGTCAATAACAGCAAAGAAAGTTTCTGGAATTATTTCTCCTAAAACTTTTATTTAAGGCTTTATTTCCCAAGTATTAAATATTTAAAGTACCATGATAAATTACGCTTTGGTATTAATTACAAAAACTAATACAAGGTTTTTATTTGCTGGGATTTTTTTTTTTTGAGATATAATACTCTCAACTAAATACCTACTCTCAACTAAATACCTACTATACTCCAGGCTTTATGATAAACCTTGAAAATAAATGAATGAAAACATGGTCCTGTCCTCAAGGATCATACAGTTTAGTAAGTGATATAAAAATGTACAGAAATAAATTGTAATACAACAATGAGTGGACAAAGTAGAATAGAGAAGATAATCAGAGAAAGTCAAGGAAGGTTTCACAGAGATATCCAAATTGGCTTTTGAGGTAGAAAAGGAATTTGACAGCAGGACTAAAAGGTCATTTCTTTATAGGAAACTCTAGGAAAGACAAATCTAATCTAAAGTGATAGAAGGCGGACCAGTGGTTACCTAAAGCCAGGGATGGGGATTGGAGATTGACTGGAAGTATGTATACAAGAGAACTGAAGTGATGGTCAGGATCCCTAGTTGTAGTGATGATTACCTGGGTATATACATTTGTTAAAACTCATCAAATCATATACTTAAAATATGTGCATTTTATCATATGTAATTTATATACTTCAGTAAAGTTAATTTTTTACAAGGGGCTGGGGAAACCAAATGGGCTACTCTTTGGGTGGCAAAAACACTTCTATATTCCAATTACAAGGTAGTTATTGGTATTCTGTGATTATCAAAAATGTTTTCTCTAAACTGAGTTTAAAGCTCCAGCACAGTTTCTTATTTTAGACCTCTCCTAAAAAAGTAATGGGCAAAGAATGTAGAGCTCGGCAGAGTTCCAACAGAATAGGCTATATCTAAGTTTATATGATATTGCTAAAGAAAAAGCATTTCATAATACAAATTTCCATTTCTAATGTAATTACTGAATTTGTGGGTAAGAAAATACTAGATTGAAGAGTTCTTTAGCTAGTTTTGTAATTCTGGGCAAATTAATTTACATCTTTGGGATTATTTCAGCTCTAAAATAAGAAGGCTGGTTTCTTTATGATTTCTTTCACTTCTAAGATTTAATTATTCTTACAAGATTGAAATCTCTACATAGACAGTCTCCAATGGAAACCCCTAAGGTAAGTCCCAGATGTTGAAAGTAATGCATTAAAACAAGCTCTATAAGTACACTGAATATCAGAAGCATTGTACACAACTTTTAAGATTGGAAATTTGTGGTTCTTGGTCAAATTTATGTACTTTCTTAAGCAAATGTAATTTTACTTATATCTGTTTTTTCTTGTCTAATCATACAGGTTCTTCTAAAACTTCTGTGGTGCTAGATACATCATTCTGAGTATACCACTCCTTATCTTTGCAAATGCAGAAATTAAGGATTTAGACATTAAATAACTAGCTCAAAATATCCTCTTTGCAAAGACAAAACTATTAGATCAAATGTGTCTTATATGATTTGTTAAGTAAAAAGGTTTAGAAAGAATATACATATGAATGGATGGACATTGATACAAATATAGAATTTTTTTTTCTGGAAGGACATAACAACAAAAAACTTAGTAATGCTACCTTTAGGGAGTGGGCCTAGAGTGGATAGAGGTCATTTTTCTATTTTTACTTTCTGTACCATTGAAAAATTTCCAACATGAACATCTGTTAATTCTACTGTTTAAAAATTATGCTCTTAGGTTGGACTTATAGGTTGTATTTTCCTTTCATTTTCAATACTGGAGAAAAAAAAAAAAGTAATGTTTGGCTTTTTAAATTTTCTTCTTTTTTAAACAAAATGCCTGGTAGTGTAGTTGTTAATTCAGTTGCTTAGACCTCAAAGAACAAAGGTCACAGGTTTGATTAACTATATTTGCAAAAAATAAAAATATCCCTTGGTCATAGAATGCATTTTTAACTTTAAAAAGTCATCTGGCAAACTCGTGCTGCTGATCTCAAGGATGAATCAGGTAAGAGCATGTGGTTGACTCAATACAAAACATAAATACTGGAAAATAACTTTAAGTAATGTCTTAGTGACAGAGGGTAAGAGAGTAGACAGAGAATTACTCATCTCTAAGTAAACGTTTTAATTTTCATATTCATCAACTCACTGCATCTTCTGAATAGAATATAAATAAGACCTTAACTGTAGGAGAAAATACAGTCCCTGTCCTTTCAAAAAAACTAAAGACTATAAATGTCACAAATATTATTATTTTTTAAATAATACATTTCTTATTAGTATACTATATAAACATCAAATAAAATACCTGTAACATCTTCTGGATCTGATACAACAATATGTGCATTTAGTTCCTGTAGCTTGTGATGCAATTCTTCTAATTTTTTATTTGATTTTTTCAAAATGTTGTCCACATAAGCCAAACTTTTTTTATCTGTTGTGACTTTCCTCAGATTTTCAGCTCCTTCTTTGATTTTCAGTTCTTTTCTTATTTCTCTCTTAATTCGATCCTTGATATCATCCAATTTCTGTTGCACCATTGTATCTGAAAAGTCTAATTTTTGAACAGCACTCACATTCTCATAAAAGGGAAGACTTCGGGAATCTCCCTACAGAAAAAAAATAAACACACAAATGTGGGAGTTTAGGAAAGTTAGCTGCTCAGTAAAATATGCCATATAAGAATACAACTGTACTTAAAGCAATTCTTCAAAAACTCTGCCCACTCACTAAATAGCATTACCTGACAAATTTATATTAAAATAAACACATCTATACACAAAGACATCTTTGGGCTGTATAAACAGACAATGAATTTTTGATATTCCATGAACCCAAGTTAGATTCCAAAACCTACACTGTGAATCTTGAACAAGTTATTTAACCTTTCAAATACTCAGCCAAATCGTGTAAAATCTAAATAATAATATTAGGCACTTTTCAGAGATAATGTGCTAATTCAAAATATTGTATGTGAAGCTCCAAATATAATTCTTGGCCCACTATAGTCACTTAATAAGTGAAGATTATTATTAAATTCCATAGGTGAGATAAAATTCTATTTTATCTTCTATAAGAACCTCTTAAATATAAACTAATATTGGCAAAAATAAAATAAAATTATATCCTTATGACCACTTTTTAGTTAAGCAATTAAATGCATTAGGGCTTGGGAAGACTAATTTCAGAATTCTATTCATATATTTCATGACTATCTATCCCAATTGATAATTTGGTTGACTGACTACATAAACATCACTACTAAAAGATGTCTAAATTATGTCCTACTGACAGAAGCTAATAGAGTACACAGTATCAGTTATTCATCTTAAAATGAAAATCAAATCAGGTAAGCACATCTAATCTACATTTAAAACAGGCAAAGTTATGTTCTGGCTATTTGTATATCATTCACTATTTTAAACTCCATTACTACAATACTACTGGTTTTTAAATTTTTAATTTCTGAAACACAAGAAACTAGAGTTAACTTTTGCCTTTGGGAAGAGGAATCGAGCTTGTGAAGGACACAGAAAAGAGATTTATATTTCACTGTGCACCCTTTATGTATCTTTTGAACCACAGACCTAAGTAATTAAAAGATTTTCTTTAACTTCTTTGGGAATTCATCACACCCATAAAGTAAGTTCTATTTAAATACTTGGTGCAAATACTCTTTATGTCTAATTCTTCACCTCTGAAAAACATGTATTTTGCAAAACAGTGAGTTAATGGATGGGAAGATACAGGATTTAGTCTTGGCATTGGTACCAATTTACCTGGTGCCAACAGGCATACTATGCAAAAAATGAAGTAGTTGATGTATAAATTTGTTCTTAACCTTTTTAGGGCCAACAACCCCTTTGAAACTGACAAAAAAAGAGTAGAACAAAGAAAATTTCATGTTTGTATGTACTATTTCCAGGTACCATAGATCTTAGATTAAGAATTCCTGAAATTGGTGATCTACACCTATTGGCCTTAAATGTCTGATTCTTATCTATACGAACATAGAATGATCTCCTATCTGGGCCAAAATAATGTCGAGGCTTTTCACTATTTATAATGGACTATAAGTCCTATCAATCCATTTATTCAGTTTCCAAAGTTTATAAATCCACCTTTGTCTGGTTATCAAAAACATATGACTATTGTCAAAAGATAAAATCCCAAATTTCTATTGTCTAGCTTCAGGTAAAGGGAACGGAGGCAAACAATTCTTAAATGAGAAAGCTTTAGCTAAATGCATTCCTCTAGATATTTTTATTTCTATCTTTATAAACTTAGAAAACACTACATGAATTGCTTTCACAAATCTGTACTTTAATATTAGGTAGTAAGCCAGAACGTTAAGTGTCTCAGTAATTTTTTCTTTATGATGCATAGGCTAAAAGAAATACCTAACAATTCCATTTATTAAGTAGTAAGGTCCAAATAACTTAATCAATACTTATAACAACTTAGTAGCTATTTGAAATAATACAAATTGAAAGAAAATTACATTTGTATTTCATTCTTTAATAGCCACAGTTACTTATTAATGGGATATATGTCTGCTATTGGGTACTTCACAATTTCTCAAAACTTGAAATCAGTTGGACATTCCCACCTTCATCCTATTCTGCCAGTACAAGGGGGTTGTAGAATATCCTTAATATTGAAACTTTACTGACTCTAGTTAGTCCACATGGTATCCAACAAATGGTGTCACTGTGTTTCCCTGAAATTTTAAAAATATACTGCAGCATCCTGAGAGCTTGCTGAGGCACTCCAGAGAGCCTTGTTGCAGAGCTTGAAAATCATGGTACTAATATTTAAAGGCTGCTAAAAACAAAACAAAACAAACAAAAACAACCACCAAAAAGCAGTTACCCTTGGCTACTTCAACTCCCACTTTTCAACTTGCTCCCTAAATGCCGATCATATCAAATTACAGAAATTTACTGCCAGAGACAATCTCTTTTGGCTCAGCTACTATGCATGCTGCACCTTTGGGATGCATCATTTTCCCTTCTTTCTTCAACTATCTCTTCCTAGTCCTTTCTTTTCTTAGTTAACTTTTACTTTGTTTCAAAGTTTACCACAATTTTTTCCCCAGGAAAGAATTTCCTGCCTATGCCCTCTCTAAGAATTTAGATTAAATGCCTCTCTCCTGTGTGCTCTGATAATGTGGACTTTATTTAAACAAGTATTCCTTTCCTTATCTGACAACTCCAAAGACTGTGAGCAATTTGAGGGCAGAGCTTATGCCTGGCAGAGTGGTTCTGTTTTGTTTTCTTAATGATTTGATTACATTATTTAATATTCTTCTTTTAGAATTCAGGAAAATCTATCACTGCTAAGGAAGTCATGCTTTCCTCTTTCTGGTAAAGAGAACTCATACTCCAGGAAGCTCTAAGGCAAAACTGATATTCAATCATAGCAACTATACTGGCTAAAATAGATATTAGATATAAATCATATGTGGTTAGCATGTTTGCTTCCTCTTCCTAAAAGGCCTGAATTTTTACTCCCATCTTTTGTTGTGACGTGGTTCAAATACCTTTTGGAAAGGAGGAGATACATAAACCATAATCAATAACTTAAGATAAACTATGCCCCCTGACAGCAGATAGGAAAGGTTACAGTACTTTCTATTACTCCTTTCCTAAAAATTTTAGTTGCAATAAACTGTGAAAGTTATTGGAAAATATAATTTTCTTGCATTTGGAACAACTGAAATGAGATATTCCATCTATTAAATTATGTCCCTACCCTAAAAAAAAATAAGAGCAATTATACCATAAATGGAATCAGTACTAGGCAATGTAATAATATTCTTGACCCAGTAAAATAAATCAGCCTCAGGAAAAAAAAAATAGCTGTTTAAGCAGTGAAAATCTTCAGTGATAATCTCTGTCTCAGTAGGTTCTACTAGAGGCAGTAGTAACATTATAGTAATTTATGTTTACAAGCTTTACCCTTTCATCCACCATTCAACTCTTTGTACTCTATAATAAAGTTCACACCTCCCCCAAAAGTAAACCGTAGATACCTTTTCTCATGTTTTCAAAACGAAGCAAAGTTAGATCCAACCTCTAATCACAAACTCCCTTTTAAATTCATTAATATGCTCAGAAAGAGATAAAAATAAGAAAGGAAAAAAACACAAAAGTAATCCTAAACATAAAACTAAACTAGTAGTATTCATGATCCTCTACCAATCATATATACACAAAAGAAATCCCATTAATTCTCAAACCTTTTATCACTGAAATCAACAAGCTTAGTTAGCCACTCCATTCTAGTCAAATTAATCTAACATTTTGCTGTTATATTCTCTTACCCCTGTCTTTCTTTCTCATACCCTATTCCTTTCACTATCAATCTAAATCCACCATCATGTTTAAAAATATTTCAACTCTTTCATGATTAATCCTACCTATTTTTAATGTATTTTATATCATCTATATCCTTAATTCAGTCTTTCAAAGCAGATGGGCCAAATCCAAAAACAAGGAAACCATTAGTGAAATTAATACACTCAGGATTTATAGTAGTACAATCGAAATGATTTTTAGGTTAAGTAGATTTCGAGTAGCTAAATAAATAAAAGAAGGAATAGAGACTTCAATGAGTAAGAAACAAAGAGTAAAAATTAGAGTTCAAAGGAACCAAAATAAATTAAAAACTCAGTGGACGGGTAAAATAGCAGATTAGACCAAGCTAATGAATTAGTATCCTGGCAGATAGATAACTTGAGGGAATTACTCTGAATTCATCATACAGCGATAATGAGAAATTTAAAGGCATGGAAGAAAGAATGAGAGGATCCAAGATCCACGTAGTAAGAGCTCCAGAAAAACAGAATAAAGACAATGGGGGAGAAGCGCTACATGAAGAGATAAATGGATGAGAATATTCCAGAGTTAAAGCATGATATATCCTTAGACTGGAAGGTCATACCAAGTTGCAAATAAGATAAATGGAAATAACGCAGCAACTACAAAGTAAACAGAGAGAAAAAGCATTTTTATCTACAAACGAATGATAATTAGATCAACAGAAAACTATTCTTTAATAACAACAGAGGCTCCAAACTATCAAACTGCTACAGGATTTTCAGCCTTTATCTTCATATATTGCTAAGGCTTTCTCCAAAATTAAAAAAATTTAAAAACCAGCTGCTTCAAACTATTAACATTCTTGGGGAAATGACAGATGAACTAACCCAGTGCCCATGTTACACTTACATCATTCCCCTGCTTACTTTCATGTATATGTTCACTTCTATTGAAGAAAAAAAACTTGTGCTATGGCAGAAGAAACTGTACCATTTTTACCTCTTAAACTGACAGAGAGTTTTCTAATCATAATGTTGGCAATAATCCAGATGTAAGCTGTAAAACTTTATAAAAGTTGGAACTATGTAACAAGAATCTTTAAAATAGTGATTCCCTTTGGCCCAGTAATTCTAATTCTAGAAATGTAAACTAATAAGATAATTAGGAATTATTACTATATAGAATGGTAAATACAATACTTTTTAAAATAATATATGCTGGGCACAGACAGACTCCCTTACAAAACTTACAAGTAGCAGGGCTTTAAACCAACTTATAGAAAAGAGAAAGTTCAGGATATAAGTGTCACAACAAAAGAATTTCAAACAGTCTAGGGAATAAGGAAAGGTTTCTTTTATTTATACTCTTTATTATTCGTCAGCAGTATGTCCAGCTCAATGTATTGCTACTATGTACACAGTTTTATTTCAAATTATGTTTAAAATAAGAATGGACAAAAAAAGACTGGGAGGAAAGAGATTAAAATATTAACAATAATTATCTCTGGGTAAAAAATCTAAGAAGATTTTTATTTTGTTCTTCCAAGTTTTCCATATTTTCTCAATTTTTTTTTTTTAGCAATTAATATATACTGCCTAATAGGAGGGAATTACATTTTTTAAAGACATTAAAAGTAACTTTCACTTTATTTCAATTTTGGCAAATGCAAAAGCTTATAATGATACTTTACACTCTACAGTATATTTGCTATTATTTAACTAGGTTATTTCGAGTCAATACAATTCTACTGCAAAGGATGAGACTACACATTCCACTCATTATAACTAGACCACGTCATATGCCAGTCAAGTATTCCAAGTATGCAAATGTGTTAATACATATTTGATAAATACAACTATTTTTATTTTATGAAATAATGAAATTCTGATCTGTAGAATAAAATATAAATTGACATTTTCTATTTACTACATTTCAACAAACTCACAGTGAAGTTAAGAAAAACACTAAAATAAGAACAGGATCAGATTCAAAGAACGAAATGAAGAAAATAGTCTGTCACTTATGACCAAGTACTTCATTTAGGGAGAGACAGGAAAGGATGTTTACTTCTCACTGGCCAAGTTCCCAGAAAAGAAGTGAAAAAGCTGTTACTTTCTCTATATTATAGAAATATAAAACAGTCTGACCTGATAGATGACAAGAAATGTTAGAGCACCCATAAAAACTCACTGGGTACAATGATGCATATACTGCTTAGCTAGAAGGAATTTCAAAGATCAAGTAGCGTAACTCCTTTGATTTTAGTTTTGAGGAAAGCAGGTTCAAAGCAGCTATGCAACTTGCCTAAGGTCACAAAGAAAAGTCAGTGACCTGGCTGGGTTTAGCATACTAGTCTCCTGACTCCTAGTTTGGTGCTCTTTTACTCCATACCACCTTCTTATCCATTTCCCTTTATTTGAACTACACCTTGACCTAATTGATTTGCATTAATTAAGGGATATTATGTGTCTTAATTCAGGGGTACTGGCAGGACATATTTCCTCTTATTCTCTCATATCACCCTAATCCAACCTTCTGTGTCTAAGGGGAGAATGCTCTCACCAGAAAGCAAGAAACCAGTTCTTACACCAGCTCTCTGTCACTAGCTATGCAACCCAAGCATGTTATTCCATCTCTGTACCTGTTTGCCCATCTGCAAAATTATGTTTGGTTCTCCCACCTTTTAGTTTCTTTAAAATTTCTTTATTCAAAATATTCACTGAATGCTAGGTAATGGAAATGACACAATCCTGCTTTCTTTCAGGTATTCAATTTACTAAAGAAGACAGACATGAAAGCCAAACAAAATCTGAAGAAGCAGTAAAGCTTCACACAAATGTAGGCTATTGTGTGTGTGTGTGTTTGTGCATGTGTCTTAACAGAAAGCTCAGTTAGAATGTAGTATGATGGAAAGAACTAAGTATTTGGAGTCAGACTGGCCATGTATAAATTCTGATACTGCAACCATGTTAAAGCTTTAATTTCTTTTTTCTGTAAAAGGGAATTATTACAACTACCTTGACTGTATTATTTCTAAGTCTCACAATGGCTATGCCTAGGAATAAGAAGTATGCTTTCATAGCAATAGTATAGTTCCTGGCACATAGTACTGAGAGATAGTGCTGGGTGCCTACATAATGTCCAGCCTACCCCTTTTCCTCACTAAGGAAATCTCCATTTTGGTAGATGCAACAAAGTGCTGAGATAAAATTCTCACTTCACCAGACTCCCTTGCAGCTAGAAGTAGTTACATGACAATTCCTGGCAAAGGGAAGCCCAGGATTTTGGGGAAAGCTTCCAATTTTCCCTTTGTTTTTGCCTAGAATGCAGACCCAAAGCCTAAAGGTGTAATAGGCAAATAGGACAGAAACAACAAGGATGACAAAGCGGAGTGGAAGAGCCTAGGACCCCAATGGCTTTACTGAACTGCTACACAAGTCCTAGACTGCCTACTTTGGACTTCTTGTCTCAGATGAACTATAAATCCCTCTCTCACTAAGGATCATATAGGGCCTTGTAGGCCAATATAAAGACTGGCTTTTATTCTGAATGAAATGGTGTAGGGCTTAGGGAGAGAAGTGATGTTGTAAGACCTCCTGTGTTAACAGATTTGAGGGGGCAGGGAAAACTGCTATGAAGCTATGGTAGATTGTTACTAAATGGACTCAAATGAATCTTGCTTTCCTATGTTCATATTGTCATGTAGCCTCCTTCCACACTGACTCAAAGCTAGCCTTCTGACTTACTCTGATTAATAGTGTAATGGAAGTGACGTTCTGATGATGGGCAGGGAGCTTCAAGAAGAGGCCTCAAGAGGACTCATAGCTTCTGTCTTCCTTCTTGAAAACTCAACTACTATTTAAAGAAGTCCAGATTATTCTGCTAGAGAGAGAGGACCCTGGAGGATGAGAGAGACCATGTGGAGAGAGGCCATGTGGAAGAGAACCAAAGCACTCCAGCTGTCTCATCCATTCCAGCTGAGGCACCAGACTCGTGAGGAAGGCCACAGTGGACATTCCAGTCCAGCTTAGCCACCAGCTGAATGCAGCTGCATAAGTGAGCACAGGCAAGACTAGCAGAAGAAACACCTCTTATACCCACAGAATTCTGAGATGAGTTTTTTACACTACCATAGACATATGATACAGAGGCTACTGCAGCAATCCAGGCAAGATAGCTCTTAGAGCCATAATGATAGCTCTAAGCAGTCTCTTCAATTTTGATTATTAATTACTTTTTGTTGACTCTCAATAGATAAAAAGTAGGGATGGGGGTGTTAATAACATTATCATTATGTTAAAAAGAAAAAACAATTTTCCTTTTCTTTCCCACTTTATACCTCTCCATCCCAACACTTTGAGAAGATGTAGATAGAGACAACAATCCTCTTCTTAAAAAACAAAACAAAACATAAAGTCATTACTTTTAAAAACAGACTTGCTTAAAAAAAAAGCCTTGTTTCTCCACCATTCCTGTCACAAAACTAAGCCTAAGGTGCATGTGGGTGAGAGTATTCAATCCTCAGATTTAGTGATTGGTTTAGGAATAGTCATGTGGTTGAAATAGGCCCTTTCCAATGCCCTTTCCAGGGATTGATATGGAAATCCCACTCCTAAGCACAGGAGCTGCAAAGACAACACAAATCTGAAGCTACTGATGAAAGAAGTGCTTTTCTTACCATAGATAGCCAGAAAACAAAGCTAACTCAGAGAAAAGCAACCATGAGAATCAAAGAGAAAAAAAATCAGTAAGGACACAGGCTGAGCATCTAAATCCTTACATCTTTAAACATGCTTAAAGCAAACATACCCCCATGCCCCTAAACTTATTAGTCACAGTGCCAACCAATTCATTTTTTGCTTAAGTTAGTTTGACTTAAGTTTTCCCTTACCACAAATAAGAGTCCCAAATAATATTGATAGTTCTAGCTCCCTGCTTTGAAACATGAAATTTTATCTCTGTAATTTAGTAGAGATAACTGCAATTCCAGATCTATATATATATGATTTTTTTCCAATATCAAGACCAATGTTCCCCTATAAGTGTTTGTGTTCTCTACCACTCTAATCTCATTTTATACCACAGAACTGAATTTAGGGTCACATTTCCACCCTTGTTCCAAAGGATGCCACTAGTAATTTTTCATCTTATTTTGCATACTCTTCTCCCCTTAGTGTCTGGGAAAATTTTTTTTTTTAAATAAATTTATTTATTTATTTATTTTTGGCTGTGTTGGGTCTTCGTTGCTGTGAGTGGGCTTTCTCTAGTTGTGGTGAGCAGGGGTTAGTCTTTTTTGCAGTGCGCGGACCTCTCTTCGTTGCAGTGCGCGGGCTTCTCATCGCGGTGGCTTCTCTTGTTGTGGAGCACGGGCTCTAGGCGCGCTGGTTTCAGCAGTTGTGGCTCACGGGCTCTAGAGCACCGGCTCAGTAGTTGTAGCACACGGGCTTAGTTGCTCCACGGCAGGTGGGATCTTCCCAGACCAGGGCTCGAACCCGTGTTCCCTGCACTGGCGGGCAGACTCTTAACCACTGTGCCACCAGGGAAGCCCTGGGAAATATTTCTTATCTCACTCAAACCATGTGATTCTAGTGAGGTCTTCAATGCTCTTACATGGTCCTATAGATCTGTGGCCACAGTTGAATGATCTAAGGATGGACACCTCACTAAATTAAACCAGAGTTGTTCCACATCCTGGCCAAACGTGATTAATCCATTCATCCTGCAAATATTTACTGAATACCTATTACATGTGCTAGATGCTGTACTCAACACTGGACATACAGTGGTTTAAAAAAAAAAAAAGACATCCATATCTACATTAAGCTAAACATGAGTTCATAATGATGCAGAAAAAGCATCTGACAAAATTCAATATACATTCATAATTAGAAACTCTCAGTAAACTAGAAATAGAGACCTTCTTCAATTTGATGACGAACATCTACAAAAAACTTACAACTACCATTATACGTAGTGGTGAAAGACTAAATTCTTTCCCCTAAGATCAGGATCAAGACAAGGATGTTTACTCTCAGCACTCTTATCCAATACAGTACTGGGCATCCAAATCACTTCAGTAAGACAATAAAAGGCATACGGATTGAAAAGGAAGCAATAAAACTGTCCCTATTAGAAGATAACATGGTCATCTACATAGAAAATCCCAAGAAATTTACCAGAAACTTCTAGAATAAAAGAGTTCAGTACTATCACAGGATACAAGAACACTCAAAAATCAATCATACTTCTGTGTACTGACAATGACCATGTGGACACCAAAGATAAAAACACAATACCATCTAATAATTTTTGCTTAGATGCTCCTGTGAGATATCCATAGTAAGCATGCACATACCCAATCATATTGCTTATAACAACTTAGCTTGTCTTCCCTGCTTGACAATAAGACAAGCCCTCTCTAAGTACAGAGGCATTATCTGTCCTGTTCATTACTGTGTCCCCAGCATAGTATCTGGTACATCATAGCTAATTAATAAATATTTTTAAGGGAATTAAAAAAAAAGAATATGCTTCAAGTTTCCTAAGTAGAATAGCAACCCCCCATATCCAAAACCAAAACTCTACCCTCCCCCACCAAAAGCTCTAGTTATAGAAAAAGTTTCAGGCAAAAAGAAAAGGAAGGTATTGAAACAAACAGCTAGAGTCAAAATTCAAGAAAATCCTCACATTTATAATATGGAAAGGGCTTTCAGACACAAATCTTTGTTCTTTTCAATTAAGTCATATATATTCAAGCACAAAACAAATTATGCAGTGAGTAAAATCTAAATTTTGTCAGTAACTGTTCTTTTAATGACTTAGGTTAATTTTCCTTTGTTACTTTTTTCCTTTATTTATTCAAATTCTTAGAACCTTTTAGGTTTCATTACCAAGTGACAGATACTAGAGCTACCAAAAACTAGTATAGTGTAATCACCATTCCACTGATCAATTTTACCAATTTTCCAGCAGTGGTTCTCAAAATCTTTTTGTTTATGTGGACTGGGGTGAAGGTGGTGGGAGGCGGGGCACAGATTACAGATCTACTCTGGGATCCAGATGGAAGCAATGGACTCTCAGAAAATTCCATGTGTGCAACACACACACACACACACACACACACACACACACAGTGGAAGGAGGTTAAGGCGTTCACAGATCCCTAAGCCCATCCCAGCACCCCAAGTTCAGAACCCATGTAGGTCTAGCCTTTTGTCAACCAGTTCCAGCTATTAGCTATTTCTTAGGAACCTAATATGCAAAAAAGACTTTTAAGGAAAATATACCATATTCGCAAAAAAGGCATACAATAAGACCTTGATTAACTGACTTCCCAGAATACCTCCTTTATATAAAATCAACCATGTTAAAAATTTAAACAACTTCAAAAATTATATTAAGCAGAGCGCCAGATGACCAGAGAAACAAATCCTTCTCAGTGCCTAGATTCTATTTGTTTTCACATTTCTGAAGGTAAAACAGTTGATCTTCATTCTGAACCTCCCTCATTCCTGAGCTTCCCAGGAGATAAAACATACAAACCCTGTTTTGTGTCCACAGTCCTAACAGTATAAGAAATAATGATAATAGTTTCAAACACCTATTACCATTATACTTTAACTGAAACTCTTAAAAACAAAGGGTAAAAAAAATTTTTAAAGGGCTATTTACACATTATATTTTTCTTTCATCTCTAAATGTTAACCACAAGTCATTTCCCCTAGCCAGAGCTTCTGTTAGGGACTTTATCACCTCCTAGGATCATTTTGGAAATATTTGGAAATTCTGGTTGTGAAGATGACAATAGGATAGAGACAGACGATAGGCACAGAAGTGACCAGGCAGAGCCAGATACTATGAAATAGAAAGCCAAAAGACTCCAATAAAATAATAACACCTACAAGGACATCAGAATAATCAAGATCAATCAAGATTTTGTCTCAAAGGAATATAAAATGATTAAATTAGTAAAATATAAAAATCTTTGTCACAGTATCTGATATTTCTCATTTATTCAATTATTACCATTATTACTAAAAACAGTCAAAAAGTGGGCAAAGGATAGTAGGATATCAAAATGAAGAAAATATGGGACAAAAATTAATTTTTATTTGTCATGCTTAATTTAGAGCAGATCTATCACACAAAAACTCCAATGTGCTAAAGTGTTAAATATTTTTTAGAATGACTAAGCATAAACGAAATAGATAACATAGTAGCATATCTACTTCAAGCACAGTGTTAAGAATTTGGGAGCTTAAGAATAAAGAGATATTAAGAGAAAAAAGACTGCAAAGGAAAAGCCCAGAAATGCTCTTGTTGTTTGAAAGTATACAATAAAAGGCAACCAAACTAAGATTGTAAACAGATGGACAGACGGACAGACAGACATGGAGAGAAAAAGGGAGGGAGGGAGGGAGGGAAAAAGGGAAGGAGGGAAGGAGGGAAGGAGGGAATCAGACTGGGGCTCTCATTAAATGTTTTATTTCACTGATTAGGATGAAGAAATAGAGAACAAGCTTCCAGTTTCTCAGAGCTGGGCCTGGGGAACACAGCAATGAAACTATACAGAATACAAAAGAAGGTCCCTGAGGAAGTAAAACTAATTAGTCAATGCAAGATAAGTAACAGCTATTTACAAATAGAAACAATAAGAGAGCCAAGAGACTTGGTTGAAACAAGTTAAAAATTAGTGAGTGATAAAGTGTTTTAGTGGCAAATTAATAGAAATGTGGTACATGAAAGGAAACAAGAGCAACCTTCCGACTGTCCTTCATACTGGTCTTCATGTCTGCTGATGACACAAGGAAAACAGGGTTTCAGAGCTAGAGATTTCATCAAGAAACAACTTCTGGTAAGGAAATGATTTATAAATATACCAGATTTGGTATAGTAGTTGGGGGTAGAGGGATGGGAAGGGAAAGAAACGTCAGAGACAGGTATCCAGAAAGCTTCATTCGACTGTATTGTTAATGTGTATTTCTTTAAATCGGTAGTGAATACAATGGTGTTTTATTACTCCCTATGTACCTTTTGGTATGCCTATAACATTTTATTAAAAAATGAGGACGGAATGATACAAAAAACTAAAGGAGAGCGCTATCTAATAGTAAAGATACTGTATTTCATTACTGAGAAAGTAGTTTCGGAAGGCTATAGAAGTCTAATGTAGGATAGTCCCCCGTCTGGAATTTTGAAGGTAATGGCCTCTCAACCTCTTAAAATTGTTCTACTCTGAGAGTACATTTTCTTAAAAACATGATAAGAATTTTTAAGTTTAAATGCCATGTTACTGGGTATATTTCAATACATAAGAAACATTAAGTATATATTTAAATTTGTGACCAATGTAATACATAAACTTCTTTTATAATTCCTAAAAATGAAGTTTCTTAGCTATTACTTAACTACATTTTTAGTAGTATCTCACTGATTTTTTCTCATATTATAAAGCTGGTGTCCACAAATATTAATATATCAGATAAAACAATTAAAATGGCACAAATGTATTACGAGTCAAGTTGGTGTCTTAAATGGATTCTGAATTACAGCCTTAATTTAAAATATTTATACTTTATGGTATATTATTTTAATAATACTGTTTTTAATAATTCATAACAAACCCTGGTTATTACCCATCTGAAGGAATCATACACATTCCATTCTTAACAATTCAGAATATGGAGTGCTTAGTTCTCTTAATTTTATAGTAGTATATAATAATCATAATTGCAAGCATGTTCTTCCTACAAAAGTCATATTCCATGAGGTACTACAAAAACATACATGGGAAGAAGTAGCAGTAGCCAACAGTAGTTGTTCAGATATAAACCATAATTCGGATCTTGACAGGTAGGAACTCTCATATATCTTCTGTCCTATAACTTAGCACACAAGTTTGTGTTTTAAAATTTGTTTCATTCAGCAGCAATTTATTAAATGTCTACTATGTGTAAAGTTCTATTCTAGACACTGATGATACAAAGATGATCAAGCCACTCTTCCTATAAAGTAGTGGCTCAGATCTAAGTTCACTTCATTAATATGGAAATCATTGTTTCAGCTCAATCATATCTCCTATTTAATATTACTAAAATTATTATTGGTAAAAATGACATCTCAATTTAAAAATGTAGTTAAAAATCATATCTATTTTAATAGCATGTGCAAATCTCAGGCTCTCACATGCTTCCAACACAGAAACACTTTTCACAACCAAAACTATCCACAATGATTAAGCAAAGGTAGGATATTAAAGGCAACAGAAAGAGAGAGATTATGAATAAGAAAACCGAAATTCTAGTCATGGTTCTGTCACTGATTTGCTATAAGACCCATGGCAAATTCTTAAATTGTGTTTCAATCTTTTTATTCTAAAACAGTCATTTAGTTCTAATTTTAACTCAAACTTTACATTATATCCATTATGAATCCTATAAACAACTTTTGCTGTCATGATGATTTGGGATTGTATGCTTCCTTTTTCCCCCCATTCATTATCTTAGTTTAGCAGGAAGTCCCAATATCCCTGTATAATTACTTAACGTGTATCTTCCCTTCCACAGTTTAAGTTCCCTGAGAGAAGGAAGTATATTTGATCACTATTAAACATTCTGATCCTTCTTTTATGACCAGGCCCCAGAATAATGCTTCGAATACAGAAAGTGCTCAGTCAATATTTGTTGAATGGAGAAATGGCTGCTCAAAGTTGACATACTGAGTGAGAAGTAATACCTGACAGAAAAAGAAGAAAAAAAAAAAAAAAAAAAGAATCATACTAACCACTAAAGTCATCTGGTACAGGAATAAGGAGTACTACGTATTTCAAGAAAGAGTCAAATTTTCTATGTATGCTATGTAAATCAGGCAGCAAAATGTGACATACACTACATAAATGTAATTTCTAAAAACAGTGTTAAAAATCAATGCTTCATATGTTTAAAGGGTTAAGAATACTTTATTTGGAAAATATACTTCATTCCCCATTGATAAGACATTAAAATATAACTGAATACATAATAAAAGAAAACTACATTTTAATCACAATTTAAAATTGGTAATTTTGAAGTATGATTTGATATCGTGGCACAACACATTAGGTCACATTCTCCAAAGTGAAGAACCAACTTTTCCACTGGTATAAGGAGCACCCCAAAGGAAGATAAAAAGTCACACTAAGACTTCAAGCTATCCTATTCTTTACTACCAAATAGAACAGAGTTTATAAAATGACATATTCCACTATGGGTGGGGTTAGATAACAAAAACCTACAGAGAACCAGTCAATAGCCGTAACTAATTTCCTTATATCTATTCACATTAACACAAGAACTACAGGTTAGACAGGCTGAACCACAAAAAACATAGTTAGAGGATAACAGGTAGGCTATAACTGCAGATCTATAGAATGTCACTAAGGCATTATGTATACAGGAAACACTTAATAACAATAATAATAATTTGAGATTCCCCTCCCCCACTCCAGGTTGTCAATCAGCATTAGTGTTAGTCATGCTACTGAATGTAACCAAATGGTAATAACTTCTGTTCCCATATACTGCCCAATAAGCTGGATTTCCTTCAAATATACAAAACTAGTAAAAATGCATCAAAAGAAAAATATAAGAACAATTATTGACCCAAGTACTGTAGTAATTCAAATGTAAATTAATCATGGATTACTTTTGCCATTATCTAGAGCACTCTGGGATAAACAAATGTGAAATGTTAGAGTTGCTTTCCCTCAATATTTTGGTTAAAAAAATACAACCACGTAGAATTCAGAATGGACAATAAGCAAATGAAAAACTACCAAACCTCTGTTAGGAGATGCAGTTAAAATAATGAGATATTTTTCATACCAAAATGAATTATTTCTCTCCCAGGCGTTTACCCAAGAATAATAAAAGCATAAATCCACTAAAATACTTGCACACACATGTTCATAGCAGCTTTATTTGTAATAATCAAAACTTGGCAACGACCCAAATATCCATGTACAGGTAGATGGATAAACAAATTGTGGTATATCCATACAATGGAATATTACTCAGCAATAAAAAGGAACAAACTATTGCTATATACAAAAGCATGGTAGAATCTCAAAAATCACTATGTGGAGTGTATGAAGTTATGTTAAAAAAAAAAGTACACACTGTAAGATCCTTTCATGTAAAACTCTAGAAAATGCAAATGAATCTATAGTGATAGAAAGCAGTTTAATAGGCCTGGGAATTGGGGAAGAGGGTGTAATGGCAAGATTACAAAGGGACACAAAGAAACTTTAGGGAGTGATAGACATGTTCATTGTTTTTTTTTTTTTTTTTTTTAATAAATTTATTTTGGCTGTGTTGGGTCTTCGTTTCTGTGAGAGGGCTTTCTCTAGTTGCGGCAAGTGGGGGCCACTCTTCATCGCGGTGGGTGGGCCTCTCACTGTCGCGGCCTCTCTTGTTGCGGAGCACAGGCTCCAGACGCGCAGGCTCAGTAATTGTGGCTCACGGGCCTAGTTGCTCCGCGGCATGTGGGATCTTCCCAGACCAGGGCTCGAACCCGTGTCCCCTGCATTGGCAGGCAGATTCTCAACCACTGCGCCACCAGGGAAGCCCGACACGTTCATTGTTGATTGCAGTAATGGTCTCATGAGTGTAGAGGTGTGCCAAAACTTATCAAATTGTGTATTTTAAATATGTGCAGTTTATTGAATGTCAATAAGATTTCATTAAAGAAAGGTATTTTTTTTTAAAAAAGAGAAAGCCTTTTTAATTATCTTATTCCCTTATTATAGACATGGTCATATTTTCCTTTTATTAAATTCAAGGTTGTTCATTAAAAATCTCTACTCAAGTTAGGATATCTTGGTTCTAGTCTCAGCTCCCTTAGTGATGGCAGACAAATCACTTAACCTCTCTGGGTCTCATTTTTCTTATCTGTAAAATGAGTTTAGGCTAAATTGATATATGCCCATCTCACTTAATATTTTATGGATCTATAGACTAGTAGCCTCAGCTTTTTATCATATTATGTTGTTCCAAGAATTCTATAGTAAATCAAATCACATCTGTGATGGGGGAAAATGTTTATTACAAAATTCAACAGTAAACCTCTATAATTGCTTAAGATATTAAAATATAAACTATATAGTGAAAAGAGCATCAGTTTAGATTTAGATAGAGCTAGTTTCAAATTCCAGTTGGGCTAACTTGCTATGTAACATGAACAAGTAATTTTATTTTTCTATGCCTATACAATATACAATAGCCAAGATATGGAAGCAACTCAAGCACCTATCAATAGATGAATGGATAAAGAAGATGAGGTATGTGTGTGTATATATATATGTGTGTGTATATATATATATATAGTGGATTATTACTCTGTCATAAAAAAATGAAATCTTGTCATTTTAACTACATGAATGGACCTAGACGGTATTATGCCAAGTGAAATAAGACAGAGGAGAACAAATACTATGTGATTTTACCCATATGTGGAATCTAAAAAATAAAACAAATGAACAAACAACAAAATGGAAAGAGTTATAGATACAGAAAGCAAACAGGTGGTTGCCAGAGGGGAGGGGGCGAAGGGGAGGAAAAAAATAGGTGAGGGAGATTAAGAAGCACAAACTTCCAGCTGCAAAATAAATGAGTCATAGGTATGAAATGTACAATTTGGGGAATATCGTCAATAACTATGTAATATCTTTGTATGGTGACATATCCTAACTAGACTTATTGGGGTGATCATTTGAAATGTACAGAAATACCAAAGCACTATGTTGTGTAACAAGAACTACCATAGTGTTATAGGTCAATTGTATTTTCAAAAACAAGCAAATGAACTCATAGAAAAAGAGATCAGATTTGTGGTTACCAGAGGTGAGGGGTGGAAGGAGAAGAAAAAGTTATTAAAAATAGTTATAAAACTATCTGCATGCTTTAGACTTTATTGTAATACATGAAAATAATTACCATATTATTAGCATAAATTAAAACTACCACTTTAAAAAGTATCTCTCACTATACATTTTAAAAGACAAGAATTTGGTTACTCATGATGATGAGGAAGGTTAGACAAGAATACTTATTGAGTGCCCACTAAGTATCAGGCACATAAAGTAATAAATGCTTTATTTCATGTAATTTACATAAATAAACCAAGGAAGCAGAAGGGGGATGAGGAGTGCTGGAAGGTAGGGTGGGAAGTACTGCTACTTTTATATAAGATAATCAAGGAAATGCTCTCTCTCTCATAAGGTATTATTTAACAGGGATTTTAGTATATTTTAATTCATAAATCATTTTTCTACTCAAAATATCACTGCATCAGTAGTCAAAGATTTCCCCGGCTAAACTACCTAAGAAGTCATCCCTTTAAATTGGTGTATTCATGAACAGAATACAAAATATTTCAAACACCATGCTGCAGGTTAAATTCCCCCAAAGAAAAGATCCAACAACTATTAAACAGAAACAGTTTTCAACTGAAACTATGATACCTCATGAAAACTAAGCATTTGAGAGCTTTCATTTGCTTTTCTCTTAGCTCTTTGAGTTAAAATATCTTTCATCATACGAGAAAGAAGTCATAACTGACTAAAAAACTTTTAAGTGGTGAAATCTGCATATTCCAAGTAAAAGGAGTAAATATGATATAAAGGAAAGCTATTTTTTAAAAAATAGGCTTTATTTCTTAGAGCAGTGTTAGGTTCACAGCAAAATTGAGTCGAAGTTCATAAAGCTATTTTTTAAAAGTTTACATTCTTTACATCTTTTTGGCTGTTGACCTCAAAGAATAAAAACAGCACAATGCCTTATTTCTCGAGCTGTTGACAAAAGTTTAGAACCAGCAAATGTATCAAGGCCAATTTCAATTATTAAATAATGTGCCTGTTAAAATAGAAAAAAAAAACCAAGAAACATAATTTTGGGCAGCCTTCTAAATGAAAAGTAGGAAGTTTTATTTAATTTTCCCTGCCTGCATGCATTTGGTTCCCATTATCCCACTCTCCTGGAACATCTTTTTCTCTTAATAAAATTCCACCTATCCCTTGAGCCAGTTTATATTTCACCTGCTCCCTAAAGTTTATCTTAAAGTGACCACTCCCTTCTCTGAAGTCCTATAGCAACTGCCTGTACAACTCACTTAGAAATTGCGTGTGACCTCCAGTCATCTCTTCCATTGCTATCCTGAAATATAATTTAAATCTTGGACCGGTAACTATTCATGATGGTCTTAGCAACTGAATTTAGTTTCTAGAGCACCACTGTCAGTGAATAGTCCCTAACCACATGCAGCTGTGTATATTTAAATTTAAATTAAACTAAAAAGACAGTTCCTCAGTTGCACTAGCCACAATTTACATATGGCCAGTAGCTACTATATAGGGCAATAACCAAAATGATATATAACATTTCTACCATCCCAGGAAGTATTATTGAAGAATGCTGTTCTAAAGGGTAGTGGCCAGGTCCAATATTCATTCGTATATACTATAGTTCTTAACATAGTACTTGAATATGGTAGGCACTTCAATATTTGATTTAATAAAGGCAAATTACTGTAGTGGAAGAGATGGTCCTACAAACATGTCTTGTTTGATTAGAAGTCTTTTAAGAATTTAAACAAATATTTTAAAATTTAGAGTATATCTCCCCCCAAAAAGGCAATGAGAGCCCATATGGAAACAACCACAGCCAAGAAATGATTGACACCAACTGCTTTTATACTTGCAGATTCCACATTGTATGTTCCCTACATTCACCTGCTTCACTATTTTGTTACTTGCCTAGATCCTGAAGGCATGTTAGTTGCGACGTCTGCTCTATATTCCATGGACATTTAAAAATTATTTTTTATTAACTAATATAAGAATTAATTTTGATCAGTTTTCTAAAGCTATAAATAGTGTACTTTAAACTGAATGGCTCCAGTTTGATACATAATCCTTTCAACAATGCAAGCCCTTAAGTAAACTGTTCTTTTTATATAAACGAAAGGTTCTGAATAAGAAATTTTCATACAGTGTCTAGTTGGCAATGCCTGAATCATAAGAATTAATCACCTTTCAGGGAGAGCCTCTCAAATACATGTCTTAATAATGTAACTTTTGAAATTAGTTTTTTTAAAACGTTCCTTTGGGGACTACTGAAACAAAGAGAATGTGTCTATTTTAACTTCACAATAATACCAAAATTCATTTGCTCAAATATGATTACAACAGTAGGTACACAATGGCATTCCTATTGACTGAATTAATGAATTATATCCTTGCTTAGATATGAAAAAACTTGTTGCAAGTATCACCAGATAAAAAAATGTTAGTGTTCAAATAGTGAACTGTGAAATTCTGGTTTTATAACTCTTTCCTGAACTAAATATTTGTTATTTGTTTTTTGCTATTTGTAGGTGTTTTATGGTATCTACATACATTCGATTTTAAAAATTATCTACTTTCCTCAGCTTCAGCCACTTCTCATTATCACACCAGCTCATTATCTGTAACTGCAGAAAGCCAAGTTATTAACAGAAAAACAAAAGTTTCTGTTTTACAAAGAGCTGGAATGTGAACTGGTATCCTTTCTTAGCTCAACTCCAATAATTAAGCCTAAAAAGATATCTTTTCCAGAGTTGCTTATTGTCAATATCACTCCCTTCTCTTTCTACAAGATCAGAACAAACAACAGCCTAAGTTTTTGCTCCTTAATACTAGTTCTAACTAAAAATTGTTTTTAAACTAATGCAATAACAGTTAAAAGTTCTGATATGGAAAAAGTCATTTGATAGATTTTTAAAAATGAGATTAGATCAATTTCCTTTTACTTCTGAAAAGAAATACATGAACCATTATTCTAAGAAATGAGGAATTTTATTTTTGGCTTACAGTCTTTCAAATAATATACTCATGGAATTAATAAAAAGTTTTAAAAATTACTTTTAAAATGCTAGATTTAAATGAGCTCTCAAGCTCAAGCACTTATTCAGCAATTAAAATAATTTCTAAACATAGCCAGCAGGCTCAAAAACAGTTTCATGCATTTTAAAATATCCTGTGATACATTTTTAAAAAGTAATCTAAAAAGATAAGTCAACAAACTGGTATTAATAAAAACACGGGCTTCCCTGGTGGCGCAGTGGTTGAGAATCTGCCTGCCAACGCAGGGGACACGGGTTTGAGCCCTGGTCTGGGAAGATCCCACATGCCGCGGAGCAGCTAAACCCGTGTGCCACAACTACTGAGCCTGCGCGTCTGGAGCCTGTGCTCCGCAATGGGAGAGGCCGCGACAGTGAGAGGCCCGCGCACCGCGATGAAGAGTGGCCCCCACTTGCCGCAAGTAGAGGAAGCCCTCGCACAGAAACGAAGACCCAACACAGCCATAAATAAATAGATAAATAAATAAATAAAATTAAAAAAAAAAAAAAAACCACACACAACACAGAGTAATAAAGGGAATGACACACACACACACACACACACACACACACACACACACCACCTGCCCCTCCAGTTCTCTAAAGATGGCATTTGAGGTTGTCAGCAAAAAAAAAGCTTCATCTAATTTCAGTGATAGTAAAAATGCTTAAGAATACAGTACAGAATTTCTAGTTAACAATACTGTATAGTATATTAGAAAGTAGCTAAGAGAGATCTTATGGAAGTTCTCATCATAAGAAGAGAAAAACTTGTAACTATGTGTGATGATGATGTTAACTAGATTTGTTGTGATAATCATTTAGCAACATATACATGTATCAAATTGTTATGTTGTATACCTAAAACTATTACAATGTTATACGGCAATTATATCTTGATAAAAAAATAAAATTTAAAATACAGAATTTCTAGAATAAGTTGTTTTAAGATCTCAACATGAAGAAACTGAACAAATTACTACTAATCATCGTTTGCTGTCTTCTACACCTGAGATAATTAAACTCCACTCCTAAAAGCGAACACAACACATACTCTCCTAACTAACAGAATAATGGATATAAAATATGATTTCAAACTCAGTCTACTTTCCTGTAAATCTCTGATATATACAGATATATACACTTTACATATTTTTAATATATTAAACTTCTAAGACATTGTTTACTTCACTTGAAAACCAATTTAACATTCATTCAGCACAAAGTACTTTAATACTTTCCAGTCAGAGTGTGAACCCAAACCTCTTGACTCATTGCAAAATATGTCTTTAAACAGACATAATTATTTTCTAAACAAAACTAAAACATTTCTTTATTCAAATATAAATAAAAATATTTCCATAATCCACAAGAGACTTTTCTGTCTTCCTTAAATTTAAGGTATTAAAATAAGCCTGTGCATTCATTATACAGCACTGTTCAAGAGAACTTTCTGTGATGATCGAAATGTTCTATATATCAATGCTGTCCATATGGCAGTCACTAGCCACATGTGACTACTGGGCACTTAAAATGTGGCTAATGTGAATGAAGAATTAAATTTTAAATTTTATTTAATTTCAATTAATTTAAACTTTAATAGCTACATATGACTAGTGGCTACTGCACTGAACAACAGTTATACCCTATCAAACGATCACAACTAGGTACAATACCTCAGTACAATATATATTAAAAGAAGAGCATCAAAGGAAGCAACCCAAGTGTCCATTAGTGGATGAATAAACAAAATGTGGTATATACACACAATGGAATATTATTCAGGCTTAAAAAGGAAAGAAATTCATGCTATAACAAAGATGAACCTTGAAGACATTATGCTAAGTGAAATAAGCCAGTCACAAAAAAGATATACACAGCATGATTTCACTTATATGTCAAATTCATAGCGACAGAAAGTAGAAGAGTTTTTGCCAGGACCTGAGGAAAGGGGGTAGTGAGAAGTTAGTGTTTAATGGGTACAGTTTCAGCTTTCCAAGATGAAAAGAGTTCTACAGATGGATGGTGGTGATAGTTGTACAACACGGTGGATGTACTTAATGCCACTGAGCTATACACTTAAAAATGATTACGATGGTAAATGTTATGTGCATTTTACCACAATTAAAAAACTTTTTTAAAAGCATCATAATCTGACCAAATAAGTACTTCTGATAAAAGAGTTAACTAGAAATCTAAAGTCACCAAAAAAGGAAATACAGTGCTTTTTTTACAGAAGAAAACATCACATTTGCTGAAAAATAGTTATAGTAACCCCATTAGGAATCAAGTTGTATTACATTATCCCACTATAGCCAAGAGCTGAGCATTTTACTTCTACAGGATCTAGGTGGACAGAGAATATTGTCTTTTTTAAGAAGGCACAAGGTTAGACAGTAAAGTCAAAGCTGAATTGCGAAGTATTGATACTTAGTGTTTTGTTGTTTGGTTTGGTTTGGTTTTAGGCACTGGCAATAGAGCTGGCCTTGAGCGAGTCACATATTGAGCAACAAGAAAAACAGAACCCAGAAATACATTCAGTTAACTGTATAGCTATTTTCACCTTCCTCAGAAGATAAGATGAACTCTATTTTAGTGGTAGGGTATAATAAAAGTACAGTTCTCAGATTGTAAAGAGCATAGCAAGGAAAAACTAGGGTAGGGATGAGAATACTACCACTAATAAGAAATTACTTAGGCACAAGAAAGGAGGATAAAATTAATGTAGGTAACAAAAACAAATAGATCATCCTTTTTCTCACAAATCTATCTGAATGTATTCAGGCCCAAATGCTATGATCAGTAGAAGTGTTAACACGTTACAACAAAATATTTTAGGAAAGTTATTAGATGCTCAAGTGGAAAAGGGCTTATAAAATGAAGTTTATTCTAAGGTGTTTTAAAAACTTTTTTATTTAAAGTAGTTTATTACTGTAAGATATTTGCCCCCACAAACAAACTAGAAATTAGGGCAGACTAAATTTTAACATCAGAGAGATATATATTATTCCTTTAAAAGATATAAAATGAGAAATTTTTCAGTGCACTAATATGTCTCATGCACATAAAATACCTTGCAAGTCGATATTGTGGGTAACATGATTGGCCTATTTTAACATATATAATTTATAAATATAGAAAACATCATTCAACTTCATTAGTAATAAATTCTTTAAATGATTTTTAAATTATGTATAAACTTTAAACCATGATAAACTCTCCAGAAGTTACACACTACTACTGCTGGAATCACTATACCTCTACAGTATTTTTATGTTATAAAAATTCTACAAAGGACTTTGATACTACCGTGAATACTCACAACTAGGTGGCAAACTATATATTGCCTTTATAGTTGTTCTTTTCTCTTGAAAAAAAAATGACATTCAATTTTAAAATAGCTTTAAAAATGTTAACCATTTTTTTTTTTTTTTAATAAATTTATTTATTTATTTATTATTTATTTTTGGCTGTGTTGGGTCTTCGTTTCTGTGCGAGGGCTTTCTCTAGTGGCGGCGAGCGGGGGCAACTCTTCATCGCGGTGCGCGGGCCTCTTACTATCGCGGCCTCTCTTGTTGCGGAGCACAGGCTCCAGATGCGCAGGCTCAGTAGTTGTGGCTCACGGGCCCAATTGCTCCGCGGCATGTGGGATCCTCCCAGACCAGGGCTCGAACCCGTGTCCTCTGCATTGGCAGGCAGATTCTCAACCACTGCGCCACCAGGGAAGCCCAAATGTTAACCATTTTTTAAGCATAGTAAAGAAAAAGATTATAACTTTAAAAATTAATAAAACTAGAATTGTATAGAGTACTAAAATGAGGGATAGGAGTCAGAAAATAACGGTTTAGGTTAAAGCAGGCATTGGCTGAGTAAACATGAACACCTGTAAACTGGGTATAATAATTCCTCCCTATGCCTAACTAAAAGGGTCATCTTAAGAATCAACTGAAATAATACATATAAAAGTGCTTTATAACTCAAAAATGCTTCACAAACATAGAGTGATATTGCTATTAGTAATATTACTCATATTTTTTCAACATCTTCCTCTTTATTTTGTATGAGGTAACCAACCAACACCAGTTTCATTTCTATAATTACCATTACAGTACAGTAAAATAAAGACTATCTGCCATCTTGCTAACTTCAAAGAAAAGAAAAGGAAAGGAAAGGTCCACTTTTTTTTTTTTTAAGATTTAGTCAAGTGGTTTTTTTTTAGGGATTTGATAAGTAAGAATTTTACTTTAGATCTGATATTTAAGATTTCCAATCCTTAAAAGGACAAACCAAAACTAAGTGTAGAATTTTGTATAGAGTTCTATGAGGTTTTAACACAATGAAAACATATACCAGAACAAAAATTTATAGTAAAATGGACTCTCCTGATGCTGGAGTGCAAAGACAAAGTTTCCATAGCAACAAAATGAAAAGTCAATTATTCTAACCAATAAACAACAAATAATTGGACATTTACTATAACTTACACATCAAAGCTCAAACATATTCTATTAGAGTTGATATTATTTATTAATATTCAGAAGTATATTACCACAAGTCTGTTTCTCCAGTGCTGAAATGTGAGGGACCATTTTGGAATTTGTAGATACATAACCTTAGTTCAAATTTATAAAAAGTCCAAAAGCCTCTAGGAAAGGAAAAAATAAGGATCTGAACTTATTTAAACTGCTTCATGAAATCTCTGAATTGTTCTATTGCTCAATATTTACAATGTGTATTTTTTGCATGACAAATAACAGACTCTTAAATGAAAGCTCAATCCTAGAAGTTCATCATTTATCAAACTATCATTTTCTTATTATTCTTACACACATAACTTCAGCATACTGATAATTTAAATTAAGACAATCATGGAAATACACACATCTTTCAGATAGCTATCCTCATTATACCCTCTATGAAGCAAAAGAGGAAAGAAAAGAGGGGAAAACAACCTATGAAGTATGATCAGTTCTCTAGATCTCTTATGCTCAACTTCAGCCAGACTGTCAACCACAAAACTTAAATATTTAAAGAAAAATGAAGTAATCCTAAAACATGAACCTGCAGGGGAAGGATTACTGTTTACTATATACCAGGAACTTTATGTACATCATTTAAAAAAATACATCAGGGAAATGCAAATCAAAACCACAATGACATATCACTTCACACCGGTCAGAATGGCTATCATCAAAAAGAACACAAATAACAAAAGACAGAAAAAGAAAAATATCATATGATACTGCTTACATGCAGAATCTAAAAAAAAAAAAAAAAAAGACACAAATGAACTTATTTACAAAACAGAAACAGACTCACAGACTTAGAGAACTAACTTATGGTTACCAGGGTGGAAAGGTGTGGGGGAGGAAGAGTTAGGGAGTTTGGGATTGACATGTACAAGCTGCTATATTTAAAATGGATAACCAATAAGGACCTACTGTATAGTGCAGAGAACTCTGCTCAATATTATGTAGCAACCTAAATGGGAAAAGAATTTGAAAAAGAATAGATACATGTATATTTATAACTGAATCACTCTGCTGTACACCTGAAACACAACACTGTTAATCAACTATATTCCAACATAAAATAAATTTCAAACAAAAAAACAAATGCTGGCGAGCATGTGGAGAAAAGGGAACCCTCATACACTGTTGGTGGGAATGTAAATTGGTGCAGCCACTGTAGAAAACAGTATGGAGGTTTCTCAAAAAACTAAAAATTGAACTACACATGACCCAGTAACTCCACTCCTGGGTATGTATCCGAAAAAAACAAAAACACTAATTCTAAAAGATGCATACACCCCAGTGTTCACAGCAGCATTATTTACCGTTGCCAAGATATGCAAGCTACCTAAGTGTCCATCCACAGATGAATGGATAAAGAAGCTGTGGTATATATACAATGGACTACTACTCAGCCATAAAAAAGAATGAAATTTTGCCATTTGCAGCAACATGGATAGACTTGGAGGGTATTATGCTAAGTGAAATAAGTCAGACAAAGACAAACACTGTATGATATCACTTACATGTGGAATATAAAAAATACAACAAACTAGTGAATATAACAAAAAAGAAGCAGACTCACTGATACAGAGAACAAATCAGTGGTTACCAGTGGAGAGAGGGGAAGAGGTAAGGGCAATATAGGGGTAGGGGATTAAGAGGTACAAACTATTATGTATAAAATAAACTACAAGGAAATACTGTACAACATAGGGAATATAGCCAATATTTTATAATAACTATAAATGGAGTATAACCTTTAAAAATTGTAAATCACTATATTGTACACCTGTAACTTGCATAATATTGCACATCAACTATACTTTAATTAAAAATACCTTACAATAGCCCTGAGCCAGAAATTATCACCATTTTTATAAGAAAACTTGCCTCATGGAGCTAAATAACCCACCAAGTCAGACAGCTAATTTGTGCTAAATATGGGATTTAAACCTAGGTCTGTATGATTTCAAAACTTTACCTACTAGACCGGTGATTTCAACTAGGCCTTAAAATTACTGATCAGTAAATTTCCAAAAAGAAATTTGGCAGATATATATAAGATTACTGATTTATTATTTTGCCAGTTAGAATATAACTATCAATTATTCTAATCATTTCTTAAAAGAGAGTACATTTTGACATCAAGAATGTAAGGATATAAAGAGAAGCAGAAACAGCAAAATCTCAGAATGGAGTACAGTCCACATCTCTACTTATAAACTGGCAACTTTATATAGACATATACAGAATACATACTCATACAACATTGTCCTTAGGGTGAAAATATCATCATGAACAGCACTGGTCCATGACCTACTAGTTGTAACATGCTTAAGTATCTTCAAAAAAAATGCATACTTTTAAAACTCAACGAGGCTTCCTTTTCTTTATGTACCAAACTGATAATGCATCAAGAATTGATAGGGTCAAGTATCTTTATTGTCACGGGCACTTCTAACTGACAGGCTCATTAGTAGATAAAAGAACACTTCCCCGCTCCTCAAGGCTCCCAAGAGAACAAAAAATTAGATAACTTTTACTGATACAGCAAGAAATAAGTTTTGCTGTTTACAAGTATACCTGTTTTCTAAGGAGGACTGATTCCTTTAATATATAAGGTCTTGTCTGATGAACACTTGAGGAGCTTGGCTCTGCCTTTTGAGAGGAAGAATTTGAGGGAACTGAACTGTTCTTCTTTAGGGAGAGAAGAATTTGGAGTTTTGATGGCAAATAAGAAAGAAAGGATTGAAGAATAGACAGGAAGTTGAGGAGAGAGGAGCCAACCATGGTATATGAAACTGGGTATACTATGGGGGAAAGGACTAAGTGAAATATAAGTATCTTTGCTGAAACCAATTAACTTGTTACATGCCTATAAACATGTGTAGAAACAGAAACCCAGGAAGCAGAGGGTGCCCTGAGAATTTAAGTGCTTCCCACCAGGAAAACAGAAATCTTGGGGAGACTTTGGATTTCCATAGGCCATAAGATTGTGGGTTCAAGCCTATCCTACCTAGAGCTTGAAGGTAAGATTTGTCCTTCAGATCAACTAGCTAGTCATCAAGAATAATCCTAATGAAAAAGCAAACATTGGCATTGTTGAGAGAGAAGGAATGATATAAAATAAGAGATGCTGCACAAAGTGAAAGGCTAGGGTAAGAACCTGAGCAGACAGGAGATAGGGGGTGGTTACTGGAGTGGGGTGAGTCTGGGAAAAGGAGGAGCAGAGAAAAATGCCAAAAGAAGAAAGAGAAACTACAGTATATGGGTTAAGAGGCATTTGTCCTCTCAAGTCAGAGAGCATCTTGGTTCATGCCAATTATGTGACCATAGAGGTTATTTCCTTTAAAGTTTTGCTTTCTTGCCTATAAAGCAGAGATAATAGTACAACTTCAGTAGAATTGTCTTAAGGATTCAGTGAAATAACATCAATATAAATTAGTTATAATTTGTTTTTAATAATATAAAAAATTGCTATTTTTATTATTACTTGCTTCAGTTGTATCTAGACTTTGTTTCTTCTGCCAGTAGAAAATTCTCGGTCTGAGATGAGGAACTAAATTATTACGACTAAAGGTAATAAACTTAATATCATGTACGTGTCAAGTGGCCCTACCCAAAGAAAAATGACGCAATGCCGTTCTTCTCCCTCAAAAAGACCATAACAAAAGCAGGAAAAAAGTTTTAGGTAATAAACTTAAAATCTGGGGACTTCTAGACATGAGCCTGTTATTTATTCAACAGACATTAACAAGTAGCTACTATGTACAAGTTGCTCTGCTAAGGACTAAAAGCGTAAAGGTGAAGACAGGACATATAGTTCTTTTTGTCAAAGATTTTAAGCATTCAACACAGCAGAGAAAATGAGGCAGGATGCAAACAACTATGGTGCAATACAATGTATGGTAAAAGCCACGAGACAGAAAATATCCTACGTAAGTTTTGAGGAGACATTATACATGACTAGGGGAAAATAAGAAAAAAAATTAAAAAGCAGATCTAAACTAGGCCCTAAAGAAACATTCCAGTTGAAAAAAATAAAACAATAAAATACAGACAGAATATAGGTGAGGAAAAATCACTAATCATGGTGTGCCTAAAAAATAGGCTGTTTGCATGAAAAGAGTTAAGAATTAAAAGGTATTTTGGGGGGCTTCCCTGGTGGCACAGTGGTTAAGAATCGCCTGCCAATGCAGAGGACACGGGTTCGAGCCCTGGTCCGGGAAAATCCCACATGCCGTGGAGCAACTAAGCTCGTGCGCAACAACTACTGAACCTATGCTCTAGAGCCCACAAGCCACAACCACTGAGCCTGCATGCCACAACTACTGAAGCCTGTGTGCCTAGAGCCCGTGCTCCGCAACAAGAGAAGCCACTGCAATGAGAAGCAACGAGGAGCAGCCCCTGCTCGCCGCAACCAGAGAAAGCCCGCGAGCAGCAATGAAGACCCAATGCAGCCAAAAATAAATAAATTAAAAGAAAAAAGAAAGAAAGAAAGAAAATCCTCCACGGGATTGCCTTTGCACCTGCGTCAAAAACAAATTAAAAAAAAAAAAAGGTATTTTGGGGCCACGGCAATGACAGCTTCCAGCTCTGAGCTAAGGAATTAGGACTGTATCTCACAAGCAGTCAGGAGTCACTGAACGCTGCAGACAACTTCTGAATCTAGCAGCTGCACATAGTCTAAACAAAAACAGAATGAGACTGAAGAAGTAGAGGTGGAATATCAAGATATTATAATCATCCAAATGATAATGAGAGCCCAAACTTGGGCAGTGGCAAAGCAATGAATGAATTCAATTTACGTAAATAGAAGAATCAACTGAAGAGGCTGAGACAGCAGTCAAATAAAAGTGACCAGCAGATCTTTCTAACACGGGCAACAAGAGAAAGAATGATCACCTTCAGAAATGCAGACAAGTCAGATGTAGTAAACGGGTCACAGAATTAGTCATAGAAATCAGTCATTTATTTATTAAGCATTATTTATTCAAGCATATATCAAGTGTAAGCCATATGTCAGGTGCTAGGGGCATAAAACTGAGTAAGACCTAGTTCCTGTCCTGAAAGTGGGAGATACACATATAATTTAACAGTTAATTGCCATATTGGATGATATATTCAATCACAGGAGCTGCAAAATGAGAAGTAGGCTAATTTGCCAATGGATCAAAATGCTACATGACCAATCACTAAATTTACTTATTTATTAAAAATGTACCTTAAGTAAAAGTTTTCTTGATTATATGATATGAACATATTTATATATTCAACAAATATATTTTTCTTAGTGGAATTTTGAAGAGTGCCCAATTTGTCAAAAGTTTTTTAAGCATACCATCAATAAATTTAACAAAAATTAAATTTAAATTTTTTTTCATCAACAGATATCACAGCAATGGCAAGAACTGCATTTAGGATTCCACGTGTGTAAATACCAGTAAATTCTGCAAGAGAAGATTATTTTCTATTTTATATCCAGTATTAAATCTGATCAGCTACAGAACTTTATTGACAAGCTATGCATATAACTGAATAACCAATTCATATAATTCTAGACTTGGAATATATTGTCCTTCAAATGAAAGAATAAAATATTAATAATTAGTAATAGTAATAAATTTGCACTGAAAAGATATGGAGTGGGAAAATAAGCAACTGATGAACTATTTACATATATAATTTACACTATTTATTTCTAAATTTACCCTTTGAGTCAAATAACATTTGAGTGGGGCCTTCCCTGGTGGCGCAGTGGTTGAGCATCTGCCTGCCAATGCAGGGGACACGGGTTCAAGCCCTGGTCTGGGAAGATCCCACATGCCACGGAGCGACTAAGCCCGTGAGCCACAATTGCTGAGCCTGCGCATCTGGAGCCTGTGCTCCGCAACAAGAGAGGCCGCGATGGTGAGAGGCCCGCGCACCGCGATGAAGAGTGGCCCCCACTTGCCGCAACTGGAGAAAGCCCTCGCACAGAAACGAAGACCCAACACAGCCATAAATAAATAAATAAATAAAAATTAAAAAAAAAAATAACATTTGAGTGCCTAGTATGCGTTAAACAATACAATATTTTATACAACTTCCTATAGTTGTTCCTGTGGATACTTTGTAAATCCATGAGTCATAAACTGTATAACTTTACCCTTTCTATACCAAACCTAGACTAGATATTAAGTGCAGGCTTGCTGATCACAATGATGTAAATGATTTTCAATGTTTGCCAAAAAGGTAAAACACTTAAAACTGTCCCTCCCACAAACCCCCAAAAGAAAGTGAAAAGACAAGTTACAAACTGAGATAAGACATTCACAATACACACAAAGGATTTATATGAGGAATATAAAGAACTCTTACAAATCAATTTAAAAAACAGAAAAATAGGCAAGACTCATGAACAGAAATTTCACTGAAGAGGAAACATAAAAGGCCAGTAAACATTAAAAAAAAAAATGTTCTACATCAGTGATGATCAGGAAAATGCAAATCAAGACCATTTGATGAGATCACATTTTACACTCTTCTGATTTGTAAAAATTAAAAGACAATATCAAATGTCAGAAAGGATAGATGACCAAGGGATCTTTTATCTCTTACCTGCTGACAAACTATAAATTGGCACAAACACACTGCAAGCTGGGCATTACCCTGTGAGGCAACAATTCTACATCTGGGTATATAATTAATAGAAACTCTTACATATATGCAATAAGAAAGAATGCACAGAACATCCATAGTCATCGTTCACAATTACAAAAACCAGAAAATAAATAAATGCCCAACAAGGAAGAGTCAGTGGATAAATATCCAAATAACCAATAAGGGGAGAGCTGAATATTTTACTCATTGAAATATCACACAGCAATTAAAATGAGTGATTACAGCAACATACAATAATATGGTTAAATCAGCAATAGTAAGTGAAAAATCAAGTTTGGAGAGATTATATTGAACACAATTATATAAAAACAACTAAAATAAAAGATATAACTTTTAGAATTGTATATCCAACAAAACTAAATGCAAAGAAAGAGAATGAACACAGGACTCAGGATGATGGTTACTTTGGATGACAAGAATGTGGAGGTAGGGGGATGGAATGAAGAAAAACCATGTATAGGTTAAGTTCCTAGCTTTTAGGGGGAGTTGGGGAGTGAGTGGTGGTCCATGGGTGTTTATTACAATGATATATGGATGGATAATGATTAATCCAAACCAGTGTACCTAAGGTTTAATAAAAGGAAAAAAAAAATCTGAAAATTTAATGAAATTTGTTCAATGAAAATTCTGAAACAGACAAAACAAGCACCTCCTTAGAGAATCTCTAGGGAAACAACTATAGGAAAGGGAAAACAATATGATTAATTGTAAAATATATGATATTTAGCATACGTATTGGGTGGTAAGTATATTTTCTATAATCTAAAATAAATTCTAAATTCTATAATAACAACTTTCCAATAAATTATGATGTTTGTAAGCCAGGGCAGTAAAGCTTCAACCAATTAGAAAAAGTAAACCATTGCCAAGTTCCTAAAATAGATAAATCCTAGTAACAGTATATATTATGTAATTCTTGTCTATCAGTTCATCTCTATAACACGACACCAACAGTTACCCTCAAATCTAAGGTATTTACCATCAAATACACTCCTCCCAGGCTTTCCTGTTCTTCATTTTTAACAGACAATATTTATGTATATAATGTTACACAAATTTAATTTTTCTGAGATTGTGAAAAACTAAATGTGACAACAGAGCTAGTTTCAAATAAGATTTCATTAGATAAAATTAAGAGAAACTAGACATGTATCAAAATAAATGTTCTCTATTTCTGCTTTTCTAAGATATTAGAAGTTTACTTTTTCATTAGTATGTTCTTCTCAGTCAAGATTTTAAGTATCTTTTTAAAGCTTTTAACTAGTTTCGACTTTCTTTGTTGTCAAGTTTGAACTCTGCTGCATATCAAAAGTTATTCATATTAAATGTTACATGATTTCTGTCATACTCTAATTAGAGTAAAATTGGTTTTTGAAATACAGTAGACATTTGACAACTGTTCAACAGAGTACACAGTACTAGAAAATGATGCAAAATTAACTACTCTGTTCAAATATCATATATGCTTCTGGAAGTAACATTATTTTAAGTGATATTCATCTCTCTATTAACTAATTAGAGATGATCGAAAAACATGATCATTTTAGAGCCATCATTTTATAATACCAGTTTCAGCACAAAGACTTACTCAAAATAAAAATATTTTGAGATAAAAAAGTCAATAAAGCTAGTTTGATCCACTTATCTAGAACTAGTGGCAATTTTTTTTTAACCTACAGCTATTTCTATCTTAAAACTCTATGAACTTCATTTCTCTTTACAATTCTAATAAGTAAAATAGGATACAGAAGGGAGGAAAAATATCAAATCAGTATGTTGTATACCTTAAAATCACACATTGTATGTCAAATATATCTCAATTTTTTTACAAAAGGGAGGAAAAAGAGGAAATGGACTCAAATGCCATGGGACTTATAAGTTGGAAAAGCTCGTCAATTACTCTGATAGAACTATGAGCACCTTCTATTTTCTTTGATGCTTTTCTGCATTTTCCAGATTTTTCTAGAATACACTTGTATTACATTGATAATTTGAAAAAAAACTGTAAAATGTGTCTTACCCATCTACCTACTTTCTCATGCTACATTCCCCCAACTCATGCTAGTCTTAATCCTCCCAACGCAGACACCTTCTACGTTCCAGTATCACTGCAAAATTAGATGCCATCTCTTAATTTCCCATCAAATGTGTAAAATAAAAGGGTGCTGTATGTAGATATAACTAGTGCAGAAATCCTTTTTGAACTTTTTAAGGGAATATTTTTGGGACAAGGGATTAGAAATGTAAATTAAAGAAAACTAAGTAATTTCTTAAGTCAATGATCATAGTCAACTTTTAACAATCAAGACATTTCTCATCCTAGGTAACAAATGGAGCCTTCTCATCAATGTACTGTGTACCTACTCAGTGCCAAACACATAGCTTGGTTACATAGCTTAAAATTTTAAAGCAAAGTTTATTTTATGGACAGTCTACAGAGAAACATGAAATCTTTTGGAAGGTTTTGGGTGAACATTTGACAACTTTCATCAGAAACATTAATTGTTAAATGAAGAAAACCTGCAAAAATGTTATTGTACTGTTATTCTTTGTAGAATGTTATACCTTATTTGCAATAATAAAGCACTGTTAAATTATAGACTACCAAATAAAATGTGGAAATCACTTTTCCTTGTTAGAGAGGAACCTAACAAGTAGTATAAAGTTTATATTAAAGTTAACTCTGGTTAACTACATTTTGGGCCAATTTTTAAAAAGTTCACACATTTACAATATTGGAATGCAAAACATTTATGGGTCCACATATTACAAAATGGTGTAGTCGAAAAGATATAAATCCAAATTCAAACTCAGACTTACATTGTGCACATGAATGACTGACTTAACTATTCCTGAACTTAGTTTCCTGATCTGTAAAATGGAAATAACAACACTCACTTTATTGGATTGTTTTAAAGATTACATAAGGTACACAGGGTACCAAGTACAATGTCTAACATACAGCAGATAATCAAGAAAGGTTATTTGTACTCTCCTCTAGAAAGTGAAAGTCATATCCTGTCATCTTTATGCCCTCCAATATACCTTTGGTAGCTACTCAATAAAGGTTTGTTGAAATGAATCCCTGTAACTTAAGACCAGCTACCTCAACCTTCCACTTGAGCAAGTCACCTCTACCTAAATAAATTCTGCTGAGAATGGAATTCAAGATTCCCAACACTTTATTAGCTATTTTGACGAAGATGAATATGCGATAATCAACATGGTAACTTTATAACTATGCTACTCAATATTTGGGTCTGCACTCTACAAAATTACTGTTGTAGCCAACATTTTCATTTTGAGATTCTTTATATAGTTTTCATTAACTCAGTTTCCTTGAAAATAAACTTTAATTTCTTTGGCCTCACGAAAGTATCGCACTCATTTTCCCACTACACTTCAAATAAAAAACAAGAGAACTTGACATAACAAGTTAATTACAAGAGATAAAAATTAGAAATTGCCAACTAAGTTTATGTTTTTTAACAGCCTATTTTTATTTTTACCACAGCAAATATTCTTCCTTACACATTGAAGCCTCTAGCCTTCAAAGTTTGTGTATACTTTATTAATGATTCCTTGTTGAATGGCTCCTAAATTACTAACAAGAGTTAGAAACATTACATTATATAGAAATATTACAATAATTAACAAGACTGTGGTTTCAGATTTTCTTTGTCTTTCCACAATCAAAAGTTATTAATAAGCCAATTCCACCTCAAGTAAAGTATTTCAAATTCTGCCATACAATTCGAAAATTAATTTTTTACATGTTGGATATACAATGTTTCTAAATAAATAAGTATCAATTTCATTAAAAGAAGTTGTAACATGTAACTTCCAGAGTGAGAAAAGATATGGCAAAGTAACAATTTCAACTAAACAATTTAAAAACTTGCTACACAAATTACTATTTAATTACTTAAAATCTGTATGGCAGAAAAGCATTAAGAACCTCACATTAAACAACTTTTCAATTTAAATAAATTCAAACAACTTAGAAGGTTTTTAAAAACTGGTTCTCCAAACAAGTTTGATAAATATTTGGTTACTATATTCTAGTTTCATGACCCAATGAAATAATAAAATGTTTGAACAGATGCATATACTTGGTGAAGCAAATTTTATCATGGTTCATCTTGAGTGCTGATATAAATAATATTTTCAATTATTTTAATAAACATGATAAAGTCCAAATGCAATAACTTTTATTAGAATTGGGAGTCAAATACACCAAGAAAAATGTCCTGGATATACATGACAACCTAAAATGTAACACTTATTAAAAACTATTCTTTTTCTGGAGGGGGTTACATTTTAGTTTATTTAAAAGTCTAACTTTAGATTGGACGTTCCCCTAGTTTGGTCCCATTTTTAAAATACTCATATTTAAATATTCCTATTTATTTGACTTGCTTCTTTGTTATTGTAAAAAATGGTCTTATTAAAAGTCCCTAAATGTTATATTTAATATACATGAAAATATATTTTCACATTCAGTACCAAAATAAGAGTTTTTTATGTCAACTTTCTATAAAATACAAATAAGGATGCCAAATACTTTATGATTCTGAAGCCACTCCACTCAAGGAAAAATTCTCCTGTTATTTTCATGGCTTTTTTTCAGTCAGAAGTAAAATATGCTTTTCGTATTTCAAGACTAGGCAATGGAAAGCATTTCTGACGTGCCTCAAACTTCATTTCATAAGCTCACGTAAAGTAATAAAACAATAAATTCCATTCATTTAGCAAATTGGTATGCTGGAAGACTTCCTTAGAAAAGACTAAGAGTAATTAAAACACTATATAGCAACATGTGCAATAATACAAAATTCAGCCTTGCATTTCCAAAGGATTCCAAATTTGCAAAAGCGCATTGATATACCTTGTTGAAATCTATTTTTATGGAGGAAATATCGAGTATTATAACAATGCCTTCAAGCTTACATCTAACTGCACAATAAACCAAGCTAATATAGGAATTTATCGAAAATACATTTAAACAGCAAAAAATTTAGAAGCAATTGAATTTTGAAATCATCAAGAATGAACACTTCGGAGTGTCTAGATTCAGCCTTCTCAAAAAAATTAACTGCCCAACACACAAAAACGAATGTAAGTAGGCTATTTTTTTTTTCTCTTAACTCCCATCTCAATCTTCGAGTAGCTAAAAGACTATATTTAAACAAACCAAAATAAGTTTAAGTCAAAGAACAAGCATGAAACTTTAATCCAGATGTAAACATCTCTGGGACACTCCAAAGTAAAGAAAAATAAACCCAACAAGGTAGCGCACATACCCTGCACATCAAAGAGACCTAAACACCAAAATCGTGCCTACATCATCAAATATTTAGCTGGAAAATGGGAAGAATAATACTGCTACTCAACGTGGACTTTAATTAAGGGATCTATTTTGTTCACATCTTCTGCAAGCATGTGGTGTCCAACATTTTCCCTTAGTCGACTGCTTTGCCGTTTGTAAACAACTTCTGTAGTTCTTTTTTGGTATTCAAACAGGAGGGAAAATGAAAGCCTGAAAAGCATCAGCATCTGGGCTTCCGGATCTGAGCCGGGAATAGCTGAAAAGGGGACCATGTAACTATCACTTGGTAAAAAAGAAATAAAAGGGTTAGCCCTCAAAATAAAAGAAAGAAATCTAGTCACCTAAAGAGGGTTGGTGAAGTGAAGCCAGCATTTGGTGAGACACTTTTTTTTGTTTTTTGTTTTTTCTTTAAAAAAAAAAAAAAAAAACTTGTCTGGGGGCTGGAAGTTATGGGGGCGCTCTTTGTGCAGAGTCGGAGGGGAAGGGGAGGGACGAGAAAACAGCTTGGGAGTCATTCAAAGGAGTTTAAGGAGCGGTGTTCGAGGGAAAGGCGGGGCGGGGCCCGGCCCGCAGGAGGTAGGGGGCGCCAGGGGTGTCCGCGGGCGGCTCTGACACCAGGGAAGGGGCGGCGAACTGGCCGCCCCGGGGACCGGGTGAGAGCCGACTCCGGCCGCAGGATGGGGTCCCTCTGGTAGGCATTGTCAAATTAAATTGGTGGCAGGCCAGGGCTCCGGCGGGGGCAGAGGCTCTGGTTCCAGAAGGAAGCGGCTCCCGAGTGACATCCCAGAGTTTCCTCACTTAGCGGGCTAGGGGCGCGGCGGCCGCACGGCTCCCCTCGGCCCCCTACCCCGCGCCAGACTCTCTCCGTCTGCTCTGCCAGCGCCTCGCGCACGGGCCGCGGCCCTTACCTGCAGCTCCGTGAGCAGAATCTCCCCCCGTTCGGGGTTGGACGCCATTGCGCTCCGCTCTGGACTCCACACCTGGACGCGGCCGCTGCTGGCGGGCGAAGGGAGAAGGCGGGACGGGATCCGGGGTGGGGGGTGAGGAGCGGGGAGAGAGAAGAAAACCTAGGGATTCATGGAGGCGCAGCCCCTGCTGGAGGCGCGGCTTATTTCGCCCGGTTCTTGGAGAGCGGCGGGGAGCCGGGACACTCGTAGCGGGCTCCCCCTCGCCGCCGCCCGCCCGCGCTGGACTCTCTTGCTCAGTCGCTGCCTCAGGGCGACGCCAGGAGCCGCCTCGAACCTCTCGGTGCGGGGCTGTGCGGCCGCGGCGGCAGCTCCTCCTGTCGCACCATTTGGCTGTCACCGCGTCGCAAAAGCGGCCTCACTTGGCGGCTGCCAGGGCACGTGACGGCCGCGGCCGCCGCCTCCCGCCGGGCGAAGGAGGTGGGGCGGAGGGGACCCCGAGGGCGGGAGTGGGGCGGGGCGGCTTCCGACCAGGCTCCGCGGCGGGGACTGCCATTGGACCCGGCCGGGGTGAAAAGGGGGGAGCGGACGGGGCTTGCGTCTCCTGGGAAGCGGGAAGAGGAAGAAGAAAACACACGCCCGCTTTCCTGCTTCGTTTAACTGCCCCGCTGTGAACGCTAGAAATCGGGAAACTACTCGCTCCTTTTTGTTTTTTTCCCAAGGTCCCTTTCTCTTTGCTTGCCACAGTTTAGGCCTAACGTAAACGGACCCTTTTCTAACCTCCACAACCGAAAGAGTTTCGGGACTCAAACCTGATAGATTATTCCGCAGCCCAAGCTATTAATCTTGCCTTTTGCTCGCACCCACCCTTTGCGCGCCTCTGCGACCAGTAAGGTGCACAGCTGGCGAAAGTGGGGTGTGGTCTGTACTTTTCAAGAAATGTTAGCGGCTCTCGACCTCTGGCAACTCTTAATGCACAGTTTTTTAAAGATATCTTTTCCCAAGCGCTGCACTACTGTGGTTTGGGCTTCAGTATTCCGCTGAGTTTAGAATTTAATTAGTTGGCTTCTTTAATTGTTTTAATTGAATTTAAAGTGAAGGCGGTGGGGCGGGATTAGCCTCGTGAATGGGAAAAAGCCAACTTTCCCGGTTGTAGTAAACATCCCGGTTAACCTATTAGTAACATGTAGCTAAGTAGTCTTAAGTTGGGGTTTAAGAAATGACACTATAATATTCAGGAATGTCAACAAAATCTCCAACCCGTAGCTTTTGTTTTGTCTGAGGAGTGAATGCATATTCTAGGCACCTGCTTAACTTTTGATTATTTCAGGCTGAGATGCCATGGCTTTGTTAAAACTACTTAGGGAAAGTGATAGGGATAGTTTAGTTAGATAGCTACTTGAATGGCTTAGTTGGCATACTGCTTAATTAAGTATGCTATCATGAACCTCTTACGCTGCATGTAAGATCTGTTGGGCTGATGCTAGGACTTAAGTTTATCTTTTTACCTTCTAAAGTCTAATGCATTTGTTTGACAAACAAACACTTGTCTAGAGTTCTGTGATCACATTTTCTGAACTCCAGTTCATGTGATAGAGAATTTTTCTGGTGAGTCTTTCAAAAGTTTAAAAACTTTATATGTTTAATACATAGCCTTGGTTGAAAATGATAATTAAAATATATGCTATAACAACACTTGGACAAACCAGGATAAAAATGCCCTCCCTGGCAAGAGCCAGACAGTGTTCTAGACCCTGGAGCTACAGCTAGGATTAAGAAAGAGTCCTTGTCCCTGGAGTGATTGAGTCCTTTGGAGAAACAGACTTGTGTCCAAACAACTGTAGTGCAATTTTAAATGGTAGTCACAAAACGTTAGGGGACCACTGCATTCAGATAGATAGATAGATATACATATTTTGTGTGTAATAAAAATACATTACATAAAATTTACCATTTTAACAATTTTAAGTATACAATTCAGTGGCATTAAATGCATGCAGATATATTTTGCTTATTTTTCTTTTGCCTTACTCCAGAATGGATTTGAGATAGCTGACACACATAGTAGGTGCTTAATAATGATGTAATTTAAAAGTACCTATGTAAGGAGTTAGAAATATAGTGAATGAGCATTCTTTTTAAAAATAAATTTAGATATAAGAGAAAGATGTTCACCTTTTAGTACCATGGTATTTTGAAACTAGAAGAGACTTAACATGTTGAGTCCAACGCTTACTATACGTAGAAGAAAATAAGCCATAATTTACTTAACTATTAGGAGCATGGGAACATTATTGCCCTTAGTGGCAGAGATGGAAACTGGAATCTAAATCTCCTAATTGTCAATCCTGTGCTTGTTTAAACTTAAACCATGCTGCTATAAGTACTTTAAAATAGATTAAAAAGTGAACTCAAAGCATTATAGTCTCTCAAATTTTTTACCATAGAAAAAGATTTCAAACTTTACATATTTCTAGTGCTAAATCAAGTATTAATAGTAATTTTAATTTTATATATCATGCGTAAATGTAAGCAACCAGCATAAAAAGTTTTTTAAATTATAGGAATTATTTCTGAGATTAGTTATGTTGGGGAAAGTAGTACAATACAAAAGGGAGCCAAGACAATATAAAACTGCTTGAGAATCTGGAAAATGTGATGGTTTAAACAGTAAATTAGCTTAAGCTGAAAACTACCCAGATCACAGTCTATGTTCAGGGGGTGGGGGGGTGGTAAGTGGGAGAAAAGAACAAATAATAGGACATGGAATATATTTATCAAAATGAAGCATACTTGAAAAAGTTTTAATGGAAACGTGTATCATGTTGATTCAGATGAGCTATATTCAGTCCCTACTTGCAAATGTTTTTAAGGAATCCTAAATATAGTTCACCTCAAGTTATGTTCTAATTTATATTAACAATGAAAAAGAGGAATTTTTTTTATTTTACTAATTTCCATGTAAGAAATTAAAGACATAAAATATATCTGAATTGTGTCACTAATTTTGCAGGTAGCTTTTAAAATTTTTCATAGATATTTTAAAGGTCTTTAATAAGTAGAGATGACCAAACATGTAGAAATAGTTTTGTTTGTTTGTTTATTATTATTACTTTTTTTATTTTTGGCTGCACTGGGTCTTTGTTCCTGTGCGTGGGCTTTGTATAGTTGCAGCGAGCGGGGGCTACTCTTCGTTGCGGTGCGCGGGCTTCTCATTGCGGTGGCTTCTCGTTGCGGAGCACGGGCTCTAGGCACGCAGGCTTCAGTAGTCGTGGCACATGGGCTCAGTAGTTGTGTCTCACGAGCTCTAGAGCACAGGCTCAGTAGTTGTGGCGCACGGGCTTAGTTTCTCTGCGGCATGTGGGATCTTCCCGGACCAGGGATCGAACCCATGTCCCCTGCATTGGCAGGCGGATTCTTAACCTCTGCGCCACCAGGGAAGCCCCTGTTATTGTTGTTTTTGCAAGTTAGTGGGAAGAAAAAAAAAAGTAACTCCCTCCTCCCAAGGGATAAAAGTAAAGTAGCAGTGGTAATCAAAGTAAGAGACTCCCAAAGGAGAGGCAAACTCAGAGAGACAGTCAGAACTACTTGGTCACCACCTTTTTCTTCCTTAGGAAACCCTTTGCAGGGATGTTCCCTTGTAAGCTCTATGAAGATAATTTTGAGAACAAGATTGTTAAAGTTGAGAACACAGTAGAGTTAAGTTGTAGTGACTATAGCAGATACTTTTAGAGGTGTCTGCTCAGCCCACATTCACTTCTCTGAGAATTACCTCTGTCACCAGAAAAGAAGTCTCTGTAGCCATGTTGATTTGGCTTAATCTAGATCTTTCAGCAAATTATGGGTGGGCCATGATAGAACATGTCCAAGTTTAGCTAACCAGATTATCTCCCCAAGAATTTGAAAATAGAATATTGAAATGCTGGTCAATTGGTGGCCCTAGACCAGCAATGGTGGGAGGGTTATGGTTGTAGGGCTAGAATGGCTATTTTTTGCCATGTGTCCAAACATGCAGAAAAAGCTGTTTTTTGGAAAGAGAAAAGAAGTCCTTCTTTCCTGTCACTGGGAATATAATGGTTATTGAGGCATAGCTGGTCTTTGTCTTGATGGGGCTTATAGTTAGTTAAAGAGACGTAATGACAAAGAAGGTGAATTCAGGGTACTTTGAACACAGGTCAGGCAATTCTTTCCTAAGTACTTCACACTTATGGTGAGATCTCACTGGTGAGTAAATGTTAACTGGACAAAAAAGGTGTAAAGAACTTTCCAAGGAGAAAGAATAACTTAGATAAATGTTCTAGAATGGGAGGGAGCATCTTATTTAAGTACTGGAAGACCAGTGGGACTATAGCAAAGAAACAGAGCAATAAGCAGGAGCTTATAGACCATGTGTATCAGTTAGGATGGGCTAGGTTATGTTGAGTAACAAATGATTCCAAAAATTCTCAGTGGCCAACAATGAGGTTTATTTATCTTTCATGCTACATGGCCACCAAGGTTCTGCTCTATGTCATCTTCACTCTGGACTCAGGCTAACAGTGCAGTCTTTATCTGGAATATTGCCACTGTCATGTCAGAAGGAAAAGAAAAGTGATAAATCACCCACTGGTTCTTAAAGTGTTTGCTCATATTTCTTTCACATTTCATCAGCCAAACTTTTGCTGTACCTGAAAGCAACAAGGGGCAGGGTTGTATAATCCTCCTACAGAGAGGGACACCACGATGGGCACTGAATGTAGGTGAATAGTAATCCAGTTCCACACCATGTTTATGATTTTGATGTTTATCCTAGGAGCAATGGAAAACCATTGAATAAATTTTCCATTTTTTAACAAATCACTCTGGCTGTGGTGGCAACAAGATTAGAAATGGGCAAGAGTAGACTGGGGGAGAGAAATTAGGATTAAATAATGAATAGTACTTTAGACTGGGGTCATGGCATTGGAAATGGAGAGAAGTCAAGAGATTTAAAAGATAGGAGGATCTGGTGTTGTGGAAAGAGAAGCAGAGGTGAGAGACTTTGTGGCACCAGGACAGTGGAAGAAATGTAGGTGAATTGGTTCCCAGTGTCTTACCATTTGCTTGCTCCAGTCTTCTGGGAAGTTCAGCTACTCTATTCTCGTGTTATGGGGGTTTCCTGTGTTCCCCTAATAAGTCTTTCTTTTTGCTTAAGCTACTGTGTGTGTGTGCTCCCCACACACACACTCTCTAAAGCAGACGTTAAAACATCAAGCCAAGGTGAGGACCATCAGAGAACGAATGACACCACCATTCTGGCTATAGGGTAGAAGTGGGTAGGACAAGCAACACAAGTTAACTAGTGCTGTCTCCTCTTCCAATGACTCATTTTCTATCCAGTCTACTTATTATTCCCAAAAGATTCTGACACCAGCAAATATACAAATTATAAACAAGTATATATTAAACCTAATATGAACCTCCCCACAGCACTTTGTTGATACATCTATTTGGGCACTTAAATTTCTTCTTTGTCAAGTCATTGTATACAATATTTTTCTCCTGCTAGACTTAAACCCACCTAAAGAGTGTCCATGTGTCTATAGGGCCTAGTATAGTATCTCTTATGTGTAGATATTATGTGTGTAGTTGTGTTTATGTATGTATTACAGAAATATTTTAGGATAACTGTCTGCTAGGTAAGCTTACCGTGAATGCCCAGTTTCATAGCCTCTAAAGTCAAGAGACTCTGTTTCTCCCAATCCAGTTTTGGGGACTCTGACATGTTATTTACACATGCTTGCCTGCTTCTCTGTCCCTCCACAAACACTCCCATAACCACTCCCTACTGTCGATGGCCCTTGTTTCTGCCTATATTGACATGGACCTAAAGCTCAACCTATGACCAGTTATCCCCAATACCAGCTGTTCTCAAGCATTTATTAATTCATTAACTTGGTACCAAAGATTTAAGAGGGGTCACACTATAGGATATGATGACTTTCCCCCTGACGCTTGGTCTACCTCTCTTTTTCCACCCTCAACAGATTAACAAGCAAATCCTGCTCCTTTCCCAGGCTTTTAGAGTTTGACCATACTCATGGTCCTTCTGATTCTCAACTGTTATTCCAAATAAGATTGTTTGGAAATTTCTCCCCCAAATATTGCAATGTCCTCCTGAAAAGGATACCAGAAAATACCATTTTCCTAGCTTGGTACATGACATCAAATGAATAGTAACATTTTGAATTTTATGTATTTGAAGTAATGGAAAACAAATGTTTTAACCACCGTTGAGAAGTTAAACTTTTTGTTCTAACCCTCAGGATCCCTTCATACTCTTAAGAATTATTGAAGACCACAAATAACAAATATTGGCAAGGTTGTGGAGAAAAGGGAACCCTTGTGCACTGTTGGTGGGAATGTAAATTGGTGCAGCCACTATGGACAACAGTATGGAGGTCCCTCAAAAAACTAAAAATAGAACTACCATATGATCCAGCAATTCCACTCCTGGGTATCTATCTGAAGAAAATGAACATTAATTTGAAAAGATATATGCACCCCAATGTTCATAGCAACCTAATATGGAAGCAACCTAAGTGTCCATCCACAGGTGAATGAATAAAGAAGAAGTAGTGTGTACACACACACACACACACACACGCACACACAGTGGAATACTACTCAGCCATAAAAAAGAATGAAATTTTGCCACTTGCAACAACATGGATGAACTCGGAGGGTGTTATGCTAAGTGAAATAAGTCAGACAGATAAAGACAAATACTGTATGATATCACTTATATGTGGAATCTAAAATATAAAACAAACTAGTGAGTATAACAAAAAAGAAACAGACACACAGATATAGAGAACAAACTAGTGAGTATAACAAAAAAGAAACAGACTCACAGATATAGAGAACAAACTAGTGGTTACGGTGGGGAGAAGGAAGGGGGTGGGACCAGATAGGGGCAGGGGATTAAAAGGTACAAACTACTATGTATAAAATAAACTACAAGGATATATTGCACAGTACAGGGAATATAGACTATTTTATAATATCTATAAAAGGAATATAAGCTTTAAAAATTGTGAATCACTGTGTTGTAACCTGAAATTTATATAACATTGTAAATCAACTATACCTCAATTAAAAAATTAATGGACAAAAAATTTAGTCTGCAGACATTCATTTGCCTGTTGCAAAAAAGTAGATGTTTTATGTATTACATATGTATTACATAATTTAAGTAAAATGTACTCTACAATCAGCAAACCAGCTGGTGGTTAACATATAGATTTTTGTTAACTTTTTGTTCTTTTGGAATGTATAAAGTATTCCATAATACATTTTAATAATTAAAAATTAAAATTCTATTGACCAAAAAAAATTATCGAAGACTCTAAAGAGCTTTCGTTTATGTGGGTTATATCTTCTAATGTTTACTGTATTAGAAGTTAAAACTGAAGAGTTTTTAAAGCACAAGAATATACAAGCTCACATTTCATTAGCCATCAGAGTGATGACCTCATCCCATGAACTTAGCCTCTGAAAAACTCTACCTTATGTCTGGGGGAGAATAAAAGTGAAAAAGGTGAGTTACATCTTAATTTTATTATGAAAATAGGTTTGACCTTGCAGACCCCCTTTGAGAAGTGCTGTTCTAACCTATAAGGCTACCTCTGATGATTCTGAATTAGTACAGTTTCTCTGCATGTGTGTATGGGAATGTGATTTCTGTGTTTCCAGAGTTTAAGATCTACTACCATGCCAAAATAATTACAAACTTCTGGACTTTTCAAGTGAAACATTGCTGTGGTACATGAAAAATGTGTCTGTCCTTGTCAAAATGAAAGAGGAATATAGTATGAAAAAATTTGTGTAAATCATGACAGTTTTACTACTGGCACTTCCTCTAGAGAAAAACTCTTCTGCAACTGCAAAATGCCAATAAAAATTAATGGATACAAAGAATGTAGTATCAGTCATACCAAACATTTTAAAGGGTTTGGGAGGTGAACACCAGGGAGGTGGCTTTCCCTACCATCATTCCAGCTATTATTGAATAATGTGCATCTACTCTCTGAATTAGAGTAAAGCTAAACTTTTAACAAAGAGACACAACACTGTGGTTTAAAGAACACCGAAATTTGTTACTCCCTCACACACAAGGACTGCACAAGGTAAGAAATCCAAGTTATCAGACTGGCTGTGCACCGTGAGGCCATCCAGAGATTCAGGGGCTTTCTGTTCTACTTCTCTGCCATCCACCATGGCATTATTCTTAACTGCATCGTTGAAGCTGGGTCAAGCAACTCCACAATCTACTTTGCAGGAAGGAAAAGAGAGCATGAGGGATGATTTGTCCTGTGTTTTAAGGCCCAGGCTCAAAATTAGCACGTATCATTTCTGCTTCCATTCCATTTGAGAATGTAAGCATTTGACCACACAGCCCCAAATGAGGCTGAGAAGTGTACTCTCTAACTAGTCATGGGCCAAGCCACAACTCTTTTACTGAAGAAGAGGAACAAGTTGGATTTTGATGGACAATTCACAGTATCCATGACATAGACTTTCTAGTCAATGATTTTTTGTAATCAGCAAAGTGTTCTACTTCTCAGGCTTTAAAATGCAAGCTCCATATCTGTAACTATCAGATTCTTTAGTCAGTCACTAGAGTAAGTATATATTGTGTCAGTTTAAAAAAAAAAAAACCCATAAATTCTTTCACACTTATAGCAAGTGTTACTATGTTAAAACACTTGCTCTCTTAGAATACTCCCTCTTAGTCTGAGCTTTCTTAGAACTCAGCCACCATTCTGCGAGAAGCCAAAGCCTCACCGAAAGGCTATATGTAGGTATTCTGGTCAATAGTCCCAGCTAAGCCCAGCCTTCAAATCATTTCAGCCCAGACACCAGACAGGTGAGTGAAGAAACCATTTTGGTAACAAATCTTGTCTCAGCTATTCCAGCCCCTATTTGTTCAAGTCACCAGCTGTAAGAATCATCTTATTTGAGGCCATAGATATTATGGGAAGAGACAATCCCTGCTATGCCCTGTCCAAATTTCTGAATTTATAATTTGTGAGCATAATAAAATTATTTGTTTGTTTTAGGGGTGGGGGAGCAATAGATATACATGGCAATAGATAATTGGAACATACATTTCAAGCTGGATATTTAGATTAAGTCTTCTTCTCAAACTTCCCATTGATAGAATTTTTCTGAAATATTTAGTTTACCTTCTCTAATCAGTTAAAAACAAAGTTTAGCTTGTATATAATTCATTCACTTATTTGACAATATTTATGAAGTATCTACAACTTACTGGGGTTATATCTGTAAGCCACACACTTTAAGACCTTGTTATATTCACTCTTATGTTTCCCAAGTAGATTTTAAGCTTCTTGAGTGAAAAAAAATTAATATATATCAGACTTCTGTAATCGCCACAGCATCTAGTATATGTAAAGCTCATTATGAGTAGAAAGTACTTGGTAAGAACTTGTTTGATCTATAAGAATTTTTTAAATTTATAATAGGAGTGTATATATATACTCATTCTTCATGTTCATACCTATAGTTTAGTCAGGTATGGCTGAAGAGATGTGTATTTTCTAATTAAAAATAAGAACTGCTAGTTATAAGTACTTATGAATTATAAAAATGACTTTAAAATATGTCACTTTATAAGGATTCTTATGAAGGGTTTCCTATTAAAGATGCTATTTTGGAAAAGAGTATGTATTGCAGTCATTTGCATATTTTTACATGCTGGCAATTCACATGATCTGTGTATTGCTTTTACAGTTTAACTGTAAGCTTCTCGCCGAATGAAATTTTATTTTTAAAGTATCTTATCACCACACACACATACACAAGCAGTTTGAATGGTGTAAAATATAAGATCCACATTTCAATTGCTTTACTCTGTTGCCTATCACAACTAGAGCTTCCTAAAGTTCTCTTTATTAGAACAAAATGTCGATGATTCAAATACCATGCTTCAGCTGCCTTCATCATTTGAATGAGCTAAGCTCTCAGCAAGATGTATTCAGGACACTATGGTTCAAACTGTGTTATCCTGCTATAAAGCAATCTGCTAAACATTTCTGAAGCATTTTAGACCGCTGTGACTTAGTTGCAAACAATGTGGGCACTTAATCTATTGATTTGAAATTGGGACTGCAGAGAAAATATTCTCCTCACGATTTCATTTGCTACATAGAAAAACACTTCCTATTTTTTACATGCTAAGAATGGAAAGCTATTCAGAACTATTTATATTAAAACAAAGAATGAAAATGACTGACCTTATAAATTAGGTTTTTATCAAAGTTTGTAGTAATGGAGATACAATGATATTATACAACCTATTTTAGGTATAAACATATTTTAAGGGCTTTTACTCAAAAGAACATGACATACTTTAAATTTTTTTCCAGGTTATATTTGTCTTAGTATAAATACTTCTTAAATAGTGGTAAATGGCTTACCTATAGTATCAATATCCTTTTTCACTGTTTTCTTATGCTGATAACATCTGTACTTGGAGTAATTATTCATCTAAGAAATGCATGCCTTCCTGACTTGAAACACATTTCATAAACAATTCTCTGTACTGAGACAGTTAATAAAATGTTACATTAATCAATTACATTATAACCTTTGATACTGATCAAACCATATTAAAATTTGAAATTCACTATAATATATTTATCAATATATGAATAAAGACAAAGGAATATAGATACGTAGAGGAGATATATAAGGGGAAATAAATGCTCATTTTTTACTTTTTTCAGTTATTCAAAAGATATTATTTAGGTTATGACTATATTTTATAGCTCACTGTGTAGACATCATTCGGGTATAACTATACAATGATAAAAATTAGTTATATTTGTTTAATAAAAGCAGCAGATAAGCTAGATTTTATTTTCAACTTCTTGTTTTGGCATTATATGAGTATAGCTAACAGAATAATAAAGCAAATAACTTTTTATAACCTATTGATTATTTAGCAGATTTTTTGTTACCTCAAATTTTCACTTTTGAACTGTCATTCTAAAACTATCAACCTTCTAATACATCTTTCTCCTCCCACTGCCTTGTGATATAGATTAACAATGCCAGTAATGACAGCTCTGAGTGAATCATTTTTCATTAGCACCTGTTTTACTTGCCCTAGGTACCAAGTGAAAGGTGATTTCAGTTTGGACCTTCTCCTATCCCTTAAATGTGAAAGAATTTAAATTTCTTAGCTATAATAATACATTCAATTCATTTGTTTTTCTTTGAAAAGTAAATGAGGCCAGAAGCTATAAAAACTTTTATGAAAAACAAAGCTAAAAAAATATTGAAGATTTGATTTGTTATCTATATGCAGTTCATATAGAACATCCTTTGTCTAAGGCAGTGTTAATTGATGAAAGATAGGACATTCCTGAGAAAGATTTGAAGTGAGATAGTCAGGGTTTTCTACATATTCATTCCTTCTACACTTGCTGTGATATCGATGTGTCTCTTTGATGGAGATGGCTTGTAGACAAATTGTAGTTATATCTATAAGTGGCAAAATATGCTTTTCAATATACCATCATTTTTTTCCCCTGACATAGACCCCCTGCCCTCCCCTACTCACCTCCTTCTTTGCCTCACATGGTTAGAAATTAGTTGCAATGGATTGGTGAAGTAAGACATGTAGAATAAGCATAATATCCCACAGCTACAGCATCAGTTCATTTCAGGGTTTGGATTTTTTTTTTTGTCCATATATATACTTTAAAAAATTTATTAATTCTAAAGTGTTTTGTACATAACCTATCCCAAGAGAATAATCCTAACCTTAAAATTTCCAAAAGAAAATAATCCATCTGTTCCCCATAAATTACAATCTTAAAATTCTTCCTTTTGTCAAATCTACACATTTTTTTCAGTCAAATTGTCAGTTCTCCATTCTCAAGTTGAAAAATAGAATAGATTTTTACATTTAGCAATTGAAAACAAAAGAAATAATTTACAGATATATGCATATATTAGAATTAAATTAATTGGATGACTTATTCAACTCTCTGTCCAGCAATTGTCAATCTGTTTACATGTGATCCAAATTTAATTTTCTTAAATATCAAAGGAATGTATTAGGGTCCCATTTGCTTCTTAATTTGAATTATCCTGTGGACCTTATCAATATGACCAGACAAACTGCAGAAATGAAAATTCTTCCTTTTCATTTCAGACAGGCAGATTTTGAGTTCTAGCTTTAGTTCAAATTGCCCCTACAATTTTATTGTTATTGTTTTTACATGACTGTGTTGCACTGTTTTGTATTTCTCTGTGTGATTATATTGGCATCTGTTTAATTGAGCCACAAAGAGTAAAACAGTAAAGAACAAAGAAGCAAAGAGGATGAAACAACAGCAGAACTTAGAAGTTAAATAAAACACACATTCAATTTTACCTCTCTCCAGAGGACCTATACTAGCTCTAAGTTTAACTCATCGAGACTGAAGTGAAGATTCTCTTTCTGTCTACCTGTTTGCCTTGGTACTCATTGTACCCAACCATCACATACAACAAATTATAACGTGTATGTGTTATGTATGTATGCATATTTGCATGGTTTGAATATATTTCTTATGACAGTAATAAACATTTATGCGAAGTACTATTCTGAATGCTTATATTTTATCTCCCCAACAACCCTACAAAGTAAATACTACTAGTACTTATGTTTCATGGGTGAGGAAACTGAGACTCAGAGAAGTTGAGTGAACTGCCCAAGGCTTCAAAGCTGTAAGAAGCAGAACCAGGATTCAAAGTTGTCTGGCTCCAGAGCCTATGCTCTCTTAATGCTAACACTCACTCATCCAACTATGAACACTAAAATCTATTTATTAATGGATTGAGGCAGAACACATGTACAGAAACCAAAGAAGTAGAGTGAGGCAGTTACTGGAAAAAGAGGATTTGGGACACCGTTATATTAATTCCAGATTTTTTTGTGAAGTCCTTAATGAGAGTGGTACCATATTGAATACTTCCTTTGGGTTTCTTTCTTTTCTTTTTCTTTTTTTTAAAATGTGATGGTTTCCTTAATTAAAAAGAAATTTTTTTTTAGTTTTGACTGCATTGGGTCTTTGTTGCTGCACGTGGGCTTTCTCTAGTTGTGGCAAGTGGGGGCTGCTCTTCATTGCTGTGCGCGGGCTTCTCACGGTGGTGGCCTCTCGTTGCGGAGCATGGGCTCCTAGGCGCACAGCTTCAGTAGTTGCGGCTCGTGGGCTTAGTAGCTGTGGCTCTCGGGCTCTGCTCAGGCTCAGTAGCTGCGGCACGTGGGATTAGTTGCTCCACGACATGTGGATCTTCCTGGACCAGAGATCAAAGCTGTGTCCCCTGCATTGGCAGGCAAATTCTTAACCACTGCGCCACCAGGGAAGTCCCTCCTTTGGGTTATTTTGTTCTTCCTGTTACACCTACTCATAATAGTCATTCAAAAAAATTTTTTTTGTTGTTGATTCGCTGTCTAGGGAGGCCTGAGAGCTTTCAGAGCTAGAAGAGAGCAAAAAAATGATAGGCCAGAAACTTTATTTTCTGACTCCTGACCAAATGGTTCAGTCTTAGGGCTAAGTAACAGATAGATGGGCCATAATTTTGATACCTAATGTTTATTGACATCATATGCCTTGATAGTAATAAAGTCTTCCTCTTTGGATAAAATGCAGCAAAACTCCTTCTTTAAAAATTAAAAATAAAATATTTATTGAAGTATAGTTGACATACAATATTATATTAGTTTCAAGGGTACAACATAGTGATTAACATTTATATACATTAAAAATTGATGACCATGATAAATCTAGTAATAATCTGTCACTATACAAAGTTATTGCAGTATTATTGACTATATTCCCTATGCTGTATTTTATATCCCCATGACTTATTTATTTTACAACTGGAAGTTTTTACATCTTAATTCCCTTCACCTATTTCCCCAACACCCCAACCTCCTCCCTTCTGGCAATCACCAGTTTATTTTCTGACTCTATGAGCCTGCTTGTGTTCTGATTTGTTGTTCATTTGTTTTGTCTTTTAGATTCCACATAGAAGTAAAATCATACAGTATTTGTCTTTCTCTGTCTGACTTATTTCACTTAGCATAATACCCTCCCAGTCCCTCCATAATGTCTCAAATGACAGTATTTCATTCTTTTTTGTGGCTGAGCAATATTCCATTGTGTATATATATCACATCTTCTATATCCATTCATCTATGGATGCACACTTAGGTTCCTCCCATATCTTGGCTATTGTAAATAATACTGCAGTGAACTTTGAAATGGACATGTTTTTTCAAATTAGTGTTTTCATTTTCTTTGGATAAATACCCAAATGTGGAATTGCTGGATGGTACAGTAGTTCTATTTTTAATTTTTTGAAGAACCTCCATACTGTTTTCCATAGTGGCTGCACCACATTATATTCCCATCAACAGTGCACAAAAATATGCTGAGCATCTTTTCATGTGTCTGTTCGCCATCTGTGTTCTGTGTGTCTTTCTTGGAAAAATGTCTATTCAGGTCCTCTTCTTTTTCTTTGGCTGCACCGCACTGCTTGTGCGATCTTATTTCCCCAACCAAGGATGGAACCTGGGCCCCATAGCAGTGAAAGCACTGAGTCCTAACCACTGGACCACCAGAGAATTCCTCCTCTGTTCATTTTTAAATTAGATTGGGTTTTTTTTTTTGATATTGAGTTGTCTGAGTTCTTTTTATACTTTGGGTATTAACCCCTTTTCAAATATATCATTTGCAAATATCTTCTCCCATGCAGTAGGCAACCTTTTCGTTTTGTTGATGGTTTGCTTTGCCGCGCAAAACTTTTTAGTTTGATATAGTCACATTTGTTTATTTTTGCTTTTGTTGCTCTTGCCTGAGGTGACAGATCCAAAAATATATTGCTAAGGCCAATGTCAAAGAGCATACTGTCTAGGTTTTCTTTTACAAGTTTTATGGTTTTAGGTCTTATATTTAAGTCTTTAATCCATTTTGAGTTTATTTTTGTATGTTGTATAAGGACATAGTCCAGGTTCATTCTTTTGCATGTAGCTGTTCAGTTTTCCCAACACCATTTATTTGAAAAGACTGTCTTTTCCCTGCTGTATATTCTTGGCTCCTTTATCGTAACTTAATTGACCATATAAGCATGGGTTGATTTCTAGGCTCTGTTTTGTTCTTTTGATCTATGTGTCTGTTTTTGTGCCAGTATCATACAGTTTTGATAACTATAGCGTTGTAGTACAGTTTGAAATCAGGGAGCATGATACTTCCAGCTTTGTTCTTCTTTCTTCTTTCTTAAGATTGCTTTGACTATTCAGGGTCGTTTGTGGGTCCGTTCAAATTTTATGACTACTATTTCCAGTTCTGTAAAAAATGACACTGGTATTTTGATAGGGATTGCATTGAATCTGTATATTGCTTTGACATTTTAATATGGACATTTTAAACAGTATTAATTCTTCCAGTCCATGAGCACTGTATATCTTTCATTTGTTTGTGTGGTCTTTAATTTCTTTTACTAATGTCTTATAATATTAAGAGTACAGGTCTTTCATCTCCTTGGTTAAATTTATTCTTAGGCATTTTATTCTTTTTGATACAATTGTAAATGGGATTGTTTTCTTAATTTCTCTTTCTGATGGCTTGCTATTAGTGTGTAGAGACACAACAGATTTCTGTATATTGATATTGAATCCTGCAACTTTACTGAATTTATTCATTAGTTCTAATAGTTTTTGGTGGAGTCTTTGGGGTTTCCTTTATATAGGATCATGCCATCTGCAAATAGTGACAGTTTTACTTCTTCCTTTCCAATCTGGCTGACTTTTATCTTTTTCTTCTCTGATTGTCATGGCTAGGACTTCCAATACTCTGTTGAATAAAAGTGGCAGTGGTGGGCATCCTTGTCTTATTCCCAATCTTAGAGGCAAAGCTTTTAGCTTTTCACCATTGAGTATGGTGTTAGCTATGGGTTTGTCATATATGGCCTTTATTATGATGAGTTATGTTCCCTCTATATTTACTTGGTTGAGAGTTTTTATCATAAATAGATGTTGAATTTTCTCAAATGTTTTTTCTGCATCTGTGGAGAAGATCATATGATTTTTATCCTTCATTTTGTCAATGTGATATATCACATTGATTGATTTGTGAATACTGAACTTCGGCTTTTGACATTTGAATCCCTGAAATAAATCCCACTCGATCATGATATATGATCCTTTTAATTTATTGTTGAATTCTGTTTGCTAATATATGTTGAGGATTTTACATCAATGCTCATCAGGAACATTGGCCTGTAATTTTCTTTCTTTGTAGTGTCTTTATCTGGGTTATGCTGGCCTCCGGGAATGAATTTGGAAGTGTTCTTTCCTCTTCAATTTTTTGAAATAGTTTGAGAAGGATAGGTATTAACCCTTCTTTAAATGTTTGGTAGAATTCACCTGTGAAGCCTCCTAATCTTGGACTTCCCTTTGTTGGGAGTTTTTTTGACTTATGATTCTATTTCATTACTAGTGATTTGTCTGTTTAGATTTTTTGTGTTTTCCTGGTTCAGTCTTGGAAGATTGTGTGTTTCTAGGAATTTATTTCATTTCTTTTAAGTTGTATAGTTTGTTGGTGTATAAGTGTCTACAGAAATCTCTTATGATCCTTTGTATTTCTGTCGTGTTGATTGTAACTTCTCTTTTGCTTCTGATTTTATTTATTTGGGCCCTCTTTTTTTTTTTTTTTTCTTGATGAGTCTGGCTATAGGAGTATCAATTTTGTTTGTTTTTAAGGAACCAGCTCTTAACTTCATTGATCTTTTCTATTGTTTTTTTTAGTCTCTATTTCATTTATTTCCACTTTGATTGTTATTATTTCCTTCCTTCTACTAACTTTGGATTGTGTTTGTTCTTTTTCTAATTCCTTTAGGTGTAAGTATAGATTGTTTATTTGAGACTTTTCTTGTTTCCTGGGCTAGGCTCTATTGCTATCAACTTCCCTCTTAGAACTGCTTTGGCTGCATCCTATAGATTTTGGAATGTTGTATTTCCATTTTCATTTGCCTCAATGTATTGTTTAATTTCCTCTTCAATTTATCTGTTGATCCATCGGTTGTTTAGTAGCATGTTGTTTAACCTCCATGTGTTTGTGTTTTTCCAGTTTTCTTCTTGTAATGAATTTCTAGTTTCATACTGTGTGGTTGGAAAAGATACTTGATATGATTTTAATCTTCTTAAATTTATTGAGACTTGTTTTGTGGCATGCCACATGATCTATTCTGGAGAATGTTTCATTTACACTTGGAAAAAATCTGTATTCTACTCTTTTGAGGTAGAATATTCTGCATATAACAGGCCCTTTAATATTTCTTATAAGGCCAGTTTAGTGGAGACAAACTTCTTTAACTTTTGCTTGTCTGGAAAATTCTTTCTCTCTCCTTCAATTCTGAATGATAACCTTGCCAGGTAGAGTATTTTTATTTGTAAGTTTTTTTCCTTTCAGTACTTTCAATGTATAGTGCCACTCCCTTCTTGCCTGTAAAGTTAATGCTGAAAAATCAGCTGATAGTTTTATGGGAGTTCCTTTGTACATAACTAGTTGTTTTTCTCTTGCTGTTGTTAAGATTCTCTTTTTATTTTTTTAATTTTGACATTTCAATTCCAGAACTTGGTGTAAGTTCTTTGGTTTCATCGTATTTGGAACTCTCTTTGCTTTCTTGACTTGGATGTCTGTTTTCTTTGCCAGGAGAGGGAAATTTTCAGCCATTATTCCTTCAAACAGATTTAGTGTCTCTTTCTATTTCTCTTCTCCTTCTGGGACCCCTATCATGAAAATGTTAATATGCTTGATGTTGTCCCAGAGGTCCCTTAAACTATCCTCATTTTTTAAATTCTTTTTTCTTTTTGCTGTTCTGATTGGGTGATTTCCACTACCCTGCATTCCAGATTTCAATCCATTCTTCTGCATCCTCTAATCTGCTGTTGATTCCCTCTAGTGTATTTTTCATTTCAGTTATTGTATTCTTCAGTTACAATTGGCTCTTTTTAATATTTTCTATCTCTTTGTCAACATTTTCACTGAGTTCTTCTCTCAAGTTTGGTGAGCATCTTTATGACTATTTCTTTGACCTTTTTTTCTGGTAAATTGTTTATCCTCATTTCTTTAGTTCCTTTTCTGAGGTTTTTGTCTTATTTTTCCCTTTGGAAGGTATTGCTTTGTCTCCTCATTTTCCCCTAACTCTCTGTGATTGTTTCTATGTATCAATATTAGGTAAGTCAGCTATGTCTCCTGGTCTTGAAAGAGTGGCCTAATGTAGAAAGTGTTCTGTGGGACCCGGTGGTACAATCCCCCCGGTCACCAGATCCAGGTGCTCCAGGGGTATCCCTTGTGTGTGCTGCATGTGTCCTCCTGTTGTGGTTAGGCTGTGAGTGCTGTAGGCATGCTGGTGGGTGAGTTTGGCCTTTAGGTTGGCTGGCTGAGAAGCCCTGCTATGACTGTGGGCACACTGATATGCGGGACTAGTCCCCAGCATGACTGGCTGCAATGTCCAACTGCAACTGTTGTGGGCATGCTGATGTGTGGGCTGGACCTCCCAGAGCAGGAGCTACTTTGGAGGGGTACTGCTGGTGCCAGCCAGTGTTGCCCACCAGGTGAGGAGGGGCAGGATCCATTTTGGAGGGGCCTGCTTGGGCAGGTGTGTTGGACAGGGCTGGTCCTCAGAAGAATGCTGGGGCAAGGTGCATGGTGTTAGCTAGGTTGATAGAAAGTGACAAAAATGGCACCTACCAGCACTATGCCAGCTAGGTGGAAGGAGAGTTTAAAAAAAATGGTGCCACGAATGCTTCCATCCCTGGAGAGAGTTCCATCAGATCCATGCCCCTCTGGCACATGCTCTAAAGTTAGTCATGGAAGTTCCTTCTCATATGACCCATGTGCTTTTCAAGCTGCTGCCTCTGTGCTGGAACTTGGAAGGAGTAAGTTTTTGTGCAAGTCCTTCCAGAGTAGAGTCTTGGTTTCCCACAGCCCTCCGGCTCTACCAGCTGTAAGCCCCACTGGTTTTTAAAGCCAGATGTTATGTGAGCCCATCCTCCTGGTGCAGGTTCCCCAGACTGAGGAGCCCAGTGTGAGGGTCAGACCCCTTTCTCCTCAGGGGAGACCTCCACAGTTGCGATAACCCCTCCACTTGTGGGTCGCTGTACTGGGCATGCGGGTTCTGACTAGACCACATCTCTGCCCCTCCCACCCTTCTCGGTATTGCCTTTTCTTTATATCCTTAGTTATAGAAAATCTGTTCTGCTAGACTTCAGGTCATTCTCAGGGATAATTTTTCTATAGGTAGTTGTAGTTTTGGTGTGTCCATGGGAGGAGGTGAGCTCAGAATATTCCTACTCTTCCATCTTGATCTACCAGCCTCAAAACTCCTTTTTTATATGTGATTTTGGAAGATAAGATTGTAATCTGCTCTACAGAGGATAAGGCTTTCTCTAAGAATGTATTTTATTTGATCTCTAGTCTATTCAAATCTGTGTAATAGAAAGAATATAGTATTTAATATTAAAATTACTCAGAGGATAGGAGACCATTATGATCTTTTCATTCCTACCTTTTCATTTCAAATCATTTTCATAGGCAGGAACACCGTATGTATGTTCTACTGGTATGTAAAGGACATATAATGGGCTAATTTTCATATCGCCAGCGTACTACTTTTGAAATAAACTCTTTATTACTATTGTATTTTTCCTAATTACTCATTTCTAATTATATTCACAAGTCATCATTCATAATATCTTACTTCCTTATTCAGTTAAATATTTGCGTAACGTTCTTTATACAATTAAACATCAGCACAGATACTTTGGATTATACAGTATACTAAACTCTTCAACATGGTATTTGAAAAAGCATATTTCATTTGCCTAGCTTAAAACCATACAATTAAGAAAATTCGGAGATGATTTGGAAATTAAACATAACACAATAGATTTAAAGAAAAATATTATGTGAAGGCCAACCTATGCATTAGGTATCAGCTAGCAAGTTTAAATTTTAATGTACACGATTCTAACTTGTCAGACTACTGACAAGTTAGGAGCAACTTTTTGATATTCAAATATTCTCACTCTGTATATTTGAATTTATTGATTGAACTAATCTAATTTTGAAATTCAAATTCAAATCAAGTACCCTGTTTTGTTATATCTCAGACGACAGGCAATAAATTATCACCAGTTCAAAGCAGTAATTGAATATCCTCAGTCCACATATTTAAGATTAATATGTAGGAAAAGACACCCTCACATGTCAAACTTTGGTCCCTAGCACCTCCCTCGGTTATCTCATCTACTCTTCCAGCTTCCACTGACCTCACTGAGAGATAACTCCCAATCTAGAAATGTAGACTTGACCTCTCTCATTTAACTTCAGCCTCACATCTCTTATCACCTACTGACTATTCTGAATATTTCCACTTGAATATTTCTCATTCACCTCAAACTCAAATTATCTAGAGTGGAACACATCACCTTTCCCCTTAAAATAGTCTCTCTGTCAGGTTTCTTTATTTCTATGAAGAGTACTTTCATTCTTCTAGTTATTCAGGCCTAAAATCACCAGGTGATTTTTGATTCCTTAACTCTCTACTCCTTTCCCACTTCACCCGTTGTCAATTTCAAAGTCTTGTCTGTTTATTACTTCATTAGTGTTTCTTACATCCATCTCTTATTTTTTTCCTAAGATCACTTCCTTAGTCATGGTCTCCAATATATCTCATAGGCTCATAATATCTCTTATTAAGTGTTCTCCCAAATCACAGGATTTTTGGATGAGCTGTTCCTACAAAATTGGCTGCTGCATTTTCTGCTGCTAGGATCTGCTTATTGCTGTCAACACCACCATCATATTGTTCTCTACGTTCTCTCCAGCACTTTTCTCTTGGCTGGTTTTCTTTTTTCATCATTTGGGGCTAACAGCTACACCTGAAGGCCTAGATTCCTTCTGTTTTTCTATTATGACAAATCTTGTAGCAGAGCCCACATCTCTGGCAGCACCATCTCTGATTTGAAATTCTCACTTAGTCTTAAATCCCCTGTGTTTACAGCTTGCTCCTTCTGAATTACTAGAGGAGTGAGCCATGGTCTCAGAGTAGATCATTCTCTTTTCTTACTCACAACACCCCATCCCTAACCTAACTTCAATCTTCTCTTCCTAACCATGAAGTGGGACTTTCTTTCCCTGGAGACTACTGACATATACTAAAGTTCACATAGCCCCCCAGTTGGCCAACAAAAGAATTCCATTTGGCACTTAACATGAATAGTGAAATCACTTGCATGTTTAGTGACGACAGTTGGTCTCTACTCCCTGTCCCCTTCAAAGCTTTACCATAATGTCTATCTTCCTTGTGGTTACACTTTAGGCATTCTGCTGCTGCTACATATAAAGGATGAAGTTCAAATCTGTGACACACTTGCTAATATATTTAAATAAGCTTCAATGTTGTGAATTAACCAGTAATTCTGATCATTTTTCTTCCCATTTTATAAAGCATACAAGAGTGCAAGAGAAAGAAAATAATGTTATCATAAGAATGACCTTAAATCTCTAAAAAAAGAGAGCACTGTTAGCAAACTTTAAAAACACATCTCTATCTGATAAGAATTACTTGAGATATACCTCATATCCTTCACAATAGGTAGATACACCATTGTCCCATGACCTTGAGGTTGAGAACATTGCCATTGGTGGGTCTTTATTTTCTTCAAAAGATTTACAATAGGGCTTCCCTGGTGGCGCAGCGGTTGAGAGTCTGCCTGCCAGTGCAGGGAACACGGGTTCGGGCCCTGGTCCGGGATGATCCCGCGTGCCGCGGAGCGGCTGGGCCCGTGAGCCACAGTTGCTGGGCTTGCGCGTCTGGAGCTTGTGCTCCGCAACGGGAGGGGCCGCGGTGGTGGGGGGCCCGCGCACCGCGATGGGGAGTGGCCCCCGCTTGCCGCGGCTGGAGGGAGCCCTCGCACAGAAATGAAGACCCAGCACAGCCATAAGTAAATAAATAAATAAATAAATAAAAAATTAAAAAAAAAAAAAAAAAAGATTTACAACAAAGGAGTGGTTAGACTCCTTGCTTGAGCTCAGTAGGGATGCACTTAAGTAGATGTCCCTTTTGATTTTGATCAGGGACCATACTTTCAACACTTACAGGGGCTAAGTGGGTTATGTTTATGAGTGATCTAGGCAGAGCATAAGGAAAACAACACTATAAGCTTGAGGATAAATGACAACTGGCACAGAACACAGTATCTGGGAGATATTAAGAAATGATGGGGACTTCAGTAAAAGTGCATCTAAAAGTGCAGTTGCTATTTGAGGATGGAAGTCAAATGTTAAGGATTGCAGAGCAGAAAGGCAGAAGGAGCCTGGATCACTGATGACTGTGGAGCCACCATACTGTCCCAGGACTGCCTACCTCCTCACGTAACTGGTCAGTCTAGGCAAGTGACAGCTTCAGGCATACCAGACCCAGGATCGACAAGCTTTCTTCATCTCTCAGGCCTTGCTTTCCTTTGCTCCTCCTGGAATGTTACCTTTGGTATCTCTTGGATTGTTTTCTCCACATGGTGGGAAAAGTGCTACTTCTCATTTCACACTTAACATGCACAGTGCAATCATCTGCATGCTTCAGGCTCCACACTTGGAGCTTGTGACCCAAAAGCAACATAGGGACACTACTCCCCTTCTAACTCCAGCAGGAAAGCTCTGAGGAGGACTTTCATTGACCTGGGATAGTTTCATGCCCATCCCCGAACCCATGAGATTGGCTCTTTCAGACCAGTGGCATTGGGGAAGAATTGCCTAAAGGAACTAGGGGGAGACAAACACAAACAGTACTTCCCATAGTCCACTGTTCTCCTGCATTGGAATTGTCATTTTAGTTCTCTGTCTCCTCTACTGCTTTGTAAGGACCTTGAGGGCAAAAACTGTGCCTTATTAATCTTGTACCTACCCAACGAAGCTATAGTAAGTATTTGCTGAAGAAATGAAAAAGCAAAGCCAGGCAAAGAATTTCAAGAAATGCAGGCTAGGAACCCATGACAAAACTCTGAGCAATAGGTATAAAGTACCAGCAATAAACAGTGGCATTATGACCACTAAACTAGCCTTCGACGTGGGAATTTTATACAGTTCTGGTGGTGACAGGAACTCATTGCAATGTGGCCAGTTCATGCTGAATAAATATGTGATTGGCATATAAACTGTGTGCAGAACAAGCAAATATTTTTTAGCAGGACATTCCTGAAAAGTCTCTTATAATTTATTGTTTAATCTTGTTAACATTTTTAATAAGTCACGTTTCAAAATGTACTTCAGGATGATGGGAATGTAAACCACCATGAGAAACGTTTGACTGCCCCAAGTGATACTGGTAATTTTAGATTCAGAATGGCAGGACAATTGTAAGATCATTTTATAGACAAGTCTCAGTTTTATCAACCCTTTCCCAAAGCATGAGCTTGGGTGGGACAACATAATTTAGTAAGAGAATTGTTCCAAGAAAAGATAAAAATAAAAGCTAACATGAATCAAGTTCGAAATTGACTTGTTCGGGAAAGAGTTTGAAGATAGTGTGTGAGGGAGACTACATGGTAAGAATTGCTGTATTCAGGTTAAGTGTGTATAGAGACAAGACACATTGAATAGAATATTAGCTACAGGATCATTTTTGAGAAAAGCCAGTTTTGAGGCAATAAGTGTTAATCTTGAGGAAGAAATCATTTGTTGAAGAGGTGAGCAGAACCAAATATAGTGTTGTCAATATAGGTAAAACAAGTGAAAAGTTTGCTTTGAAGAAATTCATTTTTTACTCAAATTTCGAGTAATATCTCTATTCTTTAATATGTTGACTATTCCTCCATTTGTTAAACTACTGTACTCTCTGACTTGACTGTCAAGCATTTGATTTATTTAAAATATTTAAAAAGATGCACAGAGATGATTTACATACTGAATGTTATCCTAACCTATTGTGATGTTATAGAGGGCAAAAATATCATATTGTATTCATCTTTATATTCCCAGCACCTAATAAGGTTCACAAGCCACAGTAGGCACTCAATAGATGTTTATTGAATGAAAGATTCTTTAAATTCTATAGTGCTTTACAATTTTCAAAATTTCACACTCATGATTTCATGTGATCCCATAATAACCCTTTGAGGTATTTATAATATATTTTTTCAGATGAGAAAATAGATTCAAAAGAAGAAAATAACTTCCCAAGTCATAAAGATTTTGAATCCAAATCTTCTTCTTTCTGGCTTACTTTAGTCATAATGTCTACTTTCAATGAATAAAGTATGTTTTAAATCATGACACACCCAGAGACATGCAGACATGTAGAAGATATCTAGTTTTTGCCTGTTCAGTACCATACCTCTTTTAAGGCACTAAAGGCGGCCATTCATGCTATTCTACCCCTCTGGTCATTAGGGTAGGAAAGTGATCCATTTCCAGCTAGTAATAGTACTATGACTGCAGCATTTGGCTGAGGTGAGGGTATGGTCCAAGCCATGTCAATCTGAATCCTTCTCTAGGAGTTTTCAATTTAGAGATAAAAAGGTTATTGCCCTTTGAAATCACAGAGGATGAAGGATGGAAAGGTGGGTCTGCTTATGGCCATGGAGAAAGACTAGTTGTAGTTGGAGAACATAAAGCAAGCTGACTGTGAGCTGGAGTGATACAGAGCCCCTGGGCTGCTCATGCCTAATGGATCAGCTTGATCCTAGATGTGTTGAACCATATGAAATTACCATTTGTAGGTCAAAATGGCTAAATATCATCATTTTCATTTGGCTCAACCTACTATGCAAGTTAAAAGACCACACTTCAATTTTATCCAGAATCTTATGAGACTATTCCAACCCAACTTTTTCTTGTGATAAACGGGAAAATGAAAGCCTAGAAACTTCAAAGGACTTGTCCAAGGTTACTAATGCCAAGTAATGCAGGTTTTCTGAATTTCAGTCCAGCATCCTTTCCGTTAAGCATAATGAGTCCAAAATTTTAAATTAGTCATTTTCAAATTTTGCAAACCAGTTGCGTTTCACTGCTTGTTTTGTTTTTAACTTTAGACTTTTTTTCCTTGTTAAGCCTACGGAATCATGCTGTTATGAATCAAAGCAGGCAAATTTATTTGTTATAAACTTTTCTAGGAAAAATAATCTCTAGATTTTGACTAAAACCATGAACTTTAAAACCAAAAGAAATAATAATCTGATTCAAGTAAAATACATGGTCATTTTAAAGGCAAAACTCACATATCCAACTTCTGACTACTTTTTCTTCTTCCTTTTTATTAGGTCTTCCAAAAGAACTTCTCAAACTTCAGTGTGTATAAGACACAGCAGAAGTTGCTTTTTAAACATGTGGATTCCTAAGTCCTACACCACTGAATCAAAGTCTCTGGGGGTGGGTCTAAGCATGTTCATTCTAACAAGCTTACTGGGTGTTCTACACACACTGAAGTTGAAGCAGTAGTGCCTTAAGTATTGCCACTCTTAGGGATTCTGTCACTTTATGTTTCTCAACACTCAAAGGGGAGAGTGCTGAGAGCATGTGCCTATAAAGTCACTATATTGCCACAGTCACCAATGGGGCTGTGATATATCATGCAGGTGTGTTGGGTTGGGAAATGGCTAGGAACCAGTGTTTCACACCTGGGCCAGCTCATCAACTCCTATTAATTAGGCTAATACTTATGCATATCTGTATCCTGCTCATATTTTTGTTCCAATCAATACAATATTTCTAAGAACAACCAAGTATTTCTACCTCAAACCCCACATATCTTCAACCAAGCTCATTTTACTGTTTTTCCCAAATCTGCTTTTCCTTCTGTATTATCTACTTTAGTTAATGGCACCACTAGCCACCTAATTGGGCAAGCCAGAAAACTCAGAATTGTCCTCAGTTCTGTGTTTTACCTCTCATCTAATACTAGTCATGTCAAACCTACTCTTCTAACATGCCTCAGATTAGTTTTCTTCTCATAATCCTCATGGCCATTGTGTTTGGGTCTTCCCTCAGATGCTTGTTACCTCTTCTGGGCTTCTGAAATAGCCTTCTAAAAGGCTTTCCTGTCTCTAGCCTCACTTTCTCTGTAATCTGTCTTCTACACTGCCACTGGAAATGCATTTCTAAAATGCAAATCAGGTTTTGCTACTCCCTCTAAGGTGGCTCCCCTTTACCTCCCAGTTAAAGTCCAATTCATTTGTATGTCATACAAGGCCCCTTGTGATCTAGATTATTCAGAGTAATAATCTATTGCTATTTCTGCCAAATTTCAAACGATTCAAATGCAATAGTTTTAGAGTTCATGGAACTATCAAATATTGTATTATTTTCATCTTTTTAAAATGGCCCTAAAATAATATCTTGTTCATGTTTATTAATTGTAAAATTTGAGGCTTTTATAAAATGTTTTGAAAATGATTAAAGCCTAACTCATACCAAACCAAGGACTCCCTGTGAACAAAACGAAAGTGTGCCACTGTTATCTATGCAGAAAAGATATGTTGACTTATCCTATAATTTATCCATGTGTAAAGATCTGTTGTCAGCAGGAAGTAAGAACTGGAAACCCTTCTCTGCTGTCTCAGGTCAGCATTAATCTGATATTCTAAAGATGTCTCCTGAAAAGTTTGAGAAATAAATTCAAAGGAAAAAAGTATTACTTCCTTGTATTCAAAATGGGAACACATGTTCTGTTCCAAATTACACCAACTCAAGCTTCGGTACTGTAGGATTTCTAGGTATAGTTTCCTTCTGTAAGTAGTAGACTGACTCTTCCACATGTATTTCCAGTTTCTCATCCAGCCTTACCCAGTGTCATTGCTCTGCACTGCTAATGTAGTGAATTATAGGTAAAGAAATGATATAAAGTGGGAAAAGTGTAAGATAGCCAATTTAGGAAGAGTCAGTTTGCATTACAGATTTGTCTGCACATTTTCATGAGGCTAAGTTTAAGACAATAGGAAGCAGCCATTAGCATAAATGTAATGAATTGTAGAATAAGTCTTAAGTAAGAAAAGAGAGCATATTGCAAAAGAAAGAACATATAGGATTATGGGAAAGGAAAATATACTGGTATTACAAAAAATTGAACAATGGTCATCATGGGGGTCTAGAAAGAGGTGAATAAAAACGTCAGTACTGACCTAGGGCAGTTCAAGAGGCCATATCTCAAATAGTCCTGAATACACCATCAAAGAAAAGGTACAATCCTTTTATTTTTAAATGGAGCATAGAATAATTCTTTAGGCTCTCTCTCTCTCTCTCTCTTTTTTTAAAATAAATTTATTTATTTGTTTGTTTTTATTTATTATTATTTTTTTGGCCACGTTGGGTCTTTGTTGCTGTGTGTGGGCTTTCTCTAGTGGTAGTGAGCAGGGGCTACTCTTCGTTGCAGTGAGTGGGCTTCTCATTGTTGTGGCTTCTCTTGTTGCAGAACACAAGCTCTAGGCGTGCAGGCTTTAGTAGTTGTGGCATGCGGGCTTCAGTAGTTGTGGCTCGCGGGCTCTAGAGCGCAGGCTCAGTAGTTGTGGTGCACAGGCTTAGTTGCTTCGCGGCAAGTGGGATCTTCCTGGGCCAGGAATCGAACCCGTGTCCCCTGCATTGGCAGGCGGATTCTTAACCACTGCTCCACCAGGGAAGCCCTAGGCTCTCTTATAATGTTTAGCACTGTTGTTGTCTTCCCCTGCCAGTTCTTAACATTTTTCTCTAAGAGGTTACACCAACCTTAAACTCACATACCTTGGCCCCAAATCTCTTTGAATGAATTTGTCCCTCTCGACTAGGGGCTTGTTTCTCACATGCTGGGAGTCTCTTTTTTTTGCTTGTTCTCTGAACTGGTTAGCAGGTAGGTTTTTTTTTTTTTTTTAATAAATTTTTTAAAAAATTTATTTATTTTTGGCTGTGTTGGGTCTTCATTGCTGCGTGTGGGCTTTCTCTAGTTGTGGAGAGCAGTGGCTTCTCTTGTTGTGGAGCACGGCCTCTAGGCACTTGGGCTTCAGTAGTTGTGGCACGTGGGCTCAGTATTTGTGGCTCGTGGGCTCTAGAGCTCAGCCTCCATAGTTGTGGTGCTTGGGCTTAGTTGCTCTTCAGCATGTGGGATCTTCCCGGACCAGGGATCGAGCCCGTGTCCCCTGCATTGGCAGGCGGATTCCTAACCACTGCATCACCAGGGAAGCCCGGTAGGTGTGTATTTGACCCAACAAGATCCTATCTTTCTTCCAAGTTGCTTCTCTTTGTCTTTTCTTGTGAAACACAGCAGACACCACAGACTAGACCTGGATGGTTGCTGGGTATAACAAACACCCTGTGTCCCTCTTCCACTAAGCACTGTAAGATAAACATTCTGTTCTTTACCAGTCACTCACTAGCTGGACTATAAAGTCCTTTTGTTTGTATTCAGGAACAAGGTGAATTATTTACTTTCTTAGCTGTAGATAGCTTAGCCACTAGCATCTTCAAAAACAGCCCGAGGTCACTGAAGTTGTCAGTATTCTTAGAATCGAGGGGCACAGTAGAAAACTTTAATAAGTTACATTTCCAGAACAGAAAATTTGACCATCTCATGGGTTAATCAATTTTAACAACTAATAAACCTGCTATCCAAAAACATTGCCATTTATGGCAAGACTTCAAGTTGTAGGTTAAGCCTGTTTTATATTTTGTCATTAGTGTACATGGTTACAGTTGGTCTCTGTCCTATTGTTATAGGACCTTTCCTTTATCTTTTCGGGAATTCCATCTTCTAATTTTTTTAAACTTTATATGCATCCTCAGAGTTGTCACGTCAACTTAGGTTCTAACATCTCTACGTTGCTCTTAAAGTGGTGGCTGTCAGCATTAGTGTGTCTCGTGGCAGAGGTTGCACTAGCACCGAACACACCAGGGAGTTTGCCTGGTGTTCCTCACGTACCAGATTCCAGTTTACAGATCAGAAAAAAGTAGAGGGCTTCATTGCTTATTCATGGTCAGCTACTTATTCACTTTGACCTTACATGTTTTGCTGACATGCTTTTGTACAGCCAAAATCCCTTTCTTTTTAAGAAACTGGTTGTTGCTGTTTTGTGTTGCACCTGCTCCACTTAATACTATATTCTTTGTTTCTAACACTTCTCTAATTATCCAAAGTCATTTCGAATTCTGATACAACCTTTTGGCTAATGGTTATCCATTACCAGAGATATTTGGGAGCATCACTTCTATCTTCTCACCCAGGTTCACACTAAGTTTGCAATAATTTACCGACATATCAGCAAATATCAGTGAGAAAATCCCTTTAGGGTGATTTCACCCACATAGCAACAAACTATATAAAATACCTAGAAATAACCTTAAGAAGAATCATGTGAGACTCATGTAAAGAAAAATACAGGACTATTGAGCTATAAAATAATTTTTTCACAGGTTTTGTAGCTGAGAAGGACTTAGCATTCACCCAGGAGGCACTATAGTGAGTGAATTAAGCAAACGGACGCTGGTGTTTCTAGCGGAAGAGCTGCTGTAGGGAAGCCACACCACTTTGTGACTTGTTACTTTCTAAATACACCAAATCAAGAAGATGTATTTGGGAGGTATCGGGCCACCTGCAACCCAAATTACAATAGACATGCTAATTATAATGAGCATTCGGTCAGGTTGCGGTGTTTCTTGCAGGCAATAGTTTTTAGTTTTATTTTACGAGAAAATATAGGCATTTTTGTTAAGAAATTAAAAATCATTGTGGACTCTCATCGATAGATTTAAAATGTGATTATTTAAGGCCAATAGACATTCAGCTTTAAAAAATTGCACTTTAAATATGTAACTAATTGGACACTTGAGCTTCTATGTAGTTAAGCTTTTTAAAACCTTCACATGGCTCTTTTTCACATAGAGTAAAACTGAAAGCTCTTGTGTTCTGAACACCTAAGAGATGAGTTTCTGAGATAACTTAGTTTTCTCCATTAGTTCAAAAAACTTTAAATATATAATCATTTTAGATGGAAGTTTTCCTTAAGGCTATTATATATACCTGCCTCTGTGAAGGAACATTCAGAATAAAACTTAGCTTTCACTTGATGTCACAGGTTCAAAAGAAGAGGAGATTAAGGAGGAGATTAAGGAGCTTTTTCTATGCAAATTCTGGTTCCATCATTTAACAGCTGTGCACTTTGGGCAAGTCAGTCAATCGCTCTGAGCCTTGGATGACACACAACCTGAGCTATTTACTTTTCCAGGTTGTTGTGAATACCTGAGAGAGAAAATCATAGCATGGATTGTACACTGTGAAATGTAGCAGTATTGTTTGAAGTTGAATTTGGGGTTCAGAAGTGAAAGAGAACTAATATATTTTTTTGAATGGTGGTGTGTGCCAGATATTTCAAATATTTTGTCTCCTCCTATATTCATAACAACATTAAATGTGGTTATTATTCCTCCCATTTTATAGATGAGATATTAAAGCTACAAGAAGTTAAGTAACTTGCTCTTTGTAATAATGATGAGAGAATGAGAGTTAAGTGGGGCAGGAATTTTCTTCATTGTATGAGCTATAAACCGAAGTCCAGAATTTGCCATGGATACATACTGGACAAAACTAAGATTTAAACATAATTTTTTTCACTGTCAGCTCATTGTTTTATTTCATTTTATTTATTTTTTATTTTATTTATTTATTTTGTTTTTTAAAACACTCCATGTACTTTTTTTTTTTTTTAATAAATTTTATTTATTTATTTATTTATTTGGCTGTGTTGGGTCTTCGTCTCTGTGCGGGGGCTTTCTCTAGTTGCGGCAAGCGGGGGCCACTCTTCATCGCGGTGTGCGGGTCTCTCACTATCGCGGCCTCTCCTGCTGCGGAGCACAGGCTCCAGACGCGCAGGCTCAGTAGTTGTGGCTCACGGACCCAGTCGCTCCGCGGCATGTGGGATCTTCCCAGACCAGGGCTCGAACCCGTGTCCCCTGCATTGGCAGGCAGACTCTCAACCACTGCACCACCAAGGAAGCCCCTCATTTTATTTTTGTTCTTAATTTTTAAAGTTTTCAGTTTTTTACATAAGTAAAGGAAATATATGACTAGATATTTCTTGATATTATACTATTAGTTTCGAAGGTATGATAGTGATGTTATGGTTACTATGATTTTTTTAGAGTCCTGTTATGGACTGAATACTTGTGTCCCCCCAAGGTTCATATGTTGAACCCTTACCCCCATGTGATGGTATTAGGAGATGGGGCCTTTGGTAGAGTAGGGTCAGATAAGGACTTGAGGGTGGAGCCTTCATGAATGGGAATGATGCCCTTACAATAGTCAGGAGAGAGCTTGCTTCCTTTTTCTGCTCTGCCATGTGAGGTTACAACTAGAAGTCAGCTGTCTACAGCCTGGATGAGGGCCAGAACTTGATGTGCTGGCACCCTGACCTCTGACTTTCAGCCTCCAGAACTGTGAGAAATAAATTTCTGTTGCTTATAAGTTACCCAGTTTATGGTATTTTGTTAGAGTAGCCCAAGCTGAAAAAAACAAGTCCTTTCCTTTAGAGATACATTCTAGAATATTTGCCAGTGAGCAGTTATGATTCCTGGAATTTGTTTTTAAAATTACTTGGAGGTGAAGGGGGTTGGGTGTGGGTTGGGGTATAGGAGAAACCAGGTTAGCATGAGTTAATAAATTTTGAAAGTGGGTGATGAGATCGGAGGTTAAGTCTGCTTCATTCCAAAGCCCATACACTGTTTTATCAGGTGTGACCTTCAAACACCATTAATTACAATACCATATTTCCTAGGTCTCCTCTAAAATGAAGTAAAGTAGTGATTTTTTGAAGACCACCTATTATGATGAACTCTTCCTTTTTCTTCCCCCGGAATTCTTATTAAACTTCCTCTAAAGGAGTCAGGCCTTGGGAAAGGAAATAGAAGGCGTATGTTTTCCCTTTGAGCGATAATGTATAATAGCTCAGGCCACTCTTACTACTGAGTGACGTGGTCAAATTCATGTTATGCTTCCTTATTTTGCTGGCAGAGATTTATCCCCCGGCTGAAGAATCTGTGTTGTTGCTGATGCTGTGTGGCTTAGCTGTTGAGACTGGAAGTGATTCCCAAAGTCTGCAAATGGCCACTTGTGGGAGTGTTCCACTATAGCTAGCTAGCTGCCATTGCCGCCATAGATGTCTTCCACTCAACTTTCTACAGCTTCGCAAATCTGAACTGGAAATTGTCTGATCACACAGAAGTGGGTTTATCACGAAGTTATTGAAGGTTAAGTTTCAGGGCCCACCACCTGTCTAGGCTGCTTCCAAGACCCCAGCAATATGGTTAACTGAATGTTGTGAATTCAAAGAGTATCTTAACATAGTTCCTGCCAAAAAAACTTGAATTGCCCTAAAATCTTGCAGTTGAGTTATGATAAAAATTTGATATTTTCAAAATTTGACAGCAGTCCTAAAAATGACATTGGGAATAGTGAGCTGTGAACCTGAAAGACATTTTTCTAATCTATCGGTAATAAAAAAAAAAACTTTGATCAACCATTTTAGAGGAAAGATGAATTATCTTTTAATTCCCTCTATAGGTAATGTTATAAAATCACCATCATTTAAAGATGTTATCAGGGGACCTGAAATCTTGAGATGGCGGAGGAGTAAAATGTGGAGATCACCTTCCTCCCCACAAATACATCAAAAAAAACCTACATGTGGAACAACTCCTACAGAACACCTACTGAACGCTGGCAGAAGACCTCAGACTTCCCAATAAGGCAAGAAACTCCCCCATGTACCTGGGTAGGGCAAAAGAAAAAAGAAAAAACAGAGACAAAAGAATAGGGGGCTTCCCTGGTGGCACAGTGGTTGAGAATCTGCCTGCCAATGCAGGGGACACGGGTTCGAACCCTGGTCTGGGAGGATCCCACATGCCGCGGAGCAGCTAGGCCTGTGAGCCACAATTACTGAGGCTGCGCGTCTGGAGCCTGTGCTCCGCAACAAGAGAGGCCGCGATAGTGAGAGGCCCGCGCACCACGATGAAGAGTGGCCCCCACTTGCCGCAACTAGAGAAAGCCCTCGCACAGAAACGAAGACCCAACACAGCCAAAAATAAATAAATAAATAAATAAATAAAAAAAAAAAAAAAAAAAAAAAAGAATAGGGACGGGACCTGCACCTCTGGAGGGAGCTGTGAAAGAGGAAAAGTTTCCACCACTAGGAAGCCCCTTCGCAGCCGGAGATGGGGGGTGGGGGGAAACTTCGGAGCCACGGAGGAGAGTGCAGCAACAGGGGTGCAGAGGGCAAAGCGGAGAGATTCCCACACAGAAGATTGGTAACGACCAGCACTCACCAGCCCAAGAGGCCTGTCTGCTCACCCACCGGGCAGGTGGGGGCTGGGAGCTGAGGATCGGGCTCAAGGTCAGATCCCAGGTAGAGGACTAGGGTTGGCTGTCTGAACACAGCCTGAAGGGGGCTAGTGCGCCACAGCTAGCAGGGAGGGAATCCGGGAAAAAGTCTGGACCTGCCGAAGAGGCAAGAGACAATTGTTTCAGGGTGCACAAAGAGAGGGGATTCAGAGCACTACCTAAACAAGCTCCAGAGACGGGCGTGAGCTATGGCTATCTGCACGGACACAAGAGACAGGCATGAGATGCTAAGGCTGCTGCTGCCGCCACCAAGAAGCCTGTGTGCGAGCACAGGTCACTATCCACACTTACCCTGCCGGGAGCCTGTGCAGCCTGCCACTGCCAGGGTCCCGTGATCCAGGACCAACTTCCCCGGGAGAACACACGGTGAGCCTCAGGCTGTTGCAACCTTTTGTTGGCCTCTGCCGCTGCAGGTTCACCCTGTATTCCGTACCCCTACCTTCCCCCAGCCTGAGTGAGCCAGAGTCTCATAATCAGCCACTCTTTAACCCTGTCCTGTCTGGGTGGGGAACAGACGCCCTCAGGTGACCTACACACAGAGACAGGGCCAAATGAAGAAGAAAAAGGCAGTCTACCTGAAAAAGGATTCAGAGTAATGATAGTAAAGATGATCCCAAATCTTGGAAATAGAATGGAGAGGATACAAGAAATGTTTAACAAGAACCTAGAAGAACTAAAGAGCAAACAAAGAATGATGCACAACACAATAAATGAAATTAAAAATCCTCTAGAAGGAATCAATAGCAGAATAACTGAGGCAGAAGAATGGATAAGTGACCTGGAAGATTAAATAGTGGAAATAACTACCACAGAGCAGAATAAAGAAAAAAGAATGAAAAGAATTGAGGACAGTCTCAGAGACCTCTGGGACAACATTAAACACAACAACATTTGAATTATAGGGGTCCCAGAAGAAGAATAGAAAAAGAAAGGGTCTGAGAAAATATTTGAAGAGATTATAGTTGAAAACTTCCCTAACATGGGAAAGGCAATAGTCAGTCAAGTCCAGGGAGCTCAGACAGTCCCATACAGGATAAATCCAAGGAGAAACTCGCCAAGACACATATTAATCAAACTTTCAAAAATTAAATACAAAGAAAAAAAGATTAAAAGCAGCAAGGGAAAAGCAACAAATAACATACAAGGGAATCCCCATTAGGTTAACAGCTTATCTTTCAGCAGAAACTCTGCAAGCCAGAAGGGAGTGGCAAGACATATTTAAAGTGACGAAAAGGAAAAACCTACAACCAAGATTACTCTACACAGCAAGGATCTCATTCAGATTCAATGGAGAAATTAAAACCTTTACAGACAAGCAAAAGTTAAGAGAATTCAGCATCACCAAACCAGCTTTACAACAAACGCTAAAGGAACTTCTCTAGGCAGGAAACCAAAGGAAGGAAAAGACCTACAAAAACAAACTCAAAACAATTAAGAAAATGGTAATAGGAACATACATTTGATAATTACCTTAAATGTAAATGGATTAAATGCTCCAACCAAAAGACATAGACTGGCTGAATAGATACAAAAACAAGACCCATATATATGCTGTCTACAAGAGACCCACTTCAGACCTAGGGACACATACACACTGAAAGTGAGGGGATGGAAAAAGATATTCCATGCAAATGGAAATCAGAAGAAAGCTGGAGTAGCAATTCTCATATCAGACAAAAGAGACTTTAAAATAAAGACTATTGCAGGAGACAAAGAAGCACAGTACATAATGATCAAGGGATCAATCCAAGAAGAAGATATAACAATTGTAAATATTTATGCACCCAACATAGGAGCACCTCAATACATAAGGCAAATGCTAACAGCCATAAAAGGGGAAATCGACAGTAACACAATAATAGTACGGGAATTTAACACCCCACTTTCACCAAAGGACAGATCATCCAAAATGAAAATAAATAAGGAAACACAAGCTTTAAATGATACATTAAACAAGATGGACTTAATTGATATTAATAGGAAATTCCATCCAAAAAAAAAAAAAACAGATTACACTTTCTTCTCAAGTGCTCATGGAACATTCTCCAGGATAGATCATATCTTGGGTCACAAATCAAGCCTTGGTAAATTTAAGAAAATTGAAATCATATCAAGTATCTTTTCCAACCACAACGCTATGAGACTAGATATCAATTACAGGAAAAATCTGTAAAAAATACAAACATATAGAGGGTAAACAATACACTACTAAATAACCAAGAGATCACTGAAGAAATCAAAGAGGAAGTCAAAAAATACCTAGAAACAAATGAAAATGAAAACACAATGAACCAAAACCTATAAGATGCAGCAAAAGCAGTTCTAACATGGAAGTTTAGAGCAATACAATCCTACCTCAAGAAACAAGAAACATCTCAAATAAACAATGCAAACTTACACCAAAAGCAATTAGAGAAAGAAGAACAAGAAAACCCCAAAGGTAGCAGAAGGAAAGAAATAATAAAGATCAGATAGAAATAAATGAAAAAGAAATGAAGGAAACAATAGCAAAGATCAATAAAACTAAAAGTTCGTTCTTTGAGAAGATAAATAAAATTGATAAACCATTAGCCAGAATCATCAAGAAAAAAAGGGAGAGGACTTAAATCAATAGAATTAGAAATGAAAAAGGAGAAGTAACAACAGACACTGCAGAAATACAAAGGTAATGAGAGATTACTTCAAGCAACTATATGCTAGTAAAATGGACAACCTGGAAGAAATGGGCAAATTCTTAGAAAAGCACAACCTTCTGAGACTGAACCAAGAAGAAATAGAAAACATAAAGAGACCAATCACAAGCACTGAAATCGAAACTGTGATTAAAAATCTTCCAACAAACAAAAGCCCAGGACCAGATGGCTTTACAGGTGAATTCTATCAAACATTTAGAGAAGAGCTAACATGTTTCCTTCTCAAACTCTTGCAAAATATAGCAGAGGGAGGAACACTCCCAAACTCATTCTACAAGGCCACCATCACCCTGATGCCAAAACCAGACAAAGATGTCACAAAAAAAGAAACTACAGGCAAATATCACTGATGAACATAGATGCAAAAATCCTCAACAAAATACTAGCAAACAGAATCCAACAGCACATTAAAAAGATCATACACTATGATCAAGTGGGGTTTATGCCAGGAATGCAAGGATTCTTCAATATACGCAAATCAATCAATGTGATAAACCATATTAACAAACTGAAGGGGAAAAACCATATGACCATCTCAATAGATGCAGAAAAAGCTTTTGACAAAATTCAACACCCATTTATGATAAAAACCCTCCAGAAAGTAAGCATAGAGGGAACTTACCTCAACATAATAAAGGCCATAATGACAAACCCACAGCCAACATTGTTTTCAATGGTGAAAAACTGAAACCATTTCCCCTAATATCAGGAACAAGACAAGGTTGCCCACTCTCACTAGTATTATTCAACATAGTTTTGGAAGCTTAGCCACAGCAGTCAGAGATGAAAGAGGAATAAAAGGAATCCAAATCGCAAAAGAAGAAGTAAAACTTTCACTTTTTGCAGGTGATATGATACTATATATAGAGAATCCTAACAATGCTACCAGAAAACTACTAGTGCTACTCAATGAATTAGGTAAAGTAGCAGGATACAAAATTAATGCACAGAAATATCCTGCATTCCTATACACTAATGATGAAAAATCTGAAAGAGAAATTAAGGAAACACTCCCATTTACTACTGCAACAAAAAGAATAAAATACCTAGGAATAAACCTACCTAAGGAGACAAAAGACCTGTATGCAGAAAACTATAAGACAGTAATGAAAGGAATTAAAGATGACACAAACAGATGGAGAGATATACCATGTACTTGGATTGGAAGAATCAACACTGAAAATGACTATACGACCCAAAGCAATCTATTGATTCAGTGCAATCCCTATCAAACTACCAATGGCATTTTTCACAGAACTAGAACAAAATATTTCACAATCTGTATGGAAACACAAAAGACCCCAAACAGCCAAAGCAATCTTGAGAAAGAAAAATGGAGCTGGAGGAATCAGGCTCCCAGACTACAGACTATACTACAAAGCTACAGTAATGAAGACAGTATGGTGCTGGCACAAAAACAGAAATATAGTTCAATGGAACATGATAGAAAGCCCAGAGATAAACCCACGCACATATGGTCACCTTACCTTTGATAAAGGAAGCAGGAGTATACAATGGAGAAAAGACAGCCTCTTCAATAAGTGGTGCTGGGAAAACTGGACAGTTAGTTACATGTAAAAGAATGAAATTAGAATACTCCCTAACTCCACACACAAAAATAAACTCAAAATGGATTAAAGACCTAAATGTAAGGCCAGACACTATTAAATTCTTAGAGGAAAACATAGGAAGAACACTCTTTTACATAAATCACAGCAAGATCCTTTCTGACTCACCTCCTAAAGTAATGGAAATAAAATCAAAAATAAACAAATGGGACCTAATGAAACTTAAAAGTTTGCACAGCAAAGGAAACCATATACAAGACGAAAAGACAACTCTCAGAATGGGAGAAAATATTTGCAAAAGAAGCAACTGACAAAGGATTAATCTCCAAAATATACAAGCAGTTCATGCAGCTCAATATCAAAAAAACCAAAAAACCCAATCCAAAAATGGGCAGAAGACCTAAATAGACATTTCTCCAAAGAAGATATACAGATTGCCAAGAAACTCATGAAAGGATGCTCAACGTCACCAATCATTAGAGAAATGTAAATCAAAACTACAATGAGGTATCACCTCACACTGGTCAGAATGGCCATCATCAAAAAATCTACAAACATTAAATTCTGGAGAGGGTGTGGAGAAAAGGGAGCCCTCTTGCACTGTTGGTGGGAATGTAAATTGATACAGCCACTATGGAGAACAGTATGGAGGTTCCTTAAAAAACTAAAAATAGAACCACCATATGACCCAGCAATCCCACTACTGGGCATATACCCTGAGAAAACCATAATTCAAAAAGAGTCATGTACCACAACGTTTATTGCAGCTCTATTTACAATAGCCATGACATGGAAGCAACCTAAATGTCCATGGACAGATGAATGGATAAAGAAAATGTGGCACATATATACAATGGAATATTACTCAGCCATAAAAAGAAACTAAATTGAGTTATCTGTAGTGAGGTAGATGGACCTAGAGTCTGTCATACAGAGTGAAGTAAGTCGGAAAGAGAAAAACAAATACAGTATGCTAGCACATATATATGGAATCTAAAAAAAAAAAAAAAGGTTCTAATGAACCTAGGTGCAGGACAGGAATAAAGATGCAGATGTAGAGAATGAACTTGAGAACATGGGGAGGGGGACGGGTAAGCTGGGACGAAGTGAGAGAGTGGCATGGCCATATATACACTACCAAATGTAAAATAGATAGCTAGTAGAAGCAGCCGCATAGCACAGGGAAAGCAGCTCGGTGCTTTGTGACCACCTAGAGGGGTGGGATAGGGAGGGTGGAAGGGAGATGCAAGAGGGAGGAGATATGGTGATATATGTATACATATAGCTGATTCACTTTGTTATACAGCAGAAACTAACACACCATTGTAAAGCAGTTATACTCCAATAAAGATGTTAAATTAAAAAAACGTTGTTATCGGAGAGCACACAGCCAAAAAATATAGAAAAATATTCTAGATTATGTCATGAAATTAATTATTAAAATATTATTTTTCTGGATTTAGGGATGTTTGTGATATTTTTCAGCTTTTCAAAGTTTGTAATCTATTGTCATTTCTTTTCTTATTCTATACGAATATTCATTTTTGACCCTAAGTGTTTTAAATTCATAAGTTTTTATTCCTTTTCTTAAAAGATGCTCCCAAATTGTGTTAGCATCAGGCATCACAAAACCTGGACCCACCCTTGTACCCACCCCACTCTCTCAGCATCATTTATATACTGAACTTTTTATTTTACACTATTTTTGTCTTCCTATAAGACGTTGACAGAGCCCCCCCCCCCAAAGGCTTTCTAGTTCTTCCTTTCTTGGAAAAAAGAGACACACCCTGAAAATTAAGCTTGGGATGTTGATCCCAGGGCAGTCAGGCAGTAGTACTCAGGGTTCCCTTGTGTCCACTTGTCTTACAGATGGGGTTGGGGCTTGTATTATCACAGCTTTCACATCTTCTCATCTGAGACATGTGATCTGAGCTGAGTCACAGGACTGGCTATGAGAACTGGTTCCTTAGTATGCACACCTGCAGGTCCAGTAACTAGCTCTCCAGCTGGGTTGGGGCACATGCCCTGCCACCTTAACAAGATTTATGGCGGCTTCTCTCTAAGCCTTCCCCTTAGCGGAGGCCCTCTGCCTGTACTCTTTAGACTCAAGCTCTCATTCGTGGAAATCCTGGCCCCTAATCATGGTCCCTATTGCTTGGAGCACAAATGACTCAATAGAACTGGGATCGGTGACATTTCCTCCAGGACACAAGCACATTCAGACACTAACTCTCACAATCTCTAAGCTACATTTCATCATTGATTGTACTTAATGCTAAGTAAGTTTGGGGTATAGTAACTATTTTTCTGAATTGAAAATTAGGGAAAACAGTTCGAAAATTTTGAGTGTCCCTATGGGGACTATGGAAATAAATACTTAAAATCTGAAGTGTCCTGAAAAATCCAGAAAACGTGTAATCAAAGAGCAGTTTGCTGGTGTTGTAAATGACCCCAGGTTGTTGTGCATTTTAAATCAGTTCGACTGCCCTTCACAAGTCCTCTCTTCCCTTGCTGTCAGGCCATTTCTTGCTTCTGTCTAGGGCCTGCCAGCTAATAGCCCTTCTTCACAGTAGAGGTTGTGGTCTTAAGAGTGAGTCTGGAACCAGGCTGTTTGGGTGGAAATCCCAGATCTGTCACATAAGAGCAGGAAACCCTGGGTAAGTTACTTAACCTTTCTTCTCTTCAGTTTTCTTATGTATGTAATGGCAGATAATAATAGCACCTACCTCGTGAGGTTGTCATGAAGATTAAGTGAAATAAAACTGCTTAGAAACAATGCCTGGAAAATAATGGATGCTCAATAAATGTTTGTTATTGTTATTCTCTTTCTCATTTGTTATTTCAAATCTGCTAAGGATTAGGAAACCAGATAATCAGGCTTATTCAAACTCTAAATAAGATAAAATGAAACGGTCTTTGAGTGAATGCTTAACCAACTAGCTTATAAGGAAAGGCAGCATTACTGCAGCTGGCCCATTCAGGCAGGAAAAAGCTTTAGTGAGGCATCATTCTGTTAAGAGGCACTGCTTACCTGACCTGCTTTTTTCTGATCAACAGACTCTTGACTCTTATTATCGGTCTAGAGAGAATTTTAATGTTATATATAAAAGTATTCTCTAACTCAGGTTTGTTATAATGACAACTAAAAATTATATGGAAATGGCTCAGCCTGAAATATGAGCACATAACTTATGAGTATATTAAACAACAATGCTCAGAACAAATTTTAATGATCTGTGTGGTTTTGATGTTGATCTCTAATAGTCTATGTCCAGAAAATGGTGACACCCTTAGTCAGTGGTGGGTAAAGAAATTTACCTTATTCTCTATCCTTATTCAGTTTAGATTCTCTTCTTCCATCATCCTGGTTTTCACAGGCTTCAGCAGTTCTGTTTCATCCATCCTAGCTCTCCTTCCTTCTTGTTTTTCCAGAACAGCCCCATGTAATGCTGAAATTTCCAGGGCACAGTCAGCTTCAGCCTAATTCTGAGACAAGGTTCTGTCTCTGAGATGAAAGTCAGTGGAGATTATGATGCACAGTACATAGCAGTCTCTCAGTAAATAGTAAATGAATGGACAATTGCTCTGGTTTTCGGTGGGAAGAGAATAACACACACGGTCTAGAAAAATGACCCTCAATTGCGCAGAAATCAATGGCCCTAAACTGTTGTGTTTCCTATGCCACGCTATCAAACAGCATCCTGGCTCTTCCAGCCAGGACTTGCATTGTTTAATGCATACACAAAACCATTGATGCATGAAGCCATCTATAAACCAACCCTGTGGCACTTGTTCTGGTGGGTCAGAGGTATTTTTTGCTTGGTTTGACTGGATGGGTCACATTGTTCGGTAGCAGATTACAGATAGGAGGGCAGCTAATGTAGTTATTAAGCATATTAAAATCTGTTTAAGTTGAATTTCTTATGTATTTCGCTTGAAATTCTGAACTTTTGTCTATGATCAATCTTTTCTCACAAAGCTTTAAGTTTACAAGCGTAAAATGCACTAATAGCAATGTTGTTTTGTTAAATTTTCTCTACTAGAGACTATAATAAATGTACAAACATCTGATAAAGAAAAAGAAATGAGAGCAGTTAATAAGTAACCTAAAATCCAGACTAAATTCAAAACAAGCTTGAAGGTTTGCCATAAGTGAAAAAAGGTAAAATTTAGTTGCTCCATCTAGTGGTAAACTTTAGTGAAGACTTTATGACTTTAGTGAAGAGATTTTATAATAGTTTTTCATGGTGAAGATTTTATTCAAATTTTGGTCTGGTAAGCATTTAATAGACTCACTATCTTATTATGTCACTTAATTGACAAAGAATTATTCCACATAAAAAGAAAACATCACTACCTAATCTAAATAGACTTAAAGATGTATTTGCTAACCAAGTCAAATTTCAAATAATTATTTCTTCCTCAATCAGTCTAGGAACTAGCACTGATATCTATGTCTATACCTACATTTAAAATCCATATATTATCCTGGAAATATAAGAAAATTTAGGGCTAGCCTGGATTAGTAGGAAAGAAATGCAAGTAGAAAGATCAGCCCTTCTGAAGTTAAGACCATGAGTTTGACTCAGGCCTTAATAAGGCCTAAAAAGTGTTCTGAGTTGTGTGAAAAATATCAATCTAGTTTAAAGGTATTTAGAAATAAAGATTACATGCGTACTTGAATGTAATAAACTGTGGTTAACATGGGCTCCAGGTCCGGCTACTTGGGTTCAAATTCTGGCACCAGCAGTTATTAGCCAGAGAGGCCTTTGTGTCTCAGTTTCTTCATCCATAAAATGAAAATAATACTACCCCTCTCATGGAGTTGTGAGGTTAAATTAGGTACTGCATGGAAAGCACTTGGGACTATATCTGACACAGAATAAATACTCAATAAAATTTTCCTAGTATTATTACTGCCTTTTGTGTATTTGTAGATTTCTGGGTGTTGATTTGGTGGGTAATTGAATTGTGACAAGCATTCAGGTATCCATTTGGCAAGCCCTTGGGAATCTCTTGCTTCCCTGAGTCAGTGAAGTGTTCCCACTGAGGGAGGGTCTCTTCACTGCAATATCTTAAGTGTGACGGCACCCAGATCCCATCCTGCAACATTATTTATATAGTCAGTCATTCACTTTCCAAATCCAGGTTTCTCTCCCAGGATTTCAGCACACACCTGGAAAGCAGAGATGGTGTGCTTGCTCCTGGGCATTCCCAAAGTCTGATAATTTCCTCCTCAAATCTTCAAAACCATGGTGTGGCACTAAAGCCAAACTTTCCTGATGGCAAATTTATCAGAAAAAGAAGAAGGACAGTTTCCATGAAGCTACTTGCATACGTATTCCAGGAAAATAGCACACTGGGTTGACTATGTTAGACCATATTTTCTTTGGAAATGTGTCTGCCGTGAACATACCTTCCTTGGAAAGGTGTCTACCATGAACATACCTTCCTTCTTCCTGGATCTATTTGCAGATTCCCTTAGGAGCATAGACTATGGACATGCCTAGTTTTAAATCCTAGCTCCACCATTTAATAGTAGATAACCTTGGACAAATTATTGACCTCTGTGGGCCCTTGTTTATTCATTTGTAAATGGGAAACCATTTTACCTATCTCAAAAGTTGTTCTGCAAAGTAAATGAACTAATTTATATAAAGCACTTAGAATAGTGACTGGTAAGTAGTAAGTGATATAGCGGTTAGTTGTTACAGAGTTAGTGTTTGAAGATATTCATTCTGTGGAGCACGAATGTTGTTTCTTTCTAGAAATTCCAAATTCAACATAATCTAAAACATTCTTTCGCTTTCACCTTTTGTGACATTTTTCCATATACTCTGGTCTTGAACTTTTTTTGCCTCTTTCCAGTCATTTATTTCTAATTTTTCACCTTAGATGGTTTTGTACACTTCAGAAACTCTTTTCTCTTGTTAATACATTTTTCTCTAACCCTTTTACTTCTTACTAGGGAATTCCTCAAAGACATGAACTATGTTTATTCTTATATATTTCTGATGTCTTGTACAGGGATAGAGCCACAGGAGGTGCACAATAAACATGCATGAATAAAATATATAGAAAAACCAGCTTGTATTTGCACCTGAAGCTAAGCACTGCACTAAGGGTTTTATGTAGCATGGCCTCACTAAATGGCATCAAGAATTTTGGGGGTAAATTCCATTAGTTTCATTTTACAAATTAGGAAGCTGAGTTTCAGAAAATGTAAATTACTTGCTCAAGGTGTCGCTGTTAATGACCAAAGCCCCTTTCTCCTGAAAAAGCCCCCTACTGGTTATTGAACAACTCCATTTTTTATTCCTCCTAGTATGTCAGTTTAGGATGGGGCCACAGTTCTTTGGTCTACTATCTCCTGCAGGCAAGTGCCTTTGCTGAACTTCCCCAGAGAACTACACATTTCAGAGGCTGTATTTCTTGTGCGAGGGTATGAGCTGTGTCCACAAGAACAGATCTGACTTAACTCCATCCCAATATTGTCAGTCAGAAAAGCTAACCCAGTGTTGACAGATACTCTGATTTTTCAAGAGCATTTGGAAATCTTGAGTTTTGTGTTTAACCTCTAAATTCAAAACCTGAATTTTAAATGTTGACCCAAATTTTAAAAGAACACTGTGCAGGCCAAACAAAACAGGACTATGGGCCAATCTAACTCTTGGGCACCATTTGCGACCTCTGACCCATACATTAAAGATGGTCAAGCTCTTGGTTTCTCTGCTCTGCAACTAAGTCCCAGGTCCAATGACATGCACAGATATGATCCGCAAACAGTTGTCACTGGGCTGGGGACCATGTGGCCAACATCAGGGGCCATAGCTCATTTATCAGCAAATAGACTGATGTGTAGAATTTTTAAAAAATGATCTCTTTTACCTTTTTCTTTCCTTCTCTTCTTTTTGATGCTGGTTTTGACTGGGAGGCTGATCGTTCCTATCTGTAGCAAACACAAGCAAGTTCTTGACCTGGAATACTTCCTTGCCTCTTTGGGGTTCCTAAGTAAGCATTTAAAAATTTTAATTCTCTGTGAAGAAAAACAACTTTTCATAGTAAATCATTTGATGGAGTAAGAGGTTAAATAGTAATAACTGAATCTCTTAGAAGGTTTAAAAATAAAAATAAAAAAAGAGCCAGAGGGGCTTCCCTGGTGGCGCAGTGGTTGAGACTCTGCCTGCTAATGCAGAGGAGACGGGTTCGAGCCCTGGTCTGGGAAGATCCCACATGCCGCGGAGCAACTGGGCCCGTGAGCCACAACTACTGAGCCTGCGCGTCTGGAGCCTGTGCTCCGCAACAAGAGAGGCCGGGATAGTGAGAGGCCCGTGCACTGCGATGAAGAGTGGCCCCCGCTTGCCGCAACTAGAGAAAGCCCTCGCACAGAAACAAAGACCTAACACAGCCAAAAATAAATAAATAAATAAATTAAAAAAAAAAAAAGAGCCAGAGAGAGAAGAAGAGAAAATAGGCCAGCAACCTGGTTCTAGTCACCACCTTGAATAGGTAGGCTTCTAAATCTTCCTCTCTGTCCCTGATCTTTCTTCAAATCTTCCTAGTCCTCTAACTGTCCAGGTTATACCCCAAGCTCTACGAGTATAGAGACCTTGTCTGTCTTGTCACAGCACTAGCCGAGGCTTCAGCACATTGCCTTAACACAAAGTAGGGGTTCAATAGATATTTGTTGATTGACTCCTGGATGTATCCCCTTGTATGTCATCCTGCCACCCCAAATCCACTATGTCCAAATCTACCGTGTCTCCAAATCAGCTCCCTTCTGAACATCCCTGTTCCCATGAATGGCATTATTATTTTCTTATTCACACAGGCTTTGAGTCACCTTTGAGATCCCCGTTTTCCCCGTCCTATCAGTCACAAGAACCTGTGAATCCCCTGTGAATGATGTCCTCTTGGCCTCTCTGCCCTTCCCTTCCTCTCCACATCACTCTAGTTCAAGCCCTTGTGACCTCACGCCTCCAGGGACTACTGCAAGAGTTGCTTAACTCATCTCCACTGGTCTTGTGTCTTCCCCTCCCTAATATGTTCTGTTTTTCACAGAAAAACAAATTTTTGAGGATTTTAGTCCCTTACTAAAAAGCCATTGTGGTTTCCTATTGTTTATTACTGAGTCCAAAGTTAGCTCTTCATTATAGACCAGCCACAAGTTATTCACACCTAATGCTCCAGTCTTAATTTCCATTATGCCCTTACCTAAATCCTCTGCTTTAGTCAGAATGGTTCCATTGGCAGTTCCTGAAAATGCCAAGCACCGACTTTCTTTTTCTTTTCTGCTTATGATATTTTCTTAGCTTCTTCCAGTTAAGTAAATCTTAACTTAAATTTCTGTTCTATACTAGTTTTTTCGTGAGACAATTTCCTGTCTTCCTCCCTCTCTCCCTCTCCTTTCTCCTTCCTCCTTCCCTTCCTTCTTTTCTCCTCCCCACCACCGTTTCTCTTTCTTTTCCCCAACATGAATTTCTCTGACACTCTACCACACTCATTCTATCATGAATATGGAATTCCATATACTGTTTTGTAGAAGAACAGTGGAGTATAGTGGTCCGACATATAGACTCTGGAGACAGGCAACTGACTTCAAACCCTGATGCTACCGCTCACTATCCTGGTGACTTCAGTCAAGTTGCTACACTTCTCTGCACCTTAATTATTTCTATGCTACATTGAGATAAAAATAATGCTTATCTAACAAGATTTCTGAGAGGATTAAATGAATCATTGCATGTAAAACAATGCCTGGCACAAGGTAAGCACTAAATGATGATGATGGTGGTGGTGGTGGTGATGTTATTTGTTCTTTTATGTGTACTTCATTTTCCCATAACTGATTCATAAACCCTTTCAAGTCACAGAGGAGACTCACAGTGGGAGAGTGTGATGCAGAAGTTTATGGTGGTCAGGAGAGCAGGCATATCAGATTAGATAGGTCTCACAACTTCTCTGAGACCCCCATTTGCTTATGTGTAAAATGGAAATATTTTTTCTTGCATTTATATAGTGTATTAAAGTGTTTCATGTACAACTCATTTATTATCTGCCTAATTACCTCACGTATAAGATAATTTACGTGAAACACGTTGGAAACTGAGGCATGAAGATGTAAACTGTATTACCAAGGTGCTCAATAAGTGCTTTTTGAAAAATGGGATCAAATGTTTGTCTTTCTCTCCCCTCCCCTCACTGTAAACTCCCTATAAAAAGGATTAGAGTTTCTTTTTGATGTTCTCAGGCAATAATGTTCTGATCTTGTTATGGAGCACCCTCCCACCCTCTCCCCAACCTTCCAGAAAAGCATTATTTCTTTTAGAAGGGCAAGTGGTGAATATGAATAGAGGCACCTAGTATACTGGTGCCTGGAAAATAGTAGGAATGAAGAAATCTCTTAAAATAATCTTCTAACTCTTGCTCCATAGAATTTAGTTTTCTGTCTACTGTTTATCAGAGTGATTATTGTCTCTTTTCTGAGGTAAGAAGAGAAGCTAGACTTAAAGAAAGGGGAGTAGAGAAAGTGAGGTATAGAAAACCCAATAGTCATCAGGGGAGAGAGGAAAATCAGAAACCGGAAACCGACATAAGGACAATAAAGGTATTAGATTAAAAATGAATAAAAGGTAGAGCCATATAAAATGAATTTTTTTTTAAGGCAAGAAACTCTGACTCATTTAGTCTTTGAGAAGCAAAATATTATCAAAAAACATAGTAAAAATAATGAGTACAGAAGGGTATATGATATGGCCCGCTGCGGGAATTTCTAGGCTGGCTTCTGTGCTAATTATGAAGTATCCCAGCTCTCATTCCATATTCAAACTAAGCATCCATAAACTTCTCTCTCTAGCAGGATGAGACATAGGAAGTATTCAAATACCAAAGTATCTATGGAAATAGGAGGAACAAAGAAGAATTCTTGAAAGTCTCTGGGTAAAGATAAAAGGAAAACAGAATAAAGATCTCACAGCAGGGTCTTGTGACAGATCTCCAAATCAGGAAGTCAGGGAAGATGAAGTGGAACAAAGCCAAATCTCCACATCCAGGGAGATGGACCATAGATTTCAACTACCCAGTTAACTTTCAGATAACTCACTCAGGAGAACAGAACTGGAAACATATAAAACGTAAGTTTAATTCTCTCAGTAAATGATGCAAAAAGAATTGCAAGAATTCTGAAAACAGTCTTACATTTGGAAAAAGATTTTATAGACTGTCTGAATGTCTTAAATAACCTGGAGAAGAATGATCCTGAATTAGCCAAATTCTAAATATGAGCATCATTCCAAAATGTTAGGAAACCAAGCTTAACTTGCTTATAAATTTGATGGGTTAAGAAAAAAAAATATCAAAAAAATTTGAAGGAAGATTATAGATTGTGTCATACCAAATAAAAGGCAAGAGGTACTTGTAAATATATATTTAATATAAATGCCTTATTGGATCCCTATTTTCTTATTACAGTCTGAAATTAGCTGTGAGTTTTATGATGTATGTTATCTGTGTCTGCATCCCCCCCACCCCCCAAATCTGGAAGTTTCCACATGGTTTCTTATCCTCTTATCTGGCGTGTTCACACGGTCTCTTGAGGCCTAGGTTTGTAATTCTCACAATGTCACTTCCTCCTCATTCAGTCAGACCAAATCTCAAGGCCAGCCCCTATTCAAGGGGTGGGGAAATTTCCTCCTCTTCATGAGACTAGATAGAAAGAATTGGTGGCTAATTTTCATCTATCATAGGTGTTCAACTCAATTACAAAATGGGGTAAGAGGTATGAAAGAATCGGACTTAAATGGAAAACTCCTGAATCACTGCAGAGTGTTACTGTCATGTAGCTGACCCATCGTTCCTTCTCTCCTTCTCCAGGGTCTTTTTGGCAGGTATGCTCTTGAGGAAGTTCAAGACAGGATACTGCAGGCATACCGAGACAATTGGAGCATGTTTGGGGCTTTGGCCACTACCTATTTGTTCCTTGCTATTCAGTATTTCATGTATGAGTCTGTCACCAATTCAATGATGCATAAATTGAATCGGATTTCAGAAAGGAAGACTTTTCTGTGTGCCCTAAATCTTGTGATAATGTTTGTCATTAACTCAAGTACTGATCCATAGTGCAAAGGAAATTTACACTCCAACACAGTAAGACAACTTTTTACCTTCTTAAATCTTGGTACCAGCAGGCCTAAAGAAAATAGTTTAAAAAAAAAAGTTAAGGTTGAATTACCTTATTTATTTAGCTGTGACATCCTCACAAGAATTCAACAGTGACAAGGAGCCTGAGTGGGCACCTCTTGTGGTGGATCCACAGTGCAGGGTTCCCCTTCTCTGAGGACCTGCCAAGATGCACAGATAGGGCCTCTCTTTGCCTCCGCCCTGACAGCCATCTCAATGTTAGGAAAGTGTTCCCTGGACCGTGGCTTATTGGTTCGGGTCTGTCATCTCACCTAAGGTGAGCTCATCAGTTTGTTTCTCCCATGAACTGGAAATGTTGCTAGAAGAGCATCAGTGTTATTGGAAGTTGTTGGTAGCTGAGACACATTGCAGTGCTCTGAGAGGAAAGCCCACAGCCTCCTACAGAAGAAATACATGGAGTTGCCCTAGTTCCTACCCTTTCTGAGCCTTGGTTTAATTATTCCTTAGATTCTGTAAGATATTCCAGTATTCTTGCCACCAATTCCCTGTATTTGCTCATACCACTAGAGTTGGTTTCTATGACTTGTTATCAAAAGAAACTTAGCTAACACAAGATGGCCACAACCATGGCTGAATGGTTGGAAGAAAATGGTTTATCTGTATGCTATTTCATTGATTCATTCAATAGTCATTTATTGAGGACCTATTATATGTCAATCACAGAGATAGGCACACAAATAAGACAGGAGGAGGTGTGGGGAGACAGTCCTGCAAACATATGATTACACTAAATTGTGATAATGTTCTGGTAGAGAAGCTTACAAAGTGAAGTGGGAATACAGGTAAGAGTATGAATGAACTCTCCGAAGAGGTTGGGGAACTGAGGTTAATCAGCTTGGAGAAGGATATAAACTAAGGACTAAATCAAAGTTATACAGAAAATTCAATCTCATTACATTACAGTGGCAGCAAATGAAGAATTTCTACATAGAGGCTGAAGACCAGCTGTTCTCAATGTCGACTCAGCTTTGCCAAGTGGAAACTGATTTTAACAGCAGCATGAGAGACTTAGATTATATGTGGAAGAATTTCCTGACATTGAGAGGTGTTAATGTTGGGAGATTATAGAATCTTCTCTGGAGGTTTAAAAAATAACATAGCTCTTCATCTGCCTGGGATAGCATTATTGTGATGTCTGAAAGTAGGGAAATGGAAGATAATAGCCCAAGGTCGTTTCCAGCTTAGAGTTTTTATAATTCTGTCACTTTTAAGAAAAACTTCATTGAATCAATGAAAAAAATAAAATTACAGGCAGAAATGTAATACAAAAAAATGGGAAAATAATCAAATTATTAATTCTCTCTTGGGTCAGGAGTAAGAAAGAAGTGAAGAGACTCAAAAGCTTAAGTATTTGTTAATTAAGAAATTATTTTGAAATCACATAGTCTATTGGTTGTTCTAGAACTTCCTGGTTGGGGCTCAACTAGCTGTAAACTAATAGAGGGTCTTGTCTTTTCCTTCCCAATCCAGAGTGGTTTAGTTTCCTTTAATTCACTTCACAATGAATCTCATCTTGTAGAAGATTTTGTATATGCTTATAAATTTCTTTTGATAGTGAACTGAAGCAAATTTATAGAATAAAACAGTCAAATGAACATTAGCTGTTTACATCACTCAAAATTTACATCCGTCCTTTTAAAGTTTAGTTACATACATTCTATTTATAGAATTTTTGAATTCTGCTTTCTTTCACAAGATTGGTTTCATTTATACTCTTTCATGGGTTGATGTATTCCCTATACTTGCCACATTTAATAGCACTTTAGCACATTACTGTGAATCCATAGATTTTGATATATGTAATAAGTGGGGTAGCTAGAGCTGAGTGGGAGGACAGATGCCCTGGGAGCATCTGTCCCAGGGCATCTGTGATGGGATGAAATTAGCTCATGCAGCTAATCCTTTTTCCCTTCCACCCTCCCTCTCTTTCTCCTTCCCTCCTTTCCTTCCTTCCTGTCTCTCTCCATCCCTCCGTCCTTCTCTTTCTTTCTTCCTGTCTCCCTCATCTCCCTTTCTTCCTCCTTCCCTTCTTTTCTTCCTGTTTCCCTCTCTCCTTCCTTTTCTTCCAGTTAAAGAGACCAGCAGGAGCTTAACATTAGAGCATGTGTTCAGAGAATTACAGGTCTAATTGAGTTAAAGTTAAGGTATACAATTAGAAAATAAAATTGGAAAATTAAGTTAGGTAAAATTATATAGAATTTGTTAAACCACAGGGTTTAGTTTATTGGTTGGATGTGGGAAACAAACACGGCATTTGGAAGATAAACATGGAAGTGGTGTATAGTGGAAGGCTACTGAGAATGGTAATCACTTTAAAGAGTCAGTTAAAGTAGGGAATCATTCAAAATGATACATTAACATTTTACTTTATATTAAAACCCAAAGATGTACATATATGCACCAATATTTTGATGTTAGGTTAAGGCCTTATTTTGTTCTAAGTTTTTTTTTTTTTTTTGCTACATCCATAACTGTAATGCATTGCCTGTGATTTCCAGTTTTGCTTTCTTGAAAGCCAAAGAAAAGTTTAAAGATACTTGCAAAACAATCTTAGTGTAGTATCCCTTAAGATTTTAATTTTTTCCCCCAATCTTTTATGCTTGTCTCACCTACACTTATGATGACAGCAATTTTTTTAGCAACTGCTTTTATCTAGTCTTACCAAAGCATTCCACTTAAATTTCATTTAAAAATTTCTGTCTTTTTTCTCACACATACTTCATCAGTTTACAAAATTTTTATTTCAGTAAAGCAATTAGTAATGAAAACATACCACAAATTGATTCTTGATAAGCATACAACTTAGCTGATGTCAGAGATTCACCCCATGTAGTGTTAATTCCCTTTCATTCATGGGGTATGCATGTATGGGCCTTGATATCAATACAGAAGCACCAAGGTAACAAGTGAGAAGTGTGCAGCATGGGGATGCGGTAAGGGTTGTGCCTGCATGAAGTCAATCACTTCAGTAGTAGCTCAAAGAGACGGTAAGGCTGAGACAGACAAGCTTGAGACACACACTAATATGGTATATATACCATTCATGTTTGATGAATCCAAATTCATGGATTTTTCTTCAGTTCTAAAACATTTCCTGCCATTTTATCTTCAAATATTACATCTTTCTGATTCTCACTCTTTTGAAATTTCTATTGACTGCCTGTTGGAATTTCTCACTTTATCCATAATTTCTCTTAATTCTGCTTTCATGTATTTCATCTCTTTTTTCTCTAAACTGCATTTTGAGTGATTTTCTCAGTTCTATCTTTTAATTCATCAGTTCTCTCTTCAGCTGTGTCTACTTTACATTTCAACCTATCCATTAAGTATTTAATTTTAGTGCTTGTATTTTTCACTCCCAGAATTTTTATTTCATTATCTTAAAAAGTCTATCTGTTGTTTTATAGAAGCAGAGTTCTTTTATTGCCTTATTATATTCTTCTTTTATAATTTTAAACACTTTGTTTATTTTGAAGTTTATTTCAGATTTTTATTTTTCTCTAGTTCTTAAAGATAAAAATCCTGTTTTTTTTTTTTTTTTTTTTTAAATGTGGATTGCTTCTTCCTGTGCATTGTTTTTCATGGGAATCCTGGGTCCTGGAGAGTTTCCTATGAACAGTTTCAAGTTTGCTTTTACTTTTAAGAGTTCCATCTGTTCTGGACCAGGTTTTTTATGTCAACTTCCTAGCTTAGGATACCTCACCATATAGGTAGTTTGAATTCAGACCACATGCCCCTGTGCAGCTTAGACCATGGATTTAATATTTTTTAGAAGTTTTTAATCTCCTGCACCACAGAGAGAACTGCCTCTAACATAGATGAACCTATTCGAGGTCCATGTCGCATAGTGAGCAGCCTTCCTCACCCTTAGGCTCATGCATGTAGCTCAGGCCCAGGTCCCCAAGGTCAGGTGTCTGAGGCTTAGACATCTCTGTCCCTCAAGTAGGTATTAAAGACCCAGCCCCCAGGCCTCTTTTTTTTTTTTTTCTAATTACCTTGTAAAATTTTGGCTTCAGTTTCTGCTTACAGCTCTCATTTTGAATTCTGTATTTGTTTCTAATCCCTAGATAGTTTTTCTTTCTTGCTCACAATTTATCTATGCATTTAAAGTTTGGCATTTTTGTTAAATTGTGTCCAGAATTTCTATGTGTTTAGAGCCAGGGCAGGGGTGTCAAGAGTGGGGCAGAAGCAGGGAGTGCAGAGACTTCCCCATCAATGATCTGTTTCCATGTATGAACCTTTTTACCTCCTTGGCAAGGTTATCCAGTTTAGGGATCTGTGACTTGTTCATCATAGTATTCCCCAATACTTAACATAGCTTTAGGTTCCATAAATAATAACACCTAGCATGTTCCAGGTGCTATGCAAAGTATTCTTCTATCATATATTATTTAATTCACCAGTGCAAAGTACTAGAAATTGTTGTTGTCATCTCCATTTTGCAGAAGAGGAAACTAAGACTTAAAAAGTTTCAGGGGCTTCCCTGGTGGCGCAGTGGTTGAGAATCCGCCTGCCAATGCAGGGAGCACGGGTTCGAGCTCTGGTCTGGGAAGATCCCACATGCCGTGGAGCAACTGGGCCCGTGAGCCACAATTACTGAGCCTGCGCGTCTGGAGCCTGTGCTCCGCAACAAGAGAGGCCGCGATAGTGAGAGGCCCGCGCACCGCGATGAAGAGTGGCCCCCGCTTGCCACAACTAGAGAAAGCCCTCGCACAGAAACGAAGACCCAACACAGCCATAAATAAATAAATAAATAAATAATGTTTTGGGAAAAAAAAAAAGTTTCAATAATTTTGGCAGATACAATCAATAGATGACAAAGTAAGATCAGCACCCGGGTCCTACAGAAAAGCTAAAAGCCTAAATGGTGGTGCACTGCCAGCCTCTCCAATCTTTCTCCAAGGGGGCCTTCCCAGGGAAGTGTGCCATTCCTTATTCCTTGTTGACATTATCCAGGTTGTTAGTTTTCTGACATTTGATTATATAGCTTATTCCACCTTATATCTTTGTCTCTGCCCCCAAAGAGCACAGGACTTTAAATTACATATGATTTCTAAAGGCAGAGGAAGACTAGATTAAGCTTGGTGGACTATAGTGTAGATTTTTTTCTTGGTGTCCAGTTCAAATAGTATCAGGGAGGTGAGCCCTAAATAAATATGCTCCAGGACTGAGGGAATTTAATAGAGTTTATGTGGGGAATTTACAATCTCCTTTCCCCTTTCCTGTGAAATTACTTCTATCTCCACCTACTTTTTTCTTAATACCCAAACCTCTCAGTCAATGAGATACCTTCTCTCCTGTACCTTCAATCTCTTCTTATTGATTCCATCCCAATGACATTTAAATGTGTTAAATCTTTTCTACTAATTCAAACACAAACCTTGGGCACCTTCTCAGATTCTCCTGGTTACTTTCTTTACAAAGACACTGCTTGCCCCTGGACCACGCTGTTACCACTGCCATCACCAGCACCTTTACTCTCCTTTGCTGAATTCACTGAACAGGCTGCAGTCTGAGTCGGAGCCTTAGGCCTGCCTGGCTCTCCTGGCTCACACACTGAGTCCTCTGTTCCAGGGTGCCCTTAATGTTTCATTCAGATCGGATTAAAAACTACACTATGGGAATGGGATTTAACTTCCTGATGACTGCGAAGGCCAGATGATATAGCCCGGAATGTGGAGGAGTAAGTTGACTATGGGATGAAACTTCACCACTGAGATTCAAAAGTAGGAAAGGATAAAATAAATTACCAAATCTTTCCCCTTTGCAGACAACTCTGAGGTGTGATTTCTTCTAACAGCCTTTCAAAAAGCCCTGCAGATACACCTGCTGAGCAACCCATGTTTCTCTGTGGATCATTATAAATTGGCAATCAGTTCTTCAAGCAGCTCATCACATTGCTTTGCATCTCTCCTTACCTTATTTCCCACTTTCCTTACCCTTACTTCCCTGGGCTCACATTTCACAAATAAAGAAGAGTGTTTTAATCCTTACTTCAGGCTCTGTTTTCTAGAGGACGTGGGCTAAGATACTGATTATAAAAAAGTTGTCCTCAATCCCACATCTTCCTCCATCCATTCCACTTATATCTCTCTTCCTTTGAAACTTTTTGAAATAGACTTTTTTTTACTCTTTATCTCTGTTCTCTTATCTGCCGTTCATTCCTCAGTCCAGATTCCCTCTACCATTTCTCTAAAAGTGCTTTCACCAAGATCAATAATGATCTGTTATTCTTAAATCCAAAGGATAATTTTCAGTCTTTATCTTACTTGATCTGCCTGTAGCACTTGACACTTACCTTACCTCCTTCCAACACTGTCTTGCCCTGAATTCTAGACAGCGCACTCTTAGTTTTTATCTTGCCATTGTAGCTTCTCCATCTCAGTCGCCTTTTATATGTCTTGTAAATATGTCTTGATGTTTCCCAGGGTTCTGTCCTCAGCCCCCTCCCCTTCTACCTCCTCTCTTTCTCTTCCCTCCTCTCCTCTCCTCTTCTCTTCTTCTCTGGTATAAACTATCCCTGGGCAGTATTATTCATTCACATAGCTTCAAGTGCCATCTATATGCCAGTAACTCCCAACACTATATTTTAAATCCAACTTTCTTTCTTGAGTACCAGATTCTTAAAAAGTTCTAATTGTCTACTGGATATTTCCATATTCCCTCTTTAATGTCCTTTAGGCTCCTGAAACATTCCCCTCAATGAAATTCAGTGTTTTCTTCCCAACTGAATTTGTTCCTATTCCTGCCTTCCCTGTCTCAGGGACTGGTACCTCCATTCCCAAGTCAGAAATTAGCTGTCATCCTCACTCATCCACAACTTCAACTCCAATTAGGGTAACTAATTCATCTCAGTTTTCCCAGGACTTTCTGGGTTTTAGCATAAAGGGTCCTACATCCATGGAAACTGGAATGGCTTGCCTGGAGTTGTCACCATTTTAAAACTGGAAGTCTCACATCTTGGGAATCCATCAGTCCTGGGCAAACCAGGGAGGCTGATCACCCATTTCCCCTCATCCAGTCAATCATCAAGATCCACTGACTCTAACTTTTTAATATGTCCAGTTATCCAGTTCTCTCCATGTCCACTGCTACCAGTACAAGGCTTTAACATTTCTTGTCTGGATTGCTGCAAAGCTTTGTAACTTTTCTTTGCCTCTATCATTGCTTCCTCTACCCCATTCTCTGAATTGCTGCTAATCTTTGTAAACTACAAACCTAATGATGTCATCTTCTGCTTCAATCTTTTTAACTGTTCCCTATTTGCCCTGAGATAAGATGCATACATTTTTAGATGGCTCACATGATCTCTCATAAACTCACCCTGCTTATTCTTCTAGACTCATCCCTTCTCACTGTCCTCTTACAATTTATAGAAGCCCAGACGCCAGCTGTCTCCTCTATAAAAGCAACCTTTGTTTTTATCTTACACCCACGTGGACATAGAACTTTTACATGTCTTCACATTCTCATACCAAATCCATTTTTACAAAAGTCCTAGTGAGAAACACAGAATTCACAGGGGAGATGAGGGAATATTCTATCATATGTGATATAGTAACAACCTCCAATTCACCATTTGACATTTTTTTCCCAAAGTTTCTTTTCTGCTGTGGCACTCTTAGGAAATTTCTTTTTCTTTGTCTTTACTTTTCCCCCACGGTATACAGTCTTCCTGGATCTACTCATGCCTGCCCCCCACCCCAGCTCTTTACACTCATCCCTTTATTATACTGAGCAATTTGACTTTGCCCCAGCCCCTGATTATAAACGTACATTCCCAACTCCATCCAAGGGCTCAACAAAACAAAGTGCCCTTCTATTTCTAGATTCCATTCTTGCTTAGTGCCACTATTTTTAGTTTGAATATGTCCCTTGTAGTCTCACCTCTCATCCCAAGTAGCTTATTAAACTGTTTATTTAAAAATATTGTGTTAAGCTCCTCGAGGAATTATTCTACCAGCTGCTAAGAGAGTAAACGTTTCTTCATTTTGTTACACATGTTTCAGCCATACTCGCTTTCCTGCAGTTCTTATAGTATTCCTTGTTCTCTGCTACTATGTCTTTGCATAAGCTGCCAATTTACTAAGATATTTTAGTACCATTCAAAGAAATTGACTGATTAATAAATATATTTAAAGTTATGAGATTTTTATGTCTCCTTGACAAAATTTGTCTTCTGCATCAGGAGGAAGAGACTGATTTTTATAAACGGAATCAGTGTTAGATATAGTTCATGGGGCTTGATTTGCACAAAGAAATTCCTAATTATATCATGACTCATTTCAGCATTTTTAATCATCATGGCATGATGAAATTCACTGCATTGATCTCTAGGGGATTAGAAAGAAAATTAATTTCAGTTTTTGAAAGTCATTTTCAAGACCTCCAAAGAAGGTTTATAAAGGACATGAAAGGGCCTAAGAATTACATAGCTCTCAGTTTGACTCTAAGTCCGAGAATTAGTACAATTAATCAAAACTGCAATCTACAGCCCCTTAGAAAACAACAGTATGAAAAACACATGGCCATTGTGTGCGATCCAAGCAATCATATATGTTTACAGGTTGGTCATATTCAATTAACCTCATTTGTTTTCTTGATATCATCATTGAGTATATCTTCATTTTTACTAATGCAAATGATTGAAGATATTAAGATGGCAGTAGAATAACTTCTTATTGTGTATAGAGAGTCACACTATTCGGGTTTCTCAGTGGCCTTTTTTATTCTCAAGCCCTTGCTTCAAAGCCTGGAGAGGAATGTGGATAAACAAAACAAATACAGAGCTAGAATTCAGAAAATTAGATTTCCATACAGCTATGTTTTCTTAAGTCATTTAAAACTCTCTGCACTTTCTTATATCTTAAGCAATCTTTACACTTACATGTTAAAGATAGATTGTCCTTTGTTTTCTTTCTCACTCAGGAAAGTAATATAAAGAAAATACTTTGAAAATTAAAAATGCTTTGCAATAGTAGGTGGGCCTGTCATTTTTCAGATTTGCAAGGGGCAACCATGAGGAAATTCACTGTACCAATCTTTTCATCCTTCCTAAGATTCCACTATCCATCAATCAGTCTTTCCCATCCTTTTTTTTCCCAACAAGTATTTATTGAGCACTTAGTATTTGTATATAACAAATAAGATCCCTGTCCTCATGGAACTTATACTCTTGCGTAAATAGTAAATAGACAACTTAAATCTAGTTTTATAAAGACCATAGTTGGGAAGAAAACTGTGGGATGGTTAGATTAGGTAGGGTGGTGGTTAGGGAAGGTTTTCCACAAAAAGTGATGTCTAGGGTGAGAGCTGATTCTTCAGCTCTCATGGGAAAATATGAGATATATTGAGGTCTCATGGGAAGTATGGGTAAGAGCAGGGCAGAGAGGTGATAGAATGTTCCAAGTAGAGAGAACACTGTGTGCAAAGGCCCTAGGCAAAAGTCAGTGTAGTTTAATAAAAATTTCAACGTAGCTCCTCTGCCAGGTAAGAAATCCTCACTTGAATTGTTTATGAAAAATGTAGTAGTTAGTTCCATTGAATATCTGGGGTATGAAAGTTGTAAGGTTTATTCATTTGCAACTGTTCTTTGACCTCAAGTCTTAGATGGAATTGTACCATCCCTGACAGCTCTCTAGGTCTTTTTTTAAAAAAATAAACCCTTGGACAGTGGATTGGTAAGATTCCAAAGCTTTTGGTTTTTAAGATGTGACTCTTTGAAATGAAACACTGCAATTATCAGTGGTACTCAATACCATTATTCTCATCTCTTCTTATTGGGAAGAAACTGGGTCACAGAGAGTTTATATACCTTTCCAGAGGTTACAGAGCCATTAAATCACGGTTATTATATCGAGTATAGGTTAGACCTGGGGCAACAATGTTCTCCACATATTAGAATCAAGAGCAACATGACCACTGAAATATATGAAAATCAAGAATAACCACAGAGTGTGACTACTACCTGTAAAAATACAGGACAACCAGGGAACTAAAACTCTTATCATAGACACAAGCATATTCATTGTCTGATTCAAGTGATCAAGTCTTCTAGTCTGAAAACACTGACAATATCACCTGCCATCGCTCCTTCCTAACATCCTATTATTAGGATAGTTGAGTCTTGGAAACATGAATTTTCTCCTAAAATTCTCTTAAAGTCGATAACTTGTTGAGTACAAAAGAAGTTCCTAGGCAATGCTTAGTAAAGATAGGAACCTGGAACTGAGGAATAAGAAAAAGACAAATGAAGTGGAAGTTTAAGAAACCCAAATATAAAAGTCTATTTACATAGGCTGACAGTTTATGATTCCTAGGGAAATTGAGCAAACATAATCAGAATGATTGCTAAACATCTCTAGCCTTGACTAACAACTAATCACAAGAATAACAACAAGAAAGAAAATAGAGTCCCTCTCCAGTCTGATTATTTAGATACCTGGGTAAGTTAAGTATGGGGAAGGGAAGCAGGTATGTCATACATGAAAGTAGTAGACTAAAGTCTATGAGGTATATATCACACCAAGAAACATTAGTGATTCGAATCTCTTCACACCCACTTCCCCCAGTACACATACATGAGGCAATGGCAAAACTTCTGTTGCAGTTGTTTTCCTGTTACAGGAAACTTTGCAGATGATGTCCTAACCCTTGAGTAAAATGAAAAGGTCTTAAATGTGAACCTTCTCTTATTAGAATTTTTTTCTACCATAAAACTTTCTGTATCTCTTAGAAATCTTTCAGTTGCAAGTTACAAAATGATTAACTCAGACTTGTGTATGCAAAACATTTATTGGCTCAAATATTTGAAAGGGCCAGAGGTAAGTCTTGTCATAGATGCAGTTTGATGTGTGAGATCATATGATGGGTTTCTCATCACCTCTCAACTCTTTCCTCCTTGGTGTCCCAGCTTCATTTTTGGGTTGCTTCTTTAATGAGACAAGATGGTGGCAGCATTTCTAATCTTCATATCTTCACCTACAAAATCCAGTGGAAGAATGAAAGCTTCTCTTCCTGTGAGTTGGTCACCATGGCCAGGGAGTTGGGGTTGTGAGGTTTTGCTTAAGTCAATTAGTGTCCTCCACGGGGGTGGGGGTTGGGGTGGGATCATTCCCACTCAGCTGAGTTGGCAGAGACTCAGGCTGGGAGGATTTTGCCAAAGGAAATTTTGCTTCTGGATGAATGGGGAAATGGAAGCTAAATAGCAAAGAAAGGATTTTGCCACCCTTAATTTTTTTCTTCTCTATTTTTTAGCATTCTACCTGATAAGGACTTTCAGTTAAGTTTAGTTTCTGTATAGGTTAGAATATAGTTTCAGGTGCATGAAATAAAGACTCAAAATAACAGTATATTAAACAAGATAGAAGTGTATTTCACTCTTGTTTAAAGTCTGAAATGGTATAGTGGTTCTGCACTGTAAAATTGGAAAGGACCAAGGTGTTGCTCTGTCTTTTCCAGGGCGTTGCTCTATGGCCCAACATGGGTCATTACTATGTCCCAATTCCAGTGGAAGGGGCAAAGAAGGGGAGAATACGTCTCTTTTCTTTAAATCAGTTTCTTAACATTGGCACTATTGACATTTTTGGCAGATTATTCTTTGTTGAGGAAGGATGTTCTGTTCATTGTAGGGTGTTTAACAGCATCCCTGGCCTCAACACACTAGATGCCAGTAGTATCCCCCTTACCCCCAGTAGTGTCAATGAAAATGACTTCAGACCTGCCAAATATCCACTAGGGGGACATATTTTACTTCTGCGCATATTCTTTGGCTAGAACTGAGGCATATGGTCATTCATAGCTACAAAGGAGACTGGGAAGTGTGATCCTTTTCTTTTTTTTCTTGGTGGCTCTGTGCCATCAAGAATGAGCTCATTAACCTTTTTAGTCACAGTGTTCAAGTGTAAGTGTGCCATCTTTGTTAACATCAACCTAGGAGCACAATGATGATAACAGACAATAATTATTTAGGTTTTGCCTTCATCCACCTCCAGGACTCCACAAAATTTCCTTCAAATATTTCTGAAACTCCTTGGGATTTCATATTTGTTAACATCCTTTTAGATTTCAACTGTGGGAAACTTGGAAATCCATGAAACTATATGTAGGTGTTTTACAAATGACGTTTTCATTGGTGCCCATTTTGAGGGCACTGAAGTCTGTGTCAAGTGTAATTTCTAGTCACTCTCAAAGCTTTCTCTCCAAAGCTGTTGGTGCAGCCTTATGCCTGCCATTTCTGCTAAAGCCATTGGTGCCAACTCAAGCCACCACCCATCCTGCTACACTTTAAATCACCTCCCACCCCATCTTTGGTTTTGATGAAGTACTGATGAGAGCTTCCAACATGTTATAGACATTTTAGTGAATCTAGTTTTTCCACATGGCTTCTTCTCTCCTTACGGCTCACAGCAAGACTGGGTGCTGGGATGGAAGACAATTCCGAGTAATACAAAACCCAATGTTCTCAAAATCATTCTTCCATTCTCTGATGATTGAAACATTGTTATTGAGTCACGCTTACATGCTTGACTCTTAGCAGGATTATTTCCCCAAATTATTTCTCAGTCCCACAAATGAATAGAATTCAGGTATACTAAACCGTATGCTTTCCCGACCAGCCCAAACATGTAGACATCCAGTTTAAGGCTGAAACTGGAGATCTTGGCTAATTAATTAATTAATGAACTCATTGTTTTCACTTATTCAATCAACACATTTACTAAATGTCTACTACATAAAGGCATGTTCTGGGTCTCAGATTTGCAGCTGTGAACACCACTGACATGACCCTGGCTTATCCAATCTAACAGCTCCCTCCTCCTCCACATTATCAGTCTGTGGATTATGTACTTTGTGCATTCTTTCATTGGAAGTCCTAAGTTAGACCAGAATCTCTCTGCTACCAGTTGCTGTCAGTGGTGCATACTCAGGCAATTCAGTATTTCTGTAGGACAATCCTACTGATGAAGATGGTCCCGAGACAAAAAGTAAAAATCACCCAGTCACACATCCTCAAATTAAGCAGAATGTCTGAGTTATTAAGAATTTGGGATTGTCTGCTATTTGCTGAATCTGAGCTGTACTTTCTCTTTATGAGCTTCAGTCAGATTGAGGGTTAACTACATTGTAATGTGTGATTTACTCTGTAAGAGCTCATCATCTGAAATGCTTTTTTTTTAGAATTATTAAAAATATTGTGGTAAAATATATATAACATAACATTTATCATTTTAACCATTTTAAAGTGTGTAGTTCCGTGGCATTAACTACATTCACATTGTTGTGTAATCATCACCACCATCCATTTCCAGAACCTTTCCTCTTCCTCATCTGAAACTCTCTACTCATTAAACAATAACTCTGCATTACCCCTTCTCTCTAGCCCCTGGCAACCACTGTTCTACTGTATGTCTCTGTGAATTTGACTACTCTAGGTATGTCATATAAGTGGAATCATATAGTATTTGTCCTACTGTGCCTGCCTTATTTCACTTAGCATAATGTCTTCAAGGTTCATCCACCCTTAAAAACCATATGATAATCTCGATAGATGCAGGAAAATCTTTTGACAAAATTCAACACCCATTTATGATAAAAACTCTCTGGAAAGTGGGCATAGAGGGAAGCTACCTCAACATAATAAAAGCCATACATGACAAACCCACAGCCAACATCATTCTCAATGGTGAAAAAGTGAAAGCATTTCCTCTAAGATCAGGAACAAGACAAGGGTGCCCACTCTCACCACTGTTATTCAACATAGTTTTGGAAGTTTTAATCTTGGCAATCAGAGAAGAAAAAGAAATAAAAGGAATCCAAATTGGAAAAGAAGAAGTAATACTGTCACTGTTTGCAGATGATACTATACATAGAGAATCCTAAAGATGCCACCAGAAAACTACTAGAGCTAATCAATGAATTTGGTTAAGTAGCAGGATACAAAATTAATGCACAGAAATCTCTTGCATTCCTATACACTAACAACAAAAAATCAGAAGGAGAAATGAAGGAAACACTCCCATTTACCGTTGCAACAAAAAGAATAAAATACCTAGGAATAAACCTACCTAAGGAAGCAAAAGATCTGTATGCAGAAAACTATAAGACACTGATGAAAGAAATCAAAAAGACGATACAAACAGATGGAAGGATATACCATGTTCTTGGATTGGAAGAATCAACATTGTGAAAATGACTATACTACCAAAGCAATCTACAGATTCAATGCAATCCCTATCAAATTATCAAGGGCATTTTTCACAGAACTAGAACAAGAAAATTTATAATTTGTATGGAAACACAAAAGACCCAAAATAGCCAAAGCAATCTTGAGAAAGAAAAATGGAGCTGGAGCAATCAGGCTCCCTGACTTCAGACTATACTACAAAGCTACAGTAATCAAGACAGTATGGTACTGGCACAAAAAGAGAAATATAGATCAGTGGAACAGGATAGAAAGCCCAGAGCTAACCCATGCATCTATGGTCACCTTATCTTTGACAAAGGAGGCAAGAATATACAATGGAGAAAAGACAGCCTCTTCAAGAAGTGGAGCTGGGAAAATTGGACAGCTACATGTAAAAGAAGGAAATTAGAACACTTCCTAATACCATACACAAAAATAAACTCAAAATGGATTAAAGACCTAAATGTAAGGCCAGACACTATGAAACTCTTAGAGGAAAACATAGGCAGAACACTCTTTGACATAAATCACAGCAAGATCCTTTCTGACTCACCTCCTAAAGTAATGGAAATAAAATCAAAAATAAACAAATGGGACCTAATGAAACTTAAAAGCTTTTGCACAGCAAAGGAAACCATAAACAAGATGAAAAGACAACCCTCAGAATGGGAGAAAATATTTGCAAATGAAGCAACTGACAAAGGATTAATCTCCAAAATATACAAGCAGCTCATGCAACTCAATATCAGAAAAACAAACAACCCAATTCAAATGGGTGGAAGACCTAAATAGACATTTCTCCAAAGAAGACATACAGATTGCCACAAACACATGAAAAGATGCTCAACATCACTAATTATTAGAGAAATGCAAATCAAAACTACAATGAGGTGTGACCTCACACTGGTCAGAATGGCCATCATCAAAAAATCTACAAACAATAAATGCTAGAGAGAGTGTGGAGAAAAGGGAACCCTCTTGCACTGTTGGTGGGAATGTAAATTGATACAGCCACTATGGAGAACAGTATGGAGGTTCCTTAAAAAACTAAAAATAGAACTACCATATGACCCAGCAATCCCACTACTGGGCATATACCCTGAGAAAACCATAATTCAAAAAGAGACATGTACCACAATGTTCATTGTAGCACTATTTACAATAGCCAAGACATGGAAGCAACCTAAGTGTCCATCGACAGATGAATGGATAAAGAAGATGTGGCACATATATATAATGGAATATTACTCAGCCATAAAAAGGAACGAAATTGAGTTATTTGTAATGAGGTGGGTGGACCTAGAGTCTGTCATACAGAATGAAGTAAGTAAGAAAGAGAAAAACAAATGCCGTATGCTAACGCACATATATGGAATCTAAAAAACAGTACTGATGAACCTAGTGGCAGGACAGGAATAAAGACGCAGAGGTAGAAAATGAACTTGAGGACATGGGGGGGTGCGAAGGGGAAGCTGGGACTAAGTGAGAAAGTAGCATTGACATATATACACTACCAAATGTAAAATGGATGACTAGTGGGAAGCTGCTGCGTAGCACAGGGAGATCAGCTCGGTGCTTCGTGACGAACTAGAAGGGTGGGTTAGGGAGGGTGGGAGGGAGGCTCAAGAGGGAGGGGATATGGGGATATGTGTATACATATAGCTGATTCACTTTGTTATACAGCAGAAACTAACACAACGTTGTAAAGTAATTATACTCTCATAAAGATATGAAAAAAACATTAAAAAATTGGTTCATCCCCTTGTAGATTGTGTCAGAATCTCTTCCTTTTTAAGCCTAAATCATATTCTACTTTAAGTATATACCACATTTTGTTTATCCCTTCATTCACTGTGGACTGAAATGCTTTTTTCTGCCTTTTAGGTGGAGTCTCATTTTAAATATGCCCCCAAATCTTGCACTAAATAAATATAAACCGTTTAAAGTAGGGCATTTAGGTCTGTGGCATTAATGAACAAGCTATAAAATCTGCAGCTGCCACTCAAGAAGAAAATGTAATTTTACAAATCAGGTTACTGCCACTTTTTATTAGCAGTAGAGGACCTAAGATGAGGATTATGAAATGATTGTTTTATGATAAAAGTCAGTTTAAGAATTTTAGCAGTCTTCATGCCATTAGGAATATTTAAAAATCATGGGAAATCTTTTCCTTATCTGTTTGTGCTGACTAATATAGTAGCCACCAGCCAAATGTGGGTTTTAACATTTAAATTAATTAAAATTAAATGAAATTTAAAAATTCAGTTCCTCAGTCACACTGGCCACATTGCAAATGCTCTATCACCATTGTTAGTGGCTATTGTATTGAACAGTACACACAGAATATTTCTGTTATCCCAGAAAATTCTATTCCACAGTGCTGATTGTGTTAGCTTGGATTTTGTCCCCCAAAGTCGTTAGGGATCATTTAAACTTCATAAAATTCATTCCTGACTAACAGAGTGTGCTATTCTGATTGCTCCTCGGCTTTGCCAGCCTGTAGTCTGTAGTTGAAGGACGGGACTTAATCTTCTGTGGAGCATAAGAACAGAATCAATATAGTCTTGGTGCTTGCTTGCCACTCACCCACATAAGCACACAGAGCCCGGTATGCACAGAGGAAAGAGAAAAGGTGAAACTCCAGTAAGGGTGAAGGAGGCAGGAAATGAAGGAGTTAGTTCACTGGAAGTTAATAGCATTTTAAGATTTTATGGCTTTTGAAATTTAGTTTGAAGCCTGTCAAACCCCAAGTAGTAACGAAAATGCACATAGATGGAAACCCTCAAACAATAAAGAACACATTTGTACCTAATGCCACTTAATTCTTATAATGGGATACTTGAAAATCTATTGTAGAGAGAAGTCTCTTGGGGATGGTAAATAGGACCTGACTGTGACAGGGCAGACTACTTTAAACTCCACCTCTTCTTTAGAGAGGTGATTTTCAACTTTTCTTTGCAGTTAAGATACCTTGGTAGTAATGGTTTATTTATAATTATTTTGTTATTTTATTTGTATGACATCATGTGCTCTTAGAAGGAGAAAATGAATTTTATTTTCAGGGTTTTGACATTCTTTTGACTCGTTAGGACAAAGGCAACTCTTAGCAGCTTGTTCCGTCCCCAGAACCCAGCATAGTCCTTGCACATAATTGGTGTGCAAGAAATGTTGAATGAATGAATGTGAATATCCTGGATGTTCTGAAAGGCTGGGGTTGGGAATCATTTTATTAGGAAAATTGATTTTCCCTGAAAGAGACTATGTCAAATCTATTCATCAATAGGCTTGCAGGGTCCTTCTTCAATTTACAAGCGAGCAGCATAGGATAGTGATTAATCTGTTGGACATAAATATGAGATGGCTTGGGTTCAAGTTCCAACTCAAGCTCTGATTAGCTATGTGAATGTGACCGTATTAACCTCTCAAAGCTGTTTCCGTATTTGGAACACAATAATAGCTACACTCTAGGATTTTTCTGAGGATCAAATAACTTAAGATACACAAACTGTTTAGTAAAGTGCTCGACATATATTTAGCTCTCAGTATGTGTTAACTTAAAAAAAGAGAACACTTTAAGCATTTTTGGGGAGAATCTAGGCTTATTAGGTTGAAAGTAAGAGAAGAAGAAGAGAGAGCATGCTTGTGTTACGGGAATCTAGAAGAAAGATAGAGCTTGTGTCACATACAGAATCCAGAGCAAAGGAGATGAAGAAGCGGTGCAACTTTGTTGAAGAGTGGGCAGCTGGAACTCCCACTGCTGCAAAGGAACGATTCTGTCCTGGATACCCGCTGGGTACTTGACAGGCCAAACACACTCCGGCCTCTAGGCCTTTGCCTTTTTTGTCTCTTTGTTTGAAATTGTTTTCCTCCAGATACCTGCATGGTCCCTCTCTCCCTTCATTTAGGACTCTGCTCAAATGATACTCCTCTCTGTTGAGCCTACCAAAAAAGGTACCTCCCCCCAATAATGCAGTATCTTCAATTATAATGATAATTACATACCCTACTTTATTTTTCCTACTAACACTATCACTATTGATACTATTATATATGCTGTAATTACATATGGGCAGGAAGTATCTTTTTTATTCATTATGTTTTGAATAGTGCTTGTTTATGATAGACTTTCAATGAATTTTTTTTTGCTGAATTCACATTCTTAATCATTTGATCCTCATAAGAACTCTGAGTGGTAAGCGGCTTTACACTCAGGCTGTGGGGAGAAACATGGTGTTCAGAGACGTTAGATGGCTTACTCAAGATCACATAGCTAATGGGTCTTGGAACCGATATTTGTCTTCAGAAACAAATGGTCTTTGCACTATATCACATAGATTAGTTTTATGTTCTTTTTTCAAAAGGAATTGGGGACTTACAGGTTTAATGGGGATAGTACTCATTATGCAAAATAAGGAAATAAGGGTAAAAGAGAACATAGATCTTATATGTAAAATTAAGGAAATAGGTACTCTTTGACATCTGAGATAAGCAAAATGTTGCCACAATTCTTTTTTTTTTTTCTGGGTCCATGGCAGCTGTAGAAATGAACAGGTTCCTCTTGACCTTGCACTCAATCTCATATCCCAAGTATTTGAGTCGCAACCTCAGAAGGCTGAATCATCAAGTGAGTCTGTTTTCTTTATTACATTATAAACTCTTTCAGGACAGGGGCTATATCTTAAACGTCTGAATCCCTTACAACTTTAGTGTGATGCTTTTCCAGATGGTCAGTGTCTAGAATGAGAGAGATCTGTGCTTCCATCATTGCAAGGGAGGTTGTACTAAATTCTACCATTATGCCTACCCCTAAGGGCCTATGACTCTTTTGAAAAGTACTTGAAGTGTTGATATGTGCTTACTAAAGTAGAGTCATTTATGTCAAACCCAAGAATGAGGGAAATTGAAAGGGAATAACAGTGAAAGTTTACATGGGGCATATAGGTGGCTAACCCACCAGAGCATAAACATGAGTGGTAGGTGTACCTGTACTTGGAGCTTCCTTTGTGCTCTGGAAAAGAGCTTTGACTTAATGGCTGCTTGAAGCCCTGAAGTTCTGTGCTATATACCATGAAAAAGATAACTGTACGCAGGTATAACTTTAGAGCAAATGTGCAATTTGATTACTCTTTTATCAAGTAGGGCTTAAATTTGGCTGTGTGCAGTAAAACACCCAAATAATAGTGACTTGAGTTAGACAGGGGCTTAATTTTTATTCATGAAGCAAAAAGTATGCAGGAAGGCAGGCATGGTAAGAAGCTCAAGTATATCAAGTCTGTAAGATCTTTGCAGGTCCTCCTAGCCTTTCCTTTGTGGTCAAATGCAAGTGGCTCCTACAGTACCAGCCATCATGCTTGCACTTGAGGATGCATGAAGGCGAGAGAACAAAGGGCACAAAGGGTAGAAAGGACATGTCAGCTAAGTCTGTCCCCGCCTCCTTTACGTATTTTTATTTTTCCTGCCTCCACACACCTACTTATTTCTCCTTGGCCAGAACTCTGACACATGGATGTCTCTGTTCATGTGTACATCTGTCTACAATGGAGGCTGGGAAATTTAGTTTTTATTAGCTGGCACTTTGCCCTTATCTCACAACAAAATAAAGTTTCTAAAAAATAAAAAAAAATAAAGTTTCTGTCAGTGAGGAACAATGGGAGAATGGATACTGAATCAACGTTAGCAGTCTTGCTGTAACTATCTTTTGAAAAACCTTAGCAAGGGCCCAGGGAACCCTTTATTTTAAAGAACATTTTACATTTTGATGAGTCTCCTGATGAGTTAATTGCATGACACGTTCTGGAGTAGCTTTACAAGCTTGTCTTTTGTTGGAATATTTAAGAGTAGATCTCCTCTGAAATGTTCAGTATTATATGGAAGGAGCCATGGAATGGGTTCAAACTTCGGCTTCACCACAATTCACTGTGAACCACTTTGAGGTACAGCTCAATTACATGTGAAAGGAGATATGGCAAACTGAGTTTTAAATTTATATGCAAGAGCAAATGATTAAGAATAAATAAGACATTCCTAAAGAAGAAGTACAAGGTAGAAGGACAGTTTTTTTTTTTTTATCAGAAATTAAGAATTTATTATACAGCTCTATTTCTTCAGATGGTCTGGGATTAGGTCAGGGCTATACACATTGACTAAAAAAAAGAAAGGAGAGCCCCCAAACAGACCAATACCAAAAATGGAAAATTTATCTCTGACTGAGATGACACTGACACTACACATTGGTTAGGAAAAGATAAACTTTTCAATAATGGAATTGGAACAATTGGTAATCTGAATGTGAAAAGATGTCTTCAGAAACCTATCTCACAACATGAAAAATGGAAAAAAATGAAATACATGTGGATTAAGACTTACATGTACAAGGCAAAACTACAATGTTGAGTGGAAATAGTAAGCTTCCAGTATGTCTCCACTTGTACAAAGTCCAAAGCATGCAAAACTATGTAAAATAGTGTTTGATAAAACCAAAATGGTTAAATACAAAGTGGGAAAAAAAAGATAAAGAGAAAATTGAGGTTTCCATTTCCTCTTAGGAGGAATAAAAGGGGAGATGGAGGATCTAAATGTTCTTGTTTTTAAATTGGGTGGAGCCTACACAGAAGCTTGTTAAGTCATTATACTGTATACCTTACACATTTTTTTAAAACATCTTTATTGGACTATAATTGCTTTACAATGGCATGTCAGTTTCTGCTTTGTAACAAAGTGAATCAGCTGTACATATACATATATCCCCATATCTCCCTCTTGCGTCTCCCTCCCACCCTCCATATCCTACCCCTCTATGTGGTCACAAAGCACTGAGCTGATCTCCCTGTGCTATGCAGCTGCTTCCCACTAGCTATCTATTTTACATTTGGTAGTGTATATATGTCCATGCCACTCTCTCACTTCATCCCAGCTTACCCTTCCCCCTCCCCGTGTCCTCAAGTCTATTCTCTACATCTGCGTCTTTATTCCTGTCCTGCCCCTAGTTTCTTCAGAACAAGTTTTTTTGTTTTTTTTTTAGATTCCATATGTATGTGTTAGCGTACGGTATTTGTTTTTCTCTTTCTGACTTACTTCACTCTGTATGACAGAATCCAAGTCCATCCACCTCACTACAAATAACTCAATTTTGTTTCTTTTTATGGCTGAGTAATATTCCATTGTATGTATGTACCACATCTTCTTTATCCATCCATCTGTCGATGGACACTTGGGTTGCTTCCATATCCTGGCTATTGTAAATAGAGCTGCAATGAACATTGGGGTGCATGTGTCTTTTTGAATTATGGTTTTCTCAGGGTATATGCCCAGTAGTGGGATTGCTGGGTCATATGGTAGTACTATTTTAAGTTTTTTAAGGAACCTCTATACTGTTCTCCATAGTGGCTGCATCAATTTATATTCCCACCAAGAGTGCAAGAGGGTTCCCTTTTCTCCACACCCTCTCCAGAATTTATTGTTTGTACATTTTCTGATGATGGCCATTCTGACCGGTGTGAGATGATACCTCATTGAAGTTTTGACTTGCATTTCTCTAATGATTAGTGATGTTGAGCAACTTTTCATGTGTTTGTTGGCAATCTGTATATCTTCTTTGGATAAATGTCTATTTAGGTCTTCTGCCCATTTTTCGATTGGGTTGTTTGTTTTTTTGATATTGAGTTGCATGAACTGTTTGTAAATTTTGGAGATTAATCCTTTGTCAGTTGCTTCATTTGCAAATTTTTTCTCCCATTTGGAGGGTTGTCTTTTTGTCTTGTTTATGGTTTCCCATTCGTTTATTTCTGTTTTTATTTCCATTTCTATAGGAGGTGGGTCAAAAAGCATCTTGCTGTGGTTTGTGTCATAGAGTGTTATGCCTATGTTTTCCTCTAAGAGTTTTATAGTGTCTGGCCTTACATTTAGGTCTTTAAACCATTTTGAGTTTATTTTTGTGTATGGTGTTAGGGAGTGTTCTAATTTCGTTCTTTTACATGTAGCTGTCCAGTTTTCCCAGCACCACTTCTTGAAGAGGCTGTCTTTTCTCCATTGTATATTCTTGCCTCCTTTGTCAAAGATAAGGTGACCATAGGTACGTGGGTTTATCTCTGGGCTTTCTATCCTGTTCCATTGATCTATATTTCTGTTTTGTGCCAGTACCATACTGTCTTGATTACTGTAGTTTGGTAGTATAGTCTTAAGTCTGGGAGTCTGATTCCTCCAGCTCCATTTTTCTTTCTCAATATTACTTTGGCTATTTCGGGTCTTTTGTGTTTCCATACAAGTTGTGAAAATTTTTGTTCTAGTTCTGTGAAAAATGCCAGGGGTAGTTTGATAGGGATTGCATTGAATCTGTAGATTGTTTGGGGTAGTATCATCATTTTCATAATGTTGATTCTTCCAATCCAAGGACATGGTATATCTCTCCATCTGTTTGTATCATCTTTAATTTCTTTCATCAGTGTCTTATAGTGTTCTGCATACAGGTCTTTTGTCTCCTTAGGTAGGTTTATACTTAGGCATTTAATTCTTTTTGTTGCAGTAGTAAATGGGAGTGTTTCCTTAATTTCTCTTTCACATTTTTCATGATTATTATATAGGAATGCAAGAGATTTCTGTGCATTAATTTTGTATCCTGCTATTTTACCAAATTCGTTGATTAGCTCTAGTAGTTTTCTGGTAGCATCTTTAGGATTCTCTATGTATAGTATCATGTCGTCTGCAAACAGTGGCAGTTTTACTTCTTCTTTTTCAATTTGATTCCTTTTATTTCTTTTTTCTTCTCTGATTGCTGTGGCTAAAACTTCCAAAGCTATGCTGAATAATAGTGGTGAGAGTGGACAGCCTTGTCTTGTTCCTGATCTTCGAGGGAATGGTTTTAGTTTTTCACCATTGAGAACAATGTTAGCTGTGGGTTTGTCATATATGGCCTTTATTATGTTGAGGTAAGTTCCCTCTATGCCTACTTTCTGGAGGGTTTTTTTAATCATAAATGGGTGTTGAATTTTGTCAAAAGCTTTTTCTGTATCTATTGAGGTGATCATATGGTATTTCTCCTTCAGTTTGTTAATATGGTTTATCACAGTGATTGATTTGCGTATATTGAAGAATCCTTGCATTCCTGGCATAAACCCCACTTGATCATGGTGTATGATCCTTTTCATGTGCTGTTGGATTCTGTTTACTAGTGTTTTGTTGAGGATTTTTGTATCTATGTTCATCAGTAATATTTGCCTGTAGTTTTCTTTCTCTGTGACATCTTTGTCTGGTTTTGGTATCAGGGTGATGGTGGCCTCGTAGAAAGAGTTTGGGGGTGTTCCTCTCTCTGCTATATTTTGCATGAGGTTGAGAAGTCTCTAAGTGTTTGATAGAATTCACCTGTGAAGACATCTGGTCCTGGGCTTTTGTTTGTTGGAAGATTATTAATCACAGTTTCGATTTCAGTGCTTGTGATTGGTCTCTTTATGTTTTCTATTTCTTCTTGGTTCAGTCTCAGAAGGTTGTGCTTTTCTAAGAATTTGTCCATTTCTTCCAGATTGTCCATTTTATTAGCATATAGTTGCTTGTAGTAATCTCTCATGATCCTTTGGTATTTCTGCAGTGTCAGTTGTTACTTCTTTTTCATTTCTGCTTCAATTGATTTGAGTCTTCTCCCTTTTTTTCCTGATGAGTTAAGCTAATGGTTTATCAATTTTATTTATCTTCTCAAAGAACCAGCTTTTAGTTTTATTGATCTCTGCTCTTGTTTCCGTCATTTCTTTTTCATTTATTTCTGTTCTGAACTTTATGATTTCTTTCCTTCTGCTAATTTGGGATTTTTTTGTTCTTCTTTCTCTAATTGCTTTAAGTGTAAGTTTAGGTTGTTTATTTGAGATGTTTCTTGTGTCATGAGTTAGGATTGTATTACTATAAACTTCCCTGTTAGAACTGCTTTTGATGCATTGCATAGGTTTTGGTTCGTTGTGTTTTCATTGTCATTTGTTTCTAGGTATTTTTTGATTTCCTCTTTGATTTCTTCAGTGATATCTTGGTTATTTAGTAGTGTATTGTTTAGCCTCCATATGTTTGTATTCTTTACAGATTTTTTCCTGTAATTGATGTCTAGTCTCTTAGCATGGTGGTCGGAAAAGATACTTGATATGATTTCAATTTTCTTAAGTTTACTGAGGCTTGATTTGTTACCCAAGATATGATCTATCCTGGAGAATGTTCCATGAGCACTTGAGAAGAAAGTGTATTCTGTTTTTTTTGGTTGGAATGTCCTATAAATATCAATTAAGTCCATCTTGTTTAATGTATTATTTAAAGCTTGTGTTTCCTCTTTTATTTTAATTTTGCATGATCTGTCCAATGGTGAAAGTGGGGTGTTAAAGTCCCCTACTATGACTGTGTTTCTGTCGATTTCCCCTTTTATGGCTGTCAGCATTTGCCTTATGTATTGAGGTGCCCCTATGTTGGGTACATAAATATTTACAATTGTTATATCTTCTTCTTGGATTGATCCCTTGATCATTATGTAGTGTCCTTCTCTGTCTGTTGTAATAGTCTTTATTTTAAAGTCTGTCTTTTCTGATATGAGATTTGCTACTCCAGCTTTCTTTTGATTTCCATTTGCATGGAATATCGTTTTTCATCCCCTCACTTTCAATGTGTATGTGTCCCTAGGTCTGAAGTGGGTCTCTTGTAGATAGCATATATGTGGGTCTTGTTTTTGGATCCATTCAGCCAGTCTATGTCTTTTGGTTGGAGCATTTAATCCGTTTACATTTAAGGTAATTGTCGAATGTATATTCCTATTACTATTTTCTTAATTGTTTTGGGTTTGTTTTTGTTGGGCTTTTCCTTCCCTTGTGTTTCCTGCCTAGAGCAGTTCCTTTAGTATTTGTTGTAAAGCTGGTTTGGTGGTGCTGAATTCTCTTAACTTTTGCTTGTCTGTAAAGGTTTTAATTTCTCCATCGAATGTGAATGAGATCCTTGCTGTATAGAGTAATCTTGGTTGTAGGTTTTTCCCTTTCATCATTTAAATATGTCCTGTCACTCCCTTCTGGCTTGAAGAGTTTCTGCTGAAAGATCAGCTGTTAACCTTATGGGGATTCCCTTGTATGTTATTTGTTGCTTTTCCCTTGTTGCTTTCAATATTTTTTCTTTGTATTTAATTTTTGATAGTTTGATTAATATGTTTCTTAGCGTGTTTCTCCTTGGATTTATCCTTTATGGGACTCTTTGTGCTTCCTGGACTTGATTAACTATTTCCTTTCCCATGTTAGGGAAGTTTTCAACTATAATCTCTTCAAATATTTTCTCAGACCTTTTGTTTTTCTATTCTTCTTCTGGGACTGCTATAATTCGAATGTTGGTGTGTTTAATGTTTCCCAGAGATCTCTGAGGTTGTCCTCAATTCTTTTCATTCTTTTTTATATTCTACTCTGCAGTATTTATTTCCACTATTTTATCTTCCAGGTCACTTATCCATTCTTCTGCCTCAGTTATTCTGCTACTGTTCCTTCTAGAGAATTTTTAATTTCATTTATTGTGTTGTTCATCATTGTTTGTTTGCTCTTTAGTTCTTCTAGGTCCTTGTCAAACGTTTCTTGTATTTTCTCCATTCTATTTCCAAGATTTTGGATCATCTTTACTATCATACTTTGAATTCTTTTTCAGGTAGACTGCCTATTTCCTCTTCATTTGTTTGGTCTGTTGGGTTTTTACCTTGCTTCTTCATCTGCTGTGTGTTTCTCTGTCTTCTCATTTTGCTTAACTTACTGTGTTTGGTGTCTCCTTTTTGCAGGCTGCAGGTTCGTAGTTCCCATTGTTTTTGGTGTCTGCCCCCAATGTCTAAGGTTGTTCACTGGGTTGTGTAGGCTTCCTGGTCGTGGGGACTGGTGCCTGTGTTCTGGTGGCTGAGGCTGGATCTTGTCTTTCTGTTGGCAGGACCGTGTCCGGTGGTGTGTTTTGGGGTGTCTGTGACCTTATTATGATTTTAGGCAGCCTCTCTGCTAATGTGTGGTGTTGTGTTCCTTTCTTGCTAGTTGTTTGGCATAGGGTGTCCAGCACTGTAGCTTGCTGGTCATTGAGTGGAGCTGGGTCTTAGCGCTGAGATGGAGATCTCTGGGAGAGCTTTTGCTGTTTGATATTATGTGTAGCCTGGAGGTCTCTGGTGGACCAACTCCTGAACTCAGCTCTCCCACCTCAGAGGCACAGGCCTGACACCCAACTGGAGCACAAAGACCCTGTCAGCCACACAGCTCAGAAGTAAAGGGAGAAAAAAAAAGAAAGAAAGAGAGAAAGCAAGCAAGCAAGAAAAAAATAAATAAAATAAAATAAAATTATTAAAATAAAAAATAAAAAAATTATTAAAAATAAAAAAATGAAAAAGTAATTAAAAAAAGAAAGAAAGGAAGAAGAGAGCAACCAAAGCAAAAAACAATCCACCTTTGATAACAAGTGCTAAAACTATACGAACAAAAAAATGGACAGACGGAACTCCAGGACACATGGTAAAAGCAAAGTTATACAGACAAAATCACACAAAGAATCATACACGAACACCCTCACAGAAAGAGAAAAAGGAAAAAAGTATACATCTATATATAAAAAAAAAGAAGAGAGCAACCAAATCAATAAACAAATCTACCAATGATAATAAACTCTAAATACTAAACTATGATAAACATAAACCCAGAAACAAATTAGATGCAGAAAGCAAACCCCAAGTCTACAGTTGCTCCCAAAGTCCACCGCTTCAATTTTTGGATGATTCATTGTCTATTCAGGTATTCCAGAGATGCAGGGTACATCAAGTTGATTGTGGAGATTTAATCTGCTGCTTCTGAGGCTGCTGGGAGAGATTTCCCTTTCTCTTCTTTGTTCACACAGCTCCTGGGGTTCACCTTTGGATTTGGCCCTGACTCTGCGTGTAGGTCACCTGAGGTGGTGTGTTCTTTGGTCAGACAGGACGGGGTTAAAAGAGCAGCTGACGGGGCTTCCCTGGTGGCACAGTGGTTGAGAGTCTGCCTGCTGATGCAGGGGACACGGGTTCGAGCCCTGGTCTGGGAGGATCCCACATGCCGCGGAGCGGCTGGGCCCGTGAGCCACAATTGCTGAGCCTGCGCGTCTGGAGCCTGTGCTCCGCAACAAGAGAGGCCGTGATGGTGAGAGGCCCGCGCACCACGATGAGGAGTGGCCCCCGCTTGCCGCAGCTGGAGGGAGCCTTCGCGCAGAAGCGAGGACACAACACAGCCATAAATAGATAAATAAATAAAATAAATAAACCCAAAGTTTAAAAAAAAAAAAAAAACCAGAAGTGAAAAGAGCAGCTGACTAGGGGGCTCTGGCTCACTCAGGCTGGGGGAAGGGGGTATGGAATGCAGGGCGAGCCTGCGGCAACAGAGGCCTGTGTAATGTTGCATAGCCTGAGGCGCGCCGTGTGTTCTCCTGGGGAAGTTGTCCCTGGATCACGGGACCCTGGCAATGGTGGGATGCACAGGTGCCCAGGAAGGGAGGTGTGGATAGTGACCTGTGCTTGCACACAGGCTTCTTGGTGGCTGCAGCAGCAGCCTTAGCATCTCATGCCCGTCTCTGGTGTCCACACTGATAGCCGCGGCTCGTGCCCGTCTCTGGAGCTCATTTAGGTGGCGCTCTGAATCCCCTCTCCTCACGCACCGGAGACAATGGTCTCTTGCCTCTTCCGCAGGTCCAGACTTTTCCCGGACTCCCTCCCGGCTAGCTTTGGTGCACTATCCCCCTGCAGGCTGTGTTCACGCAGCAAACCCCAGTCCTCTCCCTGGGATCTGATCTCCGAAGCCGGAGCCTCAGCTTCCAGCCCCCACCCGCCCCGGCGGGTGAGCAGACAAGCCTCCCAGGCTGGTGAGTGCTGGTCGGCACCAATCCTCTGTGTGGGAATCTCTCTGCTTTGCCCTCTGCACCCCTGTTGCTGCGCTCTCCTCCGTGGCTCCGAAGCTTCCCTACCCCGCCACACCCCATCTCCGCCAGTGAAGGGGCTTCCTAGTCAATGGAGACGTTTCCTCCTTCACAGCTCCCTCCAGAGGTGTAGGTCCTGTCCCTATTCTTTTGTCTCTGTTTCTTCCTTTTTCTTTTGCCCTACCCAGGTACGTGGGGAGTTTCTTGCCTTTTGGGAAGTCTGAGGTCTTCTGCCAGTGTTCAGTAGGTGTTCTGTAGGAGTTGTTCCACATGTAGATGTATTTCTAATGTGTGTGTGGGGAAGAAGGTGATCTCCACCTCTTACTCCTCTGCCGTCTTGCTACATATGACTTTTAAAAGATTTAAAATGTAGATATGGAAAGATATCAGTCTCATTGTATTATTGTGAATATCTGACATGAAACTATTTGAAGCATTAAATAAACATAAGTTATTTTTATCTACTACACTGTGCACTTATTGAAGGCAGAATTATTTTTTATTCATTTTTGTATCCTTAGCGCAGTGTCTGCAATACACTGTGTGCTTAATAAACATTTTTTGCATGAGTGAATGAATGAGTGAGAACGTCATTTTGATGTTAGCATATTTAATACAGGTTTCTAGTTTTGGTATTTTTAGAACTGAGCTGCTCCTTCTAGTATTTACTAACAAACATATCACTCTTTTCACTCATTTACTTATCTATTAATTTATCCATTCTTCAAATATATAATAAGGCCTACAATGTTCCAGATACCATGGTAGTTACTAGGAGATACTGAGATGAACTCTACATATTTCCTATTTCCAATGAGCTCATAGTCTAGTGTGAGAGACAAACAAGTGCCCAGACAATAATAATTGCTTCTGTAAACCATTTCTTAGTAGCGAGAAGACTATCACTAATATGTATGATAAAGGATGCTTATCCTCCTAGTTGATTTTTTCTTTTCTTTAGACAATGAGGACATTTTCAAAGTTTGCCTTGATGAGTGGTAAATCAACTTACTTAACTCTATTTCATAAGCATTTCAGGGAAATGAGATTCTATTATCTCACATGAACTGGAGGCTGGGGAGGTGGCATGTTTGTGTCTTTGAACTGAGTTTAGTTCAGACTGGAATCAGGTGTGAATAGGAAAGGGATCTACTTAATCAACACCTGTGATGAGACCACTGACACTCAGAGAGAGGAGCTTTAAGTACAGAGAGTTTGTATATGAGACTTCAGCATCTAGCAGGCAACATGATAGCAAGTGCCAAGATGGGACCTGATTGCTGTGGGGAATATGAGCACAGCCAAGGTGAAATCCACAACAAGGAGTGAGGAAGATGGAAACGTCAGCTGGGTTGACACTAGGGTGATTACATTAAACAAGATGGACAAGTGTTGAGGCCAGGATTTCCCAAATCATATTCCTTAGAATGTCATTCCTTCAAAGATACTTTATGAAAAAAAGGAATTGAAATACATTTGAGAAATGCTAATCTTTTCCTTTAATGTAGATTCACAATGCAGAATATCATATTAAAGGCCCTCATGAAAACAGTTCAACTTCATTTAGAAAGACAACAAAATTATGTGAAGAAACTGCTCAATTTTTGATGTGTCTGTCATTTCTATTTTTAATTATGTCTTGTTTTGCCCAACAATGATTTCTTGAATGCCTACTGTAAGGCAATGGAGCAACTGACTATTAAATGAACAGAGATTTGGGAGAAGGTAAAATAATTTTTAAATAAATGAAAAAAAGGCACAGCTTGTTTTATTGCACGTCAGTTTATTGTGCTTTGCAGATATTGCATTTTTTACAAATTGAAGTTTTGTAGCAACCCTGCATCGAGCAAATCTATTGGCATCATTTTCCAAACAGCATTTGCTCACATTGTGTCTGTGTGTCATGTGTTGGAAATTCTTGGAAATATTTCAAACTTTTTCATTATTATTGTGTTTGTTATGGTGATCTCTGATCAGAGATCTTTTAAATTACTATTGTAATTGTTTTGGGGTGCCACAAACCGTGCCCATGTGAGATGGCGAACTCAACTGATAAATATTGTGTGTTCTGACTGCTCCACTGACTGGCTATTCTCCCACCTCTCTCCCTCTCCTCCGGCCTCCCTATTGCTTGAGACACAACAATATTGAAATTAGGCAATTAATAACCATATAATAGCCTTTAAGTGTTCCAGTGAAAGAAAGTTGCATATCTCTAACTTTAAATCAAAAGCTAGAAATGATTAAGCTTAGTGAGGAAGGCATATCAAAAGCCGAGACGAGCTGAAAACTAGGTCTCTAGTGTCAAACAGCCAAGTTGTGAATGCAAAGGAAAAGTTCTTCAAGGAAATTAAAAGTGCTACTCCAGTGAACACATGAATGATAACGAAACAAAACAGCCTTATTGTTGATATGGAGAAAGTTTTAGTGATCTGGATAGGAGAGCAAACCAGCTACAACATTCCTTTATGCCAAAGCCTAATCCAGAGCGAGGCCCTAACTCTCTTCAATTCTTTGAAGGCTGGGAGAGGTGAGGAAGATGCAGAAGAAAAGTCTGAAGTCAGCAGAGGTTGGTTCATGAGGTTTACATAAAGAAGCCATCTCCATAACATAAAAGTGCAAGGTGAAGCAGAAAGTGCTGATGTAGAAGCTACAGCGAGTTATCCAGAAGATCTAGCTAAGATCATTAATGAAGGTAGCTACCCTAAACAACAGATTTTCAACTTCATCTAGTTTCTGTTTCATCTAATAGCCTTCTATTGGAAGAAGATGCCATATAGGGCTTTCATAGCTAGAGAGGAGAAGTCAATGCCTGGCTTCAAGCCTTCAAAGGACAGGCTGACTCTCTTGTTAGGGGCTAATGCAGGTGGTGACCTGAAGTTGAAGCCAATGCTCATTTATTATTCTGAAAATCCTAGGGTCCTTAAGAATTATGCTAACTCTATTCTGCCTGTGCTCTATAAATGGGAACAGCAAAGCCTGGATGAGAGCACATCTGTTTACAATGTGGTTTACTGAGTGTTTTAACCCCACTGTTGAGACCTACTTCTTAGTAAAAAGATTCCTTTCAAAATATTACTGCTCATTGACAATGCACCTGGTCACTCAAGAGCTCCAATGAAGATGTGCAATGAGATTAAGGTTGTTTTCATGCCTGTTAACCCAGTGTCCATTCTGCAGCACATGGACCAAGGAGTAATTTCAAGGGAACTAGAATTAGAAGTGGAGCCTGAAGATGTGACTGAATTACTGTAATCTTAAGACAAAACTACAACGGATGAGAAGTTGCTTCTTATAGTGGAGCATAGAAAGTGGTTTCTTGGGATGCAATCTGCTCCTGTTGAAGATGCTGTGAAGATTGTTGAAATGACAGCAAAGGATTTAATACTTTATTTATTTATTTATTTATGGCTGTGTTGGGTCTCTTAGTTTTCGTGTGAGGGCTTTCTCTAGTTGCGGCAAGTGGGGGCCACTCTTCATCGCGGTGCGGGGGCCGCTCTTCATCGCGGTGCGTGGGCCTTTCACTATCGCGGCCCCTTCCGTTGCGGGGCACAGGCTCCAGATGCGCAGGCTCAGTAGTTGTGGCTCACAGGCCCAGTTGCTCCGTGGCATGTGGAATCTTCCCAGACCAGGGCTCGAACCCGTGTCCCCTGCATTAGCAGGCAGATTCTCAACCACTGCGCCACCAGGGAAGCCCAGCAAAGGATTTAGAATGTTACATAAACTAAGTTGATAAAACAGCAGCAGGTTTTGAGGGGATTAACTCCAGTTTTGAAAGAAGTTCTACTGTGGGTAATATGCTATCAAACAGCACTGCATGCTACAGAGAAATCATTCATGAAAGGAAGAGCCAATCACTGAGGCAAACCTCATTTTAAGAAATTGTCACAGTCACCCCATCCTTCAGCAGCCACCACCCTGATCAGTCAGCCGCTATCAACATCAAGGCAGGACCCTCCACCAGCAAAAAGATTATGACTCACTGAAGGCTCAAGTGACAGGTGGCAATTTTAGGAATAAAGTATTTTTACTTAAGGTATCTACTTTTTGTTTTTTAAGACATAATGCTATTGCGCACTTAATGGACTACAGAACAGTGTAAACATAACTTTTTTATACACTGGGAAACCGAAAAATTCTCATGACGTGCTTTGTTGCAGTGTTGCTTTATTGCAGTGGTCTGGAACCAAACTCGCAATATCTCCGAGGTATGCCTGTATGGGACTGGGTTATTGTCTCTGGATCATAGTACTAAGTGTGTATGGCAAACTTAAATTAAAATGTCTTCAATATCTGCTAGAGAAACAGTGTACCACCTAGTGACAATTCCTAAAAGTGCAGGCATATCCCATAGATGGTTTTCCATCCCGACCTCGAATGGAGTTAAGTGACCCTCCTCACACAAAGATCCCTGAAAAGTAAATAAAGTTTGAGTGGGCCATGAATTTAAAAAGTTTTATTGCAAAAGTCATACATGTTAGTTGTAGAAAATATAGAAGATCAAAATATGAAAAAAAGAAAAAAGTAAATCAGGTGTATATGTATATACACATACATACTATAAATGTTTTTTATATTATGAACTGTACTATAATTGACAATTACTATAAATGTTCTTTTATAACCATAACTCACATAATAATAATTCAGGTATATCTATTTATGTCAATGAATATAAATCTAGATTATATTTTTAAATTATTTCATAATATTTTATTATATGAGTATATCATTATAATTTAACCTTTCCCTATTGATGAACATTTAAGTTGTTTAAAATTTTTCAGGCAATAAACGTCTTTTGTATTCCTGACATTTATTTCTTCAAAATAATTTTTTAGAAAATGGAAATGCTGGTCTTAAGGATATAGACACTTAAATTTTAAAAATGTTTCTCAGAGAAGTTTATACCAATTTATGCTCCCACCTGTAGCGGTTATGAATGCTTTTCTCCCCGTATCTTCACACGCTGAACTGTATACGTAAAACACTGAATTTTATAGGTAAAATCAATGTGCCAATTTGAAGACAAAAATATTTCATTTTAATTTGCATTTCTTTGATTAACTACTAAGTTAAGAACCTTCTTTCTTTGTGTTTACTGCTGGCCATTTGTCTCCTTTTCTTTTACAACTTGCTTCCTCCTCTTTGCTTATTTTTCCTATTGGGGTTTGACTGCCTTTCCACTCATTTGCAGTCAGATTGCTTTGCAAGTGTTCTTGTGTGTTTGTTGTTTTTAAATTTTTATTTTGAACTAATTTTGTTTGGACTTACAAATTTATAAATATAGTACATAGAGTTCTTGTATACCCTTTACTCAACTTCCTCTAATGTGTTGATCTTATATGACCATAGCACAATCAATAAAACCACAAAATTAACATTAGCACAATATTACTAAACTAACTACTAACAGACTTTGTTTGAATTTTACCAGTGTTCCCACTAGTTTCCTTTCTGTGTTCCAGAGTGCAGTCCAGGATCCCACATTGCATTTAGCCTTTATTTCTCCTTAATCTTGTCCAATTTGTGACTGTTGCACAATCTTTTTTTGTCTTTTGTGACCATGACACTTTTAAGGAAAGCTGATCAGTTATTTTGTAGGATGCCCCTCAATTTGGGTTTGTCTCATGTTTTCTTATGACTGGAATGAGCTTACACATTTTGGGCAAAAATACCACAGAAGTGATGTTCTGCTCTTCTCAGTGTATCATATCAAAGGGTTTATGATGTTGATACATTTTACTGCTGGTGAAGTGATCACTTGCTTAAGGGAGTGACTGCTGGGTTTCTCTGTTGTAAAGTTTCTTTTTTTCTTTTTCTAGTTAGTATCTTTCTTGGGGGAGATCCTTTGGGGTTAGGCAAATCCAGTTTCTCCTCAAGTACGTAAGTTCTTGCTTTAAATTGAATGAATTGAAACTGAAAATTGTACATGATAAGTTATAGATGAGGTTGTTATAAGACAGATATTTAGGATGGCAATCACTGGGCCCATTCTCAAACAAAAGTCTTTGACTCAACATTTTAAAAAAGTGGTGAATAAATATTTTATATAATGTTTCATATGAAACATTTAAACATTTATAGGTTTTAACAAAATAAAATATTTAAAGTATTTATTATCTTTTAGTGATTTCACACTTCCACTGATTTCTTCAGTTAGCACCCTAATACTGGACCTGATTACATTTGATAAGAAGGCTCCTACTGTATAAGGAATTCTATGCTATATTGCCTGATTAAAATCTTAAATCTGTGGAAGACAATTTGAAGAAATATTAAATGCTGAAAGAATTGTGGCTTTCTGTTTTTTTATAATAGATCAAATAAAATTTTATGAGTGTTGACACTGCAATATTTTCTTGTTGCATATCTCTTATCCCTGAACAGCCATATTAACTTCAGAGAAATAGTTGCAAAAAAAACTAGATTGTGTTCGAATTTTAAGTTTCCTCTTATTAGCCATATGACCTTGGGCAAATTAAGTTCCCTAAGTCTCAGATGCCTTACCTGTCTCACAGGACTCTTGTAATTATCAACTGATAGAACACTGGCAAAAGAGGTTTGTAAACTATAAAGCAATAAACACATGCAAGGGATTATTAATGCTATTATTATATTTTACTAGCTCTTAAGACCATTCTCAGAGGTATAAGTGTTGGTTGCTGTAATGTCAATTTTATTTCTAGGGGAGAAAATATTATTATGAATTATATGGCATGTGCTATAATATATTTTGTTTCTTTAATATACAGTATTGCATTTGATTCATTTCTATATTATTTTCCTGGTACAACTTCCTACCATAGTTTGACAAACAAGGAATGAGCTGCTTATCTATAAAGATTTATAGCAGAGGGATTCTATAGTCTTGGGAAGATGTCATTGGCAGCACAAATAGCAAGGTTAACATGGCTGTTTACGAAATAAATACAAACTTCAGTTACTATTTCATCTTGAAAACCAGTTTAACACTCTTTAGATAACCTCTTATAATTGAAGTCCTTTTATAAGCTTGGCCTTTAGAGTGAGTTTTGTCAAATTCAAGGTCAGGCAGAAATTCTAACATTAATCGGTTCAAAATTGTGGCTATTGTCTTTTCATGAAATATGCTAGCTGTTGCTTGCCTTTCTATCATCTTCCCTTTTCTTCTTATATCTCATATGTGTAGTTTTTATTTTTTTTAATAATTTCATTAAGTTGAATTAGTCACAGTAGAAAAGAAGTTCTTGCCTTTTGGTTTAGTGAATGCCTTCTGACTTACTACACACACCGTCAAAAGCAGTTCATTCTGATTTGATAAATGCATTGAAAGCATCTGAAATTGTTTCATCCTTTTTCTTTCTTGCCTTTTCATCTCTGGAGCAATCAAATGAAATATCCTCTAGGTTTCCTAATCGAAGCAGTCTGCTCTGCCCTGGTGTTAAAAATGTATGTTTCAATAATTGTTCCTGTGTGGCAGTAAGTTCCCCAGTCTTAAAAGTATGTTACATTAAAGTTTTAAAACAGAACGCCCTAAATGAATTTTTAAATGAATTTTTGTTTTCAAGTTGTGCATCTATTATTAAATCAGTATGTGTATATTAAACACATATCTGTACAATATATTATACTTATTACTATATATTTGTTAGAATGAGGGACAGAAATATTATTTATTAGTTGTTTTGGTAAGTAGGGCACAGATCATCCACGGTAACTTCTATTCTTACATTTTTCTGTCCATGGTTTTAATGCTAGTACAGGCTCATAGAATTATGGTCTAGAACATTATTTTAAGATGTTTCACAGTCTATCATTAATAGAGTAAGAGCAATAACTTGACATTGCTCGCTTACTAGTTTAGTTGCTAATAATTAATTTGAAGGATATGGACATTTAGAGTTAACACTTGATATAGGATTTTTACTTTGTGAAACGGTACTGCCTGATGTAATCCTCAACGTACAATGCTCTCATTGTCATAATTGCTTTTTGTTTTGTTCTCAAGAGAATTTGCATTCACTTTTGCAGTGATTTTTCTCTTTTCCCTTAAAATATAAACTTCTTTTATCAAAATGTCGTAGTGATCTCTTCTGTGATACTTTTTTATATTGCACTAATAAGGAGAATCACACTTTGCCAAAATATATATAGAAGTACAAAATGCTACTTGGGCCCCCAAATAACTTGCTGAGAATGTGATGACAGGACGATGACTGAAATCATGCAGCGGTAGTTTCCATACTTTCACAAAAATGAAGAAGACTTCAATAAAGATGTTTAAAAAACAACAAAAAAAAAAAACCAAAAAAACCAAAAAAAACAAAAAAAACAAAACAAAAAAAAAAATGAAGAAGAGCTGGCGTAAAGGCGTGGTGGCGCTTTGAGAAGACAAGCACCTGTCACCTGCTGGTGGAGTGATGGACAGGCAGTGAGGAGCTGAAGTACCACCCACGTATGCTAGGCCTCCCCTAGCATCGCTTGATGCTGAAATTATATGAGTTCCTGAATGTTAGTCAGGAGTTCTTTACTGAAATCTCTGCTAAGGAATCAACAGGATGGATTATCCTAGTTTGGATCCATTTCAGGAGATTAATTTCAAGAGAAAGCATTAGATGTTTCCTATATCTTTCGACTTGTACTCTCAGGTAATACTTATTCACAAATGATTGCATGGAAGCTTTTTTTAAAATTGTAAATTAAGCTTGGCTGTTTAAAAAATGTTTCAAAGATTCTTTAAATTTTGAACTTGATAAAATCTTGTCTTGTTATGCTCCATCACTGTTATTATCTGAATATATGATTCAGTACAAATGAATATTATTAAGGCTTTGATTTAAATATAGCATCTACTATGTATCAGGTACTGTGCTAAGTGCTGAGAATGCAGGGCTGGGTAAGACCTGGTTCTTGTATGATTCTTGTCCTTAAGAAATATAGTGTGTATAAGGGGTGGGATGAAATTCTCTTCTGATGCAGAGAAGTAAATGTGAGGTAGCATCTCTACATCTGTATAATGTTCTTTGGCATTCAAACTACTAGAATATAGACAATGGACTCTTCTATTAAGCAATTAAAGCCTGTGCTTACAAAAATGTAACATGGTCAAAGTGGGTCTGTGGCAGTGATACTCTAAAACCCAACCGCATGGGGACATTTCCTGTGTTTCAAAAGGAAATAATGACTCATACCATTTTGCTCACGGGACCAAAGACCAACGAGTACTCTTTCACCAGTTTTACGAGGCCCCTAAACCTAAGTGTTCAGTATTTTGAAACATACTGTGAAGGGCTAAGAAAGAAGTACCAAGGGAGATATCCATCTCTTCCACCCATCTTGAAATTTTATTATATCTTATTCTCTTGTCTGTGCTGTACATCCCTTTCCCCTCTCTTCCATCTTGCTAATCTCATTCATTCTTTGGATCTTGGCATAAATACCACAGCCTCAAGGAAGCCCAGGTACCCCAGATTATGTTAGGATCTTCTGTTGTATGTGCAAAGAACACATTGGCTTTTCCTTCAGATTACTTATCACAATTGTTGTTCAAATGCTCATTTATGTTATATTTGTTTAACGTCTGCTTTCACCATCAGGCTCTAGCAGACTGGTAATATTGGCAACTGGAGTTTTAGGAATTTATAATTATTTCTCAGTAGAAAGATTTAAAGGTTGAATGAAATAGAAGGCAATGATTTTATCTTTTTTTTTTAACTTTTTATTTATTTATATTTATTTTTGGCTGTGTTGGGTCTTTGTTTCTGTGCGAGGGCTTTCTCTAGTTGCGGCGAACGGGGCCGCTCTTCATTGCGGTGCGCAGGCCTCTCACTGTCGCGGCCTCTCTTGTTGCGGAGCACAAGCTCCAGACGCGCAGGCTCAGTAGTTGTGGCTCACGGGCCTAGTTGCTCCGCAGCATGTGGGATCTTCCCAGACCAGGGCTCGAACCCATGTCCCCTGCATTGGCAGGCAGATTCTCAACCACTGCGCAACCAGGGAAGCCCGATTTTATCTTTTTATGAAAGAAAAAAGGTATGAAAATATAACAATAATGTTGATTTCATAGAGTGGGAAAATATGTTTATAAAGTAATGAAACAGCTATTTAAATAAAGAGCTATGAAGATATAAAGTATAGATATTTATATGTTCTAGATGGCTTCTTAATTTTAACTTTAGTTTTTCAGAGGCAGTTGGAAAGATTAAACTCTGGAACTTTGGGGACTTCCCTGGTGGTCCAGTGGTTAAGAATCCGTGCTTCCACTGCAGGGGACATGGGTTCGATCCTTGTTAGGGGAACTAAGATCCCGCATGCTGTGTGGTGTGGCCCCAAACAAACAAACCCCAAAACACTCCTGAATTGTGGATTGACCATTAGTTCTGTTTTTTAAAACTCTCAGAAAAGCTTTTCTTGTGAAAGGGAGTATGTCAAGGACAGGTTGCCCACTCTAAGCACAGCTATTACAGGTAAGATTCCCTGGGAAGAAAATTTGAGAAGATTAGCATGCAGAAAGTTTACCAGGGAGCATTCTTGGGTCACCTCCTGTAGGGGAGTGAAGAATGCAGGATGGGGCAGAGGGAAGAGCTGATGTCATCACAACAGAGATCTCAGCTGAACCAACAGGAGCTCTGGAGCTGAAAGGGCCCTGAGCCAAAGGGATTGAGCCTTTCTACCCTGTATTGACCAATCACTGGATGCAAGTTACTCTGGGAAGGGAACATGGCATTGGAAGAGGTGGCTCTCCTTAGCTGACACTCTGGGCAGCTGGGAGAATGAGTGCTTCAGGACTGAAGAGGGTGATCTGGGCAGCACACTGAAATGTCTACCAAAGTCTCCTCCTTGTGCCACTGAAATCCATTTGCCTTGTAAAAGTTCTAGGGACTGCTCCTTTGGGGTTTTTGTGGGCCTCTTTTCCTTAGTGAAATCTTTCAAGAGAAAGGTTAATGGGATGAATCACAGCCCCCACTGTTGCAGCTGGTCTTGAGGCTGGACAGAACCCAGCCCATGGTGGGCAGTTGTGACAGCATGGTTACTGCAGTCTTATGGTCGGGTACTCCAGTTTTACCAAGGCCCAGTAGCATGCCAAGAGCTGTGTGCTTTTGAAAGGTGTCTAATTTTCCACTGCTGATGGGGTGGTTTCGCTCCAGAATTCTGGGATTCTTCACTGTGATTTTCATATTAGAGTTTGCCATAAACTCCACACTGTGTCTTTCCCTCCCACAGAAACCTGAAAATCCATAAGGTCTGCTGTGTCCTCTGACCCAAGTGACAAGACTACCTGTACCATGACCTGGACTTTTACAGCTCTGGATGTACCCAAAGCTGGCCATCTTTCATGTTTCCTGGTATATGGGTCAGAATAATAGTCCAAGTGTGGAATATGCTTTTTCCAGGCCCTCAAAAAGGCCTGCCAGACATTTTGCTTTCTTCTTTGAAGTGGGAGGTAGGAGATGCAATACCTTCTTCTTTATTTTGAGAGGCTGTCCTGGCATGCTCCCAGACCACTGGACCACTAACATTTTACTGATGTTGCAGATCTCTTAATCTTTGTAGGATTTATCACTACCCGCCAGAGTGTTATGTTTATTATTAAAGCTTCCAGCACACTTGCTGCTTCTTGATATTCTGGCCCCGTTTATTTATCATTGATATGGCAGACCAAATGCGATGCTCTGCGGGGTACTCAGATGACCCAACTCCCTTTGGACCACGTTATGATATAGCGTGAGAGAGTCAGCCTAGTCCTGGGTAAGACTGTGGATATACACTGTCGTGAGAACTGTTTCTGATAGAAATGGAAAGAAATGCATAAGCCTGGTCAATGGCTGCATACCATGTGCCTGAGGCTGTGCTAATCTGCTCCAGCAAAAATACATACCTGGCACAGTAGCTATAATTTAGGATTCTGCTTAGTTGAGTTTGTGGTAGTTTACTCTAATCCTTTAGGATTTATCTGATCGTACAGAGACCTGACTGGCAAATTAAATGAAGAGATGATGGGAACCACTACCTCTAAGTCCTTTAGGTCTCTAAGGGTGGCACCAACCTCTGCCCGTCCCCACAGGTTCTAATATTTTTTTTGATTCACTATCTCAGTTGGCCAAGAAACCCATGTTGGAGTTGTACCAGCTACCAAGAAAGTCTCTTCCAAATAGAGGACCCGCTGGTGGGTCCACAGACCCAGTGGACCTTCTGTGAGTGGGACTTTTTAAAATTACCTGGTCTCCACATACCTCTGCTCTAATAGGCAGTTGTGAATGATGCTTCAGGACCTTAAGTATGTCAACATGGACGCTGGATCCAATAATCTTCAAAATATTTGATATTACCCTGTCTCCAGTATACGTTTCCCCAAGTAAACTGCTGTAGGTCCCTTTCAGGAAGGACTGAGGAATGATTACCAGGCATGCCTGCATACTGTTGCAGGAGCCTTCCTCCTGGGGACACAGTGTCTTTTTCAGTCAATCAGTTTGGGTCTGAAAACTGGCTCAGGTCCAGAAATTGGGCAAGGGATTGTAACTCTTTACATGCCTTCAGCTTCTCGATTATCTATGTCTGATTTTTTTTTGATTGTACAGATTGAGCAGTACCCTTCTTGGTTGCCCATATATCTTGCCCCTATGGATACCATGTCCTATTAGTCACCCCTATAGCTCTCTGTGGGTCAGACCCTGCAGGCTGACACTCCAGTCTAGCTGCTGTGTCCACTTTACTTTTAATGGTTAACTTCCACCACCCGGCTTCTGTTATTTTGGGGTCCTATCGTCCCATCTGCTATCAAGGGGTCTGGTTTCATAATGAAATCTCTTACTGTCAGCTCTGGCCAGCAAAGGACAGCCACTACTGAGCTTCTCAGTGATGCTGATGTCCCTCAGGCAGTGTATTTCTTATTGCTTTGATTACAGAATATCCTCTGGGCCTCCCAGAAGGCTGTAATCAGCTGGTGGTTTTTCTGGCCTTACTTAGTGTTTGTGCTCTAGCATACTCATTTTTCTAAGCCTTTTGATCCCTCTTCTATGGTCTGCCAGGGCAATTGTGGCCTATCTACTAGACTTAGTAGGGGTCATTGTTTTCTCTAAACGAAAGGTCATCCTAGTAGTGTGTTAACATGATTTTTCAAGATTCTTGCCTGGATGTGTAATCTTGAGATTGGTCTCTCAAATCAATATGTTCTTTATCCAACTTCTTGTACCACCTTCTTCGATCCGGTACACTCAGAGTCTATCCTGTATGTACCTTCTTGCCTCCTGCTGGTACACGTTGCCTAGATCCTGCAGCTCCGTCCAGATATAGTCTCTTTCCCTTAGCAGGCTGAACACAACTTCAACTAGGTTTTGTTGTGGCTTAATACTAGATTATGGCTGTGTAACCAGGGAGAGAGGTGGGAGAATATTCTGAGGGGATCTATGTTGATTTGCAAAGCAGAGGCCTCTGCAGCATCTTCAAGCTCGGGGGAGGGGGAGCGCTAGATCTTAACAGGGAGGGGTGGGCCACTTCCTCAGTTCCAGAGAGTTCAGGAGAACCTGGCAATTCATGTTTGAAGATTTGCCATTTCGTATTTCAGGGTCTCACTTCTTCCCAATTAGAGTCCTGGCCTTCACAAAGCAGACCTGCTGCAGTTGAGAATTCAGCCTTTTCTGGACCTCTGCTACTTGTACAGTAAAGTCCTGGTCACGGTCTTCAGCCTTTTCTGTCTTTTGGCTGCGGGAGATGAATTTGTTCATATGCTGCAGGGAGCTTTAACTTTGATAGCTGGCTTTTAATTGCTGATTAATCACCCCCAGCCTTTTATTACCTCTTTTTTCCAAAAGCACTGATTGCCCCCCAGAAAGAGCCTCTGATTCTATTATCTTTATACATGCAACTTCTCCCGTGTTTCTCCAGTGTGTGAGCTAATACCCCACCAGTGCATCCCCTCCCACTTGATTATCATTTCAGTTTCCCGGTGGTGAAAGTTTTAACAATGTCACGCTAACACATGTCATGGGCTACCTATGCTCCATCTACCACCCGTGAGGAGACCCTCAATGCCAGTGGGCCAATGGGTGATTCAGCTCCTTCGTCCCACTTATAAGTCTTCTTTCTTGTACCATGGGATTAACATCCATGACAGAAGAAGCAGGGGTGGGCAGCCAGCCTGTGGGGGGAGGTGGGCATCATCTGGCACAGTTGACCTGGTGGTAACTCTGGAGTACAGACCAGCTATTAGATGCAGGCTGCCCCTGAGGAGGGAGCATGGCTTTGGTGGAGGTGACTCTCTTCAGCTAAGGGCAGTATCTGGAGAGGCACTCAGCTCTAGGCTATGGGTTGCCAACACTCCCAGTACATGGGTCAGTGAGGGGGCCTGTGGTATCTGGGGGGGCACCAGAGCATTCACTACATCCTTTCATTGCCCCTGTGGTGTCCTTCTCCACCCTCCACCTTTTACGATCAGGATGGGTACGAGGATGAAGCAGATGACTAAAACATTGTTGCCCTGCTGATTCCCTTCTGGTTAAAAAGGTACCAATCTAAGTCGTTTCCTTGTAATGTAAATACCCTAAGTGCTTAAGAACAACTGGATCTGTCAACTGATTTTATATGCTTGATAAATATGAGGTGCTAAAGAATTATTTGTTGCATAAATAAATGAACAAATGATTAAGTGCCTACTCTATACCTGTGGTCAGTCATGCCCTTAACCAAATGATTGATGAAGAGTTGAAACTAGATTCAGAAATCACCCAGGTGGAATTATTTGATTTTTGACTCTTCCCTGGGTAGAATGGAAACATGGAAAGAGAACTGAATTTAGACTCAGTAGGCCTGGTTGCATGCTTTGACTATGTTAGTCACAAGCTGTGGGACTGGGGCAAACCACTTAACCTCCATGAACTTTGGTCCTTTTATCTCTATATTTTGTATAATACCAGTCCTGTCTTCCTCACAGTGTACTTATGAGAATTAAGCTGTTGTATTAGTAGGTAAAATATTGACAGCTATAAAACATTATGCAGACATGGGGGTATTTATTATTATTATTGTTATTATTGTCATTATTACTCATATTAGTAGTTCCCTTGCCAGTCATCATAAGAAGCAGGAGTATGTCAGGGAACACTGAAATGGCTAAAACTGGAAGAAGAAGAGCAGGGAGCTTGCATAAGTAACTAAAAATTATAAAAAATCAGCATGCGGATGTCTATTCCTGGCAGATGGTTTTGGGACCGTTTGTTTGTCTTAGGCTCTGTGCTAGGAATAAAATAGAAGAATGGCTAAATTCCTGATTATTTGGTTAAACATATAGTTGTAATACTTATCTCTGTATTAAACTGGAAATGTATGTAGCATTTTCTTTTGTATTTTCTTTATCATTCACAACTCCTGTTTCTCTCAAGCATCCTATAATGAGGCCCACAGTCAAAAGAGTGTTTATCTAGTGTTGATTTTTATCAATCTCAGTTAATTGTTCAGAGATGAGTGTCCCATGCATCTGTTACCATACATTATTTCTTTAAACCACACTATATTAAGGTTATGGATTTGGATATCGCTGAACATAAAATACATTAATTGAGAAAGAAGTGTTTTATATCCTCACACAAAGACCTTATGCCATGCAATAGCAAATAACAATAAAAGTCACTGTTCCAAAAATACTTTTTTGACCCTGAAGCATAGATGGTCATTGAATGGTCAGTATTCTAAATGTTTTCTTGTTATCTTGCGAGTGTTCAAATCCAACTCATTTTTAAAAAAAATTTATTTATTATATTTTTGGTTGTATTGGGTCTTCATTGCTGTGCACGGGCTTTCTCTAGTTGCGGTGAGCAGGGGCTACTCTTTGTTGTGGTGAGCAGGTTTCTCATTGCGGTGGCTTCTCTTGTTGCGGAGCAGGGGTTCTAAGTGCATGGGCTTCAGTAGTTGTGGCACGTGGGCTCAGTAGTTGTGGCTCACTGGCTCTAGAGCACGGGCTCGGTAGTTGTGACGCACGGGCTTAGTTGCTCCGCGGCATGTGGGATCTTCCCGGACCAGGGCTCGAAACCGTGTCCCCTGCATTGGCAGGTGGATTCTTAACCACTGCGCCACCAGGGAAGTCCCAATCCAACTCATTTTAACTGTTAGTTGTGATGGCGCTATAAAGAAAACTATATATATATATATATATATATATATATATATATATATATGAAATCATTCATTGCCATGTGTCTGGATTCCTAAAGGAAAAATTTCTAGAGTCACCTTTTCTGTCCTTGCCATGTTTCCCTGTCTTGTTCTAAAATCAGGTAGGAGGACAGAGCCCGTTCAGTACAGGTTACAAGTAGGCAAGCCCACTTCAACCACAGAAATGCATCAGCAACATGTCTATTTTCTCAGTTTGAATTCCTTTAACCTAAAACCTTCCCTGAAAAAAGGAAAATGTTCAGCACAACTCAGGTTCATCACCTACCATGAACACAAACTCCACGACACTCAAAAATGGGAATTAAATGTTCCCATCCTCAGGACCTCAAAAACTAGTAAATGACTAATAAGTCAGTATAAAGAATGGCAGGGTGATGAGCGCCAAAGAGGGAGTTTCAACCAGTTGATGACTTCACGGTGGAGGGAGATATTAATTTAAACTGTGTGGTGTGAGGGTGGGGTCATCTGGGAAAACTTCTTAAAGAGGTGAAGTTTGGGATAAACCCAGAGAGGTATCCTCAACTTTTTCTGTACTTATTGACCCATTGTCAGAACAATGTTTGAAATGTATAAAGTAAAGCACAAAAGATAATAACAAAAACCAATTTAATTGAAACAGAGCTGTTGAAATACCAAAAAGTTGTGAAATCATAATAAGTACACTTCTTTGTTAAGGCATTAAATAAAAAATTCCAGTTGCAAATCTAATAACTATTGTAATTTCAAAGTAGTGATGAGCATAAGTGATAATTCATGGTATCGGCAGTGACTGTAATGTGATATGGCTATATCTGATTTCTATTTGTGACAAAGTCACATGTACTTCTAATATTCCTATAGTTTGTTGCCTACATTCATAATAGAAGGAAATGCTACACTTCTGCCAGAAGTTAGTGAAAATCAAGATGTAAGTTTTCTTATATCCAAGTTCACAAATCCCCTTAATTTTACCTCTGGGCCCTGAGTGTTTGAGGAGTAGATAGGTATGGCTAAGGCCTTTGTGTGTGTGTGTGTGTGTGTGTGTGTGTGTGTGTGTAGAGCGTGCACTGTATGGGGCAGGATGAGAAAATGATGGCTGGATGGGAAGAGAAGCGATTGTGAAGGTTTTGGCATGCCAGAGAAAGGAATTGTATCAGTGGGGAGGCATCAGTGATGTTTTGGAGCAGGGAGCTGACACAAATATATCCTTGTTTTAGGAAAGTAATTTCTAGTCTAATGGGAGTTGGGTTAAAAGGGCTGGAAGCAGGAAGACTTTTAGTAGTTCATTGCATTGGTCAGGAGAAGTATATTGAGAGCTTGAAGTAATTCAGTAGAAGTGGAAAAGAGAAGACCTAAGCAAGGGACAGTGGATGGGCATACTGAAAGGACTTGGTGACTGACTGAACAGAGTAAATGATGGAGCAGAGGGAAAAAAGCTGATTCTAAGTGTTTACCTTGTCACAAAGGGAAGATGTCAGACAGGGAAAATGAATTGAAACAGAGAACAAGCGAGGTGTGTACATTTGTGGCAAAGGAATTATCAGCTCTTTTTGGGTATATTGAAATTTTGAGATCTTCATGGGCTGTTCATGTGAAAATGTTCAGTGGAAGTTGGAGATGTGAGTCTAGAACTTGGAAAAAAGTTCGGGGTTGGAGAAGTAGATTTGGCAATCATAAGAAAAACAGCTGAAATCAAGGGAGTAAAAGAAATCACCAAGGAGAGCAAGGGTGCCGAAGATGGACTCTTGTGTGACTTCTCAGGCTGTGCAAGTACGTTCCAGGAAGAACGACTTAGCGATTTTGCACATTTAGTCCTTGTTTCTTCAGTTCCACAAAGTGAAAAATGTGCTTGTTCTGTTTCAGATATTTTACTTCCTCAAAGATCAATAAGACATTGGCCTGCTTTCAAGGAATTAATATTTCTAGTAGGGAAGCCGACATATGGACAAATATAATTTAGTGTAAGTGCAGTAACAGAAGTACGTACACAGAAGAGGGGAGTGATTAACTACAACTGGGGTGATAGACAAGGAAGGCTTCTGAGAAGGTGACATCTGATCTGGGTTCTGAGGAACGAGTAGTAGTTTGCCAAGTGGGAAAGGTATTTTAAGCAGTGGGAATGGTAGGTACAGAAGCCTGGTGTGTTCAAGGAACTGCTTTCCTGCATTTGCTTGTGTCATGCAACAAGATTTGAATACTTACAAGACTTGAAGCCCTGTCTGTCTGTGACTAGCCCCTATCTTCATCTTAATCTTTAAAGAAGGACCCTCAGATTCTACCATGAAACTCTGCTTTATGCTTAGTCCAAGTTTTTTCCATTGAAATTTAGCTCCACTTTCTTTGGTTTTGTTCTTTTAAAATTGGAGATGATTCAGCAATCATACTTCGTCAAAAAAAAAAAAAAAAGGTCTACAACGTATCCAATAAGTGCAAAATTAAAAGTAATGCCATGTTTCATGGAACATAATTCATCCAAAGTCCTCTGTGCCCCAGCCTTTTTTGTCTCCAGATTATAGTCATAATAAATTGTGTCCTTTCATGGAAATTAAGGCCATGTCAGAGCCCATGTTTTCAACTGAAGCATGTCAGCACTGTTCATGATATGTCCCAGCTGGTTAAGCTTAGTTTCATAGTAGAGGCATGAGCAGTATTTGGTAGATAGATGAGTAATTTTTAAATATGAAAAATCCCATCATGAAAATTGTTTTATTTTGTTACTTTATATCTTTATAATATTGTATCAAGACAGAATTGCCTTCTCTATCTCTTTCTTGGAGCGCAGCTCTACTCATACTTTCTGGAGCTCTGGCGCATACTTTCTAAGGATGACAGAAGATATTCTTTGAAAAAATAAGCAGATCAGAAAGACTCTATTAGCATAAAAACAGAGTTCTGATTTAATATCAAACAAAAGAGAGATTTGTCTTTTACATATTTAATTCTGAGCTTGGACTAGGAATGAATATTTTCGTTTGTTTTCTCAAGTTACCCTGGAATTTGAAGAGCCATACATAGCTCCAGTGGGGAGAAAGCTGGATAGAACCATTTGACTGAAAGCCCATGTCCAAGGTCAAGAGCAAAGATCTGGGACACTGTGCAGAGGGATTAAGAATAAATGAAAGGTGAAGACAGAGAGATACCAGAGAGGAGGGACTCAGTTATTGAATGATAGGAGACTCAAGGAGGAAAATGAGTTTTTCAACAACTTCTAGACTTCAGGTATAGGCCTGTCTATCTAAAAAGACACATAATTCATATATATTATCATATTCAGGCATTTACCTGTTTAGGAGAAACCAATTCACACAAATGCCAATACTCCATGCTTAGAAGGTATACAGGAGTGGAAAAATATCTGTTTAGGAAGAAAGATTCTGTTGCAGATCTGTTGCAAGAATCTTACCAAAGATTCTTGGTACTATCTTATACATATCACAGGGTCTGGGGGAGGAAATAGCCTTCTCCTAGGAATCCTCTTTTTATAGATGCAGGGATTGCCTAGAAATGGACTTCAGCTCCTTATTGAGCTCCCCTTGTCTGAAATTTTAAGGAGATGGTTCCCATATAACTGGAACCAGCTGAAGTCTGGTTTAGCCTATTATGATCTCTTGCCTTGAATTGACTGATTAAATAATTAAAGGTTTGCTGAGTTATGCACCATCTTCCATGTCCCACGTCCTGTGTAGGGGCTGGGGGAACAAGGATGAGAATAAACAGAACCTTTCCTTGAGGAGCTGAGGGGTATTGAACAGGCAGTACCCACTTCCCTTCTACCCACTGCAAAAAAGAAAAAAGGCTATAAAGTCTTTAAGGAATGATGCTCTGCTGGTGGCTTTTTATCAATATTAGTGTGATGTGTAGCTAAAAAAGGCCCAGATATGTAAAAAAATATCAGTACAAGTCTTCCAGAGACCTAGACTTGACTCATATCTGCTCTCTGGTTCTTAAATTCTGTTAAACAACTTTTATTTGCGTGTTGGATTTACAAGAGGCCCCTTTAAATCCAAAGTTTAGGCTGTTAGGAGTCTGACTTTTCGCGAAGACAATGACAGCCACAAATTTAGCTTGAATCATTTATTACCCACTCTACAGACCAATACCACTGGAAAAAACTATATTTACCCCCGTTTGTTGGCAGGGATAGCACTGAACGTACACACTGTTTGACCATCACTTCTAGGCTCAGAATGGGGCTCCGTATATCCTGTTAGTCCTTTTTCTAATCTGCCCTATCCACTGCCATGGTCTTCTTAAAACTTAGATCTGATTAGGCAATTCACAGGTTCTCTGGGGGGGAATGATCTGAAGTCCTTAGCGTGGCCTCTGTGCTCTCTACAGCCGATCTTTCTAGCTTTATCTCCTTGTCCAGTGGCCACTCTGGGCTCCCATGATCTTTATGTTTGCTCTTGCTGTTCCCTCCACTTGGAATAGGCTTCTCCTCTTAGGCTGTTAAACATGTCAAGCTGTTAACATCCTATTCATTCTTCAGGAACTGATTTAATTATTGTTAAGTATTTTGGAAGAGCCTTTGTGATTTCCTTTCTTGGTATTAATAACTTCGTGCTCTAGGTTTTCATAGCACTTTACTTATACCTCTCATAACATAAAGGTTGCAGGAATTAAATAGTATAAATCACAGTGTTTGGCACAGTGAATGTACTCAATAAATATTAGCTATTAGTTTTACTTAACACACAATGTCTGAGCGAAACATTTTTCTATATGTGTAAGTAATATGTAAATAACTCCTCCAATAGTCTATAAGCTCTTTAAGAATAAGAAAACACAATGACTTACCCATTTTAGTATTTAGAGCCTTAGAATTGTGCTGTGTTACCTAGGAAAGGTGCAAAAAGCATTTGTTGAAACACTGAATGAATGAATCTTGTTACTAGAATCTAGAAAACAAAATACAGAGTGGAAAGGCTTTTGACCCTGCTATGTCCCAAGGCAATCTGTTGGATTTTATAGGCTTCACCTTATTCAATCCTTAAAACCACCCTGTGAAACGTACATTGATCTCACTTTACACAGGAGGAAACTGAGACTAAGGGAATTTAAATAATGTGCCCCAAGTCAACAGCCAGTAAGAAGAGAAGCTGTTTGTTATATATCTGACACCAGCTCCCAGACTCTTGCTCCCATGCTACGCTGACACTTAGTGACATCACACTGTCCCCAAGGGGGTTGACATGTAGACACCAAAATGGCTCTTAACAAAGATTACTAATACAGTTCTCAGAAAGATCACGGACAATTAAAAAAGAAATTCATAATTTCAACCCAAAGTTAGATTTCTAGGTTTTTTCCAAAGACATCTCACCCGCCTTTGAAACATGCCTTTGGAATGGACCATAAAATAGCGTTTAAATTGTAAATTTCCATGGGAACAAATCAAACTTTTAGATAGTAGTGTGAATGAGTGTGTTGTCAGAGGACCCTAGGTGCGTAAAATCCTTTAATTGCTTTTTCAAAAGTTAACGTATATACTTTAATTAGAGGTGTGTAGTAGGCTTCTTTGTTAAAAAAAAAAAGAAAAAAATCCCTGGACCATATGGATGTTGCCTCATTTTCGTCTGAACTCTTCCAGGGACTGTAAGACTTAAAGTGATGTTGGAACCCAGCACTTTTCTATCTGCCAAAAAAGGTGAGAACAATAAGTCTTGGTGCAAAGGCTGAATATACGTGTAGCCTTAAACTACGCTTTGCTTCCACATGCCTTGGTCCCACTTTGCTTTGACTAATTATATAATCTGCAAAGTGACAAAGCCAAGTGATTTTTACCTATCTTGCTGATTACATGGCTTGGAGTAGTGATGCATTTGGTATGAGGCAGCTTTTAACTTGCTTTAAATTTGGAACAATAAGCAATAGGAGTTTCCTGAGAAAGAAAACTATTGAGCAGACCAGAGAGAGAAGAGGAGAGGAATGGATTCGATTGTGGGAAGGCAGAACAGCTCAGGCTCTGGGTTTGAGTTTTGGTTTGCTACTTAATAGCTCTGTGGTTGGCCTTCAGCAAGCTTCGAACCTCTCTGAAGCTCGGTTTCCTCATCTACAAAATGAAGACAATACCTCCTTCCTTGCCAGGTGATCATGAGATTTAGGGATAAATTGTGTAAAGTGATGCCTAGGAGGCATGTGAGAAATATCGGATATAATTTTGATAGTTTTTATTTTTTATTGAAAGAACTTGTCTTCCAGCAGTGAAAGGTCCTGAAAAGAATCAGGATTCAGGACGAATCTGATTCATGCTGATGATAAATCTCTTGGTGCATTTTTCTTATTTCTTTGCCCTTCTCCCGTCCCTGGTTTTCCTTGGGTTAAATTAATGTTCCAGATTCACTCTTATCAGACTCTTTTGTTTTTTTCTTTTCATCCGTTTAGACAAAAGAAACTGGCAGAGTTAGTCAGACCAACTAGTCACAGGCAGGCTTTGTCTGGAAGTGAAAATTTGTTTCTCTTTCCTTTGCTCTGCCTGAATTCCTCCTCTGGTCTTCTCAATCTCTACATGTCTGTAATAAAATGAATTGTGAGACAGATCAACAAATGCATCACCTTGACACTTTGGTGAGTGAAGACATAGATTTGAATAATAGACTTGGCTGAAATATCTTCCTGGTGTTGTCCAGTCCTGTTATTTTCAAAACAGTTGCTATACCGGAAAACAACTGGCAGATACCTCCCCCAAACTGAGTATAGTCCTTATAGATGTGGACTAAGGAAGCTATTTTCCTGAGGGATTATTAGATTTTGATTAGCCTCCAATACATTTGTTTGGAACTAAATGGAGGATTTTCCCCAGGCCAGGCTGGGGTTGCCAGCTGTGACAGAGATGGACATTTAATTTGTTTGTGATTGGGTTGTCACGGCTGGACATTTGTCATTTGAAATTTCCTCTTTACTCCTTTCCCCCAAATCTACTCCTAACAAGGGAAATCTTAAAAATAAGGTAGATTAAAAATTCATGATGTGGAGTGTGTACTGGGTTGTTTTCTGTTTTATTTTACTTAGTGAAAATCATAATTTTGGGGCCAGAGATTAAAATTCCTGACTCTGCTACAGGAAAAGCTCACATTTCTCACAAAACACCCCAGCAATCTGTCCCATTTTTAAAGGAAGATTTAATAGCAGGCCTGTTCAGTGAGGCACGTACAAGTTCATTACCTTTATAAAACACTCTACAGGAATTTTATGTGTCCAAGGCAGTGCTGCTAGTGGTTTCCAGCTACACATTTCTACAAAAGAACAAAAGGCAACCAGTCCTGTGTTAGCCTTATGTTTTGGTCTTTTTTGCTTCCTTGATAATCTTCTAAATTCAATCATTTACACTGAATCTTAAAATCATTTGTATTAGTTGGCAACCTGCTCCTACTGTGGTATTTCACTGTCCTTGTGATAAAAGTTGCTTTAAGAATGTGTTGTCTAAGCTGGAGTTTGCTCCCTTGTGCTTAGTTTATGCAAAATTTCAGCTGAGATACAGGCACAGATGCTGACTTTCGTGCTGCTGTACAGAAGGTCAACCGGGGTTTGTGTCACTCAATTTCTCAAAGGCAAATTGGGCAGGAGCAATGCGGGATGTTTGTTCTAATGTTCTCTCTGGCCTTCAGCTTGAGTCTTTGGTAATCTCATGCCAGGTATTTGGTGAAGTGTTGCAGTTTCGATATTCATATTCTTTTCAGAGATTGGACTTCAAAGAACTTTTAAACCTGTGATTCAGTTTGGAGCCCTTTTTTGTGAACATGGCTTGATGGGGGTTCACCCAATGTGCTCTGGAAACTTGAAATGGTCACTCCCTTATACTCCCCACTGCCCTAGCATCTGTCTGCCCTGGTTCTGAGCTCTGAGTTGAGACAGTCTGAGCTGTGATACTTTAATTTCAGCTCTCAGGTTAGGTTGGTCTAGTTAGGATGGAGGTACTATATTAAATAAATATTATTTCGATCTTTTCTGTTTGAAGTGGGCTCTGTGTGCATATCCACATAGAATATAAATGGCCAATATTTGACTCCATCACCAACTATTTGAGCGCCCACAGGATCCGTGGGTTTGTACTATGAAGAAGGCAGTTTGGTTATAGACTCAGTCTTCAAGAAGAGAGGAGGTTGTCCAAGTTAGCAGAAGTGTGATACACTGTCAGCATGCATCACAAAGAACATCCCTGCACACACTGAAATGAGCACATGAGGATGCTGTGGTTAGCCCCTCCATATTTTTGTTTCACAAGTAGTTGCCGCTAATGATGCAGTGGAAGGACAACTGTATCTGGAGAAGGAAGGTTCTAGTCCTGGCTTTTCCACTAGCTAGGTGTGACCTTATTTAAGTCATTTAATCTTTCTTTAGCTCAGGTTAGATGTCTGTCAATGAGTAAGTTTTACTGGATGATTTCAAAGGTTCCTTCTAGCTCTAAAAATAAGCTTTTGATTCTCATAAAGGGAAGTTTTATTTGATTGTGACATTTCATTTGGCACCAATTCTGTACAGATGTCTTAACTCAGAATATTTTTGTCCTTGTAGATTTAATGCATGGAATTTACCATTCTATTAATGCACCTTTGAGTAAAATGCATGTCTGTGTGTCTACCTGCTCTCACATTCATAATATATGTTATATCTTTTTAATGTACATCGTGAGAAATGCCTGTGGAACCAAATGAAATACTACTATTGTTGCATTCATTCCCACCAACTCTGTCAGGCTGGATGAATTAAATAAGGAATGATGTGTGCTACTGAAACTACATTTACTATATACTCAAGTGTCCGCGTGCTGTATAAACGCAGATATTGAATATGCTTTGGGTTTTCTTTACTAAGAGCTAGAAAAGTTCCTAACTTGAAAATAAATTGAAAATCAAATGGATGATTTAATTTTTAAACATGAGTCTGAGCTATTGTTACAGCACCCATTGTCTCAGGCAGACAGCACAGCTGGGGACTCCTCAGTGACTTTTGTCCTACACCTGGTGATTGAGCAGGTGAGAGGGGGTGAGGTAGATGTGAGACGCACAGGTTATAAGATTATGAATAGTAGGGAACGGGAACGATGAACTGAGGATCAAGAAGCCTGTGGGGACTCCTGAGAATAGAAAAGCCAGGGATCTTTGATCTCCAGCTCTGTATACCCTTCAGAACATTCTACTTTTCCCCTTCTCTCTGTCCCGTTTTTTTGGCCAGCTGTCTGAACAACTTCTCATCTTACTTCTTCTCTATAAAGACACTACAGTCTAATTTTTGGAAACCTCACTTTAGCATGAATATTTTTGGATTTGAATAGTAAATTCACACCAGAAATAATTCTGCCTTGACATTTTTATACTTGGAGAATATATGAAAGGACTTGGGAGGCAAGGGCCAGAGAGCAGGACATGGATTTCCAATTTGGGAAGCGATACTTAGAGTTTGCATTAGCAGTTCTCATCTTAGGCTGTCCCTTAAAAAATGACCTAGTGAAGTCAGAATGTTTTTGTTTTCCTTTGATTTTTAACTTTTTTTTAAATTGTGAAATAATTTATATAGAATAAAGTGTACAAATCTTAAGTGTACAGCTTTATGATCTCTCTCTCACACACACACACACACATGCGCGCGCGCACACACACACACACACACACACACTCCTTGTAATGACCATTAGATAAAGATTTAGAATATCCTTAACATCCCAGAAGGCTACTTTGTGACCCCTCCCAGCATATAAATTCATCAATTTGTATTTCCTAATCGCTTGCAACATGTTTAGAAGAAGGCTTATAGTTGTTTAATTCACAGACATTGCTAAGAAAAATGTACCCCAATAGGTTCATTTTAAGAAGCAAAATCCAAGCCCTAGAAAATTAATTTTGATAGCATTGTAAGTGCAGGGTATTAGCTGCTCACTATTTCAAGATAGTTCCAAGGGAAACTATTGCCGTGGTCTACAGGTATCTTTTTATTGAGGGTCACGGCAAGCCACAGTAGAATTCCAGCGGTCTCATTTACAATCATACTCATCCTCAGTAGCCATATTTGTGGCTTCCTGTGTAATGAGGTGATTCATCACGGTATGTCAGCCATAGAGAGTTCAGTATAAATGAATTTAGTTTCTTAAAAAAAGGTATTTATATCTAAACAATTTTGCAATAATCTGACATTGCCCTTTAAAGGTAAGCACGTGTTATGTGATTTGCATATGAAGAAACCGTGCATTACTCTTACTTGACTGACTGTCAGCTTCAGCAGCTGCACCTGGTAGTCTCCAGGTCTGTCATTGTTTCCATGATAGAGCTCATTTTTCAAGGGTTAATAACATAGACCTTAACATTCACTTTGGGTTGAAACTTGGCAACCACTATGAGTATACAGCCTAAGGAGCTGATTTTAAACAAAAATGGTTTAAATTGATTTACCCTTTACAAATTAGAGTATGTCAAAATAATGGAACTTTGCATCAGTTCTAATGCTTTACATTTATTTAAGGTAAAAATTTGTAAGCTATTATTCCTGGGTAGTAATTTGGGGGATGCCAGCTATGGGACAAGTTAGAGACTGGTTTCCATTGAAAATTCCAAAAGAAATTTGCAAACTTTGACTATTTTTCTTTTGTAATATCATTGCTGCTTTAAAAGAAGAGATGCTATTGCCCTTACCTTTAATAGAAGGGAGCAGTTGTGGAAGTAAAGATGATTTGAAAAGAAAGGTGGAAATAAAATGTTGGAAATCATGTTTAGTTGTATAGAATCCTGATCGCAGGATGGGTTCCTTTCAGCTCAGCACCTCTGAATTGTATTTGAACTGGGCTAAGCTGGGGTGTGTGTAGTTGTTCATGATCTTTAGCTTTTCAGTTTTAAAAACTCCACATAGAAAAAAAGAAGGGAATATTTGCATTCCTACTACAGTACAGATTTTTGCTGCCCTGTTCAAATGTGCATTTCTATGTTATATACATTTATTAAAAATATAAACTCTTCCATCCTCCTTACTGAGCCAACAGAAGTTAAAACTTCACACTCATTTCTCTCTTTTTAAAAAGACTTAGATGTGAGCATATTTATATATTTAATGTACAGCCACATTCTAAAGAAAAAATGCTGCTGGGCAATTTCTACACTGAAGCCATCTTCTCAATGAGAGAAGAACTGCCCTAATGAGGACATAGTACTGTCAGTTTCCAACTTTGATCAATTTTTGGCTGAGCATGATACAGACAGAAATTTGGAGAGGAAGTTCTTACATATATTAGACAGTGAGACTGAGTTATCATGTGTCAAAAGATGCAACTTCATTCTCCTATTGTTCAAAGACATGACTGAGGAATAAAGTCATTAGTATTACAGAGCGGTCTGTAATAAATTAGAGATGTGAGGCTGGAGGAATATGGTCTAGATAAAGCCAGGTACAGAGGGAATAACATTAGCCTTGGAGCCAGGCATTTTTGGATTCGAATTGTTTTACCATTTATTAGGTCATTTGTGCAAACTCGAGCATGCTAATTATCCTTGCTGGTTCTCAGCAAGGTATTAGTAGTCACTATATTTCTGTAAGAATTAAAAATAATGTATGTAAAGTATTTGGTGCATAGTAGTTGCTCAATAAATGGTGAGTGTTATTATGATGGTGTGATTGTAAGCATTTAAAAAGTGAGCTTTTAAGTCATGGAGAGTCTCTGCCAGTTATATTACCTCCTTTTGAGAGGTCTCATGGTATACTTATAGTCTTCTTGGTGGTGACTTCTTCAGAAATCTTCACAATTTTTCTACTCTCACACCCAGGAAAGGATATTTCACTCACAATGGTCAAGAGACACAGTGCTGCCCAAAGAAGTATCTATGGCATCTATACAGATGGCGTCTGGCCAACCAATCGGAAGCTTAAATTCTAGTCATATAGAAAATAAGACAGGAGGGTGGTAAAAACAGAAAGATATACAGAGAGAAGGCAATGAGCACCCATGGGTTAGAAAGAAGGGTAGAGAGAAGCCATAATATGGTGATAGTAAATAAATCAGTTGTGCTAAAAACAGGAAAGCAGAACCACTGTGGACAGCTGGGCCACTATAATGGTGGACCAACTGAGTCATGAGCAATAGACACATCTTTTGGATGGGAGACTCTATGAGTAGCACTGGAGTGTTCCCTGCTACTGTGTCTAGAATGATCTTCCATTTCTCCCACAGGCCTGGCTCTATGATGCTTTTATACGATGTCCTGTCTCTTACTTCCCCAGTTATGTTACAATAAAGCCCCTTTAACCGAAGGAATTCGAGTGTGTCATCTGAAAAACCTGAACAATAACGTTGTTTGATCTATAGATCAAGGTCAGCTTAGAGAAAGGACCCTACGTATTTTCCCTAGAGTCCAAGTAAAGTCATGGATGTGTGAAGCAGTGTGGTATTTGGAGAAACTGTGAAAGATTTAGTATTTCTAGACCATAAAATATGAGTCAGGGTGAAGTGGGAGATGAAGTTGGAGAGGTCGGTGAGGCAAGCTCGCTGAGGCAAATTATAAAATGTGAAACAGTTTGGACAATACCTATGGTTGCAAGAACCATTAGAGGGTTTTTAAGAAGGGGAATGATATGGGTAGATTTTTTTTAGGCAGATGGTTTTGAAGAAGATCATTTGAGGGCGATAAGACTAAATAAAGGGAGACAGACAGAGACTGTTAAGTAGACTGGCTTCTGATTACCAGGGCTTTAAATAAGGGAGCAGCGGTGGGAATGGAAAAGAGGCTATTGTATCCAATACAATTTTAATTGACTAAGTCAGAAATATTTGATTGATGTAGAGAATGAAGGGGGCAGTCAAGGATGATTCCCAAGTTTCTAGTTTGAGTATCTCAAGGGATTATGGTGATATCAATGTTGAAAGAGAATATAGGAGGAAGAGATGAATTTGGGAGAAGATGATAAATGCTCTTTTGGACATGCAGTTTATGCTGGTCTACAGGACATCCAGGTAGAGTTGTTCATGAGGCAATTAGATGTATGAATCTGAAGTCTAGGGGAGAAGTCAGTGGCGGGGGTAGAGAATACACCCACTTTTGTGTGATAGTTGAAGTCACAAGGATGGAAGAGATTATGTAAGGGCAGAGGAGGACTAGCCCTCAGCAGGTGAAGAAATACCACTGAAAGAGTAGGCAGAGGAAGAGGAGTCTATGTCAAAAGGGGAGAAGGACTAAGAGTGAAATGAAGAAAATCAAGAGAAGATGGTAGAATTAAAGTCAAGGGAGGATAGAGTTTCACTGAGGAGAAAGTAATTATCAACATAATTCAGTGTAGCAGTGAAATATAGAAATATAACTGCTGAAACAAGGGCAGTTTCAGTATAAAGGAGTGTTAAGAAAACGTTGCAGTGGAGCTGTGAGGGAAAATGAATGGTACTGTTATTTTGAAAAGCTTGGCTGGAGATATGGTGGGGGGAAGAGAGAGGCTGGGCCACAGCTGAGGGAGATTTAGGCACAAAGGAGATATGGAATCAGGGGAGATAACAAATTTTTTTTCAAATGATGGGAGCAGCTTGAAATTTTTTATAGGCTGAAGAAGAGACAGTAGGGAGAGAGGAGGTTAACTTGAGATGTAAGTGTGAGAGAGTTCAACCGATTAAATGAGGTCCCAGAAGAGGGAGAGGAGTCTTAAAGAAAATCTTGTCTCATTCTCTGAGTCCGGAGGAAAAGGGTCAGTGCGTGTGGCTGTAGACACGCTTGTGGGCTGTGGTGGCCACAGTGGAGTGGAAATCTGGGGGATGAGATCATACCTACAGATTCAATTTTCCCAGTGAGGAGGGAGGCAACGTCAACCGCTGTGAGGGAGAGGTGCAGGGCTGAGCCTCCGAGGAGACTGGAGAAGTCTGGAATTAACAGTTACTTCCAGGAGTGGGAGAGGGAGATGATTATAAGCAGATAAAACGCTTATCAGAGCCAGAGGGCAGAGAAATTCAGAGACCATGAAGGTGTGTGATGCCCTTCTGCAAGGTTATATGAGGTTTTTTTCAGGCACTACTTAGCTGTCTAGAATTAAGCTTGTATCTTAAATCCGCAGTCAAGTTTTTCATGTGTGGTCATTCAAATATGCATTTTGCTCTTTGGGTTCATTTCAAATGCAATTCTGAAATGAGACTTGGGAGGACTTCACACCGAGATGATGGCATTTGGCCTGGGCACTGTGGGGTGATCCTTAGCACTATCTCATATATTGTTTCGTTTTCCAATTCATGCCGTATTCTCTTGTGGAGAACATATATCTGGTGTTTAAATAAAGCAAATTCACATTTGGGGGGATATTTTAAGGAATTCATTATCATTTCTTGGGCACCTTGGGTTATCCAAGAACCAAAATCATTGCTGCAGGTGTTGCCACTTGCTTCCTGGCAGAAAATATATTCAAGCATTAGCTCAGGCACAAACACCTAAAACAAGAGGATTTACAGTATTTAACACTTGGGCCCAGCTGATTTGCTGGCTGTGTCATCATCATTATCTGTGTTAACTCCTATAAACAGAGAAATAGTTTTGTATAAAATAAAGGCTTATCTGAGGCTTTGCTCTCAGCTCCAACTGAATGTCAAATTTCTCTGAGTATGAAAATGCTAACAGAAATCTTTTTTTGTAAAAATGTATCACTTTTATTCTCTTTTTGCTCTTCTGCCTTCAACCTGGACCTGGGAAGAAACGTCAAAACAGCTGTAGAGAAGTTGTGTCAGAGGTAGTAATGGCTCTTTTAACAACAGAGAATAGAAAGATCTCAAAGTGAAGCCTATTGTCGGGAGACTTGCGCCTGTCCTGGCTGACTTCCAAGTTCGAGTTAGTTTGGATTAGACTTGGGTTGGGTAACATTTAATTTCTTAAGGGAAGATTTGAATCAAATTGTTAACCTCTCGAAATTTAACCACCAGGCGTGATGATGGTGTTAAAAAAATTAAATGCCTGATTCTTGGTAATAATTATAATAATACAACATTTACTCTTCTCACATTTCCTGTCTTTAAGCCTTTGCCATAAACACTACTCAAAATTTTCACATGTGGCTATTTGGAAATAGAATTCTTTTTTGCTGTTATTGTGTAATAAAGTAATTACATATATTACTTTTAGATATGCAGTTAGTTTGATTCGAAAACATTTACCAAATAATTTGCCTCTAGATTTCAAGTAGCAGAAGACTTATCTACATTAGCCTTGCAAATGGAGTGGCCAAACTACATTGATTATCAGAGTGTAAGGAATTATCTATGACACAAAGGCCACACCAAAACAGATAAGTGGCTTGTCATATAAACATTTATGAGCCCATGGAATGACAGTCTTCATTTGAAAGCATACAGTATAAATTCGGCCCATACCACAGTGGGTGTGAAAATTGCAAGGTAAAATAAAACAGATGAGCCCATTTAAGTTTGAAATGGAAGAACAGATCACTGGCAACAGCTATTTACTTTCACAGTCACTAAAATAGGGTGTTTTGTTGTGAAAACTATCAATACAGGGTGATGGATACCCTGCTTAAAGTGCCAATATGATGCCATTCTGAACTGCAAAACGATTTCATTACAAGTGTATGGGGAATCTTTAAACATGACATTACGATACGACTATAATGTCAGATAACAATAGGAAAACAATTTCAGAGTAAGTGTAAGGAGACTATAACCATGCAGTTAGAAGGCCACTGGAATGTGAGATTATAACAGCTCAACGTTAAAATGGTGAAAAGGATATGGTAAATTGCTTTTTTTTTCTTTTAAAACTGGGATTATCCTAGACAACATTTATACTCATGAATAGTACAGTCATGGGATGTATTTTAGAGAGGAGGGAAACCCAGTACCAATATATCCAGTTCTTATCCCCATTCTGAAGCGTATCCCCACATATTTCCCTTTTCTGAGGTTAAACTGGAGATACTTTTGTCTGACCTTATCATTCTCCTTCAACTTTACCACTTTGAGACACTGTTCCAAGTTCATAAACATTTTCTTTCTTACTCATGTCTAGCTCTGTGACTTGGTTCCATTAACCACTTATGGGGTAAAATCTGAGTTCCCTAAGCATGGTTTCCTACTGCCCATCTTACCTCTCTGGCCTCTAGTTATCCCTGGACTTCAGCTGAAATCTCATCACTAGACATTTATTCTATTGGGTCTAAATGGAATTTTCAAGAGCATCTAATAAATTGAAGTTGAAGAAACACTGATGAATTTATAAAATGTAGCTATCTGTTTGAGGGATAACACATTAAACTTGAACAGTCTAAGAAGCACAGACTGTCCTCAGTCAGACTTGAGTTCATATCCTGGCTCTTCCACTGAGTAGTGTGTGAATCCAAAGACTTTTTCTAAGCCTTGCTTTCTTCATCTGCATAGTGGGGCTAATAACAACACTTAATTCCTAGGCTAATTGTAAGATGAAAAAGATACAGTGTGTGAAATGCCTTTCACAGTACCTGGCCTATATGAGGGCTTCTGTAAATATTGTCTCTGTAAAGATATAGAACAAGATAAAGGAATGGATCAAGATCCTGGAGAGTGAAGCAGAGGAGAGAGAATGGGGTTTAGTGATAATTTAAATTTCTTTTTGAACCACTTCAGTTCAAATTACAGTCTCTTAGTCTCGATTATCTAAGGCATACTTGAGTTTTCATAAGCTCTTCCTGCTAGTCTGCCTCTTTAGGCTATCGTGTTTGTCCATAATTAACACCTCACGTAGTGCTGCTCTTTCTAGGATGGTGGGAAATCTGTCTTTGGGACATGACTGCGGCCACTGCTTGAGGTGTCTGTCACTGGGCCTCTTTCCTCTAAGCTTCTAGCTTGCCTGGTGCTACCTTAAATAAAGTTACTTCATCTCGGATCACAACCTGGGGCTGTCATGTTCCAGCTGCTGAGGTTATACAAGTATGTAAAAAGGTATTTTGCTGTGTCCTTGAGCCAGTTTTAAATCTATTTATCCCTGTTACACTTAAACGACAAACTCACCAATAAGATCAAACACAATTTTGTGACCATAGAATAAAATCTTTTCTCTCCAGAGTTTTCTTCTGTTAAGGATCTTGATTTTAACTATGGTATTAGTTTTTGTCTAAAGCCTTTATAACATTAACAGAGCGTTCTCGTGAAGGAGTTACCTGGATCTAAAAATATGTTCTTAGATGACTCAGGTTTAATGGCTTCATTCAGCATACCATTGGCTTATTTCCTTAAAAGTCCTTCCATAGGGATGAGTCATCAAAGGAATAACTCACTAAACTTGAACTCCTTGAGAGCAGGGCCCATGTTGAACATACATTTATGGTCCTAGGCCCTAGCAGTGCCAGACATTGAAGGTGATTAATGAATGATTTTTGGAATAGAGTTTATGTAGACTACAAACCAAGCCAAATTATCCAAAGCAGTATTATCTGGAGTGATCTGGAATACAATGCAACTACTTTGCACTCAGTGCATAATGGTCACCCAACTATGTGAAAGATGTGAAGATAAATATTAAGGATATAACATGGAGATGGGATTGGGGAAGAAATATATTTGTTATGTGTCTATTGTATGTTAGACTTCATATGTCTTACTCAGTTCACTTAATCTTTAAAACAACTCTAAGATGTAGGCATTGCCATCCATATTTTATAAAGAACAGAGGCTAAGAGAGATTGGGAGACTTGTTTGAGGTCACATATGTGGAAGTGCTAGTAATTGAACATAACTACTTGTTTGGCTACAAATTCTTTGCTATTTCTACTGTATCACATTGCTGCCCCACTGTGTGAATTTAATTACAATCTAATAGAGGAGAAGAGACAAGAACATAAAGGACTGACAGCAAGGTAATCCGTGGTAAGTATCATATGAGTAGAATGAAGCACACCAAAGGCTTTGAATGAGGAAAAGATCACTTCTGCCATTTATCTCCTTCTCCCATCTGCTCCTTTGGGGATGTTGTTTTTCCCAACTGGCTTGCCCTCTGTCTCTACAATCAAGAGTCACCACTGACTTCATAACTTGCTTAAGCCAATAATTGTAGCCTAATAAGAAACCCTTGCCTCTAGGCCACTTGCTATGTTCCAGATCCCTTCTAGTCTCATTTTTTCCCCAGCCTGGATGATCTTTCTCTCTCCACCAAGAGTTCAAAGCATACGTACTTTGTCAGGTCCCGGTCAGTTCACTTTCTGGGAGTACCACCCGTCCCCCCATCAGAATCAGTACCACCTTTTCACTTTTCTGCCAGCACATTGGTCATACATCTCTTTGGTACTTGTTAATTACTGTCAAGCATGGGGTAGTATCCTAGTGGCAGATCAAAGTGTGTCTTCCTTTGGGATTTGGACATTTCTGAGCATATGTATCATACTTGTGAGGTGGACCTTTTAGGAGTCCATTTATCTAAGGGTTGGAGAAGTCTCAGGCACAAGGGATAAGGTTGGGTAAATACAGAATCAGAAACACATGCTTTGTGCAAAACACATTACCTTTGTGGTAGGAGGATGGATTTCCTTTATGAGTCCAGCCTTCCTCCTACCCCAATCCAGTTGTGTCTGAGATAGAAGGTGGTGGGATGTGGAAGAGGCTATAACTAAAACATCTGAAAACGGTTTTCATACAAACTCTCTGTGAGATTTTTGGGATAAGAAAGTAGTGTTGCTTGGAACTGACATACAGAGTAACACTGTGTGGACATGGCGTTATTCTAACGGCATAATTCAGCAAGTGCATCGGAACTGCAGAGATCACAGTCTGGCTTTAGTTCATCACAGGCTTTAGCAGAGACTCTTTGTATCTGAAGGCTGTAGATTCCTGGGAAAAGGGTTAAGCTCCATGGCAAGAGAACCACAATTCCATATGCATACAATGTATTGTAGATGGGCAAAATAGTATGTCTCCCAAATGGATGCAATATTCTGTTTCAAATGTATGTAAACACTATGATGAATACATACAAATTTATAAAAAGGATTACTAAATTCATAGTAGCTTGTATCATTTTATATATTTGCAATTAACAGACACTAAAATGTACTTATTTTTGAATAAATGTGGGTGAGTATGAAGCTTTTTAGTGTTAGAAAGATGTTCTTATACTCACCAATGCTGGGAGGGGTGGAGTTAGTGACATCTGGTGGTGGTAGCTCCCACTAGATGGATTAGCTCCATGAAGACTAGTACTAACTAATCTTTACCATTACACGCACAAACGTTGGTGCCTGGCATTTAGTAAATCAATACTGATGAATGAATAAGTGAACGAATAAATAATATTTGGGCTGACAAACGTCTGTCCTTCTACCACTGCATCCTGACATGTTATATATTGATAGAACTCCAGGTATAAGCTAGTCTACATGAAAACAAGCAAAAAGGTAAAAAAAGAGAAAAGTCTACCAGTTTTCAGTCAGTTGGTACATAAATACTATGGTAATTTATGTTTTTTTCAGTGATACAGTCATGTGGATCAGCCCACGTATGGTGTGTGAACTTGTTCCCTCCCAATGAGTCAGTTGAGATGGGAATAATAATTTAATTTAGTGCACTTCACTTGGGAATGTCACAGTAAAACACCAATTTATGTTAGTTGCAAGAAAAAGGTGATCCATGTAATTTGAACTTTCACTAACTCTAAAGTGTGATTTGTAAAGAGTTTTGATTAAAAATGGAAAAACTATGGTGAACTCTTCAAAGGGAGTAAATGATGTACTTGGGATGATTTTAATTAAATCATTTTCCAAAAAGCAGTGTCAGGTCGTGTGTGACATGAGCCAGGTCTCCTAATTGGCTTTCATCCATGGGCTAGAGATTTTGCTCCATACTCCATGGGTGAGATCAGTATAGGCGGTTTTTAAAAAAGTTTCACTTTTTCCTCACTTCTGGGACTGTCACCTCTCAGAAAATCAAGGCAGACCCTAATTTTTAACATTCAATTTGCACTCATGCCATGGAAGCATCATGGGAGAGGAAGTGGAATCATGAAATTCAAAGACTCCTAAGTTGTTTAAGCTGAAAGGGAGCTTAGAGATCATCAGAGTCCAGCCTGCCCATTTTACTGACGTACCTCAAAATATGAAGTGACTGGTATAAGTTCATATATCTAGTCAGTTCTAGAGTTGGGCCACCAAGCTTTATCCTACCTCAAAACCTCTACTTGGCTGTAGTCTCCATTAAAGAAACAAAGATGAAACCAAAACTCATCCAGGTTTTAGCTCCAATGATAACTCTTAACATTGGATGAGCTAATGTTGCTCTATAAACATCTTCTTCACTTGCCCCTCTAGAGCCTCTTTCCATCTGCCCCAGGAAGTTGACCTTTAGGGACAACATCTGTAGGCTCCATTGCCGTCTGGCTTCTGGTTGTGTTTGGCAGATGGGAGACTTGGCCAGGTATTGGCAGGCAGGAGGAGAGGAGGTCAGCATGTTTGTTACTGGGGTGGCCTGGTAAGATGACTGCAAGTCGTTGGTGACTGTGTTCACTAGGGAAAACCTCTGTTCCTGTGGGGAGAGCCTCCTTTAGCTATAGCTTTCTCTTTGGGTTCTGGTAACTCTTCCTTTCCTTTGTCCAATTAAGCCTGGGGTAGTACCGACCCCACTTTTTATTAGCCCCAAGGTACTTCAATGTTCCTTATTGGTTTACCTTAATATTGCCCACAACTTCTAAACAGTCCCACTATTAAACCCTCCTGAATTACTCCATTAAGTATAAAATCAATTTCATGCTCGAACCCTGATTACTATACCCTATCCTCTATCGCCTTACTTTTTTTTTTTCCCTCATAGCACAAACTACGAGCTATAGTCACCTTTAAAAAATTTGTTTACTCATTTGTTATCTGGCTTTCCCTACCAGAATGTGTTTCCATGGCTTGGCACAGTGCCTGACGCCTAGTAGGGACTCGATAAATGTTTGCTGAATGAATGGGTCCAGACATACAAACTTTTAGTTAAAAATTCTTTTGACAAATCACAACGAGAATAACCCTATAGAACTTTTAGGGATGAATCAATTTAATGGGGAATTTTAAATCATTTAAACTACAATATGGATTGTGTAGGATTTTTTGGCTGGTGGCTACTATTTAAACATATTGTTTCTATGGTAAAATGTACTCCAAATCAATCCATTATTTCCCATTAGATCGTAGTTTTATGAAGGCAGGGATCAGGTATATCTCATCCATGATTTGATGCCCTTGACTTTGCACACTGCCTGGTACAGAGGTAAGTTTTTCTTGTGCTGAAAGCCCAGCAAAGCACTGGTCACCAGACTTGAAGATGCATAAAGCATGGTTTCTACCCTGAGAGGCCTGTAGTCCTACTGAAGTGACTGACATGCAAAGTCATGATGTAAGGCAATAGGTGATAAAATGGAGGCTGTGGGAGAGTGTTTCAGTATCACAGAGAAGGGAGAAAGGCCAGTGAACTCTTGACAGATGATCTGGTGGAGGGAGAAGGGGACCTTCTAGGACTTTCCTCTTCTGAAACTGCTTTTTCAGTGACATTTGTTCAAAACTACAGATTCTAAAGTGAACCTTTGCAACCTGGGTTTTTAGAACCTGGGTATTTCATGTAAATACGAAGCTTTCCTACTTCTTGAAGTTGGTTTTATATTTTCCTTCTTTTATCCTTTTATTTTCTTCAGAAAAAAAGTGAAAGAAGTAAAGGTCATTATTGAATCTGAATTTTCTGAGTGTTGGCCATGTTCAAAAGATAGTAAAGTGTGTTCAAAAGATGATAAAATCTGGTTATTCAAGAGTACTTTTTTAGAGTATCATGAAACTTATCTGACATTGACTGCAGGAAAAAAAATTACAAGTAAAAAAAAGAAAGAAAGAAAGAAAGAAAGAAAAACTTATTATATTCCCCACCAGAGGGAGACAATTTTTTTCCTTTTGCCTTTCAAAACCTAAATTCTGATTAACACAGATTTGAAGAGTATAATACAAGGTTTACTAGGGCTGATTAATACACTGGGGAAAAAAACAAACTTACAATCTAATTTGTTTACTTTTGTCTTTTAATATCAAATTATTTTCAAGGTCTAAGTTCTGTTCTGCCAGCACAGCAAATGCTACTTAACATGCAGGGAACTTTAAGAGCTACTTGTTATTTCAGTGTCGACTTTATCTCTAATTATATTAGTATGGATTCAGATAGGACACTGATAATATAACAACATGGAATAATTTAGCATAATTATTTCCTGTAGTAAGATGTTTACAAATCAACCCTAAACTAATAGAGACAAGGGGCATGGTGGTGGTGGAGGAGGGGAAACTGGGAACAATATGTTGCTTTCTATTGGCAAGACCGTAGGTGTTGGAATAAGATGAAATCCAGTTAGTCAATTTTTAATATGCTGCAACTCTTTAAAATTGGTGAAAAGAAGTTCACTTACAGTAGTTGCTAATTTAGGAAAAATGATACATGAGCAATAGCTCCTATCTCTGCATATCTGTGCTTACAATAATTAAACATTTTATCAAAAATAGAGAAAATTGTCTAGAGATTTATAGTCTAAGACCTACCATACTTTTAAAAAGTCCAATGTCATGCCCAATTTAATAGATAAAGTGTTAGATCTACATGCAGTGTAATTCCTTGAACATTTCATTCTTCTCTATGGTTCTTTTTGGAAACCAGTTCAGATCTGACCTTGTGTAAATTTTTTTTAAATTACTCTGAAACATTTTACAAATCCAATTAGTGTGCACAAATCTCAGCTCACCTCGTTTGACACAAGACGCTGCTGAGGCAGCCTTATTGCTTATTGTGATTCTTATTTACTTATTCTTTGTCACTTTCAGAATATGAATACGTACAGCTAAAATATGGAGTAATTCTCAGAAGCTCACATTCAAACATGGGATAATGTGGAGGCATCAGGTAAAATATTTGTCTGGTTAGGGGCATGAGTTTCTCATCATAATTCAGTGAAGGTAAATGGATGCTTTGGAAAAGTACACAGTGTCACTTAAGTTTCACTTGCCTCACGTATCATTGAATCAGCAAGCACAGTTAACAATTCTGCTTTTCCATTTGTCAGGATCTCAATATTTTTTCAATATGAGGTCTGCTCTAGTGTACTTCACATGACACTTTATAATTAGTGGTACTTGAGAATTTAGCAGTTTTAAAAATTCATACAACATTCTTAGTTACAATTTATAAATGATTTTAAAGTATAATTAACATTCATCTTTACAAGTTATATGCAAACAAATATGCAAATTTAGAAATAAATATGCAAACATATAAAATGTTTTTGAATTAAGTAGTCCTTAACATTTTTGATGAAATGAATATTTTATTCATATTTTGCACACAATTTTGAGTACTTACTGATTTGAGGGCTACAGCATATAGGTTTTTGAATATTGCAACCTCTAGTAGCAACAGGAGGGAAATGAGAATGTGTTCCTTTTTGATGAAAACTGAAAGGATGATCTAGCAGACAAATCTAAAGGTGCTGTCTAGTGGATTATTGATGCAATCAGTGGCCTTTTTGCTCCTTGAACTCTTAACTCTACAAGGAACCTCAACTTCCTTAGATGACACAAACCTGTTTGGATCTCAGAAAGATAAAGTTGAGGACACCAACAAAGCACCCCCAACTTCTTGAGTTGGTGACTAATACAGGCTAATAAGCTGAGTTGCGAACAATGAATTTTTAATGTACTAAAGTCTGAAAGGAGAAGAATGCAGGGTTCAATATGAGATGAACAAAGGATTATGGGAGAAAATGCAGCTTTGTTGGAGAAGTTACTAAGTGAGTATAGATTCAATAGGTTTACTTATAATTAAAAAAAAGTCTCTTCAAAAGGTTAACTGATTCAAAATCTGAGTTCACTCATTCAACAAGCACTCATTTTTCAAGGCTCAGCTTCTGTTCCTCCTCTTCACGGCAGATTTCTCACTACTAGGCTCTTCCTTCTCTGAATTCATATTGCATTATAAGTCAATCAGGCAAAGGTTTTTGTGTGCTCATTATGGGCAAGGACTATACCCAGTGCTATTGGACATACAAAGAAGTATGAGTTAATCAATTAGCACCACACAGTTTAGCTCTAAAATGTTCTTCCATTTTTACAGATATGCATGCTTTATTATTTTTTTAAATGGCAAATTTCTTGAGGTAAAAGAACATCATTTATACAAGAGATGATGAGGATTTATTCTGAGTGGCATCTCTGATGAATTCATGGTTGTTCACTGGAATGTTGTGTAAAGAAAGATTCTGAGGTTGTGTCATTAGCAATACCAGCACAGCCATGTTTTTATTATCCTTGCTCAACTTAGAATCTTTTTTCATTAGCATTTCTTTCATTAGAGAATGAGAGCCTTATGATCCATTTAATTTCCCTTTTAGACGCTAGAAACTCAGGGGAAAGTTTTGATATAATTTTCTCCTTCTCCTTTATTACTTGATTTTTTCTTTTATTTTGTGGACTATGTTACTGTAATTTGGTTTAAACAGCCAGTTGCTTTAAATCTTTTTGAAGGAAATAGATAACTACATATGCTTCTTTCTATAAACTTTGTGGCACCTAGCATAGGTCCAGGGCCCTAAGGAGGCATAGAATATATGCACTTTGATTGCGTGGAGAACACTGAACTTGATGCTGTGAGGGTCTCATATAGTAGATGCACAATGATGCATGAACGAGTGAGTGAATGAATGAATGAGTTCAGAGGGAATTTAAACCCTGAGAAAGATGATGATGAGATGTGATTTACTTAGGAAAGCATCGGACTGTAGATGAACCTTGGCTAATGCCTTTAAGAAAGGCATTGACTAAAGATTGGAACAGGAGGAAATGACTTGGAGGAGAATAAAGGTTTAGCAAGAAGAATGAAAAATGACAAGAGCCATAATGCAATAATATTTGACTCTTCTATGTGGACCTACTGGCTTGGGTGGAATGTAAGATTTTAGAGAGCAAGTATTTAAAAAATATTCAGGTCACATTAGTGTAGCCTTCCACAAGGTATTTCCAGGGTGCTTTGCTGAGGTTGTTTGATGATGAAGATGATTCTGCTACCTACATTTATTTCAAATTCAAAAAATAAAAGATACAGGGTGTGATGATTTGAGCTTGCTGATCTAGGGTAAAATAATTCATTTAGATGCATAACAAATTAATCTTCCTTCATAGACTCAGAATAAGCAGTCGAAATTCTGTTTTGCTGCAAGCTGCTCCAGAATGTCTGTGGGGACTGGTTTTGTTTATTTGCTGCTATACAACAGTCTTAGGTAAACAACATATAGCTATATCTATGTGCATCTGGGTAGGCTTCAACATTTTTATTATGCAACTTAAACATGAAAAAGCCCGATCTGCTGCATTAGCAAAATAGCTAAATCTCATTCAGTATAAAACAAACCCCTACCACCTTCTTGTCAAGTAAACTTGGTCTTTAAAGTCTGTCCCTGCACAATCAGTCTCTTCCATATGCCTTTCATTCTTCCCTTATTCTAGGTTTTTTTTCTCAATGTTTTGTTTCTCTGGGCTGAATTTCATCTCAGTTGATTGCCCAATTCACTTTTCATTCAGTCATAATTGTTTTTTGAATTGTCTTAAATTCTCAAATGGATTATGACAATTTGAAAATTAACAATGGCGCCTTAATTGCATGGGGCTGTGTGATCCACAAAACCCTGTTGGCTGATGCTTTTCCCCCCACCTGTAATTTTTTTTAACCAAATGTGAAAAGGTAGAAACACACACACAAAAGCAGAAAATACATATGGTCGTGATTTATAAAAATGCTTGCTTTTCCAATACTTAGAATTCAATCACTGATACCTACAAAATCATTTAAATACAGGAATTAATAAAAAATTCATTCAGGTTTTCTTTCAAACTTAGTTTTTTCTCTTGTGGAAGTAGGAACATATGCAAGCAGGACAACATTTTCTGTATGCGTATAGACATTAAAATTCAGGAAAATATCATTATTCTTTAATTATCTGACTTCATCTGGGCTTTCAGTGCAGCTTGGCAATCCTCTTACTTGTCCCTGGTTGGCTTCCTCTAGAATTCTTCATGAGGCATCTGCTGCAAACCTTTAAACCCGTGTCATTCTTCTCATCCTCATGAGAAGACTCATTCTCAGTCTTTAGCCTTGCTTCATAATTTACAGAAAGTATAGCAGTTTCTGAGCAGTCTCATTGGATTTTCCTTGCTTCTACCTGCAGACTCATCTACAGAAGCACACATATTTTAACATCTTTTTCTCTTAGTCTTGAAGGAAGAAGGTTGTACCTTCATTCTAATACTAACCTTTTGGGTGCATTGAATTCCGCCTCCTCTGTCCTCTCCTCTAGAGGCCAATCTCTTTCTTTCCCTCTCCTCTGCTTCCCTCTCTTCAGCCTACAGACATGATCAAGTCTGGTCTTCACCATCTACTACCACTTTAACCTCCCCCACCTCCCTTCTTGTCTTATCTACTCTTGGCCCTCTGGGTGCAGCCAACTCTCTTTTCCATCTATAGCTGCCCTCCCCCCTTCACTGTGTATTGGGTGTTAGGAAAAGTAGATCATACCTATTCCAGGTAATCACCTGGGAGCTCTTGCCCATTTACTCTCCTTTTCTACCTCATCGTCCTTGTTCTCTCTTTCCTCATTCTTAACCCTGCCTTTAGAGAGCTGTTTCTGGGTCTTCAGTTTTGGTCTTGTGTGTTTCCCTGGTTGTAACTTTCATGTACCTCCTCATTTATCCTAATCTGACCTAGTGGGCCAAAGTTTGGCCCTTTCTACCAGGGAAGGGGGTTTCAGACGTTTTCCTGGACTATGAAGCGCTTTGAAAGCATGGTCTCTACTTCCTCAGCCCCCACTCACCTCTCATCCCATTGAACCACCTGGTCTTGCTAAGGTTACTGATGACTTCCTGATGGCTAGATCCAGTGGTCCATTTCCAGTTTTCAACATTTTATCAGCTTTTAACACTGTTGACTGTTTTGACTTTTTGATGCTTTCCCTCCACTGGCTTCCAGAACACCAATCCGTATACATATCTTTACTGAGCACCTACTGCTCTGATATTTGAGATAAAAAGGGAGTAATATATGTTTTCTGCCTCTAAGTATATTACAGTGTAGGGGAGAAGAAAGAAAAGTAAATAGGCAAGTACAAATCAGGAAATAAAGTGTACACATAGAAGAGTACTCATCCCTGTACCCATAAGGCCAAAGAGGACTTTACTTCTTTCTACCGGATGGGACCACGGGTGAGAGTTCCAGGAAGAAGGAGTAGTATACACCAAGGTACAAAGGAGAGAGAACATGAATGTTCAGATAACTTCAAGAAGTTCAGTGTGGTTGGAACAGAGGGTTTAGTGTGTGTAGTGTGAGAAATGGAGCTGGAGAGAGCAGGGTCCAGATCATGGAAGGCTACATGAGCCATTTTAAAGAGTTTGGAAATTATGTAAAGACAATGAGAAGCTGCTGAAAAGTATTATACAGAGGAGTGACATGATCAGAATCACAGTTTAGAGATATCACTCTGGTTGTTGAGTAGGTAATGAATTGGGTGATGGTAAGAATGGTGGCAGAGAGATTGGTTAAAATGCTGTGGCAGAAATCTAGGCCAGATGGTCCTGTCTCAATACAGGGGAATGGTAATATGGATAGAAAAAGGTGAAAAGAAGTGATGATTTTAGTCATATTAAGGAGAAATAATGGAAAAAACTTGGTAATTGATTGAACTATCCCCTGTAATTGTCTTCAGTTCCTTGCTATCCCATCATGGCATTCTTACCTACAGAAATTATAGCATTTCTCACATTTTAGTTTACTTTTCTATTATAGGATCTATTACTAGGACCCTGTCTGATTAAACTCCATCTCCATTGCTCAGCATGATGTCTTGTGAATAGCAGATAAACAATAAGTGCTCAGTTGACTGAGTGACTCAACTTCCCTGGGTAATGTTAACTGTTAGTTTTTAGCATACACCTCTGCCAGACTATCATCCCCACCCCTGACACCTGTCCATACATTATACAACCACAGAGGCTGCTTCATCTATTGAAAGTTGAAAACAAAGTTACAAAACAAACTTTTTCTTACATGTAAGCTCTTTATAAATATTATCTTTAATAATGTGAAGGCAAATGCTTTATTGTCCTTTTACTAGCTTTCTACTGTTACTGTAAAAATTGCCACAAACTTAGAGACTTAAAACAACGCAAATGTATTATCTCACATTTTCTGTAGATCCGAAGTCAGGTAGACTCAACAGATTCTATGCTCAGGGTACTACAAAACTGAAATCAAGATGTCAGTTGATATCTTGGAAGAGCTTACATCGACACTCTGGGAAGAATCTGCTTCCAAGCTCATTTGGGTTGTTGGTCAGATCAGTTTTTTGTAGCTGTAGGACTGAAAGCCTGGTTTCCTTCTTGGCTGTCAGCCAGTGGCTGCTATTGGCTGCTAAAGGCCAGCTGCATTCCTTTTCACGTGGCCCCTCCATCTTCAAACCAGCAATGCCAGCAGGGATGAGTCAAGTCCCTTTTTTAGCTTTACTGAGGTATAATTGACAAAAATTGTAAGATATTTAATATAATTAAATATAAAATTGTAGATATAAAATTATAGATATTTAAAGTACAATATGATGATTTGATGTCAACATATATTGTAAAGGGATTCCCCTCATTGAGTTAATTATACCACATTCATCACCTCCCTTTTTTTTTAAATTTTGTGAGAACACTTAAATTCAACTCTTTTACCAAATTTCAACTACACAATATAATGTTATCAACTATAGTCACCATGTTATACATTAGATCCTCAGGCTTTATTCATCTTATGGATGAAAGTTTGTACCCTTTTACCAACCTCTCTCTCTTTCTCCTACCCCCACCCCCAGCCCCTCACAACCACTTTTCTACTTTCTGTTTCTAGGAGTTCCACTTTTTCTTTTTAAAAGTTCCACACCTATGTGATGCCATATAGTATTTGCTTTTTCCTGTCTGGATTATTTCACTTAGCATAATGCCCTCTAGGTTCATCCATGTTGTTGCAAATGACAGGATTCCTATCTTTTTTTAAGGCTGAATAATATTCCATTGTATCTATATCCCACATTCTGTTTATCTATTCATCCATCGATGGACCCTGAGGTTGTTTCCATACCTAGTCAAGTCCTTTTCATGCCTTGAGTTTCTCTGACTTCCCCTTCTAACCCTGCTCTCAGCTTTTTAAGACTCATGTGATTACAATGGGCCCACCTGAATAGTCCAGGATAATCTCCTTATTTTAAGTACATCTGCTTAGTAACCTTAATTACATCTGCAGAGGCCCTTTTGCCATGTAATATAACGTATTCATGGGTGTGATATTCACAGTCTGGGAATTAGGATGAGACATCTTTGGAATTCCATTTTAGAAATTCTGTCTACAACAACCTTATTTTAAATTGGAAAAAATTATATAATAAGTAGGAACCACTATAATGTCATATTGTGAACTAATCAGTAGTGGTGGGCATAATTTTTTCTGAATAAGTGTCCCATCTATTTTATTTTTATACATATCTCATTTGTTACCTACTGAAAATTTAGATTTACTTGTTGTTTAACCTACCCACCCTTCTACCTGAAAATACTCTGTAAAATGGGGAAAGGATCAGGTCTTCAGTAGTCAAGGCCAACTAAAGAATATCACTTGCCACCTGGTTTTGCAAGGATTGAGTCTTTAGCCACTGCAGTCACTGACCTTCAACACACCCTGAAAGGAGTTCAGGGTGGAGATCAGGAATGAGGCACTCTGTGCTCTGGAAAAACTGGCAGAACAGACTTTCAGAGAGTTAGATATTTTCAGGAGAAAACTTTATGAACCCAGTTTCTTGCATCTTCCCATACTTTGAGAAGCAATAAAATCATTAACTAAGATATCTGTGCTTCATGATTAGCAGTAAAATTCTATCAAGATGTATGCTTGTTTGCACATACCCCTGCTCCAAAATCCCGTATATGCCAACCTCCCCCTTTACTGCTTCAGAGCAGTTCCTCATAGCTCTCTGAGAGGCTGTCTCTCAGGCTATCATCCTCAGTAAGTCCCCAAATAAAACTGAAACGCACAGGTCTCATGCTGTGCGTTTTTTATTTCAGTCAACACCAAGATGCCTGGATAGTTATGTCCCAGTGATGCAGAAAATCTGATTTTTGGCCTGAAACATTTGTAGAAATGCTTTTAGCTATGGGGAAGGGGAGGGGAGGCAGCGTGAGCCTGATATAATCATATCAATTACATGATTTTGTTATTTTGAGGACTGGGAATGACAACTTTTTGGATAGCAAAATTCCCTGATAACCACCATATTCAGAGATGACTATTTTATTTATTCAATAAGTATTTTTTTATTTTTATTTATTTATTTTTGGCTGTGTTGGGTCTTCGTTGCTGCACACGGGCATTCTCTAGTTGCAGCGAGCGGGGGCTACTCTTGGTTGCGGCGTGTGGGCTTCTCATTGCGGTGGCTTCTCTTGTTGTGGAGCACGGGGTCTAGGCACGCAGGCTTCAGTAGTTGTGGCTCGCGGGCTCTAGAGCACAGGCTCAGTAGTTGTGGCACAAGGGCTTAGCTGCTCTGCGGCATGTGGGATCTTCCCGGACCAGGGCTTGAACCCGTGTCCCTTGCATTGGCAGGCAGATTCTTAACCACTGCGCTACCAGGGAAGTTCTCAATAAGTATTTCATGAGCGTCTGCTAGGTTCTCAGGCACTATCTTATGCACCGGAAATAGGGTGTTACATAAGGCATGCCAGATTCCTGTCTTCCCAGACCTTCCTCTTGTTGCCCTGTACTTTGGTGAACAAAGGAGTAAAATGGCAGAAAGAGGAGAGACAGGGTGTTGTCATCTCTACTCACAGGGACCAAAGTGCTCAGAAAGCTGTCCATACCAATTTTCCTTTTTTCCTGAAAAGCAGCCTTGAATTCTGGAGGGCTCAAGGAGGGACTCAAAGGAGTGATGCCTTGACCAATTTGACTCAGCGGGAATATAGCCCCACAGAGGTAGATAGGGTTGGAAAATTATTCTGATTAAACACTGGTGAATTTTCTTTTTTCAAAAGGTTTGACATAAAGAAAGGGAGAAATTATAAACAATAAGCCTAAGGAGAAAGTTTTAAGGATGACTTTAAAAATTCAACTGACAAAGTTCAAGTTTTTTGTATGGCATGTTGGGGACATACCTAGTGTCAAATAAACCATGAATAGTTCTTTGGTTTTGTGTTATCACCTTGTTTGGTGTAACTGAGGCGCCGGATGAGTTTCCAAAGAATATCAAGGCGTGAATACCAATTGCCAATCTTGAAAAATCAGTTTGACAATCAAATAAAGCAAATTCCTGACTTTGTCTTTCTTTCACACAATGCCATTGAGCTTGTTTGAGAATAAAGATTAGGAAATTGTTAGTCATTAGGTGTAGCACTAACAAATGAAAACCATGCTTGAGAGGCCATTTATTACCAACTCAATTCAGCTTTATTGGTAGATACAAACATGTTATGAATATTTCTCGATTTCTTCTTCTTCTTTTGTTTTTCTTTTAAAGAAAAACAAAAGCACAAAGAAATCTACAACACCTAATATTATAGGGAACAGAAAACACTTATATCCATGAAGATACTGAGAAAAGGAAATAGATAAATTCATATTTGTGGAACCAGGAATCTTTCTGATGACTGTAAGAAAGAGTAGATGTATAACCAAAAACAGTGTGCTTCCTGACGAGTATTTACCCCTGGGTTCATATTATGTCCACATCTCATAAGCACAAATTTGGAGACCAGTTTTCATGCAGGAGGAACAACTTTGCCACTTCTGCTGGTGAATCACTCATGTGTGAACTTGAGCAAGTTTCTAACCCTCTCTGAACACTTAATTTTTTAAAAAAATTATATGATTGTGATAATAAAACCTACTTCTGTGAATTGTTACCCCAAAATAATGTGTCAAATACCTAGTACATTATGTAGCCTATGGTCTGTGTTCAAAGAATGGAAGCTATTACTGCTATTATTATTGTTTATGTACAAAATAACACTCTCATATACTTCTCAAACTCTCCTATAAAAGCTCAAAACACTTCAGTAGCTTTATCATTAGTGTTGATGCACAGATTAAGAAATCAGCAAAAATATGCAGAACATTGATTCCAAGACAGAGTTAAGAAAGAAAATCTCAGGTGTCCATATCCCTTGCTGTGTGATTTGCGCACTGAGCTCCAGTCTGCCTCCTACATGATGATGACCTTGAGGGGACTGCCTCAGTGTTCTGAGACTGTCCAATTCATTGTGTGGCATCTGTGAAACTTCCTGATAGATTTAGCACATCTGTCTTTGTACTAAGCAGAAGAGTCCTTTCATTCTTCTGCCTGTGGTTCCAGGACTACTCATGCTCAGCAAAAGGGCAGAAGAGAGCAGAGAAAAAACTGCCCTTTGGGATGATGCTAATATCTCACAGGGGCAAACAGCTCACATCTTCATAGCCCAATTTCTTGGACTCCCAGCCTCCCTTAGTTTCACTTTGGATTGTTAACTCTTTGCTCCCTGCAGCTGTGTCTGACTCCCTGTGTCTTCGAAGTCTGAAATTCTTGGTGTATCATCTGCAGAGACCTTGGTTCCTGTTTCACAAGATGTGCATCACACAGACCATTGTCTTGCACTTACTCATGATCCAGATGGCCAATTTCAGCCTTAAATACTGGGAGTAGACTTTTCCAGCTAACTTTTGCAAATTCAGGGGAAAGAAAAAGAAAAAGAACCATGGTGGCTCCTGGATGTTTTTTTTTTTTTGAATTTTATTTTATTTATTTTTTATACAGCAGGTTCTTATTCGTCATCAATTTTATACACATCAGTGTATACATGTCAATCTCAATCTCCCAATTCATCACACCACCACCCCCATCCCCAAAGCTTTCCCCCCTGGTGTCCATACGTTTGTTCTCTACATCTGGATCTCAATTTCTGCCCTGCAAACCTGTTCATCTGTACCATTTTTCTAGGTTCCACATATATGCGTTAATAAACGGTATTTGTTTTTCTGACTTACTTCACTCTGTATGACAGTCTCTAGATCCATCCACGTCTCTACAAATGACTCAATTTCATTCCTTTTTATGACTGAGTAATATTCCATTGTATATATGTACCACAACTTCTTTATCCATTCGTCTGTCGATGGGCATTTAGGTTGCTTCCATGACCTGGCTATTGTAAATATTGCTGCAGTGAACATTGGGGCGCATGTGTCTTTTTGAATTATGGTTTTCTCTGGGTATATGTCAAGTAGTGAGATTGCTGGATCGTATAGTAATTCTATTTTTAGTTTTTTAAGGAGCCTCAATACTGTTCTCCATAATGGCTGTATCAATTTACATTCCCACCAACAGTGCAAGAGGGTTCCCCTTTCTCCACACCCTCTCCAGCATTTGTTGCTTGTAGATTTTCTGATGATGACCATTCTAATTGGTGTGAGGTGATACCTCACTGTAGTTTTGATTTGCATTTCTCTAATAATTAGTGATGTTCAGCAACTTTTCATGTGCTTCTTGGCCATCTGTATGTCTTCTTTGGAGAAATGTCTATTTAGGTCTTCTGCCCATTTTTGGATTGGGTGGTTTGTTTCTTTAATATTGGGCTGCATGAGCTGTTTATATATTTTGGAGATTAATCCTTTGTCCATTGATTCGTTTGCAAGTATTTTCTCCCATTCTGAGGGTTGTCTTTTCGTCTTGTTTATGGTTTCCTTTGCTGTGCAAAACCTTTGAAGTTTCATTAGGTCCCATTTGTTTATTTTTATTTTTATTTCCATTACTCTAGAAGGTGGATCAAAAAAGATCTTGCTGTGATTTATGTAAAAGAGTGTTCTTCCCATGTTTTCCTCTAAGAGTTTTATAGTGTCCGGTCTTACATTTAGGTCTCGAATCCATTTTGAGTTTATTTTTGTGTATGGTGTTAGGGAGTATTCTAATTTCATTCTTTTACATGTAGCTGTCCAGTTTTCCCAGCACCACTTATTGCAGAGACTGTCTTTTCTCCATTGTATATCCTTGCCTCCTTTGTCATAGATTAGTTGACCATAGGTGCATGGGTTTATCTCTGTGCTTTCTATCTTGTTCCATTGATCTATATTTCTGTTTTTGTGCCAGTACCATATTGTCTTGATTACTGTAGCTTTGTAGTATAGTCTGAAGTCAGGGAGTCTGATTTCTCCAGCTCCGCTTTTTACCCTCAAGACTGCTTTGGCTATTCGGGGTCTTTTGTGTCTCCAAACAAATTTTAATATGATTTGTTCTTGTTCCATAAAAAATGCCATTGGTAATTTGATAGGGATTGCATTGAATCTGTAGATTGCTTTCGGTAGCATAGTCACTTTCACAATGTTGATTCTTCCAATCCAAGAACATGGTCTATCTCTCCATCTGTTGGTATCATCTTTAATTTCTTTCATCAGTGTCTTACAGTTTTCTGCATACAGGACTTTTGTTTCCCTAGGTAGGTTTATTCCTAGGTATTTTATTCTTTTTGTTACAATGGTAAATGGGAGTGTTTCCATAATTTCTCTTTCAGATTTTTCATCATTAGTATATAGGAATGCAAGAGATTTCTGTGCATTAATTTTGTATCCTGAAACTTTACCAAATTCATTGATTAGCTCTAGTAGTTTTCTGGTGGCATCTTTAGGATTCTCTATGTATAGTATCATGTCATCTTCAAACAGTGACAGTTTTACTTCTTCTTTTCCGATTTGTATTCTTTTTATTTCTTTTTCTTCTCTGATTGCCGTGGCTAGGACTTCCAAAACTATGTTGAATAATAGTGGTGAGAGTGGACATCCTTGTCTCGTTCCTGATCTTAGAGGAAATGCTTTCAGTTTTTCACCATTGAGAATGGTGTTTGCTGTGGGTTTGTCGTATATGGCCTTTATTATGTTGAGGTGGGTTCCCTCTATGCCCACTTTCTGGAGAGTTTTCATCATAAATGGGTGTTGAATTTTGTCAAAATTTCTTTCTGTATCTATTGAGCTGATCATATGGTTTTTATCCTTCAATTTGTTAATATGGTGTATCACATTGATTGATTTGCAGATATTGAAGAATCCTTGCATCCCTGGGATAAATCCCACTTGATCATGGTGTATGATCCTTTTAATGTGTTGTTGAATTCTGTTTGCTAGTATTCTGTTGAGGATTTTTGTATGTATGTTCATCAGTGATATTGGTCTGTAATTTTCTTGTTTTGTATTATCTTTGTCTGGTTTTGGTATCAGGGTGATGGTGGCCTTGTAGAATGAGTTTGGGAGTGTTCCTTCCTCCTCAATTTTTTGGAAGAGTTTGAGAAGGATTGGTGTTAGCTCTTCTCTAAATGTTTGATAGAATTCACCTGTGAAGCCCTCTGGTCCTGAACTTCTGTTTGTTGGAAGATTTTTAATCAGTTTCAATTTCATTACTTGTGATTGGTCTGTTCATATTTTCTATTTCTTCCTAGTTCAGTCTTAGAAGGTTATACCTTTCTAAGAATTTGTCCATTTCTTCCAGGTTGTCTATTTTATTGGCATAGAGTTGCTTGTAGTAGTCTCTTAGGATGCTTTGTATTTCTGTGGTGTCTGTTGTAACTTCTCCTTTTTAATTTTTAATTTTATTGATTTGAGTCCTTCTCTCTTTTTCTTGATGAGTCTGGTTAATGGTTAATCAATTTTGTTTATCTTCCTAAAGAACCAGCTTTTAGTTTTATTGATCTTTGGTATTGTTTTCTTTGTTTTTTTCATTTACTTTTGCTCTGATCTCTATGATTTCTTTCCTTCTGCTAACTATGGGTATTGTTTGTTCTTCTTTCTCTTGTTCCTTTAGGTGTAATGTTAGATTGTTTATTTGAGATTTTTCTTGTTTCTTGAGGTAGGCTTGTATAGCTATAAACTTCCCTCTTAGAACTGCTTTTGCTGCATCCCATAGGTTTTGGATTGTCGTGTTTTCATTGTCATTTGTCTCTAGGTATTTTTTGATTTCCTCTTTGATTTCTTCAGTGATCTCTTGGTTATTTAGTGATGTATTGTTTAGCCTCCATGTGTTTGTGTTTTTTACGTTTTTTTCCCTGTAATTGATTTCTAATCTCATAGTGTTGTGGTCAGGAAAGATACTTGATATGATTTCAATTTTCTTAAATTTACTGAGGCTTGATTTGTGACCCAAGATGTGATCTATCCTGGAGAATGTTCCATGTACACTTGAGAAGAAAGTGTAATCTGCTGTTTTTGGATGGAATGTCCTATAAATATCAATTAAATCTCTCTGGTCTATTGTGTCATTTAAAGCTTCTGTTTCCTTATTTATTTTCAGTTTGGATGATCTGTCCATTGGTGTAAGTGAGGTGTTAAAGTCCCCCACTATTATTGTGTTACTGTCGATTTCCTTTTTACAGCTCTTAGCAGTTGCCTTATGTATTGAGGTGCTCCTATGTTGGGTGCACATATATTTATAATGTTATATCTTCTTCTTGGATTGATCCCTTGATCATTATGTAGTGTCTTTCCTTGTCTCTTGTAACATTCTTTATTCTAAACTCTATGTTATCTTATATGAGTATTGCTACTCCAACTTTCATTTGATTTCTATTTGCGTGGAATATGTTTTTCCATCCCCTCACTTTCAGTCTGTATGTGTCCCTAGGTCTGAAGTGGGTCTCTTGTAGACAGCGTATAGATGGGTCTTGTTTCTGTATCCATTCAGCAAGCCTGTGTCTTTTGTTTGGAGCATTTAATCCATTCACGTTTAAGGTAATTATCGATATGTATGTTCCTATGACCATTTTCTTAATTGTTTGGGGTTTGTTTTTGTAGGTCCTTTTCTTCTCCTTTGTCCCCTACTTAGAGAATTTCCTTTGACATTTGTTTTAGAGCTGGTTTGGTGGTGCTGAATTCTCTTAGCTTTTGCTTGTCTGTAAAGCTTTTGATTTCTCCATCGAATCTGAATGAGATCCTTGCTGGGTAGAGTAATCTTGGTTGTAGGTTCTTTCCTTTCATCACTTTAAGTATATCATGCCACTCCCTTCTGGCTTGTAGAGTTTCTGCTGAGAAATCAGCTGTTAACCTTATGGGAGTCCCCTTTTATGTTACCTGTCATTTTTCCCTTGCTGCTTTCAATAATTTTTCTTTGTCTTTATTTTTTGCCAATTTGATTATTATGTGTCTGGGCGTGTTTCTTCTTGGGTTTATCCTGTATGGGACTCTCTGCACTTCCTGGACTTGGGTGGCTATTTCCTTTCCCATGTTAGGGAAGTTTTTGACTATAATCTCTTCAAATATTTTCTCTGGTCCTTTCTCTCTCTCTTCTCCTTCTGGGACCCCTAGAATGTGAATATTGTTGCATTTAATGTTGTCCCAGAGGTCTCTTAGGCTGTCTCCGTTTCTTTTCATTCTTTTTTCTTTATTCTGTTCAGCAGCAGTGAATTCCACCATTCTGTCTTCCAGGTCACTTATCTGTTCTTCTGCCTCAGTTATTCTGTTATTGATTCCTTCTAGTGTATTTTTCATTTCAGTTATTGTATTGTTTATCTCTGTTTGTTTGTTCTTTAATTCTTCTAGGTCTTTGTTAAACATTTCTTGCATCTTCTCAATCTTTGCCTCCATTCTTTTTCCGAGGTCCTGGATCATCTTCACTATCATTATTCTGAATTCTTTTTGTGGAAGGTTGCCTATCTCCACTTCATTTAGTTGTTTTTCTGGGGTTTTATCTTGTTCCTTCATCTGGTACATAGCCCTCTGCCTTTTCATCTTGTCTAACTTTCTGTGAATGTTGGATGTTACTTCTCTTTTTTTTTTTTTTTAATTAATTAATTAATTAATTTATTTTTGGCTGTGTTGGGTCTTTGTCTCCGTGCAAGGGCTTTCTCTAGCTGCGGCGAGCGGGGGCCACTCTTCATCGCGGTGCGCGGGCCTCTCACCATCGCGGCTTCTCCCGTTGCGGAGCACAGGCTCCAGACGCACAGGCTCAGTAGTTGTGGCTCACGGGCCCAGTTGCTCCGTGGCATGTGGGATCCTCCCACACCAGGGCTCGAACCCGCGTCCCCTGCATTGGCAGGCAGACTCTCAACCACTGCGTCACCAGGGAAGCCCGGATGTTACTTCTCTTAATGGAAGAAGGACGGTATAGGTTGATACTCTGATTGCACTTCCCCTTCTCCATTCTACCATCATTATTAGCCCACTGCCCGCCTGGCATTTGACAGTCGAACTCATTGTTATCTTCAGAAAAGAGCTAAGTACAGTATGGATAATTGAAAACCACATTCAATTGCCTTATTTCAGCTGAAAGATTCAAAAAAAATTTTTTTTAAGCTTACTGAGCCAATTGCACAAGTCCTGCTGTAAAGTAAACCTGACATGTCAGAGCACATAGTGTAGCTGTGACACACACAGATGTATTTCCTCCCAACCACACACACACACATTGCCATCAGCAAGTCAGATTCATGGTATTTGACATTTTTTTCCTTTCAGATACTGGTAGAACATTTGTGTAAAATATCAGCTCATGTTTTGTGAAACATGACAAATTACTCAGAAATCTCTCTTCCTCCCTTTATGTGTACTTGAAACGTCCCAAGAAGTTCTGAGATGGCCTTAACAATACATCTTACATTCATGTCAAGCATTCTGTTGACAGCAGTAGGAATTTTACTCTTGGAAAATGTCCTGGATCAGGACCCCAGACACACAGAGAAGACAAGAAGCATTCTAAGGGTACCAGGGAATCAAGGTGTCAGGTAAGTGTCCACCTCGAGAGCAAACTCCCCTGGGTACCCATCAGCTGTAGTAAACGGGGTGCAGTCAGCAGTGTGGTGTTTGACATAAGATTACAAAATAGTTTGCCAAAATTTTCTTGTTTCTGGATAAAATGTCAAAGAAAGGAAGAAAAAAGGGAGGCTGGTAGTCTCATATTTGGATAATTGTATAGTATTGTATAATAGGGATGGGTCTTCTGTTATTCAAGATGTGTGTAGTGCCCAGAGGGAGCCATTTGGCAGGGAAATCAACCCTTCTCTCACCCTCCTACTAAGCATTGGCTTAGACAAAGCCAGTCCTGAGACTTATGGCCCCATTTTGAAGTAAATAACCATTGTAGATAACCATGTATATAGGTATAAGCACTTCTGATGGAAATTTAATTTAGCAAACTATAAAAACACCCTCTCCTTGGAATATATCTTATAAATTGAGACTGTCTAAAACATATTAATTCAATATCTCTTGATTGGTCTTAAAAAAACTGTTTAAAATCAATGTACTTTTATTTTTGTCTTAGCGTTTAATTTCATTTGCATATGACTAAGACTGTTTCTTTTTGGTAAATTTAATTTGCTAGAGTTTGGCACCCAACACAGAAAGAGTGGCATCCTCTGAGATAGGGCTGCTAACAACGGCAAGTAGCATTGCAAATAAATTTGATCTATAGGCTTTTCAAACTTCTCAGATGTGATCCCTGACATTTGGTCTGATGAAGGAAACCTTGGGGACTGGAAAAACACAAAACATGCTACTGTACTGGCATACAAAATGTCTTATAATTTGTCTTTAGCTTTCATGGCTGTAGTGGTCTGGATTAAGTAGACCAAATTGGGCTAAACACTGTCCTTGGCTACTCTCACAAAGCTGTTTTCAAAAGGTAATAGGAGCTGTGTGTGCACATTCAAGGAAACTATTTGGCCCCTTTTGTTTTTGCACAAACAGTTGCTTTAGTTGAGATGATTATTCCTGACTGACTGTTTTATAAGCAGCATTTTGTCCCGTTTAAATCTCTTTTCACTTTATTCTTCAGAGTCAAGACATTTATGAATATGGAAACATGCATCTATTGAGATGATCATATGGTTTTTATTCTTCAGTTTGTTAATATGGTGTTCAACACCCATTTATGATAAAAACTCTCCAGAAAGTGGGCATAGAGGGAACCTACCTCAACATAATAAAGGCCATATACAACAAACCCACAGCAAACATCATTCTCAATGGTGAAAAACTGAAAGCATTTCCTCTAAGATCAGGAACGAGACAAGGATGTCCACTCTCACCACTATTATTCAACATAGTTTTGGAAGTCCTAGCCACGGCAATCAGAGAAGAAAAAGAAATAAAAAGAATACAAATCGGAAAAGAAGAAGTAAAACTGTCACTGTTTGAAGATGACATGATACTATACATAGAGAATCCTAAAGATGCCACCAGAAAACTACTAGAGCTAATCAATGAATTTGGTAAAGTTTCAGGATACAAAATTAATGCACAGAAATCTCTTGCATTCCTATATACTAATGATGAAAAATCTGAAAGAGAAATTATGGAAACACTCCCATTTACCATTGTAACAAAAAGAATAAAATACCTAGGAATAAACCTACCTAGGGAAACAAAAGTCCTGTATGCAGAAAACTGTAAGACACTGATGAAAGAAATTAAAGATGATACCAACAGATGGAGAGATAGACCATGTTCTTGGATTGGAAGAATCAACATTGTGAAAGTGACTATGCTACCGAAAGCAATCTACAGATTCAATGCAATCCCTATCAAATTACCAATGGCATTTTTTATGGAACAAGAACAAATCATCTTAAAATTTGTTTGGAGACACAAAAGACTCCGAATAGCCAAAGCAGTCTTGAGGGTAAAAAGCGGAGCTGGAGAAATCAGACTCCCTGACTTCAGACTATACTACAAAGCTACAGTAATCAAGACAATATGGTACTGGCACAAAAACAGAAATATAGATCAATGGAACAAGATAGAAAGCACAGAGATAAACCCATGCACCTATGGTCAACTAATCTATGACAAAGGAGGCAAGGATATACAATGGAGAAAAGACAGTCTCTGCAATAAGTGGTGCTGGGAAAACTGGACAGCTACATGTAAAAGAATGAAATTAGAATGCGCCCTAACACCATACACAAAAATAAACTCAAAATGGATTCGAGACCTAAATGTAAGACCGGACACTATAAAACTCTTAGAGGAAAACATGGGAAGAACACTCTTTTACATAAATCACAGCAAGATCTTTTTTGATCCACCTTCTAGAGTAATGGAAATAAAAATAAAAATAAACAAATGGGACCTAATGAAACTTCAAAGGTTTTGCACAGCAAAGGAAACCATAAACAAGACGAAAAGACAACCCTCAGAATGGGAGAAAATACTTGCAAACGAATCAATGGACAAAGGATTAATCTCCAAAATATATAAACAGCTCATTCAGCTCAATATTAAAGAAACAAACCACCCAATCCAAAAATGGGCAGAAGACCTAAATAGACATTTCTCCAAAGAAGACATACAGATGGCCAAGAAGCACATGAAAAGATGCTCAACATCACTAATTATTAGAGAAATCCAAATCAAAACTACAATGAGGTATCACGTCACACCAGTTAGAATGGTCATCATCAGAAAATCTACAAACAACAAATGCTGGAGAGGGTGTGGAGAAGGGGGAACCCTCTTGCACTGTTGGTGGGAATGTAAATTGATACAGCTATTATGGAGAACAGTATTGAGGCTCCTTAGAAAACTAAAAATAGAATTACAATATGACCCAGCAATCCCACTACTGGGCATATACCCAGAGAAAACCATAATTCAAAAAGACACATGCACCCCAATGTTCACTGCAGCACTATTTACAATAGCCAGGTCATGGAAGCAACCTAAATGCCCATCGACAGACGAATGGATAAAGAAGTTGTGGTACATATATACAATGGAATATTACTCAGCCATAAAAAGGAACGAAATTGAGTCATTTGTTGAGACATGGATGGATCTAGAGACTGTCATACAGAGTGAAGTAAGTCAGAAAGAGAAAAACAAATATCGTATATTAACGCATGTATGTGGAACCTAGAAAAATGGTACACATGAACCGGTTTACAGGGCAGAAGTTGAGACACAGATGTAGAGAACAAACGTATGGACCCCAAGGGGGGAAAACCGCGGTGGAGTGGGGATGGTGGTGTGCTGAATTGGGCGATAGGGATTGACATGTATACACTGATGTGTATAAAATTGATGACATTAAAAAAAAAAACGGAAACATGTAACTCAAAATCTTCAGTTTCTGGAAAAATAAAAATCTCCTCCATGAAACCTGTGAGTATTGCAAAGGAACTGGGAAGCAGGTAAATCAAGTCATATTAATGGTGGCAAAAACAGAAGTAACACTGAGAAAAAGTGTTAATACTCATTAATGGTAGCAATCTGATTAAAATTTTTATAGCACATTGATCCTTGATCTTTCAAAACAGAAATGTGTTGTTAAATAATATTTTCAAGGAAAATATAGACTATCAATACATTTACTTATTCAGATGCAAGAAAAAGTTTGAAATTAACCCTCAGTGCAATTCTTTCCTCTTCCCTGAAAAACATACTACGTAAATCTCACTTTTTTTTCCCCAAAGGCCAAACCTTTGAAATGGAAGAGAATCAGTCTAATAGAAAAGTTTTTATTATTGGAAATTGGGTCATCTTCAGAATTTCCTACTAGAAAATCACACGTATAACCAGGGCCTTAAGGTTTTGGAAGGGACGTCTTGCATAAACCAATACAAGATATAAATAATATGAAAGACAATCTAGAATTTCTTGACTCTTTGAGGCACTTACAAGAGTTAGCTCATTTCTTCTGTGTTTGAAGCAAATCTTTTATTTTTATGGTTTCTTATTGCCCTTTTTCTGAAGATCATCAATTTAAGAATGTATTTAGTTATAAATTGGAATAAGGATTTTCAAAAGTCATAATTATATACATTACCCATGCATTTATTAATAATTGCAAGTTAAATATTTTCACTTTTTGCAGGGTTAATAATTTATGCAAGAATAATCCCACCGAGTTCTTTGAGTGGTTGATGATTTGTCTAAAATAGTGGATATATATATATATATATATATATATATATATATATATTTTTTTTTTTTTTTTTTTTTTTTTTTACCCTACCTGCCAATGTGAACAGATTCCAGGTCTTTGAGACCCATCATATCTCTGTTTGAAACATTTTGAATACCAACTCCGAAAACTTGACATTAATAAAACATTAAAGTTCCAGCTTAAGCCCATAAAAGTCAAGAAATCCAGAGTTAAGATCGGCCCAGCTCTCTTAACTCTGTTCTCTTGCATGTATGCATGGGTGAGGGGACAACAGTGCAGGCTGTTTCTTAAATCAGTCTCCCTGCGTAATCTGAAAATGTAATTGAATTAGTGTGTAAAGTATTTACATGCCCTGCAGTGGAGAGCCCCATGCACTATATTATCCACATCCCCTCTTCAGGCCCTCATTTTAACTCCTCACTGCAGTGTTCCTGCGAGGCTTCCTCAAACATTCAGAAATTGGACTTGCAAATACAATTTCCCTTCTTTTACGAGGCTTCAAGATGAGTGATGCATACTCAGTTTTCCTAGTTGCCTTTCAGCTCCTGGCCAGACAGATAAAGTTTAGGTTACATTCTTCTTTTTGGTTAACATCTTCAGGGTTGGCTAGGTATTAAACAATGCCATTCTGTGGTTAAGGATTATTTTATGCTCTAATTCAACTAGATGCAGGACAGTTTGCCATATTAATATGAAAATTAGAAACATCATATTGAGTTTAGGAACGTATAGTTGTATAGCACAGTCTTCAGAGCAGGACTTTGGTTTCTGATAGACCCATGTTCCAACAATAGTCCCTGTTTTGCCACTTAACTGTCACTTGAACTTTCCAAGCCTCTGTTTTCTCCTCTGTAAAATGGGGATAATAAAGATCTTTCTGATCGTCAAACTTCAATGAGATTGTGAGGACTTAAAGAGATGATGTATATAAAATGATTGATACATAGTAAGCACTTAATAATTGGCAGCTGTAATTATTATTTCCTATTTTGGTAGGAAATAATAGCGTATTGTTTCAATTAATTCCTTTTCCTTCATAGAGTGTGAGACAGGGGCTTCAAATAGAATTTGAATGTTCAGAAATGTTAAAAGTAAAATTTAATAATAAGCATGAAAAGGATATTTGTCCTCAGCCCTGATTCAAGAAATGTACAGTGATGTCAGTTTTCAGATATCAGGTCAGATTGGCGAAGATTTTTTCAAAGAATGATAATATCCAATGTTGGGTATGGGGAAACAGGCTTTCTCCAACACTGCTAACTAGTATAAACTGGTATACCATTTTGACAGGCAATCTGATGATGTGTATAAAAAATTTAAAACACGTATCTTGTTTGACTCAGCAATTCTACTCCTAGAAATTTATCTGCATTTTCAAGAATATTCATAAAAGTCCTACTGAAAAATTAGAAAGAATCTAAATGTTAATATGGGGCTTAAAGTAAATTATATCGCAATCATACAGTGGGCTACTACAAAACCATTAAAAATGAATGAATTGTGCATGTGTAATAAGTTTGATTGAGGAGTCATAGACTGAAGGGCAGACATTTGAAATGGTTTCCATTTTTCCCGAAAACTGTTATCATTGCTCTCCATGGAACCTATCTTTCTTTCTGAGCAGTGGGCTTCCTTAGCCACTTCTCACTCTTTTTGCAGAACTTTCAGTCACTTTTCGGTATTTAAACAGTCTCATTCTGTTTATTGAGACCCAAGGCTAGCTTCGTGGACCTGTGACCTGTGCCATTGCCCAAGGCCTGCACTCTGAAGGGCCCTCAACAAGGTTTAATACTCGGAGGTTGCTTTCTTGGAATTTTTAAGAACTTTATTTTCAAATTTGCATTTTGTAAATGAAACGTGTGTCTGCATTCTTTGCTGCCCCATCTGCACGTAGCACTCTTGATGCCCTGAGCACTGAATTCCAGTTAACCCACCATATGTGGGAGTCAGTGAGACTCAAGGTAAGTACAAGGTAAGGGAGTTCCATCAATAGCTGAGCGAGCGGGGTCCCTGACAGCCCCAAAGGCTGTGCTTTCCATTCAAACCAGAACTTGTTCTGAGTGCAGAAACAAGGTAATGGCATCCTAAGAATCACGAATGACCAAGACACCCTGTCATATCCTTTCATATTTCTGTTACTTCTGTGTGTTTGCCAGCCGCTTATGCTACAAATGATGATATAGAAGTAAAGGGAAAGAAGAGCAATGCATAATGACTTGTTCTTTCAGTCTTTCCTAACTCATCAGTAAGCCGAAGGTAGACAATGTTGTACAGGGTGTACATTCAGGAGGGGAAATTTAAATGGTTGAGTTAGTTTCCACTGTTCTGCTAAGAATGCAATACATATACACGTGTGAGCTACAAAATACAAATTGTGTAATTTTGGTGACCCATATATGAGCTAAAAGCTTTATATTTGCATTTAAAACTGAGATAGAAAAATATATGTGTGAGTGATAATATTCATGGCAATAATTTGAATTTTTAGCTTTTCTTAGAACAACATTACAGAGCAAAAACCAAATACCATGACAGGTTGAAGGAGAGATTGCAGAAGAACAAAACTAGTTTTATATTTTAGTACCATTAATGCCACTTTTTTACTGCTTTTTGAAGAAGGAGCCCAATATTTTCATTTTGAACTGAGCCTCACAAATTAGGTTGCTGGCCCTGATGCCAATGGTGAAAGAAGCAAATGTATTGGGGGCATCTGTTACTTTTGTTTGTCAGCTTTCATTCACTCTTATGTCAACAGTCCCTCATTTTCTGGAGGCATCGCCCACAGTCCATGTGTTTGGGAAGGAATTAATTTCACAGGTGGCTGCAGGGGTAAATGTGAGACTCAAGTCTTGGTCAATCAGAATATTTCATTTTCCTGGTCATATTAAGAGGTTTGGAGATGAATATTTGAGCCATGTTGACCCATACAAATCATAGAACTTGTGTAAGAAAGAGCAGGAAGAAATGATCTGCCCTTTGTTGCTAAAATTTACCTTGAGGACAGGTGAACCTGGAGCTACTGGTGGACAGCATATGGAGCCCGAGAGTAATACCAACATGGAGAATGGCAAGGGTGAGGGATGGTTAGAAACCAAGTCCCGGTGATAACATTTGAGTCCCTGGATCAAGCTATACCTGAAGCTCTAGATCGAGTTTTTAAATCTGTGAGACCTTTTATGCTCAAACTAGTATGAATTCGATTTTGCCACTTACAACAGAGTTCTGACATAGCATGTACAGATTGCTTTCGTTAGTTGTCTGTGCATAATAGATATCGCTAAAGATATATACCAAACTGGTAACAGTGGCTATCCCATTCAGGGAAGATAATGAAGAGGTCTTTCATTTACAATTTTGTACTGTTCTCTTGAGTAAGGATTTTGTAAAACAGGTATTAGTTACTTTAAACCCAGAAAAAGCCATACAAGTATTTCCATCTTGGGAAAAAAAGGTCAATGATGCTTAACGTTAACGTAATAATTTTCCATACCGACAAAAAAGCAAATGTCTTTAAGTAGATCTTACATGGATTATTCAGTTACGGGAGCCAGTGTTCCCACGCCAACTTCTCTACAGAACGACATGGGCATGCACAAGCCTTTAACCAGCAATTTCTCTGGTTGGTGCCGTGTAATTATACTGTAGAAAACAGCAAATAGGAGAAGATGAATGAGTTTGGCCTTACTAACCACTTAAAGGTGAAACGGTTAATTCTCAAGTAGGCAATCTTTTGTCTTACCATGTTCTAACCTGTATGCGTGAATAGAAGGAGAAACTTTGGATTTGAGGCAGTATCAAAATGGGGCATTGAGAAGGCAGAAAGGAGTAAAGTCAGGCAGCTAAGGAAGGTTAGAGCAATCTCGTGGAGAGTGTTCAAAGAACCCTGCAGAACATATTTTCACCAGCCCAGGGTCCTGCTAGGTGAGATTGCTGTACCACTTTGAAGATACCCAGGGGTGGTGCTTTACGCATATCATTGCCTGGGGGCTCCAGTAGAGTCGGGAAGGGCTGGATGCAAGGATCCTGTTTTCTAAGCATCCTGCCCAGCGGTGTGGTCGGTCAGGCCTGGCTGTGGGCTGTTCTCCAAAACGGCATCCCATACACTTGCTAATCTTTCTGCTTATGATCTCAGCACTACTTCCCTTCCCTGACGAGATATCCCTCTTTGTCCCAAAACAGAGCACACATAGACATCTTCCCCAACAGTTTAATCTAGGCGAATTTGTTTCCAATGTTATCACAATGGATTCGAATGGTTCCTTTCTGTCTGACTTTGCTCTTTTACATATGGGTATGAAAGCAAAACTGTTATCATTCATTTGTACTCAATAGATCAGATGGTTTCCTGGAAACTATCTTTGACAGGGTGAAAATCTAAGAAGGACACTGGTTGAGGCTGCGAGGAAAGGCCGCTGGGGGCAGGAAGAGGGACCCTCGTGAGGGATAAGGAGGAAAAGGAGTGAGGGGCTGGGCCTCTGGAGGGCGACCCTGGCTACTGCGCTATTTCACTAGTGCTGAGTTTTGGACTCAGTGAGGGTTATCGCAGTGCTTGGAGGGGGCAAATATTATTTAGTCATTTGCCAAATACTCTTTAAAGTAATGCGAACATCAGGTAAAATGTTCAAATGGAACAAAAGAGAACGCAGTGAAGAGTAATTCTCCCTGTCACCCTCACCCCTCCTCTTCTGTTTCCAGAGGCCACCACCCCTGGCTTCTGCATTCTTCTGGACAGCCTGTGCCCGTTTAAGCAGGCTTGTTTGTTCTTCCCCTTGGCTTGACCTTGACTTAGACCTGTTAAGTCAGGGCCTAAATTGCAATTTGAAGATGACACTCAGCTTTGCAGTTTCGCGTTCTTTCCTTAAGCAAAGTAATGAATAAAGAAGCATATTCAAGAGCTTGAAAGCCCTCACTGTAGGTACGTGATTAACTCCTGTACCTGTCTTTCAAATCTTTTGTTGCATAAAGCCGAGCAGGTGGCTGGTGCATTCTCTCTTTCTGCAGCATGTGATATTTCCAATTCACTGCAAAACCAAGTTCAAACTGCTAAAAAAGCTAGTTCTTAATTACCTTGAGATACAAGTTACGAGGAGGCAGCCTGACATTCTCATCCATGAGATCAGTAAGCTGTGAAGACATGTGGTCAGATATGTCTTGTCATTAATATATACTGTGTGATCAGATGCCATCATAATTGTAATTGTTACAGGATCATAAAACTGCAGAGAAACAGAAAAAGCAAACACCTTTCTTTGAAAGGTCAGCCAAGAAAACAAACTGAGCTCATCAATAAAATAGGGGTGCAAAGAGAGATGAGTATTTATAAGGAATTCTCCTGAAAATCAAGTGAGCAAAGACTTTTACAATAATGTTCAATTTAAATTAGGAGGTGGGCAAATGAGGTCCTGGTCGATTACTCTACATTGAATTAAATATTGATGTAAATAACAGCAATGATTTTCTAATGTCTGTAGTTAGCACTGGCTAGCAATATAAATTGGCTTTCTCAGATAACTCTGTGTATTTGACTAAATTTTCAAGATTGATGTTTTATAAATTTAAGCGCTGGGATACATGTAACTCTAAAGAAATAAGTTTTCCACGTAAAGTAATAGTGATGCATTTCCTTTAAAAAAGTGCTTGTGTGTGTGTGTGTGTGTGTGTGTGTGTGTACATTCCGCATGCTTTGCCCACAGATCATCATGGAGAGGGCTTTCGAGAGGATCTTTTTCTTGCTGTAGTGTCAGATCTTAAAATAAGATTTAAGGGCTGGGAAGTCTGATTGAGTGGGACTGAGATGTGATTTCTAGTAGTACTGCTCACCAGAGGGGAGAACAGAAACTGCTTTTTCTGTATATGGGAGGTGAGACATTTTTGGACAGACATATTTTAATTCAGCCTTTTCTTTTGAAATCAAATATATGCTGTGTCTACCATGAGATGTGTGGTTGCTTTTTATAGCTAATGGATTGTTCATCCTCTTTGTCCTTGAGATAATCCTAAGTATGTGCAAAAAACTGAGATCAGGTTGCCCATAAAAACCAATCAGCCGGGAGGTGGTCCACAAGGTGTTGAACATTCCCTAGAGCAGATGGGAAAGATAATGTTTAATCAAGACTTGGAGGATTAGGTGGCACAAAACAAGCCAAGAGAAAGGGATAATTTCATTTCGGGTGAACCTCTGTGACATTTCTTGTACCCAAAGACAGATTAGAACAATCCCACAGCCATGAGTTCTGGCTACTCTCTCCCCACAGCTGACCCTGCAGACCTTGTCAGCTTTGGACTTTGCCAGCATCGCCGCCTGAATCTGTGAATTACTCAGACGATGGTTTCTCAGGTTTATGAAGATGTATGAAACGAGTCATTCACAAATGAATATACCTGTAAGGAAATGACAGAATTCTACTAAATATGTTTATATTTGAACAACTGATACATCTGAGCGTGATTTAGAAAAGGATGCGTGTAAGTTTATAGAAACGACAGTTAAAAAGATAACTGTCACAATGTTTACTGATGAAGTCTCTATTTATCTTAATGTTCAGAAGTTAAACGAAAAGATAGATTGTGGATTACAGCCTAAGCGTTTTTGAGCCTGAATCTGATATAACAACTTGTGGCAAATGGAGGGAGCAGGAGAGTGGAGTCAACTAGTCAAGAGTCCTCTGCAGAGGTAAGATTGTGAGGCCTTTGACAGCTGAAATACAACCTCATTTATCTTTCAACATGTTTACTGAAACAATTAAGCGCAGGATGGAGAGGTGGGTAAAGTCGCTGTTTGTGGCCTGCTGGGCTGGGTCCTGGCGTTCACTCAGAAGGGCTGCAGCTTCAAGTTGCAGCCATGGGCCCGAGACAGCATCACTGCTCCTGCTTCGGCCTTTGTTCTAGGCCCTGGGATGTGCTCTTTGCTCTTCTGCTTAGTTTGCTGCAAACGTCGGTAAGCAATATTCATTTTAGCTGCTCGCAGTCTCAACTGTAATAGCCTGGAGGAAGTTGCCAAACAAATGTAACCTCTTCTGTTGGCCTGGAGGCTCTTTACCTGTGTTTGCGGCAGGGCTGGCTGTTTGGCAGTGCACTTACATACTGTGGAACTGTGCTCTGGGAGGTGTTAAACTGAATTGGGGAATATTTCAAACCATTCCTTAAATACTAGAATTGAAATGTTGTGTTGCTGAAGTGGCCTGGGCTGGAAACTTTTGAGTGAAAAGTTAGATCCTGGTTTTTCTTGAAGACGAAATGGAGCCCTGGGGTATGTGGTTTTCAGGCTTTCTCTATTTGTTAATTTTGGAAATGGACTTTTCACAGTTTTCTTCTCTTTTGTGTTGAGCCTTTGGTTTTGCCTCTACATGCAGCTCTGGATAGAAAACTGAGGATTGTGCTTTTTACTTTGATTCTAGTTAATTGGCACAGAGGCGAAGCAACAATGGATACAGCCATTAAGAACCATAAATAAATATATTCGTTTTATGATATGATCAGTGTCCCTTGATATAGTAACAAACATAGAAGAGCAGGGTACTGGGCAAAGGGTCCTGCAAATTGTCAGATATTCACAAACCCTGGATCTCAATTAAGAGGCTTAGTAAGAAAAAGATCCAGCTTTTTTTTTTAATATTCCAAATGGAATTTTTTTTTTAAAGCAGAGAAATATAACTTTTAGAGAAGGACAAGCACACAAATTCCCTGCAAAGATAATTTAGATCTACTATCAAATCTTTCTTTAAGGTCTCAGAGAGTTTGTCCTAGTTATGAAGGCAAATGTCTCACTAAAAGACACCAGGGCTTGTGATCTTTGAATAGAGATACACAAAAGAGTCCAAGCTTTACTGTTTCCAGACACAGATAAAATAGAATAACCTTAATTAATCTTATAGCAATAAATCTCTTTGCTGTTATAGAATAATGTTTATCGTTGAACATTCCCGGTGTTTGCCACGACTGAGTACCAGTAATGCTGTTATTAGTAATTTTCTTTAGCTTGATTTAGCTTGAGGGGTCCACATATTAGGGCTTGGAGGGCAGCCCACGAAGAGGACATGGGTACACTTTTCACTCTGGTCTGGAGTTAACTTGACTTGGTTCATTTTATTCAAGGCATACGGAAGTTGCCATCTTGGAGGACCTGCACCTGAATCTGGGAATTGTTACCTATGCTGTTAGCTATGAAGCAATTACAACTCTTCTGTGAGCCCAGTGGCGAGAATTCCTTTTATGCACTTAACCAACTATGGAATAGTTGCTCCAATTCAGTCTTCCATGGTGGAGCCAAGGACTTAGGAAAGGTTTCCATCAAATTGCATGAAGACGGAGCTGTACATGCCTACATACCAATACCAGATGCTGTGCATGTAGTGGAACCTTCGTTAAAACCTGAGCTAATTTTTAAACTGTCATCTTCCCTCTTGTTATTTTTTTAAAATTTTTGATAGTTTAAACCAAATACTATTGTCCAGTTTAATTTCCCAACACCTTGTGTGATAGGCTTTACAATACTGGTATTATCAAGACTATAGTCTTCTAATCCTCAGATCAGCATCTCAAAGAAAAGTATTTTTATCTCATATAGTCCAGCTTCCAATAGCTCAGGGTAGGAATTCCTTCTACAGCCTCCTGATCGCCCTATATAGCCTCTTATTGAATGTTCTCAGTAACGGGGCACTCACTCGTTCTTTCTAGTCTTTCTGTTTTGGTGGCTCTACTTTTTTCCATAGAAGAAAGAACATCTTTCCATAGAAAACTCAAATTCTGCCTCCTTATCCCCTTGCCCTTTTGCCTCAGTTCTGCTTTCTGGAGCTACAAATATATGTCCACACTCTGTTAAGTTAGAATTCAAAAATATTAAAGAGAGTTTTTTTGTTCTCCCTAAATCTTCTCTTTTCCAGGCAAAACTTACATCACTCATTCATTCAAAAGATGTTTACTGAGTAGATACATGAGCAAACGCTGGGTTAGGTGCAGTGGGTGATGTAAGGGTGATTCAGACAACTGTTTCTCATTGACTTTGCTTACAGAACTGTCAACACACACGCCACCTTCTTCTGGATAAACTATCCTATCTTGTTTGTAGATTGAGAGCTTCTTGAGAGCTGAGACCATGACATCACTTGAGTATCCCCGAAGCAGACACATAAGTGGATATGCAATAAATGCTTTCTGACTTTCCTCCATTCCTCTGAAAATGAGGCCCCTAAACCTTGGTTTGACCAGCAGCAAGCATATCACACTGCTTGATCTGATGCTGACATTGTGTACGGGCTCACAAGTCCTCGGTCCACACAGACTGCTGTAAGACTCTGTCTCACTTGCTATCTCATTTAAAATGCCCAACAAGGCTGAGAGGTAGATACTGTTTTGCCCAGTTTTTAGATGAGAAAACAGAGAGAGATATGAGATTTAAAATGATGGTAGCCACAGGTGTGCTCTAATTCTATGTTTGGGATTTTTAAAAATAGGGATCCTAGTTCCTGGTTTCCCACCATTTTCTAATTTTGTACCTGAGTTTTTGATCCTGATGTAGAACTATACCACTATATTTATGAAATTATATCTTTTTAGTTTTGGCCTACACTTCTAGCCTGTTGAGTCCTTCTGGATACTTAATATGGTTATTTTATCATCTCAGCTATTCCTTTCAGTTTGTGTACTTGTTACTAATATGCTAAGAATATTCTTCTTTCATATAATTTATTGATGAGAAATGCTGATAGTCCAAAGATAGAGAGCTGTGTCACCTATGAGAAACCTTGCTCCAGGACGACATCGATCCACTCATCAATGTTGTTTTGGGTACATTTGTTCAACTTTTCTATCATGCAGTCCACATATTTCCATTTTGACCATCAAGATAACATGAAAAGCTTTGCAAATTAAAGTGTATTTTGTTTTAAATCAGATGTTTCTCTACATGAGTTGAGTTGTTTGCCATGTAGTAAGCATACAACAATTAGTTTTTCTATTTGCTATTCCAGAGTCTATGATTTGATTCATACTCTAGTTTAATGTATGCACTAATGAATAGTGTTTTTGAAAGAGCTTTATGCACACATATAAGTTTTATCATCTATTTCTCTCTCACGATATTTTTCCTTTCCTTCCTGCCTCCAAATATTTCTATGTATTATATGTTTAAAAATATGAGGAAAAGGTGTGTTTAAAAGAAAATGAAAGGCTTGTTGCAAAATAATATATTTTCCCAACAGAAACACTCATTTAATGTATACATGCAAAACTTTAACACCTGATTTAAAAATGTATGAAGAAACTCAGGAGCTGAATTATAGGATTTGCCTGTCTCTCTTTTTCTCTTGCCTTGGGCAATCTAGTCTAATTACAAAACTTGCCTTTCATTCTGTTTAGTGTTTCTCAGCTATGCATGAAAAAAGTTAATCAAAAAATAAAATGAAAATCTGTGATGGCTAATCGAAGTCCCATAAATTTCTCTTCTGTTGCCTAGTTTGTCTTTGGGGATGAACTCCAAAATGCTACCTTTCATGCATCATTAGATGTACTGTGACTGTTGGTCTCTGCTTCTTTTAAAGAAAAAGATTCCTTTAATTTTAGAATTTTTCAAAATTAGAAAATGAAAAGAAAATCACGGCTCTTCCTATCTTCATTTATCCCTTATCTGTAATTGTTGGGAGGTTTGTAACCATAAAAGACACTGGACCAACAATCTCAAAGATGGGTAATGTCTCTGATTAGAGCAGATAGAGAAAAGTGATTTACACCCCTTCTTGTCCTCTAGTGTGTTTTGTAGGGAAGTAAAATAACTCTTTTTCCTTCTACCCATCTTAGGGTGGTTGGCTGGGACCCTGTAAATTAGACTAACAAAATAAAATAGATTAAAAAGAGAAAAAGAAACAGGTTTACTAGCATGTGCATCATGCATTCACATGGAAGAACTCAGTGATAGTAACTCAAAAGGGTGGTTAGAACTTGGGCTTATATAACATCTTAACAAAAGAACAATACATTTTTAGAGAAGTGACAAGATAGAGGAAAAGGGCTTTGAGTTTCTAGGGTGGCAAATTGTGGGGGAACTAATGGAAGATAAGGGCAAGTTAGTAAATTTGCTATGTGGATTCTTCTGGTGACTTCTCTGGGCTGATAAAGGTCTAACGTTGTCTTTGGTAAAGTCTGTCCTTCCTGGTAGAGTGGGGAGTGGGGACATCTTTACAAATTTACATCAGGTTTTAGGCAAACAGGGGGATGGAAGAGAGCTTTTCTTGTATCTGTTTCTTCTCAGTTGGCTTCGTCTCAAAATGATTCTTATGCCACAGAGATATATTTTGGGGTGGCACATTATGCTACCCTTCATTTTAGAAGGACATTGGATTAAAAGGATTATTGATTCTTGGCCTATCCTCTATCTGGCTGTCTTGTTTAGAGTGTAGACCTGCATATCAACCGCTAGAACCAGTGGTTGTGAGGGTTTTACCTCAAGGGCTAACATGTCATCTTAGTTCATTTCAAATCACCTTCCTGACAACACTACTGCAAACCAAAAACAATCTGATAAAGTTAGTGCCTTTAATAAATATTGTTATTTAAACCTGATAAAATTGTAGACCAGTCTCTTTGTTCTTTGGGAGGCAAAAGAAAAGGTATAGGAGAAGGGTGGGAGATTGGTGAGGATATTTGAGAGTCCTGATATTGTTTTGAAGTGTTGATGGCAATGGTAGTGTGTTGATGATGGACAAAAACAGCATGTTATAATGCAAGTTTGTGGCATTTTTAGCTGAGCCTGTCACACAAAAGATTTCTGGATGGTGTGTATCCATTGCTCCTGTGGCCTCAATAACCCTACAATTCTCAGTTGTTTGAAGTGAGTGCTGTTGAGAAGCAACATATGCTTCTTCCCCTCCATGCAGAGAAATGAAATTTGGAAAGATGTGCTGAAAGAAAAAACATAGTTTCCCATGGCAAGTTATCTCCAAGAATGAACAATTTCCTGGGATTGTGATAATGGTTGCTAAAACCTCACTGAGAAAAATAATTCAATTGCCCAAATTTGGGCTTAGATCATGTTGCAGCTGGCTCAGTAGAGTGGCGAGGGACCATCAATCTGCTTTGGAGAGAGGTGTCATGCTTAGGAATCATGTGGATGCAGCCTGCCTTCACTGATACTGGATATGATAAAAGAGTCCTGGGGCCTTTCAGAGAGAGTATACCATTCACATAACACAGCATTGTGTAAGTCCCATGAAGTTTTCTTTTTTTTTCTTTTTTTAATGCTATTTAAACTTGCTTTCATAACAACCTGAATAAAATGGAAAATATGTTATTAGAGTTTGTTGAGGAAATCTGTGAATGCATTAACAATAACAGCAATGTGACCAAAGTCATGGGCACTTAGGTTTTTTGTAAACATTGAAGGCCAGTTACTTCAAGGCATTAAACATGTAACCCTCCTATTTTAATTTCCTGGCTGAGACAACTTTGGTATTCCAAAATTTAGCCAGCAACTGACTCAACAACTGGGAAGCCAGTTTTCCAGAAGTTTCAGCTTTGATTTCATTATTTCAAGGTCATCTATAAGATGTAAGTAATAATCAGAAGTGTCAGGCCTTAGAGAACAACCAACAGCACAGAGTGAAAGTACAGTGTGGACCTGTTGTACATGACACAAGTGGGCATATTTGTGAATTCAGAACCAGTGAGTTGCCCAGGACTCCAGTAAGTTCTCTTGCTTTATGATTGTGAATTTTCAGACACACGAAATTAGGATAATGTTGCATTACAAAATCAGCAGTTAGGTGTATGAAAAGATCACTGCCTCAGGAAGTCAGGAGACCTGAGTCTTAGTCCCAGGAAATAATCATTAATCATAATCTTCATTTGTGAGCAATTACTGTATTAATATATGTGGGGCATCTTCTAATACATTTTCTCTAGCTTATACAATAATTTAGCTTGGAAGATATTATCCCATGTTCAATGTGAAGAAAGAACTTCAGAGAGATTAAGTGACTTTCCCAAGGTCACTAAGCTAGTAAAGAGCAGAGTTAAAATTCAGACTCAAGTGTGTCTCCTGAGGCTCTGTCTCTGCTGAAAGCTCCATGTTCTTTCCTGCATCTTTGTCTTTCCTTCAGTTGTTTCTTTTTTTTTTTTAACTTTTTATTTTCTATTGAAGTATGGTTCATTAACAATGTTGTGTTAGTTTCAGGTGTACAGCAAGGTGATTCAGTTATACATATTCATGTATCTATTTTTTTCAAATTCTTTTCTCCTTTAGGTTGTTACATAATCCTGAGCAGCTGTTTCTTCCTGGAATAAATACCCTTCTTGCTCATCTCAGTCTGTATGACTTTAAGTTCATTCTTTAAGCCCGACTCCAGTCTATCATTTTTAGGAAGACCTCCAGGGACATTCCCATCCATTGGTTTCTCCCGAGTGTAACCTCACTGCCCTTCTTATCGTGCTGCTCATTTAGCACCTGCTTATATCTCTGGCATGATCCTCGTGGCCTTTGGTACCTCCCATCTATTGTCAATCACATTTCAGTGTGATGCTCTCCCTCTCTTCTCTCTCTCTCATTTATAAATTTGGAAGATATTAGGGAAAAAATTAAAGCATAGAAAAGTACCATGTACCCTACTACCCCAAATTAGCAAAATTTACCATTTAAAAATATTGGCTTCAAATATTTTTCTTTAAATAAAGAATTAGCACCTTACTGATCAAAGTGATATTCACATTATACACTTTCCAATCCCATTCAGAGGCAACCACTAATCCGAGTTTGGTGCCTAACCTCTAAGTCTAGGCTTTTTTTGGTTGTTGTTACACATTCTTATATTTGTAAACAATATATAATGTCATTTTGTAATTTTTTTTGTAAGAGAACATAGTGTAATTACTGCATATGTCTTTTGAAAATTTGCTTTTGTAACTTGGTATTTTAAAAAAAATTGTCACATTTATGCATTTAAATCTAATTTATTCATTTAAATTGTAGCATTTCATTTTATGATCCTAAATGTCTTATTAATCTAGTCCTCTTTTTACAGACATTAGGATTCTTACGAAACTTTTAAGTTATAAAAGTTATAAAGCTTTTTCAGAAGCTTGGTTTCTCCTTTGCCATTAGACACTAAATTCTCTGATCGAAGGACTGTGGATTACACTTCTTAATGTTTAGCGTTGTAACCACAATTCAGTAGACATTCAGTTGAATGAGTTGATAAAAATATCTGGGGGAAGTGAAGGTGTTCAACTCTGAGAAGGTTAACATGATTAGAAGCAGGTAGAGGTTGACTTCAAGGAAGTTAGTTGGAATGACATTTTTTTCTTGTATTTATGGAGATGGGAAAGTAGGGTAATAAAAAGCTGCTTGAAATGATACTGAGGGCTTTCCTGGTGGCACAGTGGTTAAGAATCCACCTGCCAATGCAGGGGACACGGGTTCGAACCCTGGTTCGGGAAGATCCCACATACCTCGGAGCAACAAAGCCCGTGCACCACAACTACTGAGCCTGAGCTCTAGAGCCCACAAGCCACAACTACTGAGCCTGCAAGCCACAGCTACTGAGCCTGCGTGCCACAACTACTAAAGCCTCTGTGACTATAGCCCGTGCTCCACAAGGGAAGCCACCACAATGAGAAGCCCACGCACCACAATGAAGAGCAGCCCCTGCTCGCCGCAACTAGAAGAAAGCCTGCATGCAGCAAAGACCCAACACAGCCAAAAATAAATAAATAAAATAATAAAGAAGGAAAAAAAAGAAAAAATAACATTTGAAAACTTATATAAAAAATAATTAAAAAAAAAGAAATGATCCTGAGATGAGCATGGATAACCTAGTACCTTTTTTTGTCATGCTAATCAATTTTGTAAAAGACTAGTAACCGAAAATATGGAAAATAATTGATTAAACTACAAGCAAAAATACTTAGAAATGTGCTTAGGTGTATTTGGCAAGTCAGTGCTACTTATGGCTGGACTGCACAAATTCTACATCCATTTCTAACTAGATCATCTCTGTGATTCACCTTGGAGAAATCTAATTGCCCTTGAATATTTGACTTTTAATGTATCAACATAAACATTTTGTCATCCTGGCTTCATGGTGATATGACAATTGTGCTTGACAGAGATAACAGTTTTCTTTAGGAATGTTAAAGGCCATGGTCTACTTCTTCTGTTTTGTATCTTCCTTTCTGACCCATTTGCATTTTTGTTGCTTTCTGAATGTTGTCTAGATGGATCACATCCAATCATTGGGAGAGAGCTGCGAGGTTGGGAGGTAGGGGTTGTTGCAAGGCAGGAATGAGTTTATGCCTGTGAAGCCCTAGAACAGTGTCTGCCACGTAGTTAGGTCTAAGTAGCTGTTAACTCTCATTCTTCTCTTTTGTACTTCTTACAACAGAAAGGTGAGGTAGTTATTTTATAAGCTTTGTTGTAAATCACTCAGGATGGGTACAGAGCTCTTCATGTCTCTTCAGCCCGAGATTGTAACTTGTTCTGAGGATTCTGGTAGGTGAAAGTCTAGGGACTCCACAACAGGGAGATGTGAACTCCAAAGACTCTCTATCCATCAGGGGCATCAAATGATCAGGAAGAGGCAGCAAGATTGAGCGTTGATTGGATAATTAGAGTGAGACAGTATTAGGTTTATTATTTCATATATAGCTTCTCATGATGTTCGTTATAATCTGATAGCTATAGGAACAGTCCTACCTATTCATACATCTGCTCAGTGATCTATTGATTTATCATTCATTTAATAGTTCCAGGTACTTGAAATACATTGATGAACAAACAGAGAAAGATTCCTGCTCTCCTGTGGCTTACGTTCTAGCATGGGAAGACAGAAAATAAGCAATAAATATATTAAGTAAATTGTATAGAACATTGGAAGGTGATAACCGCTATGGAAAAAAAAAAGATAGATCCAGGTAAGGGGGATCAGGAGCGCCTGATCAGGTTGGATGGTCAAGGGAGGATTCATTGAAAAGGTGGGAACTGAACAAAGACTTGAAGGAGGTGAGGGAATTGGCCATGGAGATACCTGCAGGCAGAAGAAGAACTAGCACCAATGCTATGCCTGTCATGCTTGAGGTAAGAAGACCCGTGTGACTGGAGTGGAGTGAGCAAGGGGGAGAGTTGTAGGTGGTGAAATCAGAGGGGTTATGAGGGCCAGATAATGTTAGGCCTGTAGGCCATTGTGAAAACTCTGGTGATCCAGTAAAGAGCTTGAGTTAGTGTCTTAAAAGGCCACTCTGACTTCCGTGTTGAGAACAGAGTCTAAGGGGCAAGGATAGAAGCCGGGAAAACTGTTAGGAAGCTACTGCAACTCCAGGGCAGAGATGGCCGTAGAGATAAGAAGTAGTTCAATTCTGATATATTTTTATTCTAGAGCTGATATCCTAGAGGATTTGATGTAGGGTGTGAGAGAAATAAAGGGACCAAGAATGCCCTGAAGACTTTTTTAACAGATGGAGCTTCCTTAAGCTGAACTGGTTGGATTAGGTTTGGGCAAGAACATTAGGGATTCTTTTTTTAAAGGTCTATTAGCCATCTGGATATACAAGTTTGGAGTTCAGGAAAGAGGTCTTGGCTGGAGATATGAATTTGTGGTTTTTTTTTTTTTTTTTTTTGGCATATAGATGGAATTTAAAGCCATGAGGTTGGATAGGATCACCAGAGGAGTGAGTGCACATAGAAAAGGGGACCAACAACTCAGTGTTCGGGAGACTCAATATTAGGGGGTCTGGTGAAGAAAAGAAACCAGCAAAAAAAAATTGAGAGGGGGTGACCAGTGATGTAGGTGGAGAAATGGGTGAGTCATGATGCCCAGTGGAGAAAGTGTATTAAGGAGGGTGATCAAATATGTCAATGCTAATGATGGGCCAAGTAAGATGAGCAGTGTCAGTTGACTATGAGATTGACCTCTATGAAAGTTGACTATGAGATTGACCTCTGTGAAAGTCATTTGGTAACCTCGATGAGAGCGGTTTCATTGGATGTGTAGGAACGAAAGCCTGCTTGGAGTGGGTAAAGGGAGATGGAAGGGAGTGAATTGGAGACAGCAAACAGACTGGTGGTCAAAACTAGTCTCTTACATGGAATTTTATACCTCTCTCCTCAGATACACCTCCGTTGGCCCATTAATGTGCCAAAAGTACCAAAGTTAGAATTTCCTTACTTCCCTTTAGGAGAGCCTCTGTATTCAACCACTGAAAATGTAAATACCCTGAAATTGGTATCTCAAAGTTATTAAACATTGTGGTATGGATTTGTCTGTTTACACTGGATTCCTGGGGTGACAATGAAATGGTAGAATTTCAGAACTGGAAGGGATCTTAGACATGACATAGTCCAACCCTATTAACAAAGGTATACATAGGGAAAGTGATTTGCTCAAGGTCACATACTTGGTGTATGACAGAGCTGACACTAGAATCCAGGGCTTCTGTTCTCGTGCTTCACCAACTGCATAATATTTTCTCTTGGATTTGATTCACCATGTATGTAGGACAAGTAAAGGCTTGAGGAGATGCTATGTAAATGTCTGTTAAGTGAAAGAAAGAAAGCGTGAATGAACTAACAAATGAGTGAAGACAAGACAATATTTGAATTGTACGGGAAAACCAGTTGAGGATCCAGAAGGCTGATGATTGGAGATTTGCTCTGAGATACAAGAGAGGAAAGTCAGGGTGAGAAACTATAAAAGCTTAGGGAGAAATAAGTGAGAACTGCAGATTGCATTGTGAGTGGTTTTTACCTTGAAAGCCTCAGTGACGTTTAAAAATTCTTTTAAAAGTAAATGAAGAGACTTCCCTGGTGGCACAGTGGTTAAGAATCCGCCTGCCAATGCAGGAGACACGGTTTTGAGCCGTGATCCGGGAAGATCCCACATGCCGTGGAGCAACTAAGCCCGTGTGCCACAACTACTGAAGCACTCACGCCTAGAGCCCGTGCTCCAACAAGAGAAGCCACCGCAATGAGAAGCCCGCGCACTGCAACAAAGAGTAGCCGCCACTCGCCAGAGCTAGAGAAAGCCCGAGCACAGCAATGAAGACCCAACGCAGCCAAAAATAAATTAAAAAAAAATTATTAAAAAAAAACAGTAAATGCAAACCATTAATGAAACTTAATGGAAGGGACTGAAGATGGAGAGCTTTTCGCTAATGAGAGTTGGAATGATGGCATTTTTTTATATACTTGATGACAACTACTGATTTGGTTACAGCAGGTTTACAACTTCCTGAAAATAACCAGATACAAGAAGTTTCAACTTGCTGGAACTCTTATTATATGCTTGAATGACTCCTGGAACAAAAGAAAGCTGTGCATGATTGTTTAGGAAAGTATAAGATAAACAAAGCATATGTTTTCTAACATCTGACTGTAATCTGATAGTCGTGTTATATTGGTCTCTGCTCATTTTAAGGTTATGTGATGAAGATGACTTTAGTGGTTCAGTACATAAATAAATGATGTTAAGACTCCACTTTAACTTATGCCCCTCAATTTTTCATACATATTTGCTGCTTTTCTTTCAGAAAGGAAAATGCATGTTACTTGTTCTCTTGGAAACATTCCACATCCTTTTATATGTTTTTCCTTTCTCTTTTGAAAGATCCCCCTCACACCGCATAAATAGAAATGTCCCTGAGAGTCATTTGATTTCATGGATGGCAGAATACTCATTTCAAATATATTTGGGAGAACCAGATAAAATAGCTACACTATCCTGCATTACCTGATTTAGTGCTGGGGACTGTGGAGGGCTAGGGGAAATTGTAATGGGAAACTCAAGTTAGTTTTCACTTTAAGTTCAGTGTCTCGAATCCAGTGGAGCTGAGGGTAGTCAAAAGTTATTACTATCTGATTTGACTGTTCACAGTTCCAAGTGAAATAAGTGAGTTGTGCCTCTGTTTTGCTGGTAGTAAGGAAGATGCTCCCATCACCTTGGTGCTAAATGGCAGTTCTTGAGCAGTGTCAGCAGAGAACTGGCTGGAAAAGGTGACTTGCTCTTTTTTTCTTGCAGCCATTACTTTGTCAGGGCGAAGGCATGTTGGTGAAGCAGTTGGGGCAATCTTACATCTCTGTTTATCGGGCTGCATCTATTCTTGGGAGAAAAAGAAGCCATCCATTTCTAAAGCTGTCAATCTGGTAATCCCAGCCACCACTAAAAGCCACTTCAATTCATTTCTTCACTTCTTTACACTTTGCAGAGAGTTTATTGCAAAGATGCATTAACCAGAAAGATGCCTTTAGGATAAGTTGCACTCCGTTTTGGGAAGAGATGGCAGCTTTTGCAAAGGTCCCAAGGGTGTTTTAAGTAAGAGAAAAAAATAGTAGTAAGACTTTGGGAAGCATCATTATCTGGATCTCCACCATTCTTTTTATTTCTATTAGCATGAAGTTTTCATCTTTTATTTACTCTTCTTCTGACCAGCTTCCTTCCCTTCATATTTAACTTTGTTTCTGCTTATTTACTCTTGCTTTGCTTTTATTTATTTATCTTTTTTGTTCCTGCTCCCCTGATTTTTCCCACCCACAAGGAAGAAGCAGGCATTCATATAATAATATTGGATCTTTTCCTCGATGTTCCATCATAGGCAGGGTGGGCTAGCATTCCCAGGACAAGGACATAACCCTTGATCTTACTAGCTAGGATTAGTTGATTTCCCGTGGCTTCAAGCTGTTTACATAGAGTTCCAAGGGAAACTGAGTAGGGCCAGTTTCCCTTGGCAACCAACCTTAAGCTTGAGGCCAAGAGGAAAATAACAACATTTAGTCCCCTTTCTCTTCTGTAAATACAGGAATCATTCATGTTGTCTTATTATTTAAATAAGTTTAAATGAGCCCTTGACAGTATTCTAGGCACAGACAGTATTGGGAGGTCTGACTGAGCCGTATCTCCAGCCTAGAATGTTACTAGTATAGGAAATTCAGGGATGAGAATCACTGGGAAAGTATTAGCTGTTCCTTAAGAACTATGGATAATGTGGTCAGTAACCAATTTCTCTTTTTGCCAAGTGGAACAATATAAAATTATAAAAAAATGAACTTGTGTGCTTTGGCGAACAATTTTGAGTCTGCTACTTTAAAAATGATGGATAAATTGAAAAATGACACAAATATGTTCAGGTGACTTTAACAGTTGAATGCTGAGCAGTAATTATATATCAAGCCTGGAATCACCAAACAGAAACGTAGGCTTGCCTCTTGTTTATGTGCGTAGTCAGGTTTGTTTGAAATTCTGAAGCATTTTACAAATTATTGGGAAATGGCTACATGTTTTACATAGGAGAACCCTAAAATGGGCCATATTTAGATTTATTTATTTTATTTATCTAAATCTTTATTTAGATATTCTTTAGGTTCTTAGAGAACTTCTGAAGAATTTTGTTTTTACTATTAATTATTTCTTCCTTATGTTGCTGAATATGCTAGTAGACTTAGAAAATTGTCCAAGGGCTACATAACATGGTCATGACATTGAAATCCTTCCACTATTTTATCCCTTGGGACTCCAAAACACCATCTGGTAGAGATTAGTTTCTCTAATGCCCCTTGAATGAGTCTCAACCCTAGGATTAATGCCCCTGCATGGAACTTTTTCTTAACTTTGCTTCACCATTGACATCTTCTGGTCCTTTAGGCCTCTGTTTAATATTTGCTTCCTCCAGTTGCTCCAAAGTTTGTATCCTCTAGATTGATATTTGCAGTCATTAAGATCTCATTTCAAGGGCTACTTCCCCCTGCTTTCTCTCCTCTTTTTTTTATGAATAATTACAGCATTTAATGTTTGTATCATCCATTAAGTAAAATCACATATGTCCTTACATTTTTGCTGAATAGTTTTTTGTTCCCTCTATGATAAAAAATCTCCCAAAGGCCAAAATGATGTCCTGTAAAATATCTATCAGACACTCCACCCCATACTCAGACTCACATAGTTCTGATTTCGTATTAATTTGTTCAGAGAACAAATTTTTTAAACAAACCTCAGCCTAGAACTGTAACTAGGTGCCAAAATACCTTTCTTTCTCCTAAGTTTCTCCTAATTTTTTTCCCATAAATTTGGCCCTTTTTTCTTTTCCCCGTCCCTCTTTTTGATTCCTGATGAGAATAAAGTATTCAACATCTTTTACTCATTCAATGCAATATTTGCCGCACTGGATTTTAAAAGTTTCAGTGAATAAGTGTAAATTCTATCTAGAAAACAATCAAGAAATCAAAGACCATTTAAGTGAGCCTGCCATGATTTAAGAATTAAAAAAATATGCTCATCTTGGTTAGTGGTGCTGAGGTGAGTAAGAAGAATAGGAAAAGTTCTGAAAAGTACTCGGTTTGGTGCAAAGAACACAAGCTTTAGAACGTAGTGGGAGAACGTGAATCACGTTCGAGTATCTGTAATATTCAAGGCACTATATTAGGTATTTTACATCAACATATCAACCCTCGGGTGAAGGTGCAATTAATCCTATTTTGTAAGAAGTAAAACTGAAGCTTATAGAGTTTAAGTAGTTTGCCTAGGGTCACACATCTAATAAGTAGCAGGACTGAGATTTGAACCTAAGTTTGATTTCAATAACCATGCTTATTTTACTGTATTATAGTCAGAACTATATTATAATTTCTGTGGGAATCAGCTGGACACAGGCTGACTCCAGCCTCCCACCCTTACTAACTTACACCTGTTTAGCCTGATGAACTTCTCTCTGTATATGGATACTGAGTGAACAAGAATAGCTTTTAATAATAAGTATTTAATATTCTGTATACCTGACCAGTGGGAACTCCTAAAAAATTCTGCTAGCATATGCCAGACTCAGAAAATTGGAGAAATTATATATCAGAGTCATTCCCAATGGTCTCACCAAGAGCTAAAGACAAAAAATGTCATATAAAGTTCTACCTTCTCCTATGTTGATTCTGCCTAGAGTCAAGTCTTTGTTACAGAAAAAAACTCTCTTCCTCTGTTTTCTGTCACCCAAAGTCATAATGTGCTATGTAAGTGATATACGACATATGAGTGACCTCCCTTAGAGAATCATTTTTTTTCATGAATGGCTGTGGACTCACAAGAAGTCATCATCAATGAATATACATAGGAACCACGCTTTACTAAGGTCAGGGAACAGTATAAATTAAACGTGCTACAAATTTTGGAGAAATCAAGTTAAGGTTACTGTGCTATGTTGGGAGCAGTAGATAATCTCGGCTTGGGCTTGGCTAACATTTGCTCACTTCCTGTCTCTATATTTAATTTGATGAATCCTTGAGGGGAAAGTTCTTAGCGGCCCCATTCTGTGGGACTCTTCTCTGTGAAGTTTAGGGAAGTCAAAAAGATTACCACTTCTGTGGTTCTGCATACTTTAGCTACCTGGTTGAAATTTTGATTTAGTCAAAATGTCAGTCTGTTTTGAGGCTGCACTTTTTGTTTAGGGTTTTAATCAGTTTTGTGCAAAAACATATGGGCCATTATGGACTTGGTTCTGAGATGTCCTACAGGGGGTGGTAAGGAATATATTCTTTTCTGTTTTCACGTTGGTCTTCAGTTTCTAGTTTGCAAATAGAGGGATTTACACCACGTAAGTAGTTCTTAACCTAAGGCCAGAAGGTCTTTTTAGAAGCTGATGGAATCTATGGCTACTCTTCTCAGAAAAATGTGCATACCTGCCATTTCAAAGGGTTGATACACCACCTAAAAGTCTTCTGGGAGCCCAAGAATTCTTGGTTAGAGAATCCCTGTACTAAATGATCTCTTGGGTGCCTTCTACTTAAATATTCTATTATTTCACATTTTCTATGATGATTTGGATGATTGTCATGTTGCTTGTAAAAATAGGATATGAACTACTTAGGAAGATTTAACTTTTGCAGCTATAAATGACAAAATGTCATCTGATAGTTTCCTTTTTTTTTTTTTTTAAAAGTCTTTCTGAACCTTGTCTGTTCTTTAGAATCACCTGGGGAGCTTTTAAAAATTCCAATGCCTGGCCACACCCTAAATCACTTAAATCAGAATCTCTGGGGTTGTATTCCAGACATCAGTTTATTAAAGCTCCTCAGGTGGTTTCTTTGGGCAGCCGGGGTGAAAGTCAGTACTCTGGCAGGACTAAAACATTTTCATAGGTTTCAGATAACAGGAATATCAACCACCAGCTGAAAATGAAAGAACGTTCCATTCTTTCTCTGCTTTCAAGTGTATGGTATTGAACACTGTATTTCCAGCTCAAAATAAGTGTTTGAAAACTCTTGTGTGTAATCATGCCTCCCAATGTGTTATGCTCTTTGGTAAGCTGGCCTAGGTTACTAATACTGAATGGCCTTCCTGGTACTGTTTATAGATGTGGGAAGGGCTCTATTAGTACATGCCCTGTTCTGCCACAAGCACACATTAGGAAAAAGTGGTTTTCAACATAAGAACAATTACCATTGTCATATTCCAAACTGTGTGCAAATTGTTTTATTATAAACTCGCTGTTGGTCCCTATTTAACTGGGAAATCATTTGCTCTAAATTTATCTAATTCTCTCTGCATGGCATTGACATTTGCTGGCAAAGCCAGACTTGCTTCACTTATAAGAAAAAGATTCCATGGAGAACAGGCAATGCTCTCATCTAACTGATTAATAATCTCTAGAGGATCTTTGGAGCCTTCTCACATGTTACACTCTTCCTGCTCTCTTGACAATTTTGGCTTTTCTCTGAATTCAGAAACACAAACATTGGTTTTCATGAAATGTAGCAGTAAAACCTTTCTTTATCAGACCAGCTCTTCAAAGAAAGGATGCTCACTGCCAAAGCTGGTAGATGAGAAATGAGATGTGTAATGAAATGTTGTTTGTTTTCAAGAGTTTTACAAGTCAATTTGGGTTACTTCATCAGCCAAGTTTTACCCCTGTACTAGGCAACCATTACATGTTTTCAATTTGAAAAAACGCCCATCTTTGCTTTCCATGGCATCTGTACTATATTCAGACCACTCTCCAATTTAATGCAAAGACTTTCCAAGTCACATGGTCTGTTTAAGTAATAGGAGTCCATTAAGAATGAACAGAGACAACCTGTATTCTAGTGATTTCTGCCGTTATGAGTTTTGCAATTTTCCTACCTAGCTTTGGTGTTTGAAGATGATATTTTGAAAATTGGATTTAACTACCTGAAAACCTATGACACAGAATTTTCAGCAGCCAGTTGGTAGCCTGAAAGGCCCTCCCTTAGTCATGGCTATCTGTTTACTACTTCTCTTTAGGATAAGGATAAATTTCTTCGGGAAGATGTCTTGCTTTACAGACATTCTTTTGTTATTTTCTTTAGAAGTGCTATTCAAATCTAGAGCTAAGGGAAAAGTCAGATATGAATTCTGAGTCATTAAGTAGCACAGTCTGAATGTAAATTTCATGGCACCAGTGAGGACTCCTGATCTTGGTAGCGACTGTTGCTAACACATATATTGCCCCTGAGAAAAGGGCACCCATTAATAATTATTATTCTAAACATAGGGAAGCACCTGGGAAATCTTTGCTTTAGTCATGGTATTTTTGACTACAAAGGGTGATGGCATACATATGTATGTGTAATTATTTCCTACATATGTTGCACTTAAAAACTGGCTAAAATTTATATTGCCTAGTCTTGATAGAAACTAGAAATAACTAAACAATTAAAACAAAACGCAAGCTAGTTTAACACTGACTTGCCAAAGGGCTCACTTTTGAATAGGTATTGTTCACCAGAAAACAAAACATCTGCTATTACTTGGGCTTTGGTTCCAGCACAGCACTTAGTAGGCCCTTGATATTAGACATGGACAAAATAAAATGAATGAATGAAAGTATCTGTAATGTATATTTGAACATAAGAATCACATTTTGAATAGATCATATGTGCTTTCTTTTCTTCAAAAATCTATAAAATTTATATCAAACCTCACATTTTATTGAAAGTTTTCATGATTAAATTATTGCCCCATCTACTCAGGCTGCTTTTAATATTGTCTTTTTCATGTAACTATGGCAACATCTTTGGTATCTATACTTCAGGTCCTGATCTCTCTTTCCACAATTGGTCACTTCCCTCTGCATCATTCATAACAGAAATCATCTTAAGGCACAGGCAGTCTTGGAATGGGATTATATTTTTAATGTCCTTTCTGTTACAGGCTGAGTTGCATCCCCCTGAAATCCATATGTTGAAATCCTAACCCCCAGTACCTCAGGATGTGACTGTATTTGGAGATAGGGTCTTTAAAGAGGTAATTAAATTCAAATGAGGTCATTAAGATGGACCCTAATCCAATACGACGGGTGTCTTTATAAGAAGAGGAAATTCAGACACAGGGACACAGAGATGGAAAACCATGTGAAGACACAGGTCAAAAATGTCCATCTACAAGCTAAGGAGAGAGGCCTTGGAAGAAACCAACCCTTGATCTTGAACTTGCAGCCTCCAAAATTGTGAGAAAATAAATTTCTGTTATTTAAATTATCCAGTTTGTGGTATTTTGTTATGGCAACCTTAGCAAACTAATACAACTCCCTTGATTTTCCAAATTGTTACTCTTCCTTTCCAAATATCATTAGCCCTTGAAAGTTTGAAATATATCCTAAGCTTCGTATTACATGCAAAGCTTCAAGTCTGTTTGCTTTCTCTGCACCTCTTAGACCACATAAATCTGACCATATGATTTTTCCCAGATTACCTCCTTCTCTGTTATTAAGAGCTGTATATTTCCTAGTTTTTGCAGGATATCAAATAGGAGATCTTTCAGGAAGCTCCTGTAAATCAGAATGGTCTTTATCCTAGTTTTAGCTATGTCATCGGAAGAGGAAGGTTTTCCATCTATGGCATGAATCCGTACCATTTAAAATGCAACTCGGGGAGAAAACACCAATAGATCTAGATTCACATACACTGTGAATATGCATAGATTGCACATTATTTTTTTTTCTGCCTTATCAGCTTGCCCATTCTGACCCTCTGTAGCAAAGCAGAAATACAAAGATATCGAAACAGAAATGATTGAAACTTTGTATTTGGCACGAGATCGGGTGTCCACTGAGATTCAATTTTAGGGTGCGAGAAATCAGGGTCAGCTCAGTGGAGCAGGCAGCTATCCAAATGCTAGGAAGAGCTGAGGAAGCCCAGGGAGGCCTCTTTGTCTTCCAAATTGCTCCTCAACTCACAGCCAGGGCTAGAAAGACTAATGTTAGAGCATCTATGTTTTGTGTCCAGAAAACTTCAATCATTAAGAACTTTTTAAAAAATCCAAATTCCACCTAGAGGAGCTGAGCAGTATTTGGTCCTAGGATGGTAATGTGATAACAGTGACTTTGTTTAAGGTTATCTTTAGTCTGACAAATTGGAAAAACAAAGGAAACAATCTTTTCCTTTGGGTGATGTTAGGAGCTACTTGAGACCATCCCCTAATTAAAGATGAAAAACAGTAGCTCTCTGGGAATTTGGATGTTAAGCTTGGACCTAATGTGCCATGAAGTTTAAAGGGCAAGTATGATGATGGGCATGTCATGCTCTGTGCATTGAATAAGATCTAAAGGCTTCACGTGAGGACAATGTGCAAACTATTCCATATAATCATGCTTAATGAGAAATCACACTTTAATGTACAATCATGAGTGAAATGGTTACTCAGATAGTCTTGGAAGTCTGAAATTTGTCATGTTCCTATAGAAAGAATGTACATGTACAGGTATATTCCTTGTCATCCATTCATCATAAACCTCTGTTAATCGGCACTTCTGATATATTGGTAATGAAAGGATGACTAAGGTCATCCTTAGTCAATGATGACACAGAGGCATGACAAAATTCTTAAATGCTTTTGAATCTTCAAAGGGAATAAATTGTATTTCTCATGATCCAAATTTATTTTAGTCATAGTATAATTCTCTGGAAAGTGATCATTTGTATATAGTGTGATGTATATATTCAACGTGGCAAGCGAAAAAGTAGGGGCTTTGGAATCAAACAACTTGATTTACATCACAGCTCTTCATTTGCTAGCCCAGTGATTTCAGAAGAGTTATGTAACATCACTCACCCTTGGTCTTTACATCTGAAAAATGGGCATAACAATGCCTACCTTGCAGTGAGGTGAGGACTAAATGATATAAAGTACATTGGACCATGCTTGCCACATATAGGTGTTTGAAAATGTTTAATTCCAGTCTCCCTGGTGCAACACATTAATCAAAGCACCCTATTTCCTGACCATGTCAGATAAAGAATTTACTATGCATGTAAACAGATTTAGGGGCTTGGAAAAAAGATGATAATAAGAATAGTAGGAGAGTGTGTCCCTTGTTGGTGAGGCTGCCTTTTACCTACGCTTGTTTTCAGGGGGCTGGCTGCTGTGGCTTTAATTTCCCTGCTTATTTTCTTTAGGGTAATGAATTTTTATTTAAATTTGGTGAATTTCCTTTGAGCTCCTTTTAAGTCATCCGAACACAGGAAACACTTTTTCATGCTTTTAGAGTTTTTCTGATTGACTTTGTTCTCCAAAAAGTTCTGATTTTAATATTCTAAGTGATAAAAAGTGCCTTGACACGATTGAAGCAATTTAATTAGTAAATCCGGAAATTATAAAGGATTGGAAATCACACCCTCCATGCTTTTAATAAAACAAGTAGTGAAACTTCTGATAGATGCATACCATGTGTTGAAAGAATTCTGTACCACACACATGGAGGGAAATGAAGAAACTGAGAGAACTTTGCAAGAGACCTACTAAGGGAATTACATGACAAGGCAATTAAGTGATCAGTATACCTCATGGATCAAAACTTCTGAGACCATCACAATTTATGTAAAATACATGTTGAGTATTTAATGATGCAAAATAATTAAAACCACACATGGACATTCAACATATTAAATAAGAATAAGGGGCTAGTATAATTGTGAGGCAGTCTAATTTTTTAATTAATTGACCTCAGAGCATCTAATCTTAGGGTAAGTAATATACAAAGGATCATTTAATGTTGTTACTAATAGGATTTTTAGTGTCAGAGTGTCCATCTCATGATAATAGTGTGTGAATTACTTCTAGTCAGTTTACTATGAGTACTCTCCTATAGTATGTCATCACTAAACAGGGAACATTGTTGTAACTGCTAGGCATATACATAATGACATGTTCAACTGTGAAACTATCTACAGTATATAAATACTGATGCTGTACTCAAAAGCGCCATCATTTTTTATTCCCCTGGTAATGGAGTGTTCCAGAGAGACATGTATATGGATGATTAGTGATTGGTAGATTTTTGTGCCAGTATCTTCAAATGTTTAAGAGCAACCTTGATCACCAGCAATTGGAGGAATCAAAGAACAGCTGATTCTTCTTTAGAAAGCAAGTTACAGGGTCAAACTCTGATAATGTTTCATCCTAAATCATAGGTAACAATAAGAATATCAACAAGTACATTTCAAATATGGTAGATAAAATCAGAGCATTATTATAGGAATTATAATGTAATTTGTACTCATAATAGCAATTTACAAATATTCAGGATAATTGGGTAATCCACATCCTTTTTTTCAATGTTACTTTAATGGTCCTTTAATTCAAGGTAATAGTGAACTGTAGTTGTTAATAACATATTTGAAAATGTTAAGTGTGGTCAATGGTGAGGTAAGTTGAAGAGAAACCTGGCAATTTGGTTCTCTTTTCACATATGGAACAACCACTTGGAAGCTAAAAAGTTTAACCAGAGGAAATTAAACATGTGAATGTGGTTGAGAATCAGAAGAAAATCATACTGATGAGGATAAGACATATTACGTCTTGACTCAGTTCTCATCCACAGTGATTTTTCCATATTTTTTTATTTTGCACTAAACTGACTTTGCAAAACGTGAGTATTCAGAGATGGAGAATCTTTCAGAGAAAGTCTGAAATGGGTGGATCAGTTCTGAGAGTTGAGCAAGGCTTATGAGTCACAATCCAATTCGCTAAAACTTGGTGAGGTCAAGTGGACCTTTGTGACATGCCTGCACATAATCTTTTTTGCCTCTGTTGTATGCTGATGAGAGCTGGTGCATGATTTGCTCATTTGAAGGGTCATTTTTGGTGTCATCTGAGCAGAAAATTCCTTTGGACCTTCATTTTTGTTCAGAGGTGCCACACTCTCTAGCCAGTTTCATAATATGTATGGAAATTATGACCCCATTAGATTATTACTAATATTGGAAGAAGGTAGCTTTTGAACTATTACCAATGTTTCAAGTTTTGATACCTTTTTGGTAATTGCTAAAAATCTCAGTTGTTGTCAAGATAAATAGGCCAACTACTTTGAATGTTCTTTGTAGGTAGTTAAGTTTTCCAATATTGGTAAAATAAAATGTATCATTTTCCTGAATTTCAAAAAGAACATTGATTTTGGGGCAGTGTAGCAAATAATGTTGAGGTCTTTTAAACATGTGATTGTAAAGCCACTATAGAACCTACCTCTAAATCACTGTACAAATTTTGGGGAACTCACACTGAGAATAAAGGGTTATAATCTGTACATATCACTATTAGGATCTTTGCTGTAGAAATTAAATTCACTTTAATGTATAGCTATAGTTCCATTAGTACAGATTTGGAATGGCGCATATGGTTTGCCTAGAGCTGGTTGTTTCATTACTTTCTTTCTTTTTAATTTTTTTTAAGTTTGCAATGAGCCCTAAAGTCCTAATTTGCTTCAGCTGCTGTAAATTGGTTTCCAGTAATTTTCACATCTTCTTCAACTTGCATTGACATCTGTAAATATAAGGGCACATATTAAATCCTTAGTTATATTTGTGGAGCTCACAATCTGCTAGGAAGTTTGAGTCAAAGATATCTCTGGCATTATGCAACAGAAATCAAGAAGATCCAAGTAGGAATAAACATTGTCCAATTGGGAAGAGATCAGTTTCAGAGAAATAGACTCTATTTTATGCACTACAGTGCAATTATGAGACATATGATGTTCCATAAAATGTCTTTATGTTGTTTTCTAGAGGCCTGAGGGCACTAAAATGACATGTAGGAAAAGAGAAGAGAGTAGCCTCTTTGTGAGAGCTCAGGGGCAGAGTTAACTTTCAGTAAAGCTGTAAAGTAAGATAGTATTTATTTTTGGCACTCTCTTACTTCTTTTTTTAGTGCCCCATTTCTTTCTAAGTGTTCTCTTTTCTGCTTTCAGCCACAATCAGTTAAAGTCCACTAAGATTAGCTGAAAATGGTTTATATTGCCTTTTTGGAGAGGTATCTGCAATTTGGTTACAGTGTTTTGATGACCAAAACTTTAAAATAGAAAAAAGAATGAATTTCTGATGGTGGAATTTTAAACTTCATGCTTGAAATTCATGCTTAGGTAGAGACGGAGATAACTGTCTGATGAAATCACACTCCAAACGGGCCCTACCCATGGGGAACGCAGCACATATGCTCTAGAATAGGCACAGCTACTGAGGGAACTGAAGAGTTTGTTTCTTCTGCACTGATTGTGGTGGGTCTCAGGTAGGGTGACCAGGTAATTTATCATGCAATTTCTGAAAGTCTGGCCATCTCAGCCCACCTGAAGATAACTGTAAGGGCCATTTTAGACCCAGAGCCCTGGTGGAGGTTGGTTAGGTCTGCATCACAGGTTGACTTCTCCCTCGGCCCACACGTGCTTTCGACCAGTCCTTTCCACCCGTGCTGGTCCCTTGGGCACTCCTTAATAAACATCCTGCACACTAAGCTCTGTATCAGAACAGGCTTCCTGGAGAACTAAGCTGCCATGGACAAGAAACTGATCTGCCTACTCAGAAATTCTGTTAACTTTTCCCAAAGTTTGTGGTGGCGGCTGACAAAGGGAGTACTCAGCATGGGGCAAGGGAGGCTGTCACAGCGGACCTCCAGCAGCTCAGATAGAGGGCTCAGGGGAAAGAAGTGGGGATGCTGTGTAGCCCATTTAGAAAACTAATGCACATGCTCTGGAACCAGACTTTCCAGGTTAAAAAATTGGCTCTGTCACTTACTGGTCTGGTTACTGGCTAAGTTACTTAACTTCTCGGTGCCACAATTTCCTCATTAGTACAATGGACATGATAACAATAATGATGATGATATGAGAGTTAAATAAATTTATATATATATATATATTATATATATATATATATATATATATATATATATATATATATGGATTTATAATGGTCCCTGGCATAGAGGAAGTACTAAATAAAAGTCTGCCAATATTTAATATCAGTATTTCTTCATAACGGTTCACACTAGAAAGAGTTCCACAGAAGGAGAGCAATTCCTAGGGGGTAGTTGAGATTCCTGAGCTTTTTTTCTTGTTTCTACAAACAGATCACTCACAAATGTTACCATTGCTATATAAATCAGTAAATGTTGAAGACATCTTATGAGGATACAGTGTTGATAACTCTGATGCTTTCCTCAAATGCTACTTCTCAGTTACTGATCGTGTTTTTATGTTTTATTTTAATGAGTTTTTAAAAAATTAATTAATTATTTTATTTTTGTCTGCGTTGGGTCTTCGTTACAGTACACGGGCTTCTCATTGCAGTGGCTTGGCTTTGTTGTGGAGCACGGGCTCTAGGCACACGGGCTTCAGTAGTTGTGGCTTGTGGGCTCTAGAGCACAGGCTCAGTACTTGTGGCGCACGGGCTTAGTTGCTCCGCGGCATGTGGGATCTTCCCGGAGCAGGGCTCGAACCCCGGTCCCCTGCATTGGCGGGCGGATTCTTAACCACTGCACCACCAGGGAAGTCCGATAGTGTTTTTATGTTGACTTAACCAATAATATGTGTTAGAAAAAAGAAAATCAATTAATGGAAATAGTGCATTTTACTCCTGGTTCTCTTAGGGTCATTTCAAAAGATCCAGGAGACTTGTGAATGCACATTGTTTTCTTTTTTTAAGCTAAAGTTCATGTTTTAATCAGATTTTCTCAGTTTTTACCCCATGTCCTTTTTGCGTTCTAGAATCCCATCCATTATACCACATGCATTTAGTCACTGTGTCTACTTAGGTTCCTCTTGGCTGTGATAGTTCTTGGACTTTCCTTGTTTTTGATGACCTTGACAGTTTTGAGGAGTGCTGGTCAGGTATTTTGTAGATTGTCCCTCAGTTGGGATTTCTCTCATGTTTTCCTCATAATTAGACTGAGGTTATGGGTTTTTAGGAAGAAGACCACAGAGGTAAAGGGCCATCCTCAACACATCATTTCTCAGAGCATTGTCTCAAAAGTGCATACTATCAGTATGACTCAACACTTTTGACGTTGACCTTGATTACCTGACCTGGCTGAGGTAGCGCTTGCCAGATTTCTCCATTGTCAAGTTACTCTTTGGTCTACTTCCCATACTCACTCTTTAGAAGGGAGTTACTCTGTGTAGTCGACACTCAAGAAGTGAAGAGTTATGCTTCATCTCCTTGTGGAGAGAGTATCTATATAGATTATTTGGAAATCTTCTTCATGGGAGATTTGTATCTTCTCCCCCATTTATTTATTTATTTAATCATTTATTTATATAGCTATGGACTCATGGATATCTATTTTATATGTTGGATTATAATACAATGCTGCTTTATTTTGTTTCCCAAATTTATTTTCATTTTTGATTTTGAGACACAGGCATTTAAGTGAAAATGAGATGATTTATTTTCTCTGTGGCTTGTGGATCTCAAAGAACCCAGAGAGAGAAGGTAATTCATGTCAGCAAGTTTTCATTTTATCTCTAGATAACTAACATTTCTTTTTCTTTCTTTTTTAAAAATTTTTATTGGAGTATAGTTGATTTACAATGTTGTGTTGGAGCATTTTTAAATAAAGAAGATGGATTCTTTTAATTAGTAGTATTTCTTACTGAATTAGAAACTATTTGTTTTTTCTCTTCTATGACCCCAAGGTTTTGCCTGTTTGATTTGAACTGTATTTGAAAGTAGCTTTGTTAGTGTACGGACATTTTTATTATTTGGAAGAATTAAGTAGCTTAGGCTTTAGTAAATATTAGGGCAATGATTATGAAGTAGTATGACTGAGCTGGTTATCACCCAGGGGTGACTTAAAGTTAAATGTTAAGAGGGATGCTTATGAATTTGATTATGCTTAGTACAATTAACAGGTTTAGCTGCTACTTTAGAAAGCGTATTATGAACACTTAATTCTAGTTACAGTGGTGCAGCAGTTCTGACACAGTCTGTACATTTGAACATTTTTGTATTGATAGTGCAGAGAATGTGCATATTTTTAAATGACCCGGGTGGACACATTGCCACTTTATCAGTGTCAATTTTTACTGCACGTTTGCAAGGTTTGTGGAGCACCTTTCAATGCTGGTTTTTATTAAAATGTTTTGAACATGGCAGACATATATTCCTGGGTATTTAAAATTAAAAGATATACTCACAGGTATTTGAAATTAAATATGAGTATCTGCTTCTATGAGGAGATAAAGCAAAACTCAGTTTTGGCACTGTAGATAAAGTGCCTCAAACATCGAATATAATGATAATAATAATATTTACTTTTTTTGAGTGTCTAAGATGTACTGGGTACTGCTGAAGGACATTGCAAACTAAATCTCTACAATAATCCTGCAAAATTGTCATTACTGTTATATCCATCTCACATCCGAAGATATTTGTCACTCAGAGAGAGTAAGTCTTATTTCTTTACTTTAAACATACCGTACTTGTTCCAACTCGGGACCATTGTCCTTTTCCATTTGCTTTGAATAATCTGCCCCATCCTACCCTTTGCGTGACTGGCCCTCCGTGTCTTTGGATCTCAAGTGGGGCATCATCTGCTCCTTGAGGTCTTCCCTAACACGTTTTCCCACTCCAACCGTCACTCCACTCACTCTTTACGACTTAACATTATCTGATGTTATTTTGTTCCTTTATTTATTTTCTTCTCCCCATCCAGAAAATTTAACCTTCATGAAATAGGGACTTTGTCTTAGCACCACCACTATAATCTGTAGCCCAGAGTAGCTGTTAAATACATATTTGTTGACTGAATTAATAGATAAATCCTATCGAGCTAGTGAAGGTTAGAGCTGGGATTTGAACCCAAGTTTGGCTTCCCACTCTTTCACTCTGTTTTCCAGCTGGGTCTATTGGCTAATATCTGAATAAATATCAAATATCCAGCCTTGAACCATGATATTTGATCAGAAACACATTTAAGTTTTGGCGAATAATTAATTCTACTAAAAGTAAAAAAGCTATTGCACCAAAGTTTCCATAATATTATGCTTCTCTTTGCTAGTGAGTATGTGACCCTAGTTAGCTGTCAATTGTCATGATAATGCTAAATATTTGTTACATTTTTATAAACTTACCATGTATTTCACAGACTCTGAGCACCTCAAAAAGGGATTCTTTGTTAGATTAATTTGAGTTGTTATGGATATACAAAAGTAGGGGAAAAAACCCCTACTCTGTATTTAAAAAAAATCTTTCACAATTTAGAGTTTTCACAAATTTGGGTAATCTTCCCCAACATCTAGGTGGAATTAATGAGGTTTCACTGAATTTCTAAATTCTTTTTTCTCACCAACAGATGTGTACAACTGTCTCTTTGGGAGGAATGTAAACCATCATGGTTTCAGGAAACTAGACCATGGTTGAGACATTTGAAGGAAAATGAAGTGTCAAAGAACAGCTGACAGCATAACTAAGAAATCAATCAATGTCCAGGCTGCTTTATTGGCATAATTGGCAATGATTTATAGAATAATGGCAGGAGTCCAACTGGGCATGTGTATCCTTAATACTATTATAGCTCTCTGCTATGAAATCTTAGTTAAGAAGACATAATTAGACTGAGGAAGAAATTTTAGAGATACTTATTTAAATTAGCTAATAACCAACAGCAAAATATTTTCCATGAGTCTATTTTGTCTAATAGTGTGAAAATTTGTGAGATATTTTAATGAAATCCTGAAGCTAATTATACTCAGTGCTAATAAATCAGAAAATATCTCTCAAGTGTTTGCATAATATCTAGTGTTTTGCATGTGTCTAGTGTGATATTGCTTTATTAATCAATATTGTCATATGAAAAAAAGTTGTGTACAGAAAATAATTATGTCTTTTGTGTGCTGAAGGTATGGGAAGGGGCTTAGGGGCAGCGAGTGTGCAATTGGCCAACTGATAGATGTGGTTCATTTAAAAAGGAGTAATGTAAGGTTTATCTACTGTGCTGCATCTTGTAACTTACTTATTAAATTTATTCAGGAAAGATGGCTTTAGTGATTTTTCTGGAAACTAACTGGTGGGTTGTGAGAGATAATTAACAAAACTTCCTGTTTCTTCTCTTGGAACAGATGGATATTTTTGAAATGCAGCAGAACACTGAGCTCAGTTTCAGGGCATGCATAGTTGAGTTGCTTCTATTTGTATAATGAGGTGCTACTTGCTTATATTCCAGAGGTCTACAGCCTGTCATCTGTAGAGTCATGCAACTTGTTTCCACGGAACTAAGCAGCTAAATGCAGCAGCCAACATTGGCTTTAGAACTAGACTTTTGAGGATACTGCCCCAAACAGTATTTTTCCCCCCTGTTGTTTTGTTTCTACCTGATAAAACACATCTCGTCTACCTTATTATCTCAGCTATCTCGGTGCCAGCATTTGAAAATGGTCTCCCTCTCTGGGTAGAACTTATTGAAAGGATAGATATGGAGCAAAGGTTCATTGCTAAAATGCTGGGGACTGGAATCTAGAATCAGTAAATAGTTAAAAGACAGGGAGCGAGATGGAGAGGAGAGGCCATGCATAAAAATTTTCCTATTGATTGAATTTTCAGATGAGAACTGCTCCCTGTGACATGTCACGGTTTTGGCAAATGTAGGTGATTATGGCAGAAAGCAGGGGCTTTTAACAGTCCTCTATGTTTCTGATATATTTTTTATACCCAAGTGGCTAATGTAGGTGTAATTTTATTGATAACTCTTGAAAATACAATACATTGCATGTTTAAATATTTTCTCTTCACGAGAGGAGAATTTTCCCATGAAACTAGTAAAGCTTAGCCCTTTACTTGTAAGGACACTTCCCAAGTTCTTCCAAGGAGGAAAGCTAGGAATTTGTACGTATAATGTTGTATTTTATTTTCTTAAAGAGTCCTCCTCCCTCTCCCAAATGAGTAAAGTCCGTGTCCACACAACTGAATCTGCTCATGTTTGTGAGAAGGAGGTAGAAAGGGATTTTTGGTTTTTAGAAGACAAATGGTATTTTAATAGTTTCTGTGGGAGAAGGAATATTGGTTGACTTAAACCACTGCCTTTAACTTGATTACTAAATGAGAAGCCCAGAGAAGGGGATGGAGAAACGTAGAAAGAACCATGGGGTTACCATGAGATTTGGTGCCTATCCAGTTTCACCATCATTGAATAATAACAGAGAAAAATATGATGGGGGCTTGTGAAATCCACTTTTGGTTGTAACTTTAGACTGTGAGCTTTTTGAGGGCATGTTGAATAAATGTTCAATTTGAATTTGGAGAGAATGCTGAGCAGGGATCAATATTTAAATTAAGCCATAGCAGCTCATTTAGACAACCCAGGTCCTTAATTAACTAAAAGAAAAGCAAAGCTTAAATTGCTTCAAGTCAAGTGATATATTTCCTGACATGTGCTGTATAATAAAGAGTAAGAATACACATTTTGGGTAAAACACACATGCAGTCAGGTCTCATCCTTGCTCAATAAAACTTGGGTAGCATATTTATTATGTAAGGTCTAAATCCTTACTATAATGTTAGGCTGTAACATAACATTTCAGTTTTATCTTCTACCACCCCGTGCTTCTGCTATATATGTTTCCTTCTCCTCAGAATGTTTGGTGCTATGTAGCAGCGACCTATTTTCACATTAATTCCTGAGGTTGAATGCTTTTACTTCCTACCTGCCAGGTATAGTATCTTGCACACAAAATTCATAATGAAACCTGTTATGAAAGTTTGTCACATTATTACCTCATCTGTAGAAAAAAATCAGTCCTTGCTCGAAGAGAGTGTGAAGGATTAGAGCCCATACTGAGCATAGTTCTCTCTGCTGGTTTTAAGATAAAGTTCACCTTCTTTGATATGGTATATTGAAAACGTTTTAGAGTCTGGCCTTTGCTTCTTTCTTCACTTTCATCTCCTGCCATCTTTGTTTGCGGTTCACAACTGGTCCTGCCTCCTGGCCTTCACACATATTGTTCCAAACACCTGGAATGTTCCATTTATCCTGTCTACCTCAACATCCTTCCCCTGGCTAATTTGTGCTGGTCCTTTGAGTTTCAGCTCAGGAGTCACCTTCTCAGGAGGCCATCTCTCACCTAAACTCCCCATCCTTTACCATGGGGTTCACTGTTCCTTTTATATGATTTTATGGCCTCTTATGGTTACTCCACAATAGCATTATCACATATTTTGGAAATTTGCAATGTAGTTATTTGTATCCCTTTATTATACCTAATAGCCCCTCAAGGGCATACTATCTTGTTTACTGTGGTATCCCTGGGCAAAATATAGTGCTCAGCACAAATATTTATTGAATAAATATATTTCAGTCATCTATAAACAGCTAGTTGTAAGAGTTATAGACATATAAAAATATGTTTTGCTTACATATCCTTAAGTTCATTAGAAGTCCACTCAAGTGTAGAAATGTTACTGTAGCACTTATACTGCCAAGAGTATATAAGTTAGATGTCAAGGAAATTCTCATACAAAGTGTAGGCACACATCCCTTCCATCTCTCCCGAGGAAGGAAAAAACCTGTCTCCTGCTGTTACAACTCTTATAGTAATACGTTAATATCACAGTGGGTAACATGTCTTAAAGGAATCAGAAATGGTCCAAGGACACAGAAAATCTCTACTGAACATCATTTAAGCTTTTTCACATAGAAGCTTTTAAGATATCACCTAAATTTTAAAAAATGTTTTAGAAGCAATATAAGTTCAAGAGCTACATTCTACATGAAAATGAAAAATAACAGAAGAATAGCACTCTATTCATTGTTTTATTTTCTAAGAAAAGAAAAGCTGTTTGTATTTTGCCCTTCATATCCTATTTTACAATGATAAAATACTCAAATACTTAAACCTGTGTTTTGGTGTTACTCAAGTTGTCCAACACATGCTTGTATTTAAAAATAGCATTGCTGAGAAATTGGTGCAGCCGTTTTATTTCAACTCTGTCACCTAAGGTAAACTTAAAGTGTCCTGGCAAGATGGCAGACTGAACACAAAGGTCTGAAAAGAAAAGAAAATATAGGAAATACAAAGGAATAAAACAAGAGAAAGAGAGGGATGCCATTTGTGAGTGAGGTATTTCAACAAATTTGTGGAAGCTGGAAGGAAAATAAAATCCTGTTGATAGGTTTTTTTCTTTTTAATTGAGAAAATGCCAGCCCAGGACACTGAAGCAGAGACTGCAACAATGGAAAGAACTGTCCTGCCAGGAAAAATGCTAAAGGAACTTCAGCTGAGTTGGCAGATACAGTAAATCCATCCAGATATTTAACCTTAACTAATAGGTGTACAAGAAAGAACAGAGGAAAGGACATGATCAAAACAATAGAAGAAAAATATCCAGAGCTGAATAGAAAGATACAAATCTTTCTTATTGAAAAATCCCACCCAGTGTTGAGATAAATAAATACAAGAAGAGCTCCACATCCAAACGCAGCATCGTGAAACTTCAGATATCAAGAATAAGCAGTATGTCTGAGAAGCTTCCAGAGAGAAAATACAGGTCAAAATAAGGGAACAAGAATCAGGCTGACATTTGGCAATCCCAAATGTATGGGATCTTGAAGACAAGAGAACAAAACAAAGCCTGCAAAATTCTATGAAAAAGTTACAATCAATCAAAGTATGAAGTGAAAAGCAGACTTTTTCAGACCTACAAGGACCTGGGACATTTACTTGCAGGCACTCTTGCTTAGAAAATTACTTTATGGTGCATTCTGGAACAATGAGGGTAAAATCCATGAAAGAGAAAAATGGGGCATAAAGTAAACTATGGAACTCAACCAAGAGTCCAAGGAAAAGACACTGCAACAGGACAGTTGTCCTAAAAGCTTCTGAATCCCACTTGAAACATGACTCAAAGTAGAAGAAAGGAACAGATTCCAAAGATTAAGTAGGATAGGTTAAAAGCTGATGTCATGAAAGACAGGGTGAAGCAGGTATGTTTCTTCTCTTTTAAGAAAACAGAAAAGAGAATTCGAAAAGGAGAAACAAGCAAAAAACTGTACAGGGATGTCACACTCCAAATAGAAAGCAAGCGAAAATGTAGAATGATTTTGAGCAATTACTCTAGAGATAGAAAACAGTGCATTTGACTTAGATGCATGGAGTATTTTCCTTTGAGTTGCCAGGGGTTATAACACTGTATCTCTTAAGATTTGGCCACAAGTAACAGATATCTCCAAGTAACAGAGGCTTAAGATAGATTTATTTTTCTCCCACATGAAAGAAGGAGCTTCAGGGCTGATATAGGGGCCTCAAGATCATTGAGGAACCCAGGATCTTTCCATCTGTTGCTCTGTCAACCTCCACCTGTGGCTTTCGTATAATGATAATTGTCAGAAAAACAAAAATCATAAACTATTAAAAGGGGATGCTTCTGGAATTGGAGCTAGGATGGTGTGGGTTAGGACAGCAATTGTTTTTATTATCAACTTTTTGGTATACATGTATATTTACCATATACAAGCATTATTTTGGTTAAAAATAATACAAAGGATAAGAGAAATTGTAAAGGACAAAGGTTCATTTCATATCCCTTTAGTTCAAATGTCACCTTCTCATAGAAATCATGCTGATCACCTTTCTAAAATGCCACAATCCCTCTTCTCACCCCTAAGAAACTCTTCAGTTCATCATCTTGTTTTTATTTTTCTTCATTAACAGTTATCATTATCTGCAATCTTGACATTTATTTGTTTATGTGTAAATTGTTACATCCTTTAACTAAATGTAAGTTCCATAAGGCAAGGGACATTTTAAAAATTATTTATTTATTCATTATTTTTATTGAAGTGTAGTTGATTTACAATGTTTCAGGTGTACAGCAAAGTGACTCAGATATATATATATATATATATATATATATATATATAGATATAGATATATATATATATATTCTTTTCCTTTGTAAGTTATTACAAGATACTGAGTACAGTTCCTTGTGCTATACAGTAGGTCCTTTTTTTATCATTTTTTATATAATAGTGTGTATCTGTTAAACCCAAATTCCCAATTTATTCTTTCACCCCTTTCCCCTTTGGTAGCCATAAGTTTGTTTTCTACAAAGGGACAATTTAAAATTTGTTCATTTCTATGTCTCCAAAACTCAGGATAGTACTTGGAGAATAGTAGGCATTTAATAAGTATTTATTGAATAAATAAAGCCCCCAATAAATGATTAGATGTTATTAGAATCAGAGGGGGATAAATAAGAATCTTGGACAGGAACTCTATAATTAAGAAACACATAGTTTACATTGGTATGAAGAATATTATAAGAAATGACTTAAATTTGAGTTTTACAAGTTGTGTTCTAGTTTGTTGAGGTATTTTTGCAAAATGGCTTCCATGATTGAAACAACTTTGAGAAATTATATGGGCTATATAACCCCTAGAAGATTTATAATGTATATTGGTATACAAAAATTCTGATGAGAATAACAATAAATAAATTTGCTTAACCCAACTTTGACATGACACTCTCTTATGTCATAATAATTTTATTAACATCTTGTGGAGCTAGACTTCCACAGAGCACACTTGCAGAAATGCTGATAAATGTGTTACCTAAAGATAATACAGAGCAAACTACATATAAGTTTTGAGGAATTCAAAGAAATATGAACAGTACAGATTCAAATGTGGTGGGTGAGATAGTGATCATGGGGTTCTTTTCACCACCTGTGAAAAAATAAGTGTGAAGTTTTTTTCCTACTTCTCTCTCTGGACAAACTGTTGTGGTTGGAGAGAAGAATATTGGGATGAAATTGCATGGCTGGGTACAAAAAGCAGCTTGTCTTCCTCACATACTCAGAGGGCTATGCTATTAGTTACTTGCTGCACTTGGAAGAGAAGCTTAGAGTAGTATACTGTGCATATTAAACTCCATGTAATTTTATCCTTTCATTGTTAAATTACTCAACTAGGAGCATATCAAGTAGAACTGAGGCTTTATAAAAAGACATGAGAAATGCTAAAATTTAATCAGAAAAATTTAACCATTCTGATAAACTTTGTACTCCTCCAAAACACTCACAAAGGCTTTATCCTAAACTTATATTTATTCCCAAAGATATCAAATGAAGTTAATGTGTTTTAAAATTATACATCTTGGGTTTCCCTGGTGGCACAGTGGTTGAGAATCTGCCTGCTAATGCAGGGGACACGGGTTCGTGCTCTGGTCTGTGAAGATCCCACATGCTGCGGAGCAACTGGGCCCATGAACCACAACTATTGAGCCTGCGCGTCTGGAGCCTGTGCCCCACAACGGGAGGGGCCGCGATAGTGAGAGATCCGCGCACCGCAATGAAGAGTGGCCCCCACTTGCCGCAACTAGAGAAAGCCCTTGCACGAAACGAAGACCCAACACAGCTAAAAATAAATAAATAAATAAATAAATAAATAAATAAATAAATAAAGTAGCTATTAATTAAAAAAAATATATATACATCTCTAAGATACTGATGAAAGAAATTAAAGATGATACAAACAGATGGAGAGATATACCATGTTCTTGGATTGGAAGAATCAACATTGTGAAAATGACTATAATACCCAAAGCAATCTACAGATTCAATGCAATCCCTATCAGACTACCAATAGGGCTTCCCTGGTGGCACAGTGGTTGAGAATCCGCCTGCCAATGCAGGAGACACAGGTTCGATCCCTGGTCCGGGAAGATCCCACATGCCACGGAGCAACAGAGCCCATGAGCCACAACTACTGAGCCTGCACTCTACAGCCCGTGAGCCACAACTACCGAGCCTGCATGCTGCAACTACTGAAGCCCGTGTGCCTAGAGCCCGTGCTCTGCAACAAGAGAAGCCACCACAGTGAGAAGCCCATGCACAGCAACGAAGAGTGGCCCCCGCTCGCCGCAAGTAGAGGAAGCTCACAAAAGCAGCAACGAAGACCCAAAGCAGCCAAAAATAAATAAATAAAATAAATAAATTAAAAAACAAAACAAACAAACAAAAAACTACCAATGTCATTTTTCACAGAACTAGAACAAAAAATTTCACAATTTGTATGGAAATACAAAAGACGCCGAATAGCCAAAGTAATCTTGAGAAAGAAAAACGGAGCTGGAGGAATCAGGCTCCTGGACTTAAGATTATGCTACCAAGCTACAGTAATCAAGACAGTATGGTACTGGCACAAAAACAGAAATATAGATCAATGGAACAGGATAGAAAGCCCAGAGATAAACCCACGCACATATGGTCACCTTATGCTTCACGAAGGAGGCAAGAATATACAATGGAGAAAAGACAGCCTCTTCAATACCTGATGCTGGGAAAACTGGACAGCTACATGTAAAAGAATGAAATTAGAACACTTCCTAACACCATACACAAAAATAAACTCAAAATGGATTAAAGACCTAAATGTAAGGCCAGACACTATAAAACTCTTAGAGGAAAACATAGGCAGAACACTCTATGACACAAATCACGGCAAGATCCTTTTTGACCCACCTCCTAGAGAAATGGAAATAAAAACAAAAATAAACAAATGAGACCTAATGAAACTTAAAAGCTTTTGCACAGCAACGGGAACCATAAACAAGACGAAAAGACAACCTTCAGAATGGGAGAAAATATTTGCAAACGAAGCAACTCACAAAGGATTAATCTCCAAAATTTACAAGCACCTCATGCAGCTCAATATCAAAAAAAACAAACAACCCAATCCAAAAATGTGGCATGGACATATATACACTACCAAATGTAAAACCGATAGCTAGTGGGTAGCAGCCGCATAGCACAGGGAGGTCAGCTCGGTGCTTTGTGACCAACTAGAGGGGTGGGATAGGGAGGGTGAGAGGGAGACGCAAGAGGGAAGAGATATGGGGATATCTGTGTATGTATAGCTGATTCACTTTGTTATAAAACAGAAATTAACACACCATTGTAAAGCAATTATACTCCAATAAAGATGTTAAAAAAAAACTACAATGAGGTATAACCTCACACCAGTCAGAATGGCCATCATTAAAAATCTACAAGCAATAAATGCTGGAGAAGGTGTGGAGAAAAGGGAACCTTCTTGCACTGTTGGTGGGAATGTAATTGATACAGTCACTATGGAGGACAGTATGGAGGTTCCTTAAAAAACTAAAAATAGAACTACCATATGACCCAGCAATCTCACTACTGGGCATATACCCTGAGAAAACCATAATTCAAAAAGAGTCATGTACCACAATGTTCATTGCAGCTCTATTTACAATAGCCAGGACATGGAAGCAACCTAAGTGTCCATCGACAGATGAATGGATAAAGAAGATGTGGCACATGTATACAATGGAATATTACTCAGCCATAAAGGAAACGAAATTGAGTTATTTGTAGTGAGGTGGGTGGACCTAAAGTCTGTCATACAGAGTGAAGTCAGTCAGAAAGAGAAAAACAAATACCATATGCTAACACATATATATGGAATCTAAAAAAAAAAAAAAAAAGTGGTGCTGAAGAACGTAGGGGCAGGACAGGAATAAAGATGCAGACGCAGACACGGGGAGGGGGAAGGGTAAGCTGGGACGAAGTGAGAGAGTGGCATGGACATATATACACTACCAAATGTAAAATAGATAGCTAGTGGGAAGCAGCCGCATAGCACAGGGAGATCAGCTCGGTGCTTTGTGACCACCTAGAGGGGTGGGATAGGGAGGGTGGGAGGGAGATGCAAGAGGGAGGAGATATGGGGATATATGTATACGTATAGCTGATTCACTTTGTTATAAAGCAGAAACTAACACACCATTGTAAAGCAATTATACTCCAATAAAGATGTTAATTTTAATTTTCTTAGCATATGGTCTTTTTTTTTTCCTTTTTTAGAAATTGAAATAGGTGGTTACCTTCTAAAGTCTGCCGCAGACATTATTATGTCATACTAATCATAATTCCCAATCATTTTGGTCATACTTTTTGTGGATATCTATTTCATAAATCATAGTTATAGTATTAAGTACTTGTTAAGTATTGCTAAGGATCCTTCTCATTACTTCTAACTTCTGGGGTAAATCAGGATTCGTTTTTCCACTTCACAGTTTAGAAACAAAAATCTTTAACCATTCCAGTTAAATTTAGTCTATTAAAAAAATCCACAAAGGCTTTATCCAATAACATCAAACCTCTTCTTATAGGCTGTCATATTTAAATTTTATTGACTAATTCACACAGCAGCGGGAAAAACAGTCCAAATAAACAAGAGTTTCTTATTTTTTCCCTTTGTGTTGACTCACTGAAGACTCAGTGGTACCACTTTCCTGGGCTTTTACATCAGAACATTGTGTACATGGAAAAGCCATTTGAATCTTCAGTTAGGGCTCATTCTAGACCAACCTTGAATCAAATCTCTGACTTCTTGGGTCATTTCTCAATCTGATTAATGCACCTATGTTGAAACATTTGAAGTTCCCATTTTTTGTTGAAACATTTGAAGTTCCCATTTTTTGTTGGCCAACACTGGTTGGTTCTCAGCAATTTAATGTAGTTCAGCTTAATAGAGTCCAAGAACCATCTTAGTCAAATTTGTCCCTAGGGCAACCTAGTATCACATGTCAGTCAGCTCCAGGTGGTATGCACTCAGGTAACATGCTTAACAGTTTCAGCAAGAAAGAAGTGATAGAACTTGTTAAGGCTTAAAATGGCACTTAATTTTCCAATTTTGATTGATGACATTCTGTTTGAATGTCTAGAGTGTGGCAGAAATACTGTTGTCTGAATTCCTCCAAGTTCACCTGTGTTGCTGATATGTCTGCACATAGGCTTGACACCAGGTTACATGAACTATGAATGTTTTGTCACATTATTTAACTAATCTCAAGAGGAAAAGCATCTGAACCATTAGTATTTTTGGTCAGCCTTTCCTAAGTTTTGGTCACAGAAGAGAATGTTTCAAAATCCTCAGTGAGTTATTATATATACCTTCTGACTCTATGAAGACTTGCAAGATGACGAGCAGAAAACACTCTCCCTCGCTGTTGAACAAGAGAATGGTATGATCAGATCTCTTTCTGAGAGCAGTGAGAAAAATAGATTGACCCTGAGAGAGATTTGAGCAAGGAGGTCAGGGTGGCAAACTGTATTTTACAAAGATGAATGCAACAATATCTTCCCACCCAAAGCTCTTCTATGACTGTGTCACTCCCCCATCAAGAGGTGAAGTGTACACCCCCCTTCCCTAGAAACTGGATGGGTCTTGGTGACTATCTGGATCAATTAGAGGTCAGTGAAGATGCCACTTTGTGACTTCTAAGGATAGCGTATAAAAATGTCACACACTTCGTCCATGGGGCTCTTGCTCTTGGAATCCAGACATCATGGTGTGAGGAAGTCCAAGAAACCCATGGAGAGGTCTCACAAGGAGAGGGACTGAGGATTGTGGCCTACAGTGCTGGCGTAGCTCCAGCCAATAGTCGGCACCAACTTGCTAGCATGCGAGTTGTGAAAGTGGATGATCCAGCTGCAGGTGATCTGTTGCAGTTGATGCCACATGGAGCGGCAAAGAGCCATCCTCACTGAAGGCCTGACCAAATGACAGTTCATGAGCAAAATAAATGATTATTATTGTTGTAAGCCACTACGTTTTAGAGTGATCTGTTGTGTAGCAATAGAGATCAAAAACAGCTAATTTTATTCAGGCCTTAATTGAGGCACAGACATCAATATAAAAGTAGGAAACTGTGCATCCTACTCAATGTATTTCCCTCTTTGCTTTCTTTCCCTGGTCGAAACCATCGCTGTTCCCTTTGCCTTTCCTTATATCACCTACTTATTTTTCATTGTTTTGATTACTCTTCCTTAAATCACCTCTCAGGTTTTAAGACCCCAAGCTAGACACATTATGTTAATAAAGGCTTGATTAAAGCTGAGAGTAATTAGAGGATTAAGTATAATTCCTACATTCTATTATCTTATTTATAGAACTTGATGGCAGACTCTAAATTTTAACAGCAAGTGCTGAATTTAGGACTTAAACTGACATTGAGTTCCTTCCAATTTCAACAGACATTAACATTTTTTATTTAAATTAAATAATGCCAGCACCCAGAAAACTATAGAGAAGACTACAAAAAACACCCACCCACAAGTCTCTCTTGTGTTAACCCTTAACCTTTTGCCATTTTTGCTACAGATTTAAAAATTACAATACTAAATAGTAGATATAATTGACTAGTCCTCCCAATACTGTTCCAGCCCCAAAAAACTACTACTATCCTAAACTTGTTGTTCATTATTCCCATGAATGTTTTGTACTATCATGCATGTATCTATCAATAAATAGTATATGATATTGCTTTGTCTTAAACTTTATATAAATGGACTTCTTACATACCTTTCTGCATTTTATTTTTTATATATATAATTATAGCCCCTATGTGGTATTTTATTGTATGGTTATAACCATAATTAATTGAATTTACTGTTGATGAATATTTAGGTAATATCCAGATTTTTGCTGTTACAAATTAAGCTGCCATGTACATTCTTATGCATATCCGCTTGTGCACACGTGAAGGAGTTTCTCTGGGGGCTATGACTACAAGATGAATTGCAGAGAGTAAGGACACTCATAGCCTTGACTTCAGTGTTCTGCCAGTTCAATTTCCGTCATCAGTGTTAAAAGTTCTGTTCCTTCACATCTTTACCAAAAAGTGGGATTATCAGACTTTCTCTTTTCTGCCAATCAAATGAGTATGAAATGAAATTTAATGAGTTTTGCATTTCTCTGATTACTAATACTGTTGAGTATCTTTTGTACATTCGTATTCTTTGTCTATTTCTCTAATCCATTTCTTCTTTTTCTTATGCATTTCTACGATTTCTGTACAAGTATTATATGTTAACTTTTTGTTAATTATGTGTTTTGCAAATACTTTCCCCCAGTCTTGTAGATTGCATTTTAACTTTGTCTTTCATTGAACAGAAGTTTTAAAATTTAATGTTAAATGTATTAATTTTTTCTTTTATGGTTTGTGTTTTTTTTTTTGTACTACTAAATAGATCTGTCCTTACCTGGAAATTATTAAGGTATCTTCTTTATCTTTTTCCAAATATTTTAAACATTTTCTTTTTACATTTGGGTCTTTCACTTATTCCCAAGTCATTTTTGATATGGTGTGAAGTAAGAATCTATTTCTTTTTTTTATACCTGGATAACTTACTGCTCTTGACCATATTTTCTGAGTAGTTGATACTTCTCAACTGGTTTGTAACATCATCTCAGACATAGGCAACATTTTTATATAAGTGTATGTCAGTTCTGGTCTCTCTTTTCTGTTTCCCTGTTCTATTTGTGTAGCCTTGTGTCAAAATCATGCTATCTTAAATAATATAACTTTATTCTAAGTTCTAATATATGGTAGAATAAGTCTCTCACCTTATTTTTCAAAATTATTTAGTGATTTTTGGTTCTTTATTTTTCCCCATGAATTTTAGAATCAGCTTGTCAAGTTCCTCAAAAATACTCTTTAGCATTTTGCTGGAATTAATTTGTGGTAAAATTTACATCTTTATAATTTTATATAATTATGATTTTTTACAATTATAATATAATTCATGACCATATTCTAACTCCATTTATTTTTTAAGTTTTGTCTGTTAGTTTATTAATGTATACATACAGCACTATATATGTTTGAGGTATACAGCATAAGGATTTGACTTACATATATCATGAAATGATTTTCACAATAAGTTTAGTGAACATCATCTCATATAGATACAAAATTAAAGAAATAGAAAAAGTATATATTTTTCCTTGTGATGAGGATTCTTAGGATTTGCTCTCTTAACTTTCATATCTAACATACAGCAGCGTTAATTATGTTTATCATGTTAGAGTATATTGATTTTGGTATGCTGATCTTTGTAATTTTTCTAGCCGTGGATCCTTGGCAGTTTATTAGTTTGCTAGGGCTGCTCTAAAAAAGTACCACAAACTGAGTGACTTAAAACAAGAGAAATTTATTGTCTCACAGTTCTGGGTGCTAAGAGTCTGAAATCTGAGGTGTTGCTCACTCTGAAAACTGTGGGGGAATCCTTCTTCTCCTCTTTCAAGCTCCTGGTGGTTGCTGGCAATCTCCGGCATTCCTTGGCTAGTGGTTGCATAGCTCCAATCTTTGAATTTGTTGTCACATGGCTTTCTCCCTGTGTGGGTCTGTATCTGAATTTCCCTCTTCTTATGGGACATCAGTCATATTGGATTAGGGCCCACCCTAACAGCCCCATCTTAATTTGATTACATCTGCAAGTATCTGATTTTCAATAGGGTCATATTCACAGGTACCAGGGGTTAGGGCTTCAACATTTCTTTGGGGGAACACAAATCAATCTATAACAGTAAGTTAGTTGTCCTTTTTATATATCAATTTTCTTTGGAAATAGTAATTGTACTTTCTCAAGGGGCTGTTGTGGGTATCAAACAAATTAATATTATTAGTTAAAAATATATGGAAATACCTAGAACTATGCCTGGCCTACAATAAAAATTCAATATGTTTAGCTAGTCAAATTACTTTCATCTAACCACTTTGCTGAACTCTATTATTGGTTTCAATAGTTTTTCTGCAGATTATCTTGAATATACTCTGTAGACGATCATGTCATATGGAAAAGGCAATTTTATCTCTTCTAGTTTTTATATATTTTATTTTACTTTCTTACCTCATTATTGTAAGACCTCAGGATATTATTGAATAGAAGCATTGATAATAGGATTGTGGGCATCTTGTTCATTTGTGATTTAAATGGGAATTATCCTATAATTTTATCATTAAATACGATGATTCCTATAGGTCTATGATGATGTCACTTCTCAGATTAAGAAAGTTTATTTCGAGTCATAATTTTAAAAGTATTTTAAAATTAAATTTGAATGAGTATTAAATACTTTTTTTCCTGCATTTCTTAAGATAATTATGATTTTTCCTCCAACATCAAGCCCCAGAGATAGCAATCAGCAGCAATTGAAAGTTTAAGCTGTGGGTTAGGAGGTGAGTGGCAACTAGTTTGGAATCAGAAGGGGTTGGGAACAAAGGAAGAAGCACAAATTACATTTGAATGGCTGTTTGCCTTTATTGTTTTGCAGATGAAAACTATGTGGATGTGGAGGATTAGCTTAAAGCTGGTACTAATGATAATAACAGCAACAATAACATGGTCACTAATCGTTAACAATAACATTCCCCGCCAAATCCTTCCAACACCATAGAAATAAAAGGACATAGATTTCCTTTCCTAGCTTATAAAGTACAGTTATTTTGTGAGCTTTTATATGAAGCACCAGCAGAGACAAAAAATCTGAAATAATGAAGGGAAATTGTCCACAACAATTCGACACGGGAGACAGTATAAATCCGATTTCATGCTTAGTCACAAAATCATGCTAAATAGCTTGTTGGAATTCAATCTGTAATATGGCATAGATTCTCCAGTGGGCCAACCTGACCCTGTTGCTCAGGCTCTGTTTGAGTCATAGGAAGGTTGGTCATTTTCTTTTCCTCTTCTTTCTTATAATCAAATAATTTCTATTGTTATTTGAACGTTCCTGGCACTGGGATGGATCAGCTTTTGGGGATATGGACAAGGTAAAAACCTGGCTCAAACCCATATAAAACATTCTGAAACCTGTTTGTAATGTATGTTTGGAAAGGCTTTGGAGGTGATTGATGTCTCTCTTTAGATGACAACTGGATTCTGGCCTGAACTTTTGCATCCATCTTCTGTTTATGCCATCTGTGAGGAAACTCTTATTTACACTTTAGGGGTTGCCTCTTGACGTCAAATCTTCAAAGTGAGAAAGGAAAAGGGGAAGCAAGGAGCTTATGGTAACTGGATTCATTTCAGAGTTTCTCTGAAGTGAGGAAAACAATGCTGCTTACTTCTTTACTTCTGAGCTATTATTCTTAGTTGTTGGCAGCAAGTTAGTGATGATTGAAGGCCATAAGTTGCAAAAATAAAAAGGCAGTTTGGGCATGTTTCTGGTCAGGTTTGAGGTCTGCTTCAATACACCCCAATGGGGAAAAAAAGGGTATTTCAACCTGCTCAAGAATTTGTTTTTCAAGTTCTTAAAATTACCTACAAAAAAGTAAATGCTCAGTAAAAGTTATAAATTCTAATGAAGCTTTCTTCTTTCACTCCTTCCCTCCCTCCTTCTTTTCTTTTTTCCTTCTTTAGTCTGTCCTCTCTCCCACCAACACACATTTATTGAGTGTCCATTATATATGTCAGACACAGATGATGCACACAGTTTCTAATATATAATAAGTACATATTAAGTGATTACTGTCCCTCATGAGATCAATGCAAATTTTGGTGCCATTTGCTATCGCATGCAGCGAGCATCTTCCTAAGGAAAGACTTCATCTTGATACCTTTTTCCAGTTAGAAGCTGATCTTTGTGACAGCACAGTTCATTGGTTGGAAAAATGACAACACTGTTGACAACGACAACAGCAATAACAAAAATGTATGTGAAATCCAATTTCTTGTGACATTCTATAGGGTTGGTGAAACAAAATCTGCCCAGAAGCCTTGATTCACACATTGGGCGGATGAGCAAACGTGGCAATAGGTGATTTGAAGACTGTGTAAAATGTTAATGGGTTACTATTTAAATAACGTATGTAAAGAATCTTTTTTTCCCCAGTTTTGAGGGCTGCTTTTTCTAAGTTCACACACAAATTCCTTTTTATAATGGGTAAGCTGCCTTTCTTAGAAGCATACTGTCATTCCTAAACAACTATGGAGCTAAAAATTTTAAGTGCTCTCACCCAAAATTGCTAAACAGAAGTTACTCCTTAATTTGTCTGTCACTCTTTCTGTCACTCCCCTTGCACTCTATGGCGAGGCATTTGTTCAATTGTCATATCTTGAGTTCCTTTACAATAAAAAGAGAGGGCCCATTTTACCCTTGTGATGGCCAGAGAGGTCACCTACAGCTGCCCGGACTTAATACGCTGGGAGTGAATCTTGTTGATAAAGTGCAAGTAACAAATCCTGACTATTTTTAGATAAGTGATCCCTTACCTAAAAACTGTCAATGAGTAGCAAAGACTGGAAAACTGAGAAGCAAAGGATGGAGATAGATTTAAAAACTGGTCATCCCAACTTTTTATTATGACCGTACTTTAAGCAAATGACTTGCGGTGGTGCCACGCTCTGCAATGTTTCAGAGAGGCAGGTAAGAATCTGCATTGGGCTTTCTTAACAGAAGACGTAAAGAACTTGCACAAATCAGTGGGTAGGAGAGACTATTAAATAGCTATTTACTCTACTTGACTTTCACCTATTAGGTGCAGTAGTCCTCCTTATCTGTGGTTTCACTTTCCGCCGTTTCATTTACCTGTGGTCAACCGTGGTCCCAAAATATTAAATCGAAAATTCCAGAAATAAACAATTCATAAATTTTAAATTGCACACCCTTCTGAGCAATGTGATAAAATCTTGCGTCCTCCTGCTCTGTCTCTTCTGGGACTGGGACATGAATTATCCCTTTGTCCAGCACATCTACACTATATATGCTGCAGGCATCCACTGGGGGTCTTGGAATACGTCTCTCAGAGATAAAAGGGTATTACTGTATATCTAACTGGGGGAAAATATTTGGAGTGGAATACTTTACTCTGTTCACTGGTCTTTTTCTCACCCCCGGAGCAAGGAACTTCTGGGAGCTGTGTGTTGGTTTAACTGGGGATTCTGTTTGGTCTCCACATTTTGGGTTGAATGCTCAGTTAGGTGCACCTAAAGGTGTTCCAGAGGCAAAGGAGAGGATGCAGTGTGAATGTCCTGTGTCACACAGTCAAGGGTGTGTAATAGGGTCCCAAGAAAAGTCAAAAAGTAAATTTCTGTTCAACACCTCCACTCCTGCTCCAAATCATTTCTGATGATTATAGGAAGTCCTTGGGTGGGGTTGGGGTAAAGGAAGTGGATCTCCTGTACTCCAGCACTGTGACATCACCTCTTTCTGCTCCCAGATGGTGCTCCTAGGCCTGGGAGGGAACTGTGACACCGCCACCACTTGAGATGTTGCCATAGCCATGCACCCATGCTAGCTCCTTGTCCTCTATCAAAATGAAGGCATACCTCCCTCTCATCTGTGTCAACCCTGGTTCTAGGCAATGAAACACATTCTGCTTGTTTGCTGTCTCTTACAGAGACTTTAACAATGCAGGGCTTTGTTCTATGTATATACTCTTCATCACAGGTTCTTATATCTGTGGTTTTGGCTTTGGACCCAGGGGAAAGGGTGGGGTGCAGGTTGAGGACTATCCTGCTGCTCTTCACACGCTGTTCTAAAAACCACCCTCTTCTCTAGCCCCTGCCCTAAGGCTGGAGCTTAGCCCAACTCCTGTGCCTCCCTGACCCTCCATCCACACTATCCTGCTTTCCACTGAGCTCACAGTCTACCTTCTGGGGGATGAGAGAATGATGAGGCTTATCTCCAATCCCACTGCCAGTCAGAGAGAGCCCCAGACAAGTTTGATTTTAGCTTTTTAAATGAACAACTTGATTTTTTCTTTTTTTAATGAACAACTTGTTCATTATTCAAGGAAATAATATCAGGAAACGTTGGGGGACATACAAACATTTTAAAGTGCTCCATCTACTGATGATTTTATTTTTTTCTTAGCATGTGAGTTAATTTTTAGAAAAGTGAATAGAGTGACTCTGGGTCTTTATTGAGAATATATACCTGCCTCTGTGAAAGTTATTTTCTGGGCAATTCTGTAGGAGTTGGCTCTGTTAATTTTCTGTTGATCTTCTTGTGTAGGAATGTTCTATAACAGCAGATGATTCCTGCAGCTCAGCTTACTTTTGCCTTCTGATGCAGGGCCCAATCCATCCCTCACCCGTCCTCCCACGTGAGGAGCTAATATTTTCTGACTGGCTTTATTTCTCTCCTCCTCCCCTAATTTTTGTTAAAGTCCATTTTGGGAACTTGTGCTTATAGTTTAAAAACTTTATTGATGAGAGGCTCTGCTCTAATATATAATTAATGAGTCAGAACTCTGTGTCCAAGATGCTTTTTAAGCACCAACAAAGTGTTTTAGTTTATCTACTAGAGTCTTCATTTTGTTCTTAAACCTTTTGGACTTGTATGGTTCGTTTATCAAGCATGATTATGAAAGTTCTTATATGGGCAATGTGCAGTGTGGGCTTAATAAATAACATTAATAAACTCTCACTTAATAACAGCACTAAAAGCCGCTTCCATCTGGATTTACTGGCAATAAAAAGAGACATTACAGAACTTTGGGAATTTGATCAAGGCGCCAAATACTAATCTTAGATTACAAAATTGTGGAATCTAACTAGTTGAGAAAACAAAGCAATTAAGGACAGGCTTTTTGTAAAAGCTTTGGACTGTGGGTTAATAATTAATGTGTTAAGTGTACTTTGTAATAAACTATATCATAATGGTTTACTTTTGATAGCGAAATTGGCAACGATAACCCAGATTGGCTTCACTGACTCAAACTTTCAATTTTACTTGCTGGATTTATTGGGTTAAACTACAATGAAACTATTATATGTCTATCTTAACTTGTTTGGAAATCATAATTAATTTAAAAATCTTGATGGAGACTGCAAAAATTATATGAAAATTGGCAAAGGTATAAAAGCAAACAATAAGACAAAGTCTTTGAAAGAGAAAGTGGAATCATCTACTTTTAAGGTAAACAAGCAGCATTCAGTAGGGAAAAACATTTAAAAGGAACAAATTAATGTTTTTCATTCAAGAAAATGTTGAAGTTAGTGCTGTATTGTTATTATATGTGGACAATAAAGATGAAATACTCAGCAAGTTAGGTGGTCTAAAAATAGTCAAATGTTTTAGAAACAAGTAGCAATAAATTTTAATTTACATCAACTTTGAAGTCAGAAATTAGAAGTAGACGTAAGAATTAAACATTTAGAAGATTGAGAAAATAACCTCTTTTGCACTTTTTTTGAGTCTAGAAGTCTTAGCATTTTTTTCAGAAATTGAATATAAATCCCACCAGAATCCCTCAGAACACATGGGGAATGGCAAACCAAATAAACTATCTCTTAGAAAAGTGAACTTTATCTCCTCAATCTTTGCCTCAACCTTAAGGAAATTGCATTTGTTCCTATTTTTGTAGCATACTTTCTTTTCAGAAGAGACATATTTAAGGGTCATGCTGGAGTTAAGGTACAGGGTTACTGCAAAAATCTAATTCATCACTTGTTTTGAGAGTCCCTTAATCCCTACTCCCAAGTAACAATAATCTCACACACATATAGAACTTTACAGGTTGCAAGGGTTTTTGTTTTTCAATATCATGATGCTATTCACTATTAGAAAAGCTTATATTAAATAATACTATATTTTATGCATATATGTACATAGATTAAATGAAAAAAAAATGCACCATTGATGTATTGGTAACTTTTGTGGAAGGAGTAAAGATTCATCAAAGGAGACTTTAGCCTACAAAGAACTTTCACAGGCATTATTTCGTTTATCCTTAAAATAACCTTGTAAACACTTGCACACTGCAGTTTGTATAGGAGTTCCCCTACATTCATCTCACAATTAGTTGAGAACCCATTATATTTCAACTACTTGGGATATATCCATGAACAAAGTCCCTAACCTCATAAAGCTGACACTCTGGAGGCGGGGGGTATGGACAATAAATAATAGATGTAAAAAATAACTGGATTATACAGGATGTTTGTTAGAACGTGATAGGTGCTATGGAAAAAGAAAAAAAGAAAAGCTTTGAAGGCAGTGAGGGATTATTCATGGGGATAGCTGGGTGAAGAGCGTTCCAAGATGAAAGGTCAGTCAGTGCAAAGACCCCAAGGCAGGAGCCGGGCTGACCATTTGAGGAAACATGAAGTGGTTGGTATGGTTGGCACAGAGTGGAGAAGAGATAAAGTGAAAGAGGTAATGCAGACCACTGTAAGGTCTTTGGTTCCTTCTTGAAGGAAAATGGGGGAGCCATTGCAGCATTTTGAGTAGACAAGTGATACCATTCTACTTGGGTTTTAAAAGTTCCACCCAAGGTGGGGGGAGATGGGAGGGAGATGCAAGAAGGAGGGGATATGGGGATATATGTATACATATAGCTGATTCACTTTGTTATACAGCAGAAACTAACACGACATTGTAAAGCAATTATACTTCAATAAAGATGTTAAAAAATAAATAAAAAAATAGAAGTTCCAGCCAGCTATGTTGACATAGACTGTAAAGAGCGAGCGTATCAGGGAGCCCAGCCAGCAGGTGGAGGTGGTCATCCAGGTGAGGTGGCTCAGACCAGGGAAGGTGCAGTGCCGTAGTGAGAAGTGGACAAAATCTGAACATAGTTTGAAAGAATTGCCAACAGCATTTCCTGAGAGACTGGATGAAGATCAGAGAGAAAGATGTGTGAATAATGACTCCAAGGTTCTTTGCCCTGAGCACCTGGAAGAACGGAGTCACCATCCATTGAAGTGGGGAAAAGGCTGAAGGTGGAACAGGTTTTGGGAGAAGGGTAGGAGTTCAGAGGTGGACATGTGTTGTTTGGTATGTCTATAAGCCTATTTAGGTCAACGGTTAAGCAGGAAATTAGACGTATGAATCTGGAGTTTGAGGGAGAAGTCTGGATCGGACACATGCATTTGGGAATGGTCAGCATGTTGACAATATTTAAAGCCCTGGGATGGATGAAACTGCTAAGGCAGTGAGAGTGGAGAGAGAAAGGAGGACTTCAATGCCACAAGCATTAAACACACACTTAGAGAACTACACGTGTAATTGCAGTTGTGATAAAGCGCCCTGAAGAAAACCTCACGGGGCTCTGAGGTGTAAGATGGTCAGAGCAAGCCTTCTGCAGAAAGTGCCACATTCAGAAAGACCTGAAGGATGAGTAGGAAGGAGTGAGCTTGAAAAAGGCAGGAGAGATTGGGTGAAGAGAGCCAGGCAGAGTGATAGCACACCGGCAGCAGGATGGAGCCTGGTGTGCTCGCAGAACAGCACAGGTGAGGGTGGTAAGAACTTTGTGTGCCAGGGGCAGGTGATGTGCAATGAGGTTGAAGGGGAAGGTAGGGGCCAGACTGAGCAAGGGGTTACAGGCCGTCTGAGGATTTTGAATTTATGAGCAATGGGAAGCCATTCAAAATGCTAAGAAGAACAAACCAACCATATAAAACAACATGTTAGAAGACTTTAGCTGGAAAAAAGTTAGTAATGAGTGTTTCAAGGACAGTGTAATGGAAGTTTCTGCTTAAAATGTATGTGAAAGACATGGGAGAAAGCAGGATGAATGGAAAAGTCGCAGAACAAGCTTTTGAGGTACAATGATTTAAACCAAAACAAGGTAGGATTGTAATATTTAATATTACTGTTATTTTATTTTAAAAAGATTTAAAAAAACACAAAAGGCTGGGGAGGAATAATCGAAACCAGGTATGGTGTGCCTAGTGGTGTGACCCTCAGATTGAGAGTTGTGAAAGCCTTTTTAAATTGGAAAAAAGAATAGAACCAGGTGTGTAAAATAATGAGTGATATGGAAAAGACCAGGTGGCTGGTCTGTTTGTCCCGTGTTGTACTGTTAGAACAGGTCATGGTTAATGAATGGTGACAAGCTGTTTTCTATCTACCCAGAGAATCCAAAAAGAAAAAAAAGGCTCTACTAAGGATTAAGGAGAGGTAGGTGGAAGAATTTTTTTGACATTATAATACATTACAATGATTTTTGTGTGCTTGCCTTTCCTGAAAGTCTTTAGAAGCTGGATAGACTGAAGGTTGACAACATTTAAAACAAGTAACCATGGTGAATCTTTGTTTTGCCAGTTGAACTTATTAGTTGTAATTGGCCCAAAGTAGGAAACCATTCCTGGAGGCTGGGAGTGATGAGAGTTAGTGTAGGTAGCATAGAAGAGAGGTAGAAGTGAGCTGTGGAAGTTTATTTTGCAGGAAGACTTACCTGGGCCCATAAGGGGAAGCTGTAAAAACAACAGGATATCATTCAGGGAGTTCTGCAGGCTCACCTCACACAGTATGACTTAAATCTGCGAGGCAGATTCTCATCTGTTTGGGAAGGTAAACAGAAGGGGAAGGACATGATTCTTCTAGGCCATTGTTTTGTGAATATAATGGACCGCTAATCCTGAATCAAAGGGAATATCTTAAAAACCTTTTAAGAAATCTAACATTTCTTGACAACTAAATACTAATTCATCTTATAGAAATGTCTTCAAGAAAAATCACATTAGCTTGCTCATTCATTCATTCAAAAAATGGTAACTGAGCTCCTTCTTGGTGCCAGGAGCAGTGCTAAATGCTTGATTGGTCCCCTGAAAGTAAAAGAGCAGATGGGGAGGTGGAAGTAATGGGTTGGGCTGGAGCAGGGGAGCCATCTGAGGTCAGAGATTCAGGGAAGGTTTCTCCAGGGAGGTTACGTCTGACCTGAGAATGAGAAGCTTATAGTCTGAGGTCATCCCCAGTCACATGCCCTGTGTTAGGTCAAGTGGCTTCAATTTAATTCTGTTCTTTTCAAAAATCTTAAGTGGTGAAGCCTTTATGATAGTTTATGACAACTTTTAGAAAGCCTAACCATCCTGCCACTAAAGTTATAGATTCTATTTACTTACAGGCGTAATACTTTATTAACATCAATTTGCAACAATTTTAATGCAACATAAGCTTGATACCTACACCACTAAAATTCCTAGTACAGGCCTAATAGGAAAATAATCATTTGTGAAACAAAACGTTCACAAACAATTTGCACATTCAACTGTAGGGGGAGTGAATATTCATAACAGGAAAAATTCCACTGCATAAAGTGAATGTAATGGTTACTAGGGACTTGGAAACTTGGAAATATCATCAAAATATAAATATTGGTGTATTACCAAGGTTGCATATTATTCTGTATTATTAAATCATAAAAATCTCAACTTTTCCTGTAATCAGGTTTCGAATGCTCAACATTTTCATGCCATTTAAGTAGAACACATTTTTCTAGGTACAAATGGATATATTCATTTCCATAAAAGGGTTATCTTTTTGCAGTATATTTAATTCAGATCCAGTTTCTATTTCCACTAAAATAATTGCTTATAATACACACACTCGATTTTATATGACTAATTAGAACAGTGTATGGGAAAAAACAGGCTTGCAGGTAATATTGAAATTAAATATGTTAATCTGTACCTCCGTGTGCACATTTTATATGAACTTTAATTTGCCAAATAAATTATAGTTCTGTGTTTATAAGGTGCCCTTGAAAGAGTGTCCTATTTTTGAGCACTAATACCATGGGGAAACAAATATGCAAAGCTTTTAGCTATAGGCTACACTTGCATAAATTAAGGCAAGAGTGGTTGGTTGGTAAGTAGAGCTATGGTATCCTTAGCTTTTTAAACACTCTGAATTGTTAACAATTTTTTTATTATGGTTACTAATATTAAGATAATAAATAATATTTAGTTTCAATATTGCACCCTTCAGCCAGGGCATAAATTCACTTTGAATGCTGTGTTGAATTAATATATAATAAACATACTGCAGTTTGCTATCAGGAATTCTCGATGAAATGCAGGAAGTCAGTTCTTTGCTTATGTATTAGCTCTGCCAGTCTTGCTCTGTTTAATTTTAGCTATTTATATAAAATTGCTCTACTGACAGTCCTCTTTATTTTAATGTGATTATTTTAAGGTTAATCAGAAATGGTATGGTGTGTTCCTGAAACAGGTTATAAGTACTGATGTAGAAATATGGGTCCTTAACAAAAATCCCTTTCACCATTAGCCACCTGCAGTTGGGACATCCAGCTGCCTAATTGTGTGAATTGTGGAGTTCCCTGTGGGGCAGGGGCCTGCAAAGTCACTGTGTAAAGCAGAAGCTGTTGAGTGTCTCAGAAGGGAGTTGGATCACAGAGGACTTGTAAAAACAAATGTTGCTGATGGAAGTAGACTCTGATAGCTGTTGCAGCCATTGCCACCTGCTTCTGAAACTAATGACAACTGTATTTAAAATGTTATTTATTATTGTCTATTAGGCTGTTTCCTTTTTATAATATTTATTTAAATAACAACTGACAGTACTTTTCGCTTAAAAATGGCTCTGGGTTTTGAATCCTGGTGAAGGAGTACAGTGAATTACCCAATAGCACCCAGGTTTGCAACAGAAGGAAGTAGCAAGGAAGATTTCAAAAGGGAAAAAGCTGGTATTACTCTGTATCAGTGGGCTTTGGCTGCTATAACAAATATAACAGATTGGGTGGCTTAAACCAGCAGTCCCCAACTTTTCTGGCACCAGGGACCGGTTTTGTGGAAGACAATTTTTCCACGGACCAGGGATCGGGGGGGATGTTTTCAGGATGATTCAAGCGCATTACATTTATTGTGCACTTTATTTCTATTATTATTACATTGTAATATATAATGAAATAATTACACAACTCACCATAATGCCGAATCAGTGGGAGCCCCGAGCTTGTTTTCACTTGCCCCTCACTGATAGGGTTTTGATATGAGTCTGCAAGCAATCGATTTATTACGGTCTCTGTGCAGTCAAACCTCTCTGCTAATGATAATCTGTATTTGCAGCCGCTCCCCAGCGCTGGAATCACCGCCTCAGCTCCACCTCAGATCATCAGGCATTAGATTCTCATAAGGAGCACGCAACCTAGATCCCTCACATGCGCAGTTCACAGTAGGGTTCGCGCTGCTATGAGAATCTAATGCCGCTGCTGATCTGACAGGAGGCGGAGCTCAGGCGGTAATGTGAGCCATGGGGAGCGGCTGTAAATACAGATGAAGCTTTGCTTGCTCACCTGCTGCTGACCTCCTGCTGTGCAGCCCAGCTCCTAACAGGCCACAGACCGGTACCGGTCTGTGGCCTGGGGGTTGGGGAGCCCTGGTTTAAACAACAGAAATTTATTTTCTCACAGTTCTAGAAGCTAGAAGTCCAAGATTAGGGTGCCAGCATAGTCAGGTTCTGGTGAGAGCTCTCTTTCTGGTTTGTAGATGGCCATTATATTGTGTCCTCACTAGTAGAGAGATTGAACGAGCTCTGGTGTCTCTTTTTATAAGGACACTGACTCTATTGGATCACCTCTCCACCCTAATGGCCTCATTTAACCTTAATTACTTCCATAAAAGCCTCATCTCCCAATACAGTCACATTGGGGGTTAGTGTTTCATGCGAATTAGAATTTTGGGGAGATAAATTCAGTCTGTAGCATACTCTGAATGATTTAATATGGTTTTAGAATAGAGGTTCATAATTTTTTTGGTGCCCAAGACCCCTTTGGCAGTTTGGTAAAGCTTATGGACCCCCTTTCAGATTAAAATTTTTAAATACATAATGTAAATTACATAGCATTACAATGGAAACCAATTGTATGGAAAGGTAATTAGCAAAATACTAAAACATTGTGATCTAGAAATACATGTTTCTTTATTAACACATTAAATGACATGCTCTACTAGTTTATCTAATAACTACCATAATTTTGATGTAGTGATGTGTAAAAATAATATTTTGAAATATGTGCAGTAACTGTAATGTAATTTTAAATGTTTGTTATTTTTATTGGTGACCAAATCACAGGTACTGCTAATACTATTGTGATTGGTTCCTGGTATACATAATGGAAGGAAAGGCAACATTTTAATTAGAGCTTATGAAAATAAAAATATAATTTTTGTTCTTATCCAAATTCAGAGACTTTCTTAATTCTATGCATGGACCACCAGTTAAGAACTCCTGAATAGGTCATTTTTAAAGATGTGTTTGCAATTTTAAAATCTGGTGGTTTTTTTTTTTTTGGCTGTGCCACGTGGCACGTGGGATCTTAATTCCCCAACTAGGGCTTGAATTCGTGCCCACTGCAGTGCAGGCGTAGAGTCTTAACCACTGGACCACCAGGGAAGTCCCTAAAATATTTTTATACTAGCAATGTTTATGATCATAAAAAATATGTCAGCGATTATTATACCTAATAAAAAAGAATTATTCATAGTTTTTGTTACAGTAAAATTTGGTTTTAAAGAATATTTTAAAAGTTGTGGGTTTCAGCAGGGGCTGAATGGGCTCTTAATTGGTGTAAGGTAAGGGTAAAGTGGTAAAATAATTTTAATAAGTAATTCCACTTAGAAATGGATTACTACATGAAAATTCATTTTTAAATTCACTTGCCAAATACAGACATACTTCCTTTTTGTAACTGACTGATTTAGGAAAGCTATATATTTTGTGGGCATTACTAAAATTCCCATCAAAGAAATAATAAATCTGAGTTCATTCCATATGAAAGAGTGTATCTGTAATTTTACCTCACAATAGTTTCTGAGCTTGGCCTTTCAGAAAAGGAAAATATGTAACCAAAATGCGGAACTATTTTCTTTACTGGAGACAAAAGACTGCTTCCCAAATAAGCCAACCTAAGAGGAAGCAGTATCTTCAGGAAGCATGGTTGGAATGTTGAGAAGGTCTGCTAGAGTCAGAGCTCTAAGATGATTTTGGGGAGTTAAGCTCTGGACAAAGAACTTAGGGTGCATTTAAAAATGTTTAAATAGCCAACCTGTTTTAAGGGGCAGAAGGCTTGATGACCTGAATCAGTTATAAAATGCTTTAATCCCAGAGGCATACCCAGGCTGCCGTTTGCTTCAGAACAAATACCAGAAGGGGCATGTAACAAGAAAATCAACCAGGTCTTATTCAGGCCAAGTTTGAGGACAGTGGGTGAAATTTCAGTGAAATGGTCATTTAGCATTTGTGGCTTCCTATTTTGTGTTCCTGTCCCCAGGATCCAGACACACACACAAAAATTTGGCTTCCTTATTTGTATCTATCTTTTTCGATATTTCATCATCAAATAGAAGAACTGATAGTTATAATAATGATAATTTGTATGGCACCAAAAACTTGCTTAAGAAACGTATCTTGGGGCTTCCCTGGTGGCGCAGTGGTTGAGAATCTGCCTGCCAATGCAGGGGACACGGGTTCGAGCCCTGGTCTGGGAAGATCCCACATGCCGCGGAGCAACTAGGCCCGTGAGCCACACCTACTGAGCCTGCGCGTCGGGAGTCTATGCTCCGCAACAAGAGAGGCCGCGACAGTAAGAGGCCCGTGCACCGCGATGAAGAATGGCCCCCGCTTGCCGCAACTAGAGAAAGCCCTAGCACAGAAACTAAGACCCAACATAGCAATCAATCAATACAATCTTTAAAAAAAAAAAAAAGGAAACGTATCTTTCTTGTGTTTGCTGGTCAGAGGATAAGATTGAGACTCCAGAGGTTTAGTGGCTTGTCCAAGACCACAGAACTGGGATGTTGCAGTGTTTGGCCTAGAACCTAAGTTATTTATGTCTGAATCCCATGTTCTTTTTACTAGATTCTGTGGCCTTATTTAAAGTCACCCTAAGGAGTGGGCCGTGTCTCACAAGAAATCACATTTCTATAAATATTCACTAAATCTATTTATTAAATGTGAAGTCAATAAATATTAATCAAATGGCCACAACACGACAGGTAATGTGCTAGGTACCAACATTATAGAAATGAACAAAACAGACATGGTCTTTGTCCACATGAAGCTTACAGTCAAGTGGGGCAGGTGTGAGATAGTAAAGAGGGACAATGTAAGAGTGCTATGGGAATATGTAGGAGGGGCTGGAGTTTTTAAAAACATAGGCCAATATCTGAGCATATTGAGTTGTGGTGTTCATTGTGTACTTTACACACATATGCACATAGCCTTGTCATTCATAATACGGGTTTTGGAGTTTTTCTGCCTGGGTTTGAATCCTTGCTCCCTCACGTACTTGCTGTGTGATCTTGGCCAAGATTCTTAACCTTTCTGCCCCTCAGCTTCTTCATCAGTAAGATGTGATAACAATAGCATCTACCTCAAAAAGTTATTGTAGAGATGTGGTGAGATAATCTATCTAAAATGCATAGAATAGTCCCTAGTACATAGTAAGTATTTAATAAATGGTAGCTATTATGATTGTTGTTTATTCTTTCCTTGGCGTATGACAATTATTTCATTGAATTTGCTCCTACAGCTTGTCCTGGGTTACCGTCCATAATTAATACTTGCTAATCCTGATGCCATCTTCTACCCTGTCCAGGCCCTGATGCTTTGATTTCAATGAAGTGTCTTTGCCAGTCTTATATCAATGTGATCTGCTCCATTTCATGAAGCTTTGCCTAATATTCCAGTTAAGACTCAGCTTTTTACCTTTAGTCTTAAAGGAAGAAGAGATGGGCCTCATTTCTTTGTTGAAATTCTGCAATATGCAATTTGAAGTTAGATTGACCTTCAAGCTGACAAAGTAAAATAAACAGTTTTATAAATGAAAATTGCTAATCTGAAATAGATCACAGCTAAGAACTTCATTTTGTATTCATTCTCTTCATACAAGGTTGATATCATGCATGTGAACATCTAATATTGTACTTCATTGTGGGGCTCACGGAAGATGCAGTTAGAGGAAATTAAGGACACAATGAACTGTCAGAAACCAGAGAATATGTCTGTAGTCCCTTATTTGAGAGTTATTGTATTTAAATGTAGGTATGTCTAATTTAAAAAATAGTTACTAAAATTTTACAGTTGGATTCTTTTTCTTTCAAATAGTTACTAAAATTTTACTGTTGGTTTCCAAGAAATCAATTTAAACTGACAGTTCTAACTTTTTATATATGACAGAGCACCGCATACTTCAGGAAAACTGCATAAAGGTGCATAAGATTAGTTGCTTCAAACTCATATCTCTTAAGAGTACTCTGTAGCAATTGCAATTTTTCTGGGGAAAGAACATCTATTAATTAAGAGCCCAAACAGTAACCAGAGAAAATATAGTGAAAGAAAAAATAAAAATTTGCACTAGCATGGGAAATAAATCACAGAATCTAAACATCTTCTCATACTTGCCTGACAGCTAAGTCTAGTACATTTGAACAAAGGAGATGCTTTGCTTTAAGACTGATCTAAGGGCCTGTTGCTGTGAGTTGCTGAGCAGTCTGTGCAACTAGCCCTTGTTCTGGTTCTGAATCTCAAGTTCAGGAACACTGTGGACCAGGCTGCATTAGCGGGGAAAGGTGAGGGTGATAAATAAGTGCTGTACTATACTGAACCGTGTAGTCATATTATATATGGTATAACACCAAGATTGATGGTCTAGAAGAGGTGGTATCCTGTACATTTCCAGAAGAGCCTCTGTCTCTGTGCAGACCCTTATACACACACACACACACACACGCCACATGCTTGCACACAAGGCTGAGCTTGTTGGAGGGCAGCTGAACTTCCGAAAGGTCTGATGAGACCCTCTCTCCCTTCTATGTTACCATCTTGCTTCTGGAATTTTGGGTTCAGAAGCTTACCAGCTGAACTTTCGAAAGGTCTGATGAGACCCTCTCTCCCTTCTATGTTACCATCTTGCTTCTGGAATTTTGGGTTCAGAAGCTTACAACTCCAACTGTCTTGAGAATCACTGTTCCTCTCTTTGTTCTAATTTTCCTCTGTATATGTTAGAAAAGTAACTCTTCTTGATTTACCCAAGTGGTGCCCCTGTCTAGTCTTTCTATCAAGCTGAACATATCAACAGACATATAATATTTGATTAATAAAAGTTTATTGATTTGAATTATACACAATCTAAGGTAAAATATGTTGTGCTCTAATGATGCACCATCTTAATTTAGAACTGTTAAAAAGTATACTTAACTAAATTAAATCCAAAAATGCATGGCAATTGAAAAATTCGGGGAAATTCTAGAAATGCTATCTTATATAGAAATATCTAATATAGAGTAACTGAATAATTACTGACCTAAATTCATATCTAAAAGTCCTACCTTCTTATATACTCGTGGTATTCTTGGAACACTGGGTTCCTGTGATGTGTTGTTATTTCCTTTCACTTTTTGTGTTAACTCTCCAAAAGGGAGACAACCAAAATACCATCGTTGATTTAAATCTCTCCAGAGACACCCAATACCACTGATCGTCTCTTTCCTCTGATTCTCCTCTGCAGAAATTCAGTGTCCAGATGTTTCAGAATCCAGATGGCCTATGAATCCTCTATCACCCAGAAAGGAAGAAAATGTGCATGAAAGTGGAACACTGAAAAGAAAAAAAAAATAATTTAGCATTGGCGTTGTAATGGCAACATACAGGACTGAAGGAAAAGCTTCCTTTCCTGAAGCAGCAACTTAATAAAGTGCATGTTACAGGCTCTATCAGCAAGCCAAATTTTCAGCCTTGCCTCTTCTTTCCATCACCATTAAGAGGCTTGCAGAGATCCACACTGTTTAAAGGGCAGACAGCATGGAACAACTATCATGTACAATTTAAAGTAGCAGCTAAAATTGGAATGGTCACAAGAAAGCCTGTTTCTTTGCAATTAAATTGACAAGCTCTCTATGATTACCCTAGGGAACTTGGCAGCTGAGTGATAAAAAGACTGCAGAGTGTTGAAAGGTCTCACTCAACTTACTAGGTGGACAAAGACCACATCTGCTTAATATACTGGTTAGGAGAGTTGTGGAAAGTACTTGGCTAAATTACCAGAGGAGGGATACTAATGATACTTTTCCCTAAGACCCTCTGCTCAAAATCCATTTTAGAAGTTACCCACAAATATTTGGAAGTGTGCATTGGAAAACAGTTTAGCACAATACCTGACATTATTTAGCATGAACCTACCATTACAAATCGCTAGAAGAATTGAGCATTACTTTAGAAAGAAATAACTTAAAAAAACCTTTCCATTGAATGTTTGTGAAATTTATATATACTTGATATGAGTACTGGGTACCCAAGAGAAGATTTATAGTGATAGCAACAAGTAAAGTGTTGAAAGAACATGGATTATTTAATGCAAAATATCAGGCAAGAATTACACAGTATTTTCATTGTTGGGGGTCCCTTGAGTTGGACAAAGCTGAAACTTAGGTTATAAAGGAGGAAACAATAACCAGATTTTGGGTGGTAGCAATTTGTGAAGACTAACACACCCATTTGAGCAATGTCGTCATTTTAGTTAGTGCATTCCTTAACAGGGAAAAATGCACATAAAATGTGAAGGTTTCTTCTGAAACATTTAATAGCTATTAGTAACACTCTACACTAAATAAATGAATGATGACTATATCTACTTGCCTATCTGTTCTTTCTGAAGGCTGAGGACAGTTTATTTCAGCAAACCTGCAAAATGTTTTGTGAGGATTTCTGAAGCAGAAGTGCACTATGTAATTAATACCTTGGCATTCACTTCAAAACCAGACATTTTCTAATGAGCTGGTCTTTGAAACTGTGTGGTACTTCAACAAAAGTATTCAAAGCTCAAAGTTATTCAAATGCTCAGTGACTTTAACATAAGATAAAGATTCCTCAAGAGTACGTTTGGATTAATGAAACAATAATATACCTTATATTAGTTTAGCACATTACATTTTACAGTGACTTTTGCATCCAAAGTCACCTTTTTTTCTTCCCCATCACAACCCCGCAGAATGGATTTTGTTGCCCCCATTTTAAAGATGAAGGAAGGGAAGCCCAGAAAGGTTAAGTGAGTAACTTGCCTAAGGTCACGTAGTAATTGGCGGAGCTGAGGCTCTTTGCACTGCAATCAAAGGAAGGTTAAGAGCAGGGTCTGACTGGAGCATAGCATGAGATGTTTAAAAAAAGTCCTTCATTTGCAAAACCTAAGTCAACACATTTGTGTGAATTGAACATTCAAACTTCCCTTTTGGGATAACTGGATGAGATGATACACGTCTGCTGATGCCTTCAGCCAGACTCCTAAGAATCTGAATCTAATTATTGAGGGAAAGAATACTTGTACTTTTCCTCCCATCATGTTGAAGTTTATACACTTATGTACTCATTACTTGCTTTTTCTAAGAGAATGCGCATGTAGTTAGAGGACTGCTATAACATTGCTTTTTCCAAATGTCCCCACTGCTCCCAGCTAGCACAATGCCTGGTATAAAAGTAGGGTGGGATAAATGCTTTTTACACAAATTATGATTTCTGACAGCAACCAAATCTTGTTCCAAAATAATAGATTCATCCAACTCTTGATTATCCATAGAAATAGGAACGAGGAAAGCATGGGTAATTGAAATCCACAGACAAGCACAAACCTCATTTTACAAATAGCTTCAATCTCCTCCCTCAGCAAACCTTTAACTATAGCTAATAACATGATTAGATTGACTGGTTTGAGGTTTGTCTCCTTCCCACCCCTACTCCTACTCTGTTTGAGGTACTGCTGAGTGGAAAAAGAGTTTACAAAACATAGGGTACCAGGATAAATAAAATTGAGTTGATTGGAGCAAAACACCCTTTTGTTTTATTTTGACAACTGTGATATGTGCATGTTGGTGCTTAACAAATGCTTTTAATGATAAGGATATACGATGATAAAAATATATTGTGCATCTTAGTCTTCCTTTTATATGACTGATTTCAGATCCCAATTCCTGAGGTTGCTCAGATACCTTCATACTTGTGCATTACAGTGTTACTTTTATATTACCCATGCATTTGTGATAAGCCCACAAATAAACTTCCAGCTGTAAGGACACAAAACCCTTTAAAAATATAGCATAGTGTGAGATGAAGATTCAGCATGAAGTGGAGTACAATATCTTTATAGTAATATTGGGTGTCTTGACAGCCTTTAAAAATTGTCAGACCATTTGATACATTTATAAATATACTACCTCTTTACCCAAGGAAAGTATGGAGATGCCATATCTTATATGGAGATATGAAAATTATTTGATATCTTTATTTTACGACAATGTATATCAATACAGGGTAGTTGTATGCATTAGTGTGTGGGGCAACACCTTCTAGAATTGCAAACCCTAACCGAATCAGCACTGGCTCTCTTCCCAGTAACCAGTTTTCCTTTTTAACTTACCAAGATAATTTGGATTTGCTTGGGACAGCTATGTATCCAGTTAAAATTTCTCACCTCCCCAGATTCTTTGACAGCTAAAGCCATATGACCTAGACCTAGTTCTATCCAATGATATGTAAGCAGAACTCTACTGGGTGAGGCTCGTGGCAAACTATTGTTTTCCTATAAAAAAGGGACAAACTCAGCTGGTACGTACCTTTTGCCCTTCCTTTTTTTTTTTTCTTGGAATAGAGACCTCAGAGTAAAACATCTCTTTGTTTTATTTACCATACGATGGTGAAGGGGCCATCTTGTGACCACAACAAAAAAATAAAAAATAGAAAGCATATCAAGGATGATAGACAGGAAAGAGAGGAAACTGAATCTCTTGTGCAATTGTAGGGCCGCTGAACTAGTCTTGGCCTGCCTCCCACTAAGTGAAAAGCAAATTCCTATTTGGTTAAGCTAGTTGAGTAGGGTTCCTGTTCCAAACAGGTGAAAACAAAAGAGTGTGATACAATAGGTTTGTTACAGTTTCTGAGAATACAGATTCCTCGTGCTCTGCTTTGGCAGTCACTCTTACATTCTCTTCACATCCCCTGAAGTCATGACACACTCCAGTCAAAGTTTTTTCTGGCTGTTGGTCATACATTTGTTGGCTAATCCTCACAGGCTACAGTGATGTTTATAACGCCATTCATAAAGGCCAAGAACTTCCACCAGTTCCTAATTGATAATTTTTGTATTTGGTTTCTTAGACGAGTTTCTTAATGGCATCTCAAGTCACCATAAAACTTGTAATTTAATATCCAGCGTGAAACATGTATATATTCAGGTGTACACATACACATATTTAAAACATCTCTTATACAGCACTCTAACAAATAATGTCATACAGCTCAATACTGAACAAAGTATTCCTGGGATATTTTTAAAACTTAAACCCTAGGAAAAAGTCTGTTCTATGGGCTCATGTAGAATTAAATTGTGATTGCCAATAGCCCACTGGCATTAGGAATAAGTGAACCTTTCTAATATCTATTGGAGATGGGGAATATTATAAGATGATGTCTGTAGCTGGAAAGAGAGCATCATGAAGTTAACAAGGAGATCGTGAATTAAGCTATCAATTTTCCCCATTTTTTAGCTCTTATGAAAATAGCCCAGAGTTTTGAAGTTGGGCTAAGTGCTTACAGTACTTACTACACTACATGTTCATTATCTGTGTACATGTAGTATCTCCCTGGTGGCTCTGAGCTGGATGACTGAGACCATATTTATTCGCCTGCTTCCTCAGTGTCTGTCGTGTGGTGGGTGCTCAGCACATACTGATTGAATCAAAAAAGAGTGCCAATAAGGAATTTTGAATTGCATGCTTTTTTCTTTTAATTCCTATTCCTTATGGCTTTCCAGCTAGAGAGAAGGGTAGAGTGAATAGAAATAGGGCAGACGTAGTGGTTTTGACACTTGTTTTTAGGGGTCTGTAAATCCTGGAAAATCTTGGACAAACCAGGAAAGATAAATAACTTGTGCTTTTTTACCTTGGGAGGAACATAGAGAGCAAAACTATCATTAAAAAGAATTAATAACCAGTGGGGGGAAATGCCTAACTGTTTAAAATGTCTATATCGTCATAAACAATGCTTTAAATGCCTTATAGGTCTCCTACTTAAACACTGCTTTTTAGTTTATATGCTAATTTTAAATGATTTCTGACTATTTTAATAAAATGTTCTGTTTCTGTAAGAAAAGTTTAACTGAATGGGAAAACATATGAGTTGTAGATAATTATGATTATGGAAAACTTGCTATTTGGACCATGGGCTCACAACAGACATCATTATTCATTAGAGATAAATTATTTGTGAGGAAGTGATAACTCTAGATTGTGTGCAGATTCAGTCTATGAACAGACAGTAAACATCACAAGGTATGAATATTTTCATTTGTCAGATTACCAACAATTTCTGCCTGTTGCTCTATGTAAGGAGAGCTGGCATCTCCTTCAACAACCTTTGAAGTTTCTAAGAATCAGACACTGGTTTATACTGTATGTGGTCACCATCAGTTAACCGGAGTAACAAGGCAAACAGAGCATTACATTTTCTACCCACATGGAACTCAGCTAGATTCCTGGCCTCGTAAGGACCGCTCTCAAAGGAGATGAAGGGCCATAAAGTATCCCAGAACCCAGGGTTTCAGAAACACAGCTGCAAAGTTTACCTGCTTAGAGCTTTAAGCCCTTGCTCAAGCTGGTTAATCTTACTAAAAAAAAAAAAAAAGACAGTGAGGATAAAAACCAAAGAATTTTGGCTATAAAACCTTGCCTACTTTTCCATCTCTTCAATGTCATCCAGGAATAATTAAAGTATGACTGGTCAGTGTACTTTCAAAACAGACCAACTGAAATAAATTTTATTTTTATTACTTCTGTGTAGCCTGGACATTTCCAAAATGTGGATGTTTTCAAGTGATAACAAGAGTCATTCATTTCTTACACAAGAGCTAATAAATTGAGGAACACTGTAGAATACATTTTTATTTTATACATCAGGGTGATTTGAAACAGGAAAAAGCAGAGAACTCTGAGGGCATCTTTTCAGAGCCCTATCCAGCTGAACAAATCCAAATCCTAAGAAAGGAAAGTGGCGTCACCAGGGGCATGCACTGATGGGGATCAGAAAGCCTGAATTTTCTATGCCTGGCGTGGAGCTGCTGGGTGACATTGGACAGTGTGCTTTTTCATCTAAGGGTTGACGGGTTTTAGGACACTCTCCATGTCCCAGCAGATAAAGTACCCTAGATGTGGGTCAGCCCCTGGCATTCTCATCATGCTCCTGGGATGAAACTCTTACAACTGCCTACAGTTCACCTCGACTGTGGCCATTCCTGTGTCTCTTGGCCCCTTTTTCATTCTCATGAAGTCGGTGTATCACCCTTTCTTCCTCAGAAACATCACACAGAAGAAATCTTTTGGACACCAGTTCACTTACACTCTCCTTCTGCCTGTCTACAAACATTCCATGGACTTTTCCTTTCTTGATCTAACTTTGATCCCATGTTTGACACATCTTAAAAACCACTTATTTTCTCTCCACAGTCCGTATTTTGCCAGGTTATTTTTTATACAGCCTCTGCCCTTCCCATGGCTTCACTATTACCATCTGGCTCCTGAGTCTTTGAAACTCATTTTATCACCTGGATTTATCATTCTAAACTTTCCCGTCCCATTAATTCTGTTACTGCATTCCCTTGGTTTCCCTGTGTTTCCTGAAATGTTGCTGTTGAGTCCTTTCCCAGTTTCCTTCCCTTGATCTCTACAAGAGGCTGGGGGTGGGGAGAGACCACCTGCCTGGAGTAGGGAGACCTGGAATGTGGTAGGAGAGCCCCTGGGAGAGTGGGCAGTACTTAACTTCTCTCAGTCTCCATTTCTTCCCATGTAAAGTGAGGAGGTTGCCTCTGGCTCACAAGATTTTAGGATTTCTTTGTACTTAAAGGCATTAGGGAAAATTACAATGTGATTGTTGCACCAGAAAAATTAACTGCCATTGCATGAGCTATTAACTTAGCAAAAACAAGGGAATCAAAGGTTTACCTGATGTCACTGGCACTGTGAAAGATGGGATTTGGGGCTCAGGGTGGCTCTAGCTTTTTTGAAGCAGAAGCAAGCTAGTGGTTTATTAGATTGGATTAAAACTGGCCAGGTTTGGGCTTCCCTGGTGGCGCAGTGGTTGAGAATCTGCCTGCTAATGCAGGGGACACGGGTTCGAGCCCTGGTCTGGGAAGATCCCACATGCCGCGGAGCAACTAGGCCCGTGAGCCACAACTACTGAGCCTGTGCGTCTGGAGACTGTGCGCTGCAACAAGAGAGGCCACGATAGTGAGAGGCCGGCGCACCGCGATGAAGCGTGGCCCCCGCTTGCCGCAACTAGAGAAAGCCCTGGCACAGAAATGAAGACCCAACAGAGCCAATAAGTAAATAAATAAATAATAATTAAAAAAAAAAAGAATGCTTGTTTATATTATTAAAAAAAAAAAACTGGTCAAGTTAAACAGAGTCAATTGCACTTTACAAATGGAGTAAACATGAGCTGCTCTCTACTTTTCCCAACTCAGTACTGGATTTTTAAGACATGTTAGATGTCTAGGATCGAAGTTTCCATTCTGTAATAATGGAAAATAATCACGGCTTTTATTTTAAACAAAAACCATTGCGGAGGTGGATCCAGGATGCAAACGAAAATAATGCACTGTTTTACATAGCTGACATGGTACATTTGAGGCATAAAACACTGCACACCCTATAAACAAATGAAAAGCTCGAGTCAGTTCTGTTAGGCCCGAGCTATGATCGATTGCAAACCGAGGCCTGTAAAATAAGTAACAGTCTGGAATCATGGTTTATCAACAGTTTTTATTTTCCTGAGACAACTTTATCCTAGAGTGCTGGAAAAGTGCGGCGCCATGATTGAAAGAGGATCGCGTGATTTTCGAAGTATTTTCAGTTTCACCGTCTAGGTCTTGTACTCAGCAAAGTTGCTTTCACAAACTCCCACACAGCATGTATTTGAGCACAACAGCTCTCAGAGATTTTATTAGCCCCTTGGGTTGGCCCTGAGAAAAAAAACACACGAAAATGTAAGTCGCAAACTGGAAAATGTTATTTTGATTCTTCAAAAAACAACTAAATAAAGCAAAACCCACAAAATCTTTAAATGCTAGGCTTTACCTTTGTGGGTTGCTTTCTCTCTTTTTTTTTTTTCTTCAAGGCAAGGGAATTGATGGGGTGGGAAGCTTTTTTTTTTTTTTAATTGTGCCTCCTGATCTTTTCTCAATAGTCATTTAAAAGTGGATAATAAACTCATCCCTTTCAAGGCCCATCCTTTTTGTGCGTGACGGGGAGCAGGGAGGAAGAGGGCTCGCGCGTTTAACAGCGCCATTGCTGGTTTCTCCGAGAGCGGCTGCCCTCGCCTGCCCACCCGGCACCTCTCGCCTTCTTTCCTAATTAGAAATTCCCAACTGCCCAGACTCCCAGACCCATTCGAGCGCGGCGGGGGTGGGGCACGCAGGCCACCGGCCTTGGTGGAGTCGCCCACCACCTTCCCACCCGGCTTGCTAATGGTTTCCTAGTTTATTCAGCTTCGGGAAAGTGAGCCTGGGCTTGGGTGCCTCCCGGGCCTCCCCCCACGGAGGCGTAGGCGGGAAGCCCCCGGGGCGGAGATGCCAAGGGACCGGGGCGCCGGGCGGCCATCGCTCCGCACGCGGCCGCGGCGCGAACCCCGGGCTGCGGGCGGGCGGCGAAGGCGCGCTCCGGTGAGCGCCGCCCGGGGCGGCCCCAGTGGCAGCTGCGGCGAGAAGCGCGCTGGCTGCGCGGGGAGCGGGCGGGACGCGCCCAGAGACACGCGGAGAAAGGGCAGCGCCGCCGCCTGCTGCCGGCCTCGGCGCGGTTAATCACGCGCTCCCCTCTCGCTGCTGATTTGCAAGAGCAGATTAATCAGAGAGCGCGGCTTGATGAAATTTGCTGTTATTGTGCCCATTTTTAGCAACATCTTTTATTATCTTCATTATTCATTTACAGGGGACCGGCATCAATTATGCAAATGAGTTCACAGACTTTGCAGATTACTTCATTTGCCGCTATTGTTTGTGGAAATTTAATTATTAAATATTATTAAGCTTGCGTTTTCTTCAATTTTCCAAGGCTTAGTTTCATTTGATTTTTCCTCCAGCTGCTCTTCTTTCCTTTTAGTGCCAAAACGGCTCCTCATCAAAGCGGCTCTGGCATGTGAAGACCAAATAAAATCTCCTCAATTTAATAATTTTGATGTTAGTCCCTTGTTCTCAGCTGCTTGCTCAAAGCAATGCAGAGAGGAACGCAGAGCACATTCAATTTAATGAGCAGAAATTGAATTCAAGTTTGTTCGGAATTGACTTCAATTAAGCAGAGTCTTAATGATAAATTAATCTCTTTTCTTTATTCCCTAGAATTTGTTTTTCAAAGTAGGAAATTGGACTACATTGAAAGACCAAATAAAGAATACCAATTTTAACTAGATCGTGGAACTGATAGCAAAATTTAATTCTTTATAGCAACGCACTTGGACAAATAGCATTCTTTCTATGGCATGTATTATAATTTATATTCATTGTTACCGCTTACACTTCCATGGCATGGATAAGATGGCAGTTGAATTAAATATGGGCTTATAATAGACTTCAGAGTTTTAATCTTTATTAAGAAACTCTAATTGAATGCATAATTAGCTTTTCAGGCTTTAGGAAATTCGGTTTAATATCTATGTGAACTGAAAACATTGATCAGGAATTTTAAAGCAATTTTTATGAGTGTATTTTTGAGGAGAAATTATCAGGCTGTATATAAAATGGCATTTTAAACTGAACAGCGAGAATCCGAGGCAAGGAATTAGGTTCATCCTGTGTTGTTGCAGAGACGGAGCCAGGACTTCCTTGGAACCAGGGCCAACACTGGTAATTTTAAGTTCCTTTTATTAAAACCTCTAATGTTCCTCCAGGCCACCAAATCCATTATTCCTGTCCAGACCTGCTGAAAATCAAACTCACAGCTACTTGGGGATTTTAATGAGGGCGTCCATACTGATTGTATGGTTATACTGCCTGGGTGTGCTGCCACTGTCAAAAATGTACCTGACATTTTTTTTCCACCTGAATCATGGATCATCTTTTCTGGAACATGCAGAGCATAATTCTCCATGCTCCAGTCTGCAAAGCACTCTATCTACATATGCCAAACGGTATTATTGCAGTTCCTTCATGAGTGACCTTAGAAGAGATGATGTCTGTTCCAGAGAACTTCAAGCTGTTCACTGTGGTATATTCATAGTCACAAATTTAAAATACATCAGTGTGAGAAAATCCATTTAGGCTGTATACTGTCTCACACAGTGCATGTGTCCCCTCCCCCCTGCTTCCTGCTCCTTCCATAGATGCGTTTATTACTCTTAGCTTCTCAGATGTAGTGCGCACAAATTTGACTTTGTCATGCATTTTAAAATGAATTGCATATGATGGAGATTATCTACTTTGTGTGACAGTACAGCATTATCATTTCTAGTACTTTTCAGGGTCCACCTGCTGTATGTTAGAATTAAAGATTTATGTAATAATAGAATTTTAAAACTGATAGGGTGCTTAAAAACCAACTGATCCAACTCCTGTGTTTTATAAGTGAGGAAACTGAGGCCCAAAAATGTTATGTAATTTTCCCAAGGCCACAGAGTCAGAGCCAGGACTAACACTTGCAGGTGTACTACCTTCTCCAAGGAATCTGTTTTTTCACTCTTCAAGGCTGCTTGCAAGTTGTGTAGTGACATCTTTGAGTAAGTGGAAACTAGTTTAAAAAAGACAGGAATTAATTTATTGTCTTGTTCGAACTGGGAAATATATTGATTAAAGTGCATAAAAGCACACACAGACCCGGTAAGCCTATTTATCTGGAACTTAGACAGTTGGGAAGCCTAAACAACGGGATTGCTTTGTGCTCTTCTTTAGTGAGAAGGGAACAAGTGAAAAGTTACTAAGCTAGTATCAGGGATGTTTTAAACAAAAAACCCAGGAAATTTTATAGCGCTGTTGGCTCTATGCATATTTAGTCCTGTATTCTACAGTGGAGGTTGACAACATTTTAAATGAGTATTTCCAGCTTTAAAAAATTCCACCGTCCATGAAACACTGTATCCTAAGCCTCCTTCATTTCCTTGCAGTCTTTCATTTGTTCAACCTTAATGAGCTGTGAGTCCTGAGCAATTTGCTAGACCCTGAAAATATGAAGACTGATAAGGCTGTAAGGAGATTACAGTCTAGCTAGTGGGAAAAACAGAAAGGAACCAATAATTATCATCTGAAAAAGTAAGTGTTCTAAAGCACCTAGAGCGCTGGGGGTGCATGGAGGAGGGGCATCTAAAGTGGACCGGAAGGCCTGGGAAAGCTTCCCCATGCAGTGTTTACTTGAGCCTTACCTCCAAGGGCAGTCGTTGAGGTGCAGGTGTTGGTGGTATGGGGTGGGGTGTGGTGGATGCAAGTGAGGTTGTACCAGGTAGAAGGAAAAGCATTTGGCATGCTGAGGAGGCATGGGATAGAATGAAAGCTGGCAGTAGGTTTGTTCCAGGGAGTGCCGGGAGATTGAACTACAAAGCCAGGGGTCAGACCAGTTAAATGATTTTTGTATTAAATTAAGCATAAGTCATTTCTCCATTTTGTCTGGGGGGGGGAGGGGGTTGGGGGGAGGGCTGGGGACACCTAATTAAGCAGCTTCCATGAGAGGACAAATATTCCTGGATCACGGTAATCTCATTCTCATCCCTTACTAACTAATATCTTCGTTATTAGCTGTAACATAAAGCGAGTTGGAGGAATTTGGGGGATGGAATGGGGGCAGGAAATGGGAGGAGGAAAGCAGAAAAGAAGAATGGAGACATTGATGAGGGTGGGAAGGAGGTACCTGAAGTGAACTATTCACAGCTTTGCCTAGGACCCAGGTAGGTCTCTTCCAACAATGCCATTAAAATAATCTGTGCACCTTCTGTTCATGGATAATGGCTAGAATTGTATAACTTTTACCCTGGTCACACTGTATAATGAGAATTTGTAATGATGATTTGTAATGTTTGTAATGATGACTTTCTAAGAACTCAAGACCCCAATGAAATCAAGATAGATTTATAAAATCTTATTAAGTCTTGTTAGAATATTGCACCAAGTTTTGAGAATCAGTCTCTTTCTTATGGTGAATAGGGATAGTTCAGTTAACTAAAACATTGAGTTAACCAAAATGCCACATTTTCCGACCATTCTAAGTAAATTACCTTACTAAATCTATTTTATTTTACAGACCTATAAAATTGGGTTTTCAATCTCCTGTGCTAGAAAACTAAGCATACACAAAAGCATAGCATGCACAAAAACATAGCATACACAAATGCATTTCATATGAAAATCAATGACATTTTCTTCCAAATTAAAAAAATCTCAGGCACAATTTCATAATTTCAAAAAGAGTTCATCACCATGTGTTGAAAAAATTTTTAGAAGTATTTTAAAGTATAGGAATACATACAAAAGCCATAAGACAAGTGCTGTCACTTCATAGTGAAGGCTGTATTTGTTATCTACGGTTGATACAATTCAAAGAGAACTTTATTTAAAGATTTGCTCAAACTTCAGTTAAGGGTGGAAAGGGTGGGGACTTTACATGTTAGCTTAAGCTGGATTAAAACATCAGCTAAGATCACTCACCATAGCCAAGATATGGAAACAACATACGTGTCCATCAACAGATGAATGGATAAAGATGTGATCTTATGTATATCTATGAATATTATTTCAGCCTTAAAAAATAATCTTGCCTTTTGCAATAACATGGATGTACCTTGAAGACCTTATGCTAAATGAAATAAGCCAGATAGAGAAGGACAAATACTGCATGGTCACTTACACATAGGATCTAAAAATGTCAAACTCATAGAATCATAGAGTAGAAAAGTAGTTGCCAGGGGCTGAGAGGGTGGGGGAAATAGGGAGAAGTTGGTAAAAGGGTACAAACTTTCAGCTATAAGATGAATAAGGTCTGAGGATATAATGTGAAACATGGTGGCCATAGTAGTTAACACTGTAGTATATAATTGAGATTTGCTGAGAGACAACTTAAATGTTCTCAACTCCTCCAAGTATAAGTGTGAAGTGATGGATCCTTTCACAGTGTAAGAGTATATCAAATCACCACGATGTATACTTTAAATATCTTACAATATTATTTGTCAGTTATACCTCAATAAAGCTGAACAAAAATACCGGCTAAGAAACATTCTATGTCTAAGAAGGGTCTGAGTCTAAGATTATAAGCATTTTAGATGACCCATTAATTGGATATAATGTTAGAACTGTAACCGAACCAGGTTCGTTTTGCCCGACACCCAACAAGCCAAAACGCTGAGATGCCAAAATTTTGCAGCAGAAAGGGGTTATTCTCAAGGCAACCAAGCAAGGAGACAGGAGAACAAATCTCAAATCTGCCTCCCCCAGGCAAGGGGCTGGGGTATTAATGGGATAACGAATAAAGAAGCGGAGTGGTCCAAGGGGTGGGGCGTGTGAGAGTGAGGGGAAAAGTGATTGGGAAAAGGTGTGGTACTTGTCATTCTGCACAGGTGTGACTAGGCTACAGGCACGTTCTGAAGATGGAGTTTCAGCAAACTCCACCCTCTGACGTCAAAAGGTCACCTAGTGGACACTCGCGCATGCCCAGTTGAAGGGTCGGTGGTCCTATCCAGTCTTAACCAGCTCAGCTCGTCTAGACACAGCTTGCTCCAGGGTACTGGAAAATAACTCCGGTTGGCATTATTGTTTAGGCTACGTGTAGCTTGGAGGACAAGTAAGTCTCAAAACGACCTTAGTGAAGGCAGGTGACATGGATTTAACGCATGGTTTCAGAGCCCCAACTGGTAGAGGTTATTCTGGAAACACTGACGAGAGAACATGTCTTCTCTACCTTTCTCCTCGGTAAGTTAGCCCTTGCCTTGTTAGGCTTGACTAATACGCATTTTCTGCTTCATTTATCCTCTTCTCAATCCCGAATCCACGCATTGGGTTCTCTGGTCCTTGTCCTTGTGTCTCTCATGGGTTCTGCTTGAAAAATTGTTTCTCTTGACCTGCCCCGCAATCTGAAGCAGCATAAGTGCTATTTTGGATTTAGTGTTTCTTTTCTTTCAAACTGCTTTGCCATTCATTCTTTGAGCAGGTAGTTTTTCTAAACCCAACAGGCTTTACCATATTTTGGTGTTCCACTTAATTTGATGTGACCAACATTTATTGAACCCCTCGGTATAAGGTGCTACATGGAGGGTCTGGGAACTCCGAGGATGAACAGGATGGTTACTTGGCCGTGAAGCAGCTCAGATGTGAGTGGTTAAGGTAACCGAGAGGTAAATAATTGTCATCAACGTAATAGTACGTAATGGAGGTAGGGTCAGGGCTCTGAGGAAAGAGGGTGAATGATCAGTTAAGTAGGAAGGAAACTTAACTGAGTGTTAAAGAACCAGTTGGAGTTTGTCAAGGCAGCGAAGGCGGCCGTGGACTAGAGTGGAAAGAGTGGGGGCCTTGTAGTCAGATAACGGATTGAGAATCTTCCACTTACTTGCTGAGCCAAGTGTTTCACCTCTCAGAAACTCAGCGTTCAAGAATGATAGTATCTACCTTGCAGGGCAGGTGGCCGTATACACCTGTTAGAGTTACCACCAACTAAATACACATCTGCACTTTTTGCCCAAAGTTCTTTAGATTTGGGAAGGGAAGAATTTGGCCTCTGGATACTGCCCGCCTCTCAGTTTTTTCCTTCAGTGTGCCTGGAAGAAAGGTCACGTCTCAGGGTGAGGTCTACAATGAGGCAGGGGCTGGGGAAAGGAGGAAAGCAGAAGGAAAGCAGAAGTTCCTGTACTTGAGAGGTGTGTGTGTGTGTGTGTGTGTGTGTGTGTGTGAGAGTGTATGTGTAGGGGGTTGTTTCTGACCTTTTGTTTCTTTCTGCCCTGGTTTTCTCACAAAGAAAAGGAATAAATTTGGGAGGAAAAGTAGAAAGACCTTTCTCCTTTTCTTGTAATCCTTCCACCAACCTATTGTTTCTATGCTTAAACTTCCTGGCAAACGTTAAGTACTCAATAAAGTTATGATGAGCCAATGTTAAAAAAAAGAAAAGCTGGGAAAAAAGGCAGATGGAATAAAAGGAATCTAGTTTGAAGAGTTCCTTAGAGCTTTGGCATTTTTTTTTTTTTTTTTGAGGATAAGAATCATATATTCTATACCTTACCTCCTCCCTCTCCCCACCATTGGTGAATGGTTTTCATGTAAAGAGACATATCATATGAAAATCAAAAGCGTCTTAACTTGGTTTCCTTTTGGACACAGAAAGAGTGATATAAGAGTTAACTTTGACTGATTAAAAACATAACAACAGGGACCCCAAATGTGCTTATGATAAACTTCTATGCAGTACTGTGACACGTCACTGGGGGAGTGAAATAATAAAACGTGTGGAAATGAGAGAAAAGGGGAAAATGGGGGAGAGAAAGATGGGGAGAGAAAGAGAGGCAGAGAAAGAGAGGCAGAGGAAGTAGGGAGAGAGAAAAATAAACTGGAAAAATGAACACAGAATGGGAGAAAGACGGAAAAAGAAAGGGAGAGCTGGTGAGAAGAGAGAGAAAGGATCATGAGAGAAAAAGGAGAGAGAGCTTAGTATGTGCCATTTAGGATACATTTTTTCATACTGAGGGATTCATTTCTGCAGTGGGTTTCACAGTGTTTTCACCTCATCATATTTCCTCAAAATTCTCATAAGCCACTGTTTATAGCTGTTTAACTGCTGCTTACCTTTGGATTTTCAAGGTCTTGACTTGTAATGAGATAGATAATCACAGTAGCCCATCCCAGGAAAATAATGTTTCTCTTGGCATATTATCTCTGGCACATATCTGGGCCCTGAGAAAGGATTTCCATGTTCCTACATTGAGAAGTTGGAAGGTTTATCGAGGTTGTCTCCTCTCAAGGGCAGGATTTGATTTTTTTTCCCCCTAAGATAGCGTTATATCTCATAATTAGGTAAGCATCATTTTCTCTAACTTAGTTGCACTTTTAAAAAGATAAATCTTGTTTAGTGTTCTATTTCCTACTGGAAAAAAACTGTTCTTAAGTCACAGGAAGACAGCACGGCCACCAGCTTAGAACACTATAAATGAGAGCCAGGGGTGGGGGTCTTGGCAGGAAAGGTATTCATGCGAAGTTATCAGCTTTCATTTTCAAAAAATATTATTCTGTTAAATTAGTGAATAAACTAAAGTTGAATTGAGAAGGGAAAATAATACTGAGAAAGTAAAAGTCTGAACTTCCTGTTTTATGGCGGTTTCATGAATTTTTAGGAAACGTCTTGCAATGAGAGGAACTGTGACTTTACTGCAGCTTTGAAATGTAGGATGAAAACAGGGAGATTTTTTTCTGTTTGTTCTTCCGCTTGTTTCCATTTCCATGAAGAGCTGTCTGCTTTGGGGACCGTCTCCCACTACAGCTTGCTGTGCTGTTTTAGTTTGGCTTTTGAATATCGATAACCAAAGATGTTTACTGTCCTTTAGTGAAAAAAAAAAAAAAAAAAAAAAATCTTGTGTTTATTTCTTAGGTGGGGAGGGGAGGGCCGCCAACATACAGTTTTGGAGTCTGTATTTAAAAAAAAGTCACCCTTCCTATTTAGCACTGTCCTTCATAATACAAATTGCAAATAAGGCAGCATGCCAGTGCAGAAAAGTAATTTCAATTAAAATTACCAGGGCTTTTCAGGGGTGACACAGGAGTCAGTCTTAACACATTGTCCTTGAGTCTAGGCACAGCTTACCTGGAAAGCTTTAAAGAGGGACAGGTAATTTAAGTGTCACCTCCCTTGTCCCTCCTGCGTCCCCCCACCCCACCTTCCAAGCCATAAACAAAGCAATGACTGCCATTTCCACAAAAAAGGAGGTTCAGTGATCACTTGTCTGGAAAAGCTGGTGATGGACTATTAAATAATGGTTTGTGAAATCACTGAATAGTTCAGGGTTTCCTTGTTTCTGCAAAAGTATTTCTGTTTACCCAGTTCTGGATAAAAACAGATCATTTGACAAGGCCCCAGGGTAAACAGTGTCCTGATAGATCTCCCCTTCTGTCTTCTGGTCCAGGCCTTTGCATTTTCTGTTATTCTGAAAAGGAGGCAGGGGATGTGTGGACACACGATGGGAAGAGCAGCTAGTGGACTGCTCTGGGGTGTTGGATTATCTGGTACTAAAGGTTGGAATAGCCTGTCCTAAGGGCCCCTTTATATCCTCCCTAAAGGATCTCCCCCAGCACCTTGTCACAGTGTTTAAAAATCACACAACCATGCTCCCCTTTAAGTTAAGGCTGCTGGTAAAATCAGGATTTGCTTTGGAGGAGTAACATTAAGCTGATGTCTCTTCTTACCATTTTAGATCAAATAATACTTACATTTATTACGTGTTTATTTATGAGCCAGGCACTGTGCCAGAGATTTTATCCTTATTATTTACCTTCACAAGAGTGCTACAAAACTGATACTGTTATGATCTTCAGGCTATGATGAGGAGGCTGAGGCACATGGGGTTAAGTTATTTGCCAAGTCTCAGAGTTCACAAGCAGAAGAGCTAGGTTTGAACTTCGATTCTTTGATTCCTGAGCTCGTATGTTCTTCCTACATGGTATCAACAGAGAATGGGGTCCAGAAAAAAAGAGGGTACAGGACAATTAAACTTTGATGTGGTGAGTTGGGGAAGGTGTCCAACAGATGAGGGAGTATGCATGAAGGGAAGACTAAGCAGAGAGAAGGTGGTGTGCTCCTGATCACCACTGGCGGCTTGGAAGGGAAGGGCTAGTGGAAGTGATCATGGAAAAGGGGAGGAGTGAAGGAGGCAGAACGTTAATTTCACAGATTTGCTTGTGGCCGACCTGATGGAATCATCTTCTCAGATGTCTCCTTGATCCTGAAATTGCAGGACTTCTGCCCTTCTTCCATGCTTGTCATTACATGGTTTACATGTAATTCTGGAGCCATGAAGTCCTGTGATCCTCACAGACATTTTAATTCCCTTTTGCTGCTGAGGAACCTGAGAGGCAGGGGATTGGTGACCAAGCCAAGATTAGAACTCATGGTTGTTTGCTCTGAGCCCAGCGCTCTCTCCAGCACACCCTGGGCAGCCTCCCAGTTGTTGCCCCCAATTGCCCTGCAGGCCACTCCTCTTTCCTCTCATACAGAGCCCTTTCATTTTGATGTGCTCTTGTTTTAGCTTTTCTTTTCTACTAGATGATACAAATTATACTCACTACTCCAATCTTCATCTGATATTTGGGTTCTGTTAATTCATTGTTATGTGGAGAATGCTTTCAGTAAAACACAACAAGCTGCAGAAAATATAATTCTCCCTTAATGTATATTTACTAAGTATTTATTATTCATCAGGATGTGCATTTTAAAATGTGAGTCTAGATTCCCTCACTTTTAATCCCAAACAAATGTTAAAAGATTTATTTTTATAATAATCCTGGGATGAGAGCTAAGTAAGCCTCCCTAAACACGGCTTGCCAAGTGGTGGATGTTAGCTCTATATCCACACTAGAGGCTCGATCTACGGTTGCTTGTTGTTTCTTACTGTTTCTAGTGGTGAGGCACAGAAGTGTATGAGCACACCAGGGCCCGTCAATGGTTGCAATTTGTTGGCACTGACTCTAGGGAAGGAGTACTGCAAGGGAAAATGTTAAAGTCCCATTTCTTTGCAAGATATAGATAGATATTGTAGGAGAAGTAGAGTCAGATGGATGAAGAAAAGGGAATATGCGGGCCAAGAGACAAGAAAATGCACAAAAATAAATTTCAAAGACCTCAAGGTGCTATCAATTTGCAAATGTTTGAATAGTATATGAAGAATTAAGCATCTCAAAATGAATAATTTCTACTTTCCTATCCTGCAAGAAGGGAAGACTCTAGGGCGCAGGTGCCAGTGTAAGGTTCATACAGTGGAGGATTCTTGGTAATAGTTGAAGATCAGCTTACATGATGATGCGACAGTGTGTGATTGCCAGCCCTCTCTAGCCAGTCAGAGATCTGTTTGAATAGCATGCTTCAGCTGACTTTAGTAAGGGCCTTCCCTCATTAGTGGTCTTTGTTACAATTCTAAATGACATGTATTTTACACATTCCCCAAGTTCCCAGAATATAGAAGTTTTCTGGTTATCAATTTGAGAATCTTTTCTTATTTGTAAGGACTAGTGAAGAGCTTCATTTCTGCCCAAATAATGTTTTTGTTTTTGTTTCTTTTTGGAGTAGATTTGTAACACCCATAATACATTAATAATAATCAATGTTGAAACATGAGTTAAAAATAGTTCAATTAAAAAAAAGTTCAATTTAAGATGTCATTCAACACAAATTTGGAATACTTTCTTCTTTGAGTTTGAGCATCGCTCATCTAAAACACCAGTATGGCCAGGTTTTTTCAGCTAGAGTTATAAACACAGTAAGAATGGAAGTTAATAAAAGAGTGATACTACAGTTTTATCCAAAAATTGTTGTTTTCTTGTACTGGATGGAGTGATTGAAAATAAAGCAGAGACTGATCCCTATGGTTTTGAATATACTCTCATATGAGTAGAGGCAAAGATGAAGGACAAGGAATTCTGTTGTCCAACAGACAGATGCAGAGTCCTATAAGCTCCATTTTGTGATGATAAATTCTTCAAGTAAAATTTCAATGGAGAGAAACAATTTGGGGGAAATACTCGCATTGCATTAAAACTTTATGGTGTGCAGTAAAGGGAGGAAAATTGAACATGGTTTCTACCTGCATTTCAAATTTAATCCCACCTTGTGTACAGTAGTATACCAATTGGATAATAATTGAGGTTGAAGAGTCAGATTTCTCCAAAGAATCACTTTTATTCATGTAATATAACAATTTGAAAAAAAAGTAAAACAGTTTAAAAGAAATCATGACGAATAGCCACTTAATGAAATTAAAAGAAAAAAATGACAGCAAATCAAATCAACTGTTTGTACTGTGGTTACTCTTTGACCTTTGTCCAAAGCCTCTCTGTTCAATGCCACCATTCCTTCTTCTCTGGAAGATTTCCTATTGACCAAGGCCTTCCAAATTATTTCATCTGACTGAGAACAAAACCATCCTCTTTATTGTGAGATACTAAGTGACATGATCTCTAAATTCTTGCTGTAGCCTTAGCGTTTGATAAAGAAATAGAAATAATTGGGTATATTTTGCTGAACTTGACACCTGTAATAAATGTCACTGGTGTCATACAAAACAAATTATAAATTATTTTGAAAAGAATTGTTTCAACTACAGAGCAGGCAGTGAAGGAGATAAATGGGAAGGATTTGCAAGATGGCATTTCTATAATGACATCATAAGAGCCAAAAGGATTTCAGTAGCAATTCTACACATGCCAAGAGGAGGAAAAAACAAAGTTGCAGGCCTAGTATTTCTATGATTTTTCAAAACCCTATTTTCTTTACTTTAAAAAAAATCCTTTCTTAGGTGATTGCAGAAAATAAAAGGCATGGTGGTACAGAGAGTTCAAATCAGGATAAGAATTAGTTTTACTTGTGTGAACTTATGTTACCTGTCTATTTAGTTTCATGAAACCCCAGTGCTAACCAAAACAACAGTCAGGGACAAGATTACTTGGATTTTACAATCCTTTGTTTCAAAATAGTGCAGATGTGAAAATAACAGTGGTTTAGCATGCCATGCTACACCAAACAGGTTTTATATTTTTAGTAAAATATCCAAATGAGCATTGTATCACTGAAATGTTGTCAAAGGTTATGTTTAGTTCATGAGACAAGCCCAAAACAATGTTTTTCTCTCATACAAATTCCCAAGGTGAGAAAAAATTTAAAAAGCAAATTAAGTGGAGAAACGTAAATGAGACATTATTTCTCCCAAGTTGTTTTATTGCTTGCCAGGAAAATCTCTTCAGGAGATGGACTGAAAAGGAAAAGACTTTTGTAGTGAGCATCTGAGCCACAGCAGATTTGTGGGTATTATTGGCTTTTTCAGACATCAAAAGCAAACTGTGTGAAAGATGATGGAGGTGCTCAAACAAGAATGGGGAATGAAAATGAGCAAATAGAAGATCATGCTCAATAAAAACACAAAATGATAATCAGAATAAATGAGACTATCAGTGCACAAGTAGAAGAATATCAACTAGGAACATCTGTTCAGGTGAGGCTGAAATTAAGAGAATAATCAGGCTTTGGTTGTGTGCATTTGGAAAAAGTCTATGAAAGATATGATGAGTAGAATCTCATTCTTCGCCCATGTGGAATGATCATATACTATCTTTGTACTTTCATTAAAATTGGGTTTTGTGGCTGTGGATCTTATACCTTCCAAGAAACATAGGTTTGCGTAAGAAATGCAATTGGATGTGCATTGCAGATTAAGAAAATTTTAACGGTGCAATGAAAATTTCTCTGAGAAATATGCAAAGATATAGTAGTTACGGAAAACATTTCTATGTGAGCCTCCAAATGAATGAAATCACAATAGCATCAGGCCACAAAAAAATTTGGAGAAATAACATACATACAGCATACAGAATATTAGAATTAAATATATTGATTTCTGGTTCTGGAAAAGATAGGATGCCTGTACTCTTCCCTATTCCTCCTGCTAAACACTGTTAAAACTCTGGAAATTTCATATGAAACAAATGTAAGAAAATTCTGAAAGATGGGCAGAAGAAGGCACCCCAGTTAGGCACTCTGGGGCCTGAGGAACAGCATGGTGAGGAGTTTTGTGGGTTTTATATTTGCCACAAATATCCCAGACTGGTGCTGGAGAAGCCAGGAACCTAGAAATGCCAAGATTACAAACCAAAAAAGTCCCCAAAAAAGTCTGCTCTCTCTAGCAAAAGTCCCAGAAGGGTCCACCTAGTAAGACAGAAAACTTTTAGAAAATAGGCCCCCTACTCTAGCCAAACATCATGGGAAAAAATGGTGGTCTTCCTCCCACCCTTGCCAGCAAAGGCTGAGTGGGGAGCCAGGACCTCCACTCCCACGTGGAGGTAATGAGGCACCTCTCTCACTCCTTACTAGGGTTGTGCCAGAGAGGCTGAGTGGGATTATGGGGTTTGCTCCTCCCCGCAGAGGTCATGGACCACTGTCCCTGAACTGAGGTGTTAGTGGATGCCATGTGTGGAGCACTGATAAAGCACCTTGTCTTTTCCCAGCTGGGATGATATCAGAGGAGGCCTAGTAGGGAGACTGAATTTCCATTCCCACCTGGAAGAAATGAGGCAGCTCTCCCTCTCCCGGCTGGTGCTGTGTCAGAGGAAGCCTGCTGAAACAGAAGACTTAAACTAGATCCCAAATTCTCAGAGCAGAATACCCACAATGTCCAGAATTCAATAAAAAATCATGCGTCATATCAAGAGTCATGAAAATCTCAGCTTGAATGAGAAAATACAATGAACAGAAGACAGCTCCAAAATGGCATAGATATTGGAATTATCTGACAAGAGTTTTTAAAGCAGCCCATCATAAAAATGGCTCAGTAAGCAATTATGAACACACTTGAAACAAATGAAAAAATGAAAAGTATCAACAAAGAAATATTGGGTGGACCAAAAAGTGTCTTCGGTTTTTTTAAGTAAAAATAAAAGACACATTTTTCATTTTCACCAAGAACTTTATTGAACAACGTAGTCACCCTTTTGTTCCACTACCTTCTGCCATTTTCCAGGCAACTTCATAATTCCATCTCCCCAAAACTTTTTATCTTTTTGAGCAAAGAACTGTTCCAGATGCCTTTTAGAGTCTTCCAGGGAATTGAAATTTTTTCCATTAAGAGAATTTTGTAAAGACCTAAATAAATGGAAATCTGAAGGTGCTATGTCTGATGGATACGGTAGATGAATCAGAACTTCCCAGCCAAGCTGTAACAGTTTTTGCCTGGTCATCAAAGAAACATGCGGTCTTACGTTATCCTGATGGAAGATTATGTGTTTTCTGGTGACTAATTCTGGACACTTTTCGTAGCGTGCTGCTTTCAGTTGGTCTCACTGGGAGCTGTACTTGTTGGAATTAATCGTTTAGTTTTCTGGAAGGAGCTCATAATAGAGAACTCCCTTCCAATCCCCATATACATAACATCACCTTCTTTGGATGAAGACCAGCTTTTGGTGTGGTTGGTGGTGGTTCATTTCGCTTGCCCCACGATCTCTTCCGTTCCACATTGTTGTACAGTATCTACTTTTCATCGCCCATCACAATTTATGTTAAAAACAGAACGATTTTTATTACATTTAAGTAGAGAATACATTCAGAAATATAGTCAAGAAGGTTTTTTTCGTTTAACTTATGTGGAACCCAAACATCAAAGTGATTCACCTAACTAAGCTGGTGCAAATGATTTTCAGTGTTTGATTTGGATATTTTGAGTATGTCGGCTATCTCCCATGTGGTATAACGTTGATTGTTCTCAATTAATGTCTCGATTTGATTGCTGTCAACTTCAACTGGTCTACCCAACCGTGGAGCATCGTCCAGCGTGAAATCTCCAGCACGAAACTTCGCAAACCACTTTGGACATGTTTGATCAGTCACAGCACCTTCTCCATACACTGCACAAATTTTTTTTGCATTTCAGTTCTGTTTTTACCTTTCTTGAAATAATAAAGCCTAATGTTGCTTTTTTTCTTCCATCTTTAATACTAAAATGGCTACACAAAAATTCACCAATTTTGATAAGCCTTTTTTAAAAATGCATGCTGATATGACAGCTGTCACATACAATGTAACAAAGTTGTTTGGAATGAAGTGCTACTAGAGCCATCTTATGGAAAAAACCGAACAAACCTTTTGGCCTACCCAATAGAAGATATGAAGAAGAACCAAATGGAAATGTTAGAATGGAAAAATACAGTAACCAAAACTAAAAATTTATTGGATAGGCTTAACGGCGTATTAACACAGAACAGAGGAAAGAATATGAACTTGAAAATCGAGTAATAGCAATTATCCAATCTGAGAAACAGAGAGAAAATAGATTAAAAAATAATGAGCCTCAGGGACCTATGGAACTATAACAAAAGATCTGACAATCATATAAACCAAGTCCCAGAAAGAGTGGAGGAAAAGTGTGGGGCTGAAAAAAGTATTCAAAGAAATAGTGGCTAGAAATTTCTCAAGTTAGGCAAAAGGCAAACCTACAGATTTAAGAAGCTGAGCTAATCTCAAAGAGTGTAAGTCCAAAGAAATCCATGCCAAGACACATCATTTGAGGCAGCCTCAATAAGAAGGTTGCTTTTGTGCTCATAAGATTGCAGGAACACTTGCAGAATATCCTTCAGAGGCTTCATAAACTGGAAATACGAGCTACTTCATAGGCAGGTTTCTAAGTTGTCTTATCTTTTTTACCCCCAGTCGTTAATGCTGTAAAATGGTGCATAATCTATGTTGATCACATTTACACAAATCAATGTATTTTAATGACTTTTTAAATGAAAAAGACCTACATTTACAATAAGTAAGAAATTTACTTATTTTTTAATTTAAAAAGACCTGTTCTTGTTGAAGAACAAAAACAAAAACAAAAAAATCATATTAAATTATTATATAGTATTGTTATGTGCAAGGCATTATGATTGCAGTCACCTGAATGTTCAGTTTGTCATTTTAGGGGAGTATGTAATCTCTCCAGGTCAAACGTAAATACTGGTGGTGTTTTGTACTAGAAGCCTCATGTTGTGAGGAAGAAGGAACGGGTAGAAAGAACAGTATTGAGAGAGAGATCGCAATTTCAAATTTTGCCCAGCTGTCGTGACTAAAAACTCCTGCTGCTGAATATGATCGCTGCAGGAAATTCTATGTGAAAAAATAACTAGTACACAAGTCTCTGAAAAAAATCACCACTAAACTGTTCCGTAGTAGATATACAATAAATATTTGGTGAATGAATATATAAAGGAAAGAATAAATAGCACACTTAGACCTAAGGATTTAATTTTCTTTTTGACAACACAGTTGTGAAAAACAGACTTGCCTAGTGCTAAGAGTACTTATAATCTTGTGTATTATGTTTAAGGCTATGTGTGTGTTTTAAGAAAGATTTTTCTATCCCAAAGTCATAGATATCTTCTTCTATATTTTCCTTTAGTTGAGTGTTTTGATTGCATACGTGCTCAGTTTCAGAATAAATCTTAACTGGCAACCTTTGAAAACCTCATATAGACCTTTCAGAGTCTCATGCAGGGGCTGCATCTTTGAGTGACCACATCCTCTTCGACCAAGGTGGTTTTCTCAAGCCAGCGTGGTGAATAATAATTGCAATGATGTTAACTTACATTGCAGAGTGCAGTGTTTTCTAAGGCCTGTTCTGAAGAAAGCTAGCTGTCTGGGATATTAATAGATGTTACTCGTAACAGTATGTGCAATGACAAGATTAAAAATTTAAGCCCGTATATTAATGTAGAAATTCTCACCTTTAATAGAGAAGTTTTAAACAATCTGACATGCCCATATTTCAGAATCTCTGAGATACCTTTAAAAAACAGATTAAAAAATAAACGAATGTATATAACAAAACAGACACAGACTCACAGCTGTAGAGAACAAACTAGTGGTTTCCTGTGGGGAGAGGGAAGGGGAGAGGGGCGAGATAAGGGTATGGGATTAAGAGACACAAACTACTGTGTATGAAATAGATAAGCACCAAGAACAGATTGTACAGCACAGGGAATTATAGCCATTATTTTGTAATAATTGTAAATGGAATATAATCTATAAAAATATTGAATCACTATGTTGTATATATATCTGAAGCTGATATAATACTGTAAATAAACTATACTTCAATTAATAAAAACAGATGTATTTTCTTCACCCAAAAGTGTATCCTCACCCCAAGACTGCCAGGTTGCTGGGTATGTGGGATGAGAGGATGAGACTGTATGTTGATTCTGATAATGTCCTCCAGATGTTGCTACCCCTCTCCACCAACCTCCTCACCAATCTTGAGAATCACAGGTTTAGTGTGTTAATGTGCCAGTGATTCTCCAATGTAAAAATAAGTTTCATGAGCTCCTGTGAGCCCAGAATCCTATTTTCATGGAGCTGAGGCCAGTAGATTGTAAATATTTGGGAGACTCTAAATCTGGATCTCCTTCAGTAGTCAAAAGCTCACATTGAGCTAGGCTATCAGCACAAAATTTGTTATGGAAGAATCAATAGCATTAAAGAAATTGGTCACTCACCTCTTCAAGATTTTCATAGAGTTATAACTCCATGTGTTCTATGGAGAAAAATGATATAAAAGATATAAAGGTTTAGTTTAAGTAATATGAAACTCTAGGTCAACATGAACTCTATAAAAATTTATAGTTCTTTTTTCAATAATTTAAATTTGTTTTTGAAAGTTCATATTTATATAAAAAAGGAGAGGAACACTAAAGCTGGCATAATACTGTCAGCTGTTAGCCATATGGAAAAATTTAAATTGTCATAAAAGCTGGCCAGTTATAAAATGTTTTAGATAGATTTTTTAAAATGACATTTTAAGCATTTGAGCAATATGCTCAAAAATACATTCATGAACTGCATTAACAATTGCTTTGGCTGTAATTTCACATGGTCCTTCCATGTGTAATTAATTGTTCTTTGAACTGACCTGTGTGACAGGCAATGAAATACATTTTTGATGGGAAAATTTTAAAAGGGAAAATTTTACAAAAATACATTTCTTAATCTTCATCTGCAGATACCTGTGTGTAGTATTAACTGGATATAGTTCATGTTAGCTATCATTTATGGAACAGTTACTGTGTGCAATAAGCCCTGCAATGTGGATGGTATTATATACATAAAGGAACAGGATAAGAACATTTTGTCTAAGCCTAATTTTAAACCTGGATTTGTCTGGTTTCAAACTTTTTTTTTGTATTTTGCTTTTAAATTAATATCATTAAAATCATCTGACCTCAAAAAATAATGTCTTTTCATTGTAGAAAATTTGGAAAAATTGAAAAAAATAGTGAAAACAAAATATTAAAAATACATATCACCTGTAGTCCCACCATCAAGAAATAACCACCTTGAATATTTTGAAGTGTTTTCCATTCTTTTTTAAAAAATATGCATATTAAATTTTTTTAAAAAAGGGATCATGCTATTTTGTGACTTTTTAAGTTAACAGTATTTCTAGAACATTTTTTCATGTTATTGAATACTCTGACAATTTTTTTTTTTTTTTAACATCTTTATTGAAGTATAATTGCCTTACAATGGTGTGTTAGCTTCTGCTTTATAACAAAGTGAATCAGTTATACATATACAATATGTTCCCATTTCTCTTCCCTCTTGCATCTCCCTCCCTCCCACCCTCCCCATCCCACCCCTCTAGGTGGTCACAAAGCACCGAGCTGATCTTCCTGTGCTATGCGGCTGCTTCCCACTAGCTATCTATTTTACATTTGGTAGTGTATATATGTCCATGACACTCTCTTACCCTGCTCTGACAATTTTTAATAGCTGCATATTATTCCATTCTATGGGTATTCCATAATTTACCCCATTACTTTTGTTTTTTTATTTTATTTAATTTATTTTTGTGACTTTTTATTGAAGTATGGTTGATTTACAATAGCATATTAATATCAGGTGTACAGCATAGTGATTTAGTATCTTTATAGATTATACTCCATTAAAAGTTATTAAAAAATATTAGTTATAATTCCCTGTGCTGTACAATATATCCTTGTTGCTTATCTATTTTATATATAGTAGTTTGTATCTCTTAATCTCATACCCCTATCTTGCCCCTTCTCCCTTCCTCTCCACACTGGCAACCACTAGTTTGTTCTCTCTATCTGTGAGTCTGTTTTTGTTTTTCTATATACATTTATTTATTTATTTTTTAGATTCCACGTATAAGTGATATCATGCAGTATTTGTCTTCTCTATCTGACTTATTTCACTAAGTATAATATTCTCTAGGTCCATCTACATTGCTGCAAATGGCAGAATTTTATTACTTTTTATGGCTGAGTAATATTCCATTGTATATATATATAACACATTTACTTCATTTGTCTATTGATGGACACTTAGGTTGCTTCCATATCTTGGCTATTATAACTAGTATTGCTATGAACATTGGAGTGCATGTATCTTTTCAAATTAGTGTTTTCATTTTTTCTGAATATATACCCAGGAGTGGAATTTCTGGGTTATATGGCAGTTCTTAGTTTTTTGAGAAACTTCCATACTGTTTTTCCATAGTGGCTGCACCAGTTTACATTCTCACCAACAGTGCATAAGGGTTCCCTTCTCTCCACCTCTCACCAACATTTGTTATTTGTAGACTCTTTGATGATATCCATTCTGACAGGTGTGAGGTGATATCTTGTTGTCTTAATTTGCATTTCTCTAATAATTAGTGATGTTGAGCATCTTTCTATGTGCTTTTTAGCCATCTGCATGTCTTTTTTGGGAAAATGTCTATTTGGGTCTTCTGCCCATTTTTTTGATTTTTTTTTTTTTGATATTGAGTTGTATGAGCTGTTTATGTATTTTGGATATTAACCCCTTGTTGGTCATATCATTTGCAAGTATTTTCTCCCATTCAATAGCTTGTCTTTTCATTTTGTCAATGGTTTCCTTTGCTGTACAAAAGATTTTTATGTTTAATTAGGTCCCATTTGTTTATTTTGCTTATTTATTTTGCTTTAGGAGACAGATACAAAAATTATATTGCTATGATTTCTGTCAGAGTGTTCTGCCTATGTTCTCTTCCAGGAGTTTTATGCCTTCAGGTCTTACATTTAAGTCTTTAATCAATTTTGAGTGTATTTTTGTATATGGTGTGAGGAAATGCTCTAATCTCATTGTTTTACATGGAGCTGTACAGTTTTCCCAGTACCACTTCTTTTAGAGATTGTCTTTTCCCCATTGTATATTCTTGCCTCCTTTGTCATAGATTAATTGATCAGGTGCATGGGTTTATTTCTGGGCTCTCTATTCTGTTCCATTGATCTGTCTGTCTGTTTTTGTTCCAGTACCGTACTGTTTTGATTACTGTAGCTTTGTAGTGTAGTCTGAAGTCAGGGAGGGTGATACCTCTAACTTTGGTCTTTTTTCTTAAGATTGCTTTGGCAATTTGGGTTTTTTGTAGTTCCATATGAATTTTAAGATTATTTGTCCTCATTCTATGAAGAATGTCATGGGTGTTTTGATAAGGATTACATTAAATCTGTAGATTGCTTTACTACTCTGTTACTTTTAGATGCATAAGTCATTTCAACTTTTCATTATTATAAATAACCCTATTATCTTTGTCAATAAACATTTGTGCCCATCTCTGATCATTGTCTTCAGATAAATTTGTAAAATACAGTTTTGGGATATAAAGCTTATAATGTATATTGTAAACTGCTATCCAAAAATGTATCAGTTTACATTTGCATCAGTGGTAGATGATAGTAAAAATATAGATAACTGAAAGAGGAGCTAACAAGGGGTATTAATTTTTTTTTTAACTCACAGTCATTCTGTGTTGTCTCTCTACGCATTCAATTTCAGGTGTTTACATGGCATCTTAGATACAGTTATTAATCATTCATCAATTTCATTAATTTATTAATTCGCTAGCAAGTTATTTATTTAGTGCATTTTAATGACCCCATGATACATGCCAGACCCCGTTTTAGGTGCTGGGGATAGAGTGGTGAATGAGACAAATGTTCTGCCTTATGGGGAGTACATTCTAGCAGGATTTGCTGATTTTGATGAAGAATCATCACTTTTAATATAAAACAGTGAATATTTTATATTTTGACATAACCCCTGCCACATAAAATACTGGTTTTGCTTTAGTCAGTGTCTTGATAAGCAGAGAGAGTCATAGCCAACATCAAAGATATATGAATGCATAAAACTCGTGTGATAATTAGATTATGCTTTGAGCTTAATATTATTATGAAATGACAACTCATATTAGAAACAGGTTTCATATATGTTTAGTGGCTTCATAACATGAGGCTCAGTGTTACAAGTTGTCTGGTTCATTAAGTATGCAAGTTCAGTTAAAAATGTGTGGAATTAAATGGAAACTTTAGGCTCTGGCAAAAAAGACAACTTTTGAGAATGTAAAGGGAATAAACACAAAGTGTCCTAGGGAAAAAGAAAGGATTCATGAACTTTATGATCCTCTAGTGCTACCCATCAGAATGTCTGTAACTGGGTCAAACCATTTATTATAAATAGCACCCTGGCATGAGAAGAAATCAGGGCATAAGAATGCCACGGTGTTAGGCTAATGTTGTCTGGCTTAAAGAAATATTTCAAATTCTGCTTTTTAAATATCTTTGTGACTAAAATCACAAAGCCAAAAGGGACAGCAATAGGGTAAATATGTTCCATTTTTTCCTAGTAAGGAAAAAGGAAATTATCACAGACAGACAGATCTCTCTTGTAATTTGTTTTCTTGTCATTTTCAAGAAATTTGCTTTTTTTTTTTAGGAATGGGAATTAGTTTATTTTAGACAAAGATATCTAACTTTAAGAAAATGCCCTGATATATCTGCTACCTTAAAATGTAAAACATGTTTAGCACTGTTTTCCTACTTTCCTCTACATGTTTGATAAATGCTAGATGGTAAAGTGTTGTATTAACTTGGGACTGTGTTTTCTATCCCAATGATTTGGCTTCACTCACCAAACATACTGTACACCAGATTTTACAAACCACAGGAAAACTGGCACAAATTTTGAGTATTTTGCTTTATAAAATGAGACACTGTATTTACTAAAGTTTAAAAAATGTTTTTTTGATATTGTTTCAATAAATCTCTGGCCTTGAAACAAATGCAAATATAATGTTTAAGCTTGAAGCATTTGCTATAAGGAAAATTCGATATGCCTTTCAAATAATAAGGGAAAATATGGAGATAGAATTCAATTAAAGCCCAGTTATGTCTTTAAAATTTCCAGTGCAAAAACTGTAGTGGTCTTGTTTGAATTTAGAAACCATTCTTGAAGTGTTTGGTTTATACACAGCAGTCATGAAAGATAAGATAAAATTCTGGTGTTACATTTATGTTTTGAAGACATATCTAATCTACAGTGGCATGAGAAATGTAGTAGAGGTACATGTTGCTGAAAATCATTGTAGCATTACAATTAAACACTTAAAACCAAGGCAGTTAGTATAATTTATATATACATAAACGAAATTATATCTGTACTAGAGACTTCTTGGATAGAAACACTTTTACCCAGTATTTTAATCAAGTATGCTATCATCTCTGCTCCATTCGATTCATGCAGCACACAGATTTGCTGATATGTGTTTCACTTAATGGATGTAATATGTGTAATGTGCTATTAATGTCTATTAGAAATACATATAATAGTGAGAAGGCACTTTAATCAGAAATAGTTGCTATTTCTTGAAATCAGAAAGATCAGCATAACAGTGAGGTAGGTTTGTTCTAGTTTTTAAAATGACAGTGCTCTTTTCTCTGAATCGAAATAGTAACACACTCATATTCTTATTTTGCATACATCTGCATGACAAATTTCCAAAGCTCTAATTTGAAGTAAGTAAAAGAAAAGGATGCAACCTCTTGTAACTATGCATGCCCTGATATCTAGAGAAAGCACACATAACAGATTTTTAAAGAATTTCAGGTCAAGGGGCAAGGGAATAAAAATAGGAAAAGAATAGGTGAGCAAGAGTGAGGGAGAGAGAGAGAGCAAGCAAAGGGATGCTGATTCATTTTGTGTGTGTGTGTGTGTGTGTGTATGTGTGTGTGTAACAGCTTTATTGAGATATAATTCACATATCATAAAATTCACCCCTTTAAAGTGTACAATGTAATGGCTTTTAGTCTATTCACAGACTTGTGTAACCATTACACTATCCAGTTTTAGAGCATTTTTGTCTCATACCCATTAGCAGTCCCTCCCCATCCCCTCCTCCTCCCAGATTTTGGCAACCATTAATCTATTTTCTGTGTCTATTAATTTTAATATATTTTCAGGGCAATATCCAATTTTATTTCACTTCAGAGCAATTGGGTCTAAATTGTTTATGGATTGTATTTAGTGATTGCATTGATCCTGTATGTATTTTAGAAATTCAGTTTTGAGAAGAATCCCAACTTTCTGATGTTTTGGAACTAAAATAATTTCAAATAAGTGTATAAAATTGTTAATAATTATGTTGAAAAGGGTTAACTGTATTATTTCTTTATTTAATCAAATAAGATGGTGTTCAGTTCAAATAGTTGATTTGTTATTTTTACCCCTATTCTCAGCCGAATCTAGGAAATAACATTATTAAGGAGAAAAAAAAAAAAAAGCCCAAATTCTCAAATTTTCCATAGTGTAGATTAAAATGTTAATGGAAATTTGTAGCTGTTTGTGATTTTGTCAATCACAAATTATCATCCCTGCCCTCCCTCCCAGATCCCAAAACCCCATCCCTGTAATCATGCTAAAGTTATGGGGGAAAACATGATTAGGCTCTCAAGGATTTTACTATCTAGGTGAATCTGACCTTACTTTCATTCTTTAAGCATATTTTCATAAGAATTAAACAATTTTTTATAAATTCTATTACTCTGAATCTCCTCAGCATTTATTTCTATTTATACCTGTGACCAACTCAGAGAGAAAGAAGTTGCTTCTCTATTTCTCAGTTGTCTGTATTTTTAGAAACTGCATTTATATTTTTAAAACTTTTTGTGGTAAAATAAAATGCAAGTACAGGAAATCACACCAAAACATAAAGCTAGTAAGTTATTATAAGGTGGATACCATTGTAATCACCATCTGGGACAAGAAATAGAACTTTCCAGCTACCCCAGTGCCTCATCACAGTCTCTCCCTCCTTCCAAAAGTAACCATTATTCTGACTGCTGTAGTTGTCACTTCTTTGAACTTCTTCCTGGTTTCATCACTTCCCTAGACACTCTAGTTAAGTCTTGCATATTAAAAACTGTGAAACTCTTTTAAGTATCTTTTAATCTACAATTAACATTTTATAATTTGTCATTATTTTATTTAAAGCATATATATCCGCAAACCTGGCATTTGACTTGTAAAGTTTTCCACAGTCTAGATTTTCCTGACTATATACTCGAGAAGTTCTACATGTTCCCCTTTCTTCTGTATTTCCTGAAAATTGGCAGCTGGATCCAGAGGCAGCATGTGATTTAGGTTTATTCCTTTGGCAACATTATAGGTAGTATTATGTTTTTTCATCAGGAGGCACATCATGTCTAGTTTTTGCTCTTTTTATAGTTGTTTTTTTACTGCCATTGATGATCAATACCTGGAACCATTAATTTCTTGGGGGTTGTAAAGTGGTGATGTTCTAATTTTACCAACTTGTTTTCATTTACCAGTTGTAATAATTTTATAAGGAGATACTTCCTCTCACCTATTATTATCGATAATTATTATTAATACAGATCACATAGGAAGACAGGATTAATTCTTGGTATTGTCCTTTTATTTGTTCAGTTTTCAAGATACTGAACTGATTCCTTGTCATTCTCAGAAGATGATCAAATTTTTTTTTGTTCATAAATATTATAAACTCATGGATTTAAGCATAATTTATGGATTTCAATCCATTGCAACCTTATCCTTATTAAAGCTCAAATTTTCCTGTCTTTGGACCATTATATTCTCCTTTCAAGTTGTCTTCTAAGTTTTATATATATATATATATATGTATATATTTGTATCTATTGATATATATCTATATATCTATTTCTGTCTCTATAGCTCACCCTTGTAGTCTTTGATAATTTTCTTGCTATCCGGTATATCAAGATGTTCTAGGCCAACCTTGTACATTTACTATTCCTGACCTGAAATTAGCCATTCGTCTAAACAGTCATGGTTCCTCTTACAGGGAAACAGTATGTTGTGGATAGAGTCTGGGCTTTAGTGGTGTTCACTGATTCTGGGTTGATCATTGTTTCTAGACCTTTTAAGTAGACAGGTCTAGGAAATGTGTGTGTGTGTGTGTCCTTAAAGTTTAAATACCTCTTGAATTTATATTGATACTTCCCATTTGAATTTAGAACTAAAAGATTTTTACTTACGCTCTTTTTCTTACATTTGTATTTCTTCTGCCCTGAGAATCTGGTTCTTAAGAACATAGGGAATTATAGAATTAAAATATTCCATAAGTACTAAAATATGCCTAATGTTGATTGTTTTAAGTTGATATCCTCAGATACAAGAATGCTCTTTCAATATGTAGTTTCAAATCTTTTTTTTTTTATTTTAGAAAAGTATTTTGAGTTATAGTTTTTAATATTTGTTCTATTTCTTTGTTTTGGTTTCCTTCTTCAGGGACTTAAATGTATACTGGATCTTCTTTGACTATCCTTAATATTTCTCACTCGCTCTTGCATCCTTTTAATATTTATAAATTAAAGTGTTTCTCTTTTTAAAGTGATTTTTTAAAAAAAATCTAAGGCCACACATATATCATTTAGTCACAAAAAACTCAGCTTTTGGTCTGGATTGGGCATTACTTGGATGGGAATATTTTGCCATGTACACAGTTCACTAATTTGACAAATATTTACAGAGAACCCTAAATTCCAGGCAATAAGCTAAACCAGTTATGAGCAGGAAAGACTGGAAATACATTCTTTCTAAGGATGGAGACAGACATTGACCAAATAATTAGTGTAATTACAATTTTGACAAGTTCAGCCAAACTTGTCCCATGAGAATTTATAATAAAGGGATGGATTAGTTTTATATTGCTGCTGTAACAAACTACCAGAAACTTCATGGCTTAAAGGAACACAGATTTTTTACCTACGGTTCTGGAAGTCAAAAGTCTAAAATGGGTCTCACTGGGCTATTATCAAGATGTTTAGATGTTCTATGGGAGAATCTGTTTCCTTGATCATTCCATTTTCTAGAGGCCACCTGCATTCTTTGGCTTGTGGATCCCGTTCTCCACCTTCAAAGCTAGCAGTGGTGGGATGAATCCTTTTCCCATTTACTCTGATCACCTCTCCTGATCCTTCTTCTATATTAAGGATGCTGTGATTACAATGGACCCATCTGAATAATCCAGGATACTTTCCCTATTTTAAGGTCAGCTGATTAGCAACATTAATATCATCTGCAATCTCAATTCTCCCTTTACCATGTAATGTAACAAATTCCCAGTATCAGCAATTTCTAGGGATTAGGACATCATTGAGGGGACACTATTCTGCCTACCACATGGTCTTAATCTATCTAGAAAAAGAGTGTCAGAGAAGGTTTTTATTTGTATACGGATTGAGATTTACATTGAAGCCTGAAGAATAGATAAGCCAGGTAAAAAGAAGAGAAAACAGGGATATAGGTGAGGGTGCAGGACAGCATATTCAAGGCTGTTGCAATAATTCAGATGGTCAATAAGCCTGGCTTAGACAAAAATGGTGGTAGTAGAATTGGAGAGAAATAGATAGATTCAAGATAGTGATAGTCCATTTTCAAGTACTGAAATGAGACCTCATTATGTTCAGTTGTGTTTTTGTCTTGATGTTGTCACAACATTCAATTTTCTGACCTTATTTCCTAAGAATACCTATAAAGTGTTCTTCTTTTATAGACTCTGAAAGCTGACCCTAGAAGGATCAAATAGGAGCTTCTCCAAAAGATTTACTGCAGACACTTCTAGATGTAGGTAAGGATACAAATTAAAAAAAATAAAATTTTGCTTGAGGTATCTGTGGGAGCACAGCCTAACTTCTGATGCTAAAGGTCTTAGGAAGGTTTGGCTCTGTGAGTTGAATGCTACACCTCTCCATCTAGTAGTTTTGGTTTTCTTTGGTCAATCTGTGATGATCTCTACATGAAACATCTTTAAAGGGCCCAGTTATCAGCTTTTTTGCCAGCTGGTGCATCTTGAGTCTTAAATTGTTTAAAAATGAACACTGGGGACTTACAGAATGAAACAGGTTTCTAATCCATTGGTATTTTGATTGGGTCTTTCTTAGTATGTTAATTTCTATATATTTTATTATATTCAAGACACTGGTTGTATCATCATTGACTTTCTCCCATGTCTCAGCTTGTGTGAAACATTGGTCAGGCCTGTTGCACTTAGTGTTTATTTGTATGAAGGAAAGAGGTATACAAGATAACTTCTGTTGGAAACAAAGTAAGACAAAGGGAATGGGGAGCCTGGGGAGGACTGCACATGGTTCTTCCTCAGGAGAAAGGAGTAGATCAATTTCCTGGAGAGAATCTATCTCTGAAGGCAGAGGTAGTGCTCTTTGGGGGTCCATATGATAGAGTAATGGAGGGGTACATCCTGTTCATTTCTATGAAAGCCTCGAGAGGCTTCAGTGTAGTGAGGAACACAGCCTTACTTTAACACTTTGGCACTGGTAGTTTTGGGTACTTTGGAGACAGCATCCTAGGCAGGGGACCTCTGTTTTCAAGGATGGCACTGGTAGCAATGCCAGTGAAAAACTGCCCTCAAGTGAGTTTCTGAGCAATAGAAATCTAGAAGCAGGGGCTGGGGTGGGGGGAATAGGCATACAGTTAAGTCCGAGACATTGTATTTCTGAGAACATGTGAGAAAACCCCAAGCACTCCGTGAAATAGCTTGAGGGAACTGATTGGAGGCTGAGTTCCAGCATTATGCAAAGGTGACTGAAATTTGGGTTGTTACTCTTTGGGTAACCTCATGTGATCAGCATTTTGGAGAGGATTGGGGAGATTTTGGATTACAATTGCTATGTGCTGTCTCTTCTCATTCAGAACAAAGGATCTAATATTCTACTGAATGAGTCATGGCTGGAGACAGATTTGGAGAATAATTTGCACTGTTTGTTTGATGGCTAACACAGCTAAGATCACTCACATGTTTGAGGAGTTTGGTTCTTAAATTCAGAGGTTGTTGGTATAGCCACAGCTTGAGACCTCAGTTATTTTGGAAAGCAGAAGGGGAGCAATTCTGATCCTCTAAGGAATCTAGATGAAACATGTTATCAAAATAATAGAGCCCTACTCAGGTTACATTTCAAAGCTGAACTAGCCATGCCACATTAAGCTAAGATCTGTAGTCTAGAAGATAATAGGAGTTTTCTATATATTATCCTTTTAATTTATGCACAAGTGCAGAGTAAGTGTTCTCATTTTCTAAAATGACTGTACTATTTATTTTAAGAATAATAACATTTATTTATTCATAATTACAAGTAATTTTTTTCCTGTGATGTGAAATTTTAAGATCTGTTCTCTTAGCAACTTTCAAATATGTAATTCAGTATTATTAACTATTGCTGTCATGCTGTACATTACATCCCCATGACTTTTTTATTTTATAGCTAGAAGTTTGTACCTTGTGACTTTCTTCACCTATTTTGCTCATCCCCAACCCCTCCCTCTGGCAACCACCAAAGTGTTCTTTGTATATATAAGCTTTTTTAAAAATTCCATCTTGTCATTTGGATGGACCTTGAAGGCATTATGCTAAGTGGAATAAGTCAGGTAGACTTTGGCTGAACTTGTCAAAATTGTAATTACACTAATTATTTGGTCAATGTCTGTCTCCATCCTTAGAAAGAATGTATTTCCAGTCTTTCCTGCTCATAACTGGTTTAGCTTATTGCCTGGAATTTAGGGTTCTCTGTAAATATTTGTCAAATTAGTGAACTGTGTACATGGCAAAATATTCCCATCCAAGTAATGCCCAATCCAGACCAAAAGCTGAGTTTTTTGTGACTAAATGATATACGTGAGGCCTTAGATTTTTAAAAAAAAATCACTTTCAAATGACAAGATTTCATTATTTTTTATGGCTGGATAGTATTTCATTGTATGTATATATGCACCACAACTTCTTTGCCCATTCATCCATCAATGAACACTTATGTTGTTTCCATACCTTGGCTATTGTAAATAATGCTGCAATGACCATCATGAGGGTGAATTATCTTTTCAAATCAATGTTTTTGTTTTCTTTGGATAAATACCTGGAATCAGAGTTGCTGTATCATATGGTAGTTCTATTTTTAAGTTTTTGAGGAAATTTCACACTGTTTTCCATAGTGGGTGTACCAATTTACATTCCCACCAACAGTGTACAAGCGTTCCCTTTTCTCCACATCCTTGCCAGCACTTTTTGATAATAGGCATTCTAACAGGTGTGAAGTGATATCTCATTGTGGTTTTGATTTGAAGTTCCCTGATGATTAGGGATGTTGAGCATGTTTTCATGTGTCTGTTTGCCATCTGTGTGTATTTCTTAGAAAAATGTCTATTCAGATCCTCTGGCCATTTTTTAATTGTATGTTTTTTTTTTTTGTTACTGAATTGTATGAATTCTTTATATAAATATATGTGCACCCAACATAGGAGCACCTCAATACATAAGATACCGCTAAGAGCTATAAAAGAGGAAATCGACAGTAACACAATAATAGTGGGGAACTTTAACAACTCACTTACACCAATGGACAGATCATCCAAACAGAAAATTAATAAGGAAACACAAGCTTTAAATGACACAATAGACCAGATAGATTTAATTGATACTTATAGGACATTCCATCCAAAAACAGCAGATTACACTTTCTTCTCAAGTGGAACATTCTCCAGGATAGTTCACATCTTGGGTCACAAATCAAGCCTCGGTAAATTTAAGAAAATTGAAATCATATCAAGCATCTTTCCTGACCACAACACTATGAGATTAGAAATCAATTACAGGGAAAAAAACGTAAAAAAAACAAACACATGGAGGCTAAACAATACGTTACTAAATAACCAAGAGATCACTGAAGAAATCAAAGAGGAAATCAAAAAACACCTAGGGACAAATGGCAATGAAAACACAACAATCCAAAACCTATGGGATACAGCAAAAGCAGTTCTAAGAGGGAAGTTTATAGCAATACAAGCCTACCTCAAGAAACAAGAAAAATTGCAAATAAACAATCTAACCTTACACCTAAAGGAACTAGAGAAAGAACAAACAAAACCCAAAGTTAGCAGAAGGAAAGAAATAAAGATCAGAGCAGAAATAAATGAAATAGAAACAAAGAAAGCAATATCAAAGATCAATAAAACTAAAAGCTGGTTATTTGAGAAGATAAACAAAATTGATAAACCATTAGCCAGACTCATCAAGCAAAAGAGGGAGAGGACTCAAATCAATAAAATTAAAAATGAAAAAGGAGAAGTTACAACAGATGCAGCAGAAATACAAAGCATCCTAAGAGACTACTACAAGCAACTCTATGCCAATAAAATGGACAACCTGGAAGAAATGGACAAATTCTTAGAAAGGTATAACCTTCCAAGACTGAACCAGGAAGACATAGAAAATATAAACAGACCAATCACAAGCACTGAAATTGAAACTGTGATTAAAAATCTTCCAACAAACAAAAGTCCAGGACTGGATGCCTTCACAGGTGAATTCTATCAAACATTTAGAGAAGAGCTAACACCCATCCTTCTCAAACTCTTCCAAAAAATTGCAGAGGAAGGAATGCTCCCAAGCTCATTCTATGAGGCCACCATCATGCTGATACCAAAACCAGACAAAGATACTACAAAAAAAGAAAATTACAGACCAATATCACTGATGAATATAGATGCAAAAATCCTCAACAAAGTACTAGCAATCAGAATCCAACAACACATTAAAAGAATCATGCACCATGATCAAGTGGGATTTATTCCAGGGATGCAAGGAATCTTCAATATATGCAAATCAATCAATGTGATACGCCATATTAACAAATTGAAGAATAAAAACCATATAATGATCTCAATACATGCAGAAAAAACTTTTGACAAAATTCAACACATAGTTATGATAAAAACTCTCCAGAAAGTGGGCATAGAGGGAACCTACCTCAACATAATAAAGGCCATATACGACAAACCCACAGCAAACATCATTCTCAATGGTAAAAAACTGAAACCATTTCCCCTAAGATCAGGAACAGGACAAGGATGTCCACTCTTGCCACTATTATTCAAAATAGTTTTGGAAGTCCTAGCCATGGTAATCAGAGAAGGAAAAGATACAAAAGGAATTCAAATTGGAAAAAAAGAGGTAAAGCTGTTACTGTTTGCAGATGACATGATGCTATACACAGAGAATCCTAAAAATGCCACCAGAAAACTAGTAGAGCTAATCAATGAATTTGGTAAAGTTGCAGGATACAAAATTAATGCACAGAAATCTCTTGCATTCCTAGACACTAAAGATGAAAAATCTGAAAGAGAATTTAAGGAAACACTCCCATTTACCATTGCAACAAAAAGAATAAAATACCTAGGGATAAACCTACCTAGGGAGACAAAAGACCTGTATGCAGAAAACTATAAGACACTGATGAAAGAGATTAAAGATGATACAAACAGATGGAGAGATGTACCATGTCCTTGGATTGGAAGAATCAATATTGTGAAAATGACTATACTACCCAAAGCAATCTACAGATTCAATGCAATCCCTATCAAATTACCAATGGCATTTTTTATGGAACTAGAACAAAAAATCTTAAAATTTGTATGAGGACACAAAAGACCCCGAATAGCCAAAGCAGTCTTGAGGGAAAAAAACAGAGCTGGAGGAATCAGACTTCCTGACTTCAGACAATGCTACAAAACTGCAGTAATCAAGACAATATGGTACTGGCACAAAAACAGAAATACAGATCAATGGAACAGGATAGAAAGTCCAGAGATAAACCCACGCACCTATGGTCAACTAATCTATGACAAAGGAGGCAAAGATATACAGTGGGGAAAAGACAGCCTCTTCAATAAGTGCTGCTGGGAAAACTGGGCAGCTACATGTAAAAGAATGAAATTAGAACACTCCCTAACACCATACACAAAAATAAACTCAAAATGGATTTGAGACCTAAATGTAAGACCGGACACTATAAAACTCTTAGAGGAAAACATAGGAAGAACACTCTTTGACATAAATCACAGCAAGATCTTTTTTGATCCACCTCCTAGAGTAATGGAAATAAAAACAAAAATAAACAAATGGGACCTAATGGAACTTAAAAGCTTTTGCACAGCAAAGGACACCATAAACAAGATGAAAAGACAACCCTCAGAATGGGAGAAAATATTTGCAAACGAATCAATGGACAAAGGATTAATCTCCCAGATATATAAACAGCTCATGCGTCTCAATATTAAAAAAACAAACAACCCAATTCAAAAATGGGCAGAAGACCTAAGTAGACATTTCTCCAAAGAAGACATACAGATGGCCAAGAAGCACATGAAAAGCTGCTCAACATCACTAATTATTAGAGAAATGCAAATTAAAGCTACCATGAGGTATCACCTCACACCAGTTAGAATGGGCATCATCAGAAAATCTACAAACAAATGCTGGAGAGGGTGTGGAGAAAAGGGAACCCTCTTGCACTGTTGGTGGGAATGTAAATTGATACAGCCATTATGGAGAACAGTATGGAGGTTCCTTAAAAAGTAAAAATAGAATTACCATATGACCCAGCAGTCCCATTACTGGGCATATACCGAGAGAAAACCATAATTCAAAAAGACTTATGCACCCCAATGTTCATTGCAGCACTATTTACAATAGCCAGGACATGGAAGCAACCTAAATACCCATCGATAGACAAATGGATAAAGAAGATGTGGTACATTTATACAATGGAATATTACTCAGCCATAAAAAGGAACAAAATTGGGTCATTTGTAGAGATGTGGATGGATCTAGAGACTGTCATACAGAGTGAAGTAGGTCAGAAAGAGAAAAACAAATTTCGTATATAAATGCATATATGTGGTACCTAGAAAAATGGTACAGATGAACCGGTTTGCAGGGCAGAAATTGAGACACAGATGTAGAGAACAAATGTATAGACACCAAGGGGGGAAAGCGGTGGGAGGTGGGGGTGGTGGTGTGATGAATTGGGAGATTGGTATTGACATGTATACCCTGATGTGTATAAAATGGATAACTAATAAGAACCTGCTGTATAAAAAAATAAATAAAATAAAATTCAAAAAAAAAAAAACTTAGTATGCCTTATGTTTAAATGTTTTAAAGTGGCCACATGGATGCTTTGCAATATTTCTAGTAGATGATATTTGGAACTGCTGAAAGAAGACTCTTTCATGACCCAAATAGTATATACTTTAAATGGAGGTGGCTGTTGGTGACCAGAAAGAGACAATCTGGAAGTACCAAGTTGGGTCAAGTGTGGAATTGCTAAGTTTGATGTTTAATACATGGTTTACAATTAAATGAACTTTGGTTTTAACAGTGTCCATCAATGGATTAAGTTGACAAATATTTACCAAGTTATCTGCTATATCCCTGTAAAGTGGTTAGAGTTAGGTGCAGAATGGATTAACAGCAAAGTCACATGATGAGGATTATTTAAATCATTCAATCAACTAATATTTATTAAGCAACACTATGTTCCAGTTAGGAGTGGGGTTGCAGTGAAAAATTATAGATAGCCCTTGTCTTATAATTTATTAGTGGGAGGGAGTGAAGAGATAGACACACATTCTGGACATCTATAATGGTACAGTATTATACCTGAAATAATTAGAGGGAAGTAGTGGTGTTCAGGAGATGTAACAAGAGATATCTAAGACCGGGTGGGTCAAGAATAGCTTTTCAGAGCATTTTAGGCCCGAGTTGAGTGTTGAAGTGTGAATAGTATAACCAGATGAATGTGGAGTTGGAGAAGAACATGAATTAGCATGAGTATTTCTGTGTGTGTACTTTGTGTTACTGAGCTCAGGCCTTATGACTATATTTTTACCTTACTAGTCAACAATTAAAAAAAGGAAGAGTATTATAGTGTCTGTTAAGGATGTCTATTAAAACCGCAATTTAAGCAGAACAAGGTCTGCTATTATAAGTATTTTCCTTATCTGTAGTTGCAAATACCATATTTTATATCCAGATGTGACTATAAGTGACAAATGTAACTGCAGTATGTTGAGTCTGAAAAAATTTCATATGCGCTTGGAAAAATACCTGAAGTTTCCTAGATCTTTCACATTTATTTATTTATATTTTTTACTTTCAGTGTTCACTTTCTTTTCATGACTATTTTACTGATTTTTAAAGATGGTTATGTAGCTTTAATAAAGTTTCCCAAGTACTCTTGAGTTTCAAATGGACTTGAATTCATTTTATTTTTATGGGCTGCTGGTCTTTAATCTCTTATCACAGAATCAGAAATGTACCTGTTACATACTGGTAAATTAGTTATCAATCCTTTGGGCAGTATATTTTAATATCGGTATTATAGTGAAGATGATATAAATCTTGTGTACAGTATTATTAGCTTAGGCAGCTACTGACTTAAAAAGGCCAGTTTAACAAGTCACCACTGTGTTATGTTTAATTAGGTACAGTTTATATAATGAGGTGTTCAGTTCTAATGGAAAGACATGCTGTGAGCAGCACATCTGCAGGAATAACTATTACAATCAGCATTGCAGAGACCCATGGAACTGCAAATTAGACTTACTTATCTAGAAATAAATTACATCCCAATGCCTTCATAAAGCTCATTAATTAATTCCACTGGCATAAAGGTCTTTTTCTTAATTTCATGTTCCATTAGCATAATAAACACAATTTGAGTTACAACAGTATGATCAGTTTAATGGATGCTGTTTATTTTAGTTTTTTATTTAAAGTCCCGGTAACGTAGAATTAACATCAATATGCTGCTTGGTCCTTTATTAAAAATTCCCATAGGATAACCAACACAGATGTTCAATACAGCATCATATATTTGCTGCATTTTAAGACTCTACTAATTGGCCATATGGAAAGGTGTTGCTTGGGTGTAATTTTTTAAAAAAATCTGCTAAATTATATGGATTGTAATAATTACAATTAGTTTATATGTAAAGTTGGATAGGTTAATACATATTGCCTATTGCAGGCAAAATGAAAGTAAACAAACTTTTGGTGCCATGTTTATAGTAAATACAAGTTCATTTAAAAGAAATTCTGACAATATTTTAAATTCTTGTTAAAATGATAAGGAGTAACTTTGTTTACATTCTGAAATTATACAACATGGTCTCCATTTGTGAAGTGTGCATTTTTAGATACTTGTAATTTTTTTTTAAACTGATTCTGTGCACTTTGTTAGTATGTATGACATTGACATATTTATAATGTTTGTACCATGAAATTCTGGGTTAATTGTACCAGTTAATGTCTATTATATAATTATCATATGTGCTTCTTGAGTGATCTTATATATAGTCTTACTAATGTTCCATATTATATCTTGTTACTGAAATAAAATGCATTGCAAAACACACATAAGTTTTCCTCTTGAGTCACAATATCTTTCCTCCTGCCATATTTTCCTTTTTTTCTTTATGTACCTTCTCTCATACAAAATATAATCTGTTTTTTTATTATAATTTTACTTTTCTATTATTGCCTATTTTCAACACTTAATTAATCTTGTATTTATGTATAAGCTACTATGGCTGTGTAAAAAATTATTCCAAAACTTAGTTGCTCAAAACAGTAACAATCACTTATTATAGCTCTTGTTTTCTGTGGGTTTGAAATTTGGTCAGGGCTCAGCTGGGTAGTTCTCACTTGGGATCTTCTATGAAATTGCAGTCAGATGTTGGCTAGGGCTGTAGTCATCTGAAAGCTTGACTGAATCCAGGGGATCCACTGTCAAGGTGGCTCACTCACTGGTGCTGACAGTTGGCCACAAGCCTTAGTTGTCTGCATCTGGGACTCTCCACAGTGCTGCTTGTGTGTCCTCATAAGATGGCGACTGGCTTGATCCAGAGTGAGAGATTCAAGAGGCTAAGGCAGAAACCAAAATACCTTTTATGGCTTAGGCTTGGAAGTCAAATTCCATCACTTCTGTCATATTCTATTGATCGTCTAGGCCAACTTTAATTCGATGTGAGAGAGTAATACGCAGGACATAAAACCTAGGAGGCAAGGATCTTGGAGGCTGACTATCTCAGTGCTCTGTCCAGTCCCTCATAATTCACATTCCTCCCAAGTGTAAAATATACCTCTCCCTCTCAAGGCTCCAAAAGTTCTCATCTATTACAGCATTGGCTCAAGCTCTAGGTTCAGGATCTTGTCATCTAACTCAGGTCTAGCTGTGAATAAGCTTTGCCAACTAACACGCTTTGAGTATAGTTCTCGATTTAAAGGCCTTTGAACTGAAGCAATATATTATCTGATTCCCCATCCAACCAACATGCAGTGGTGTTCAGGCAAGAATAACCATTGTAGACTCTCCTGTTCCAAACTGGGAAAAATGAGAGGCACACAAGAGTCACTGCTCCAAAGTATTCTGGAGCCCAGGCAGGTACATGTTGCCAGTCCTTTGATTAAGACTCAGTTCTACTGCCTGGGAATGACTCCCTTTGGCCTCTTGGGCTCTGGGTTCCACCTCTTGAATTATCCTTCCTTTTCAATTAAAAGAAAAGCTCTCCAGATGACTGAAGCTCTAGCAGACAACTGACTGAAATCACATGAGAGACCCCAAATGAAAACTTCCTAGCTGAGACTTTTCTGAAATTCATGATCCACAGAAATCACAAGAGATAATAAATGATTATTGTGGTGCTAAGCCACTGTGTTTTGGGAAAATGTGTCATACAACCATAATAGCCGATACAGATTTTGGTACCAGAAGTGGGGTGTTGTTGAAACAGAAAACAATATATGTGGCAGTTGATTTGGGACTGGGTGGTGGGTGTAAGTTACTAAGGCCTTGAAGGGGCTGTTAGTGGAAGCCCTTGAGGAGGTTTTTCCCCAGGGCTTAAAGAGATTGGGAAACACGTTATATATAGTAAGCTGGAGAAAGGGGTATTATTGTTATATATTTATGGAAAGTTCAACACCATCATTTGTGGTTACATTAAAAGTGGAAAATGTACTTAATAAATTGGATGATCTAGCTAAGGATATTTCCAGGCAGAGTGTTGAAATTGCCACCTCGTCATTTCTTTTGTTTAGAATAAAATGCAAGAGGAGCAAGATAAGTTCAAAAAAGTTCCATTAAGTACTAAGGAGCTGAGTTTAAAAAACATTGTTTCTCAAGCCCAGGCTCTCCAGACAGAAAGCAATGCTGAAAATCAGAAAAGGTGTCTGGATAAATATCAAATCCAGGCACTGCTAGGGAGACCTAGTCTGAGTATGAAGGTGGAACCCTTTGTGGAAAAACTCAGAAAGATTTAAGGTAGTGCATCTAACAGAAAAAAGTCCCTGTACAGCTTTTAAGAGCATTTTTCACAAAACTTTTCATTTTTACAACAGAGCTTCTAAGAATCTTTATGGTGTTTTTCTATAGCAGCATTATAGGAAACTTAAACAAGGACTTATTGAAACAAGTTTTGTAGGTGTGGCTTTTATCTAATGAGTAAACCTTAATAAGATTTGTAGAAGATCCACAAAATTTTTAAGAGAATTATACTGGTGGAACCACTGCCAGCTTGGTCTAAAGAGGACAGAGAGAATTCAAAACAAAAAAGGCCTTTGGACTCCCTAACTACTGCAGAGTGAGAAAATTTTGTTACAAAGATCATTGAGGGTCATCTTGAGAGTGATTTTTGTGAGTATATATAATATATTATCATATTTACAATATTTGTGCTGTGACATTCCATATTAACTGTACCTGCTAATGTCTAATGTATAGTTATCAGCTGAACTTAGTTTTGATCTCAAATACAATGTCTTATTAAAGTTCCATATTACATCTTGCTGACAAATAAAATGACAGTGCAGAACATACTTATACATTTTTACTGCCTTGAAATCACTAGTCATAAAAGCTTTCCTTCTGTTTTCTTTCTTTTTCTCACTGCACCCTCCTCTGCTATGAAATGGAGATTTCCAATGTTATATTTGAACTTCTCCTTAATACCATTTAAATAACCTATATTCAATATTTAGTTGATCTTGTATTTTTCAATCCATCCCCCAATCACAAGAGTCACTCACTATTACCCCTTCCCCCATAATATGTGCTCCTATGTTACATTATTTTATGGCTTAGAGGTCTCTAATCTATCACAGAATCACATATGTACCTATGATGCACTGTTAAATTTATAACTAACCACCAAGTCTGTAAGCCTTGCCACTGAAGATATTTTGCAAAATAAAGTGGCCATTTGAGTTTTCATTAAAAATTGAGTCAAATATTCTTACCCTACTTTCTCCTTGCCTTCATCATGAGTCCCTGAATGTGTGCACATGACATATGGCAGAAATGTTAAGAGTTTTTACTGTAGCCTATCTGATTCCTCTTCTTTTCCTTTGGTCTCCTGTACTCTGCAATTGCATGTGGTGGGATTAAAAAAATTATTTATTATGGGACGTGAAGATGGATAAAAATGAAGTCATTGGATCATTTTCACTAACATGTCACTTCACTGGGATAATTGCATTATCAGAATTCTCTTTGACACTTATTGAATATCTTTTAGGTTCCAGATAATGTGCTAAGTACTTTAAGTGTGTTATCTCATTTAATTCTTGCAACAAATTAATGTATTATTAACTTTATGTGTGAAGAAACTGAGTTTTGGAAATCCTAAAGGACTATCCTAGGATCATATTACTAAAAAGTAGGAGAGTTGGGATTTGAATCTAGGCCTTCTTTTAAGTTCAATGTATTTTCTAGTATGTTATAAAGACTGACATTCAGTCTTTATTTTAATGAAGTCTTTATTTTCGTAAGGTTTAATGAACAACTAACTGTATATTATACAAAATATGTTCTATGTCACAATAGAGTTACTTTCTTCCTAATATCGTTAGGGGTAAAACAGTCTATAGCCAGATATCAATTGCCTGGAGAAATTTAATCTTACATGTCATCAAATGGTACACTTTACTTTGCAGTTTAAACCATTTTCTCCACCAAACCTTTTATCAGAGTAGTTAAGAGATAGCAAGAATCAATGGATTTGAATTTCACCTCCTTTGATTTTTCCTAATAAGGCTCTGGTGAATATGTTAATGCCCAGGAAAATGGGAAGGAAGAGAAAAAAATGAAGGACAATGGAGGGTCTTCATGGAGGTAGTAAGTTGGATAAACTTCTGTTTTCTTGTCATCAGAAGTATCCTCATATTCCTTTTACGATGTTTAGTATTTCAGAAAATTAAAAAAAAAATGGGAACGTCACTTATACTTTAGAAACAAAGGTTATTAAAGAACATTTAATCCAGTATTCTGATTTATTCATTCTTGAATCAAACATTCTATTTTTATATTATTTTGAATATCTGTGAAGCTTAATTTTTTCTAAGAAACAATTCACAATTTCTTATGCTTTTAGTTAGTCATTCAAAATGTTTTAAACTGAATTTGCCAAAACAAAATAATGATTTCTAAGTGGGTTCTGAAGTTGGCAAAACATGTTCATTTTGGCTTAGTTTAGACTTGATACAATAGCTTTTTAACTAGAAACTGCTTAGATGAGCAGGAAAAGTACCAGATTTAGCTTTCAATGCACTGTTCTATAGATTTTGCTTTGAAGGTTGCTTGTTTTTCACAGTGTTATATGTACCCCCAAATGTGCTTGCTTTTAAATTTTACAGGCATTGAAGTGAGAATATGCTTAAGTGGAGTTCAAGTGGTGTTTATAAGTTGGCAGAAACTCAGAATATGACAAGAATCACAATTTTCAAATGTCTAAACATTGTAGCTTTCTATATACAAATGTCTGAAGGTTTGTTTTTTTTTTTTTTTTTTTTTTTTTTTTGCATTGACTGGCAAAGTCAACATTACTATCCAACTTGTATTGTTTTCACTGTATGGTAACTAATGAAGTACTTCCCTGCACCACAGAACTACAATGCTGTAAAAGCTGGAAGCAAAGTCACAATATGTATAATCACAGGGTCAGAATGAAATAAGGCAACTCCATTATTTACTGCAAATAAACACCATTTAAAACTTTCAAACTCAGTATGCCTTCTGGTTAGCTAATGTCAAAGAATCACATTGACTTTAGTCAACTGCTCAGGCTGCTGGACTTGATTATATAATTGAAGTCTTAGCATGGATTCTACTCATTGCTGGTTGGATGACTTTGGATAAGTTATGTAAACTCTTTGAGCTTTAGTATCCTTATTTGCAAATTGTGAATAATATTACCAGCCTCACAGAATGGCAAAAAAGTGATATGAGATGATGTATGTAAAGGGTTTATCGCTAAGAGAGGAATGTAGTAGATGAGCAACAAAGATTATTTTCTATTCTTCCTTCCTTCAAGCTTCATTTATATATCTGAATAGTTTAGGGCAGAAAAAATTAAGATGAATTACAAATCTGTAAGTTAAAAAATTAAATAAAATGAATTAAAAACCTGTAAATTAATCTGCATAAAACTTTTGGGGAAAAGTTTTGGAGGAGAATGTTGGTACTACTGGCTAAAGTGAGGTTTGGGAATTATCTCCGAGTTTTGTTAATTTAAGTTATTCCTCTCTTCTATTTCTGTTGATAATTTAGAATTAATTATAATTATTGAATCATACAACTTAATATTACATAGCTTAAAAAGTCTTTCTGTCTCCTTATACCAGCTTACTCAGTTGATTTGATATTAATTCAGAGATCATATCCTCTGTGTAATTAATAAACTATTAAGTAATACAATTTTAAAAGAAAAGTCAGTTTCAAATGTCAGAGCTCAAGCCAAGATTTTGTACAGTTTCAAAATATTTTATAGGGAACTTAGTGCCATGAAAATAAAGGTAACTTAAAATAAGCCATTGTTCAGCATGTCAGACATGGTATTACATTTTATTTGTGCCTTGCACATCCATATAGATAAAAGGTTGTTTAAAAATCTTGCAGAAAACTACAGGTGTCACTTTTCCTAATAAAAACTGCATTTTCTGTGTAGTTTATGCCTTTGATCCCTAAAAACTCAGGAAAAATAAACGAAAATTTCTTTGCTTTCATTTGCAGTGATGTGATGCACATTACTGATCTTAAGGAAACAATATCCACTGCCACATTGGAGCGCTGGGCCTCATGGCACCTATTGGGGGAGGTTGCTTTCTGCATGTTTATTCTCTATGTTTGTTACTTAGAAAAATAGGTGACTACAAGATAGAAACAAATCATCAGATGGTAATATACCAGGAAACCAAACAATAGCATGAATATGTTGATCTACAGGCTTGGTGACCTTTTGTGTTTGTTTAAACAGCTTGTTTTAATTAGTAATGGATATCGCTTACTCTTATGAACATTATTGACAATTGAAAATAGCACCTTATAAGCTGAGGAGTTGGAGAAATTTAATATGAGTGAGTTCAGTTTCTTTGGGGGGTTTCTTTGTTCTTGTCATAATGCTTGAAGTTAATGGACAACTAAAATGGAATGGCTTCATGTGTCATACACTGAGTGAAGACGACTGACAAAAAGCCATTAGTGTCCAGGGAAGAAAGACAAAGGCAGAAATTCTATTGTTTCCAGATGAGTCCTTATGATTCCCCAAACTCTTTATTAGCTTGACAGGCAAGAGGCAAGACTATTAATGCAAAGGTCAGATAGTGCAATTTTAGCCAGAATTTTTTTTTTATTTGAAAGATAGTAGAAAATTATCTGGAATGCTAGAGTTATGGAATCTAAAAGATGATCCTTTTAAAAAACAAATTTAATGGCTTGATGTTCTAAAGTAACAATTTTACCTGCCATACTAAAAGGAAAGAATATAACTTTCCTTACCATATAAGATTAAGCAGTTACTAGAAAGAAAACTTGGATTATGCTTATTTTGGAGATACTTTAAAAGAATTTAAAATAATTCTGTAACTTTTCAGTTTCTTCTTGCTCTCAAATAAAGGCACGATATTCTATAATAAAATCTGATAAAATTGTCATCATTATCGATCCAGTGCAACATCAGGACCACCAACTTTGTTCTTGGCAAATTATTCTAATGTCTATAGCAGTGCCATCATCTGTCCTGTATTAAAAATATTTTAAAGTAGCTCTAAAAATTACTTTCATAGATTTGGAAAGCCATTTCTGGTGTGACACACATCTGTTCCTTGTTTTTGCTCTGATCATAGAGCATGTTCCAGGTAGGTGTTTGGGAGATGTGGTGGTTGTTTTTTATTGTTTTTTTCCATTAGCTAATGCTTGGTTGGAAACAGTGGCAATGCTACGTCCTTAGAAAATTCAGCCATCCTGATCCCTTTGGTATTGGCAACAGTGAGACCCCCCCCCCTTTTTTTTAACAAGTTTTGGATTAGTACTTGGAAGGCATAGACCACCCATCCTGACACTCACCATTCTTTATCACTGAAAAAAGTGTTAAGAGGGGAAACATATTGTGACCTGAATATATCATCTGGTCAGTAGATAGATGACTAGGTATGAGTTTTACTTTGACTTGATTGTCATTTCCTCTTGCACAGCATTTTTACAAATTATGGTTATTGAAACTCTAGGTATACCTCTGTCTGAGTTATTTACCACACAGGAAAAAAAAAAAAAAACCCTAAACAAACATAAAATAAACAAGCCAAATAGCAAGCAAACAAAAACAACCCAACCAGCAACTATATCTTATAAGATATTATTCATTTTGTTCTCTTTCTCTATACACTGTGGACAATTGTGATGCTAATATGTGTGTTAACTAATGTGAGGATTCACTACAGTATAGTGACACAGCACTGGATTGGTGGTCAAGACACTTGAGTATCATTTCTGGTTGATTAACTAATTAGTTTTGTGACCCTCCAGGGTGAAAAATCTTACTCTCTCTCTTTCCATATGTATGTGTGTATATATATATATATATATATGTAAAAAACCCTTGAACAATGAGGGTTTCAACTGCAGGGGTTCATGGAAATTTTTCAATAATAAATACTGCAGTACTACACAGTCCATAGTTGGTTGAACTGCAGATATGGAGGAACCACAGATACGGAGGACTGACTCTAGGTTATACATGGATTAACCCCCACGTTGTTCAGGGTCAACTATATAACATAAACAGGCATATAGCATATCTGTGGTATTCAAATTTCGTAGTGGAGGTTATTAGAAATAAAATGTTTATTAAGGTTTTTGAGGGAGACGATGAAAAAAAGATTGAGAAACACTGACATCTGACAAATGACTAGATGTTGCCAAATGTTTGTTTCAGCTCTAATTTCCTATATCTTCTATAAATAAAGCTTATGTTTCCAGATTAATCCTTTTCAAGGGCCTGAAATGTATATTTCAACCTTAAATATTAGTTATCGTATATTCATAAGGAATGATATGTGGTACTCCTTCAAAAAATAAAAGTTACTTTGGTTTTCTCTGGTTTTGGGAAAGCATGTACTTTTATAGAAAATGTTCAAAATAGAGAAATGTAGAAAGAAAAGTAAGATCATTGGTAGTGGCATATACTATTAGTTGGTTACCAAAGTATGTTTCCCTTCTTCCTGAATTTACACAGCTGTATTTCTGTCCTTCTTTGCTGATAGATGCACATGTGACTGAATTCTAGTCAATGGAACATAACTGGAAGTATCTTATTTCCAGGCCTGGGCTATTAAAACCACTGACATAGCCTACTCCATGCTCTAGTCAAAAAACTACTAGAGTAGTTTTGATTCTAGTCAAATGGAATGGCAATCCCTAGGACAACCTTGGAAGTCACTGGAATCCTGAATTTCTGAACGACTGTGCAGCTTGTTCTTGACAAATTAGCTAATTAAGACTCATTCATTCATATGATAATATATGCATATTATATATAGTATATACAATCTACTGTTCTGTGTATTTGAGATTGATCTATGAACAACTAGAATATTTATTTATTTGTACCAACATGTGCCAATATTATATCTAATAAAGACATTGATACTCTATACCTGCTCTGTCCAGTATGGTAGCCACTAGCCACATGTGGCTATTAAACTCTAAATTAACTAAAATTTTAATTTCTCAGTCACATTAGCCACATTTCAAGTACTCAATAGCCACATGTGGCTAGTGGCTATCATATTGGACAGTGCAGATATAGACTATTTCCACCATAACAGAAAGTTCTAATGGACAGCACTGAGCTGTGCTGTTGAGAACTAATGCTTGTAGAGGCACATACACCCACTTGAGTACATGCATACATGCTCACACGTATATATAGATGAATACATATACACACATATATGCACATATGTAAAGGGAGGGAAATGTAATGGATCCAAATACATGAATTGTGTTGCGACTCTCCACAATATTTATTCTACTTACTATTGGCTAAATGATGTGTTGGTTTGAAGAGAAATTATGGAAGTTCATGGGAGAGTCATGAGAATTATCAGTAGAAAGTAAGGTTAAGGATGAACCAGACCTAAGTAATTACAGGTGCTACTCTTCTTTCTAATTATTCTTTTTCTCTCCTTAAACCATCTACCTCATTTTGTTTTTTAAAAACTAAAAACTAACCCATTAAGCACTTGGCTGCTTAATGAGCCTACTGATATATGAGAATGAAATCGTCCTTCATCAGCTGAGCGATTTCTATCTTCTGGATATGATTCCTCCTTTCTATCAAGGTTGTCCTGGCAGTGGTGGCACCAAATTCCTCCCTTTTCAGGTAGAAGAAGAGAGGAAGGTGTAGAAAATTTTGTTGAGTGTAGTGGTTCTCAAGTCTGGAGTGGAAGCATTGACCTACCAGGGGTGAAAACTTATCCTACATGATTCTGATATTCTCCATCCTCCTTTCCACCATCACCCTGATTCTTGTCCTTCATGTTACAAATCTGATCTTGCTCTTTGGTTTTGTGGTGATATACACAGCTTTGCTGAGTGGAATTTTATACTGTGTTACTTGCTAATGGGCCACAGATTCTTAGACAAGGCTGACCTGTACAACTCCCAGAATAATGATTACTTTTCTATTTTGCATAATGGTCTTTAGAGTTTCATCTAATTTAGAAAAATAGGGAAGTAGATGAAAGTGTGTGGTGTCCAAGTTACATGGACTTTTCAAATAACCTAAGCAACATAGGGTTTCTTCCCCATTTAAGTTAATCCTCAGTTTTATTTCCAGGAGTTGGAAACTCACAGGGGGAATAAATGGGATGGTTGATTTAGTTCCTTGCCACCCTACACTGCAGTAATTAGGACTATAGAAAACTTTTAGGTGTCTGGATAGCCGGCAGTTTTCTTGTGACATAAAAGCAGTGCCTAGTGTTTTACAGGGCCTACATATTATGTAACTGTCAGGGAAACGAGATCCAAACTCTTTCTTCTTAGGTTATTTACTGACTTAGGAGATCTAGCTGTCAGTAAGTAGGTATGAAAATGATTGCCTAGGAATTATAAAACTTTCAAACAGAAGTCACGATTTGGCTTTTCCTCCAGCTTTTCCCTCTGACTTAAAAGAAAGCATCTCTCCTTCAATGGAATGAAGTGAAAATGAAATCAAGGGGCAGGGTCCTGTACCTCGGAATTTACACCAGAGCTTTCCACAAGGCAACCTAAAAGCTCATTTATTTCTATTCTTATTTTTTCCTAAGAAAACTGACAAGCCCTCTGGAAGTCCCTGCTGCTAGAATCCCTATCTAATGTGAGATATGGGGCCTGATTCAATAATTCTTGAGAGGTTTTCAAACTGGTTTTGAGGAGCTAGTAGGCCCACTTTGTAATAGGAAGAAGCATCTGACATTTAGAATCCTGCCCCCCAATTTGCAAACAATAGAAGAGGAAAAGCTGCGCCCTTGCTTGGGCTTCTGCTGTGCTAATTACAGAAATGTAAAGCCCAGCTGTGGTCAGACCAGCTCATCAAGGAGAGATGTGTTAGACCAAGAAAGCAAAAGAAGGACTGAAATGTTTTTCATTTTTATTCCTTGCATATTGTCTGTTAGAGCATTCAGCTCTGCTTAATTATAAACTATTTTTTTCCATTTATAAACATGTTCTTTTCCTTTGCATTTAATGTGAATGAATAGCTGCTTCTAGAGTGTGGCTATGAGATTGGAGTTCAGCTTAAAGGCTGAGCTAAGATTTCTTTAACATTTATGTATACAAATATCAATCTATAAATTTAATCTGTTTAAAAATGAAAGTTCTTGTCTCCTGTTCCAAATCCTTAACTACCCTCCTCTACTCTAAAAACAAATAAAATCAACAAAACCAAACCAAAGAGAGCAAACAAGCAAATTTTAACTTTCCAAATAAATTCTAATTTTATTTCAACAGGGGGAACCTAATGTAATTTAAATATATTTTGTTTCCCCTTGATATTTCTTCTGTGCTTACTTTTCCTGGGGATCTGAGTCCAGATTTGAACTACAAGCATAACTTTGTTGTTATGTGCTTATTTTCTGTTAATGTAAGATATATGAGAAGAGATGAACAGAAAAAAGAAAAACTTGAGTGGCATTGGAAAGTATACGTTAGTCAATGCAAACATTTTTGGACTGACTAGAAACTTTACCAGACTCCAAAATATTGAAAAGTGTTTTGAAAATGGTTTTAATGCTTTTACTGTCTGTCCTTCTCATTTAGAAGTGTAAAACATTTGTACAGTGGTAGTTTGTTACAGTGATGCTGTGTTATTGTTTGGGAAGGACAATATCAAAATTCTAGGCTTTTTGTATCAATAGACATATAGGTTGGGCATTATTATATGTAATATTAATAATAGACATTTACTGAAATTGTCCTAGATGCTTTAAATGGCAAAGTAAAATCTCATTTACTTATGAGGAAGGGATCATCAACTCATGGTTGTGCACTGCATAAACTGTAAGAATTATCATTCACATTGATGGTCACTGTAGATTTGTATATATACATGTATAGTTGACCCTTGAACAACATGGATTTGAACTGCATGGGTCCACTTATGTATAAAATTGTTTCAATAGTAAATACTACAGCACTATATGAGCTGTAGTTGGTTGAATCTGCACATGTGGAGAGCCAGCTATAATTTATACATGTTTATACATGGATTTTTCCACTGTGTAGAGGGTCAGCACCCCTAAATCCCTGTGTTGTTCAAGGGTCAACTGTATGCATACAGTTATTTTATATATATATATAAAATAAAAATTTTCTGGCAGACAATAAAGTACTTTGAGGAAGGAGTAGCTTTTTGTAAACGTCACAGTGAGTTTGTAGTGGGGCTAGAGGTAACTAAAAGCAACTTGTCCAGGATCACATAACTAATGAGTAATATATATTCAAATTTTCATTGGTTGAGTCCATATTCCCTATTCTTAATCATGGTTTGTTGATTTGACGTGGAGCACTCTGAGTACTGGGAATATCATATAATAGAATTTTACTGTATTTGTGAGACTTTTGAAAATTCCTCTGACACAAAACCTCTGAAGATCTACCTGCAGAAAATACATCTGAATATATCCTCCTTTAGCCTAAGTGTTTATCAGGCATTAATGTTCATTTGTTAGGTCAGTGGTTCTCAACTGGTGGTCAGTATACTACTGGTGGAACCCTGAACTTCCCCAGGTAGAACCTAGGATTCACATAAAAATTACAGAAATTTGCAAGACTACAGCAACATTAGTTAAATACAAAATCTGAATATACTTTTTAAATGTTTTAAAGCAGGCTTTTAATATTGCTCAGAGTGGGACCAGTGTTTATGAAAAATTTATGAAAATTTGATACAGAATGGGAAACACTGAGATAATTCTACTTCCTCTACTTCTCTTTTCCTTATTTGCAAAGCTTTGTTTACCCACTTGGCCAACTGACACTTTTGAGTTTTACAGAAATAAGATTCATGAGAAAGAGACAACTAAGGATAGGAGAGGGCTTTGGGTTAAATCAGGTAATAAGCTCTTGGATGCCACAGGGACGGCTTGAGATCATTAAACAGGCTGTGGGTCTTCGGGAAAACTAGGCTTACTTCACAAATTTATAATGTGTCTCATGAAGAAGAAACCTCCCAATTCTTATCACATAAGATTAATTCACTATTTCAAATTGAGTGTGTTCCATTCAACAAGAAGGTATTGAGTGCTCTGAATGTTCAAAACACTGTGCTTCACCCTGCAGCATACACAGATATGCAGTAATAGTCATCAATATTTGTATAGTGCTCTATAATTTATACATTTATCAGACATCTTATCATTTAAAACCTTGAGAAGAATCTATTATGGCTATTCCCATTTAAAAAAGAGAAAATTGAGGCCCAGTGACTTGCCTAAGTTTCAGTACATAAAAGGTGTCATACATGAGATTCAAACTCAAGTCTTCCAACTTTGGCATCTGTCTTATTTCCATTACACCAGATTCCCTGCCCTAAACAACCTTTCACTTTAAAGTGAGAGAAATATATACATAGCCACAAATGTGGCAAGAGTGTAATTGAAAAATAAAACATCATAGTAGCATGGTTTACCAAAATATTATACCAGTAAACACTAGATTACACTCCCAAATTGGGTGACAAGTTCAGATAGTGTGGCTTTTATATTTTAGGATCAGTATATTTTTCCTTTTTGAAGTCTGGGTAGTGTTCTTTTTCATAGGTTTTCAGAAACCATAGTATGTTAGCTCTATATACTTGGGAATTAGACCCCCTCTTCTTTCTTAGGAACAGATAGACAGCTTTCCACTCAACAATTAAAAAAAGCCTGTAGTAAATTATTTTTGACCTTTTCAGTCTATTTCCGTGGATCCTCTCACTGGTAGCATATTAAATTTTTTGCTGGTCTGCAGTTTGATACAAGTTTTGTTGATGCTCTTAAATAGATAGAGTCTATTAAATAAGGCATAATCGCATGTAAACTCATAAAAATGAACAGTCCTCTGGGGAACCAGTGACAATAAGCTCTTAAGTTTGAGAGAAGATTCTTAGCAGATATCAAGGCTGCTCTGATTCAAATATGTCTTGCAAGAAAGCACTATGGCGGTAAAGGTTTAAGCAATTTCATCTCCAAACAGAGACTAAAATTACTTGAGCTGGTAGAATTCCATAAACCACCTGCTGCTTTTGAAAGGTTGAAAACATTTTTTTTTTTTTTGCAGATACTTTTGTTTTCAATGAAATTTTTGTTGTGAGCATTTCCTCCTTGACTCTCTGTGATATGCTTATTTTTGAGGCACTACAAATCAGTATAATTTAGTTATATTTTACTATTTCCTAAGTCAACAATTTTTCTTAATTAACAACATGTGTAGGAGAAGAAGGATGGATTAGAAAATTTGAAGTCATCATACAACACTTGGGTAGCTTTCTATGAATAGTGTTTTATGATTTCCTATCAGTAGCCCTTCCCATGTGGATGTAAAAATGTACTTGAGAATGGAAAAGTTAGAATAAATAGCAGTTGCTTATAAAAATTGTTGGGAAAGCAGTCATCACATGACCTGTTGCCTGTCCTGGGACTGCCCAATTAGTGCTCTGGGTCTGGAGCTTTCCCTTATGTGGAGGCCAGGTTCCAAGCTATTGCTTGACCCTAGATTCTTCTTACTTATTAGGAGAAATCTTTCCTTGTCCTGGGTGTGCTGTGAACTTGTTATATTGCTTAAGCATGTGCGTCATATGACACCTGGCCAGTCCCACCCTCTTCCTCTCTTCTGCAACCTGAGAGGGGTATGTGCAGTTCATTGCCCTGAGACAGCTCTCTGGAGAGACCCCTTGGCCATGGCAGACTGGAGCACACTAGAGATGATAATATTGCTGCATCTCTTCTCCTTTTTGTGAGTTTAGCGTTGTTCCAACCAGGGTCTTGTGTGTTGAGTCCTTCTCAACAACTCTGAACCCATAGAAGATGCAATGGGCCAAGCTGTGTGGGATCCTACTTCTGGTTGGCATGTTACACTCTTTGGCATCCTCTACACAGTGAGAATCTTCACCAGAGACTGGTAGCTGGATCTTCCTGTTCCACAAAAATGAAACGTAGTTTTTGATTTAAAAAATCCCAGTCTAGGGTTTTTTGAAATAGTTATGAACACCTGGCAGCAATGCAAAATGCACTTAAAAGTGTCTCCTCAAAAATGTGAAACATATTATTGAGAAATTTGAGATTAATCTGACCTATTTTAATACCAATTTTAATATAATTTGTACATTTAACTTGCATTTGGGATAGGGATAAAGATGTCATGTGTATGGTATGACTATTGTCCTGCTTACACATGATTTTTTTGACCTTTAAGAAATCATCATCATCACAATGGTCACCACTTCCTCTTTCAGAAACTCGAGTATACACAGAGTCACTGACTAGATTCTCCAAAATATATTGTGAATCTGTTCATTTTCTTCCATCTCCACTGCTATGATCCTGGTCTAAGGCACCATTATCTCTCACCTGGATTACTGCAATAGCCCCCCATAATTCCTCTCTACCTCGCAGTTAAATTAATCTCTTTAAAATATTAATTAAATTTTGTAATCCTCCTGGTCAGAATCCGCCAATGCTTTCCCATCACACTTGGAATAAACCCCAAAATCTTTTTCCTTGCCTATAAGGCATATACTCTATCTTATACAAGCTGTTCTAGAAAATACCAAAAGAGGAAAAGTTGCCGAAGTCATTTTATGAAGTAGGTAAAACCTGTTACCAACACTTGAGGTATAAGTGTTGGAAAATTATCATGAAGAAAAAAGACTTATAGGCCAATATGATTCATGGACACAGGTACAAAAATCTATGCATATAAAATATTGGCTAATTGAATCCTAGATTGTATTAAAACTAATTTGTCATGATTGAGTACTTTTTTATCCCAGGAATGATATGATTGTTCAGAAATCAGAACTTCCACCCACTTAATTCATCACATTGAAGAACTTTCAGTTCTTTAATATTATATGACTTCCAGGACTTTTATGTCTAGTTCAGATGTTTCCTCTGACATAGAGACTTTCTATATCTGCTTGTGTAATTAACATTTATTTGAATGTTCTTTAAGCATTATCAAAATTAACACAGCCCAAACTGTGTTGTTGATATTTCTTCCAAAACCTGCTCCTCTCTAAGTTTTCCCCAACTCAGTAAATGGACACTTCTTCCCTCCATTCCATCCAGAAGCTGACCATTTCTCAGCATGTACCACCCTAGTCCTAGTTGCCGTCATCTCACCTGGAATAGCCTACTGGCTGGTATTCCTGTTGTCAATTTTTTTTTTTTTTTGCACTCCTGTAGTCTATTTTAACAGAGTAATTCTGTTAAAACATAAGATAGATCGTGTCATTCCTTAGCTCAAAACCCTCCAATGGCTTTCCTGATTCCATCAGGGTAAAAGCAAGCTTTAACAAGGGTATCCAGGGACTTCCCTGGCGGTCCAGTGGTTAAGACTCCATGCTTCCACTGCTGGGGGCATGGGTTCAATCCCTGGTCGCTAAGGTCCTGCATGCTGCATGGCCAAAAAAAAAAAAAAAAAAACCACCCAAAACAGTGGTGTCTACAACCTCTATAGTCTGCCTTATTTCCTCTTGGCTTCATTTCCTGCCACTCTTCCTCCTCTCTCTTGGCTCCAGCTCAGCACTTGACTTTCATCAGCCTGGATTGCTTTGCTGTTCTCCCAGGTATTCATGTGACAAACTCCCTCCTTTTCTTTTGGTCTTTATTTAAATGTTACCTTTCTAGTGAAGTCATCCCTGAATACCTTATTTGAAATTGCCAGCCCTTCATTACTTGCCTTCTTTTTAATGTTTTGCTCTATATGCTAATATCTTTCTTTCTTTCTTTCAACATGTTTTTCAATTTTGAAATCTTGGTGTGTCTGTTCTATTATTTCTCCTAATGATATCCATATTGAAATAGTTGTGCTCCTTAACTGTCTTGCTATCCAGGCCTGTGAGTTCATTTTCCCCTGGGAGTCTCACCGATGCTGTTAGGTAATACAAATAGTGGAAGGCCAGACCCTTGTCAGGGTCAGCTCCAAAGATTTTAGTGTGTATGTTTTTGAGTGTGTGTGTGTGTGTAAGAGAGAGACACCTCAGGTGAAGAGACCAAGTACCAGAAAACCATAGCCTACTAAACAATTCCTTAGATCAGATCCTCACACTTTGCACCCCAAGGCCCAAGGAGAAGCAGCTGTAGGATGAGACATACATAGATTATAATTCACCAGCCCTGGGTGATTGGAAGGATAAGGGTGAGATGCTTCTCATCTGAGGTTAGTTACTTCTCCCCTGTTTCTCTCAGCAGCTCCCGAGCAGAGGACTTTGTCTTGTTTTGATTTAACCTTTGAGAACACCTGGACCAGAAATGTGAGTTATGCAGTTATAGGAGCAGTGGTGATGGGAGGAGCAAAGGGGAAGGGGATACAAGAGCAGATCCCCAAGGGTGGTATCCTCTCTCTTTTGGCCTCAAGCCGATGCTACTACTCCACATACACCAGTTAGTTCAAACCTTTTTCAGCAATGCTCCAGGGGTTTTCTCAAAGTTTTCTCAATATCTTGATATTTTTTAAGTGGGGTGGTCTTGGGGAGGGATCCAGAAGTTGTGGTAGTTCAGCATCTTGGTCTAGAGCATGTTACTGTGTAACTTACTTATATTGCTTATTTTCTGGGTTTTTTTTTCCTACTATAAGATCTTTAAGTGCAGAGATTTTTTTCTGTTTTGTTCACTGTTGTATCTGCAGATTCTAGGACAGTGACTCTTATACAGTAAGTATCAATACTTATTGAATAAGGAGACAGTCACAGATTGGGAGGAGTTTTCAAATACCTAAAACCAACAAAGAAATCTGGAATATATAAGAAACTCCTGCAAATGAATATCACAAACACAACACCCAAAAGGAAAAATAAAGAGTATAAACAACAATTCAAAGAAGGAGAAATAAAAAATGGCCAACAAGTATACGAAATGATGTTCAACCTATATTATAACTATGAGATATAATTTTATACCCATTAAATTGGCAAAGGTTAGAAAATACATAATACCAAGTGTTGGCAGAGATGTGGGCAAGTGAGAATTTCTAAGAACTGTGGATAGAAGTATAAACTAGTACAGCTACCTTGGAGGGAAATCTAGCAGTGCTCAGTGAAATGGAGCATGGAGATAAGGTCCACAAGTGGAAATGTGTGAGGATATCTACTGCAGGATTATTTGTGGTAGCAAGAATTAAGAGGTATTAACAAGGTAGATAAGTAAACTGTGGTATATGCATATGATGGGATACAGAAGTCAGGAGTCATGAATTATATTTATGTCTGGCAAAATGAACAGAACTCAAAGACATAATGTTTAGTGAACATACAGGAAACAGCATGTGATTATTAGTGATTAGTAATTAAATATTAATATATGTATATAATAAAATTGCGCTCTAAGTTTATATAAACTATAAAACACTCTACAAGGAAAATTGTATGTTTAAGGAAAAATATATCAAATACAGTGGGTGAAAATAAGATAAAATATGTGGTTTTTTAGTACAGATGACAGCAGTGTGTCATAAACTGGAGTGTGTGGCAACTAAATTCTACCCATCAGGGGTTTAAAAATAGTAAGAATATGGGGATGGGGTTGACAGCTTAGGTCTCAGAGGCAGTAGCAGGGTTCCCAGAAGTTCTGCTCCCAGACTACTACATTGAGCTCTATATTGAATGGAAATAGAGATTTTCTAGGATTCAATTTGTTACAAGGTATTATTTCATAATGCTAATAGTGATTGCAGTAGTTGTAGACAAGGGAGCCACCAACCTGCTAGATAGATTGTGTCACAGCCAGTTTTTCATGTGAATTATACTCTACTGAATTGCTGCATTCTATCCAATCATAAGAGCTGAAGAAACCTTCGCATGGGGGGGCTTAGGTTGAAAACACGCTGCCAATAGAGATTCATGCCAGGAATGGTGCCAGCTACTGGATGTCTGGATGTGAAAAATGGAGTAAGACAGAATCTGTCTTCAAAAAGCTCACAGTCTACTGGGGCAGACAGAAACATAAATATATAAATAATTAAAATAATATGGTATATGTAATCATAGATATCAGTTGGAATTAATAAACAATGTTTGATAGTTACAATTCAAAATTTCCATATCATTCCTTGAATGAAACAGTGTCTCACTGATACCCATATTCATGAACCTAAAAGGTACACACAGGTGAAAGAACAGAAAAAAAAAAATCTTTGATTTCTTTTTTTTATTATGTAAAACCAATGTTTCTGAGATGTTCTAAAAAAATAGCCTTATACATGATCAGAATGCAGATATAAACAGTATTCACTAAAATAAATATAAAATGTTTACGTCTCAAATGCACTAGCCTAGGAGCTAACCCTTTGTAGTCTTTGCACTTAAACTGTGTAATATGCAAATTACTTTCCCAGATGATTTTTTATTTGAAGGTATGTAGGTTTAATTTTTAAAAAAAACAGCTTCAGCCCTGTATTGCTCTGTATACTGAAGTGGCAAGGCTAAACTATTAGAATGGGTATTGGGTAAAACTTTTAGAATTTGTTTTTTTGGTTTTTTGCATGCCAGTTAGATTATTTTCATAGTTAATAGCATTTTAAAAACATAATTAAATTTTCTTCAAGATTTTTGATAGAATCATGCTGGACTGGCAATACTTTCCTCCCCTTTTGTCTTTAATTCATGTCAGTGTCTAAAAAGACAGTCAAGCCCTTCATCTGCAAGCTGTGGCTCATTTATATTTGTAGGCACTTACTCTTGCTTGGAAGTGGAAAAAAAAGTTATGTCACTATCTTTGGAAGATAAGGGAAATTAGTGTGAAGGGTAGTGAATTGTCCTGAACTTTGGAAGACTATATTCAACCAAAAGGAAAAGCCAAGTCCTTGCTTCAGAGATTGTGGTTTGATAGAATTAGCACTGCAAGGAATAAACACTTTGTTATTAAATCTCTGCCTAAGAGTTCTGTTTTATTTTAATTTTTAAATACTGTCCTCTGCTCCCTCCCCTCTGGGTCATATGCTCTCACACACACGTGCATTCAACTCTGGCATGTTAGAATGGATTTATCATGTAAGCCCTTCTCATCTACCCCAGGATGGGCCAGAGGACACACCTTTCACCACCACTGTAAAGAATAAATTGGTGAGGAGAGCCCCAGCATCCTTGAAGAGTCTGTGGTCACTTTTCTATGTGGGTCAGAAATTATAGTGGGAAGTGCTGCCGCTGAATTGGACAACTAAATGCAACGTGGGTAACTGAATCTCACAGTGACTGGATCATGTCACAAGGTGGGTGTGGTTACCATAATGGACAACAGAGTCAAAGCAGTAATCAGAATAATCTTGACCTGAGCAGACCTATGGCCTTGGCTAATTGATCATGGTGTCCCTAGCAGTGACATAGATGGGACGTCTACTAAATTCTTACTTAATCTGTATAAGTGGGAGAGCTCTCAGTCAAGTGAATAGAAGTCTAACTGGAATCATTAAAACAGAGTCATGACCCCTTAATAAATTCCCAGACTTGAGCCAGTTTACAGGCCCAGAACCCCATGAATGAAAGGGAGGTCAGGTCTCCTTAAGAAAGAACCTTCCTACAATGCCAAAATTTATACTGCTAACCTTTCTCCCAGCCTCCTCAAAGGCATCTATGGCCTTTTAACAAGGTTACTATGCACTGAAAAAAAGAAAGAATCACATTTTGATTTTTAGGCATTGTCTCTGAAATGAAATTAATTCCAGGAGACCAAAAGTGTCACTGTGGTCTACCAGTCAGAGTTTAAGCTTACGGAGGTCAGGTGATTGATGAAATTTTACCCCAGGTCTATCTCACAGTCGATTTAGTGGGTTCTTGAATGGCTATGGACTGAATGTGTCTTCCCAAAATTTATATATTGAAACCTAATGCCCAATGTGTTGGTATTAGGAGGGGGCCTTAGATGAGGATGGAGCCCTCATTAATAAGATAAGTGCCCTTATAAAAGAGTTCCCCCAGAGCTCCTTAGCCCCTTCCACCATGTGAGGACACAGTGAGCAGGTGCCATCTGTGAGCCAGAAAGTGGGTTCTCACCAGACACTGGATCTGTCAGAGCCTTGATCTTGGACTTCCCAACCTCCAGAACTGTGAGAAATACATGTTTATTGTTTATAATCAATTCAGGTTGTGGTATTTTTGTTATAGCATCCTGAATGGGCTAAGCCCCAAACCCATCTTGTGGTTATTTCCTCAGTTCTGGAATGAATAATTGAAATAGACATACTCAGCAACTGGAAAATTCAACTCTTACCTTTAAAAAGATGTCTTGAAAAAAAAAATAAAATAAAAAAAAATAAAACAAAAAATAAAAAGATGTCTTGGTCTACTTGGGCTTCTGTAACAAAATTTTTAGACTGGGTGACTTAAACAACAGAAATTTATTTTCTTACAGTTCTGGGGCCTAGAAATCCCAGATCAGGGTGCCAGCATAATCAGGTTTGTTGGGGGCTGTCTTCATGGCTTGCAGATGGCTTCCTTCTAACTATGTTCTCAGGTGGCCTTTCCTAAGGGCATGCATGCTGAGAGAGTACAAACCATAATTCTCTCCGATGCCTTATAAGAGCACTAATACTATCATGAGGGGCCCACCCTTATGACCTAATTGACCCTAATTACCTTTCAAAGGCCCTATCTCCAAATACCATCATGTTTGGGTGAGGGCTTCAACATATGAATTTAGGCGACAAGCATTCAGTCCATAATATTCCACCCCTGGACGTCTAAAATTAATATTCTTCTTGAATGAAAAATACATGCATTCCATACCAACAACCCCAAAGTCTTAACTTGTTTAGCATTAACTCTAAAGTCCAAAAGCTTCATCTCAATATCATCTAAACTGGCTATGAGTGAGCCATGAGGTACAATTCATCTGGAGGCAAAATTCCCCTCCAGCTCTGAACCTGTGAAACTATACAAGTTATGTGCTTCCAAAATACAATAATGGGCAGTCATAAGATAGACTTTCCCATCTCATTTTTTTTTTTTTTTTTTTTTGCAGGGCAGGAATAAAGATGTAGACATAGAGAATGGACTTGAGGACACGGGGTGGGAGGAGGAAGCTGGGGCAAATTGAGAGTAGCATCGACATATATACACTACTGAATGTAAAATAGTTACCTAGTGGGAAGCAGCAGCATAACACAGGGAGATCAGTTCGGTGCTTTGTGATGACCTAGAGGGGTGGGATAGGGAGGATGTGAGGGAGGTTCAAGAGGGAGGGGATGTGGGGACATATGTATGCATATGGCTTATTCACTTTGTTGTGCAACAGAAACTAACACAGCACTGTGAAGCAATTATACTCCAATAAAGATCTATTAAAAATAAAAAGACAGACATTCCCATTCTAAAAAGGAGTAATAGGAAAGGAGGAAGAGGTGATGGATCTAGAGCAAGTTCAAAGCCTAGCAAGGCAAATTGCATCAGATATTAAGGCTTGAGAATAATCCTCTTTGCTTTGATGCTCTGCTTTCAAAGCTCTACCCACTGGAGCAGAAACACCACTCCCCTGGCTCTAGGTGGGAGTCCCAGTCCCTGGCTCCACAGGATGGTCTCAACTCCAAGGCTGTGGTCAGAGGCTGTCTGGCCTATTGAAACTGAGGTAGTGGCTCTGATAATTTCTAAATTGCTTTTGAGGTACTTCTCTTTACTTGAAGGATAATGCACGTATGCAGATGAATAGCTCTATGGTCCAGTCCTGCAGGATCTAAGAAGTCCAACATCTTTCTTCATTTCATCCTGTCTCCATCCCCTTCAGTTCAAATTGGTAGTACTTCTGCTCTTATAATACCATAAACTCTCTATCAAGTGATAATCCAGCTACACCTTTGGTGTTCTTTTCTGAACACAATTTCTCAGTTTTTTGCAATATGAACAGGCTGAGAATTTTCCAAATCTTTAAGTTTGGGTTACTTTTTGCTTAACATTCTTCTTTCAACTCATCTCTTTCTTCTCACATTTTACTATAAGCAGTCAAGTGGAACAAAACCCCACTTTGCATAGTTTGCTTAGACATCTCCTCAGCTAAATATCCATTCTCTTCACTTGCAAGTTCTACCTTGCACAAAACACTAGAACACAAATACAACCCAGCCAAGTTCATTATCACTTTATGACAAAGATTGCCTTTCCTCCAGTTTCCAATAACATCCTCCTCATTTCCATCTGAGACCTCACCAGAACTGCCCTTAATGTTCATATTTTTACCAGGTACCTCAAAACTCTTCCAGTCTATACTCATTACCCAGTTCCAAAGCTGCTTCCACACATGTTTAGGTACTTGTTACAGCAGCAACTGCCTGTCTTGGAACCAAAATCTGTGTTAGTCTGGGTTCTTCAGAAAAACAGAAGCGTATAATGTATTACATATATATAAACAGGAAAGATGTATCTTAGAGAAAGAGAAAGAGAGAGATCTATTGTAAGGAATTAGCTCATATGATTGAATTTAGAGGCTGAGAAGTCCAAGATCTGCATTTGGTGATCTGGAGACTCAGGAGAGCTGCTGGCTTAGTTCCAGGAGGACAGCCAGACAGAGAGCAAAAATTCTTTCTTAGCCTTTTACTCTATCCAGGTCTTCAACAGATTAGATGAGGCCCACCCACATTGGGGAGGGCAATCTGCTTTACTCTATTGATTAAAATGTTTATCGCATCTAGAAACACCCTCACAGACACACCCAGAAATAATGTTTAACCAGATATCTGGACACACCATGGTCTAGTCAAGTTGACACATAATTTAATTTAACTCTTACAAGTCCACCCAGTTTCAACTTGGCACCATATGCATCTTCTTAAACCATACTTAATCGCCAAATAAAGACCATAACAAGGTCATAATTCCACCCAACATTATACAACTATACTGTGTACAACTAGAAATGAACTAATTCCTTCCCCAGAAAAGGAGGTAAAATCCTTAAACAATGTTTGCTCTTCTCCTTGATATCCTGTAACTTAAATATGATGATGTAACATTAACAGTATTTAAATACTAGATATAAAGGCAATACATCTTAAGTTACAATAGAATATCAGTTATTTGTATTAAAGACAGTGTAGACATGATAATGAATATAAAAACCTGGGGGAGGGAAAATGATACTCAAAACGCTTGTTGAGCCATAATTTCTGCCCAAGACTGATTAATGCAAGAGAAGAAAATTTATTTAGTTGCTTATTTACAGTATACATTCTTCCAGAAAGCATTTCTTGTACCTCTACAGGTGTGTAAAATATGACAAATTGGCAAAATAGAAAAAAGGTTGAGGTTAAATGAAGCTAGAAATAATGTTCTAATCAATAACATGGCAGACCAAACGGGCAGGGTGGGTGAGCACGTATTTATTTCTAAGCCTTCTACAACAAAAACTGGTTCACAGTTTTCATTGAAACAGACTTTCTTGGCATCGGATCAGATATGAGTTTCTTCTGAGTAAAAAATGAGTTAAAATAAGTTAAATTGGTGATTTGATGGTCTAAGTAATTTGATTAAAATTTTCACTTTTCAAACAATTTTTCTGATGTTCTGGTATAGTAGGAAAAATCTTGGGTTCTGGAGCCAAATCTATTTGGTTTGAAATTCTGGCTCTTTTTTAAATTGTTTTTGGTTTTGATATTGGGCCAGTTACTTAATCTTTCTGGGTCTTACTTTCCTCATTTGTAATGTAGATGCAGTAATACTTCTGTCATGAGGTGGCTGTAAGAATAAAATGTATATAAAGCTCCTTGTACTATACTTAATCCCCCTTTCCTTTCCTTCCCTCATAGAGAATGTGGTATTTAGTCATAATGCACACAAATTTATTCTCTGTGAAAACCTGCAAGTGGGGCACAGATTGCAGAATTGTTGGTACAGGTAATATTAACACCAGCTGACTTTTGCTGAATACACGCTTAGGATAAAATAACTATTTCTTTAAAAATACACACACTCAAACAAAGACCAAAAATGTGCAATTGCATGAGTGTGCATGCACACACACACACATGCACACACACACAGAACCACCCCACAATATCTTATGTGAAGGTTAATCTCATGTATTTGATTCTTTAACATTCTTCACACATTCCCATTTTCTGAAGTATGAGTCTTTAGATACATATGTCTTAGATATTGTAGTCTCAAGAAAGTAACTCTGTGCAGCACTGCAATTAGGTAGAGAGCATTCTCTTTCTGTAGTGCACTTTGTGACCAGTAAGTCAAGCTTCAGAGAATCCTTCCTCTAGAATTGTTATGAAATAATTTTCACACGGAGTTGAAAATTAATAGGTTATTCATTTAAAAAGGTTTATCTGTTGTAAGACCTGTGTTAAATCTACTGCATCTCTTCACACTCATCCTTTCACCTCCCTTCACATTTTTATCCAGGTGAAATCAGGTCCAAATTAGCATCCTGAGGACATCTGGGGGACAAGAGGTCACAAAAGCATTCATATGGATGCTTTTGACATGGTTGTGGGTGCAGTTAAGTGTTATCTGATTACATGAATAAAACCTTGAGGTCTCTTCCAGTCCAAAGTGGTGAAACTCCAGCTTTCCACCCTATGATGGCCTTTCTGAGTACCTGCCCTCCCCTTGGGGATAATTGGCCAAATTTGCTCTACCGTGGGAATGACCCTGTAACCGTTATAGGATGTACCTGCTACAGTCAACTTGAACACCTGTAGTTTGTTGCACTCTGTTCACTGACACAATAGCTTAAATTAAGCCTGCTCTGATTATTCTGTGATATTTGAGCTCATGTTTTGGCTTATTTTTCTCTAGATTTCAAGACACTGTGACATTGATGAATTGCCTCAAAAAGGTAAAAAGGAATATTAGATGCTGTGTTAACGGTATCAGTTTGAAAATATCACAATATTCCCGTAATTTATAAAAACCAGCAAAAGAGTAAACTACAAAAGAAGTGATTCAAAAAAACTGTCTTTTAATAAAAGTTTAAAGTCTTCAAAATATATTTTCCCCTGGAGCAAACTTTTTTCATTTAATATTGTGTCTGTTAATTAGTGCTTCAAATTTGCAAATTCTTTATTGGTTTATATCAATGTAATACCCAAAGCTCATCTCATTGCCAGATTTGAATGAAATATGATCCTGTTTATTCTATTAAAATGAAGGCTTGAAATTGTTACCCAAATGCCACAGGAATTCTTGCCATTTTCTCATCAAATTCCTCATCAGATTTTTTGTTAAAGTCACATTGTTTTAGATTTTGTGCCTTGGCATTTAAATGAAATTCAATGTGCCCCACTGGAGGAAACATCTGTAGGGACATATTATGTACAATATCCATTCCAATCAAGCAGGAGTGTACTGAGAGCCTGAATGAGGAGCTTATTCTTGCTTCACTCTCTTCTGATGTGGCTATTGAGATGATCTATAAGAGGGGGAACATTTATAAAAATTAAACCAGCAGTGGAGCACAGTATTTTAAATGCTCAAATCAAATACTTTTTAAAGACACAATATCAGTTTCAGTGAATGGATTCCTGCATCTTTCTTTTGATGTAACAGACTTTATATATATATAGCATCTGATCCAGACTTTAGACAGCTTAGAGAGTCATTTGGTGATGAGAATTTTCAAGGTCCATGTGCCCCAGTAAGCTCTTGTTTACTTGATTTTAACAATCTACCATGTCCTTCAATAGTCAGCCTCAGTTCATACACTCTGTGTAACCTTTGATATATGCAATGTGACACAAAACTCTTACAACTAGTGCTGTGCCGAAATGGTCAAGGGATGAGAACAATTCCTGTCCTATATTAGAGCCACACATAATGGAAATTTTCCAAAATGGTCCTTGGGAAATGACTAGAGTATGATGGCTAGGACTCATATAAAATGGGGATAATTGTTCAACTGACCCCATAGGGCTTTAATATACATGGGGATCAAATAAATAATGTGTGCAAAACACTTAGACCGTGGCACATGGTAAGTGCCTAGTAAATATTAGTTATTACTCTTATTGTCAGGAATGACTTCACAGAGGAGGTGGGATTGGTATTGGATGGTTTTTCATCAGCTTCAGAATAGGGCATTCATGTAGCAGGAATAGCTTGCACAATGGTTTGAATGTAGGGAAGCAGAAAGTGTACTGAGAGGGTCACTAGATCAGTTTAGTTGTTTCTGAATGCTCATAGTTATTGTCACCATCAAGGATACAGAGAGCCTATTAATGTATAAGCCAGTGAGCAACATGCCAGAATACAAAGAGAGCCATGTAGTTTCAATCTAGACAACTCTCTCTTAGGCATGGTGTACATAAAAGAGATATTTCATTTCTAGGTACTTCAGTGTATAATTAAGTAACTGAAACACTGTATCGTAAACAACATGAACCATACAGCATTCTCCTGTCAAAATGCACTTAGATTCCTGTTGGAAGACAAAGCTGCTTCTAAAAGAAATAACTCAATCTCCCAGTTCATACTAAAGTGCACCATTCTCTCATCTTTTCATTGCTTTGCTTCCTGCTTACTTTTGCTATAGTTATGATGTGCATCATGGCATGAACATGGAATTATGTCTTTATAAGTAAGAGGAAGATAATGTGACACATTATAAAATGTAGATTATACATTCTCATTTCTTTTCTGCCTTTCAAAATTTCTTTCAAATCCAAGGGCTGGCTTTGTAGGGCTAAATTTCATTCACTCAACTCAAAAAACTATTGTGTTTGTTAAAGTTTGGACAATTCTGGATTATATAAAAGTATTCAGGTTTCCTAACTTTAGGAACTTTAAAATGTTAATGAACATTTTAAATATATAGGAATAAGATGTAGTAAGCATGGTTTCTGACACTGATTTGGCATGGAAACCCTTTTCTATATAACATGACAGAATTTCTGCTTTTTGGAATACCCTTGGGATATCATGCTCAGTCTTACGGTCTTAGAGATGAAGGGATATTTATGTAACAATGATGGATGGTAATACAGACTAGAGACGAACAATAGTTTTTTTTGTTTTTTTTAAAGTAGAGGGAAGGATTTTATTTATTTATTTATTTATTTATTTATTTATTTATTTATTTATTTATTTATTTATTTATTTATGGCTGTGTTGGGTCTTCGTTTCGTGCGAGGGCTTTCTCTAGTTGCGGCAAGCGGGGGCCACTCTTCATCGCGGTGCGCGGGCCTCTCACTGTCGCGGCGTCTCTTGTTGCGGGGCACACGCTCCAGATGCGCAGGCTCAGTAGTTGTGGCTCATGGGCCTAGTTGCTCCACGGCATGTGGGATCTTCCCAGACCAGGGCTCAAACCCGTGTCCCCTGCATTGGCAGGCAGATTCTCAACCACTGTGCCACCAGGGAAGACCCCGAACAGTAGTTTTTAAAAAGTATTTCAAATTAGTGAGAGTATAATATTTTACTTTCACATAGCTTGATTCATCCAAGAAAATTAAAGCATTTCCTCTAGACTTGTGAGCTCCTTAAGTATTAGGATCATTTTTTATTCCTCTTTGGAACCTCAATACCGTATGTAATCACTCTTTCCACTGGGAATGCTAAATGTACAGGATGTGGATGGCCAGCAGACATTTTATTTTGCTACATAGAGAAATCTTGTCTGAGAGGAAGAGGAGGAAGAAGAGGAAAAGGAGGTAGAGAGGAAGGACTTTGATGACACTGTTTCAGCTCCTGGATTTAGCTGTACCTGAAGTCAATATGCCCCAGAATTTTAATTCATGTAAACTTGTTACATTTCCTTTTACACGTAAGCTTCTTTGAGTTCTTTTACTTATAACTAAAAGTGTCTTTACGTATCAAAATTGCAGTCAACGGATTCCAAACGTTGGAATTGGTTAAGCAGAGGTAAGATACATCAGTGTACGGATTCTCCCATGCATGACTAATGTCAGTGTGACAGACTGAGAGTTGACAACCCAATTCTAGTCTCTCTTTTATTACTATCATAATCCAGTGATTTTTCTAGGTAGCAAAGTACCCAGCTGAAAAACACATTTCCCAGACTTCTTTGCTGATTGGGGATGGCAAGATGCTGCAGTTTTGGACAATGAGATATAAACAAAAGTCTTAGCATAGGACTCTCAATGAAGTTCCTTAGATGACAGCCATGCCCAACTGGCATATGCCTTTCACCTTGTCCTTCCCGCTTCCTCCTATCTGTGCCAGCATCATAGTGTCTGAGATTATGCCGACTGGGTCCACACCTCAAGCATGTGGTGAAGCAGAGATAGAAGAAGGCGTTGCACCAATGACATCATGGTACTGCTCGGGATTTTCAACTTTCTGGTCTCTTAATGTGTGAAAACAAACCAACCAACCTCTCTTTGGTTAAGTCATCATAAGTTCAATTTTCTGTTGTGTGTAGCTGAATATGCTTCTGAAATGACACAGCAAGACAACTGCATAAACTGTTGGCAATGAGTCTTGGGACTCCATCCAAAGCCTACCACACCTGAGGCATCAGAGGAAGGACGAGTGGACAATGTCAGTGTGCTGGGAGGTGCTGATGCCTTCTTGCAATCATTAGTAAGTCCTTTAGTAAGTCTTTTAAGAAAGAGACGAGCTTCAGTCCTTCAGTTCTCAAGCTGATCTTCAAAGACACTCTGAACAGAAAAATTCAGATCATTATGGGTCTTGTGGATGAAATCCAATGATGCAGTTAGCACAATGCCAGCTGACCACAAAAATTATTTTGATAAAAAATGAGCATTTAGAGTGAGCACTAAAGACAAACTTCGGTGAATTCAGAAAATTTAATTGACTCAGCCTTGGGCTTGCAAGAAGGGTATTTTGATAAGTTGATTAAATAGCTCTATCACAATATTGCTCAATTAGATGTTATGCTCATTATTGAGTCTATTATTTCATACCATTTAAAGATAATTTCTATTGTTTTTGTCCTTTTTTGATAGTATGATTGTTCAAAAATTCTATTCATAATGTAGTGATAAAAAGCATAGACTCTGAAGGGAAACACCTTGAATTTGAATCTCAGTTTTAGCCATTTGATCAAACTACTAACTTCTCTGCACCTTAGTTTCCTCATCTCTAGAATGGAAATAGTAGTAGTACCAATGTCACAGAGTCATCATGAGGATTTAAAGTGTTAACACATGTAAAACATTTGGAATGGTGCCTGACTTTAGTACACACAAAGTGTTAGCTATTATTATTTTATTTTTATTACTATAAGAGTTGAAAACTATTAGACTGTATTGAATTTTATTTAAAAAAAATTTTAACATCTTTATTGGACTATAATTGCTTTACAATGGTGTGTTAGCTTCTGCTTTATAGCAAAGTGAATCAGCTATGTACACATATACCCCCATATCTCCTCCCTCTTGTGTCTCCCTCCCACCCTCCCTATCCCACCCCTCTAGGTGGTCACAAAGCACCCAGCTGATTTCCCTGTGCTCTGTGGCTGCTTCCCACTAGCTATCTAGTTTACGTTTGGTAGTGTATATATGTCCATGCCACTCTGTCACTTCATCCCAGCTTACCCTTCCACCTCCCTGTGTCCTCAAGTCCATTCTCTACATCTGTGTCTTTATTCCGGTGCTGCCCGTAGGTTCTTCAGAACCTTTTTTTTTTTTTTAGATTCCATATATATGTGTTAGCATATGGCATTTGTTTTTCTCTTTCTGACTTACTTCACTCTGTATGACAGACTCTAGATCCATCCACCTCACTACAAAAAACTCAATTTCATTTTTTTTGTGGCTGAGTAATATTCCATTGTATATATGTGCCACATCTTCTTTATCCATTCATTTGTCAGTGGACACTTAGGTTGCTTCCATGTCCTGGCTATTGTAAGTAGAGCTGCAATAAACATTGTGGTACTTGACTCTTTTTGAATTATGGTTTTCTCAGGGTATATGCCCAATATACCTGTTTTACACATGGCAGTGCACATACATCAATCTCAATCTCCCAATTCATCCCACCCCCTGCTCCGTTTCCACCCATCCCTTCCTTATGTCTGTGTCTCTATACCTACCCTGTGAATAGGTTCATCTGTACCATTTTTCTAGATTCCACACACATGCGTTAATATACAATATGTGTTTTTCTCTTTCTGACTTCACTCTGTATGACAGACTCTAGGTCCATCCACATCTCTACAAATGACCCAATTCTGTTCCTTTTTATGGCTGAGTAATATTCCATTGTATATATGTACCACGTCTTCTTTATGCATTCATCTCAATGGACATTTAGGTTACTTCCATGTCCTGGCTATTGTAAATAGTGTTGCAATGAACATTGGGGTGTGTCTTTTTGAACTATGGTTTTCTCAGGGTATATGCCCAGTAGTGGGATTGCTGGGTCATATGGTAGTTCTATTTTTAGTTTTTTAAGGAACCTCCATACTCTTCTCCATGGTGGCAGTATCAATTTACATTCCCACCAACAGTGCAAGAGGGTTCCCTTTTCTCCACACCCTCTCCAGCATTTATTGTTTGTAGATATTTTGTTGATGGCCATTCTGACTAGTGTGAGGTGATACCGCATTGTAATTTTGATTTATATTTCTCTAATGATTAGTGATGTTGAGCACCCTTTCATGTGTTTGTTGGCACCCTGTGTTATCTTTGGAGAAAGGTCTATTGAGGTCTTCTGCCCATTTTTGGATTGGGTTGTTTGTTTTTTTGATATTGAGCTGCATGAGCTGCTTGTAAAATTGTAGATTAATCCTTTGTCAGTTGCTTCATTTGCAAATATTTTCTCCCATTCTGAGGGTTTTCTTTTCGTCTTGTTTATGGTTTCCTTTGCTGTGCAAAAGCTTTTAAGTTTCATTAGGTCCCATTTGTTTATTTTTGTTTTTATTTCCATTTCTCTAGGAGGTGGAAGGATCTTGCTGTGATTTATGTATTAGAGTGTTCTGCCTGTGTTTTCCTCTAAGAGTTTTATAGTGTTTGGCCTTACAATTAGGTCTTTAATACATTTTAGTTTATTTTTGTGTATGGTGTTAGGGAGTGTTCTACTTTCATTCTTTTACATGTACCTGTCCAGTTTTCCCAGCACCAATTATTGAAGGGTCCGTCTTTTCTCCATTGTATATTCTTGCCTCCTTTATCAAAAATAAGGTGACCATAAGTGCGTGGGTTTATCTCTGGGCTTTCTATACTGTTCCATTGATCTATATTTCTGTTTTTGTGCCAGTACCATACTGTCTTGATTACTGTAGCTTTGTAGTATAGTCTGAAGTCCGGGAGCCTGATTTCTCCAGCTCCATTTTTCTTTCTCAAGATTAGTTTGGCTACTCGGGGACTTTTGTGTTTCCATACAAATTGTGAAATGTTTTGTTCTAGTTCTGTGAAAAATTCCATTGGTAGTTTGATAGTGATTGCATTGAATGTGTAGATTGCTTTGGGTAGTATAGTCATTTTCACAATGTTGATTCTTCCAATCCAAGAACATGGTATATCCCTCCATCTGTTTGTATCATCTTTAATTTCTTTCATCAGTGTTTTATAGTTTTCTGCATACAGGTCTTTTGTCTCCTTAGGTATGTTTATTCCTAGGTATATTATTCTTTTTGTTGCAATGGTAAAAGGGAGTGTTTCCTTAATTTCTCTTTCAGATGTTTCATTGTTAGTGTCTAGGAATGCAAGAGATTTCTGTGCATTAATTGTGTATCTTGCTACTTTAGCAAATTCATTGTTTAGCTCTAGTAGTTTTCTGGTAGCATCTTTAGGATTTTCTATGTACAGTATCATGTCATCTGCAAACAGTGACAGCTTTACTTCTTCTTTTCCAATCTGGATTCCTTTTATTTCTTTTTTTTTTCTGATGTGGCTAGAACTTCCAAAACTATGTTGAGTAATAGTGGTGAGAGTGGACAACCTTGTCTTGTTCCTGATCTTAGAGGAAATAGTTTCAATTTTTCACCATTGAGAATGATGTTGGCTTTGGGTTTGTCATATATGGACTTTGTTATGTTGAAGTAAGTTCCCTCTATGCCTACTTTCTGGAGAGTTTTTATCTTAAATGGGTGTTGAATTTTGTTGAAAGATTTTTCTGCATCTGTTGAGAGGATCATATGGTTTTTCTCCTTCAATTTGTTAATATGGTGTATCACATTGATTGTTTTGCGTATGTTGAAGAATCTTTGCATTCCTGGAATAAACTCCACTTGATCATGGTGTATGATCCTTTTAATGTGCTGTTGGATTCTGTTTGCTAGTATTTTGTTGAGGATTTTTGCATCTATGTTCATCAGTGATATTGGCCTGTAGTTTTCTTTCTTTGTGACATTTTTGTCTGGTTTTGGTATCAGGGTGATGGTCACCTTGTAAAAGGAGTTTGGGAGTGTTTTTCCCTCTGCTATATTTTGGAAGAGTTTGAAAAGGATAGGTGTTAGCTCTTCTCTAAATGTTTGATAGAATTTGCCTGTGAAGCCATCTGATCCTGGGCTTTTGTTTGTTGGAAGATGTTTAATCACAGTTTCATTTTCGTTGCTTGTGATTGGTCTGTTTATAGTTTCTATTTCTTCCTGGTTCAGTCTCGGAAGGTTCTGCATTTCTAAGAATTTGTCCGTTTCTTCCAGGTTGTCCATTTTATTGACATAGAGTTGCTTGTAGTAATCTCTCACGATCCTTTGTATTTCTGCAGTGTCAGTTGTTATTTCTCCTTTTTCATTTCTAATTCTATTGATTTGAGTCTTCTCCCTTTTTTTCTTGATGAGTTAAGCTAATGGTTTATCAATTTTGTTTATCTTCTCAAGGAACCAGCTTTTAGTTGTATTGATCTTTGCTATTGTTTCCTTCATTTCTTTTTCATTTATTTCTGATCTGATCTTTATGATTTCTTTCCTTCTGCTAACTTTGGGCTTTTTTTGTTCTTCTTTCTCTAATTGCTTTAGGTGTATGGTTAGGTTGTTTATTTGAGATGTTTCTTGTGTGTTGAGGTAGGATTGTATTGCTCTAAACTTCCCTCTTAGAACTGCTTTTGATGCATCCGAAAGGTTTTTGTTCATCGTGTTTTCATTTTCATTTGTTTCCACGTACTTTTTTACTTCCTCTTTGATTTCTTCAGTGATCTCTTGGTTATTTAGTGGTGTATTGTTTAGCCTCCATGTGTTTGTATTATTTAAAGATTTTTTCCTGTAATTGATATCTAGCCTCATAGCGTTGTGGTCGGAAAAGATACTTGATACGATTTCAATTTTCTTAAATTTACCAAGGCTTGAATTGTGACCCAAGATATGATCTATCCTGGAGAATGTTCCATGAGCACTTGAGAAGAAAGTGTATTCTGTTGTTTTTCGTTGGAATGTCCTATAAATATGAATTAAGTCCATCTTGCTTAATGTATCATTTAAAGCTTGTGTTTCCTTATTTATTTTCATTTTGGATGATCTGTCCGTTGGTGAAAGTGGTGTGTTAAAGTCCCCTACTATGTATGTGTTATTGTCGATTTCCCCTTTTATGGCTGTTAGTATTTGCCTTATGTATTGAGGTGCTCCTATGTTGGGTGCATAAATATTTACAATTGTTATATCTTATTCTTGGATTGATCCCTTGATTATTATGTAGTGTCCTTCTTTGTCTCTTGTAATAGTCTTTATTTTAAAGTCTATTTTGTCTAGTATGAGAATTGCTACTCCAGCTTTCTTTTGATTTCCATTTGCATGGAATATCTTTTTCCATCCCTTCACTTTCAGTGTGTATGTGTCCCCCCTAGGTCTGAAGTTGGTCTCTTGTAGACAGCATATATATCTTGTTTTTGTATCCATTCAGCCAGTCTATGTCTCTTGGTTGGAGCATTTAATCCGTTTCCATTTAAGGTAGTTACCAATATGTATGTTTCTATTACCATTTTCTTAATTGTTTTGGGTTTGTTATTGTAGGTCTTTTCCTTCTCTTGTTTTTCCTGCCTAGAGAAGTTACTTTAGCATTTGTTGTAAAGTTGGTTTGGTGGTGCTGAATTCTTCTAGCTTTTGGTTGTCTGTAAAGGTTTTAATTTCTCTGTTGAAATTGAATGAGATCCTTGCTGGGTAGAGTAATCTCAGTTGTAGGTTTTTCCCTTTCATCACTTTAAATATGTCCTGCCACTCCCTTTTGGCTTGCACAGTTTCTGATTAAAGATCAGCTGTCAACATTATGGGGGTTCCCTTTTATGTTATTTGTTATTTTTCCCTTGCTGCTTTTAATATTTTTTCTTTGTATTTAATTTTTGATAGTTCGATTAATATGTGTCTTGGTGTTTTTCTCCTTGGATTTATCCTGTATGGGACTCTCTGCACTTCCTGGCTTTGACTGACTATTTCCTTTCCCATATTTGGGAAGTTTTCAACTATAATCTCATCAAATATTTTCTCAGTCCCTTTCTTTTTCTCTTCTTCTGTGACCCCTATAATTCGAATGTTGGTGTGTTTTATGTTGTCCCAGATGTCTCTAAGACTGTCCTCAATTCTCTTCATTCCTTTTTATTTATTCTGCTCTGTGATAGTTATTTCCACTATTTAATCTTCCAGGTCACTTATCTGTTCTTCTGCCACAGTTATTCTGGTATTGATACCTTCTAGAGAATTTTTAATATCATTTATTGTGTTATTCATCATTGTTTGTTTGCTCTTTAGTTCTTCTAGATCCTTGTTAAACGTTTCTTGTGTTTTCTCCATTCTATTTCCAAGATTTTGGATCAGCTTTACTATTATTACTCTGAATTCTTTTTCAGGTAGACTGCCTATTTCCTCTTCATTTGTTTGGTCTGGTGGGTTTTTACCTTGCTCCTTCATCTGCTGTGTGTTTCTCTGTCTTCTCATTTTGCTTAACTTACTGTGTTTGGCGTCTCCATTTCTCAGACTGCAGGTTTTTAGTTCCCGTTGTTTTTGGTGTCTGCCCCCAGTGGCTAAGGTTGGTTCAGTGGGTTTTGTAGGCTTCCTGGTGGAGGGGACTGATGCCTGTGTTCTGGTGGCTGAGGCTGAATCTTGTCTTTCTGGTGGGCAGGACTGCATCCAGTGGTGTGTTTTGGGGTGTCTGTGACCTTATTATGATTTTAGGTAGTCTCTCTGCTAATGGGTGGGGTTGTGTTCCTGTCTTTCTAGTTGTTTTGCATAGGGTGTCCAGTACGTAGCTTGCTGGTCTTTGAGTGGAGCTGGGTCTTAGTGTTGAGATGGAGATCTCTGGGAGAGCTTTCGCTGTTTGATATTATGTGGAGCTGGGAGGTCTCTGGTGAACCAATGTCCTGAACTTTGCTCTCCCACCTCAGGGGTGCAGGCCTAATACCCGGCTGGAACACCAAGATCCTCTCAGCCAGATGGCTCAGAAGAAAGGGGAGAAAGAGAGAGAGAGAGAGGGAGGGAGGGAGGGAGAGAGGGAGGGAGGGAGGGAGAGAGAAAGAAAGAAAGAAAGGGAAAGAAAGAAAGAAGAAAGAAAGAAAAAGAAAGAGAAGAAAGAAAGGAAAGAAAGAAAGAGAAAGAAGGAAGGAAAGAAAGAAAAGGAGGAAAGAAAAAAAAGGAAGGAAAGAAGGAAAGGAAAAGAAAAGAAAGTTATTACAATAAAAAAATTATTAAAAATAAAAAAATTAAGAAGTAATTTAAAAAGAAAGAAAGAAAGAAGAGAGCAACCAAATCAAAAAACAAATCCACCAATGAAAGCAAGCCCTAAAAACTGTGCTAAACAAACAAACAAACACACACAAAAAACAGACAGACAGAACCCTAGGACAAATGGTAAAAGCAAAGCTATGCAGACAAAATCACACAAAGAAGGGTAAGCTGGGACAAAGTGAGATAGTGGTAGTGTATTTATGGACATATATATACTACCAAATGTAAAATAGATAGCTAGTGGGAAGCAGTCGCATAGCACAGGGAGATCAGCTCAGTGCTTTGTGAAAAAAAGCACACAAAGAAGCATACACATACACACCAAAAAAAGAGAAAAAGGAAAAAAATATATATATCTCATAAAATAAAAGGAAGTGAGCAGTCAAATCAATAAAGAAATCTACGAATGATAATAAAGTCTAAATACTAAACTAAGATAAACATAAAACCATAAACAAATTAGATGTAGAAAGCAAACCCCAAGTCTACTGTTGCTCCCAAAGTCCACTGCCTCAATTTTGGGATGATTCATTGTCTATTCAGCTATTCCAGAAATGCAGGGTACATCAAGTTGATTGTGGATATTTAATCTGCTGCTCTTGAGGCTGCTGGGAGAGATTTCCCTTTCTCTTCTTTGTTTGCACAGTTCCTGGGGTTCAGCTTTGGATTTGGACCCACCTCTGAATGTAGGTCGCCTGAGGGCATCTGTTCTTCGCTCAGACAGTTCGGGGTTAAAGTAGCAGCTGATTAGGGGGCTTTGGCTCACTCAGGCCGGGGAGAGGGAGGGGTACGGATGCGGGGAGAGTCTGCGGCATCAGAGGCCAGTGTGACGCTGCAACAGCCTGAGGCGCACCATGCGTTCTCCCGGGGAAGTTGTCCCTGGATCATAGGACCCTGGCAGTGGCGGCCTGCACAGGCTCCCAGGAGGGGAAGTGTGGATAGTGACCTGTGCTTGCACACAGGCTTCTTGGTGGCTGCAGTAGCAGCCTTAGCGTCTCATGCCCATCTCTGGTGTCTGCACTGATAGCCGTGGCTCACGCCTGTCTCTGGAGCTTGCTTAGGCGGTGCTCTAAATCCCCTCCTCACGCACCCTGAAACAATGGTCTCTTGCCTCTTCGGCAGTTCCAGACTTTTTCCCAGACTCCCTCCCATCTAGCTGTGGTGCACTAGCCCCCTTCAGGCTGTGTTCATGCAGCCAACCCCAGTCCTCTCCCCGCAATACGACTGAAGCCCGAGCCTCAGCTCCCAGCCCCCGCCCACCCTGGCGGGTGAGCAGACAAGCCTCCAGGCTGGTGAGTGCTGGTTGGCACCGATCCTCTATGCGGAAATCTCTCCACTTTGCCCTCTGCACCCCTGTTGCTGTGCTCTCCTCCGTGACTCCGAAGCTTCCCCCCTCCGCCATCCCCCATCTCCACCAGTGAAGAGGCCTCCTAGTGGATGGAAACTTTTCCTCCTTCACAGCTCCCTCCCAGAGGTGCAGGTCCTGTCCCTATTCTTTTGTCTCTGTTTTTTCTTTTTTCTTTTGCCCTACCCAGGTACCTGGGGAGTTTCTTGCCTTTTGGGAAGTCTGAGGTCTTCTGCCAACGTTCAGTAGGTGTTCTGTAGGAGTTGTTCCACATGTAGATGTTTGTTTGATGTATTTGTGGGGAGGAAGGTGATCTCCACGTGTTACTCCTCTGCCATCTTGAAGGTCTCCACGCATGTTAATTAAATCTGTTTCCTGGATGAAAGAAGTTGGGAGGTTTGGAGTTTGCAAGAAATGTCCCTCTGTTTAAGTAGATCCAGGCTTATCTCTATACTTATGTAAACATACCTCTACATGCCAACACCTACAGTGTGTGCACTGAAGGAAAGCCTGGCTTTGGCTGCCATAGCAGACCATTTCCAGTTAAAGGTGGCCCCTGCTTAAGAAGCACTTTTACCAGTAACAGAAAACCATCTGGATAAAACACATCCCAGGACAGATGAGGGTCAGAGATGAGAAATCACCCTGTTCTCCTATGGTGAACCCCTTAAGCTTCCATATCTCCTCCTGCTTAAAGATGTATTGATATTAAATCTGGTTTTTCTTCTGCCCTCTCTAGTCTGGGTTGATGGGGTTTAGACATTTTATATGTCTGCTAAGAGTTGTCTTTCTTCATCTAATAATAATATACCTATTAGGATTAATCAATAATATATCCAGTCGTGGAGCAGTGATGTGAAGAGACTAATGAACCTAGGTTTCCTTTGGACCATAACGCTAAGATTGCTTATAGTACTGCCTATTTTCCTTGCCTATCTATTCAGTTTACACTATTTAGATTTTCTTTCTTGGGCAGAATAGTCAAATAGATCTTAAATGTTGGTCTCTAAAGTACTCAGGTAATGTTGACCAGGAATTAGTAGTCAGAATCATATTGAAATATTACCTAAATGTACATGTATGCATATATACATGTGTACATATTTGAATGCATGTGATTGAAATTAGGTCTACCTTTGATACCTCTTGTGGCAGCACAGATGGTGGCATGGGTTATCACACATCAGGGGTTAGGATCCCACAACTGTGTCTCCAGGCAGGACAGCTCTCAGCTCTGGGCTGGACACTCTTCTAGTTGAGCCATATGAAATACCTGCCAAGGGCTTCATTAGATGGTATTAGATACTTGGAAAAAATAACCTCTTTTGTAACCCCTGGATGGATATAAAGATATGAGAGTAAGTAAAAATATGATTGGGAGGAAAAATCAAACAGCTAAGATCATTTCATAGTAGGGGTAAGGTAGCATTGGTCCTTGTTTACTATGAGATCATGGCTTTTATAATGTCTCTCATCTTTTTCTGATGAAGATTCTCTGTCTGATATGGGTTTCAAAATATTTCCAACTTTGAAGATTAGTGGCTTTAGAGGCATGAGACTGTTTTGTTTTTTAAGGAAGCACAGGTACTGCTATCTTCTTAGACACAGTTTTCCAGATCAAAAGTATTTCCTACTCTATTGTCTCTTACTGTGGAAAACAATAATTTAAACAGCATCTACCAATGAATACGGATCAAGGATAAACAAGCCTATAGCATTTGGGTAGGCTTAAGTCCATTTATGCAAAAATCAAATTATGGCTGGGCTGTTTTTTTTCTTTTTTAAAATTTCTTTCTTTGTTTTATTCTTTTCCTTCTCCTGGAAACAATTGATAACATCACTTCAAAAGAAATTAATACAAAGAATTAATTAGCAGAATCTAATATCCAATAAATGGAGTCTGGAAAAAAATTTTCATGGATGGGTGATTGTAACGTTAAATGGAGGCAGAGAGGTAAAGGAACAAATTATGTTTCTGAGTCAGATTTTTTTTCCTCCTTTTATTCATACACTCATTGAAAGAGCAATTGAGGAGAGCAATAAACTAGGAAGAGTTAGGCCCTCTTGAGAAACAAATCGGAGCCGTTAGGTAACATCATAAAGTAGCCATTTAGTACATTGACCTCATGTATTTAAAGATTATGAGATTTTACAGTAGTTGGGTTATAAAATATCAATTTAGAGCAACAGCAAATTTCCTGATATTCATTTCAGTTTATAGGCAATTCCTGTTCTGACACAAATGTATAGCCTGGGTGACCAAGTTCTCTAGGCCATTACTGCATTTTTCTTGAGGTGGGGGAAGTCTCAATGGCTTTTACCCAGAAAATTTGTGGGCTAAAAATTCCCCCTTAGTCAAGCCATTTGTATTACAGGAGGCTTTAAAACAGTTCTGTAATTTATTAGAGCTCTCACAGTTTTTCCCTTTTTAGCTTCTAGACCAGCAAGGGAAAGGGAGAATATTAGGGATGTTGGGTTTACATGATCCTACTTTGAGGGGTTTATATAGCCTCTGAATCCTATACATCACTAATTGCGACAACTAAAAATAAAGTATGACTAAAAGAATACTGCCATTATGAACTACTTGCTATGTTAATATTCAGATGAAGAGTCTTTTTCATTCGTACTTCACTGCAAAATTAGAGAGTTTTTTTTTTTCCTTCCTTAAAGATGTATGCTTATTGAATGTATTTAAATTACTAGCTAATTTTTTCAGGGGGAAAAACCCTGAGGCAAGTGTAAAACTAGTAGCTACAGAAAGATGGAGAATCAGATGTCTGCTGGGCAAATTGACAGAACTCATTAATCTTCGATGCAGTGTGCTATAGAGTCTGTCCTTTCATGCACCTGCCCAAGCCGAAAGTAATTACACGATGGCACTATTAATACTGAAGAGCTTCAGTGGGGAGAGGGTTATCTCCTCTTCTTAGTAATTGATTGTCAGCTGATTAGTGGACAACATTTTTCTTGCAGCATAATTGCCTTTGTGCTATTGTAGCCTCTCTGACCTGGGTTTAGGCCATTGCACTGATTTTGAGGCCCTGACAATAGCATCGCAGCCCTGAAAGTAATGAACTGGAACTCAATCACTGCAAATTCCCCAAACAGTAAATGCCTAGTTAAATAAATGTATTTCAGTGATATCCTGGATAACAGAAATCATACCAAAGATCACATTTTTTTCTTTCTAGGAAAACCATAACATTCCATTTGGAAAAGTGTATATTTGGAAGGAATAAATGGATACCCTGGTATATGCCATTCGTCTTTAATGGCTGTGATGAATTTATCAGAAGCAACTTTTGTGGGATTTTTAAGGAGACTAAGTAGAGAATTAGAAGATTTTAATGCCATTTTATTGTGTGGTAGCCACAAATATCAAATAATAATCTCTTTCTTATCATAAAAATATTTGATGACGTGCCCTGTATTTTATGCCCTGTATAAGGTGCTGGACTAAGAAGGGGAAAAGTGGGAAATACATGTTTTAAATCTATGAGCTTAATAGTTCACCAAGTGGAAGTGAAGGAATATTGTAGACTTTCCATCTAAATGTCAATGATGCCAACAGGGTTTCCTTGAGTTCCCATGGGCAACCTTCACATTTTTGCAGATAGAAGTAAGACTGTTAGAATCTATTGCCTAACTTTAAGAGCACTAAACAGAAAATCTCTAAAACTTCAAAGGAGAAAATGCTACCATATGAAAGAGAATCTGGTAATCATTAAAACAAGTTCTGTGTCCTCAGATTAGGAGGTCAAATTTTTCCTCATTTGAAAACTGAGATACAAAGAAGATCCTGGTAATGCCAACTGTCTCCATTTTTTAGCCAAATATTCTAATGCTTTTAGGAGCATATTCAGCAATATTTACCCATATTTCTAATTGAGGCCACTGACCCAGAAAAGCAACATTACTAAATTAGCTAGTAATTTAGCCACATTACTAAATTTGACTTGCAAGGCTCAAAGTGGTATAGTTGCACAAATATTTGAGCAAGAAGGCTACCTGCTAGAGAACACTATCCTAAACCAACAGGTGTGATACTGGCTACAAGCAGCTGATTTATTCTCAGCCATCATCATTTGTGTAAGCTTACATTTTTTTTTAATAAATTTATTTATTTTTATTTTTGGCTGCATTGGGTCTTCATTGCTGTGAGCGGGCTTTCTCTAGTTGTGGTGAGTGGGGGCTACTCTTTGTTGCAGTGTGTGAGCTTCTCATTGTGGTGTCTTCTCTTGTTGCGGAGCATGGGCTCTAGGCACGCGGGCTTCAGTAGTTGTGGCACGCAGGCTCAGTAGTTGTGGCTCTCGGGCTCTAGAGCGCAGGCTCAGTAGTTGTGGCACATGGGCTTAGTTGCTCCACGGCATGTGGGATCTTCCCAGACCAGGGCTCAAACCCGTGTCGCCTGTATTGGCAGGTGGATTCTTAACCACTGCACCACCAGGGAAGCCCTAAGCTTACATGTTGACTGTGCTCTTGTTTAGTTTTGAGGAATTATAGGAGTATTATTAATCCCAACATAATAATAATAGCAATGTTGCAAATGCTAGTAAGGAGAAGTGTAGGTTATGATACAGAGTTGAGATAATTACAAAATGGAAAGGGATGAGACAATGATAAGTATCATAATTTATTGTGAATTAGTCATTTGACAGTGAGAAAATTCTGAAATACCGAGTGAGTCAGCCATTATGTGAAAAGTACAGCATGTGTATATTCAACTATAATTGTCAAGAGATGAAAAAATGTGATTGATGGAAAATCTTTTGAGTGTGGCTAGAGGATCAAAGTAAATTCTCAGTGAGGATTAGCTTAATGTAAATTCAGTGGAAGGTTAAGAATTTGAGAACCTAAAAGCTAAGCATAGTGTACCACTGATGAAACTTTCATCAAGCCCCAGATGGAACTTATTCCAATCTGTACAACATCAAAGTGAGTGGTCAGCACATTGAAGGTGAAACTGTAACTGCTGGGGAGTTCCCTCTGACTCTTGCTGTGATTATCACAAAGAGGGTTATTTGTTTTAATGGATTGTCAACAGAGATGAAATTCATCTATTTTAGAAAAAGATGCCTCATAATATGATGTAGACAAGGTTTAAAGCTATGATGGGCCAACTCACACACCTCTTTGATGGAAATGATCTGAAATTTCGGTTGAAACCCCTCATGCTTTTTGTGCAGAACATCCAAGACCTCTTCAGAATATTGCTGAACACTATCTGTTGTTTAAAAAGCTAACCCAAGAGTCTAAATTATACTCCATTTTTGAAGATATTTTTTTTCTACCACATCGTTCCCGGTTAAAAAATGTAACCTGAACATGCTGCCTTTTAAAATCTTCTTTATCATGATAATGATAAACGCCCATGAACATTGACTTTCTCCCCATTTTTCATTTAATTATTATCATTCTGATGTCTGAATTGTCTACCTATGTCCAAATTTTACCTCAATTCCATAACCAATTGGCTAGGGTTTTATTAATTTTGATATAGGAAAGATTACCTGAGATTAATGGTTAAAAATGACTAAGTAAGAACATTTTTTCTGCTTCTTTCCCTCAAAATTCACCAATAAAAACTATAAAAGTCTAAACTAGAAAAATAAACACTCCATATAAAAAAAAACAAAGTATCAGCTACAACGGAACACTTTTATAAATAAGCATACTTACCTAGTGTGAAGTCTGAATGGGAGTTGACAAGGAGCCTACCCATGAATGCCATCTTGAAACCAAAGCAGAACACATACTTCCCTAAAAAGTATCTTTGATCTGAAAGGATATTATCTAAGGGTCTTTTCATTAGAGGTAAAATCTAGGGATGTGTGTGGGCCAAGAAAGAAGTGGGAAGTAGCTCTGTAGAAACGTTAATACTATAGAACTTCAAGTTGGTACTGAAGGAGACAACGTGTCAACAAATCATCTTACTCTTTTGTTTTAAAATTATCTACCTAAGGAAGTATTGCTATAGGTGAAGGAGGGGTGGTACAAGGTGTGGTTAAAGAGGATGCTTTGTAGTTTAAGAGGTCAGCACAGTCTGAACATTGACATTTCAATTGTACAATGAGCAGACCAACCCTAATGTCTTTTCCTTATAGGCATCATTTCAACATATTCCTTAAAATATTGTTGAAAAGGTGCTATTTTTTGGAAAATGTGTTCAGGAGGAGCAAGAATTTCCTTTGCTTATCTCTAGCCATACCATTTTTCCCAGACGATAACAGATTTCTTAAGAGAGTGTTTAAGACACATATCCCATAGAAGCTATTGACTGCTTTGACTTAACCCTCTTTTCATATCTTCACGCATTATTCCATAAATAGCCAGCTACATTTCAAGATGAGTAATAATCACGGCAGAATTAGCATGGGGCCTACAAGCATAAACTATAGAATAAAAGAGAACAATAACATAATCAGAAGGTAAATGAAACAACATATTGCAGGTTTAATTAAATAGGAAAAGGCAAACTTTTCAGGCTTAAGAAAATGCAGGCCACTGATCTTTCTTTAAAAGGAGCTCAAGGAAAATATGCTAGTCTTCAAAGAAAAAAATAATAAATAAAACTGAAGGAAGTAAAAAGAGAGTTTGTAGTGATCTGAAAAGCAATGGAAAATAAAATAAAAGCATTGCAGGGATGAGTAAATGAGTAAACGTGACTGAAAATACTGCTCCAGTTATTGAAGAAAGGACTACAAAAACTTGAACAGGAGAAAAAAACAGGAAAAAATGATGTAATAGCAGATAAATTCTCTGAAATAAATATCTGAATATATAGATAAACAAGGTTTATCCTGTCCTAGAAAACAATTGATATAGAACTATCCACAAAAACAAATTTCCTAGAGGATGGCAGGGGTAAAGAAAGCGTCCTTTTCTATCAGGAGAAGAAAAATTAAAAAACAAAAATATACGTGAACATAATATTAGGTTAGCCTCAGTCTTTCCACAGCAACATCCAGTGCCAGAGGAGAGTGGTGCAATAGCTAAAAATTTCTGAAGGAAATAAGATATAATCAAGGATTTTTATACCCAACTGTATTCTCTTTCAAGCTTAAAGTTTAAAGCATTCCTCAAATGCAAGAACTCAGAACACAGCACTCATGAATAATTCTTGAAAACATATTAGGTAATTTTAGCCAACCATAAGATAAATCAAAATTAAAAACTCATGAATAAAGAAGCCATGGTAAAAAGGACTGGTTTTAAGCATTGAAACATAAGAAATAATAACTAAAAAATTATTGGAATTATTGATTGGAGAACAAACTGTAAATATAAACTCTGATATAGTAAAATGAATAATATAAGTAATAAAATTTGGTGATATGGGAGAGGAATGGCAAGAAGTGGGAATATACTAATTTATTTTTATAGCAAGGACAATAGATATTGCCTAAATCAGAAACATAGTTTTTAAAAATCTTATTCCATTTCCAACTTTTCACTATTTTTCATAATCTTTTTTTTTAATATTAGATCAATTTCTTTTTAGAAACACATCTCTTATGGTAAGGAAATATTTCAATTTTAATTTTTAGTTTCTTTTAAATGCATGTATAATTTAATAAAGTGTTTTTTATTCTAAAATGGGATATATAGAATGCTTCATTTTTGGAAAGTCCTGCATCTATCTACCTATATGTATTAATTACATTAAATTTCTATTGTTACCAAAACTACAGTTGTCGAGGTCAGAAGTCTAACATGGATCTCACTGAGCTAAAATCAAGATGCCCCTTTCTGTATGCTCTAGGGGAGAATCTTTTTCCTGCTCTTTTAAGTTGTTGATAGAATTCAGTTTTTGAGTTTATAGGACTAAGGTTCTTGTTTTCTTGCTGGCTATAACTGGCCATGCCCAGCTTCCAGAGGCCACGCCATTCCTTGGCTCATGTCCTTCTTTCTTCACTGTCAGAGCCAGAAATGGCAGATTGGATTCTCATGCTTTATCTCTCTGATTCTTCTTCCATGGTTTCATCACTCTGACTGCAACCTGAAAAAGTTCTCTGCTTTTAAGGACTCATGATTAGATTTGGGTCACCCAGATAATCCAGAATTATCTCCCCATATCAAAGTCCATAACTTTAATTATATCTCAGAAGTCCCTCTGCTATGTAAGATAACATGGCAATGAGGATTAAGATGTGGACACCGTTCAGGGTCATTATTCTGCCTATCACACTATCCATCAATCCATCTATTTTAATCTTTTAGGAATATTAAGGATAATTATTACTAACTGGTAGATTTCAAGTGAGTTTTAAATTTTAAAAAGTTCCATATTGCTTAAAATGTTACATAATGATTTTGTATTATTTCTACCTAAATAGTACATTTAGTATTCTTTAAATATATTATCCAAGAAGATGTTTAAATCAAGTAACAAGTGGGAGTAGTAGACTAGAGATAGTTTTAAAAGGACTGATAGCTACAAAGTAAAATAATCTTGATGCTTTTCTTGGTATGAGATTACAAACACAAATATGAATAGTGTATAGAGCTAGTTACCTCAGTTCATAAATGACTATCATAGTTTTGAGGAGTTGGGAGATAAGACTAGTCTTAAAGTACTTTCTGGAACTAAGCAAGGAAGTTAAACTTGATCCATAGGAAAATAATTTACCAAGATTAATTGGTTCTATCTTGGAACTGACAGAGGGGTTGATGGAACTAAAACCATAGAGGCTTAAAGAATAACAGGCTGAAGAACCCTAAAGATGTTGATGTTTGATCAGTGCCTATGTTTCATTATTCTGTGTTAATTTCTTTGTGGCTTGTTGTTTTAATGCCATTTAATTTGCTGATACTAGATACTTTCCAATAATAGTAAGAATGTAAAAGTTGAAGGCCATGTCTTTTGGTTCTTGACTAAATATTTGCTTTGTCAATATTTACAGTGTGCAAAGCACAGAATAAGATGCTGTATTCAAGCTCAGAAGTTGTTTTTGAACCTCTCAGTCCTTTGCAACTTAAGATTCAGCAAGCACCTCAAAAGCACAAGCTGTGCAGACTTGTGCAGAAAGTTCCCTTTTCTCTGGGATTTTGGTCTCTCAAGCCCTGACTGTCTCAGGGGCCTTGCACTTGCCACTCCAAGTCTGTGTGAATGCCAAATCTCTATGCTGCTTCCATCAGTTCAGTCTCTATGCACTGTGCTCTGAATTGGGAAATGCACTGAGGGAATACTTGAAGGAGTAGGTGCAGCTCACCTCACTCAACGTGCTTCCTTTCTCCTTAAGATCATGGCTTCTTAAGTCTTGGGTACCTTGGTCCCTGTCTCTTAACTTCAAACAACTGTGTTCTACAACTTATTTTGTTTTTATAGATATTCTCAGCAGGGAAGATGGTCTGATACAATTTGCTCTGTCGTGATCAGAACTGGAATTTGTCAGTAAAAGTTTTTAAGCAATACTGTGATATGATCACATTTGTGCTTTAAAACAGAGTAAAAGTAGCAGATAGGGTATGTGGAAGAAGAGAGTAAGAGAATGGAGATGATGAATATTTGCTTAGTATAGAGCATGGGTCAGCAAATTATGGCTTGGAGGCCAAATCAAACAGCATGGTTTTATAAATAAAGTTTTATTGCAACACAACCATATCAGTTCATTTACTTATTGTCTATGGCTGTCTCTAAGCAGCAACGTCAGGGTTGAGTAGTCCTTACAGAGATAATATAGCCCACTAAGCCTAAACTATTTGTTTGGCTCTTTACAGAGAAAGTTTCTCAACCCCTAGCATAGAGGAACAAGAGTGATTATAGACACATGCTACACACTTGTTTAAAAAATACATCTCTTGCTCCAAATATGATTTTTGTAATCCTTCTTTGGAATTACCTTTAGAGTCACATAGGAAAACTGGTTGTATCATTATAGTTGTTTATTTTATTTTATTGTTTTTAAAATTTGTTCACCTATTTATTTATTTATTTATTTTAAAATTTTTATTGGAGTATAGTTGATTTCAAATGTTGTGTTAGTTTCAGGTGTACAGAAAAGTGAATCAGTTATACATATATATATATATCCACTCTTTTCTTTTTTTTAGATTCTTTTCCCATATAGGCCATTACAGAGTATTGAGTAGAGTTCCCTGTACTATACAGCAGGTTCTTAGATGCCTATCTTATATATAGCAGTGTGTATATGTCAGTCCTAATCTCCCAAGTTATCCCCCACCCCCCTTATCTCCTGATAACCATAAGTTTGTTTTCTACATCTGTGACTCTACTTCTGTTTTGTAAATAAGTTTATTTGTACCCTTTTGTTTTAGATTCCACAAATAAGTGATATCATATGATATTTGTCTTTCTGTGTCTGACTTACTTGACTTAGTGTGACAATCTGTAGGTCCTTCCATGTTGCTGCAAATGACATTATTTTGGGTTTTTTTATGGCCAAGTAATATTCCATTGTATACATGTATCAATTGGTACAGCCACTATGGAGAACAGTATGGAGGTTCTTTAAAAAACTAAAAACAGAACTACCGTATGACCCAGCAATCCCACTCCTGGGCATATATCCAGAGAAAACCATAATTCGAAAAGATACATGCACCCCAATGTTCATTGCAGCACTATTTACAATAGCCAGGACGTAGAAGCAACTTAAATGTCCATCAACAGAGGAATGGATAAAGAAGATGTGGTACATATATTATTTTTTATTGATAAAAACTAAAACATTTTGAAATCAAAATCTTTAGCCTGAATATCTTTCTTATTTATCCTCACACATATATCTAATTGAGTTTTAGCTGTTTTAAAACTACATATACATCCTAAGAACAAAATCTTGCCAGCTTAAAGAGATTCAAATGAAATTATTTTAGGGGAGTTGTGGGCAAAAGTTAGATAACCTTTAAGACGATAAATAATCACTTCTTCTCATTTATGGACCTTTTTGAAAGATGAAGTTGAATTAATGCTCTAACTATTGTTTTTCAAGAGCAAAGCCCCATTGCTGTGAAAACTATCTTGTTTCACAATCATTAGGCACCAGGTAATTTCTTTGAAATAGTTTTATTTCCTATATAGCAAGCACTTATTATTTTATCTTTCTAGTACACCTATCATGCAATCCCACTCATTGGAATCACATTTCTCTTCTTTTAAGAGTTTCTTTCCCCTCTTCTAACCATACAGTTCCAGCGAGAGCTGTTTGTTCTCACATGAACCTGTGTCCCTGACAACAGCTGATTTGTCAGTGGAGGTGAGGGCACATGGCACACAACTCAACCTGTCCAGTTATAGTATTTCCTGATCATAGCTAATTCATCCAGAGTTGGGCATCTGACCCAAGATTTCTTCCTTAGGAGTTTTAAAACTTGACCTGGGAAAGTCTCTCTCAGATGGTAAGTTAGAATGCTGTAAGCACTGAGAGCTGCCACTGTCATGCTTGCCCCATATTTGTGGGTGACTCTAGTCTTCAGTGAGGGAGATAAAATTGGTTTGCAGAGAAAAATCAAATGACGATGGAGATAGGAAATCCTGGCAGTGCTTAAGTTCCTGGTTCCATTTTTTTGAGGCCTACTTGGACCCTTACTCCTGCAATTTGGTCATTTAAACTATTCTTTGGAGTCCTGGAGTCAATATGTCTTCTTTGTCTTGTTAACTAGTTTGAATTTAGTTTCTGTTACTTGCAATCAAGAGTTCAGACTGATCTATGCTAGTGAGAGAATATTCTATCATCGCTTAAAGCACCAAGACATTTGGCCTCTTTAAAAACTGCGTGAGTCATTCTATCACATTCATAGTCACATTCTATTGAATGTGAAAGGAAGAGAGAGGTGCAGAATGTTAGAAAAAGTCAGGGAAGTCGCAGTGACATTACAAGCTTCCCAATTAGAAGTAATTTCTGAGTCCAAGAAGAAAGGGAAATGAGAGGCACTAAAGAACTGTGGAGCTAGGTGGTGCACATGCTGACCAAGGGAAAGGTGGAAACAGAGATGGGCTACCTTGGGAGGAAGCGAGAGTTCTGCTCTTCAAAATACACACCTCTCTTCCTTTGGAATTTAACACGTGTGTTCACGTCTTAATTATTTGCGTCAAATATATACATGTGGCAATAAATAATGCAAATATGTCTTTCAAAAGACCAGAGAATGTATTTCTGCTTCTGTTTCAGGATTCATACACTTGGCAATATCTATTAGCTCTTTGAAACAAAAGATGAAGATCTGGTTCATTTATACCACCTCTCCTCCAAATACATGAGATTTATATAATTTTTAGTTCTTACATTGTTTATCTCTGTAACTTTAAATAATATCCTTAAACAGTATTTCTTGCTTCATGAATTTCCTTTATTATCTCTTGACTTCCAAACTTGTAAGAAGAAAATATTATTATTCCTATCCTTGTCCCCTTCTTCCACCTTTCACATGCCATTCTCTGTCAGCTTCACTTTTATTTTTACATTATTAAGACTGTTAATGACATAGTCCTACACTTACAAGCAAATATTCCACTCTTTGTCTGTTGAAAAGCAGTGAACAGTATTTGCTTGATTATGGCCATTGTTTAATATTGGTCCAACTAGGGTGTTAAATTGCCTTCCCTAGATTGCCAAGTTGATACGAGAAGTACCTGGGCCACAAGAAGAAAATTCTTCTTTGCATTAATTATAAATTGAATCTTTTTTTTTTTGAGTACCATCAATTGTTTCAATTATCACCTTACTTTGTTTCATATTTTGAAGATTACTAGTTGGCACATGCCCTGAATTCTTAAATTATCTTTTTTTCATTCTTTATTTGATTTTTCTCCCCCAGTCCCCTTAAATTACCCTCTCTCTTCTATCAAGCTTCCTTCTTTTTCTAAGATACTTTACAGAGTCTACTGTCTTATTTTTTTAAGCTGGATGGGTGAATGTACAGGCATTATCCTCAGATTTCTTTTGCCTGCTCTCCTTGGTTGGACCTCTGTTTCTGGATTTCCTGTTTTCTTCATATATTTCATCACTTTTCTTGCATATATCCTTAAGTAATTTTCTTGAAAAAGAACATATGTGAGAGATAAACTTTCTGAATGCTTATATATTGAGAAGTGTCTTTATTCTTCTTTCAAATTTGATGATAGCTTGAGTATAGAATTTAAAATTGAAAAAATTTTCCCTCAGAATTTGTTTTCTTATACCCATGCAGGAGACTTTTTCAATCTGAAGACATTTTTTTTCCTTCTATTCTAGTATTATAAACTAAAAGAAGCTGTACAAATGACCTATAAGAAGTTAAAAATAATTTGCTTTAATAGCAGTATAAGCCCTTTGTATTTAAGTTTGTTCAGCAAAACACTTTCCATTTATGGTTTTAATGAGAATGTCAAGTTAATTTTTATATAAATAATCCTATAAGTTTATATTTAATAAAAGCATAAGAATGCTATATCTTGGAATTTCATATCAACCAGATCAAAATAGCAGATATATTTTAAGATTTTAATGCCCATAAGATATTGTTCTAAACTCAGGATATAAAATCATGTATATGGCATTCTGACTCTCAAGGTACTTATTGACTTACTTTTGAACACACATGTAATAATAAAGATGTACCTGTTTAATAAATGTTTACAGCACATGTAAGAAATGCATACATGCTTCCTGTTGTTGCAGACTTCAGATCAGCAGAGAGCTCAATGTAGTATTTGTAAAATACAGTGTTTGTAAAACTGCTATGTAAATTGCTACTGAAATGTAAGTTAGTATTATTTTGTAAGGAAGGATAATAGAGTGAGAGAAAGCATAGTCACAGGAAAGCACAAATTGTTCCAGGCCAGTTTGGCTTCGGTGAGCACTGACACAGGTAAGAGTTGAGGCTGGAAGGTTATCCAGACTTGTTTGATGGCCCCAATGAGGTGACAGTTGCCAGAGCCAAGGTGGAGGTGCTGGGAACAATTAAAATACCTCTCTAGTATTTTCCCAAAACACCAGCTCTTTTTAAAGGAACAGAAATGTCAGCTGTCAAGTTATTTTTTAAAATGTTTGCTGGATTTTGAACTGGACCAGTATCTTTGATTCCAAAGATGCCATCAAATTTAATTCCAGAAGGTGGAAAAGCCAAGTTGTCCTATAAACTGATGGAAGTTTGGGATTCTAAGACTTTAGATAATCTTCTTGTTGGTTCTTGTCTTAATTCAGGCTGCTCTAACAAAAATATCATATTCTGGGTGGCTTAAACAGCAAACATTTATTTCTCATGAGTTTGGAGGCTGGGAAGTCCAAGATCAACGTGCTGACAGATTGGGTGTCTGGTGAGAGCCCACTTCCTGGTTCATAAATGGCTGTCTTCTCACTGTGTCTTCACATGGCAGAAGGGGCAGGGGAGCTCTCTGGGGTCTCTTTTATAAAGACACCAATCTCATTTATGAGGGCTCTGTCCTCATGACCTCACCGTCTGTCAAAGACACTACCTCCTAATATCATTACAATGGGAATTAGGTTTCAACATATGAATTTAGGGAGGCCTCAAAAATTCAGTCTTACAGCAGCTGTTTTTTGGGTAAGTAATCTAATTTTGGTTTCCTCTTCTGTAAAGTTGACTAACATTACTGACTTGCTTCACAAAGACATTATGACATTTGTATAATTTGATGGGAAAAAATGTCCAGGTGACTAAGTGTCTAGATCAAAATATAAGGGATTCTGACTGCTATCCCGGTGGGTTTACAACATACTTTTTCCTTTCATATTTTGTACAAGAGTATTTGCAGATTGATCATGTGATAACATTAGTAAAGGGAATATAATCTTTCATTTTCATGTAGGTAGAATTCATAAATCTAAGTATTAAGCTTTCTTCAGAAGTATGAAGGTAACAACGTTGCTTAAATATCAGACCATGGATATATGCACTTGAAATTTGCATTAATTTTGTATCATTTTCCTGTGCCGACAAATGCTGGCCATGTCGTATGTGTTGAAATGTTAAAGTTCTCATGATGTTCCAACTAGTCAAATGAAGATTTCCCTGAGGATTAGTCCTTAAAAAATGGGGCATCTATTGCTTCTTTTGGTGAGACTGGGTGGGAAAGATATTCTTTCATATCTATATTCTTTCCATTTATTAAGCAACAAAGAGAAGTTTACCTTAATTTAACTAATTAAATTTATTAAATTCCTCAGTCTTCACAACTTTTCTGCATTTTACAAACTATTCAGTAATTTTTCCCCCTTATAGTTGTCATGGAAATGATGAATCTCAAGAGGGCAGATTTAAATGATTTGAAGAAGAAGGCTTGACATTCCTGAATTCTTTCCAGTTGACTTCAGGAGTAGGCCTTATTTGGGATACTGAGTGGGATTTTTGATGCTTAAACTTTATCACCCACTTCTAATCTGCTCCAATGACATGTAGATTCTGACATGCTGGCAATATCCAGAAGGGAAATGAAATACAATTTTTATTAATAGCTAGAATGTGCTCATTACATCCAGGTGAGGGACTTCTCTGGTAAATGAAGCTGCAGCAGGACTCTTAGACCTGGAAACTAAAACAGAGGGTCCCACTTTATGGAATCTAGAATGTTAAGAATGGAGATCAGAACCTTACTGTCTCAGATTGGGTTCTCCAGGAAGCAGCCTCTGAGTCAAAGTTTAGTCTGCAGAACGTTTATTAATAAGTGCACATAGATCCACACCTGTGGAGGGAGAGCAAAGAAGCAGGTGTGGAGAGAGGACGAAGCTGAGCTGTGATGCAGGTACAAGGACAGGCTAGGCTGACTCCTTGGGAGTTCTAGAACTAGAATGAACCTTCAGAATTTTCCTGAGGTGGGCTGAGATGGCCAGGCTTTCACACTACTCTATTAATAAGTTACTTGATGTAGGCTGCCCTGGGAAGATGAGTGACCTTGGGGAGGGGGTGGTGGCTCGCTATGACTACGGCCGTCCCCAGAGGAGCTAACAGTGATCCCAGAAGTTGGTGTAACAAGTCCTTCCTGCAAGGAGCATCTGGGCTGTGCATCACAGTGTCTACCTTATCAACCAAACACTCTTACCAACAGTCCACATGGGCAAAGCTGCTGCTCTGCCTCTGAGAGGCTGCACTTACAACCTGGAAGTCACATGCAGAGACATCCCATTGCCTGAGTGAGGAAGAGGAAGAGAAAGGGGCGGAGTCTGACTCTACCTTTAACTTACACAACAACTATGACCGCTAATGAAATGTGGCTGATCTGTACCCCAAATTATTAACAAGGTGATTAGCCACTTTTGTACCCTTGGGAGGAGCTTTTAGGGAGTGAGCAGATTAGCCACAAGTGTTCAGCTTCAAGTGCCTTCTCTCATGAATTGAGGCATATGATGTGTAGTGAGAAGAAAATACCCTATCCTACAATCCTGTCTGCACACCTGACTGAAAATCTATTATTTTGAAACTTAAAATGAGTTTTATACACAAATAGTTCGTGGGCTTTCCTGAATATGGCATCCATAGAATGATAGTGTCTTAATGGGTGGCATCCAATTTTAGTAAATTTAGATTGGGATTAGAATGGAGGTCTTGGCTGAGGCTTACTATTGGATTTGTTGTTATTTTCCATTATTTGTTTTATTTTTTTAAATTTTATGTCTTTTAGTTAGTGAATATCCCAACTCTGGTGCTAAAAAATATAACATCTCAGTTTTTGAGTAATGAATGCAAAAATAGAGGCCACAAACTTCTTTTTGGAGTTAGCCGTTGTCCTTTGTTGCAGGGATTATTAAGTTTCCATTTAAGTAGACGCTGCAACAATGGAAAAAGATATTGAAAGAATTTTAAAGGTGTCTTTATATGCATCCAGCCAAATATAGCCTTCAAATACTAGCCAAAAGGGATATGGGCTTTACTGTCTTCAGGCAGAATCTGGCCTGTTGGGTGTCCTTAAGAGTAATTGTGCAAAAAAAGCAGAAGCCTTTTTTTTAAAAAAAAGTGTTAAGAGTTCTGATATTTGTCGGCACTGGTATAAGTAACCATCAAGTACTTACAAGCTACTTTGATTCTCAGCAACTCTTAATGATATAATGAAATATCATTATAATATATATGTATATACACATATATAATCTTTCCATATAGTATATAAACACATAATCTATAAATGCCTGCACATATCATTTTTATAATTGTTTAAGAGCTATAACTTGGTCAGGTTGTCCTTTTCTGTCATGATTCAAATGTTGAATCTTGAGCAACTGAGTTTGAGAATAACAAACTGAGCTTGTCATTAGTTGCTGCTACAAAGCCTTGTGTTTAGGATGAGTTCTTTTTTGCTTGCCTGAAAAGTGTTTTTCTTGGAGAGCAATTACATCTGATTGACATGTTTCCATGTGCCTGCAGCCCTGATGCATTTTTTTTCTTTGGTACACTAAACAGGTCTAGATAAAGAACTCTTGTTTTATATTTTTGCTCTTGTTGTTCTCTGCTATTAACTAAAATCAGGGTACCAGAGAAAAGCTTAGACACCTTGTAAAGTACAACTTAAAACAAATGATAAAATATGTACAAAAAGATGTGCATTTTGTTGTGGGGTGTCATAGACTATAGCAGAACTAGAATTGCTAAAAGTCAATTGAAAGACAAGAGCGTGCGTAGTTGGGCATGTTAATATTAGAAGCAATTTGTATTTTCTGTATAAACGTAATACCTTATTTCTCTTAAAGATAGCTCACTGTGGTGTTAGTAGAAAAAATGAAAGGGCTGCAAATGTATGTTTTTGTCTAAGATTTGTTGCTTTGTTATGTGTAATTTTGAACAATGCACATAATTGTTATGGAATTTCTTTTTTAATATGTAAAAACAGGAGAGGAACTACATGACTTCTATGGATTCTTCAAACTGTAACACTTCGTGACTGTATGAAGCATTAGTCGTTTTTCTGACATGACCTTCTAACACAGAGAAGTAGAGACGCAAATGTGGATAGTACCTTGTAAATACCTCCAAGTTAGCAACTTTATATGCAACTCTGGCTAACAAGAGGAGCTGATACTCCAATTATATCTATCTTTTCTCCTCCTTCAGACTAGAGGCTTTTGGGGATAGCAGCCATGTCTGATGTATGTTCTTATTGATGACTCTTCATCTTCCTACACTACTGACTCTCAGAAACATTTTATAAGTGAATGATTGAATAATGTCTATTACAAATGATTATTGCTTCCAACAATGAGCCAATTCCTGTCTTTGAATGATTGTATTTAAGGACGATTTATTGCATTGAGTCAATATCTTAGCATAAATAACTTGGATATTTTTGTGGCCTTGGGTGATTCTAGTATTTACTATGAGATATCTTGCGACATATCAGTTTTAATCTTTCATTGGTGATCTGTAAACAGACTCTAGCCTAAGGGAGGAACCCACTTACTGGCTTTCTCACTGTTTGATTAGGTCCTCTGTCTTCTCTCTTCCACTCATCTTCTATATTTTATACTGGGGTTTGTAAATAGGACGCAGATGATTTAAAAGTCAAACATTGGAAACATGGTAATGTTGGCATTGCATACTCTCAAATGCAGTGTTCGTATTCCATGTTATATGATAAAATATAATACATATTCAAATAGTGAAAAAACCTTCACTGCACATCTACCAAATGCAAGTCATTGTCCAAGGCACTAACAGGTACATGTTCTGTGTCTTCTCACTTTCAGAGAACTTTCAGTCCACAGAGGAAGGTAGGCCCCGGAAGAGTCACATAACACCACCTACAAAGTACTCTGGGGAGCTGAAAGCCAGAGCAGCATTGAATATATTCTAAACTCTTACCTCTCATTTCTTGTCTTGATAATGAACACTTTCCTTTTTTCTAGCCAAAACTGTGGACCTTAGACATGGCGACTCAAGATAACCCTGTGATAGAAATCTTTTGTGGCTTGATACCAAGAAGAAATAATTTTGCAGTTGCTTTAAGAGGACATGACCAATGTACTCGTGTTTTGGATGTAGTTACTGCACAGAACTCCAGATGTCAAAATGAATTTGCATTGTGTTTCTATGCTAATATGTCTCTGCAGGGTTAATTTAAGAATACTGACTCTTTTCTCCGTTGCTCAAATTAACTGATTAGCAGATATCTGGATTGATTAATGTTTCAGTGTTTTTGTCACTTTTTTAGGGAAAGTAGAATGTAGCAATGTGGCACTGAGTACTAGGGAACTGTGATGAATAGTTTTGACTTCTAAATTACTTAAAAAATTTACCCTAGTTTGAGTTACCTTCCCACAGAAAGTTTAAGTCTTCATAGTCATGGTGGTCTTTTATAACAGGATAGTTCACCTCTCAGGATAGCATATACTGAATGTCTATTATATACTCAAACAATTTACAAACCCTGAAATTGTAAGGAGTAAAAGGTATGCACTACTGGAGAAGCTGGTTTTATGGGGAGACACAGACATTCTTTGAAGGAGCTTACAGTCTGGCGGGGGAAGTAAGCAATCTCCAATTATTCTAATAATTATAAATATAAACATGTTAAGGGCCGTAACACAGGAGCTAAGTGCTGTGGGAAAGCAGAGTATAAGCTCCATGAAGGCAGAAATGATTCTATCTTTTTTGTTGCTATAGTTCCCCCTGTCTGGCGTGGAGCAGGTACTCAACAGATGTGTTGATTTTATGCTTAATTCTGTCTTGGGTTTTACAGTGGACTAACGTTTGAACTAAGCTTTAAAGAGTAAATAAGATTTTCTTTATCAAGAATAGGGCCCATTCCAGGAAGAAGCAACAGCAGGAACAAAAGACTGCAAGTGTTTGGGTAACTGCGTGTAATCCAGGGTAGCTGCAGTGTAGGAATGTTCATGGCTGGGCACAGGGTGGGTCCCATGATGAGATGCTGAGACAATGAGTATTAGAAACAAACAGCAAGATGCTGCTTTAACTGCTTCTTGCTTTTTGGAAGTTTCTCATATCCTGAAGAGTCCCTATATAGATGAGATCCATATGACCAACTCGCAATCAAGATGAGTGGTGGATCCTCAACACATTTTTCGTGTATTTTTACTAATAGTGTTTCCTCATTAACTAATTGTTCATGCCAGTTAGTGGTTGTAAACTGGTGGATTACATGGCATGTAGCTCACTGTGCATGCTTTGCTTTGTCAGCATATTGTTTAAAATTTTGGCCAGCATTAAAAAAGATCTAAATTCTTGGTTTCTCCTGAGAAAAGCAGATCTGGGGATACTGGGCCCACATTCCATTCCAGCATGAGAACCCTCTGCTAGAATGCCCCCCAAAACCCGCCAAAACTGGGTTGCCATCTCCCATTTGTTGCTCATGTGCACTTTATGGCTGCCTGCCCTCTTCACTTACCTCCATTGTTCACCTGGGGCCCTTTCAGCATTTGAGTCTAGCCTCAGCAGTGTGGCGCCTATCTAGCCTAGGGGATGTGTTTCACTCTGTGTGAACTTTGTGTAATATAAAGACTGTATCCCTTTGAATTGATGCCTTCTCTACAAATATTTTCCCCTAACATATTGTTTATCTTTTGATCCTGCTTTTAATTTTTCTGGTACAGTTTTTACTTTTTATGTAGTCAAAGCTTTTCTTTTACTTTGCTACAGTTTTCTATTTCTTTCTTTCTTTTTTTTTTTTTTTAATAATTCTTTTAGTGTATAAAAGCTTCCATTGGTGTTTTCCTCTCCTTTCTTTTCTTTTTCTCTCTTCCAATTGACTTTTGGTTTAGGAATTCTTTCTCTCTAGAGGCTTAAAATAGATAAAATTATAAATACCTCTTGTAGACAAGTTATGATTATTTTTGGTTGAAATCTTTCTTCTCTTCTGATTTGTTGTACAAGTCTACTCAAATGCTGAGTACATATGGATAATGGGGTGTATTTTGAGTGGTCTATTTTCTCTCATTTGCCTTTTTCTTATATTTGTCATTAAGTTCTAATTAGTTTAGCTTTATGTGTTTTAATATTTTGTTAAAAGTAATCCCTCCCTCTTTAAAACAATTATTACTCTTCTATTTATACTTTCAAATCAATTTTAGAATTATTTGGTCAAATTCCAGAAGAATTCCGTTGGGATTTGAAGTAGAATTTTAATGAATACACTAAAAATTTTAATAAAATCTTTTATTTTGTAAAAATGTCTTTCTATTTGGAAACATGTTAGGCTCTTCCTTTATTCAGTTTTTTTTTTTTTTTTTGCCTTTTATATCTCTCTATAAAACATTGTGCTTATTGTCACATAAGACATTATTTTCTGTTATATTTAAATTTTGCTTTGTGATTATGAATGGGATCTTTTTGGTTTATATTTTTTTCTATTATGTTGTTATTTGGTATATGAGAATATTTATATCTTGTCTGGCTATTATGCCAATCTTTAATTCCAATAGCTTTTCATTTGATTTCTTTCTATTTTTATGTTCTAAAATCATCACCTGTAAATAAACACATTTTGTCTCTTCCCCTCTAATGTTTGTAGTGTTGTTTGTTTTATATCTTAAAAACATTTGAAATGATATTAAATAAAAAACATGTATGTATATCCTTTAGCCAGTGTCTGACATATTATAAGAACTCATCCTGTCGGATGATATTGATAGTAATAATAATATTAAATAATAACAGTTATTTCATATATCTGTATTTTCATGAGAATTGTTTTATTATTTCACTGTTAAGTAAAATGTCGGCCGATGGTTTGAATTGGACATCTTAAAGATATGTTAAGAAGATGTACTACTATTTGAGATGATTATCTTTTAAAATGTATTTGATTTGAATTTAAATCTCCTAATGCTGTATATTAATAGATTTTCTAATTTTAGACTATTTGTGGATTTCTATAATAAATACTGTTTGGCTATAAGTAAAAGATTACCTTTTCCTATATTACTGAGTTCTAGTTGCTAGCATATTTTTTAAGTTTAAAAAAATCTTTATTAAATGACCTTCAGCTATATTTTTTTCTGGAATTTGTTAGAATTGTAAAAATTAGGGTATATTTTTTCTTAAAATGACCTGAAATACTTTTAATATTTTTCTATTCTCTGAAATAGCTTATATAACATGGTAAAGATCTGTTCCTTGAAAGTGAAGGAATTTACTAGTAAACATATTATGACACTGAGTTTCTTTTCTAGGGGCTCAGATATGGCTTTCAGACAACTTTTTCAAATTATTTTAATTTTTAACCATTTGTGCTAATTTTAGTATATTTTAGTTCACATAAAGCATTCTATTTTAGTTTACATAAAGCAAAATAATGCATCAAGATTTTTTCTCTCCATTTATTAACATCTTATTCACTAGTTTCAGAATCTTCCAAATATTCAGGTATACTGGTTATTTTGGACTGAAATTAACTCATTCCAATTAGTACTGCTTTGGTATTTCTGAACTGGCAAGTTTAGCACATACCCGCAAATGTGACCCAATCAGATCTTTATGACACAATTAGCCTGTAATTCTCTAGTTCTTATGACTAACGTGTAGGCCTAGACCTCATAAAACTCTATATTTTAATTCATCTTAACATACCTTCCCTAACAAGCACTTGGTATGCCTTAAGATATCTTTGCTAATAAGCATGTGCTTTTAGATGCTATTCTCATCCTTTAAAAAGTAATGAGTACAGCAGTTAATTAACTTATTATAATGCCATAAATCCCAGCTCTAGCCATGACCACTGACTCCTCCCCCACCTTTACCAAGAGCATTTTCATTTATGATGAATTATCCCCTGGGTATTCAGTGCAGCGGAGGTTGACCATGCAGAACTCAGGGTCAGACACAATAACATAATCTATACTGCTGGGTAATGACAAGCCTTCTACTCCTACTACTCACCTTCCTGTGCTTGGGTGCCTTTATGCTTCGTTGAAATCAGCAGACATTTATGACAGAATGAGGGGACTTCTCTCCTCCAGTTTTCAATTCTCTGAAAAGTAATCTTCAGGATGATTTGTATGTGGGTAGATGTATGGGGTTAGATCTCTGTCTCATATGGTAATTAAACTGCTTATTTGAATTTAACACTGAGGTCTAGTAACTTTACAGGTTTTTTCCTTTTTTTTTTTTTGAGGTGCTTTTTACATAGAGTGAATACAATTAGGAGCTGTTCTGGATGCCTTTTAAAAATATCATCTTAATTTTCTTCTTAACCTTTCCTCTGTTGGATTTTAAATATTTACTTTTGCTGAACAATGGCTTCTGACAGAAGTTTGGACCTCTACATGTTCTTCTTCTTATGACTCTACTTATAAAATTGTTCATTTTATAACATGTGGTTCATTTGATTCATTTTCAATAACCTGAAATTTTGAGGATATGCATTTATTATGGGCTGAATTGTGTCCCCCCCCCTTAAAAGCTATGTTAAAGTCTTAGTCTCCAATACCTCAGAATGTGACCTTATACAGGGTTGTTGCAGATGTAATTAGTTAAGATGAGGCTGTACTGGAGGAGGATGGCCCTTTAATCCAATATGACTGGTGTCTTTATAAGAAGATGTTGTGAGGACACAGGGAAGAATTCCACGTGAAAATAGAGACAGAGATTAATGTATCTAAAATGCAAGGGATACCAGCAATTGCTGGCAACTACCAAAAGCTAGGAGAGAAGCATGGAATAGATTCTCCCTCAGACCCTCTAGGGGGAACCAACTCTGCTGACACTTTGATCTCATACTTCCAGCCTCCAGAACTGTAAGAGAATGAATTTCTTTTTCAAGCAACCCTGTTTGTGGAATTTGTTATAGCAGCCCTAGGAAACTAATACACCATCCAATGTACATGGTAAAGAAATACATTTTAGTACTAATTGAACCACTTCATCAGTTACAGCTTGCGTAGCATTGAGCAAGTCTTTGTATCTCTCTGAACATCAATTCTTCATCTCTAAAATTAGGATACTGTTTATACATCAGAGTAAAGAGATAATGTTTATAATGTGGTTAATAGAAAGCAACAGCTTGATTTTTTTCCACCACTCAATTTTCAAGGTCTTTATTGAGCCAAATATAATGGATGTAAAGTTGTCTCCCAAATCCCTTTCTATATCAAAATATCTCTTATTTAGAATTTTAAAGTTACAGTATATGTGAGCTAATTGGAATATCAAAGTAGTCACATGAGTAGGGCAGATGTTATTATTATCCTCATTTTAAAGATGAGGTAACTGCAGCAAACAAGAGTAAATAATTCACTGATTCAAGATCATAGTGTTGTGTTGATCCAGAATTCAAACACTTGATTTCCAATTCCAAACTTTCTAACTCCATCCTGCCAAGCATCATAGAATGCTTAAAGTGGCAGGGCCCTTCAATATCATTACCTCTCAGCATCAAATATAAGTGACTTTTCAACTATTCACACGTTATGTCTTTATTGTCCAAATATATTTTGGACAATATATTTCACCAGAATCATTATTTCTGAGTTCTCTGATTTGATTATTTGGACAAAATTAAACCAACTGCATATTTCTTTCTAAAATTCATTAATAAAAATTCATAATATAAACATTTATTGAACACCTACTATGTTCCCAACATTATTCCAGTCACTAAAGATACAGTAGTGAAGTATAAGTGCCTTTTTATGTGGTATAAGTAATAATAAAACAAGTGCTATATATACTTGTCACATTTTAAGATAATTAAAATAAAAGTAGGAATTTCCTAAATATCTTGCTTTCTTTTTTGTTTCTGAGTGAGAACTATAAACATGCATTTTTTCCAGTTTATCAGTCATATGTATATATTTTTTAAATTAATTAATTATTTATTTATTTATTTTTGGCTGTGTTGGGTCTTCGTTTCTGTGCGAGGGCTTTCTCCAGTTGCGGCGAGCGGGGGCCACTCTTCATCGCGGTGTGCGGGCCTCTCACTATCGTGGCCTCTCTCGTTGCGGAGCACAGGCTCCAGACGCGCAGGCTCAGTAATTGTGGCTCACGGGCCTAGTTGCTCTGCGGCATGTGGGATCCTCCCAGACCAGGGCTCGAACCTGTGTCCCCTGCATTGGCAGGCAGATTCTCAACCACTGCGCCACCAGGGAAGCCCTATCAGTCATATTTTTAAATTTGAGAAATATATTTTTTATCATGTCTTCCCCCACTATTTGTATTTCAGCTATGCCTTAAGAACTGGTGGGTCTTCTCTTGCATATGAGCTGTAACAGAGCTGGGATAGATCCAGTTTAAGACTTGAATTTACTTTTGTCTTTGTAGACTCTCACTGGTCTCTGAAGAGTTGATGTTAATGCACTCTGACAAATCTGATCTCATTTTCTGACTGTCTACAATTATTGAAGTTTTATACAACCATTGTTGGGTTGTGAAGGTCTCCTTCCCAACATGGTTATTCAATTCGATCATGCCCTCTTTTGGACTGTCCTACTCTTTCCTTCCTGAGTCTTTACAATGTCTGTGCCTGTAGTGACTACTTTTTTTTTATTCAGTACTTTTACCAGGTTTCAGTTAGACCTGTAATTCCAAATTCATGATTATTATTCTGCAAGTAGAATACTATTTTCTTGCTAAGCTTCTTGCAACACTATTCAGGCATTTAGGAACAGTTAAGTAAATTGACCTCAAGTGAAGATGACCATGAAAGGTAGATATAGATATTTATGACCTAAGAGAGTCAGAGACACAGAAACAAAGAGAAAGATGAAGTCTTACTTGGTAAGTAAACTTAGCAATAAAATTAACTTTCTTAAAAAACTTCTGCTTTTTCTGATTATAAAAGTAATACATGTACATTGTAAAAAAACTATATATGTGTATGTGTGTATGTGTGTATGTGAATATATATATATATATATATATATATATATATATATATATATATATAAACAAGGAAGTAAAAATTTTCTGTAATCACACTATCCATAAATAACCATTGCTAACACTTTGGTATATATCCTTCCAGATTCTTTTCTATTCATATATCACCTAAAACAAAAGAGAACAAAACAAAAATGAGACCATGATCTGCATATTTTGTAGCCTCCTTTTCCCCCTTAATATAGTGTGGATATTTTTCCATATCAATAAATAAAGATCTTCATCATCATTTTTAGTGGTTACATTTTATGGGTAGACCATCATTCATTTAACTTTCAAATCCCTTTAATGGTCATTTATGTTACTTAGACTTTTAAATATTGTAATAAATTGTGTGATAAACATTCCTGAACAAATATCTTTATACACTTGTCTAATATTAAAAATAAGTGTTTAAAAGTATAATAGCTGTGTCTAAGCGACCCTTTTCCTCTCCCTATCTCCCTTTCTTGTAAGATTAGCATGGCTACAAGATCTTTCAAAACCTAGTCTTAGCCTATTACTCTTCTAGAATTACATCATTACCCCAAAATGCACACTGACTCACATTTTTTCAAAAGCCAATGTACTTCTACATTTTAATTCTTACTCCTACTGTTCTTCCTATCTGAAATGTTTGCCTCCACGTTTTCCTGTTCTATTAAGTTTCTAATTATCCTTTAAAGTCCAGCTCAAATGTTAGTTCTTCTCTGTATCTTTTTCTAATTCCTCATAAGTAAAATTAATTTTCCCTCATCTGTGCTCCTTTACATTTATAATGTTGGATTTCAGTGTTTCTTGATGGTCTTTCTCTCTATCCATTAGTCAATCATCAAATCCTTAGTAAGTATCTACTAAGTGCCAGGCTTTGTGTTAGATGAGCAGAACAGGCTCATCTAACATCTTATGCAGCTTCTATTCTTGTATATTTTAGTAACTTTATTTTTTACTGCGAAGTTGCTTATAAGGTTAAGAAAACTAGGAGGTACTGGGTGTTTAACAGAGAATTTGTTTGCTAAATTATGATCCATTCCTATGACAGTGTAATTTTCAATCTTTACCACTAGGGGGTATGGGCAATGGAAACTGGCATGACCCTAGATTGGGCCAGAGTGAAAATCACAAATTAGTAACTTTCATCTCATCGGTGAATTTGTGGCTACTTGGAGTGTGTGTGGAGAATGATTATGAAGTACATTCTGCTTAGAGGTCCATTATGGGCCTGAAAGTGAAGGTTTTTGTCATATCTGGGCTTGAAGGATGTGTCTGCTTCAATTGCTTAGGGTTTGGGAACCTCAGAGGGGATGAGGAGACTGGGTAGGGAGAGAAGATGGGGATAGGGAAGGGCTGGCGGGGGGACCTCCGGGCCTTGAATAGAGTACAGAGCACACTGAATTCTTCCGTGTTAGGGAAGAAGACAGCAGTGACCTCTTCTCTCTTCTCTGTGGGCCATTGTTTCTAGGCATCTTCCTCAACACACTCCATTTGACTTAGGGACCTAATAACTTCAGGCTCTTCAGTTGCTGGTTTTCTTCTACCATGATGTCCTAGTAGATGGTGTCCTGTCCCTCATTCTAGATTCTCCTCTCCTGGGCAAGGATTGCTGGCCTTTCATTCTCTCTGCTAGGTTACTAATATATCCAAGTTACTAATAATCCAAGTTATGTGGAGGTATTCAGGGGCCCTAACGTGGGCCTGGGATGCACATTAATTGGCCTTTTCTAGACATTATAAGCAATGTTGTTAAAAACATTCCTGAATCTATTAATGTTTATGTTTGTTTCTTCTTGCCTAAAAGGATGCCTTTAGATTGGATGACTGTATTTCCTGGTTTGCTGGGGACAGCCTTGGGTTAAGACTATTGTCCTGCATACTGATTAATAGAACCCTCTTTCATCCTGCCATAGAAGTTTTGTTTGCTCATAGTCTAAATTTTTGATGGTAATAACTAGAGATATTTGGGAGTAGGGAGCTTTTTTAGATTGGCTTGAATAACAAAAAGAGAACAAAACCTCTCCAATATAACCATTAAGTCAAAAGAAATAGTAAAATAATTGGCATGGGTTGGGTGGCTTTTACTCCAGGGTGGGGAGGGGGAGCTATGGAACAGGAGGGGATACCAAGTATTTTTAATATGGAAATACATCTTCTTAAAACAGCACATTTAATCATTTAAATTAAATCATACTGCGTTATAATGGCACAGTAACTACTTTGTTCTTTGGAGAAATACTCAGTTTTGATTCCAGATTATTAAGAAAAAGACTAGGAAGATCATGAATGTTTTTGACGTTCCCTGTCACATACTAGCATAAAACAATAATTACCAAGTTATGTGATATTCTCCGAAACAACTCTTAAGAGCCTTGGAATCAAAACAACTCCATCAGTATCAATAGGTTCAATGTGTGGCTTAGCTTTAATTGCACTTAGGAGAACCTATTTGTTTTTAGCATTTGAAAGCAAGTCTAAATTGTGTCCAGTGGGGGCACTTAGACTAGCAGGCTTTGGCACCTGCCTCAGGTAAGGAAAGTTTTTGTTTATTTCATTATCGCTTGATGCTTTGACAGACTATGGCTTTCCACTTACTGCAAGAAGAGCTGCCAGCCATCCCTGCTGGGAGAAGCTAGTATGGGACTAGCAATGAACTTTTGAAAGAAGTTATTATGCCTTATATGGTTGATCTCCCATGCAAATAAAAGAAGCATTTCATACTGTAGCTAAGTGGAATTGGTATTTCATCCAATGTAAATGTATGCCAGCATGCTTTCTGGCTTTTATAAAACACTGCATTTCTCTCCAAAGAAGGTTCCAAGTTCATCTATAGGGCGGCTGCAAGGCAGGACTGGAGTAAAGCAGACTCATGGATCTGTATAGAAATAAAAAGGAATCAATCAGACCAGCATGTGTTTACCAATAATACCTGAATGCAGATCCCAGGGATCTGACCTCAAAGATTCTGTAGATCTGACATGGGGGCTGCTGTTTTGCTTTTTTTTTTTAACAAATGCTGTCATTCTGATACAGAGTCAGTAGTTTACTGTAAGAAACACCCTCTACTCTCCACTCAGCACTGAACCAAGCCTTATGATGGATGAAAAGAAGTAATAAGTATGTTCTCTACTATTCAGGGAGCTGAGGAATGCAAATACAACCAAAATACTAATAGCTAATATTTATTGTGCTATTTCTAGAACACATCAGGCATCAGATGAGATGTGCTCTGCATCAGAGCTTTTGTACTTGCTGTTTCCCCTGCACAAACCACTCTTCCTCCAGGAATTTTTTGGCCCACTGTTTTTTCTCCTTTAGGTCTACAGTAAGATGTCACCTTCTTAGTGAAGCCTCCTCTTTCTACATTCGAGAATACAACTTCATCATTTTTTATGTTCCTACTGTCTTAATTTTTTTCTAAAGCACTTAAACCATTTGGTATAATATCATTTTAATACTTTATATTTCACTTATTGGTCTATTGTTTGAAATAGACCCTAAGAAAGCAGAAATTTTCATCTGGTTTTCTCACTGCTAAATCTCCAGTGCCTACATAATGTCTAAAACATAGTGTGCACTCAATAAGTATCTGTCCACTGAATGAGTAATGATTAACGTTTGGTGAACACTTCTTACTTGCTGTTCTAAAGGCTACACATGCAATAATTCATTTAATTCCTCCAAGAAATCTAAGAGGTAGGAACTATGATTATGTCCATTATAGATTAAAAAGCTGAAGCAAAACATTGCAAGAGGTCATTCATCTAGGTGGTACATGGTAGAGCCAGAATTTGAATCTGGGTGATCTGATTTCAGATCTCATTCTCTTAACCATATGCTCTACTAACATACATAATATCTTTCACATTCTTCATGGAAAATTTACAGGCAGAGCTCTTATGTTGCAACATTTGCAAAAAGCTGAAGGCAAAGGTTAATGAAGGAAATACTACAGGATCTCCCTCCCTTGCTTTCTGTCCTTTTTTTCTTCTCAACAGGCTCATGTTATTTTTAAAGAGCCTTACTTTTTAGAATAAAACCAATCTGACATTTGTATCTACAGGGTTCACCAGGCTCTTGATGGGCATGGGAGTGTTATAGGTGGTAGTAGTGAGAGGAGCTCTTCGTCACCCATTTTCAAACCAGACTGACCTGGAACCTTAACGATAATAGGATGGATCCATCCATTTCATTACTGTGGGACAAGATTGGATCACTGGCTTGGATAACTGTACTGGCTGATTTAGGTAATATGGCTCCTCTAGGTTAATGCCAACCTAATCTTTTACAACCCCACCTGTGTCACTCCCAAAGCAGAGTGTTCAATCAAAGAGAACTTTACCTCTGGTTTTCAACTCCTGTAAATATTTTAAACTTACCTGAGTTCTGACCTATAACATTATCTCAAGGAACCTAGAAAAATCAAATATTTATTGGAATATATGTTGGGAGAAAGTTACTGATGGTTGATGATAATTCTTCCAAATTCCTGCCACAAGTGAACAATAATGTACTAAGCTACCACTCCTACATTGTCCGTATTGTTGATTGATCCTTATGTACAGCCCTTGATCCATATTGTTTTGAATCATTAAAGAATTTGTAATTGGTTATTGAATAATGAAATCCATTCTATTTTTTAAATTTATTACTCTGCTCAAATTTTTTCAGAGACCATAAGGCTGTTCTTTTTTTTTGGGGGGGGGCCATTGATAAGAACTTTATTGCAAAGGAAGAGGAGAATGGTCACTAGCCAGTGACTGGGGAAGCCCATGCCCTGGTTCCTTGACACATCAAAATTAGGGGCTGTGTCTTAGAGCTGAGCGTACCCAAGACATCACCACAGCCCCCATCCCCTTAAGAATGACTTTGGATTCGTAAACAAGCTTCAAAAGAAGAAGGTGATACTTTTCAATGAAAACAAAGGGAATCAGAGATGTCTGCCCAGAAAAACAGAGGGAAGTGTGCCAATTACTAAGCTAGTATCTCTTAGCCCCAACCTCACTCTTCTACATCTTTGCTTTGCCAGTTGCTCCCTGTTAGGTTCTGCCATGAGGGGACACCAGAGGGACATGGCAAGACTGAAGGAGGCACTACTATATATAAAATAGATAGCTAATAGGACCCACTGCACAGCACAGGGACCTCTACTCAGTACTCTGTAATGACCTATAAGGGAAAAGAATCTAAAGAAGAGTGGATATATGTACATCTATAACTGATTCACTTTGCCACACACCTGAAACTAACACAACACTGCAAATCAACCACACTCCAATAAAAATTTAAAAAAAAAAAACAAACAAAAAAAGATTGGAGGAGGGAGAAGCCTGTGCTCCTTCTTGTTTATTGCAGATCCTGTTAGCGTCTCCCCAGCAGTGGTTCTTTTTTTTTTTTTTTCAACATCTCTATTGGAGTATAATTGCTCCACACTGCTGTGCCACTTTCTGCTGCACAACAAAGCTAATCAGCCATACATATACAAACATCCCCATATCCCCTCCCTCTTTTGTCTCCCTCTCACCCTTCTTATCCCACCCCTCTAGGTGGTCACAAGGCACCAAGCTAGTCTCCCTGTGCTATACGGTTGCTTCCTACCAGCCATCTATTCTACATTTGGTAGTGTATATGTCAATGCCACTCTCTCACTTCATCCCAGCTTACCCTTCCCTCCCTGTGTCCTGAAATCCATTCTCTACGTCTGCGTCTTTATTCCTGTCCTGACCCTAGGTTCTTCAGAACCACTTTTTTTTTTTTTTTTTTTTTTTTTAGATTCCATACATATGGTATGTGTTAGCATATGGTATTTGTTTTTCTCTTTCTGAGTTACTTCACTCTGTATAACAGTCTCTAGGTCCATCCACCTCACTACAAATAACTCAATTTCATTTCTTTTTATGGCTGGTAACATTCCATTGTATATATGTTCCATATCTTCTTTATCCATTCATCTATCAATGGACAATTAGGTTGCTTCCATGTCCTGGCTATTGTAAATAGTGCTTCAATGAACATTGAGGTACATGTCTCTTTTTGAATTATGGTTTTCTCAGGGGATATGCCCAGTAGTGAGATTGCTGGGTCATATGGTAATTCTATTTTTAGTTTTTTAAGGAACCTCCATAGTGTTCTCCATAGTGACTGTATCAATTTACATTTCCACCAACAGTGCAAGAGGGTTTCCTTTTCTCCACACCCTCTCCAGCATTTATTGTTTGTACATTTTTTGATGATGGCCATTCTGACTGGTGTGAGGTGATACCTCATTGTAGTTTTGATTTGCATCTCTCTAATGATTAGTGATGTTGAGCATCCTTTCATGTGTTTGTTGGCAATCTGTATATCTTCTTTGGAGAATGTCTCTTTAGGTCTTCTGCCCATTTTAGGATTGGGTTGCTTGTTTTCTTGATATTGAGCTGCATGAGCTGCTTGTATATTTTGGAGATTAATCCTTTGTCAGTTGATTCATTTGAAAATATTTTCTCCCATTCTGAGGGTTGTCTTTTGGTCTTGTTTATGGTTTCCTTTGCTGTGCAAAAGCTTTTCAGTTTCATTAGGTCCTATTTGTTCATTTTTGTTTTTACTTCCATTTCTCTAGGAGGTGGGTCAAAAAGGATCTTGCTATGATTTATGTCATAGAGTGTTATGCCTATGTTTTCCTCTAAGAGTTTTATAGTATCTGGCCTTACATTTAGATCTTTAATCCATTTTGAGTTTATTTTTGTATGGTGCTAGGGAGATTTCTAATTTCATTCTTTTACATGTAGCTGCCCAGTTTTCCCAGCACCATGTATTGAAGAGGCTGTCTTTTCTCCACTGTATATGCTTGCCTCCTTTATCAAAGATAAGGTGACCATATGTGCATGGGTTTATCTCTGGGCTTTCTATCCTGTTCCATTGATGTATATTTCTGTTTTTGTGCCAGTACCATACTGTCTTGATTACTGTAGCTTTGTAGTATAGTCTAAAGTCCAGGAGCCTGTTTTCTCCAGCTCCGTTTTTCTTTCTCAAGATTGCTTTGACTATTCAGGGTCTTTTGTGTTTCCATGCAAATTGTGAAATTTTTTGTTCTAGTTCTGTGAAAAATGCCATTGGTAGTTTGATAGGGATTGCATTGAATCTGTAGATTGCTTTGGGTAGTATACTCATTTTCACAATGTTGATTCTTCCAATCCAAGAACATGGTATATCTCTCCATCTGTTTTTATCATCCTTAATTTCTTTCATCAGTGTCTTATAGTTTTCTGCATACAGGTCTTTTGTCTCCTTAGGTAGGTTTATTCCTAGGTATTTTATTCTTTTTGTTGCAGTGGTAAATGGGAGTGTTTCCTTAATTTCTCTTTCAGATTTTTCATCATTAGTGTATACGAATGCAAGAGATTTCTGTGCATTAATTTTGTATCCTACAACTTTACCAAATTCATTGATTAGCTCTAGTAGTTTTCTGGTAGCATTTTTAGGATTCTCAATGTATAGTATCATGTCATCTGCAAACAGTGACAACTTTACTTCTTCTTTTCCAATTTGGATTCCTTTTATTTCTTTTTCTTTTCTGATTGCTGTGGGTAAAACTTCAAAACTATATTGAATAATAGCGGTGAGAGTGGACAACCTTGTTTTGTTCCTGATCTTAGTGGAAATGGTTTCACTTTTTCACCATTGAGAACAATGTTGGCTGTGGGTGTGTCATATATGACCTTTGTTATATTGAGGTAAGTTACCTCTATGCCTACTTTCTGGAGAGTTTTTATCATAAATGGGTATTGAATTTTGTCAAAAGCTTTTTCTGCATCTATTGAGATGATCATATGGTTTTTCTGCTTCAATTTATTAATATGGTGTATCACATTGATTGATTGGCATATATTGAAGAATCCTTGCATTCCTGGGATAAACCCCACTTGATCATGGTGTATGATCCGTTTAATGTGCTGTTAGATTCTGTTTACTAGCATTTTGTTGAGGATTTTTGCATCTCTGTTCATCAGTGATATTGGACTGTAGTTTTCTTTTTTTGTGACATCTTTGTCTTGTTTTGGTTCAGGGTGTTGGTGGCCTCATAGAATGAGTTTGGGAGTGTTCTTCCCTCTGCTGTATTTTGGAAGAGTTTGAGAAGCATAGGTGTAAGCTCTTCTCTAAATGTTTCTTAGAATTGTCCTGTGAAGCCATCTGGTCCTGGGCTTTTGTTTGTTGGAAGATTTTTAATCACAGTTTCAATTTCAGTGCTTGTGACTGGTCTGTTTATATTTTCTGTTTCTTCCTGGTTCAGTCTCAGAAGGTTGTGCTTTTCTAAGAATTTGTCCATTTGTTCCAGGTTGTCCGTTTTATTGGCATATAGTTGCTTGTAGTAATCCCTCATGATCCTTTGTATTTCTGCAGGGTCAGTTGTTACTTCTCCTTTTTCATTTCTAATTCTGTTGAGCTGAGTCTTCTCCCTTTTTTTCTTGATGAGTCTGGCTAATGGTTTTTCAATTTTGTTTATCTTCTCAAAGAACCAGCTGTTAGTTTTATTGACCTTTGCTATCATTTCCTTCATTTCTTTTTCATTTATTTCTGATCTGATATTTATGATTTCTTTCTTTTTGCAAACTTTGGGTTTTTTTCTTCTTCTTTCTCTAATTGCTTTAGGTGTAAGGTTAGATTGTTTATTTGAGATGTTTCTTGTTTCTTGAGGTAGGATTGTATTGCTCTAAACTTCCATGTTAGAACTGCTTTTGCTGCATCTTATAGGTTTTGGTTCATTGTGTTTTCATTTTCATTTGTTTCTAGGTATTTTTTGACTTCCTCTTTGATTTCTTCAGTGATCTCTTGGTTATTTAGTAGTGTATTGTTTAGCCTCCATGTGTTTGTATTTTTTACAAATTTTTTTCCCTGTAATTTATATCTAATCTCATAGCATTGTGGTCAGAAAAGACACTTGATAAAATTTCAATTTTCTTTTTTTTTTTTAACATCTTTATTGGAATATAATTGCTTTACAATGGTGTGTTAGTGTCTGCTTTATTACAAAGTGAATCAGCTATACATATACATATATCCCCATATCCTCCCTCTTGCGTCTCCCTCCCACCCTCCCTATCCCACCCTTCTAGGTGGTCACAAAGCACCAAGCTGATCTCCCTGTTCTGTGTGGCCGCTTCCCACTAGCTATCTATTTTACATTTGGTAGCGTATGTATGTCCATGCCACTCTCTCACTTCGTCCCAGCTTACCCTTCCCCCTCCCCGTGTCCTCAAGTCCATTCTCTACATCTGCGTGTTTATTGCTGTCCTGATCCTAGGTTCTTCAGAACCATTTTTTTTTTTTTTAGATTCCATATATATGTGTTAGCATACAGTATTTGTTTTTCTCTTTCTGACTTACTTCACTCTGTATGACAGACTCTAAGTCCATCCACCTCACTACAAATAACTCAATTTTGTTTCTTTTTATGGCTGAGTAATATTCCATTGTGTATATGTGCCACATCTTCTTTATCCATTCATCTGTCAGTGGACACTTAGGTTGCTTCCATGTCCTGGCTATTGTAAATAGAGCAGCAATGAACATTGTGGTACATTACTCTTTTTGAATTATGGTTTTCTCTGGGTATAGGCCCAGTAGTGGGATAGCTGGGTCGTATGGTAGCACAGTATGGAGGTTCCTTAAAAAACTAAAAATAGAACTACAATTTTCTTAAGTTTATCAAGGCTTGATTTGTGACCCAAGATATGATCTATCCTGGAGAATGTTCCATGAGCACTTGAGAAGAAAGTGTAATCTGTTTTTTTTTTTTTTTTTTGGATGGAATTTCCTATTAATATCATTTAAGTCCATCTTGTTTAATGTATCATTTAAAGCTTATGTTTCCTTATTTATTTTCATTTTGGATGATCTGTCCATTGGTGAAAGTGGGGTGTTAAAGTCCCCTACTATGACTGTGTTACTGTCGATTTCCCCTTTTATGGCTGTTAGCATTTGCCTTATGTTTTGAGGTGCTCCTATGTTGGGTGCATAAATATTTATAATTGTTATATCTTCTTCTTGGATTGATCCCTTGATCATTATGTACTGTGCTTCTTTGTCTCCTGCAATAGTCCTTATTTTAAAGTCTCTTTTGCCTGATATGAGAATTGCTAGTACAGCTTTCTTTTGATTTCCATTTGCATGGAATATCTTTTTCCATCCCCTCACTTTCAGTGTGTATGTGTCCCTAGGTCTGAAGTGGGTCTCTTGTAGACAGCATATATACCAGTCTTGTTTTGTATCCATTCAGCCAGTCTATGTCTTTTGGTTGGAGCATTTAATCCATTTACATTTAAGGTAGTTATTGATATGTATGTTCCTATTACCATTTTCTTAATTGTTTTGGGTTTCTTTTTGTAGGTCTTTTCCTTCTCTTGTGTTTCCTGTCTAGAAAATTTCCTTTAGCGTTTGTTGTAAAGCTGATTTGGTGATGCTGAATTCTCTTAACTTTCGCTTGTCTGTAAAGGTTTTAATTTCTCCATCGAATCTGAATGAGATTCTTGCTGTGTAGAGTAATCTGTGTTGTAGGTTTTTCCCTTTCATCACTTTAAATGTGTCCTGCCAATCCCTTCTGGCTTGCAGAGTTTCTGCTGAAAGATCAGCTGTTAACCTTTACCTTATGGGGATTCCCTTGTATGTTATTTATTGCTTTTCTCTTGCTGCTTTTAATATTTTTTCTTTCTATTTAATTTTTGATAGTTTGATTAATATGTGTCTTTTGTTTCTCTCCTTGGATTTATCCTGTATGGGACTCTCTGAGCTTCCTGGACTTGACTGTTTCCTTTCCCATATTAGGGAAGTTTTCAACTATAATCTCTTCAAATATTTTCTCATTCTCTTTTTTTTTTTTCATCTCCTTCTGGGACCCCTATAATTTGGTGCATTTAATGTTGTCCCAGGGGTCTCTGAGACTGTCCCAAATTCTTTTCATTCTTTTTTCTTTATTCTGCTCTGCAGTAGTTATTTCCACTATGTTATTTTCCAGGTCACTTATCTGTTCTTCTGCCTCAGTTATTCTGCTATTGATTCCTTCTAGAGAATTTTAAATTTCATTTATTGTGTTTTTCATCATTTGTTTGCTCTTTAGTTCTTCTAGGTCCTTGTTAAATGTTTCTTGTGTTTTCTCCATTTTATTTCCAAGATTTTGGATCAGCTTTACTATCATTACTCTGAATTCTTTTTCAGGTAGACTGCCTATTTCCTCTTCATTTGTTTGCTCTGGTGGGTTTTTACCTTGCTCCTTCATCTGCTGCGTATTTCTCTATCTTCTCATTTTGCTTAACATACTCTGTTTGGGGTCTCCTTTTTGCAGGCTGCAGGTTTGTAGTTCCAATTGTTTTTGGTGTCTGCCCCCAGTAGGTAAGGTTGGTTCAGTGGATTGTGTAGGCTTCCTGGTAGAGGGGACTGGTGCCTGTGTTCTAGTGTCTGAGGCTGGATCTTGTCCTTCTCAGTGGCAGGACCGTGTCTGGTGGTGTGTTTTGGGGTGTCTGTGTACTTATTATGATTTTAGGCAGCCTCTCTGCTAATGGGTGGGGTTGTGTGCCTGTCTTTCTCGTTTTTTAGGATGGGGTGTCCAGCACTGGAGCTTGCTGGTCCTTGAGTGGAGCTAAATCTTAGCGTTGAGGTGGAAATCTCTGGGAGAGCTCTTTCTGATTGATATTATGTGGGGCCAGGAGGTCTCTCATGGTCCAGTGTCCTGAACTCAGCTCTCCCACCTGAGAAGCTGAGGCCTGGCACCTGCCCGGAGCACCAGGACCCTGTCAGCCACATGGTAGATCACCAGTTGATTATAAAATGATGTAACTCACAAACAGCCAAGTGAAAGACATGCAGAGGGCAGTATGGGGAAAGGGCATGGAGCTTCCATGTCATCTGCAAGCGCCCCACTCTTTCCAAATCTCCCCGTGTTCACCAACCAGAAGCTCCCATAAGTCTGTTCTGATTTCACCTAGATTGAAAGCCATCTGGTGTGATTGTCCTATTCTAGAATATACAATAGGAAATGAGGAACTTGGGTCTTGAGATTTTAAATGCCGAACCCAAAGTCCAATATATCAGTTTCAAATATCACCTAAAATTTAACAGTCACCTAACACATACAGAAAGAAGTCTGTGGAAACTTTGTCCTCCACTGAGCAACATTGCATTTGTAAAGATAATATTAATACAAAATTTTAATGCTCTGTGGATAATTATCTGGCAGCAGATCAACAGCAGAGTGTAAACCATTAACAACTAAAAGGGGATTCTGAGTCCTTTAACTGTTGTTGTTCATTACAAAAGCCACCAAAATCATTTTGAGCCAATTCATAGAGAATTAAATAGATTCGGTTTAATAAAATCTTCAGGTCTCTGAATAAGTTATGAATGCATCTTGACTGTTAGAAGGATACATTGACATTAGGAAACGGTAATGAACAGATATTAAAGAGAGGGGAAAATATACCCCTTCTGCATACCATCCCATTTGAAGCTGATTAAAAGCTGATGAAATTTAAGTTTTTTCGTGGGTAGATGTGCAACAAGTCATGAGTTGTGGACGTTAATAATATATTTTCTTCACAAGCAATAACACAGCAATTAGGAGATGCTCACTGAGGTAGAAATAATGGTAACTGCTGTGCAGATTAGGTTTGCTGAAGGGAGCTCTCATACATACACTAAAACAACATATTCCAGGTTCTTGTTGTGTGTAATTTCTACTTTATTTACTTATCATCTCAGTTAAAGAGGACTCCTGGCAGTAATGAGGCTACATAGAATAGTTTAAGATGCTACATATTCTGTAAAAGATAAATCTAATGATTACCTATTCTAATGACAGTGCAATCTTGTCTTTCCTCGTGGGGAAATTGTATGGTTGTAAGAAGCTCATAGCTGGGGAGAGTGCCATGGTACAAATGTATTCATTATTTTTCTGCCTGCTTTGCTTCTGCATGGCTGTTCATGAAAGCTAGGTAATTCATTCGAGCAGGAACCACTTACTGAATGGTTCACAAACCTTTCACTGGTGCCGCAGTGCCTGTGAGCAACCTGGCAAATACATAAAAATGATACGCTGGAAAACAGGATGGAAAATCTTTCAGCAAGGGGAGAATGACCTACAATGGTGTTACCAAAATAAGGGAAAAGAGGGTTGGGTGAAAATAGCCTGTTGCCACCTCAATTCTATTTACTATAATTGTCTTAAAAGTAAATACTCATGGAAGACACATAATGAAACTTCAGAACAGAACATATTTTTGAGGATTTTTTTCATTCACTGGGGGAGAAAGCCTGAGAAAACATGGAAGACATGAGCAGAGTTTTAAGATCCGTGGTTTGTTTGAGCAGTAACTTCAAGTTGCAGGAGACCTAAAGATAATTTGATTTTCTTTTTCGTAATTGCATCTTGTTCTAGATCAAATGGAATTTTTTTTTTCATGAGAATCTTCCTTCCAAGACTCTGCCAACTAAACGCTGAAAAGCTTAGGAAAGTAAATAATAAGAATAGTAATGTTAATAACCCCTCCTGCTTATGAGGGAAGATGGTTGCGAAGTCTCTGCCTATGTAGCAAATCAGTGGCTTGGGTGAACCATGTGACTTGGGATGTACTTTTTCATTTTCCATGAAAGAAAGCAGCAATCAAACTTCCGGTATGAAGTCTAGTATATCTTAAGTAGTGAAATTCAGTTTATGAGGTCTTTTTTAATTTTAATTTTTCAATTATCTAAGTTAAACAGCTCCCCTTCCTTCCCCCTACCCCCATACCAAATCATTTGAAATTGGTATTTAGGATATGCTTCTAGTTGTGTTAATTAGTAGCAGCATATTTGTGTGACTCAGACTGAAAGCTATCCCTTTCACATCCTTAAAGTTAGAACAGGCTTCCTCATCATTCAGGTGTGTCTCAGAGGTGTGCATGGAAAATCCCTGATTGTCGTACCTCTCCCTACTCCTGAGTCCATGGTAGGTGTTGCTAATTGGCCTGCCACTACTTCTATGGAGCCTGGAGTTGGTCTCAGAATCTTTGTCCATAAGCCACTGCCCACATGAGATGAAACCCATCAGCCACATGTGCTCTAAGGCAACTCTGCCTGAAAGTCAGGGTGATGCTGCCTGGCTCCAGATCTTGTTCTTTACTTGTTATTCCTTCTCATTTCTGGCCACTTTGATGGTTCAAGAAGGGGAACAGTTCTGGATTTAGATTTAAAAAAACCCAAGTTCCTCTTTCCTCTTAGCCATGATAAATTAATTATTATAAAAACTCCCAAATCTCAGTGGCTTGATACAACAAGTAAGAAGCAAATGTTTCTCACGCAGGTCCTAGATTGATGGTGTACTACAGGGTAGATGTGCTCTAAGCCACTCTATCCTCTCTTCCATCCAGTGGCTCTGCCTTTCCCTGAAGCCTTGGAATCATCCATTACATCCTCTGCATTCAGCCCCAGAGGAAGGAAAAGAGAACTCCTGGACTGTGAGAGAAGTCTCAGGGAAATGTAGTTTAGCTGTATGTCTAGGACAGGGACAGCACACTTTTTCCTGTAAAGGGCCAGATAGTAAATATTTTAGGCTCGTGGGCCATATAGTGTCTGTTTCATCTACTCGACTCTGCTGTTGTAGGACAAAAGCAGTCCCTAACAATATGTAAATGAGTAGGTGCAGCTGTTTTCCAACAAAACTTTATTTACCGAAATAGGCTGGTTTTGGCCAGTGAGCCATAGTTTGCAAATCATTGGTCTAGGAGATAAAATGAATTGGTTTGGTCAGCCCATGGCAGTCTCTTCCACCATGATCCTACTAGCTGTGTGACTGTGGAGAAGTAACTTATCCTCGCTGAGCTATTATTTTCTTATCAGTTTAAAAAAAAAAAAGGATATACCATCTGCATTGATTTATCTCAGTGTTTTAAAGACCAAATGGGATAATGGACTATCTGTACTTTGTAAGCTATAAGACAGTGTACACATATATTCTTTTAAGAGTATACAGAAATACTCATTGAATACAGCTGCGACCCTCTGCTTCTCATAGACATAAGACCTCCCATATACTGGAACAAAAGAAGGTAAAAACACTTTTTGTTTAAAGACACTTGAGTATTAGTTAAAATTATTCCTGAAAATCCAATGAGCTTAAAATAATCCAATTCTTGATTTATTCTTTCAATGAAAACCCTAGCTTGTATCTAATTTGAGGATTCAGTATAGTTAGAAAAATAAATCAATGATTGATTACATCAGTCAACCTGGAAAAAACCTGTATTTAGACGACTTGCTCCAGATATAACTAGAATTTCTTTGGAAAAGAGTCTTGTAATAATAAAGCAAGTTTGACACTATATGAAAAGTGTATTAGTTTGATGAGCTGCCATAACAAAGCACCACAGGCTTAAACAACAGAAATTTATTTACTCAGAGTTCTAGAGTCTCGGAGTCCAAAATTTAGGTGTCAGCATGGCTGGTTTCCTCCGAGGGCCTCTCTCCTTGGTCTGTGATGGCTGTCTTTTTTTTCTGTGTCTGCACATGGTCTTCCCTCTGTGCTTGTGTCCTAATCTCCTCTTCTTATAAGGACACCCGTCATACTGGATTCGGGCCTACCCATATGACCTTACTTTACCTTAATTACAACCTTTAAAAGGCTCTATCTCCAAATACAGTCACATTTTGAGGTACTGGGGATTAGGACTTCAACATGTGAATTTTGGGGGAACACAGTTCAGTCCACAACACAAAGATCCTGCTTCCACCCTAAAACGATAAGGATATGTCTTAGGATCCTAAACAGGTCTTTTTCTCTTAGAGATATGTCTTCAAGTTGCTCCTTTTCCCTTAAATACCAATCTATATTGCCTCCCCCCCCCACGCTTAATATTATTAAAAATTGTTTTCCTAAACCCACATGTCTTTGAAAATGGAGTTTGGATAAAGAGAGAACAAAGAGAACATTTGGTTCTCTGCCCCATTTTCACTTCTCTCTATAGTTTCTCTTGTTGACCTCAGTAGTTTGCATCTAGAGGAAACAACTCTTAGGGAATGAAAAGATAAAAAATAGATATTAACTGGTGATGAAATCAAATGTGTTTTTATCCCAGTACTATAGAGAAGAAGCTATCCTATAAGGGGGTATGTGTATGTGTATGTGTGTGTGTTTCCTGCCTTAACCATTTTATGCCAGTATGAGTAGGGATGCAATAAAAGTTCTAAAAATAGGATTATGAGTATTAATTAATGATTGAAAAGCACTTTGAAGATGAAAAAGCATTCTATAAGCAAGCACAAAGCAATATTATTATTGTCATGCCAGCAAAAAAAGCACCACTATGGCATGCTGGTCCTTATCAACTCTACCTAAAGCTCTATTCTTTATGTATTATAATGCTCAGATGTCACTGTTTAAAATTCTACATTATCAAAGGTTATTAATAAAAACATTTTAAGTCAAACATAGCATTCTTGTAAATTAGACCTATGCGTGGCCTATTAAGCTCGGTTCCTGTATTATAATTTTCAGATAAACACAGTGTCATGCTATGATTAGCACTTGACAGTAACTTTGAGTTTGTTATATTAAACCTTCTACAGACTCTTCCTGTCTCCAAGCCTTTCTCCTCATTCATTCAACGCATATTTATTTCCAGGCATTGTTCTGGGGATATAACTGTGGGTAAAACCAAATGTGACAGAATGAGAGATTATATTTGTGACCATATATCTGATAAGGGTCTAGCATTCAGAATGTAAAAAGAACTCATATAACTCAACAACAAACAACCTAATTAAAAAATGAGCAAAAGACTTGAATAGGCATTTCTCCAATGAAGATATAAAAATAGCCATCAAGCATGTGAAAAGATGCTCAACACCATTAGCCATTAGGAAAATGCAAATCAAAACCACAATGAGATAACACTTCATAACGGCTAGGAAGACAAGAATTTTTTAATGGAAAATAACAAGTGTTGATAAGATTATGGAAAAACTGGAATGATCGTGCAGTGTTGGTAGGAATGTAAAATGGTACAACTATTGTGGAAGACAGTTTGGCAGTTCCTCAAAAGGTTAAATACAGAATTACCATATTACCCAGCAATTCCACTCCTAGGTATATACCCAAAAGAATTGAAAATGAATACTCAGACAAATACCTGTACATGAATGTCATTATAAGGACTATTCACAATAGCTAAAAGGTGGAAACAATCCAAATGCCCACTAACAGATGAATGGCTAAACAAAATGTGGTACATCCATACAATGGAATAGTAATCAGTGAGAAAAAGTAATGAAGTACTGATACATGCTTCAGCATGGATGAACTTGAAAATATTATGCTAAGTGAAAGAAGCTAGACATAAAAAGTCATATATTGTACAATTCCATTGATATGAAATATCTAGAATAGATAAACCCATAGAAATAGAAAGCAGATTAGTGGTTGCCAGGGGTTCAAGGGAGGGGACATGGGTAGTGACTGCTTAATGGATCTAGTGGAGAGACAAATATTATTGGATATTAATGAAATTATTCTATAAATAAATAAATAAATAAATAAATACATGTGTCAACCTGGCTGGGCCATGGTGTCCAGATATTTGGCCAAACATTATTCTGGATGTTTATGTGAAAGTGTTTTTTCACTTTAATTAATTTGACAGAATTAACATGTAAATAAGTGGACTTTTAGTAAAGTAAATTGCCCTCGATGTAGGTGGCCCTCATTCAGTCACTGAAGGCCTTAATAGAACAAAGACTGATATCCCCTGAGCAGGAAGTGACTCTGCCAGGAGACTGCCTTTGGTCTGTAATTGCAGCTCTTCCCTAAGTCTCCAGCCTGTTGGCCTACCCCATCAGATTTTGGACTCACCAATCCTCTGCAATCACCTGAGCCGATTCCTTAAAATAAATAGCGCCCCCAACTCCCCTCCCTCTCTCAGTCTATATACACACATCTTGTTGGTGCTGTTTCTCTGGAGAACCCTGACTTATATTGAAAGCTTCACCCAACTCTTAAAGTCTGGCTTAAGATCTCTTTCCACAGCACCTTGTGCAGTTCCTATCATTATTCTCACCATAGTATGTAATAACTACCTCTCTACTTGCTGGTACCCTCTACTACACCTTAGGCATCTTGAGTACAAGGGTATCAGCTCCACAGTTCTGAAGTTTAAGGTGTGTTACAGAAAATTATCTCTTCAGGAAAAGTTTGAGATAGTTTTACTGGTTTATCTACAATTTGGTCGTATTTTGTTCTTTGAACATGAAATTCTAATCTGAGTTCCAAACATTTTTCAGGATGGTCTTGATAACAGTGAGATCAGGAGAAGCTAAGAGTAATAGAGATGTGGTATTGCCCAAGGAAACTTACCTTAATTCCATTTCCAAGCCTATAAATATCCACACACTGAGAACCATCTGGGGTCTGAGTCTTTCCAAGCATACTTTTTTGTTTCCTTAAGTCAAGAATTGTATATAATTTATAGATCACCTTGTCCTCTGGTGGCCACCATTCTTCTTTATAAGAATCTGCCTTCTCCCGTCGCTTTATCTTGCAGAATCCCACTGCTAGGCCACCCATCAATGTCTACAACTGATCGTTGCCTCTGTGTGTGAAGATTGACAAATTTTCTTATTGTCCCCATTAATAACATATATAACTGTGTCACCAGCATCTCTCCTCTAAGACTGAGGCATGGAAAAGAGGAACTGCTCTCATGACAAGCCAAGAAACTGCTTGTTAAGTTTGTAGTAACATTACAGTAGAGTAGAATTCAGTGTATGTTGGTAGGGTTGGGGGAAGAGTTCTCGCTTCTGATTATTTCTGTATCAGAAGGATCTTTGTTAGCAGACAATTCTCCTATGAGATGGTTTCCTGACTCTTCTCAGGACAGTACCACACTTTATTTCTGAAAATCTAATGAGAAATCTGACTGCCTGCTAGCTCTTTATATAATTGGTGCCTTACTGTAGAAATATTGACTTCCTGTTGTCCACAGTTTTAGTCTCTTTGAACTCAGGAAGTTAACCGTTCAGGAAAGAAACATCAACATTCTTTTAGCTTCTTGCTGACTACAAATGATGGAAAGTAGTTTACAATGGAGAGAAGGCTGCTGGTGTAGCTATGAGTCATTCGTGCCCAGATCTCCTGTGACTCATTTTCCTTCATTAAACTGAGCAGAGTCAATAGCCCTTCAGTTTTCTGAACAGTAGATCTAACTGCACTAATGACTGGCTGCTGAACAAGTTTAGCTATATTCTAATTTATTTATTAAGCAACAGTAAAACAAGTATAAAGTACCCATCAATGGATAATGGGAGGACATTAGTGTTGTTGTTTACAAACTAGATATAAAACACAGCTTCTTTTAGATGAAAATGGAGAAGGCTGGGCTAGCCCCTGTCAGCATAAGAAAAAATTCAATTTTTGAGGCTCTCCTCCCTTTCATTTTTAGACCTTGTTCTAAACTGGTAGCCATCTGAGAGATCCCATTGCCCTGGGCCTCCTTTACTTGGCCTAGTTTCTACATGATGCTCATCTCACCCCACTATTTTCCTGCCTTGATCTCACCTCTGTACACCCCCTTCCTTTTTACCCACTGCTTTCTCGCTGCCTAAATACTTTGTCTATTGGTCTCCTTGCCCCTCACCACGCTTTCTACTAAAATTCATTGACTTATACCTTAAAAATGCAGGACTCTAATGTGTTAGCCTGCAATCCGATCTACTTATCCCTAATAACATTTTAAAAACGGGTTTTAAACATAATTTTTTGTAGTGACACTGTATTTACTCACAAAAAGTAATTTAACGTGGGACTTTAGAGGAGAATTTAAGAGCATTTGGAGTCAGATCTTGCGTTGAATCTGCCCTTTGCTCACTGCATGACTTTGGGCAAGGTATTTAACTTCTTTAGGCCTCACATTTCCTCATCTGGAAAATAGGGATAAAAACAGGAATTTGTAGATGAATGAGGTAATGTATGTGCAAGAGTTTTTTTTGAGGTGAGTGGTAAAATTGTCTATCATGGTGACATCCAGGTATACTTGTTTTCCAACTGTCAAAAAACAGTTGGGGCATTTCTTAGCCAATACGCAATCTTTGGTGGCTTTAAAACAAATATCCAATTTTTTTGCACAGAAGCCAGAAACCAGTTGGGAGAGAAACTGAACTGGTCGCCATGAATAGGATTCATTTATATTCATTAATAGATGAAGTGAGGGGGCATTTATATTACATCTAACCTACTTACTTCAGTGCCTGGAACCTAGTAGGCCCTCACTGTTCAGCTATAGTTACTATTATAGTTATGGCAGGCGGGAGGACAACTTTTTGGGAGTAACTGAATTTTAATTGACCTTTCAAATCGTCATTCTTTCAAAGGATATTTATCAGTACTATTCATAAGTAACACCTTACTATTGCAGTAATAGTGGTTTTTACTTACCCCTGTGTTTTTTTCTTTAGTTCTGAAAATAACCCCGTTATTATTCCTGTTTAACATTATTTCTCATTTATAAAGAGCTGAGACTCAGAGATAGAGTTACCATATAATTTCTTGTCCAAACTGGGCTGCCTTGGGAGTGAAAGGGGCACTAAGTTGGGATTATACCTGGCAGACCAGGATGTTTCCTTATCTTATTCAGAGAGGTTATGACTGCTCCAAAGCCATCTAGCTTGATAAGTGACAGATTTGGGACAAGAAGGCAAATCTTCTAATGACTCTATGTAAGACTCTACTAGAATTTTTAGGGGATAGTATGTTGTAGGAAATTAGCCCCTTCAGGTCCATGTGATCATTGCCATGAAAAAGTATAGATAAAGCTGTCACATCAAGTAGATGCTGACCTGTTCTGCTAATGTGCTGGGCTGGCCATAAGGAAAAGGGATTGCAGTTGTTTCATGAGATTCTCCACTCTTCTTAATTAATTGATTCATTTATTTATTCATCTAACAAACCTATATTGAATACTCACAGAATCACTTATCTACTGATGTGTAACAAAACACCCCAAACATCAATGACTTAAGACAGCAATAATTTTATTTATTCATGGTTCTGTGGGTCTGCAGTTTGACTGGGCTCAGCTGGGTGGTCATCTACTGGTCTTACCTGGGGGTCACTCATGTGGTTGTAGTTGTATGTGGCAGCCCAACAGGGATCTGGAGGGCCTTAGATGGCCTTGCTCACATGTTTAGCAAGTGGTTCTGTCAAGTGGTTGGTGAAAGGAGCCTCAGCTGGAATGGTTTATCTTGACTCCATGTAGCCTCTCATTCTGAAAGATGCCAGTCCAGGATTCTTCATAAGTTGGCGGCATCACTTCAAGAGCATGAAAGCAGAACTTCATGGCCTCTGGAGGCCTTGGCTTGGACCTGGCACACTGTAATTCTGCCTCATTTTATTGGTGAGGACAAGTTATAAGGTCAACCTGGATTAAAGGGAGGGATAAGAAAATCAGCTCTACCTCTTGAAGGCAGGAGCAGCAATGTACCCTTGCAAAGAAGAGGGTGGTGCATACATGGATGGGAGAAATTTATGATTAGTTTTTGCAATCTATCATAATCATCATATATCAGGTCCCATCCTAGGCAGTGAAGACATAAAAATTAATAATGAGTACTCATTTGCATGGGAGAGATAGGCAGCAATTACAATGGAAGGTGAAAAGTCCTTTGACGGAAAGGTTCACATGGTGTTGTGGTAACACAGGAGTAAAATTAGTAGCCAAGTCAAACTGGCAAATAGCTACCAGAAAAGTGATCCTCTGGGCCTGAGAGTGTTTATTTTCATCATGCTTATTATCTTATTCAAAGCACAGGGTTCAGATGTGAAGGTCCTGGACTAGTTTCTTTGACCTGACCATTTTCTCCATCCACCACTTAGAAGCTTGAGAGTGAATTAGTAAGAGAATGAGGAGAAGGCATTATGAAATAAATGTTTGTGTCTCCTCCCCAAAATTCAAATGTTGAAACCCTACTATGCCTAATAAGAGGGTATTAGGAGCTGCTGTCTTTAGGAAGTAATGAGGATTAGATGAGATCATGAGGGTGGAGCCTTCATGAATGGGATTAGTGCCCTTATAATAGGAGAGAGTTTGCTTTCTCTCTTTGCTCCCTGCCATGTCAGGATATAACAAGTCGGCAGTATGCCACCAGACCTTGACCATGCTGGCACTCTGATCTCAGACTTCTAGCTTTCAGAACTGTGAGAAATAAATATCTGTTATTTATAACCCACCCTGTCTATGGTAATTTGTTATAGCTCAAACTGACTAAGACAGAAAATGAGGAGACCAGTGGAGGGGGGAAGGAGTGTTTTTAGATGTTCTTCACCCACTTACAACTGGGAACCTGAAACTGAAACATTAAATAGGAATGAGTAGAGGATCTTTTTTGCTACCATCGCCCTCAAATCTAACCTGTGCTTTGAAGGCTTGGGAATTCTGAATTCAGTCTGCACATATAACACTAGAATATTCTAAACATGTAAGAGTCTTTTCAAGCAAACCAGACCTGAATAGCCAACGTGCTGGCAGTTTGACACTTGACCTACATGTCCTCAATTCAACATCAAAAATGTGAGGCCGAGTTAGGGATGTTTGGTGAGTGGCTTCATCTCTAGCCAGGAGACATTAGATTGAAAGAGGAAAAAAACAAAAAAAACCCAAAAACCTTGCTGGATAATAAAGGCAGTTAGATTTATTGTATATATGACAGTAGGGAATTCCTTTAATCACATATTCTTGAGTGCCTTTGGGAACTTGGGTGATAATAAAGTGTATGCTGAGAGGAATCAGTGACAGTATTCTCCCGAAGGAGAAAAAATGATACTGAAACTCATCATTCCAGTGTTCCTTGAGGTGACTCAGAAGAGCAAATCTCCCAGCTGCCTGCAATCTGGATAAGTGGGATGCTGGACTGGAACCGGCTTAGGAAAACGTGATGATCGCTGGCTACCTCTGTCCTGAAGAAGTCGGGTTTTTTTCTGGGTCATTTAACAGTGTAAGGTAGCAGAAGGGATATAGAGGAGAAAGCTGAATTGAACCTCTCTGCCTGAGTCAGGCAGGTCATTATGAGCCATACCTTTGTCTCTGGGTGACATTGTGGTCTCTGTCCCTGGTCTTAGCTAATGGGGACCAGACTGAGGTCAGAGGGAGTTCCAGATGGTGGTGTGCAAACTACACCACTTAGTGGCTCAGATGGCTCTAGTAATGAAATTAAATGCTGGGCTATCAATCAGTGAGCGTATATTTAGCACCTATTATGTGCTTGACATTGTGAGGATACAAAGGAAATATAAGACCAATTTCTCCTCTCATTCGAGTCTGCAGTCTAATTATTAGACATATGAGCGTGAGAGGACAGATAACAAAAGTCAACTTCTATTTTCATTTCTGTGAAGCTGTGTAACATCAAATGTGGGAAAAAAGATGCATGTATTTATAAAAGTATTCCTTAAAAATCTTTCCTTTATATGTGGTACCTCAGACGATTATCGAGACGCCATTAAAATATGATTGAATACTTTCCATTGATGAAGAGATGGAGTAGTGAGACATCTAACAAAAGGAGGATAAAATTACTGCCACAAGGTTTTGGGGTCTCATTTGTTACCCTTGTTTCTTTAGGAGTAACCAAAGATGATAGGCAGCCTACATGGGGCACTGTGTGCTCTTCACTCTTTTAAGTACTTCACGTGCATTATTTAATTTAATCCTGTTATAACCTAACATATTCACTGTCACTATTCCTGGAACCTGGGAACAAGTAGCATGTCCAATGTCACATAGCCAGTAAGTGTCACAAGATGTCAGAGTTGGGACAATAAAGATTTCGGGTGACAATCACATAGGCATTTGGCCCTGTTCTTTTTTTTTTTTTTTCCCCCTCTGGAGCATCAAGTTTATTAACTAGAATTGGAAGAACCAAGGAGTTCTTGGAACAAGAACTATCCCCCTCCCCCACCAACACGGAAGACAGAAGAGTAGGGGAGGGGAGACGTGCCCCAGGAATGACAGTCCAGTCTCTCAAGTTTCACCCAGGTGGGGGTTGAGGGGCAGACCTGCAGCCACGGTGGCCTCGCTTTCGGTCGCCCGGGCTGCTCCGGACCATCCTCTGAGCTGGCCAGGGTCTTGGATACGATGCTTCTGAAGGCCGTGCAGAGAACACACTCCTCTTCCCCTGCACTGGGCCCCAGGGAGCGCGGTGGCCTGACCTTCCTGCCTCGGTCATCCATGGGGTTCACATGGGCTCACTTTATTATGACGCCTCATGCTGGGCAGCTTGCAACAAAGATGTTTCAAAATAAAGTTCCAGATTCTCCCAGCCACCCCTTGCTTGTTCTGGCTCTGGCCAGAGAGAGTGGATGAGGACACACTCTCAGGCTGCCCAGCGTGGGAGGACCTTCCAGTGTTGGACACACCCAGGGGGCAGCTGCTTCCCTCTGGGGCTCCAATCCTGCTGCTGCTGGAGGTGGATGTCCCAGTGCCACACTGGGGGGCTGGGCTGGGGGTGGCAGTCCTCACCTCCAGGCTGGGTGGGGGACAGGCAGACTCACCGGTCTTCTGCCCTGCCTGCTGGTCTTCCTGCAGCTGCACATTTTTTCTGTGGTAGAGCCACCTGGTTTGCAGGGAGGACACCACAGGGCTTGGAGAAGCCTCAAGTTCACTGCCACAGAGGTCCCCGCAAGAGAAGGGCTTCAGAGTTATGATGGAGACCTCCACCTTGGGTTTCTTGGAGCTCACACTGCCTGTCCCAGTGTCCTGGATCTGGTCGCAAGTCAAGCCCGGAGTCCTCACCATTGTCACCTCCAGGTCCTCTACACAGGGTGGCTGGAGTGGCTCCTTCTGGCCCATGTTGACCCATGGATGCCTCATGAGGTCAGGTAAGGTGCCTCTGTCACTGGGGTTGAGGGCAATCATTTTTTGTAACAGATCCCTTATCTTCAAAGACAGATAAGGTGGGATGGGGTATTGCCCTTGTAGGATTTGCTTCCGCAGCTCCTGGAAGTCTTTTCCCACAAAGGGCTGGGACCCAGTTACCATGGTGTACAGCACTACTCCCAAGCTCCACACGTCCACCGCAGGGCCGCTGTAGCTCTGCCCCAGGAAGAGTTCCGGGGCAGCATAAGGGTGTGTGCCGCAGATCGTGTCCAGTTGGACAATGTCATCACACTTGTTGCTGAGGCCAAAGTCTGTAAGTTTGATATTCATGTTGGAATCAAAGAGGAGGCTCAGTGGCTTCAGGTCTCGGTGCACGATGCCCCTCCGGTGGCAGTGCTGCAGGGCGGAGACCAGCTGCTGGAACGGGCCTCGGGCCTCCGCCTCTGTCATACGGCCATGGGTCTTCAAATAGCGGTACATGTTCCCCCCCCTGAGGTACTCCATCACCACGAAAAATGTCTTCTCTGTGTCAATCACCCCCAGCAGTTTTACAATATTGGGGTGATTCAGAGCCTTCAGACTGCACACTTCCCGGAAAAGTGCCTGGACACTTGAGAAGCTCTGACGCCTTTTCTTTATGACCTTCACAGCCACCTGTGTCCCGGTCAGAATGTGCCGGGCCAACTTCACTTCACCGAAGGTGCCTTCACCAATGGTGTGGAGGATCTCGAAGTCATCAATATGAGCCTCCTTGCCAGCAGATTTGGCTGTGAGGCCCTGCATCATGGTGATCTGCTAACTACACTGACTGACAGCACTACCTAGCAACGCTAACTACCCTAACTAACAATGCTAACTGTACTAACAGGGCTAAGTATGCTGTCTCTACTAACAACACTAACTACGCTAACTGTACCAACAGCGCTAACTAGTACTAACTACACTAACTATGCTAATCAAGTATTAACTATACCAACAATACTCACTATGCTAACTGTAGAAAGAACAATGACACAAATAAAAAAGAGTAGAGAAAAGAGAAACGACAATCAACAAAATGGCAGAAACAAGGAAAACACAAGCTAACTGTAGGTCCAAGGCCGTCAGGTCACCAAAAGCAGCTTCCTGGGCTCTAAGGACCAAAAACCTGGGCCCACCTTTCTCTTTCATAGGGCTTTGTGAAGTACATCACAATGGTGCACTCTGAGGTCAGAGCAAGAAATGGACCCATCACCGCTGGGGATACACCACAGTGGTTTTCTCACTTTTTGAGTTCAAGGCCCCTTTACACTTAGGAAAAAGGATCCCAAAGAAATTTTTCTTTACGTGTGTTATTAGATATTGGTATTCACTTTGTTATAAATAAAAATCTGCAGGATACTTCAGTGGCTTTTTTATTTCTAGTTTGAAAATGTGTAATAATTTTAGAGACCTCATAATGTCTACACTTGAAATGTTCAATTCCTTTTCCTTAAATTCTGGTCTCAAAATAACGTTACAACTTAACTGACTTCACGATACTATACAAAATGTTCTGTTGCATAAGACATGATACGGTACATTATGAAAGTCTATGAAGCTGAGAGAAGGTTTGCCAGGAAGGTCATTGAGCAGATTTCTCATTAGGAGTCTCGGAGGCCAGATGGCATGACTCAATGTACTTGAGGTGTTGAAGGAAAGAAACCGTCAACCAAGAATCCTATATCTAGCAAAACTTTCCTTCAAAAATGAGGGAGAAATCAAGACATTCCCAGTTAATCAAGAGTTGAGAGAGTTCTTAACCACCAGACCCGTCTGCCACAGGGAGTTCTTCAGGTTGGAGTCAAGGACCCTGGACAGTAGCTCAAAGCCTTATGAAGAAATAAAGACCTCTGGTAAAAGTAGACAGACGGGCGACGATAAAAGCTAGTACTGTTGTAACTTTGGTTTGTAGCTCCACTTTTTGTCTTCTATTTGATTTAAGAGACTAACATATAATAAAACACACACATACAAATCAAAAAAAAAAAAAAGATCAGCTCTTCACCTAGAAAAGTTACTTCACCCCCACTTTAGCCTAACTTTGGGAATTCCCATCAACAACATTCTTCTTTCCACTGTAGGAAGCAACGCTGCCAGAAGCTATGGCAAGCAGAGCCTCTTCTAAAATGCCTTTGATGACTGCAGCAACATGGATGCAACTAGAGATTATTAAGTGAAGTAAGTCAGAAAGAGAAAGACCAATACCATGTGATACCACTTACATGTGGAATCTAAAGTATGGCACAAATGAACCTATCTATGAAACAGCAACAGACTCACAGACATAGAGAACAGACTTGTGGTTGCCAAGGAGGAGGGGGGTGGGAGAGGGAAGGGCTGGGAGTGTGGCATTAGCAGATGTAAACTATTATATATAGGAGGGATAAACAACAAGGTCCTACTCTACAGCACAGGGAACTAGAGTCAATATCCTGTGATAAACTGTAATGGAAAAGAATATAAAAAAAGAATGTCTATATGTGTATAACTGAGTCACTTTGCCATACAGCAGATTGGCACAAGATTGTAAATCAACTATACGTCAATAAAAACAATAAAATAAAATATAAAAAATGCCTCTGATGATGTACACAGCCCCTGCTCCTGCTGACTACCTCTCTGCAGCACCCAACACTGTGAAACCCCGCCCCCAGCTGAGGTCACTCCAGTCCTGTGTCTCCTTCCTTTGTCCTCTGTCTCCCACCAGTGTTTCTCTAACAGAAGCACAAAGAACTGCTGTGTTTTCACTCAGTCTCACTGTTCACGTTCCCACGCTTGATTTGGGCATCAGACCTGCAAGAGTTCAAAACGTACTGGGTGGTAGAACTGCCATTTCTCTGCCTGTCTCTCATTATAAAGAATTTCTCTGAAATTCTGAATTCACTGGTCTGGTCATCCATTCACCAGCAAGTATCTAGGTACTGGGGTTAAGAGCTAGGAATGAGATACAGTTGTTAGTAAAGAAACAACAAACCCCAAATGGAGTCACTTGTGCTAAGTCCCACGTCAGCAAACCAAGACTTAATAGCTAACCTAATTGCAGTTTCAGCCTCTCTCAGGAATGGGACCTTTCACCAATAGATCTGGAATTACCTGGTCAGCACTAGAGGGGTGACCCCCCACCTTCCCCCAAAAGGAAGGTGACCCTGCCTGAAACAATCCACTCTTAGCTAGAAACTTCCCTTTTCTGCCCCCTCCTGCCTGTAAAGTTCTTGCATTTTTTACAGCTCCGCAGAGCTCCTTTCTACTTGCTCAATGGGATGCTGCCCGATTCATAAATCATTGAATAAAGCCAATTCGATCTTCAAATTTACTCAGTTAGAATTTTATGTTTTTAATACAGTGATGAGCAAAACAAATAAAAAGAGAGGCATCAAACTCTTCGGAGAGTGTATCCCATTATCCCTCACACTCTTGGAAGCCTGGGTCAGCAGAAATGGAGGAGAGCCAGTGACAAGAAAAAGCCTCTTGAAAACCAAATCAGAGGTCCTGAAATACTACAGACTTACTTGTACAAGTGGGTGGGAACAAGCAGAGAGTAGCAGTTGTTTATTATTATACACTGTAATCGAGGGAAACATTTGGAGTTCAAGAATAGAGATTTAAAGATGAGATGCTAAAATTCATAACAACTTGTCCAAAACAGGCCAGAAAACCTTAAGTTTTCGCCTTGTTTAAAAGAAGTCCTAAGTAAAGGGAAAACCAAATATTATGAAAAATTTTGGAGACATCTCACACACTAACCTTCCCTTTATTTGAATTACTTCATTATCATTACTTTAGAGTTATGTACACTCATAAAAGTTCATTTATTCTGAGTTGAGAAGTCCATTTTATCATCATGTGTATTGTGCTTACATTTTAAAATCAGAAACAACTTCCCCAAGATAAAACTGATTCTTCATCTCTTCTGGTTTTACTATTCCAAAATAGATTAGGTGACTTGGGGTATTATTTTTACCCTATGTTGATTTGCCTACCTTGTAAAGGAGCAAGGAACTTTTCCTTCAACCCTTATTTTCCTAGTGATTTGTTTAAAATGAAAGGTAAATATGTGTTTGTGGGCATATAAGTGTGTGTGTGTACAATCATTTTTATATAGAGATTTATTATCTCTCAATTTATTTTGTACAAGAGGTTTGTCTCAAAAAATCAGTGTCTTCTTTTTTTTTTTTTTCACGATGCATATCTTTAATACTCTCTGAGAGGCAAGTGAAAAGCAACAATGGATTTTTAAAAGGACCATGTCTGACACATGTCTGACAACACTGAGAGTGGGGGAAGAGGGAAGTTAACCAGCTAGCACAGTGCCTTGCATGTAGTAAGCACTGCAACATTTGTTAAATTGCAATGACTTGAAGTTGAAGATCATGATATATTTTTTTTTTTTTAGATTTTTAGAAATTTCATGTAATGTCTGAAACATTTATATTAACATATTTCCATACAAATAACCCAATGAAAGTTTAGTATTAGTTGTTTTGTTTGTTTTTTTATACTGCAGGTTCTTATTAGGCATCAATTTTATACACATCAGTGTATACATGTCAATCCCAATCGCCCAATTCAGCACACCACCATCCCCACCCCACCGCAGTTTTCCCCCCTTGGTGTCCATATGTCCATTCTCTACATCTGTGTCTCAACTTCTGCCCTGCAAACCGGCTCATCTGTACCATTTTTCTAGGTTCCACATACATGCATTAATATACGATATTTGTTTTTCTCTTTCTGACTTACTTCACTCTGTATGACAGTCTCTAGATCCATCCACTTCTCAACAAATGACTCAATTTCATTCCTTTTTATGGCTGAGTAATATTCCATTGTATATATGTACCACATCTTCTTTATCCATTCCTCTGTTGATGGGCATTTAGGTTGCTTCCATAACCTGGCTATTGTAAATAGTGCTACAATGAACATTGGGGTGCATGTATCTTTTCAAATTATGGTTATCTCTGGGTATAGGCACAGTAGTGGGATTACTGGATCATATGGTAATTCTATTTTTAGTTTTTTAAGGAACCTCCATATTGTTCTCCATAGTGGCTGTATCAATTTACATTCCCACCAACAGTGCAAGAGGGTTCCCTTTTCTCCACACCCTCTCCAGCATTTGTTGTTTGTAGATTTTCTGAGGATGCCCATTCTAACAGGAGTGAGGTGATACCTCATTGTAGTTTTGATTTGCATTTCTCTAATAATTAGTGATGTTGAGCATCTTTTCATGTGCTTCGTGGCCATCTGTATGTCTTCTTTGGAGAAATGTCTATTTAGGTCTTCTGCCCATTTTTGGATTGGGGTGTTTGTTTCTTTAATATTGAGCTGAATGAGCTGTTTATATATTTTGGAGATTAATCCTTTGTCCGTTGATTCATTTGCAAATATTTTCTCCCATTCTGAGGGTTGTCTTTTCGTCTTGTTTATGGTTTCCTTTGCTGTGCAAAAACTTTGAAGTTTCCTTAGGTCCCATTTGTTTATTTTTGTTTTTATTTCCATTACTCTAGGAGGTGGGTCAAAAAAGATCTTGCTGTGATTTATGTCAAAGAGTGTTCTTCCTATGTTTTCCTCTAAGAGTTTTATAGTGTCCAGTCTTATATTTAGGTCTCTAATCCATTTTGAGTTTATTTTTGTGTATGGTGTTAGGGAGTATTCTAATTTCATTCTTTTACATGTAGCTGTCCAGTTTTCCCAGCACCACTTTTTGAAGAGACTGTCTTTTCTCCATTGTATATCTTTGCCTCCTTTGTCATAGATTAGTTGACCATAGGTGCGTGGGTTAATCTCTGGGCTTTCTATCTTGTTCTATTGATCTATGTTTCTGTTTTGGTGCCAGTACCATATTGTCTTGATTACTGTAGCTTTGTAGTATAGTCTGAAGTCAGGGAGTCTGATTCCTCCAGCTCCGTTTTTTTCCCTCAAGACTGCTTTGGCTATTCGGGGTCTTTTGTGTCTCCATACAAATTTTAAGATGATTTGTTCTAGTTCCGTAAAAAATGCCATTGGTAATTTGATAGGGATTGCATTGAATCTGTAGATTGCTTTGGGTAGTATACTCATTTTCACAATGTTGATTCTTCCAATCCAAGAACATGGTCTACTCTCCATCTGTTGGTATCATCTTTAATTTCTTTCATCAGTGTCTTATAGTTTTCTGCATACAGGTCTTTTGTCTCCCTAGGTAGGTTTATTCCTAGGTATTTTATTCTTTTTGTTGCAATGGTAAATGGGAGTGTTTCCATAATTTCTCTTTCAGATTTTTCATCATTAGTGTATAGGAATGCAAGAGATTTCTGTGCATTAATTTTGTACCCTGCAACGTTACCATATTCATTAATTAGCTCTAGCAGTTTTCTGGTGGCAGTTTTAGGATTCTCTATGTATAGTATCATGTCATCCGCAAACAGTGACAGTTTTACTTCTTCTTTTCCAATTTGTATTCTTTTTATTTCTTTTTCTTCTCTGATTGCCATGGCTAGGACTTCCAGAACTATGTTGAATAATAGTGGTGAGAGTGGACATCCTTGTCTCCTTCCTGATCTTAGAGGAAATGCTTTCAGTTTTTCACCATTGAGAATGATGTTTGCTGTGGGTTTGTCATATATGGCCTTTATTATGTTGAGGTAGGTTCCCTCTATGCCCACTTTCTGGAGAGTTTTTATATAAATGGGTGTTGAATTTTGTCAAAAGCTTTTTCTGCATCTATTGAGATGATCATATGGTTTTTATTCTTCAATTTGTTAATATGGTGTATCACATTGATTGATTTGCGTATATTGAAGAATCCTTGCATCCCTGGGATAAATCCCACTTGATCGTGGTGTATGATCCTTTTAATGTGTTGTTGGATTCTGTTTGCTAGTATTTTGTTGAGGATTTTTGCATCTATATTCATCAGTGATATTGGTCTGTAATTTTCTTTTTTTGTAGTGTCTTTGTCTGGTTTTGGTATCAGGGTGATGGTGGCCTCATAGAATGAGTTTGGGAGTGTTCCTTCCTCTGCAATTTTTTGGAAGGGTTTGGGAAGGATAGGTGTTAGCTCTTCTCTAAATGTTTGATAGAATTCACTTGTGAAGCCATCTGGTCCTGGGCTTTTGTTTGTTGGAAGATTTTTAATCACAGTTTCAATTTCATTACTTGTGATTGGTCTGTTCATATTTTCTGTTTCTTCCTGGTTCAGTCTTGGAAGGTTATACCTTTCTAAAAATTTGTCCATTTCTTCCAGGTTGTCCATTTTATTGGCATAGAGTTGCTTGTAGTAGTCTCTTAGGAGGCTTTGTATTTCTGCAGTGTCTGTTGTAACTTCTCCTTTTTCATTTCTGATTTTATTGATTTGAGTCCTCTCCCTCTTTTTCTTGATGAGTCTGGCTAATGGCTTATCAATTTTGTTTATCTTCTCAAAGAACCAACTTTTAGTTTTATTGATCTTTGCTATTGTTTTCTTTGTTTCTATTGCATTTATTTCTGCTCTGATCTTTATGATTTCTTTCCTTCTGCTAACTTTGGGTTTTGTTTTTTCTTCTTTCTCTAGTTTCTTTAGGTGTAAGGTTAGATTGTTTACTTGAGATTTTTCTTGTTTCTTTAGGTAGGCTTGTATAGCTATAAACTTCCCTCTTAGAACTGCTTTCGCTGCATCCCATAGGTTTTGGGTTGTCGTGTTTTCATTGTCATTTGTCTCTAGGTTTTTTTTTTATTTCCTCTTTGATTTCTTCAGTGATCTCTTGGTTATTTAGTAACGTATTGTTTAGCCTCCATGTGTTTGTCTTTTTTACGTTTTTTCCCCTGTAATTCATTTCTAATCTCATAGCGTTGTGGTCAGAAAAGATGCTTGATATGATTTCAATTTTCTTAAATTTACTGAGGCTTGATTTGTGACCCAAGATGTGATCTATCCTGGAGAATGTTCCATGCGCACTTGAGAAGAACGTGTAATCTGCTGTTTTTGGATGGAATGTCCTATATATATCAATTAAATCTATCTGGTCTATTGTGTCATTTAAAGCTTCTGTTTCCTTATTTATTTTCATTTTGAATGATCTGTCCATTGGTGTAAGTGAGGTGTTAAAGTCCCCCACTATGATTGTGTTACTGTCAATTTCCTCTTTTATAGCTGTTAGCAGTTGCCTTATGTATTGAGGTGCTCCAATGTTGGGTGCATATATATTTATAATTGTTATATCTTCTTCTTGGATTGATCCCTTGATCATTATGTAGTGTCCTTCCTTGTCTCTTGTAACATTCTTTATTTTAAAGTCTATTTTATCTGATATGAGTATAGCTATTCCAGCTTGCTTTTGATTTCCATTTGCATGGAATATCTTTTTCCATCCCCTCACTTTCAGTCTGTATGTGTCCCTAGGTCTAAAGTGGGTGTCTTGTAGACAGCATATATATGGGTCTTGTTTTTGTATCCATTCAGCCAGTCTATGTCTTTTGGTTGGGGCATTTAATCTATTCACGTTTAAGGTAATTATCGATATGTATGTTCCTATGATCATTTTCTTAATTGTTTTGGGTTTGTTTTTGTAGGTCCTTTTCTTCTCTTGTGTTTCCCACTTAGAGAAGTTCTTTAGCCTTTGTTGTAGAGCTGGTTTGGTGGTGCTGAATTCTCTTAGCTTTTGCTTGTCTGTAAAGCTTTTGATTTCTCCATCGAATCTAAATGAGATCCTTGCTGGGTAGAGTAATCTTGGTTGTAGGTTCTTCCCTTTCATCACTTTAAATATATCATGCCACTCCCTTCTGGCTTGCAGAGTTTCTGCTGAGAAATCAGCTGTTAACCTTATGGGAGTTCCCTTGTATGTTATTTGTCATTTTTCCCTTGCTGCTTTCAATAATTTTTCTTTGTCTTTAATTTTTGCCACTTTGATTACTATGTGTCTCGGCGTGTTTCTCCTTGGGTTTATCCTGTATGGGACTCTCTGCGCTTCCTGGACTTGGGTGGCTATTTCCTTTCCCATGTTAGGGAAGTTTTCCACTATAATCTCTTCAAATATTTTCTCTGGCCCTTTCTCTCTCTCTTCTCCTTCTGGGACCCCTATAATGCGAATGTTGTTGCGTTTAATGTTGTCCCAGAGGTCTCTTAGGCTGTCTTCATTTCTTTTCATTCTTTTTTCTTTAGTCTGTTCCGCAGCAGTGAATTCCACCATTCTGTCTTCCAGGTCACTTATCCGTTCTTCTGCCTCAGTTATTCTGCTATTGATTCCTTCTAGGGTAGTTTTCATTTCAGTTATTTTACTGTTCATCTCTGTTTGTTTGTTCTTTAATTCTTCTAGTTCTTTGTTAATCATTTCTTGCATCTTCTCAATCTTTGCCTCCATTCTTCTTCTGAGGTCCTGGATCATCTTCACTATCATTATTCTGAATTCTTTTTCTGGAAGGTTGCCTATCTCCACTTCATGTAGTTGTTTTTCTGGGGTTTTATCTTGTTCCTTCATCTGGTACATAGCCCTCTGCCTTTTCATCTTGTCTATCTTTCTGCGAATGTGGTTTTTGTTCCACAGGCTGCAGGATTGTAGTTTTTCTTGCTTCTGCTGTCTGCCCTCTGGCGGTTGAGGCTATCTAAGAGGCTTGATGGGAGGCTCTGGTGGTGGGTAGAGCTGACTGTTGCTGTGGTGGTCAGAGCTCAGTAAAACCTTAATCCACTTGACTGTTGATGGGTGGGGCTGGGTTCTCTCCCTGTTGGTTGTTTTGCCTGAGGCAACCCAACACTGGAGCCTACCTGGGCTCTTTGGTGGGGTTAATGGCAGACTCTGGGAGGGCTCACGCCAAGGAGCACTTCCCAGAACCTCTGCTGCCAGAGTCCTTGTCCCCACAGTGAAACAGAGCCACCCCCCGCCTCTGCAGGAGACCCCCCAACACCAGCAGGTAGGTCTGGTTCAGTCTCCCCCAGGGTCACTGCTCCTTCCCCTGGGTCCCGATGCGCACACTACTTTGTGTGTGCCCTCCAAGAGTGGGGTCTCTGTTTCCCCCAGTCGTGTCAAAGTCCTGCAATCAATTCCCACTAGGCTTCAAAGTCTGATTCTCTAGGAATTCCTCCTTCTGTTGCCGGACCCCCAGGTTGGGAAGCCTGACGTGGGGCTCAGAACCTTCACTCCAGTGGGTGGACTTCTGTGGTATAAGTGTTCGCCACTCTGTGAGTCACCCACCCAGCAGTTATGGGATTAGATTTTACTCTGATTGCACCCCTCCTACCGTCTCACTGTGGCTTCTCCTCTGTCCTTGGACGTGGGGTATCCTCCTTGGTGAAGTCCAGGGTCTTCCTGTCAATGATTGTCCAGCAGCCAGTTGTGATTCTGGTGCTCTCGCAAGAGGGAGAGAGAGCACGTCCTTCTACTCCGCCATCTTGGTTAATCCCCCTTGGCCGTGTTCTTGTACTAATCAGGGTTTTGGTTGCAAACAAGGGAAACCAACGTTAGTTAATTGAAGCAGAAAAGGAATGTATTGGAAGGATATCAGGGATTTCATAGAATAGCCAGGAAGTTCTTAAGAACCAGGCTCAAAAATTAGGCAGGAGCCAAAGGATACTTGGCAGCAAATTATATAGAAAATGCCACAGAAATAGTAAACTTGGGAAGCTACTATTGAAGCTGCTGCCAGTGGCTACTTGCCCCTGGTTCTCTGGATAATCCACCCACAACCACAGCCAACAGTCACTCTTGGCCCCTTCATCTCCATGTGAAGCCTCGGTCACATACCTGCAACCCAGAGTCTGGGAGGAGAGGAAAGGAATTACCTGTCTCCCTTCAGCCTGATTCCCACCTCTTTTGGAATTGCTTTCAAATGGGAAGGTTTTGCATGCTGGGCAGGCCAACATATATAACTGACAAACGTCCATTTCAGGTCTCTGCATCATGTGACTGTATGCTACTGGAATGCATATGCCAATCTCTTTCCATGGTCCCTGATGCTAAGATTTCCTACTTCTCAGTGACTGTTGCTGCATTCTATCTTAGCATCCCTTCTCACATAACCATGCCTGTGTCCTTGCTCCGACTCCCAGGCCCTGCATGCATTCCACTCCTCTTGCTGCTGTTACAGGAGCCATTTTATAATGAAAGTTTTTCCTTCCTGAGAATTATGTGTTTATTCAATCAATCTTAGATGGTTAAGCTTTAAGACTCCTTTGGCGCAGAGACTGCAAGGAGAACATTTGAGTGATTACTCTCAGCTTCAAAAGTATTCAAAATTTAACCAATTCAGTTAAGTTCAACAAACAGTATAGACCGTTTACCAAGGCCAGAATTGTTAGTAACTGGGGATACAGAGAGGAATAGCTACCTGTCCTAATGTCAGGGACTTCACAGTTGAGTTATGAAAACAAATATATACTTACAATATCTTTTCTTAGTTAGAACTCTTGTTATCTCTTAAATCACTCTTGGTTAAAAGGATTCTCTCATAAAGCAAATGCATTCTGCATAAAAGAAGTAGCATATGTTAACGAGTAGTTGTTATAAGTCAGACAATATTCTAAATGCTTTGCATTTATTAACTGACAATCATTGCAACAACATTTTGAGATATCGTCATCATTATCATTATTATCATCATCATCCCCATTTTACAGATGAGGAAGCTGAAGCAAAGAAAGATTAAGAAATGTGTTAAATAACTCACACAGCTGGTAGGTGGTGGAGCTAAGTTTCAGGCTCTAGCACCCTTGTTCTTAATTATCATGATACATTGTCTGTCTCTCTAATGACATCCATCTGAAAACAGAGTTCTTTCTGATGATAGAAAAAAGAAAAACAATACTCTAGGTGTTCTTTTTCACTCTTTCAGCCTCATTTCCTTGTTTTCTAAGCTGTCTATTAACCAGAACACATGTTTAAAAATTATTTTTTAGACCTATTAATTTGAATTGATATGTGCTAAAAAAGACTCTAAATAAAAAGATGCCAGTTTGCTGTACCATCAGCAATCGGCCTCATTAAAACAACAACAACAATACTCTGTATTACGATTCCTTCCACTCCATGATGCTTAGTAGAGTACTGAATATAAAGTAAATGCTCAATAAAAGCTTTTTGAGCCAGTGATTGCATATGCAGGAACATGCAGCTAATAAATCCTGTGAAACCAGGCCTGTCCTCAGCTCCTTAGGGATTGAAACTTACAAGAGTTCCTAGGCAGCATGAAGTGAAAGAAGTAGCTTGAATGTGATGCTTGGCAGCTGGACGATTCTGCTTCCTATAGGGTGACCCAATTTGGAAAAGTGAAGACCACCCACAAGGGGTCACTGGGCAAATGCCCAAATTCCCAGTGGGATAGAGTGACCTTGGACAGAATTAATCTTATATAAGCAGGACCACACTCATTAATCATTCACAATAAGCTCTTATTTATGAACTAATTTCAAATAGACATATTGAATCCATTTTCCCAAGCGAAAATGGAGTTAGGTAAATCATAAGCAGCTAAATTATAGTTTTGGCACATGCACACAGTTTTGTTTCATATTTAGAATCATTTGCCTCTTAGAGCAACCTAATACAATGGGAACACTCTGCAGAACGCTATAGAGAATGAGTGTTTATAGAGACTTACATCTGATTTACATTTAAGGAGCATAAAACTAATTGCAGAGAGCCTGTGCTCCTAAGATCTTAAACCTAAGGGACAGCCATGTGCGAACTCTTATAAGAATGCTGATATGACTGCTGGAAATTGAGACCTTCGAAATTGGTTTCCACAACTGGAAATAAGGGTATCTTAAAATGTCCTCAATGGACACAGGTATATTGTAAATGATTCCTGGACAAAGTAGCTGTTATATAAGAACATCTTTCTAATATGAGATTAAAATCTAGAATTGCAAGTAGTAATAAATATATCCATCTATATTAGTGTAAAAAAGTGACAGTATTGTAAAAGCAATAAACAGGTAGACAGCTAATAGTTAGTGCCTGTGATAAATTGTCTTGTTATTGCAATCAACTTTATTCTTATGAAATAGTCTAATTTTTCTGATATTATTTTTAAACCATTTGAAATAAAATGCCTACAAAATACTCTTCCAAACTTCTATTATGGAAGTTAGCACATCTGGTAGTCTTTTATGTTGCAAAATTATCTAACTTAGAAATTATATATTGCTTTAATATTTTCATTTTCAAATATTTTGGGGCCTCATTTTAGTAGTAGTTTCATGTAGCAACAGTTATCCTGAGAAGTAATAAAAGTAATATTTTTATGTGTTGAGAGTGTCATATTATTCATCAACTCCCATGTACTGTACATAATACTTGAAATCATTTGCATCCATGTGTGCATGTCTGTATGTGAATGCACAGACACAATGACCTGTTTACTCTGCATACTGTTTGTGGGTTTGCTATTTTGTCATGTCTTTGTTGTAGTGTTGTCTGTGAAGGTTTAAATGAAATTTATAGCATGCATCATGTATTGTAAGTTTGTCTGTCATATAATAATCAGCATGCAAAAAAGCCACGTATTTGGACTGTATATTTAAGCCTTGTAAGTAATCACATACAAAACAATGCAAAAATGTGAACATTGTATGGCAATTAATAACATCTCTGCCAGTGTAAATACGTTTTTTTCCCCATAAATCATTTCCAGCTTGTCAAAATGGATCTGTGCTGGCAAAGAAACAAGGGTAATGTTTCAATTTTCTCCATCTGGCAAGAAATTTTCTGTTAGATTTCCTTCTTCCCTTTTTCAGTTACAGAATTTTTATATGAGCAACTACATATAGTATGATTAAGAAAGGGTGCAGTGTGATAGGATACAGAACAATGCTGAATATTAGGAACTTGACTCTGAATAACTGCCCCAAATTATACATTCATATCACATGTGCATATAACAGAAAATATTTGGTTGTTGAAGCATAGAAATGACTCCCTTTGTAGCAAAACATTGCTCTCATTAAATAAAGCACAACTTTCTCTTTTCCCGTAAGGGCTTGAATATATTTTAACTCGTTTGGAATAATTTCTTATCCTGATTGGGGATGCATTTAAATCTTAAAAATTTTTATCAAGACACTTTAGAATATTCTAGAAAGTCCAGCAGGACACACACACACACATAAATGCCCAATATGGATCTAGGAAAGAATTTACCCTTTCATGACCCAATATTTAAAACAAAACTCAATAGAGCAGGCATACTATATATACATTATGCTTATAGATCTTCAGCAGGAGCAAAGTGCTGGTATTTTTAACCACAAAAGTATTTATAAATTACTCTGATCATGAGGATATAAATCCATTCACAAGCACCAAAATGTATTTATTTTCACGTACAGTGATGGGTAATTTCCAACATTCTTTTATTGTTTATATGAAAATGTTCTTGAAGCTTGTACAGTGTGTTATCCTGCCTAATTACTCAGCGGTCTACAGTATGCATGGGAGCAGGTTTGATAAAAATGATGTATATTTGAGTAGTTGCGTGTGTCTTAAGGGAAACCAAGGATGATACAATAGCCATGCCAGTGGTGCCTGTGCAGCATCCCTTCCCAAATATCTGCACTTGGAAGGGCACAGATATCCAAAAGCACAGCAGACGCATTCATATTCCGTTTGGGACTATAATATAAGGTACTTTGGGAAGCTCATTTTTTCTTCAATTTTTAAAAAAATGATAGTTAATTTGTATGAGTTCAGTAATTGCACCCTGGTAAGGAAGGGGAGGGAGAGAAGCGAAGTGTGCTGGATTCTGGTTTGGAGAATTCATGGGCAGATAACCATCAACTGTGGGCACAAACCTCCAAATAAACTTGTATAGTGAGTGAACTGTGAGCATTTTCCCCAGGAGGGTGGATATCAGTGCAGCATCTTTGGGTCACACAAGCAAACCAGCTTGTGCATTTTTTGTGTATGACTTTATCCATCACGTAGGTCATTGAAGAGGTGGCTCCAGGGTGCTGATATTAATCACTTACAGCCAGGGTGCTTCAGTTGTCACTTACCCTTGTTGTGGACAGTTTTAACTGCACATATGGAAGATTATTTGTCATGTACTCTTCTGAGACCCCTAGAATGTCAGGACACAACAGATGATTAAAGGATTGAAAAGCAACCTTCTCTCTGAATATCTTTGTCTTAAACTGCCAGATCAGAGCTTTAATGCAATTTGACAGTTTCGTCTTCTTTCATTTAATTTTACGGGCATACGCCAAAAATAATTTGTACAAAACTTCACCTGAAGAAGTAGCTAGAACAAGGGACTTGGAATTAAAGTATAATCAAATAAATAGTTTCTTCTCTCCCCACCTTACTTCCTATCTCTTTTCACTTTTTTTTTTCCCCATCCATGGGAAGATGTATCGTTCAGTCTAAGGCTTTTATCACTCACTTTTGTTTGGGATTAACTCTTCACACTGAGGGAAATGAGCCTAACTTGTGATCTTGTTTAAATATGATTCCCTTTCTCCTGTGTTGCATCGTTCCATTATATTCAAAACACTGTATGTATAAGCAGTGTAGGATTCCTCCGGCCTGTGCAACAAATGAATTCCCAGAGCTGCCTGCAAATCAATTCCTTGGGATCTAGCTATCATTCCCTGTTGACATCATAATGGAAAGTATATATTTTCAATATTTCTACAAACATATATTTGGCACCAAAATTAATAAAATTAATGTTATACATTTTTAAAAGAAAAAAGGGGTAACATTTAGACTATATTTAAACTAAATTGCAAAAAATAACTGAACTGAACCTCCAGGGAGGCTCTGGTTATCGCGGTGTGAGGCGGTGGTGGAGCATCCTGGAAAATGGAGAGGCTGGCACGAAGGTCATCTACCTCACCCTGGGAAAAGACCATTTTGTTGTTTCAGGCTGTTACCCAGAGAGGAGCAGGGAAGGGAGAAGAGAAACTTGGCTTGCCTCTGAGCTTCTCAATAAAGTTTTCTCTCTGTCTTCCCTTTCCTCATGGTTGGACAAAAGCTCTGTAAAATATTACATTTTTTAAAAGGTCAGATTCCCTCGTTTGTCTTGGAAGGTTTTGACGCTCACTTGCCAGAAGGCAGTGAGTTGGGCCAAGTAGGTTCTCGTGGTTCCTTCCAGCTCCTATGTGCTGTTGATTCTTAATCTTCCATAGTCTGTCTTTATTATCTATAAACTGGGAAAACTGATTTGTATTGGTCTGTAAGGTCTTAAGGAAAGGTTTTTTCCTCCATCCAGGGTAAACTCTGGCAATCTTTCCTTTATTCTCAGACCCTTGACTGTGCTTGTGGAAAGTCAGTCCTGGATCTGGGAAGAGATGAACCAGCAGCGGATTTTCTTCTTGCTTGGGAGCTAATGACAAAAACTCCTACGTGGAGGTCCTCTGGGATTTATAATTACTTAGAATGTTTTCTCATCTGAACAGTACGGAGGCTATCACAGACAATGGGCTGGTTATTGCAGGCTTATAAACTCAAAGGAATAAACTGCATTTTCCTACGAAAAAAATAAAATCAAGTGGAGGATCAAGTTATGAACAAGTAGAATGTTTCATGAACTTGGGAACCAATGCATGCAGTGTCATTTCTCCACCTGGCTCTAGTGCTTTATTGGACCAGACCTCCCTAGGATTCTTTACAGAGGGTGAGAGTCTATATTGTTTTTTTGTGAATGATAAGTTGACATTCACCTGGGGCAGTTGAAAAGATAGAAGCTAAAAATAACATAATGTCTTAAGGTTTTAGCAATATTACTCTTCCTTCTTATGATACGTTTTGCGCTACATTTGATCATAGCCTGAAGATATAAATTCTAGTCTTGCCAACTACCTGTGAGGTTAAGATCATCTAAGGAGGGACTGTGAGATGGACCAGTTTCTCTATTTTTGCTTTCACCAGTAGGAAACTGAGACATGGAGTACCTATATAATTGGTCTGAGGTCAGTGTTTAAGACAGTTCTATAATATACCATCTAAAAGGCAATAAAAGAGAATGTTTATAGCCCAGGGTTTGAAGTCAAACAGACCTAGGTTCTGACTTCAGCACTTAGTAACTCCCTAAGCTTTAGTTTCCTCAACTATAACACTTGCCTTGTAAGATTATTGTGTGCATAAATAAAATACATGTAAAGCTCTTAGCATAACTGGGGGCATATAATTGCTATATATAGTTATATTTATTAATATAGTTTCCCATTTAATGTTATTTCATTTAAATTGTGCTGCTTAATTTACTATACTCGATTGATCTATCGATAGCATCTTTTCATTCTTAATAGTATTAATTAGAATAGAAGGGAAAAAAAGAGAATGAAACTTAATTTCCCCTAGAGTCCTAAGGGATTTGTGTGGGTCAATTTATTAATGAAATGCGAAGAACATTTGGCAAACCCACCAAATGAGACAAAGCATTGTAAAGAGCCTTTAGAAAGAATTGGTGTCTAATGTTAATGTCTGTGGAATGGAACTGTCATAGGATAATGGCCTTTTGATGGTACAGAAAATGCCAAGGCAGAGATAAGACATTTATTTTTAAAGCACTAGACAATCACCTTTGGATAGTGTCCTTCCACCAGGTCTTTATTTCTAATAGACCAATAATTGATATGGATGTAATTATTTTTCTTGATGGATTTGATATATTAGGCAATGGCCTTGCTCACTCTGTACAATCATTGAGTTGCTATAGCCTCACTGGTCACCAGAAGAAATCTTTTATCCTGTATTCTCTCCAATCAGAATTCTGAGTATCTGTGATTTTTTTTCTCTAAGGACCAAGAGCAACAGTATATATATTTTTTCTCTCAATATCAAGTACAGCACCCTAGTATATCACTAGGGTGACCACAGGGTTTCGGTCTGACTGAAATGAGGTGATTCAGGAAAGCTGAAACCCTGAGGTCACCCTAGTGATATAACCATCAATTCAGGTATTTGTTAAGTCTCTTTAAGCAAAAATCTGCATGTTTGTATGGGTGTGTGTGTGTGTGTGTGTGTGTGTGTGTATGTGAGATACAGTGCATATTTTCAATGTGGAGAGTCAGATTTGCAGATGATTATGATTTTTTCTGTAAACCTAAAGTACAAAAATTCAAACTCTGTGAAAGTTTCATAGAACCATTTCTGTTGAAGAAAGTATTTGCTGTAGGATAATAAAATCAACTGAACAGTCAATTCTGTATACCTCATGATATTAGAGTCCTTACTCTCCAAAGAAAACCATTGTGTGCGTGTGTATGTGTGTCTCTGTGTGTGTATGTCTGTGTGTGTTTATGTGCACACCTGTTAGTGCATACGACAGGCAGACATCCAGCACCTTAATTGGGTAGCTGGTTATTGTCGTTCTTTTACGGAGAGTAATGAAAGCCTAGTAGAATGTCTCTGATTTGTTATTGTTAATCTTATTTCAAGGAAACATGAGACAAGGTTGATGGTTGGGGTTGACTTTTTATTTGCTATTAGTATGGTAATTTCAGCCACACACTATCTTGAATGTACACGGTTCAGCTTAATGGATTTGTCGAGTAAAGTTCTGGCCTTGCTACAGTGAAGTTCATCCCAGAGTGCAGTGGGATAGCACTACAAGGAAAAAAAGGCCTTTGACCTTCTTTTCTAGGCCTACTCATAAACTCCAATAAAGCTCAAATGGCAAGAGGCAGTTTCATCTTTTGTCTCCTGTCCTGAACTTCTCTGATACATGTCTTGAATTTTTATTTAAATTACTTTGGGTTTTAATTTATTCAGTCAAATGTCAACCAAGTGTTGTTTATCCTGTGGATTACATTCATGCTCACTGCAGAATTCTCTAACATTTGATTTCTAATTATTTTCTTGTTTATCCATGTGGTGCAATGTTTTGAATATTACCGCTGACCACTGACCAGTTGGAATTATAATTTTCTCTCTTTCCTAAGCATCTGGTAGTAAAATTTGGCAAGCATGTAGTCTCAGCAAATCTAATGACTGCATTGCCACAGCTTTTATTCCATATAGCACTCTCTTCTTTACGTATTTATTGAACTTAAACAAGCTACTGCATTTTGGCTACTGGAATTGAGCCTCATACAGAGTGAAACTGCAGTCTTTCTAGGTTTCCCGAATACAAGACTGTACAAAAGGGTCTTGAGGTGCAATCTCCAAGGAATTCCAAATAAATGAAAAACAGAGTTGACTTAAGAAACTGTGAAGCTGGTTGTACAAGAGAGATCAACCTTGAATTCTTGCCTGCTCTATTCCACCATCTCCCATTCTATTTTTAAACTTGTTTCCTTGTACCCTCCTCTGAGCCCAATTCTCTTCCTCTCTATGCACGTAATTTTTAGCATTATGCAATAATACTTAACCTCTCCTCTGTCCCTGACAACCAGACTGACTGAAAGGTGGGGTGGGAAGAGAAGCATGGTATTGGGCATTGGCAGTACAGACATTTGGAAAAGGTATTAAATCAAAGAGGAGAGCTAGGTTCTATCAGAGTGAAGCGATCAGTTAGTACAGTCAATGGCATGAAAGATAATAGTCTATTTGTTTTTAAATAAGAACTTTGGCATGGTCCAAAGTTATAGGATAAGGAAGCAAAGTAGAAAGGTAAAGATGGAAAGAAAGGTTAGGTCCAGGTTATGAAGACCTGCGTGCCATGCTAAGGAATCAAGTATTAGCATCTGGTAAAGGAGCATGAGTGGAGGTTTCCAATCAGATGTGAGACATAGTTAGATTTGTACTTTAAGAAGGGGATCTTTGGATGAAGTGTGGAGAGTGGGCTGGAGAAAAGAGAGGCTGAAACCAGGGAGACCCACTTAGGAGGATGTTATACTATAAATGTGAGAGATGATAAGGGCCTAAAATAAAGGTAGAAAAGAGACCAGAATTGAGAGAGGTTTTGAATGTTAGGACAGACAGGATATGGTGGTTCATTAAAGACTGGAAGAGAAGGAGAGGGAGGAATCCAAGATAGTTCTGTGTTGGTGGGTGTATTATTTTGCTAGGGCTACTGTAACAAAGTACTACGAACTGAGAGACTTATATGATAGAAGTTTATTTTCTCATGGTCTGGAGTCTAGAAGTCAGAGATCAAGGTGTTGGCCATGCTCTCTCTGAAGGCTTTAGGGAAGGGTCTTTTCCAGGTCTCTCTTCTAGTTTCTGGTACTTACTTGGCTTATGACAGCATAATTCCAATTTTCACATGGTGTTCTCCCTGTGTGCATGTCACATGGCATTCTTTTTTTCTTTTTTTAACATCTTTATTGGAGTATAATTGCTTTACAATTGTGTGTTAGTTTCTGCTTTATAACAAAGTGAATCAGCTATACATATACATATATCCCCATATCCACTCCCTCTTGCATCAAAAACCCCAGTCATTGGTGTAGGGTCCCACCCTACTCCACTATGACCTCATCTTAACTAATTACATCTGTATAAACCCTATTTCCAAATAAGTTCACATTCAAAAGTACTAGGTGTTAGGACTTCATATCACTTTTTAGGGGGATTCAACCCGTAACCCGTAACAGTTTACTATCAAGTCTGCAGCATAGAAAGCCTTCCTGAGTTTCCAGCCTACCTGGCCTGCCCTGTGGAATTCAGATCTAGGATGGCAACACACATTCTGAATTTCCAGCCTGCCCTCTTGCCTGATGCATTTCAGACTTGTCAGCTCTCACAATTACATAACTATTTTCTTTTTCTCTCTCTAATCTTTCTCTCTAGATAGAGATACAGATACAGACACAGATACAGATATGAGTATAGACAGATATAGGTACAGAGATAAAGATAGATATCTCCTATTGGTCCTGCTTCTCTGGAGAACCCTGACTAAGATAGTGGGGGAGGCTGAGTATTTACGGGGGGGTTGGGAGGACTTGGAAAAGATAAAAAAGGGCACATACATCTTTATAATAGAGTAGAATATAAGTCCCAGAAAGGAGTGAGAAAAGAAAAAGAGAAAAATATTCCATATTTTATGAGGTCCTAGGATGTATCTCTATGACTCCAGTTTTATTTCTATCTCAATTTGCAACTTCACAACTAGAACTAGGCTCAACTAACACTTGCCTGCCACATTGAAAAAGAGTATTCTAAACAAATGGAAAACATTGGGCTGAACTATATGAAATTGCCAATATTTGACAGTTTATTTCTTACCAACAATATCAATAATTTCATTAAATTCGGTGTAAAATAGATTATTTACATATACAGAAAACACTTAGAAAACCAAACTGTTTTCTTGAATATCCTAAGACCTAGTCCATCATGTGATGATTTAAGAGAGGTGGAGTCTATGGGACCAGGTGTTAAGGCTTGTCCTGGTCAGGTGGGGGCATTGTGGGTAGGCCACTAAGTCAGCATATTTAAGAATATCCATTGGACAGCAATAGCTAACAGTAGCTAATAGTTATCCAACACAAAAACTGTGAAAAAAGTAGTAGTCATCACACGTATTATCCTATTCTTTTCTCATAAAACACTGTGAAATAGGTTCTATTATAATTGGCATTTTACCGTTAAGGAAACTGAGGGCTAATGAGTGGAAATGGCTTGCCCAAAGTGGTAGAGCCAGTAATTGAGTCCAGACATGTCTGACATAAGGGCTCACACACTGGTATCTCATACTGTATTGCTCCTGATCCAGTAGATAGTCCCTGAGAGCTAGTTCAAATGGGAACTAGAGTCTAAAGTCCACGGATATGATTAAGGCAGGAAACAGAAGCCAGCAAGAGCAGAGAATCAGGTACTAGGAATATCCGACAAATTTTAATTTCTTTTTTCTGTTGCTTCTACTATGATGTTTGTCCTTCACTCATTCATTCAAAAATATTTATTAAATAGTATTATTACCAGGCATTGGTCTAGGCAAGTGGAAATCATCTTGATCAAGATGGAAAAAGATCTCTGCCCTTAAATAGTTTAAATCCTGAATAGGGAGACAAAATAGATAATAAACATAATAGAAAGAAAATTTATAGCATGTTAGAAGGTTATACATTCAGCATAACAAATAAAATGTAAATGAGTAAGGTGGTTCAATAGTTCCATGGTAAGGTGAGAAGTGGGCAAGAGTCAGTATTAAATAGCACGGGCAGGGTTACTTTTAATGAGAAAGTATAATTTGACCGAAGAGTTGAAGGCAGTGAAGGGATGTAGTCAGATAGATATCCGCGGGAAGAACGTTCTCATCAGGGTAAATGTACTAAGTCAGGAATGTCCCTGGCATGTTCTAAGAACATTAAGGAGGCCCAGTCTGTCTGAGGTAGAGGAGGAAGTGGGAGAACAGTGGAGATGAGGATAGACTGCTAGCAGAAGCCCATAGGGCATTGGGCCTTGTAGGCACTGTAATGACTTTGGCCTCTACTTTGAGTGAAATGGGAAATAAGAAACCATTGAAGGGTTTTGAGTAGAAGAATGATATGATCTGATTTCTGCTTTTAAAAGGATCACTCTGGCTGTGTTAAGAAAGATTGTAGAGAGTCAGAGTGGGATCAGAGAAACATGTAGGAGACCGTTTTAGTAACATAACCAAGGAATAATGGTGGCCAGGACCAGGTGGTGGCAGTGGAGGAGATAGGAAGTCATAGGATTCCAGATGTATTTTGAAGGTAGAGCCAACAGAAATGTAAGATAAGGAGAGGAACAAAGATGACTGCAAGGGTTTTACCTGTGTAACTGGAAGGAAGGAGCTATGGATTGATGTAGATAAGGTTTCAGGTGGAGCAGATTTGGGGAGAAGCTGATGCGTTCAGATTTGGACATGTTGAATTTAATACATCAATTAGACATCTGAGAGGAGATGTCAAGTAGGCAAGTAGATGTATAAATCTGGAGATGGGAGAGAGAAGTCCAAGTAGAGATGTGTACCTGGGAGGTGTCAACATTAAGATGTTATTAAAACCATGATACTGGGCTATATTACTGAGAACAACTCTAGACAGAGTAGAGAGGATGTTCTGGGACTGATTTCTAGCTTCCTTCTTCCCTCATCCCTTGACATTAAGAAATTAATGAGAAGAAGAGAAATCAGCAAAGGAGACCAAGAAGGAAATGACCAGGGAAGTTGTAGGAATATCAAGGAGATGGGGTGTTGACATGGAAGTGGAGTGAAAATCTCACACATGTTTTCACCTGCCCACCCACTGATTGAATGCAGAGCACTCCAAGGACCCAGAGGAGGGCAGGGTAATGAGGTGTGAGGAGCCTGGTCGCTGGCTGATAGCATGAAGTCGAGGTCCTCGCTGCCAACCTGGACTGTAATGAGGTCAAGATGCGACATTGTACTGTGTTTGGTCTCTGAGATTCGGGGATTTTTTTAAACAGTTGTTGGCCTACCCTACCCTGACTAACACAAGAACTGATGCCATTTGAAAGGTGCCAGCATCTTATTTTGAGAGCTTTAGCAAATTTTAATTGTTGGTACATCCATGAATGTTATTCATTATTAATGAGTCATTAAAGAAGTACTTTCTCTTAGAAATGCTTTATTTGATGTTAGGGTTATGTATTCAAAAGCAATAGAAAACTTAAAAAAAATGATTTATCATCAGATTTGTGCTTTCTTGAGCTAGATCTGAAAATTATTCCGAGTTAGCTGTTATGTCTACCCTACATTCTCAGTCTGAGTTGACCTGGCATAAGCCAAGTTTCAGCAGAGCCTAGTTCCATCTTGGGCTTCTGCGAACTGGGATTGTCAATGGCATGTTCCTGATGTTCACTCTTAATTGGATCCTAAGAATATTTATTATTGATGGGAAGCTATCAGGTTTTTTTTTTTTTAAGGTCCCTTATTGATAAACCTTTGATTGCTGTGGTTAAAGAAAAATGTCTACCTTCCCCCAGGTACAGTGTTTGGAATTGCATTTGGAAAATTGATTGAAAAGTTGTTATGAGCCTGAGGTTAATAGTGTGAGCCCTGTTTGATGCACTTGAACCCTACGCTATTCATTCTCAAGTTTTTAGATTCTAGCTACAAAAGGACAAGTCTGAATATCTATTACAATGGCTTCCCGTCACACTTAGCATTGAATCCAAAGATATTACCATGGCCTACAAGGCCCTACTTATTCTGGCTTCCTGCTGTTTTCTCACCTCCCTCCTTGCTGCTCCTTGAACACACTGCAATGCTCCTTGCTCAGAATAGCACTTGCTATTCCTACTGTTCACCCAGATGCTCACATGTCTTCTTGTTTCACTTCATTCTGGTCTTTCGTCTCCCTGTCCACTCTATCTAAAATTATAACTTCCATCATTCTCTGTCCCCCTCTCCTGCTCAGTAAATATTTGGTGAATTAATGAGTGAATGGATTAATGAATGGTTATGGTCATCTGATTTCTCAAAACAACATTATCTGATCTAAGAAAGACTCACTGTTTTTGTTTCATGGTACAAAATACCATGATGATAGCCAACCTAGGTAGGGCTTGAAATTTTAGAAAATTTTGAAAAAGAAAAAAGCTTTTGGCCCCAATTCCCACTACACTCTCCTATCTATCCCCTACTGCTTCTTTCATTTTTTATCTATTTATTCAGTGAACATTAAATACATATATGTTGAGCACTATTTTTCCTCCTAATATAATAAAGAAAAAAGCTCCACCTCTATCCTGATATTATATTTAGTGGAAATAGTGTCGTGAATAAGACAGGCTTCTTTTAAAGGGGCAAAAACCCTGTTACTGTTCAAAACTTTTCAAAGTCCCAAAGGGGGAAAAAAAACTCCCATCTGCATTAGTTACTATACAATTTGCAGCCACAGAATCTATTGGTTTTCACATTTCCATATTTTTGAGGCACATTAACAACGATAAGGAAAAATATTAAATGTGAAAATGGTTAGATACGTGTCAATAGAAAGTCTGCTTGGGAGTTGCTTCCAGCCACACCGATTCACAGAGTGCTGACTTACATGATTTCATAAACTTGGTTACCTGCTCGCAAAGTGCTTAAAATGTAATAAGAGTAAGAGACTTTTTGCTTTGTTTTTGCTGTGAAGAACTGTGTTTCCTTTAGAGGAGCTCACCATTTATATACTGAAAATATATAAAAGAATTATGTGTCAACAAAATGGTGTTTAAGGTTTTAAATCATCCTAACAGTCAGCCCTGAGACTTCCTCGCTAGACATCTCAGAGACTTTATGAAAGTTTTATTCTACAATTCCCTGCTTGCCTTTACTCTTAGCTGCTTCTTCCAGCTATTCATATAGTTTGAAAAATAGAGTTTATATACTTTAAGTTGCAAGGCATATAGAATTTTCATAATCTCTTTACTGTGGCTGAAGTAGTCAAAAAAATGAAGTCTATTATTGATAATATTTCACTGTGCCTTTACTAGATTAACTGGAGCAAGAAGCTAGAACTTGCGGCATTTAAAAAATACTCCATTTTTTAAGAAAGCTTTTATGAGCAAGTTATAGGATAATTAAATTAGTTTCAAAATACTTGGTAAAAATCAGGGAATAGGGTGATAATGAAGATTTATAAAGAACAGATGTTGAAAATAAGGGTCTCAAGAACAGGAATTTTACATTTATATATTTTAGTATCTTTCATAGCATGTAGCAATGTGCTAAGCACATAGTAGGTGATCATTAAGTCCTTGTTTAATTAACCTATAAAATTATATATAGCATCAAATTTCAAGTACCATATTTTACAAGGTAGAGAGTAGTATGGAAAAATTTCCCTTGCATAGTAATCACTTACAAATAAAGTATCTTTAAGTAATCGATGAGACGAGTATACTCTCTTACTGTTTTATATAAATTTCTTTATAGTTAATGTACGTTTACTGGCATCAGATCCCTATCACCTGCCCTCCACGCCTTCTATTTGGTTTCTCATTCATGAATTTCAATATCTATTCTCTTTACTACTTAGTATGTTCCAGATGCTATATCTGTTCTTTGCCCTTGGGAAGCATATAATCTAGTGGTAAAGACCAATGAGGACAGAGGAAAATTCAGTGCTGTTTTGATTAGACTCCTTTACTTACTAGAACTAAGACTCAGCTCATACATCTTCATGTATTAGAAAGATTATTATAAGAAGATAAGCACACAAGATAAACTCAGGGAAAGCTGAGCCTCTTGACTTCAGAGAGCAAGAATTGAAAGGTGGTTCTGGATGCAAGTGGCCCTGGGGATTTCACTCATTTCAGAGTGGGACTTCACAAGTCCTCACCAGGTTCTCTTTACTTCTCTATTGCATACCTTCTGCTTACGTGTGGTTTCTGCTCACTTAAAACTTCTTGGGACTTCCCTGGTGGTCCAGTGGTTAAGACTCCATGCTTCTAATGCAGGGGATGCAAGTTTGATACCTGGTTGGGGAACTAAGATCCCACATGCTGTGCGGCGTGGCAAAAATATTTTTCTTGTGAGGGATCAGTCGTTATTTTTCTCTACATAATGGGTTTTCAGAAATTGCCCATGTTTCTAATGTTTTCTCTGTATTCCTCAGTTCAAAATACTTACAAACATGATAGAATTTGTCCAGCCCATGTTTTTTAAAGCAACCATGGCTTCCCTTTGACACTTTGTACCTACCCCTGATTCAATCAGCGGTAACAAGAGGGTAAAGTCACATGGTAAAATCAAGTCTAATAGTTCATTAAAGGCTACACAAGGAGGCATATTATAGGCAGTGTGTTGATGTGTCTACTTCAAATTTGGCTTTGTAATGCTAGAATGTGATGGGGTACAGAATTCTCTAGGGTCATAGAATTGAATCACTTGGTCAAGGTTAGGTGTAGTCAGAGCATACCCCTTAGGAAAGATGACACCCAAGCAGGTTTAGTCAAAGTTAGCTAGGGAAGAAGTGGTGGGAAGCTATACTAGGCAGAGAAAATAGCCTGAGTAAGGAATAGGAGTAGGAAGGAATATGTTTCAGAGACTGAACCACATGTGGTTTAATCTTCCTGGAACTTTAATAACTATGTCCAAAGTGGTGAGAGGTAAGAATAGAGCAGGCAGGATCCAGGTTAGAATACATAGTGAAAGTAATGGGAAACCATTGGCTTATACAGGGTGATGACAAGGTCACATTTACATTTTCGATACATCACCCTGGGGACAGATGGAAGATGTATATGAACATGGCAGGACCGGAGGCAGAGACAGAGACACTAAGTAGAAGGATAGTTCAGGTAAGAGATTAAAAGAATCCCAACTAGAAAATGCAGGTAGGAGTGGAGAGGAGGTAATATGTTAAAAAATATTACTTAAATAGAATCAACTATACTCAGTAACTCATTAAGATGTGCTGGTGAGGGAGGGGGAAAAGCTGGTGTTTCAGTTTGACCAAGTTGGTGGACGGAGATCCCACAGTTGGGATGGGTAAGAAAAAATGGCGAGTGACTCTGGGGGAGGGGCATCGGGAAAGAGTTGAAACAGAAGGAGCTGTTATGTCGAAGGTGCCTGGGAACTAGATGTGAAATAAGTAAGTGCCTCAGATGACAAGAGAGAGAACTGGTGTTTTAATCAATGAGGTGGTCCATCCAGCTTTTCTTCATATTACTGAGAGAAAGTACAGTTGGAAGTTGAATAGGTACAGCAAGTGCAAAAGAGGAAAATCAAGGGTTTATCCAAAAAGGGATTTAGATTGAGTGTCCCCATCACAGATGACCACATCATCTGGTAAGTATCCCAGTAACCACCTGTTCCCAAGCTAAGACCTTGCTGGACCTCCGGTAAAATTCATTTCTTTTCACCCTGATGATGTAGTAGGAGGGTATTGATTAAACTAACAGGGAAAGGTAGTTTGGGACATAAAGCATTTCATTCATTCTTCACACAAATACCTACTATGTGGTATACTATACCAAGTATTTTAGAAGGCAAAATTTGCTTACTGCCTGCAAATGACTTTGATAAACTTGAGAATTACTTAGGAAAACAAGGTAAATGGGAAATATTGAAGTAAGTAAACAAAGGAAGAAAAAAGAGAAGCTACCAATAGAAGAGAATAAATGATTGATTTGCTTTAGATGAGAATTGCAGAAAATATTGGGTCATAGTGGACTGCAGATTGAACAGGATTCAGCAATATAAAAAAAAGCAAGCATGATATTGAAATATCACATCAAGCATCATATTGAAATATCTAAGCAGAAGTACAGCATATAAGAACAAGAATGATTCATCTTCCTAGGAGTCAGATTCCTAAATGAATACTGTATCTGCTAAAGTTCTTTGGTTATTACCAAGAGAAATAGACTTGATATTATTTAGGATAATTTCAGTTACAAGTAATAGAATGTCCAAATCAAAATGGCTTAAACAATAATGGGAATATACTGCCTCATATAACTAATAAGTTCAGGTTTCAGGCCTTTTACATTACCTCCAAGGATGTAGTTTCTTTCTGTCTTTTCATTATAGTTTTCAAAGTGTTGGCCTCATTTTAAGACTGGTTCCTCTTGTGATAATAAGGTAAATACTGATGCTAATACAACTAGGGTTTCATGCTTCACATCCAATGATAGAGAGCGATTTTTAAATAATTTCCACAGAAAATAGAGGTAACTTCTTCCTCAGAGTCCCCAATAACCACGTCTTATATTTGGCCCCAATTCAGTTATATGTCCATTTCTGAACCATTTGCTGTGGCCAAGGGAGGAGATGTGATAATTAGCTTGAGCCAATCAAGATCTACCCCTGGAGAGAGAGATGGAATCAATTCTACCCTAACTGCATGGCTGGGATGTCTGGGATCTGTTAGAAAGAAAGCAACAGGGATTGCATGTGGGAAATACGAACAGCAAATGTCCACCACACTACTTATGCAGAAAATAAATGTTTTGGGAAGCCTGGCAAGTAGCTCAGCCTGATGCTTCAGCTTCCTGAAGGAAAGGCTGGAGAATCCATCTCAGAAATAGCACAGAAACTAGGTCAGCTTCTGGAGTCTAGGGCCCAAAGTAACAGGGACCCGTTGACAGGTATTTCAGAGCATGCTTCCAGAGTGGACCACCCTCTTTGCTTTTATCTTCCTGTTTCTCTCTGCATAAGACGCAAAGCCACAGTAGAGAGAGCTGGCCAGGGTTGGTTTATGTGCTCACAACTTAGCTAAGCAAGATCAGAGAAGCCTGAATGATGGTCCCACCAACACTCTTCATAGTGGAGGACAGATAATTGTTCCTAAGAGCACTGAGGTAGTTTTCTAAATAAAGGGGTTAATGGGGTCTGGGTTACCACAAATAGTTGTCCACTACAGGTATTATTAAGTTCCAAATATAAAAGGAGTATAAGAAACTTAAATGGCAGAATTAGATAAAGAAGATAATTAAAGAACAAACACTTTTTGGTGGAAAACATGTCCATTTAACACATTTTTATGGAGCACCTAATGTATGGAATGTGCTATGTTGATATGAAGATTTGTATGATACTCTCTCTACCCTTCTGGATAACACAATGGATTTTAGAGCTAGGAGGAAAGGCATTCAAATATCATGCAATCTGACACCTTACTTTTAAGGTGAGTAAAACTAGGTAGAAAAAGGTCAAATAATGAATATTTGACACAGCTGTGACTAGACTCCAAAACTGCATTATTCTAACCTATCTAGGTTTTTTTCTCTTATGCTTTACCTACTCGCTTAGTTGCTGCATTGGCCATAACCAAAATAAACTTCAGAGAAAGGACCCAGAATTATCTCATGTTGGAGAAAAGGCTGAGAAGTGATTGGAATATCTTCTTTATCATCAAAAGGGGAAGCTTCAAAACCCATTAAGATCCAAACTCTTGAAAGTCCCTTAAAGACAAGAATTCCCCAGTCAGAGGCTCAAGAGCACTTGCTCCAACCAGAGGGCTTTCAGTAGAGAAAAGGTGGCCTAGTGAAGGCTGTATGCTTGGAGCTCCTTTCCCAAGGACTAAAAAATAAAAGTAAAAACCAAAATAACTACTTATCTGCTCGGAATGACTTCCCTGCAGTTATGCCCCGAGGGCGAGAGGGGCACATTCTCCAACTTCTAAAGGTGCCTTTTGCTTCATAGATTCTGAAACTTCAGGCTCTTTAGTTGTATTTTAGTTCAAGAAATTCTTTTTTCATATGCTCCTTTTAATCCGTTTGCTACTGTAGTACATTTAAACATCAGCAGATGGGGCCCTTGGTTCCTTTGAAGAGTGTCAGGCTTGAATTTTGTTCGTGTCTGCAGTCCACATGAACTTTGCTTGTTTTCACAGCGTGTTAAATTTGCACATTCTATAGTTCACAAACGTTTATTTAATCAAGAAAAATAAATCTCATTAATGACAAGAAATTTCTTTTTTCCCCCTTCCACTGTTCTGTAGAGGTAAGTTAGATCTGTTTACAAATGGAAAAATGAGTATAACATAATACCTAGGCGACAGCGTCTTTAAAAGGACAAGAGAATTCAGCGTCAAAATTAACCTGTTGTCCTTAACTCAGGAGGCTGTGTGGGAGGCTTTCACTGTATGGGGCCACAGGTGACAGGTTGTATCTGAGTTACCCTGATTCTGGCCTGTTTTCTTTCTTCTCTGTTGAGTTTCATTTTATGAAGGCATTGTGTGAATTGGCTGGTTTTTGCCACTCACCAATAATCATGATTTTTTTAAGTGATCTTTGTCGATAGTCCATAAAGAGAACAACCGGTTGTCTGGCCCTTGCACCTGTTCAAGTGGGTAAGTTTCAGCTCCTTAAAGGTGAGATCTTTTCCCATGAGAAATGTCTAACAGCTCTTTGAGGAAGGAGTGTAGTTTACAGGGCAGAAGAGATGGCAGCCTCCCATACTCCTAGAGTCCTCTCTTAATTTTCTGCCTGGCTTTTTAACGTGAACTTGCTCTGAGAATTAATCACTGTTTCTCTTCTGTCCCCCAAAATGGGATGACCCAGAACTTCTTTTTTGGCAAAACCATGAAAGACCCAGAGCAAAAATGTTTCCTATGCGTGAAGCTTGATTATATAAATACTATTTCAACATGCTTACTGCATCTCCGATTAGTATGATTTAACTGATAGATTGAAGGCATCTTCCTTAGTGTAATTAATATTTGTGTTGTAAATAAACTCTTATGCTTGGACAGATCTTAATAGCAGATTTAAAACACAGTAAGAAGACTAAGGATATATCACTGATGGAAGAGATAAAATTGGGCTTCCTTTTTTTCACTATTCTGAGTTTAAATAAATAGGTCTGTTTTCCAACATTATTGCCACCTCTTAAGAACTGATGTTTTAGCTTGAAAGACTGCCTGTATTTTTTAAGGTATATTACAGATCACATTCATTTCCAAATTCAGGTCTTAACTAGCTCATAAATCTGTGAGAATGAAGTGTCTTCATTAATAACATTCTCTATATTTTTATAAATTTGCAACCTAATATGGCAAATTGGGATGCAGTTTGCAGATTTAGGATTTATGGAGTTTACACTGATGCAACTAATGTATTACTTCTGGGTAGAGATGATATTTGCCTGTGGTTAGCCTGAAGCAAATTTTAGGAAAGTATTGTTCATTTCTTCCCTCCTTTTGTGCTGACATGCTAAGGGATATACACGGAAATTGTGTGCACTACTTGTGCCCTAGTCTGAAGAACTGCTTGTGGGCAAATTTCATTAGTGCTTGATTAGTACTTGTGCTAATTAACCAGGCACAATTTTGCCTCCAGTCATAGTATGATGAGTTAAGGCTGGACTGAAAATGTGGCCCTAAATGCATGTGTTGGAAGCCCATAAAGCCCATATAATCCCATAGAGAATTCTCACTTGACTCCCCCATTAATGGTCTGAAAAAGTAGAACAGAACACTCTGTTTCCAGTGCAATTTGAGTTCACCCGGTTATGTGATATGTTAATGTTTAGATTAAGCAGATGGCAAGGAAGGCAGTTGTTAGTTGAGGATTGTTTTTCCCTTTCTGCATATTATTTTCAAACAAACAGTTTAAGAGGGAAGTTACTTTACCTCTCCCTTTGCATCCCCTTGAGTTAAAAACAAAACAAAACAAAACGGAAACCCCTGGTTGTATTATTATCATCCTATGTGCTCAAGTGCACTCATCTTATTTGGGATGTGATATAACAGTGGTTTCCAGTGTTTGGTGAGTTTTTTGCTGTTTATATTATTTCAAAGAAAAGGGAGATAGGGCCTGGCTGAGGCAAGGACAGGAGAGGAGGTGAATTTGGAAACAAAAGCTGCTTGGAACAGAAGAGCAGATGTTATGCCTCTATCTACATCTCTCATTTTCTCCTCAGGGTTTGGCAGTACTGGCCCTGATTCTCCTGCTTATTTCTGTGGTCTTCCTCCTCCTCCTTCAATTTCACCTGCCTTCTCCAAACCTCTTTTCCCTCATACTACTTCCCTTGCGATTTTGGAATTTTCCACATTAAATTTTTACATACTATATGCTGTGGCATCTTAGTGACTTTATTTAAAAAACCTTTAATAACTTTCAGAATTCCTCCAAGCTTGCCCAGCTCTCACAAATGAAAAGGTGGAGTTTTAAATATCAGGTTCTATCATTTATAGAATCATAAAATTTTAGACCTGGCACTAGACATCATTTCATCTCACTCCATTTATATTTTTAGTAAGAGATTTTCTTGAAATTTTGGAATGGTGGGAAATGATAGGGGAGGAAACAGGAGTGAGAAGGAGACAGAGACAGAGAGGTGAAGAAGTTTTAGGATTTTTTTTTTTTTTAATTTTATGTTATTAATGTAACTTCCTTTGGGGATTTCTCTAGAGACTGCAAAAATATTTTATTGCTTTTCAATTATGTTTAGATACTAGACTGACTTTTTTGAATGCAACTCCTGGCTAAGGTAGGCTCCAGGGCAGCTAGGCTCAGTTGGATGAAGTGGACAAATCTGCAAGCCTTGCTTCACTTGTATGCATCTTCTTTCTCCTTCTCTAACCCGGGGATGTGTCCCACCTTTCAGCCAGGACCAGACCCCTCACTGGTCTCTGGATGTTATTACCTTCCTGCATTCTCAAGAACATCAGTTACTTCCCACCATTTTCTGTCTTGCCAATTTTTTCTTCTCTATTAGATTATTCCCCTTGGCCTACGAATATGCAGAATACCAGATGCCTAGACCATGCCTGTTCTTTCTGATATCACCCCCATTTCTTTACTCCCCCTTTTAGTCTTGATTCTCAAGAGTATTGTCTATGCAAGTCATCTTTGTCTTCATTTTCTTAACTCCCGTTTACCCTGACCCATTCCAATCTGGAATCTGGTTTGTTTAATTCACTGAAACTGCTCTTGATAAGGTGATAACGTTTCTTGGTAATGACAGATCCAGCTCATAATTGCGCTTTTGTCTTGTCTTTTCAACAGCAGTCTACACAGTAGAGCAGGGACCCAGGCTCTCTGAGTTTTCATGATACCACACTCTCCTGGTCTTCTCCAACCTCTCTAGCTCTTTTATCTTATTCTCCCTTTTGGTCAGAAACCAATGTCTATTTTGTTCACTGTATTTTGTATAATGTCTAGTACTGGGTCTGGTGTATAGTAGGCTCTCAAGAAATATTGGTTAAATGAATAAATTAAATAGTTTCAGTTCAATGAGAATCATGTTTTTCCCTCTAGAGATGAGCTGTGCAATAAGTGGTCACTAGTCATATGTGGTTATTTAAATTTGAATTAATTAAAATAAAATTATATTAAAAGTTCAGTTCTCCAGTCATACTGGACACATTTCAAGTGCTCAAAAGCCACATGTGACTAGTGGCTACCATACTGGACAGTGCAACTTCTTAGAATACTTCTAACATTGCAGGGAGTTCTATTGCCTAGTACTGTTCTAGAGAGTTTAAATTTAATTGCTGGTGCCTGAACCACATACGTCATAGAGCCATGCAGAAATTGGTCAAATGATTGGATGATTCTCTCTACAGTCTTACAAAAACACACAGAACAATTGCTCAACTAGGACAGAGGGACATTTTAACCATTATGAAGCAAGGGAGTGTAGCATCCTAGTTAAATGTGTGGGATTGGTGATGGAGAGATTTGAAGACGAGTCCTGTTATACCATTTGACAGGTATATGTCAAGAGCAACGGTTCCATCTGTTTTGCCTTTCTGCAACTCCATTTTCTTAACTGTAAAATGGGTTACGACTAATACCTTTCTCATAGGCTTGTTGTAGAAATGAAAGAGATTGATGCATTTAAAGTACTTAATATTGTCCCCAGCACAAAGTACGAGCTCAATAAACGACAGCTAGTATTATTATTGCTGTTGTTATGTTATATATATCTTCAGGCGGAAGGCACATACTCACACTAGTGTCCTTCCATCTCAATCATGCCATTGAACCCTAGTGTCTCTTTTTAAGGCATACCAACACTGAGTAAGGGGGTCATACATACTAGGTAAACATATTAGCAGAACAGGATTGAAATGAGTTTTGAAGCGTAGGATTTACCTGGCAAAGTTTGCTACAGAGTGGATGAAATCTTTTAGAACCATTAAGTTTTCAGCTTGGATCTCTGCATCCACCATGACCAGAACTCGGGAAAGCTGGTTGGCACAGTTTCCACCAGGAGTCCAGTGCTCCTTCCAGAGCTACAATGTCAGATATTTCTTCTCCTTGGGCGGACAGCACAAGGAAATGCTGTTGTTTTTCCTCAGCTGGGAGAGTCCCTGACGGAATATAGCATGGATTTGCAAGTGCTCCTCTCATGCATCCTTTGTGTTTCTTTATATTCTCCAATCAGTTCCCTGTAACATGTGGGTAACTACCCACAATTTTCGGTTGCATCCCCAGAATGCTGGACAGTTAACCAACCTGTCTTTCAGGGATGACAGTCTCTTAAGAAGCACTTCTGCAGGGACTTGTCATTTGCAGTTTGACATTTCTGACTTACTGTGCCCCATAAGCACGAATTTGAAAATTTCTTTAGGAAGGATTTACATTTCACGAAATTTTAGAATGTCTGATTATCGTTCGTGGTCTCAGATTCATATTTTCTTTCTTATAGAGACTTACTCAGCCCAGATCAGCAGCAGTTCCTATGAAGGGAATTGGTCTGCCAGGTTTAAACATAGAAAGTGGCTCTGACACACCTGTTTAGGGATTTACTAATTTCACAAGTGCAGTAATTTGAGCAAATCACATGTGAAACACTTTTTTTTTTTTAAACATCCATTAGCAGCAAGAGCCCTGACTGCCTCTATTCCTACCCTCTATAGCACCAGACCCAGCTGCTATTAGTAGATTCCATTAATGAGCTGCTTCATTTTCAAAAGTTCTTTTGGTCAGCTGTTTATAAATTAGAGTGTTTTAATTCAATTTGATATCTACTGGAAACAGAAGATTGATTCAATTTTGTATTGTCTTTTATTTTGTTCACATGTGATTATAAATGACTAATTTCCATATTTCCAGCATTCCCATCACCCTCCTGATCTCTGTGCCTGCTTAGTTCATTGGGTTAGGACTTGAGAAACCAGTGGGGCCTCCAGCCATGTCACACAAAGCCCCTCTGACCTTGCCTGATGGCACTGTCGCAAGGGGGACAGCAGAACATCTGTATAGATCATGGCAAACCTTTTTTGAAACACGGCTCCAGGGCTTGCCCTTCTCAAGATGGGTTAGTGCATCATTTTCCTTTGTAAATAACAGCATATTCTTTAGGTTTTAACTGCACAAAATTGGATTTACAATTGAATTGCAGGAAGAATTTTTAACTGAGCATCACGAAAGATAGTTTTCTAAGTCAGTGAAAAAAGGTTAACTTGTAAACCTTTGGCTCTTTCCTACAATGATATTTCCATCAGTATTCACCTTAAAAAAGCAGGTAATTTTATGATTTGAAGCATATGGAATGTTATTCATATAGACCTAAGAGATTAAAAAGATAAAATGGTTTCCTTCTCTATTGCTGAAATAACCAATGAAAGAGAAGAAGGGCTGACAAACAGCAGTTTGCTTCCCATAGAGAATATATTAAATACCCTTGATAATGATAATGTTAGTTCCAGGGACAAAGAGTTAGTTCATTTAAATGATTATTACTTTTTCTCACTTGCATTTTTTTTCTTCCACAGTTATTTTTTTGTGTTTTTCTTTGAGCCACAGTTCCGTCCTTACTAAGTATTTACAATTTCTTTCAAGTGAGATCAAATGGGATTGCACTTCCTGTTTCTTGGGGGTTGGCTCCACCATTGAAAATTATGGGTGCCAAGCAGAAAGAATCGGGTAACTAAAGGGAGATTTCTCCCTTTAGAAGGAAAAGCTGCATTTTAGTTGAAAGGGAAAGACAATGCAGCTGTTTTGAGTAGCTTACATCTTTAGAAATGCTAATGAATGTGATTGAATTTCACTGAAAGTGGGGCTGAACAGTTCAAGTCAAAAAGAAAAAGGAGTTTTGAGGAACTAGTCTCATTTAGAGACAAAGATCTTATTTACAGTAACTTTATCCTAAGATCTCCATTTGCGGTGCTCCTAATTTAAAACTATAAAGCCAAAGCAAAAATGTTCACCTAAGCTTCTGGCTCTTATCAGTTCTCTCCAAATGTCTTTTTTGGGAAAAGTATTGTTCTCAAATAATAAGTTCAGGAAATTTGGTGTCAGATTTTGCTAGCCCATCCTTGTTAAGTGATAGGGGGTGTGAAATGAAGGAACAATGCAGACAGGAGAGGAGACCTTGCCCTTGTAGGGGAGCAAAATTTGCCATCCCAAAATATGTCTCTTTGGTACGAGGATTATTTTAGGCTGATTATTTTAAAGAAGCCGAAGACTCAGGAAACCCGTCTTTTTACCTCCTTTTTAAATGCCTGAAAGAATTTATATAAAGGACCTGGTCCAGGAAGAGCACAATCCTCTGAGATATCTACACAGAATCTGGGCTAGGTGTGGTAGAGGGGACTTGGCAGGGCCTGGAGATCAAAAACTCTTTGTGGCTCATTGCCTCTGCGTGGTCCAGCAATTATTTGTTTGCCAAACATTTGCTCTTTTCCATCTTCTTGTGATTGCCTTTCTTTCCTTGAAGTCCCAGATCACTACCTCCTTCTCCTTAGTCCAGGATGACACATACACCTCTTTTTATCCGACTGCTTTGGAACCTCTCATGTTCTGATTCCCCATATGTACATAATTAAATTTGGTTTTTCTCCTGTTTATCTGTCTCATGTCAATGTAATTATTAGGCCAGCCAGAAGAAACTCCAAGGGTAGAGAAAACTTTTTTCCTTTTCCAACACCCCTATTGAAGAACTCTGGTGAACTTGAGAGCAGTGGAGATGTGTAATTACCTAGGATTACAGTTGTTATTCTTCATTATACGTGGATTTTTAAGGATAACAATTGATCTATCCATCTAGGCAACAAGCTCTCCATATTTTAGGGATTTGGAGGGAAGTTTTAGATATCTACAACTGGTAAGCTTAGCCTGTTTCAAAATATTAGGTTTCCTGCAGAGAAGCTGCTCATGCCTGGGTGGTAATGAAGCATCCAGAATAAAAGATGGCAGGGAAGATAGAAAGTAACCTCTGAAGAAACCTCTGATCTTCTTAACCTAACTCAGGCCCATCTCCCTGACTTCCTGTCCCATGTTTCTCTTTTGGTCATGCTTTCTTTGTCCTTTCCTCCATCTTTTCCATTATCTGAATCAGTTCAGAGTCAGTAAAATAAAATATAGGGATTGTTTGCTTCAATCTGCCCCTTGATGTTAGGGACTTTTGTCTGTTTTTAGGTGTTTTTGACACTGATGGAACACTGACACTTAGAACAGTGCCTGGCCCTGAATAAATGTTTGTGAAGAAATATGAAAGAAATCTGGCTGTTAACTTGCTATGTCTCCTTTATCCTGCCAGTAGGGCATAGTTGGAGTATTGTAGCCAGGAACATCTGGCTTTGAGCAGGATCACGTAGTCTCCTTGTGTCTGCACATGTTAAGAGCTCAGTGAATATTGAAGGAAAGAAGGAAGGAGAGGAAGGAAAGCAGGTAACATTTAGCTTCAAACAAGTTGACACCAATCTACTGGTTTGGGCAATAACCTAAGAAAAATAACTCAGATACCGAGGATGAGCATGTGATTATATCTTCAACATAAATATGTAAAGTGCTCCCCACATTTTGGACAAATGCATTTCTTAAAAGTAAGTGCAGCTTTGCTTTATCTGTTTTGAATGGTAGGGCTGTAATTGTCTCTTTGAATATACTAGCATTTTGGCCTTTGGTAGCACTGCAGGAATAGGTATAGTTGTGTTAATTGTTAAGTATATTGAAGAAGATCCTTAGAAGAATTTCTTAGGTTAGGTAAAGATATTTAAATGGAAATATTTGTCCACATTGTACTGAAACTTAATATGAGTAAATTTAAACTTAAATCTACATGCAATGAGGTTGGGCATGTATGTTCCCTGCCTAAGAGAAGTTTCATTGGACCAATTATTCATTTTTTTGTCCATTCATTCACTCACTGAACAAACACAAGAGTCTACTAGGTATAAAACACATCGTGGTAGACTAAAGGGGGAAGGAATGCATGTAGAATGATTTTCATTGTCTTTCAAAATTCAGTGTTTTGTACTCCATCTTAAAATCCATTCAGTCTATTAGACCCTACATTGTGATCAGACTTAGTCATTTTCATCTATGGCTCTGATGGTGGAATTGAGAACATGCACTCTACAGAGGCATGTATGGCTTAGTTGGGTGAGCCTGCATTGGAGAATAGATTTAGAACTATACGCTCTTGACAAAATGAAGACAATGGAAGGAAGTTAAGAGACCAAAAATCAGCAGGAAAAAGTCACGCATCTGGGAAACAAACGGATAGGTCTAGGCACTGGCTGCCTGTGTCTATGTGTGAATATGCCTGGAAAGACCCACCAGGCAAAGGGGCATGATCAACTGGAAGCAGGTGGGCAATTCAGCAAGCATGCCAATGGGCAGAGCAAGAACAGAGGAATCTCAGAGTGATCTTCCTTAACAGAGAGTGGCAGAGCACCTGTGAAGAGGGATGCATTGGATAAGGTCTAGGATCGGCTTCTCTCTTCAAGGGCAAACATAATAGGATAAATTGTGGAGAATTTGAGTGGTGGTTCTTATCTAGTGCAGGAAAACAAAATATAAATCAAACAGATACTCCTAATACATTGCAAGAATCTTATTAGCTTGTTAAATAATTTTGCCCTTCATGCCTGCTTATAGTCATTTATTCATATCTACTTTTTGATCAGATTGACTAAGTGGAGGGGTGAAAAGAGGATTGAAGAGGGCAGGAATGTTATATATGCTAAAAGAGCTTTGGAGAAAGGAACACCTGGTTCCAGAAATACATGTTATTTAGCCAGAAAAAACATGTTGAATTTAGATATGAAAAATAGCCAAATTCTCATTGTAGTGATGATAGGAAGGGCCATTGTACTACATGAAGGTAAACAACAGTTAGAAATGTTGGATTAGAGATCCCTGAAGGGATTATGGCATCCCATCTCTGGCTGTCTTTAAGAACCTAACTCTTGCCTTAGGTACTGTTTTACCGGGGACACAGAAGCACATACCTGATGTCGTGTAGACATTCTTTACAACCCTGTGATTTTTGTCAATTGGACGTCTTGGGAAACAACATCAGAAACCAGAGATAACTGAGCTTGAGAAACAACATGAGTGAAAAGCAAGGTCAAGGGTCGGGACAACAGAACCCAAAAGCAGGGTCGAAGTGTCTGCCTGCTGCACCTGATAAGATGCTTATGACTACATAGGCACACTCTACTACATGAGGCTCTGGTGGGGCAACACGCTATTGGACAGAATGCAAACAAGAGTGTGTTTACATAACAACCTCATCTACATTTGATCTTTATGTCTAGAACAGTCAAGCAAAATGCTCAAGCATTTGTTTCCATCACTGGATAGGAATAGATCCTGCTTAACCTCTGTAAGTCAACCTAAGAGGTCACCCTGGCTTTGTTGTATTCAGATGTCTTTGGAAAGCTACCTTGGTGTTTGGAGCTGCTGCCAACCTTTTTCAATATAAATTAAAAGTCACAAGGCTTTGCCACTTCTCCACATGTGTTAAAGAGTTGCAAAAAGCCATTCTGAGTTCAATTTCCTTAAAGACTCCTTTTTATTATTCACATTAAAGCTGTCAATTCAAAAAAGCCTTGTTATAAATGGATTAATTTATGGCAAGATTGTTGATTGACAGGAAAAAGTTTGTTATGTATGGATTTGACATCACAACCATGCATAACCAATTTTCCCACTAACAGCTTCTTTATGGAAGAATTCTTCCAGTCACATTGCATAAACAACTGTTGGAAACACCTTTGCATCGATCATTTGTAATAGTTTATTAAAGTGGTACCTGGCAACATGTCTATATAGTTAAAGGCTTGCTCATTACCAAACCCCATTTTTCAGGAGTTTATTACTCAAGCTTTTCAAATCACATCAAACTCAAACCTCACATATGAGCATTCACTCTAGGCATTGTTTCTTTTGTTAGTGAAGGTTCCAAAGCAGGGACCTCATTTCTTACAGAGTGGCATGGACCTTGATTGATTCTGCATCAGATTTTTGAAAAAAGTTTCTCTTTTTTTGAAATCAGTTTTTCTCTGAAGATGAGTCTTTGAATGCTTATACCTTTTCTTATCTAGAAATAAATATTTATAAGAAAAAGATGTCCTAATTATCATAAGGACACACATGATATTTTAGTTTATACTTTTATGCACTTGTACCATATTTGGAAGCTTCTCTTGATCATTTAGATGTTTGCCATTTTCCCTCCTCTGTTCTTACCTGTTCCCCTTTCCTTGCATAAAAATGCCTCCCAGTTTTGCTTTCCTCTTTGTCTTTGAATTGAATGGCAACTCTCCTTCCTTAAAGACTGTACTACATAGCAAGTAAGAAGATGGGCTTATTGAAACTCAGGTTGGAATGGCAGCTCTTATACATGCCACATGATCCTAGGCAAGTTATTTTGCCTATGTGATCTCTTGTTTCGGTTTCTTCATCTAAAAAACAGGGACAATAATAGTACCAATTTCTTAGTGTTGTCTTAAGATCTAAATAAGCTAATATGTGTAAAGGGCTTGACGTGCTGTTTGGCGCATAGTGAGAGCTTAAGAGATGGTTACTCTTGCCCTACTAATATAGAGCAAGGTAGAATTCGTAGCTGACACTAAGTCTCTTTCATCCTTGGATTCCCTTCTAGGTTTCTTCTGGGGTCAGGTCACATTTTCTTACAAGTATTGATATCCTTTAGCTCCTGCATAGGATATTGGCAGCTCCTTTTGGCAGCTTCAGTGGCATTGATTCTTCCTACCCCAAACCTGGTTTATACTGGAGCTTCCTCAGAGTGGGTAGAGGGGGAAGGTGCATAATGAACTGTGATACTCCATTACCCTGGATAAGCCCCAGAGCGTATGAAGAGCTAAAGGAGCCAGCTGGCCCCCCAGCAAGCCCTGGTTCTGCCAAGACCCACTGATTCCTGATGAGGAAGCAAAGAGGAAACACTGGTGCTGGGAAGAGAGAGGAGGGCATTTACCCCCAAGATTAGAAAGTTATTGGCTTAAGCAAATTGTGAGGATTGAAAGAGCTAATGAATGCTTTGAAATCCATTGAGAAAGATTCTATTAAAATCCATTGTATTAGTTTGTCATTTCTAATCTCTTGGGTACTGGGCCCTTGAACAGGATGAAAGCAAACTTTCTTGGCAATGATTTAGAGTCCCTGAACTGACTTCCGGATCATACTCACACACTGCATGCAAAACACTGTGCTAGGCTTCCTCCAAACTGATCAGACTTCCACAGCTGGATTCCTAAAAAAAAAAAAAAAAAAAAAAGCTGATGCCACAAATGTTGCTGGTGAAAAACAAATCATGTAGAGTTTATTTCTTTTCTTTTCCCTTTTAAAAAAGTTTATTAAGAATGAAAAGTCCTCTGCAGCTTGACTTTACTTGTTATTTTCCCAGATATTTAATAGGAGATATTCATAGGCAAAGAAACTTTTTCCTGCCCAATGCAGTATTTTTCTTTCTGTCCTCACAAGACTGTTGCCATGTGTGTCAGTTATAGAGAGTACATTGCCTTCTTTCTTCAGAAAATGTTCCTTTTGCTTCTGGTGAAAATAAAAATGCTCCTCCTACTATACATGTAAATTCTAATGAGATATGTTTTTGTTTCTGAAAAATATCCCAAAGTAGATAGAAAATGTCATGACATATTTTCACAATTAACAAAAATGCTCATATGAAGCAGCAGGCAGTTTTTGGAGTCACCAAGAAAACCATATGCAATAAGTAATGTCCAAAATTATGACTTTGAACATTGTTGCTTTAATACATGCACTTGAGAATTATTTTATTTTATTTTCATGAGAATCCAACTTCAAAGAAATAGAACTAATCAAACCAGACAGGTCTCACCCATTGCAGTATTTAAAAGGACTTGTAGAGGCCCGGGGGTTGGGGACAAAAATAAAACAAAAATAAACAAATGGGACCTAATTAAACTTAAAAGCTTTTGCACAGCAAAGAAAACCATAAACAAGACAAAAAGACAACCCTCAGAATGGGAGAAAATATTTGCTAATGAAGCAACTGACAAGGATTAATCTCCAAAATATACAAACAGCTCATGAAGCTCAATTTCAAAAAAACAAACAACCCAATCAAAAGATGGGTGAAAGACCTAAATAGACATTTCTCCAAAGAAGACATACAGATGGCCAAGAGACACATGAAAAGTTGCTCAACATCACTAATTATTAGAGAAATGCAGATCAAAACTACAAAATTACCTCACACCGGTCAGAATGGCCATCATCAAAAAATCTACAAAAAATAAATCCTGGAGAGGGTGTGGAGAAAAGGGAACCCTCTTGCACTGTTGGTGGGAATGTAAATTGATACAACCACTATGGAGAACAGTATGAAGATTCCTTAAAAAACTAAAAATAGAACTACCATATGACCCAGCAATCCCACTACTGGGCATATACCCTGAGAAAACCATAGTTCAAAAAGACACACCCCAATGTTCATTGCAACACTATTTACAATAGCCAGGACATGGAAGTAACCTAAATGTCCATTGAGATGAATGCATAAAGAAGACGTGGTACATATATACAATGGAATATTACTCAGCCATAAAAAGGAACAAAATTGGGTCATTTGTAGAGATGTGGATGGACCTAGAGTCTGTCATACAGAGTGGAGTCAGAAAGAGAAAAACAAATATTGTATATTAACGCATGTGTGTGGAATCTAGAAAAATGGTACAGATGAACCTATTCACAGGGTAGGTATAGAGACACAGACATAAGGAATGGATGGGTGGAAACGGAGCAGGGGGTGGGATGAATTGGGAGATTGAGATTGATGTATGTGCACTGCCATGTGTAAAACAGATAGCTAGTGGGAACTTGCTGTATAGTGCAGGGAGCTCAGCTTGGTGCTCTGTGGTGATCTAGATGGATGGGGAGGTGGTAGGGAGGTCCAAGAGGGAAGAGGTATATGTATACATATAGCTGATTCACATCGTTGTACAGCAGAAACTAACACAACATTGTAAAACATAAAATAAATAAGTAAATAAGTAAATAAGTAAATAAATAAATAAATAAAATTAGAAAAATAAAAGGACTAGAAATTCATGAGCTCTGCTATCTTGATACTATTTGGTGATCTGCTCTCTTGTGATGTCATTCCCCACAATGACAAAAGACAAGAAAATAAATGTGCTTTGACATTATTCCAAAAAGTACTCAGGAGATAGTAAATTTTTTAGATGAGGTAGGTTGAGAAGATTGGCATTCTGGCAACACCACCATGCTTTGAATCCCATTTGGACTGGTTGGGAGGAAAATCGTGGCTAATCAAAATATTCATCAGTTTCACCCCCTTTAGCTTGGTGGACTGATGGAATCACCAGAAGGAGGTCATCTCAAAATCTTTTGCTGGATGAAATCATTGCATTTGAGATTTGGGGGCACATCCCATTTTCATGACTATTTGAGGATATCCCAAAAGACAGCACTGGGAGGTATTTGGACCGAGAATGATTGACAGTGTCTGTAAGTACTTATTATGTCAAGGCTTCAGCTCGTCGATTGATGGGAAATGATGTATAATAAATTAGAATGATCACACATCATTTCCCATCGATTGAAATGCCAAATCCTTGACGGAGTAATGAGTTATGGCCAATACCACTCACTGTCTTAGGGGGAGATTGATTGCATATCCCTTCATCGATGTGATCAAACAACTATGAAATCCTAAGTACACATATAGCTCCCAAATTTTATCATTGTTCCAGTGCAGAGCATGAAGGTAGTGTTGCCTCAGTGAGCACTGTATAATGCCATGTGAGTACTGGAACAAGGGTATTCTTCATCATCTGATGCAGTGAGAGCCTCCTCACTCCCTGCAGAAATACAGATACATCCTAAGTGCAGTGAGACTCAATGAAGCACCGTTAGCCATCCTAGCTAAAACTGAACAAAATAGAAAGACTCCCAGATCTCTTCACAGAAGCAAAAGGAGGAAGTTGACAGTAAGCTCAATGGAATGAATGTTTAGTATGCTCATGTACCAGTGGGTGGATGTTTTTTCCTTTTTCTCTTGTGTAACTTATTCTCAGTAAAATATGCTTTTCAAATCTTTCCAGTGGGTAAGACCAATTCATGTTCCTCTTTGGTAAGAAAAGCAGTTCCTTCTCATCTCATAATTAAATACCAAAAATCACCAGCTGTGAAAAATTTTTATTTATTTAGATAGCCAACCTGTCTGTTTTTCCCACTGGAGGCGGGAAAGCTGGCATGATGCATGAAATTCACATTCTTTGCTCCTCAGTCAACATTCAGTGACTATTTCTAAGGTCTTTTTTGGACTTGTTATATCTTTATGGACATTTTAAAGCTAAAGCAAATGAAAGCTTTCTAAAACTTCATTAATTCAATAAATGTTTTTTTGAGCAGCCACTATGTGCAAGACATTGTGATAACCTTAAAAATATGTTATTGGGAAACAAGCCAACATGAAAATTCTATCTCAGTTAAGAAACAACAAAAAACTTTCATGATTAGAAAATATAAACTATTCCCCAGCTTTCTACATAAACTCAAGCATTTGGTTTCTTCATAGTTTGAAGGCTACTAGACTAAATGCCCTATGAGGGTAAGGAATATTGTCTGCCATTAATTATTATATATTCAAAGCTAGAAAATCCTGGCACATGTCAGACATTCAGTAAAATATTCTCGAATGAATAAATGAATTAATGAATGAATGAGGTATTTGGAATTATAGATCTTTTTCAAATGCAGGTGACTTAATCCATGTTTTTAGAAATGTCCACTTTTATATTTACATTTTCTCCCTTGGTAGAATTATAGTGGCCATTTGGAGGATTATGTCCAACATGGTTATATCAAATGTAGCTATTGAAGGAGGACAGGAATGGAGAGGGAAGCAGGCAGATGGAACTAACATTTAATGATTCCCGCCACATGCAGGCACCCTCTGGGGGGTTTATACAAGTTGTCTTACTTACAAGAATTCTGTGAAATAGGTACCATCCTCATTTTACAGATGTGAGACCTGAGGTCTCGAGAGGTTAAGTAACTTTCTCAAGTTTACACATACAGTGAGGAGAACCAATCTCCTCAAGTCTGCAACTGACCTATTATTGGGAACCATCAGAGTAGAATCAATGGCTTGAAGATTCCTGTGAGAGACTCAAGATATCGCTGTTACAAATAAGGTAGGGGGATAAGAATAATGCAGGGTCCATTGTCTCCTGTCCATGCAATGGATATACTGAAACCACAGCTACCACAACTACCTCTCAAATGATTCATTGAATGAAAAAAATGGATCAGATTAATGAATACCCTACGAGACTTGTGAAACTGTCAGGAAGCTAAAACGTCATAAGCACAATGCTTGACTCTCAGTATCACTTGTAGTCCAAAAAGAATGATTATTTACTTGATTCACTTTTTTCTATAGTTACTGTAGGTGAATAATATATTCCCTGCCCTCAGCAAATGGTCGGTAAACAAGTATTTATAAAGTAACGTAGGTGCTAGTGGAGATAAAGGCAAATTTCTCTGGAAAACAGGACGTGGAGCAAGTGAGATTGTGTTTGGGCTGGGCGAGGAGTGGAGGGAGTAGGGAAGACCATGTAGATTAGCTTGTGTTTGAACACACTTTGAGAGGAAGAGGGGGAGTTCCCCTGAGAGGCAAGGAAGGAAGGGTTCCAGGCAAAGGGAACAGAATTTGCAAAGGCACAATGGCATATTTAGTAAGCTATGTGGCAAATTAGGAAACTGCAAAATATACTAAAGTTAATGTCAGTATTTATGATTTCTTTTCTGTAAAAACAGAATTAGGTTGGGTCTATAGTGCTAAAATAAGCAGACTCTAATGTGACACAATAATATTGGTACTCATAAGAGTCCTTTTACATCCCCATACAACCAATTCAGTCACGAATATTAATTGGCATTGATAGAAACAGCTGAGATGATAAGATTATCTGGACTATAGTCATTAATTTATTAGTACTTCTGAAAAGAGATTATTTAGTAATATTCACATCAGGTTGTAAAGAGTACTAAGGTTTAAGAGTGGAGTCATTGGTAATTGAAGAAGGAAAATGTCAATTTCATTGACCTCTTCCTTTATTCAAGTAAGTGGAATATTGTATTAAAACACTAGTTCATCAGATAAGCACAATACAAGGTAATAAGAAAACACTCAAAGAAAGATGATGTGTACCAAAGCAGACAGGGACCATTTCCATGAAATCAGGATTCTCAGTAGAGCATCCTGGGGCAGCTATTCACCATTATGAATTCACTAGCAAGCAAGTCCTTGATTCTATCCTCAGGAAATCTAATCCTGGTAGAATTTGCAATATAATTTATACTTAATTGATTATACAATCAATTCCTAACTTTGAGCGGAGTTGAACTCTAAATGTTACTTTAAACTTATTTGTTTGTATTTTAAACACATTTTCCTATAGAAAGAATGCCATGTGTGATGTTAGGTTCAGAGGCTATTTATAAAGTCCTCTTGTACACATACTGGAAACAAGACGTATAACAATGATAGCAAATCTTATTTCAATTGCATTTATTACACCTAACATTGTTTCTACAAAAATATGTATCTAAGCCCAACTTCTGAATACCAGGAACCACATTCCTCAGCAGTGATATCTCTCCTGGAAAGGGTTCCTTCTTATTGTGTACCCTTAGTTTATCAACTCTTTTCCCTTCTATATTTACATAAAAATAGAAGCTCATGTGGTCATCCTCTTGCTACATATTTTATATTAGGGGAAAAAAAAGACATTAACCTTCTTGGGGAGTAGGAGCTAGTTCTTCCTCCATCCACAGTTTATGGAATAGGTTGTTTGTAATCTAGGGAAAGACTGTGCTGTTATAATGTTAATGCACAGGGTCAAAGTGGTGTGTGTTCTACCACAACTACCCTTTGATTAGTTTGCTCACTGTATCCATTCAATGTATTCTTAAAGGCAGAAATTGTAATATAACTGACAGTTGTATGGTGATTTGCAATATACAAAGTACTTTCACAACACTTTTCCATTAACTGCCAACAATAACTCTGTAAATTAGGTGTTGTTATCCCATAATGGTAACTAAGACTCAGTGACGTGAAGTAATATACCCAAAGACCCACCACTATTAAATGACAGAGCTGTTATTCTAAGGAAGACTTTTTGATCCTCAAGTACAATGCTCTATGGTGTCAGACTGGCATAACAAAATTTACACTGTCAAACGACTGAAGGTTGAGCATGCAAATGAAGTCAAAGCATTTGTGCCAGTCTTTCTTTTAGAAAATGGAGGATCCTCCTCAGAATTAACTTGGGGTTTCTTTAAGTCCACCATTATGGAAACAATTGGATTTTCTGCCAAGAAACATTAAGGCTGATTTGACAAGAATGATGAGGCACTTTAAGAGTTGATTGACTGTTAGTACAAGGCTTTTAGAGCTTGCTAAAATTGCATAAACTATAAGTGAAAGAAATGGAACTATCTACGCAGAGTTTCAAACGAAAGCCTAAGACATAAAAAACAAATGGTAGGATGATCAGATATGTATATATTTATCCAACAATTCTCTGATTCCTACAATATACAAGTTCATTTGGTTTTTCTACAACTTTCTATAGTTCTCATGCTCGGGGACTCACTGAGGTCTAAATTGATCAATGTGAAAAAATCATTCTGTGTCTATTGAAGGACTTTCAGAAAACCTACTTAGCTAAGACTCTTGTTGAGACATGTGTTTGCAACTCTATCTTGGAAATTCTAATCTGAGGCAAATTTTTCCCTCCTCTCACCATACTGATAGGATGTGGCAACACCAGAAACCAACTGAAAACAAGATCTTTGAAGTTGACAGCATCTCTGCTGAAATCCTCGAGGTGAGTGGCAGAAACTTCCATTATTAATCTATACTTAGTGAGGATCCATGGTGATAGAATTATTTCAAAATTGTTACAATTTAAAAAAAAATAAGGCAGAATTTTTTCTCCATCTTATTTTCAAAGAACACATTGAGCTACAGTGTACATTAGTGTAAATAATAGATTTTTCACTCTTCTCCTGTTAAAGAAAGGAAAACAAATGAATTAACAAATATAATCTTTTATATGTGTCTTTTTTAATCTCATAGAACTCTGGTTTTAAAATAATTTTTAAAGAAGATTCTTAACTGTGGACTTTCCCTAATCTTCACATTTAATTAACGATCATTGGGCTTCCCTGGTGGTGCAGTGGTTGAGAATCTGCCTGCTAGTGCAGGGGACACGGGTTCGAGCCCTGGTCTGGGAAGATCCCACATGCCGCGGAGCAGCTAGGCCCGTGAGCCACAGCTACTGAGCCTGCGCGTCTGGAGCCTGTGCTCCGCAACAAGAGAGGCCCCGATAGCGAGAGGCCCGCGCACCGCAATGAAGAGTGGCCCCCGCTTGCCGCAACTAGAGAAAGCCCTCGCGCAGAAACGAAGACCCAAAACTTAAAAAAAAAAAAAAAATTAATAATGATCATTTACATTAGAATCTTCTTTAGCCCTTTTAGGGATGAAATTCCAAGAATATGTTATCATCTAATCCTCATATTACTGCAATAATATGAGGCCATTGACAAACTTAGTATTAGAAAAAATAGCCAAGAAATAACAAAGCCCATAGTTAGGGAAAATAACCAAGTAGATGGTCAACTCTTTAAATAGACTGATAGATAAGCCCACATCAATTTCCAAATTGTATCACATTCATGATGCTAAGAGTTTTGGTGACTTGAAAACAGATTTTTCAACTGCCCTTACTGAGATAGGAGAAAATGCCACTGGTGCTTAAGGTCTAGAAGACTAATTTTACATGATTAAGCACATATTAAATAAAGCAGTTGTTACAGTTGAAACAAATTATGATGTTCTAGACTTTTCTAAATTTTTTCCGTCTTTTAGAAGATGTTCACAAACCATCACCTGAGCAAGTCTAGAATCCAAAGTTCTGATGTATCAGTCATTTGACATTTCTCTTCTATGATATGGTGCAACTAGAGGTTAAGAGCAGGGTTTCTCAATATTGTACTATTGACATTTTGGGCCAGATAATTCTTTGTTGTAGGGAGCTATCCTAGGCATTGTAGGATGTTTAGCGGCATCCCTGGCGTCTACCCATTAGATGTCAGTAGCTCTCTCATCCAAGTTGTGACAACCAAAAATGTCTCCCAACATTGCCAAATGTCCCTTGGGTGGATGGGGGAGGGGGGACCATGCCTGGTTATGAACCACTGAGGTGGAAGCATAGACTTCTAGGGTTCCACTCCATTTTAGTTTTTTTAGATATTAAATTTGAAGGCAAATTGGCTAAATGACATGTCCTAGATCACGCAATTGATTAGGAGTTGAGGTGGAACCCAAACGCAGATCTTATTGTTCCTACAGTGTTCTTCCCACTGTAGCATATTATCTTTGAATATTGCTTGCAGAAGGACTATTCCACTGACCCACAAACACTAAAGTCATTACCCAGGAACATCCTGGGAGCATTGAGATGGTGGTCATCTGACTTGAGTCAGAAAGAACACGTTATTTATAGGAATGAAATAGAAATATTCAAAAAGCTTTATTTGCTGTTATAGTTTAGTCTTGCAGATACTTTGGGTGATGATAACTTAATAACATCAAACTATTCACACAGTACGCTTGAAGTTGTAACCGCAATGAGATCAATCTGTGTGAGTCTCTTGCCTTCTACCACCTTATTTGAGACAGGAATTTGTTGCAAGTGTCCTGACACTTTAATAGTTTATAATTAAAGATAGACAAAATATGCCTGGCAGGAACAATAAACTAAAGACTGAATTAATAACCCAGGACCGCTCATTATGTCAGGAAATATGTGCTTAAGCTTGACAGTGGCTGTCCCCTTGGATTGGTCCCATTAGCCATCTCTGGTTTATCAAGGTAATAATGGAAGCCTCCTCCAACGAGAGATCGCCAAGAAAGTACACTGTTGTGTAACCAGCTGTTTGAGGAACTGAAGAGAATAAAAAGAGGGTGAAAACAGATGGGATTTATTTTGCTTTTTCTACTCAGATATGAATATGTATACATATTATATTAGGCCATCTCTCCCACACATGTCCCTCTCTCCTTGGCACAATATATTAACCATTCATCACTTTCATATATCAACTTCATCCAAAAAGTATGTATGCTCTTTCTTTATTAGATTTACCCTCTTCTTTACACCACATTTTACTGAGGTCTTTGGTTAAAATGTGTTAATTTTTCATAATACATTTTATAACTTATGCTGCATAGAAGGTGTTTTGTGTCAAGTATACATTTGTTTGAAACAGAACTTACAGTGTGTGGTTAGCTAACAATCCTACTAGGCTTCAATACAGGGAGGATTCTAGATAGTTAAAGGTACTTTAGATTGTCCTGGTGTCAATCAGACTGGGTGCAAAAACTTTTAAAATAATTTTAAAAATCTTATGCGTAAGGAATATCTATTCATTTTTGTCATTGGAAAATACAGACAGAAGAAAAATAAATAAATAAATAATAAAGAAAATAATAATTGGACATAGTCTCATCACCTGGAGATTATATATTAATGTCCCCTTCCCTCCACACACACACATGCATATATGTATGCATGTATACGTGTGTATATGTATATGCATGTATGTATACATACGTATATATTTGAGATTATATGGTAAACACTATTTCCTACTGTTTTCATATTGTTACGATTAGTTTTTTGTGTCCTTGATTATTCAAAAAATGTATTCTAATTGTATGGTGATATGCTAATTTATTTAAATATTCTTCATATTCTTGTTATTGAACTTTTGGTTCCAATTTTATTTGGCTATTTTAGTGTAAAACATATAATACAATAGTAAATTGATGATACAATTGATTTTGTACCTTTGTTTTCCCCAGTTTATCATTTCCTAGTTGTCAAATGTTGGGTCAAAGACCATAAACATTTATAGAACTCTTGATACATATTGCCAGCTTGTTCTCCAAATAGATTTGTCAATTTAAATTTCCACCAGAAATGTATGAGGAGATTTTTAATTTAAATGAAAAATGTAGTTGCTTAATAGGTGTCAACATTAAACAACCTAAGAATTTTTTAGTCTGAATCCCCTCCCCACTTTTGGCATTATAGATTTTTTTTTAACATTAGCTGCTTTTAATGAGTAGGCGTGGATCAAAAATAAAAGAATTTGACATGGGCTACCAAAATAGTTTCCATTTTTAAAATAATAGACTCATTAAAGATATATAAAATATCATATATGAAAGGGTGTTAGATATCACCTACTTCAACTTTCTCCTTTATTCAAAATTTAGTCATTTATTAAACATTTATTATATGTCACTTCTGTAATCTTAAATCTAGTTCAGAAGACAAGAAAAGTGCGTAATAAACTGTAATATAATTCCACAAATATAAAAACAATAGACAAAATGCAATGGAAATATATGGGAGTGGGGAAATGTTTAACTTTTCTCTGGAGTGTGGAACCAGGAAAATCTTTGTGGAAGAGGTGATTCCTAAAGAATGGATTTTTTTTTTCAGGAGAGGGAAAAGAGGGTTTCTGGGGCAAAGCAGCATTGAATAGATATGAGGACACAAAATTATACAGCTTGCTCAGATAACACTGGTAGTGAGGAACATAGAAGGCAGTAGATGTAGTGTTAATACCAAATTTTCAATGTCATGTTAAGAAGTTTAGTCTTATTCTGTAGTCAAAGACTAGCCATGGAAGATTTTTGAGCAGGGGACATGATTCTTTGTGTATCTATACTCAAGTTAGAAGAGACTGGATCCAAGATGGCTGACTGTTAGTGTTGCCCAAATGAGATGATAAGGGCTTGAAGCATGTCAAGTGGTGGAAAGACTACACATGAGGGGATGGGGTAAAAACCATATTGCATCAACCAATCCATCAACAAATGCTGATTGAGTGCAAGCTAGGTGCTGGAGAGTCAGAGAAGACCGAGATAGCAAGTTCTCCCCCATGGAATTTCTATTTTTTTAAGGGAATTGGACAATAAACAAGTAAGCAAATATAAAAGGAAAACTAATGATGATGAACACTATGGTCGGGGTACCATGAGGGTAAGGGGTAAGGGGGTCTTCTCAGTTAGGATGACATATAAGTTGCCACATGAAGGTTGAGAGAAAAAGACAGCCACATGAAGAGCCAGAGTTCCCTCACTTGCGGAAGGATGAAAAGTGAGAACGCCTGCAGGGAGAAACATTCTAAGGTAGAGTAGATAAATAAATGGAACAGCTGTATAGGAGAGGGAATAATCATATAGACTTCAGAGTCAGATACCCTTGACTACAAATCCAGGTTCTGCTACTTACCTTATTAAGACTTCAGCTTCCCCTATAAAATGAGAATAATAATGCACAATTTAAAAAATTACTGTAAAGATTATATAATTTATGTAAAATTTAGCACATTGACTACAGATAGCAAATACTCAATGGAAAGTAGTTGCCATCATCATCATCATCATAATCACCACCATCAAGAAAAACAGGGAGAAGTTGGGCCCTTCAAGTTTCTGTCTTAGGTGACTGAGAAGTGAGCTAAGCAGCCCAGAATAGAAGCATATTCGGGTATTCAGATAGTGAATCTGCTTTGAGGGGCCTATTGGAAATCCAGTGGACATTTGGATCTAGAGGTCAGGGGAGAGGTTAGCATACACAGCATGTGGGAGTCATTGGCGTTGCCCAATAAAAATAAAATATCAAGGTGAGAAAACTGGGAATATAGCCCTTCATGAGCGTAATCATTTTTTTAAAGAAATATCTAATAGTTTGAAAAAATCATCTTTTAATGATTTGAAATCCACCTCCAATTTGTATCCACTGGCCCTGGTCAAACTTCATGGAAATATGAAGAATAAGAACAGTCACTATTCCAAATCATAGCCTTTTAGATATTTGGAAAAATGTATGCTTGACTCCTCAGTCTTCATCTGGGAAAAATGGTCACAAATACTTTAGTCTTTCCTCAGATATTGGGATTTTTATGTCCTCTCATCATTCAAATTGTTTTTTAGATGCAATTTAGTTTGCTCTTACCCAGAACTAACCCAATATTCCAAATGTGACTTGACCACTCTGTTAGTTTCTACCTATCATTTTTGTCTGTCAGGTTCTTTATAATTTTGCTTTTGCCATCTTGCATATTAGTGATTCCTGCCAACTTTGTGTCATATACCAATTTGACAAGTATGATTTCTAAATCTTTATCCAAGCTGTGAACTATTCCTGCTGTTGACTAGTAGGTGGATATGAAACCCTTGGCTTCCTTTGAGAAGGGCAAGTTGTTGTGCTTGAAAGTTAAGCTTTAAAGGGTTGCCTCAGAGTGAGCATAAAGAAACCAAAAAGAAGTTAAAAAATAAATAAATAAAGGAGATCGGGTAAAAACCCATAGACTGTGGGAGCTGTAAAATCTTAGGATGTCTTGGTGGGAGATATTTGGAGCCAACTCTATATTTCTCCTTGATGAGGCTGATGATGATAATGATGGTGACAGTAGTAATAATTATAATAATAGGTCACTAGCACCTATCATGGGTGAGTCTGATAAGTGCTGAAACTCAATTCTCACAGAAACCTTATGAGGAAGCATTATTATTATTTCTATCTCCTTTTTTTCAAATAAGGAACTTGAGCTTTAGAATAATTAAATAATGTGCCCGGAGTCACACAAATAGGAAATGAATGAATCTGGGATTTGAATCCAGGCAGTATAATTCCAAAGACTCTATACTCTATTGCTCTGTTTTATGACTAATAATTATTACTTTTTAGCCTGTGTTACTTTCAATACCAGTTACCTTTATTTTACGGGATATTTTTCACAAGAAACAAACATATTATTACTGGATACATAAAAGTGATTAGAAAAGAAAGCTAGGTTAGGATAAAGATTCGGAGCAGCTGGCTTGGCTCACTCACCAGCTAAGCAATTCTTGCAACATACCGATCTCACAGTGCACATGAGCAAAATTAAGAAAAATAACCACTTCATGGACATTCAGAATAAGTCTTGAATAGTCAAAAATTAAATACATAATTACCAAGGAATTAATGTCTCCATTTTGGGGGAAAGGGAAGAAATTTAAGTTACAAAGACTTTTGCCTTACAAAATTCTTCTTAGTCCTCATGTTTATGTATTAAGGTTTGGATGGCTGAGGCAAAATCATCAGTACTTCCAATGGCCATCAAACTTGAACAGGGGATATAATCCATTAACAAATATTCTATTTGATTGTATGAATAGAGTCCAAGAAACACTCAATATGTACTTGAAGATTTAGTGTTGAAATGGTTCTACTGACATATTTAAATGAATTAACCACAAAATTTAGAGGAAATTTTTGTAAAGAGAAATTGTAGAAACCAGAAACTTCTATTAATACAGGTCATTCCATTTTGCTACATAAATCATTAAATGTATACGTATCTTATAAATGTCAGTACTTAAATCAGAGAGAATTTTCCAAGTTCTTTTCAGATTGATACCATATTTTGTTGAACAAAAGGAGAAGCAAGCAATGATCCAGTGCTTTTTTAAAAACTCTGGTGAACTGAAGAGAATATGACATTTAAAATGCACATCTAAAAGCTTCTAGGTGGAATTTAAATAACTTCATTATTTTACCTTTTCCTTCAAACTACCCCAAATATTCTGACTATGCCGTGGACCAATCACTGGACCAGTTTTCTATATAATTAAAATCATATGCCTTCAAAACTATTAGTAGGGGGAACGCTTCTGAGATTCCTTCCTAGCTGTATATTTTGATAGTTGTGTAACTTAAAAATGACCAGGTAGAAGTTTTTTTCTTGTCTTTAAATTGCTTTGCCAAGGTTCAGCTTTGAGCACATTTTTATTACTGATTTATTAAACCTGGAAACGAGAAGTTTGTAATGGAAATTCTCATAGAGCCTTAATTCCAGCATTGCTAGCAGGTAACTCTAAAGAATGGGAACGCTGATGGACCGTCAGCTGAGGCATTTCTAGAACACAACCTGAGGAATTTGGTCACGTGTTCATTTATTTATTTTTAGGTGAATAATCTTCAACCATTCTAGCAGAAATTTTTGTTCTGTTGACAAATAGGAAGCATGTAGTAGTCTGGCTATGAATCATACCTTCCCTTGTCATTATTAATTTTAAGGACACATTAAAAGAAGCTTCCTCCATAACATTGCACTCTGGGAAAAGAAAAAAAAAAAATGTGTGCTTATCTTTTAGACTGACTGAGGAGATTTATTGCAAATAAAATGATTCCAAATTGACTAGGGAGATTTATTGGAAATGAAATTATTAGAAATCCCAGTTCCTTTTTAAGATATTTAGAAATTATACTTAAGTGGAACATTTTTGCCTTAGTTTCAGAAATACAAACTTCTGGCATTGCTCATCATTAGGATTTTTCCCCACAGGCTTTGGCTTTATCAGCAGCTTAAGAGTATATTTAGCACTGTCATATGTGAAATCTCTTCACTCTGTTAAACTAATACGGGATAAAATGTCTTTTTTTACAGTGTTATTCATTCATTATATAAAAATGAAAGCAACCACTTCAGTGTGGATCCAGAGCTACTAACTATTTTTATGACAAAAGAGAGGTGACAATACATATCCCGTAGGCACATGAGAGTATTATATAAGAGTCATTAGTATAATTGATATCCATAGAAAGAGTGTTTTATCCAACATGATTAAAATGCGCACTACATTATGTAGGTTCCAGCGTTCCAGCTGCTATGTTGTAATCTTTCCTTTGATAGATATCTAGTGAAAAATAAAATTATCCTCGATAAAAGGATAATCTCCTACTACTTAAGGCTGTGAGAATGTGAGACAGTTGCATGCCATGTGCTTCAACCATTTACATGTGATTTTTGCCTGTGTGTTGTGTTTGTTTCAGATTCTTCAACCACAGAGACAAGGAGAAAAGGCCTCCTTAAGAAAAGACACCTTTCCTGATGGACTAGGAAAAAGCCTGGGTTATAATTCTATGCCTTTGTTTTAAATTCTTCTTTTTGGGTCCACCTTCAAATGCCTACAGTAGTGGGGCCCATCAGTAAAACAAGTCATAGAGCCTAAAATTTTAAATTGGCTTCAAGTTGAGAGTAATGTCTTAAAGGCAAATGAATCATATAATTGTTTTAAAAAAGTGTCTCTGCACACAATACACACACTGACTGTTTCATTCATTTCAAAGGTATTTATTGATTACCTACTCTGTACTAAGTGCTTAGTCAGGTGCTGGGGACCCATAGAACTACATGTCCATGGATTTCATTTTAAATAGTGAATCAGGAGGGAAAAACAGGTGGATATCAAGCAAGCCTGGTTTTTCCTGTTTAGTCCTCCGAATCATGCATTATTGAATCATAGCGCTAGAGCAACAGATGACATTACGTTGGCATAATGTTCATCTCAAAGAAGTGAAAGCAGAGTATATACACTACTAGCCCAACAACTATAATAGCATCTCTGAGTTACTGTCATTTTTTTCCTTTTTGCATTTATTGGTGAAAGTAGCAATGCTAAAAGCTGAGAAAAAGGTCACATGCTAAGGATACTGTGAGATATCCAGGAAAGTGAAGTCAGTGGCAAAAGAAGCAATATGTCTAATTCTTAATTATGTGCCTTATCTGCTAGGGCAAAGAGGTCTGTTGGAAGCTGCCCTGGTAATTAGAAGTTCCACTTTATTCTCTCCAGCTGATCTACGGTATTGTTGAGAGGAACAAATGAAATAAAATATGTGAAACTTCTTTGTAAACAAACCATAAAGTGCTTCCTAGATTCGTGACATCATTGTAATTTTTGTTGACTACCTTCTGTAAGTTGCAGGCCTTATCTATAAATAGGGGAGAGCACTTTGGCTGCCCATCGAAGTTATAAATACACTTCAAGTGGGATGAGATATCAGCTGCTTTTGAGGATCCTGGATACCAAGAAATATCAAAATGATTATCTGAAAATTATGTAAGTAAATGTGTTGCTCAGCAAATCCACATTCTTGTCTGTCTTTGATAGTATAGTATAGATAGTAAGTCAACAATATTTGAGAAAGCAAATTATCCTTTAAGTACAGGACAGTGAAAAATAAGAGGCAATATTAGATTAACCACATACCTAGGTCAAAACTTTGTAGGATGAAATAATGATGGACCAAACATATACTAGGGAGACTGATTTATCTTTACCTGCTCCTCATTTGTCTGTACTTGACTGAATGCTTTCATTTGTGAGTAATAAACTAATGTCATGGTATAGAGTCTTGCTTCCCAAGATGGTCAGATTCCATTAGGTTGTGACTTGGCATTATTACTTCTACATTCTCCCCTCCCCATAGTATTCCTTTCACAATGCTGTAATTTGCTGGTGCGCCCTCCAGCCTCACCCCAGCATTAGCTCTCAACTTTTCCTTCTAATGTCACCCATGTCATTTGCAGTCCCAGAATAGACTAACTTGCCTTCCTTACCAGTATTCTAAAAAGTGACTTCATCCCACCTATTATTTCTTCATCATTGTTCACAGTAATTTTGTGTTATTGCTGTTGTATGCTGGTCCACACGATGTCTTCTTGCACCTTGGGATAAGTGAGATTTCCTGGGAGCAGATTTCAGAATTTTCTGTACAGCCTCCTCATTACAAAGATTCAGACATGCCTGTGGTCTTACAGACGTTTCAGTAATGAGATTGTGATTCTAATACAGCATAAATATTGTTAATTTTAGCTAGAGTAATAACAATAGATGAGGATAATAATGAAGACCTGGCATGGTCTTTTCCTCAGAGTGCTCAGTGTTTCCACGGGCACAATTGGTGATATCGTTTAGTATACCAAGAAGATACGTGATGGTTCGGGAGCTATTATCAACCTCTGTTAGAGCCTTTTCAAATCCAGTGCTTATTGTGTATGTTATGAATAAGAGACCACAGAAATTATGCATGCGGGGCCTAATTCTCATCTTGCTCTGGACCCCCATGGACCTCTCTTTGAAGTCAATAGGAGCTCAGCAGGGGGTGGAGCAAGATGAGAATTTGGAAAAGGAACGTGAAGAAAAAGGGATAATTTTCCCCGACCATGCCATCATTTGGTGTGTGTTAAATGCTCACACAGTGCCTAACCCCAATTCCTTTTTACTTCAGTCTCAATAAAATGGCAGGACAGATTTTTCTGTGTGTGTCTATGTGTGTATGTGCTGTCGGTCATTTTCAATGGGAAGAGAATTGGATAACTTCAATTACTCTCCGGTAAGCTGTTATTATTGAACTGAGCCAGAAGTGCTTTATTTTCAATAAAGAAATATTCACGTAATACAACTTTCATGCAAATTCAGGTGCTATAGATTTTCGAAGATTTTCCAGAAAGGACATTTTCCACTGGCCCAAATAATTAACAACTCGTCTTTGTCCCCTTGCTTTCCTTCAACTAATTCTTATTTTGTCTACTGTGGGATGCCGTCACAAATGTGTGCTCTCCCAGGATAGCACTGCTTGAAATCAACAATGCAGTATTTGTTTCTGCATTCTAATACCCACCGCCCTCTAGGATTTGAGTTGTTTGGTACACACAATGGTAAATTAATGTCTAGAGGGGAACTTTGAAAAACAACCTGCCCATAAGCTAGATGTCAACCCTTCCACATTCAAGGGGATGCCCACCCTTTGTCAAATTGGCACATGCCTTTTGAATAGGGCCTGCCCTCAGAAACTTGGCTTTCAAGATAAAGCTCGCTTAAATTACACCCTTTTCTTTCAGGAAGAAACCAAACTCCATCAGAATTTCACACCTTGATGTATGTTGATGAAATGTCCTGTAACTTAAGACTATTAATATTCATGGGGCATCTAACATAATTCACGATGGTTTGTAATATATGATAGTAAACAGTATCATTTACACTGAACCTTAAAAATATTGACAAAGACAAGTTCTTAAACACTGATGAAACCTTGTATTATGTGTTATAATTTCTTGTTCTTATACTTGGTGCAGTTTTTCAATTAACTGCTCTGTATTCAGAGCAGTTATTCATTTATTATAGTCAGTTTAGATATGGTAAAGATTAGAGGAGTAAAACAAATCATTTTAGTGACACTGGCTAGTGATTCATTGTTATTATTCTGATTTTTATTTATTTATTTATTTTTTTGGCTCTTGCATGACAGGATTTATAGTACCTACTTTTGAATGCTAAGTCTTTTTCCTTTCCGGTCTCTATTTTTATGGTTTTAAATAAGCAAAAACAGCCATAAGATTTGAACTGGAGTTACCTATCTGATTTATCAAACGATAGATACATGTGTAGAAATACTAATTCACCACACACACAAACATTTTTTAAATTATTTTTTGGACCGTGAGAAGATTTTCTCGGTTATATGAAATAAGTATCTGGTCTTTTTGAAGTGTGAAGATTCCCAGAAGTGTTGAAGAAGAGTTGAATTTATGTAGTACATAAACGAGGCATCAAGATACGAAAAATCTTTTAAGAAATAACACACACTTTTGAATACAAGTAAACCAAGGTAGCCACACATATTAGACATTTGGAAGCTAATGATATAGATCACAATGCTTTCCGTCAACCTCGCTGTGTGGTTTTTCCAGTGTACTGCAACGACATGCCCTGTAATATGTCGTTTTGCTTCTAAAGGGGTTTACATGCTTCTGAAAGTGACTTAGATTTTGGCAAAGTTTATTTTATGCATTATGCATAAAAGTTGTCATCAGGATTTAACAAAGCATTTTGCACAGAAAGATTAGAAATAAAATCTCTGTACACCAAAATGATTTGGATGGTTTTGCTAAATGGTGTGAACTTAAAAAAAAATTAGCATGTATCTTAGCCCTTTCTCAGATTTCAAAAGATGGAAAAGCTCTACAGTGAAGAGAATTTTAATGTACAGTACTGGAGCACAGCTCACCAATGCTATTTTGTTTCCCTTTCACCTAGTATTTTCCTGTTTATTGGTGATAACATTAACAATTCCATATCCAATGGAATTACAATGACATTTAGACAAGGAATTGCTGGGTTCAATAATATGTGTGAGGTATTTCCTACTTGAGAAAGGAGGGTATTGAAAGAGGCAATGTATTCCATGTGTTTGTTTGGATTTGAAGACATAGGACACTTGATGAGGTAAAACAGTATCTGTGGTTGAAGAGAAGAAATTGATTGGGAAAACTGATAGAAAGAAGAAAATGTTTGGATTTTAAGTTAAAATGACCATTTTGCAATGTTCTCTGTATCTTAACACTTTTTAAAGCTAGACACGTTATTTCCTTCTCCTTCCATGTTTTAAATGAAGAATGAAGTTCTACAGGATTGAAAAGATCTGTTTTCCTGTACAACTAAGCTTCTCTGAGGACAGTACTGAAGAATTCTGTTTCTAAAGGCATACGGAGAAAGAGTAATATTTTTTTTTTCTTAAACAAGAAATGGACTAGTTGTGTCTTGAAACTTAAGCCTTGAAATAAATGTCTCTTCTGAAGTTAAACTGAGTGTCCTGACTTCCAGTCTCTCTCCCTATGCTCCCAGGGTCATGTCCAGTTGTGGGTGTTCCTTTTATGTGTGTATCTTTTAAGAATAGTCATTCCACCAGTGGCATTATTGAGGCTATTTCTGGTAGCTGCTGATACATACATGCTAATGGACTGATAGCTTCACACCGTGAGTAGATTGAAGTCCTTGCTTTTTATTGCTATTTTTGGAGGTATCACTACTGCAGAATTTAGGGTGCAGTCCTTGGAAATCCACTTTTTTTTTTTTTTTTGGAAACCACACAGCAGCGCTCCTTGGAGTGCTCCTGCAGATAACAATTGGATGAGTCAACTGTGAGCAATACCCACAGAAACCCGGAGATCTTGCTCTTTCCCCGTCACCAGAGGGTCTTGAGAGTGTTGTTTCAGGTAGCAGTTAGCATTTTATTAGTGATGTCATTGCATATTATTTTTTTTTTTACTGAACAGACTTCAGGGGCTTTTTCACCACTGAGAAGTTTTTAAAAAATACATATATAACTTGCTCTTTTATTTTTGGCTCCTTACTTCCAGGAAAGTTAATTGGAACTGATTGGTTTTATTTGCTTACTTACCGAGTAGCACAAAGCTGGAAATGGATGAAGAAACATTAGCTTTCTACTGTCTGCATTAGTTTTTTAACTCTATTCTTCTCAGCTTGTCTTTTATCCACAAACCATTTTCTTTTTAAAGAACACCAGTGCCTGGATAAAACGAGAAAATTGAGTTGAAGGATCATAATCATAATAATAATGCTTTACACTTGCATAGATCTTTAAAATTTTTTCAAGTATATTCATTTCTACTATAATTGGATTCCCATAACAGCTCTTTAAAATAGGAAGGAAGGAAAAGAACATTTATCGAATATCTTCCGTACAAAGAACATTCACCACATTATCTCATTTAATCCTTGTTATGGCGCTGATGAAGTAAAAATTATTTCTCGCAATTTCAGAGGAAATAATGGCTAACAGTGTGATTTGTCCAGACTTTTATAGTCAGCAAGTGGAGGGTCCTGGGTTTGAACCCTGTTCATGTGGCTCCCAAACTTAGTTCTGTCCCTTTCACAGAGGTGAGTTGGGTCAGATTATTATCTAATTTTTGGTCATTAAGTTTGAGATGAGTATAAGTGATTCGCTTGTAGTTGTTCATCTAAGTTAATGCCTTCAGCCGAAACGGGAGGCATTTATTTATTTAATTTGCTTCCCAGGCTTGCCTACTTTCTGTTACTTTTACCTGCCTCTGGCGATCCATCAGAAGTTGATGATGATTTCCTGTCCAGATTGATTACTCAGTTTCTCAGTAAATGAAGCACCCCTCACTGCTTGAGGACCCCTTCACGGACTGCTACCGAGACAGTGAAAGAGAGATGGAATCAACGGTGGAGGAGGTGAGACTCAGCCTGGATTATGCTTTGTCTTTGCTTCTGTGGGTTTACGGATTGCATTATTGCAGGTTGGGTTTTATGTTCAATACCAATTTGAATCAATGTGGCATTGCAGCATAGCGTAGTTAATATTTTTGGGGAGTGCTGCCTGTAAAAATCAGATCAATACAATTAAACTTTAAGCCGGTGATTTTAATGTGAATATCTTAATACTTGGCACCAGAGTTAATATTTTAAATCTGATATATTGGAAAGAACAAATATCTTAGGGGAGTACTAGTGGGAAAAGGGTTGAAATCAGGTAAACCTGATTTGGATAATAATCAGCCAGTCAATTAGTTTATACACAGAGACTGGTATAAGACTGTATTCAGTCCCTGTCAGGTGCCTCGGAGATGTCACTGGCCATTACATTACAGTAACACCTTCTAGTATTCAAAGCACTGCCACACACATTATTTCATGCTTGAGGTGCAAGGACAGCAGATCATTTGACTCCTAGTATTCTCTTCTTTTTAGCTTTCCTGAATGGTGGATGCAATTAATGAGCTCTAGCACTAACTTTCAAGGATATCTTACTGTCTGGTGCTGACACCAACTAGAAAAAAAAACTTCAGAGAAGCCCATTTACTAGAGAGGTATGTTTTCTCCATTCTACTTACCTCAAAGGTGTCCATCTCAACAGTTTGCAGAGACCTTTTATAAGAGGCAGGGTTTGAAGGAGCTTCTGAATGGAGAAGAAGGTGAGATGAGATGCTCTCTGGGCAAATAAATGGTTCCCCATATTTTCTATGTCTTTCTTATACCACATTGCGCCATCTTTGTATCTCCCACTGTACATGGCTCAGGACCTTCCTTGGTCACATTCTCTGTTTTCCTTTCCACACTTGACTCCTACTGCTTAATTCAGGGCTCCACCACTTCTTGCTTAGGCTAGTGCAATAGCTTTCTGACTGGTCCTTCTTATTACCCAGTTGTTCGTGTGAATGCCAGATACCCTTCTGAAATTTAGATAGACATTGCTTCCTGCCAAAAATACGCAATGGGTTCTTATGCCTAGAGAATGAAGTTAAGAGTTCTTGGTCTGGCTTTCAAAGTCTTCATGATTAATAACATCTTTGGGGCACAGTAGGGAAGCATTGATAAGGGTGCAGGTTCAGGAGGCTAAAGAGCTCTACAACTTAAATGTGTGACATTGAACATACGTAACCTCTCTAAGCCTTGGACTTGTCATTGCGGTCAGAATAAAGTGAGAAGTCTCTGAGCACAGTGCCCGCTCCCTCAGTTAATGTTATTCACCTATACTCTAGTCAAATCTCTCTACTCACCATTCAACATAGTTTGGGTATTAAAAATGTGATAAGGGGAATTCCCTGGTTGTCCAGTGGTTAGGACCCCACGCTTTCGCTGCCAGGGCCAGGGTTCAATCCCTGGTAGGGGAACCAAGATCTGGCAAGCTGCGCAGACAACAATCAAAAACAAAACAGCAAACAACAACAAAAAGTGTGGTAGGTATTGTGCTAAATACTTCTGATGCTCTATCTCACTTAATACTCAAAGTAATAAGGTAGGTGATTGTATTATGACCATTATACAGATAAAGAAACTTGGGTTCAGAGAAGTTAGGCAGCTGGACTAAGGTCATACAACTAGTTGCCAGAATCAGAATTAGAATCCAGATCTCTGTGACTCCAGACCCTAATACCTAATGTAGAGTACTTTTCCATTCAGTCTTCTTGCTTTGCCCGTGCAAAACCTAGAATATTCTTGCCCCATTTCATGTCTATGAACATTCTTTACATACTTCAAAGCCCAGGTCAAATAAAACCTTGAAAAGAGCAGAGATGACAGCAGAGTTAGAGAAGTGAAAGAGGTAATAGAAGTAAACATGGCTGTCAAAGAGCAGACAGAATGTGTCAAAGCATTAATTTCTTATATTTATCTAAATAGCATTTTGAATTAAAGTTGTCTCATGAGTATCTGTGTTCTTTGAAAATGGTAAACTTTTTGAAGACCCCAGTTTATAATATATTGCTGTGCGTATTTTTATGCTCAATATACAAAGAATCAGCTCCTTGAGAACCTATGCAGAAACCCCCTTTCCCAGGGACAAGCAACTCTCGTAGTCTGGAATGCCAAGATGTAGGAGGATGTTAAGAAATTATTTTTTAAGTGAAACTATGGTTTATGTTACACGGGGTCCCAGGTGGCAGTGGAAGAGGGCCAGCCAGGCAGACCATAGCTGAGAGACTGAGAATGATTGGGGAGCCTAGGGGAGTTGAGGTTGGTGGAGGCACGGCAGACAGAACAGACTTTATTGGGTGCCAGAGGGGTTCGAGAATTTGGAAGGTAATCACCAGAGGCTGGGTAGAAAATAAATTAAGTGCAACAAAAATTATTTTGCGGTCTATGAAGTTTTAGATATTTGAAAGTTATTCTCATGTGAAAACTTTGCAACTGCTATTAGTGAAAAGAACCCTAGACCTAGTTTATAGTCTCAGCAAGGGTACCATTGGTTTGTCACTAAATAGATCTAACTTTTACTTCTCATATCTGCACAATATGATTATTAAAAGACTGTCCTGGCTTATCTCACAGAATTATTGTGAAACTCAAATAGAAAGGAATATGTAAGGGGATTGAAATTTGAAAAGTAATTTTATGGTTTTCCAAGGTGTTTTCACAGGTACCAGGTATTGCTGTTCTTATTAATGGAGAATAGGGCAACAACCTGCCTTCGAGTAGCTTTTTGTTGAGTTGAGATATGGCACTCACACACTTAAGAAGGCAAGACCATAGGGCTATAATAGGAATTCAGAGGACAGAGAGTTCAAAGAAAAAGCAAGACTGTCAGTTGTCAAAGAAACTTCAAATGGAAGACGAGACTGGAGCTAGCTTTGAAGAATGCATTGCAACTAGATAGTTAGAAAGGAGGAGTGATCTGTCCCAAGCTGTGAAGAACGTTGGCAGGACAGATGTAGACAAGACTATTTAAAGGAAAGGGGCTGTATCAGTGAAGTTGGAATGGGGAGAGGCTGGGGAGGCTTTGGGGATCAGGTGCCCATTTCTGTGATGAAGCACTGATATACTTGGAGCTCATTTCCTCTTACACGAGCACAGCCTAGAGGCCTCAGCATAGGTCCCCAAAGAAATTTAATTTATTCTCTTCTCCTTTGTTACATTCTCTTGGAAATTTTGTCAGGAGAAAAATTAGTACTATATATTTTCTAAAGCTGGAAGCTTAAGTTCTATCAACTTAGTGTTTGGTGCAAAGAAAAAGATGGTATGAATATTTGATATGAGGCCAAAAAGAGGTCTTACAGATTAAGTATTATGGAGAGCTTAAAGTCCTCTGAAAACTAATGTTTGAAGCCTTATTAAATTGTCATAAGAGTCCTCATTGTTCTTATTCTGTTGTGAGTCTTGAGCTGCAATTTGGAAAAGTACAGGGCAGGGCAATTATACAAATAATAATCATTGATTCAAGCTTTTTAATGGTAAAAAGATGACTTGATTCTCTGAAGAAGTGAACAGGCAACATTTTCTCATTGCTGTTAATTATAATTTAAGACAGACTCAATTTTGTATTAGTCACAGATGTTTCATTTCTCAGTTCATATATAATGTGGTACATGGAATATCTCCAAAGAGATTTTAGAAGTGTTTGCAGTCTTGTCCATCTCTTTACCACTTGGTGTGGTCTTTTCCAAAAATCATGACATTTGGAAAGAAACTTAGAGAAGTTTTGAAGACATTTTCAAGACATTTTGCTTTCAATGATCTCTAAAAATATTCCTATTGAAAGTGAAAATTGGGAACATGCTCAGAAAAACAAAATCAAAATGTATATTGTGTCTTTGGAAAGCCTGGTTTCGGGAGTGGCTGGGCCGTGTTCCAGTTGTGATGGGGGTGCGGGTAGGCACACAAATGCATGATTTCTGAATTGATGTTAGTCATAGAAACCTTTAAGAAACTCCAGTGTTCTTATTGCTATTAAGCAAAAATGTATTTCAAATAATTAGACCAAGCAGCTAGTTCCCAAATTACTCCACTGTGGATTGTTCTAACCAGGGAGAATTTATCAGTAGGAAAAATCACTCATGAAATTGTGATAGGTTTGGGAGTGTTCCAAGACATTGGTGGGTTTAGAATGCAAACCCTTGATGAGGCTGGGAAACTTGGGTTGTGTCAGAAGATAGTTGAAAATTGAAACTTACCTTAACGTCAAATCAGCCACAAAGACTGAAATACAGTAACACCTGTATTTTCTGCTATAGTTGTATGATGCTGCTTGGAAAATAAAATAAAATTCAGAAACACAGTACAGGGAATTTTTCTTGGGTTATACTGATAAAAATTGGAGCTGCATGCTGTATGCCAAATCTTTCTAAAACATAATCAAATAGTTTTATTTTAAGAGGAGCATTTATGAAAACTTTTTTGGGTAAGAATAGTATAATTGTGGTACTTTACAAATATGTGATGAATTCATTATGGGCATGCATGCAAAGTTCTTTAAATATCATTCTTCTTCATTTTTAATCTTTATTATATACATTAACTTTTCTCCAAAGGAAAGGCATATGAATTTGTATATTTAAAATTTGTATATTTTGAGAGTTCACATCATTCTCTAAAATCCATCTGTGATATTCAGAGTCGGTGAAGTTCAGGCAGTTAAACTTTGGAATAAACTTCTTGCACAGTTTTTCCTTGATCCTTGGAGTCTTTCTCTCCAAGGCTGGAAGTGGGGTGGTAGGAGGAAATTCATTTGCGTAAATTCTTCAGTAATGAATTTGCTTTTATAAAGTTCTAAATCGTAATTGGAACTCCTAATTTTGGGTTCTCAACTTTGGAAATTCCCTGGGTGAAATCTGAAACTGGTCTCCATACATGGAGGGTAAGGGGAGACAGAAGAAAGATGCAGACCACCCCACCTGGGTAGGTGGCAGTTTTGATAAGCCAGAGAACTTGCATATGAGGCTTGTCTTGGGTGGCTGCAAGATGAGTAGATCTCCACACCCACCAGCCAGAATCTAAAAAGTTTATGTAGAGGTCTTAACATGGTTCAGTCACATATACTGTCCAGATGGTTTCAACAACAGTTTACTCTCCCAAGGCTGCATCCTTGAAATGGCTCCTACTGTAGGAACCGTGGGCAGGATCTGCATCCCAAGGACAGGGCAGAGGGTGAGAAGCCTTCAACTACCTGGGTCCAGTTTGTAGGTCAACCTGTGGTCACTTCCTTTAGATAACCTCTTCCAACACTGATACTGTTGGAGAAAAAACTGGAGACAGATGACAGAGGCTGGGAAAGGAGGGAGGAGCAAGATAAAATATATATTTTTCTTAAAAATTAAAAAGATTATAGAAAAGATTAAATGGAAGATCATTACAATTAAGTGTTTATCAGATGTGTACATCTGATCCAGAAATAACATTTTCCTCCCACTTGTGAATGGCGAGTGTATATTGTTTGTTACACTGTTTCTTCAGCAATGAACATCCAGTGTTTATAGCAAAAGTACTGGGCTGGGAGTTAGAAGCTCCACATTTTTTTCTTAGCATTGTTTTTACCTTTTTTGGGGGTAAAAACCCTTTATATTTCCAGTCTTTCCTCCTCAGACTATAGAATACAGCAACACTGCACTGACTTCTTTGCGGGGATTAGTAAGCCTGTATCTGTGAATTGTTCAGAGAAGAGACTTCACTTTAAGGTAATGGAAGCAGTGGGGCGGGGAGGGGGATTGTGAAATTCTTGACTGGAGGCTTCAGTATCAAGTAGATGAGAATGACAGAGCAATCATCTCATTCATCTTACTGAGAAAGGAATGCCCCTCCAGCTCACTGTAGCTCTTAACTAAGATGACATCTGAGATACCTACTCTTCTAAGACAGCAAGTCAAGTTTAAAGCCAGGCACAGTTCAAAGTCCAAGAAGTGTCGCCTGCTACCAAATTCAAGCCTTCGATGTGGCTTTGCAGGATGCTGAACTTGTGTGGTATCTCGCACCCCATGGATAACCATGGGAGGTTTGGTGATTTTGTATTGGGATGCTCCATTTCAGAGCTTCTGGAAGGGCAAAGATTCTGAACACTGAGTGGAATCTTGTTGTTTAAAGAGCCCAGTGCAGGGGAGAACATAGTCAACCATCTCTAAGATGGGATGGTGTGCACATCCTTCAGTCTTAGCGAGGTTGTCAGAGAAATTTTCTGGGGTCCCCTTCACAGCCATTCTCATCTCTCAGTGGATCCAGGGTGTGAGTTCTCAGCAGAGGCACTGTTGTTTTGGAGGCATACCTTCCCTCACTGCTCAGCTTTTAAAAACTTTCCATTCCTTCAAACTGTCTTCCTAGCTTTACACATATATCTATTTGCTTAGGAGAAAAAAGAGGGAAGTGGAGTGACTTTCAGAAGCAATGTTTGCTTGCTCAATATGGTAAAATGACATTTAAAGAACATTTTAGATTAATATTTTTCTTCCTCTGAAGTTTCATAATATGTGACTGTGTAGCTCCGTAAGAGAATTTTGTACTAACAGATTTCAAGACTAATTTGGGCATTGTGAACTCTATTTTCTGGCATTCTATTAACCTCAAATCTCTATTTATTAATACTTCCATGTATCAGTTATGCATGGCAATGAAGATGCTGTCACATTATCCTCGAACCTAAGTGGCATACTATTGTAAATATTTATTTTTATTAATGGGTCATGTGATTGATGGCTCTGCTGATCTCAGTTGGGACCAGTGAGGCTATCTATGGCCTGCAACAGGTCAGCAAGGCAGCTACATTCTCTGACATGGCTGAGGCTTTGCTGGAACACTGGGTTGACTCAGCGCTGCATGTCTTACCCATCAGTGGGCTAGCCTGGGAATGTTCACATCCTGAAGGCAGAAGAGCAAGAGAGGAAGCAGAAATGTGCAAGTACTTTTTCAGGTCTCTGCGAGTGTCAAGTTTGATCCTGTCCAATTGGCCAAATCAAGTGACCTGACTGAACCCAGAGCCTGAATAGGAGGAGCCTATAAAATGACAGAGCAGGGGTTATTGATACAGGAAATTCATTAACTGGGGCCACTAACAATATCTGCCACTTCTGTTTGTGTTGTAATGATAGTTTTATAAAGATAACCTTGAGATTCATCATAATCTTGAAGTATATTTCCAATGAAAAAAAATGTACTGTTAATTTTGATATGAAAAACATTTGATCATATTCTCATTCTTTGTAAATTGCTAGCCCATTGATAGATATTATGCATTAGTATGATGATGAATATTTGGTTAACCACATACCATATTTCATAACCAAATCATATACTAAGAATTTCTGTTATACTTGGTAGGCTTGGGGCTTGAGTAATCACATGAAACTATAAAATTTTCCCTAATTTAATTTTAAGAGTTTGAGAAAAAATTACTTTTTAAACAAAAGAAGAATCACGCTTGTGAATACATTGGTATATGATTAATGAATAAGATCTTAATTAGATAGTTACTATAGGCACTAAAGCTAGTATGATGGAAAGAGGCATTAAAAAGAGACCAAGGAGAGGCTGGTGAGTGGGCAATCAAATTGAGACCCGAAAAGTTATGGTCAAGCCAGCTGGGCATTGATACTACTTATAAAGTTTTGTGGCATAGCCCCCTTCTCTGTTCCACCTTTGTTTGAGTCTTGTAAACACAGTCCAATTGGCTTTGCAGACTGTGGCAGTAATGAGTTATTGATGGGAGTGAGTACCATGTGAATAACTATTTCCTTGAAGATCTCTTTAGGCTGTGGTAACTGGAAGCAACACAGAAGGAGAAATTGATGGCCCATATTCAGCTTTTGAATAGTAAAGCTTGAAGAGCTTTTAGGTACTGAACAGCTTGAGGAAAGGCAGGATAATGGGACATAGTTGTACAGATTATGCAGTTGAGGTATGTTAAAGAACAATCTGCTAATTCTGCTAAACTGTGGCATTTTGTAGCTCCTGTTAATATTTTGAGTAGAGGAACAAGAGATGAGTTTATTGAGTCTTATTTGAAAAGATGATCTCTTAAATTGGTTCTAGCACCTTAGTGTTTAGTGGTTCAAGACACTTCTCAAACATTATCACACTAACCTTTCCAACAGCCCTGCAGTGTATGTGGGTGTCAAACATTTATGAATAGGAAACCTTAGCAAGTAATAACAAGTGACTTGCCCAAGGTTACGCCTAAGTAAAGCACTAATATCTCTTCTGTGCTAAGCGCATCTCAGATTTCTTTTTCTCTGTAGCCCACATTATCTCAGAAGATTATAGAGGCTGCTGAGATAGAACATTCAGAAGTAGTATAAGGGAAAAAAAACTAAGCTCTAAATTATTTTATCTAAGAAATGTTTCCAGGTTAAGTCCTGTCCTCTGGTAAGTAGGAGAGACGGGAATGAAAAAATCATTTTTGCTAAAATATAACAGTGATTTGATATTTCTCTTTTGAGTAGAAGCTATTAAAAGACTGTTCCTTTATATTTTATTGGTTTTGTATAGTGTCTATAATCTAGGAACTCTCTAAGTATAAGTTGATGGTGGGAAGGGAATTTCTTCCTTTGATTTGCTGAGTTGTTTTATCACTTATTAAGTTACCAAATCTTTTTCTCTAAGTCCTCCTCTGTGATAACCCATGTTGTTCATTAAGTATATCCAGTTTTCCTTCTGGGCATATGGTAGGGTTGTGTTTCCAACTCCCTTGGAGTTAGGTGTGGCCATGTGGCTTGCTTTGGCTTCTGCGATACGTGGCTCTTCTGGGTGATTTCTTTAAGAGCTGGTGTGTGATTCAGTATGTTCTCTCTTTAAGCCTGGAGCGATGACCAGCAACTTTTGAGATAGTGGTTGGGACCCTGAATGACAGCAATGAACAGGTATCCCTGACAATCTGCAATGGCTGTGCAGCATGAACGGGAAATAGCCCCTATTCCCTGGCCCCCCTGGCCCCCGCCTTTTTTCTTTAGCCACTGAGATTTGGAGTTGTTTTTGACTTTGGTATATAAACCAGTCTACCCTGACTGACATAGGAATTGGTACCTAGAACTTGGGATGCTGCTCTAACAAATAACCTAAAATACGTGGGACTGGCTAGCATGGGTTGGCTGCTATTGGGTGTGTTTGGCAAGGCATGACAAGAAAGACTAATTTATTCTAATTTTTTTCTGAAAAATTTTGTATATTTGCAAGCAGGAATAAAAAGGAAATAGAAAGACTCCAAAAACTCAGGGACCTGCCTGATTGCTTTTCAATCCAAACAGTAAAACATAAGAATGAAAAATTTTGATAATTGTTGCAATGGCCACCTATTGTTAAAACTTCTGGATGGATCAAGTTTACACCCTGTAAATGCTTTCAATTGGACAAAAAGGGCTAAGAGAAAAGAGATTGAAGTTGTGGGTCTTCCAAAGAAACTTGATATTCCCAAAGTACCAACAATTAATACGAGAGTTGGAAGTGGCAATAAAGCAAAAAAATAGAGCAAATCTAAGACTTCTGTCTAGAAAACAGCTATAGGTACAATCATTTGTATATGAAAATTACCAGAATAATATTGATAAGAAGCCTAATAAGTTTTAAAAACTTGTGTACCGCCAAAGAAATAGAAAGCCTAGAAAAGCTCAAGATTTAAATGACTCTTGGAGTTATAACTAAGATCAGGAAGTGGGTTGAAAAACCTCCTCTGGCCCTAAGAGGGCATATTCCCTGATGCTCATTTTTTATGTGGCCAAGGAGTATAATAAAAAGTAATGAACAAAGAAGACAAATCCAAGGACCACAGTGAACTGTGGACAAGGAGGCAATCAGAGGCTAATCGAGGAGTATTCTTCACTCCAGGATAGGGACCCTCAAAATACCTCTCTAGGATTTTAGACTTGTCATGAACCAGTAACTCCTGTGTACCCTTTGCTTTTCCTTTCCTGGATGGAGTGATGATGAATGATGAAGAAACCACTGTGCATTATCCCGAAATCCTGGGCATTGAATTTGATGCTGTAATCGTATGGAAATTTTAAGTTGTTTCTCCTGGGTAGGGGTAGATATGTTTTGCATGCAAGAATGAGAATGAACCAAATGTTTGGTAACCAGAAGGACAGATTGTAGTAGTCATCAGTTCTGTTTACCAAATTTTTCTGGTTTTCTTTTTAGACATATGGTAAGTTTGTATTTTCTTGCTCCCTTTGTCCAAAGAAATACAAACAGAAACTACCTCTGGGTAAAAGCTTAAAGAGTCAAAGAGTAGTTAAATATCCTTTCTCTTTCCTTTTGGTATGGCTACCAGCACCTTTCAAGCACCCTTCCATCAGCTCAAATCCTTGTGGACTATGAACCTAAAGCCTGCAGTGCTGATCTGCAATGGATGGTAGTGTATTTGAGAAGTAAACTATTGTTGTCTTAAGCCACCATTATTTGGAGGATTATTTGTTACCACAACATATTCTACTCTATCCTGACAGATCCAAACCCCAGCTGGAAAATGAGGTTGTTAAATGGATATTAATAAAATGCATAAATTTAAAATATTCTATTATACTGTTGAACATTGGTATATATATATTATTTTCAAAAAACAAAAATCAAGAAATACTTAAGTTCATCAAAAGCAATTTTACTCTCTATAGGAAAAGTGTCTCATTACTTGTGATGTTAACAAGTTAACATTCAACTTGTTATTGGTTGAATACTAGTAATACTAAGTAAATCTATGTTATCTCAGAATTTGATCAGGGGATAAACAGGCAGAGTTTAGACACGTTAGTATTTGTAAATATATAAACCAATTTGGAGAGTTGATTGAATTTCATTATTTCTAATCCTGAGGCTGATTTCCTACTGGGACCTGGAAGAATTCTATTCTAAGCAAGTCACTAGAAACATAATGTGTGTATGAAGGGGAGATGGGGGAGTGTGTGTATGTGTTGAGTTCTACTGAATCACTGGGCGTAGGCTATTCTTGGAGGTAGCCAGGACACTAGACTTGAAAGAATCATGTTCTCATCTGATATATAAATGCTATGTTCCCCAATAATTATGGATAGGTGAATGAAAATTACTCTGACATAAGCAAGAGCCCAGATTCCACTTTTCCTTCAAAGGTTATTAATAGTGTGCAATGCTCAGTGCTTGTACTTAACAACATAAGAGTATTATACTCTGTACTTATATTTACAAAGCAATTTTGTAGTATCTCTTATTTACTTTATGGTATCCTGCAATGCCTAGGGAACGGTAACCTAGACACTATCAGCCAACCACAATAACAAGCCAAGTAGCTATTATTGCTTTAATGGTAGACTTTTTTTTTTTTTTAACATCTTTATTGGAGTATAATTGCTTTACAATGGTGTGTTAGTTTCTGCTTTATAACAAAGTGAATCAGCTATACAAATACATATATCCCCATATCTCCTCCCTCTTGCTTCTCCCTCCCACCCTCCCTATCCTACCCCTCTAGGTGGTCACAAAGCACCGAGCTGATCTCCCTGTGCTATGTGGCTGCTTCCCACTAGCTATCTATTTTACATTTGGTCGTATATATAAGTCCGTGCCACTCTCTCACTTCGTCCCAGCTTACCCTTCCCCCTCCCCATGTTCTCAAGTCCATTCTCTACATCTGCATCGTTATTCCTGTCCTGTCTCTAGGTTCTTCAGAACAATTTTTTTTTTTTTTTAAGATTCCATATGTATGTGTGTTAGCATACAGTATTTGTTTTTCTCTTTCTGAATTACTTCACTCTGTATGACAGACTCTAGGTCCGTCACCTCGCTACAAATAACTCAATTTTGTTTCTCTTCATGGCTGAGTAATATTCCATTGTATATATGTACCACATCTTCTTTATCCATCCATCTGTCGATGGACACTTGGGTTGCTTCAATGTCCTGGCTATTGTAAATAGAGCTGCAATGAACATTGTGGTGCATGACTCTTTTTGAATGATGGTTTTCTCAGGGTATATGCCCAGTAGTGGGATTGCTGGGTTGTATGATAGTTCTATTTTTAGTTTTTTAAGGAACCTCCATACTGTTCTCCATAGTGGCTAAATCAATTTATATTTCCACAAACAGTGCAAGAGGGTTCCCTTTTCTCCACACCCTCTCCAGCATTTATTCTTTGTAGATATTTTGATGATGGCCATTCTGACTAGTGTGAGGTGATATCTCACTGTAGTTTTGATTTGCATTTCTCTAATGATTAGTGATGTTGAGCATCCTTTCATGTGTTTGTTGGCCATCTGTATATCTTCTTTGGAGAAATGTCTATTTAGGTCTTCTGCCCATTTTTGGATTGGGTTGTTTGTTTTTTTGATATTGAGCTGCATGAGCTGTATATTTTAGAGATTAATCCTTTGTCAGTTGCTTCATTTGCTAATGTTTTCTCCCATTCTGAGGGTTGTCTTTTTGTCTTGTTTATGGTTTCCTTTGCTGTATAAAAGCTTTTAAGTTTCATTAGGTCCCATTTGTTTATTTTTGTTTTTACTTCCATTTCTCTAGGAGGTGGGTCAAAAAGGATCTTGCTATGATTTATGTCAGAGAATGTTCTGCCTATGTTTTCCTCTAAGAGTTTTATAGTGTCTGGCCTTACATTTAGGTCTTTAATCCAATTTGAGTTTATTTTTGTGTATGGTGTTAGGGAATTTCATTCTTTTACATGTAGCTGTCCAGTTTTCCCAGCACCACTTATTGAAGAGGCTGTCTTTTTCCATTGTATATTCTTGCCTTTGTTGTCAAAAATAAGGTGACCATGTATGTGTGGGTTTATCTCTGGGCTTTCTATCCTGTTCCATTGATCTATATTTCTGTTTTTATGCCAGTACCATACTGTCTTGATTACTGTAGCTTTGTAGTATAGTCTGAAGTCTGGGAGACTGATTCCTCCAGCTCCATTTTTCTTTCTCAAGATTGCTTTGGCTATTTGGGGTCTTTTGTGTTTCCATACAAATTGTGAAATTTTTTCTTCTAGTTCTGTGAAAAATGCCATTGGTGGTTTGATAGGGATTGCATTGAATCTGTAGATTGCTTTGGGTAGTATAGTCATTTTCACAATGTTGATTCTTCCAATCCAAGAACATGGTATATCTCTCCATCTGTTTGTATCATCTTTAATTTCTTTCATCAGTTTCTGCATACAGGTCTTTTGTCTCCTTGGGTGGGTTTATTCCTAGGTATTTTATTCTTTTTGTTGCAATGGTAAATGGGAGTGTTTCCTTAATTTCTCTTTCAGATTTTTCATCATCAGTGTATAGGAATGCAAGAGATTTCTGTGCCTTAATTTTGTATCCTGCTACTTTACCAAATTCATTGATTAGCTCTAGGAGTTTTCTGGTAGCATCTTTAGGATTCTCTATGTATAGTGTCATGTCATCTGCAAACAGTGACAGTTTTACTTCTTCTTTTCCAATTTGGATTCCTTTTATTTCTTTTTCTTCTCTGATTGCTGTGGCTAAAACTTCCAAAACTATGTTGAGTAATAGTGGTGAGAGTGGACAACCTTGTCTTGTTCCTGATCTTAGAGGAAATGCTTTCAGTTTTTCTCCATTGAGAACGATGTTGGCTGTGTGTTTGTCATATATGACCTTTATTATGTTGAGGTAAGTTCCCTCTATGCCTACTTTCGGGAGGGGTTTTATCATAAATGGGTGTTGAATTTTGTCAAAAGCTTTTTCTGCATCTATTGAGAGATGATCATATGGTTTTTCTCCTTCAATTTGTTAATATGGTGTATCACATTGATTGATTTGCATATATTGAAGAATCCTTGCATTCCTGGCATAAACGCCACTTGATCATGGTGAATGATCCTTTTAATGTGCTGTTGGATTCTGTTTGCTAGTATATTCTTGAGGATTTTTGCATTTCTGTTCATCAGTAATATTGGCCTGTAGTGTTTTTTTTTGTGTGACATCTTTGTTGGTTTTTGGTATCAGGGTGACAGTGGCCTCGTACAATGAGTTTGGGTATGTTCCTCCCTCTGCTGTATTTTGGAAGAGCTTGAGAAGGATAGGTGTTAGCTCTTCTCTAAATTTTTGATAAAAAGCCGTCTGGTCCTGGACTAATGTTTGTTGGAAGATTTTTAATCACAGTGTCAATTTCAGTGCTTGTGATTGGTTTGTTTATATTTTCTATTTCTTCCTAGTTCAGGCTTGGAAGGTTGTGCTTTTCTAAGAATTGGTCCATTTCTTCCAGGTTGTCCATTTCATTGGCATAGAGTTGCTTGTAGTAATCTCTCATGATCCTTTGTATTTTCACAATGTCAGTTGTTACTTCTCCTTTTTCATTGCTAATTCTATTGATTTGAGTCTTCCTCCTTTTTTTCTTGATGAGTCTGGGTAATGGTTTATCAATTTTGTTTATCTTCTTAAAGAAGTAACTTTTAGTTTTATTGATATTTGCTATTGTTTCCTTCATTTCTTTTTCATTTGTTTCTGATCTGATCTTTATGATTTCTTTCCTTCTGCTAACTTTGGGGATTTTTTGTTCTTCTTTCTCTAATTGCTTTAGGTGTAAGTTTAGGTTGTTTGTTTGAGATGTTTCTTGTTTCTTGAGGTAGGATTGTATTGCTATACACTTCCCTTTTAGAACTGCTTTTGATGCATTGCAGAGGTTTTGGTTCTTTGTGTTTTCATTGACATTTATTTCTAGTTTTTCTTTATTTCCTCTTTGATTTCTTCAGTGATCTCTTGGTTATTTAGTAGTGTATTGTTTAGCTTCCATGTGTTTGTATTTTTTATAGTTGTTTTCCTGTGATTGATATCTAGTCTCATACCATTGTCATCAGAAAAGATACTTGATACGATTTCAATTTCCTTAAATTTATCAAGGTTTGATTTGTGACCCAAGCTATGATCTATCTTAGAGAATGTTCCATGAGCACTTGAGAAGAAAGTGTATTCTCTTGTTTTTGGATGGAATGTCCTATAAATATCATTTAAGTCCCTCTTGTTTAATGTATCATTTAAAGGCTGTGTTTCCTTATTTATTTTTATTTTGGATGATCTGTCCATTGGTGAAAGTGGGGTGTTAAAGTCCCCTACTATGTATGTGTTATTGTTGATTTCCCCTTTTATGGCTGTTAGCATTTGCCTTATGTATTGAGGTGCTCTTATGTCGAGTACATAAATATTTACAATTGTTATATCTTCTTCTTGGATTGATCCCTTGATCATTATGTTGTGTCCTTCTTTGTCTCTTGTAATAGTCATTATTTTAAAGTCTATTTTGTCTGATATGAGAATTGCTAGTCCTGCTTTCTTCTGGTTTCCATTTGTATGGAATACCTTTTTCCATCCCCTCACTTTCAGTCTGTATGTGTCCCAAGCCTGAAGTGGGTCTCTTGTAGACAGCATATATATGGGTCTTGTTTTTGTATCCATTCAGCCAGTCTGTGTCTTTTGGTGGGAGCATTTAATCCATTTACACTTGAGGTAGTTATCGATATGTGTGTTTCTATTACCATTTTCTTAATTGTTTTGGGTTTTTTATTGTAGGTCTTTTCCTTCTCTTGTGTTTCCTGCCTAGATAAGTTCCTTTAGCATTTGTTGTAAGCTGGTTTGGTGGTATTGAATTCTCTTAGCTTTTGCTTGTCTGTAAGGCTTTTGATTTCTCCATCAAATCTGAATGAGATCCTTCCGGTGTAGAGTAATCTTAGTTGTCGGTTTTTCCCTTTCATCACTAAATATGTCCTGCCACTCCCTTCTGGCTTGCAGAGTTTCTGCTGAAAGATCAGCTGTTAACCTTATGGGGATTCCTTTGTATGTTATTTGTTGTTTTTCCCTTGCTGCTTTTGATATTTTTTCTTAGTATTTAATTTTTGATAGTTTGATTAATATGTGTCTTGGCGTGTTTTTCCTTGGATTTATCTTTTATGGGCCTCTCTGCACTTCCTGGACTTGATTGACTATTTCCTTTCCCATATTAGGGAAGTTTTCAACTATAATCTCATCAAACATTTTCTCAGTCCCTTTCTTTTTCTCTTCTTCTTCTGGGACCCCTATAATTTGAATGTTAGTGCATTTAATGTTGTCCCAGAGGTCTCTAACAGGGTTTTCAATTCTTTTCATTCTTTTTTCTTTTTTCAGCTTGTGGTAGTTATTTCAACTATTTAATCTTCCAGGTCACTTATCTGTTCTTTTGCCTCAGTTATTCTGCTATTGATTCCATCTAGAAAATTTTTAATTTCATTTATTGTGCTGTTCATCATTGTTTGTTTGCTCTTTAGTTCTTCTAGGTCCTTGTTAAATGTTTCTTGTATTTTCTCCATTCTATTTCCAAGATTTTGGATCAGCTTTACTGTCATTACTCTGAATTCTTTTTCAGGTAGACTGCCTATTTCCTGTTCATTTGTTTGTTCTGATATGTTTTTGCATTGCTCCTTCATCTGCTGTGTGCTTCTCTGTCTTCTCATTTTGCTTAACTTACTGTGTTTGTGGTTTCCTTTTTGCAGGCTGCAGGTTCGTAGTTCCTATTGTTTTTGGTGTCTGCCCCCAGTGGCTAAGGTTGGTTCAGTGAGTTGTGTAGGCTTCCTGGTGGAGGGGACTGATGCCTGTGTTCTGGTGGATGAGGCTGGATCTTGTCTTCCTGGTGGGCAGGACCACATCCGGTGGTGTGTTTTGGGGTGTCTGTGTACTTATTATGATTTTAGGCTGCCTCTCTGCTAATGGGTGGGGTTGTGTTCTTGTCTTGCTAGTTGTTTGGCATAGGGTGTCCACAACTGTAGCTTGCTGGTTTTTGAGTGGATCTGGGTCTTAGTGTTGAGATGGAGATCTCTGGGAGAGCTTTCGCCGTTTGATATTACGTGGAGCTGGGAGGTGTCTGGCGGACCAATGTCCTGAACTCAGCTCTCCCACCTCAGAGGCCCAGGCTTGACACCCAGCCAGGGCACCAAGACCATTTCAGCCACACAGTTCAGAAGAAAAGGGAGGAAAAAAAGAAAGAAAGAAAGAAAAAAATAAAATAAAATAAAGTTATTAAAATAAAAAATAAATTATTAAAATTAAAAAAATTAAAGTAATAAAAAAATTTTTTTAAGAAAGAAAGAAAGAAGAGAGCAACCAAACCAAAAAACAAATCCACCAATGACAACAAGTGCTAAAACTATACTAAAAAAATAACAGACAGACAGAACCCTAGGACAAATGGTAAAAGAAAGCTATACAGACAAAATTACACAAAGAAGCATACACATACACACTCACAAAATGAGAAAAAGGAAAAAAAATATATATCTCTATATAAAAAAATAGGAAGAGAGCAACCAAATTAATAAACAAATCTACCAATGATAATAAACTCTAAATACTAAACTAAGATAATGGTTAATCCTAAACATAAAACCAGAAGCAAATTAGATGCAGAAAGCAAACCCCAAGTCTACAGTTTCTCCCAAAGTCCACTGCTTAATTTAGGGATGATTAGTTGTCTTTTCAGGTATTCTAGAGACGCAGGGTACCTCAAGGTGATTGTGGAGATTTAATCCGCTGCTCCTGAGGCTGCTGGGAGAAATTTCCCTTTCTCTTGTTTGTTCGCACAACTGCTAGGGTTCAACTTTGGATTTGGCACTGCCTCTGCATGTAGGTCACCTGAGGGTGTCTGTTCTTCACTCAGACAGGACGGGGTTATAGTAGCAGCTGATTAGGGGCCTCTGGCTCACTCAGGCCAGGGGGAGGGAGTGGTATGGAATGCGGGGCGAGCCTGTGGTGGCAGAGGGTGGTGTGACATTACAACAGACTGAGGCGCACCGTGTGTTCTCCTGGGGAAGTTGTCCCTGGATCATGGGACTCTGGCAGTGGCGCGGTGTCTTGATGAGGCTCAAGACATTGCTGGATGCCAGATTCTGAGAGTCATGTATTCTAAGTTTTAGAGTTGGGTTTGTACCTTTAAAACAATGGTGGTGGTTCTTAACACTAGTATTTGTACATGCTGATGATTTGCAATTATTTGTGAGTTATGTTATGAGTAAAGTAAAAACTAGAGTCATATTTATGAACACTGTAACATTACCTTCCTCACTGGTATTCTGATTTCTTCCTTCAATATGAGAGAATAGGGTAGGATACAGCAGCTATGTAGGAAATTACTCATAACCTACCTCTCAGTTTGTTTTAATCCTAGGTCACACTTACTGATTGAGCATTACTAGTTGTGGGGGTTGAGTTATGTTTATGTTGTGAGATGTGAGTTTAGAGCTATATTTATTATCTTTATCCATGGATGAATATCTGCTTCAGGCTATGATGGAGTGACGGTACTAGACTAGTCCTCCTGCCATAAATATGAGTAAACAACTAGTTAAGTGGGCACATGTATGAAACAACTGTTTTCAGGCATTAGATAACAAGCAGCTCATGAGATCCACAAAAGTTGGAAACAAGCAAGTCAAGCCCTATGGTAACTCTACTTTCTCCCTAGAAGCATTTACTAGACCTCAGCAAAGGTAGCAGAAACCAAGCAAAATCCAATGGTCTTGCTGAGCTGAGATAGAGATTAAAGTTTGGAGAAGCTGAAGCTGCCAATATTTGTAGGATGAAGTTATGCAGATTAAGGAGCTACTCAGAAAAAAAGCTTAAAAAAATCTGTGTGTAATACTTTTGAGTTTTTAGCTGAATAGTAAGTTGCATGTGTATAAGGTAAGACTCCACAAGGCTTGGCAAAGAACAGTTACTGGGAAAGAACAGCTACCAGGGCTAAAAAGGGTGGGGAGCCATTTGATATCCAATCAGCCGGTGTAGAGAGACCTCATGCAATACCCAGGGTATTTGATAAAGATCCCAGAAAGCCCAAGCCTTAAGAGTAAGACCAAATTAATCCTTGAGTAAAGATTACTCTAGACCTACCCTAACATAACAACAACAGCGGCAGCAGCAGCAGCAGTAGCAATAACAACATGTCCAAAGAATCAAGCTGTTCTATAAGTAAATTAACTGCCTGCCAAGTCAAAGGCTAACATTTTTCAAAGGAAAAAACAAAGCCCAGACACTGAACACCTTAACATTCACAATATTCAGCTTTCAACCAAAAATATATGACATGTGAAAAAATAGGAAAAAGTGAAGCACAGTAGTAGAAATGGACCCAGAAATGAGAGAGATGATGGAATTAGCAGATAAGGAAATTAAAATACTTATTATAACTATGTCAGTAATTTAAAGGAAACATGAACACAATGAATAGAGAAATGAAAACTATAAAAAAAGGAATCTTCTAGAGATAAAAATACAATGGCTGAAGTGGAAAATTCACTCAATAGATTTAAAACAAATTGGTCACTTAAAAAGAAAACAGCAAATTTGGAGACTGGAAAAACAAAATAATAGAGTCTTACAGACCTGTAGGCACTCAAGTAATTTTGAATGTATTTCATTGGCATCCCAGAAAAGGTGGAGAGAAGAAAAATACAGTTGTCTACTCTTAAATTATTTATGAAGTACTATAATATTATTTGAAGGTAGATTGCTGTAAGCTGATGATATTGTAAACCCAGAGCAACAACTAAAAAATATAAAACAAAGAGGTATACACTTATCAATTAAAAGAAGAGATAGAATGGAATACAGAAAAGAAAAATCGATGTTTTTCCAAAAGAAGGAATTAAAAGAAAAAAGACAGACAACAAACAGGAAAATGGTAGACTTAAATTCAACCATATCAAAATTGCATGAAATATAAATGGCCTAAACATATCTATTAAAAGTCAAAAATTGTTATATTGAATTAAAAAAATAAGGCATAGCTAAATACCATTTATAAGAAAAAAAGCAGATAGTTTAATGTAAAATAATGGAAAAGTTATACCATGCAAAAACATAGTAAATATGTAGTGACTTTATTCATATCAGAAAATGTAGACTTTAGGACAAGAAATATTTTTAGAGCTTTTAGAGGTGTATTAAAAGGATCAAATTATCAGGTACATATAACAACCTTAAGTATGTACACACTTAATGACAGTTATAAAATACATGGAGAAAACCTGACAAAACTGAACAGACGAAATAGAAAAAATCCACAATAATAATTGGTGATCTCAACATTCTTTTTTCAGCAATTGATAGAACAAGAAGAAAGAAAATCAGTAATGAGGACATCTTAAAAAAACAATATCAACCAACCTGACCTCATTGACATTTGTAGAATACTGCATTCAACAACAGTATCATACAAATCCTTTTGAGTATTTAAAAGGATTTAAATCATACAGATCATACAGAGTATGTTTTCTTACCATAATGGAACTTATATACAGAATACATTGAAACAACCTCTTAAAACTCAATACTAATAAGTTAAATAATCCAATAAAAAATGAGTAAAACATTTGAGGTTACTTCAAACAAAAAAAAAGATGTACAAAACACCAATAAATGCATGAAATAATGTTCAACATCCTTAGTCATTAGGAAAATGCAAATTAAAATCACAAAATTTATCTCTATATACACACTAGAATGGCTAGAATGTGGAACAGCCAAAATTGTCATACATTGCTGATGGGAAGATAAAATGGTACAACTACTTTGAAATACAGTTTGTCAATTTCTCATAAAACAACACTTAAAACAGAAATTCAGCTCTTAGATATTTATCCAATAGAAAGAGAAACATATGTCCTCACAAAGATTTGTGTACAAAAGCTATAGTAGATGATGATGATGATGATTTCCAAACTAGAAACATGCAAAAAGTTCATTGGTTAAGCCAATTAACCCTACTACTCAGAAATGAAGAACAGATTATTGACATGTGCAACAATATGGATAAAGTTCAAAACCATTACACTGAGCAAATAATTATGCACATATACATACACCACACATGTATACACATGTACTTCATGATCCTATTTATATGAAACTCTAGAAGGGACAAATATAATCTGTAAAGACAAAAGTAGATTAGTGGTAACCTGATGTGGTAAGTTGGAAAAACTGACTGGGAAAAGGTAAAAGGATACTTTGGGTGTAATAAAAGTGTTCTTGATATTCCTTCATTGCGGTGGTGGTTATGCAACTATATATATTTGTAAAAGTGCATCCAACTGTAGACTTAAAGTGTATGTACTTTAAATGAAGAGTTAGGCAAAATCAACTGAAGACATTATGAGTAGTGCATCTACATGTACATTGTAGATATAAGCAGGAGCAGTGCTAAGAGATATTTCCATTACTAATAAAATTATAATGACTAGGGCATAGCCATACCATGTCAGTTTTTTATAAATTCCAAGACAGTTATATAAATTCTGGTTTTAACTTTGGTAGGAAAGATAATTCTAAATTCTAGGCTATAATCCCCTTAAAAATAAATACTTATCTACAATGGGAGGGTGTTTAACATTACTATACAAAGCTTAACAAATACTATCTCTCCATTACACTATTTGAGGTTTTTTGTGGTGTCATCAAAGTCTGTCTACAGCAAAGGGAGTGTGCTTTGCACTTGAATGACATCTATCATGGCAAGTAGCTGAAAAAATGAAAGACAGAACTGGGTGAATATGGGGACACTTCACAGATTTGTAAGCAGTGGATACCTTGATAAAATTGTTTTATCAAAAAAGAAACTCTGACAATAATATAGGCTAATGGAGGGATAACTTGATGTCAGGGAGATCAGTGGAGGCTATTGCAATAGTCCAAGCAGGATATAATGATGGTTTGAATTAATGCAGTGGAGTGGAAATCAGAGCATATTTTAAAGAGATTGTCATTATGGTTTGGTTAGTTACAAATTTAATAACCTACAATGGAATCTTTTGGGTGTCCATCTCATTGAAGATCAAATTGAGTATTCTCACAGCCTATAAAGTCCTGCATTATAGGGTCTCTGTCTACTCCCCAACTTTCCTGCTGCCCTTCTACTGAGCGCCAACCAGTGACGTACTCATCTTCAAACGCAGGTCATTGCCTCCTCAGAGACTTTGCATTTACTCTTCCCTCAGCCTGAAATGCTCTTCAGCCATATCTTCTCATGGCTGACTCCCTCTCATCGTTTAGGCCTCAGTTCAAGTTTCAACTTTTTTGGAAAACTCTTTCCTAACCATACTCCTGCCCATCCACTCTTTTTTTTTTTTTGTAAGCAAAATAATATCTTTATTTTTTTCAATTTTTATTTTATTTTTTTAACATCTTTATTGGAGTATAATAGCTTTACAATGGTGTGTTAGTTTCTGCTTTATAACAAAGTGAGTCAGTTATACATATACATATGTCCCCATATCTCTTCCCTCTTGCATCTCCCTCCCTCTCACCCTCCCTCTCCCACCCCTCTAGGTGGTCACAAAGCACCGAGCTGATCTCCCTGTGCTATGCGGCTGCTTCCCACTAGCTATCTATTTAACGTTTGGTAGTGTATATATGTCCATGACACTCTCTCACTTCGTCCCAGCTTACCCTTCCCCCTCCCCGTATCCTCAAGTCCATTCTCTGGTAGGTCTGCATCTTTATTCCCGTCTTGCCCCTAGGTTCTTCTGACCATTTTTTCTTTTCTTTTCTTTTCTTTTAGATTCCATATTCATGTGTTAGCATACTGTATTTGTTTTTCTCTTTCTGACTTACTTCACTCTGTATGACAGTCTCTAGGTCCATCGCGGAGATCACCTTCCTCCTCACAAATGTATCAGAAATACATTTGCCCATCCACTCTTATCACATTATGCTCTTGTACTGAGCATGGATCACAGTATAAGATTATTCGTGTATTTATTGTCTGTCATTGCCACTGCCGCCATCATGTAAAATTTGCAAGGGTGCCTTGGCTGTCTTATTCCCCGTTGTAGTCACAATGCCTAGAACAATGCATGGTACAGATATTTCTGGGATGGATAAGTGGGGGTATGCTTGCTATATATTTGAATGTTTCAGAATAATAAAGATTACTAATGAAAAATCATCAAAATACAGTATCATAAATTTATAAATATACATATTCTGATAAATACATAAATATGTATATTCTGATTATATATGTTGCATTATTTTAGAGAGGTTTATAGGACTCAAGGTAAGAGTGACTAAAAGTTATAGCTGTCCTCTCAGATATAACTTTTATCATCATCTCCTTTATTGGCATATTGTACTTCTCACTACTGAACCTGTTTTCTGGATCATTTATTCATTCATTCAGCACTTACTGAGACCCTCTGGGCATATAAAGATGAAGAAATTCATAATTCTATAGGTGCCAAATAAGATGCATGAGAAAAGTCCTGAGATGGAAGAGATAATCTGTGTTTGGAAGAGGGGTGAGGAAGTGGGAAAATCTTTGAAAAGGACTCGACATTTCAGCTTGGTTGTAAATGATAGTGAAAGTATATCAGGTTAGAGAGATGAGAAATGGCTTTTCAGGCAGAGGGGAAAACTTGAGCAAAGGCAAGAGGTATAGAAGCTGAGAGGGTCATTTGTGGTAACTAAAGAACAGTGTGTGTTGGAGAGTGGTAGAAAATGATGTTGGAGAAATATGTTGAAATTTGGTAATGAAGGACCTCCAATGCCATACCAATAATTTTATCCAGTAGGTAATTGAGGAACCATCAAAGGATTTTATCTAAGAATGTGACGTGATCAGATTTGTGATTTAAAAGATAATTCTTGCAGTGGTTAGAATGAGAGAGTAAGCCTAAAGGCATGGAGATTAGTTGAAAAACCATTACAATTTTCAAGCAAGAAATGAGGCCTAAATTAAGGCAGTGGCAGTATGAATAGGGAGGAAAAGACTGATTTCAGGATTAGAATTGATGGGTCTTGGGACCTATAAAAGAGTGAGGGAAAATGAGGGGATAGACCTGACGCTGAGTTTCTGGTTGGGAGTCTTGTAGATGGGTCTGTAATTGATCCACTGTGACCTGCAATTGATTGGTCCTCCCTGGTTCACCTCATTTCCTTCATTGACTTTTCTCCCCAACTTTAATTCCAGGACAGAGGTTTCCTTTTACTATGCGCTCATTAATACCTCTTTTCATTCACCAGGTAGAGAACCAGCTAGCTAATCAATTTGCATGAGTAACCTCTCCTTTTCCTCTGTGTTAGCAGCTGAGTATCTTACAGATTGATTCAATATGCTCTAAATTCTGTCAAAACTGTTTCAGGATACCTAGAGGGCTGTTTCACTGCCTTGTAAGTTTGCACATCTTCTAACAACCTGCTGTAATATTTTAATTCATTCAACTTTTTCTTATTATCCCTTTATATCCACTTATATCAGTCCATAGACGACATTAACTCCATCCTCAATGGTCTGTAAAAGTTTGTTCTTAGTCCTTATGTAAGGTGTAGATTTCTGACTGTGGATTCCATGCTCAGATGAGTACTGTGGGCAGAGAAACAATGTATAAAGGGTAGTTTCTTACTTTTCAGAATTTACAGCATAGATGAAGTGATGAGACTCTTTATCCCTTCTTTCTTCCTTTTCTTCCTTCCCCCCATTCTTTTATTCTCCCTTCCTTCCTTCCTTCCTTCCTTTCCCAATTAAATTAAATATAAATATGTGAAGGCAGCAAAGATAAACAAGGTATGAAAGTTTTTGATCACATAATAACCAATGATTAAGTGACAGATTATATGGCACAGAGCTGAAGTCTGGATAAAAGGGAAGGCCTCATAGAGAAACCAGTACATGTTAAGGGAATATCTATTATTAGTAGTAGTAGGTGTAAGAACTCTCATAAGTATAGAACATCTTGATTTTAGGAAATTAATACAAAAATCAGGATAGTCATGTATTGAAAATCATGGACTAGCTAATGTTAATATAGTTAGATGTATTTAAGGGTGGTCTTTTGAGATCATGAATAAACCAAGACTGTGTTAAAGAGAATAGAATTTTCTAGGAATATGTGGCAGGACTCTGTCTTTAACCTTGTCTTATTCATCAATGATTGGATAAAGTCATACAAATCTGGCTTATCTAAATATATTATAGACAGTGAAATAGGCTTTCATTAGACAGCAAATTACATCAAGGTTAAATATGAATATGGAAGTATAAAAGTTCTGAGTCAAAAATAACAAAGTAAATTTGTACTTACGTTCAAAATGTATACTAAGATAGCATCAGGGCAACCTCCCTTGACAAGTGACCTATGGAAAAGTTTTTGGAGTTGTAGTTGCCCATGAGATCTGTGAGACTGGATGTGACATTGCCACTAAAAAACTAATCAAATACCTTATTCTACATCAGTGAAAAAAGACTGGGGTTGGAGGACAACATTTCCCTGAAAACGGTGTTAGCTAAACCACAAGTAAAGTCGAATACTCAGTTCTGTATTCCTTAGGTTTAGAAGGTTATATACAAACTAGAGCATGCCCTGAGAATACCAGTTATGATTTTCCAGAAACCTCATCACATAGGAACCAGACAAGACATGACTACAAGAAAAAACTGCAATAAAACAAAACAAAACAAAACAAAAACCAAAGAAACTTCAAAGTTTTGAAAGATCATGGGAGAGTGAATAGGTTTGTTCTTTCTTGTATTAGAGGGCAGAAACATCATCAATGGGTACAAATTTTGGTGAGGCAAATTTGGACTCAAATCAGAGAATTTTTAGTTCTAGAAACAATTGAGGTAGTTCCCGTCATCTACACAATAAGTGGCCTTTCACTGAGAGTGTTTCCACAGTCTAGATAGGTGGTCATTTGTCAGAGATGTAATTAAATGAAATGCTATATGGGTGGAGAGCTAGATGAGATGATCTATAAGCTTTCTTCCAATGCGAAGTCCAAACACAGCCTTATTTTTGTATCTCCTCTTAGTAAAGAAAGTTGTACAAAATACTGATTAAAATAATAATAGAATTATGGGGAGGGAAATGGAGGGAAGTATATTGAATATTCTTTCTACTGTATTTTAAAGAATTTATAGAACATAAGGTAAATTTTGGTAGACATTTTGGAAGTTGTTTTGAATTGATTTAAGCCAAGAATGGAATCCTTTACTTCACTTTAGTACCAAGGTGAAAAGGGAACCAGTAATGCCTTCCAGGGATCTTTTTGAAATTATTGCCTATTGTGGAAAAGATAAAAAAAAACACTTACTTATTAGGCTTCTAGTTAAGGCATTTTATTCCACAAATACTGATTCTTAGCATAAACAAGACACTTTATATTTGCCAAGTTCTTCTTTAAGAGTTATTAATTTGTCTTCACAACAACCCGTGGGAGAGCAATGAAGTTTATCTTTATTTAGCAGATGAAAAAACTAAGGCCACAGATATGTAGTCACCAAGTCTATCATTTTTCAGAAGACTTGAAGGGTTTTTGTTGTTGTTGTTGTTTTTTGTTGCTGTCTTGATACCATATGTACAGACAGTGAACCTAACGAGCCAAGGAGTTGATGTGATTCATTTGTTAACATTGCCCTAAACCTCAAGCTAACATTTTTCTGAGTCTCATTCTTTGAACTTAGCTAATAGTTTTGTAGTTATAGGTGTAGTTATATGTGTAGTTCACACATTTTTTATTTGTAACTCATTTTGGCTGTTTACAAAGAAGCTTTAAATTATTAAATCTCATTTAACAGGCAAAATTAAATACGTTTTAACTACTCTGTATGCCTTAAACAGTTGTTTTTAAGTTGTTTTAAATCCAAGGCACATATCTAAGCAAATGTGTTTACCATTGGCTGAATAAAGTTGAAATTCAGACAACATAGTTCTTAAAATCTATTACTTGGCAAACAGAATTATTTTAAATTACTGCATTAGCACTGCCTCATTCAGAATAGCATCTGCTGGAAGACCACCAAAGAATCCCAGGGATTTGGTGCAGTCATTACAATGGCAATAAACAACAAATTGGCAACCTCTAGCGCTGACAATTTTGTTGAAACACATTATATTGTTTTCAAAACTTTAGCAGAATCTACACCAGTGATCTCAACTTAAAAAACATTCTATATACCACTGTTCCTTATTTCATATTACTCAGCATTGCCAGGTTCTTTAATTTTGCTGGTCTACTGGAGATAAAATTACATAACACTGAAGTCCTAATTTGCCTATCTTTTGTTGCTAATGCAATTGTGAATTTTTTCAAGTATTTATTCATCGTTTGTGTGTTCTTTACTGCGAAATAACTATTTACATCTTTTGCTAATTTTCTATGGGTTTTTTGCCCTTTCCTTATTGATTTCCTGGATTTTTAAATACAAATAGTAAACTTTGGGTTATGTATTTTACCAATGCCTTCTCTAAGTTTATGGTTAGTTGTTTTTTTAAATTTTTTTATATTTCCTTATGAAATTTTTTGCTTATTTTTTGGGGGTGGGGAATATATGTTAATAATGTATTAAATAACAAAATCAACTTTTTAGAAAAAAAATTTAAGTTGAGTGTTCTGTTTAAATTATGTTGTTAGTTGTTTAAATTATGCCTATGGAACATAAAAGCCTTTTGTATGCAACACAGTTAACTCTGGTGGATAGTAGGTTAACCAAAAACGTTGAAGTAGGCAATCATAAAATATGATATAATGAGAAATACAACTGGGAAAAAACAGATTTGGGAACAAATTGAAATGTTTTTGGTAAATACAGCTCCAATATGGAATAACTAGAAAGCAGGTCACGAGCTTCTGAAAGTCAACCTGCAGTCAGTATATTCTGCTGAGGAAATGTTCTGTTAATCATCTCTTAACACCAAGGTAGGCAAATTGACCAATTTTGCCCTATTTGGTTAGTAGATTTGGGGTTCTTGTTTAAGAAATCCTTCTCTACCAGTGATGATAAAGATATTCTCTTATATTTCCTCTAAAATTTGTAAAGATTAGTTTTTTACATATATGTACTTAATCCATCTAGAATATGGATTGAGATTCAATTTTATGTTTTCTAAATGGATTATCAGTTTTTCTAATACAATTTCTTGACTAGTATTTTCTTTCTTCAATAACCTGCAATGTCACTGACACGTGGGTGTATGTGGGTCCGTTTCTATACCCTTTATTATATTTCTTTGATTAATTTTTGTATATTTGTGTAAAATATCATTGACTTAATTAATACCGTTTTATAATAAGCCTTGATTTCTGGTAGAAATATCCCACTTAACTTGTTTCTCCCTCCCCTTTTGGGAGTGTCTTGGCTTATCTTAGAACTTTGCCCACATTCATTTTAGAATGCTTGTTAAATTTCTCAAATATTTGGTTTGAATTTTGAGTGGAATTTTATTGCCTCTAAGATTAATTTTGAAGAAAACTACCAACTTAACTACATTAAGGCATCCTATCCATGAATGTGGTACATTTCTCAATTTATTTAGGTATTTAGAAATGTATATTTCAATTCCATATGGAATCTTTCTTCTCCCTGAAGAATACTTTTTCTATTTTATTTAGTTCACACCTGAATTAATTTTTTGTTTGTTTGAAAAAGTCTTTAGTTTTTACTTTTGAGAACTATTTCTCTTAGGCATAACATTTTATGGTAGCAGGTATTTTTTTTCAGCATTTTGAAAAATCATTCCATTGTCTTCTGGCTTTGACTTTTTCTCTGGGGAAGTTAGCTATTAGTCTTATTGATGTTCGTTTTAAGGTGAATATCTTTTCTCTAGCTGGTTATAGGATCTACAGTTATACCTGGTATGACATTTTTAATATTTATCTTGCTTGACATTGCTTGCTTGACATTTTGACTTTTTGAAAATATGGCTTAATGTCTCTCAACAATTTTAAAACATTCTCGGTCATTATCTTCTCAAATAATACTTCAACTTCATTCTCTCAACTCTTCTGGGACTTTAATTAGCTGTAGATTAAACCTTTTAATTTCATTGACCAGAGTTCTTATACTCTATTATGTTTTTCACCCTATCTTTTTCCTCTCTGTGCTTTATAATGGATATTTTCAATTAACATATTTTTGTTTTTTGACACTGATATTTCTATTGAAATATTGATATGTTTTCTAATCTATCCTGGATATATTTCTATATTTTAAATCACTAGCAGTCCTTTTAGTTCTGTCTATTCTACAGTTAATCCTAGCCATGGAATTCTAAGTTAAATTATTATATTTTTAATTTGTAGAATTGCCATTTTTATAGTTTATATTCTCTGTTAAAATTGCTAATCTGGTTTTTTAAATTTATTTGAACATATTAAGCATAGTTATTTTTAAGTTACTAGTTGATAACTCCATTATTCAGATTCTCTGTGTATCTACTTCTATTCCCTATTATTTCTCTTAGGTTTTGGTTACATTATCTTGCTTAATTATATGCCTGGTTATTATTATTATTTTTTGTTGATAAATTCTAATCACTGCATATCAAAAAATATAGAGATAACTTGAGGCTTGGGGTGATGTTATCTTCCACCAGAGAAAATTTATATTTATTTCTAATAGGTAGTTAAGGACATTAGTAATCAAGGTTTGCTTTAATCGAGTGGGGTTTTAGATCTTTTGAGAGTGCTTTATGTTTTGTTCACCCTTATTCCAAAGCCTAGGAGATTTGTCAGTCTCTGCCCCGTTGGCAGATTCTGAACTTGAATTTCTTTCCATTTAGCCTCATGAGTCTGTTAAAGCTCTGTGGAAAAGTTTGTTCTGGAAATAGCAGAGACCCATAGGTTGAATTCTCTCAATTTTTGCATGTTTGAATTCATAATTCTTTACTCTCTTGCTGTTTTTCCAGTGAATTAAAACATACTATTCAAAACAATTTGCTCACACTTATTTATTTATTTATTTAACATTTTTATTAGAGTATAATTGCTTTACAATAGTGTGTTAGTTTCTGCTTTATAACAAAGTGAATCAGCTATACATATACATATACCCCCATATCTCCTCCCTCTTGTGTCTCCCTCCCACCCTCCCTATCCCACCCCTCTAGGTGGTCACAAAGCACTGAGCTGATCTCCCTGTACTATGCGGCTGCTTCCCACTAGCTGTCTATTTTACATTTGGTAGTGTATATATGTCCATGCCACTCTCTCACTTTGTCCCAGCTTACTCTTCCCCCTCCCTGTGTCCTCAAGTCCACTCTCTATGTCTGCTTCTTTATTCCTGTCCTGCCCCTAGATTCCTCAGAACCTTTTTTTTTTTTTAACATTCCGTATATATGTGTTAGCATATGGTATTTGTTTTTCTCTTTCTGACTTACTTGTTTTAAGCTGGAGAGTTGATCTGGAATATCTAGTTTGCCACTATTGGAAGCAGAACTCCCTTCCAATGATTTATAACATTCAATATGTGTGTGTGTATTATTTCAATGCATTTTATTTATTTTCCAAATCTGACTGGTCATTTTTTTTTTTTTTTTTTTTTTTAATATTTTATTTATTATTTATTTATTATTTTTATTTTTATTTTTGGCTGTGTTCGGTCTCCGTTTCTGTGCGAGGGCTTTCTCTAGTTGCGGCAAGTGGGGGCCACTCTTCATCGCGGTGCGCGGGCCTCTCACTATCGCGGCCTCTCTTGTTGCGGAGCAGAGGCTCCAGACGCGCAGGCTCAGTAGTTGTGGCTCACGGGGCCAGTCGCTCCGCGGCATGTGGGATCCTCCCAGACCAGGGCTCGAACCCGTGTCCCCTGCATTGGCAGGCAGATTCTCAACCACTGCGCCACCAGGGAAGCCCCAGACTGGTCATTTTTGATAGTTTTTTCCTTGCTCATGTATCTTGTTTTCCTATTTCTCTCTCTTTTTAAAACATTCTATTCATAATTATTTTACTTTCTATAACTGATATTTTTAGAACTCTAAAGGCTTAGGGGTTTAAAACTGTGGTTTGTTTCTGCTCATTCTCATAAATGGTGGAGTATTTCTTCATATGCTTGGTAATTTTTTTTTACTATGAGCTCATATTTTGTTAAAATTCTGTGGGAATCTTGAGGGCCTAAGTTTGGGATATTTTCCTCTAGAAAGATCTTGTGCTTGCTCCTCATGGGTACAATTGGATGCTACTAAGTTGATACCATTCTAATATAATATTTCAGCTTCAGGTTTCTCTGGCTGCACAGATGGTATATATTTGAAATTGTGACCTGAATGATAGCAAGTCAATGGGGCTGATTCTCAGGAGAAACTATTATAATTTGTGTGTATGTATGTGTGTGTGTGTGTGTGTGTGTGTGTGTGTGTTTCACCCAGAGTCCTGATGAAGACAGACAAGTTCCTGAGAGGTTTCCATTGCTAATATGCAGATATTTTCAACATCTTTCTACTAGTGCTGTAGTACCTTTGAGGCCTCAAATTAATGAAGTCCATAACTCATGGGCCCTTTGTTAGGTTGTAGCTGTGAATTCATGACCTGGATGTTTTGGGTGACGAAAAAATACATCTAACATATCCAAGAACAGATAAAATAGCTTATTAATAGTGATGGAAAAAATTTTTTTAAGTCAGGAATAATACTTACAGAGCTCAGGAAGAAAATGAAAAGGCATGAAGTTGCTAAAAATAAGACAATAAGAGGTGGTGGGTACGCTGTCTGTAAGATTCCAATTCCAGTTTAAAAAAGAAGATGGCTGCGAAAATGTCTCCTGTAAGTACTTGATCCTGAGACTGCTGGTTTTTGACCTCTGCCTGCACCCAACAAATACCTTCATAGTATACTTTAGGTAGACTTAAATATGTGCTAATATTTCCTGCTCTACTGTGACAACATCCAGTTTCACATTCATATGTGATCTATAACAGTTTAACTTGCTTACGCTTTTCTATTTAAAACTCTATTCTTGGTATAGCCTTTGTTCTATATTTTTTTCCAAGATGCAGAAACATCTTTATCATACATTAAAGATAATGGTCACAGAGTAAAGATTTCCTAATCATAGTAAATTGAAGGAGTTTGGATACAGGATCAGTTCCATGAATTAGGGATTCCAGAGGCTAAAATTAACAGTATTAATGATACAGAGAACAAAAGTTACTATTAAAACGTTGTGCATAAATTGCACCCACTACTAATCCATATTATTTGATGATGAGAGAAATGAGGTGAAATAGAAGATTAATGAAAAAATCAATGCTACTTTCTGTCTTCTTACTAAATAAGAGTTGATTTGTATCATCACTATTAGCATCTAAGTATAAATGGGAATAAGATCGGGTCTAGAGGGAGAAGTTGTGTTGAATTTTATGGCCCTGTGTAGGCAAAGTGTAGTGCTTAATTCCACAGCTTTCCACTTCTGGTGTGACCACATGCTATTTTTTCCATATCCAGACTAGATATTAAGCAAACTCTTTCTATATATCAAGAAAAAATGCTGCAGAAATATATTTCTTATTTAATTTCTACTATTCTTTTAAATGGCAGTTTGCAGAATGCATCTGGGTGTACAGCTAATGACCCATGAGCAATAAGCAACTGTTTAAGTAAAATGCACTATGAAAAAGCTTTTACCAAACAGCATTTTAATATTTTAAATAGATTTTCCATTGCAGGCTCTTTGTAACTGGATTAGTTCTCTGATGTGTTCTGACAGAGCTGTGGTTAGGGATACTCCATTAACTTTGTCTGTCATCTTATTTTCCCTAGTATCCAGCAGAACACCCTTATATTTCATAATTTGTATTGCTATCAGTGCTGATTTGTAAATGTGCAAATTATAATTAACAGTGGCTACTACTTCTATTAAATATTAAATCATTCTTGCAGCTTATATTTTCCACAGCAGATGGAGCCCTGTGGTATGCAAATAGACTTCCCTTACATTGTCAGCAATTTTTAACCTATATTTTAGCTTAAAGAATACATTTTTCCCCTGTTTGCTTTATGTTTTCTATAACATTTAGGTTAATATTTATTTACTGCAAATTCTCTTTCTACCAATAAGAATTTCATGGACTGTTACATCGCAGCACTGTGGTTTTGTTTCCCTTCATTAAAACTCCTTAATCATCTAGCTTGCTTGTAAGTACGAGAGCTTGTTGTTTGTACTGATGCAGCAGCATTGCATAAGGAGCATTTAGTTATGTTTTAATATGTATAGCAGAAGCAAAAATGTTAGGTATACCATCGTAGGTTTTAATTTGAAATCCAATCTATGTGCACATTTTTCCCCCAGAATAAGCAAAAGCATTTAAGGTTTTATATTGTGTCTTAAACATTCTATTAAATGTCATCAGCTGATTCAGGAAAATGTATTGCAAAAACATTAGAGAAGTATAAGATGTGTAAAAGTAATAGATGCTTGGGACATGGAGAGGAATGTAAAAGTCCAACATTTATCAGGTAACCATAAACCACTAAGAAACATTGATAGAAAGTAACATTCTTGTGATATATAGTATTTTAAGCATGAACTCTTATTTCTGGTATTTATTGCAGTGCTGTTGTATTAAAAAACACTAATCCAGAATTATTGCAACCTTCCCTTACTATGGATTCCTAAAGTATGAATATTTTGGTTGAGGAGTGAGTTCTAACTTTCTTAACAATGAAAGGATATACACTCTTTAAACCCGCCAGAATCAGAAGGTTGTTTCTTTGACAGGTTTTTAATGGCAAGTTAAGACTGCTGGGGAAACCATAGAACTCAAAGGCATTAACTGACAAATTAAGCAAAGAGTAATGAAAACTTCGATGTGTTTGAATCATCATTCATTGAACTGTAATTGCCTTAGCAGCAGAAAATTAAATTGTAACAAGTAAGGGTCTTGACACTTCCCGCAATTTCTAAAAAAAAGTTTGTACATGCCATGGAGGACAAACAGCACTCACATGAAATACTGGATGTGAGTCTTTTAATTAATTTATTTTATTTATTTATTTTTTTGGAATCAGCCATTCAATAAGACACACAAGTTTACTGTAACAGTCTGCTTTTTTGGAATCTTTAACACGGAAAATTTTTGATCTGTAGCAGATAATGCAGTTATAAGAAGGGTCTTCTTCAAGGCATAAGGCCTGCTGGTTTATGGGAACAAGTAGAAATGACTTGCCCATTATATGATAGCCTTCTCCCCCCACATTCTGGGGGAGGAAGAAAAATCAGGAATATGAGGAGATAATTGTTCAGATTTTGCCTTTATGGGTGTTATTTGCGATTTTCGTTGAAAGCATTTTAATTTATTGTGACTAGGCAAAGAAAGTAATCTCCAGGTAGCAAGTTTTCCTTCCAAGAAAAAGAATACCTTTATTGCTGTTGTTTTTATTTTTAAATGGTATGAATATGCGAAAAGCGTACAGGATACTCAGAAAGAAAAGCATATTTGTTTTTCTGTGGATATCCTATAGGAATCAAAACAGAATACACAAAAGCTTTATGAAAAAAATATTTAGATTAATTGAAAGTTGTAGTTATGGAACCCACAAAAAGAGCCTGACCAACCTTTCTGAGTGCTTTAGAGACTGTGATTTTCCCAACAGCTAATGCTTCAGCTTTGGGTGGGAAACTGTGATGAACATTTGAGTGAGAAAATATGTGTCTGAGTTAGAGCATCTGCTTTCATTACTTAGTTTACAAGAGGACATTGCAAGTCAAGGAAATGAGTGGGTTTTATCCTGGAGAGAATCCAGGGGAAGCTAGATCTTCTTAAGAAGACAAAGGAAGAGCAGATTTCAACAGCTCTGAGGAGGGAGCTGTGGGTGAGACTGAGTGGGTTGATGGCTTGCTGGGTTGGTCAGTGATGAGCTCTACTCATCTGGGGACAGTGCATCCTTCCTCAGCAGAATGAAGGTTTGTTCAAAGTTCAGGGTTAACCCATTTAAAATCTTCCCATTAAAATATTCCAAAATGAGGTGCCCTAAGAGAAAGGCTTTGCCTCAAATAGCTGTGCTTAATACAGATTGCCTGGAGAGGATCCTGCATGACATTTAAAAAAGCCTGGAAGGAGGAGCATAGTGGGAATGTGGAGAATAAAAACGAACTGGACTTGGGTGTGGAATTTCAAATTTAAAGTTTAGGGAAGGGTTGCCATATAAGGTAACTAAATTTCAGTGTCAAGTGATTTCATTAATGCTTCACAAACCATCTACATTCAGAAAGAAAGGAGGGGATTTGCCTACTGTTCAAATAGTCTATATATTTCTATAGCTTGAAAAATGAAATATAGGACTTAGGACAATAATGATGAGTAGGGTATTTGTTAATATACATATTAAAATCTGTCACAGCAGCAGAGACAGTCAGGCTAGTTTCTATTCCCTCTTTATTCAGAGGCTAAGGCTAAGGGTGGAGGTGTGGGGTGGCGTAGAGAAGGAGGGGGAATGGGATACCCCTGGATAAGCCAGAGAAAGGATTGTTTTGTTTTATTTTAACTTCAAATGCCTATGACAGACTCTGGTGACCTCACATTGTCAGTAGCTTCTCATATTAGCTAAAGGCAGTGTCCTCTCTGGACCTGACTTCCTTCTCTATGTACCTTTGTATCTTCAGCCAGCAGCATCTACACAGCCAGGTTTAGGTCTCCTAGCTTTCTGCTTACTGTTTCCTACAAAAACTCTAATATTCAAGATCTGTCATGATGGCTATCACAAGGCTAATGTACAAAGTGGACGCAGTGGAATTCAAGGGTCTTTCATTCCCATTTTACTGGATCCTTATTCCTGATAAGACCTTCTTGTCACCTCCTTCAGGGAGCCCAATCCCAGCTATCCTTCCCTGACATACCTCACCCCTCAACCATCCTCTTCTTGGCCTCATTTAAATGTGTAAGTTCTGTGGCCTGTGCTCTCAGTACTTTATGTTTATTTAATCTTACCTGGTAAATAAAAATAAGATGCTATTAACTGGGACTTCCCTGGTGGTCCAATGGCTAAGACTCTGCACTCCCAATGCAGGGGGCCTGGTTCGATCCCTAGTCAGGGAACTAGATTCCACATGCCTCAACTAAGAGTTTGCATGCCACAACTAAAGATCCCACATGCTACAGTGAAGATTCCGTGTGTGGCAACTAAGACCCAGAGCAGCCAAACAAATATATAAATAAATAAATATTTTTAAAAAAGATGCTATTAACGGACAAAGGTCTTTGGATAACGTTTGCCTTTTGATAGAACTTTTCATTTACATGGACCAAGAGACCCTGCGCTAAGACCAGTAGGACAGGAGCATCCTTTGTTTTCCTTCCCATCATAAGTTTAACTACTTTGCCTATGAGGAGTTTTGGCCTTCTATTTTAAGTCCATGAGATTATGTAAGGACCTCAAACCAGTGCCTTCCTTTTAAAAAAAAGGTGAAATAAATATCAGTCTTTAGCACATCCTCCAAAATAATACTCGTTCACGATCTGTGGGCTTACACAAACCTAGTATTAGGCTTAATGGAAATTAAATAGTAAATCTAAGTAAAATTACCCTTTAAGGTATTCAGCTTTACAAAAAAAAAGTGTGAACTCCCCTTGACTTCTTCATGTTCTTGGCATTTTATTTTAGTTTTTTATGGATCTGCTTTTGGAGACCCTGAGTGTAATTGTTATAGATAAACGCGTTCTCTGGTAAACTTGAGAGAAACTCCATGCAAAAAGCTTTGTTTCCTGGGGGAGGAAGTGCACAAATTTTCCAATACATTTGCAAAATGCTATAGAAGCTACCTAAAATTTGAAGATTTGCAATGTACATTTGTGTGGTAAAAGCTCTGAGAAGTCCTGTAGTAAAAAAGCCTGTTTGAAATTGTTTAACTCAGCATTTCCTAAATGTGTAATTCTTTCGTGCACAACATGCTGGGGAACTTGTTTTCCAATTACCACAATTGTGAGGGATGGGGCGGGGCATGACGCTGTAGACATCTGCTTGTACTCTAATTATTTTAGTAGAAAAGAAGGGAGAAAATGTTATGTTGCAAGCTAACGTGGGCAGCAACAGCAAACACACCCATTTTTTAAATTCATTCATTATGCATTGAGAATTTACTGAACGCCAACTATGTAAACAAGACTGAATGAGAAATTGGGGTGCTCTTCTCAGAAAACCTAATCCTTTTCTAGAGGTGTTTATAGGATGTTAGGAAACACAGAGATAGTAAAGGTATTCCAGATTGCATGCATGTGACTGAATAAGTTATCAGTGGTGAGAAGATCTCTTCCAGTGCTTGAGTCTTGACTTCTTGGGATTTGCAGGGGGTACTTGGTGCTGATGACTACCGCCTCATCTAAGCCACATTCTGTGCTGACATCCAGACTCAGTAAAAAAAAACCAAATAGGAAACATCACTTCATTCTGTTGAAAGCTTGTGCTGGAAGCAATGCTTTCTTTCTCTGATATTGAGGAGAGAGCACCGGGCTTGGGCTCAGAGGACTTCAGTTTGAATCGGCCTCCATCTTTCATAACCTTGTGGTTGGATACATCCTTGACATTGCTGAGGCACAGACACTGAGGATCCAGTTATTAACATTTTCCTGGAGTGAATCTGAGAGGATACTAGGAGGACCTAATGAAAACAATTGTGTTCTTTGTAAGGTGTAAAATTCTATATACACGTTAGGTATGCTTGCCATTGTTCTTGGACCAATCAAAATAATTAATCAATATGTGAATCATTGCCTAAAATACTTTCCACTCATTCCTCTCCCTTAATCTTTACAACAAGCCTAAGTATTAAATAATATAATTATTCCATTTTACAGATGAGAAAACTGAGGCTTCAGAATTTAAATCATACCTTAAAGTAAAACAGCTGTGAATTTTCAGTGTGTGAGATCTTTGCCATGTTCAGCAACTTTGGAATTCATTCTTTTATTCAACTAATATTATTAAGCATGCATTTACTATGGGCTATGCATTGTTTCAAGTTCTGAGTGTATAGTAGTGAACAAAATGGACTAAAGTTTCTGTCCTTGTGAAGTTTAAGTTCTAGTGAGGGAGAGAAGCAATAAACATAGTAAATATGTAAACTATGTAGAATGTTAGAAGGTGATGTGTGCTATGGAGGACAAACAGAATAGGACAAGCGGGAGCTGGGAGTGTGAGGAGACGGGGTGCAACATAATTTCAAATAGGTTGGACAGGGTTGCCTGTTGAGATGGTGACTGTTGAGCAAGGTTTGAAGAAGGTGAGGGAATGAGTCATGTGATGTCAGAGGGAAGAGTGTTCCTGTCAAAGGGGACAAATAGTGCAGAGGTCCAGAGATGTGAATATGCTGTTTGTGTTTGAGAAGCAGTGTGTCCAGTGGGACTGGAGTAAAGTGAGCAGGGGAGGGTAAGAAATAGACCAGAGATACCAGACCGTATAGCCCTGTAGACCTTTGCCAGGGCTCTGGCTTGCACTGTTTGTAGAGTGAGACATGGAGGAATTTTGAGAAGAGAAGTCACATGACATGGTGTATATTTTAAAAGGATCACTTGGCCAGTTCATTGAGAATACACTGTAGGGGATAAAGGTGGATGTAAGGAAATCAAAAACTGCTCATTCCTGGTACAGAATGAAGTGAATTAGAACGGGCTTCCAATCTCATTTGGTGTACATTAAACTCGGTTAGTTCATTTTCCATATAGCAAAACGAGTAAGCTGAGGAGGCCTGTTTGAACACCTATTTATCTTGGCCAAATATTTTCTTCTTGCATCTAGAAGTCATTTATTTGGCCATGTTGGTGCTATAACCAAAATGAGTTTTTCTATAATAGTGACATAAATCCTGGAATTCCAATAGAAGTTTAGATTATATAGGACTTTTTTTTTTTTTTTTTGGTGGGTGGTATATTCCAACTACTTTTTATCAAAACCAGTACAATTTCCAGTGTAGACTGAGTAGTGATTTGAGAACACCACCTATCCAGGTTCTGTCTGAAGCCAGGATATACATTAATAGTGAAATATCATTAGCAGTCATATGCTACTATGCATAACAGGATCAGAGCCATGATCTTTTGAAAACAAGGCATGGAAAACTGACACAATGGGAATCTGATCTCTAGACTTCAGATCCATACAACTGAGCCTAGATGAGGAATTTGATGCTGTTGTTCCTATTGAACTGATAGAACTGGAAGTCACATAAACTGCAGTAAGCTCGTTTATGGATATTCAAGTAACTTTTTGGACCATGCTTGGGTTAATGATAGGGCAGAAATGCCATTAGAGCAGAATACTGTTAATCCACTGGTGACATGCATTAGTGATACTTGAAAAGTTGTACAGTAATGGGGACTTTTGTAGTTTTAGCTCATCCCCCTATTAAGATTTGTAGGTGTTTTATATAAACGTATGATTCTCCCATTCACCCTCAGCGCATGACTCAGATCCCTTTAACCTACCAAGGGACACGCTCAAGAAGGCTTTCTGTTCATGGAATGTGACTGCCTTGTTTTCTTTCAAAATGCAATACAGTTACTTTGGAATTACAAGTCTACTGTGTGACCAAGAAGTATCCTCAGCTGAAATGCAGATTGCACAGTGTATTGGAAACGTGAATTGTATTTTCGTTATTTACTCAAGGGTTCATGATTGGGAGTAGAAGTGCAGCAAAAAGAGGAGACTTTTCAAGAAAGTATTGGATTAATCTGAGGTTCTTCCCCTTCATATCTGATTTATCTTTTGCCATGAATTGACCAAAGCCTTCATGGAAGATATGCTCAGACAATGACAGTCAATTACCTGTTAGAAATATCTGTGATGCTCGACTCAACAGCACATACACTAAAAAATTTGAACCATACGGAGAAGACTAGCATGGCCCCTACGCAAAGATAATATGCAAATTTGTGAAACACTCCCTATTTTTAAACTAAACTTATTGTGATAATAATTTTGTAATAAATATATGTATCAAATCATTAAGTTGTACACCTTAAAGTCATACAATGTTACATGTCAATTATATTTCAATAAAACTGGAAAAAAATAGAAGAATTTGTGTTTGGAGGCTAGAGGGAGAGTCAAAGAGTCAGGTAAGGCAGTCCCATCTTTTGAGACTAGAGTCAGGAATTTAGCAAGAAATTGAAAATGCAAAATGCTGTATTAACCACATATGTAGTTTCCTGAAATCTGGCATCATTTTAAAACAAAGTGGTTAAGAGGGTATAAATGTTAGTATTCTATTGCCATCCCTGCCACCACAAATCTACAGCCTACTATTTTCCTACCATACATTTTCTAATGATGCTTCTGTTGATAGAAAGCCCTAGTCATTTTTTATTAATGGTTGCTGTGACTTCTTCCCGCTCTCTTTCCATTGGCACAGCATTTACTGATTAAAGATGCTGGGTGAGTCAGAATATTCCTTGCATAATGATTGGTTAGTTGGAATGGGTACCGGCTCTTCCTTCGTGATAAAGAACAGTGTATATAAATAAGGGTAAGAGATTTTCTTGATGTTCAAGGTCTTTGGTCTCTGAGTTACAGACTATAAATATTTCCTGGGCCACATTCTAGATGCAGAACTTCCACTGAAGTCAACAGAAATTTTGTGACAAAATTAACGGTAGGAAAATGCACTATGATTATTTATTATTTTTTCTTTTTGACTGCTCTGAAGATAATTTGGTGCATAAAGTATTGAAGAAGTATTGAGTTTTTCTAGTGGCTCATTTTCATGCAAATGTTTATCACATTTCTGGGTATTGTTTTCCGCTATCATATATATTTCCATCTTCCATGGGTAAATCAAAATCTTCATCCACATTGCACATTCAGCCTGTATTCTCATTAATTGTTACGAATATGTGATTTTCATTTATGATTTTAGTGGGTGTTTCTGAAAGTTCCACGGCAGCATCTGGCCAGGAAATGGTGTCTGTGAATCAGAATCACTACACCTAATCTTATTTTTCTTCTGTGTACTCATTTCTCTAATCCTTTCCCAGCAAACAGGAGGGATTCCTGTTTGGATTCTTTTTTATCTTAATTTTCAGAGACCCCCCTGCCCGCCATGTATAGACTTTAGGTTTAATTTTGCTTTTTCTGTTATGCATGGTTCAGGGAACAATGGAAGCAAATCTTGAGTCCCCTCTTCCTTTCTGCTAACGTTCACATCTAAGCCACCACCATGGTTTAATCTGACCAGTGTAAGCACCTCCTAAGAGGTTTTTCACCATGTTCAGTTTCAGTCCCTTCTAATCTCTCGATGCTGATGTTAGAATGATCTTTTAAAATGCAGAGATGATTCTGCCTCTCTCTGCTTAAAACTCTTCTTATTGTCCTTAGGATAAGCAAATTCTTGAACATAGCTCATGGAGCTCTATATACTCTGGTCCCTACTTGCCTCTCCAGGCAGTTGTTCCACCCTCTCCCTCGCTCTACGCTCCAGCCACAGGGACCTGCTCTCAGATCCCCACATCATCACTTTCTTTCACCTCCAGGCCTTTATACACTATTGCTTGGCTCACTACTCCGCCCCACATTGCCCCTGAGTATATCCTACTCATCATTCAAGTCTCAGCTTAAACTCCCCTCTTCTGAGTGGCCGTTCCTACTGCCATAGATGGGCTTTGCATTCCCACAGGATCCTGCACTTGACCTTTCAAAATAGCCATCACACCTGTGACTTTTTGTTTAAAGTCTATCTTCCCCGCTAGATTGCTTTCTTTGTTAGCATGGTCACTGAGGCCAGTGACCATACCTGTGTTTTTTACTGCTCTGTCCCCAGCACCTTGCACAGAAAAGGTGTTTGGACACCTAACAGGTATGTAATAAATGTTTGTTGACTTCCTAATTCCACTGCTGTCCTCAGTTACTCCTTTTACACTGCTATCAGTAGATGCAAGTTCATCTCTTTCCAAGGAGACAATGGGATACTCTTTGAAGCTTGCACAGATAATCATTGTCCTTCATGATTTTCTCTGGAGCTTCTTCCTGATGTTAATTTTTACCCTCAGAGCTCACTCTTCTCTGGAGTGACTGAAACATCCATGTGTGAGTGGGAGATCACTAGCCTGGGAGATGGAAGCCTTGAATTTGAATTTGCCTATGACGTTAGGTTTTAACTTGGGCAGGTCATTTAATCTCTCTGGTTATTATTCCCCTAGGCCACAAAATGAGATGAACAGACTAGATTGAATCTATAGGCTCTTCTCTGATGCTAAGAAGCCATTTTGTGCACTTCTGGGAAGAGTTAGCCCAGTGTCCTGGAGTGCAGAAGAGAAAACGACTGAAAGGTGGTCAGATGGAAATTCAGCATCTCTTCCTAGAGTGAAGGTTAGAGCTTGACCTGGAGAGGGCTGAGGATAGGTTGTCTGTTTCCTCCAACTTGTGCCCTCCTTCTCCTCGTTCCTCTGTGATTCATGACAGCCCTAGGCAGTTGGGACTTATGGAGACAGAGCTGATGGGGGACACACATGAAACATTCTCTCACCTGGATTAGAAGCAAGCCAGGAGAGTGTATAAACACATGGTGGAGGTCGTTCGTGTATGTGCGTGGAGGTGGTGGGGTGATTGTTATTGCCTGCTATCTAATCATTGTATCTTTATTCATATAATAGCCACATTGCTAAAGAGTGTTTAATGTATAATTAGTGAAAGAGTGTAAGACTTAGAATTAGACTGACTGGGATTTAAATTCCAACTCCATCACTGTGGTGTGTGTGTGTGTGTGTGTGTCTGAGAGAGAGAGAGAGAGCGCAACAGAGACAGAGAGACACTGAGACCCAAGGCAATTAATTTGATTTCTATGAATCTTAGTTTCCTCCTCTACCCATTTATGGTAGTAACTATGGCATGGCATTAAGGATTTTAAAAGATCACATTTATATGATGAGTTATTAGTGTTCACTTAGCGTGTCTTCCCTCTTCTTCTGATAATGCCATTCTCCTCTAGAGAACCTGCTCTTCCCTACTTAGATCATGTCTCTGATGTAAGGGGCTGCCAATCAAGTAGCAACTAGTTGCTCTACAGAAGTCCACCTTAACCATCTTTAAAGCAAGGATCTGCAGATGAACTGAGCCTAAACAATCAGGGTATAGCCTTGGATCTTTGAAATTGAGGCTTAGGTGAGGCTTTCTGGTAGTGAAGTTTTGAAAATGCAGACTCAGAAGGTTTTGGCAACTGGGGTCCTACCTTCTCAGAGAATTCCGATTTGCAGTAGGAGACATGGATAAAGGTGAGGTAACAATAGGAGAGAATGGATCCTTGTACGATCAAATCTTTTGTTCTAGTCATTCCCAATTACACTCTTACTCTTCCCTGTCACAAGAGACAATAAATTTACCTTTTTGCCTAAGCCGGCTCAAATTGCAGGCCAGTGATTTACATATCAAAGAGTCAAAACTAGTAGAGTAGCATACTGTAGACCCTGGGGACTTTACTTTTCTTCTTCACACAAATATGATGTTATTTTGTGTTTCCTATTAGTCTAGGCCCAGACATCAAGAGTTGAAAAATCAAGAGCTTCTATGTTCTGAATTCCAAGTTTTTAATAAATCACTGATCTCTCCTTTCACTTTCCCCCAGAGATTTAATTACTAATCCAAATAATATTTTTAATACTTTGAGGCTTTAGAAATATACCAGGTGTGGATAGTTAAATACACTAACGTATATTATTGCCAAGAATGTAAAATTGGCACAATATTTTAAGGTGTTCATTTTGTAGTAAGTGTCCAAAGGCTTTGTTTATATTCTTTCACTCTCTGATTCTACTTCTTGTATTCTATCCTATGGAAACAAGCTTGGATATGAACACTGATATGTGTGCAAATTTATTTATTGTAGCTTAATTTGTAAGGATGAAAAATGAAACAACTCAGTAAATTTTCAAACTCAGGGAGTTATTTAAATTTTATGCAGCCTTTTGAATAATTTTTAGAATATTTGATGACATGAGAAAACTCTGGATATATTTTTCAGTGAAAAATAAAGAATATATAAAATAGTATCTATAGTATATTTCTAATTTTCAATACACACACAAACACACACGCAAAGTATATGCGTATGTTCAGAGCTATATAGCAAAAATACCAACAATGGTTCTTCCCTAGGCGACTGGGTTTCCAGTGTATGGAAGACGTTGTGACTGACTTCCCAGCATCCATCCCGTTATCCTCTCTACCTCCATACCAGGTGCGACAGCCATGCAATTTGATAAGGCTGACTTTTACCTTGAGTTCCACAGGTGGCCCATCACTGAGAGAGGCTAATCAGCATGATCCCATCCCTCTAGTTATGCTTATTAGGTTAGAGGTAGACACATAATCCAGGCCCATGCCATTTAGTGCAATCATTATCTTGGCATTAATGTCTGATTCAGAGATAAGCATGTACTTTCATTTGAACCAGTTAGAAAGACTTGAAGGATTTTAGTTGGGTGGTAGATACCCATTCTCTCTCCCTGATCATGGATGAAGAAACATGAAGTCCCAGGTGATATCGGAAGAGATTTTGTGACTGTAGAAGGAAGTTGGCCTTAAGGGTAACTGACACACAGAATATGGAGCAGAGGTGTCGTGCGACCTTGTATCTGGTGGCATTGTCACATTTCTGAATTAAAATGGCACTGAAGTCTTCCCTAATTTTAGAATGAGCTAATATATTATCTAATCATTTAAGGTAGATGGCATTGAGGTTTTCATTACATTAAAAAAAAAAAAAAAAAAACAGATCAAACTTAAAGTGGTGTACATTTTATTCTTTATACTTTCCAGTATTTTTTAAAGATTCTCTGCCCTGAACACATATTGCTTTTATAATTAAAAAATTATTTATTTAAAAAATTGTTATTAGCTAAGAATTGGCAAGGACCCATTAAATCAGTATGTATTTTTCTCTCCTTACTCACTCTCCCCCTTCTCCTGAATCTCCTTCGATTCTCTTCCCCCAATTCCCACAAGAGCCAGAGAAGCCAACAAAATGTCAAAATTTTGTCACTCCATTAATTAGGAGACGAATTGGGTGAGGCACAACCTACATTCTGTGAAATTGATTGGCAAGTGACTGGCAGAGCTACCCTCTTGCTAAAGGGGCAATGGCAGAAATGGGATTGATCACCGTTTATCACCATGTGGCTCATTCTAAACACATAGAAACCTGGGAGGATTCAGAGTCACTGGTTACCGTATGCTGACGCAAGAAGCTCCAAAGCCAGGATCTAAAACTCCCTTACCTAATTCGGCAGTGTGCTCAAAGGAAGAAACCCCAGGAGCAATGTGGATTGCAAAAGCTGGAAGTAAACTTAAACCAGGCACATATTCCTACCCAGTGAGTTACAGTCATGTCAAATTGGTAAGGCCTGATGCATTTGGGAGAAGGTTGTTTTTGAGGGAGGTGAGCCTGTAGAAAATGGTGAGGGTATAGAGAAGTAGCATCAGAACCCTACTGACAAGGTGATTCAGAAATGGAACTGGAGAGGAACAAGGGAGCCAGCCGCCAAGCAGCTTTAGAGTATCAAGTAGACAGCCCTCATAAATACTACCTTGGGGAAGAAGAATGGCAGACTCTGTCTAATGAAGGCACCCCTATCCCTATTTCCCCACACCCCATTGCTCCTGGTTCCAGATTGTATGCACGGTGGGGCTGCCATTGACTAGATGTGAAATCTTAGGCCAGCCACTTGACCTCTCTGTCCTTGAGTTTTCTCATCTGTAAAAGAGCTGAGAGTCAGACCAGATTACCTCTAAGGACTCAGCCTGCTTTGAAACTCTGCAGTTCCACAGTTGGTCCATCCATCTGCCTGTCTGCACAGGTCAGCCAATGAGGAGAGCCCTGGAAGCCTGAGCCCTCTGGAGTGTAGTGTTGAGTCCCTGCAGGGGAGGAAGGCATCTTCCCGAAGTGGTGCTCTCAGGAAGGCAGGGGGCTTGTGAAGTCGACGCTGAGCTCCTTGCAGCTGCTCTGCAGAGGGGAAAAAACCTGGATTTTAAAGAAGCGAATGGTCCCTTTTTGTTTAAACAAAATTAACTCACAGCTGCAAGCAGCACAATGAAAGCACATTTTAAAATAATCAGATGCTTTTGGGGCCTCCTTCTGCTGCCAGAACAACTTCAGTACGAGCTGCTGCCGGCTGCCTTTCAAGGCTGCAGCCTCTGGCGCCAACCGTCCGGAGGTGCAGTGAAGCCGAAAGCTGTTGGTGTCAGAAAAGAGGCCGCAAGTTTTATGATCTCAGGGACCCTAAAGGCCTCAGCTGTTTATTTATTTGTTCTGTTCTCATTAGGATGTTACGTATTTTTGAAAGGCATGTGACAGCTAATAGGTTGTTTTTAAAGGGTCATTTCCTTAAACACTTAAAAAAATGTCCAGTGATCTTTTAAATTTCATTTGATTATCTAATCTTTATTTTATAACAGTAATGAAGTGTGAGCCCATGCAGTCACTGAGAGGTGCTTGAGATGACCAAGGTCTAAAATCATGCTAGTTTCTGAATTTCCACCTACACTCAGTACATTGATTTTTAGATGAGGATGCTGTATACTTAGAGGATTGTTTTTTGTTTTTTTAAATATTTATTTATTTATTTATTTAATTTTTTTGGCTATGTCAGGTCTTAGTTGCGGCATGCGGGGTCTTTGTTGCAGTGCTCGGGCTTCTCTCTAGTTGTGTCACGCAGGCTCCAGGGGCTCTGTAGTTTGTGGCACGTGGGCTCTCTTGCTGAGGCGCTCGAGCTCAAGAGTTGCGGCGCACAAGCTTAGTTGCCCAGTGGCATGTGGGATCTTAGTTCCCGGACCAGGGATTGAACCCACATCGCCTGCATTGGAAGGTGGATTCTTTACTGGTCCACCAGGGAAGTCCCAGAGGATTGTTTAAAATATTTAATTCCACCATGATGTAGCTGCATGTTGTTCAAGCTGCTGAGTTGACCTTAGAAGAAAAAGACATAATGGAGTTGAATAATTTGAGAAAAGCCTAATAAAATATTTCCTTAGAAGAAAAAGACATAATGGAGTTGAATAATTTGAGAAAAGCCTAATAAAATACTTAACACGTTGGAAGGGTCGACTTTGTCTCAGAGAATTAAGATTCTTCACCATGAGGATATGAAGTCCAAGAATCGCCTTGATCACTGGGGCTGGGCACAGGGACTTATAGTCAGGTGATTCCTTCTGGGCCACCTGTTAATGGTGTGACCCTGGGCAAGGCTCTGCATCTTTCAGATTTCTTGCCTGCACAGCAGAGATCAACACTGCTAACTAACCTAATGTCATGAGGGCCAAATAAGAGTGCATGTGTATAGTAAGCGTACATTCTGCTCATGGCAAGAGTCTAGCCTGGCAAACATTTATTGAGCACCTACTATGTTTTCAATAAATGTTTTTTTCTCTTTATTTTAAAGCACAGATTTAGCTATCAAATATCAGGAATTTAAATGGATTTAAAATCTTCTGAAGATTGAAAAAATAGACATAGGACCAATGAAAAGCAATACTGGGTAGAAAAAGAATGGATCTTTTCACTTCAAGTCTGAAAGTCTCACTAAGTTCAAAAAAGTTTTTATATATTAAAAGATGCTCTATATTTACTAGACTTTAAAGGAAAAATGGGAAACAAAATTTGAAGCAGGTCTAATATCTTGAGGTTGCTGTTCTCGAAGTCAAACCCATCCTAACATCAGAGTTAGGAACCTGGCTGTGATTGAAAGACACTTCCTTTGTTCTCTTTATAATTAATAGTGATGGAACTATCTATTATTATTATAGTTAAGAGTATCGGATAAAACCACATCATGTTGTTAAGGCCTAAGTCTGTCTTTCTTTAATCTGACAATTGTAACAACAATGATAATAATAATGTCAAAGTCGTTCTAAACTCTGTATATATAGTACCTCATTAATACTCATAACAATTCTTGTGGTAGTTCCTGTTTTTTATTTTCTCCATTTTACAAATGAGGAAACTGAGACACAAAGAGGTTAAATGACTTGTCCAAGGTCACACAGCTTAATGGTAGAGGCAGAATTTGAAGAAAAGCAATTGGCTCTGGAGTCTGCACTTAAACCACTTATTTATTATACAATCATTTTCTTAACTATGAATTAAGTGTTGTCACAGCTATCTTGAAACACAATATGCCATCTTAAACACCTAAAATCTGGACTATATATTATAGTTTGGAAAAAAATTTCCTTGAAGTTTGCAGTGCTGTTTGTAATTGGTATCTAGAGGAAGATGCCCTTAGGAATTTAACATGTTCTTCCATTAAGCATGTGAGTCTATGAGCACAATATTTTTATTGTGATGTAGCTGTTTGGTTTCCTTGGAAGTTGGAGGAAAGTCCATCATGTTGCAACATGTCAGCCAACTGTAAGTCAAAAAACCTTATCCAGGAATATGCCTGCTACATCGTGAGCACTGTACAAGGTGCAATTTCAAGAGAATAACAAGAATTTCCCTTTGACAAACGTTCTCCTGCCTTCTAGAAGCTTAAGGGCTAATGAATCATGTCACCTCAACATAGAAAGAATAAAGAAACAGAAGACTGGGGAAAATATGCCTGTGTATACCATAAATGTAATCCAATAAACCATTCTATTCCTAAATATTCTTTAAATCCATTTTCCCTACACAGCCCCTGCCCTTTACTTCCCTAGTCCTGACTCAGATCCTTACCACTTCCTCCCATAACATCGCAGTAGCCTTCTACTTGGTCTCTCTTCCTCCAGTGTCTTTCCTTCCAATCCATTTCCACACCCTCTCCAGGTGACCTTGCTGAAACAGAAAACTGAGCCCAGTACTATTCTGTTGAGAACCCTCCCCTGACTCTTCATCACCACAGAGTAAAGCTTGATCTCCTTACAGTGACATATAAGGCCCTCCACAAAATCCTATGCATGGTTTTCCAACCTTTCTTCCCTGATGAATTGTGCCCTTCATGCTTTGCTCTTTCAAGCATTTGGAATGCCTTTTCTGCTCTTGTCTGCTGGGAGAAATCCAGTGAATCCTCTCAGACTCAATTTAACCATCACCTCATTGGAGAATCCTCCTTTGACCACCTCCTTACTAATCCCTCAGTCAGAAATAATTCTCTCACCTCTGTGCTCTCATAACACTTTATACAAACCTTTATTACAGCCCTTCCCATGGTGTTTTGTAATTCTTGGACTACATGTCAATCTTCTTCACCAGAGGAAGGGCCCTGTAAGGTGAGAATTGTGTCTGCACATTCTATCTGCAGTATCTGACACAAAAAATGTGTTCAATAAGTGATTGTAGATTGAGGAATCAATGAATGATGGAACAAATCATTTTGCTTAAGTAAAGGGAGAATTTTCAAAATTTTCTCTAAGTTTCTATAATGAGCTGACTTACATATCAGTTCAGTTGGTGTAGAGAATATGACATGGCCCAGATGGCACAGAGTCTGGGGTCCAGTCCCAGACTGTCACTAATTAGCCCTGTGGTCTTGGACAGATCACCTAACCTAGATGCCTCAGTGTCTTCATCCAGAAGATAAGGATACAGATATCTAAAACCCCCGGGGTTGCCATTAGGATTGAATAAAAGTAATTCATAGTCAAAATGCTTTAGAAAAATATCAGTACAAATAAGAAGGCATTTCAGCAAAGTTTCTCATAACCAGGATTTTTATATTTAATTCCATGCCAGGGAGGCATAACATACATGTACATATATACATATATATGTGTGTGTGTGTATGTGTGTATATATATATATATATATATATATATATATATATATATATATATATATCTGCTTCTTATCTCACGGTCATCTGCTTATCCTTCTTTTAATTACTTTGCATCATAAAAAAGGCTCCAGAAGATTATTTTTGGTAGGTCAGTATGTTCACAAGCAGAACCTAGAATTGCAAAGAGATTCTTAGAAAATATAGTACACATTCAGTTCAAAAAGAGCATGCCTGTGTTAGACCATCAAAAGTCAAAGGCATAATTTGAAATGATGAACGTATCCATTTTAAGTTACACATTACTTTGCATAGTTAATATCACTGTAATTAGTCATAGTTCCTATAATTTATTGAAAAAGATGCTCATCCCCTCCAGTGTACTACAGTGATGAATGTTGGGAGAGCAAGTTTGGAAGCTGGAATCAAGAAAATGAGTAACAGTTGGAGAATTAGTATGTAAATCAATAACACCCTTTCTTCTTCATTTTGAAATGAGGATTTTCACGACACACTGCAAAATCAGAGGGCTTCCACAAGTTAGAGCTGTCACCACACCTCTCAGAACTAGGCAGGTCGCTTCAACTATAGGAAATGTTTAAAATCTTCTCAAACATTTGAGTAAATCTCCAGTAAATATTTAAACTCCGTATAACTAGTCACAAATAAATTAAGCTGATTTTATGCAGTCTCTCTAATTAGAAGGGCACAGCATTTGTTGAAACGTGATTAGTGTTATTCATTAAGCAAAAAATTCTCATTTGTATCTTATTATCACTATTCTGCATAAACCAACACAATTTGTCATGAACACCCTCATTTGCTGTATCCTCAAGAAGCAGATTATGCTTATTTTTCATTTGGACAGTGGAAAATCAAGCCAGGTGTTTGGCAGCACCAGAGTGTTCAGGTGTAACTGTGCCAGTGATGGAACATTACGAGCAGCGTGGATGAAGAATGAGGCATGGAGAATCTTGGGACTGAGGTGCCTTGAGGCCCATCCCTTCCGAGTGCCCCTGCTGATGAGACAGGTGTTGCACCGGGCTGCTGGGAGGGGAGAGGCAAACAGAAAAGAAAACTTTTTTGTAACGTCAGATCTTTCCCCTTCCATCAGAGCCTGAAAACGCTTGCTCGAATTCCTGCTGCATGGGAGCTACCAGCATATGCGATTTAAAACCACCACAGCGGTACCTTTGTTTAAATTATTGCCAAAGCATAAAAATTCAGCTCCATGATTTGTCTAGAACTGTCTGTCTAGACACATAAGCACTGTACATATTTAGCTTTTCAGACTTATAGATATTGACAGATAAGACAGATTATGTTATATTATCTGGACGAAAGAAGATTGGGGCTGCTTTTCCTCCTCTGCCATCTATTCGTTTTGTCTTTAAAATCTTCTTTGTTCTCTAGCTCAGGTTAGAAACTCCATTAGGGCTTCTGACTGCAGCTGCTGTATGATTCTGGCAGAAATAGGGACGTGAATGTAGTAGGGTCTATAAAATAGTGGAGAGATGATAGGAAATTATTTTTTTTTAAGGGAGCACTGAGCTTCAATATGCTACTCCAAATCTTGTGTATTCTTTTGGAACTTGAGAGCTATGAAGGACTGGATACCAACTATTTGGCCTGTGTGTCAGTCTCTCTTTTTTGTCTCTCTTTTCCCCTTTGTTACTTCACCATCATCTCCTATTTTTGTAAACACTCTGCCTTTCGCACATGTTTCTTCCTACTACTAACGTGGTTGATTTTTCTGAGAGACTGATCATGTGGAATAGTGTGGGAAAAAACATCCAACAAGACAATACAGTATTGGATAGAATGGAGACATTTACCTAAAAACATACGCAGCAAAGGGATGAGGTATGATGATGGTCTTCAAACATCGACAGGGTGCTCAAGGCCAGATCAGCACTATGGAGGGGCTGCAAAAGCCACTCTAAAGCCAGAGGGGAAAGCTACAGGAAGGTAGTTCATGGCTCGGCCTGAGGAAGCACCCTCTAACAGAGCTGTCTAGTGCTGGGATAGGCTGGCTTGAAGGTGGTGAGCTCCTCAACACCGAAAGTGGTAAAGCAGAGTTTGGCCTGGGAGCTTGAATTATATAAGCTCCGAGTTCCTTTCCATTACCATGATTGATGATTTTCTTCTTTTCAAAAGGCTGTGCTCAATTGCCTCCATCATGCAAAATGGGAGAATTCCCATGATGGTAGAATTTCAAATGTTCAGGAATCTCAAGTCCTTGCTCTTCTGTATCCCACATTTTCTGAGGCCTGGAAAGCAGGCTCCCTGCTACCATATGTTACCTGGCAAATGTTCTGTTAACACCTGGGGTGGCTGGTCATGCTGAGAGACCAGGATAATGCATGGCACTTATAACTCTAGTTTTAGGGTACCTTTGTCAGGATTTCATACAGAACCCAGACCAGCAGACCGAGGGACTCCTGTTATTGCTGTGGAGTCAAAGAACAGCTACAACAAAGTTAAGGCCCATCCAGAAGTCATCCTTGGCTTTCACAGCATTTCCATGAATGAAGACTTGTCTAAACACAGACCTTGGGTATCACATTTTGGATGTAAATAGTTTATCCACGTTGGAGAATTTTACAAAGTTAAAAGATATTCAAAAGTATATCTGTGTGAGGTGGAATTAATTACAAATTGAAGGGACAATTATTGATATATTATCTTCCCAGTTAGCAAAGTAGTGGTGAACGTAGCCTACTGGACAGATTAAAGGAAAATTATAAAACTTTTCAATGATGTTTCTTAAATTGTGGTCAGGGACCATCCACTTGTTGAAACACAGATTCCTGGGCCCGGCCCCATATCTATTACATTAGTTATTTACTGCTATGTAACAAATCACCACTAACTTGGCAGTGTAAAACAACTATTTATTATCTCCTAGTTCTGAAAGTCACAAGTCCAGGTGGTGTGGCTGGGTTGTTTGTTTAAGGTGTCACAAGTCCAAAATTAGGGTCTCACTAGTCCAGGTTCTTATTGAAGGCTCTGGAAAAAAAATCCAGTTCCAAACCTCTCTCAGGTTGTTGGCACAATTCAGGTCTTTGCTGGCTGTCAGCTGGGGGTGCCTCTCTGCTCCTGAAGGCCACCCACATTCCTTCCCACTTGGCCCTCTCCATTTTCAAACCCAAGGCATGGCATGTGGAGGCCTTCTCATGCTTCGAATCTTTCTGACTTGTTTTGTTGTTACATGTTAGGGAAAACTCTGCTTCTAAAGGGCTCATGTGATTAGAGTAGAACCAACCAGATAATCTCCATATTTTAAGGTGCACTCACTTGAGACTTTAATTACATCTGCAAAATCCCTTCATAACAGTACCTCGATTAGTGTTTAATTGAATAAACAGGGTACAGAGATATTGGGGGGACCATCTTTAGAATTCTGCCTACCACACCTACTAAATCAGTGTCTCTTCAGTGGAGCCAAAGAAATATGTCCTTTTAATACCACTCCAAGCGAGTATGATGAATAATAAACTTTGACAACTACTGGCTTAGAAGGATAATAGAAAAGCAGTGAATGTTAGTTGTTAGGTGAGTGACGTAGAAAACAACTGTTTTAGGAGTTCCCAGTGAGGGACCTCTGAAGACCAAAGATGCCAATGATTGCAAGGATTTTCATGGAGAAAATGGGCATTCAGAAAGAAACAGTGCAGGCTTTCCAAGCAAGGCAGAAGGTGTGAGCAGAGATTTGAACGTGGGAGACACAATTGGCCTTTCACAGTACAATTAAATTGTCTTATTGGAGTGAAGGTGTATAATTGTGATTTGGGGGAGAAGGTGTGGGATTGGGATTATATTATTGTGCAGGGCCTTGATTACCAGGTCAAGGGGTTGAAATAAAGGGAAGCCATTGAAAGTTTTTAAGAATATTTATGTTTAAAAAGCAATTCCAGTTTATTCCCTTTACCCTATTTACTCACTGAATTTCTCTGTAGTTGAGGGTTATATTTTAATTTGCTTTTAGCAAAGTCAGAGTCTTGACTGGATTCTAATGATGGCCAAACATTTGTATTATTTTTATTCTTGGGGATAAAGAAGGAAAAAAAGTTTTCAATTTGTAAGAAATGGACTGGAATATAAGACAGGGTAAAATAACCCAGGGTTCAGATTCTCTGGTTGAATGAGAGTGAGCGTGACAACCTGAGTCTCTTTTAGAAGCACCTTTCTACATATTCTGATCTCTAAAATGTTTCCCATTTACCATCCTCCAGGTATAAATGTATTCCAAAGACCCAAAATCCTTAATGGGGAGTGGTGGGGGGAGTGTTATTTGTCATCACGTAGTCATTAGAATTGAAAGATCAGGGTCAGTTCGGTGGCTAGGAACGGAAGGTAGTCTACCTTGGAGCCAGATTCTATAGCTTTGAATACCAGATGAAGACTGCAGATACAGGAGGGTATCATCTGACAAGCATCTTAAGCAGATGGATGACAGAGTGTGTGCACTGGAGAGTGTTGTTAATTTAATGACTCCACATAATTCTTTAAAATTGAAAGGAGGCCACTGGGAAACAGCCAGTAAAGGTATAACTTGTGGCTTTCTGGCCTCCTGGTAGATTTATATGAGGAAAAGGGGAGGGACATATGTGGTCCCGAATTCTGAAAAACTCAAATTGTTCCTCAGAAGAGGCAATATAAACTTTAATCAGTGGAAATTTTGAGAATTCAAATCAAATCTTCTTCCCAGCAAAGTGGGGGATCACTGTATTTTAGTGACAATTTAAAATCTTGTGTTTAAAATATGAAATGAATCATATAAGAGATTATCTACACTCTTCCTTCCCTACCACTGATGTGGGGAAATTTTCCTAAATTTCTTTCTTTTTTTAAATTATTTTTATTGTTATTTAAAAAATTTTTGGCCATCCCACATGCCTTGTGAGATCTCAGTTCCTTGACTAGGGACTGAACCCAGGCCAGAGCAGTGAAAGCCCTGAATCCTAACTACTAGGCCACCAGGGAACCCCCTAAATTTTTATATCACTGAACCACATAATTTAGCCTCTAGTGATGCTTTATTTAGAGTTGTAGACTATAGAACCTCAGGAACTCTGACCCCTTGAAGTTCATTTAATCCCATGTTTTAAATTCATTATTTTACTTATTCATTTATTGACCAATAATAGCTGCATCATGCTTTGTGAGGCTCTAGGAATATAAAGATGAACCAAACACATCTCTGTCTTCATGGAGGTCACATTCTACTCCAGGAAAAAACAAAAAAGTGGGATCCTGCTGCAAGCTGAGTCTCCCATACCCAGTTTGAATCAATGAGATTGAACAAGGTGGAGTGAGTTAGTGTTAGTCATCCCTAAGCTTCTGACCTCCTTGGTATCAGTTGGGCACAGTGGGGAACTGAACTGAGCTTACACTCCTACTCCAAGGCAATGAGATGGTGTGAGTCAGTGCCCCACTTTAAGTAGGAAGGTATCTTAGAGGCTGAAGGGGTAGCTGAACTTCTACTCCACCCATCTGCAATGAGGCAGTGTAAGTCAGCACTCCAGTTTTGCCTGGGGGATATCAGCAGGGCCCACTGGGAAGCTGGACATACACAGTTACCTAGCCTTTATTCTATACCTTAACAGGCGGACTCTCTACAAAAAAAGAAAATCACATAGGATCTAAAGTCCACTAATACAATATACAAAATAACTAGATACAATACAATTAAAAAATCCCTCATTATCAAGAACCAAAAAATTACAACTTGAAAAAGAAATGATAGTCAACAGACACCAACACCAAGATGAACCAGATGTTGGAATTATCTGATAAGAATTCCAAAGCAGCCATCAAAAAATACTGCAATCACAATAACAAATTCTTTCAAATCAACTGATAAAAATGGAAAATCTGAGCAAAGAAGTTATGAAAAAGAACAAAATGGAAATTATAAAATTGAAAATCATTAAAAGCAAAATAAAATACTGGATGGGCTCAGTAGTAGAGATGACAGAAGGCAGAATCAGTAAACTTTGGACAGAGCAATAGAATTTACACAATCTGAACAATCTAGAATAGACTCAAAAAAAAAAAGGAGAGGAAAGAGAGAGAGAGTTGGGATAAAAAAAATATTCAAAGATATCATGTTTGAAAACTTTCTAAATTTGATGAAAGATTTAAACCTACATATTCAAGAATCTGAGCAAACTCTAAGTGGGATAACCCCCCAAAAAATCTATTTCAAGATATGTTAAAATTAGACTTTTTGAAAACTAAAAACAAAGAAAAAAATTTGAAAGCAACCAGAGAGAAATGACTCATTACTTATCAATTGAACTCAACTCCAATTTTAATTGAACATCAATTCAAATGATAGTGAATTTCTCATCTGAAACACAGAAAGCCAGAAAAAGGTGCCACAGAATTTTTCAAGTGCTGAAAGAAAAGAACAGTCAACCCAGCAAAAATCTCCTTCGGGAAGGAAGACAAAATCAAGAAATTCTCAGACAAAGTAAAACTAAGACCTTGTCACTAAAAGTAAACACACATTCAAAGAATGGCTAAAGGAGGTTCTCTAAACAGAAAGAATATAAAAACAGAAGAAGGCTTGGAACTTTAGAAAGGAAAGAACATCAGAATGGGTAAAAATCAGGGCAAATATAATAGACTGTTCTCATGAATTTCTTAAATTATATTTGATGGTTAAAGCAAAAACCAATACAACATCTGATGTGATGCTTAATATATGTAGAAGAAATACTTAATAAAATTATATTTTAAAAATCGGGAAGATAAAGTGATCTAAATGGAAATAACATTCACTTGAACAGATAAATATTTCACTTGAATGGATAAAACATTGAGACAAGTAAACTGTAATAAGTTACAGTCTGGAATAGAAAAAATATGTTTTCCTGAAACTCGAAATCTGCTCATCAGAACACCCTCAGTAGACTGTACATAGATAAGAAATGCAACTTTATTGTGTTCACACACATAAAATAGTCATTCTGGTACGTATTGGATTGCATTGGATCAGAGAGATCTCCTTTGGCAATGCAAGTTGGAGATGGGAGTGGAAACGATGGGGCTTGAGAAAAGTGGATGAGTTCCAATGTCTGAATTCCTTCTTAAGTTCCACAACAAACAGACTTCCAGCTCAAGTTTGAACTCATCTAAGGAGGACTGTCTCTGTCTTCCCTAGGTATTTTTACTTTTGATTTTCAGTAATATCCTTGAGAAACTCAAATCCAATCCTAGTATGGGTTCAGACCCACCAGGAGGCAGAAGCAGGAATTAATTTTGCTGCCATAGGCCTGGTGTCTGGATTGCTAATTATAAGTCATAAGTAAACCCATCTCTAATAGATGGAAGCCTTCCATATTCCTTTGCCATGCTGTGTAATTGCACAAATCTAAATCCATCCCCAGGTAGCCAAGAGTCTAAATCCAGCCCAGACATCCACTCTGACCCCATTATCCAAGTGCAATTTAAAACACAGTGTTACTTTGAGCAAACAATTTTTTTTGAAGTATAGTTGATTTACAATATTAGTTTCAAGTATATAGCATAGTGATTCAATAATTTTATAAATTATGTTCCATTTAAAGTTACTAAAAAATAATGGCTATGTTTCCCTATGCTGTACGATAATATCTTTGTTGCTTATCTATTTTATACTTAGTAGTTTGTATCTCTTAATCCCATATCCCTATCTTGCCCCAACCCCCTCCCATCTTCCCACTGATATCCACTAGTTTCTTTCTATATCTGCTAGTCTGTTTCAGTTTTGTTATATACATTCAATTTATTTTTTAGGTTCCACATATAAGTCATAACATACGGTGTTTTTCTCTATCTGACTACATATTTCACTAAGCATAATACTTTCTAGGTCCATCCATATTTTTGTAAATGGCGGAATTTCATTTTTTCATGGCTGAGTAGTATTCCAGTGCTATTCTTCTTTATCCATTTGTCTGTTGATGGACACTTGGATTGCTTCCATATCTTGGCTATCATAAATAATGCTGCTATGAACACTGGGGTGCAGGCATCTTTTTGAGTTAGTGTTTTTATTTTTGGTTATATACCCAGGATTGGAATTGCTGGATCATGTGGTAGTTCTATTTTTAGCTTTTTCAGGAATCTCTATACTGTTTTCCATAAGTGAATGCACCAACTTACATTCCCACCAACAGTGAACAAGGATTCCCTTTTCTCCATATCCTCACGAAAATTTGTTATTTGTATACTTTTTGATGTTAGCCATTCTGATAGGTATGAGGTGATATCTCATTGTGGTTTTGATTTGCATTTCTCTGATGGATATCAAGGGGGAAAGTGGTGGGGTGGGAGGAATTGGGAGACTGGGAATTACACATATACATTGTTGATACTATGTATAAAATAGACAACTGATGGGAACATACTGTATAGCACAGGGAACTCTACCTAATGCACTGTGGTAACCTAAATGAGAGGGAAGTCCAAAAGGGAGGGGATATTTGTACGTATATGGCTGATTCATTTTGTTGTGCAGTGGAGGCTAATGCAACATTGTGAAGCAACCATACCCCCCAAAAAATTAATAACAACAACAAAAACACAATGTTGAGTATCTTTTCATGTGCCTGTTGGCCATCTGTATGTCTTCTTTGGAAAAATGCCTGTTCAGGTCATCTGCCCATTTTTCAATTGGGTTGTTTGTTTTTTGTTGTTGAGTTGTATGAGCTGTTTATATATTTTGGATATTAATCCCTTGCTGGTCATATTATTTACAAATATTTTCTCCCATTGTCTTTTTGTTTTGTTTATGGTTTCCTTTGCTGTGCAAAACATTTATGTTTAATTAGGGCCTATTTGTTTGGTTTTGCTTTTATTTCTTTTGCATTAGGAGACAGATCCAAAAATACATTGTTACAATTTATGTCAATGAGTGTTCTGCCAATGTTCTCTTCTAGGGGTTTTATGGTTTCAGGTCTTACATTTAGGTCTTTACTCCTTTCTAAGTTTACTTTTGTATATGGTGTGAGGAAATGTTCTAATTTCATTTTTCTACACATAGCTATCCAGTTTTCCCAGTACCACATATTGAAGAAACTGTCTTTTCTCCATTGTATATTCTTGCTTCCTTTGTTGTAGATTTATGGATGATAGGCACATGAGATTATTTCTGAGCCCTCTATTATGTTCCACTGATCTATGTGTCTGTTTTTGTACCACTGTCATGCTGTTTTGATTACTGTAATGTTGTAATATAGTCTAAAGTCAGGGAGCGTGATACCTTCAGCTTTGTTCATTTTTTTTCAAGATTTCTTTGGCAATTCAGGGTCTTTTGTGGCTCTGTATAAATTTTAGGCTTAGTCTAATTCTCTGAAAAATGTTAGTATTTTAATAAGGATTGCATTAAATTTGTAGATTGCTTTGGGTAGTGTAGACATTTTAACAATATTAATTCTTCCAGTCCAAGAGCTTGGGATATCTTTCCATTTCTTTGAATCATCTTCAGTTTCCTTCATCAGTGTTTTATAGTTTTCAGAGTATAGGTCTTTCATCTCCTTGGTTAAGTTTATTCCTAGGTATTTTATTCTTTATTATGTGATTTTAAATGGATTTTTTTTGTTGTTATTTTCTCTTTCTGGTAGTTCATTATCAGTGTATAGAAAAGCAACAGATTTCTATATGTTAAATTTGTATTCTGTAACTTTACTGAATTCATTTGCTAGTTCTAATAGTTTTTGGTGGAGACTTTTGGGTATTCTCTATATATTATCATGTCATCTGCAAATAGTGGCAGTTTTACTTTTTCCCTTCTAATTTGGATGCCTTTTATTTCTTTTTCTTGTCTGATTGATGTGGCTAGGACTGCCAATACTATGTGAAATAGAAGTGGCAAGAGTGGGCATCCTTGTCTTCTTCCTGAATTTAGAGGAAAGGCTTTCAGCTTTCACTGTTGAGTATGATGTTAGCTGTGGGTTTGTCATAAATTACCTTTATTATTTTGAGATATGTTCCCTCTATAGCAGCTATAATGTGAGTTTTTATTAAGAATGGATATTGAATTTTGTCAAATGCTTTTTCTGCATGTATTGAGATGATTGTGTGATCGTTATCTTTCCTTTGGTTGACGGAGTGTGTCACATTGATTGATTTGTGAATATTGAACCATCCTTGCATCCCTGGAATAAATCCCATTTGATTATGGTGTATGATCCTTTGTATACATTGTTGGATTCTGTATGCTAATATCTTGTTGAGGATTTTTGTATCTATATTCATCAAGTACATTGGCCTGCAGTTTTCTTTTTTTGTAATGTCTTTGTCTGGTTTTGATATGAGGATATTGGTGGCCTTTTAGAATGAATTTGAGAGTGTTCCATCCTCTTTAATTTTTTGGAAAAGTTTGAGAAGGATATGTATTAGCTCTTCTTTATATGTTTGGTAGAAGTCCCCTTTGAAGCCATCTAGTCCTGGACTTTTGTTTGATGGGAGTATTTTTAATTACAAATTCAGATTGACTGTTTCTTCCTGATTCAGTCCTGGCAGGTTGTATGTTTCTGGAAATTTGTCCACTTCTTCTAGGTTGTACAGTTTTTTGGCATATAACTGTTTGTAGCATTCTCTTATGATTTTTTGTGTCTCTGTGGTATTGGCTGTTATTTCTCCCTTTAATTTCTTATTTTGTTTATTTGGGTCCTTTCTCTTCTTAATGAGCATGGTTAAAGGTTTATCAGTTTTTATTATCTTTTTAAAAAATCCATCTCTTGGTTTTGTTGATCTTTCCTAATTTTTTTTTTTTTTGGTCTCTATTTTATTTACTTCCTCTCTGATCTTTATTATTTCCTTCCTTGTGCTGAATTTCAACTTTGTTTGTTCTTTTTCTAATTTCTTTAGATGGTAGGTTAGGTTGTTTATTTGAGATCTTTCTTGTTTCTTGAGGAAGGCTTACATCACTATAAACTTCCCACTTAGAATGGCTTTTGCTGAATTCCATGGGTTTTGAAAATTTGTTTCCATTTTCATTTGTCTCAAGCTATTTTATGATTTGCTCTTTGATTTCTTCATTGACACATTGGTTTTTTAGTAGCATGTTGTTTACTCTTCAAATGTTTGTACTTTTCTCATTTTTCTTTCTATAATTGATTTCTACTTTTATACTGTTGTAGCTGGAAAAAATGCTTGATATACTTTCTACCCTCTTAAATTTGTTGAAACTAGTTTTGTGACCTAGCGTGTGATCTATCCTGGAGAATGTTCCTTGCACACTTGAAAACAGTGTTTATTCTGCTGATTTTGGATACAATGTCCTGTAGGTATTTATGAACTCCAACTGGTCTACTGTGTCATTTAAGACCACTGTTGACATTTTGATTTTCCGTCTGGATGATCCGTCCATTGATTTAAGTGAGGTGTTACATCCCCAAATATTATGGTATTATGTTCATTTCTCCCTTTATGTCTGTTAATATTTGCTTTATATAAGTGCTCCTGTATTGGGTGCATATATGTGCATATATCCTCTTCTTGTATTGATCCTTTTATCATTATACAATGCTATACTTTGTCTTTAGTTATAGCCTTTGTTTTAAGGTCTACTTTGTCTGATATGAGTATTGCTACCCCTGCTTTCTTGTCATTTAGGTTGCATAAAATATCTTTTTCTATTTCCTCACTTTCAGTCTGTGTGTGTCTTAGCTCTGAAGTGAGTTTCTTGTAAGCAGAATGTTAATTCAATCAGCCACCCCATGTCTTTTGATTGGAACATTTAGTCCATTGACATTTAGAGTAATTTTTGATAGGTGTGTACTTATTGCCATTTTATTACTTGTTTTCCAGTTGTTTCTGTGGTTGTCTGTTCATTTGTTTTTCTTTTTGTTTATTCTCTTGCAGGTTTGTTTGTTTGGTTTTTTTTTTTAGTACTTTGTTCATTTCTTTTTAGTTTTTGTGTATGTATATGTAGGTTTTTGATTTGTCGCTCCCATGGGGTTCATATACGTTGACCTGTAACTATATTTACTTGTTTTAAACTTTTAGTCATTTAAGTTCAAACACATTCTAAAAGATTTGCCATTTTTTTACTCCCGTCCCCCACATTTTATGCTTTTGGTGTCATATTTTACATCTTCATGTTCATCCCTTCACTGTTTATTGTAGTTACAGTTGCTTTAAATTTTTTTGTCTTTTGATCTTCACACTAGCTTATTTAAGTGGTTGATCTTCAGTCCTTACTATATATTTGTCTTTCCTAGTGGGATTTTTCCTTTCCTATGGACTCTTACTTCTTGTTATAGCTTTTTCTTTTCAACTTAGAGAAGATCTTTTAACATTTCTTTTAGGGTAGGTTTAGTATTAATGTACTCCTTTAGATTTTGCTTGTCTAAGTTCTTTATCTCTTCTTCAAGTCTGAGTGATAATCTTGCTGGGTAGAGTGTCCTAAGCTGCAGGATTTTCCCTTTCAGTACTTTGAATATATCATGCCACTCCCTTCTGGCCTGCAGTTTCTGCAGAAAAATCAGCTGATAGTTTTACTGGGATTCCCTTTTATATGACTCTGTTTTTCTCTTGCTGTCTTTAGAATTCTCTCTTTAACTTTTGCCATTTTGATTATGATATATCTTTGTGTGGGTCTGTTTTGATTCATCTTATTTGGGACGCTCTGTTCTTCCTGTACCTGGATATCTGTATCCTTCTCCAGCATTGGGAAGTTTTCACCCATAATTTCATCAGGTACATTTTTGACCTTCCCCCCTCCCTTCTCCTCTGGGACCCTTATAGTGTGAATGTTGGTGCACTTGATGATATTCCCTTATAATGTGAATGTTGGTACACATGATGTTATTCCAGAGATCTCTTAAACTGTTCTCATTTTTTTAAATTTGTTTTTCTTTTTGCTATTCTGATTGGGTGATTTTCATTATTCTGTCTTCCAGATCACTTATGCATTCTTCTGTATCACTTAGTCTGATGTTCATTCTGTCTAGTGTGTTCTTCATTTCAGTTATTGTATCCTTCAGTTTCAATTGGTTCTTTTTTATATTTTCCAGTTCCTTGTTAAAATTCTCACTGTGTTCACATATTCTTTTCCCTAATTTAGTTGGCATTCTTATTACTAATGCTTTGAATTCTTTATCTGGTAGGTTGTTTATTTCTGTTTTACTATTTATTTATTTATTTATTTTTAAGGATTTTAAAAAATATTTATTTATTTATTTTTTGGACTGCATTGGGTCTTTGTTGCTGCGTGCAGGCTTTCTCTAGTTGCAGTGAGCGGTAGCTACTCTTCGTTTTGGTGCGCGGGCTTCTCATTGTGGTGGCTTCCATTGTTGCGGAGCACTGGCTCTAGGTGTGCGGGCTTCAGTAGTTGTGGCACGTAGGCTCAGTAGTTGTAGCTCGTGGGCTCTAGAGCACAGGCTTAGTAGTTGTGGCACACAGGATTAGTTGCTCTGTGGCATGTGGCATCTTCCCAGACAAGGGCTTGAACCCATGTCCCCTGCATTAGCAGGCAGATTCTTAACCACTGTGCCACCAGGGAAGCCCTATTTATTTTTTTTCAGGTTTTTTTTTTTTTTTCTAGCTTCTTCAAATGAGACCAGATCCTCTGTCTTTTCATTTTGCTTAACTTTCTCTGTCTGTATGAATTTAGGTTTAACAGGTACCTACTGCAGTCTTGAAGGGGTGTCCTTGTGGGGGAATGTCCATATACAGTCTGCATGTGCCCATTGCCTTCGGTGGGAAAGCTGGATTTGACATGAACAGACATTACACCTTTTCTCAAGGTGTGCTGGCATCTGTCACCTTGGTAGGAGTGGGGCTGGAGATGGAGGCGCTAGGGCCAGAGCCATGTGTGAGCCAGTGCTTCCTCTCTGCTCAGTGGCCATTCCTGTCCTATCAGGGGTGGGGCTTGATCCCAAGTTGATGGAGCAGAAGCTCTGAGGGTGAGGTCCAAGCTGGTTTTGTTAACTTTAAGTATGTACTCTCCTTTCTCCCAGCACTGGTACCCTTGTCCCAGAGGGCAGCAGTCCTGGAGCAAGAGGGGCTTGTGCAGGCTCTGTGTTTGTGATGGGTGTGGGCTGCACTGGGCCAGCCACAAACAGAGGTCTGGGCTGCCTCAGATGTGCTGCCTGTGCAAGCACCAGCAATGGCAGCCCCCACTGCATCTAAGACTCCTTTGCCTCTTATAGCAGATCACTCCTCCCAGCCTCTGCTCTCTCTGCCTTGTTGTGGAGCTGTGCTGCTTGGCAGGCAGGGCCTGCGTGGGCTCTTAGTGTTTATCTGGATGGGAGCTGTGGAGGTTTGGCCTCCTTCAGAGATCTGGACCACTTCTTTTGCACAGCCTGTGTAAATGCGAGCAATAGCCACTCTCACTGTGCTAAGATGCCACCCAGGTCCAAGTCACCTGTGTCCCATGGCTGAGCTCTCTCCCCAGTTGTGGTAGCCCACGCTTCAGTGGGGAGGTACAAGGTAAGGTAAGAGGGGCTGGAGCATTTGCTTGGTTCAGGTTGGGGTGCACTGCCAGGGTGGCCATGGGAAACTGCTTCCGTCTGCCTTCTCCACCCTGCCTGGGTGTGAGCAAGTGTGTGCTTTGCCCCTCACAAGCAGAGTCCAGGCTTCCCATGGCCCTCCTGTTAGTCCCAGTGGCCCTCCAACCAGCCAAGGGGGCATGTCTTCCTTGTGTTGGACCCCAGGATTAGGGCGCCCGCTATGTGACTTGAACTGCTCACTCCCCAGGGTGGATTTCCACCTGTGTAATCTCCCTTTTCCTCTGGGGCACAGGTCCTGACCTGATCCCTTCTCTTTCCTTCCTGCCCTATTCCACTTGCATCTTTCCCATAGCCTTGGTTGTACAAGAGTCTTTCTGTCAGCTTCTTGTTAGTTTTCAGTGAGACTTGTTCCACTTGTAGATGTATGTTTGATGTGTTTGTGGGGGGAAGTGATTTCCATGTCCTCCTACTCCTCCATCTTGATTGATCAAGTTGAGCAAACAAGTTTTAATTTAGGCCTTAGCACTAATGCCTGTTTTGTCCTGCATTTGTCAACCAGGCTAGACTACACATAGGCTACGAGAACTGCTTTTATTTTTCTAACTTGAAGTTCCTTTCCCCAAGCCACATCTGATGATCATGGTTTTTAGGAACTTATTACTTTCAGAGTGAGAGAAGGATGAAGATAGCATCCCTTCTGGGGTTTGGAACAGAGTTGGTTAAAGTAATGTTTTCATTTCCCTATGCCTTCCTGGTCCTCCTAGGCTTTGCAATTAGAGCCAACAAAGCAGTAACATTGGAGGAAGATAGAAAAGAAGAGAATAATATAAATCCATCCAAATAGGGACTCTCAGGCAAGGCAGAGAAGCAGGGACAGCTCTTTAACTTTTGACTGCTCATACCCAAAGCTCCTCCCCTAGTTATCATAGCACAACTGTGTGTCTAGGAGGACTTCGTTATGTCCTTGGATATTCCTTCTTGGAGGGGTGGAATGAGATGTGAAGGTCTTAAAGCTCTTATATGGCTATGGTTTTCACACTTTAGTGGAGCACTGTGGTGGACATTCTGCTTGGCATCAAGGAGACTGACATTTCTTCAGATAAATCTTACATAAATAAAACAAATAAGAAGCTAGTCTTTGAAATGGGAAGTGGAGATCTCAAATTCTTAATTTCTCAGCTTTCTCCTCCTCAGGGCTCCAATGAGGCACCTTCTCAGACCACAAGCAAGTTCTTCATAGTAAAGCTGCAAACCACTAAATTAGAAGTAAGACAATATGGTGACACACAGGCCAAGTTTTCTACCTCCTTCTCCTGATGAGCTTTGTGGGCTACCCCTCTAGAAGCCTGCTCAGGATTACTACCCTTTAGCTCATGGGAGGACTGACCCCTACCTCACTTTCTGTCAACCAGGTATTGGCTAAGGTCCTGCTCCCAGTGACTGATTACTTGATATATGTAGCTGTTAACCTGACTTAGGAGAGTCATCTATGTTATATTACTGCTTCTCTGCTCACCATCCTTGGGTCTAAGTTGGCACTTTGGACTCTAGTTTTCAGTCTTAAAGGCTGCTGGTCAGTTTCTCCAGATATTAACCCAGCAGCTGCCCATATTATTTTCTGCTTGGAGCAGCCCAGGCATGCTTTGTGTGTTGAACAACCTCATGTTGTGACAGTCCATTTCTTCCATGGATAGCTCTGAGATGGCAATTTATTAATAATATTGAGGCAGAACGTATAACCCAATGGTTCTAATTCTGCTCCTTGAGGGTATCACGGAACAGGATAAATTTCTTTCCTACATGACAAACCTCATGTCTTCAGGTATCTGAAGACAGACCTCATGTCTTCATTGAGCCTTATCTTTTCATATTGTATATTTTCTTTTCAGGATACATTTATCACTTTATTTTTAATACTAAACGGTAAAACTTGTTTATCTGATAATCTGCAGAAATTGTTTTTCTACTCTTAAAAAAAATCCTAAAACCTTCAAGAGCCAGAACTTCTGTGAGAAGTTCTATAGGAACTTCAGAGTAAGATAAATTTTCTTGGCACCATCATCCTCTGCTTCCTTATTTGGCTACTCTTCTGGACCTGGAGCAATAATTTGATCTTGATTGAGAGAGACATTTCTGATTCCTGAGGGACTGGATATAGTATACGTATGGAAAGGGAAGTGTCAGTTAGTAGTGACCTGCACACTATCTGAGGTGACACTTCTGCCCACTCTACCTCCACCAATGAATTGTGCTGATGGCTACTGCCATCATGGCTGGCCTCCTTTCCCAGGTTCTGGAAGGAACATCTATTAATGTTTGTTCATCCATATTCTCCTCGTGGATGAATATCCTTCCAAATGAAATAGACTTTTTGCCTCCCCAGTATCCACACAGTGGCTAATATGAAATAAGCATTCAATAAACAGTTGGTGATTGAATGAAAAGGTAAATAAAGAAAAGCCCCAAAGTCGTTCTCTCTTCTTCTTCTCCTTCTCTTTCCTCTCTTTATCTCTGTGTCTGTGGGTCTGTCTCTTTATCTCTCTCTCTCTCTCTGTCTCACATACACACACACACACTTACCTGGGAGTGTCCAATTATGCACCAAGGTCCATGCACTAATCCCTCCCCTCACCAACTCAGGGTCTTAACATCATGTCACCCAGTTTACAGATTTCCTCTGACAGTGTATGCTGATTACATGATCTGAACTCTTCTGCTGTTCTGAGTAGCCGAGTCCATTTATTCCACTTGCAATAACTGATTTCTATTTTGTGCCTTCCAACCCCTGTCGGTCCCAGTTTCCTGTCCCCAGCAGATTCTGAACAGGAATACTTTTGTCTTGAGCTCTGCTACCTACAGTTGGATCTCCTTAGTTGTAGCTACCTAAGCCTCTGCTCAGGTAGAGCAGAGCCTTGTTTTTCTTTCATTCATTCATTCATAGGGCAAACATTTACTGTATGCTTACTCTATTGCTGAGAAAACAATAATGGATAAAATAGTGTTCCTTGCTCAGGAAGCATAGGGTCTAATGGCACCCCATTTTCCTGTGAATGCCTTCACCTGTTGTGTGCTACTGGAACCTTCCTTGAGAGTTTACCCTGGTTCCTACTGAGTCTGTCTGTTTTCTGGTTCCTGGCCCCATCCTGTTTTCCCCTTACTACCACCTCACTGCTACTGCCTAGGTCCTCTACCTGACCCCTGTGAGACCACCTTGGAAGCCTGTGCTCACTGAAGTCAGCAGTAAGCTTCCATGGCTGCCCAAGACCCTACAGGGGCATCATCATACTTCATGTAACTGACAAGTTCCCCACAAACATTCACACACACACACACAGACACACACACACAGACACGTGTGTGTGCGTTCATAATGCTTGCTCTATTGTACTCCATCAGAAAAGGGGAGTTTAGTTATATATTAGTTACCTCTTTGATTCTAAGACTTCCTGTTACATGCCCCCAAACATTTACACTTGCATTGACTAGGTGACCAGGGTCTCTTAGGAGTTTCTGGAATATATGGTGACAAGTGCCTAAGGTGCCAAGCTCAACTCACTGGTTCTGTGTCTGAATATGAATATGAAAAGGACACATTTTTTTCTTTTTTTCCTAATTCCATATGATCACATTGAATGTATCACAGTACATATTCATTGTCTTAGCCTCCTGGGTTGAAATGCTGTGCTCATGCATAATCAGATAAGGAGAAATGGGCCCCATTTTCATTTTGAAACTTAATGCACCTGGAACAAAGAACCTCTGATTCTGCTTACCATCTGCTGGGGGATGAGAAGGCCTCCCACTGCCCCATTTACCACACTTAAATTGAAGGGTGCACTCCCAGCAGGCGGTCGAGAGCTTGGATCCACAACCCAGGTGTGGATTTCACCCTCAAATGCCCCACATGAAGTTGACTCCCCACATTTGGGAACAGAGTGAAATTTAATTTCTGAGTAGGAGGACTGGTAAGGAAGAATCAATGTTCTGTAAACCGTAGGGTAAAAGACAGAGACAAAAAGACAGATAATAAGTATATGTTTTATTTAATAATGTTCTCAGTAGTTTCAGTCATTTTTCTGTAATTTTCATGATGAATGCAAGTGATACTTTTCTGCATATCCTTAGTATTGAGAAAACAGGCTGGGGAAATAATTTTTTAGTCAAGGATGAAACTGTACATGATTCTAATACCTTGGAGGAGATTTCCTTCTACTTTCCATTGTTCTGTAAATGAAAAGTAAATTATGCTTTGTTAAAAAACTTTCCGTTGAATAGTTTTATAGCAAATGTTTCATTCACTTCAATAAATAAGTGTACAATATTTTTTGAAAATTGAGACTCAGGCTTTGTAAAATTTAACTACTCCACCATATTAGTCTCTCGGTTCTTATTCTGCAATAGAAAATTATACATTTTAACTTTTAGTTAAGTAGCACTTAAATAAAATGTCTAACTCCCTTAGGAGCCTTTGTGAAGCATTAGACCTGAGATGCACAAAGGTAGTTAATGTTAGAAACCTAAAGGATTTTTAATGAGTATGCCTCATTTTAATGAGAGGCTCCATCTTAATGAGCAACAGCATGGTTGAGTGGATAGAACACTACTTTAGAAATTAGGCTTCTTGAAGCCTCCTCACAGCACTTCCAATATATCACTCTGTGGCTCTTTGCTGATGCCTTACCCTCTCTGGGCATTTGATTTTTCTTTTATAAAATGGAATAAATAAATGCTGATGTCCACAAAGCTCTCAAGAATGCTAAGACAAGAGGAGTTTTTCAATTTATTATTTTTTTGAATTTCACTTTATATTTTTATACAGCAGGTTCTTATTAGTTATCTATTTTATACATATGAGTGCATATATGTCAATCCCAATATCCCAATTCATCCCACCACCACCGGCCCCGCCTCCCTGCTATCCCCCCTTGGTGTCCATACGTTTGTTCTCTATATCTGTGTCTCTATTTCTGCCTTTCAAACCGGTTCATCTGTAACATTTTTCTAGATTCCACATATATGTGTTAGTATACAATATTTGTTTTTATCTTTCTGAATTCATTCTTTATGATAGTCTCAAGGTCCATCCATATCTCTACAAATGACCCCATTTTGTTCTTCTTTATGAGTAATATTCCATTGTATATATGTACCACATCTTTATCCATTCGTCTGTCGATGGGCATTTAGGTTGCTTCCGTGACCTGGCTATTGTAAATAGTGCCGCAATGAACACTGGGGTGCATGTGTCTTTTTGAATTATGGTTTTCTATGGGTATATGCCCCAGAGTGGGATTGCTGGGTCATATGGTAATTCTATTGTTAGTTTTTTAAGGAACCTCTATACTGTTCTCCATAGTGACTGTATCAATTTACATTTCCACCAACAGTGCAAGAGGGTTCCCTTTTCTCCCCACCCTCTCCAGCATTTGTTGTTCATAGATTTTCTGAGGATGCCCTTTCTAATTGATGTGAGGTGATACCTCATTGTAGTTTTGCTTTGCATTTCTCTAATAATTAGTGATGTTGAGCAGCTTTTCATGTGCCTCTTGGCCATCTGTATGTCTTCTTTGGAGAAATGTCTATTTAGGTCTTCTGCCCATTTTTGGATTGGGTTGTTTGTTTTTTTTAATACTGAGCTGCATGAGCTGTTTATATATTTTGGAGATTAATCCTTTGTCCATTGATTTGCTTGCAAATATTTTCTCCCATTCTGAGGGTTATCTTTTTGTCTTGCTTATGGTTTCCTTTGCTGTGCAAAAGCTTTGAAGTTTCATTAGGTCCCATTTGTTTATTTTTATTTTTATTTCCATTACTCTAGGATGTTGGTCAAAAGATCTTGCCATAATGTATGTCAAAGAGTGTTCTTCCTATGTTTTCCTCTAAGAGTTTTATAGTGTCTGGCTTTACATTTAGGTCTTTAATCCATTTTGAGTTTATTTTTGTGTATGGTGTTAGGGGGTGTTCTAATTTCATTCTTTTACATGTAGCTGTCCAGTTTTCCCAGCACCACTTTTTGAAGAGACTGTCTTTTCTCCATTGTATATCCTTGCCTCCTTTGTCATAGATCAGTTGACCATAGGTTCGTGGGTTTATCTCTGGGCTTTTTATCCTGTTCCATTGATCTATATTTCTGTTTTTGTGCCAGTACCATATTGTCTTCATTACTATAGCTTTGTAGTATAGTCTGAAGTCAGGGAGCCTGATTCCTGATTCCTGATTCCGGCTCCACTTTTTTTCCCTCAAGATTGCTGTGGCTATGCAGGGTCTTTTGTGTTCCATACAAATTTTAAGATTTTTTTGTTCTAGTTCTGTAAAATATGTCATTGGTAATTTGATAGGGATTGCATTGAATCTGTAGATTGCTTTGTGTAGTATAGTCATTTTCACAATATTGTTTCTTCCAATCCAAGAACATGATATAGCTCTCCATCTGTTTGTGTCATCTTTGATTTCTTTCATCAGTGTCTTATAGTTTTCTGAGTACAGGTCTTTTACCTCCTTAGGTAGGTTTACTCCTAGGTCATTTATTCTTTTTATTGCACTGGTGAATGGGATTGTTTCCTTAATTTCTTTTTCTGGTATTTTGTTGTTAGTGTATAGGAATGCAAGAGATTTCTGTGCATTAATTTTGTATCCTGCTACTTTACGAAATTCATTGATTAGTTCTAGTAGTTTTCTGGTGGCATCTTTAGAATTATCTATGTATAGTATCATGTCATCTGCAGACAGTGACAGTATTATTTCTTCTTTTCCAATTTGTATTCCTTTTATTTCTTTTTCTTCTCTGATTGCCATGGCTAGAACTTCCGAAACTATGTTGAATAATAGTGATGAGAGTGGACATCCTTGTCTTGTTCCTGATCTTAGAGGAAATGCTTTCAGTTTTTCACGATTGAGAATGATGTTTACTGTGGGTTTGTCATATATGGCCTTTATTATTGTTGAGGTAGGTTCCCTCTATGCACACTTTCTGGAGAGTTTTTATCATAAATGGGTGTTGAATTTTGTGGAAAGCTTTTTCTGCATCTATTGAGATGATCCTATGGTTTTTATTTTTCAATTTGTTAATATGGTGTATCACATTGATTGATTTGCATATATTGAAGAATCCTTGAATCCCTGGGATAAATCCCACTTGATCATGGTGTATGATACTTTTAACGTGTTGCTGGATTCTGTTTGCTAGTATTTTGTTGAGGATTTTGCATCTATATTCATCAGTGATATTGGTCTGTAATTTTTTTTGTAGTATCTTTGGTTTTGGTATCAGGGTGATGGTAGCCTCATAGAATGAATCTAGGAGTGTTCCTTCTTCTGCAGTTTTTTGGAAGAGTTTGTGGAGGATGGGTGTTAGCTCTTCTCTAAATGTTTGATAGAATTCGCCTGTGAAGCCATCTGGTCCTGGACTTTTGCTTGTTGGATGATTTTTAATCACAGTTTCAATTTCATTACTTGTGATTTGTCTGTTCATATTTTCTATTTCTTCCTGGTTCAGTCTTGGAAGGTTATACCTTTCTAAGAATTTGTCCATTTCTTCCAGGTTGTCCATTTTATTGGCATAGAGTTGCTTGTAATAGTCTCTTATGACACTTTGTATTTCTGTGGTGTCCATTGTAAATTCTCCTTTTTCACTGCTAATTTTATTGATTTGAGTCCTCTCCCTCTTTTTCTTGATGAGTCTAGTGATCAATTTTTTTTTCTTCTCAAAGAACCAGCTTTTAGTTTTATTGATGTTTGCTATTGTTTTCTTTGTTTCTATTTCATTTATTTCTGCTCAGATCTTTATGATTTCTTTCCTTCTCCTAACTTTGGGTTTTGTTTGTTCTTCTTTCTCTAGTTCCTTTAGGTGTAAGGTTAAATTGTTTATTTGAGATTTTTCTTGTTTCTTGAGGTAGGGTTGTATTGCTATAAACTTCCCTCTTAGAAAAGCTTTTGCTGCATCCCATAGGTTTTGGATCATCGCGTTTTTGTTGTCATCTGTCTCTAGGTATATTTTGATTTCCTCTGTGATTTCTTCAGTGATCTCTTGTTTATTTAGTAACATATTGTTTAGCCTCCATGTGTTTGTGTTTTTTAGGTTTTTTTCCCTGTAATTGATTTCTAATCGCATAGCATTGTGGTTGGAAAAGATGCTTGATATGGTTTCAATTTTCTTAAATTTACCAAAGCTTGATTTGTGACCCAAGATGTGATCTATCCCGGAGAATGTTCCATGTGCACCTGAGAAGAAAGTGTAATCTGCTGTTTTTGGATGGAATGCCCTATAAATATCAATTAAATCTATCTGGTCTATTGTGTCATTTAAAGCTTGTGTTTCCTTATTAATTTTCTGTCTGGATGATCTGTCCATTGGTGTAAGTGAGGTGTTAAAGTCCCCCACTATTACTGTGTTACTGTCGATTTCCTCTTTTATAGTTGTTAGTATTTGCCTTATGTATTGAGGTGCTCCTATGTTGGGTGCATATATATTTATAATTGTTTTATCTTCTTCTGGATTGATCCCTTGATCATTATGTAGTATCCTTCCTTGTCTCTTGTAACATTCTTTATTTTAAATCTATTTTATCTGATATGAGTGTTGTTACTCCAGCTTTCTTTTGATTTCCATTTGCATGGGATATCTTTTTCCATCTCCTCATTTTCAGTCTATATGTGTCCGTATGTCTGAAATGGGTCTCGTGTTGACAGCATACACATGGGTATTGTTTTTGTATCCATTCAGCGAGCTTGTGTCTTCTGGTTGGAGCATTTAGTTCATACACATTTAAGGTAATTATCAATATATATGTTCCTGTTACCATTTTCTTAATTGTTTTGGGTTTGTTTTTGTAGGTCCTTTTCTACTCTTGTGTTTCCCACTTAGAGAAGTTCCGTTAGCATTTGTTGTAGAGCTGGTTTGGGGGTGCTGAATTCTCTTAGCTTTTGCTTGTTTGTAAAGCTTTTGATTTCTCCATTGAATCTGAATTAGATCCTTGCCTGGTAGAGTAAGCTTGATTGTAGGTTCTTCCCTTTCATCACTTTAAATATATCATGCCACTCCCTTCTGGCTTGTAGAGTTTCTGCTGAGAAATCAGCTGTCAACCTTATGGGAGTTCCCTTGTTGCTTTCAATAATTTTTCTTTGTCTTTAATTTTTGTCAGTTTGATTACTATGTGTCTCGGCATGTTTCTCCTTGGGTTTATCCTGCCTGGGACTCTCTGTGCTTCTTGGACTTGGGTGGTTATTTCTTTTACCACGTTAGGGAAGTTTTCAACTATAATCTCTTCAAATATTTTCTTGGGTCCTTCCTCTCTCTCTTCTCCTTCTGGGACCACTATAATATGAATGTTTGTGCATTTAATGTTGTCCCAGAGGTCTCTTAGTCTGTCTTCATTTCTTTTCATTCTTTTTTCTTTATCCTGTTCTGTGGCAGTGAATTCCACCATTCTGTCTTCCAGGTGACTTATCCATTCTTCTGCCTCAGTTATTCTGCTATTGATCCCTTCTAGTGCATTTTTCATTTCAGTTATTGTATTGTTCATCTCTGTTTGTTCTTTAATTCTTCTAGGTCTTTGTTAAACATTTCTTGCATCTTCTCGATCTTTGCCTCCATTCTTTTTCCGAGGTCCTAGATCGTCTTCACTATCATTATTATGAATTCTTTTTCTGGAAGGTTGCCTATCTCCATTTCACTTAGTTGTTTTTCTGGGGTTTTATCTTGTTCCTTCATTTTGTACATAGTCCTCTGGCTTTTCATTTTGTCTCTCTTTCTGTGAATGTGGTTTTCATTCCACAGGCTGCAGGATTGTAGTTCTTCTTGCTTCTGCTGTCTGTCCTCTAGTGGTTGAGGCTATCTAAGAGGCTTGTGCAAGCTTCCTGATGGGAAGGACTGGTGGTATGTAGAGCTGCGTGTTGATCTGGTGGGCAGAGCTCAGTCAAACTTTAATCTGCTTGTCTGCTGATGGGTGGTGCTGAGTTCCCTCCCTGTTAGTTGTTTGCCCTGAGGCGACACAGCACTGGCGCCTACAGACTCTTTGGTGGGGTTAATGGTGGACTCTGGGAGGGCTCATGCCAAGGATTACTTCCCAGAACTTCTACTGCCAGTGTCCTTGTCCCCGCAGTGAGCCACAGCCACCACCAGCCTCTGCAGAAGACCCTCCAATACTAGCAGGTAGGTCTGGTTCAGTCTACTATGGGGTCACTGCTCCTTCCTGCTGGGTCCTGATGCACACACTACTTTGTGTGTCCCCTCCAAGAGTGGAGTCTCTGTTTCCCCCAGTTCTATTGAAGTCCTGCAGTCAAATTCCGCTGGCCTTCAATGTCTGTTTCTCTTGGAATTCCTCGTCCCGTTGCCAGACCCCCAGGTTCAGAAGCCTGTTATGGGTCTCAGAACCTTCACTCCAGTGGGTGGACTTCTCTGGTATAATTGTTCCTCAGTTTGTGATTCACCCACCCAGCGGTTATGAGATTTGATTTTATTGTGTTTGTGCCCCTCCTACCTTCTCATTGTGGATTCTCCTTTGTATTTGGTTGTGGGGTATATTTTTTGGTGAGTTCCAGTGTCTTCATGTTGATGATTGTTCAGTAGTTAGTTGTGATTACGGTGCTCTCGCGAAAGGGAGTGAGCGCAAGTCCTTCTACTCCACCATCTTGAACCAATCCCGAAGAGGAGCTTTTTAAATATAAATGATATAAGAAATAATAATGGATCTACCTAAAACCTACAAGGGACATTCAACAGATTTCATTTGTGAGACCACTAACCCAAGTTAGAATTATTTTAGGTCATGGGTTATTCTTTGTTCTATATTTGTGATATTGTTATTTTGATTGATATTTTGGAACAGGTATGGAGGAGGAAAGGAAGAAGGAAGAACTGAATATATTGAAACAATTATTTTTGCTTCCAAATGTAGGATTACATCTTAATCAAAATTGTAAGTAGAATTCATGCACTGCCTGACATGATATGCTATGAGAAGTCCAGAATCTTCACAAAGCCTCAAGTCTGGCTTTTTCTTAGAAGAAAATGGGGAGATTGTGGTTGCTACTTCATGTCCTTTTTGGTACTTTGTAAGCACAGAGAGGGCTCCCCTCTGTACTCTTCATTCTTACACAGCAACAAAAAAAAGGAGGAGAGAAGTGTTATCCTAAAAGCTGTGCCCCCTGAAAACTGTATGATCATGGTTGGTGGGGTGGTGTAGGGCCTTGGCACTGATTTCCTCACCAGCAGGGACAGGAGCTGTGGGAACTACTTTCTGGAAAGCCAAAGGCCTTCTAGTGGTATGGCTAGGTCAGGCAAATAGTCAGTTATGGTTGCTTGGGGAGGCAGAAGAGATGGTTGACAGTCATGGGGAATATGAAGTATTGATTCTTAGATGAACAGGAAATAGGGAAGGAGGGGTAAGCATTGGTGAAGACTGAAAGTAGGTCTAGTGCTGGGCTTTGCAGTAAGACCTTGAGCTTCCTTTAGAATAGATTTTTGAGGTCCTATGAGTCTAGGCCCAAATCCTTGTTCCATCATTTACTTGACAGTGTGATTTGGGGAAAGATATATCACTCCTCAGATTCTCAGTTTCTGCTTTTGTAAAATGGATTGAATAATAATTGAGGAGTCGAGAAAATAATGTTTGGAAAGAGCTGAGTCTAGTCCCTGACTTTTATTAGTATTGGAAGGCAAATTGTGGCTCCAGTCCAAGAAGATTGATGACCAGCTGCTGAATGTTCAGTCACTTTCACGTATGGTCAGAATTGATCCTGAGAACAAAAGAAGGTGGGGGTAGTAGATAGGTCTGAGCCAACTGTGTGGAGTGCTACAGAGCCCGGGAAACAGTCAAAGGCTGACTGTGTGAGGTTTGTTGTGCATATGTGGCCAGTTTTACCTTCATCTCAAGAACGAGTTCCTGTCTCAGTTACCTTTGTACCTCCTGTACCTAGCAAAGGACCTGGCACAATATATAAATAATTATTTAACAAACCAAATAGAGCAAGATTATGGTATCTTAAGTGGGATGGGTTGCATATCCTCTGACAAAGGCAAAGCCAGAACAACTCTGGCCTTCCTCATTTCAGTTTTAAAAATGTGCTAAGTTTAATCACTCAGCCCTGCTCTCAGACACATAGCTCCAACTTTGATTTTATATATTATGAGACTCTCAGATTAAGGAATGATCCCCAGAGTAGCATGGAAATAATATGAAGGCATCAGGTGGGATCCTACAGGATATGCCTGCCTAGGTCCAGTGGAGTATTAGATTGTAGACAATGAACTATTCCAGAGGAATAATGGATAATCCATCTTCTATTGTATATCTGCTTCTCCCTAGAAATTTGGTTTCTTTTATATTTCTCTATAACTAGTAGAACTAAATTTATAAACAAAATTATTCATGTAGTTATATGATATTTTTCAGTATCTTTTATGTGTTATTTCTTATACATGATGTACTTGATTTATTGGGCTGGGTTTATCATAGGGAGATATCAGAAGTGTGTGCCCAGAACCCAGTTTGCAAGGAGCTCAGGAAATCTTTTGTTGGGCTCAGACAGAATGCATTTGCATCCCATATGTTTCTTGGAGTCTTAGCTCAAACATTTCAAGTTGTTCAAGGAGAATTTTATTTCCTGGTTAAAGCCAAATCAGAAGAAATCATCAGGTGTTGAATGGTTTCTCTATGAAGGTGTAAATCTCTTGTGAATTCCTAGTCATGAGGGAGCACATTCACTCAAGGTTTATCCCAGGGGCACCCAAAACTTGACTCAGATTTTTTTTAACATTATACAGAGTTCAACAAAACTAGATTGCTTTTAAACAGAATTCCTAAATGAACAAATTTTGACTGTTGTACAAATGCAATGGGGCAATTTCTTAATTAAAAATGATTTCTGGTCTTAGATAACATATTTAAAGAAAGTCCACAAGCCAAATATGGGTCTTTGTAGCATGTCAAAAACAGGGCCAGTATGGGATAGACTGGCCATCCTTGGTGCCTATCAGTTTTCATTTGCTCCTTTGAAGTGACAGAGGTCTTAGGCATAGAAATATCTACCCAACTAGAGAATTATCTGAAGCATTTTGCAGATTTGTGTGGCTAGGCATTATTGCCCTAGTTTCATAGATGGACCCAGAGTAGTTTTAATCTATGTATTTATAGCTGTTTTGTAATCACCAATTTCAACACATTTCAGAGACTATGTGTGGCCAGACCTTCACTGACTTTAGATATCAGACCCAGAGCACCTGCAGGAACCCAGTGCTCTAGAGTGAAGAGCTGATAACACATCTTATCTCTAATGCCTAACTTAGAAGACACTCAATCATATTTGTTGAACAGTCTGTCACTGTCTTCCACTGTGGTTTTTTTCTTTGCCTTCTATCATGCTTCCTGCTGCTTGAGAAGCATGGTGTTCATGACTGTCCTCAGTCCTGGGTCTGATATTATCCTTGGTTACCTATTAAAGACTCAAGGTGTAACAACCTCAATTCAATAACTATTTATGTTTCACTTAATACGTACCATGAAGAAATCTAAAAGATGCAATGCAAAGGACAATCTTAGGTTCCCCAGGAAATAAACAGAAGTACTATTGAAATGTAGTCCATGTTTTAGAAAAGCGTACCATTCTAGGGAAAGGAACAAGGCAAATTTGAGAAAGCATTTAAATCATAGTAGTCAATATTAAATAAGAAGAACAAATCATGTGGCACAGGAAATGTTATTGGAAACCAGAGAAGGGGGAGGAGGAGAGGGTTACCTGGATGAGTTGGGACTTGGTCTGGGCACCGATGAGGGCACAGAACTTGAATAGAGTAAAAGAGTAATGTACTGTATAGAGGTACATAGCTGATCTCCACAGGCCTTGATGTGGGGAACTGGCCTTTTCTCTGTGGAAGAACTCCAGTACCCTAAAAACATTCCAAGGTTAATGGAATCACCTGTGTGAGGCTTTCCATTAAGACTAGAAAGAGATTAGTTTTTTGCAGTCTTGCTGTCAGTGTGGTACAGAGAATCCAAAGAGAAGCAGCCTTCACAAGTTCACCTGGCTTTTCATGGACAGAACCAGAGCCCTTCGTTCCCTATCTTTGCTGCATTATCAGATTGTCCAACTTCCCCAGCAGTGTGGTCCATTGCCCCATCACTCCCCTTTAGGATGCCTAGGTAGTCATATTAATTGGCTGTTACACTATTAATTCTAAAATTCTGATTTTCCTCTGGGATATTGGGATTTCCAAAGGAACATCTTTCTATGTTGTATTACATCTATGATGTAATATAAATGAACCTAAAGAGCCTCAAATATTTCCTGAAACATATCAACTGTGGCCTCTTCAATTAGTTTGGCTGAATAGCAGGGATTCTTGACAGCTTGTCCACTATCTAGTGCATCACAACAGGGCATCAGGACAGTGGGACAGAGAAACTAGGAGGTAGAATTTGACTGTCCCAAAGAATTGTAAGTTAGTTCATAAGAATAAATAAGTCAAATGTGGTAACACACAATCAAATCAGGTATTTGTGCCATTTATATACGTAGATGGCTTTCTGGGTTTTATTACAAAGCTAACTCTAAACTAAGTTGTTTTTTTTTTTTTTCTATATGATTTACACATTTTCCTATATTGCTTTATAAGTATTTTAAGTGTGTGTGTGTGTGTGTACTTGTGTCCCTGTGTGTGTGTGTGTGTGTGTGTGCACTGCTTTCTTGGCTATCCTATAAACTCCTTGAGGGTAAAAATTAGATCTTTTGCAATCCCTCATAGTGCCTATCAGGTGGATTTAGATTCTAGTAAGGGCATAACTGTAGCCTAGTTTAATTCATAGAGAATTTGTTTCTGATTCCTCGCTTTATTACATCTACCACTCAAACTCTACTTTATCTCCTTCAAAAGCTTTCTATTTCTTTCTCATGTTTCATTTCACACTCAGTGTATGTGTGTATAACCAGTCAACTTCATCTCACTTCTTTTAATTTCCTTGTGTGGGAGCCATTTTAATAGTATTTGTTTCAAGTGAAGGTCTGTTATTCAAAGTAAACACACAAAACTTGGCTAGAGAAAACGATTTGAATAATATTCGTATAGCAATAAAACCTTGAAAATATAAATATAAAATACAATACCCATGGTTAGTAATGTTATTCACACACTTTGCTAAGTGCTTTTGGGATAGAATATAGCTAATCATAGAAGAATCATCATTATATGCCATATAAACATCTTTCGTCTGAGGAACTCAAAGAATTTTTACTGAAGATAATTGTAATATTTATTCATAATAACCATCCTTTTCTCACCAGTTTTTAATGTCAAAACAGAAATGGGTCAAATATGCAATTAAGTTTTTGACTTAAGACGCCAAATGTTTTTTAATCCTAAAATATAGGTAGGGTACATGGGAAGACATGCCCTCTTTATGGGTAAATATGGAAATTCATCTCTCTCTCCATTCCTGCTAGCTAGCTACTCACTGCAGTTAGAGAACAGAGTTTTGTTATTCATCATTACAATCTCAGTGGAGAAGGCAAGAGGATGTTTCTTCCTCCCAGGGAAGCTATTTTGAGCGCCAAGGCATTGTGAAACCATTAGATCATAGATGTTAATGATTGTGAACTTATGGTCTGGGAGGGGGTGGGGACATGAATTCTAAGGAAGGTGTTACTCATCTCATTAAAGATGTCAAACAGATTGCTTGGAGAGTGCTTATTGAGTGACAGGATCTTTTAGGAAGAGCACTGAACTTAGAGTCCAAGGGCTGGAATTTGGAACCTGTGCTCTGAGCTGTGCTATATTCTAGCCATGTGACTTAGGCAATGATAACGACCATAAATAAAGTAAAAGCTATACATTATGAAGTGGTTTCTATTTACCAGGACCTTTCATCTGTCATTCTAATCCCCTCTATGCCACCAAGTGGTAGGTATTATTTTCTCTGTATTACAGATGGGGAAGTAGACTCAGAGAGGTTCAACAACTTTCTAAAGGTCCATTGGCAGAGCTGGGATTTAAAATAAGGTCATTTTAAGGCCAAAGTCCAGGCTTTTTCTCTATTGGACCATGATGCCAATAAGGCATCTCCAAGTCATCATGTTTTTAGCACTTACTATAAGTCAGTCAACCTAAGTGCTTAACATATATTAATTTAATCTATAAAAAAATACAAAAATGCTATGAGGCTGGTATCATTTTACAGATTCATAAACTGAGAATGAGAGGAAAATTACTTGCTCAAATTCATAAATTTAGTACATGGCAGAGATGAACTAATTAAAAAAATATTCTCTAATTATGTTGCTCTTTTTAAGTTATAATTCCTTTCTTTAACCTATAGTGTCGCATTTGACATTTATAACTCTCCTGGGGCGGTAATCAAGCTTCGTATTTTTTTCTCCATTTTAAAGGTAAGGGAAGGACTCTCTAGGGCATCATTCTGGGTTTCTCCTGCCCTGCTAGTTTCTCTTCCATGTCCCCTGGCTGTTCCTCTCAATGTTGAAGGATTATCTCCAACCCTCTTCTCTATTTTAACTTTGCCCACTATATCTCCCCAAAGGAATTCTTCTAGTCCCATTTTACTGAATGCATTGATGACTCCACATCGATGACATTAAATCTCTACTTTTCTGACTTTTAAGTTGATAACTATCAAATCTCTACATCGATGACTCCCTCTAAGTTTGGGACATACACTCTGCATCTCCACTTGAATGTCTTGAAGGCACTTCAAACTTAACATGAGCAAGAACAAATGATTGTTTTTCCAAATATCTGTTCAAACCAAGACTCCCACACTCTTCTCTGACTCAGTAAAAGACACCATCTCCACCTAATTGCTCAGGGCAGAACTTAGGAGACATCCTTAATTCCTCCCTTTTCTTCATTTTCCATATGCAAGCCATCCCCAACTTTTGATAGCTATGCCACTGAATTCAGACCACTTCTTATTGCCCTCACCATTATGTCCTAGGTCAAATCCCCATTATCTCTTACTGTGGAACTGCAAGCGTCTCTTAATTGGTACCTTGTTATCACTCTTGCCCACCTATATAATTCATTCCATGTTGAGACCAAGATGATATTGTTTTGTATTTCATAAGTCCTGTCATATAAATCTCCTACTTAAAACCTTCCAATAACTTTCCATTGTATTTATGAAAAAAATCCAAACACCTTTCCAGGCCCCCATAGTTTGTCCCTGCCTACCTCACTGACCATATTTTGTACCACACTTTCTGTTGCTCACATACTCTGACCACATGACCTTCTTCTTTCTTCTGAAACATGCCAGCATTGTTCTCACCTCATGGCCTTTGAACTTTTATAGTATTTTCCCCCCATATTTGTGCATGACTGGCTCTTTCTTTTTACTAAGCTTTCACTAAATCATCATCTTTTTCTGACCACCGCAGTTAAGTAGGCTTCCCCACCCTCACGCAGTCATTTTGTATTTTGTTACCCATTTCATTCTGTTCATAGGGCTTGCCACTACTTGACAAATTATCTTTAAAAAAAAAAAAAGCTTGTTTACTGGCTTATTGTCTGTCTAATCCATTATAATGTAAAGTCCCCAAGGACAGGTACTTCTGTCTTGGTTCACTATAGAACAGTGCCTGGCATATAGTAGACACACAATTAATATTTACTGATGATCAAATCACTGAATGGATAAAAAATGGGAGGCAGTAAAGGGTGGGCGTTATGAACCCAGACATAGCTAGATTTACTAGCTATGTGACCTTGGACAAATTTTCTCTTTATAGAATGGGAATATTAATAATAATCCCTTTATGGTTTTGAGGATTAAATATTAAAGGTGAAGTACTTAGTAAAGCATCTGGTATATAGTAAGACTCCTGCAGTGCTGGACTTTCCTATTACAGGCATCTTGTTCCTATGATATGAGGCAATGGGAAGAAAGATCTTCATATCCCACATCCTATTGGGTATGACCCTGTGACAGGCAGTGAGAAAGAAGTTTGAAGAACATTAGATGTAACTGGGAAAGCGTGCAGGTCCAAAGGTGACTGATAGTTCATAATGTATTATTTACATCCGTACAGACTTTCTGCATATAGCCCATGCATACTGTACACTGCACACCTTCAAGGGTGCCATTGATTTAGACTATGATATAAAGGGCATCCCCAAAGTTATGCAGTGAGTTGGCCCTATTACATGTTTTCTAATTTATTTGGTCCAACGGGGGGTAAAGTTTATTTAATACCATCTGAAATTGCACGATTCTTGGTTGCCTTTAAAAGTACAAGGATTCTTCTCCTACTCCAAATCCCTGCATACTAAATGCCACATGCTGGAATTTCAACAGCTCCAATTTTACCATTCTTTAAGAGTTATGCAGTGACTCTATTTAATGAATTAAGAGGCAGGACATGTCTGACAACGGAACAGAATATTTGGGAAAAGATATGTTCCGGAATCCTGTATGTGGGATCATTACCACTGTGAATGGCAGAGGAGCTGGATGGGTCTCATTTATCCTGCTTTCTCAATGCCCTGCATTACACATGCTGATTACAGGTGCTCAATAAACATGTACTACATGATTGAACGTCTGACTCCCTGTCCTTCTACTTTGTATGGGCAAGACAGGACTGGCACTTCTGAGGCAGTCCTGACACGAGAAATCTCATGACGGTGGAAGGAAAAGAGCTGCACTGAGTTGGTTGCACAGGAGATAAAGCACCATTTTGACATTGGTCCTGGCCTAATTTGAGACACCGACTGTGCAATTCAACTTTAGACAATCTGATCCAGAGCAGTTGCAATTTCATGCCAGATGTTTTTAGGCCATACATGGAGTCTGAGAGTTGCTGGACTACAAGTCCCAAATGGTACAAATAGGTCTCGACACATCATTTTGAAATCTGTGAATAAGAAGTTTCAGCTCTGTCCTGAACTTGCTCATACTCTCAGCCCATTCAATTTTTATAGCCCTGCTGACATTGTATGCTCTTCATTTTCACCTTCTTAAGCTTCACAGTCTAAATGCTCTCCTGTGAAGGCTCCAGCATAAAAAATCACTGTCCTGATTACTTCTGTTAATTCTTTGACTCAGTAGTCATAGGACACATATGCATTATAGATCAGGTGGGGCATTGGACTTCTGTTCCTGCTCAATGTCAGTAAGCTAGTGATGGAATTAAAAATACAAATGCTCCTTCTTTGACATATAATTTTGCCTATCTTCTTTCTAATACAGTTTCTATCTATAAAATTTATAGATAAGCAAAAAAATGGCGGGAGCTTTATCATCAGTGGAAGCTCTTTATTTCCCCTCTCCACTAAGAAACCCATCTATTCTTTTGCAGGGAGTGTATAGGATTATTTCAGAGCTCATTAAAAGTTGATTTTGACAGTTTCTCTAGGTGACTTCTGTGCATCCCCCCGACACTATCCTCCCTGACTGAGGGAGAACTTCAGCATCCAAAAGGGCTTCTTCCCATTACAGTAGCTCTGCTCTATATTTAGAAAAAGATCTTTTACAGGAGAGGTTAATCACACTACTTAAGGCAAATTCACAATAGTTAAAGTAGGTCATTAGGAATTCATTCAGGTGTGGCTCCTGTAAACTGACTTCCAAATTTGCAAGGGGAAAGGGGAATGCTTAGCTTTAAGGACAAGGTCTGTCCAAAAGTAATGTTACATATCAGGAAGGATTATAGTCTGATAAAAGCTGTCAAATCTCAAAAATAAAATCAATTCCTGTTTGAAAAAACTTGGTAAAAATTTAGAGATTAACTAGAATATTTTGCTCAAGGAAAAAAAGGACACTATTATTAGATTACTGTTAGATTGTATGTTCCTTGAGGGCAGAGGCTATATCAGTCAACTTTCCAGCCCCTTTTTAGTATCTTACATAATATCTTGCACATGAAAAATGTTTAGTAAGTTGGTTTTGAATGAAATTGGATGTTTGGACTTGGTTGTTTGTACTTTTATTCAAAGAATATACAAAGAGTTAAAAAGAAAAAGTATAACTTTTCTTTCTAGACCATTTGCAGGGCCATATGGTATATGGGAAATAATGGAAACCTGAGATGCAAGAAACTTACGTTCTAACTCGGCTCTTCCATTAACTAGTTATGTGCCTTTGATTGATAACCTCCACCAACCTTAATTTGTCTTAACTTCAAACTGAGGACGTGGAAGCTAAGTGCCTATTAACTCTAAAATACATTCATTTGAATATTTATTTTACTCTTATTGTAGGTTTAATTTTTACATGTGTTGGTTACCTAAATAAAGGTATCAATTCATTTCTACCTTTAGACACTAAATTTTCTACCAAACAACTAATCTACCCTCCAATTTTCTCAGCCCAGGGAGCTCTTCTCTAATTGTACCAAACATATCCACTCTGAATATCTGGCTCTGAATACCTGGAGTTTTGAAAACTTACCCTGAGAACTTGTAAAATTAGGGCAGAGTAAAGACAAAAATGACTGTCCTTGCTATACCTAGTTGATAGTATTCTAATTACACTGGACCTGAACCTTTGGTGAGCTGGAGTAAATTAAACTCTTCAGTGGGAGCAAATCATTACCCATAGGAGATGAATTTGCCCTTTAAGGATGCTGATTAGAGCCCTGAAAAAGGAAATTTCCTTAATAGTGCCTGGAAAAGTGAAGGGCATTTTGTTTCCAGAAAGTTGCTTATTCACCCAAAATCAAGCCTGATGACATTTGTTTTACTGTGATCATTTTATAATCACTTCAGTTTAATGGATAATTCAGATTTATATTAGGGGAGTGGAAGGGTGACCTCATGATAGGTGAGAACAGATGCAAACAGAAGAGTGAAGACCTTCCTCTGGGAAGGAGGGCAGCAGCTGCTTTTGTTCCATCAAGAATCTCATGGTATTACTCAATAGGAGCACACTGTGGGGTCAGTCTGAAGAAATCGTAGTCTAGGAGAGGGAGGAAACCATGTCCTATAGTCAACAGAAAAAGGACTCTGTGGTTGGGGTGGAATTTCACCCTTCCTTGGTTAAAAATAATTGCCCTTTTCTATTGAAGTACAGCTGATTTAAAAATAGAGGAATTGCCCTTGACAACTCTTCCCACCAATCTCAAAGGGATGGGGATCCAAACCTCATTCTGCAAGGAGAGGAAGCAATTCTCTTGACGTGATTTGCTATTAGTAGATATGCTGTATTCTGGAAAATTTATACTCCTATGTCAATTCAGAAAGGAAACTCCCAGGTTCCTTCTAGTAACATTGAGAGTGCCCTGAGAGTGTGTAGGTACCCTGGGACCAGGAGAGGGTCATTCTGCCAGCATCACTTGGGAAAGGTATAGCCGACTGTGGAAGCTGCTCCTGCCAGCCAAGCCTGCTAAGATGATCCTTTCCATTCACTATTGAAAAGCAAGACGCTGTGGGATTTAAACCATTGTGATTTGCCTCTCGCAGAATAGATGATGTTTATTGATTTTTAAAATTCTACTATAGAATATTAGAAAGTGTGCTTGCAAGTTGGAAAGTTGATGTCAGCTAATGAAGAACTTCCTTGGAAGGAGTCCCTTATGTTTAAGATTGCTCCTCAAATCAAGAAGAATGTGAAGTAGCTGCAGGTCCAAGGTGTTCCAGATACTGGAATCTAGGCCTATTGGTCAAACGTGTGATAGAAATGTGTTGCAGTTCTAACTAGATGGTGCTTAGTTACCTACGTGTGGTGGTGAAGAACCCAGACTTGGGAGTCACATAGAACTGGAATCAAGATCAACATCTAAATCTGAGAGTAAAAGCACCTTCCTCATAGTATTCCCATGAGGAATCAACTTAACTGAATGCTAAATATTTAATTAACAATTAAGAAGGCCCAGGGGGGGCTTCCCTGGTGGCGCAGTGGTTGAGAGTCTGCCTGCCGATGCGGGGGACACGGGTTCGAGCCCTGGTCTGGGAAGATCCCACATGCCGAGGAGCAATTAGGCCCGTGAGCCACAATTGCTGAGCCTGCGCGTCTGGAGCCTGTGCTCCGCAACGGGAGAGGCCACGATGGTGAGAGGCCCGCGCACCGCGATGAAGAGTGGACCCCGCTTGCCGCAGCTGGAGAGGGCCCTCGCACAGAGACGAAGGCCAAACACAGCCATAAAAAAAAAAAAAAAAAAGAAGGCCCAGGACTTCATCAATCATAGCAATGCCAGTCATAGGGCTGGAGCAGGGTTCTGGGGATTCGCTCTCTGGCTACTTTAATTGCTGTATTGTAGGTAGTCCAGGGGGGTACCTGGGGGAGGGGCTGGGACTGCCAGAGTAGTGGGGGAGCCCTTGAAGGACTGAAATAACAGCTGTTTACTAACCACAACAGAGGATATTCAGTACCTACGAGAGCATACTGTCTGGATGAACAGTCATGAGACTGAAAGAAATTAAGTTAGATAAGGTGCTTAGCATAATACCTGTCACGTAGTAAGAACTCAGTTAATACTATTATTACTAATATTACCACCACTACTATTTCCTCTTTTTCTTCTTCTACTGCTTCTCCTCCTCCTTCTTCTCCTCTTTCCCCTCCTCTTCCTCTCCTCCTATTATATTGTATAATCCAAGAACAAATATATGCCCTACAACTTCGAATGTAAAGCTTGTTTTCCATCCAAGCTTTGGACCACTCTTGACACTTAACCAGTGCTTACCAAACTTTCTCATGACTTTTGGTGTCTCGGTGATTTTTCTGTTCATTAAGTTGGTAAGTCCAAATAACTTAGTATTTATGTCCTAACATAACATTTGGAAAAAAAGCTAATACACAGAAATTGAAACACAAAATCATATTTTTATTTCATTCTTAAATAACCACAATTACTTACTAATGGAATATGCGCAACTGTTGGATACCTTACAACTTTTAAAACTCTGGAATCAGGTTGGATATTGCCTCCCTCATTTCTTATTCCACAATGAATTTTGTGTATTACTTAGTTTACACTTATGTGTTACATAGCAATCATCAAAAACCTAACTTTGCAAATATCCAATGTCATAGAAAGGAATGTAGCAAGACTTATAGTTGAAACCATGCTAGCAGTTCAAAGGAGGTCTGAGAAATATAGATGTGTGTCCCTTTAAATTTTAAAATATCTTTGTGCCCTGTGAATTTGCTTCAGGTATTCCATGATGGCTTGGCACACAGTTTGGAAACCAGGGGATTAACTAGATAGACTTTTAGGAATAATAAATACTAATAGTTTGGGTCAGCTAAAGACTAATGCAGTCACAACTCAAAGGATCTCGTGGGCATAAGCTCATATGATTGTGCTTTGACTGTAGGACTCCTAGGATAAATGGTGGTTTGGGCTGACTGCCAGTGAATAGAAGCCTGCCCAAGCTTATCTAATTTGTTAATTTTGAACTTTCAAGAGAAATGAGAACACCTTGAAAGGAGAATCACATCCCTAACTTTTAGTCATCCTAATGGCCTTTTTCTGCTTGCTGAAACTTAATTATTCGCTCAAAGAGGTACAGTGTAGAGTGCTAATTTTTCACGGAATTGATGTTCAGATTATTGGATTAGCAAAATTAATTTTTTTTCTAAAATTGGATTTGTCTATTTCTGATCCTTCATTGGATTTTCTGGATTGCATTTAGATCTGTACTTGGGGTGTGATGTTGGTTTATCTTCTGTTTTGGAGGAGAGAACATTGTTTCTGGTAGAATTATGGAACTAGAACAGGAAGGCATTTTTAAGTGACCTGCCACTACCTTCACGTTTTGATGAGGAGAGGCCAGGTGACTTGCCCACACTCCTCTTTGTGGGGCAAGGCAGGACTGGAACCCAGTTTCTAATCTCTTATGATGGTCTCCTATTTGACCATCCTTTTCTACACAGTACCAGCTTAAAGGATCCCCTTTTCCGTTTACGGTGTTTCAGGGTGTCAGGGCACTTCATTGTAAATTATCTCTCTTGGATCGTCAGTCCCTACCTCCTAATGAATTAGTGCTGACCTCAGTCCTACACACAAAGCAACATTCAGTCATGACTTCTAGCATCACACTGAAATGCTGCAAGGTTTGGGGAAGGTTCTTTCTAGTATTTTTAGTTTCTTATGGTCATTTTCTTAAATCAGTGGTTTCTCATCTATTTAGAATTACAAACCTCTGTAACTAAATGAAAACTAATGACCCTGTCCTCCTGAAAATGCACACGTACACACACAATTGCACACATTTTAGGGGGTTCTGTAGAGCCTCTGAACTCCTATCAAGTCTGTGTTAAGAACCTCTGTGGTAGGTGATAGAAAGCTTTTAAAGTATTATTTACTAAAAATAATTATTTTGCTCTGCTTCTGTTTTTTTTGCTAATACATATAAATCTAATGTCTTTAGCCTTTAATTTGGTTTGCTATTTGGATCTTTTCCCAATACAAGGAAGAGTAAAGATTATTAACAGTTTGTTTTTGAGATTATGAGAAATCATAGCCAGTTTCCTTTGAAATGAGAGGTTGTTTATTAATGGTTTCCAAATCCATATGTCCTTCATGGGGGTGGGGAGTGGGCTTTAAAAATAGACATGCCTGCCCTATATCAAACTTGGCCCCATCTGAAGATTCTGATCCAAGAGGTATTTTTTAATATGTGACAATGATATTGATGCAGCAGATACATGAACCACTGAAAATCCAAAATTCTAATTTTCTAGATGTACTACCTCAAGACTATAGAGTTGCCAAAATTAGTGACATAGCTGAGAAGTTACTGTAATACTCCTGACTCTCTGTATCCAATATAATTTTTTAAACAATATTTTTATTAGGAAATATTACTACTATAAGGAAAGTTCCAGAGGGCAATAAAACAAAAAAAATCAGCTTAATCAAATTTTAACACATTGTCATAGATACTTACGATTAAAAAATGTATAGATAGACCAGCTTATTTGGATTTCTGGTTTCACCATTTTTTCCTTAATTCACAAGACTTCCTTCTGTGTTAATCTGTATTTTTCTGATATTTTCCAGCTTCTTTATTTTAACCATTCTGTGTGATTTTTGTTTTAGATTGTGTCTAGTAATAGAGTGCTATTGTTTTTTTCAGTCTATTCTGATATCCTCTCTCTTCCATCTTTATTTATTGAGAATACTGTTATATTTGGGCCTATTTCTATAATCTTATTTTGGATTTCTGTTTGTGTTTTCTTTTTTTTTTTGTTAACTTTTGGATTGATCAAGTTTTCAGCAGCCACTGAACATCTTCTCTCCCTGCCCCGCAACGCGCACACAATACTTCTTGTTTTTATTTTCTTTGTTTTACATGTGTGTACACACAAATATTGCTCTCAGAGATAATCATTGATTACATTTGTTAACATATTTTATCAATTTCTGGTCTCACCATTGTTCCTTCATTTCGGCAACTTCCTTATATGTTAATTTGTCAATTTCCTGAAGTATATTCTTTAATAGATCTTTTAGTGAAAATATGTGAGTAGTAAACTCCCTTTGTTTTTGCATATCTGAAAACGCTTCCATTTTGCTTTCCTTCCTGAAAAATAGCTTCACTAAGTAAAAACTGATAAATCGACAGAAAATTTCCCTGAGCACTTTTAAAATATTTGTTCATTCTTTTCTGACATTTATTTAATACTGACAGGTTTACTATCAGTATAATTGTCATGGTAGTCTCTCTTTTTTTTCCTGTTAGATTTCATTGTGTTTTTTGTTTTGTTATGTTTTGTTTGTTTTTTAACATTTTCAATGTCCTACACGTTTGATAACTCACCTTTTGGCTAGATTTATCTTTTTTTACCCTGCTCAATACCCAGAGAAAATACTCAGATGTAAGTGTTCATGTACTTCTTTAATTTTTGCAAAATTCATACTTATTAATTCTTCAAATAATACTTCTTCATGATATTTCCATGTTATTTCCATTTTCTGCAGCATTTAGTAGACATAAATTAGATCTTGTCATCTATTGTTTATGTCTTATATCTAATATTTCATATTAAAAAAACTTTTTGTTTCTCTGTGCTTCATTCTGGGTAAATTTCTGTTCTGTTTTCCAATTTTCTAATTGTTTCTTCCACTATTTTCCGTCTGGGGTTTATAATCCTATTAATTATTTTTTTTCTGTAAAAATCTTTCTTCCTTCCCAGACTTCTAATTGGTTCTTTTTCATATCCATCTGTTTTTTTTTTTCTTAAGTCTTTTCTTTTTTTTTAATTTTTAAATTTAATTATTTATTTTTGGCTGTGTTGGGTCTTCCTTGCCACGCACGGGCTTTCTCTAGTTGCAGTGAGTGGGGGCTACTCTTTGTTGTGGTGCATGGGCTTCTCATTGCGGTGGCTTCTCTTGTTGTGGAGCATGGTTTCTAGGCACTCGGGCTTCAGCAGTTGTGGCATGCAGGCTCAGCAGTTGTGACTCACAGGCTCTATAGTGCACGCTCAGCAGTTGTGGTGCACGAGCTTAGTTGCTCCACAGAATGTGGGATCTTCCCACACCAGGGCTCAAATTGGTGTCCCCTGCATTGGCAGGTGGATTCTTAACCACTGTGCCACCAGGGAAGCCCTATCCATCTGTTTCTATCTCTTTTAAAAAATAACTTCTTGATTATTTTTAATAAATAACATACATATTATTAAGGTTTCTGTCAGTCTGCTCTATATAATTAATTCCTTTAAAATGGTTATTATTCTGAATATTTATTTTGTAACCTATCTTTCTTCCCACTTTGTTTCTTAATGAGTTTTCTTTTCTTTAACATCTTTATTGGAGTATAATTGTTTTACATTGTTGTGTTAATTTCTGCTGTATAACAAAGCGAATCAGTTATATGTATACATATATCCCCATATCTCCTCCCTCTTGCATCTGCCTCCCACCCTCCCTATCACACCCCTCTAGGTGGTCACAGAGCACCAAGCTTGTCTCCCTGTGCTATGGGACTGCTTCCGACTAGCTATCTATTTTACATTTGGTAATATATATATGTCAGTGACATTCTCTCACTTCATCCCAGCTTACCCTTCCCCATCCCTGTGTCCTCAAGTCCATTATCTATGTCTGCGTCTTTACTGCTGTCTTGCCCCTAGGTTCATCAGAACCATTTTTTTTTTTTTTTTTTTTTTTAGATTCCATATATATGTTTTAGCATACGGTATTTGTTTTTCTCTTTCTGACTTACTTCACTCTGTGTGATAGACTCTAGGTCCATCCACCTCACTACAAAAAACTCAATTTTGTTTCTTTTTATGGCTGAGTAATATTCCATTGTATATATATGCCACAATTCTTCTTTATCCATTCATCTGTCGATGGACACTTAGGTTGCTTCCATGTCCTGACTATTGTAAATAGTGCTGCAATGAATATTGTGGTACGTGTCTATTTTTGAATTATGGTTTTCGCAGGGTATATGCCCAGTAGTGGGATTGCTGGGTCATGTCGTAGTTCTATTTTTAGTTTTTTAAGGAACCTCCATACTGTTCTTCCTAGTGGCACTATCAATTTACATTCCCAACAACAGTGCAAGAGGGCACCCTTTCTCCACACCCTCTCCAGCATTTATTGTTTGTAGATATTTTGATGATGGCCATTCTGACTGGTGTGAGGTAATAACTCTAGTAGTTTTGATTTGCATTTCTCTAATGATAAGTGATGTTGAGCATCCTTTCACATGTTTGTTGGCAATCTGTATATCTTCTTTAGAGAAATGTCTATTTAGGTTTTCTGCCCATTTTTGGAGTGGGTTGTTTGTATTTTGATATTGAGCAGGATGAGCTGTTTGTTTATTTTGGAGTTTAATCCTTTGTCAGTTGCTTTGTTTGCAGATATTTTCTCCCATTCTGAGGGTTGTGTTCTCATCTTGTTTATGCTTTCCTTTGCTGTGCAAAAGCTTTTAAGTTTTATTAAGTCCCATTTGTTTACTTTTGTTTTTATTTCCATTGTCTAGGAGGTGGGTCAAAAAGGATCTTGCTGTGATGTATGTCATAGAGTGTTCTGCCTATGTTTTCCTCTAAGAGTTTTATAGTGTCTGGCCTTACATTTAGGTCTTTAATCCATTTTGAGCTTATTTTTGTGTATGTTGTTACGGAGTGTTCCAATTTCATTCTTTTACATGTAGCTGTCCAGTTTTCCCAGTACCACTTATTGAAGAGGCTGTCTTTTCTCCATTGTATCCTCTTGCCTCCTTTATCCAAAATAAGGTGGCCATAATGCATGGGTTTATCTCTGGGCTTTCTATCCTGTTCCATTGATCTATAGTTCTGTTTTTCTGACAGTACCATACTGTCTTGATTACCGTAGCTTTGTAGTATAGTCTAAAGTCAGGTAGCCTGATTCCTCCAGCTCTGTTTTTCTTTCACAAGATTGCTTTGGCTATTCAGGGTCTTCTGTGTTTCCATACAAATCATGAAATTTTTTGTTCTAATTCTGTGAAATTGGTATTTTGATAGGGATTGCATTGAATCAGTAGATTTCTTTGGGTAGTATAGTCATTTTCACAATGTTGATTCTTCCAATCCAAGAACATGGTATATGTCTCCATCTGTTTGTATCATCCTTAATTTCTTTCATCAGTGTCTTATAGTTTTCTGCATACAGGTCTTTTGTCTCCTTAGGTAGGTTTATTCCTAGGTATTTTATTCTTTTTGTTGCAGTGTTAAATGAGAGTGTTTCCTTAATTTCTTTTTCAGATTTTTCATCATTAGTGTATAGGAATGCTAGAGATTTCTGTGCATTAATTTTGTATCCTGCTACTTTACCAAATTCATTGATTAGCTCTAGTAGTTTTCTGGTAGCATCTTTAGGATTCTCTACATATAGTATCATGTCATCTGCAAACAGTGACAGCTTTACTTCTTTTCCGATTTGGATTCCTTTTATTTCTTTTTCTTCTCTGATTGCTGTGGCTAACACTTCCAAAACTATGTTGAGTAATAGTGGTGAGAGTGGACAACCTTGTCTTGTTCCTGATCTTAGTGGAAATGCTTTCAGTTTTTCACCAATGGGAACGATGTTGGCTGTGGGTTTGTCATATATGGCCTTTATTATGTTGAGGTAAGTTCCCTCTATGCCTACTTTCTTGAGAGTTTTTATCATAGATGGGTGTTGAATTTTGTTGAATGCTTTTTCTGCATCTATTGAGATGATCATATCGTTTTTCTCCTTCAATTTGTTAATACGATGTACCACATTGATTGAATTCCGTATACTGAAGAATCCTTGCATCCCTGGAATAAACCCCACTTGATCATGGTATATGATCCTTTTAATGTGCTGTTGGAGTATTCTGTTTGCAAGTATTTTGTTGAGGATTTTTGCATGTCTGTTCATCAGTGATACTGGCCTGTAGTGTTCTTTTTTTGTAACATCTTTGTTGGTTTTTGGTATCAGGGTGAAGGTGGCCTCGTAGAATGAGTTTGGGTATGTTCCTGCCTCTGCTATATTTTGGAAGAGTTTGAGAAGGATAGGTGTTAGCTCTTCACTAAATGTTTGATAGAATTCACTTGTGAAGCCATCTGGTCCTTGGCTTTTGTTTGTTGGAAGATTTTTAACCACAGTTTCAATTTCAGTGCTTGTGATTGGTCTGTTTGTATTTTCTATTTCTTCCTGGTTCAGTCTCAGAAGGTTGTGTTTTTCTAAGAATTTGTCCATTTCTTCCAAGTTGTCCATTTTCTTGACATATAGTTGCTTGTAGTAATCCCTCATGATCCTTTGTATTTCTGCATTGTCAGTTGTTACTTCTCCTTTTTCATTTCTAATTCTGTTGAGCTGAGTCTTCTCCCTTTTTTTCTTGATGAGGCTGGCTAATGGTTTATCAATTTTGTTTATCTTTTTAAAGAACCACCTTTTAGTTTTATTGATATTTGCTATTGTTTCCTTCACTTCTTTTTCATTTATTTCTGATTTGGTCTTTATGATTTCTTTCCTTCTGCTAACTTTGAGGGTTTTTTGTTCTTCTTTCTCTACTTAGTTTAGGTGTAAGGTTAGATTGTTTATTTGAGATTTTTTTTTTGTTTCTTGAGGTAGGATTTTATTGCTATAAACTTCCCTCTTAGAACTGCTTTTGCTGCACCACATAGGTTTTGGCTTGTTGTGTTTTCATTGTCATTTGTTTCTAGGTACTTTTTGATTTCCTCTTTGATTCAGTGATCTCTTGGTTATTTAGTAATGTACTGTTTAGCCTCCATGTGTTTGTATTTGTTGCAGTTTTTTCCTGTAATTGATATCTAGTCTCATAGCACTGAGGTCAGAAAGATGCTTGATACGATTTCAATTTTCTTAAATTTACCAAGGCTTGATTTGTGTCCCAAAATATGATCTATCCTGTAGAATGTTCCATGAGCACTTGAGAAGAAAGTGTATTCTGTTGTTTTTGGATGGAATGTCCTGTAAATATCAATTAAATCCATCTTGTTTAATGTGTCATTTGAAGCTTTGGTTTCCTTATTTATTTTCATTTTGGATGATCTGTCCATAGTGAAAGTGGTGTGTTAAATTCCCCTACTATTATTTTGTTACTGTCAATTTCCCCTTTTATGGCTGTTAGCATTTGCCTTATGTATTGAGGTGCTTCCATGTTTGGTGCATAAATATTTACAATTGTTTTATCTTCTTCTTGGATTGATACCTTGATCATTATGTAGTGTATTTCTTTGTCTCTTGTAATAGTCTTTATTTTAAAGTCTATTTTGTCTGATATGAGAATTGCTTCTCCAGCTTTCTTCTGATTTCCATTTGCATGGAATATCTTTTTCCATCCCCTCACTTTCAGTCTGTATGTGTCCCTAGGTCTGAAGTGTGTCTCTTGTAGACAGCATATATATGGGTCTTGTTTTTGTATCCATTCAGTGAGTCTGTGTCTTTTGGTTGGAGCATTTAATCCATTTACATTTAAGGTAATTATCAATATGTATGTTCCTATTACCATTTTCTTAATTGTTTGAGGTTCATTATTGTACGTCTTTTCCTTCTCTTGTGTTTCCTGCCTAGAGAAGTTACTTTAGCATTTATTGTTAAGCTGGTTTGGTGGTGTTGAATTCTCTTAGCTTTTCCTTGTTTGTAAAGTTTTAAATTTCTCTGTCGAATCTGAATGAGATCCTTGCTGGGTAGAGTAATCTTGGTTGTAGATTTTTCCCTTTCATCACTTTAAATATGTCCTGCCACTCCCTTCTGGCTTGCAGAGTTTCTGCTGAAAGATCAGCTGTTAAGCTTATGGGGATTCCCTTGTGTGTTATTTGTTGCTTTCCCCTTGCTGCTTTTAATATTTGTTCTTTGTATTTAATTTTTGATAGTTTGATTAGTATGTGTCTTGGTGTGTTTCTCCTTGGATTTATCCTGTATGGGACTCTCTGTGCTTCCTGGACTTGATTGACTATTTCCTTTCCCATATTAGAGAAGTTTTCAACTATAATCTCTTCAAATATTTTCTCAGTCCCTTTCATTTTCTCTTCTTCTTCTGGGACCCCTATAATTCAAATGTTGGTGCGTTTACTGTTGTCCCAGAGTTCTCTGAGACTGTCCCCAATTCTTTTCATTGTTTTTTCTTTATTCTGCTCTGTGGTAGTTATTTCCACTATTTTATCTTCCAGGTCACTTATCTGTTCTTCTGTCTCAGTTATTCTGCTACTGATTCCTTCTAGAGAATTTTTAATTTCATTTATTGTGTTGTTCATCATTGTTTGTTTGCTCTTTAGTTCTTCTAGATCCTTGTTAAATATTTCTTGTATTTTCTCCATTCTGTTTCCAAGATTTTAGATCATCTTTACTATCATTATTCTGAATTCTTTTTCAGGTAGACTGCCTATTTCCACTTCCTTTGTTTTCTCTGGTGGGTTTTTACCTTGCTCCTTCATCTGCTGCGTATTTCTCTGTCTTCTCATTTTGCTTAATTTACTGTGTTTGCGTTCTCCTTTTCTCAGGCTGCAAGTTCGTAGTTCCTGTTGTTTTTGGTGTCTGCCCCCAGTGGGTAAGGTTGGTTCAGTGGGTTGTGTAGGCTTCCTGGTGGAGGGGACTGGTTCCTGTGTTTTGGTGCATGAGGCTGAATCTTGTGTTTCTGGTGGACAGAATCACATCTGGTGGTGTGTTTTGGGATGCCTGTGAACCTATTATGATATTAGGCAGCCTCTCTGCTAATGGGTGGGGTTGTGTTCCTGTCTTTCTAGTTGTTTGGCATGAGGTGTCCAGCAGTGAAGCTTGCTGGTTGTTGAGTGGAGCTGGGTCTTAATGTTGAGACGGAAATCTCTAGGAAAGCTCTCACCAATTGATATTACGTGGCGCTGGGACATCTCTTGTGGTCAGATATCCTGAACTTGGCACTCCCACCTCAGAGGCTGACACCCAGCTTGTGAACCAGGACCCCGTGAGCCACACAGCTCAGAAGACAAGGGAGAAAACACAAAAAGAAAGAAAGAAAAATAAAATAAAGTTATTAAAATAAAAGAATTTTAACAATATTGGAGATCAGCTCTGTGCTTTGTGACCACCTAGAGGGGTGGGATAGGGAGGGTGGGAGGGAGGGAGATGCAAGAGGGAAGAGATATGGGAACATATGTATATGTATAACTGATTCACTTTGTTATAAAGCAGAAACTAACACACCATTGTAAAGCAATTATACTCCAATAAAGATGTTAAAATAAATAAATAAATAAATAAAATAGTAATTAAAAAAAAGAGAAGAGAGCAACCAAACCAATAAACAAATCTTCCAATGAAGCGCTAAGAACGAAACTAAGATAAACATAAAAATCAGAAACTAGTCAGTCGCATACAGCAAACCCTAAGTCTATAGTTGCTCCCAAAATCCATCGCCTGAATTTTGGGATGATTCATTGTCTATTCAGGTATTTCACAGTTGCAGGGTACATCAAGTTGATTGTGGAGAGTTAATCTGTTGCTCCTGAGGCTGCACAGAGAAATTTCCTTTTCTCTTCTTTTTTTGCACAGCTCCTGGTGTTCAGCTTTGAATTTGGTCACACCTCTGTATGTAGGTCGTCCTCTGGTGTCTGTTCTTCACGCAGACTGGAGGGGTTTAAAGGAGCGGCTGATTAAGCAGCTCTGGCTCAATCAGGCGGGATAAGTGAGGGGTACGGAATGCAGGGCGAGCCTGTGGCGGCAGAGGCCGTCATGATGTTGCACCAGCCTGGGGAGCGCCGCGTGTTCTCCTGGGGCAGTTGTCCCTGGATCACGGGACCCTGGCAGTGGCAGGCTGCACAGGCTCCCAGGAGGGGAGGTGTGGATAGTTACCTGTGCTTGCACACAGCATTCTTGGTGGCTGCAGCAGCAGTGTTAGTGTTTCATGCCCGTCTCTGGTGTCCGTGCTGATAGCCACAGCTCGTGCCCATCTCTGGAGCTCGTTTTGGCAGTGCTCTGAATCTCCTCTCCTTGCATATCCCAAAATAATGTTTTCTCGCCTCTTAGGCAAGTCCAGACATTTTCCCAGATTCCCTCCAAGTTGGCTGTGGTGCACTATCCCTCTTCAGGCTGTGTTCACGAAGCCAACCCCAGTCCTCTCCCTGGGATCTGACCTCCGAAGCCTGAGCCTCAGCTCCCAGTCCCCACCCGTCCCGGCGGCTGAGCAGACAAGCATCTCGGGCTGGTGAGTGCTGGTTGGCACCGATCCTCTGTGCGGGAATCTCTCTGCTTTGCCCTCCGCACCCCTGTTGCTGCGCTCTCATCCATGGCTCCGAAGCTTCCCCCTACCGCCCACCCCCCATCTCCACCAGTGAAGGGGCTTCCTAGTGTGTGGAAACTTTTCCTCCTTTACAGCTCCCTCCCAGAGGTGCAGGTCCCATCCCTATTCTTTTGTCTCTGTTTTTTCTTTTTTCTTTTGCCCTACCCAGGTACGTGGGGAGTTTCATGCCTTTTGGGAAGTCTGAGGTCTTCTGCCAGCATTCGGTAGGTGTTCTGTAGGAGCTGTTCCACACGTAGATGTATTTTTGATGTATTTGTGGGGAGGATGGTGATCTCCACATCTTACTTCTCCGCCATCTTGAAGGTCCTCTCTTAATGAGTTTTATAATTTTGGTTTAATAACTCATTTTGAGAGAGAGTTTTTGTTATTGTTTTTGTTGCTGTTTTAATTTTTTCTTTCTCTATCTGTATTCCTCCCTGTTTTTTTATGACTGCCACTTCTATCCCTTTCCAGATTGATGTCTTCTCATGCTATTTTTGGTTTTATGCTCTACAGTGATGCTGGAGATCTCATAGATGCATTCATTGAGCCAATGGATGGCTTGATTCAATACATGACTATGGTGGTTAGCAATATATTTTTGCTTGTTATGTTACACTGTGCTATGCTATGTTGTTATGTTTTGTTTTAAGCCATCTTTATAGAGCATACTAGCAAGTTTTACCTTCTACCATCAAGCAGTAAGCCAAGATCTCATTTCTCCTCTCACAGCATCTTCCATCCCCTCACCCCCAAACCCCAGTCTCATTTGAAGCACTTTAATTCCCACTTACACCCCACAGCTGGACTCACAATCTCCGTTGCTGCCTCCAGACCTGAAAGCCAGTAGGTGTACAGCTTCAGCTCAGCACACAGCTTTGCATTTTTGTTCCTTTTGCAGTCCAAAGGACCTAACCTTGGTCTTCAGTCTAATCAGATCTTTTGCTTTTCTATTCTTATATTACCCGCTGTTTGTAGAAGAAGGTATTTGACAAGTACATGTTCCATTCTACCACAATGCCTCTGCTTTCAGAGGCTTAAAATCCAATGTAGGCAAGATCCAGACTGAGATTCCTAAATACATTCTTCACATTAAGAAACCCTTCTTTTATGTTTTTATAGAAATGTGGTCTTTCTGTTACTTAAAAAATATATAAGCCTTACTACATGATCAGAATAATCTAGGCATTTCTATTTTAAGTAAAGATTTAGATGAGAAACACTGCAGGTGTCTTGGAGTTGATATAGCATTCATGCAATTATCTTCTGGGGTGGTGTTGTCTTCTCTTCCATTTTCCATGATGTCCAAAGTTTTATGAAAGATTCGGCACGTATCCAGCATAGCATTGGCTGGAGTGCATTTTGTTGGTTGCTTTTGCCTGAAGCTGGTATATTTCCTAATGCTGGTGACTAATGTCTTGTAACGTAATGTCTGCTTATTTATGTTACCTTGACCACTTTCATCTGCCAGCATTCTTAATACAGAGAGTTTTATTATTTTTTTAAATGCCCTCCTTCTGTATATTTCTCTGATTCAGAGAAACTCCAGTTCTCAGTGTTTTTAGTAGATCCTTTCTCTAAACCATTTTCTTTAAACCCAGAATAGAACTGTACCACTTTGTTTCCTCTTGCCTTCTGGTCAAAAAAGTATGCATAAATGAAAACTAGCATCCCCTTTCCAAACCAAAAATAAGTAAATAAACAAAAAATCCCATTACATTAGAGAATGCAGCACACTTATATTAATTAATAATTACTATATCTGAACTTGACACATATGGGACTCAAAAAGTAATACAACAGAAATTTTTTCAGTAATATCTATATATAATTGTACACATATATTAGTCTGAATTTTAACAGCACAGAAATAATTCTAATAATATTCTCAGAAAACATAAAAAGATTGAATGTCATATAGGTAGGCTATACAAATGTTTCTTCTTGAACTGAAGACTAACATGGCTGCCTCATCTTCATCCCTTTTAGGGAATTGGCCAGACTTATCACATTCAGGAAAATCCGTATGATCTTCATTTGGACTTTTTTTCCTTTTTTTTTTTTTTGTGGCTGTACTTTTCATTTTTATTTTTTTCTGGAGAGATTTTATATGTTTAAGTGTAGTGAAATAGATATTTCTGTGATAAAGCTGATTTGATGGAACCTATGGCATGACTCTGATGTGTTATAATTCCACTAGACACTGAATTCCTTGAGCAATTAGGCCCTCAGCATGGCACAGAGTCAGGTATTAAATGCTTAGGTCCCTCCACCATTGCTCATGGCTCCATTTTTCATGTGGCCCACCCTACTAACCCCTTCATTTGAATTACAACCACCATTGTGGAGTCTTCAATTACCCCTTTAGCCTGTGTTAGAAGCATTTTCTACATGCATACTTAGCACCCTATACAATATATCCTTCTATCAGGCTATTTTGTAATCCCACAAACATTTTCCCCCCACCCTTGGACTTTAAGAATTATGAGGGAAGAGCCTGCCACTTTCAACTCCATATGGTGCCTGGAGTGAGGTATAAATACAGGCTTTCGAACAAACGTACTCACTACGTCTCTGAGGGGGTCTTTAAAAAAACTGGGATTTCTAATATGTGGGAGACACAACAATGTCCCTGCTTGCATTAGTCAAAATCTCGGGGATTTTACATAATAAAGGCAGATTTCTTCCCCATGACTTGTCTCCACACAGTCATTCAGAAGCAGTGTTGCTCTGCCACGTGGCTCTGCCATCTCCTCCAGTGTATGGGAGATGAGAAAGAGTGAGAAAGCCTGAAGCTGCACATGTAACTTCAACCATATTTTATTGGCCAGAACTCAGTCCCATGACTCCAGCTAGCTTGAAGGAAAGTTTGGAAATGTAATCCAGTTATGTTCCAGGAGAAAAATAAAAGGCAGTTTGGTTAACCTAGCCTTGTAACCACCACGTTGCCATCCAGGGAGCAGAACACCTAGTTGCTCCTGTCATACAGTGGTTACATATCACAAGTATTTTTTAAAAAATCATAACAGATTGGCTATCAGCTACTTGGGACTTAATTGTCAACATATTCCTGGGCTTCCAGTGTGTCATTTATTATACTGTCTTGATGTGAACAGAAGCTGGTAGGGATATTTGATTGACAAATGTATTTTTTTAATTTGAGAAGTAACTTTGTACCTTTATGACAGAAATAAAACATGTTGCTAAAAAATTATAATGCAGTAAAATGTTTTTAAAGAGCAGATGAAATTACCTGCCTGAGTTCACACCTTAGCTAGTAATACTTGTCTATCAAGGTTTATTTTCTCTAGTGTTAGTCAAACGGGTATTTATAAGGTTCTCACAATAGAAATCATTTGCGGGAAATAACATCATTTCTTTTTCATTAAGTTCATCTTTTTTTGTAGGATCCATTTCTTCTCCACCACTAATCTTTCAACTACTAACTGCTCTGGTATGTGTTCTTTTAAATGAAACAAACCAAAGTAGGCACAATTAACTTACAATAACTAGAGGCAATTCAAATGTTTTTCTTTTTTGAATTGTAAGCAAATCTGCTTTAGCAGTTCCTAAGAAGTGAGCAATTTAGCACTTGCTTTGAAGTGTGTTTAAATATGAGTTTCAATATGAAAACAACTATTCCTTGAGTTTTGTATATGGTAAATAAGGAAATTGAATTTTCCTTTGGAATACTCTATTTCTTCTGTTTCAAAGGAAGGAGTCACGATTTGGTAAATAAGATATGTGCCTCCATTTTACAGGTTTTCTTTGATTTCCCAAGCCTAAGTAGTCAACTGAAAGCGTTCATTCAAATCAGGGATATAAGACTTACTATACAGTGTGCAGTATAATATTTTTTAACTTACATCTACCACTGAGAAATTTATAAGTTGAGATCTAAGAGGGCAGGCATGAGGACTGATTGGTCTCCTATAGTTTCTCTGAAACCTGAAAGATTATTGTATCAAAAGTCAGCATTTCATGGCCCCCCTATATCCATAAAGAAAATTAAGTTCATATGCTGCACAGCAAGCTTAAACCGTTCAGAATGCTCATAAACATATTTAAAGCCAAAATTACAGCTGTTTCTCGACTCTTGGTACCACGTATAGCTCTAGATATGGTGCTTACTTTCCTGTGCACACACTGTAACAGTAATTACTGTATTTTAAGCACCACAGTATTCTACAAGAGCATTCTTTGGTGGTGATACAGCAACCTGGTGACAAAGAGCCCCTCCTGTACCACGTAATCACTTTCACAAGGGAAGCACTGTGTGTCCTTAATGTTCCACCAAACCTTTGCCTTCCTTTGTTAAGAAATGAGACAACAGACCTTCTCAAATATAGAACCAAGGGGAGCATTTTGTTGAACATGCACAGTTTGGTAACCCATTGGCAGTGTTTTCTTTCTGTACTTTTGATGCAATTTCAAGTGTGGAACATAATAGATTGCATATCAGTTTAAGTGAAGGACTAACTGGTGCCCGGTAGGTCCAAACTTGTGTGTGCACCTTTTCCTGCCACTGGGCTCTGAAACAGTGATGAATCAACAGTCAAACATGAACTCTAATTAACTTCCACTGGAACATACCATCTGTTCTACAGAGATGTAGGAAGTGAGAAATCTTTTGCAAAATGGAAATTTCTCAGATTCTGACAAAGTGAGAGCACATTTATTATTATTGTTTAATCCTCATTACTATTATTCTATGTTTTTATTGTTTCTTTTACCCGCACTTTCAGAATTTGAGGTAATGAGTTTAACAACTCTCCAGTGAGGAAGGCAAAATGTACACTGAAATGTTGATGGACCAGACAGTGTGAGATGACACTTGCTTTTAGAAAGTATTTACCATAAGTTTGGTGTCTTGTGTTCATTTGATCCCAGTTATGTTTATATTACTATCTATCTAATAGGCTGTCTAGCAGGAAAGGAGCCTATAAAGTATGTCATGGCTTTCCCTTGCCACAAATGTAAAATGCATGTTTAACCCTGATGGTGGGGGCACTTATGAATAAAGTGGATCTTGAACACACAACGTTTAACAATTTGGGCTAAGGGTCATCGTTTAGTGATATTTTTGCAAGGATGTTTAGATTACATCTCAGGTCACCGACTTTAAATACAAATTAGATGTCATCCACTAGGTATTCTATCCTTTTGGAAGTAAAATAAACATAGATTATTTATATATTCATTTCTATTCTTGAGAAGTCCAAGGATGAGGTCTGCTGAAAGACTTTGAGTACAGCTTCTAGGTGTACTTCTAAGTGGCCTAGAAAGAGACAAAGTTAAGTTGGGCCTAGTATCTGAAGAGAACCTGGCAGGATCATTATCCAAGATAGGGGAATTTGCTGAATATTACAACTACAGAAGAAAGATGGTTAGGTCTCCTTTCCTTTTGGGTGCAGGGGGTCAGCCTTCACTTCCCCAGTACCATTCTCCCTAGAACGAGACTAATACTCTGTCTTTGAGTAGAGGAGACCTGTCTATAGGCAAAATCTTTCACACATTTCTTTTATGTGAAATCAATAAAAGTAGAATTGCTTTGGCTAAGGAAGGAGGTTGAAGGACAGAACCTCCTTCAAACTCAGCCTCCACATCTTGTCTTCCCCAAGTCTTTTCTCCTTGGAAACCTTGGTAGAAGCTAACAGCTTCCCTGAGCACAGTCTGAAAATCTTTGACTCAAGGCAACTCAGACTTCCTGGGACACATTTCCCTTGACCTGAAGAGAAGTCACTCTTTGCTCTCTATTTTGTCTGATGGAATAAACAGAAATACTGCAAAGTCCATGTTTGAATATGTAAAATATTTTATAATATAGATTCCCCTAAAGAGAGTAGAATTTCTGTTTATATACAACAATAACTAGCAACACACATATATTTCCAAATATGGAAAGGAAAACTATGAATACACATATGTGTATGTTTATAGGATCAGAGTTATGCTTATGCAGAATAAGTAGATGCTTATGTTGTGTGACTAGAAAAAAACCTCCTCAGACAAAATATACTTCCCACTGGCCCTGTTGCATGTGTTGGATCTCCCATTACTTGCTCCTTTGGGTAGAGGAAATTGTTGAAAAAGAACTATCAGCTGGGTTATGGCATATAGTTTGCCATTATTGACTTTTAATATTTTATTTTCAACCAAGCCTGCAGAGAGGAAGATTAGGGGAGTTTGTGAAATACAGGACTGAAAAGATTCAGAGAATAAAAGGTATGGAGAAGAAGCTGGGTTTGGGGGAACATTATTTAGGCTGGATTTGGAAGAGAGAGACTCTGACCAACTGCAGTGTGACACAGGTTATTGGAGACAGTTGTACCTTTAAAATCAGAACTGTCCAGAAAGGAGGATAGATATGCTGAGAAATCTTTGTTGCTTTTGCAGTTGTTTAACTACTTAGGGTCTGTGTGAGTATAACCTGTATATAAAATTAGTAATCAATTGGTATTCATATGTGGAAGACAGTGAGAGGGAGATTGACTAGATGGCCTGAGTCATACTCAAAATTTTCCAATTGTGTTGACTTCCTTCCTCACAAATCTCTTTACTTTTAATCTCTTTACTTCTTACTGAAATATCTAGGTTCTCTTTCCTAAAAGAGAAAAGAGGAAACTTGAGAAAAGCATCCCTAATAATCTATTGGCTGTTCTGTTGCACCTAGAAATGCAGAGATTAGATCGATTTCTCTATCTACTTTGTGCTACATAGCAAGGGGTAGGGGTACAAGGGGGACAAAGGCAGTGGGTCCTTCTGTAATACTGAGCAGGTGAACGTGTTCTACAGGTTCTACATCAAGTGGACAGTCAGTTAACTATTACATCAGATGTAGAGTTACCCAAACTAAAAGATAACTGCTCTAAGACAGATAAATTTTATCTGCATACTTAAAATATGGATCTCCCATGAGAATTCACAAGAGAGGAAGATTTTAAAAATAAATAAATTTTTAAAAAGCCAGATGAAAAAGAAGGCTACAATGATAAATTGCAAAGTTTGAAATGGCCATTAAACTTGAGCAAGTCAAATGGCTACCACATAGGGTTTCATTTCTCATTTTATTTATAAACATTCACATAAAATTGTAAGGAGAAAAAAGGGAAAATCCTTGAACTCCTGTGAAAGACATTTTGTGCTGCGTATGTTGAATTACTATTAAGTATTCACCTGTCTTAAATGGGCTTTTTCTCCAGCCTCTGCATCATACATCTTAATGTCAGTAACATCTGCAACGGAATGGTAATGTGGATCAGTGAAGATAATCACCAGTTAATAAGAGCTTCAAATCGTGCTTTGGCTAGTGTACACCCCTTATTGTATTTCTTTGTATAATTTACCAGTGCAATTTTATTTAATGCTTATGCTTGATCAAAAAGTGCTTGTGTATGAAATTAGCCGCAAATCTGAATTTTAAAAAATTACTAGCACAGTGGTCCTTTTGCATCATGCAGCCCTTCCCTTTGCGTTTTCTTTTGAGCTGAGATCTCAGAAGTTGTCATTTAAAAATCATTCTTGGTTTCTATTTGAGTACATTGGTGATACGGACGTAACCTTGCTTTTTTTCACTAAGTCTATGCACCACAAAGATGAAAAGACGAAAGGTACGACGTGTGTTTTTTCCTCCATTGATAAATCTCAAGTGCATTGGTTCCTGTGGGGAAACCTTGACCTTTAGTATTTCTGGTTTTGTTGCTATTTATTTATTTTGCTGCAGAAGGTGACTGGCCATGAAAAATAACCCAGGGGCGACGCGGTGGGTAGTGGAGGGAAGGCAGAGGAGTGAGCCGGGTTTGGTTAGTTATTCAGGTTAGGGAGTGAGTGCTGGTTTCACAGCTGCTGTTCAGGTTCAGTGGCAGGGCCGAGTTTTGCATTTCAAGTTCCCATGTAGAAGACGGACAGCCTCCTCTGCCAGAACCCTCTTTAATGTTCCTCTTGGGCTCAGGGTCTGCCTTTCGCCCATGACTTTCAGTAGCCTTCCTCCCCCATGCAGCCTTGCCAGAGCTACTCAGTTGTGGGCTGCAAAGCTCCTGTAATTCCAGTCCTAGCAGGCCCTTAAAAATGTAGCAATGCACAGATGTGCAGTGGAAATTTTTAAATGTGCACTTTCTCTTAGGACTATGAACACTGAACATCACATCAACCTCTGATGGTCCCCTTGCCACCTGCTAGAGCTAAGCTAACACTTGCTTCTGGGTTTATATTCGTGGCTCTTAGGTACGGGGTCGGCCCTGGCTTGCGGTTCTTGCGTTTTCCCATCCCTTTCCTTCTGTGCCAAATAGCTTCCTGGTTTTATGATGTGGGCAGGGGCTGATGAGGGAATCGTTTGAGTCCACAGCCTCCGCTTTCATTCATGGCCTGCGCTGCGTTTTAATACAGACCTTGGTTAGAGACAAGTCTAGTTCTCCACAAAGCTCCCGTTTACAGTTTAAATAAAGAAATGATAAACATCAAAAGATCAACAGTTTTCCAAAGAAGCCAATAGGTAATAGTCATGCCCAGGAGCACTGTTATAACTGAAAACCTTACAATGAGCATTGACTTGTAGCTTTGCTGCCGTTTGTTTTTCCTCCCTATAATAGGGTCCCTTAAAAAGAAAGGGGAATAAAAACAGGGGGGGAGTTTGAGAATTGAGACTGAAATGAGTCTGATCATTTAGATGTAATGAAGCAAAGAAACAATCTTCAGTTCTGGAGGCTTTTTGTTGTTGTTATCTGGGTGGGTATAGATACATTGAAAAATAGCTCTGTGCAATCCAATTGCAAAATAAATCCTGGCATGTGAGTTTGTATTAAACAGGTGAAATGAGCATTTTGTGGGTACAGTGTGTACTAGGCCAATGGAAAACACTCTTCTAGGGGACTCTATGTCCTTTGAAACAGCAAGAAGTGATGGCTCTAGTATTTTTCTCTTGTGAGAAAAAAGCATTTGTGGTGGGTTTGTATCTTCCTATCTTCCTCATTACAGAGTATTTACGGAGTTAGGATTTTTCCTGTTCTAAAGATGGGCAATCATCCTTCAAATTACGGAATGAAATCTTCATGCATTTCAGGGTTGTTGGGTCTTTAAAATCTCTTCTAAGAGACCTCCATAAAATGAGGGATTCTGACAAGGAGGCTGGTTTAAATATTGCACGGGTAGCAGACGGGTTAACAGGCAGAGAAGCAGAGCTGAGTGCACATGCATTGTTCAGTGTCTTGTCTTAGCTCTCAACTCTAGGAAGGGATTTTTACATACAGTTCAGCTGGGTGGGCTGCTTATCATCACCCAGAAACGGTCATTTCTTCTAGAATGGTGGGTGTGTGAGTTGCTTTACTCTTGATCCTAAAGTGTCCGTGAATAGAGGGTTTATCTGAGGTTTAGAGTTAATCCATCATTAATCTGATGAAGGGCTTGAAAATACTGAGTAAAAGGCACTGTAAGTTTGCAAGAGTCAAAACAAAGAAGGACGATGGGGACTACTGTGCAGAAAATTCAAGCTAACGCCTTTCTGTGTGCCTATATAGCAAAGCCAAGCAGACGATGCAAATTCAAACAGACCAACCTGCTGTCATCGTGGTTGAAGAGGATGGATGTTTGTTCAACATTTAGAACTTTGGTCTGGAAATCAGGAGATGTAGTTCCAATCCCAGTTTGAGTGCTGACCTCTCTGTTAAAACATTCTCCCCAAAGCCACAGGTCAGTAGGAAGAAAGCAAGTCATTTTCATGTTTTTTTGCTTACATTTGCCCATCTGTGAAATGGGGATGACGACATTCTCTGCTGTTCCTTTTCTCATTGGGGATTTGGTGAGGTGGATGAGATAACGTGTGTGGATGAGCTTTGAGTTCTTCCATGGAAAGGTGCTCTAGAAATACAAGCTGGCATGTGTTGTTTGAAGGTATTGGCGCCCTGCTATGGTGTGGACGGCGGTCAGCAAGCCACAGCCCTACACACACATGCTGAATCTGAGTATCCTCCAGCCTGCCTGGAAGGCAACATTCAGCATCACGGTGGAGAACCACTGCAGGGGTTGACACCTTGAAGTAAGATCCGCTTAAAAACAAGGTGAAAAACAGCGCTTTTTTTTCTCTCACATATTCTAAATCTTCCACACGTACAAATGAAAATAAGGAGATTTATGAAATGGCAACGCAAATCTTCACGCTAATCAATAGAGTTTAGGAAAAAATCAGCCAGGAGCCCTGAACATGCCCATGGCAAGTGTACTGCTTCAGCCTGCAAGAGATAAAGTACACTAGTGCATATCAGTGAGTCTAATTTATTCAGAGTCATTGCCATATCACAACCTTGTGTTTGATTTTCTTATAAACTAATAATTTCTTGAATGAACTAATACTGCTACAGCCACTAGTACCTCCACCTTGCAGAAGTTTTTTATTGTTGTGTATGCAACTAAATTGAAATATCTTTCACTTGAAATATTGACTTTAATATCTCATTTGAAAAATTCATGAAGCCTTTGATGTTAAATCCATACTCAATTTAGCCAAATGCCATTAGAATATGCAATACGCCTGAATACAGAAAGCATTATTGTCTGTGTTTCTGCAGAAGAATTACATTTTATGACTGTAACGTCAGGATCTTTTTTGGATTTGTGCATGAGTAAAAGAAAGGGAAAGGCAGCACATTAGATGCAAAATGAAAAGTGGTATTGATTAGGCTCTCATTTACTCACTCTCTGCCTCATTCCCTAAATGCATGGAAATAAGGGTTGTGCCACTGCAACTAACAATGCTCTATAATGAATGGAACAATCTTCAGAAAATTAGTGTGAGCATGTATGATAGTGCACAGATGTTGCTACAAGTAACTGTCATACATTTCTTTTACATCTCCATTTACATAAGTCTCTTTATTTCCTAATAGTATCATAATAGAAACATGACAATAGTTAATGATTTCATAAAACATGTAATGTAAAGGCTGTCAGAAAGGTAGTACGTTAATTGAAACCTATAGCTATACTGCGTTAGAATTACATTTCCTAAATGACTCATGTTAAAAACATTCCTCTTGAAGAGAGAAAGACAAAGACAGGTATTTAAAACAAAACAAAAAACCCTCAAGATTTCAGCAAATTAAAAATTGTCCCCCCAGTAAAACACTGACTGACAAATACTGCAAAATCCACCATGTGTTAGTAGAACATTTTTTTTTGCCTTTAGTAATTTATGGGCACTTTCCCCCGCATCTATCGATCACATTTTAAAAAGTAAACTGCATTAACATTTTAGACTATAATGGCTGCAGAAAATATTTGATTTTTATCACTACTAAAACATCATCGTGGCGTGGGCTTCCGTTAGCCACTGCAGGAAGCAGGATACTTCTTTTTGAGTGAAAAGACAGCTAGCACGTTCATGTTTACACAGGTATTCCACAATGCCCCGCAGGAACAGTGCTGGGGACAGGCCATGACTGTTTTTTAAGACTAGAAAGAACACATTTATGAAACTGAAAAAAGAGTGGAGGAGAAGGAGATGGGAAAAGGAGAAGCCCTTACTCAATGGGATAACTGACTAGCTAGAAGACATCCTCTGGAGAAGAGTCAGTGACACAGTCCTGGAGCTCCAAGGAGTTCAGCCCCTGTGGCTGCCTGCTCTGTAGCACCATCTGCTGGTCAGCCTGTGGTGTCTGTCAGTCCTGGTGACGAAGTGTCCTGTTCTGCTCGAGACAAAGGTCACTGCCCGACTTCAGTTTTAACTTACAGCATGTGAGTTGCAATCTATGCCAAATAAGGGGGGCGGGGAACCAAAGTCAAGTCACGGAAATGGATGGGCCACATAGAATATATATGAAATTGGCTATTCACGTCTTTTTTAAAGAAAGAAAGAAAGCAAAGCCTTGTTTTTATGGAGTGAGAAGTGTAAGAATCCCAGGGGTTTTTAGAACAAGACTAAGCCATCTGTGCAAGAAAATTTATTCTCACCTTGATCCTTCAACATCTTGCGTATCTTCCATTCTATTAAATTAAGGCATTACTGAAATATGTTTAAAATTGAGCACCATTCATCACAGAGATTGAGTTAGAATATCTACATAATATTTACACATCTCAACAGGAAAAGTAATTTTTCTTTTCAGTAGTTATCATTTTTGAAAACCCGGGTTGACTTGTAAGCCACCGTCTGTCTCATCCCTTACTAAGCGTTTCCTCAGCTGATGCATTTCACTGATTTGATCTCACTGATAGGGTAATAAAATCATTGGTCACTCAGACACACAGAGGCTGGGAGCCATGTGTTGAATCACCTGCTGTTAATTTAGAGCGAGGTATACAGATGGGACTCGGGGACCCAAATGTGTTAATCTGAGAAATCCCTCGGCAATATCCCATGGATTACAATATTGCTGAAAATATTCGGTATATTACTGCAAGTTAAATACTTCTAGAATTAATTATTAAAAGTGTATTTACCAGGGTTTAGCAACTATTTAATATGTGTTGCTTCCCAATGGGAGATTAGCCTATGTAAGGGCTGTGGAATCCTGGGGCCTTTGGAATTTATTTAACAAATGATAAGCACCTGATTAAAAATAAATTAAATGCTAGTTAAAGTATTTAGAGAGCTCATATCAAGTGTTTCATTAGTAAGAAGTTTCCCTATCCCATCTTTATTGTTCTAGAATTACTAACTTTACATACTGCAGTAGGAGACAAGATGGCCGCCAGAGAGGAGCTGAATGACCATATTTCTTAATTAATTTTTTTCTCTTGTGAGAGTTATTTTTTTAAAGAAGATTTCTATGAGTTTTTTCCCCATGAAAATAGGTCTCTTAATGCTATAGAAATTTGGAAGAAAGTATTTGGTAACAGTTTCACCAGTTACAGGTTGTTCTTCTACAATTTGCCTATACTTCTATTTTCTTCTCGGAATACATATGTAAGTGTCCCTGACTCTATTTTCCAAGTTTTATTCTGGAGTTAGAATTTCTATAGTTAATGGGAGAAAAAAATCATTTTCTCTTGTACAGTCCTTCATAGAAAAAATGTAAATCATAATTTATGACAAAGTGGTTTGAATTCATCTTTCAGATGTATTGAGTACCTATTATTATTTGCGAGCCATTGTACTAGGCCCATTCGTATACTTTTTTCTGAGGTCAATTTTCAAGACATTGTCACGCTTACAAATTTATATGCATGATATGCACAATGCCAGACTGCTTAAGTTTGAATCAGAAAAGTGCAAGAGCACAGACCAACACAAATCTTTCCTTAAACAGAGCTTTTGGAAAAAACAGGATTATTTTGAAGCCAATCCAGAAAAGCAGTGGAAGTTTTACATCAAAACAGACCTAAAGACATGCTTATAGATGAAACTGTATATTTTGTTTTAGTACTTAAATTATGTTTCATGTGTTTGAAATCAATTTCTTTGCATCTAAGCTGTTTTTGTTTTTTTAAAAGTGGAAGTTCCTTGAGACTAGGGTCTCATCTTTATATAAATAAAAGGCATCCTGACTCTCAGTATGTTATGCTTGATACTAACAAGTCAAAAGTAATAATGAGTTCTGAACTTGGATCTCATTCATATCCGTGTCTAAGAGCTGTGGATTTGTTGGAAACTGAGTGGGAGTGGGGATCTGGGGGTGTGGTGTAGAGGGCAGAATCTGGTGGAGAGAAATGCTGTTTTTGATAATGAGGCACCTCCTCCTCCTTGTTATCCATGAATAACATTCCAGTAGAGAAGGTCTCAGAGCTGAAGAGCAGATGTATTTCTTTAGATATCTGGAAGGATTAGATCACAAACTAAAGATAGCTATGCAGGGGCACATCTTATAAAAATGTGGCAGATATACCAGATTTATTCAGATAGGGCCTTCCTGCTGTTGACCAAGTATAGGCCAATCAGGAAATAGTGATTCTAAATAGGACTCAGACTTGGATTTTTTGGTAACAGAAATCTCTCTAGAGCCACAGCCTAGATGGATGAAGTGCCGGTAAATAGGAGAATCTGATCACAATACAGAGTCAAAGATTGACTGGTGTGGGTTGTGGCTGAGAGGTGAAAGTCAATGATAATAGTTGATTCAGCTTATCTTAAAGATCAGGGATAATCAACCTAAAAGATAAAAGGAGTTGCCTTCTTCATTTATCAACCATGTCTTGAGACCAGAGGGCACACCTGCTTAAGGTTCCTGCATTAGGCAACTCCAAAGAAAAATGTAGCATTTCCACAAATCCAGAAGACACATGTACGTAAAATGAACTTTCCACAGTCAATATGGGTAGATTTACCACCACGAAGAGTGAACAAAATCAGGTGAAAATAATAGACTGCATCTTGGCTGTGCTTATTGGCCACGGCCAGTGGTCAGGCAGCAGACGTGGTCTTATGTTACTAGCAAAGGCTTTGAAACCTCTCCTGGATTACTTCCCAGCCTCACAGCTCCCTGAGTGATGATGATAGCAACTAGCCAAGAGACCGATGATGCTGCTGAAATGACCTCTTTGGCCTCACAAAGAGCCATCCTCAGTCCATGGAGAACAGCCAGCCTGTCTGCAGAGATGGCAACTTAGGGGTTGAATGCATCCCATTGTACGTCGGGATTGCATTATTCCACGGGAGACCTTTCAGCAGGAAGGATATCTGATGATATTTTATGCTACCAGATAGTATTGGTGAATGTTGGGCAGTTTTGTCTTGAGGGGAGAGTCTTAGAAGTTGCCTTGTGTGCTACAGAAGTTCTTGGTTTATGACAGCTAAAGACACTGATACCAGGTACTTGTTTGTGGTCACTATATTTGTGTGTATATAATTAGCATAATGTTCAGGTCTAGAATTGTGGAAAGACCAACATGCTGAATATATATATAATCTAGCTTACAGTGAAATTATTCCTACATTAGTGTCAAATAAAAACACTTTCTGGTGCATTAGCACCAGAGCCAATGCATTCCTAATCCCTGAAGCTAAAAATAATACAACTGGCTGCTTTCTGAAGCAGAAGATGTTTGTTTTAAAACATTGGGGAATGTGGAATTGGGTTCAAAGGGTATGGCTTTCCTCTGTTGGATACTCATATCTTTTGGGACTCTATACATACTTTGCTTGTTGCTTCAGAAGGGCCAGATGAAAAGGGCTACTCAGTGAATACAGTCCAAAGTTGAGTGGATTATTAGTAGGCGAGTCATTGAGAAAGCATAAAATAATAATTGATGATAGCTAACATTTATCGAGTACTTCATACATGTGAGGCATGGTACTAAATTCTTGCATACATGACTTTATTTCTTCCAACCATCTTTGAAATAGATACTATAATTTCTGCATATTTTTCACATGAATAAACCAATGCTTAGAGTGGTTAAGGAAACTGCCTAACCTAGTAAGTGACAGAGCTGGTTTTGACTTTGGCTTATCTGACTCCAGGGCTCAGTCTCTTTCCCTTGAGTGTTTAGGTAATGAAAAGGTTAGTGTCATAGGGAATTGAAGGCATTAGGGTTTAAAAAAAAAAAAAAAGTACTACAAACTATACTTAAGACTCTCGACATGTGTAATGACTTGAGACAATCGCCCATCCCCCAGCTTAGACCACAGAGCTTACCTCCTAGTAGAGGGTACCTACCCTCCCTGATGACACTGCTCTTCCTCTCCTCTCAGTGATAACTATGATAATGAATTTGGTTGGTGCATTTCTTTATACTTTTGCTACATACATATCTATCCTTAAACAATGTACCTTGTGGTTTTGCATTGCCTTTAATTAAGTTCCGATACGAATGTTTCTTTGAAAGTTGGAAAGAAGGAACCTAAAGAGAGGAGAGAAACCCTAGAGCTCATCGCCTGTGGGAATTTGTCATGTAAGCCTGTTTTACAGATTTTCAGTATTTTCTCAGCACTGTATTAAAGGTCTGAGCGATTTTGCCCGTGTACTTTCAGGGAAAATATTTCTGAACCACAAACGCACAAAACAGATCTTGAAATAGTTGCCCTCTCCTGTAACTGGGGGCAGGATAGAATTTGCTCTCTTGTCCGCACCATGTGATTGTCAGAATGGCTATTTTTCTTTGATTCTGCATTTTTCTGGCACTTAGAAAATGTACCCCAAGAAGTTAAAATCATCATCCTTGCTTGGTGCTCTGTGGCAGCTGCCTGCCTGGTGGCTTCTGGTAGTTCCGTGAAACGTGTGGGCAGAGGAACAGAAGGGCCGAGGAAGGAAATAGAGTGACTGGAATAGCTTTGCCGGCAGAGTGTTTGTAGCTGAAGGTGGAGCATCTCCAGAGGACACTGTTAGGAATATTTTAAAATCACAGGTGCGCTTCTGTTCGCTGCAATTTGAAGATACATTGCAAATGCAATTTGTATAACTGTTTCGCAGAGGGGTTACGTGGCTTCCTGATTTCTAAGATGGGGTTCTTGGCACTCCCTAGGCAAAGAAAAGATGAGTTGTGTCTCCTTCTTTCAGGAATGAACGAATTTTAAAGCAACTCTGTTTTTCCAGAATCTGGGGTAGAGCCTGTAGGAACTACACAAAAATCTTTTGAAAAAAAATGAATAACTAGAAACGTTGCGTTTTTCCGCTTGAGGCTAACCACTAACCCCGTTGTATACAAACTTTTATTTATATCTGTTAACCCCACCACACTTATCTAGTTCAGCTTTGAGGTGGGACGAGTGCTGAAGATTGCTTCACACATAGTTGGATTCTGAGCACACTTTCAGTGGTAAAAGGAAAGACTTTCTTGTGCCCACGTCTTTCGTTTATTTACTAAAATTTGACATTCTACCTGAGAAATTTTATTGAAAGGGACAGAAGAAGGAAATAAAAGTGAACCTCCTAAAAGTAGTTGTCCAAAGTTCTAAAATTATATATCACATCAATAAACTTTTTTGAGTACTTACCCCAAAATATGCATATTTATTGATTTATAAGTTACACGCACAAACATTTTAACTGAAGGAGAGAAAGTGAAATAAAATATTTTATTTAGTAATGGTACAAAGCCCTTTACTTTCACAAAATTATTATTATTATGACTATGATTAGTTATAATTCAAAATTTTTATCATTTGGTTTAATATTTTGTGATATCATTTGGTTTGGTTCTAAGTTCAGCTTACTTTAAAATTTTGTTTTAATGTCTGTTATAGCTAAAAAGAATACTTCATTTAAGTATGTAGGTAAAATAAAAAAAAGGCATTGTGACTGCATTTACGAATTTGTGATACCCAGTTTTTAGTTTCCTAAAACTAAAACCACTATACAGGCATTTGTGTTGCTCCTTGGCAAGCAAATGTCCTTCTTTCTTGTTGCTGATTAGTTGTATTTGCAAACTAATTAGAAGGTATACATTTTAATATTTTTAACAAATGGATTTAAATTCCTCTGAGAGTTTTGACCTGGAGGATTTTTAAACAGGTTGCAATATTCTATTTTTAAGTTGTTAAGGAGTATGAACATATGAGATTTTTAACAGGTGACAGACATATTTTCAGTAGTAAAATCATATTAAAATGGAAATGATTCTACATACCAATTTTTAAATATTCTTTCCATAGCCTAAGTTATAGTTTTTTGCTTGTGTTTTTAATACAGTGTTTCTTATCCTGGTTAAAACATCCCGTTAAACATTAAAGGCCAGATCAAGTATGTTTTCTTTCCAAAAAAAGTCGACAAAGTCATACTTTTTGTAAAAGAAAAATGAAAACATAAGTGTCTCAAGATTTTCTAGTTCTTGGTCATGAGATAATTAGTTAACTTCTGTGTGGTACAAAATATTTTTATGGGCCCTTTCTATCTCATTGTAGGGAATTATAAGTATTTTACTATATTTTAAAGGTTTTGTTGTTGTCATGGCTGTTGTTAATCCTATAGTAAGACCCTGACACTTTTAGCTTCAACTTTTTGCTGGAACAGCTTGTGACCGATGCCAATGAAAAGATTTTTTGCATAAATTTTTAAATCTTCTCATCCATTTTGTGAGGCTTAGTTTAGTTACAACTTGATAACATAACACACACATCTACTTAAGTTAGGCAAACTGTACAACTTCACAATACAAGGGAGGCATTCTGAGGCCCCCTGTTGACCCTTCTACACTTGACTTCCTGATCTTTCCTCAGGGTACCTTGTGTAACTTATGTGATATGTGACCACTTGAAAGGCAGATTGAATGGTGGTACTGGAGTCAATCTAATATAGGTGTTAGATATTAGTAAACTTTGAAATTTTTTACATGAAAAATACATATGAATAGAAGAATTAATATTTCCTTCCCTACCCCAGTATATCACTATACACCCCAGATTAGAAACTGCCTTTATAACACTGATCCTGTTACAAAGCAAATATCCTTGGGTCGTGGAAGTTCTTGAAGACATTATGTCACTCACTATGAATTAATTCGACTTTTTTGAAAGCAGGTTTTGATAGACTGAGAACATGAGCGAAGTAAATAGACTTGACCCTTGGAGGTGGTGAGTGGTTACTGGAATTCAAGGAGAGACTGAGAAGATAATGTACAAAACTAGGACGCTGGGAGAATGAAACACAAATTCTAGGATTTTGCAATAGTCAGTTCTTTCTACTTTTGTGAGAATTCAGAACCATCGGGCAGGACAAAGCAAGCGCTGCAGCTGTCCTTTTAATGTTCCAGTTCAGAGAGTATCTCTGTACTGGGCCCACCAGAAGGAAAGGTGTTGGGCCAAGGCATAGCCAATCCTCAACATTGAGCCTGGACATGGCCCACCACCATGGCAAAGGTGTTTGGTCAAAGCGTAGGTGACTTGATCCCAAACGATGGTATCTTCCCATGGATGGTTGGTTGCCCTCCCTTGAATTATGAATATGGTCTGGCATTCATTCTGAGATCTAAAATTTAAGTGTTCAAATAGCTTTTCTGGGCTATGCCATTTTCCAATGGGAAAGTTTGAGGTGACTGTCCAGTTTAACTGTGTTACAGTAAGGTCCCACACCAGGGTAGTGGCAAAACCAGTATTTTCAAAGACTCCGTAAGTCCTCCCAGGAAAGCTACCAGAGTTGGTAACTTTCTTCTTATTATTCTATTTTAAGGCTGGCAGCAGAAGTAGAGGATTTCATTTTGTCCACTGTATTATTTTAATTTCTGGGATGGTGGTGCCATCACCTCACCTCTTTCTTCCACTTCTTCTTGGTTTCCTTCACCTGTTCCCTGAAACACTACCACCAGACACAGGAAGGCACTACCATTTGTATTCAACATCACAGATGATCACCATCAAATAACATAATTAGATCATGGTTCCTTTATACTTGACGTTGAGAGGAGTAAGATGGGCATTTTATAATATGACATTTTAGAGCATATGGGTCTTTTAACATCTACCTGTTCTCTGGAGAAAACACATTTTCCCTTGATGAGTAAAAATACATCTATTTTCTGTAAATCCTGAATGCCACATCAGCTTATGCTACACTCCAGGAGATGAAAAAACCATCAATGTAACACCTGTAAGATAAAGTCTATACTCTGTGCTGAGTCTGATGCCGATAGATGAAAACTTATTAGAGGAATGCATTCACCATGCTTGGAGACTTTGCTGTTAACAGTTTTCCATATCTCATTTTTCTAATGTGAGCCTTATTTCAGAGAATTCAGATTAGATGATGAAAGCCTGGGTAAAAAGTCTACCAAAAAAAAAAAAAAATCCCCCAACCGTGTATACTTTTCAGATTGATATAACTCATAGGTGAAAGTGGGTGGTGGAGAGGAACTGAAAACAGTGCATTATCAAGTCATCCTCCTCTACAGAATCCAAATAAGCAACTCTTATTACAGTGGCCCTGTACCAGTTAAAAGGAGCTCATGAAACATAGAAATGAATTGTATACAATACTGTTATCTGGGGGATGATCAGTCTCAGTGAAAATTCTGGATTATGGAACTTTAAGTACAGTAAATATATACCTAATACTTTCAAATATAATAGCACTGTACTTATGGAGAACCCAGGTGTCTAGCAAATTTAGTCATCAAGACTAGACTCTAAAATTCAAAACATAGAAAGGCTGTTACTAACAGTGCAGAAAAAACCTTCCAGAAAGTGCATGTAATCTACTTCATAGGAGAGCACTGCATTACTCACAGAACCTCATTTGGACCATTGTGTATAAAATAAGGCACTTTATTATAAATACCAGGGACATATTGATAGCAGATAATGAACAGCGATGAGAAGAGGGAGAAGAACTATTAAAGGCCAATATAAGTATGATAATTTACATGACAATAAAGGAGAAAGTGGTCCCCTAAAGCATAATAGAATTATTTTCATGATGGTGACTTTGAATAAATAAGAATGGGTTAAATTATGTTCAGTGCATTCTGTTTGATAAGGCAGATAATTATGCAATATATTTTTCTAAGTTTTTTCAAAAAGGATTAAATGATAGTAATTTGCACTCATTGAGCATTTACTATGGAACAAACACTGATCTAAAGACTTTTTATGCATCATCTCATTAAATCTTCAGAACAACATTATGAAGAGTTACCGTTATTACCCCCATTTTACAGATGAGGAACTGAGGCAAAAAGACTTTAACTTTCCCAAGGTGGAGGCAGAAGTAGACTCAGTCTCAGCCCCCACTTAAGCACTGTGCCACACCTCCCTAACTGAAATAAATAAGTATTGCTGCTTAAAGTTAAAATCTCAGTTGTCTAGGAGTGTTACTTGTATGAATTCCTGACGATGCATATAAATGAGATATTTATGCATATATTAAAATAACCTTAATTACAACTAGGCTGCAGTTATGTTGCCTAGTAAAGTCATTCCCAGACTTTCTTTAGTGATAGATAAGAATGTTTTTACAATCACAGTTTTGAGTGTTTTCTGTAGGTGGAGGTTTACATACAGCATGAAGATAGCTTCAAGGTTGACAACTTGCTGTCAAGATACTTAGGAGAATGCTGAATCTACCCTGGAACTTGAGGTTTACAAAATCATTAAGCCTTGTTTATGTTATTCCTTTGCTTCACAAAAATATTTTTTTTACAGACAGTACAGAGGTAAACCTGAGCTTTGCTCCTGTCGGAATTATCTAATTTCTAATTAAGGGAGCCTGATTTAATGAGATTTTCCTGAATAGTTTGGATAAGGCTTGGATGACTGACTTTAAGTGATATGTTGGGGTTTTTTTGTTTGTTTGTCTGTTTGTTTTTTTACTAATCATTTGTTGCTTTCATAATTGATCAGTCCAGCCTTTCTTGTAGAGCTGAGTAATTAGGCGTTTGTTATAGACACAATGGGACTATGAGATGAGAGGTGAGAAAGAAGAGCCCAAAGGGACTCACAAGCTGCTGAGGGTCCTCACCTCTCTGCAGGCTGCAAAGGGGCAGGGGATTTGTGGCAACCAGAGTTGGAGGCCCACCTGTGACACTGGTCATCACCAGGTGAGGTTTCCTGCTCACTACTTCTGCTAAATGTTGGAGTCTGTTCACACATTAGTGTCTGAAATTTGGTGAAGTTAGTGCTAATATCAGCTGCCAGAGCAACTGCATTTCTCCACAATCTCTTTTTATGTACACAAGACTATTGTAAATCACTAAAAATTAGGGAGGAGACAGCCATCTGAAAATCTATTGGTCATCATATTATTTCAAGATGATGAAGGGGACCACAGAGTAGAAGATCCCGGATGTCTATAACAGTTTATCAGAATTGGTTAAATTCAATTCATTGCTTTGATAGTTATGATAGAACAAGCAAACAAAGTGATGATGTTGGCTACCAAGTCATTTATTTAACCTTATTTCACCTCAATTCTATATTAGTCATGTTCCTGACTTTTAATAAATAGATTTCTAGAAAGTGAATATGCTCTGGGTTTTCCAACTCTCTGCACATCCATGGAATACACCAGATTTAAAAGGCAATGCCTTTAGGGAGACCCTGGTTTGTCAGCTTGGAGAATTTACTGTGAACAGACAAAAGACAGCCAGCACAAACTGCAACTCAGCCCTCACACATATAAACACGTGCTCCCATAACCCATTTCTTTTAATGAGTAATGAATTACCTCCCCTGTTTTCCTGAACTTCAGCTTTTTTCCAAAAGGCTATGCAGAAAAGTGCATTGAAGTGGAACACCCAGGTAAGATGAGACAGTCAGTTCAACCCATGTTATTAAAGAAATTGGTTCACCTTTTTGATTCTGTGTCATTGTAGTTTCAGCCATTCATTTGTTCAATAAGCAGTTTGGTATGTTCTGGGAAATAATGAATATTGATCATAAAATCGATCACTTATTAAGAAACAGACTAAGGGAAATTGTTTATCCAATCAATTGTAATTTTTGATTTGTTATTTATACTTTCCAATTTTGTCCACCCCTCCCCGAGGCTCTCCTGTACTCAGGAGCACCAAGGGAAAGGCATATAGACACTGGCTGAAACTTCTGAAAGAGCACAAAACCCCATACATTCGCTTTAGAAGATAAAACACTTGCACCCAGTTAAAATGTCTGTAGGAGCTCACAAAGATTTTGAGTAACCCTGGAAAGAGAAGTTGATTACTTTGGATACATATGATATTTGTTTTACTTGAAGTGTTCCTATTTTTTAAATGTTTTGGGTACAATAGAAATGAAATTCACCACTCTTAGAATTTTCTGAAGCTGTAACAATGAAAATGTGCCCAGTTGGGGCAGGTTTGAAATAACTAAGTGATACAATGTGCAGATGGATCTTCCAGGGATGTAGGGGGCGGGGGGTGGGGGGGAAATACATGTCCTTCAAGATCCTGGGAAAAGGGACCACGTTCCTCTTGTGCAAAATATTGATGAGTACTTTGATGAACCCTCTGAGGAAAGACTGAGTGAGTCCCGCTATGAAACAGCAGATCTGATCGCCATTCTAGATGTCCTTGTTAAAATAGGAGTGAATCAGGTGCAACCTCAGAGCACATATGTTTCTAGTTTCATTTTCCACTTATGTGGAAAACTAGGGCTTGAAACCAATGTATAAACTAATCTCATTCCTAGCAGAAGTGATTCCAACTTTTTGCCCTTTTCTCACAGTGCATCTAAGGTAGAGAAAATGTAACTGCATCCCCAAGTGGCTAATTAACTTTCCCTGGGATTTGTGAGCACCAGGTGAATATATTGCTGATGCTCATACTTCATCTGAAATGTGATTTTGAATATCCCTCTGGCCACAGACACAGATGAAAATTGCCTCTCTCTCTCTCTATCTTTTTTTCCATACTGTTTTCCAACTTCCTTAAAATCAGAGCCCTTCATTCACAGCTTGTGGTAGCGGGCCTAATTTACAACTGAAGTTGCAAGTTTAGATGGTTAGTGGATATCTTAATGGCTCCAAAAGCTGGGAGTTCTTTCTTAAAGAACAAAAAGGATTGTCAATTTGATGTTATTAGTTGGACATCCCACTTGCATTTATCTTTAGACTTGACTAGTCTTTCATTTTTCACCTGCTTTTACCTGTTACCTTTGCACCTTTCCTCTGCGAACTAGTCTTCAGTTTAGTTAGTTCATACGCCTCCTTGCGGTAAACCTGCTTTCAGTACAGGATCGAGAACTACTAATATGTGATATGGTAACAGTCTTATGAGCATTGTGTCACACTGCGTCCTTGTGACCGTCTCTTCAAAGTGATTCCTTTTATTAATCTGCTTCATGTCTTTTTATTTCCTCCTCCTGGTTTGTTTTCCTCTCTTCTCTTTCACCCTACCTCTCACAGAACCAATCATCACTTGTCTTTTGCATCTTCAACAACTCAATCCTCTCTGGATCTCTCCCTTTTGCGTATAAATCATGGATCTCCCTCTCCTTACAAACCTTGAATACCAGCCCAGCCTCACTACCCACCCTGCCTCTGCCCTACAAGCTAAGGTCTTATTTCTCAACTTTCCTTCCTTGCAAAACTCCAAGAACATGTAACTGATGCTTACCACCTTACTCTTCAGGATATTGCTGTTTTGTTTCTAAAAAGTGGACCTTGTACTCACTGCTCTCACTTTTTTTAATTAAAAAAAAATTTTTTTTAACTTTTTATTTTATATTGGAGTATAGTTGATTAACAATGTGATAGTTTCAGGTGTACAGCAAAGTGATTCAGTTATACATATACATGTATCTCTTCTTTTTTGAACTATTTTCCCATTTAGGTTGTTACATAATATTGAGCAGAGTTCCCTGTGCTATACAGTAGGTCCTTGTTGGTTATCCATTCTAAACATGTGTACATATCAGTCCCCATGCTTTCACTTCTTAATCATCATTCTTTAACCATCTACACTCTGGTTTTTGACCCTGACTCTGTTTTTAGAAAGAAGCAATGATCATTTTATTCCCAAATCTTTTAATGCCTTTTTAATCTCTCAGTTACATGACTTACCTGCAGCATGTGATATTTTGGGACCACACCACCCTCTTTTGCTCCTCTGACATTTATTGAGTGCCTGTATTGTTCTAGGCACTGATATGGGCACTTGAAATGTATCCATGAACATAGCAACTAAAAATTTCTGTCTTTGTATTCTAAAGGAAGAATGCAGACAATAAGTAATTGATATACTAAACAAGAACCATATTATCAATTGTGAGACATACAAGGCTAGGACTGGATGAGGCAAGTGAGATGCCTCAAAATTTAAGGTGGCACTCACTCTCAGGATTGACTCTTGTCCTACCTTACATCTTTAAATTTTGTGCCCTAGGTGTCTCACTTGAACTGAAATGGGGACAGCCAGTGCAAAGGCCCAAATGCAGGAGTGTGCTTGTTAGGTTCTAGGAGGAACAGTGATAGAGTGGAGAGAGTGAGCTGGGGCAAGTAGTGGGAGATGAGATTGGAGAGGCAACGCGTGGAGAGATCAGATGGGCACTCGTAGTTGTCGGTCATTATAAGGTCTTTGGCTTTAAAAGACTAGAAGCAAGTGAAGGGTTAGTGGGCAGAGGACTGATGTGATCTGCCTGCCAGTTAAAAAGTCCCACTGGGATTGCGGTGTTGGGTTGAGAACATTGTGGGGACAAGGGTAGAAGCAGGGATGATTGCCTTGATCTTAGGCAAGAGGAGATGAAGGCTTGGATGAGACCGGTGGAAATGACAAGGGTGAAAAGTGGTCAGACTCTGAACCGATTTGGAAGGTTGGGTCAACCTGATTTCCTGATGGACTGGATACAGGTGTGAGAGAAAGAGAGGAGCTGAAAATCATTTCTATGTTTCTGGCCTGTACAACCGAGCAACGTGCAACCCTCCTCCTCTGGCTTCCAGGAGAGCATTTTCCAGTTTCCTCTTCTATGTTTCCGGCTTTGTTGTCTTTTTCACATGATCTTTTCTTGCTTCTGCCTCATTATCATAGCTCTTACCTCTGCTGTTTCCTCAGGCTTCTCTCTCTTCCTGTGCTCTCGCCCTCATTCCCTGTCATGACCTCAACTCTATCTTGAATGCACCCAAATTCCCATCTCCAGTGCTAACCTCTCTCTTGGGCTCTGATGCTGTATTTCCAGCTCTTTATTTTCAGATTGTCACCCTCCCAGTCATCCAGGATTGAAACTCTTTGTCCTTTTTGAACTAGTACCTATGTAACTATATAAAGAAAATTTCCTTCACTAGGATTTCTCTTGGGGAGAGGCCAATTGATGCCTGTTTGCAGAAAGTGCTTAGAAAAGATATTAAGATGAATGGTGAGCACCTGGCAGGGCTCTGTGAGTAACGGAATGTGGTGTTTGAGCTCCTCTCTGAGTGGGGAGCTGAGCCCCAAGACTTGATAAGCATGGCCTTGGGGGGTTGGGCTATGCAAAATCTGGAGTAGTAGCCAGTAAGGACAGTGCTGGTTTGCATAATAAATTTGCTGATAAATTTTAAGTTCTTAGGGGAAAAATCCAGAAATGGGAGAGAAATGCTAACAAGGCTAGATACTATGTTGGAGAGTGAAGAGAGAGAGAAAGGCAAAGTAAAATTTCATATACATCTTGTGACAGGTGGGTGAGAAAGGATTGGGAGAAGGTAAATATCTGGTTAGGGATTTTTGAAGGCAGTGACTACCTTGATGTACAAACGTAAGGAAATCTCCACCTGTTTTCTTCATAAAATCTTCAGTGACAACTCCAAATACACTAATGGTTTGATTTGTTTGTTTTTTGAGACTGAAATCTTTGGAAAAGTTCAACAGATGCTGAGTCCTGAGCTTGGGTTGTGGAGGCTCTAAAAATAAAACATCCCTTGGGGGTGAAATGACTGGAAACAAGGGAATAGCTGACTCCTACCTTACCCCACTCCTCTCATTCCCACAGTTAAAGACTGTTACCTTTCCTCAGTAATGTCCCATGAGCCTTTTTCTCTCTGTGGCCACCAAATTTATTTTCTCTCATCTGGAGATATGTGGTGAGGTCCTATTAACTGGCCTCCTTGCCCCTTGCCTTTTTCTTGACCAGTATAATCTTCATAGGACTTCAGATTAATTGTCTTAAAACACACTTCTAATTGTATTAGAGAGAGAAAGGATGGAGTTTCATCAGCAGAAAATTGCTCTAGCCTGAGTGGGTTTTGTTTGGCCTCAGCCAGATAGCACATTTTCCCCTTTAATTTGAATGCCTTTATGTATATCTCTTGTTTGCTATAGTTTCCACCACTCCCTGTTGTTTGACACCCAGCCTGCCTCACTTCCCTACATTGTTTGTATGCCTCTGAAGTCATTTGAGTTTATACTCTTACAAGTTAAGACCACAGGTGTTGAAGTGAGACAGATGTGACCTTGAATCCAGCTCATCTACTTGCTCTGTGATCTTGGACAAGCTCTGGGAGTAACCTGAGCCTTAGTTTTATTCTAGGTAAAGGAAGAATAAAAATAACTATTTCTTTATGAGGTTGTGATGATTGTATAAAATTATATTAGCATAGAATAAGCCCTTAAAATGATAGTAATTAATTTTTATTTTATTCCTCTATACTGAAGGCTTCACAATTGCTTATTATCTTCTAAGAAACCAAACTTATACCAGACCTAGCCTCTGGACCCTAATGCTTTGACCCTGATGTATCTTTTCTAGCTTCATCTCTCTCTATACTCCCATGCTCAGTGTATCCATCAACCTGTTTGATGTCCTTCAAATAGGCCCCATTTATGTCAGTTTGTGTGGACTTGCTTATGCCTTCCCCATCCATTTATATGCCCTCTTCCCATAGCTTTTCCTGTCATAATCCTCCTTACTTTCCAAGACCCAGTCGAAATAGTCCTTCACAAAAACTTTCCTCTTCCCTACAGGTGGAAATCATCCCTACCCTTGGCCAAGACTTGATGGCCATTTCAAGGCATAGATCACACCTGCCTTGCACTTTGAGAATTTAGTTTCTTGTTTCCTTGATTATTAGATCTTTGAAGCATGGACCATGTTTATACCATGCTTGTACATGGTGGTGCCTGGCAGTCTACATTTACCTCTCTCATTCCCCAAAAGGTCCTGAATGCCTAATCTGTGTGGGCCTCCAACACCATAACTGACACTCAGCACGCATATATTGAATGAAGTAGTAAACAGGTGAAGAAGTGTGTTAGTAAATGGATGGTCAGCCAGTGAAATTCGTGACGTCTTTACTCTTGATTCCTTTTGGCAGTGGAGTCAGATCAGCGTCTAAAAATCTAAGGTATCCTAGTTCTCAGGAGCAACAAAGGGAGTTCTTTGGAAATGTAGGTTCTTTTAACCCATTTTGGTCTCTAATAATTAATATCAAGTTATTACGATTTTTACTCTCAGCTGCCATTCTTAGCTTACCTCTCTTACAAGTACCCAAAGAGTAAAACTCTTATGAGTCAGATCGTTGCCTTTTATTACCTTTGTCCTTTCTCCTTTTCTTTCACCCTGTCTTAGCATTGGTCAGTTTCTCTCCATTCCCTGCTATTAAAGAGAATTTTATTTTGTTATTTCCTTAAATATTAGGGAAACTATAACTCTCTTAAGATTATGCATTTGTGTATAACATACAGCGTGTGTAGGGAGCCATATACATAACTCTCTAAAGGTTATGTATATGAATTTGCTTTAAGCAAATATACTGCATTTCCCTTGCTCATCCCTTTAAATTTCAGGTTCTTAATATATGCTCCAGCAGTGTTGAGCTGTGTTAGTTAAGAGTTTCCAGGAAATAAAGAGACACATCGCAGTTTCCTTGGCTATTGCACAGATGCATGGAAATAAGGACAACAGGTACTCACTCTAGTGATTGAGCATTCGGCTTCTGGACACCTGAACCATCATGTGGGAAACTATTCCAGCAGGCTGGTAGCAACTCCAGCGGTATGCCCTTCTTGTGTGGCAGATTCCTTTTGACCTTGCTCCTCCCTCTGTTTCCACTTCCGTTTTCCCTGCTGCATTCACTGGTGGCTTTTCTCTCTGTTCCTTCTCTCTATCTCATGGCTCCTTTCTGTTTAATTGTTGCTTCTACTACCACATGGCTCTTCCTAATTTGTGGCTTCAGTTCTGCCCATGTGTCTTTCAGAGTGTGTGGCACACAGCTCTTTATAGATCTTTCCACATGTCACCTTCAAATTCCCCAAGGTGAAGACCTGATTGACTAGTTTAGTATTCAACATATAAAAACACTCTTGGTTAGAATTTTGCACTGAGTCGCTGTATGGACTTCCCGTACGTCAACTCCACAAGTGGCTGACTTTGGAACAGGTACTAATTCCTGGTACATACATTTAAAATAAAGATTTTAGGAATAGAGATCTGAAACTGCAGGGTAACCCATGTATAACTAATTAGATGTGACTATTCAGGAGAAGATTTTGTGTCTAATAGGTTCTCTGGGTAGACAATTATTTACCAATTTTTATTTAATTTAGAAAATATTTTCAATTATTTATTTATAAATTATGTCTATACAGAACAAGTAAATGGGAGACTTTAGTTCTCCTTTGAAGTTGCTCACTATAGGTAACAATATCTGATGATATATAGGACATCCAAGAATCATAATGCTGAAAGGGGTCATAGCAATCATCTTATTCAGTAGTTCTCAAACTTATTGATCTCAGGACTACTTGACAATCTTAAAAATCACTGAGAACCCCAGAGAGCTTTGGTTTATGTGAGTCATAACTCTCATTACTATTGTATTAGATATTGAAAGATAAAATTTCAAGTATTTATTAATTCATTTAAAAATAATATTAATAAGTACGTTATCAATAAATAAAATAACATATTTCTATGAGAAGCACTATATTTTTATTAGTGAGAAGAGTGACATTGTTTTACTTTGTTTGGTAAATATTTTTAAGGTCTGGTTTAATGGAGGATACCTAGATTTTCATATCTGCTTCTGCATTTACTCTTATTGTGATATTACGTCTTAAAAGATAAACAGAGGCACGTTAAAATTTTCAAGAGTTGTTTTGAGCATGCATGGATTCAAACTGGTCAGTGCCAAACAAGGTGGTTAGGAGCAGTCCACCAACAGGAGCTAGGGGCAAGGTTTTTATAGAGAAGATGATAGCAAAGCAAAGAAATTATTTGATTGCCTATAGCTTAAGGTTGCCTTATTTGGGAAAGCTAAGTTGGCTGTTTGTGTCTGGTGTTCTTAAGTTTTACTTTCTTGAATTTGGGTGCATTGGCTCTGGCTTAGATTTTGGTTTGCTTATGTAGGCTACCAAGGCATAAGAGCTACCTCGGTCTAATGGCCTCCTCATGTAGCCTCTGGAAAACTCCAGTGGATGCTTGTGAGCCAATGAGAGTAAAATGGGCAAATGACCTTTTAGTATTATTATGAAAAGAGTTTTGATCTCACAAACAACCTGAAAGGAATTCAGAGACTTCCAGTGTCCTTGGACCACACTGAAAACAATTAAAGAATCTCATTTTATAGAGGAGGAAACAAAGGCTCAGAGAAGTGAAGTGACTTGCCCACGGGCACACAGTAAGTTGATGGCAGAAGTGGGGTTAGAACTCAGCTATCCTCTTTCTTCACTGTATCTAGATTCAATTACCAAAGGAACAACTCAGCCCACATTGTGACTTGAGGAGTTGACAAAATTCGAGGTCTGCACTTGTTTCCTACTGTGGAAACTTGGCTTCAGGTAGTTCACTAGGCCCTGGGGGATGGAGTGGTGGTATTACACAGCTGCCAGAAGGTACGCAAGGATGAGAACACTCGATCCAGGAGACATCATCCTTTCATTAGCCTGTGTGTGCTGGAGTTTCACTGTAAAGCCTTATGTACTGAAGGTTTATTATAGAAAAGTAGACAAACAAATCAGAACATAAGAGGACACGATTGGTTCACACCAGTCACTTCAGCATTTCCCAGGTTAGAGCAGACGGGTAATTCCTGAAGCATGAGTCTCCATTATTGCCTTTAATTTCCCCACGGCCCAAGACGAACATTGTCCTGTCCCTTTGTTTCTGCTCTTGGCAGGAAGCCATTTCCTCCTGGTTAGACTTAATTGGAATCCAACCCAAACGAGGAGAGGACGGGCTGCCATGTTTTGGCACTTTCCTGAGCCAGTTCTTTGGGGAATATCTGTGTTCAGTGATATAATGATGTAATACAAGGCTTATTGCACAGTACGTGGTGTTAAAGGAGGAATGCAATTTTAAAATCCTTTAAAGTTAATTTTAAGGCAACAAAAAAGAAGTATATTTTTATTCAAATTTTCACTCAAATACATATATCTATATGTAATATGTATATATGTAATATGTATATACATGTGTGCTTGTCTCTGTGGGTATATGTGTGCATACGTGTGTGTATATATATATGCATACATACATGTTTCATCCTGAATTTGAATGGTCTCTAAATAATTATAGTAGTAAACACCCTCTTTTTAGAGCAGGTGCATGTTGCTTTTGGAGAAACATATGAGAAACTATTTAAATTATTCAGTTTTAAACTTGGAATTTAAACTGTGACCTTTCTATTGACAGATAGCACCTGACTATGTATATGCGCTATAACACATAAAAACCTTCAGATTATCTGAAGGGATTAATTTCTAGAAGTTTTCAGATTCAAAAATAAAATGCTATTTTGTGTATCTAGTGGCTTTTTTCCCTTTTGAATGAAGAATTTCCATATTACATAATCTTTATGCTTCATGACTTGAAATGTAAGGGTCCAGGTACATTTTGTCTCACAGTGTTTATGCTGTTGAGAATGTAGCTTATTAACCCCTGTGCTATGAGGTGGGACTGTGCCCTCTTCCAAAGGGATCTGGGGAGAATGACTGACCAGCGTTCTGCGATTCCATTTTCAATTTTCTCTGATTTTGCAGAGTATTCTAATCTTCTCCAGATGAGTGGAATTGCAGCCCTTTTTACTTGACAGCCAAAGACAAACACCACGCTGTCCAGAAGATCAAGTGCCATTTTATTCCTCTGTTGACATTCCTGATGAGATGGGCAAAACATCAGGAAATTCTCCTGCGAAGACTTTCTAAGCTTTTATAATATTAGGAATAACATTTTCAAACTGAACTAGTATACCATAATCCTTTTTTCCCCTGAAAATATTGATAAATTTTCCTTACCAAAATAATTATAAAGAAAGAAGGTTTTGCCTGCTATCTACCAAACAAACTCAAAATGTTGTTCTCTGATTTACGGGGTTTGTTTTTCAAAGATTTCACAGGAATTTTGGAAGTCTTTTATCTGCCTTTTTTTTTGACTGTGTTGGGTCTTCGTTGCTGCGCGTGGACTTTCTTCTAGTTGCAGCGAGCAGGGGCTACTCTTTGTTGTGGTGCGGTGGCTTCTTTTGTTGCGGAGCATGGGCTCTAGGCACGCGGGCTTCAGTAGTTGAGGCACGCGGGCTCAGTAGTTGTGGTATGAGGGCTCTAGAGCACAGGCTCAGTAGTTGTGGCGCACGGGCTGTGTTGCTCTGCAGCATGTGGGATCTTCCCAGACGAGGGCTCGAACCCGTGTCCCCTGCATTGGCAGGTGGATTCTTAACCACTGCGCCACCAGGGAAGCCCTATGTGCCTTTTTAAATCTCATTCTCTCAGCCTTGCATCCCCCAGGTAACCATAACCTGAATTTTTGGTTACTCATGCTTTTGGGGTTTTTTTCTCTGCCAATTTTTAACATTAAATAAATGGCATATGCTCTATTCATTCCTCTGTGACTTACTTCTTTCCTAAAGTGTTACGCTCTTGAGATTCCTCCATTACTATAAGTTATTTTTTTTTTTAATGGAAGAAGACCAGAAATCTAAGTTAAAAGTGGTCATTTCTCTGTTACCTTTTTCAGATGATCTCATCAAGTTTTTAGTTGCTTGGTCACTTATTCCTCTCAAGTTGTGCATGCTGTGGTTTATTTGTATTTTATGAAAGCAAATATTACTCATCCATGATTAGTTGAGAGGCCTTCGGGGCCCACCACTATCAACCACAAACAAAAAAATATCTCTAAAAATGCCATGTGTACTTACAATTCAAGTATGTTTCCTCTGCCAGGTTAGTTTAAAAATTGGTTAAGTGTCTTCAAAAATATTTACAAAAAGGGGAGATTGTGAAAGAATGGAACAATAGTGTTTGTAGTCTTATATATGCTAACAAGAAAAAAGACATTTTTACAAGTTTGGAGGCCTAAACTGTCCCAGTTCTGATGAATTGGTCCTTGACAGTTATGAATGGTGGACTAGTTGCATTAAAGCAATGAGGGAGCTAATAGCAGGTTTGAGACTGGGTTTGAATAAATCATCAACCAAGCACATAACAGTGCTGGAAGAACAGGCCATACGCTGTGTGGCCATGTGCTCCCTAGTTGCCTGGAGACCATGAATCTTGGGCATCATAGAAATATTGGAAATATATATTTTTTGTCACCTTAAGTTTCCTAAGCCCTTTAAAGTATAGAAACTATTTAAATATTAACTATATTTAGTGTAAAGTTCAAAATATATTTTTCTTTAACACTGACACTATTATACATAAAGTGTTCATGATTATATGTAAGGTGTTTGGTAGCTTTAAAATCAGGGACTATATTTGAAATCTTAAAAGGAATTGACCTTTCGTATCACTTTTGAATAGATGCAACACGACTACTGTGCTACCTTCTGGAATCTTTTCAGAGATTGTAGAATTCCTTCAATATGGCATCATTAAACTTGTAGGAGGTGGAAACCATTACAAAAAGCCCATTCAAATTTGGTTAAAACTCTTCTGAAAATGATTTATTTAATTTATATGTATAAATAATATAACCAAAAAGCAGGAAAAGAGTTACTAAAACATTATTCTGTACTAAATTAAAACAGAGTGTTTTCATTTTGCCTCTCTTATTATGACAGTTGAGTAATATATGCTGTACTAAATGGATGTCTGGTATGAAGAACAAAGATCAAGAAATGAGTGTTTAGAACAGTAACTTATATGTTAAATATCTATAAATAGCTTAATAAATATATTCTTTCATGTAAAAAGCAGAAAACTGCAGACTACAAAGTAGATTATCCAAATGGTGCTGTTTCAAACTCACCTTTGGAACAGTACACATTGTCTCGTCGAGTTTAAAGTTTCTGCATATAAAACTTCAGTTTTATAAAAATGGGTACTTTTGAAATGCATTTATTTATTTTTTTCTTGTGTCTCATTTCATCCTTGAAATTACTTAAAGTGACTTATAAATAGCTTATTCGGTTCAGGGGGTCAGAATTTATAGTTGAGATAATCAGAGAAGAGAGAAAATAAGAGTTAGTAAATGAAAGCCAGTGACCAAGAATTCAAAGATATGTATCCATGGTCCTATGTATTTGCTAGCATATTTTCTATAGCACAGATATATCTCTGAGTTTCCTAGCAACCAGGGCAAGGAGGGAAAGGTGCTTGGTTTTGTGAGTCCATCAACAGAGGAATGGATAAAGATGATGTGGTACATATATACAATGGAATATTACTCAGCCATAAATAGGAACGAAATTGGGTCATTTGTAGAGACATGGATGGACCTAGAGACTGTCATACAGATTGAAGTAAGTCAGAAAGAGAAAAACAAATGTATATTAATGCATATATGTGGAATCTGAAAAATTTGTTATAGACGATCTTATTTACAAAGCAGAAATAGAGACACAGACATAGAGAACAAACGTATGGATACCAAGGGGGAAGGCGGGGGGGCGTGGGATGAATTGGGAGATTGGAATTGACATATATACACTATTGATACTCTATTCAGTGCTCTGTGGTGACCTAAATGAGAAGGAAATCCAAAAAAGAGGAGATATATGTATACATATAGCTGATTCACTTTGCTGTACGGCATAAACTAATACAATATTGTAAAGCAACTATACACCAATAAAAATTTAAAAAAATAAATAAAAACAAACTTTCTGCTCTGGACCAACTCAGATTTTTGTGATACTGAGAGCAAGGACAAGTTTCTTTTAAAGTTGTATAGCTAATTTAACCTCTAACCCTTAGATTACCCTTAAGGTTAGCCCTAAGATCTACCCTATTTTTCTGTGAGTATTTTTATTTCATTTTAATGAGTACATAGTTTAGAGACAGTGGAACTCTCCTCAGCTTCAGGATAAGGATGGCTCATTTTGAAGCCATAGGAGCCCCCAAAAAACATAACATAGTATTTGTGCTGTAATTAATTATAATTCAATGGCCTCAAAATATAGAGTTCATTTTCCTCTGATGTAACAACCCAAGCTGAGCAGTTGAGGTCAGCAGGTGGCTCTTCTCCACATTCAGGATCCAGGTTTTCCCATCCCTTTGCTCCACCATTCTCAGGCCGTTCCCATCATTTCACAGGTGATACAAGGTTGCTGTGGTATCTAACCAGCTGAGGGGCGAGAGCATTGAGAAGGCACACCCAGTCTCAAGGACTAGGCCTGGAGGTGACACGTTTTACTTCCATCCATAGTCCATTGATGAGAACCATCATGTTCCAAGATTCAGGAGGGGCTAGGAAATATAGACTAGCCATGTTCTCAGGGAACAGAGAATAGTAGATTTTGGTAGAAAAGTATCAATCTTTTAGAAGAAATATTTTCATAGCTCTGAGGTCTTGTCCATCTGCTGAATACCTAGTAGCATATTAAGTTGAATTTTGGTGATCTAACCTGCGGGAATGCAGAGAAACTAAAACTAAACTCATTTCTTCTGGTTTTGATTCCATATCTGCTCTTCGTTTCTTCCTTATTTTCATTTAATGTTCTTTCCTAACTTTTTGTGCTTCATATTCCTTAATCAGGTTGATTCTCTTCCTTTCTTAGCTTCCTATATCCAGTCCATCACAATCACTGACAATACTACCCCTATAGTATCTCCCAAATCTATTTCACTTGTCCACTGCCACCACCATTGGCCTAGACAGGCATTTCCTTCCTCTTGTCTGGATCATCGCCTTCTAAATAGCCTTCCTGTCTTCAGTCTCCTTCCCCTTCATTGCACTCTACACATAGGTACTCTATTTCCTCCTTATTTTTGACAGCAACTGTTGTGTTCAGGAAACTGTGTTAGAGGAACAAGGATGAAACAGATAAGAAAACTGCCCTCAGAAAGCTTGTTGTTTTAGAAGATAATGCATGCACTCGCTCACATAAACTACACTATAATGTAAAAAGTTAGTAATGAAGTTGGAGATGTTTAGATCACAAGATTCATGGTGGATCACCTACCAGATGAACTCTGTGACATCAAAGTCTTATTTGGGGGCTTCCTTAGAAATAGGGGGAAAGAAATTTGGGGGCTGAACACTATAAAGTGTAGTAAAAAATAATCAGAGGAGAAAATGGCCACATTAGCTTTTCTAGAGTCATGCTCCTAGAAGTCCCCTGAGGCAAGGAGCAGAGGGGCTGTTCTATCTCTGGGACTCAGGGCTGTGGTTGGTATTGCATCATTCCCTGCTAGACTCTGAGGATTTGGCCTATGTTCCTTGAGAAGGAAAGTTAAATTTTGGATTAGAAAAGGATTGTTTATTCATTCTAAATGTGTAACATCTAAAATTTTCTGAAATAATTTGCATGCCAGGAGAGAAAATTCTCCTGAAAGGCGAGCAACAGTAAAGCCAGACATGGAAACCAAAGCAGGTACAGCATGTACCTTGTGCAGGAAAGGAAGCCCCCAGATAGTCTCTCTTGCTTTTATACTTTTTTTAGGAGAGAAGTGGGACAACTTCTAGACCAGTGGGATGGGGTTATGGTGAATTTGGAACATTGGTAAACTTTATAATTATTTCTGAAGTCTTTGGTTTTCCTGTGGCCAATGGAGCAGAATGATTCAACAATTCTAGTTTTGTAGGGATACAGAGAATGGAGGCATGGATCCTTCTAGAGGATAAGCTTTATTTTTATCCCAATATACAAATAGTTGTTCACAAGTTATTTCTCCTGTGTTATCATGCTAAATTATGAGCTCATTAAGGGAGTGGCCACATTATCATATAAGATGCTTTCAACTGTTACTCATAAAATAACCCAACACAACTGGCTTAAACCACAAATAGTTTATTAGCTCACATAAGAAGTCTTGAGGTTGGGTGGTCCTAGGATTGGTTAATTCAGTGGTTCAGTGATGTCACCAAGGACTCAGTCTCTTTCTAACTTTCTCCAGTGTCTTTCTCAGCAAGTCAGCTTCCTTTGTGGTGGAATGAAGTGTGATAGAAGGAACAGATTCCAGGCAGTGGAATGACATGAACAAAGGCACAAAGTCCAAAGGCCACAAGGCAAGATAGGAAATAAGAAATTGTCTTATTTGACTGAAATATAGTAATTAATGGGGCTTATATTGAAAAAGGTATGTTGTAGGGCCCCGAATATGCAACTAAGGAGTTTGGACTTAATTCTATAGGCTATTTAGAACCATGGGTACATTTTAGCTAGGGCAGTGATAGAACCAGGAAAGGGCTATAGGAATATGAATCCAGCCTGTCAGCATGGTGGGCTGGAGAGTCGAAGGCCTAGAGGTGGCCTAAACCAGGATGAAGCCTAAAGCAATAGCTCAAACAAGTGGAAAGAAGGTCTGAAATAGGGTAGAGGATGGGAGAAGGTCCAGAAAGTTATGGATACAAGAGCTAGTACAGAGATAGAATTGACAGGATTTATTCACTGGTTTGGTGGGGAAAGGGAGTTGAGGTGTCAAAATGAATAAGATATGTCATTCATGCAAATAGGAAACACAGGAAAGGGTATGGGAAACAACATTTGTTGAGCATATCCTCTATACCAGGCACAGGCATTTTGCTACAGTGCAGTAATTCACTTCCAGGACATATCAGTGAAGGAGGTTTATTATCCCATTCTACAAATGAGGAAACAGGCTAAGGGAGAGGTTTAAGAAATGTTCTTGTGATAGAGCAATTAGCAGATGGAATAGCTGGAATTTAAACTGGTTCTTCTTAATTTTGAAGTTCATGCTTTATCCTCTCTATCTTCTAAAATGCAAGGAGAGACTAATTTGTTTTTATTAATTTTGTTCTTCTGCTCAAGAGTCCTCAGTGGTTCTACATCACCCTGGAGAATGTCCTGTTACAGGACATGCAAGGGCACCCAACCTCTGACTTCGACTTGCTTTTGCAGCCTCATCTTCCATTACAATGTCTTACTACATCCACCCAATAATGATGATTATTATTTGGAATTCCGTAAGCACACCAAATTTCTTCCTTCCTTCCTTCTTTTCTTTCCTTTTCTCTTCTTTCTTTCTTTCTTTCTTTCCTTCTTTCTTTCTTTTTCTTTCTTTCTTTCATCTCTCTCTACTCCTTGTTACCTGCTTTCTTTTCCTAGAATGCGTTTCCTTAACTCTCCTTCCTGTGGGAATTACACATATCTACTTCCTCCATCACTCTTTTTCTGATTATTCATTTTTACTCACTCTGAATTCCCAAGTACTTTATTTGTGATTACTTTAGTAACATATGTACACATCTTCCTGACAAAGCTATAAGATCCTTAAGGGCAAGAGTGGTTTCATCAGCCCTCGTATTCCATGTAGAATGTCTTATGAGACCCTATGTTTATAGGAAGTGAGGGATGGAGAAAGAAAGGAAAGGGGAAAAAAAGAAATACAAGAAAAAATAGAAGAGAAGAATGATACAGAAAAGAAAAAAGTAACTTGAAGGTTACTTTCAATTATATTTGTAAATTTATATTACTTTATACTTATTAAAGGGTTATACTTGTCAAAGAATGGGAAATAGCCTTTATGAAGAAAGACTTGTCGGAGTAGTAAGGAGATTTTAACAATAGGAAGTGGATTTATATTAGAATATATTCCAGTGTGACTTAAGGAAAATCTAGTCAACATTTCAGAACTGAAAAGGATTCTCAGTCATCTTCTAGAACAAAACTATAGTAAGGAATAAAGCCACAACATGGAACAAAGTACAAATATCCCAAATATTCCTAGAAATTTTTGAAAGAATTGATAATCTATTCTGAGAGATTCTTTCCTCCCCTTGTGATTCATGCCACATCATGTTCAACTTATTTTATGTGTCTCTCTCCCTCACTAGGGGCAGAGGTTGGGTCTTACTAATCTTTGTTTTCTCAGAGTTCAGCACAATGCCTGGCACCTGGTAAACACATAATCAGTCTTCACTAAATGAAATTATCTGTACAATACACAGCCATGACACAGGCTAAGGGGATTGCCAGTGCTGAGCTGTATTCACAGGGAATAAAGCAGGTTGGAAGGTTTGGTAAAATCTAGCTTTTGTTTAGCCATTGATTTAAGCAATATATCAATCAGTATACTATTAATTTGGGGGTTTTATTTACTATTTTATTTACTGAGCACAGTACTAAAGAGGAGATAGGTGCATACAACATGGATCCTGCCTTCCAGGAGTTTGTTCTTTGCATTTAACCCTAGAGTGGGGAGATACAACCAAATTACAAGAAATAAAAGCTATACCGTACAAAACTGTAGTTATACCTTGATCGAGGTCTCTGCTGGAAATGGAGTTTCATTATAACAAAGTACACATGAAGCAGAAATAGAAGAATTGGTCTTATGGACAACGTCAAATTGCCTCTGTACAGGTCTTCTCTGTGTAACCATCCAGCTGAAATCACATAGGACTGTTACGTACCCATGTTGACATTCATGTCGACTATTGCATTTTGGTGTCAAGGAGTCTTATCTTCGCAAATTATTGCCTTGTAGCAATTTAAAATTTTGAGCTTTAATTAATGAAAAGTTTTGCCTTCTATTAAAAGAGCTTTATGAACTAGCAAAAAGGTATAGAAATTTACATAAGTGCATATCTATTTCTGGCTGGCTGTCTATTTATCTATCATCTAGCTATATTTGGCTTGGCAGATAGTGGGGCCTTTGGGATTCCATCCATGGTCTCTCCCTCAGAAGGGCGCTCTTCTCTCTTATAGGGATCTTGGCTCCTCGTGCTGAAGGCCTGATTAGATGCTTCTTGGGGAAGAGGAAGCTGTGTGTATTCATTGTCAACTCTGTCAGGGGCTTGCAATCAATGTTGTTTGATCCCAGATGTACTAGCCTGAGGAAGCTTTCTTTTTTTGCGTTTCTTCTTTCTAGTCTAAATGCATATCAGATAAAGGCAGTAAACTCTCCTAATCCTAATCAAATTATTTCCTCCCTTTCTTTGCCCTAGAATGCATATTTTATGTTCCCCAATATTCTTGACATTCAGTTCAGTGCATTTTTGCACAATAGCCCACCTATTTGACATTTTGGAGTGCACATTTATGCTTCTAATATTAATTTCCACCTCAGAAAGTTATTACATCACATGCAAATATTAACTGAAAAGACATGGCCCCAGTCCCGAGGTGCTGAGAATCTGGGAAATGTTTTTAGCAAAGAAGTGTGTTATCAATTACAAAGGCCTTATATTAATGGAGGAATCCATACATAGTGATAGGAGCTAATTGTGTGGCACACATGCTCAGTGTTTCTGGGATGCGGGGAAGGAGCATTCAGTCAGGGTTAACAGCACACCTGGAGGCTTCCCGGGTAGGCAATCCTCACGCAAAGGCCATGAAGAATAAATAAGATTGAGGTCTATCTAAATCATAATCAATACAGAATCATAGCTTCAGAGTAGAACAAGCTTCAGAGTAGAAATTGGTGACTTTGGATTCAGAGACGTTTTGTCATTAGGAATGTGGGTAGATAGCCTTCCCATCTAAGGATTCAAACAGGCATGAATTCAGAGTGCACTTGAATTAGGTCTTAAGTAGATATAATGAATACACCAATTATTTTCTTTTTGTAAACTAAATTAGTACAGGTTCAGCATTTCTTTATTAAAGTGCTTTTTTTTTTTTTTTTTTAAAGGGAGTTCATTCAACTGAGACTTTTTTTTCCCAGAAAGCTCTGCTTTGCATAAAGCAGCTACATCATAAGGGGAAAACAAAAAATGGGAAAGAAAGCACTAGCTATGGTTAGGGAGAGAAATCGAGTGAGTGAAACTAAGGGCATGTGAAGAACAGTCAATATCCAGCAACAGCGGCAAAACAGTTTCAATTTTCTGGATTATTAATTCAAATTCACACGCACATGCCAGTTAAAATTAAAGGCCTCTTTTTACTGCACTAGTTTAAATTAAAGATTATATTCTGCTCCGCAAGTCTGAATTAAATTGCTTATTTTGCACACCAAGCTCTCATTTTAAAGCTAATAAAGAAAAGACATAGCATGTACGTGCAAGCTTGAGACAGGAAGGGTCTAAATTACTACACCTGTTTCACTTGGGAGCTACTTTATTAGTGTTACAAAACTTGGCTTTCAATTTGGCACTCAGCAGCACATTTAGAACAAGGATTTCTTTGTTTTGACAGAGAAGCCATGGTAAATGAATGACGTTTGAGCTAGGTGTGAAATGTGAAGGTACAAAATTAACTGGTAAGGTAATTACTGTTCTAATTCTGCATAAACAAGCGTTTTGAAAATCATTAATAGTTCAGGGAAATAATGTTAGTGATTAAATAAGGTGGCTTGCATCACTGAGCACAACTAAGCTCCTTTAATTACATTTGAAAGCAAGGGAAAGCAGCTAATTAAAATCAGCACAAGGTTCCTGAATGACCAGCACTGCACTGTTGCTCTAACCTGTATAATTGTGTGTTTATTAATACGTCTTCATTTTCCCTCTCGAGCATTTAACAAAATTATTTAAAATAACTAATAACCTTTGAGGAGTAAATGTGACTGAATTCAGTTATCAAAATGAATACTGCAGGTCTTGGTCTTGCTTGGGCCCACTATCAATTCCCTTTCCTAGTGCCCATTAACATTGCTGGGAGCTCCATGGTTGAAACCCAGCAAAGCGATGCCAGGCAATTTGTGCCATTGGGGGGTTACCATCCCTGGCAATGCTTTATGGGATCCTGGCTTGACCACTCATTGTCCCTGTTAGGGAAAGAACAATGTAATTTGGGTTTAAATGTCTCACTTGTTGACTGTTTTCAGAGCCATTCATTCATCCATGCATTTAACTCGTTCATTTGTTCATAAATGTCATTCCTTCAATAAAATTTACCAAGCTTTTAGTACTGTTCCTGGGGTTATAGAGATGAAAAAGACATAGTTCCAGGCAGAACCAACTATATAATTTGCAGGGCTAATGCAAAATGAAAATGTGGAGTCTCGCGCAAAAATCATCACGGATTTCATGACAGCATTAAGTCAAATGCAGGGCCTGTTGAGAGTGGGACCCTGTGCAACTGTACAAGATTTGCACCAGTGAAGCTCAACTCAGTGAGCTCAAGTTGTAAGATTAATACCCAGGCAAATGGCGATAAGAAAATATGATTCCTGTATGCAGAAATGCTTGTGGGCAGAGTAACGGTTGCCCAACCCTTGGAAAGGGTTCTCACGTGTGCTGCATTATACAGATGACACCATTAGTCACTGCCTTCTTCCACTGAATACCCCAGCGTTTACCTGCTGGAACCAAAATTCAGTCCTCAAACCATAAGCTTCCCAAAGAGAGTAACCCTGGTTATTTAGATGGAGATAGAGATTCAATAAAAGAATTTTAAAATGTGCTCAAAATGTGTTGACTGTTGAATAAACAGAATAAAATGACCTATTATGATAGCAGCTAATTTTTTTTTTTTTAGTGCTTGTTATGCGCCAGGCACTGTTCTAAGTACAGTACAATAATGATTTCATTTAACGTTCCAAGCAACTCTACAAGGTAACATCTTATGGAAAAACCCAAACTAACTTTTTGGCCAACCCAATACAATTATTATCCACAATTTTACAAATGCCAAATATGGGGAAGAGAATTTAAGAAGAAACTAAGTGACAGAGCTGTATTTGAATTCAAATGGTCTGACTCCACAGCCTGTGTTCTTAATCACCATGCTAAAAGATGACGGGGGCAAGGATGATTGCTCTGGCTAGGTCCCCCTTTTCTGCATTTCAACTTGTGAGTATAGATAGACTTGGATTATTTGAGAATCTAAAATGTTTGTTGCATGTCAATCAAATAATTTTGGAGACATGAGATACAAAGGGGAAATTTCAATTATTTTTCAATTTAGGGAAAATAATTGTTACTCTAGTGTTTGAATGGGAATTTATATATCAGTGGAAATTTATGTTAGTGTTGTCATCAGCCCCCTATGAAGTGGCCCAGTGGACATGGTAACTACTATCAGGTCCAACATCTCTGGGAGAGACCCAATGGTATTCAAGTTTTTTCTTGCCCTAGAAAAGGTCTAACCTCAGGCTGTATACCACATGTAAGAGAAAGGCTGCAGAAAATTTTAAAGGTTCTTTTGTGTTTTGAGAAATTTGAGTTTGCATAAAGTTTACAATAAAGTACTGATGTGATGTGTAAAGATGATCCCTCATTGTCACACTAGCCTCCAGAAATTTTTTTGAGAAGGAAGAATGGCTGTAGGACTTGATCTACTCTAAGACCACAAAGGAAGCCTGGAGGGGAATACTAAACATCTCCATATAACTGTTCTAAACAAGATTTGCAAGAAAGTCTTTGCTTGCCCTCTCCCTTTTTTGTGTGTGTGTAAAGGAGGTTGTTTCTTCATTCTCCTTCTGATTTTTTTTTTCTTTTAAATTCTACCAGATGTGAGAGGGAAACCAAATAATACAGCAGCACTCAACAAATTTTTATTTTCAAATTATTCCTTTTACGACCATTCGTTCTTGGCTTTTTCTCTGTAGATCCATGTGACCACAGGTCAGATGTATTGACGTAGTAGACCGCACAAGTTTTCATGCTTTTTGTCTGTGTGGCCTCATGTTTAACATGATGAACATTCATTCAACAGGGTTAACCAAAGGAGCTGAGGATAACTGAGGCTGTCTAAGGGATTTCTTGGTGGTGCTTTGTTCTGTTGTAGCTGAATTTCATTTAGCAATGGCAATGAAGATCTAGCCGTTCTCTGATATTACAGTTGCATCATTTCATATTAAATGTTTTGTGGACTGGGAGTGAAAAACCCTGAAACTACACCATTCACTTTATTTCCAAGTTACCCAAACCCACAACAACAGATGATAAAGTTTTCTTACTTAACATATTTAGAAGTCTTAGCTATTTGCTTAATTGAAAATTAAAACATTGGAAGTCATACAATTTTAAATGGGGGAGGGATCATTAGGCTAACAGATGCTTTTAAATTAAATGATACATTGGAAGTGTTCATTGATAATCCCAACAATAATATAAGCTCCACTTTTATATTTCATCCTGTTCTTAATCTACTGCTCAAAGGCCCTTAAGACTCACATTCTTCATTTACTTTATTAATTTTAGTGATTTCTTGGATTGGACTTATCCAGTAACTGATCTGAGCATAATTATACTTCCATGTTATTTCCCCCAATGTTTTCCTAACCCACTGAATGTTGATGGTTTCTCTGCAGTTCTTCTGAAAATGTACTTTCAAAGATATTCAGTAGCTTCCTAACTGTTGAATCCAGTGTTTTTACTTACTCTTAGTTCTCCTTGACCTTCCTGCATCATTGGACATTGTTGAAAATTCCCTCTTTTCTTGAAAAATTCTTCTCCCATGGGTTCCACAATCTTCTCATGCCCTGGTTTGCTTTCTAGCTCTCTGACTTACTCTCCTTGATCTTGTTCATGGACTGCATCATCTTTTCCAATTACTTGAATATAAACCATACCTCTAAGTTTAGTTTCTACATATAATCCTTTGCAATTTGCATTGGTTTTGCTAGCCACGCTGGTAGTGTCCTGTGCGATTTTTAGGAAAATGTCTTTTCCTTTACATTACTTGTCATAGTTTGCAGTTCTTTGTGTGATTATTGAGTTCTCAATAGATTGTTTGCCATGTGAATACAGCATTTGTGTTTACTTTTCTCATCAGTTCCCACCTAGCATTTTGCACAGTGTTTGGAATGGAGAAAGCACTTGATAACTATTTGTTGAAAGAATAAGTGAATTAATGAGTAAATGAGAAGTTTCTATGTCTCCATCTTGTTATTTCTCCTGTGCACTTGTCTTAGGTCTTCAGCTGCCCACTGGATGCCTATACTTTAGTGTCCCCTGTCACCTGAAACGCAACATGTCTAAAACCAAATGGTCATTATTTCCCAAACCATATCTGAATCCAGCTTCTAAGACTGTCAGTGACCCTATTATTTCCCCAGTTACGGAGATTCTAAATTATTGACTCACTCTTGACTCCTTTCTATTTGCCTTATATACATTTTCCTTCTGTGCATTTCTATTTACTTTATGTACATTATCTCATTATTTCTCATATGCGTTATCTCATGTTAGTTCCCATAACATACCTATGGGTTATACTGTATATATATATATATATATATATATATATATATATATATATATATATTATTAGGGTTCCCCTTTGAGGCGTAGATAAATTGTGTCATCAAATTCACATGACTACAAAGTGGTGGAGCTGGAATTTAAGACCAAGAATGTATATCAGAATTCAGAGCTTAGACTCAGAACCGCTTTTCATTTTTATTTACTACCTGGAAGTTTTTCTTTCCATTGGCACCACCAAATCCATTTCCTCATCCCCTTGAGCCTGCACTATTATAGATTTCTCAAAAAGTTTCTCTTTATTTCTTTCTCTTTCCTTGCTTTTTACAATGGCCTCAAAATACTATTGTCTACTCTAACTTTCCATGACTCAACAGTGTCTTTGAAATAAGATCCATCTGCTAAACTTTATTTTAGGGTCCTCTCCAATCCCATCTTCAGCTAAATGTCTAGTCCAGCTCTAAATATAGCCATAAATATATGCTACCTTCTGGCCAAGTGCACTTAACTGCTTCCCCTATTATGCAATCTGCTTTAGCATTACTGTCTTTTACACTCATGATCTACTTGCTGTTTTTTTAAATTATTAATCTTATTCTAAGTCCAAGTCATATCTTAGCTCCTCTGTGAAACTGTTCCCAATTGCTCCATTTGATAATAATCTCAGCTTCTTCTGAATTTCTTGAAATAATTATCTAAAATATTTATTTGATATTTGTTTACTAAAATGCCTTATACATAGTTCCTAACAAATCCTTGTCAAATGAATGCATGTATTATTTTATTTGTAAGTTTTCCTAGTGAGTCTGTAACATTATAAAAGTTAGGGATCACATCTTATGCAAACCTATAAACGTTATCTTTGATTATGACTTAATCTAGGACCCCTGAATACCTAGGCATTTTATTCTACTTGTCTTATAATTACTCTATTTTATGTGGAATACAGCACAACTTACTTCCCTCTAATTAAATTTAACAAGGAATTATTGAGCACTTATTGTATGTTAAGCCCTGGGAACATAAAGATAAGTAAGACATGATTTCACAAAACCTAAATGTCTCTTAGGAGGAAATAAGGACATTCAATTGACTATAAGGATGAGAAAAATTCTCATGGCATGATAGTGTTCTGGGAAGACAAAGAAGAAAGATATTATTTCTCTCTGGGATGGTAGTAGTCAGAGGTCTTTACAAAGAAGGAAATTTTGACTTGGGCATTGAAAAGGAATACTATTTCATGAGGTGAGGAATAGAAGGAAAAGCATTCCAGACAGAAGAAACATCATAAGCAAAGGCTCAGGGGTGTGATGGGGTGTGCACATTTAGGGATTAGCAAGTAGCACAGGATGGCCTGAGCTTGAGGGCGAGTAGAGGAGATGAGACTGGAGCCAGTTTATATAGGGTCTTGAATGTCCTGTAAAGGCTCTGAAGTTTACCTGAGAAACAAAGGGAAGCCATCAGAGGTTTGGGAACTGCAAATAACATAGCTAGAACTATGCTTTTGAAAGAAATTCTGTTTGTAATGTGGCAAATGGTTTCATGTGCAGGAGCCTGGGAGCAGGGAACCCAGCGTGAGGTCAATTTTAAGCTTTAGCAATAAATGTTGGGAACTTAAATTACGGATATAATGGTAGGATGGATTCCCAACACATTTCAGAGATAGACTACTTAGATTCCAAAGATGATGCATCAATTGACAATGTGTATTGTCAATTACTGTAGTATATATATTGTCAAATATTGTATTATATTGTCAGTTGTTTTTTCCCCTCATCGTAATGATTTGCAGGGTTGTATTCACCCACCATCCTCAGCTTCTCTTATGTCCAAGAGTACCTCATTATTTCTAAGTTTGAGGGGGGCGCTACAGGATAGAGAAAAAGAACACAATTCAGTGGACCAAAATAAGGATAAACCTGAAACCTTTTCTCTTTAGCTCTATATTTTAATCAATTCTACAGTTGAACTAAAAGAACCACCAGAGTAAATTATGGGATATCTCCCACTAGGGTCTCTCGTTGCATTTCAGAGAGTTCTATGTCTCAAATTTTGTAGGTAGGTCATGTTTTATCCAGTGAAATGTCTTTGATAATTCATGGTCAGTCGTGTGGACGTAATTTTCACTTGTGTGACAACAGTGGAAGGTTCACATTCCCATAACGAGGAGTGGGGATTGAGGAGGAAAGAGTGGGAGTGGAAAGCTGGGAACAGAGTTTGATTTGGTGTTGTAGCCATCCTGACACTTTCCACCTCTGGGTACTTAGTTTATTTTAAATCTCAATTTCTCATTCCATTAGTGTTTTGCTTTTGTAAAAAGGTGCAGACTCCTTAACCTGTTCTCCATTTCAGTGATGTCCTCCTCGAGAACACAGAGCCAACAAATTACTTAAAACAGCAAAGTGTCATGATTCAATAGTCATAACTTTTCTTCTTATTAATAATGGTTTCCCCTCTGAATCATATCTACATGTCAATCACATCAATAGACTACAAAAATGCTGTTTGGCAACGTTACAAAACACAGACATCTTGGAACCTGTTACTTTCTATTTTTTAAACCTTTAATACTGAGCTAAAATTGATAATAAATCTAAAAAATAATCAATAAAGATATATTACATTCTGTTAAAAATTTAGCGTAAATCTTTCAGCCTTTACAAATTATGACATTATGGTGGTGTATACAGGTGAATTGTAAATTAGGTGTTTTTAAAACACATATGTTTTTAATTAATGCATGATATAATACAACAATAAATACAACCAAAAATAAAATGCTAATTTATATTTTATATTTAGATATAATCAAGTCAGGTTAAAACAGACACTTGATGTTTCCTACATTGATTCAGCATTTATATCTCAGATGCAAAAGGATCCAATGAATAATAATTTACATATATATACATTTTAAACAGTAAAAATAGATGGAATCATACATAGGTTTGCATGGGAAGATAGTGGAATACTAGAAAGCAGTACAATTGTGAGATGTAAAAACTTAGGAAATTGATATGCAATTTAAGAAAGATGTAAATTATAGCTCCAATTAAATTATGCAGTAAGTATTTGAGAGTCTCTATTAGTATATCCTATGCATTCTGTGTTCTTTATCAGTACCCTTCATATTTTTCAAAATTAATAGGGACTTAAAATATCTATATCCTGGCTTGAAAGATTTTTATCTCTGTTACTGTTAGGGTAGGTCTGGAATGGTGTTGGTTGACCTTACAGAGGTAGCCAGTGAGTCAGGCTAACATAGAGAAGGGGTCACTTAAGTTTTTCTCTTTCTGCTGGTGACCTGGTTTTTCAGGTATGAACTGCTCTGATTAATAAACTTACACAGCAGCAAGGACAGGTGATAATGAATATAAATCCTGGCATTGCACTGACTGTGTGACCTTAGGCAAGAAATCTGACCTTTCTTTACCTTGGTTTTCTTATCTGTAAAATAGAAATCAGACCATTAGGGTTAAAAGACACCATCTATGTGATGACAAAATAACATTGTGCATGGTACATAGTAACTCTCCATAAGTGGCAGCTATTGTTATCATTATGACCTGGAATTCTACCTCCTTCTTTACTCTGACTTTACCTTGGGTTACTTCCTGATTTTGAGAACCTAGAAAAGGATTTGCTTTCTGTTGGCTGAAACTGTTTCACCTCTTTTTTGCCTTTTAATTCTGACTTGGTAGTTTACATTGTTGTCCTATTGTCCCTTTTGCTTTGCCTTTTGGCCATGAGCCCACTGACCCAAGATTTGGATGAATTCGGTTTCATAGGAGCTCAGAACTGTCTTCTCTTTTTCGGACTCATTGGACCTACTCTCTTCCAGCAACTCCAAATCCCATATTTGTCTTGCGCTCCTTGCCTTCTCTCTCTTCCCACATCAATTCATCTTCAAGTTCATACAATTCTTTATTACCTCTTTTACATCTGTCGCTTCCTTTCTGATCTCACTGCTACCATTCTATTACAGTTTCACACTATTCCACAGGTGCGCTCCCTCCCTCTTCCTACCTCTCTTGTACACAGGTACTACATCAATCTTTCCAAAGTGCTGCTTTTCACTTATCACTCTCACTCCCACACCCCCTTCAGAAAACATTGCCTATTGAAATACAGAGACACCTTATCTCACATTTAAGACTTTAATTTCACTTCTCATCACTACCTTACATTCATTCATCAAATATTTATTTTATGCCGGATTCCATAACAGGCAGTGTCGATACAATGATTTAAGAATAATTAGACAAAGTCTCTGCCCTCAGGAAGCTTGTAGTTTAGTGAGGAGATTTAAAAAAAGGCTTCCTCTTGATATCACATATGTTCCTATTTCTGTGCTTAAAGGACACTCCCCTCCTCTCCATTGATCCTAGTCCTTGTTTTCCTTCAAGTCCTCCTGAAAGTTTTTCTTTCTAGAAGCATATTTGAAAGGATGGAAGTTGTGAGAGCCTAATTCACTGCTGGCTTCAGGAAATGCTGCTGCTGGTTGCATTCACTTTTGCTCTCTAACTCATTGCACTGTCCTCCCCAAAATACTGGGTAAAACCACCAAGCATCTCTCTTCCCATCATCTAAGACAGATCTTCCAATCTATTACTTTTACAGAATCTCCTGGGGGAAAAGAAGGAAAAGATACTATAAACAGCTTGATTTCTGAATGTCTTTTCTGCTTGATTTCTTTGGACTTACTTTTGTTTATTTTAGGTCCTAAGAACATGGGTAAAAGCTACTTACGATTCTCTGACATTCAGCTCAAGTTTCCTGTATGAGTCAAAACAAACTAGAAGTTTAAACAGTTATTGGACCCTGGAACATTTAGTGAACATATATTATACATAAGAACTCTGCTGGTTTTTATGGGAGGATCCCGAGATAAATGAGAGGCGGTTTCTAGCTCCTGTCCTTCTAGAGTTGTCAGGGGGTAGATATTAATTTTATCGGGAAGACATAGGAAAACAACCAGTGCCACTGTGAATTCTGTCTCCCAAACATTTCTTAATAACCATTCACTTAATATCCATTCATAGTTCACATCCATCATTATCGCCTAGGTCATGGCTCACTGTTTGTTCTTAACTTGTCTCTCAACTTCAGTCTCTCACGTTCTCTCCTCCCCCAATGAGAAGGATTTTAAAAAAATAAAATTGTATCACCTCTACTGTGCCATTATCCTCTTTCAAAATCTTTCTGTGACTACTCATTTCTCTTAGAATAATATTCAAACTCTTTATCCTGGCTTGCTAGGTCTTTCAAAATTTGCTTCCCTAACATTATGTTTTTATTTTTTTCATTCAGTAAATATTTACTGATATCTACTATGTGTCAGGCAATATTCTAAATGCTACATATACAATGGGTCTCTAAATTTGAGGCCTCTGCTTTCAGGAGGAGTTGAAAAAATAAATAATTAAACAAAGGACTAGGATAATTTCAGAAAAAGTTGTTCCTGTGAAAAATAATTTGAAAACTTTGAAAAGATTCAACAAAAACTGCTAAAAATTCGTTGTCAGATCAGGTGTAGATAAGACAGCTATAAAGTTTTGGGAGAATTCTATAAAAATCTGCATTCAAATTACTTCAAAATGTCTTTAAGTTCTTTCTCTACCCTGAAAAATATCTAAACAGGAAATTATAGATGATGTATTACAGATACGGTTTATGCAACAGAAAGAAAGTAAGATGCCAGTGAGAGGGTTCATTCTTAAAGAAAAGGCCTTATCTCTATCTCAAATGTTTGGTAGATGAACATGTGTTTATGGTGTAAGTTAAAAAATTGTTTAGGGTTTTTTATATTACATTTTATGTTTCTTTACTTAAATACCATTTTTAATCAACTGATCAAATACAGATTACAAATATTTTTTTTTAAATTGAAGTATAATTTACAATGTTGTGTTAGTTTCTGGTGTACAGAAAAGTGATTCAGTTATATATGTTTTTTTTTTCATATTTTTTCCATGTTAGTTTATCACACAGATTCCAAATCTTAATGGATAATGAGCTTCTACTGTACTAACAAAAACTATGAAAAAATAAGACAAGCTAATGTTGTGGAGGGCAACATGGGGTGTGGGTTATGGTACAGCGTTAGCTTCGGTGATCAGTACAGGCATTTTGTTTGGCACTGCCTTTATAAACTTTAGCTTCTCTTTCAGGTGCTTTCACATGCTGTGCTCACTCCCGTGTTCCTTAATCTTCACACATGCTATTCTTCTGCCTTGATTATTTCAATCAATTTCTACTCTTGTCTCTTTTCCTTGGCTGGTACCTATGTTCCATTAGGTCAAACTGAGATGTCTCATTCTCCTAGAAGCCTTTGCTGCCTTCCTCAAGTCTGGATTAGGTGTCCCTCCTTTGTGATTCCTCTACTCTGTCCCACATGTAATAATTGCCTGTCTTCCCTGGCACATGAAGCTTTGCGAGGACCATGGTCTTGGTGTATTTTATTTTCTCCGATTTCCCTGTTACCTTGCATAGTGCTGGGTATATAATGCTTGTCAAAGACATATTCATTGAAAGAATGCATGCATCATAACAAATGAGTAAGTTCGGGATGAAAGAAGAGGAGGACCTACACAGTTAAGTGAATAGCATGAGCAAATATTTCAAATTTCTGAAGAATTTTGCACAACATAGAAGAGGAGCCATATAATGCTTTTGAAGGAACCCTTAAGCATATTACAACCTCACAGTGAAGGCGCTATACTAAGTACACTATCTATATACAATTGGGATTTTTTTTTCCTGGGGTGAGGTCAACAGTAGTCAAGGGGACAGTAGTGAATACATGGCAAAGGGGTAGATATTAATTACTATGAAGAGGAAATCTCTTATCCTGGTTGTTTATAACCATTGTTACCAGGAAGAAAGCTTGGCACTAGAGTTACTGATTTGTTTTTAGGGGGGAAAATTTCTATACACCACCAAATATTTTTAGGCAGAACAGGCCATTTAGTTACTCTAAAATACATATTATGAAGTGCCAAAATTTCAGATTTTAATTTTTTAACTTGGATATTATAAAGGCTAATCAGCTGACCTACCTCTGTAAACTACAGGAATAGTGAAAGAATGTCCAGAACTCAATAAAGATTTTGATTAATTGAGAAGAGAGGTAAAAAGAGTAGGTTTATAAATATACTCATATGGGAAAAAACACAAGCTATTAATAACAAAATAGGAAGAAAATATTTTTTAAACTATGCCATAAAGCTATTCATTATACATTGGAATTTAGTATAAAATGGAGCAACTAGAAACTTCTATCTTAAGGGATTCATTTACTGAAGTACTAATGCAAACTAAGAAGAAGCCATCCCATCTCTAAGAGTACCTCTCAGCATGAGTCCTCAGGGGAAGCGTTAGATCAAGATTCCAATTTGTTATCTACAATTCATTTACATGCCCATCTCATTGTACCCCAGGATCATCTGTATAGCACATGTAAAAGGCATCTTATCCTTCATCTGCTAGCACCACATAAAACGGGGCATTTCTAAACCAACAAGATGCCCTGTGATCTTATACATGTATGCTAAAAGTGGATGTTTTCTTGCTGTGATGTTTTTAATTTGGTTTACAGACAATTTATAAAGCTTTTTGTTAGTAGACATGGCCACAAAAGCAGATTTTTTTCAGGCCTCTGGAGTCAATTGGTTTAAAAAAAAATGCAGACACATATTTTGTATTATTTGGAGCTATAGTTTGGCAGGATGCAAGATATATAAGTTTTTATCCCCCTAGACTTGAGAAAAAGGTCTTGGAGAAAGCACTCTCAGCTGGTATAGGGAGAGATACAGGGAAGATCAGGTACCTTTTTAATGTGTGTTTTTTTTTTTTTTTTCCCACTGAAGGCCTGATGTTAGAGGACATTGACTAGTGACAAACAGTGCAATTTTCTTTGTATGTGAACTAGAGCATTTCAGCTAAAAGCTTAAAGGAGCTTACAGGTAAGATGTCTTGGCAAGAGTTTCTCCCCTGAAAAAATACAACTTAATAAATGTGCAGTGGCTCTGTTTGGACCCCCTACCTGTCTACAAACACAAAATCATCGTCTGCTGCCTTAAACTCATGCCTCGTGCACGCATGAACTGTCCCCCTCTGAGGTTTACTGGAGTGTATTTCATTAGAACCTCTTCGTGGCATTGTGAACCTGATTGTAATGAATGGGCTGAACTCTGAAAGCACTGGGCACTGACCTGCCATCTGCTGATATCCTAAATCAGGCCATTAGAGGATTCCACAAGAAAGAGCATGCTGTTTATAGGTTAATTTATCTCTCATTTGGTTCAACTAGATGTGTGTTTATAAAGGTCCTCTAATTGAATCTTATAGGTGCCACAGAGATCTTTCCATTTTAAGGAAGTCTTTGGGAATAAACGCAGTCAGTTCTCAATTATCTATGGTAGTGGGGACCTGACCATTATGGATGAGCATAAGACAGAGGCAGTTCTCTATCCTCATTTATGTGATTACTTTTAATACTTCATCCCTATCAAATATTGAGCTATAACTGCTGCAATGGCTGATTTTGGTCACTTTCCTATTTATTTTGGCTGATAACCCTCCCATCAAAATGCTATAAACAAACAAAAAAGGCCCACTGATGACCATGTGTATCCCTTTGAAACACGAAGGAGTGTAGAGATACTGATGGAGACAGATGTAGGAACTCACTTGATAAATGACACAGTGCCATAAGAAAAGAAGGCTTTCCTAGTCATCTATAACATACATATGTCCTGGTGGCCTGAGACAGAACAATAATAATGATAGTGATGGTGGCAGTGTCTATTCATTGAGCATTTACTCCATGCCAAGGCCTGGACTAAACATTCACATTTATTTGCTTAATCTTCACAACAAATCAATGAAGTTGGAGTAATTGTTATCCCTATGTTTTATTTATTTATTTATTTATTTTTGGTTGTGTTGGGTCTTTGTTGCTGTGTGTGGGCTTTCTCTAGTTGTGGCGAGTGGGGGCTACTCTTTGTTGTGGCACGCAGGTTTCTCATTGTGGTGGCTTCTCTTGTTGAGGAGCTCGGGCTCTAGGCGCGTGGGCTCAGTAGTTGTGGCTCGTGGGCTCTAGAGCGCAGGCTCAGTAGTTGTGGCGCACAGGCCCAGTTACTCCACGACATGTGGGATCTTCCTGGACCAGGGCTCGAACCCGTGTCTGCTGCATTAGCAGGCAGACTCTTAACCACTGCACCACCAGGGAAGCCCATCCCTATGTTTTAGATGAGGAAACTGAAGCTTAACAGAAATTAAATGCTCACCTTGCATGCAGTGCTAGTGAGGACCATGTGGGGATGGCAAGTAAGGTATGTCTGACCCCTGAGCTCTCCTCTGCTTCCAGAATTGGCACTCCCACCTTGCCTCACCTCATGTGAGGCTCCCAAGAATCCACCACAATGCCCGGGGCACCTGCTTGTTTACCATCCTCTTGGCAAGCACCCATCCCCTTCTCTTTCCACATCTTGATTCAACAACTTTTAGAGGTTGGTTAACTCTCGTGTACAGGTTTCTGGTACTGAAATATCGTGAAATGCTGTTGGTGTGTGAGATGACCCCTCTTTACAAACAGTGATCACCTATACTCGACAGTCTGGGAAACCATCTCTGCTTTAATTTGACGCTTTTAAAATTCTCTACTTGATTTTGCCCCCTTTTGCCAGAGCAAACATATAAATGCTTCATTTTTTCCTTTTTATGTTTCAACTACATGGAGCATCCATGTCAATATATTACTAAATTATTGTTATGAATAAAGAGCATACTAATCTCCTAGAACGCCTACTCTTTGATATGTTGTTGTCCTTGTACACTTTGCAGCAGTCAATTTCTAAATATTTGAAGGTTTGTGCTGCCAGTACTTAGTTAATTTATTTATCACCTACCTTTGAGGGATAATTGTGGGTGCATAATTTTAGCAACATCATTATGCCTGTTGATATAATCCAGAGCCGCTACAGTGGTGCAGCCTCTGATTATATGTTCAGTTAACTGCCACATGTTGTCGGTACCTCTCATCCACCAGGTTTTCTTCTGTTGGATACTTACAATAATTTATAACAAAAATAGCCCTGCCAGAAATTGTCACGGCAACCCCATGGCCTCATAAAATCACACATACAAGTGACACATAGCTTTATTTTCTAGTCTGCATTTTTGTCAATGAAAGCTTGGGGTCAGGCTGCCTGATTTCTGGTCTGAGCTCCACGTGACTTTGGGCAAGTCACTAATGTTTCCCAGGAAGTACTTCATTTAGGTATGAAATGAATATGAAAGTGTTTGGCTTGCCTAACTTCACAAGATTATTGTGAGGGTCCGTGGGAATCATATTTGAATGCACTCTGAAACAGGTAAAGCAGGGGCAAAATGTGACATGCGATTACTCTTAGTCTTGACACTTATTTTCCTGATGTTATAGTCATACACACTAAGAAACATTTTTACATTCTATCTTATATTTGTGCCGTTGAACAATTTTTATCTGTATGTTCATAGTAGAAAAAACAGTTATTTTCACATTTTTTTACTATATGTAAACTATCTAAAGGCAGGGACAAAATTTCATTCTTCTTTCTTTCCTCTTTGAAACCTAGACTTGGGAAGTGTTTTAGCTTCAAGTGCCTCTGTTCGGTGGCTTGGTGGTTGTTTGGTTTGAGGAATGTACATTGTTGGCATTAACTATGCACTTTCTATGGTCTTTATGTATTAGGCTTGTGAAATTAGAGCTTTCCAGTGCTGTGTGGTACTTTGTCATGGAGGCAATGGTGTTACAGTAATGCCTTTGAGTCTACACAGGGATACTGGAGAAGAACAAATTATAACCGTGCACCCAGGACCACAAAGGCCTCCATTTTGATAATATCACCCGCCTCCCCAGAACAGCCCTGCTCCACTTTTCCATTTTGCTGATGTAGTCATTTGGTTTCGATCAGTTTTTTTTTGTTTGTTTTTTATTTTTAGTGAAGACATTAGTGCCAAATATGAAACTAATATCCATGTATCCAACCGTCCAAGAGGAAGAGGAATACAAAGGAACAGGGATGCAACTGGATTATAAGGTGACTTGTGGGAGTTTAAACAGCATCATCTGCAGGGGAACAAATTAGGGAAGGATGCTGTGTCTGTGAGGGAACAGGCAATACCAGGGCCTTCAACTTGGGAAGAGTCTGGGCTTGTTTCAGTTGCCACTCACTGCCTTTGTGCAGGGTGCAAACTGCATGGTGACACATTGTAACCCTGTACCTAAGGGGCTAGGAGCTCATTTGCCACTGAATGGAGCATAAACAGACCTCATCCCACCATGTGGACCAGTAGAGTGATGACTCTGGGTCCTGGCTTTTGGAGAAGGGGAGAAGCAAAAAAAGGTGATGTCCTTTATTGCTGAAAAATCAGACATCACTGAGAGAGGAAGGTGGCATTTCTCCTAGTGGGAAGACAAAACCCCCAAGCTCTGATGAACATATACAGTAAGTCCCCTACATACGAATGAGTTCCATCCTGAGAGCACGTTCATAAGTCCAATTTGTTCTTTAAGTCCAACAAAGATAGCCTAAGTACCCAACTAACACAACTGGCTATTTAGTACTGTACTGTAATAGGTTTATGATACTTTTCACACAAATAATACATAAAAACAAGCACAAAAAATAAAGAAAACCTTTTAATCTTACAATACAGTACCTTGAAAAGTACAGTAGTACAGTACAATAGCTGGTATACAGGGGCTGGCATCAAGTGAACAGGCAAGAAGAGTTACTAACTGGAGGAGGGGGAGGAGGTGGGAGATGGTAGAGCTGAAGGATCGTCAGCAATAGGAGACGGAGGGCAAGCTGCAATTTCACTCGTGCCTGACGTTGATGGCACAGGTTCTGGTTCCTTGCTGGATTCAATTCAATCTACCCTCTTGAAAAAATGATCCAGTGATGTCTGGGTAGTAGCTCTTTTTTTCTCATCATAGATAACACAGTAGCACTGGATCGCATTCTGAACGCTGCTGCAACCTTCACGTACCAGCTACATCACCGCTGCTTTTACGCTTGCTTCTGGACATTCTGGGCTTGAAATAAAGATATGTACTACTGTACTCTATACAGTACTGTACAGTAAAGCACACAAAAGCACAACCACTTATAGAGGATGCACGCATGTGACAGTGTACACCAGACATGTGAACTAACTTATGTGATTGGACATTCGAACGCACGTTAGCATCTTTGAAAGTTCGCGATTTGAGGGTTTGTGTGTAGGGGACTTGCTCTACCAGGCTGCCAAACGCCAACGTCAAGTGGGCCTATAGAGTGGCTACTCTCAACACCAAGTTCCTTCCTCTCCACCTGTCTCCTACCTCACGCGGATTCTCTGTTGTTCTTTTATGACATCTCTCTTTTTCTTTACCCTCGATCTGGCATTTTCATCTTAGTCAGGTTTTATCTGTGCAGGATTACGGGCAGGAAAAGGAGGTGGCTGAGTGGGTCTTGTCCTGGGGGGCCCATCAATCTCTAGGGCATGGCTCTGAGTATATGAAGCCAAGTATCTCTGGAAATATAATGGTCGACATTAATCTATTCCATAAATATTAATCAGGTATCTACAATGTGCCAGGTCCCAGCAACACAGCAGTGATCAATTCAAGCTATTTTCTCTGCCTGAATATTTCCCCATGACCTGTCCAACTCCTCTTCCTTTTCCGTCAGGTCTCAATTGAAATGCCCTTTCTTCACCCTCCCAACCCAAACTCCTATAAGTTTTAGGGGTTTTAATACTGTCTTTCATATCATTCTCCACTTTTGCAATTACTATTGCAATGGCATTCTTGCTTGCTAGACTCTAAGTTGCATGAGGTTAGGACCATGGATGCTGCAGCTCTGGGGCCCAGCTGAGTGTCTGGTATGTAGTAGTCCCTCAAGCTGGTTGATGAATGAATGAATAAATGAATGAATGAAGGAATGACTGCCAGGCATAAGGCCCAGTTAATGCATCTTTTGATAGACCTTTATGCAAACACTGTTATGCGTTTGAATGGGAGGTATTTATCTACTCTTAAAACCTAATGAGCTTTTAAAATATTCCTGAAGTTCCCTGCTTAGGTTTTCCCTATAATCTCTGCCCAAGTGATCGTTTTAACAAGAGTATTTTAAATCAATATCAGAAAAAAATGTCTTCTTGTCAGCTTTAACAATACTACAGCCATTTTATATGACAAAAGGGAATCCCATAACTTAGCTCATCAGGGTGATTTATAGGGGTCCCCCCGGGCCGCGGACTGGGACCGGTCCGTGGCCTGTTAGGAACCAGGCCGCACAGCGGGAGGGGAGCGGTGAGCGAGCGAGCGAGCGAGCTTCGTCTGCCTCTCCCCATGGCTTCCCATCGCTCCCATTACCGCCTGAACCATCCCTCTCACTGCTGCCCCCACCGCCCATGGAAAAATTGTCTTCCACGAAACCAGTCCTTGGTGCCAAAAAGGTTCGGGACCGCTGATTTATATGACTAGTTGTGGCCTGCTGCTGCAATAAGGCAATAGCGATAAATAACAATGCGCTGGGATATTTTCATTGTAAAACGGCCATTTCTACGGCCTTTGATTGATCATGGTGACTGTAATCATGACTGAAACCTTTTATTAACCTTTTTCTATTTAATTTCTTGTTTTGAGTTAACATCATTATAAATCCTATTTCCATGAACAATACAACAGGCGCCCTTTCGAGAAGCACCTAAACTTCCTGGCCCTGTGGCTGCTGGACAAGAAGCAGAAACTAACCTTTTCCCCAAGCAAATCAGAAAAAGAAAGGGCTTCAAAAAGCCTCCTCTGTCTGTCTTCCCTCCTAGCGAGGTCTCATCATGATTTGGGGACCCCCAGTGAGCATAATATTCTAAAGACCCATAAAACATTATTTGACATGAAAATTTTGCCTCGCCTACGAGCTGCTGCTAATGAATTACATATGATGCAAGAAGCAGCATGGCTGAAATATTTTTATTAATACTAATAATATTTTTGCTTATACAGCAACTTTTGTTAGAGAAAACTGAGTTGGAAAGGAAGCTTTAAAGCCATACTTGAGGTAAAATTACTGGCTCACAACTTTTTAGTCTTGCCACTGCTCCTTTCCCATGCTGGGGGCCGGGGGCTGAGTCAAAGCGAATGTCACTCATCTTAGAGAATTTCAGTCCAAAGATTCCTGGACCTACATAGAAGAAGAGTAAAGTTTTTGTTCCCTTGTCTGTTTTTAAGGAGCAACAAATAAGTCTTCCTTTCCTTATAGTGTGAAGTTAAGTCCCACTAGAGAGAAAGTAGTAATGAGAGTTGCTGTTGTTGGCTGCCAATGGCAGAGCACTTATTGTGTACCTAGCTCTGTCTTAAGTGCTTACATGCACACATATAATTTCCACAACATCCCTGTGAAACTGGTGTGATTATATTTATTCTTTAGATGTGGTGAATGAGATACAGAGAGGTTAAGCAACTATCCCTGCTTGCCCAGATGCCTGCTAGGAAATGTTCCCACCTGTGACGCCTCTGGGTTCCAGCCTGAAGAGAATAGAATAAGCTGGGCAACTGTTGGCACATGCTCGTAAGAGCATCCTCTACTTTTGGCAGTTAATGCAAATTCCCTTGCCTTCTATTCCTCTGGTACATGTACTTTCCTCGGTTCCCCACTAGACTGTAATCTCCGTGAGGATGAGGATTTGAGCTTGGGTTTATAAAACTTAGGTTTTTGTAACTAAAAACCAGGACATATATTTTAATCAGGGCATAAGGTGTTTTCTCATGGGAACAATGATAAATGATTTTGAAATCAGGACCATTCTGGTAAACTGGGGACATATGTCACCATAATTACAGTTGTCTCCCTTACCCATGGATTCACTTTTTGCCGTTTCAGTTACCTGTGGTCTGAAAATATTAAATGGAAAGCTCCAGAAATACACAGTTCATAAATTATAAATTGTGTGGCCGTTCTGAATAGTGTAATGAAATGTCCTGCAGCCAACTCTGTTCCACTTGGGATGTGAATCATCCCTTTGTCCAGGGTATCCTTCCCATTAGTCTCTTAGTAGCCCTTGGTTATTAGATTGACTGGGTATCAGAGTGCTTTTGTTCAAGTAACCCTTATTTCACTTAATAATGACCCCAAAGTGCAAGAGTAGTGATGCTGGCAATTTGGATATTCTCATACTGTGCCTACTTTATAAATTAAACTTTATCATCAGCATGTATGTACAGGAAAAAACAGTGTATATAGTGTTTAGTACTACTTACGATTTCAGGTATCCACTGGGGGTCTTGGAATACATCCTTCATGGATGAGCGGGGACTACAGTATTGTACTTTCTTTTATTGGAAGGGCCAAGAGGAGAGTAATCTGCTCTGTCATTTTTAGGCTAAATTTATAGGGGGTGTGCATTTTTGGTAGAGAATTGGGACCTAGTACTCTGTGTTACATATTCAAAATGTCAGTATCATCACTTTTTATGGGATATTCATGCTCCAGGGAATTAGTTTAAATTAATACACAATACAGAATGTAGAATTACTTATTTTCATTCAAAAATATGCCTTTTAAGTTATATCTCTATGAAATGTTATTTATATCTGAGTCATGGCATCTAGGAAACCAAATAAACAATCAGAGACTCTTGGAGACCATAGAATGAGGTCTCCAAGGCTATTGTTGACCCACAGAATTATTCCTAGTCCTTTAATCTATAGAAAATATCTACCTGGTGGCCTGAATTCTTGGGCCCGATGTACAGAGTCTAATTCTCCACTGGACAGCCCTGAAGAGATATTAAACTCTTTATTATTTAATCTTCCACTTTTTTATATTGTTATCAGAAACTTCCAAAGAAACCTTGGTCATTTCACCAACAAACCATCTCTTAATTTCTGTTTCTTATGTTATAGAATAGTGTTTCTCTGATGGTATTTTAAGTAGTCGCCAGTCGCCTGGCGACTGGCCTTTATATGGCCTAATAACATTTGGAATGCATATTAACATCAGAGACACATTGCAAATCAGCTTTTAGGTGGAGTAATTCCAGGACAGGGAGCCACAAATGACAAGTCACTTCCATTTACATTGATTCTGTTACCTTCAACTTCAAAAGGTAACATTCTAGGTGGATCAGTGCAGTGTGGTACCAAAGGGGAAAGAATTGGGGTCTGAAATTCAAACAAAACCTAAGTTTAGCAACTCAGCTCTGTTAATTTCTTAGCTTGACCTTGGTCAGCTCACTTAACGTCTTTGAACCCCAGCTTCCTTATAATAATAATAACTACCTGATAAAATAAAAGATAATGAACGTGAAAGTGCCTGAGAACTCTACCATGGTTTATACAGTGTAGTTCGATATTTTGATTTACACTTAGTTTGGGAACAGTAATATGTAGGACACTTTAAAGGGCAAGTCACAAATAATCCAACACAACTGACTAAGATATGATAATTTATTGGATTAAGTACAGTCAGTTCTGCTATAACCTGACATATGCCTTTCTAAAAACCATATGGTAAAAGTTATGGATACAATAATTGTCTAAACCAGCACTTCCAAACAGAAATATAATGCTAACCACAAATGTGAACTGCATATGTAATTTAAAATTTTCTATAGAGCTGTTAAAATAAACAGGTGAACTTAATTTGATAGTACATTTTATTCAATCATATATCCTAAATATTATTATTTTAACATATAGTCAATATAAAATTTATTAATACCTATTTTACATTCTTTTTTTCTTTTTACCAAAAAGAGAATGTAAAAGACTGTATTTTATACTTATAGAACAGCTTAATTTAAATCAGCCATGTTTCAAGTAACCGCATGTGGCTAGTGGCAACTGTATTGAAAAGACAGCCTAAGACCTGGGTCATATGCTGTCCCTTCGAGCAGGAGCTGGGGTTCAGTGTCCAGAATACATGGATGGAGAGCAGGGAGCAATGAATGGAAACTGGGGTTTATTTCTTAGAAAAGAGAGAATGGAATCTGTAGAAGCAAAACCATCTTTACCATCATGATCATCATCGTCACCCTCACAAAATCTCACTTTCAAGGAATTAAAATTCCAAATCTCCAGGCCATTTTAAGCTATACTCCATTTAAATTAATTCTTTTGTTCAGTGAAAAGGTAGCAGTTGCACAGAGAAGGTGCTTGGCTGGGATTTAGGAGGTGGGATTTTTGGCTGACTTCTACTAGCTCTATCAGCTGTCTGACTCAGCTGGACAAAGTTCCTTGGTCTTCACTCTTCACCTCTTATATTAAAGGGTTACAACAGGTGTTTTCTAAAGTGTTTTTCAACTCCAATTTAAAATCAACTTTATTGAGGTATAATTTATATATAAGAAAAGTTACCCATTTAAATGTATATTTCAATGAGTTTTTGACAAATTTAACACACTCAAGATACAGAAAAATTCCATCTTTGAGAACATTACTCTGTGCTCCTTCCCAGGCAATATTCTGTTGATAGATACTTAGGTTTTTTCTAGTTTCTGGGTCAAGTAACTTAAGCATGGCTGAAGTCAGGGGTGAAATGGATTTGGATAGATTTACTGGGTCATATGGTAAGTGTGTTTTTAATGTAAGAAACTGTCAAGGACTTCCCTGGTGGCACAGTGGTTAAGAATCCACCTGCCAATGCAGGGGACACAGGTTCAAGCCCTGGTCCGGTAAGATCCCACAGGCCACGGAGCAACTAAGCCCACGCTCCACAACTACTGAGCCTGCACTTTAGAGCCCATGAGCCACAACTACTAAAGCCCATATGCCTAGAGCCCGTGTTCCGCAACAAGAGAAGCCACCACAATGAGAAGCCTGCGCACCGCAATGAAGAGTGGCCCCCACTCGCCGCAGCTAGAGAAAGCCCGTGCACAGCAACGGAGACCCAACACAGCCTAAATAAATAAATAAATAACTTTATATTTAAAAAAAAGCTGTCAAACTGTTCTGTTTGTATGACTTTATAGCAGCAATATATGAAGATGCCAGTTACTTCACGCCCTTGCCAAGACTTGGTTTTGTCAGTCTCTTTAATTTTAACCATTCTAATGTGTGTATAGTGGTATTTCATTGGGGTTTTAATTTGCATATTTCCCTGATGACTTAATGATGATAAACTTCTTTCCATGTGCTTATTAGCCATTTGTACAATCAACGTTTGTGACATGCTTATTCAAATCTTTTGCCCATTTTTATAACTAAGTTGTTTTTCTTATTTATTTATTTATTTATTTTAAATTTTATTTATTTATTTATGGCTGTGTTGGGTCTTTGTTTCTGTGCGAGGGCTTTCTCTAGTTGTGGCAAGCGGGGGCCACTCTTCATCGCGGTGCGCGGGCCTCTCACTATCGCGGCCTCTCTTGTTGCGGAGCACAGGCTCCAGACGCGCAGGCTCAGTAATTGTGGCTCACGGGCCTAGTTGCTCCACGGCATGTGGGATCTTCCCAGACCAGGGCTCGAACCCGTGTCTCCTGCATTGGCAGGCAGATTCTCAACCACTGCGCCACCACGGAAACCCTGTTTTTCTTATTATTATTTGTCAGCTATAGATACAGCAAAAAATTTTTTGTCTGTACCTTGTATTTTATTATCTTAGTGATATGTTTAGAAGAGCAAAGACTTTTACTTTGAAGTCCAATTTATCAATATTTTCTTCTATGACTCAAAGGCTTGGTGTCTTTATCTAAGAAATCTTTACCTACCCCAGGGAAGATTTTTTTGTCCTACACTAATCTGGAAATTTTATTTAATAAAATTTTAGTTTCATTTTTTTACATTTAGATCTATTATCCATTTTGAGTTACTTTTGTGTATGGTGTAGGGTAAGGATGGAGACCGATTTTATTTCAAATGAATGTTCAACTATTCTATTGTTTTTTTATCTTTTCCCATTAAATTATATGCAGCATATATATATATATATATAATTACTGTATGTAACAAGTAATAATATATAATATAATAAAATAAGAAGAGTATATATATATATATAATCTATATATCTTCTGTGAAATGTTTACACCATAGATTATTATTTTTAACTTTGTGTCTCTTGTTTGAAGCACTTTGGGAATGAGAGAGCTGAGCATGAGTCTCTTTTCTGGATGCAGTAGTGAGGAATTAGGAGGAGAGCTATATGTCTGGAGCCTTGACTACTGATACCATCTCACATCTATGCTCAGGATAGAATGCTCTGAGGGTCTTATGTAGAAGCAACTACTGGTCAGACTCGACAGGTTTGGATTTCTGGTTACTCTTTCTCTCCTCCCCTCTGCATCCTCCCATCTACCCTGTTCACATGGCCACTGTGCCAATTTCAAAACACTTTACCCCTCTGCTTCCATGGATCTGTCCCCAAATGTATAGTGCTTTATACACAAGTAAACTAGATCTGTAAGACTAGAATACTCTAAAACTATTCATACTAGACTTGTAAGGAAGACAGTGTTTCTATCTTTAGTAGCCTGGAAAATAATTTGCATGTAACTCTGGGTAATGCATACTCCATGAGCTAGGATGTCTCTTGTTTTGAAATGTCCTTGGCACAAAGAATGCTAAACCGACCCCCTCTGTAACAACTTCATCATTGTTTGTGTTTATTTTGCACTGGTTTGAGCTGGTGCATTGCTCAGTTTGACTTCTTGTGGTGCTTGCTTTGTTTTTGTTATCCTTCCATTACTTTTTAGCACCCCGTCCCTTGACTTCATAATACTGGGAGAACCTGCCTGCAAATCTGCTTTTGGCCGAATACGGTATCTTCATCTTTGAGGTCACGTTTCAGGCTTTTGTTCAGTCACAAGTTCTGTTTGGATTTATCCTCGGTGTGTCTACTTGAATATTCAAAAAGTCATCAGCTAGTCTAATTTGTTTTTTTTTAGCCATGTAAAAGACTGATTTGCTTTGACAGGTGGATCAGAAACAGAATTGGAGCTATTTTATCTGGACCTAATTAAACAACCTTCATTACTGGCAGATATATGTTTGTGACTTAAAATTAGCATGATTGGAATTAAAACTCAAAATATAAGGCATTGAATTCAGATATGGCTCATTTAAAAATAAATTCCATACATTTTAAATGCAGCAAGTCTGGCTTTTAAATATCCTATAGTGACAAATTCCATTTAGGGTTGTGTGTGTGAGTGTGTGTGTGTGTGTGTGTACACATGCACGCATGGCTGTGGCTGTAGATAATAGTAAAGATATGGCCCATATTTTTTGAACAGTTCCAGAGCAACATTCTGAATTATGAATCTTTAGTAAAATATTTTAAAAATCTCATTTCTTTTCCTCCCCTCCAACCCACAGGTGTTGAGTTCAGCTTTGAGGATTTTATGTAACTTTCTTTAGCCTCAAAGGTTACCTTCTCTAATCAAATTATTTCTATTCATCATTGTCGAGTTTCTGAGATTTTGTGATTGCTTTTTATTATATGTATCCTAATTGTGTACAGACGTATATATATCTAGACACAGTGGAACCAGCTTAAAATGTTCTTCTACATGTAACATTTAAAATAATATTAGATTTTTCTTATAGTATTTTATTTCCTTAACCTTTTGAGAAATGTTTTAAGATTTGTGTGTTTATACACACACACTATATACACACACACGTACAGACACACATATGTACATAAAATATTTTTGTAGTTGTAGATGTGCATTCTGAATAATGATAGGAACTTAGTAATTATCAAAGTATAAATTTTTGTCTTTCTTTAGACTTTTTGAGGGTTATTATGCACTGAGATATAGGGGCCAGATTTTACCTTATGAAGAAAAATAAAAGGTTGAATAAAACATATTGACATTTCTGTTCAACATTAAGGCTGCAGGAATTATGGTGGATTCCTTTTCCTAACAAACATTAATATGAGATTCCTGGTGTGATGAGAACTGGATATCAAGAATCTAATCCCTCCCCTTGCCTTCATGCATCAGAAGCCCTCTCCAAATTATTAAAATTCCAGGTCTTTTGTGATGCATTGTTGCAATTTTAACTGCTTTAAAATGCAAGCAAGAGCACGTCCTTAGTATTTATAGCCTCCTTTTGTACCTAAAATTTTTTTATGAAATATAAAATAAAGCATTTGTGCTTATCCATGTCCTTTTAAAAATGAGAATTTCCTGATGGTCCCTTCCTTTTTATGCTTTTCCGAATCAAAACAACTGTTCCTGCGTGTTTGTCACCTTTGGATTTGCTCAGCCTGTCCTTGCTTCTGATGAGCAGTCTAGTTCAACCGTTGCTCTTGCTCTTGATCTTTGTTCAGTCATTTCCCTTCAAGTAAAAGAGGTCCTGACTCAACACGTGCTCAGTGGTAGGAACTGCTTTCATTTGTGTTCCAAGTGGAGTTATTCATTTTTCCCTGCACATTGTCACCACCTTTGAGTCCTTCTTGAATCCCAGCTAGTGCATATCTGAACTTAGGTGGTTGGAATTTAATTTGGGAACATCAGAATGAGCTACTTGGCCAAATTTGAAATGCTTAAGTCCTTAGACTTATTTTCTCCTTTGTTATAGGCAGCTGTATCACCTTGTACAGAGATGGTACCATTCTAGCCTTCTTTCTCCTTAATGGCGTGAAGATGATAACAATATCTTTACCCAGGCTTATTGGGGGTTGTCTGACAACTCCCTGAATTCTGGAAGAAGCTCCAGAGAACTGGCCACATTCAGTGAGACGTTAGAAAAGGGATTTGTAGATGTTTGCCTTACCCATCACTGTGTGAATGGTTGTGTGATTGTAAAATTTTATCAGCCTTCCTTTGTCAAAGCCCATCACATCTCATAGCATTCAAAAATGTGATTAATATTTTCAATTTTTGAGATAGGTTAACAATTTTGAATCTGAGCCTCCTAATATCCAGGCTTTGTGACCTTGAGCAAGTTACCTAATGTCTATAAGCTTCACTTTCCTTACCTGTAAAACCAGATAATTATAGTCCCTCATTCAGGAGAACAGAGGATAAATAAGGGGAGGAGAACATGGAGGTTGGGGGCACAGACACTGGGGCTAAATGGCCAGCATTCAAGTGCATTCCTCCACTACTTGTCATGTGATTTGGGGCAAATCATTTAATCTTTCAATAGTTCAGTTTCATTTGAGAATGTTGATTATAATAGCAGCCACCCACAAGGTTGTGAAGGTTAAAGCACTTTTATACCTTTAAAGCACTAATAACCACCCCTGGAACATGGGAGGGGGTCTCATAGAGTCGTTCATTCAACAAGTGTTTGTGAGGTACCTACCATGTGGCAACAATTATTTTAGGTGCTGGAGACACAGAAGTGAACAGAAGTCCCTACCCCCTTTAGCTTTCATTCTAGTGGGTGGAAGCAGACACACCATACAAAAAAACAAATAAATATATAACAAGAAGTATAGAGAAAAAAGAAGTAGAGAAAAAGGATAAGGAGGGTGACAGGTAAGGGTGCATTTTGAAATAGAATAGTCAAGGTAGGCTTACTTGGAAGATGTTATTTGAGCAAACACATGAAGATGGGAGGCTCTTGTCGTGTGGTCTAGGGAAGGCCACATGTGGCTCAAAACCCTAGGGCAGGAGACTCAGAGTAAGCAGAGGGTGACGATAGTGTGAGATGAGGCCAGAGAGAAGGTAAGAGCCAGCTTGGCGGTCTCACAGGCTACCATCAGGAGTTTGGCTTTTCCTGTGAGTGAAAAGGAGAGTTGCTGAAGGGTTTCAAGCTGAAGAATGACATCATCTGACACATTCTATAAGGAACACCCTGGCTGCTAAGTTTCGATGGACCATAGGAAGCAAAGGTGAAAACATGGAGGACAGTTAAGGGCTACACCTATGAAACCAGATCAGGGGTGAAGGTGTCTGGGATCACGATGGTACTGGAGGAGATGAGGAGATGTGAGCAGAATGTAGATACATTCTGAAAGTGTTGATGTTGGAATTTGCTGTTATCATTATTAAGTAAGATAATCCATAATGCTTTTGAAACATTGACTGCTGCAGAGTAAACATTTATTAACAGGTAAACTGGTATCAGTCTGAAATTTCCTTTGCAAATTTGGGAGGAAACTGAGGCTTCTTAAATGCCCCAGGAGGATTTAAATATGATGTCAGGAAGGACTTCACTCACATGTACAGAAAGCCTTGTGAAGCCCTGGGTTAATTATCTAAAGAAATTTGAATTCTACTTTTCTAAATCCTTTCATTTAGGAAACTACTTATGCAAAGGTTTCTTAGTTGAACGATCCATTAGATCAGGAGTAGGCAAACTACAGCCTGGGGGCCAAGTCTAGCCCACCTCCAGTCTTTGCAAGTAAAGTTTTATTGGAACACACCAGGCTCATTTGTTAAGTATTGTCTATAGCTGTTTTTACACAACAGACTTTCATAGTTGCAAAGCCTAAAATATTTACTCTCTAGCCCTTTACAGAAAGTGCCTTAGATGAACACTTATGTGTGACTCAGCATCATAAACACAGAATTATTATCATTCAGGGCATAATTACAAAAGTATATAGTACTTAGCAATGAATGAAGATACCCAAAGGTACTCATAAATATGTTCGTTTTGGAGGAAAAGTCCAAGTGTTAGAACACTTTCTTAGGAAAGTGTCATCATCATAATAGTACCATTTATCTGTGCTTTACTATGCTTCAGGTGACTGTCATAACCACTTCATATTCACTAGCTCATTTCAGCCTCACAACAATCATTAGGAAAGATAATAGTGTTAATCTTATTTTACAGATGAGAGAATTGAGGTACCGAGGTATAAATGACTTGCTTAGAGTTGCACTCTTGTGAAGTAGCAGAGCCAGGGATGCAAACGTAGGCAGTCTGGCTTCAGAGACCATACTTTTCACCTCTGTGTTTTACTTCTATTCAGGCAACTTTTTAATAGTTTCTTTGCTAGATGCGGTGCGTGTGTGTGTGTGTGTGTGTGTGTGTGTGTGTGTGTGTGTGTGTTGCTTCTTCCAACAACAGATTCCTGAACTTGGCTATTGAACCTGATCTTGTGAGATTGCTCAATGCCTGGATCATCAACAGCTCTGTTTGTTATTTAAGTTGCTGCTGCACAATGATGCCATTCAGCTGCTGAGGGACAGAAAAAGGAGTGGAAAAATTGCCACATCCCTAATTGTATTCTTTCCTTTTCAGTCGATGGAATAACCGAAAGACAGTGCCAATTTTGCTGCTTGTCTTGTTAAGTGTGAAGTTTCAAGGAATAATACAAAATTAATTTTCATATGTTTATGAGTTTGTTCAAGCTGAGGGGGTTCTTAACTCTTGAAATTTCAATGTTGGGCTGCTAAAAATGGATATAACTTTCTTTTAAGTAACAGGCCATTTTAGAATAAGATTATATCTGTCAGAAATGAAAATACTGTATTTATGATTCATTGTAATCCATTCATTGCTTTAAGGGCTCTAGGTTCCCCAGGGAGCATTAAAAATCCAAATGATGTCCCTGAGTACTGGGTTTTGCATTTGGATCTCTGATTTAGCTTACGTATAAAAGCACAAGCTGTCTGACAATCACCTATTGACAACACGTTTGAAATGAAGCAGCTCAACTTCTGGCTACAGTCTACAGTAATTTTGGATCAAACTGTTCCTTCCTTCCCACCATCCCGTGGCCTATTTTAGATTATAACATGAAAATAACTGTGTTTTCCTGCTAATTTCACCCGTTTTTGGTTTACTGCCACTCTGAAGATGCAGCTGCCACAGATCAGAAGTTGCAAGCAAAGAGGGTGTTGTGGCTGTTCAAAAAGCCTTCTTATTCCTGGACCAGATGCCAGACCTCCCAGAGCTCGTCCAATGGCAGAGTCTGGTCCAGAGCCCATAGATGTGGCTTCTTGTCGTTTTTCTTTTGTTGAAACTTGTCATTCTTTCTCACACACAAAATCCATTCCCAAGGCAGTGGTCTACATTTCAAGAATTTCCCCAAAGACTGAGATTTCAATTGCTCTAAGAAAAGGAATTAAGGGGTAGCGATTTACATGTATACGTTAAACAGATTGAAATAAAAGAACTCACTAGTTTCTAGTGTTCTTGTAGATTAAGGGAAAATGAAACAGAAATAATGCCCCTCCCCAGATTTTTCTTTTTTTTTTTTTAACAAAAGGGTAGCCATTGTGCAGAATGGTGATAGGGGACAGAAGTGCTAATCTTTCTTTCTTTCTTCTTCCCTTCATTTCCTTCTTTCCTTCCTCCCTCCCTCCCTTCCTTCCTTCCTTCTTCTTTATGTCTTTGTTCTAACAAATAGTTACTGAATGCCTGCTATAACAGACTCTGTGGTAGACCCTGAAGACACAATTATAAACAAGACAAATGGAATTCATAGCCTTTATAAAATTTACTGGAAGAGACAGAAATACAACACATAATTAACAATAAATTATGCACATAATTATGTGATTACACTAGGTAAATTCTGTATAGAAAAAGCATAGAATATGATGGGGGAATAATGGGAGTTTTAGGCTGATGAGCAGGGGAGATTCACAGGGAAAGTGCCAGGTAAACTGGCCCTGGAGAGATGAATAGGAGAAGGCGAGAGAGCAGGTGCGGGCAAAGACATCCCTGGCAGATGAAGAAAGGCCTCTGCAAGGAAGGACTGAATGAAGACAGAGTGAACTCAGAGCTCCTTGTGGGGAGCAGGGGGATGTGAGATGAAGCTGGAGAGGTAGTCAAGGGCCATAGCATGCAGTGCCTAGTAGACATTATTTACAAATCTGGTCTTTATCCTAAGAGCAACGGGAAGCAACAGAAGGATATAAGAACTTAGTATCTGTGTATGTATATTTGTGTAAATGGTTAGAATGCAATATTTGACGGCGCTGTCCTATGTGTTTAAGAAGGTCGCAAAAAATTCCATTGGAATACACCATCATTCTCATGAGAGGCTTTATCCTTAAATGCCTAATCCCATTTCAATATGGCAAAACTAAACATTTTCTGTGTCTTTCAAATCTTCAAAAGTCTCATGAATCATCATGAGTAATTTTAGCGATCGAGTTAGTGGGAACTGGATTCAGAAGAACCAATGAGTGGGCAGGGTTTGGCTTACTGATTTTTGGTACACCTGAACTGGGGATTACTTTGGGGAATTAGGAAAGGGTAGAGCAGAGTTCAAGAATTCTTGGAAACTAGTCTTCTTTTTTTACTTGTTCTTTTGTTTTTCCAGTATATCTGAGAACTGCAAATGTTACAATGGATGACATTTAAATAATATTTGCCCTAGATCTGGACTTTCCTTATACAATGCACCAGACTGTCTGCTGGCAGCTCCATACCATTTCCCATCTTCTATGCACTACCAGTGTTGCAGGAGCTTTGAAGCATAAGAACTAAATTTCTTAGAATCTCTGCCAGCAGAAATCTGCTTTCGTTCCAACAGTGAAAGACACTTGCACAGGAGATGGAAGGCAAAAGAGAATCAGAAACCATCACTGCTTCTGGGTAGCATTGGGTAGGTGTCACAGTAGGGCAGATGGCAAAGCTAAAGTTTTGCCAGAGGTTTCTGGGTGTTCTCTTGCAATTCCTCAGCACCGCTTAGGTGCTGGAGACAGCTGAGTTCATCGGTGTCAGTTTCCTTAAATTTATGTGTTTCCTGATATCCTAAATTTTTCTGGGTCTGTGCTCATATGATTGTCTCTGCTTAGATATATACTTCATCTTGTTCTATTAAACCCATACATATCTTCCAAGATCCAGCTCAAAGATATCTTCTCCTTCTCCACTTTTTTTTCCCCCTCATGACTTTCTCCCCAACAACGCCAGCTGAAATAAACCTCAATAGCAACTTATATGTACACCTAATACAAAATTATTCTATTGTTTCCTGTTTGTTTTGTTTTCTATCTTCACTAGATAGTAAGCTTTTTGAGGAATAAAACTCATTCTTTTTTTTTTAATCTCAAGAACTTAGAACTCAATAAATAATCATGGACTTGAAACGTTGACTTGAAAGGGACTATCACCTATGTGCCATGGGTGCAAAAGAATAGTTAGCAGAACCTCTAGAATATTTTTCATTAAAGGCAAAAAACTTTTCGAATTGATCGAATGCTTTATAAAGTAGCTTAGGGAAAACTTTGACTTTAGTCTTGTCCTGCAAAAAGAAGAAAACTACTAAAAGAATTTTCTTGCTTTTCAAACACTGATGTTTTGAACATGTAGTTTTTTCAAGATGTAAAAATGTAACTCCTGCTAAAGCCTTTGGGCATATGTACAGTTATAAATATAACATTAAAATACAAGTGTATGTCATAATTTAATTGTATCATACAACACAGGGAAGGGAAGAGAGTGAGGACTGGCATACAGCTTGCAGTAGAAACTTCTCGTGGGTAGCCAGTGATATGGGGTTAGAGATGATAAAACAGAGCATGAGCAAGCAGTGAGGAACTTTATAGCAAACTAGGAATGCACTGAAGAATAGCAACGTGAGGGCTTTGGCATGTCATCTGGCAAAACAATCATACATAAGTCTCCCAATCACAGCCGTTGATAAATCCAAGTAGCAGTTTTAGATCTTGAGTCCTGACGAGGTGGGCATAAGCACAAAGGGTGGGCTAAATGACAAAATCTTTGTGCTAATACTCAACACCAAGGGGACTAAATTCTTAATTTTCATAAGTCTCTGGCTCAGTGTGGAATTGTGAGCAAGTTATTCAATACCTTTTGGCCTCAGGTACCTCATCCATTTATGGGGATAACAATGTGTTACTTTTACTTACTTCACAAGATTATTTTGTTCTTTTCTTCTGGACATCTACATGTTCAGTTCCGAGCCGACTCCAGGCAAGATTCTGAAGTAGAGAAGATTTTTTCTTGGTAACTTCCCATGGCCAAAGTCAGAACTTCGTCCTCCCCTCTGATTCCTCATTCTACCGTAGCTTCTCTTCCTAATGGATCCTGCTAGATAGCACAGTAATTGTTCTTTGAGTTATACGTAACATTTGCATAACAATTTATAATGTATGTGAGGATTTATTTTACCCTTAAGACAGCTTTGGGAGATAGTAATTATTATAATCCACATTTTTATATACTAGGAAACAGAGATACAGGTAGATGTTAAAAATCTTGCTCAGAAACATAGACTCAATAAGTGGTATATCTGCATTTGGAACCCAAGAATTTTACTTAAAAAAAAAAAAAAAAACCCTAATACTTTTGAGGGATACATGAAATCCTTGAAGATTTTAAGATTTTGGAACACAAAAGAATGAGCTTATATAAGAGCTCCCTGGGGGTCCATATTCATCTTGTCCATAGTTGAATTCCCAGCTCATAGCAAAGCACCTCACATGTAGCAGTTACTATTTCAAAATAGCAATGAATGAATAATAGTGAGTGAAAAATAGTAGATAAATGAATAAATGTTAGTAGAATGGCATGATGGTATTGATCTATGTATCTATGTATTTATCACCTATCTATATATGTGTGTGTCTATATCTTGTATATATACATTTATGTATGTATATGCATGTGAGTGTATATATATTTGTTTTGTTTTGTTCTGTTTTGTACAAATGGATTGTCATCCTTTCATGGTATTCTTTCCATTTCTATTTCTTTTCTATTCTATTTCTTTTCTTTACACAATGGAGAAAATTCTAGCTGGTCATCATTAGAGGATATTTTTAGATTTTTTAAATAAACTTTTTACTTTGGAATAATTTTAGACATACAGAAAAGTTGCAAAGAGAATGAAGAGAGTTCCCATATACCTCTCACCCAACTTCCCCTAATGTTCACATTCTACATACCAGGGTTCATTTGTTAAAGTTAAGAAACCAACGTTGATATATTGCCATCAATTAAACTTCAGACTTTACTTAGATTTTGCTAGTTTTTCTACAAATGTCCTTTTTCCATTCCAAGATCAAATTCAGGATACTACATTGCATTTACATGTCACATCTTAGTCTCCTCTGGTCTGTGACAGTTTCTCAGTCTTTCTTTGTTTTCACGACCTTGATACTTTTGGAGATTACTGGTCAGTTATTTTGTAGAACATCCCTTAATTTGGGTTTGTCTGATGTTTTTCTTCTGAGTAGACTGTAGTTATAACTTTTAGGGAAGAATACCACAAAGGTGAAGTGCTCTTCTTGTCACATCCTATCAGGGTGACATGTTATCAACATAACTGATCACTGGTGACATTGATCTTGATCATCTGGCCCAGGTAATGTTTGGCAAATTTTTCCACTGTAAACTTACTCCCCACTCCTCCCCTGCACACTCTATTCTTGTGAAGAAAGTCACTAAATCCAGTCCAATTCAAGGGCAGGGAAGGTGGGGGATAGTGGGGAGAGGGCACTAAGAACCACCTTCTGGAGGGAAGAGTATCTATGTAAATTATAAAAGTTCTTCTGTGAGGAAGGTTTCTCTCTTCTCACTTATTTATTCCTTAATTTATTTATAGCAATACTGGCTCATACATATTTATTTTATACTTTGAGTTATAATCTAATATGGCTACTTATTTTTTTGCTCAAATTGTTCCAGCTTTGATGGTCTTTTTTAAGATTTGCATTTTTAGGGTCTCTCACTTATCAAAAGGGCTCCTCCATACCAGACCAGCACCAAAAAATTGCTCAGCCCAGGACTTAATCTCATGACCTTGACGGCTCCTATTATATCCTCATGTTGCAATTGGTTATACATTTCTTCTCTGCGTGGTCAACAATTCACTGAAGTCAGTCACATCTCCCTTCTTCAAGACCACTGCTAATGGTCTCAAACCATGATGTGGGGTTCCTAAGGCTGCTTTTGGAAAGCAAAAGCTGTAAAGGGCCAAGATCCTGATATTTCAGCACTTCAAAATGATCTTTGGGAATTTGGAGAGGAATGGGGGAAATAAAGTCACATGAGATTCCATTAACTATTCCCTTGGTGTCTTTGATTTCAGTAGCAATTGGAAGCTTAAGAGGTGATGAATTTGGTCCAGAGTGAGCTTAGTTGAGAAGGAAATGAAAACAGAGGTTTAACAGGAAGATTAGTGGACTTTCTACCTCTGGGCAATAAACGTCTGCTTTGGTCCTCGCTAATCAGTTTTCCACATGCCTCATGCCATTTGCTTTACTTAGGATGAGTTCTTAGAGCTCCATTAGGAGGTGTTCAAATCACTGTTTCGAACAGGCTTTTTTTTTTTTTTCCTTTCCCAATGCCCTCCTTTTAACCCATTTCCTTTTTTTTTTCTAAATGTGCACACAGAAAGGTCTGGTCAAGGGGGAAATTATGCTGATTAGGAAGCATGGTCCAATTAAAACACACATGATGGGGAAATTGCCTTAAAGTCCAAATATATAACTCTAGGATAGAGAGGCCTCTTTAACACCTGCAATAAGAGTGTACAAATTTCATAGCTCATAATTCAGAGCAAAGAGAATTGGCGTCTGATAAATTTACATGTAAAAAACAATCAGAGCCAGCTAAATAATAATACATCTCTGGACAGGAAAGGAAAACTATGTAGTTTCCTTTAGCCCTGTGATATTTAGAAAACATTTACTATTTTTTAAAAGGCAGAAATAGGAAGATTAGACAAATGTAGGGGACAAATTGTCCTTAATTGTTTCCCTTCACACCTGTAACCTCTTTCTTCCTTTCTTTCCCCTCCACTCCCACTCAAACCTTAGCAGTTTTCTCATCCCCTTTTCCCTCACTTTTTAATGAGCTTTTACACCATAAGGTCAGGACTCAAGCAATGTTGTGAATCTAAAATTATTTCAGCTTTAGGAGATAGGAAAACAGAAGCTTAGGGGACATAAAGGAGATTGCTCATTGTGAAATGGCCTTTGAAATGCTCCTCATACCCTCTGTTTAGTTTTGAGAAAGTTTCAGTTGTTGACAGATTATGTAATCTGTTCGCTCACCGATAATTTTTTGGCACGGGGAGATTGTACAGGTACTTCGATTTTAGCCAGTCTCTAGTTAATAATCAATAGTCCTGTTGTCTAATGAAGTGATGGCCTTGACACCCTGGCCTTTGTGCAGTGTTAAAACAACATTGATCGCTATCATTATCATACGCCCTTGATATACTGAATAAGGACGTATATATCAATCTTAGAGCAAAGTAACATTTCATAAATCTTGTAGAAATAACCAGTATTGTCCAAACAGGCATATGCTTCTTGAGAGCAATGTAACAGAGGAGTCTAAGACACAGATAATTTATAATTTATCTCTAAACTCAGATTGAAGAAAGACTCAAAAGTAGCATTTAGTATAACAATTGTTTCTATAGGTGCCAAAGGAGACAAGGGAGGCTTTTGATTTTCTTTTTTATAGAAGATGGCAGTGGGAGGAGGGCTCCTGTGGCATTCTGGGTGTGGAGGGTTGGAGGAAGAACTGAATAATTTCTCTTTGTTATCCTTTCTGAACTTTAGTTTAAATTTGGTGTTAATTTTAAATGACCTGATAATTGGAATCATGGAATTATATGGCAACAACTTTACAATGGAACTGGGTCTCTTCCATTCAGGTTGAGGAACTGCATGAAAATGGATTTGTTTTTCCAACAGACTCTCTTTGTCAGAATCACAGATTTCAAAACTTTTCACTCAAATTTAATATTTAGTCTCTTTATAAATAGCCTCTTAATAGGAAAAAACAATATTATTGTGATCATTCTTATTATCCTAGTATTAAGGGATTGAATTATTCCTTATTGCTAGATAACAAATGATACAAAATCAGGAATAATGGATCAAAACTTCAAGATAAAATTTTTTCTTACATTGGTAGCATTGCTCTTCTGAAACAATAGTCATGGTTCAGAGTGTCTGGTAAGCACCATCATCACAAATATAGAGACATTTGTTTACAAAAGTAAGCCTACACCCAATAATTCTGAGAATCAGGGTGTGAATACTCCATAGTAATTACTTTTCTGTTACAGAATTATCCCAGCACAGTCCATAGAATTCCAAAATAGGTACACAAGAAGAAAAAAATGCAACAATTTCTTGAAATTTGCTGAATTCTCAAAAGGAGAAATCCATTTAAAAGTGGCCAAAGAGAGCAGAAGCCTTAACCAGGATGCAGGCAGATGAAACACCAGGATGTTTTATAGTCATTAATTTAAGAATGCAAAGATGGTCTCCTATTTTTATTTTATCATTCTTATTTCATTTAAATGTATATTTATTTTTTATTTTTACTTTATGTTTATCTAAATGCATTTATTGTCATTAACTGATGAATGTAAAGATGGCCTCCTACTTAAAAATAAACACCAGTTTTGTTTTTTAAGGTACAAAGAGGTCTTGTTCATGAAAAACCAGATGATTGTATATAACATTTGTGTTGTAGGTTATGTGTGTGTCGTGTGTGTGGGTGTGTGGCTTTGTGTATCTCCACTCTATGCATATACGTAGTTCTTATTAGCACTACTGTGGATATGCCCACCAAACAGAAAAATGTACCTCTTTGTAAGTTGAATGTGAAATAGATGTTTTATGAAACTAAGGGATTGAATTATTAATTCAATCCCTTATTTAATTTAATTTATTTTATTTAACTATTAAATACTAAAATCTACTTAGATATGTAAAATATCTACAGATACTTAGTCTGGAGGGTAGTAATTTAAGCTGAACTAAAAAAATCCAAGTCTACAGCAATTTTCCATTCTTTGGCTTCTTCTTCAAAGTTTATTATTTTACAGTTTTATTTACAAGATATTTTTGGATGTTACACTTCAAAAATTGAGTAGAAGGAGTAAAAGGAACACCAGCTCTTTCTGATAGCTTGTTCTCAGAAACATTGAGGCAGAGAATGAGAGGGATGTGGGTATCTCTATGCCCGTGTATAGATATTCAGCTGTTTGTAGCCTTTTTGGGCCCTCATGCTTAGTCAAAAACACTCATAAAGAAACCTGCTGATATTTGGACCTAAATAAGAGGGAGGGTGTGTGTGTAGGGGGGTCATCCACATGACTAAACCCTGAAGCCTTTTTCAATAAATGATTCCCTTCCCTTAAACAAAAGAGGAGAGCTTCCAGCTGTGTCAAACCTTTATTCACTAATCTGTCAAAATGTAAATATTTTTACAAATATATTATTTACTAGGTAGGAAGCTTTTGGGGAGGTGGTGGGATAGTAGATGAACACAGATAAATGTGCCAGCAGTAAGAGCTTTATGACCACTCCAGACCCAACTGTCATTCCTTCGGTACTTCCTGTCAGTCCGACTAAATTCTGTCATCCCTCAACCTGGTTTAAATTAACAGGTAATTTGTAAATGTCACTTCAGGTTAGGGCGCTCATTTTGTTTCTACTCTACCAATGCAAAGTCTAGGACTAATTTTTCTTGTCTTCTTTTAATAGGATTTTCATTTATAAATAGAATTATGTTCTGAAAATAAATTACAGTAAGTGATGCACAGAACGGGTAGCAGCAGCGCTTTCATAGAATTTCAAGCACCTACATCAGAAGAGATTAATAAAAACACTTCAAAGGCTAAATTCTATTTAAGCAGAAGACAGCTTTTGGTTAATATTTAATCTGAGTAACTGAGATCTTGGTGGAAAATATAATTTTTTAATATCTAAATTAATTTTCAAAACAAAACCATTAATTTTGTTTGGAGAGTTTGTGCAGTGAGAAAGTTTTAGTAATATATTTGTAGAGGGAAAAGTTAATCAATTAATTTTGTGGCGAAAAAAATTAGCTTTTAATATTGTATTTGTTCTAAATGAATTCTTCTTATTTGATCAGGTGTGGTGCTTTAGGATTCTTCTTCCTAAGCCTTTTCCAACTCAGTAGGCAAAGGAGAAGGCTCTGGGGGAAGAATATTTTTTCTAATTACACTTCCATGGCTGCCATACACTTCACCTTGTTCTTTATGTAAAAAGTCTCAAGCTCAAACCCTGCACCCTGAAAGACTGCAAAAGTGGCTAATGGGGTTTATTGTGTGGAAGGCTTTTGGCATTGTCACTGAGCAGATCTGTTCCAGTCATGGAATTTTTTGCAGAGAGGAAAGTGTGGTTGGAAGATGCAGTGGGGAATCTTGTTAGGTTGAAAGGGAAAATGAGAGATACTGCTAAGTCACATGACAAATATTCATCAAATGTTAATTGATTGTTTGAGTCAAACAATGTGTATGTGTACGTATATGGCTTGAATAAAGAAGTTCTTGCAACAGTCAGGTCGATCATTTGTGCCATATTCCCCGTTCTGTTGTTTACTAGCATTGTGGCTTTAGACATGTCCTTTCTCCTTTCTGAGTTTGAAAATACATTGTAAATTTAACATCTATGGCTGGTCTGATTCAGCGGGGATTTATGCAGTTGGAATATGCTGTCTATGCTATAATCCTATTTTGGATAGCTATTGGTGTAACCAAAACCACAGTCTTTACTACTCTCCTAACCAGGATTGGGTATAGCTGAACTGGGAAAGCTTTTGTCTTTCTTCTGTCTTGCAGCAGGCGCAGCACCATTTTAACAGGAAGAGAAAGGAAATCTTTAGTACTTCAGATCTAAAGTTAGTTTAACAGAAGCTCCAGGTTCAAACCAACTACCACTCTGATACTGTGTTCTCCTACCTTCCTCTCTTCATTCTATTTTGCCAACACTCTTCTTGGATTATTCTATGTTGAGTGGGAGATGTGGAGACAAAAACAAATTGTTTTCCTTCTAAGCTTTCACCCAGTTTCTTCTCCACTTCTTTGCTACTGTGGTTCAATGAACAAGTGCATTGCAGACTTTTTAATTCCCTAAGGTGATTATCTCCTTATTTGACATAGATATTTAATAATTAAAGTCATACAATCACATTATAGAAATTTGGGAAATGGGAAAATCATTACTTATAACCCCACCATTCTAATACACTGTTGCCATATTTCCTTCAAGTATTTTTTCCTATATATCAGTTTTTAAATTCTAATGTAATTTTCATCAGTATACGTATCATTCATAGTGTTTTTCTCTTAATGTATCATTTCCTTTTCCCATATTTACACATAGGTTTTATAATTGTCAAATTTTCAAAAGAAAAGATCATTAATTAAAGGAAGCACAATCAAAACTCTTTAACAAATATCCGTATTCCACTCATCTTGTAATAGTGATTTAGAAGAGTTTATGTCTATTGCTTTTTGTTATTATAAATGAATTTTCCCCAAAGACAAAGGACTAGCATTTTATCTGAGAAACAGTGCCACAAGGGACATGTCTCCATCAGTTAAGTGCTGGGCCTGGGCAGGTTCCCACCTGGTAGAGGTGGAGCTCTGCTTTCCCTAGCAAACACATCTTCCCCTTCTGTTTAAGCTTGTTTAGGTACATAAGGACTTCTCTTTGGTAGATGATATATGTCATAAAATATTTGTCTATGACATAGTTCAGAAGCAACAGGAAGAGAAAGTGAGAGACAAACAGATAATGCTTTTTTTCTTCTTGCCTTAAATAATTAGAGAAAAGAGTACTCTTTATAATGGACTATGTTAAAAGCATAAAAAAGTGCCACTTCTACCCAGATTTTTTTTATTACTTTAATGAAATATTTAAACATTTTTACTTAAGGTCTTTCCCCTTGAGCCTTGCTTTTTGGGAAAATGATGTAGACTGTTAGGCTGAAGGGGCAGGAAGGTGTATTTTAAGTCTCTGAGTCATTATGTTAGCTTTTAACAAATTGCTCTTAAGGAGCAGTGGATGAATTTTCTCTGGTATTTAAGAATGGAGAACTGCTTCCTCCCTCTTACATATATGCACGCATGTGCGTGCACATGCACGCATTCAATTCTTAATTGAATGATTTCATTCTAAATTCTTATTACAATTAGAAGCGTTATTGGAGGTGCTAGGTGACCCCCCCACACCTTTAAATAATTTGTCATCCTTTTTAAAATAATAACTGTTCTTCAGGTTTTCATTGAAACCATAGTTAAAACTAAAGCCCCAAAGGAAAAATTTAGCAAATTTAGCCAGTCCCAATGTTGCCATTACTTTATGTTAGCTTGTGGCAAATCATGTCCTTTTTTTCCCAACAGTATTCTCACTTGAAGCTAGAGGAAATAATTGGTAAGGTAGAGACATATTGTTACCAGTCAACTTCATGAAATTGACTTTAAAAATCTTTGCAAAATATAAAGGGTATGTTTAAGAATAATATTAATTAGGTCTCAGTCAGTTTGCATGTACTTTTTAAAAAACATGCAATAAAGAAAAAAAAAGAAGACCTGCTTCTTATTTACACAGCCTGGTACTTTGAAATTTCTCATGGCGGAAAGCAGTCCTTCATGTACATAACCTATGAATTATCCTTGAAATAAAATGTTTAATTACAGTTGACATTTCTGAACCCATTGCAGGTGGTGCCCATCTGAAGAGTGACATTGTTTACTACACTACAAGGCTCCAGGCCTAGTGTCAGAGATTATAAACCAATTTCTATCCCAGCTTTAATGTGGGTTTAATATCAGAAGAAGAACTTTACTGTGTAAATATTAAACATTTTGTTTAAATATTAAGTACCAAAGGTCTTTTCCTTTTGATTATTAAAACAGGAAGAGCCCCAACTTTGAAAGAGGTGCCTTGTTGTATTAAGAAAATGACTGGTTCTTTACCTTCAGGTTAATTATCACTGGCCAGAGATGCGTGTTCAGGCAAAATGTCAGTTGTCTACACTGTGACTTTTGGTCATTAACTGGCAATAGCTGACTGGGAGTCTGCATTACTAATAATGAACTTATTAGGAACTGCGCGTTTTCTCTTGCTCTTTACCTAAGAAATAGTCTGATAATATGTGACCAAAAATGCTGTCTCCTTGCTGGATGCAAGTAGAGCAGGATGGGGAATCTTAAGGAAGTGACCAATGAGTGACCCAACTGTAGCATTCATTGGGTTTGATCACCAAACTGCAAAAGAGAATCTTCTGAAGAGTTGACAAGAAGAGATGCATTGTGAAACACATGCTTGTTTGCCCACCTAAGATTGAAATTAAACCAGGGAAGTGGACATTTATGAATACCTGTCCTACAGACAAATACTCAAGACAGATGCAAACTCTCCTCTGAGAGATTACATCTTCCAAGTAATTGCAGTGGAAGCTACTACGAGAATATTTGCAATTCCTTTCCATTGTGGAAAAATGAGCTATACTTTTTATTCCGTGGTACATAAGGTTTGCTAGCTTTGTATCCTTTTTCTTGTGTATTGTCTTAAAATCCCTGAGTAGAACACTCTGCATCTATTAGGCAGGTATGAGACATCCAGATGTTGCTCTTAAATTGATAGCTGTTGGATCTCTCTTATTGAAGTGTTTTATAAGAAGGCAAATAAACTCTGGTATAGGCTTTTGGTATTCAAATACATTCAACACTTCTAAATATGGAAGTGCCTTTAGAATTCTGTCTGAGAAAGATGATGAAACCAGGCGAATCTTGTTAGGGGAATGTTTTAGAGCACAGTTCTTTTGATGGGAAAAGGGGCCTCTGTTGACTTTCTTCCTAGAGCTGTTGAACCTGTAAATATTTACATACAGAGGGTTAAATGGTGACATTACAAAGCAGCTTATAGAACATGCATCAATTTACCAGTACCTCACAAGCACTTTAAAAAAAAACTTTTCAATTATTTAATCAATTAACCTATGTGTATATTAAACATCTATTTTGTGCCTGGCATTGTGGTGAGCCTTCAGACATTTAAGATATATCTGAAAAGTCAAGATTGTTTTACTTTGATTCAATTAGAAGAGTATTTTACGTATTCAACTGTTCAATGGTAGGAAAACAATGTTGGCTAGTTAGGTGTGATTAGAGTTTACAAGACCTTAGTAACTAGAGAAAGTAGGCTAGCAGCAGTACTATCCTTGAACTGCATGTCTTAGGGAGACTTACATGACAGTAGTAAGAGGGACATTTGGGGAGGGAAGAGACTGGCGTTGGAGAGTCCTGCTGGAGGCTATGGCAATAATCTAATGGTAAATTAAAAAGAATTTCGGGTAGTGCAGAGAAAGGACAGGAAAGGTGGTTTGTAGAAAATTTTAAATTTGGTGGTTACTAGTAGCTCTTAAAAAATATGTTTCTCATTATTTTCCTCACATGAGAGATGTGGAAAATAGAGCCCCATGGTCAGAGAATGAGTCAAGGATTTGGAAGGTGTACATCTTTCTCTTGGCCAGATTACTGACACTCTGTGTGACTTCAGACTTTCTTTACCTTCTGGCTTCGCTGCCCCTAGATTCAACATGACTATAGCAGACGATCTAACTATCAGATAAGACTTTTAACAGGTTTTAAGCTTCCTATGTGAAGGACTCTTCGGAATTAAAGGAAATTCTTTTTAAAATCCATAACTTAATTTTTTCTTCATTCCAACACCCCACAGGGTAGAGAGCAACTTTGAATCAAAACTCATACATTGTTAACCTTTTAGATATTAGTTGCCTTTTTCTCATTTATGTGTGTCATTTGTTAGTATGCTTCAAAGATTTCCTTTTTGAAAGATTTAGAGTGCTGCTTATTGAATTTAGTAGTTTAATCTGATTCCATTTTCAAAGTCTACTTTAGTGAAATCTTTGAGATCACTCCTTAGTTGAGCTTTCTTTAGTCTTACAGTGCTGTTTTCCAAGTGTGAATATACTTTATTTATTTATTTATTTTTTATACATCTTTATTGGAGTATAATTGCTTCACAATGCTGTGGTAGTTTCTGTTGTACAACAAAGTGAATCAGCCATATACAGACATGTATCCCCATATCCCCTCCCTCTTGAGATTCCCTCCCACCCTCCCTATCCCACCCCTCTAGGTGGTCACAAAGCACTGAGCTGATCTCCCTGTGCTATGCTGCTGCTTCCCACTGGCTATCTATTTTATATTTGGTAGTGTATATATGTCCATGCTTCTCTCACTTAGCCCCAGCTTCCCCTTTCCCCACACCATGTCCTCAAGTCCATTCTCTCTGTCTGCATCTTTATTCCTGTCCTGCCACTAGGTTCATCAGTACCATTTTTTTTAGATTCCATATATATGCGTTAGCATTCGGTATTTGTTTTTCTCTTTCTGACTGACTTCACTCTGTATGAAAGACTCTAGGTCCATCCACCTCACTACAAATAACTCAATTTCGTTTCTTCAAGTGTGAATATACTTTAAAATGTGAGTAACATTTTATGGTTAAGAGTCTTCATACTGTCTGCTAATATTACCTCTTGCCTGTTTGCACTCAAAAAACAATCATTGTCTTCTTATTATATGAAAAGATCTCTGCCATACACACTGAAGATGCACCAAAGTGAAAGATATCTTCGTTCTTCTGGGGACTTACACTAAACCTGAATTTTAAACATAATGATGTCTATAAGTGGCATGTGAGTGGTAAAATAATCAGTGATATGCATTCAGAACATTCATTAAGAAATATATCCATCACAAAGCAAGCACATGGCCAGTGAATAATATGTCAGGAGACAAAATGTGAACCCCAACTGACGAGGTCTTTGCATTGGGGCCTGGAAGAAGGTAGGGTTGTGATAGGGAAAGGGGCAATTCTAGTTCAGGCACTCCTTTTGCAAAAGTATCAAGGCACCAAAGTTCAAGGTGTGGCCACAGGTGACCAAGTAGACCAGGGGGGGCTACTCTGCGGTTTGTACTTAGTCTGTGCTTGCTACACACAGCACACAGATAGAAATGTTGAAAATGGAAAAAAAATATGGGAATACTAGTAAATCTCAAGAAGGAAGAAGTAGCTGATCAAGCTAAATGGGCCTGTTTCCTTTTGAAAAAATGTAACAATTTAGAATTGTTCAATGGGGTTTCCTTTCTATTCCTATCTCAAGAGAAGATTGTTTTTAGCACTGTGTTTTGGGGTCCCTCATTCCTTGATCAGAGGTCTCCTCCTCCAACTCATGAAAGACAAATGGAGCAATTTTCCCCACTCCTGATTTCTATTTCAATGAACCCAGGAAACTGATTCCATTCTCAATAGTATAATTGATAGGAGTGCTTCCGCTTCCCTCCTGGGCTCTTTACAGATCATGTTATCCTTGGAAATGTTGACATATTAAAACCCATTCAATGTGAAGGTTCAGGGATAAGCTCTCTGGAGATTCTTGAAACAAGAGTCAGTCTACAAGAAGTAGAGCATCCTGGTCTTTTTAGGTAATATTGCTCTGTAAATACAAGTCACCACAATTATAAATGGACACTTCTTTTACAGAATGAAAGTGATTGTTTCTCAGAGCTCTTAGAAGAAAAAAGACCTTCATGAATTCACTTGCAGTTCAGGAAAAAACACTCTAAAACATAATGTTGATATGAAAATAGAACAATTTTTCCAAACAAGGGCAAGCACATTAAAGAAGAAATTATGCTTCACCCCAAATTGGATTTTTATAAACTATGTTCCTTCCCGCATACCTCTTGGTGATAGGTATCACTTTTGAATTTCTCAGGAAACATGTGAAATGTGCAATTTTCAAGAGATTTTGACCTGGCTTCTGGTTGCCAGGATGAATGAGTAAAATCACTTTTAGTTTTTGAATAGAAGACAGACGTGTGTTCACAGTAGATGAACCTTGTTTAAAGGTTTGGGGATTGGGGTTTGGATGGTTGTATGTTTCACATGGAACTGTTGCCTAGACATCTTACACAGGAATTTTTTAAAATTATGGCAATTATAAAATAATAAACATAATTCCCCATCACATCAGTAAAGCAGCACGTTATAATTTATTAATGTATTTTGTTGCAATTCACCTACTTTGGGTTTTATTGAAAACAAACTTTCAGAGAATATTCTATCTTCTAACTGAACATATTGATATTATTTTAGGATATCAACTTTTAAGAGTCTAGGACTGAATTGCTAAAAGGACTGTATAATATCAAAATATTTTCTTGGCTATTTCATTGTTTTTTATGCACTATTGGCAAAAATCAAATTCTGTTTCAGAAACGATTTCGTGTAGATCCATTTCTGTTCTCCTGACATTTTAAACTTGCTTATGTAAAATTATTTCATCTTTTTTTATTGAAAGGTACTGAGCATTTCACAAGTCACGATATGGAATGGAATATCTGGTATGGAATGAATGTTGAATCAAGTTTAAAAACACAGAAGATGCTAATGTAGAGCAGTGGAATAGATGGGGCAGGTTCCTTTGTGGCATCGTTACAGAAAGTGCCAGACTATACAGAGGATATACACACAGAAGGGACTGCCAGTTTCCTGCCTAAACAGGCAAAATCAGGAAAGCCTAGATTACCTTTCCTTAGACTTTACTCATGTTTTAAAATATATATCAGCAGTTGTTTATCAGCAGACTTAAAAAAATTTCTTCCAAGGTACATAACAATTATCAGGTGAAAAGGAAAGAAGGCCAATTTCTTTCTTTTGCATCACCAGTAAAACCTAGCATGAGACATGCTGATAAAATTTGTGTGGGCTGGAAATTTTTACAACCTACTTACAAAGCAATAATATATTTTTAAGATATTCAAATAATATGTGTTATAGAAATTTGAAGGCAAGGGAGATGGTTCTAACAGAAAGAAATACAGCCAGAGGTACCCTTCATTTGAAGAAATGCATAGAAATTATCCACTATTAAGAGTTCTTCATAGAAATGATTGCTTGTCCTGTGTATCAATCCAATCCTATGAATTATAGCAAATGGATTCTTGAATTTTGAAGAAATATGATTACTTATTACATATTTCTAATTCCAAGCAGCACAAACTGAGGAGTTTTCTTTCTATTATCTCAAAACTAAACTCCCGTATCTGTTTTGCCTTTTTGAAAGGTCTGTGAACTGGAAATTACATTTCAACACGTTCAAATTATTACTGAGGCTTGATCCTAAGGGGTAAATTTTCAGTGCATGGCAGTGGGATTTGGCTGTGTAATTCCTATTAATACTAATAACAGTCAATTACTAGACTCTGGAATGTACCTGAATAATTTCTCCTAAAGCCTAAATACATGAAAACAATTTATCTTTGTCAACCTCAGTATTACACAGAGTATAAACCTTCATGGAACCAAAAAGAGAAAAGGTATGAATATTTAAAAAAAAAAAAAAAAGAAAGAATCACAATTTAAAAAAAAGATTACTTGAGCTTGTGGAACAAATTCCTATTGCTTTTTCATCTTATCAAACAGAGACAGGGTTGGTGGGAGAATACTGCATGAGCCAAAATAGATGACACATCAACCTTCATGCAGCACTTGCAAAATAGCCACACCAGTCCCACATGCATTCACTGGGAACGTGATGCTTTGCTGCCCCTGATTAGTGGCCTTTTCCCAGATCTGTAATAAGTTTGGGGGCCTGGACTAAATTTAATATATAGGCCTTCACTGAGTTTAGTCTGGCTCTCATTCTGCTTCATTTGACTCTCCTATTCCCTGAGCTTAATGAGATTGGTAGCCAATACAAATTTAATTTCTCAAAAATGATTCACCCTACAAATCAGCCTTGGAGAAAACATTGCCTAGTGAGGGGTTGACTTTGGACAATATTGTACCTTGTCAGGAGCTTGCAATGAGCTTGTGCTCTTGGGATTGGCTATGACCCCTTCAGCATTACCCTCTTTACTCACGATGTTCCAGTCCTCGCTTCCCAGCCCTACAAAGCCCACTTCAATACGTTGAACATTGATTCATTTCCCTAACCAGACACTCGTCTCCTCTGGTGGCTGAGGGCAGGCTCCTTCGTCAGACTTGAAACTTTGTGACTTTGAGCAAATTAATTATCCTCTCTGGGCTTCATTGCCCTCTTCTGTAAAATGGGGATAAGAACAGTACCTATCTCACAAGGTGGTTGAGGGAATGAAAGGAGTTAAGAAGTGTAAAGTTCTTGAGGCAATGTCTAGCATATGATAGGCACCAATAAATGTTAACTATTATAATCCCGCATATCTTTGCATGTCGTCCTCTTGTACTTATATGTGATATTTATAGTCTTTCTTATGCCCTCACCTTATAAGACAGATCTTGGTTTGTCTCCCCAGTCCTTAGGCCCTTATTTTGCTGTTCAGGTTAATGGGAAAGTGAAAAATGGGAGAGAACTAAGAAAGACCAAACTGATCTGGATTAGAAGGGACACACAGAGAACAGAATTTGTTTAGAAAATGGGAAGAAGGAGTGAGAAGAGGAATCAGGAGGCCAGATTTAGGTAGAGGATTTATGTGGGAGGATGGGGAGGTGAAAAGGAGGGGAGGGGAGGGGACAGGAGGAGAAGATGCACCAACCTGGAGAGGAGGTTTAACATGTGTGACCCGATAGATCACAGCTGCTCACTCTCACATCAGTCTAGAGACTTTGTAGAGGTTTCATTTCTTTCTCTCCCTCCTTTCCTCCCTCCCTCCCTTCCTCCCTCCCACCTTCCCTCTCTTTCACCCATTTTTTCTTTTCCTCGTCTCCTTTTACTTTAACGTGGGATTGATTTACTTACAGGGAAGGGTTATATGCAGGACCATTTTTCCTACTGATCAGAAGCACTCAACAGACACAGATACCACCAAAGTTATCCCCTCAGTGTCTTGGGGTGCTCTCCATAGCGGCATATGCCACATACCCCCAAACAATATTAGTATGCTGTTTGAAAACTGTCTTTTTAATGAACATGTTTTGGGAAGGCTTAATTTCACTTCAATTCAGGACCCCAATAATACGTTAACAGTTTCCATGGCACTTCAGTTCTTTGTAGTGTTTAAAATACTTTCATACTCGTGATCTCATTTGTTTCCTCCACAATAATTTTGTGCATTTATAGGTCAGGAACTGTCATTCCTATATTACACAGGAGGAAAACCATGGCTCAGAGATGTGCTGGTCCTAGAACTAATGATGTCCTGGTACCCTTGCTATGTGTTCACTCTACTCCATCACAATATCCTTGAACGTTTCCATAGGCCTAATGGGCTTATGTGATTTCTTCATTCTCTGGGCTTCTAGAATTCCCTCTACATTTTTGTCAGCATTCATAGTTTTCCTTTACTTGTGTATTAATTGATTAGGTTTATTTAACCTTTAGAGTTCGATTATAAAAGCTCCTTTTGGCAAGGGGCTGAGTTTCTTCAGGATGCATGAACCTGTATCTGAGGCTACAGGTCTCCAACCAGTTTCTTTGCCCTGGTGCCGAAGCCAGACAGTTGGACCGCTTGTTTTTACTTTTCTGTTCTAGGAAGTCACCCTTAGGTCAGACTATTGACGTGGGGATTAGAACCCACAACCTCTCACCACCCTCTCTGTGGTTTAGCCCTTTGAACCATGCAGCATTTAAGTTTAGTAATTAGCACTTAGAAAGCCATTGAGGTCGATCCCCACTGTGCCTGTGTAAAATTTGGACTCGTTTAATTGTCAAAGCCTCTTAGAGAACATTTCTGTATAATTCTGTGTATTTAAAATAAATTAAACTAATGCCATTATCCATATTCCCTTAGAATGGGATTCAGCAATAGTATATGGACAGAACAAAAATCTATTAATAGGCATATGTGTGGTAAGGTGACATTCAGATGCATCTGTTTCCTCTCATAAAGTCACCTGCTGGAAGCCTATAGAGTAAATGTTAATGAATTTGGGTCTACCTAGCTGCAAATGGATCAGATCTTCCTAATGTAACATTATAGCAACCTAGGTTCACTTGGATTATTCTGCTGATACAAATTAAATTGAACACCAAAGCCAGCAAAATGTACTAGAGAGGAATTAGATGTGCTACAGAAACGTTTAAAAGATGTTGTTGTGAGAACCCAAAGAAGAGGAAGAGGAGGAAGGATAAGAATATCTCTTTGTATTCCTCCAGCTTGGAGCCGGCTCACATTTGAAGAGATGGACATGATGATTCTATTGTGCGAGTGAAGTTTGCCATGTGACCTCCATTAATGTTTAAAGATTGCTCCATAGTTTAATCTTTAAAACATCATGCTGAAAGCATGCCATCAAGTGCCTGCCAAATTCGGTTTTAAAATTCAGCTGGTTTTTAGCTAGAGGTGAGGAAAAAAAACACTAAAGGTTTTGTTGTTGTTTTTACTGTTTCAAAAAAAGCTAAACTTGGAATTTTTAATTTGATCAATTATTTCAGAAATAGCATGTAATTGCCTCTCAGGTCAAATTGAATCTTATAAGTGGAGGTTTGACACATCTCCCCCTATATCTACCTAACTCAGTCTTTTTCATGTCTTAACGCATGTGCTGTACTTAAGTCCAATGTATTGCATTAATTCCTACACATGTTCATTAAAGCTTACAACCCTTTATTCCATGGCTTTTCATATGCGTTGTCTCCTCATCATGGGGGTGTAAAAACTCAAGTGTATAATTCCTGGACTCTGCTTACGATGGAGCTTCTCACAGGGTTTTTTAAAAGTTTTCTTTTCAGTGCATGTACCTCATGACGCTTGCTGACTTATTAATTTCATTTAGAAGACAAATTTGGTCAGTCAGCAACAAATACTTCCAAAAAACTTAATTTTGACTTTTTTTTTTCATAGGGAAACTTCTGTGTGAAAAGTGACCTAAATGTGTTTTGGTTAATAATGTTGGTTATCAGATATTTGTACAACTGTGAAAGAAATGAGCTATTTTCTCAGATCCTGTGAGAGATTTCTTTTTCTCCCTCCCTAAACAGATATAACTTCACTGGTGCTGTTGGACTGGAGTCTCTGTCTACCCCTCTCCTATTTTCCTAAGACCCTTGTACTAGGCTCTTTGACAAAATAATGAATAATATACAATGCCTACTCTTAAAGACTTCAACATAGAGAGGCAATTGCACATGATAGATGCTGATGTTTGGCTAACAACTAGCCAGGAATTCCCAACATTTGAAAGATTCCAGTATGGGTTGTTGGTACAAATCAGAAGAGTTCCATGACAAACAGTGAAGCAGATCACTTTGGTTTATAGTCACTGTTGATGGACAACTGTTCTAAATTCCACACCAGGTTGTGCCCATGAAGCACGCCAGGAGATTGCCACCACTGGGAGCACTGTGGTTATTTTTTCAGTTGAAGGAAGGGCTCCCCACCTTTCCCCCCCACCTCGCAATGAGTCTTCGTACAAATGAAATATCCTTATAGTGGAAAATATGGAAAACAAATAAAATTGAAGCCACTTGGGTGAAGAATCTGAATGAATCAATAGAAATATATATGTATAATATATACAAAAATATTCTAGTAGGTACATTAAAAAGTAAAAAGGAACAGGTGAAATGAGTTTTAATAATATATTTTATTTAACTGCAAATATTTAAAACATCATTTCAACATGTACTCAATATAACAAAACTGCTAATAAGATATTTTATATGAATTTTTTTCCATATTGAGTCTTCAAATCCGGTATATTTTACTCTGGTAGCACATTTGAATTCGCACTAGACACATTTCAACTGCTCAATAGCTACATGTGACTAGTGGTTGCCTTATTGAACTGTGCAGGTTTAGATGTACCATTCATAGAGGTTAAGAACACTAAGACTCTCTGAGTTTGAATCTTGCCTCTATCTCGGTCCCTCCATGAACCTAGGCAAGTTAATTCAACTTTCTGAGACTCAATTTTCTAATATGTGAAACAGAGATATAAATTGTTCATCTCACTGAGTTGTCATGAGGGATAAATGAATTCAAAATACCTGGAAATATACAGCACTAGACAATGCAAAGGGAATGATATTGCTGGAAAAGTTACTTGAGCTTATAAGGGCATTTTGAAAATATGCATGATATCAAAGTTGTATTTCCATGTTCATCACATTATCATTATCCCAGCCATCCAATCATGAGATTCTAATGCTCAATTATTATTGCTGTTTTGAGCTCATTCTGTGTGTCGGGTGTGACCTTGCCATCTTTTGGAGCAGCCTTCTCACACTTCAGGTATTCAGATAAAAAGCTTTCCAACACTTGATTTTCCAAGAAGCCAATAGTTTGGAAGTAAGAAGTAAAGACTTAGCCTGGTTTGTGCTACTTTTACTTTGTAATTAAATAACTTAGATGGATAGAACACAGTGATTTTCCACAATGCTCATTGACTGAAAATATACAAACAAGTGGAAATTGTTTATTCTCCTAATTGTACAAATTTTCTGCTAGCCCCAGTGGAAGATAAAAACACATTTTGTCAGCACACACCATGACTGCAAAGAGTGGACTGGCAACTCTTATATCCTTCAGATACCTGTCAGAATTCATGGACACCACGGCAATGTTGTGGAAAGCCTATCATAAGTTACAGTATTCACATAGCTGCCAACCACCTATAACAAGTGCCAGACATCAATAACTGTCCACAGTGTCAAAGGAAAGCAGTAAAGACAAGCACCAATGATACTGCAACCAACACTGTAATAGCTAACCAAGAGGACAATATTAATTCATGACCACAGCATCCTTTGAAGCTGGCCAGAGGTGAAAAAACAAAAACAAAACAAAACACCCCACAACAATAGAAAGAATTCAATCAGACTATCCAGGCTGGCTGAGGCCCATAGAGAAATTAGAGGCCAGCCAAAGCCCCAAATTATCCATTCATGTCCTTAAGAGAAGGGAAGCTGCAGAGGATACTGTTCAGAGGTGGTGCTTATTGTCTGCCACAGAATTTCATGGCTCTTTTTCACCCACAGGGGGTGTGAAAAAAAAAGACCATTGGCATCCTTTCTCCTGGTAAGAGAATATTAGAAGATCCTGCTAGAGATTTGAGGAACCTGAGAGTTCCCTATCCCCAAACCCCTCACTACACCTGAAAAGAATGAGACCCAGAGAAGTTAACTAATTGCTCAAAGTCACACTGCCAGTTCCTGGGAACATCCAAGACCAGAAGACAGATTTGCTATACTGGATTCTGTACATTAGTCTTTCCAGGCTTCCTGGCTACTCTCCTCTGATTTTGTCAGAGCAAGAATCATTTTCTCCTTCTTTTTATTTAGCTGGAGTCCTAAGAATGGGAGAAGAACTGAAAACAGGAATGGCAAAATCATAGAAATCCCCATACTGAAAAATTTATTCAGTCATTCTCCCAGGACTTATTTTTATACTGGGTGGTCTTGTGATTCAGGAAACCTAGACTTGGTACCTTCACAAAAGTATAGTTCATATTTTCTACACTGTTTCCAAAGTCCAGAGCCTGGATTGTTCTGTGTTAGCATACTTAATTCCGTGTAAACACTAAAAAAGTTCCTATGAGTGCCTAAATTACAGCCAGAAAGTATCCTGGGATCTAGGAAAATGTAAGTCATTTTAAATACTTGTTTATATTTAGATGGTGCTAAAATATAGAATTTTCCTCTTTTGTGTTTCTACCAAATCTAAGTAGCATTTTGTTCTCAGAGAGGTTAAGTTGCCAGAATGCTCACTTACTGTTAAAACTGAACTTCTTTTATAAATAATAGTTTATTCTTACAAATACTAGTTTTGTGGGCAGCTGTGGAATTGTGCTATCAAGCTCTGGATTTTGAGTTACAAGAACTGAGATTTCAAGGCTCTGATAGGCCACTTATTAGCAAATACTGTGCCCCTAAAATGGCTATGATTAGGATTAAATAGAATAACATATGTACATGCATTGTATAAACTATAGAGCATTGTGCAAATGTAAGAGCTTATTATTTTGCTCAAAATCTAATAGGTATTTGCATTTATATGTTGAAAGCATTTATATTTATATAAAATATTTTCTATATGATAGATAGAGATTATGTCCAGATTGGAGATGTTTATTGATAAGCTTCCTATCTAATTTTTGTGACCCACTTATTTTAACAAGACAGTTTATTTTATAGCTGACTTGAAATTTGCCTCAAATATTCAATTGACAGTGGCTACAGCTATCAGACCCACTGTTTATGGTGCAAAAATCAAACTAAACATTTATAAAAATTTCCACAGAAGATTCCAGCTAATGAAAGCACCATTTGTGGTGTGCTAAAACATGTGCACACATAGGTATTGCCCCATTTATCAGACATGAGAGCTAATTACCTCATACACCACTATATCTCTTCCACTCTCTGCATTTCAATTCCCAATATTAACACATAGGTGGTCAAGCTGACCATCGAATAGCCTGCATGAGCATGAATGCATTAAATAATTTAATGTTGGAAGAGTTTATTAAACTGCCACATTCTAATCAGCATGCGTACCTGCCTTCATTAATTTTGCACTGGTCCATGGTGTGTCTCCACAGCCAACGCAGAGAGCGCTAATGTTAATAGGGGCTCTTAACAAACAGGACCAGTTAATCAAGGAAAATTTACTATTAACCACATGACCATGCATACTGCAATCTAATTACAATCAGATTTAACCCTCACCCTGCCACACCCATTTAAACATCTTTCTTATTATTTGTCAATGAAACTGCAGGAAATAAGGCATCGTTATTTCATTAGAGTAAGAGAGACATTTGCATCTGCACATAATTGTGAACATGAGAGGTTTTCTGCTTTACCATAATCCCATGTTGGAGCCATTCAATTTTGTTAGTTTTAAAGATCACAATGAAGAGAGTCCTGGTTCTGTCTCCTAAATCTTTTTAATTCTCTGAAAATAATTGATTACAAGGAGAGAGTTTCTCTGAAGGAACATCCATACTCTGAACTGGTTCAGGGGAAATACAGCATTTGGCAAGTTACGGTTATTGCTATGTAAATGGTGTGGATATAATGTAGGTTATTTTGTTTGACTGTTTAACAAAGTAATATGAGATATTAACATTAAGTCTGATAAGACTAGGAGCCCATCATTTAACCAAATTTGCCTACTTCAATACCAGTGAACTGGAGAAATACCTACCATGACTGTCTGGTTTGTATATTTAGAAGGAGTACAGAAAAGGGAGAAGAAATTGTGACCAGGCGTTTTGTTTTTTTATTTCTTCTAGTTGTCGTGGTTCCTGTTTTATTCCTTTGGGTCACACAAGTTTGTGTGTATTTACAGTCGATTTCTGGTTTAGTGATTATGCCATTTTCAGTGAAGAGGTACGACTTCTGAATCAGGGTAAGAAGGAGAGCTTTGGAAATGTCAATGCTGGTATTTATGAAATATCAAGGAGGGAAGTTACATCACTTTTATCAGTATGTCATCTTATGACCCTCTTGCTCCTTGAAATATTCACCCACACTGAAGGGACTAAGGATAAGGAAATATCTCAGCAGTTTGCCAAAAATTTCAGTTTGATAACTGAAAGAACTTTTTAAAATACTTTCTTTCTTGAAAGATTCTAATTATCCTATTTTAGACATTTATTCCTATTAGAGCTGATAAAGACTATCTCCCTATGGTATATTTTATTTTATTTTAGGTCAAGTTATCTTGTTTTAAAGATACAGGCAATTCCATGTGGGTCAGCTATGGGATCAGATGAACTATATTTTTATATGGAGTGGGTTTGGGCAGAAGACACCATTTTATTCTGCAACATAGGACAGTAGTTCCATATCTGTATTACATTTTTTCTTGTGACTCATGCATTTGTAAGTGATTTTTGAAAGTTTTCCTTTTTGGAAAGCAGCAATAGTATCTAGATTTTATTGCTACATTATATAGTGGTCTTACCTGTTGGAATATCAACACTATCAAATGCAGAATTGATTGGATAGCATCCTATTTACAAAAGAATGGTCCCCAAGGAGCCTCCAACTAAAATGTAGCCTTGGAAGAACATTTAAAATGTGGTGTGATATACAAATTCAATGCACATGATTTACCACTAATCTGCTCATTCCTAGAGATGATGTAAATTCTCCAATGCCAATCCCAGTATCAAGTAGACCAGGCAGGGTTAGAGCTGGCAGACATGGCTGTATATGCTGCAGACCACTGGAAGGAAATATGAGAGGGATACTGAAGAACCCATGTCACTCTTTTCTGAGGGCTCTGATTTTAAAAAGGGAGAGGAACAATATCTGTCTTCTCTCTTAAGGTTCCAAGAAATTATAAAGTAATATCATATTCAAAGCGAGAAAATATTTTGAATTTAACCAAGAAAAAAATATTTTCTCACTTGAATGGTACAATGTTTTCCTAAATGGCTGACAAACTGTATAAATAACTTTTGGGGGAAACTAGTATTTCATATGTAGAATACCTTTGCTTTGCTTCATTTATGTGTTGTCATCTTGATGTTTTGATGAAGTCTTGTCTGTGTATTTGGTTGTCTAGGGAAGCTGTGAGGTTTGGTGGAGAAATGTTCAAGGGGTTGGGAGCTTTGAATTGTGTTTCTGGCTCTGCTCAGTTCCCTCATCTGTAAAGAGGGAGTGTTAGATTAGCTAATTTCTAAGGATGTTTGAACACACTGATTTTAAGTATATGAAGCAATAGAATCCGAGACAATATAGGACATAAGATTCCCTTCAAAATTTCAGGAAGCTTACCTGAACAGTTGGGCGAATATTAAATGACGGTTTTCCTTCCTTTCTCTCTTTTTTTAAAATTTCAAGTTCAAAAATAAGGGCGTCCAATTCCAGGTCCTTTACTTTCTTCCACTCCTTGTAAAATGTACAAATTCCACACTGAGGGATGATCGTGCAACAGTACTCTATATGACTCATAAATATAATTTAGTTTGGAAATGTCATATGATAATCCCATATAAAGCCCTATTTATCAAAGGCCTGAGCTGTCAGGTTGTGATGGTGCTTTGATTATTTTACACATTATGTACATAGGGAAGAGCCAAAAGGCACATTCCACATACAATTTTTTTTTTCCACATACAATTTAAGAAAGGAAAAGAGCTCAATGAAGGATTTATCCTTTTCACAAATGTGGTTAATTCTAAAAACGTGAAAGGATAGAAATGTAAAGTTGGCTAGGCAATTTAACACACACACACAAACTATATATACACACACATACACATATACACATACTTTACCATTGAACATGAGAGAAAAATTCTGTTGTCATAGAAGTACAAGAAATATGAGCAAAATAAAAAATAAATAGCATTCACTCTGAGTAGTAGTTTTGTCTAGATTCACAGAAAGTGTTCAGCAGCTAAGACGGCACAACTACAGTGTGCTGGACATTTGCTTTAGTAACCCCAGAACGCTGGAGCCAGGAGCCAGGAAAGGAGAGGGTGTGGGACGGGAAGGTCATGGGGTGAGCTTCAGGCAGGGTTTACAGCCTCACCTGCCGTCTAGAAAGGGTGAATTCCAACAGGAAAACACTGAAAGTGCCCACTTGTGAATGTACCCGCTCAGTGCACATGCAGACATGCACAGGCACACAAGTCAACGAAGTCAGTAATTGGAGTTTTCCTGGGGGAAGGCAAACTGGAAGAGTGAAGGAAGACAATGGTAGAGATCTCTGATCTGCTGCATCTATGTGTGTTTACTGTATTAGCCCAATATGCCATTGGCAATTCTTTTGAGACGTAGATAAGAAAAAGGAGATTGTGTGAGAAAGAAATTAAAATAGAAAGGAAAATCTTGAAATCCAGAAATGAAAACTGAAAAAAACCACTTTCCATTTCTTTAGCTATTTTCCCTACGTCTTCTTTTTCTTCCTCAGTAACTTCAACTTATTATGATCTTTCTCTGGGGAACAGATAAGTAGTTTCAGGTGGAGCTGAGGCTCATACTTGTCCTTGGTTTATACTTTCCTAGGGTAATAGAACATCTAGTACCAGGTAACTAGTCCAACATTTGTCCATTTGTTCAGGCATTTCTGGTCCACAATAGGAGGTGAGCTGTAATATGAGATTCACTTTGCAAGGGACAAGCTTTAACAATTTCTACTGCAAAACTCCCATAAAGATACAGCAAACTATATTTTTAATTATACTCACGTTACTACCATTGAAAGAACTAAGGTCAGGGCACATATTCATCCGACATGTGAGACAAAATTTTGCTCAAAAAAATTGGCTCCAAAATACCACAAAAAAAATTGCCAAATGGATTTTAATAAATGTTGTATTAAATACCAACATTATGTGATATTATGCCAACTTAATTAATTGTTAAATTTAGTATTCATTAACACTCCACTGCATTTGAAAACAATTTGTAGGTTTAGATTTTCTCACTCTGTGAAATTTTCAGCTGTGCATGGTGATTGCTGAGAGCTCAGAACAAGTTGTGAATCAAGTCAGTTACTCGCAGCCAAATAATGTCAAAAGCAAATTTACAAATATTTTTGGAAAAAATTGTACCAATATTAGGTTTAATGTGGGTCCTGGGTATATTTTTAGTAAGTGTTGATATATGGGGAGTGGGGCAAGACCTCCAAATGTAAGAGGGCTTAAGGCCAGTGAAGTCTGAAAAAGAACCTGGTTAGAGTCAACTGTTTTAAAGCGACTTTATAGAAGGCACTGGTGTTTTAAGGGATTATTTCTAGAACTGTCTGAAGGTGACGAAGCTGCATCCTTTATTCTTAAGCACTGTCAATTGAAGGGCATCAAGCTAGTCTTGACTATCTGCGGGGATGGCAGATGATTACATGAAGCCCTTTGCAGCAGGATGGCTCTCCCTGCTGGACTGATACAGCTTGTGGACACCCAGGACTGCCCGGGACAGGTGGTTAGCTATAATGATACCCTAGATGTAGGCTCTCTTTGACTTTCTAGGCTCTTCACATGAGCTCTTGTAACCTTGCTCTATTTCACATAAAGCCGTACAGCCGAATTTGTCTCATACACGGCTCAGCGTGTCTTGAAGGAAATGTTTTTCTCTCAAGATGTCCCTGGGCTTGGCATGTCTGCCGCATTAAGAAGACATTCCCCAGATCAACATTAGGCAGTTTCCTGGAGGAACTCCTCTCCTGGCAGGAGTTTTTTCCTTTTATTTGGGGTTCTAGCTTCACCCTAATAAACTAGGATACATGAAAGTGTTGGCTAATGTTTATTTACATCAGACTAGCAAAGAAAAAGAAAACAATTGTCCTGAGCCACAAGAATAGTCTTCACCTTGATCCTGAGACAGAAGATTAAGTAAGGCTGGTATTTTTCTTAATGCTTGCTCTGAGCAAGCACACAGTTGGCTATGTCAAAACTGGCCTTCACTGACTTGTGCTGGGCTGGAACTTTTTTTCTGAATTGTACCGAGTAAATCATTGTAATTCACAGGACTGCATTTTAAAAGGACACAACACTTATCTCTACTCTCTCCTCTTACCTTCTTCCTTCCCCTAGCTCCTCTCTCCTCTCTCCATCCTTCCTTCTACTTTGACTGGCTTTTGGGCAAACTTCTAATCGAAATCTTTGCATCTCTCTCTCTCTCAGGTCTACTTTCCTCTAGAAAAGACTCATTCTTATAAAAATCATGATAGTTTGACAAGCTGAGGGCAATTACCTGATCAATATCAGTCAGAATGAGAAGCCCATGATGGATGCCCCTTTGGATTGAAAGAAAAGCAGCAGAGACATATTAAATTAAGCTCATCTCATTTGGCCCATCACCAGAAGATCCTGAAGCAAGGTAATTTGACCTTTAAAAAATTGAGAGACCGTCTGCATCACCCCAGTATGAAGAAAGGTCTCAGACAGGGTAATTAGAGAATTTCAATAATTGCTGGCTTCGCAAGAAAGAATTTTTTTTCCAAGTCTTTTTGGTGTTCAAACTAGCAATTAAGGAAAATTAGTGAGCCCATTTCCTCACTTCCTATAGACTAGGTGGGGATATTCCATGAGACAAAGTAGGCATAAGACAGAATGGAAACAAGTCATTGCTACCCTTCAGACACCATAATTCTTAACCTATACTTTTCAACTTGTCAGGTTAATAAAAGTTTTAATTATACTTTTAGCTTGATACTTCTTCCAAAGCCAAACAGTAAATCTCTTTAGATTGTGTTGTCATTGGCCATTAACATCGCTAACAAGGCAATAGATCTCAGGTATTTAGCCATCATTACTTCTCTTTGGCTCAGATCATCAGAATCAACAACTCTGTACTCAGAGGAATTAATATACACTCAAATCTAAACATCACAATGAAAAGGTGACCTCCACCCAATGACTATGCACGTTTTTAATGATTGTACAGTTACAGAAATGAACCATGGTTTAAACATTTATTTAAATCATCTCCTTTCCCTGTGACACATCTTACAGTCCTTTTCTCAACTCTTTCCTTTTCATCTGATTCAAAGATCAGTGGCCCTGAAAACCATAGACAAAAGACACCAGGATTAAACATTTTGGGGACCTGGCATGGGAAGCTCTGTCCATAGAAATCCAGAGTCAGAAACACCCTTAGGAAGTTGTCTTTTTATTCAGTGTTCTCAAACTTTAGATACATAAAAGTAACCTGGAGAGCATAATCCAATATACCTGGGAAGGGTCAAGCAATCTGCCATTTTCATAGGTATCCCCAGGTGATACTATGCTGGTGGTCTAGGGACCACATATTAAGAAACAGTACATCTCATTCTCCTTTCTATTAGCCTTCTGGCATTGTGGAAAGTACACCAGGTTAAGGTGATGAAAATCAATCATTCTTTGCACAGGCTACCATGGAATTGGACTGAGACTCATTCAGTCAAATAAGAGTCCAAGGCTTTGAGGTTCGGTCACTTGCTTGTGAAGAACTGCCACTTCTCTTCCTCCAGCTAACATCCCTTTGTTTTCCAGGCCATTCTGTTGAAACGTATTCTACTTGCACAAGTGTTCCTATGGAAAATGATGAGTTTTTTATTTCATTTTTTTACCAACAAATATGTGCTCCCCCCTTTTTACATATGACAGCAGGCTTTCAGTTCCCTCCTCAGTACAGGGGACTTTTGTTGCCAGGAAGAAGAGAAATTTGTAAATTGATTCATTTCATTCAGAGTTCCAGCTAAGGCCTTTGACGTCATCACCTCTGTTCTGCCTCTCAAGCCAGCCACACTGCCCTCCCCCTTATTCCTCAAATACAATAGGCCCACTCCCTCTTTAGGGCCTTTATCCTCGCTGTTTTCTCTGTTTCAGACTCTCTCCTCCCAGATGTCCACTTCAAGTCTTTGCTGAAATCCCACCTTCTCCCTGAGGCCTCTCCTCACTACCTTATTTAACACTGAAATCCAACCTCTGCTTCTCTACTCTTGATCCACCATACATGATCTCTCTATATATGTTTTTTCTTTTTTTCCCATAGCACTTATTTCCTTATAACATATTATTTAATTTACTTAAAAATATTGTTGTTATTTTCTTTTACCCACCGATTATAAACTCCACAAAGGTTGGAATTTTATTTTTTAGGTTGGTGTTTAACAGGTAATCAGAACAGTGTCTGGTGCACAGTAAGTGCTTGATAAATCTTTGTTGGATGAAAGAATAGATGTCTCATTACTTATGATGGTTTCCTCTTCACAAGCATTTGCATCAAAATCTAAGAAAGGCTAGAGGAGGAAACAGCCAAGAAGTGTGTAAATCACATATTATTTAGATTCACCTAAATTCATATATGATTCAGAAAATGCATTTGAATAGTACATATTCTAAGGGGGTCTTAAATGATGCTACAAAGATTATTAACTTCTCAGCCTACTCCTCCAGCTAGCTATTTCAAACTCTTTAACCTGAATATTGATTACTGCTATAACTGAGGCAGAGTGCTCAGAGAAAGTAGCAAACTATAGGGAAAACGTTGAATGTGTGAGAGCCATAATTAGCATTATCCAAACTGTATTGAAAATATTGTTAGGGACTTGATGCTACCTTGGCATTTTGTACTCGTATCTATTGGAAGTTATATTACCAGATTTATAGGAATAGCTACCATGATGGAGATTTATGATACAGGATGCTATACTTCACAAACATTATCTACCTATTTCTTCAAAAGAGTCCTATTAAGTGTGGTATTAGGATTCATTGGCTTGCAAGTGGTGGGGAATCCAACTCAAACTGTTAAACAAAAAAGAGTTGATATACTCTTTTATATTTATTCATGTATCTAGAAAGTCAAGAGAAAAAATGTATTGATAACAATTACTCAAACATTTAAAGTAACATAAGCAAAATAAAAATAGAATTTTAATCATCTGAACATTTTAAAATCACATAAGCAGACTATTTATCTAAATTTATATTTAGATACTTCAATCATTTTCTTAGCCATATGTATCTTAACACCATGTTACAGCTGTGGGATGGTTAATTTTGTGTGTCTGCTTCAGTGGGACCCAGGTTGACTTGATTAAACCTCATTCTGGCTGTGTCCATAAGGGTGTTCTGGATGAACTTAACATTTGAATTGGTAGACTGTGTAAAGTGATTGTCCTCCCCAGTGTGAGTGGACCTCATCCAATCTGTTGGAGGCCCGAGATACCATCTCTCTGCCTGACTGTTTTTAAGCTGGGACATCAATTTTCTTCTGCCCTTGGACTGGAACTACATCACTGGTGGGACTTCCCAGCCTTCATAATCACATGAGTCTCTCTCTCTCTCTCTCTCTCTATACATATATATACACCATTGTGTTGGTTCTGTTTCTGTGGAGAATCCTAATACAAGATGTTTTTTTCAGAAGAATGTATTTTTTTAAAATATGATCTCTTTATTTTTGTTATCATAAATTCCCTGCAATATTCTTCCAAGTTGCATTTTAAGGTTAATAAATTTAAAATCTTTGACACCCTCAATTTTTCTGTCTATATAACAATCTTTTGAAATAAGAAAAATATTTTCTCTATAAATGTTAAGGTATCAGGTAACCTTAGAGCATATTCTGCAAAATGAAGAATATTCTCAAATTTATCTTTTTCATATTGAAATACATAAATAGTTCAGGACAAATATTTTCACAGTTACTATCTTTTTGCCTCTGTTCTTTGACAAATATTTTTGTAAGACAAAACTTCAAATAAGTTGTCTCTACTTATGATTTTTAAATGTTTTGCCAGCTATAGATGCTGTAAAATCATAAACCTTCTCAATTTCTTCCAATTCCAGTATATAACACAGATTTATCCAACTAACAATAGGAATTTTATTGTAAGATTCTTCCCACAAACTGAGCTGTTCCCAAGCACAATTATAAGATTTTTATCTTATAAAATCTCACAATTATATCTCACAATTATAAAAATTTTATCATCTTGCTTGCATTTTATTTTCATAACTGTAATTTGTTAAAAATTCAAAAGCTGAAGGCTGTTGGCACTTGATTAGTGTAGTAATTTGATTAAATATTTTCAACTGCTTTTGCACAAAATACAACCAAAATTTGGGATCATTCATAAAAATGTACAATATCTTTATGAGACAAGTTTGATTTAAAAAGCAGTTCTTCAAAAGTGCAAACATTTCTAAAACCCATTTGATGATAGATAGCAAAGAGACAAAGCTTGTATTGCTATATTGAAGTTTTTTTTTTTTGTATTCAACATCAGTGTCATCACATTTTGTTGTTTAGCTACTCTGTGTGTGTGTGTGTGTGTGTGTGTACAACTACAGCTTCTATTTTCCTTGGTGGGATATCCCAATTTATTTGAACATGATTACAAATTATGTGTATATCAAAATTAATCCCTAGTATATATCTGCTCCATAGGCTTTTTAAAAATTGAAGTATAGTTGATTTACAATGTTGTGCTAACCTCCACTGTACAAGCAAAGTGACTCAGTTTTACACATATATACATTCTTTTTTTTTTAGTATTCTTTTCCAAGATGGTTTATCCCAGGAGGTTGGATATAGTTCCCTGTGCTATACGGTAAGACCTTGTTGTTTATCCATTCTAAATGTAATAGTTTGCATCTACCAACCCCAAATTCCCAGACCATCCCTCTCCCTCCTCCCTCCCCCTTGGCAACCACAAGTCTGTTCTTTATGTCTATGAGTCTGTTTCTGTTTTGTAGATAGGTCCATTTGTGCCATATTTTAGATTCCACATATAAGTGATATCATATGGTATTTGTATTTCTCTGTCTAACTTACTTCACTTAGTATGATAATCTCTAGTTGCATCCATGTTGCTGCAAATGGCATTATTTTGTTCTTTTTTATGACTGAATAGTATTTCATTGTATATATATATACCACATCTTCTTTATCCATTCATCTGTTGATGGACATTTAGGTTGTTTCCATGTTTTGGCTATTGTGAATAGTGCTGCTATGAACATAGGGGTGCAGGTATCTTTTTGAATTATAGTTTTGTCTGGATATATGCCCAGGAGTGGTATACCTGGATCATATGGTAGCTCTATTTTTCCATAGGCTTCTTAATTTAATGAGAACTATGTTTTTACCACAATAATGTGTTTTACAAAATTTATATTTTTGTTATCAAACAAAACAATTGTGACTTCAAGGTTTTACTTTTAAATTGATTTTACAGTAACATTCAACAATTGCAAATATTTTATCTTTACCAGAATGAACTTCCAAAGCTTTACTTTGATTTCAGGTATTGTATGAAAACTTTTAACCATTATTAAAATTAACTGATTTTCTTTCTGAAGCATCTGATGACACTGCTAGGAAACTGGTATTACTTCTTCTGCTAATGAACTCAACATGTTAACAGCTATTGCTTCACTTTTTATTCATTCAAAATAAAACATCAATTGAAAATAAAGACAATTAATTTAAAACTACAGTCCTTTGATCTAGATGAAAAGTCATGGCTCTTAGAGTGGTTTGTAGAACATACATTCTGCAGCTGCATCAGATAAATTATCTTTTTTTCAGCCCAGGTTTTAAAATAACCACTAACTTTTGAAATAGATACTGATGCTTCATCAGCAGATTTATATCTGCTGGTTTTCACATGTTGGTGATATAATTTATGGCCTCCAAAGTAAGCAGTAAACATTGGTAAGCACTATGAGAAAATTAAGCATTGAAGTCAACAAGAGAAATAAAAAATCAGCTCTTTCACTTTATTTAACATTCACTTTCGAGCTCATTGCTATTGAAATACTCTATTTCAAAAACTGAGAAACTTTATCAAAAATTAAATAGTTGTATGTCAATACCAAGCAATAACCAAATCTCTCTACTAAGGATATTCAGCTTATACATTATATGCTCTATAGAAGAACTGCTTACTTAGTCTTATTTTCTGCATATATTTCATGTATATCTAAACCATATTTCCCTCATTTCTCACTGATCCCTGACAGGAAACCTGGTGCCTTTATGCGTCTCACAAGCTGGGGCTGGGGCTCCTGTACACCAATGGCTGGCAGAGTAGGTGGCGTCATATATTTCCTTCAGCACCACCTGAGAACAGAAGTGAGCTGTCCCCAGCTATGTGCTTGCAAGACCCCTGCATGCTCCTTTGAAATGGAAGCCTTAATTATACCGCATTTGGAAATAAGTGTGACGGAATGTTCTTGGTCATCTTTCATATTTCACCACATGTTAAAGTGAAAACTTGGTCCACTGCACACATTACTCACACACTACAGACAAGACCATGCCAAGAACTGGCATTTAGTACAAAGTGGAAGCTTACCAAACCTATTCCAGCTAATTTGAAGCAACTGCGGTCAGGGACTCATAATATCAAACCAAATGAAACATTGTATCAGCTGACATTAATTGAAACCCCGGGCAAACCAGAATGTCTGGTCACCCTAGACACAGGGAACAGCAAGTACAAATTTAGGAAACGCCTAGGTAGGTTTCAGTAGGCATGAGGAGGAAAGACAGTGAGAGAATAACAGAAAGCTAGTTAGAACAAGTTCACAGAGAGCCATGTAGGCCATGGAAAATATTTCAGGTTTTATTTTACATAAGCCAAGAAGACTTTGAAAGACGTTGGTCTGATTAGTGTTTAAAAAGTCAGTGAGCTGCTGAGTGGAGAAGAGACTGTATAGGATCTGAATGGAGGCAGGAAAGCCTATTAGGACACCATTGCTAGTGTCAGGTAAAAGGCAATGGTGTTTAGGACTGGGATGAAATGTATAGAGGTAGTGAGAAATTGTCTAATTTGGGAAATATTTTAAGTATATATCTGCGGGATATGTTAATGCCTTGAATGTGGGGAGTAAGAGAAAGATACGAGTCATGGTTTTACTATCAGCCTTTTGGATGACTGTTGGCGCCCTGCACAGAGATGAGGACCATTGTGAGAAGAGCAGCTAAAGAGGGGAACTAGGAGGTCTGTCTGTTTGTAAAGGTTAAGTCTGACATGACTATTAAGCATCCACGTGTAAAGTTGGGTGGATATTTGGACATATGTATGGCAGACTGGTTGGGATAAGAAGTATAAATATGGGTTTAGGAGTATAGAGGTGGTATTTACAACCACAGGACTAGATAGGATCACTTAGGAAGTGGGTATAGATAAAGAAGAGAATTGCCGACTGAGTCCCAGAGCACTCTTATAATTATTTGTTCATTAGACATACAGCATCCAAAAGTAATATTTTATGCAATTAATACGTTGTCGTGTTTCAAAATTAGCACATGCTTCTTGCAAAAAGCACACACACGCATGCACAACAAAACTCTCTTTGTTCTCTTTTTATTTTAAAAAGTTACATTGCATAAAATTAACCAATGATAAGGGGGATTCGGGTACTTCAGTTCTTCTTTACTTACCTTCTAAAATAACTCACATCCTTCGGTGCTCTCTACAGTGCTTGGTGTGGTGTTGCAACCTAATAAAAGTAATAGACTGTTACCTCTCATTTTACTTCATTTAGCTACTAGAGAAATATATAGATAATTAAATATTATAAAATCCATAGTTCTGAATGGCTAATGAGATGAGAAAGTGACTGGAGATGCATTCTTCATTTGACTTGGAAATGTGACTATCAGAAAAGGTATATTTTCTATCTGTAGCCATAAGTCCAATTTAATCAAAATATGACTTTCCCTGTAAAGACCAATCAGTAATTGCTTTGTGTGAAAGGTATTCTGGTAATTTATTAAGCATCTAATGACAGATTGATTACTGATGATGCAAGAGAACAGGTAAGAGACAAGAGGCCAAAGGGACCAGTAAATCAAAGAGAGAAATTTTCAAGCCATTCACTGTAGAGAGAGACACGTTCAGAAATAATACAAGATGAAGGACTTGGAACTGAAGGGTGGAAAAAAGGAACTACCAAATGTGAGGTTGGCTTATGGAAGTAGCCAACTGCTAAGATTCCGAATTGGAACTCTTATGTTATGCTTTAACAAGGAAACTTAAATTCCATCTCGCTGGCGTGGTCGATTTGAGGAGCCTCTTTGATCTGGGAGCAGGAAAACAAATGAGCTGGCATAACCTACTGAAATCTTATATCATCAATATACTCAGTGCTAGACAAAAGCAAAAGAGGGAAGAACAGGCCAAAGAGAAGAGTTTTCTTAAAATCTATCCCACAATGGTGTAGATGATAATAAGATAAGCAGAGCACATTAAAATTTACAAAGAACTTTTAACAAATGATCTCATTTAATTACTATAACAAATCAATGAGGAAGGCAGGTTTTTTCTGATTATCTTCAATATGTCCAATTTACAGATGAGTAAAATGAGATTTGGAAAGGGTTTATAATTGCCAAAGGTAACACAGTTCGTGAGGGACACATAATCTGTCCTCTGGTCTGTCTGGCTTCACACTACTGCACATTGATGCCACATATGGTAGCAAGAAAGATCACAGCCTTAAGTGTCTGCAACTGCTGGTGATATGTGCCTAATACACTATGCCCTGAGCATCTGGACACAGTCTCTTTTTAAGCCTTTCTTTGCCAAATATTCTTAAGAGGGAGGGCCTCAACAGGAGACTTGGATTTTCTTTAAAGTGTCATTTGAATTGTCCATTGCATTTGATTGATGAATATCATTGTCTCAAATGAAATCTTTTCTCAAAATCAGTTAAGTGTATTTGGATTAAAAAAGTGGCCTAACTAGCAAAATTCAAGTTCCAAAGCATGAGAAGCATGCCTGAACTTTGAAAAACCCTAACAAGATCCTTTCTTCTGTGTCATATTCGGAACATATTACCAAGAATCAGAACTTTGGATACACGGTCTTCATAGTGCTTTTTGTACTCCCAGAGGAGTTAATTTTCCTTTGAAAATTCCTATACTCACCAGTTGTTTCTTCTTCTTAAGACAGTTCTCCTTTGGTCTTCATTGCATCATAACTGGGCATTCTATCAGTTTCTGCTTCACATGGGAATTAAAATCAGGCAACAGCACAAAAACCATGGGCAATCTTCTCCTCCTGGAGATATGACACGAAATTGAATCACAGTTATGAGCCCTTTTATTACTTATTACTGAGAGCTATTTTCCTGAGTCCTCTGCTGAAAAGAAAAATATAACAAGAGTATAATGATAGTCAAGGTTCATCCACCATGAATTACTATGTAAATTCTAAATAATATACTTATATATCTATTTCTTGATTTATCAACTTTAGATTGTATCTATTTATGTCAAACTATAAAATGTTAGTATTTTGATGCACTTTTATCTCTCAGTTTTATTAGTTATGTTACTTGTACTTCTAGCAGTTACATTTATAACTAAATGATATATCTAGGCCTTTATTTATTCTTTATCCACCAATTTAGAGAGTATCTATTGACTCCTCATTAGATAAGATAATTTGTGAACCTAGCTTTTTCCATCTATTTTCCTCCTCCTCTTCCTCCACATTTCAACTCCTATTAACCATACTATTACGTTTACACAATTGGTAATTATAATTGTCTGCTGTGCTTTAAGTTGATTGCATAAATTAAAAATAAATAAACACATATATAATATCATTGAAATGCACATATCATTCTCCACAGATCTAAATGAAGTGATTGGATCCACAGAGAAGATTATGTTAATCTATGTCACTTAATTTCTACCACTTGATGGAGAATGTCTATTCTAAGCAACAGTAGCAAGTGGATTCTTATTTCTTAGCTGTGCACCTCATAGTGTGTTTGTTATTAGGACTATGGCTTTCACTGCATCTGTTTTATACTATAACTGCTAAATGCCTATATTTTCCTCACCGAGAAAGGGAAAAAACGCAGGATTTTATTTTATCAATTTTTGAATAGTGTGGTTTGTAATAGAATTGGCTTGCTTATTAAAGACCTTCTTCACATAGCACTCTCACTAATTTTATTCATTGTTTATTAGGCTTGCTACACAGCTATCTTCTCTTTTTGCTGCCCTGTGTTGGTACTATTGTGCTTCAATTCCATTTTTTTTTTATACCTTTCAGGATTTCCGTTTTGTTTTGCTGGAATACATCCTCAAGTTTGGGTGAGATTTCCAATAGGATTGATAGTTACCTGCTAGCTTTCATTCCTAATTAAAAAGCATGATGTCAATCTTATTTTTGATCCTTTGTAAATAATTGATTTTTTTCCCTCTGGGACATCTTAGAATTTCTCATTGCTCTTACGTTCTGAAATTTCATGAAAATGCATCTAAGTCTTTGTTTCAACTTGCCTAATCAATTAGGCCTTTAGCCCAGATAAATCTTCTCCTATAATTTATTTGATTATATCTCCCAACTGTGGAAAAGAACATAATATTTTCCTTCGGAATTCTAATTAGTTATTTTGGTCTATTCTGGATTGAACTTTCATGTCTTTTATATTGTCTCATGGTTTCTATTCTCTTATTACTTAGTTCTGGGAGATTTTTATCAATTTTATCTTCCAAATCACCCAAATTCATTTTCAACCATGTTCATTCATTATTGGATTCTTCAACTGATTTTTTTAAGTTTTAGAAATTTTATTTAATTTTTGAATAATCTGTTCAACTTCCTTATTACTTCTCTTTTAGAGTGTTCTAAATGTACTCAGGGATGTAATATCTTCTTGACTATCTCCCAAGATATGAATTAGATTTCCTTTTAGGCTCTCTTCTGTAGCTTATGCTAGTTCTATTTCCCTAGGGTTATTTGTTCTATTTGTTTACTTTGGGTAACCCTCTTTAATGCTATTGGTTAGGTAGCTATTAACATGAGTAAATGAGGACCATGTAATTAGCATAAATTGATGGCAAGGTTTTTGTTGTCACTCCTCTATTTGATTTACCAAAGGACTCTTCCTCTTCCTGGTAAGGCTGACAGGGGGCTGTGCTTGTAACAATCAGGCTTCCCTGTGGAGTGTGTGGGCAGGAGAGAGGCAGGCAGGTCCAGTACTCCCAACCATACCACTGAAAGGGAGAATTTACTCTGGGGCCACAGTAAAGTGCTTTCTCTACTTCATTCTTGTGCCAGCCTGGAGCACTCTTTCCTTCCATCCCCCAACTCCACCCCTGCTTTGGACTGTTTTGTGGGTTGAGAGTTATCTCCAGCTCAGGTCTCTTTCTTTAATCCCAGTCTCCCAGTAAAGACCCTCTGAGGTAAATCTAACACTTTGTTTAGAAATCAGTTCCTAAGTACTCAATTAAGACGGAGGCAAATGCTACTCTGTACCCTGGTGGAGGGATCAACAGCCCCAGCTGCTTTATAGACATTCCTTTACTTAATTGTCCTGAACTATGCACCAAAGTGCATTTCTGATCTTCATGCCTGCCAGCTCCTGAACTGAATCTTTCTGAGGTTCCTCGGGAAGAATGTCTCCCATCTCATTAGACCGTAATCAGCATGAGATCACAGATCAACTCTTATTCCCATTATGTACCCAAAGTCTATAAAAGTGTCTAGCATATGATTGGCACTCAATAAATATTTGTTGAATTAATGAACAAATATATTAATTGATTTTGAAATATTCCTTTTGATATATTTTTTTATTTCAATGAATCTTCTGAAATGTGGATAGGTGCTCAGATCATCATTTTCAAATTGATGGAATTTTTAATGTCATTAAAATTATAATTGTGAACATTATATACAAAGTTTATGATATAGTATTAATATAAAAGAATCAAAACACTTAACTGTTTATATACTATGATTACCACTTATAAGGTACTACTCAGTTTGTATATTTGTATGTGTGTGTGTGTGTGTGTGTGTGTGTGTGTGTGTGAGTGTGTAGACAGGCACTAGCAAAAACATCACATAAATGGAAATTTAATTTAATTTGTTCAGTTTCTAGGGATTTGGGTTCATGTTTTCTTCTTATTTCAATTTACTGTAATATTATTTATTCTATAATAAAAATATCAAACTAAATTAAATGCCACAGGAAAGAGATGCCACAATCTTCTTGGGTGATATAACATGAAAAAGATATTTTACCCTGACAATAAGAAAAGCCTTCTAGTATCTAATCTAAAGCCTTTCTTTGTCATTTTTGTTTAAGTTGCCTTCCCATTCATGACCTTTACAACTGGCCTTGCCATATTGGCCCTACCACCCTTTCTGATAATTCAATATTATCTGCTTAGGTAATCATTATACCTATTCACTAAAGAAATTTTAGATCAATATTCCTAGGTATTGTGCTAAAATCTGGGGATACAAAGATAAATAAGAATCTGTATGATTTTAAGATTATAGCCTAGTGATTCTTCAATGGAAATTCAGAAGGGTCCTACAGTCTTTCTCTGTGTATTTGCTGCCTTTTAGAAACTCTCCCCAACCTTCACTATGTCTATTCTCATAGATCTAATTATAATTAATGAAAGTCTAATTTTGTAATTTCCAAGGAAAAAGTGCACAGCAAAGATAAGACAAGCAGGGAAAGGGAGGGGGGAACTAAAAGAACAAAAAGAAAAGGGAGAAATAAAAGCAATAATAGAAATTATTTTAATGAGTCAAGGCATAGAGGGAAAATTGAGAGAAAGAGTATCTTTCTTGGTCAAATATGATCAAAACAATGAAAACTCCCCATATGTGCCTTTTCACATTGCAAATTATATACTCTCATTTTATTTCCACATTCTTATGAATGTTTCTACTTACTTTGTGGAGTCATTCACTTGTTTCTGTATATTGCTTTGTGTCATTATTTCTGTGGCCACCTATGTGCTATATGAGAAAGTTCAATACATTATGTTTAAAGGAAGAGTAAAATGTGGTTTTGATTGAGAGGTTAAGGGGCTTTTCTATATTAAGGTTCACAATTTTATCTCATAAATTTTATGATATCTATTTTGGCTCCCATGGAAGTGTTATCTCTAACTTAACTAAGTTCTCCATCAATGAGGCTTCCAGAAAATTAGCTATTGCAATAGACAAGGGATTGATGTACTTTTAATGGAATTTCCTTGTGGATTTATGCCTCTACCATAAGCTCAGGTGGTTAAAGAGCATCTCTATCCATTCAGATCCTCATGCCAGAAACCTGGGAGTCATTCTTGACAACTGCCTCTCTCTCCATCCCTCTATCCTATACATCACAGGTCTTATTGATCCTACTTTCAAAATGGATCTTGATTCCTTCCAGTGTTCTTTGTTTCCACTGTCAACATTCTAATACTGACTTAGAACTTGATCATCTCACACATGGATCACTGAAATCACTTCCTAATTACACTTCGAGCTGTCTCTCTTGATCCTTTCAATCCATTTTCCATGCAGCTGTAATGGCAGTGTCTTTAAAAGCTCGAATTTAACCACATGGCTTCTCTGCTTAAATCTTTTCAATGACCTCCTATTGCTCCTGAAACAAAACCCTATATCTTTACAATACTCTCCATGAAATGGTCTCTGTTAATCCTACTCTTCTTTTGCTGAGTAAAAGAGCTCTTTTCTGCTTCAGCATTTTGTATATATCCTTTTCTTCCATTTTATTACTTGACTAAATGCTATGTATGAGTCAGACTTCTGATTAACTGTCATACCTCAGAGAAGTATTATTGGACTCTCTCCCACTTCCAAAGGTCCCACATGGTAAGTATGTTATAATTAGCTATTTTTGTTGTTATTTGTTTAATGCCCATCTCTCCCACAAAACCTTAAGCCGCACGAGGGCACAGATCAGATACATTTTGTTTGTTACCGTATTTTCGGTAACTAGAATGGTGCCCCACTTAAAGTAGTTGCTCAGAAAAATATTTGATGAGTAAATGAATGATGATTATCCTTGGCCTGGCAGAAGTAGCAATGGCAAATTAGGCCTGGTCTCTAAGCCATCGGTCAGTTCAGTCTAACAGAAACTGTCCTGGATGTCTCTTTCTCAAGCTGTTTTGAATATTTATCTAGTCAGAACCATGGTCATTCTGGTCACAAAAAGGTTTTTCTGAAATTAGAAGAAAGTTCCTCAAACAATCTGGAGAAGTAAACTTAGCATTTCAGCATCAAAATAAGGAAAGATGACCCAATCCAATAAAGTAGCAGATGACTGTTCTTGTCTTTTAATTCAAAAGACAGCATGCATGGGTAATATATAATAAGCATTCATCAGTGTGCTAATAGTGTTTGAAATTCTATTAGGTGACATGATGAGAAAGCTCAAGATAGATGGAGTTGTTATATATATGGTGTCTTGACTGTGCCTGCCAGAGCCTTTAAAGTCAGTTTAGTGGTCTATTAATGTGTCTATTATAAACCCAATTTCTTACCCTAGTCATTTTAACTCTCATCTGTCTAATAACTTAGTATATGTTATTAGCCCGAATTCAAACATTTTATATCAACTATAATTCTTAGTTGTTAAACCGGTTTTGACTTATTGGTGCCACATTAAAACCTTAATAGGTAGAATAGTTGGCTATCATAACAATTTGGAGTAAGAGAAGTCAGGAGTGAGCACTGTTTCCAGATACCTGAAAACCTATGAATGAGTCCCCTTTGCTTTCTACTGCATCTTCCCACCCCTGCTGATTTTGTATTCTCCAAGTTTCCCAAGCCAGTCCTAATTGGATCCAAACAGGAGCCATTAAACCTGGCATGGCTCTAGGGAAACACCTTCCAGAGTTTCACAGGGGAATTTTTCCCCAGGAGCAACCAGTCAATGGTACAAAATGTTCTTGCTTCAGAGGGATAGGCCTGAGGCCATCCTCAGGGAGAAAATTGATTCACCAAGACTTCTGAGTACTCTGCAGCCCTGTGGCATTTCAAACTCTTCTTTACATTTTAACCTTATGCATGAAAATCCACCCTCCACCAATTTGTATGTCTTTTCTATTTCTTAGCAGCACCCTAAGCATCACACCCTGGATGGCAAATCAGCTCCCCCGCCCCTTAAAATGGACTCCTAGGTACAGGTCTTGAATTGTAATCCTGCAGCCAAAAGTCAGCCAGGCCAACATGTGTCGAAAGTGCTACAGGATCAGATATCTACACTCCTGCACTCTTGAAACTGTTTATCCTCCTTGCCTACCTGCAAAGTCTCTGGTGCATCCTGTGTGTCTTTGAGTGCTTCTCTCCTCTCTAATTGAGAGAAGCAAAGCCTTCTGGGGTCAAATAAAGCTGCTTTAGAAAGGCAAGAAACAGATGGAAAATAAATGGGTTCAAGTGCTCCAGGGACCCAAGTGCTGCAGCAGAAGGCAGAAACAGAGCATCTAAACAGCAAAAGAGTATTTGATTTTTGTCTTTTAAATTTTGCATTGGGGCAGAGAAAGTATCATGGTGAAGAATCAGAGGTTCTCTCCTTAGTTCAAATGACACATAGACTGGATTCTGGTTAAAGCCAATTGCTCACTAGATTCTAGAGAAAATTTACTGATGGCTCTGTGTGCAGGGTGAAAGGTAGGTCCTAAATTTGATTCCTGGCAAAGCAATTTTTCTCCTACTTTAAGAACTATTTCACTGGGGGAAGAGTATCTTTGAAAGACTAATGAGTTTGAAGTCAGACTTGGATTCTGATCCTGAATTCAACACGTGCTATCTGTCTGATCCTGGCTAAGTCACTTAACATCCCAGAGTCTCAGTTTTCTCAATTCTAAAATAGGGATAATAAAACCTGTAGTGGAGAGCTTTTGGAAGTAAATAGATATAAAAGTAAATATACAGGGCAAACTGTTACTATAACGAGGGCAAAGCACACTTAATGTCTGTAGTTCCCTGCCCCATGCTCTCAGTTAAATGATATTCTCTGTGATATCAACCCCCTTCACCACCCCCTTTTCATAATTCTCACCAATTGCTAAGTCAAAGTTGCTTTAGATACCACTCCCAGGCCCTGATCCCTTGTTCTCCTTTATGTCCTTGCAGCTTTAATCCATGAGGACAATATAATTTAGAGTGTAGGGAAAATCCAACCAGCAATATGGCATAAGGTGAGCTCATAAATTTGGGAGAATGAATTTTGTCAGGAAGTCAAGAGCCTTAGTAAATGGTGTTCTTGCCAAAATATGCTGCTTTCCAGGAAGCAATTAATGATAGATAGTGATCACTGAGTTCTCATTTTGGGCTAGGTACTTTTTTAAGTGCTTCTCTTGAATTTACTAATTTAATCTCTTCCCCTCCCCAAATGCTATGAGGAAGATCCTATTTTTACTCTCATTTTGCAGATGAGGAAAGTACAACACAGAGAGGTTGAGTGACTTGTCCACGATCACACTGATAAAAAAGAGAGACCTGACAAGTTGACCAAGGTTAACTGTCTCCAGAGCTCAGGTACTTGACCACTAGGAAGTGCTGTCACTTGAAACAAAGAGAGCAGACTTGTCCTGTTCACCTGGACATTCTAGCTAAGTATAAATCTAGCCTCATGAAGAGCAACAGGTCCAGTATAGTTTTACTGATATACTCTCTGCACTATAACTTGTATACAATGGCTTGGGGCGACCAGGAACATATCTGCTGAGGTTTATTGCCTGGCAGTCTAAGATTTATAAGCTACATATGGTGGTGGTATGTTTTTAACATGCCCCTCATGTATATTTTCTCAGTGAGATAGCTAGTTTCTCAAAGGTTTGTGTACAGCTTTTAATTTCTCTTGCATATCCCTTATTCATAAAACTTTGGGGATCAGTAAGTGGTTTTGTTAGACTTTCAGCAGCTCTGCATGGTGGTCACAATGATCATATTTGCAAAATGTAAAAAGGCTAGTTCCATGGTTCAGCTGCTTAAGGATTTTATTCCAGGTTCTGGGACTTTACCCTTAGTCTGGTTCTATAAGACAGCAAACCAATAGACATTCAATGCACATTTATTCATGTATGTATGTATTTATGTATTTATTTTTATTGAAGTATAATTGATCTACAATCAATGAACATTTCTTGAGTGTTCACCATCAGAAAAGGCCAGCTCTAGGTACTGTAGGGTACAAAGGCAAATAAGACACTGATCTTCAGGAACTCACAGTATAGTGGAAATTAAGTTAAACAATATGTCACTAGAGGGGTGGAAAATCACGTGGAGGAATCTGGAATGGCTCCTTGGAGAAAATAGGATTTAACTGAACTTTGCAAAAAGCAATAGAATTGAGAACAATATAGAGAGCAAAGAAATTCCAAGAATTTTCACCCTTGCAGGTGAACAGGGGTAGAAATTTCTGCCTAAGTTGATGCACCCATTATAGAGAAAGTTTTTTTCCTATTTCTGTCCTAGAACTTTAACCAGAATAATTTGTTCTTCCCCAAAAAAATTCTGTAGCATTTAAGAAAAGAAGAACTGGCCATCTCACGATTTATCAATACTTGGAATGAAGATAGGGAGGACTAAATTATTAAAACCTTTGTATGTGTGAAACAGAATGTTAAATGCTTTAAAAGTTGTATTATTTAATCCTCACATAAGTTACAAATGAGGAAACTGAGTCTTAGAAAGAAAAAAAGTAACTTTCTCATCATCATACAGATAGTAAGTGGCAGAGCAGAAATTCAAACCCAGGTCTGTTTGACTCCAAAGTCCACACACTAATAAAAAATATACCTCATTCTGTCAAATTATCTGAGCCTCACCTTGCTATGGGTTCTTGTTTATTCTTCTCTGTGAACACTGCATTTATAGAAAAATAAAAAATGCCTAAGTTTACTTTTATTCAATGTGCATCAAAGTTTCACATTAACTGCCTATTTTTCTTTTCTTTTTCATTCAGAAGTTTTTTTTTAACTAAAACTTTTCGACCTTCTGTGATCGCTTTATAATTCCCTTTAGGATGCATAATTGTGCTCGATCAATTTGTTAGAGACTTTTGAAGCGTTAAAAAAACTACATTAAAATTATTTTTTTTCAGGTTTTATGTTAATGAACATAGGTGCTATTCAGAGCAAAGCCAGGGTGTCAAGGAAACTTTAGTTAACGTTATTCATACATAAACTAAAAAAGGAAACATCTTTAGTGGAGGAAAAATACATTTAATGAGTAAGTGCGGCACACAATTCCTCCTTTCAAAAATGTCAGCTCGTATTGAACCTCCATTCTAGATATCTTACAATTACTTTGTCAACAGAAGGTAGAGTAGTGATGGATGACGCACTGGTTCTTGAAACCAAACTTTCTGTGAGTTACTTAGGCTGAAACTAAGTGCTTTTACATTCCAGTCTTATTGATGATAGTGGTTTTATATTTATCACCCTGTCATTTCAGTTGACTGTATCAGGCTCTTCCCTGTAAGAATATGGACACTAATGGAGGTGTGTCCTTAGTGCTGGGAAGGGTCACAGATTCATTCTGCTACACAGTCAGGGCACAGACTTCCCATGGAAGCTCGGAGGCAGCTTTTCCCATTTCAAAAAGAGATCAGCAAAAAGTGCCTTAAAAGGCCTTTGGCAATTGTCTTCTTACTAGCTCTCTTTTGACCATGACCCATCCTTGTGGCACTGCACACAGAGACGTTTGGCTCTCACTAATGGCGCGTTACTATTTTGCAGCCTCCCCTATAATAGGAAGAATTCTACCAGGACCTTGGCAAGTCCAGGACCTGATTGCAGCACTTTATTTATAAGAAATTCTGTCAAGAATCAATAATAGTCTTGGGTCTCAAGTTCTTTCTTTAATAATACTTTGATATGATTTGTCACAAGCTAGCCCAGAGTACCCACCAGATTTTATTACTTACCTTGCAGCACAGTGTCTTATCTTTGAGTCATGAGATCAGCCATGGGGAGACCTTTAAAAGGCTGTATTCTTTACTGTTTGGTTATTACAGAAAGTCTGTATGACTCAACAATACCTTTTATAGGGTGTGCTGTCACATCTTCTCACAGATGTTTAACCCCAATGTAGATATACTGGAGGCCCGGAGGCCATTTTAGTGACATGGACATTGTTTTTCATGATTGGATGCCCGATATATCAATAGCAGGGAAAACAGAACTATACAAAAAAGCACAATGAAAACAAAACCAAAAACACTACCACCGTCACGAAAAATGTTGACTGATTTCCCCAGCCTGACTTTTCTGACTAGATCTCAAACTAACTGTCCATTTTCACAGAGATTTTGTTTAGAGTCCAGAGTGTTAGGTTTTTATTACCTGAAAGCAGCAGGAATTTAGAGGTCAATTTAGATTCCTTTCCTGTGTGTGATCAGCTCCTCGGGTTTCACTGTACATCTCAATAAATGCGATCCGCCTACAGCAGTAGCGCGCTGTACAGAAATAGCTGCAAATATATTTTGTACCGCTCAGCCATGGAATTCATACTGTTGCAGCTAATGCCTGTTTGTAAATGCTTGTATCATCACATGTTGTATTTACAGAACTGTATATTGTCAGCCTAGGGTTTCGTCTCTCCAATCTGTTTTTCTTCCTTGGAGGAAAATAGCAGAAAATGTACTAATACTCACTGTAGACAAAACACACACATACACACATACTCAAACACACTCACAAGCAGACACACACACAAACCAGGATTTCAAAATGGTAATCATTTTGAATTTTGAAATTAGAGGAAATGAGGGAGAAACACTCCTTGGAAAGTTATTATTTTAAATCTTTCATCTGTCTCCAAATTGGTACTAATTTTCAATGTAGATTTAAGAAAATTGTTGGTATGTGAGCAAACATTTTATTCAAAAGTTTTCTGTTTTGTTCCCGCGGCTGCTGCAGTTGTTGCCCAAGGGGAGTATCCTTACCAGGCCAGCTGGTTTCTCTAGCAGTTCGGATCTTGGCTGACCATGTACAGGGCCTGAGCCGTGACGCTCTGCCTGGGCTCAGCCTGGTGCACACTGTCACTGCCCAGAGGACATCCTGGCTTTATTTCCTTGCGTAGTCCAGATAAGAAGAGGCAGCAGACCCAGGAGGCCACAGTGGCTCCAGCTGCTGGCTATGGCTGTGATGCGCTGCCCTGCAAACTTTGTCTCTCTCCTCTCTCTAGATCGGGCATGCTTTTCAGTGCAGACTCAGGACACTTCCCGACTCCTGCTCACCTGCCTTCCTCAGACTGGGCTTATGCTGAAGCTAAGGCCAGCTGATGGGTGACACGTGTCTGCTCCCGGAACTACCCTCCTCCTCAGCTTCCACAATACTGGGAAAGGGTAAGAATGTGCAGTAAATTGCCTTGGACTTGACCCAAGAACCCTTGGTTACCTGTAGGACTGTGTCCAAGGGCAAGGAAAAGGAATCTATATTTGCTAAATACCTACCGTGTGCCAAAATCTGAGCTAGGCTCTCCATATACATTAGCTCCTTTAATGCTCATATCATGCCTTCTGTGATAACAGATGAGGAGCCGTACATTCAGAGAGTAGGGAGTTTGCTGCCATGCAAATGAGAGTGTGGGAACTGGCCTACTGAGTGAAGTGTGTCAGATTCTAAAATTCATACTTTCTCTACTCAAAACCATGCCACCAAATTGCCAAACCATGCAGCTAGGCTCTTCCATGTTACCATCCACTTACCACTGTCCCTTGGGGATTCTCATAAGCCTACTTTCCAGCCCATTCTCCACATCATCCATGCCCTCTCTTCCTATCCAAATCCCAGCTCAGTCCTACATCTCTATGAACGCTTCTTCAATGAGCTTATTCAGGCCTTTACTATTTTTCCAAACTTTTTATTTTGCAATAATTATAGATTCACATGTGATTTTAAGACCTAATGCAGAGAGATCCTCTATACTCTTCACCCAGTTTCCGTCAGTTGTTTAACTATAATACAGTATCACACACGGGATATTGACACTGTTACATTTCACCAGCCTTATTTAGATTTCACCAGTTTTACGTGCACTCATTTGTGTGTGTGTGTATGTATTTAGTTCTAGGCAATTTTATCGCATGGGTAGATTCATGGGATTATCACCACAATTAAGATACAGAACAGTTCCATCACAGGATCCCTTGTGCTGCTGTCATATGATCACAGCCACCTCCCTACCTACCCTTACCAGCTCCTGGCAATCACTAATCTGTTCTCCACTTCTACTTTGTTGTCATTTCAAGAATGTTATGTAAATGAAATCGTACAGTATATAACCTTTTGAGAGTAAACCTATTCAGTTTTGAAATTTCTACTTTTGACTGGAGTATATTTTGTGTGGAATCATTTATTTATTCAAAAATAATTGCAGGTCCCCTACAACATGCCAGGCACTTTGCGATACCAGACATACAACAATGAACCACACTGACAAACAGCTCCGTACCATATATTTGGGTCCTTATTTACAGTGAAGTATACTGTTCTTAAGGTATATTTCTGCTCTAAACTTTTATCCTATCAATAGATCTTAAGCTCCCTGACAGCAGAGAGCTTATCACACAATTCTTCTGATTCTACATATAAGGCCTAGAGCTGCAAACCTTTACTGAGCACATAGAACTTAGACTTATGGTGCAGGGAGGAATCTGTGGAGATCATCTGGTCTGTTCTATGAAAAGAGCTTTAAGGGAAGTGACATTATTACTCTCTTAACACATGGGAAGGGCCTTGCACTAAACAATGACATGTAAAATAATTTAAACATATCAGTTCCTTTCACAATCCCTTCAGCCCTCAACACCTCTCACTCAGAGAGCTCACGCTGTCACACTCCCAACAGTGTAAGCTTGGCGTCTTCAATTTGCTATTGGCCTGTGCAACAGATGCACACCATCTTCTGAGTAAGATCTGCACATCACGAGAGAACAAGGCTCATCACTGTGCAAATGGCAGGCTTGCTTTGCTCATACATCACCCTTAGCTGTATCAACACCAGGCTCCCTTTGTGACCACTGTTCAGTTCTTCTCGGTGCAGAGGGTAAAAGAACAAGTTCTTCCCTTCCTCTTAACCATGGCGATTCTGTGAGGACCTTCAGCAGATCTTGTGATGATTCCTTCAATCTGGTGGAGAGGTGAGAAAAATGAACTCAGTAAGTTTTGTAAAGGTTGATTGGCTTCCAGAATTGGTCACCAGCAAATTCAAGTGTACAGAAAACAAATTTCCAACGTGGAATGTGACTGTTATTATAGTTCTGTAGATTCCTATTGAGCAATAAACCAAGAAGAGTGAGTTCTATTGTGAGCTGTTGTGTCAACAATTTTGTGATTACAGAATTGAATTTCCCAGAAGTAGGTAAATCGAGTTATTTTCCTCCTCCCCAACTACAAGTCTACTGTCTCTTTATTATATAACAATTGTTGACAAAGAATGGAAAGTTAAAAACCTCATTGAAGGATGTTGTATTCAGTTTTCTGTGTAAGAGAACTTCTGGAACCCCCAGGATACATAGTAAATTGATTCCAAAATATGACCTTTGTCCTGATAGAATGCTCAGGAGGAGAATGCAGTTTTTATCTCAGCACCTTCAGAACACTGACTTGACACAATAATCCATTTGCTGACACTAAAATGATAGAATGAATCCTTGTAGCAAATGATACATTGAAAAGATGAGAACTGAAGTAGTCTGTGAATTTGAAAAGATTCCTTTATTCAATATGTCCTCTGTTCAGAGGATTGAGTTGCTGACACCAGATGAAGCAGATAAGCTTGCTGGTAAAGTGAAACATGTGGACTTTTTTATCTGGCTCTTGATGAATTAGCTGACCTTGCTGGTGCTGCCCAATGTGCATCTTTCTTAGGTTTTGTGTTTTAGGAATCACAATTTCATTGGAGGTGAAGTGATCTAGATTTGGCAATAAAACATTTTCATGACCACTAGTGCAAAGAAGAAATTTTAGTAAAACAAAATGGACTTAGCCCATGATTCATTTGGGCATAGTTTCAGAAGACAACCAATCCTGAACTGGCCATCATCTTCCATACGTAACACTTTCACCATCTGTCCATCATTTGGGGAATTGAGTACAGAACCTATCTGAAAGTAGACTGCTCTATGGTGAAAGTCTACTTAGACTTCACAAGTTGCTTCAATCTGCTGTCTTTGGTTGTGATTGGGAAGGAATAAGCCATCTCTGTCATGATTGTGGGGGGATATTCCATTTTGTTAATTGACACAATTCATGAGTCAGATGAAAATATCTTACTTTTTTTGCAATTTACATGAAGTACAATGAAGAATTGGTGCTCATTAATGAATTACTTAGCTCCCATAGGTTCTGGAAAGATTTGGGGAAATAAGAATTTCCAGAACAATAAGCAAAAATAAAAAAAGTAGTCTGAGATATTTTTTAACAAATTCTTTCAGTTGCTATTTAGAAGACAATAATTATAGCATTCCAGATAATTATCAGCGAAGATTTAATGGGAAAGGTAAAACATTTTTATTCATTAAGTTATCATAATTTTGTCTTAGAAGGAATTTTAATATTTCTGCCAGGCCCTAGAGGGAAGATACTGAAAGAACAATAAAATGCTTACAAAAGTTATATCTGGAATTTACTGGGTTATTACTAATTTAAAAAGAAACTAAATGCCTTTTAAGAATGAGGCAGAAGCCATGTTAACTGACGTTAATGTAGATATGATGAATGAAATTGTCTGAAAAGATGACCTTGTATGGAGTTTGTGGAGTGACGATGATGATGCCATCTCTATGCAGTTGATAGATTGAGAATATGTGACATGATGCGCCATGAGGGGGGAAACAAGCCTAAGAGAGTGGTGTTGCCTGCCCTAAAATGGAATAGCAGGGGATTTGCTACTAGAAGTACAGTTTGGATTGCCAAGTTGCTTATTTTCACTCTAAACAATTGTAGGAGAGTCAGAATTTACCACCAGACTTCTGGTGGGTGCACTCTTCATGCCTTGTGATAAACATCCTATATTTCCAGATTCTTTATCAAGTAATTGGTTATGACTAACCTGAATGAATTTTTCTATCTTTTTTTTTTTAACTGTACTTTTTTGTACACAAATACTGTGCTAAATACTTCCTATATTATCTCTTCCTTCTAGGATCCAAATGATGGCAATATTATTATCACCCTCACTTTTTAAGTGTTGGGACAGAAAGCTAGAAGGAGCCTAAATTCCTGTCATAAATAGGACTGGCCACCTACATCTCCTGTAAAACACAGTTGTGTTAGATTTTTCTTCATATATAGCTAAACTTAATCCTAACTGATAGACTGATCCATTAAATTTCCATGGAAAAGGAGAATTAGGGCAATTTTATGTGCTAAGCAATTTATATGTAATAACTCATGTAATTCCAACACCTAAGAAAGGTATTATATTCCCATGTCACAGTTGACAAAGAGTCTCAAAGAAGTGATCTTACTTTAATGACGAGAACTTTGGAATCCGGAAAGGTTGTCTAACTTCACACAGGTAGTAAATATGGGTAAGCCACAGGTCTTTCTGGTTCCAAATTCCATGCTTTTAATTGTACTATATTGCCTTAGAATATAAAAACCAAATGTAAAAGTTCCCTGTCTTTACTATCACATGACTACTCAAACTGGTTGAGAAAGGAAGAGAGAGTAAACAGATAAACCTGTAGCTGCCCATGGAAAGCAAACTGGCACTATTTGTTAAGTGAAGAATCAATAAATAATAACTTTCTTTTCACTAGTTCTACCGCAAGCACCTATACCTGACCTAAAACAACAACTACAACAATAACAGAACTTCTTAAAATACTCAAAACCAAAAATACCCATTGAGAAGATTCAGGATCCCAGGCATAGAAGTAAACTGGGATGTGGTGGGAACTGCAAATTTTAGGATGAAGTGAAAATCTCATACTGAATAGTGAGACCACTGCAATATCAGCTCTACTACTATGCCCAAGTCCAGAATGCTAGCAGCAAGAGGGGGAATTGGATGATGCTTCTCTAGTGAAATTAAATTACTACAGACCTACAGATGACAATAGTTGGTTGGCCCAGTGAAAAAGCCAGGTGGTCACTCGTGCTACAGAAACATTCATTAGTTCACAGCTGCACTAATGTATGGTTTCCCATCAACTCTTTAATGCCTAACTATGAACAGAGAACTAAAAATGATCAGATACTTTAATAAAGAGAAACAAATAAACAAAAGAACAGAACTGATAAGAAATCTGGACAATGGAAAGAATGAATATCTTTCACTAATGAATCAACAACTGAATGCTATGAGAAATGGAACAATCTGAGAAAAATAAAGTGTTTTTAAAATCAATGTATGAGAGCCAAATTTTAATAAAAGTGTTGGAAGATGCAGTCAAAAAGTATCCTAGAAAGAACAAAAATAGAAAGAGATGAACAGATGAAATGTTTTGGAACATCTTATGAACCAAAAGCGAGGTCTAACATATACTTAATAGGCATGCTAGAAAGAGAGAACAGAGAAAATAATGGCAAGGAAGTTATTTTTAAAAGAATACAGGAAAATTAAAAAAAAAACAAACTAAGAATATAAAGTGAAAAGTCCATCTGTGCTCCCAGCAGAATGATTGAACAAAAGACCACACAAAAGTGAATTGTAATGAAATTTTGGAATACTACTGATAAAGAGATGGCATTAAACTTCTAGACTACAATATTGAAAGAGAGAAGAGTAGAAGAATAGCTTTAAGGTTTGGAGGGAAGAAAGATTTCTAAATTCACGTCTTCTCTGGAAGCTACTAGAGGATGGTGCTCCAACGAAACATGGTCATAAAAACCAGATCCAACATTGCAGAAAGGATAAGGTATTTCCTAGGATGACACAAAAGGAAATACAGGAGACAATTACTATGTAGCAGGCCTAGAAATTGCCAGTCCATATTGAAACCAGAAATATAGAGTTCCAGAGGGCTAGATGAGAAAACATAGTTAGATCTTGTTAGATCTGACTGGGTGGGATATTGTATGAAGAGGCACACTTTGGGGTGTGAGTCAGTAATTCAATAGAGATTAAAAGAAACCAAGCAAAAGAAGAAATTATGCAATTATTACTTTTAAAAAATGAGAAGTTATACAATAAATATATGTAAGCAGAGTCAAATACTTGGCTCACCAAGGAAATATATGTGCATAGTAACAACAATAAAGACTGCGGATATGAATTTAACTCCAAGTTGACAAAACTCGATAGCAAGGATCAGGGAAAGAGAGAAAGAAGTTATGTCTGTGTGTGTATGTGTGGGTGTGTTTAAAAGAGCTAAAATCTTCATTTACCATTATCGTAGATAAATGGATAATGTTTAAAATTGATAAATCACAATATAGCTGTGTAGATGTAGACATAATTAAAAACATTGAAAAAGTTGTTGCCCTTGGTGGTATGTGAATTGGGTAGCAAGCAGAGGGAATAATCTTTTTTTAAAAGAAAAAAATATATATATAGTGCTTTTAGTAATGGTTAAATTCTTCAGCTGTATACTCATATTGCTTTAATTTTTTAAAAATTTGTAAAAATTTCCCATCATCATTACTTGACCACCCCTGAATCTATCAGTTTCCTCTAAAATCAGTATTATGCACACTCAGAGTTCTTAGAAAGGTAAGAATTTATTCCCCCTGTGGTGTTTCCTTTTCAGTTCTGAGCACAGCAAAGACATGTTACATAACTCCGAGTTTCAACAAACACCTGGAAAGCAGGCTGTATGTATTGCTCAGATGAGACCAGACATGAAGAGATTGGTAGTGACAAGTGTTGTCACTGCTCTCTCTGACAGCAGGCAAGTGGCACACTGTACATACAAGGTCTGATACCATGCTCTCGAGATGAAAAAAAAAGAAAGGCAAATGAAAAATAACATTTCAGAAAGAGCTAGCTGGGAAAATAATGACAAATTACACAGGATTTAGCCTTGCTCTTAGCTTTTATAAAGACCCAAGAACTACGAGCTGAGTGGTTAAGCCCTAATTAAGTCTCCACTTGATCATCTGCCCTGCACACCCAATTCTCAGGCTATGTTTTAAAAAGGCATCATATCATCTTCTAATTCATCTGCTCTTTTTACTGCCTTGCATTTTGTTTAATTTCCCCTTTGTTTTCCTTGAGTAAAAGGCGGTTAAAGTGAGTCATTAAGAATTTAAAAAAAAATTACGAAATGAAAAAATAGCTCAGATGAATTTTAATTAGAGTCTAATTTAATGGGATTTGAACCCAGCACACTGGAAATCTATGGCAGTAACTTTAGCCATTAAATTACATGGCCTTTGCTTAAACTCAGTGGGAATTTAGAGAGATTATTTTGGCTGCTTGAAGATACCATGTTTTTTCCATTAATGCCAGGGAAATACATTGAGCAACTGAAATATTACTAATAAAAATAAATGTGAAAGTTGTAAATTTCAAACAATGTGAGACCCATAGTTCATACCTGAATTTCCCAATGTGTATGTGACATTTCATTAAGCTTAAAGCTGAAGACACACTGTATTATGTCTGAACTCTTTAAAAAAGGAACCTAAATATTTCCACAATTTGTCATCCTTTGGAATCTAGCAATAATAAGGCAGAGAATGTGACAGGATCTGTTTTAAGTTGAGAGAAAGCCCTCATGGAAGCGCTCTGGTCCTGAGCTCAGATGTGAGGCATTGCCATGCCCTCCTAGAATTCCCAGTCCTTTCCACTGTCTTCCAGTGGGTTGTTTTTCATCCATAAAATGGGAACAGTGAAATATACCAGTTTGGATGGGAGATTATAAGGTAGATTAATTAAAATCAGCACCTCAAACCCTTCCAGGAAGGGTAACGCACGTTAAGTGTGAGGCAGAATTCCCAAAGGGATTTGAACTTATCTCAGAAGTAAGTGATTCCACACTGAACCACTAGGCTGTACAGCCTTGAGAAATACCCCTGTGGTTTCATCAGAGCTAAGTCAGCCACTAGAGGGAGCCAGTATGACTCTCACAGTGTGGTTGAATATGCTGAACTGGAAGGGAAAGAAATTTTAAGATGGCATGTAAGGATGACAGAATTTGAACAAAATCCCTTTTATTTATTTATGCCAAAATCTGTGTGAATGTAAAATGCCATCTCAATCATGCTTTATTTATGGTGTGGCTTTTTCTTTGGGGAAAAAAAAAAAGAAAAGAAGAAGCATGTTGGCTTGACGTTCTCCTCTGATTGAATCTCCTTCCCACTGGCAAGTGAGTGATGTGGAGAGCTCAGACAACGGAGCAAGCCTCAGCACACGCCGAAGCGGGTGTGGGTGTGGGCACGCTCCCTGACTCTGCTTGCCTGCTCTGATCTGGGCAGGTTTGAAAAGGCATTGCTTGTCATTTCATGCAGCTAGAAATCATTCCTGTGCCTCTCCTTGAATAGAGGGATGTGCAATATGTAAAATTCCTAAAGACAATTTTATTTATAGCTGTTGCAAACAATGTTTATACAAAGTTTATTAAATATGTCACCCACATTGATTTATCCCAACCAATCTCTTCAATCACTAATATTTATGTGATAGGTTCAGTTGCAACAATTATTTTATATGCTGTAGAGTATGTTATAACTAGGGATTCACCCTGGCAATTATATGAAAGATAAAATGCTTCCTGAAGACCTCAGGGCAGACCAGGAAGTATATTATTGGACACAAGGTGGTTTTAACTGAATGCCACAGCACTAAATTTAGAGCAAGAAATGTAGAGCATCTTATGCTTAAAAATGAAAGCTAGTTTTGTGTCCTTTCTGAATTTTTCTTATTACTGGGATGGTAGTAAGATCGTCTGCACATTTCCTTTCCCACATCCAAAACCTTGGGCCTGGAACCACTTTCCTTGTCATCTCTTTGAATTTCTGTCAGCTCTTGCTCCTCAGCAGCATTTATCTAGTGTCCAAAGTGGGCAGGAGAGTCTACTTGGCATTTACAAATACGTATGAAAGAAACTAGACACACGTTAGTTGCCTGAAAGGAATTGGCATCTGATGTGAGAGGCTGAAGCACAGTTAACAAAGAAACCAGAATTTTCTAAAGAGCCCAAGGTAACTATTGAAACTATGAGATGATAAACTCAACAAAACAATACAAAAAAAGTTATTTAAAACCACAATTGAATGCAACTTCTTCTGTTTCCTAAGAAAGACTAAAAAGTCCTTTCTTTGTTTGGCAAAATTGTCTTGACAGACCCACTTTGGTTTGGAGAGTAGGGCCTTGGGGCATGGTATGAAAGTAGACAATAAAACAAAGGTAGCTCAACTGTTCTGCAAAAGAACTTAGCAGGCTTTGGGGGCTGAAGGTCACTGTAGAAAGGAGAGGGAAGAAGTCTGGGATCTAGGAGGGTGAACAACAGGAGAACAGCAATCACTGAGAAATTCTGTGTTCTCCTGAGGCTGGGAAATGACCTCTGAGTGCAGACGTGTCATGTTCAGGTTGGAAAATTTTGCTCTGTTGTAGTGTATGCCTCTGCCTGTTCCCAAGTCAATGTTTTGGGAAGTGAGGAGTCCAAACTGGAGTAAATTGTTTCATAAGAGCACATCATGATAATCGATAGACTGAAATAATTTGGTCTTTGGTTGAGGCAGAAATGCAAAACCAGGGGTAACTAGTTTTATCAAGATTCACCCAAACTTCCAGAATCTCTGGGGAGACTGGGAGGAATCCTCACTGAGAGGTGAAGACTCCTTTTAAAATAATTTAATCTCAGGTGACAGAGTGAACCTTGACCTAAGGATCATGCAACATTTCCCCAGGCAATGAATGGGTTCTTCCAGTTCTGCAGTGGCAGTCTGCTTCTACTCCTTTTTTTCCCCCCACTATTATTTTTTTTTTAAAAAAACATTAATTTCTCTGCCAGGAGAGATTTTTTTCCACTAACCAAATCTTCCTCTTCAGTTGCTATTGGATTTGATTTTCAGGCTACTTCATTTCATAGCCTTTTCTAAAGATTAGCAGTATAGGCAATGGAGATCTTTGGGACCATGGGTTGGAAATAATTGTGTAAGACCTATCACTCTCAAGTGGAACTATTGAACTTACAGAAACTTTGTGGTCACCTCTTTTTAGGAAAGCAATTATCCATGAGCTACATGAATGAATCTATTGATTAACCATTCATTGAGTGATCCTGGAAGCAGGCTACAAGCTAGACAAAAGACTTGAGAAAGACCTCCATCTACAGTGAGTTTGCATCTTCATGAGGAGGGAAATGAATTCCTCTAAGGAGAACTGTCAAAACCGTATGGACTGATTCTCATCTTTTTTTGTCTAATTTATCATTTAATGAAAAGAGGAAAGATTTGACTTCATCTTGATAGTAGGAATTTGGGCTTTGTCTTATATGTCCATAAAACAGGGTTATCTGTTAGGAAAAGTTCACAGAACCTAAGAAATTAGAGACTCTCACTGCGGTTGCTAAAGGATAGGTTGTAATCTTAGTATTAAGTTGGTATCCAGAAAAAAATATATAACCAACTTAAGGGCTTCATAGTTTTACATGGTATGATGCTATACTATTCTTTTATACTCTTCCTATGGGGATCTTGGTTTACAACTCTTGACAAAGAAAGCTCATTCACTAGAGTTCCACAAAAATATAGGATAATGTTGCTGACAGTAAGATTTCCCAAATTTCTGTGTCCTATGAGACCATGACGCAGAGTGTCTGGGGCCTGCTTTATATATTCCCTCCAAATCCCAAGTTCCATTGAATTGCCAACCGCATTGCTATCTGATTGCCACGATTCCTTGATATATGAAATCATGGTGGAATTTCCTTGGAATGATATATCTTAAGCAGGGATAGCATTCAATGATTTCCAGATGCCTTAACAATGATGGTCCACTGCGTAAGGAGTTACCACAGATTATCTCCCCTTTGATTTGTCACAGTTCTGTATGGAGTTTATTACTAAGAGAAATATTAACCTAGCCTTCTACAGCAGCTTATTTCTGAAACCTTTAGACAAGATTACAAAAAAGGAGGCTGTTATTCCTTTTACTGACATGGGAATGGTCAGTGACTTTTGCCAAGCTCCCAGAAAAAATCAAGTAAAAAACCACAGTCCTTCTGAAGTGCCTTGTGTCCTAAGCATGGAACAAGTATCCAGTGTTCTAGAGACTGCTCCTCCTTCCCGTGCACACAGTGGGCAGGTCCTGTCAACAGTACACTGAGCAGGGCAGAGCAGAGCTCCTTCTGTCTGCCATCTACCTTGGCCTTCACACTGCTGCCACACATGCGATCTTGGATTCTGCACCACAGACCTATACAAAACTAATTGTTCATGTGATTTTCTTTCTGAGCCACTGCAGATGTCCCTTTCTGTAACAATTTAATTAACACTTTAAAATAATGATGCATTAATTAATGCCAAATTACAATGAAAATCCTGGAGAATTACACTTTATATCAACATTAATGCAAAATGAGTTCCTCCTGGATAATTTTTCTTACAATGAATACAACAAGAGATAATACTAATTAGGCCATCAATTTAAATTTACCATAATTTCAATCCACGTCATTTATCTGTTTCCCAGCACAAAACAATTCCGGTCTACCACACACTTGTACTGTGATAGGGATGTCTGTGTAGCAACCAGACCAGGGTCAACTTTAGGGTATTGTGAGATGGGCCTGAATGTTGTATCTCAGTTATTGAAAACAAGGGGTGTGTGTGTGTGTGTGTGTGTGTGTGTGTGAGAGAGAGAGAGAGAGAGAGAGAGAGAGAGACAGAGACAGAGACAGAAAGAGAGAAATCCAACTCTTTAGTAATATAAAATGCCCTGACTTGAATAAAGTTACATGCTCAATCTTATAATATGCATGGCATAAGTCATCAGGCTGTCTATGAAGCCGCATATAATTCAGTCTGTGTTTCACTTTCAGGGTCATGACCCAGGAGTTAGAAGAACTGTACTATCGCAGGGCCATTTGTTCCTGAGCAGACCTAAATCACCTCTTCCCATGTACAAAAGTGATACCATCAGCACCTGTTACATTTTGTTTTCTTTGCTTCTAATAATCAGATGCTCCTTTCAGCATGAGGAAGAGAGCAGGCTCCAAAGGTTAACTTTACAACAATCACTAAAGGAAAACATGGCAGTGGCTCCTCTGTTTCATCTCTTTTCTTGCTTCAGTGACCCTTCACACTTGCCTTTCATGTTGAGACTCACTTCGTATCTAGAACTTGAGGATCTATAGACTACTGTGCTTCTAAGTCAAAACACTCCAACTAAATATTTTCATAAAAATCTTAAATATTTTATTCTTTTGGAAGTCTTTCAACAGTAAGAGGGCTCATTGGGGCACATTCCTTCAGGGCTTAATCTTAAATTATACTCTCTTTTTGACAAGGAGCCTCTAAGACGATAGAATTCCCACCTCTCATATTTGGGAATTCTGACATATACTTTGCTAAAGTGCAGTGAAAACATATTTCATAAAATGGCCAATTATAATGCAGAAGTAGGTATGGAAATTTGCCAACAAAACCAATAATCTTCCAACAATAAGAATCTCTGCCTTCAGAAGGGATAACTTTCGAATTTAGTTGCAGTCCTTGTACCTTTGGGGCACTTTCTTGGATGTGTGCTTACTCCTTTTAGCAATCTGAGTTATCACCATGCCCCTCTTGAAGATCACTCTTCCCTTGTATTAAATGACAAAAAAATTTGGCTCTTTATAGTTTGGTTTTCCCATGTTCTAAATCAGCAATGGAAATTTCTGCTTGCCCAGGTGTTCTCAAAGAAAGTAGGCAATGGGCCTAAATGAAGTCTGGCAGAAAGAAATTAATTTTAAAAAATCAATAAGCTCTGCCTTTGTTTTTATTCAGCTTTAGGGGAATACATATCAGTGACATTTACCTTGGACTACGTCTCCATGCCTGAAATAACAAGAGCATGTCAGAGCAGATCGGGGGGCAGGGGTGATCCATTCCACCTCCTCCGCCCTGGTTGATGGCCAGGCGGTAGATGATGAAGACAGTTGAAAACTCGACCTTGTAGGACTACTTGGTATCATACAGTCCTCTTTCAACCATATGTATCTACCAGAGGGATCAAAATGATGTAATTCAACATGTGTTCCTTGTCTGCATCTATAGAGTTTTTCATGAAGATGGTAAAATCCACTGAGCTAGTTCATCATATAAGTCATTAATTATACGTTTGAAATTTCTTAAGGTAATTCTAGAAATTAAATAGCACATTTTCATAGCTTAGCTCAGTATCTCAATGTTTGTTTGTTTGTTTGCCTCTTACATTACTTATATCCTCTCCTTACTCCACTCCCCTATCAGGAAATACTAGTAAAATCTATGGAAATTTAGGAGCATTCTGAAATGGAACTGTTTTACAAAGATTGTGTCACGTTGCTGGCAGAAGAATGTTTTCAAGTCTGTTCTTTTAACAGTCTCTTAGCAAGGTTATTATACAAAGAAACTATTTAGGCTATTTCTCAGTTGACATAATTTAATCCTTCTAGTTTTAGGTTTATTTTGAAATAACTGAATGGTGAAGGTGATGCCTCTCAAATGCTAGATTATATTAGGTTAGAAATAGTGACTTGACAAAGAAAAAAATGAGCCTCCTTATTAAATAATCTTCCTGATTTTCTTCGCCCACATTTATCAAAACACAGAATGAGCAGGAACCATAAGATCCTAGTGGTTAAGCCTCAACTTAACCTCATGGGTAGGAACCTGTTTGCCCCAAGTCTTTTTTCCCTCTGGGATTTTTGCTTTGATGCTTTGATTCTTAACTCTGTAATTAGATAGGATTTCAAATCCCAGCTCTTCCCTCTGCAAGCTACCTACCCTTCTAAGCTTCAGTTTTCTCATCTACAAGGTGGAGATGATAATACGAGTGGTTTTGAAGACTGAACGAAAGTGCTTAAACAGTGTTTTGCACCTTTAGTTCAGGTTCTGTTGGTTGAAAATTCATTCATTGGTTCTGCAAACATTGACTGATCACCTTTTGTTGCCAGTCATAAGCCTCTGGCAATAATAAGATAATTAAGATAAATTCTCTATCCAAAAGAACTTCACAGTCTAGGTGCCCATCCAGGTACAAAAGTAAATAATTAAAATACACTGTGTTCTAATGGAGGTATGAACAAAATACTATACAGTAACAGAGAAAAGGAGAGATTAACTTTCGGGAATTTGGGGAGGGATCCACATAATAGGTGATATTTGAGTTAGAGCCCAAGAAAGAATAAAGGCAACACCGTTCTAAGAAACAAAGACAGATGTAAGAAAGAGGTGGGTTCATCATGTGACAAGCTATCTCCTGTGGTTAGATATGGATATGGACATACATGGGTTCATAACAGCCTGTTTGTGAGGACAGAAGGTTGTTTAAGCAAGTTTGGATGTAAATTATCAAAAATATGTATTTTCCTACTTATAACTCTGGACAGTTTGGTAAACATAACCAAAGTCTTAAATTTTTAGGTACAGTATGCCACAGCATTCCTATTTCTAATAATTTATTCTAAGGGAATTGGCATGAAATAAGAATAAAATTTTGACATGAGCTTCTGGTTCTCACCAAGAAGGCAAACTAGAAGGGCTGTTGGACCTACCTGCCTCAAATCAATCCTAGAGACATTAAGAAAAAATGAGAAACAGACTCTAGGACAAACAATACCACAAAACTGAGAAACCAATGGGACCACAAAGGATGGTTGACTTTTGAATGTGTGGTAGTGGCTGGACGCTTGAAGGGGCGATAACTGGAGACACAGGGTATAACTGGATATGGCAATGAACACATGAACTGGACAAGAAAGGTTTAACTTTTGTTATCTTTCCTCCCATTGTCTTAGGACCACTAATGCCTGCTGTTTTGCTAATGACCCACACTCTGGGTGTTTGGGTCTGGGGGATAGGATCAAAGTAGCATAGCAAAAATCCCTGAGGGCATGAATAATTGGGGTGAACATGTTCCTACCCATCAGCTGTCTTCTGGTACCCACTGGTTCACCCCTCCCCTCTGAACCCCACAGCTGGTGGGCTACCATGCAGGGAGTCTGCCTCCTGACACTGTTGCCTGGCAACAAGACTTTCCCAGAAGAGTTGTCTGGTGGGATTGCAGAAATAGGGTGTGGTCAAGAATGATTACATGTTGGCTTAGGTCTCTGCTCTGGGCTCATACTTCCTTCTCCTTATACTTGCTGGTTTGACCAAACTAGGACTTTGGTCCTTGGACTTTTCCACTGCACAGTCTACCAGACAGAGAGCAGCTGGCACTCAGAAGAAAACATGGACTCATGGACCGAGATAGTGAGCCTACTATGGCATTTAACTTCCTAACAGAACACACACCAAACTGGGCAACATACATCTTCTGAGAGTAAACTTTTAGAATAGATGGATGAATAATCTAAAATAAGTATGATTAAAATACTTACGTAATTGAGAAATAGAACCAGGAATGAGTTAAAAGATCAGAATGAGAAACTCTCCCAAAAAGCAGGAGGTAGGATGAGGAGGTAGAACATAGAAAAGCTAAGAGTTACAGAGTCTAGAAATAGAAGTGCCGTTATCTAGATACAAGAAATCTCAGGGGAAAAGAAGAAAAATAGAATGAAATAGTTAAAGAAATAATGAAGAAAAGTGTCCCACTATTTTTGAAAACTGAAAGACCTTACAATGAGAGAGGCTTATAGAGCACCAAACAAGAAAAATAAGGAAAGCCTCACATAGGGAATATCAAAGACAAGGAGTAAACTCTACTACCTTCCAGAAAGAAAGAGCAGTTCACCTACAAGGAAGGAAGAATGAGATCGATATCAGATTTCTCCACAGCAACATTGGATGGAAGAAAAATTAATGTGTTTAAGTATTAAGAAAATATTTAATTACAAAGATGTTTACTGGGGCATTGCTTGTAATAGTGAAATATTGGAAATGTCCTGAATGTCCATACAATGGCACACCATGCAGCCACTTAAAATTATGTTGCAGAAAAATGCTTTAAAACTTAAGAAGGTATTTGCAATGAATATATTGCTCTGTGAATAAAAGAGATTATACACATGTATAGGATGATTCCAGAAAGAATATATGCAGGAATTTTAGTTTTTATCTCTGAGGGTTAGATAGGACTACAGATACTATTCCCTTTTTGCTTTTTTTATCATCTACATTTTCTCAGACGAGATTTTACTACTTGTTTAAAGGGAAAAATGATACTTAATTATTAATTTAACTCTGATAGAACTCCACGACTAGATACTAGTTGGGAGTGATTTTAGAAACTTGGAAACTGTTACAACAGTTCTGGTGAGATGTGACAGGCTTGACTTAAGACAGTGGCAAAGGGGATGGATCCAGGGGGCTCAATTGGATTGACACTCAGGAAAAAGGAATTTGTTAGCAATTGGATAGGGAACATGTCAGGATGACTCTGAAGTTTGTAGTTCCTTTCATATTTTACTTATCAACCCCTAAATTTAGGTTTGAAAGAACTATTATACATGCCCTTCTAAAGAAATGTTGTGATACAAAAGACAGATATTTATACTAGTTTCCAGCAGCTCCTTCTATGAAAGCACTTGTGAACCTGATTTGTATGTACACCTACATTGTGGGCCACAGATATTTTATTTTCAAGAAAAACATGTTCTACAAACTCTTTCCCAACCTGTGTCATTAAGCAAAAGCAATTGCTTTATTCACCACTAACCTCTGCCTGAGATCTTTTGAATGCAGCTTCAAAGGCACATTCCATGAATATATCTTTTTCCCATGGGTGTTGAAACCTGCTGGCAAAATATGTGTTATTTCATACCTCTATGGAAAAAAAGGGCCACGTACATGAATAGACAATTTACAGTAGAACCAAAACAAATGATGGATACTATAAGAAAACATGTTAAATTACCTTAGTAATGAACATTAAACCTAGTTTCAAATGACAAAATAATCTCTTAAAAAGATAGTGGACAATGCTGGCAGGATATCGGTGAGACGAACATTTTCTTACCTGGTTAGCACACTTTCTGGAAAAATTCATCACTATATGAGAAGAACATTAAAACCAACCTTTCCTTCCAACCCAGGAATCCCATTTTTAGAAATTTATATTAAGGAAATAATTAGAGATATAGTTAAGGATTGATTAATTAATGTTTAAGACAAGATAAAGGCCAAATAAGTTGTATATCTACCAAAAGAAATTTTCCAAAAAATGTTTAATGATATGAAATAATATTCATGCTACCTAAGTGAAAAACCCTGTATGCCATAGAATGTTGATTTTAAAGCATTTATTTGTACATTTTAAAAAAGGGGGTGATGGAAAAGAAAGAACCTGAAATATCAGCATCAATTATCTCAGAATAGTGGGATTATTGGTAATTTTTACTATCACTATTGTTTTTTTTTTAAGCATCTATAAAGTGAAGCATGAAGATTTTAAAATCAGAGGCAGTTATTAAAAGTAATTTATTTCTAATATACTTTCAGTGATGTTGGGCACTCTTCAAAATCACCATATATATATATATGTTATTTTTGTATATGTATATAAATAGATAGGCACAGATATAACAATCAGTTCAGTAATTTAGGAAAATTACCACATGGCCATAGACATGTGCTTATTTAACTAGGATGTTATCTAGGAATTTCTCGTCATTTAGTCAACATTTACTGAGAGGCATAAATCCATAATATATCTAAGGTGGAAGGGACAGAGAAATAATATAGTTGTGAGGCTCTGGGAAGCCATTGAAAGCTTTCAAATGCAGAAGTGAGATAATTAGATAACTTTGGTAATAATGTGGATGGTTGACCGGCGAGGTAATAGTTGAGGGACAGGACATCCAGATAGAAGGCTATTTTCATAATCCAGGGAGGAAGTAATAAAACCCTGAATTGAGAAATTGGTAGTGGGGCTGGAGAGCAGATGAGGTTTTGAAATGTATTTAAGAAGTAGAATTGACATGTTAGAGTCAGATTAATTATGGTGAAAGGAAGAGAGAAGAGTTAGGTATAACTGAGTTTTCTAGGTTAGGTAACTGTAGAAGGTGGTACCATTGCCTGAGATAAGCTGTCAAATACTTGTCCACAATCTCACCACACTGTAGGCTTTTAATAAATATCAACTCATTGACTAATTAGGCTGCATTTATGTCTTCTTTAGAGGAAACTGAGTTTGGATTAATAGGTGTTTACTTTTAGCTTTATATAGTTTTGAGAAATGTAACAGGAGACCTATGAATCAAGGTACATAGGACACAGGCACTGGACTTTAAAGATGCATTAATACGACTTAGCTAGGTTAAACCATATGTTCCGGGCCATTTTCGTCCATCATTTTCATAGCAACAACACCAAAAGCAACTCCTAGAGAAATAGGACTATTTAAGTTCTCTTCTTTATATCAATTAGAAACTAATTTGAAATGTTTTAGTGTAAAGGTGGAAGGTATTTCTGGTCCAGTCACCAGCTTTAATTAGTTGTTTTAAAACCAATATATTTTCTTCCTTTCTTTGCGCTCCATATGTTCTTTTCCACTGAGATACAGATTTATACCCTCACTGAGACACAGTAAACAGGCATATTCAGAGAGTATGCTTTCTTGCAGGCATGTCCTGTTGATGTCACCATGCATATAAGAATGATCTTAGGAAAAAAGAAATTAAATGGTAGGGGGTGTGAGAGTGCATTCTTCTGTTTTACTGAAGTTGCTACGGATTCAACTAACTCAGCATTAGAACAATCTCAGAATTATTAGACTCCAGCCATCCAGCCTGTTCTTCAAGTGGTCAAGTCCTTGTTTGAATATCCCACAAAGGGGCTATTTGCTCTGTAAATATATTGTAAAAGCTTATCTTTTATCAAGTTGAAATTTGTCTCCTTGGTATTTATTGATCCTAGTAAAGAAGGCAAGTTCCTGTTATGTATATCAGTCTTTTAACTGCTAAGGTCCTTTGCAGTGTTTTCTTCTTCATTCCCTTCACTTGCTCTTAATATGCTTTAATCCATTCATTATCCTGATTGCTCTGTTCTGAATGTGCACTAGTTTTGTACACATTTTTAAAATAAATTTACTTTTTAAACTATGAAAATAAAAGCTTTCTTAACAATTTCTAAATTTGGTGAACAGCTATTTGAAACACATTTTAAAGGAAGATTTTTATATTCTTCTCCCTGCTTCCAGATGTGTTTCTGTTCAATTCAGTTTCCAGTCAACCAGTGGAGTAATCTATCTAAACTGCACTTCCTACTGTGTGGATTAATGCCCTTAGATAAGCAACGACAAATTATCAGTGCAAGGGAATTATTAGGGTTATTTCCTGTGTGCTTATAAAGATAAAGTGGAAGGAGCTGGAAAAGGCAGTGAGAGTCTGAGACTGAGAAGTGAGAAACTGAGAAGAAGGTCTGACACTCATGAAAGGAGAGGAGGAACAGAAGGGGAGTGAGTAGAAAAAGTCAGGCTGCATGCTGCATGCTGCAAAAAAGCAAACAAAATGCACTGAATATATTACAATGTAATAAAGTCATGCTAATTTTTTAATAGATCTTTATTGGAGTATAATTGCTTCACAACACCGTGTTTGTTTCTGTTGCACAACAAAGCGAATCAGCCATATGCATACACTTGTCTCCGTATCCCCTCCCTCTTGAGACTCCCTCCCATCCTCCCTATCCCACCCCTCTAGGTCATCGAAAAGCACGGAGCCCATCTGGCTGTGCTATGCTGCTGATTCCCACCAGCCAACTATTTTACATTCGGTAGTGTATATATGTTGATGCTACTCTCACTTCGCCCCAGCTTCATCCTTCCACCCTATGTCATCTACTCCATTCTCTATGTCTACCTCTTTATTCCTGCTCTGCAACTAGGTTCATCAGTACCATTTTTTTTTTTTTTTTTTAGATTCCATATATATGCATTAGCATATGGCATTTGTTTTTCTCCTTCTGACTTACTTCACTCTGTATGACAGACTCTGGGTCCATCCACATCACTACAAATAACTCAATTTCATTTCTTTTTATGGCTGAGTAATATTCCATTGTATATATGTGCCACATCTTCTTTATCCATTCATCTGTCGATGGACACTTAGGTTGCTTCTATGTCCTGGCTATTGTAAATAGTGCTGCAATGAACATTGTGGTGTATGTCTCTTTTTGAATTATGGTTTTCTCAGCATATATGCCCAGTAGTGGGATTGCTGGGTCATATGGTAGTTCTATTTTTAGGTTTTTCAGGAACCTCCATACTGTGTTCCATAGTGGTTGTATCAATTTACATTCCCACCAACAGTGTAAGAGGGTTCCCTTTTCACCACACCTTTTCCAGCATTTATTGTTTCTAGCTTTTTTGATAATGGCCATTATGACTGGCATGAGGTGATACCTCACTGTAGTTTTGATTTGCATTTCTCTAATAATTAGTGATGTTGAGCATCTTTTCATGTGCCTCTTGGCCAACTGTATGTCTTCCTTGGTGAAATGTCTATTTAGATCTTCTGCCCATTTTTTAACTGGATTGTTTGTTTTTTTGTTATTGAGCTCCATGAGCTCTTTGTATATTTTGGAGATTAATCCTTTTTCTGTTGTCTCATTTGCAAATATTTTCTCCCATTCTGAGGGTTGTCTTTTTGTCTTGTTTATGGTTTCCTTTGCTGTGCAAAAGCTTTTAAGTCCCATTTGTTTATTTTTGTATTTATTTCTGTTACTCTAGGAGGTGGGTCAAAAAAGATCTTGCTGTGGTTTATGTCAAAGAGTGGTCTTCCTAAAAGTTTTATAGTGTCTGGCCTTACATTTAAGTCTTTAATCCATTTTGAGTTTATTTTTCTGTATGGTGTTAAGTAGTGTTCTAATTTCATTCTTTTGCATGTAGTTGTCCAGTTTTCCAGCACCACTTATTGAAGAGGCTGTCTTTTCTCCATTGTATGTTCTTGCCTCCTTTTTCATAAATTAGGTGCCCATATGTGTGTGGGTTTATCTCTGGGCATTCTATCCTGTACCATTGATCTATATTTCTGTTTTTGTGCCAGTACCATACTGTCTTGATTACTGTAGCTTTGTGTTATAGTTTGAAGTCGGGGAACCTGATTCCTTCAGCTCCATTTTTCTTTCTCAAGATTGCTCTGGCTATTCAGGGTCTTTTGTGTTTCCATACGAATTGTAAGATTTTTTTGTTCTAATTCTGTGCAGAATGACATTGGTTGTTTGATAAGGATTGCACTGAATCTGTAGCTTGCTTTGGGTAGTATAGTCATTTTCACAATATTGGTTCTTTCAGTCCAAGAACATTGTATATTTCTCCACCTGTTTTTGTCATCTTTGATTTCTTTCACCAGTGTTTTATAGTTTTCTGACTACAAGTCTTTCATCTCCTTAGGCAGGTTTATTCCTAGGTATTTTATCCTTTTTGTTGCAGTGGTAAATGGGAGTGTTTCCTGAATTTTTCTTTCTGATTTTTCATTGTTGGTGCATAGGAATACCAGAGATTTCTGTGCATTAATTTTGCATCCTGCAACCTTACCAAATTCATTGATTAGTTCTAGTAGTTTTCTGGTAGCATCTTTAGGATTTTCTATGTGTAGTATCATGTCATCGGCAAACAGTGACAGTTTTACTTCTTCTTTTCCAATTTGTATTCCTTTTATTTCTTTTTCTTCTCTGATTGCTGTGGCTAGGACTTCCAAAACTATGTTGAATAAGAGTGGCAAGAGCGGACATCCTTGTCTTGTTCTTGATCTTAGTGGAAATGCTTTCAGTTTTTCACCATTGAAAATGATGTTTGCTGTGGGTTTGTCATATATGGCCTTTATTATGTTGAGGTAGGTTCCCTCTATGCCCATTTTCTGGAGAGTTTTTATCATAAATGGGTGTTGAATTTCGTCAAAAGCTTTTTCTGCATCTATTGAGCTAATCATATGGTTTTTATTCCTTAATTTGTTAATGTGGTGTATCACATTAATTGATTTGTTTATATTGAAGAATCCTTGCATCCCTGGGATAAATCCCACTTGATCATGGTGTGTGATCCTTTTCATGTGCTATTGGATTCTGTTTGCTAGTATTTTGTTGAGGATATTTGCATCTATGTTCATCAGTGATATTGGTCTCTAATTTTCTTTTTTTGTGATAACTTTTTCTGGTTTTGGTGTCAGGGTGATGGTGGCTTCGCAGAATGAATTTGGGACTGTTTCTGCCTCTGAAATTTTTTGGATGATTTTGAGAAAGATCAGTGTTAGCTCTTCTCTAAATGTTTGATAGAATTCACCTGTGAAGTCATCTGGTCCTGGACTTTTGTTTGTTGGAAGATATTTAATTATGGTTTCAATTTCATTACTTGTGATACGTCTGTTTATATTTTCTAATTCTTCCTGGTTCAGTCTTGGAAAATTGTACCTTTCCAAGAATTTGTCCATATCTTCGTGGTTGTCCATTTTATTGCCATATAGTTGTTTCTAGTAATCTCTTATAATCCTTTGTATTTCTGCAGTGTCAGTTGTGATTTCTCCTTTTTCATTTCTAATTTTATTGAATTGCATCCTCTCCCTTTTTTTCTTGATGATTCTGGCTAAGGTTTTATCAATTTTGTTTATCTTCTCAAAGAACCAGCTTTTAGTTTTATTGATCTTTGCTACTGTTTTCTTCATTTCTATTTCATTTATTTCTGCTCTGATCTTTATGATTTCTTTTCTTCTACTGACTTTGAGTTTTCTTTGTTCTTCTTTCTCTAGTTGTTTAAGTGTAGGGTTAGATTGTTTATTTGAGATTTTTCTTGTTTCTTGAGGTGAGATTGAATTGCTATAAACTTCCCTCTTAGAACTGCTTTTGCTGCATCCCATAGGTTGCGGGTCGCCGTGTTTTCATTGTCACTTGTTTCTATGTATTTTTTTATTTCTTCTTTGATTTCTTCAGTGATTATTTAGTAGCACACTGTTTAGCCTCCATGTATTTGTGTTTTTTACAGTTTTTTTCCTATAATTGATTTCCAATCTCATAGTGTTGTGGTCAGAAAAGATGCTTGATATGATTTCAATTTTCTTAAATTTTCCAAGGCTTGATTTGTGACCCAAGATGTGATCTATCCTGGAGAGTGTTCCATGTACACTTGAGAAGAAAGTGTATTCTGCCACTTTTGGGTGGAATGTTCTATAAATATCAATTAGATCTATCTGGTCTATTGTGTCATTTAAAGCTTGTGTTTCCTTATTTATTTTCTATTTGGATGATCTGTCCATTGGTGAAAGTGGGGTGTTAAAGTCCCCTACTATTATTGTGTTATTGTCAATTTCTCCTTTCATGGTTGTTAGCATTTGCCTTATGTATTGAGGTGCTCCTATGTTGGGTGCATAAATATTTATAATTGTTATATCTTTTCTTGGATTGATCCTTTGATCATTATGTAGTGTCCCTCCTTATCTCTTGTAACAGTCTTTATTTTAAAGTCTATTTTATCTGATACGAGTATTGCTACTCCAGCTTTCTTTTGATTTCCACTTGCATGGAGTATCTTTTTCCATCCCTTCACTGTCAGTGTGTATGAATCCCTAGGTTTGAAGTAGGTCTCTTGTAGACAGTATATATATGCGTCTTGTTTTTGTATCCATTCAGCCTGTCTCTGTCTTTCGGTTGGAGCACTTAACCATTTACATTCAAGGTTATTATCGATATGTATGTTCCTATTACCATTTTCTTGATTGTTTTGGGTTTTTTTGTAGGTCTTTTCTTTCTCTTGTGTTTCCTGCCTAGAGAAGTTCCTTTAGCATTTGTTGTAAAGCTGGTTTGGTGGTGCTGAATTCTCTTAGCTTTTGCTTGTCTGAAAAGCTTTTGACTTCTCTATTGAATCTGAATGAGATCCTTGCTGGGTAGAGTAATCTTGGTTGTAGATTTTTCTCTTTCATCACTTTAAGTATATCCTTCCACTCCCTTCTGCCCTGCAGAGTTTCCACTGAAAAATCAGCTGATAATCTGATTCATTATCAGATTATGGGGATTCCTTTTTATATTATTTTTGTTTTTCCCTTGCTGCTTTTAATATTTTTTCTTTGAATTTAATTTTTGTTAGTTTGATTAATATGTGTCTTGGTGTGTTTTTCCTAGGGTTTATCTTGTATGGGACTCTCTGTGCTTCCTGGACTTGGGTGACTATTTCCTTTCCCATGTTAAGGAAATTTTCCACTATAATCTCTTCAAATATTTTCTCAGACCCTTTCTTTTTCTCTTCTTTTTCTGGGACCCCTATAATTCGAATGTTGGTGCATTTAGTGTTGTCCCAGAAGTCTCTGAGATTGTCTTCAAATTTTTTCATTCTTTTTTCTTTATTCTGCTCCTCAGCAGTTATTTCCACCATTTTGTCTTCCAGCTCACTTATTCGTTCTCCTGCCTCACTTATTCTGTTAGGTGATTCCTTCTAGTGAATTTTTCATTTCAGTTATTGTGTTGTTCATCTCTTTTTGTTTGTTCTTTAGTTCTTCTGGAGCTTTGTTAAACATTTCTTGTATTTTCTCAATCAGTGCTTCCATTCTACTTCCGAGATTCTGGATCATCTTTACTATCATTACTCTGAATTCTTTTTCACGTAGATTGTCTATTTCCTCTTCACTTATTTGGTCTTGTAGGTTTTTACCTTGCTCCTTCATCTGTGACATATTTTTTTGCCGTCTCACTTTTTTTTTTTTAATGATTGGGATTGTGTTCCTGTTTTACTGGTTGTTTGGCCTGAGGCTTCCAACACTGGAGTTTGTGGGCAATTGGGTAGAGCTGGATCTTGGTGCTGAGATGACGACCTCTGTGAGACCTCACTCTGATGAATATTCCCTGGGGTCTGAGGTTCTCTGTTAGTCCAGTGCTTCAGAGTCAGAGCTCCCACCGCAGGAGCTTCCACCTGACCCTGGGCTCGCAAACCAAGATCCCGCAAACCATGTGGGGTGGCAAAAAAAAAAGAGAACAATAGCTAAGTAAAAAATAAAATTATACCAGGAAACTAACAGGTATGTTAGAAAGAGTGTAAAAATAAAAATATAGATGAATCAACCACCAGAAGGTTTATCAGTACCACAATAATAATAAAGGGGAGGAGGGAAAGGGAAAAAAAAATGGGGGAAAGGCCTTGGATGTGGAGAGTGGGACTTAAGCAAGGGCAAGGTTTGGGCAGTGTGCGGGGCCAATGCTCAGGACCCACAGGGCTGGAAAAGGCCCTGGGGGCTGTCGAGGCCAATGCTCAGGACCCACAGGGCTGGAAAAGGCCCTGGGGGTTGTGGGGGGTGGGCTTAGGCTCAAGGAACAGAAGGCGCCCAGGTGTGCCCCCCACCCCTGGTCTCAGAGGGCACGGGACCTCACCTGGGAGCCCAGCAGGCTTTCTGGCCTCGAGTGGGCGGGGCAAATGCCCTCCTCTCCTCTCCTGCTCCTCCAGTCTGGAGTCTGGGAGGCCCCCTCCCACCTGCCTCTCCTGATCACCCCAGCCTCCCTCCTATGCCTCCAAGGATCCACGTGACCTGGAGGGGAGGGTTTGGAGAGCAAGGGATTGGACTGGGAGCTCAGCAGTCTCCCCATGCCCGAGTGGGCAGGGCAATCGCACTCCACTTTCACCCACTCCTCCCAGAAGACCCCTCCCACCTGCCTCTCCTGTTCTCCCCTCGGCCTCCTTCCTATGCCCCCAAGGACCCACGCGACCTGGGGGGGGGGCTTTGGATTTCAGGGGACCAGCCTGGGAACTCAGCAGGCTCCCTGGGCCCCAGTGGGAAGGGCAATTGCCCTCCACTCTGCTCCTGCTCCTCCTGGATGACCCCTCCCATGCAGCCTGGATGGGGCTTTGTGAGGGGTGAACCAGCTTAAGAACTCAGGAGGCTCGCCAGCCCCAGTGGGCCAGGCGATCACCCTCTGCTCCTCTCCCACTCTTCCCAGAGAGTCCCTCCCACCTGCCACTCCTGATCTCCCTGGCCTCAGGGGCACCGATCTTGTCTGGCCTCCACTTCTGCTCCCCTCTCAGTCCCCCTACATCCTACTGGTTCACTCTGGGGTTCCTCCTGTCTCCATGGGCATCAGAGTCCCCCACCAGTGGCTGGCAGTCACCCTAGTTGTGGGGAGATGCTAACTCCGTGTTTTTCCACACTGCCATCTTGACACCTCCCTTATCAAGTCATGCTAATTTGAACTAAGAATTAGTCAAAAAATATATTATTATTATTCAGGATCCATTTGGGGAAACAAAATTCACTATAGAGACATCCAGCTTTCCATTATAGTTTATTACAGGATATTGAATATAGTTCCTTGTGCTGTACAATAAGACCTTGTAGTTTATCCATTCTATATATAATAGTTTTCATCTGCTAGTCCTAAACTCCCAATCCATCGTGCCCCCACCCTCTCTCCCCCTTGGCAACCATAAGTCTGTTCTCTCTGTCTGTGAGTCTGTTTCTTTTTTTTTTTTTTTCTTTTTTTTTTTTTTGTTTGTTTTTTTATACTGCAGGTTCTTATTAGGCATCAATTTTATACACATCAGTGTATACATGTCAAGCCCAATCGCCCAATTCAGCACACCACCATCCCCCCCACCGCAGTTTTCCCCCCTTGGTGTCCATATGTCCGTTCTCTACATCTGTGTCTCAACTTCTGCCCTGCAAACCGGCTCATCTGTACCATTTTTCTAGGTTCCACATACATGCGTTAATATACGATATTTGTTTTTCTCTTTCTGACTTACTTCACTCTGTATGACAGTCTCTAGATCCATCCACGTCTCAACAAATGACTCAGTTTTGTTCCTTTTTATGGCTGAGTAATATTCCATTGTATATATGTACCACATCTTCTTTATCCATTCGTCTGTCGATGGGCATTTAGGTTGCTTCCATGACCTGGCTATTGTAAATAGTGCTGCAATGAACATTCGGGTGCATGTGTCTTTTTGAATTATGGTTTTCTCAGGGTATATGCCCAGTAGTGGGATTGCTGGATCATATGGTAATTCTATTTTTAGTTTTTTAAGAAACCTCCATATTGTTCTCCATAGTGGCTGTATCAATTTACATTCCCACCAACAGTGCAAGAGGGTTCCCTTTTCTCCACACCCTCTTCAGCATTTGTTGTTTGTAGATTTTCTGATGATGCCCATTCTAACTGGTGTGAGGTGATACCTCATTGTAGTTTTGATTTGCATTTCTCTAATAATTAGTGATGTTGAGCATCTTTTCATGTGCTTCGTGGCCGTCTGTATGTCTTCTTTGGAGAAATGTCTATTTAGGTCTTCTTCCCATTTTTGGATTGGGGTGTTTGTTTCTTTAATATTGAGCTGAATGAGCTGTTTATATATTTTGGAGATTAATCCTTTGTCCGTTGATTCGTTTGCAAATATTTTCTCCCATTCTGAGGGTTGTCTTTTCATCTTGTTTATGGTTTCCTTTGCTGTGCAAAAGCTTTGAAGTTTCATTAGGTCCCATTTGTTTATTTTTGTTTTTATTTCCATTACTCTAGGAGGTGGATCAAAAAAGATCTTGCTGTGATTTATGTCAAAGAGTGTTCTTCCTATGTTTTCCTCTAAGAGTTTTATAGTGTCCAGTCTTACATTTAGGTCTCTAATCCATTTTGAGTTTATTTTTGTGTATGGTGTTAGGGAGTATTCTAATTTCATTCTTTTACATGTAGCTGTCCAGTTTTCCCAGCACCATTTATTGAAGAGACTGTCTTTTCTCCATTGTATATCTTTGCCTCCTTTGTCATAGATTAGTTGACCATAGGTGCGTGGGTTTATCTCTGGGCTTTCTATCTTGTTCCATTGATCTATGTTTCTGTTTTTGTGCCAGTACCATATTGTCTTGATTACTGTAGCTTTGTAGTATAGTCTGAAGTCAGGGAGTCTGATTCCTCCAGCTCCGTTTTTTTCCCTCAAGGCTGCTTTGGCTATTCGGGGTCTTTTGTGTCTCCATACAAATTTTAAGATGATTTGTTCTAGTTCCGTAAAAAATGCCATTGGTAATTTGATAGGGATTGCATTGAATCTGTAGATTGCTTTGGGTAGTATAGTCATTTTCACAATGTTGATTCTTCCAATCCGAGAACATGGTATATCTCTCCATCTGTTGGTATTATCTTTAATTTCTTTCATCAGTGTCTTATAGTTTTCTGCATACAGGTCTTTTGTCTCCCTAGGTAGGTTTATTCCTAGGTATTTTATTCTTTTTGTTGCAATGGTAAATGGGAGTGTTTCCATAATTTCTCTTTCAGATTTTTCATCATTAGTGTACAGGAATGCAAGCGATTTCTGTGCATTAATTTTGTATCCTGCAACTTCACCATATTCATTAATTAGCTCTAGCAGTTTTCTGGTGGCGGTTTTAGGATTCTCTATGTATAATATCATGTCATCCGCAAACAGTGACAGTTTTACTTCTTCCTTTCCAATTTGTATTCCTTTTATTTCTTTTTCTTCTCTGATTGCTGTGGCTAGGACTTCCAGAACTATGTTGAATAATAGTGGTGAGAGTGGACATCCTTGTCTCATTCCTGATCTTAGAGGAAATGCTTTCAGTTTTTCACCATTGAGAATGATGTTTGCTGTGGGTTTGTCATATATGGCCTTTATTATGTTGAGGTAGGTTCCCTCTATGCCCACTTTCTGGAGAGTTTTTATCATGAATGGGTGTTGAATTTTGTCAAAAGCTTTTTCTGCATCTATTGAGATGATCATATGGTTTTTATTCTTCAATTTGTTAATATGGTGTATCACATTGATTGATTTGCATATATTGAAGAATCCTTGCATCCCTGGGATAAATCCCACTTGATCGTGGTGTATGATTCTTTTAATGTGTTGTTGGATTCTGTTTGCTAGTATTTTGTTGAGGATTTTTGCATCTATATGCATCAGTGATATTGGTCTGTAATTTCCTTTTTTTGTAGTGTCTTTGTCTGGTTTTGGTGTCAGGGTGATGGTGGCCTCATAGAATGAGTTTGGGAGTGTTCCTTCCTCTGCAATTTTTTGGAAGAGTTTGAGAAGGATAGGTGTTAGCTCTTCTCTAAATGTTTGATAGAATTCACCTGTGAAGCCATCTGGTCCTGGACTTTTGTTTGTTGGAAGGTTTTTAATCACAGTTTCAATTTCATTACTTGTGATTGGTCTGTTCATATTTTCTGTTTCTTCCTGGTTCAGTCTTGGAAGATTATACCTTTCTAAGAATTTGTTCATTTCTTCCAGGTTGTCCATTTTATTGGCATAAAGTTGCTTGTAGTAGTCTCTTAGGATGCTTTGTATTTCTGCAGTGTCTGTTGTTACTTCTCATTTTTCATTTCTGATTTTATTGATTTGAGTCCTCTCCCTCTTTTTCTTGATGAGTCTGGCTAATGGCTTATCAATTTTGTTTATCTTCTCAAAGAACCAGATTTTAGTTTTATTGATCTTTGCTATTGTTTTCTTTGTTTCTATTTCATTTATTTCCGCTCTGATCTTTATGATTTCTTTCCTTCTGCTAACTTTGGGTTTCGTTTGTTCTTCTTTCTCTATTTCCTTTAGGTGTAAGGTTAGATTGTTTACTTGAGATTTTTCTTGTTTCTTTAGGTAGGCTTGTATAGCTATAAACTTCCCTCTTAGAACTGCTTTTGCTGCATCCCATAGGTTTTGGGTCGTCGTGTTTTCATTGTCATTTGTCTCTAGGTATTTTTTGATTTCCTCTTTGATTTCTTCAGTGATCTCTTGGTTATTTAGTAATGTATTGTTTAACCTCCATGTGTTTGTCTTTTTTACGTTTTTTCCCCTGTAATTCATTTCTAATCTCATAGCATTGTGGTCAGAAAAGATGCTTGATATGATTTCAATTTTCTTAAATTTACTGAGGCTTGATTTGTGACCCAAGATGTGATCTATCCTGGAGAATATTCCGTGCGCACTTGAGAAGAACGTGTAATCTGCTGTTTTTGGATGGAATGTCCTATAAATATCAATTAAATCTATCTGGTCTATTGTGTCATCTAAAGCTTCTGTTTCCTTATTTATTTTCATTTTGGATGATCTGTCCATTGGTGTAAGTGAGGTGTTAAGGTCCCCCACTATTATTGTGTTACTGTCAATTTCCTCTTTTATGGCTGTTAGCAGTTGCCTTATGTATTGAGGTGCTCCTATGTTGGGTGCATATATATTTATAATTGTTATACCTTCTTCTTGGATTGATCCATTGATCATTATGTAGTGTCCTTCTTTGTCTCTTGTAACATTCTTTATTTTAAAGTCTATTTTATCTGATATGAGAATTGCTACTCCAGCTTTCTTTTGATTTCCATTTGCATGGAATATCTTTTTCCATCCCCTCACTTTCAGTCTGTATGTGTCCCTAGGTCTGAAGTGCGTCTCTTGTAGACAGCATATATATGGGTCTTGTTTTTGTATCCATTCAGCAAGCCTGTGTCTTTTGGTTGGAGCATTTAATCCATTCACGTTTAAGGTAATTATCGATATGTATGTTCCTATGACCATTTTCTTAATTGTTTTGGGTTTGTTTTTGTAGGTCCTTTTCTTCTCTTGTGTTTCCCACTTAGAGAAGTTCCTTTAGCATTTGTTGTAAAGCTGGTTTGGTGGTGCTGAATTCTCTTAGCTTTTGCTTGTCTGTAAAGCTTTTGATTTCTCCATCAAATCTAAATGAGATCCTTGCCGGGTAGAGTAATCTTGGTTGTAGGTTCTTCCCTTTCATCACTTTAAGTATATCATGCCACTCCTTTCTGGCTTGTAGAATTTCTGCTGAGAAATCAGCTGTTAACCTTATGGGAGTTCCCTTGTATGTTATTTGTCGTTTTTCCCTTGCTACTTTCAATAATTTTTCTTTGTCTTTAATTTTTGCCATTTTGATTACTATGTGTCTCAGCGTGTTTCTCCTTGGGTTTATCCTGTATGGGACTCTCTGCGCTTCCTGGACTTGGGTGGCTATTTCCTTTCCCATGTTAGGGAAGTTTTCAACTATAATCTCTTCAAATATTTTCTCTGATCCTTTCTCTCTCTCTTCACCTTCTGGGACCCCTATAATGCGAATGTTGTTGCATTTAATGTTGTCCCAGAGGTCTCTTAGGCTGTCTTAATTTCTTTTCATTCTTTTTTCTTTAGTGTGTTCCGCAGCAGTGAATTCCACCATTCTGTTTTCCAGGTCACTTATCCGTTCTTCTGCCTCAGTTATTCTGCTATTGATTCCTTCTAGTGTAGTTTTCATTTCAGTTATTGTATTGGTCATCTCTGTTTGTTTGTTCTTTAATTCTTCTAAGTCTTCGTTAATCATTTCTTGCATCTTCTCAATCTTTGCCTCCATTCTTATTCCGAGGTCCTGAATCATCTTCACTATCATTATTCTGAATTCTTTTTCTGGAAGGTTGCCTATCTCCCCTTCATTTAGTTGTTTTTCTGGGGTTTTTTCTTGTTCCTTCATCTGGTATATAGCCCTCTGCCTTTTCATCTTGTCTATCTTTCTGTAACTGTGGTTTTTGGTCCACAGGCTGCAGGACTGTAGTTTTTCTTGCTTCTGCTGTCTGCCCTCTGGTGGTTGAGGCTATCTAAGAGGCTTGATGGGAGGCTCTGGTGGTGGGTAGAGCTGCTGTGAGTCTGTTTCTGATTTGTTGATAAGTTCATTTGTGTCATATTTTAGATTCCACATATAAGTGATATCATATGGTATTTGTCTTCCTCTTTCTGACTTACTTCGCTTAGTATGATAATCTCTAGGTCCATCCATGTAGCTGTAAATAGGATTATTTCCTTCTTTTTCATTGCTGAGTAATATTCCATTGGATATATGTACAATATCTTTATTCAGTCATCTGTCAATGGGCATTTAGGTTGTTCCCCTGTCTTGGCTATTGTAAATAGTGATGCTATGAATATAGGGGTTCATGAATCTTTTTGAATTATAGTTTTGTCTGGATATATGACCAGGATGGGATTGCAGGACCATATGGCAACTCTATTTTTAGTTTTTTGAAGAACTTCCATACTGTTCTCCATAATGGTTGCACCAATTACATTCCCACCAACAGTGTGGGAGGGTTCCCTTTTCTCAACACCCTCTCCTGCACTTGTTACTTGTAGATTTTTAATGATGGCCATTTCCAACAGAGAGAATTTTATATGAAGAATTGTTGATGAATATTGAAAGGGCTAGGATAGCAAACGGGAAAAGGAAAGAGGGTTGGAGGGACAAAGCTGACACCAAGGAAAAGTGGCCACCTATGCCCAGTCTTCTTTGGTCTAGAATCAATCAACCCATTCCTGCTACTACTACAGAAACTGACAGCAATTGCCAGCCACTACTACAGTATTGGAGCCAGAGGAGGAACCTTTGCTCTTCCTGCTGTCTTCTTATCTCCCACTAGTACGTTCTATTAGCAGAACTCATCAGCAAGAGAGCCAGCAAGGAAAACTGAGAAACAAAGCTTGCAGACTTCTAACCTTCTTTAATACACAGATAAAACACAGAAGAGTGGGAACAGGGGTTGAAGGCAAATAGGCAAATGTCTGGCATAGTAGGTATGCCAGTCAGCAATGAATTCAAGAATATGAAAGTTATAGTTTAAAACAGAAGTGAGAATTTAAACTACATAAAGAATTTCTAGTTTTATTGCATTGCGGTATGGTGTTTCTTTCCTATAGTTTCTATTTCTTTAATAATGAGAATTTTTTGAGCATGTGAATTCTTGTACATATATTTTAAAAGAACTAGTATCCTTTACCTCTGGTGTACAAAAGATGAAAATTATACACACACATTTATTTATTCTTAATATTCTTATTGCCTTCACCAATAATATTTTTACTTTGTTTAAACTGCTCTTCCATGTAAGCAGAAACATAAATCCCTATTTCCAAAGGAAATTCTGGTGAATTGGGCAAGGTAGGAGGATGGAAGGAAATTAATCATGAATTGCAAAGATTATAGATCTTGGAAGACCTATCAAAGAAACATCAGACTCCTCTTTATGGCCTGAGTAAAATCCTCTTTGTCTCACCTCTGATTTCAGCCATGGTTAGAATAGACAATTTCTTGAGCCTTCCACCCGTCTCATGCTGACAGTGTCTTGTTCAGATTAAGACCTAGTGTCCCTATGTCTTTCACTCTCTGCCTGGGCTTCTCTTATTTCACAGAAGCTGGTAGGAGCAATCAGCCTGTGAAACCAGGAGGTGCCAAGGTGTTAATGCTCCCAAGGGCATCTCCTAATCAATGGGAGACAGGGCTGATATATAAATAATTCTCCTGGTCTAGCTCTGTAATGCTACTGTGAGTTATTTTTTATGCTCCTCAGAAAGTTCTGGTTGGATTTGAGCCCCATTTATATTTAATATTTTATTTTGTGGATTTCAATACACCATTTAGAGGTTTTAGCTTCCACTCTTTTTTGCCATGGTGGTTGTCCTCTTGTTCTCATAATTCTATGAATGTGGTTGACTTCAAAATTAGCAGGAAGTTTTTATTTATTTATTTATTTATTTATTTATTTATTTATTTATTTCTGGTGTACAGCAAAGTGATTCAGTTATATATATATATATATATATATATATATATATATATATATACATACTTATATATATTCTTTTTCAGTTTCTTTTCCATTATAGATTATTAAAAGATATTGAATATAGTTCCCTGTGCTATACAGTATGACCTTGTTGTTTGTCTGTTTTACATAAAGTATCATGTATCTGTTAATCCCAAGCTCCTAGTTTATCCCTACCCCGCCCTTTCTCCTTTGGTAACCATAAGTTTCTTTTCTATGTCTGTGAGTTTGTTTCTGTTTTATAAATAAGTTCATTTGTATCATTTTTTTAGATTCTACATATAAGTGATATCATATGATATTTGTCTTTCTCTTTCTGACTTACTTCACTTAGTATAATAATCTCTAGTTCCATCCATGTTGCTGCAAATGGTATTATTTCATTCATTTTTATGGCTGAGTAATAATCTGTTGTATATATATAATACATTCCATATATTATGTATATTTGTCATATATATACATATATATATATATAGAGAGAGAGAGAGAAAGAGAGAGAGAGAGACAACATCTCCTTCAGTCATCTGTCGATGGACACTTAGGTTTCTTCCATGTCTTGGCTATTGTAAATAGTGCTGCTATGAACATTGGTGTGCATATATCTTTTCGAATTAGAGTTTTCTCTGAAAATTACTGGTAACTTTTTTAACTGCCTTTTTTCCCCCTGAGCTCTAATCTTGATAAAATTTTTAAGTTTTTCAAAGCATTTCTTTAAGCAATTTTTATGAACTCTTAATTTCTTAGACTTTGCAAAACTTGAGATTTGTCCTGTTATCTTTGTGCACAAAAGGCAGCTTATTATTAGTGTAATTTTAACGTCATAAAAAGTTTTTAAAGTTATATTGCTTTTTGAAAAAGAAAACAGGGTTTTGTTACAGAGAAAAAGCTGAGACCAACTTGCTTTTAATTGCTGTATTCAATATATACTTGACTCCCTACTGATCCACACACTACAACCATCCCTCATTCCTTGCCTGGATTTTTTTTTAATTAATTAAAATTAGGTAATTCACTCAATATATATTTACTGCATATTTACTATCTATTAGAAAATATTTTTGGTGGTGGTGCACATAGCAGTGGATCAAAAGTAAAAAACTTCCAGCTTTCCTGAAGCTTAACTTCTAATAGAGGAACAAAAAGACAATTTATAAGATATGTAAATATATGTAATATTTTGGATGGTGATAAGTGCTAAGGATACACTTATTAAATTTAAGTATGTTACCAGGATATTTCTAAGTTTAAGTCTCCTTTCATTACTCTACCTTTAAATGCCACTTTTCATTTTAACCCTAAGGTCTTATAAAATCTGGAAACTCAAATCCGTTATATTCTCTCCCTAATTTTAAACTTCTGTTCTCTTTTTCTTTATTTCACAAGTATTTTTCAAGAACGTCCTTTGAATTATTTATTTTATTGTCTGCAGTATCAATTAGCGACTTCCAAATTCCAACCGTGATTTAATTTGATTATATTCATTCTCATATCTTAAAGTCAACTTTTTTAACAAGAGAAACTCATTCATTCATTCATCCATTCAAAAGATATTTAAAATTTTTGTGCCAGGTGCTAGAGAATGCTAAGATGAAAATACTCAGAGTAATATTCTCTTATATTAATAACAGATAGCAAAATATTTTTAAAGCAATTTTCCTTTTCTATGATGGTCTAAATCTAATCAAGGGAAGAATATGCACTTTGCAGGTTATATTTCTTTTTTATAGGTTACTTGTTGACATTTTATGTTTACTTAACTTTGAACAAAAAGATTTCTATTTAGTCTTTGGGTTTGAGGACATCTAGAATGTAAGGATTAGATTCAGTTCTTCGTAACACACTAAGACTGTGGCAGGCTACCCAACTGTTCCTTGAAACTGGAGGGCAGTTGAGTTCTTACTAGGCAGAGTTTCTGGCTTTGGTTAAATTATATGTATTCATTTATTTGTTCATTTATTTTATTTGTTTGTTTATTTGTTCATCCAACCAGGTTTTGTAGTGGAATCCAATTTGAATAAAAAGAGAAAGAGCTGCTAAAGGCTTATCAAGCTGCTTATGGGCATTTGAAGTACATGGAACGTGGGACCTAGTGGAAACTCAGGCTGTACATTTTGCTTGCGTTTCTATCTTTACAAATGGACATTTGCTTAGAAGAAGTCTGTGATACTGGTACATAAGGAGGAACAACCTGAATCTTAAATAGTCTAAATGATGAAAGAATTAAGTGAGAAAAATGGAGAAGGCTCTGAATAAAAACCAGTTCTTAGTCCTGACCCATTAGAAAAGAGTTTTGAAAATATTTCTTTCTGAACCAGAATACTGGTTTCTTATATCACAGTGGGATTGCATTGAGTATGAATTCTTTTTCAGGTAGTTTCCTAGGTATATTAAGATTCTATAGCTTATCGGTCCTTCATATTTCTAAATGAGAAATTTCCCATAGTCTAAGTTATGGAACTTCAAACTATTTTCCATCATTTCAGTATGTCAAATGTAAAGATTGAAAGACTCTTCACACACAACTACTAACGCCTGTGTGCCTAGAGCCCATGCTCCGCAACAAAGAGAGGCCACCGCAATGAGAAGCCCGCACACCACATGGAAGAGTGGTCCCTACTCGCTGCAAATAGAGAAAGGCTGCTTGCAGCAACGAAGACCCAACGCAGCCAAAAATAAATAAATAAACTTATTTAAAAATAAATAAATAAAATAAAATAACGATTGAAAGACTCATAGTAAATAGTAAACTTTGCTATATGTGTGAAATTAACATTTTACTATACTTGTTTTATCATATTTATAATCATTTGTCATCCCTTTAGCTACTCATCTTACTTTTTAAGAATTGCAGATGTTTTTTTCCCTAAATACTTTAGCATCCATATCATTAACTAGAGTTCAATATTTTTGCAGTTTTTAATGTAAAATTTATATAAAACGAAATACACAAATCTTGTACATTTGGTGGGTTTTGACAAATGCTATGTAACAAGTCTCTATCAAGATATAGAATATTACTATCACAAAGTTCTTTCATGGACTTCTCAATTTCTCCCCTAAGTTCTCAGAGCCAAAAACTGTTCTTATTTTATTCCATCATAGATTAGTTTTGCTTGTTTTAGAACTTCAAATAAATAGAACCACACAGTACGTATTCTTTTTTGTAAGACTTTTCCCACTCGGCATAATGTTTTGATCTTCATCCATGTCATTCATTTCAATAGTTTGTTTGTTTTTATTGGTGAGTTATATTCCATTGTATAAATATATCACAGTTGATTTATGTTTCCATTCATTTATGGACATCTGATTGTTTCCAAGTTTTGGCTATTTTGAATAAAACTGTAATTTTATTTAATAATATTTTATTAAGTATTTTTGAGGATTTAAGTGTAACATTTTTGTATCTATGTCCACGAGGGATATTTGTCTGTAATTTTTTTTTGGTAATATTTTCTATGAGGTATCAATATTAGGATTATGCTGGCTTCATAAAATGAGTTAGCAAATATTCCCTCTTCCTCTAATTTCTGTAAGCCTTTGTGTAAATTTGGTGCTATTTTTCCTTATATTTTGATAGAATTCACAAATGAAACTACTTGGGCCTGGAGTTTTCCCTGTGGAAAGTCTTTTGGTGATTGATTTGACTTATCTGTTAATTGTAGAACATTTCAGATTTTCAATTTAATTTAATGTCAGTTTTGGTAAGCTGTTCCTCTCTGCCCCCAGGATTTATCTATTTCATCTAGGTTGTCAATAAATTTTGGGCATAAAGTTGATCGTAATATTGTTTTATTATCCTTTTAATATCTGTAGGATAAGCAGTGATAGCAATACTTTTGTTCCTCTTATTGGTAATTCGTGTTATTTATTTATTTTTATCAGTCTAACTAGGGACTTATTATTTTGTTGATCTTCTAAAAAACGCAAGATTTGGCCTTACTAATTTCTCTATTGCTTGTCTGTTTTTTATCTCATTAATATTTGCTGTTATCTTGATCATTTCCTTCATTTTACTTACTTTGCCTTTAATTTCCTCTGTTTCTGTCCTCTTTTGGATTTTTGAATATTTTCAGAATTGCAATTTAATTTATCTGTTGGCTTTTTAATTATACCACTTTGCATATTTTTTAGTAGTTGCTGTAGGTATTAAAATATACATCTTTAAATTTTCACAGTGAACTTAGAGTTAATATTGTGTCATTTCACGTAAAATGCAGAACTTTACAATTGTCTATAGGTTTATATAATATCCCTCACTTTATGCTCTCATGGATATAACATTTTATTTCTATATACATTATAAATTCCATGAGACAATGTTGTAATTTTTGCTTTAAACCATCATATGAATTTTAAAGAAATTTAGAGAAAAAGAGAATAGTCATTTATCTTTATATTTGCCGTTTTCAGTATTCTTTATTCTTCCTGAGGATATGAGCTTCCAGTGAGGTATCTCTTCAGCCTCAGAACTGCCTTTGGCAATTCTTTTAATTTATGTCTGCTGACAACAAATTCTCTCATATTCTTTTTAGCTGAAGATATATTTCCCTACATTCTAGAGGGACATTATTGCTAGATATAGAATTCCTGGTTGATAGTTTTTGTTTCTTTGATATTTTGCTTTCATCACCTTAATGATCACCTTAATGATATTTTCCCACTGTCTTCTGGGTTCCAAGTGTTCTGATAAGTAAATGGTATAATGATTTATTTTTTCTCTCTGTATGTAATGTTTCATTTTTCTTTGACTACTTTCAAGTTTTTCCTCTTTTTCTTTGGTTTTGTGCAGTTTTATTTTAATATATCTAAGTATGGTTCTCTTCATATTTTTCCTGCTTGGGAATTGCTGAGGTTCTTAAATTTTTCGGTTTTTGTCTTTTATCAAATTTTGAAAAAATTCAGCTGTTATTTCTTTAAAATATATTATGTTCCATTCTATATTCTTCTGAGACTTCAATTACATGTATAAACAAATATTTTGATATTATTCCATAATATCAAAAAAAAAGTTCTGTTAATTTATTTTTCAATGTTTATTTTTTCTATTCCATAGATTGGATAATTCCTATTGATCTACCTTCAAGTTCATTCAATATTTCTTCTGTCTTCTCCATTCTCCTGCTAAACTTATTCAGTACATTTTATATATCAGATATTTATAAATAAATTATTTTCAGCTCTAGAATTTCCTTTTTTTTTGCATGGCTTATATTTCTCTGCTGAGATTTCCTATATTTTTATTCATTGCAACCATATTTATACGTGATCAGAAGCATACTACCTGCTTTAAAATCTCTATCTGCTAATTTCATACCTAAATGATGTCAAGATTGGTCAATGTTGGTTGTCGTTTGTCTAGAGAATTTGTCAAGTATTTCTGTTTCTTTTTATGTTGACTAAATTTGAATGCATTCTGACATTAATTGCCATGTTGCAGAAACTCTGGATTCTCTTTTATTCCACCCAATAGTGTTGATATTTTCATTTTAGCAGGAATTAAATTGGTTGTAGTGGAAATATAAATGTTTTTTCTTGGGCAACAGTTCAAATATCAGTTAAGTTTTAGCTGGTTTTTTTTTTTTTTTTTTTTTTTCCCTTGTCTGTGCTGTTTTGGGTTTGCTTTATGCATGCATGGTTCAAGACTCAGGCTGAAAATGTGAGCCAAGTTTATCACAGAACCTGGGGCCTTTCTACCACACTACCTTTCTTTTTTCTAACATGCCCACCTCACTCTCCAGCAGCTATGGGTTCCCTTAATTCTATCCTCTGGACCTTCAGGACAAAAAAAAGTATGAGTTTTCTATTCAACTTCAGCTTGTTCTTAGGCCAAAATTCATAAAACAGAAAATTTAATCCATGTGAGTCCCTTTTTCTAAGTGTATGGCCCACTCTACAATCTGTATACATTTTTCACATTTTTTTAAGTTGTCGGTTTTTGTATTTGTGTAGAGTTGAAGTTGACATATTTCAGGATGTCAGTCTGATGAGAGTATGCTTAGCCTTTCAGGAATGATAATTCACTTCAAACTATTTTGATCTTACATGTGATCAACTAAAAAATGATGAGCTTGAACATTTTTTGTAACATCTTTATTAAGATGTAATTTGTATATCACAAAATTCACCCTTTTAAAGTTTAAACTTCAAGGTTTTTAGTATATTCTTACAGAGTTATGTAAGAATCATCACTATCCAATTTTAGAACATTTTCATCACTTGAAAAAGAAACCCTGCACCCAATAGCAGCCATTCTCCATTCATCTTCCCTCTAGCCCTTAGAAACCACTAAACTACTTCCTAACTGTATAGATTTACCTATCCTGGACATGGCCTATAAATGGAATCATAAAATATGAGTTCTTTTGTGACTGGTTTCTTTCACTTGGCATAATATTTTTGAACTCATCCATGTTGTACATGTATCAGAACTTCATGCCTTTTTAATGCCAAATAACATTTCGTTTTATAGATATGCCATATTTTGCCTACCCATCCATCAATTGATGAGCATTTGGGTTGTTTCCAATTTTTGGCTATTATGAGTAATGTTGCTGTAACATCCTGTACAAGTTTTTGTGTGGACATGTATTATTTCTCTTGATGTGTATCTAGGAGTGGAATGACCGATCATATAGTAACTCTATGTTCAATTTTTTGAGGAACTGGCAAACTTTTTCAAAGAGGCTACATTGACTTACATTACCACCAGCAATGTACTAGGGTTGATGAAGAAGGCTTTAGGTTTGTCATTTTGCTATTTGTGTTCCATATGTCTTTTTTTCCCTCTAATTTTCATTACTGCCTTCTTTTGTATTAACTAAGTATTTTCTAGTGTATAATTTTAATTTTTTGCTGTTTATTTTATGAATATTATGAGTTTTTATAGTTATTTTCTTAGTAACTTCCCTAGGGAGTACAACTAATATCTTGTTTATAACAATCTAGTTCTGATTAGTACCAGCTTAACTTGAATAGTATACAAAACAATTTGTTCTAATATAGCCCCATTGATTTTCCACTCTTTTATGCTATTATTGACATACAAATTATACATTTTGAGTCCATCAACACAGTTTTATAAATATTGCTTTATGTAGTTGTTTTTCAAATGATATAGAAGAAATTATCTACAAAGAAAAATATATTTGTACTCTCATCTATATTTACTTATGTAGTTACCTCTACTGGTACTCTTTATGCACCCATGTGGATTAAAATTACTGTCTAGTGTCCTTTTATTTCAACCTGAAAGATTCCCTTTAGTGTTTCTTATAAGGTAGGTCCCCTAGAAATTAATTTTCTCAGTTTTTTTAATCTTATGATGTATTAATTTTGCCTTCATTTTTGAATGGTAGTTTTCTTGGCTTATAGTCTTCTTTCAGTCCTTTGAGTTTATCATCTTACAGCATCCTGGCTTTCTTGGTTTCTGGTAAGTCAGTTGTTACTCATTGAAGATACCTTGCACATGATGCGTTTGTTTATTGTTTTCTCTCTCTGTTGCTCCTTTCAAGATCTCTCTTTGTCTTCTGACAGGTTGACTATGATGTGCCTAGGTGTGGATCTCTTTTTGTTTATCCTACTAGGAGTGTTTCAAGATTCTTGGATGTGTAAGTTAATGTTGTTTGTCAAATTTGGGAAATTTTTAGCCATTCTTTATTCAAATATTCTTTCTGCCCTTTCTGTCTCTCTCCTTTTCTTCTGGGACTCTCACATGATGTGTATGTTGATATACTTGACCTTGATGGTATCCCTCACGTTTCTGAGTTTCTGGTGATTTTCCTTTAAATTTTTTTTTTTTCTGTGCCTCAGACTGGATAATTTCATTTAACCTATCTTCAAGTATACTTATTTTTCTTCTGTCAGCTCTTATCTGCTGTTATTCCTCTCTAGTGAATGTTTCATTTTAATGATCATACTTTTAAACTCCAGTATTTTTATTTGGTTTCATTTTATAATTTTAATTTCTTTGTTCATATTTTCTGTTTGAAAAACACAGTGTCTGTGTGACACTGTTATCATATTTTCCTTTAGTTTTTAAAATGTATCAATAATTTTATTTCATTAGTTGAGCATATTTATGATATCTGATTTAAAGTTTTTGTCTTGTAAGTCCAATATTTGGACTTCACAGGATCAATTTCTATTACCTGTTTTCTTTCTCATGTATTGGACACACTTTCCTGTTTCTTCATATAATATCTTGTAATTTTTTTGTTGAAACTTGGACATTTTAAGTAACATAGCATCGTAGCTCTGGGAATAGATCTCTACCTTCTCCCCCAGACTTCGTTCTTGTTGTTGTTGTTGCTTATTTGTTTAGTGAATTGTCTGGAAAATTCTGTAATACCTTATTCTTTGTTATGTGCAGGTATTAAAGTCTCATCTCTGCTTAGTTATCTTCGTATCCAGATAGTGATTGGACAGAGATTTTCTTAAATGTCCTGAACCAGTAAGTTTCCCACCTTTGTTGAAGGACCCAGTGTGTGTTGGACTAGGCTTTCAATGCTGGAGTAGTTTAAAGTTGTGCCTTATCCTTCAGTTCTTGCTTGCACAGAGCCTTAAGGTCAGCCATGGACACAGATTAGAGTTTTTCAAGTCTTTCTGTGCATGTGCCACTACACATGCAGATGGCCTTCTTGATTCCTAGAAACATGTTAGATATTTTCAAAACCCCCTATGGAGATCTCAGTTCCCTTATTTTCCTTTTAATTTTTTGGTTGTTCAATTACCCCAACTGGTATTGCTGTCCTAGGCAACTATGATGTTAAACACTTGTCTCTGACTCTTTTGGACAAATGCCCCATGGATACAGCTTTCCTCATCCAATGAGATCTGAGTGAGTTTGAATAAAGATGAGCCCAGAGAATTGGTTTTTTCCAGGGAGCTCCAAGATAGGTCAGATAGTGGCATTTCTTTGGGGATGGACTTTTGGGTGTTCCAAACCAGTTTGATCTACCCGCCATGGCTGCTAGACTGCTGTTTTTTAGTTATTGTGGTTCCAAAGTGGATAGTTCTTAAGGCTACTATAAAGCTGGGAGTAAGGGGATGGAAACAAAAGTTAAAATGCCACAAAGCTCAGTATTCTTACTGAGATTCAACCAGTTTTCTTGAATAAACTCTCCTTGGATTGTTGCAAGTTTTTGGTTAATTCCAGGAGCTCTTAAAAAGATGATTTGACAGTTGTTTATCAGTGTTCTCATTGCTTTTATGGAAGGGTGGATTTTTGGAGACCCTATTTGCCAGTGTTGCTTTCCAATAAACAAAGTAATTTATTTAATTCGTAAATATTTCCATGTACTAAAATACTAATTCTTTAAGCACATCATAAAGTATTTGAAAATAGAAATTTAAAACAAATGTTAAAAAAAGTAAATATAAATAAAAGTTGTAATATTCCCTATTGTACAGCAATAGATCATCTTCCTGGGATATGAGTTTCCTAGATGAAAGTTTTTTGGAGGAAACTCTTTTCAAATTTCACTTCTGGTACGATTGAGAGTGCAAAAAATTTGTCAGGGCTTGTAAGTTCTATTGATAATAAGAGATATAATAAGTGTAATTATCAGTATATTTTAAAAGCTTTTAATTTAAGTTTTACAGTGTTAAAACTGTAATGGGCCAAAGCCAGCCTGCTGGGGCAAATTCCAGCCAAGCCCATTTGCTTAAGCTACTTTCATGCTACAAAGGCGGATTTGAGTAGCTACAACAGAGACTGTATGGCCCAAAGAGCCTAAAATGTTTACTGTCAAGCCCTTTGCATAAAAATTTTCTGATCTTTGCAGTAGAGCAAGAGTAACAGTTTGCACTGGACTCTAGTGGTTCTCAAACTTTGGGATGTATCCAAACCATTACCATATTTGTAAACAAATACAGATTTCTGGGTTCTACCTCACAAATCATAACATCAATGAGTTACTTGCTCTCTGATTTTCAGTTGAGCTTGGTGGATGAAGAGCCCTAGGAGATGGGAAGAAGGGAGAAAAGTGAGGTCAAAATATTTATTCCCCTTGTTTCTTTCCTCCAAGCTCCTCTTACTTAGATGGCTGCTCTCTCCATCCATCCTTCTGTGTATCATACACTTCTGTGTATCAGTGTTCTAATAATCAGCTCCTCTTCTCACACCTTCAGATGTAGAGGGAGTAGTTGAGTTTATTATTCTCTGGGGTATTTAACAATCCTTTGTAGTTTCCTTAATCCCTATCCATACTTCCCTTAATAATTCCTTTGTTTAATTCTCCCAAATATATTTTTAGGGTACCTTTCCTTTCAAGCTGGAAATCTCACTAAAACTCCAAATCTTCCTTCTTTTTTTATATCAAAATTTCAGCCCATCCTTTTTCTATTGAACTCCTTTCTTAAAAAAAATATTATCTGTCCCTTTCAGTTTTGTGCTATCTTGAATTTAAAAATTCTACCTTCTATTTTTTTCATCAAGCTGCTAATAAAATTGTGAACAGTTTAGGGCTAAGAATAATACCTGTAGATGGTTACTAAAAAACTCCTTCCTGGTTGATTTGATCCATTTATAGCAGTCTTCGGTGTTATTACACCAGTTACTAATCTATTTATTACAAAGCCTCTGGTCTTCATGCCTGCATTTTGTCCATTCTTTGCTGTCCATGACCTCTGATTCCCCCAAAGTCTCATATTCATAGGAAGTACAAGATTTCAGGGGTTACACATATATAGCCTGTCTCTATTCTCTGATCCTCAGGTTCTGCCAGATGGCAGACTAAAATTCAGACATACTTGACAAATGGCAATCTAATTATTTCAGTTTTTTCAAACTTGACTTCCCTTTGATGGATCCTGTAGAAAGTCTTTGCTTTATGACACTGTTGATGTCCTTGTGACACATGACAGTTTACACTTGATCACCCCCGTTAACATTGAGGTTCATCAGCATCTTAACAATAAACATTTCTTGAATTTCCCTTTTTGGCCAGGCTGCGTCACACTGAGCACCCTAAGCTAGAGAATTAAGATCAACATGAAGTACCTGGTAAAACAGGTCCATTTGACATGACAGCATACTACATTTATTTACACTACATAATACATGTATGTCTTCTGTTTGGAAAGTTCTCTATATCTTTACTGAGTGTGAGCATAAGCAAAGACAGGTTTTTCAAAATTGCCCCATATATAATTTGCTCATAATTGCTTTTATGGAATTGCGCATCAGAAATCTGTCATTAAATCTTCTACAGAGAGCATAACATAGGTGATCAAAAATAAATTGCTTTTAGTATTGTGCATATATGAAGATATTGTTTTTATTTGTATAATTATTTTCAGCTCCTTAGTATAATATTTTCATGAATCAAAGTCAACTTGAAGACTATATCTCTTTATGAGAAGGAAATTGAGATTAGGAAATAGAGAAAAAAATATGTAGACAGATTTCAAATTTCAATTTTGATTCTATGGGAGAAGGACCAGGAAACATGTGCAGACACATTTCACTGTTTGTATTTTCTTAAAGAATTGAGGCATGTTGGTAAGCTAATGAAGGAAGAGGTCAATAGGGGACCACAACTGAATAGGACAGAATCATTAGTACTAGCTAGTGATTCCTCTGTATTTGCTGGTGCCAAAATGTGATTATATCAAAAATGAAAACACAGTGAGTTATGGAACATCTTTGTTCTTTCCTTAAATAATAAATACTACTAATAAATATTTAATAAGTACTATAGATGGCTAAAAAGCATGAAAACATAAGCAAATATGCATAATAAATAGTTATTTACATTACAGTATATGATTTTGTTCAATGATCTTACCTGATATATTCAGTGCATTGCCCCTTATCATGATGGTCAGGATCATTTTCAGAGAAGCTTTGTAGAACTTACATCTTGTATGGTTGAAAGGCATGCATTTGGGGACTCTCTTGAACAATTCTGCAAGGTACCTCCAATTCCTTGAATCTTTGGCAAGTTGACCTCTTTGGACTGGCTATGATCTTTTCATTCACCTTGTTGGAAGTGGATGATAGTTCACAAAAGAGTTTGGCTGACATGCTGTCTGTATCTTTGAATTTTTGAACCAGCTTTCCAACTGTGCTATGGGAAATGGCAGCTCTTTCAAAATGATATGCATTTAAGGGCTCTGCTATTCATTCTTATTATCAGCCTTTTCATCCACTTGGCAGTATTAGCTCAATCAATTCATTCTTCATCACTCTGGAAAAAACATGAAATTATAATATTTGTGTTTCCAAATTTTATGGACACCCTGTATATATTGGGGAATCTTCTGAGAATTTTTTATTTCATCCTAATGACAAGTCTATGAGTTGGCTTCTCTTATTCCATTTTGCAGAGGTACACATGGAGGCAGAGGGAAATTAAGTAATTTTTCCAGCATCACAGAGCTCACAAATGGAAAATTATGGGTCTTGGGTTTGGGGAAGGAGAATAAATTAAAGAGAGTAAAATGAGTGAAGGAATATTATGTTAACTAGTAGAACACAAATATTTTGTAGTATGCTTATATAATATGATTACCGATTAATATAACCTGCTCTGTGGCTTGCATATTAGATGTCAGACTTTTAAGGAATGCCAGAATGATTTCCAGAGAGTTGTTCTAATAAGCATATTTCACCATGAAAGTGCCATGTGGCCTTTGACAAATTTTTAGCATCTCTTTGCCTTCAAAAAATGGAGATGATTATTTTAGCCATCTACCAGGTGAGTAGCTATTTGGGAATTTGAATATAAATTGTTTTCTGATTTCCTTGGAAGGAAGTCATACTATAAAAACAAATTTGGGCTATTATAATGACAAGTGTGTGAGTGTACATTAATTTCCCCCTTATGTTCTTATTGCCAGCAGATGGAGGCCGAAATTGAATTGCTGCTGACCGTTGTCCCTTGTTATGGCCTGTGGAGATATGACAATTGAGGAAGAATTTAGAGGAATGCCAAGTAGCAGAGCATGAGGAGTGGGTGTGACCCACTGCCTTGGACATTTTATGACTGATAGCATTTGGCAAGGAAAAAACTGCAGCCTTGCAAGTAGATCTCAACATCAACCATACCCCCACCCTTGCCCCTATTTGATTTGTCCTGTAATGTACGTATTTGCCAAAATCCACTCCTCTAATTTTCAGTTACTTCACTGGACCCCTCGCAAAATACCTAAATAATGAAATAAATTACATTTGAAAAAACTTCTTTGTATCATTGAAAATTTGGGCACAGAAAATAGAGGCAAGGCACATGAAATGTCTTGTCCATCCTACTTTTGATTCCTTTTGGGCTTGTCCTATTTTTCAGCCTGTTTGACCGGAAATTTTTACCTAGAGAGTCTTTGGATGATCTTCCAAGGATGCCTGACCCACAGGAATTAGAAGTACAATCTCTGTTCATGCTGCAACATTCGGGTTTTTTCCCACCAGGAGAAAGTCTGTAGCTTTCACAAGATTCTCAAAGGGGCTTAAGACTTCAAAAAGCTTATGAGTCCCTGCTTTGGATCTTTGGTTTATGGGGCAGTGAAACTTTGTATGTTTGCTTTAACGATTGAGACACAGCATTTTATGTGAACGAGAACAAGGGAGTGGTGGAGAAAAACAGCTTGGAGGGCATTATTACCTTGCCCCATCTTCATCTCTGGTCATGAATTATTAATCATGAGGTAACACTTCATTTGATGCTTTGAAAACTCTCCCCCTGGTAAAAACAGCCTAATTGAATTGGAGGAAGTGGAGCAGGAAGAACTAAACATGGATGTCGATGGTTTCACCAAAAGCAATTATACACACTACAGCCTTCTCCACCTGTTTGAAAACCCAAGGTCCACTAATCCTCATGCCACAAGGGAACAAATGGGAAGGTAGAGGAAAAATGAAAACTGTTGAGCTTCAAGCCTGTCTTCCCTGAGAGCACTTCATTTTGGCCAAGGGGTGTATACCGGGGTAAGAGAGGATAAGGGGTGTGGCAGGGGTCTGATCAAAGAGAGATGAGAGTGGAAGCCAGTTCAGTCTCTCTGGAATGCATTTTGGCAATGTAACAAAAACTTTAACACAGGCATATTACCTAGTAATTCCGATTTTAGGAGGTTTATTTCGGCAACATGTATATCTAAAAATTTGAAATAACTCATATACGTAATAGAATATGGAGTCATTAGAAATCATGATTAAATATATTTTTGATATGAAACTATGTTTTTGAAATTTTGTGTAAAAAGTAAAAAAAAAGGCAATAAAATAATACATATGTATGCAAAGTAGAGTATAATCCACATTGATGAGAAATGTAATACTATGGGATTGAGGAATATGTGCCTTGAGGCACACTTTTATATGATATAAGCATAGAAAGAATCTGATAGGATATACACTAAATGATAAAAATGGTCCCAGTGGGTGATATGATTGCAGTTAATTTATGTCTGCTTATCTTTATTTTCATTTTGTTTTTTTCAATTAAGCATGTACCCTTTTTTGTCATTAAATATACTAATACAAGTTTAGATTGTCTTCTTTTGAAAGTATAGACTCCAGGTTAAAAATAGATTGTCCTGGGCTTCCCTGGTGGCGCATTGGTTGAGAATCTGCCTGCCAATGCAGGGGACATGGGTTCGAGCCCTGGGCTGGGAAGATCCCACATGCCTCGGAGCAACTAGGCCCGTGAGCCACAACTACTGAGCCTGCGCGTCTGGAGCTTGTGCTCCGCAACAAGAGAGGCCGCGATAGTGAGAGGCCCGCGCACCGCGATGAAGAGTGGCCCCCGCTCGCCCCAACTAGAGAAAAGCCCTCGCACAGAAACGAAGACCCAACACAGCCAATAAATAAATAAATAAATAAAAACTCATTTGTGAGACAAATATTAAAAAAAAAAAAAAAAAAAATAGATTGTCCTATAAGCAAAGGACCAGCTCTTGCCAGCTCCCAAATGTTGAGTTCCACCGCAACTGAAGCAGACAGAGGTGACTTGAAGCGTGCCTGTGCTCCCCCCAGATGAGGAGGAGAGGCCAGTCCAGGCGATCGCCCAGGGTCTGCACCACCTCCTTCTCTCCACAACCAGGTCAAACCAAGAGAGTTTCAGCCATGTTAAACAGTGCATAGAAAAGCTTTAAAGACCTTTGAAAACAAAGGAGAAAACAAAATCAGCTCAGACCCTAGCAGAATTTCCTACTTCAAGCTGCTACATGCTGACTTCCCTTAGCTCCCTGTGCTTACTCTGATTGTAGCATTTCCCAAATTATGCTAGACTCACCCTGCCTGTTTTTCTTACAGAATGCAGACTCTCTCCATCTTGGTTTCCACTGTATCCCCAATGCCTAGCACAACACTCCTCCATTCTTAAGTGCTGAGAGAATAAATGATTAAACAAATTCATGAATGAAGAGCATCAAGGAACTAGCATCTTAGCTATCTTGGATTCCCCAAAAGCAAAAGCAATGAAATCCAAGACTGGAAAACAGACATTTTTTCCAAAGATAACGAGAGTAGAACAGGCATCCCCAAGGGGTAAGAAATGATAACTCAAAATAGTGCACGTGGGGGTTTGGAAGGGGTAACAAGGAGAGGAGTGCTGAACAAACAAGCTGAAATGAAAAGGCAGAGATGGGCTGCGGCAGTTATATTCTACCATCACAAGTGACGTTACTGTAGGGATGGAGGAACAAAGGTTGTTTAGTTTGCAGAGAAGTGGATTCTTGAATGGGTGAAAATTAAATCTGTGGGATGATTTGAAGTGGAGACAGCACACAGGACGATTTTAGCCACCTAAACAAGCGTGACCGCGTGCAATGATTTCTATTCAACCCCCCTGGCTTCCTGGCCTAAGCTGATTATTATTAAGCATTTATGTGGCATTTCATATGTACAAGTGCTTTACAATCATTTATTATTTATTCCTCACAACGTGAGAAAGCCGCAAATCAAGGGCAGGGATAAAGTTAATACAATTTTATTAAACAAGAGGAGTGTACCTAGCAGCAGGCTCAGCTACAACCAGAGAGTGTGACCTCACAGGAGAGAAGAAACATGACAAATACTTTTTTCTTCTTGTGTTGCAATTTACAATTTTAATCAGTATTAAGTCAGGTGACCCTGCACACCTGGGAGAACTCCTGGGAGCCTGGCAACCTAGTGTGCCAGCTCAAGGGAGAGCCTGCCTCAGAATCTGTCCCTTTTATCACAAATGTCCTCCCCCACCCTCCTGCTTCTCCCCTTTCTTCCTTCTGATTTCCAGATTTAATTTCATATATCTCTTCTTTATCATTCTTTTCTTTCTTTCATGCCCTATCTCTTCTTTCTTTCTTTCCTATTTCTTTCTCTCATCCTTGTCTTTTTTCCTTCCTCCTCCTTCTCATCCCTTTTTCTCTGTGACTCTCCTTTCTCTTCTCTGCATTTTTCTCTGCTTCTCTCTCTCTCCCTACCCACCCCAGATACACATAGACACACATGGACTCTATACACAGAGAAAGAAGCAGAATCTAATTGTACGAGGTACAGAAGGTCATTTTCCTCTCTAAGAGCACTCCTTCACTGCCTTCTTCTGAGACCTGACACATGGAAAATTTTAACTTGATTTGTACAGGGAGAATAATGCCAGTGTTAATCCAAGTTGCTTGGAAGGTCATTTAAAAACCATTCTAGGTTGTTTTACTCCCACTGCTAGTGTTCTTCAGGCACTTCTCATAAATGCTAATGAATAATTCACTTTGGTAATATAGACAAACACAGGCTGGTGTGTTATTTGGAAATCATTCAAATTGACTAATTAGTCATTTCCTTTTGATTTTATTTAACAAAGAAAAAGGATTTTGAGATATTTGGTGAATCATACATCACTATATTACAAAAATCCTAATAATTCATATTAATTTGGGGAAGCGTTGGTCACATGTAGTGAAAAAGCCTGGATGGTTGCAAATTTTTAAATTACACATAAATTTATTACATTATAAGCAGAATTTTATTAGACAGTGAACAAAAATATCTTAGCTAGAGGTCTCACTGGTCCAATATTGAAGAATAGATAAGCATCATTTGCAATTAACACATGTATTGGAAACAAAGAACAGTAGATGAATACTTTTCCTAAAATCTCTTTAAATACTCTTATCCATTCATGATAAATGAATCCCTACTATGTGTAGGATACACTGTTCTACATGCTAAGGGTAGAGTAGAGGTCTGGGGGAAAAGGTCCTTCCTTTCATGGGATTTAGATCCTAGTGGAGATGTTTTACAAAGCTAGAGAAAGATAGTTAGGTACATGATAGATGGATGGATAGATAGACAGATAGATTGATAAAGATGGATAGATGTCACATAATGACAAGTGCTAGGCGGAAAATAGAAAGTGGCTGGGTATGTTTTGGGGTATGTTGGGTGCTATTTTAAGAAGGGTCAGGAAAAACCTTTAGGGAAGACAAAAGAACAGAGACTAAATATTGAGAAGGAGCCAACTATGTTAAGATTCGAGCATTCCAAGTGGATAAGCAAGGTGTAAGAGCCCTGAGTTGGGAACAAGCTCAATGTGTTGAAATCCCATGTTTGTAGCTTAGTGATGAAAGAAAAAGTGGTGGGAGAAAAGGGCAAAGTCTGGCCAGGAACCAAATCACATTGTTTCTTTCTTTTGCTTATCAAATTCTCCCTAGTGCATAAAAGAGAGTTTCATCCCAGTGATTGAATCATCACAGTTGTCAGTTTCTGGTAGAAGCAGGATGATTTTGTTCAGTTATGACCAGTGCATTTCCCCTTTGCACACATCTCCTTTTAAACCTGTAACCATTCCCTATTCAGGCCAATAGATGTGAGTCTCCAATGTACCAATAAAGAGAAACCCCAGAGAAAAAAGAAGTGACTTTCTTGGTTTTTCAATTCAGTGAAAAGCAGAACATAATTGAAATAATATATACCAAAGCACATTCTTGTATTTTCTCTTCAAGATTATACTAAGATCTTCCTAGGTGGGTAGATGGAAGATGTCTGGACTCTATTTGTCCCCTTTCCAACCCAGTCCAAATCCAGGAAGAGGAAGATAGATGCCTAACCTGACCAGCTGCCAGGTCAGGTTAGGCATCTACCTGGAGCTGCAGGTACCTTGCCAATGTTCTTCTCCATGCTTTACTCCTTCATAGGAAGTGAGGCCTCGGCCACTTCAAATTGGGTTCCATCTTTACTAGTGTCAGTGGTCATCAGCCAGTGGCCTGAGTTTTAACACAAAAACTTAGTGGGAGATGTGGCTTAAAAGACATTTTGGAACCAGCTAGGGATGGATATTATAATGCTGGGTGATGTATTGAGCCTTTGGTTTTACAGAAGTTACCAAAATATCAGAGACTAAAAGTCAATGGTAGCATTTGGAACATAATTCCTTTACATTATTTTCATTTTTCTTTTCTTTAACCTCCACTTATCTCTTTTTCCTCCTCTTCCTCCTTCTCTTCTTCTTTTTTTATTGCATTCTAAGTGTAGCTTCAGTGAACCATCTGATACAATGTGAAATGCAATGCATGGGCCAAACGTTTGAATGTCTGCAAGTCCCCAGTTTTGCTAGGATCACCTTGTCATTGTCCTACTGGTGATGGAACACTTAGTCTCTCTCTCTCCTCACACCTCTGAATAACCTTGGGCTCATCTTTTCCCTAGACATTGCGGCTTCTGCTAAACTCTCAATCACTGCTCTACATGTTATCACCTGCATACACTGTTTAGTTTCCATGTCACATCACACTTCTCGACACTGATGTAATCTCTTAAACTTCTGAAATACCACTTTCTGAAGGCTATGTATGTAGTAGATATTATTAAGGATTTGGAGTCAATGGATTGGAAATGGGATCATGGAAATATTGAAAGCTGGATAGATCACAATGTGGTACAACCAAGTTACAAAAAAAATTTAGATGCCTTTTTTTTCCTTAAAACCCTCACTCATAATGAACTCTGGAAAATTTCCATTTGTTTTCTCCATCCAGTTTTATTCCCTTTCTTTGTTGAAGATACTCTTCCTTTCTACTTTCATACCCTTCCCTTAACATGTTTCTCCCTCCCTGCAAAGGCAGAATAGTTTATCTATCTACTTGACAAATTCCCAGTTAAAACAGGACAACCTCTAAGAATTATATGTATTGGTCATGGTTCTCCAGAAAAACAGAACCACTAGGATGTGTATAACAATAGAAAGAGATTGTTTTAAAGGAATTGGCACATGTGATTGTGGAGACTTGGTGAGTCCAAAATCTGATGGAGTTTGTGTGGGGGGTGGTGTGGACAGTAGACTGAAGACTCAGAAAGAGTTGCAGTTCAAGTTCAAAGGCAGTCTGCTGGACAATAAGGACAAGCCAGTATTTCAGATGAAGTCTAAAGGCAGTCTGCTGGAGAATTCCTTCTTGCTTAGGGGAGGTCAGCCTTTTGTTCCATTCAACTAATTGGTTGATGCTCACCCACGTTATGGAGGAAAAATTTCTTTACTCAAAGTCTACTGATTTAAATGTAAATATTATCCAAAAACACCTTCATGGAAGCATCCAGAATAATGTCTCATCAGATATCTTGGCACTGTGGCTCAGACAATTTGACACATAAAATTAATCATTACATTGTCCAAAACATAAAGACGTATGAGAGTGTTTTGCCAAACAAAGTTCTCGCCTCTATGGGTTTCTACAACCAGCTCTTAAACTTATTTCTCTTCTCCTCAGTACAGAAAATTTCATATTTGTCACTACTTATTAGTTTTCTCTCTCATTCGTCAAGACAAACCAGGTGCTTGGAAGGTGTAGAAGGGTGTGTGTGTGTGTGTGTGTGTGTGCGCGCACATGTGTGTGTGTTTCTGTGCATATAGTGAAATGTAACATATTTGGGAAGGTTTAGTCTGTCATAAACTAGGGAAGCACTTTTCTGTCAATCTGAACAAACAACTTTTAAATATTTTGATTATACTCAACCCACTGACCACCTCTATATTTTGATGTGAAAATCTTGCAGTCAAGGAGTAAAGGAAACTTGCTCTTTCCTTCCCCTCTTGCCTCACTCCCCCATACAGAACTTATATGTGAAACTGTATTTTTTTCTTTTTACTGTTTTTCACTCTCCATGATTTTGTTGTAAGCATGTTATTTTTTTTTTAAATTTATTTTATCAAAGTGTAGTTGGTTTACAATGGTATGTTAATTTCTACTGTACAGCAAATTGATTCAGTTATACATATATATATATACATTGTTTTTCATATTCTTTTCCATTATGGTTTATCACAGAATATTGAATATAATTCCCTGTGCTATACAATAGGAGTTTGTTGTTTATCCATTCTATATGTAATAGTTTGCATCTGCTAATCTCAAACTCCCAATCCATCCCTCCCCCACTTCCCCTCCCCCTCCCCTTTGGCAACCACAAGTTTGTTCTCTATGTCTGTGAGTCTGTTTCACAGATAAGTTCATTTGTGTCATATTTTAGATTCCACATACAAGTCATATCATATGGTATTTGTCTTTCTCTGTCTGACTTACTTCACTTAGTATGATAATCTCTAGTTACATCCATGTTGCTGCAAATGGCATTATTTTGTTCTTTTTTATGGCTGATTAGTATTCCATTGTATATATGTACTACAATTTCTTTATCCATTCATCTGTTGATGGATATTTAGGCTGCTTCCATGTCGTGACTTGTAAGTAGTGCTGCAATGAACATGGGGGTGCATGTACCTTTTCAAATTATAGTTTTCCCTGGATATATGCCTAGGAGTGGGATCGCAGGATCATATGGCAACTCTATTTTTAGTTTTTTGAAGAACCTCCATACTGTTTTCTGTAGTGGCTGTACCAATTTACATTCCCACCAACAGTGTAGAAGGGTTCCCTTTTCTTATGTGGAACTGTTTTACCCTTCTACTTTATGCTAAGAAAAGGATTTTCATGACAAATGAAAATTAGTGAACACTGGTAAATTTCAAAGTTTAAAAAAGTATTCTAAGGCTAGTATAGATCTAGGAACTTCTTTTTTTAACATCTTTATTGGAGTAAAATTGCTTTACAATGGTGTGTTAGTTTCTGCTTTATAACGAAGTGAATCAGCTATACATATACATATATTCCCATATCTCTTCCCTCTTGTGTCTCCCTCCCTCCCACCCTCCCTATCCCACCTTTCTAGGTGGTCACAAAGCATCGAGCTGATCTCCCTGTGCTATGAGGCTGCTTCCCACTAACTATCGGTGTTTTTAAAATAATGTGTTAGGCTGAAGAATTTATGAAAAAATAAAAATAAAGTTAAATGTAGATAAATCCAAGTCTGAAATTTCATAGAATAACTTCCAGTGCAGTCTTAGCAAGTCACTCTCTTAGGAAATGTGAAAGACAATGTGTGCTCCGCTTCTACTTGAACTTGTTGTTTTCATTCTATGCAAATTTTCTGATGGAAGTTGGGTTGGTAGTAAAAAAGTGTTCTTTGGAGTTTCTTTTATTCTTATTTTTAAGGTCTAAGCTTTTATTTTTTTTGTATGTATGTCTATCTGAGTATCTACTATTACAAGTGGACTTAATTTTTAAAATATACATATACATATACACACAAAAGTCTGAATTTACAAAGTATAAATTGAGAAAGTGATTTCTTTTTGTAGCACAATCATGTAAATATAATATAGCTAAAAGGAGAGGTTTTCTTGCCAGAGAGGGAACAGGTGTTGAGGGGAAGGCGGAAGAAGAAAGTAGAAACTTTCTTGTCCTGCCTTTGCCCCTTGTGACGACCTCCTGTAAATACAGCTTGCAAATTACTATAGTAGGAGGAAACTGTAGATTTATCTATCCAGGAAAAACAATCCTCAAAGTGGATTTTAATAGCTGGATATTGAGTTCATTTAAAATATATCTCAATATCTGCTCATTCTAATTGTTACTCATTCTAATAAACCATCACCCCTGTGAAGCCTCCCCAGTGTTTCACTTGGAGGGAAGGAATCATTGCTACCTATAATGTTCCACCAGCATGTTAGTCATACATCTGTTAGTGCCAGCCACTTTGTATTTTATTATATTATCAGCTTCCTAAGCCGGAGTCCTTTTCAACATTTTATCTAACAGCCTAAGACAGTGCCTGGATCAGAGTTATGTGTGACCAATGAGTACATCTATCTCATAGTTTGTAGAATTTGTTCATGTTTTGAATGAAAATGTTAGGTTCATCCATACAGCATAGAGTAGGCAACCTTGATTTTAGGTTTCCAACAGTATACTATTTCTCCCCTTCAAATTCAGTTTGAATCAACTGATGTGTTATCAAATTAAATATAATGTTCTTCATTTACAGAATAAATTAGAATTAATTTTTTCTTAATGTTTAAAATTAAATGCGCTTCATTCAAATAAGTAAGATGTTTGAGAGATTAGGATCTTAGACCTGTCAAATAATTAGTGTTAGAATTATTGAAATATTTTTTTATTATTTTAATATGTTTCGAATTAGAAATTAAAGAGAAAAAGTGGATGGATATGAAGAAGTAATGAGATTAAAACAATCTTGTAATCAAAATTGCAGCTTCTTTATTCTGCTATCTATGTAAAGTAATGGAGAAAATGTGAACATAATTATACGAACAAGAGGTTTATAATAGATTCTAAAATCATGGGGTTGGAAATTACTTCCCAAGATCCCTCTGCCATGAGCACTTTGAACGAAATATGGCTTTGATTTGCTTTTGGATCACAAAAGTACAAAACAATTATATTTCTGAGTGATTGGGGGAAGGGCATAGAAAATAGGATTGACCCATACTCCTCTCTCGGGGCTACCATCAGATAACCAGTTTTGAAAATCTTCATTGAATTAATTAATTATTATTATTATTTTTTCTAATAGCATGGAAGTTTTGGCATGAGAAGATCCATGTGTAAGGGTAGGGATCATTGCTAGGGTATTGCTAAAGGAAATGATGTTCTGAGATGTATTGTTTTACTTTGCTAGGAGCTTCCATTTGGTGGATGGAAATGTGCTTTACTGACTACAACATGCCATGCTATTCCCATTTCCTGTTATTCTAAAAGAAAAACTATGGGAGAGAAATGATTCATTCTAGTTCAATAATTAAACAGAAAAGAACTTCTTTTGGATTCTTTTGAATTGATCACAAGAAGTTTTTGAAATCTCAGCAAAGGGAATACCCCATGTGTTTCTTTTCCTTCTTTTTCTGATTCTATGTCATGGAAGGAATGAAAGAAACTCCTTAAGAAGAAGACTACTGAAACTTTTGACATTTTTTAAGCAAATATGAAAGCTGAGTAGTAGCAGGATTAGTTCCTTAAGAATGCATAGTTACAATTTAAAAAGCTAGAGAAGCTTTTGAGGGGAACTGACCTGAAGCACTAGAAGCATATAAAATTCTAGAAAAGGGCTAAACTAAAAATTTGAATGATTAAGAAAGAAATACCAGATCAAATTCTGTAGGTAGCATTAAGACTGGAATGGATAAAAAATAGTTAATATTTATTGAGAAAGATACCAAATCACTTTTGTATGTCATATTCTTTAAAAATCTTCCTTTAAATGTTATGTGTTTTACTGCTTATCATTTTCTTTATTTAGATATTTTAATGGATTTATAACATTTATTAAAATATAATGTATTTTTATATCAGCTATAATGAACCATCGCATGCATATTACACACACGTACACACAGAGTCTTTGGCTTGTGTTTTTTGGCTATGAATGAGCACCATTGCTAGCATGAATAGCCAAATATGATCACAAGAAAATATGTAAGAGGGTAAAAATGTTAATGAGTGCCAATGCTGAAAACCCAAATCCCAGTACAGGCATTTGGGCAGAAGGAAAAAGTATGACATACTGAATGCTTCTGGCTGGCATCTGCCCTGGTTCCTTTGTACGTCCTTTCTGATTGGTCAATGCCTATGCCATTTTGATTTTTGACATTTTTAATGCCATTTATGGTAATATATACAATTATAAAGTGACAGACAACACTTCAGAAGTTTTCACAAGCTTACTTCTACATATGATAGCCTAGAAAAAGATCTACTAGCATATTTACAAGAATATTCACTGCAGCGTTGTTTGTAATGGGGAAAAAAATGGGAACAACCTAAATGTCCATCAATAGGGGAATTAATAAATTCTAATATACCCTCACTTTCATATACTGTGCAGCAATAAAAATGAATGAGGTAGATCTATCTGTATTCTCATGTAAAATCTATTAGATAGTCTTTATTGAAAAATGTTTCAAAAAATATATATATATATTATTTGTTTAAAAAAGAAACCAAAACCAGAGAAATTAGTACCCCATATGTATGTGTAAATTCAGAGAAAATGGTCCTGGAAGAAACACATCAAATCAATGACAATGATTACCTCTATTGATGGTACATGATACAGGGCTGGTTGTCAAGAGACTTTAATCTTATTTCCAATGTCTTCCTTTTTACGAGGAAAATGCATTCTGGTATTAATTAACTAAACTTTTTTTTTTTTTTTTTTTTTAACTTGCTAGGGGTATTGGAAAACACTCAAAGGGAGTTGCATAGCAATGTACTACATGGTTTTTCTTCTTCATGCCCAGGTAATGCCCTTCAGATATGGTGAAATCTCTAGGGGCTTGACAAGGCAACTGACCTTATGCAAAACCCTCCACTCGTTCCTGGAGCAGAGTGTGTTGGGTAAAGACTGCTGGGCCTCCTCCCCAAATATAAACCTGTTTGAAAGCGTTTCATTCCCGATATATAACAGCCCACCTGGGTGTGTCTATTCTTTTTTTCTGCCGATGCAGTAACATGTGGCTCTTACTAGTGAATGCGAAACATGTTTTTCAGAAGACATATAGGGTTTAATAAAACAAGGTATAAACTGATATATTACAGAGCTAATTTGGGAGATTGGAACAAAGGATCCGTGGAATTTGAATGTACTTATTCTGGTGAATCATCATTCTGGATGTTAGAAAGATAAATTGAACTGTAGACATGGCAGAGAGATATGTTAATAATAACCCTTGGCTATAACAGTTCTTCTGTGAAAGCCCTGGCCTACCTGACCCATCAACAAGGGGCAGACTTCTTGGTCACATGCTTCTGTGCTCTCAAGGAACTGTATTCCATTCTGTGGGTGGGATACTAAATTAATTGTTGTCTCCTAATAGACAATAAGCTTTATGCGGGCAGGGACCATGCATGTTTTTACTCAACTTTGTATGGGCCCAATGCCTGGTAAGGAATTGATGAATGAATCAATGAATGAAATAAAGAAATATAATAGCTAACTTTACATGTTGAGGGAGAGCAAAGACTTTTAATGAAATTTTGTTTAATTTTTCTATTATCTTAGAAATAGAGACAAAGTCACCTTGTAAACTGCAGAGCAATTTAAATGTCATTATTGCTGTTTTAGTGAAAATAATGAAAGTAAATATCCACTCTGTGCCATTCATTAGTCTACAAATATAGGATATGGTGATGATGAATGAGCTGCACCACAAATAGCTGAAATCAGAAGGAATTTCACCATGGGGGCCTTGCACAAATGTGACCAACTGCACCCTAAAGCTAAGGAGGCTGCATGATTATGATGATTGTATTGTGATGTCCTGGCTTTGGTTTATTACTTAGATGGCATAACCATAGTAATGACTGACACTATGAACTTTAGAGTAAGTAACCTTTAGAGCTTGCTCTGTGCCAGGCACTCTTCTGAGGTCTTACCATGTATTAATCTACTTCATTTTCCCCCTAATTAAGGAGGTAATACCTACTTGTTGTAGAAAAGTTGAAATTATAAAAGGTTGAATTTCTGATTATCCTTAATAAATATTTCATTTTAAGACTTATAAAGTTATTTTGTTCTTAGAGGATTATTCTGAATTTTTAAAATATCAATCTGAGAGGCCTTGTTTTTTTAATGGGTTGCACAATATATTTATATATTTTTATAACTAATGGATTTAGCCTTGCTTTTGCCATGTTTTATGAATCTTGTTTTTTATTTGTTTGTTTGGTTTTATTTTTTTCTGCACTGCTGTTTCCTTAGTTTTCTATGTTTCACTGAATAGGCTATATTTTGATTTTTTTAACTTATATACTTATTTGGAAGATAGACATTCTATTTTTAATTCTACTAATGGTTGCCTTTTACTTTATGACATACATAATTCAATCTGGATTTCTTTAATTCTCAAAGATAAACACAAAAGGATAACATTCATTGTCCTTGGTGCCTAACAGAGAATTTAGCAGCTTGGCCAATGTCATACCACATTCTAACCTTCATTAATTGTCTGGGGTTGTAGATTCAACACATTATTGTACAATTATTATCTTTATCTCATAAAACTTTTCCATTAGTTGTTTTTGGATTTACCACTGAAACTCATAACCAGTGCTACAAATGCAATCCATAGCCAGATCAGTAAACATATTTTATCATTTAGTCATAATATTGTTTAGTAAAATAACAAGAATTATTTATATACATTTAATACTTTTATGTATCAGATACATATCAGTGCTATATGAACTATGTAATTGTATATTCACTATCTCTGAGGAGGTATCTATTTTTATCTCCATTTTCTTATAGAAGGATCTGAAATTCAAATAGATTAGGCAATTTATCCAGGGTCAGTAAATTAATCTGGTGGCGCCCAAGCTGAGATTTGAATGCAATACTCAGTGGAAGGAAGGCTTAAATCTTTTTTTTGGCCACGCTGTGTGACATGCAGGATCTTAGTTCCCAGACCAGGGTTGAACCTGTGCCCCCTGCAATGGAAATGCAGAGTCTTAGGCTGAACTCTCATAAACCACACTACACCACCACTAGAATGTTTTCTCTATCTACCATCTCTGATGTTGCATTTCATTCTTTAAACACATAGTTATGAAGTACATAATATTTAACAGACAATCTGTTGAATAAAATGGTGAGTCCTTGCCCTCATTTGCCTCAAATCTGATATTGAAGAAATTTAATCAAAGAAAAGTGTAATTGGAAACATAGCCATTGTTTTGTAATAATTTTAATATAATCTATAAAAAATATTGAATCACCATGTTGCACACCTGAAGAGCTAATATAATATTGTAAATCAAGTATGCTTCAATAAAAAAGTTTAACAAGTGTTCTGATAGGGAAATTACAAAGTGCTAGAAAATCTCTTGTCAAGGGCTGTGCCTGCTCTGGGCATCAGGGCAGGCACTGCAGACAGAGGGACTTTTGGGTGGCAACCTGAAAGGTGAGGAGGAGCTAGCTTGCTGAGTAAGAAACTGAAAGAAGGTGAATATGGCTGGAAAGTCAGATTATCATTTTGATAGGAAAAAATAAAAATGAGATATTTAAAGAAGAAGGAGGAATGAGAAAGAAGGCCAAAAATGTGCCCATAGATTAGTTAGTAGAACTTGTCTCTGCCCTGGATTCTTACTTTTAGCTCATAGACTTTCCCTTCTTCTTTCATAAAGATGTTGCTGGTTTACGTCTTTCTGTATCTGCCCATGGGTATTAACATGTGATGTTTAAAACAGGCATATCTAGCACTGGAGATCTTCTGTCATGTTACTGTGAAATTTAAAATGAAAGTTTAGCTTCTAAAATTATTTGCCATGTTGAAAAGGAAATTCTAAGAGGGCAGCTCTGAATCTGTTGTTGAGCTGTTGGAAATGATGAGAAGCTCAGTGGAGCTCAAGTTATTAACATGTTCCTACTGGTTTTTGAGGGACAGGTTCTGAAAAAGTCATTGGAATATTAATGAAAGTTTTATTATGAGATAAAAATCCTACAACTAGAACAAAAAACATGCATTAACCAAAAATAATAGTGGGATACAATTTCCATGGCTACTAAAATATTATTCTGGTTTTTGTTAAGCTGAGAAGTGAAATGGATATCTTGCAAAGAGGTAAATGGAGTTTAGCCCAGTTACACTGGTTGAGAAGAATAAATCTCACTTTTTCAATTTCTGCCATCAAAAATGGTGAACTATCTGAATCTCAAATCTATGAGCTGAAAATACTCTAGTAGGAGTATTTGCCCTATGATCAGTAAAGTCTAGCTAGAACACAATATCCATAAATATTCTATAAATACAATGATTTAACAATGGTAGAAATGATAGACTCTAACATCTTTAGAGATTGAAAGCTAGCAAATGTAACAGATAGAAATCAACTTCTCTCTTTCATATATTTGCAAAATGAATATATTTTAGCTTAAAACCAAGTCCATAGGAAAAAGTAATTGAAAGCCTGACTTCAGAGAAGTGATATAAATGAGGTGATGTATGTTAACTTGTGTAGTGAAAACCATAGACATGCTTATCTCACATCCCCGACCTCGGCCTAAATAACAACAACAGCAACAAAAACAGAAGAACAACACAACAACCTCCTACCTACCTTAAGGAGAGAAATTCTTGGGAGTGGGAGTGGTGGTGGAAATGGAGGTGGAGCCATGTAAAGTATGCTAAAATCTGAAGAGGGAGTTTTAGAATTTCATAATTTGACAAAATACTGTTCGGAAAGATGGATGGGACAAGGGTTTGTGAAAGATTTACAAATACTTTCCCTCAGAATTTTGGTAAGTTCCCGGTACTTATTTTTCTTTATATGAACTAAATTTATTTTACTGAGAGTAAACCAAACACATGATAGTCACTAAATCAGAAACAGAAGAATGATTAAAAGCATGGACCCTGGATTTAGACACCCTGAGGTCCTAGCTCTGTCATTTACAAACACCCATTTTACCCACCTGTCTCAGTTTTCTCATGCATTAAAATAAAAACAAAGCCATCTAACTCTCAGATTGTTGTCAGAGTTAACACTAAGTGAATGCAAAGATCTTAGTTCAGGGGCACGTGTAGACCCTACAGAAATGATTAGATAATGAAGAAGCCAACAATGACTGTATAATAACGATGATGATGTAGGAAGAAGCCTTAATTGAGTGAAAATGTATAATCATCACCTCTTTTTAAATGGTTGCTTGGTATTCTTCTTGAGTTGGAAATAATTTAGAAACTAGAAGGTGTCAACCTTGAGGCAGCAGCAAGAGCAGCCACATTCAGTGAGAGAAAGCTGGGGATGAGCCCTCAACATCAAGTAACTTTCAGTCGAAGCCCTGTTAGGCAGTCAAACCCCAGAGCAAGTCATCGGATCATGGGTTGCAAATTTGGGAAGTTGCCTCTTCATGCTGGCTCTTGGAACCACGGCTGCTGTTTGCCTGCTCTGAATCCTCCTTCCTCCCAGAAATAATATATCGACTTGCCCTCCAGGACACTTTCTGTCTTGGTTTTCCTCCTATCTTGCTGACTGCAAATTCTCAGTCTCCTTTGCACAGTGATTTTTTTATACACCAAACTTCTAGGTAACGGAATGCCTTAGAGCTCCTTTCTTGGAATTTTTCTTTCTTTATTCTGCATGCACTCTCTAGGTGCCAGGTGCTTCTAATATATACTACACCCTGACAACTCTCATATTTACATCTCAGCCCTGACTTGTCCCCTGGACTCCAGACTCCTGTATCCAGCCATCCACTTCTCATCTCCACTTGTATATCTAATCAGCATCTCAGACTTAACACAAGAAAACAGAGTTCCGCCCCAAACATTACCCACCCATCCCCCTGCCTTCCTCAGCTCATTAAATTATAACTCTATTTTTCAATTACTCAGGTCCCAAAACCTGAATTCACCCTTGATTTGTATTTTTCCCTCATACCCTAAATCCAATCCACCAAGAAATTCTGTTAACTCTAAGGTCAAATATATCCATTAAATAACCTCTTTCGCCACTTGTATCCCACTCTTATTTCCTTTTCCCTGGGTCAGGCCATCATCTTTTCTCTCCTGGATTATGTCGCAGCCTCCTAAGTGGTTTCTCTGCTAAAACCCTTGCCCTTCCACCATCTAGCCTCAAATAGCAACTAGAACTATCTTTTAAAAATAAGTTAGATAATATCACTTCTCTGTTCAAAACACTCAAGATTTTCAACATCATCCAGAGTAAAACTGACCTACATTGACCTGATGGCCCATTTTCTATGATTCACTTCTTGCCTCTTTCTCCTTGGTTACTCTTTGCCAGCCACATTGCCTTCCTTGTTCTTCTTCCAACACTCCGAGTATGTTCCTCCTTCAGGCCATTTGAACATATTGTAGCTCTGCCTAAGATGTCATTCCCCCAAATATCCAGAGGACTTGCCTGTTTACTTCATTCAGGCCACTTTTGCTCAAATTTCACATTGTCATAGAGCACTCCCCTGTCCAGCCCATTCTAAGTAGCACCTCCCCCATGCCTGTACCCCCTTATTTTGAGTTATCTTGCATCTCAGAATGTAACATATTCTAGATTGTTTATTATTAGGCTGACCAAAAAGTTTGTTTGGGTGTTTCATAAGTTGTTACCGAAAAACCTGAACAAACATTTTGGCCAACCCAATACCTTGCCTTTTTTGGATCACTGCTGTGTTACTGATATCTAGAAAAGTGTCTGGCTCATGGTTGGAGAGAAATAAATATTTATTAAATGAGTAAATGCCTGGAATAGAATAGAAGAGGACAGTTTTATCTTACCAGTGGCAAAGGGTTTCTTCCAATTCTTAGCTGGGATCTTTGGAACCAAAGCTGAGTTGGGCAGTAAGTAGTTAGGATAGTAAGTATCCATTTTAAATGGGTTACCTTATGGCTTAAAAATATCAGTACCTATCTCATGGGCTACCTTATGGCTTAAAAATATCAGTACCTACCTCATGAGACATTTCTTCCTAAAGCCATGCTCTTCTCAGTCAAGGGGAGCTTTTAGGATCATTTTTGTGTAAAGAAAAGTTACCCCCATACACTTCCCCCAAAAGGATGGTAAAGTTTTTCTGAAAAATTGTGTCATTTCTGGGACAAAAGGCAACTTGACCACACATTAAAATAAGATTTTTGGAGCCATGGAACTCTCTTCTTCCCTTCTCCCTGAGGTGTCTACTCTCCCTTCCAATAAGATCTCTTGGTATCAGCCCAGCTAAACAAAGTAAACTGCACATGTATTAATAGGAAAACTGCTGTTGAGCTGTTGCAAGAGCAATATCACCAACTAATATTAGGGCAATATATTTCAGTCTCTGAAGACAAAGAGCTTTTCAGTTCACCTTTGCATTATAACATTTGCACATTCATAAAAAGGGGGGAGGGGAAAGTATTTTAAACCAAGAACTGGAGCCCTTCAGAGGAGACTTTAAATTAGGATTCAGATCATTCACCCTAGAAGAAAAAATAATGGAGCCAAGACCTCGTTAACCTCTATTTGGAAAGCTTTTGGCATATTTGCTTGTTTGTTTTAACCAACATTATTGACCAGACAGTGATCCATGGGACTTGTATGTATGGGACCAACTCTGACTATTATCAGCTTCCCTGGCTAAGCTCCTCTGTTCTCCCACCTTGGAAGGTCTCTGTCTTGTCTCCTCTCCCTGCCTCCATGTCTCTCTCAATCCACCCATTCTAGTCCTCCTGACTCCAAAACGCTTCCCCTTCCATCTCTAACATACATTCATTTTGGCCTTCTGTGAAATACAAACTGTTGGCACCTTTTCCATCACTTCAGCTTAAACGCTCCTTTTATGTGTGTGTAGTGAGTGTGTGCGTGTGAGTATGTATGTGAATATATAAGTACATTATCTCCTCCAACTAATCTGTAAAGTTGTTGAGAGCAGAGAGTAGGTTTTTACCGAGCCATCTCTCAAAGAATTTCACAGTGCTATGTACTGAGTTGGTCTCCATGAAGTCTTACTGGGGAAGTGTGTATAGGTGTGCACGTGGATCTGCATGGTGTTAATGTGAGAAGTTTAAGTTTTGCAATCTGGATCAGCTGCCCACTCACTGTGTGACTATCGCCAAGTTTACTCACAGTGGAAAATAAAAATGTCTTCCTCAAGAGCGGTGGTTTGAAGGGATTGAGCGATCATATATACTAATTGGACTAATTCAGAGTCCAACAAATAGTAATTTCTTACTAAATGTTGACTTGAAAGTGAGTGAGAATACAGTTGGTGATGGATTATATATGGTTATTGCAGAGCAAGATGGAGCAGCTAGTCTTTGAGGGCTAACTCTACCCACTGTGGTATAAAATTTAAAAAAAAAAGCAGTCTTCTGTGAAATTAGATAGACCTGAGTTTAACTCCCCCATTTGCTGGCTATCTGACTTAAAGATACTTTTAAAGACTTTCAGACCTGTATTTTCCTTTTGGAAACATTAATATTTATCTTGCAGAGATGTTATGAGGATCAAATGGGAATGTTGGGAGAGATCCCCTGAGGAGTTAATAGATGTGAGTTTGTTGATTTATTTCTGCAGCTGATCATTCCTCGAGCTACAGTGAATGGATTCCACTTGGCTCAGTCAGTACCTTGATTCCTCAGAGACTGTTAGTCGACTGCGCAACCCTGCTTTTCTTGGAACACACAGCCAGACTACATTTCCTAAGCACCCTTATGCTCACTGTGGCCAAATGACTGCAATTTCTCCAATGGAATGTGAACAGAAATGCTGCATGCTTCTTTCTGGAGTGCCTATAAAGACCTTTCACTCATTCTTCAGCTGCAGTTTCCTTTCCACTGGATTCAGAAGATGACAGTGAACATGGAAACGGTGGAGCAAGGAGATGGCAGGGAGCCGACGTTTTGGATGACCAGATCAAAGCTGCTTCACCAACCTGAACACCTGCCCAGGACTCTTACATGATAAAAGGAAACTTCCTTTTCATAAGCCACTAAAAGCTTAAGATCTCTTTGTTATTGCAGACTAGCCTACTCTACTATTTAAATATGCTCCTCTTATCCTACCCTCCAAATTCTCATGCCTAAAAGTTACTTTGTGAATTAAGCACTCTGTGAGTGTTAGCTTTTAATACTATTTCTACTAGCAGTGAAAGTGTTTTATTTCTAGACCTGTTGATTCTCAAGGTCAAAAATGTTATATCTTTTTCTTATTTATTTTTAGTAATAAGGATTAAAATGTCCATATATTATTGATGATTTATTTTTTATCTTATAAGTATTCTTTGTCATACAATTTGTTAATTTTCTATTGGGTTATTTATCTTATTCTTTGGGGATCTGGAAAACTTTTTACATATAATTATTATTATCCCTTTGTTATATTTTGTTGTTTTTGACAATAAATACTTAATGGTATATAGTCATTAAGGTGACCAGTATCTTCTTTATGGATTCTTCTTTTAATTTCATGTTTTAGAAGTCATTCCTAACTCTAAGATTAGATCTACATTTTCCCTATTAAAAAAAATTGTTAAGCTGCATGCACACTAGATACAATACTTGCTTTCTGGGCTCTCATGTCACCTTGTATTTCAGTGTAAGCACTGATCTCTAGCATCTTTTTAAAATCAGACAATTTTATCTTACTTAGTCGCTTTCTTTTTATTTCTAATTAAAGCATTTGGGATCTAAGTGATCTGAGGAATATTTTCCTCTCTGATATTCTAACGTTTATTCTGTCAGTGTATCTCTCATATCTCTTTAAGTTCTTTGTTTAATTTATTAATGCTCTTACCAATGCTTTGAAGATTTCATTAACATGCTGTTTACCCCTTCAGATGCTATTAGTGATGATGATCCAATAAAGCAGAGTTAAACGGATCCCCCATTATCTGATCAGCCAGTCTGCACATTCTAACCTGATACCTTCCTATATTATATTCATCCCATGTTTGCTGTATTCAGATATTTAAGATCTATGTATTCAGCCAATTTAAATTAATTTAGCTATCAAGATTTCATGAGATGCTGTATCCAGCACTTTACTATGTGCACTATCAAGATACAAGATCAAATAATCATCTACCACATTCCCTTTAGCTAATATAATCTTTGTGATTTCAGCCAAAAAGTTTCTAGTTAGTCTAATCTGTTTTATTCTGTGTGAATCTAGGCTATTTATTGCTAGTGGCCCTTTTCTCTCAGAGTTGGATTATCTCTTAGGAGTCCTATAATTTTCTTCATGATAGGGCTCAGAAGGAAATATTGAGAAGGCCAGGAGTTTAGCAGGAACCAACTGAGCAAAGAGTAATCTAATTCCAATATCAATCGACTAATCAATCATTCAACAAGTTTTTATCAAATCAACCATGTGCACAGTCCTGAGTGCTATAGGGACTATAGACATATAAAACATAGACTGTTTTGGTCAGGGTTCTTTGGGTTGCAAGTCACAGAAACACAACTCAAGCTAGTTAAAGCACTAAAGGGAATTTATGGGATGATTCTGGTTAACTCACAGAATTGAAGGAAACAGTGTTATAGCCATGAACCAGAAACATCAGAAAAGAAATAAAAACCCAGCACTTGATGCCTTGAAGTCACATCTCTCTTTCTCTGCCTCTTGCCTCTGGATGTCAGTTTCATTCTCTTTCTCCATATAGTAGGAAATATGTATTAGACAGTGTTCTCCAGAGACACAGAAACAGAAACAAGAGGATGGAAATATATGTGTGTGTATGTATATGTGTGTGTGTGTATATACATATGGAGATTTATTATAAGGACTTGGCTTGCAAGATTATGGAGGTTGGCAAGTCCCAAGACCTGCTGGGTTAGTCAGCAAAATGGAGGCCAATGATTTAGTTCCACTCTAAATGCCTCAAAATGCCTGAGAATCAGGAGGACAAATGGTGTAGTTCCAGTCCAAAGGCCAATAGTTTCAAAATCAGGAAGAGCTAAGGCTTCAGTTCAAGTCTGAAGGCAGGAAAAAAAGCCAATGCCCAGGTTTGAAGGCAGTCAGGCAGGAAGAATTCTCTCTTACTCAGAGAAGGGTCAGCCTTTTTGTTATATCCAGGCCTTCAACTAATTGGATAAGACCCACCCACATTAGGAAGGGCAATCTGCTTTGTTCATTCTATCAATTTAAGTATTAATCTCATCTAAAGACACACTCACAGAAGCACTCAGAATAATGTTTGACTAAATATCTGGGTGTCTTGTGGCCCAGTCAAGTTGACATGTAAAATTACCCATAACAGAACATACCTGCCATCTTCTAGGAATTCCCTTCCAACGGCTTGAATACCAAAGAAACAGAAAATCTTTTTTTTTTCCTTCTAGCTGCCATTGGGAAAATCCTAAAGAAGAATTCTTATTAGTTACCCTATAGATAAACCACTATAACTACTAGGATGTAGTATTATAAATGGTCCAACCTTGCTCACCTGGCTATTTCTGTGATTGGAGAGATGGGGTAGAGTATTTTAGCTAGCAATTTTGATCCTTAATAAAAGCACACAGTTAAAATTGGCAAGAGGCAGTTTCTCAAAAAATATAAGGATAGGGTGCTAGAGTGAAGACAACACAATAATTAGCCACCATGCAAATCATGCACTCAAAGAACTTGCAAGTTACTTGAGGAATCAAGCCAACACAGTGAATCATAAGTAGCATGTGATGTCCTCCCTCAGTACCCATGAGTTTGGAATTTGCAGATTCAACCAACTAGGCTATTGTTTGAATCCACTGATGCAGAAACTGTGGATACAGAGGGTCATCTGTATTAGGCCATTTTATATAAAGGACTTGAGCATCCTCAGATTTTGGTATCTGTGGGGGTCCTTGAGTCAATCCCCCATGTATATAGAAGGACAATTGTAATGATATACCTCACATTGACATATCCAAAAAGTGCATAGTGTTTCATAGAATAGTCTAGAAAAGCTACTGTAATCTGAGAAGATTTCAAAAGAGAAGTCGGTTCAAACTAGGCCTTTAAAGATTGAAATGTAGGTAAAGAGATTAGTCAAGGCTTTTGAGGTGAGGAGAGTGAAAAGGTAATAACTTAACAAGCTACCGAGGAGAATTTCCAAAGCAGAAAAAAGAAGGGTAGCATTTTATGGTCAGTTATGGAGGGACTCAAACTACTTGTACAAACATATCCTCATTAATCTTCTCCCCAACATCCTGTACCTAGGCACAAAATATTTTCCCTACTTCCTTCCTTTGCTAAGAAATCTGGGTGTTCCTTAAAGATCCATTTCCCCATTAGCTAGAGTGACTGTGTCAACGGACGGGTATACTTCTGGCTTAAACTGAGAATGGCCTCAGCATTCTCCGCATTTCTCCTGTGACTTCCTTTATTCTCCAGTAAAATTCCCTAGTCTTTTGAGATTCGTGATGTTAGACCATTTTTACTGACTCATTGCTTTTTACCAACTCACTTTTCCCTAGCTTTGGGTTACTGGAGACCCTGAAACAGTCCCTACAGTCCTTTCCATACTAAGTTCAGTAACATCAGGAGCTCATGTGTAGTATCCATGCAAAAAATTCTAAACTCTTGGCTTCCTGTCTCATTCAGCTCTAAAGACATTTGTCCACCTTTTGTTTCACCCTCCTTTTAAGATGGCCGCTCTCTAAACTTGTGACCACTCAGAATGGACTATGCCATTTCTAAGGTTTTAAATGCAAGAAGGTTGCATCATGAGCCTTAGCAACAGATTTTTTCTTTCCACAACTTGATTCTTCTCCCTTTTTCCAGTTGCATAGTTGGCTTCTGTTCTAAGCCTTTCTCCTCTGATCTCACCTTTCTCCTTGACACTCTGACTCCTCACTTCCCCTTTGAGGCTTTAGTCCATCTCTCCTCACCTTTAGCTAAAGTATCTTCTACCTTTTCTTATTCAGGGTTCCTTCCTTGTAGCTTATAAACATGTTTAAAATTTTCTCCCATTACATACCTCTCTTGTCATCATACTTCTAAGAAATAAATATATGATTTTCTACTCTTGATTTGTAATTCCCTCCTAAATCCTACTGTAATCTTCCTTATTGTCAAATCCAGTGAAAATGTTCCAGATCATAACTTAATAAACCTCTGCATTTAACACTTTTATTATCACTTTGTTCCCCATACTCTTTTTTGTTTTCCTTGATCATCCCTGTTCCTTTTATAGCTAATCTGTGGATTCATTTCTGATTTTTGGTTTTCTCCTAGGCTATGACTCTTCCAAAACTTCCTGAGTGTTCTCACCCACTTCCATGCTTTCAACTGCCACTTATAGGCTGATGATTCTGAAATCTACAAATCTATATTTTCAGTCTAGACTTTGTCCTGAGTTTTAATCCTAGGTATTCATTTTTTTTCACAGATATATTTGGATACACCCTTAATGCCTTACCAGCAATAAATACAAAATTGAATTATTAATTATCTAAACCTTCTCCTCCAATAATATCATCCTCAGCTTCAGGGATCTTACCCACTCAGTCATCCAAGTTAGAAACCTGAGAATTGTTCTTAAATTCTCCCCTTTTTCCACTACCATAATCAATTGTTCAGCAACTGCTATTGATTATCCAGAATATTTCCAGAATCCAGACATTTTTCCCTAATCTGATGTTGTCTTCTACTTCTCTAGTTTAGGCCTTCTTACTTTTCTCCAGGACTACCAAAACAGCCTTCTAAATGGCTTCCTAGTCTTTATTTTACCCATTAACTCATCCCCCAAATTTAACTTTCATGTAGCAGATGGAGGGGTTTATATAAAATTCATGTGTAACCACCTCTACTCTTTCCCTTTTAATAACCTTCATGGTTTTTTCCATTGCCGTCATGTAATGTAACTTCATGGGTCTTAATATTAGACACAATATCCTCCCTCTCTAATCACCTTAACAGAGTAAAAATTTTTTTATTTATCTCCCAACTTCATTTTCTATAATATCAGCAGATGAAATTGAATATAGATCTCCATCATGCTGTTCCTTGTGCCTTTGTTTGTGCTATAAATTCTGTCTGGAATGCCCTTTTCCTTAGAGTCACTTATTCTATTCATTCTTTCAGACACGCTTCAGGCAGGACTTTGTGCAAGAAGTTTCTCCCATCATCTCCTGGTTGGATTAAGTACCTGTATTAGTCAGATTAGTGCAGGAAACCAAAGCCATCCTAGGTATTTCAAGAGGAATTTAATGACAGAACTATGAGGGTTATAATATCACTACAAATTTCAGTGTTAGTCAGGAAGACCAACGTTATGTTACGTTGAAGAAACAAATTAACCTCAAACCCATGGCTGAGTATAGCCAAAGTATTGTCATTTTTCCCTCAATACGGTGTCTAGCTTGGGCCAAGAGCAGGGAATTTATTACGCTTTACATAGTCACTTAGAGATTCAAGCTGACAGACTCTTGCATCTGTGCCTTTGGAACCTCTGGTCTTCTCAAATGCTACAACAGAGAAGAGGCAGTCTGGAGAATTTCACATGGCTTATCCCTGTTTTATCCTGGAAGTAACACTTATCATTTCTGCTCATTGCATTGGCCAGGACTGGTCACATGGTCCCATTCAACTAAAAGAGTGCCAGGATGGGCAGTTTTCCATGTGTCCAGGAAAAGGGGACTAGATATTGGTGAGCACTGCTTAAAAATGTAGAAACTGAAGCTCAGGGATGTTAAGTAATTTCCCCACATTTGCACAATTAATATTTGGAGGAACCGGAGTTCAAATTGTACTATTTTTCAAAAGCATCTGTCACCCCTATTAGGCTCCTCCCTCAAGGAGGATTTTATTTCCAGTCCTTCTGATGTTAAGCTTCCCTGGACCAAGTGAGGATGAGTGGAAATAACACATGCCACTCCTAGCAGAAGGTTTAGCAGGCATCCTGTGGTTTCCTCACTGTGCTTTTCCGTCTGCTACCAGAGCTGCAATTTCCCAAACAGGAGCTATATACCTTCAACCTGGAGTGAAGGGTATTCAGAGCAGAGCTTCAGGCAACCTGCAGGCAACATTTAACATGAGTAAGATATAAATTTGTGTTGTTGTAAACACTTGAGATTTGGGGGTTGTTCATTATCTTAGCGTAAACTAGTGAAATATAGCTATACAAATACTGAAGAACTCACAAAATCCAACCCCAAACTGAGCAACCAAGCTTCAGAACAAACTGGAATCTAAGTGACTATAAAGAATTTCATTCAGGGCCCATGGACAAACTCTACATGACCTTGAAATTAGAATGATTGTTATCAAACTCCTTCTTAGTATGTGTCTCTCTGATCAAGATCCAAATTCCTAAGGGAAAGAGAGCAAGATTCTTACTGGTCCAGAATGGTCACATGCCCATCTGCCCCTTTGCCAGGGAGAGTGGGGGCTGGTAGCAGGCAGACCAAAGTAGTTGGCAGTCTCACTGGGACTACATAGACTGGGGAAATGGTAATTCCCCAAAGTGAATAGGATGCTGACATCCAAAAAGAAGGGAAGAAATGGCATTCCTAATAGCAGTGCACTGAAATAACAGTAATTATTCATCATCGGCACAGCCCCTTTATCCCTCTCTTTCTCTCTCCTTCACAGCCACTTGAAATCAGCTTGCCACTCTCCGCTTTCCAAACCAAGCATCCTTAATAACCTTGTAGAAGTCTTTTATTTGGCAGTGCCCAGCTTCCCGTCCCCTCTGCTCAAATCAATAGGAAGAAATACAGATAATCTACATTAATTTGGTTGCAGTTGTTTTAACATCCCCTAAAACCTTGAAGTTCAGCAGTACTGGGCCAGTTTGAAGAAAACCTTTCTGACAGGAAAGGAAGTTTCAAAAAAAAAAGAATGTTCCCCAGTTTGCTAGGCTTATAAGCCTAGGGCAAGTTTAATTAAACTCAATGGAGCATTTTAAAGTGAAGAAAAAATTAGGACAGCAAGAAAAATGTGTTGATTGTTTCCTAATTATGCTGTGGACTTTCTCTCTAATGCATCCCCCTGCCTTTCTCTCCCTAAATAAAACAACTGACACATTAAGTTTGCATATAGAAAATTACATCTCAACCACGCGTCCTGCATCAGCCAGGCACTGCACTTCCCTTTCCACGACTGGACCTGCTTTTTGGAGACATTCATGCTTTTTTTTATTTCATAGAGATACTTAATAAAATGCCAAAAACAAAAAAAAAAAAAGGGAGAGAGAAAATTTCAGGGACTACATTAGACTCCAGCAATTTCCTACTTTTTGGCCAGGGAAGATTCTTTTGATAAGCCCCTCCCCCCAACATGGACTCCTTATTTAAAAAGATTTAGTCTCCTGAACAATATGTATTTTTAAAGGCATGATTAATTTACTTCCTCATTTTTATTCACAAGAGACATGCATTTACACAAACTGATCTTCTTTTCAGAGGCGGATAACCATACCTGATATAATTACCATCCAAAAGCAAACAAACAAGACCAGATGTTATAGTCCATTCATTTCACTAACAACGATCTACTATGTTCCAGGCACTGTACATGTAGCTTTGTTATGAGTAAGCTGATGATCTACATGAGGATTTGAGAAATAATAAGGAAACTCGTGTATCTTGAGAACTACAGAGTCCCTGGCTAGGAACATATGTACTGGCACTTTAGTGACAATTACAGCTGTTCAGGACTCCTAGAGGGACACCAAGGAGAAGACTGTAGGTGTGGATAGGAAGGGGAAAGCTGGGGGCTTCAAGGAAAAACCCTTGAGCCTGAGACCAGTAGCGCATAAAGAAAAATCAACGTGTCTCAAGGGGTGCCACAAAATTCTGCTAAGTGAAATAAAAATAGTTAACATTTAAATAGCACTTACTGTGAGCCGGCTACTCCTGGAAGCAGTTTACATATATTCATTAACTTTATCATCTTGGCATTCCTGTAAGGCACAGAGAAGTTGCATGGTGGATCCAAGATCACACAGCTAATTAGTGCTAGAACCAGGATTGGAAGTGATCTAGTCTGCTCTTAACCTAGTGGTTGTTTGCACACAAAAGATTGTTAGATAAACATGACCTAATAGTAAAAAACATGGGACACACACTTAACTCAGCCGTTCCCAAATTTTTCAGCACTGAGGACCCCTTTCTGTCTTCTTTTGCTTCCACAGATTCCTGTGCTTTGAAAGATATTGACTTCTGTCTCTCTAAAGGTGGGGAGGGCTCAAAATAAAATCAATTTCATTCAATTTTTTAAAAATATATATATCAAGTAGAATTTTGAAAGACTCTGGAAGAGCATATGTCAGGAAATTACATTAACAGTAATACAGAATTAAAACTGTCCCCAAATTCAGGAATCCAGGTAAGTCAAACTTACCTGGATAAGGTCACTTAGAGTTGGATATATTAGACTAGGCTCCCTATTAAAACCTATAATACAGTCTCTCAACCTTTCCTCCCACTCGACAATGATTTTCTAAAGCAATGATTCGCAGAAGTTCCAAGGTAGACAATTTAGAATCCCCCCAGGTGGTATGTTAGACTCTCTAAGGGAATAAATTGAACTTGAATAAAACCTTCCAGTGACTCTGAAATACCTACCCCTAGGCACGGGGAGGAGGTTGCTCCCTACCTCCTGCTGCACAGTATTCAGAGCCCAGTGGAGAATCACTGCACGCCGTTCACCGGACGGTTGTCAGCTATCCTCCGTCTCCATCCAGATCGCATGGGATCCTGTATGTGAGCACTGATTGCAACCAGGCAGCCCAACTCAAATTACAGCCCTAAAAAATGAATATGGGGGGCTTCCCTGGTAGCGCAGTGGTTGAGAATCTGCCTGCCAATGCAGGGGACACGGGTTCGAGCCCTGGTCCGGGAAGATCCCACATGCCACGGAGCAACTAAGCCCGTGCGCCACAACTACTGAAGCCCGCGCGCCTAGAGCCTGTGCTCCGCAACAAGAGAAGCCACCGCAATGAGAAGCCCGCGCACCGCAAGAAGAGTAGCCCCCGCTCGCCACAACTAGAGAAAGCCCAGCCCGTGCACAGCAACGAAGACCGACGCAGCCAAAAATAAAATAAAAAAATTTATTAAAAAAAAAGCAAACAAACAACAGCAACAAAAAATGCATATGGTGGCACCTCCTGGAGTCAGCACAGAGTAAGGGAAAAAGAATTAGGCTGAGAGCAAATGGTAACCCAGCTCTGGCACAGCTGGCTGCAGGTGTGCTCACCTCACGCGGTCTCCCTGCGCTTCAGCTTCCTTACCCATCAAATGTGGACATCTCACCAAAACATGTCTACAATCCATTTTCAACTCTAAATTTATTTGACTCAAATAACAGAACAACATGCACAACAGGGTCTAATATAAAATATAACATTTGCCAGCTCTGATGCTTCAAATGCCCTGATGTTTGAGGACTTGAGTTGTTGCTGCCTTTTCCTTCTGGTGTTTCCATGCGACTTTTCAAATGATTCCAGCTGTTCTATACAATTAGAACTCCCTTTAGATCTTAACGCAGTTTTTAAACATACATTTTCTTCTCTTTGCTGGAAATCTATTCTTCATCTCCTATAAGTCCATAATCACCATCTTTCAAATCTCATCCAAATGTCATGGCACAGCCAAATGCTACTCTCCTCTTTAGACCTTCCGGGATTAGACTTCTGGGCAGAAGTTACTCTCTCTCTTTCACAGTCTCCTCCTTTGATCTTTCATGTTGAGTTAGGCCGTAATGTCTTCCAGTAGAGTTCAGGTTTCTAAACCTGAGCACTATGGTGTTTGAGGCTGGAAAATCCTTCATTACGGGGACTATCCTCTGCATTGTAGGATGTTTAGCAACATCTCTGGCCTCTACTCCCCAGATGCCAGTACCATGAGCCCTCCAGTTGTAACCATCAAAATTGTCTCCAGACTTTGCCAAATCTCCCCTCGGGGCAAAATTGTACCAGGGTAAGAACCACAGGTCTAGGTATTTGTGTATATATCTTAGCTTCTCTTCCCCACAAGACTTAGTTCAGTACCTGCTAACATAAATATTTGTAGGAGAATAAATCAATAGGTCATTTTTGAATAATTTTTATAATGAAGGGATTATTATTCATTATACAAATAACTATTTGTATAATGAATGGATTTCTGTCAAACGATTTTAGTTCGGCTATCTGTTCTATTAAGTCCTGCAATAAAAGAAAAGGCAAACATTGTTGGTGGTCAGCTGAAAAGAGTGCTTGGCAGGACTGAAATTTACCTAATGCTTCTCTTGAACTTTCACCCTGCTTGACTCCAGGCTAAGGAATAAACAGCTTGAACGCGTCCTATTGTTTCCCATCATGATCCTCACCTAACACTTGCCTCTTTTCTAGCTGCCCATGTCGTAGAGGGAAATTGGTCCCTTCTTCAAGAGACAGTGCCTTTGTGTTTATGGTGCTAGCCAGGGCTGAGAACAATATCGGAATAATAGCAGTGGGGTGGGCGTGGGGAGGAAGACGGGAAAAAGCTAGAGCTTGGAAATCAGAGATTCCGAAGCAAGGCCAGGCCTGAAATGACTATATTTGCTGGAACAAATTCATCTATCTTCATGTAGGCTATGCCATTAGGATATGATGAGGTATTTCAAAGTAGGGCTTATTCTTGGATAAGTAGACCTTCTGGCCTTAAGAAAATAAGTTCAGGGAGCTGGAATGGAGAGGAGGTTTGGTGTAGGGAGTGGTTGATGATGCATGTGGGTGGAGTCCCAGTGAAGCTCTTCCATAGTCAGGGCCCTTGGGGCCCTGTGAGCGTGGCAGGTACCAGGTCACCAACAAGGTAAAATCCTCTCTCAGAGATGCAGCTGAGTATCAGGCACCTGCCAGCAACGGGGACCAAGAACAGAGCCAGGACATAGAGCATCAGCCGACAGGTTGTATCTCTGATATGATTTCAATTTTAAAAAATGCTAGCTCATTGAGTCAGCTGTCGTTTTGGAATTTTTTTCTCCTCTCTATTAGCAAAGATAATTGAGAGCTGACTTCGAGCCTGTGTAGCAAGATTGATGCCTGTTCTAAACTCATTGCCTCTTTTCCTTTCAGCTTAAAGCTCAGTCATTATAAGTTTCTTCCACAGCTTCTCTCAACTACAAATTTTATGGATTGGTCCTGGGAATCATTTAATATTCTTCTATATTAATAGTATAACAACAACACAATAAAAGTAAGAGTAATCACCTCACCATAACAACAGGTAAAAACTCCAGAGTATTTGCATTGTGACAAGTATCATGCAAAACCTTGCATATATTATTAATAAACCTCCTCAGGATAATGCTATGAGCTGTTACTCTCATACTGAGGTTAAGGGCGCTAAGGCTTAAATACATGATTTAATAAATGTTCAGGGTAACATAGGTGATAATTGGGTAGATCTAGGATTTGAATCCAAATCTGTCTGGTTCTAGAAACTGTGCTCATAATCAGAAAATGATACTTTTCCCCATAATTCATTGCATAGTACTTTTGGTAGGCAATTATTCCAGTGAAGAACATAACAATAATAAAAATGTCCCCAGTAATCTCTCAGTATCACACTATTGAGGCCTCCCTAACGCTGTCCTCTTCCTTCCATCAGTGCAAAGTACTTTCCATTCAGTAGCTGATGTTCCATACATGCTTCTGGACTTCATCGTGGGTCCTGGAGTTCATGCGTTAATTCTTTGAAATTTTGAAATGCAGAGATACCTCTTCTGTTTGTTGTGTTTGTTCTTTTGTTTCCGTTTCAGATATTGTTATTAATTTTGCAAAAGAGAAAAAAATAAATGCCACTGGTGTTTTGAGGTTGACCTACTTCTGAAAGAGAGACCCTGAAAGAATGAAAAATCCTACCGGCGTAGATGGTCAGGGAGAGCAGCCCTCATAAACTATGCCTGTCTCAAGCTTGACCTTTGTCCCAGTCTCGGAATCAAAGTCCATGGAGCCTTTCTTTGGTCCCTACTTTGAGCCTGGCCCAGGTCAGTAGCCAGTAAAAGGAAATTGTGCTGAATTATCACAATTTTTATTTGTGCTGACTTATTGGAAATAAGGCAAGACAGATGAGTTGCGGTATCTGCACACTTGATTGCCCCCTTCCCCAATTTTTCTGTGGCTTCATTTTGGATCTCTTTGCTACTGCGTTTTAGCTCTAACTTTGGGCACTGAATCATGCTCTGATGTCCCATCAAGCATCTCGGTAATGTGATAAATTCATCCAAAGTCTCGCAGTGCCATCCTGCACGTGACAAATGCAATAACAGGTCAGGCTCAGAATGATACCCATCTTAGATACTCCCTCTGCTGACAGCAGGTGTTTCTGCTTTATCTGAAAATAATTCACTGAATAGATAATTGGTGAATCCCCAGTGGGAACAAAACTTGATTCTGTCTGAGCATAGGTTACCAAGTGTACCACCATAAAATAATTGATTTTGTGATATATTAAGTGGGGATGTACTCAAGACTACTGAACTTTTCACTTAGGGCCTGGGGCTGAAGTTGAACTAGGCTCCCAAAGGTGAAGAACCCATGCATGACGGGGGCAGGGCTTCACACTCCGACAGCCAATTTAACTTTCATTTTCTTTATTAATCTAATATGTTCTACCTTTCACCAGGACATGATGTGCAGGGAGTTTCATTAAAATGGTTGAGTTGTTATTGGAGATAATCACCGAAGGAATGTATCGCAAAAGTCATGAAATTCTGAATCATTTTTTTATGCTGTTGTCTTAGAGAAGAGGTTTTGGATGCTGATAGGGAAGTTACTCTAGCTATAGGGCAAATTTAATTGTGTTTTTAGAAACTTCTTTTAATCCTATAATAACAAAAAAATTAAATCAGTGCTGACATTTTTTGTTGCCAGAAGAAGGTAGTAAAAGGGTAAAGAAATCATTGTTAGTTCTGAGAATATAATTAGTAACTTTAATGCTTTAATCTAAAAAATGCATATTTTGAGCCTGGGTGAATGATTAAAGAAAAGATATCGAAAGTCTTTGAAATTTCTAACTGTGTTTGTTTTTAATTGTGAGTTATGATCACTATAATTAGCTCATTTAGTGCGTTTATAATGCAAACAAATATGAATTTCTACAAGTTCAGGGATATTTCAGGGCAAATAAGATCGACATCTTGACCTCTGGCTCTTTGTATTAAGCCTTTCTTATAATGTCTGGCAGAAGTTTATTCTTTGATTTGTGGGGAAGAAAGGAGGTTAAGAAGCCAGGATCAAATACTGGGAGACCGGAGTCAAGATTGGGTGTGTTTGGAGATTTATTCCAAAGGAGTGATAAGGATGTTCCCGTGAACAGCCTGGGCTGCCTCTGGCCCATGGAGGGACCTCTGTGTTTCAGCTCCCTCTGCCCCGCTGGATGGAGCCTGAGGCTGGGTCTGAGTGAGAAGCCCTGGAGGAAGTGCCAGGTTACAGACAGAGGCACGCTCTCCGGCACTGAGCCTCTGTGAGGGCAGAGCTTGCCTAGCCTCCTCCACCCCTATCCTGCCCCACCTTGACAGAACCATGAAACCTCATTATTATGCACTAAAAAAGGGAAAAAGAAAAAAAAAAAACCCAGAGGGATCTGGGGAATGAACTTTTTGGGGGCCTTATTTCTCTCAGAGGTGCACGTTAAAATTCTCTCTTTCATTCATTAATGTGAATACAAGCTGCCTGAGAAAATAGCTGGTGGGACCTCCCTTAATGAATAGTGGGGCTTTTCTATGCTCTAGAGGCTTAAAATTGGGTTTCAGCCCACTGAGGATTTTTTTTTTTTTTCCTTCTCCTTCTGTCTTCTTAACGCTGCATGTTTGGTTATATTTCTAGGACTCACCTAGGCTGTGACCTGCCACATCCAGTTCTAATCGCTCATATGATTAGATCGGGGCCACCCACAGATAGGCAGGAGGGGCTGCTGTCAGAGACTCCCAGAAGTTCAGTTATTTTTTTCAATATTATTTTAAAGTTTCTACTCTGTCAATCATAAGCGATCAAACTTGTTCTTGTGAAGTTCCTCACACTTCTGTGTTTAGAATAGGCCAGATAGGAATATAAAAATCTTTTCTCTTGCTTTCAGGGTTTTTACTTTGGTTTGAAGTGGAATTAACCCTTTTCGGCCTTTCACATTTTAGTTTGTTTAGAATCCTGGTCTTGATTTCCTTATTTTTCTCCGATATCTTCCAGATATGTTCAACTACTCCATCCTAGTGCACACATGCCTTCCTCCAGCAATTATTGCCCACATCATCCATTTGGAATATTTTATTGAACTATCTTATGTTGCCAGTTATCTTCCTAAGTATATCTCTAAGCTTCTGAAGGAGTTGGTATGTTTTCTACTTTTCTGTGTCTCCAGGATACAACAAAGAGGAGTCCTCAATGAATGAAGTTGATGCTCGTGGACATAAAGCCATGTCTTTGTCAATTTCCTCCTCACTGCCACCACAGGGAAACTAAGATGACAGGAATCCTCAGTCATAATTCCAAATCCTTAGGCCAATCTGTCTGGGGTCAGTAGGGAAAGTAGTTGCAGAAAGAGCTCTACTACTCCAGACAAGGTTGTGACAGGAAGAGAAACTCTGCGGTATACCTCCTCACGCAATTTGAGAATGAGGTGACAAAGTGACAGCAAACTCCAGAAGAGCTTGTGGATCAGCCCCAAGGAGATGTCAAAAAGCCTCACACTGGGAACCACAGAAACACTCAGCAGTGGGTGGTGACTCTGTTCCACATCAGTTGAAAAACACAGAGCCATTTTTCTGATGGGAAAGGCACTTGGAAGTCTAGTTGAAAGGATGTTGTTTTCTTTTGTTTCTCCTTGAGAGTTCTTTTAACTTGTGGCATTTAATTGACTTTTATTGCACCCCATGTATTTTAAAACATAAACAAATTTTTAAAAAGTGTACCGTATGATTTAGAACAATATTAATTAGGCAATTGTCTATAGAGAAAGGCAGAAAAAGAGGGGGGCGAGTAATAAGTACTTAAGAGCCGTGATACAGTTACCTACAGCTCCAGAAACAGTTCTAGATCACTATTTATTTGTCTGATACTTATTGAGTATTTACTACACCAGGTATTATGCCAACACAGTTATATCTGTTCATTGTTTAGTATTATAAAACTACTCCATATACTTTAAAAATCAATGAAATCTATAGTCTCATAGATATAGATATAGATAGATATCCAGTCCATTGAGCCATTTAGAAATTCTATGGTATATTTATAATCATGATATTCTGAACTTCACAGTCGATAGAGACCTACTTTGTCAGTAATTGTATGCCAATTTGCCAGTAGGCTTTAAAAGCCGGATCATTTTTCTCAGTGGGACCCAAGGAGAATTTGGTGACAGAAATGCCAAGATAAAATTATTTTAAAAAAAATAGGTTTTAAAGACCTACCTTTAGCATCATGTGCTCTATTTTGTTTCTTAAGGACACATTTGACTGCTTGAGATTTAGCACACATGGTGTAAGGAGTTAATATCGTACAGCCAAAGTGAGCAAACTAATAAAGGCAAGGCGGTGCTTCCTCTGTAGGATCAGATCTGTTCCCCATTATTTGGTTCTGCTGCTGAAGGAGAAAAATAAGTCTTGGATATTACAACTGTCACTGTGACATCTGTTGTTTCAGGATCCGTGACTGCTTCAGTCACCACCTGACCCAGATCATCACCATAACATTCTGTCCACTATTAAATTGTGAAAGGCCCTGGCCCTCCAGGTGGTACTTCAAGGTTGACATACCAAGATGTTTGTCTCTGTCCCCACAACTGCCTCTCAGCTGAAAAATACAGCCGCACTTTGTGCAGAATTGATGGCAAACCAAGTCTCCCAGGGTTCAAGGGGAGCAGCGGAGAGCAAGAGCTCTTGAGGCATAACCTCGTTCTGCTCTTAATCACTTGTCGCAGTCGCAACTCCTGGAGGGCTTCGGAGCCTGCAGAGGTGTCGCTTTTTGTTCTTTGTTGATGGTTGTTCTCCTTTTCCTTTGAACAGATGACTCCAGCTATTAAAACAACAACAACAGAGCTACGTGCACCTATCCAATCTTACAAAACAGATATGTAAGGGGATATCAGTCCTTCCGAACACACAAACAATAGTTTACTTTTGGAAAGTTCCTCTAAATAGAGCTCCACCTCTGGTTGTACGTGTTTGGTTTCAAATCATTCATGACTTAACAGGATGGCTACTGCTAATCTAGATGCAAAAAGGACGCATCTCAAAAAGAGTCTATCACGTGAGTTACCAAAATCAGGCCCGCACATACGTTTACAGGAATGTAATAAATATGTAAAACAAGGCACATCTCTGTCGTAAAGAGCTTTCCTTCCAAGAGCTCATTCTATTATTCATTCATTTATTTATCCATTCTTTCATTCGAAACCTGTTTACTGAGACTCTGTAATGGACCAGACACTGCGCTGGGAACTAGGGTATGGCACTAGAGGAGGTACGTTCTCTGTTCAGCAGGATAAGAAAAAGCAGCGTTCACACCTATATTTGTGATCCAGATTTCTCCCATATATTGAAAGACAGAAAAATCTAACCACTTTCAGCCACGTGGCCATTTAATAGTCAGCAATAAGCAGTTTACTTTCATTACGTAAATGAAGGCACCGGATGATCTAAATCATAGAAGAAAACAGAGGAGCCACAAGCTGGTTCTCACACGGTATACTTCAATTTCTTTTCCTACTTCCATTTCTCTACAATTTCTAGCCCTAATTCTGTAACTAGCTAAACGTATGATCTTACACAAGTCACTTAGCTTCTCTAAACCTTGATTTTCTCACATGTAAGGTTCCTTTAGTTAACGTTTAGAAGATTTTGTTTTAAAACCTGAAAAATATACTTTCAGACAAGCTTAAATCTTTTTTAATTCACTGTCTTCAAAGTGCCTCAGGACATTTGCATTATGGCTGAGCAGGCAGGATGGGAACGTACAGGGTCTATGCTGCCCAAAGAGCCTCAGCGTCAGGAGTTTTCTGCTCACCTGGAGAGCCCCTGGAGTCTGGTCCTGAGCAAAGACACACTATCCGGACCTGGCAATGTTTACCCAGCTCAGAACGCAGCGGCAGTCTTGGCAAGAGAGGAGGTTGGGGACTGCTCTTTGTGGCATCTGCTGCTGCTTTATGGGTTTACATCTGTAGTGCTAGGCCTTTCTTTTCTTCTTTTTGCTTTCCATTTTCTTTTCTAATTGACATAGTGCCTGAAAATTTAAGTGGTTGCAACCAGGTGAGTGTGGGCGTCTTGTACAAGAGCTGTATTGGTTATAATGGCCTGTACCCAGAAATGAGCGACTGAGACCCAGGAAGAATGCATTAAAAATTAAGCCTCATATTTGATGTTTTCTCTATAACCAAAAATAGCCTAATTATTTAATTAAGCAAAAATGATCAATTATTACATAACAACTGAAAGGAAAATAAAATGTTGGATAAAATTTACAAATCAATATATATATATAAGGCCCTTATCTGTATCCCTTTGGCTCCTTCTGTTATAAAATTCTATGGAAAAAAAAAAAAGCCTTTGAATACTTTTTCCACTAAACCTAAATTTTCAACCTCTGCTTTAATTATTTTCGGTTCTTTTCTTCGCATGAGCTTACTTTCACAAACAGCTAATATTCTGAGGTCTTTGCTGACCAGATCAAGTACTTCAAGATGTGTGATATCAAAAGGTTCTATTTAGATGAATGGGTTTCTGAAGCAGCAAGACTGAGAGCCTAACATGTTGGTGGCATGACAGAATATTTTTGAATCCAGGATTTTTATTTTAGGTTTTAAAATTTTTTTAACGAGGGTAGAAATTTGGAAATAAGATGCCCAAAATTCCTCTTGCTCCTTGGCTGAGAGGTCCTCTACCTCATCATTCGTCCTCTGAAACTTTCAAGCTCTTTATCTCTATAAAAGTGGTAGGACACATTCATTTACACTGAGGGGAGTTTTAAAGATCATGTTAGTGAACTATAAAAAAGTCTTTTTTAGGAAAACAATTACGAAGGTACTTTGTATGTCTTCTTTGTGATTGGGGGTGAGAGAAAGGAAGAAACATAGGCTTTTGGAAAGATAAGTTTGTACTTAAAACCTGCTCCCTGAGTTCTTGATTATCTCAAGGTGAAGACAGTGTTAAATTACTTACTCGTGGTGACAACCTGTCAGATTGAACATGTAGCAGAAGGACAAACCCCAAAAGGGATTCAATGCAGGGTGAGCCATGGGGTTTGAGGTTTCCCTGAAGGAGCAGATAAGGTGGGTGGGGATGGGATCTGGTGTCCCGCCTCAGTAGAAACCCCACCTGGAGAATGTGGGTAGCTTTCTTTCCGACTCCATGCTCAAGAGTCCCTCTTCTCTGTGGTGATTGGCATGTGTGGCCTGGCACTCCGTGAACACACGTGAAGAAAACAGGCATCTTAAAAGATGAGGACTTTAAGTTCTCAGAATAAACATTGGGAAGTATCAAGTTAATCTCCCTGGAAACTACCAGGGTCTGTTGTTACATGATAGGTACCTGGGTTTACTCAGAACTTACAGGACATGTGAAGTTTTAAAGCAGATGCAGTGGTAAAAAAAATGGTAGTGATATACACCAAAAGGAATAGAGGGAAGGATGGAATCATATAAATTCCTTAAAGAAATTAGAGGTTTTTTGAGTCTAGTTGCACTGACTAATATAGTAGCCACAGTGCCTCTTGAGCATTTGAAATGTGCCTGGTCTGAATTGAGATGTGCTGTAAATGTAAAATATAAAACATCTTCAAGAAAATGGATTTTGAAGACTTAGTGTGAAAAGGAATGTAAAATATCTTGTTAATAAATGTTTCATACTGCTTATATGTGAAAATAATAACATTGTGGATATGTTGGGCTAAATAACATACTAAATTAATTTCACCTGTTTCTTTTATGATTTTTTTAATATGGCTACCAGAAATTTTTAAATTACTTATGTGGCTTGCATTTATGCTGTACATTATATTCCTGTTGGGCAGCACTGGAATAGAGACCACTTGCAGGAGCAAGCCCTCTGTATTTGAATGTGGGGCAATATAAGAGGCATACTTGTGTTAAGGATTTTAAAACCCATGTTTCTAAAATAAATTCTATAGAATGGTGATATCACACAGCTCCTTATGATGCAGAACTGGCTATGCCACGGGTCAAGTAGCTCATCCTAAACCTTAATAACACTATTCAACAAAATCCCATGTACGTATTGGCTTGGAATAGAAGTATTGTGTATCTACCAACATGAAAAAAGAGAGGGAAGGGGCTTCCCTGGTGGCGCAGTGGTTGAGAATCTGCCTGCTAATGCAGGGGACACGGGTTCGAGCCCTGGTCTGGGAGGATCCCACATGCCGCGGAGTGGCTGGGCCCGTGAGCCACAACTACTGAGCCTGCGCGTCTGGAGCCTGTGCCCCGCAACGGGAGGGGCCGCGATGGTGAGGGGCCCGCGCACCGCGATGAAGAGCGGTCCCCGCACCGCGATGAAGAGTGGCCCCCGCTTGCCGCAACTGGAGAAAGCCCTCGCACGAACCGAAGACCCAACACAGCCAAAACTAAATAAATAAATAAATAAATAAATAAAGTAGCTATAAAAAAAAAACGCAGCTTTAAAAAAAAAAAAAAAAAGAGAAGCTTCCTTCTTAAAAAAAAAAAAAAAAAAAAAAAAAAAAAAAAAAAAAGAGAAGGAAGGGATATAAAGAAACTGTTAACATTGGGGAATAGAAGGCATTCATTCAATATATAAAAGTACTTTTCAGCCACTCCCACAATTAGAGAAATTTCAGAAACATCAAAGAATTTGGAAGTCCCCAAGGATTCACTCTAAGAAAGCCTATTGTCTTGAAGAAACCCCCAGGAGAATCAAAGAAACATGTGTTTTAATGGGATTTTCCTATTTAAGGACCGTGTTCTAGGTAATTTCCAACATGCTGAGTGTTTTTCCCCCATTTTGCTCCAGAAGAGTTCTGTATGAATTGGGTCTTCAAAGAGAAAAATTTTTATCTCTGTATGAAGTCACTCAAAGACCCCTCCACCTTAACTCCTCCTGAAAGGAAACACGCCTTCTCAGAAGACTGTTCTACCATGTTGCGCATCACTCCCAAGATGTTTTCCAATCCGAGTGTAATTATCTCCACGATGGAGGAGGCTCCAGATGCATTTATTTGCTCCTCTCAGCGGCTGGAAGATGTATTCCATATTCAGTTAAAGTCAGTAATTAAAATGGCCTAATCTGCATTCATTTTGTAACCACAGGCTGCAACTCCCCCTATGTCAACCTCAGAGGCGAGAGCGCTGCCACACTTAGAGCCACGGTGATTGGCTGGTGCACGGTTAGAACAGGTGAAATAATCTAATCTGGAATATTGCTCTCCTCACCTTTTTCTAATAAACATTTGCCTCACCACAGACCTTAATATAACAGCTTAATATAACAGCAGTAAAGGCAAGAGAGGAAATTGGAAACACGGCCAGGAGCGTGCCTTATGGTTCATAACAGCCCCAAATTGTGACCGTTTATTAAAACTAACACCCTTTTGTGAATGAGAGTGTGGATCAAAATATCCAGTGGTTTCTCTTCTTTGATATTCCCTTTTTTTTTTTTTTTTATAGCACTGAGTTTCAGTTTTAGGGTTTAATTAAGTTTCTAAAATTGTTTCTGACTAAAACATTGACATAAAGAGGCAACTTGTCCATAATTTGGCCCCGTCCATTATTTCCATCATTTGTTTCAGTCCATAGGCTATAACTTCTTGGGCCACTGGGACAAGAAAGAGTTAAGGCAGGTGAAGGAGGAGAAGGAAGAGGAGGCCAGAGAACTGCCTGACAAAATACGATTAAGGGCCTTCCCCAGGCCCGGGGCGCTCTGGCGCTGCCAAGGGAAAGGAGAGCCAAGCAGAGTGTTCTCCTTGTCTACACACCTCCCTTTCGTTTCAGCAGAATTTTGCCTTCCACTCATGCAAAACTTTGAATTTCCTGTTGGCTCTGAGGTGAGATTTATGACATTTATTAAGGTTACTATTCACTGTGAATTTACTGAGCAATAAGCCTAAGAGCTTTTAGGGGTTTCATCACCTATGTTTACGGGGGTGGCAGAGCTCCCCACAGAGTCACCGTCAGCCAGGTTGGCCAAATGTGGATTTCTTGGAGTGCCCAGGGTACGTGTCCCAGTCCAAGGGGCAGGTCCGGGAGAGCCGAAGGGCTCAAAGGAGACAAAGCCCTCAGCACATGAGATCTGTTTTCTGCTCTGGCGGTTTTGGTTCACTTCCCTCTGGCTCAGCTACCTCATTCTGGCCATGTTTGAAGACGCATTTGAGTGTTCCATTCTCTCCAGGAAGAAAGAGAAATAATTTGAAATAATTGTGTGAGGGGGAGGGAAGAGGGAAAGAGGGGCTGGCAAGAATGGAGGTAAACACATGTTACAGACGTAATAGGGGCTACGCAAACCGTTTCATGTATACTGTCACATTTAATCTTCACAGCAGTCCTGTAAGGCAGGTATTATTATTCCCACTTTACAAATGAGGAAGTTGAGGCTTAGAGAAATGAAATCACTAGCTGAAATGAAGACAGTTAGTGAATTGAAGACTCACGATTTCAACTCCCTTTTTCTGTGGCTTCCCAGTCCAGGGTGGGAGCTCCACACCTCATTGACTCCTATTTTAGCCCTCAGTTACTGCTCATTTAACCTAAGCAATTGGTTCGGGTGTGTCATCAGGATATTTGAAAGTACTAGGTTAAACTTTCTTTTAAGATGGCAGGCTTGTTTTGTTGCAAAAAGGTAGCTTTTACACAGTGGTGTTATCCCTTGACCTCACCAAACCCTTCTAGAATGGAATGAATGGGTAAGAGCAGAGTAAAGCCAATTGAGCAGTGCCATGGGCTGGGCAGGACAAAGGGACAGGTATCTGTCAGTCCCCGAGAGTGGCAGCTACTGAGGCAATTCACTAATTTGATAAAAGAGTTGGAAAAAAAGAAGTCCTCTAGCCCATTTCACTCAATCATTTATTCCACAAATATCCGGTAAGCACGCACTATGTGCTAGGCACTGCAGTAGGCTCTGGGGATGCTGGCTACCTCAGCAATCTACCTGCTACCTCCCCGCTGTGCAGAGGGGGACCAGATGCTGCCCGCGCCCTGTCTCTTAAAGGCTCTTTCAAATCTACCCAAGTTCTGTCACAGTGACAAATTTCCCAGACCACTTCAATGGGATGGTCCTACCACAGGGAAGAAACAAAGCAAAAGACAGAAAGTAAAAGAGTTGATGAGCAGATAGCATATTCTTTATATGAAATAAATAAACAAATATATATATATATACACACACATACAGTTATATGTATACATGCATATGTACTCTTCCTATCTTCACATGAAATAAATTAGCAAACACACACACACACATATATATATATATATATATATATATATATATATATATATACACACACACACACACATACATATAGATGCATGTGTGTGTATGTGTGTGTGTAATTAGCTTGATGTCCGGTCCAAATTGCCATTACAAAGTTATGATTGGACTTGTAACTGGTAGAAAACCTACCAGCACAGAGGACTAAGTAGTTGAGCCATCATTGTTGGAAATGTATTGTTCAGGACATTTGCTAATTTATTGATGCAGCAGCAGAGGCTGAATCAGATTCAGTTATTCAGTTGAAGAATAAATTGGAATATTTTGGTGCATTTCTTAAAAAAAGAAAAAAGCCACTTTAAAGCCTATGTATTAAAATGACAAAGTCTTAAATAGGGGTCTCTTTTTCTAAACAAAAGATATGCAAATTACAATTCCAGATTTATATTATGATAAAAACTGAAATACAAAAGAGTCATTATCCTGCAAAATGTAAAAGTACGTTGCTTCATGAGTCTATAATGATATAATGGGATGTTGATGTAGTAAAAGGTGTCAGAAGGGAGACAATGACCTTAAAATTTTAAGTCAGAAACATTAGAATAGAACAGTAAGTATCTATCTACTCACCTAACTACCCATCTATCTATTGCATATTTTGAAAATTTGAGGTGAAGAACAGGATATTTTTATCTTCTAATGGTGTAGCCATAATAAGGGGGGTTTTGTGTAGAGGATGGGGAAATACTTTTCACATAACCATTCCAACTCTGAAATTGGATAAAGATTTTACTTTGAATTTTAGATTAATAGGACTATTTTTCATAAAAATCAGTGGTGTGTTATGAGGCTTGGAAACCATTCCTGGCTTAGCCACAGGACGGCAAATGTCAGGGATGCCAATGCTCCCCGTCTAAGAAAGACTCGCAGTTAGTTTGCAAGGACTCTCCGTTTTTAAGATGATGGGAGCCATTTCCAGTTAATCATTGTGTGACACTGAAAAAAGATGGGTCAACTTAAAGAGACTGCCTTAGAACACAGAAGATTTATTCGATCAAATCACAGAGAAATTGTAGCAAACTATTTAGACTTGAAATTATTCTACTGGCTTATTCTAAGAAGTGGAGGTGAGAGTGTATTTATGTGTGTGTGTATGTGTGTGTTTCAGGGGAGACACACTTGAAGTAATCAAGTGATATACCACATGTAAAGCAGATGCACAGGCTTGTTCCCACTACCAAACAAAGCAGAAGGCCTGCTTTAGCTTTATTTGGCAGGAATTTATATACTTGCTTCACTATTTGATCTTAACCTAAACAAAGGATGTTGGTCTCAGCACCACTGATTTCAGGGTAACAGCTCTGCCTTCTTTCTGAAAGGCAGCAGGATTGTGACACTTCGAAAATCAGATGGTCGCATAGTATGGAAGTATCTTAAATGTTTATTTATTGTTGTAGTGAGCCAAACCCTCCTTTTCTTGTTTCTGAGTGTGCAATTGATTGCACCAAAAGTTGTAGGCAGAAGGATCTTACTTTAACACAAATGTCAGAACCTTGGCGAAGCAACTCCCAGAACTTCAGAACAAACCCAAACGAGCCAGGGAAGCTAAATGAGGCCTAAGAACATACTCTGAGCCCAAACTCCTGATAATTTTCCGGTTCAGAAAGTTGCTGAGGGTTTTCTGTCAGGGTAAGCTTATGGTTTATGATTTTGGAGCCTGTGCGACGCTCCTTTGTATTTCATCTTGACTTAATGTCATTAGTCTTCCTTCACAGAAACCTGAGCGCTCATTTTCTAATCTATCTAGATGATACGCTGACAGCATTTTCCCTGATCGAGACTTTACCATTTATGTCTCTGCCTCTGTTAATCATTTGCAGAAATGAGATTTATAGTAAAAAGGATTAAATCAATTCTGACTACCTCCTACTTCCTAGATTTTCGGGGATTTTTGATGAACACAGAAACCTCGGAGATGCTTTCCTGAGAAGGTCTTTCTTATCTTTGTGAGGTGGCCTTTCAGCATGGCTGAGTCTCTGTGGATCATAGCAAGTCCACTTCTCCATGTTTTGTTTGGCAACCACACCTCAGAAACTGCCCTCCGAGCAACTCAAGCTGTTTTTGATTGGAAATAGGTTAGTGAGCCATGCATTCTCTTCTCCTTCATTCTCCATCTTTCCTTCTTTCTCTTCTTCCCAGTCCCAAGATGAGTACCCTTAGGAAATGTATCAACTGATTTCAATTAAGTGTTTGTCTTTTGAGTTTCTCATCATGGGGTAAACTGTGACATTTTTAGCAGCCAGGGGTTGAAGAGAAAAATTGCACTAGTCTAAACTAAATCACAGTTTATTTTCTTCCTTTCTAATTTCTCTAATCTTTCACTGACTTGAAATTACATTACTACTATATGTCAGGCCTTGTGCAAGGCCAGGGATTTTCACAAATGTATAGTCATCCCTTGGTACCCACAGGGGACTGGTTCCAGGACCCCCGCAGATACCAAATCTGCAGTTGTTCAAGTCCCTTATATAAAATGGCTTAGTATTTCCATATAACCCACACACTTCCTCCTGTATACTTTAAATCATCTCTAGTTTACTTATAATACCTAATACAAGGTAAATGCCATGTGTAATAAGTAGCTGCCAGCACAGCAAATTCAAGTTTTGCTTTTGGAAACTTTCTGGAATTTTTCTCCCATATATTTTCAGTCCACAGTTGGTTGAATCTGCAAACAAGGAACCCATAGATATAAAGGGCCAGTCAACTGTAATCATTTTCTTTCTGTCTCCTCCTCCCTTTGTTCCTTCCTTCCCTCAGTCCTTTTTTTCTTTTTCCAAATTTACTCTCATCATTTTGCGTAGTCGCCTTGGATTTCCTCCTCGGATACTCACGGTGAGTAAGTACAGGGATAGCATTTCCAGATTCTTTTCCCCCCATTCTATAAACCCTGCTTATCCCGTGAGGTGTGCTATCTCTGCAAAAAGACAGTGATCATACTGACATATCCTTGGCCATGTATCCGCCCTAGGTGACCAGCATCAGTGCCTTTAAATTCCCTGAATTTAAACAGTTGTTCTAAACCATCTCCTCTATGTCATTCCTTTTGCTGTCTGCTGCAGTCTAGAACAGGGGTCCCCAACCCCCAGACCACGGACCGGTACCGGTCCGCGGCCAGTTAGGAACCGGGCCGCACGGCAGAAGGTGAACAGCAGGTAAGTGAGCAAAGCCTCATCTGCCGCTCCCCATTGCTCCCCATGGGCCCCCATCACTCGCATTACTGCCTGAACCATCCCCTCCGACCCCGTCCGTGGAAAAACTGTCTTCCACGAAACTGGTCCCTGGTGCCAGAAAGGCTGGGGACCGCTGGTCTAGAACATATCTTGATCAAAATCCTCTCGGTTTGGTTTCCTTTGTCTGGCTCTGCACTCATCCCCCTTGGTCTAGGTAGACATTTTGGCTTCTCTGGCTTTTACCCTTATTACTAGATAGATTCTAAGTCCTTGAACGCAAACTGCAAACCCGTTGGACTCTCCCCTTTTTGGGGTCACTCTGGGAAACTACTAGAGATATAGTTAACCTATACCCCCAGAATATTTTTCCAGCACCATCTTTCTTGGTTAGTTAAGGGCTTGCTACAGTCCCCAGGTTTAGGGGGGTAAAGGTGAGTAATGTGTCAAAACATTTTTGCCTCAATTTGGAATGTCTTTTATTTTTCCACCATGGTGAGCTGGCTCTTGTCTGTGTATTCCAAAGTCGTTGCATCATTTCTCTATTTTTCTAATGAGGGTTAAGTATTTTTATGTGTAGGATTTGTATCTTATACATACAAAGATTTCATTGTCCAAGATCCTGCGTCTTCACAGGGATTAGACTTGGAGGTGGTAGAAGCACCCTACAATTTTCGGACTGAGATAGTATGGGGACCTGCACGCTTCTAGTTCTTCCATCTCCATTTCTCCTGCTAGTAACCACAGACGAGGAAAGAACCAGAAAGTTTACCCATACCAGAAAGTTAAACTTCTGGCGACTCTTCAAGATGCTACAGGTTAAAAGGGGACATCAGAAGTAACAGCCAAGGCACCTAACTTTTTTGTTAGTTCGTCATAAGAGATTTAGCAAGTAGGAATAGAACAACAAATATTACTAACTCGCAGTTTCAAGGATCCAGTGAGTCACATCGTGTGGGGTGCTCACCACCATCAATATCCACAGCAAGCACCTGCTGTATACACAGCACTCTGCTGAAGACGCAAAATCTTATAAAATACAGTTCTTTCTTTCCAAGAGCTTATGTTGAGTCCAAAAGAGACCACTACAGGCTTAAAGGATGGAAACTACCATATATGACTTGTTTGGACAGTAGCACTGCGGGTGTTGCAAAGACAGTACAATAATTGAAACTGAGACGAAGTAGAACTTTACTTAAAGACGTGGCTAGCTTCACGCATGTGTGACCTGTGCAGTCTCATGGGACCTCTCACTTGGTTTAATTCTTTGCTGTCACTATCTTGAAACGCTTAGTAATTTAATCTTTGAATATGTTCTGTAGGTGAAGCCCTAAGGGAGAATGGAACAGGCACATGAACAGGGAATGTATGTGCAACATGCACGTCCGTCTGTCCTCGCCACCCCATTCACACGTGGAATTCACAATGCCCTGTGAGCATACAATACTGATGGACCTACAATATGGGAGTGGGGGGTGTTAGGGGAGACTCAAAGCAAGTACAAGGTCAATGTGTTGCATCCATGACTGTAAGCAAAGGAAAGGGGACGCTTATATGCCCTAGAGGCCAGGATTTTCATTCCTTCAGAATTTGCTTCAAACATAGAACATAGAAAGAAGGCATGGAGTTCTAAGAAATGCAAACAATCAAGGAATCATATGATATCCTTTCTTACCTGTGTTATATCCATGTGTTAGCCAACCACTTAAGCTGAAAGTGATGGCACAGAAGGAAAGGAAGTGATAGGGCAATCCATAGTTCCTTTTTTTCCCAGTACTTCCCTATTCATCAGTAAACTGAAAGCAGCATGTTGGTGAATGCGCGTGTATAAAGAAGTGTGCTAAAAACAGTTGAGTTAGTTTTGTGCACCACTTCCACTCTTTTGGTAGCAAAATACATAGGCATGTACAAACTACAAAATAAAAATTGTGCAATTTCAGTAATTCTGTATACAATTTAAATGCTTTTGTATTTACATTTAAAACTGGCATTGCACAATATAAAGATGAACAGTAAAATTCACACTAATAATTTAGAATCTTAATTTTTATTTACTTAGAATGACATTAAATAGAAAATAAAAAAACATCATGACAATTGGAGGGAGAGACCACAAAAGAAAGAAAAGAAGTTTTATAATTTCATATGTTTAAATGGTATTTGTTTCCTGTTTTTTGCACAAGGGTATCCACATTTTCATGTGTAATTGACTTGCAGTAAGGTGTAGGGCCAGGCAAATAAAGTTTTTCTCAAAATACTAAAGAGTTACTTATAATATTAGTTGTTTCCTAAATCATATTTAGACTCCTGAGTTTTCTTTGTAAGTTCCTTATAAACACTTCTGTTAATTTCCATCCATTTCTATTCTCTCCCTGTCCACACCGTGGGTTGCTGAGGGTTCTCAGTTCCAACCCAGTAAGCATCTCAATGGATCCTTTGTGGAACTCGCCTCTTCTACCTCTTAAGTCACGTATACCACCCTTTCTACCGGGCACAACCTCATTGAACCATCTGATTACTCCTACTTCTCCCTTCTCTTATTACGAAAAGATCGGGATTTCTCAGTCTCACTCCACCTCATCTTCACTACAGATCCACCAAAAGAGAGGGGGAAGTACTTTACAACTATATAACACTATACACACATACAGCATGGTTATTAAGGTCATTTTAATTATGTTGATAACAGTTAATATTTCTTTAGGGCTTACTATAGCCAGGCAGTGTTCGAAAACTTTGCATGTATTAATGCACTCATATTCTCACACCAACACAGAGAGGTTAGGTAACTTGTGAAACAGCTAATACGTGGTGGACGTGGGATTCCACCCCAGCAATCCCCCATTTTACCACCCTAAGGAAAGGTGTGGAAAGTCTCACGATTCCATACATTAGTATGCCCTCATACTGATCAATTAACATGCACTTATGAAGATGCTGCTTCCATATACCCAAGAGGAAGGGGGAAGCAGAACCCCCAAATTTTCATGTTGACAATTACCTGCCAGAAAAATCCACTCACTTTTTGCCTCTATGTTTTTGTCCAGTTCAGCTTTGTTTTTTTTAATTTTGAAGAACAGACCTTCTCTGGGAAATCAGATTTTACTTTGATATTTCCACCCGAGACTGGAACTCGGAGAACGTACATGCCTTTGCTCTCTCCCACAGATGCTTGCTTGAGCCAAGCCATGTGACCACCAGCCTAGGAGACTGCACTGCAATCCGCTTGGAACTTCCTACAGGACCACCCAGAAGCTGCAGCTGGTGCTGAGTACGGTGGCCGCCTGTTTACATGAGAATGTGAGCTGAGGGAAGTGGACAGTACCTGCTTTCTGCTGTCAGCCAAGGACTCGATTCCCGTGGAAAGATCTGATGTGTAAACTAGAAATATTCAAAGGTTTTAGGCCCCAACTATTTTCCAGACATGGGAAAAAACTGGGGCCAAAAGGAGTTTCTCCCAGGATGCTGGCAGCTGCCCCTGGCCCAGCAGAACCAGCTGTAGGTCTGGGAACGTGGGTCAGACAGACTCCAAATGTGCTGATCCTCAGATAGACCACGTTGAAAGAGCCATTTTCTCATACAAAGACTTTCCATTGAATCATATCCTATGCACTATCTCTGGCTTCTCAGAGAGGAACAACACTGAACTTGTAAAGAAAACAAAAAGTGTCCTTAAAACCCTGGCCCATATCTTTTGCGGATAGCCGAGTTCATGCCTAGCCGCCCCAGGAGGGCATTTGGCAATAGTCACAGAAGAAAGCTTTTCTGTCCTGTTGAATAACAGTGTCCGGAAGAGCTGTCTTGCAGGGTGAGGGGTACCTGTGGAAGCAAGGCAGAGTTTTATAGAGCTGTTAGCGACACCTTTATAGCATACTTGAGGTAGCAGATTTTTCGCTGAACAGGTTATCTTACTTCTACGTTTCTGGAAATCAAATACTTCTTTACAATTTTGTTTTGGAACTCTTCAGAGGGCTCACAATTTAAAGAATTTCTAACATCTACTTCCACAGTAAATTCAGATTTTCAAAGATCAAGTTGCCTTAAGTTGAGGGAGACCTGTATCAACAGCTTTGTCCCTTCAGTTTTGTCCTTTTACCAGGGCCACGTCTCACCGTCTGGACTCCATGAGGTTAACAGGCCCTGGGAAGGAGGAAGGAGCAGGCAAGTCACCTGGAGACAAAGGCTACAGGCCGAGGAGACCTCTCCTCTGTTGAAGGCATAAAGCATATTCTTTGTAGGCTGAACCTTGAGAAGAAAAGCACAATCGGATTTATTGAACTGGTACTATGCACCAGGCATTTAATTGTGCAATAGCCCCAGGAGGGAAGAAGATAATGAGATAACACTTAATGAGCACCTGCTAGCCAATGGGCAGAAGCCAGTAGCTTAATTTTTAAATGTATTGTTTCACTTAGTCTTTATAATTAGGGTTGCCATAGTTAGCAAATTAAAATCTAGTTAACATCTAGTTACATTTGAATTTCAGATAAGTAACAAATACTTTTCAGTATAAGTATGTCCCATACAATATTTGGGATATACTTATACTTAAAAATGCAGTTTTCTAGCTGAAATTCATATTTAAGAGGGGGTCTTGTATTTTATTGGCAACCCTATTTGGAAGAATCCTAAGAAGTAGGAATTATTATTCCCATCCTGTAATTGAGGAAACTAAGACTCAGAGACATTAAGAAATTTAAATTTGTCCAAGATGGTAAGTAAAGGCAGAGGAGTTGGGATAACCATCTGCTTCTGTTTGATTGAAAATCCTATACTATCAGCAACTGCATCATACTGTCTCCTCATCCAGGCTAATAAATAGTCAGTTTTTATTCAGCCAAATAAGCTGCCTCAAGGGAAAGAGCTAACTTCAATCTTAAATACTAGGTATTTATTAATCTTCTACCTAGTCCAAAGCCCCGTGTTAGGGCTGGAGAGAAGAAAAGTTGCATATGAGGATAATTTAAGAACCAGGGCCTGCCCTCACAGGAAAATGTAACCTAGTGGAGAAGATGAAAGAGAGAGAAAGAGAGGGAGGTGGGGGAGAGGGGAAAATGCTAAATATGTTTCCAGTCAGTTTCAAGTTTTTAAACAGGAACATTGGCATTATAGTTGATTCTGCTTTAAAATCTTGAGGTCCGCTGTAGAGAGCCTTGGTGGTAGGGAGGTGGGGTCCTCAGTGTCACCAAGAAGCAAGATTCCTCCTTATAAGAGATCAGCATCTGCCTCTTCATGGTGTCCCCAGTGGCTTGAGTCCATGGCTCCAGATTACACAGGGACTTTCAAGGACTGACGGTGGTTTGGCTGTCACATTGCTTACCTCACCGATACCAGGGTCACCCTGACAAAGCTGTCCAGTGGAGGCTGCACCTTCCCTCCATCAGCACTTTAAAACCTGCCCATACTGCCAGGTTATGTGAAGAAGATAACCAAAAGATATTTAAAAAAAAAAAAAAAAAAAAAAAGCAGACTTCAAGAAAGCAAGCATTGGAAGCTCAAAGAAATTAGAATCATCACAAAATAATATTGGAGTTCCTCCTCAAGCATTGTGTCAGATGTTTTATAAGTTTTATTCCTAAACATCACAAGAAAACAGTAAGGTAGGAATTGCTATCTCTGCCTTACAGATCAGAACACTGAGGCTCAAAGAAGGTAAGGGACATGCAGAAGGTCACATAGCCAGTGTGAAGCGATACCTGCTCTGAACCATGCTTTTCGTAGAGCATCAAGTTCCCTCCTTAAAACAAAGGGAATGGAACCTTTTCCCCTGCAGACAGACAGGGAAATTCACCACTAAACAGCAAGCAGAAAGAGATGATGTTTAGGGCCTTGGTGAAAAGAAACAGTTCTGAATCAAATACCATTCTCTCTTATCTCTTAATTGAAGCCGGGGGTACCCATTTCCGTTTTTGTAGCCAACATCAAAAATAGAAATCAACATGGCACAAATGTATACCTAATGTAGCTTACAGTATGATTCCCTTTCCCTATATCATTTTACAAAATAGAAAAGATTTGGGAAGAGAAACTTAGAAATGGACATAAAAAAAGCTTATATTTTGATAGTAAGGGCCTTTTTAAGGTTGAAGTTCTGTTTTTGATAAGAAAAAGCTTTTAAGAAAGCTTTTTATATAGCATTGTATACCTGTAATCTTAGTCAATTCCTTCCTTCACTTTGCCTCTCTTATGCTACAATGCTAACTTTTCCTTCATATTTTCCCAATGGTTAACATTCTGCTTCTGAAAATTATCCATTAAAATTTTATCAATTTTGTATTTTGGTGAGACAGTATGAGGAAATGCCATTGTGAAATTAGATTTTTCTTTGACATCAGGCGCCCAGTCAGCAATCCAATCCCATGTGTTTCTATTGAGACATTAGGGTTTGATATAATTTTGGGCAGAAAACATTTTAAAAATGAAACAATTGAATTTTCTAGATGGTCTTGGGGACCACTTAGCTTAAGAGAATACACTTCCAAATCAAAAGACTTTCAATCATTTAAAATATTATTTGGATGATATTTGCTCTGTGTGTAGTAGCCGTTTGAATTTGTATTGAATGTTTGACTGGCTCATGCACACATAGATGATGTATGAAATTATTATTTCATATTTTTCTAGTGTTTGCATTGCAAGTGACATCTGGTTGACAGGAACTTGGAGAAATGGGATACGAAGTGAATGCTGCAGTTACCACAAGCATCATATTTATCAAAAGGTTTAAGGTTGGTCTGTCTTTGTTTAACATATGAAACTTGGAACAGTGAGTGGGAGGCACTGTGTTTTTGTGTTGCCTGCATGTTTTAACTGAGTTGTTTAGGAAAAGAGCAGTCAAAGAATAAACACTAATTGTATTATTTGTTCTGCTCATGAAACTAAATATTATACATTCTAATTTTAAGAAAACACACTTAAATTAGATTTGATATAATTTCCATACATTTTGCCTGTATTCAGAGAATTTACAGACTTCATGTTAGACAAGCACGCATATTGAGCACTAGTCATCATTATTCAGAAAAGGCAATGTGGGAGAAAAAAAACCTCAACTGCGTTTTTAGTTTTATTTTCTAATTTGTGAATGTGCAAAATTGAAGGAAGACATGTGAAAACATGTAGTACAGTGTTTGCAAGCTCTGACTCTGCTGAAATACACACATATAAATATACACATTTTCCTATCCTGCCTTTTCATGGAGGTCATGGCACCAATTACGAAATTAGTCATGAGAGACAGCATTCATTTAACAAAAATTTATGAACCTACTATGGACTACATACTAGCAGGGTACTGGAGAAAACCGGAGAAATGCAGAGGAATCAAAAAATCCCTGCTGTTAATAAACTCACAGTCAGGTAACAGAGGAGGTCAATATGAAAACCAAGTTCAATGTAGGGGTATAGATACAATGAGAAAAGTGTGGAAGCATTGACAAAGTAGGGGCGAAATGTGTCAGTGGTCCATCTACCAAAGACAGTTTAGGAAACAGAAAATGCATTATAGAGGACATTGTGAAAGCCTTTCAGATATAAAAGTAAGATATACTCATTTTTTGAAACTCGTAAATTTCAGGAAATTAGAAAGATGGCAAAAATCATCCTTGTTATTATTATCTAAAGACAAATATTGCCAGCTAGCTTCTACCATTTCCCTCCATTCTTTTCTTGATATATATATATATATTTTAGTTTTGAAAGCATTGTGATAATACTGCAAATACATATTAAAAAAGAAATTAGATGCTGCATTCCAAAAAAGCCAACATCATTGTTGAATTCATTTCCATGTTATTTTAAGCTCTTCCTATATATATTATTGTTAATGACTGAATAATAGTCTGATTGATAGTTAATGTCATAAACTAGCCATTACTCTATTAGGTTATTTGGTTTGTTTTCTAACTTCCTCAATCAACAATAAGTTGATGACTTCTAGGAAAAAAGAATTCAGGAGAAGAGAAAGAAATCTTCAGTGGTGGGGTCCCTGGTACCAGCATAAGGCATGAAAAAGGTAAGTAACATTTATTCAGCAACTGTTACAGTACTAGGTACTTTACCTGTACTATTTTGTTTATTGTCACCGGAACCCTGATTCAAGCATGGTATAGTAGAAGTAGACTGGATTCACCCAGAGCTGAGTTCACATTTATTTCCCAACTTTGTCCAGCTGTGTGATTTCCAGAAAATCAGTTATAATCTCTCAATTGTTGGCTTCCTCATTTATAAATTGGGGCAGTACTAGCATTCATTCATTTAACAAGAGCTTATTAGGCTCACAGGATGTATAAGGTATCTTGCTAGGCATAGGGGACATAAGGTCAATATGATGTGTCTCATGTCTTTGAGGGGCTGACAGCCTAGTGGAAGAGTCAGACATGGAAACGGGTTGACAAGTCTCAGAAGAACACAGATGAGAAAAGAATGCATTCTTCCTGGTGGAGCAACATTTGGTCTGGATCCTAAGTAATGAGAAGCAGGTTTCCACTTGCCTTTCTTCGACAATAGCATTCATCTTCTGCTACCCAAGCAATCATATGGTCAGTGTGGTGCCTATTCGCTCTCGTCCCTGCCCTGAAGAAGCTTACCAACTAGTATCAGTCCTAATGCCCAGAAGAATGTGGCTTCTGTTTTATAGACTTGCACACTGATTTATTTAAGAAGTGATTGTGTTGGTTTGGGAGTGATTGGTTTCTACCAGAGTCCTTCCTTCTAAGAGATGTGTCTGACCTTGTAAACAGAGGGTCCTGTTGACCCATCAAGGACCATATTTTGACACTGTATTTTGAAAGCCTCATTAATCTGAATAAAACTGTTACTAAAATATCTGTATTTTACAAAAAGAGAATATTAAGCAATATGCAGACATACTTTATAATCAGATTTGTACCTACACATATTAAGTACCTCCCTGCTTAAAATTCCCAAATCTAAAATTAAAGCTAGAATACTCAGACCTAATGGCAAGTTTTCAAACTTTCCTAATCCAGCAATTTAAATGCCTCAGATTAAAGTGGTCACTGGAAACTGAAAGGTAATTTTAGCAAAATTTTCTTCCTTTTCCTCTCAAAATTTTACCCAAAAGTGTATCTGAAGGTTCACCAAATATGGAAAAGAAAATATATTTTCAAATTTCACTAATTAGCTCCAATTTTAAAATAAAGCAATCTATAACTCCTGTCTTCTGTTTTAAACCAATGGTGTATCAGTTAGCTGCTGTCATAAAACTACCGCATAACAATCCACTCCACGTTTCAGTGGCTTAAAACAAGCATTTATTTAGCTTCTGAGTATCAAATTAACTGGGATTTGGCTTGTCTAGACTGGTCATGGCTAGTGGTGGCTCTGTTCCATGTGTTGCTTATCCGCTTTTTAACACCTGTGGATAGGTGGAGGCATGTCCTTCTCATGGCAATGGCAGAGTCATGAAAGACTGAGTTCAAACGTTTTTTTAAATTTCTGCTTACATCACATCTGCTAACATCCTACTGGTAAATCACTTAGCTAAGCTGAGTCAAGGCTTGGAAGAGCACTGCAGAATTACATGTCAAACAGCAAAGATACAGGGAGTGGTGAAGAATTGGGGCCATTCACACTATCTATCTCCAAAGGTCATAGCACTTTTCTACAAAAAAGAATGAAGTTACATTCAATAGATTTTTATTTTTAATTATTATTTAAAGCTGTCTATATTCCAGGCACTGATTTATCTTCTCCTTACCTTCCTGCAATCCTACAAAAACCATTTCAACATCCCTATCATGCAGATGAAGAAACTGAGTCTGGGGGATGTTTGAATAAAATGCTTAACCTTGCATGGCTGGTCAGAGGTCGAGTCTGGAATTAAATCCTGTCTGTGGGCTTTGTCTTCTGTTCTTTCTGCTATGGGAAGCTGCCTCGATATAAAATTTCAATTGTAAATTTTAAGATCAGGAAGGAATTTTTGAACTCATCTAATTTCTTTATTTTGTAGAGGGAAACAACCACAGTCCAGAGAGACGACTTCGATATTTTTATCTTACTAATTAATAGAAAATCCAGGGACGAGAACCTGAGTCTCTTGAGTTCTCATTTTCTCCGTTTTTTATACAGGCTTTTTCACTGTATGCAAATTTACTCGGTGCCTGCTATGTGCCTGGCACTGTGTTGACCCAGTTCTCTGTTGCTAAAATCATATTCCGATTACAGAAATGAAGAGAAATAGAAGATTGTTTGAGTACCTACTATGTGATACAATGGGTGTCCGTGTTTTCCTAAAATCTACCAAAGACTGAAATTCTAAACTCCTGCATCAGTTTATTTCAACCCAAGTATAAGACAGATTTTCTCTTTGGCACTGACCTATTCTACATGTCATAGAGGCCAAGTTGGTCTGGGAGGCCACAGGAGCCGGGCAGGCAGTCCAAGACTCACCGCTGCCATTGAAGGTGGGCACCTTCCTCGACTTTGGCAGCTGTGTAACAACACTGAAACCGTACAGCTGCCAGGTCTCAACTTAATTAGAGCTGACCTTAAGATGGATTTTGCAAACCACTCAAATAGATCTCTCTGTTTGGAAAGTTTTCAAAGTAAAAAAGGAGAAAACAATAAAATGCCTCCAATTTGCAATCCCTCCCTCTGAGATTTGCTGTGTGCAGCCCCCCTGCTCTCCCCAGCACTGAGTCATTATCCCCAGAGGGTCCTTCAAGCCTAAGGCTGGTGGGAAGCAAGCAGAATATGACTTAGAGCTGCTTGTGTGAGATCACAACTGCCCTCCTCATTTTGCTGGGCCCACTGTGTTAGCTGCTGGAAGACAGGAAGGGTAGGGAGGAGAAGCTGGAGGCAAATCCTCCTGGGTACGAGAGGTAACGAAACAAGTCGTGGCATTTCCCTTCCAAAAAAGAAAGTGCCGCTTGCACCTAGGCTAGGGCCTGGCACATAGTAGGTGCTTGATAAATATTTGTTGAATGAATGAATGACTGTCTTTCTAGTGTTATTGCTTGTCTAGTTTTGGTTCACTTGATTTGGGGGAAATCTGTTTGCCCAGGGCCCTGGTATTGCATAGAAGTTAATGGTTTGGACTCTGTATTCAATCACTCAGCTCATGGGTATGAGGGTTTATTGTGTTCCAGGCATCAAGGATTTGACAGTTAGCAAACCACATGTAATTACTACTTTCATGGAGCTTACAGTCTAATGAGATAAGTCAGACACGAGTTTTGAATTTTGACTCTGGCGCTTACTAGCTCTATGTTGACAGGTTATTTATATCTTTGTGTCTCAGTGTCCTCATATGTCAAAAAAAGTATAATCATAGAACCTAATTAAATGAATATATATATAAAGCACTTGGAATATTGTCTGACTTTTAAAAAGCACTATGTAAATGTCTGTGATTACCTCATATATTGCTGTGAGGATTAAATGTGAAAATGCATGTAAATAGCCGACTCTGATGCTGGCATGTATTAAGAACTTCATAAATGGTAGATATTATTATTTCCCATTATAAGGAGCTTTATTGCAATTCCAAACTTGATGTAGGGGAGGTGGGAAGTAGTAAGAACTGTGTTGGCTGGAGAGTATAGCTAGGTCAACTGCGACTAAAACTCTAATCTGTGTTCTGATTCTCAGGCAGATACTTTGAGCAACACACACACACACAGCCCCCTTACGGCACGTTTAAGGACACAATCAAGAGGAGAGGTGCCTGTGTCCCTAAATTAAATGTTCCTAAAAGCTGAAATCCATTTTTTTCTGGATTCACCCTCATTGCCACAGTTATTCTACTTGGCCCTGCTGGAATGCAGCTGGAGAGAATTTCCCAGAAATGCCAGGAGAAGATGCCATGCCAGCTAGGGTGCCTTTGGGGATGGGGGGAAGCAGGGACAGATTCTCTCTGCTCTTGGAGGATTCTCCCCCAGCCTCAGAGCCTGTCAACATCTGTAGAATGATGTATTTTCCTTCACACTTATGTCCCTTTCCTATATCAAGTGTTTCTTACTCTGTATTGCCCTGGTCCTTTGGATCCAATGAAACTATTAGAGATCTGCCATTAATCATTCTTAATTTTATTCCCTTCTTCCTTTCCCACTGGATTTCGACGAGGGCCTCTCCTCCTGTACATAATCACTCCAACCTGTTATTTTTCCTTCTCTGTGGGTTTCTCCCTCCATTTGAATAGCTCACTCATAAACAGCATCATTGAGACTCAAGATAAGTAGATGTATAAGTGCCTCTGTACTTGAGGCTTCCCATCTGGGCAAACCCTCATCCTCCGCTGAAGCATGTCTATGACTTAAGTTTCCACAGCCCTCTTCAGCAGCCGAGGAATGTCTGCTCTCTCCTCTCCCCTCCCATCGCACACCAGCAGATGTGGCACCCACGGAATCACTCCTAGGCCTCCAAACAGCCCAAGTCAGACCCTCGCCCAGCATACACCTCTGTTGACAATGCAGGAGAGCTGTGATCAGGACAGGAGGAGCAGGAGAGCCAAGAAGAACATTAGAGTACACATCTTAAGGGCCACGGCGTGAAAGAACAACTTGGTCACGGTCAGCGCGCATAAGAAAAGTTATTACAAGCAAGATTCCAAAGAGCTGTTCTCTGTTTTCACAGGAAACAGAAGGTGAAAAGAAGCAGCCTTATATTGTAGCAGGAGAGAGTTTTGCTAAACATACAGTTGAAGCACTTGACTTTGGAGGTGAATAATCCCAGAAACAAGCAACCAAGTAAGTTCCTGAAAGCTGTGTTATACAATGAAAGATAATCATTTGTTTTGAGTGGTTTAGAAAGAGACTTTCCTAGAGATGAGGCTGGGAGTGGGGAGGGGTTCAACTCGACAAATACGTATAATCTTAGAACTGGAAGGGGCATGAAGGGCCCACACCACCTGTTTCACGGAAGAGGCACAGAATACGTTTGCCCAAAGTTACAAGGCTACTTAATGTTTGATACTCTAGGCTTTCTAATGCCAAGTCCAGTGCACTTTTTGGAGCCCCAATTTAACTTAGAGATCGCATCCCACTTTGGGATTCTTTTTTTTTTTTTTTTTTTTTTAGGAGAAGAAGGAGGAAGAGGAAGATAAAAACAAAAAACAAAAAATGATGGGTGGTTGATTTACCGTTATGGATCCTGGTAAATCCAGGATGTGTTAAGGATAATCTCCCCTTCCCCGGGAGAAGGAACAGTGAATAGTCCCAGGTAACCATTAATCCTGAAGCTGATTACTAAACCAGGGCCTGTGAAGACCTGCAGCTATCTCTTCATTTTGCTGTTTAAAGGAATGGGTTCCACAGGCAGAGACAGAGCTGTGCTGAAGAGCGACACTTACCATCGGCTCCTCCAAACACATTCTGTGGGAGGGCGTGGGATTTCACAGCAGTGAGAGCAAAACTATTCACAGCGGTACCATATGCTCCCCACCATCAGGAGCTGTGGTACTGGTCACTGGACTTGGCAGGCAAATCAACTGAATGGAAATTCTGAAGACCACAGTAGGAGTTTTCTCTTTGTGGGTTTTGGATGGTAAAATCTTCAATCTGTTCCACAGGCAGAAATCAGAGTGAAAAATAATTCTACACAAATCACGTGTGTAGGGTGTGTGTGTGTGTGTGTGAAAGAGCATGAGTGTGTGTTACTTGCAGAAAAGTGACAGGGAAACGAAGGCTCAGCATTTATCTTGTACTATCCTACAGAAGTAGGAGTGCTAATGCTGAACGCAAGAGGGAAAAGACTGAGAAAGTGAAAGATGGAGAAGGATTATTTTTAGTATAAATTCCATGTTTTCAGTTTTTTCTCTAAGAAAAAATGTAAGATTGAGAATTTCCCAAATGCCAAGACCATTTAATAGCAGAATTACAACAGACGAGAAATGCAGCACTTTTTAAAGCTTGTCCTTTCTCTGTTATTAACTTTGTTCTTTCAGTTGTGCCAGAGAAAGCACAAGAGATAGAAATTGGCAGAAATATGGGTCTGCAGAACAGAAATTCAACCTAAATGAAAATACCATGAAAACCTCTAGCAAAAAAAAAAGTCTTTTGTGAAACAGCATAACTTTCATCATCAAGAAAAGGTTTATTTGAATGAAAAGTAAAATTTCGGACAGTCTATTGTCTAATCATTAGTAATTCTGTGCACGTATGGGCTATTTTCTATCTCCAGAGTGGTTTGCAATCATTAGTTAATCCACTCAGCATGCTTAGTCTAAATTGTGTTATATGCGTATAATAGATAAGGATTGTTGTTGGAGAGAGGCAGCATAACACAGCCGGCTGGGGAATGAACTGGAAACTCAGAGGCTGGGAGTCTTCATCTTAACCATCCGGTTAGTCTGCGGTGGGAGCTGAGCCCATCCCACAGGACTTCAAAACAAAGATTCAACTTGTTTAAGAACTAAATATATATATTACAGAAAATTTTTTTTCCAACAATTTTTGGTATTCTTGGAGTTTTAATTTTCCATTAAGTCCCTTTGGCATCATGTGGGCCCAGTCTCAGTTTTCGCCATAGAGAAAATATATTTTAAAAGGCCAGTCTCTGTAAATAATTCTATTGAGGGGCAGCACAGTGGTTACTAAGGGCACATGTCAATGCTAACCAATGGCCTTTTCAACATGAGGAAACAGTCTGGAGAGTTTAAATGTACTGGAACAAATTGGTGGTGTAATTTTCCTTTCTTTTCTTTTTGGGCATTAACACTAGTCTATACAGTTGGTCCTCCATATCCTAGGGTTGCACATCCATGGAGTCAACCAACCGTGGATAGAAAATATTTGAAAAAAAATTTCAGAGAGTTCCATAAAGCAAAACTTGAATTTGCTGTACACCGGCAACTCTTTAGCTATTTACATAGCATTTACATTGTATTTACAACTATTTACATAGCATTTACATTGTATTAGGTATTATAAGTAATCTAGAGATGAGTTAAAGTATATGGGAGGATGTGTGTAGGTTATATGTAAATACTATGCCATTTTATATAAGAGACTTGAGCATCTGAGGATTTTGGTATTTGAAGGGGATCCTGGAACCATTCCCTGTAATGTCACCTGAGGTTTGCCAGCTTTAATTTTTCTCTTGATAAGAAGAATCCTCTACACAAGATTGCTGCTTTTAAGTGTTCTAATGTAATTTTTTCAAAGATGAACCAATGCTTTTGCCCAGCAGAGCTTGTCCACATCATGTTTGGATTACAACGGTGTAGCTTTCCTTTATTTTCATTTGTTTGCTCCCACCCTGTCCAAATACATTAATATGTGGTTCAGATAATGTATTCCATATGTTTAATTAGCCATTACATGAAATATAGGAAGGTGTGGCTTTTAAAATGCATTCTCCATTTTCTCCCAGTTTCCTAAATTTTAACTTACATTTTCTGGTGGCTTTTTGTTGTTATTTTTTGTTGTTTTTTAAAAAAATCTTTTCATTATAAAGAATCTGTTCAGACTAAATTTATCTAACTGCTTCAAGTTTTAGATTTTCTTTGGATAATAGAATTTCAGTTCTGTCTATAGACAGATTAAATTAATTCTGTCCTACTTTACCCAATGTGTATAATGACTCATCGCTCAATTAATGGATACACATAATAAAATATGACTTAAATAAACTGTGTTAAGGAGTTCCCTTTTATAAAGTTTCTGGATTTTTTCAAATTATAATTAAATGTCCATAATTTCCCAATTTCTGCTTAAATAGTTTCCCTGGTAAGATTTTAATTTCTTGCAGGATGTCTAATATGTCTTAACCGTGTCCTGATGTCAAAAAAAGAAAATGACCAGCACTTCATTTGGAGACTATTCAGAAATTCTTTACTTGAACTAATTGATTACCAGTAACAACGGCCCCGAAACACCGCCACAGAACACATGGCCAGCGTTGGGGTGATTCACTGTCGTGTCACTGGGAGAGATTATGAAGCCCAGGGTTGCGATGGTGCCGGTTCATGCCTTTTCAGTGAGAAAGCACTCAGGTTCCACAGTGTTAATCTGGCCACGAATGGGAGACGGCTAAGTCTGCCTGGAATGTCTCGCTGCTGGTTGGCAGACATAGCCCTTTCTTCACCTTGGATCTGCTGGGTTAAGGATGCTTTCATAGTAATTTTCCAATGTCTTCCTTGATCAGTCGACTGCAGCATTTTATCATTTTGCAGATTTTGTTTTCTTCATGGGTTATTACTTCCACTGAACTGCACTTAACATCTATTAGCTTAGGTCTCCAGAAGATCAAAGTCCCTCTGTATCTGATTATTCTGTTCTTTGCAATTTGTGTCTCCCCCTCACCCTACCCCCCCTCCCCACCAATCCAGGAGGCTTACACGTTTACAGATTTGGTTTCAGTGTCTTTCCCTAAATTGTTTATAGACATAAAAGCATCATAAAGAGGGCATTGTGTCTCTAGAAGGAGAATAAGAGAGGGAAAAAAGTGAAGACAGCAATAGTAATTCTTGTGTTATTTCTATCTCAGTATGAGTCTTTTCAAACTCATGCTTAAATATTTTTTTCTTTTTGAAACAGGGTGGGGGAGGGTGGGAAGGAGGGAGGGAAGGAGGGAGAGAAAAGTGCTAATGTCATAGCAGCTAAATTCCTGCTGAGATTTATTCCCTTTTCTAAATCATTCACTCTCTTCCCCTCCTTTCCTTCCAAATCCCTGTCCTGTCTCCCCAGTTTTAGTTAAAAACATTAGCATTGTCTTTTTTGGGAACCTGTTCACGGGGCCAACATTCCATTCATTTTATGGTTTACTATTAACCTTAATGACTAGGTTCTAATGGAGGATTTTATTTCCTTTCTGAACCTCTAGTAAATAAGAATCATCCTCTAAATTTGGTCTCACAGCTGTGATGTACTGAAGATCCTCTATCAAATGTCAACCCCTTCTCAACAACAGACCAAAACTGGACAGATCAGGGCATTTGCATGAGCCCTAGAAGGAATATTTTTAGAAGCTACACAAGAGGCCCAGTACACATCTATCAGCAGACATGAAGTGGGTGCTTGTGAGTTGAGACAGGTATTAAAAACTCAAACTACATCTGGCAGCTGAAAAAAAAATTAACTCAGAGGAGATTTGAATCAGAGGAGATTATTGAAATAAAGACCTGGAGCTTTTTTTGAAAGGATATTTCAGAACACTATTCTCCATGGTGAATAAAAGAAACCAAAGCAAGAGGGAGAAGAAAGAGAGAGAGAAAGTGTGAGCTAGAGCATGGTTTCTCGAACTTGAATGTGTGTACAGATCACATGGTGACCTCGTTAAAATGGAGACTCTGAACCCTAAGGCTGAGGTGGAAAATGAGAATTTAACCTGCTCCCAAGTGACTCAGATTCTGCCAATCCAGGGGCCACACTTGAGCAAAGAGAGTGTTTCCCCAAGACCCACAGCTCGTCTGAAACTGCAGAAGGCCCCTCACTCTACCTAGCACAAGGGACCGTCTCCTTGAGAGGTATCAGTCTTTGAGGAGGGATGCTGAGGAACTCTAGAGCAATGGTTCTCAGACTTTCCTGCACATTATAATCCCTCGGAAGCTTTAAAAAAATCCCAATGCCCAGGCCACACCCCACATCAATTAAATCAGAATCTCTAGAAATGATACCCAGGCATCGGCGTTTTAAAAAATCCTCTAGGTGATTCCAATGTGCAGCCAAGTTTGAGACGCAATTAAAAAATAATAATATTAACTAAAATAAGAACAACAGCCAACATGTGTTGGCTGCTTCTACACAAATATGGGGCATGATGATCAATACATACAATTTTTTTTCATTGAATCATCAAATAAATCCCTTTTACAGGCCAGAAAACTGAGGCAGGGGTTATGTAGCTTGCTCTCAGCTAAAGAGCTGACAGAGCTGCTGTTAGAAAGCAAGAGAAACATCATGTGTGCATGAGCAAGTGATGGAGGCTGGAGAACTCGCCAGGGAATTACATGTGCACGTGAGTCCAAGTGTTCTTTTACTTGCATTTTGAATTTTTAACCAACAGTTAGTGGTGCCATGTTTAAAAGCCTTTCCCCCTCTCTGCTGCCCTCCCACCCTCAAAGGCCCAAGCCTACCTTCCTGAATCATTCATTGCCTTTCCTCACTCTGGGCATGCTTGAGGCCCTAGACTTTTGAGCTAAGGTTAACAGCCTTCAGTTGCTGGCTCCTGGGGCCACCTTGACTCCAGGTAGGGGCTGCTTTGTCTCCTTTCAGAGATTCCTTTGGCCTCTCTTGCCCCTAACTGAGCAGCAGGGGGAGCTATGGCTATCAGAAAAAACATCCTGTAAAATTGCCCCTAAATAGATAGGATTTTTATATTCTTTACTGAAAGAAAATCTTCCTAGCAGCTCTTCTCCCTAAAGCTAACGCCAACTGTCCCAAATTCCACAGGCCAGGTCAACAGCCCATTTGGGCATGATGATGGCAAAAAATTCAGAGAGGCTCTCATGGGGCCCAGAGACAACTGAGAAGGGGCCGCATGGGTACAATAGTGAGTGTAATCAAGGTGGCTGATCAATCCGGAAGGGAGCCATAGTCAACTGCATCTTTCTGAATGATGTTCCTCAATCAGAATGGACTGAGTAACTATAATGAAATGTATAAAATATAACATGAGCTTTCTTTTTTAACCCTGATCAGTGATTGGAATAGAAATTTTTGTATCAGTCCTCAGTTTTCCCAACTTTAAATGGGTATATTTCAGGTCAATATATGTTCCTCTAACTCAGGCTGTATCTGTGTCAGAAGACAGAGTGTTGGGTGAGGAGCAGGAATCCCCAAGACAACACTATTAGGTCAAAACAGTTTGAGGGAAATTTGAAAAATCCCAGAGAGAGAATTCTCCCTCAGTCCACTACAGAGCAAGGTACCAATTTACCCTGAACCATAAATTCAGAGAGGCTGCTTCCCAAGCCTGAGAGGCTTTTCAAAATGGCTGTGGCCCAGACCCTTAGATGGTGAGGTGCTCAGAGGAGATCAAGGCATGTTACTCTAAGCAAATTAGGATGGCTCAGTAGGACCGGAAGCTAAATATACCAACTCATTACATAAGAAACTCCTCCTCTCCCAACTACTCTGCAGTCGTGCTCCTACTTCACCCTCCTTTCTCAACCCTGACCTAGGAGATGACAGGGAGAGGGGTGATGAGTATCCAATGTCATTTTCCATTCACAAGGAGAATCTCTTCAGAATTCCTGCCCTACCCCCGATTCTGGAGTATGTAAGTATCTTCTCTGGTTAGAAGTGAAGGTTGATGGAAACAGAACCTTTCCCATTAAACAGATTTTGGCAACTATGATGCCAGGGGCCTTTAGTGTGTTGCCATGAGTTAATGAAACACTTGGAATATTGATATGTGAACTTCATGAAGGGCATCATAGTGTCTCTGAAATGGATTTTCAGAGTATGATCTATATGGCTTTGAGCCACTGGAGCAAGTGCTAGCAGAGTGATGTGAAAATATAGTCCGTGCTCATCAGCCTTAATTTCACTTAGTGTATTGTTCGCAAATGTGTCCTAATTGTGTGTGAGCTTTCTTCTCTTCTCCTGGATGCACTCAGTTCTAGTAAAGGGACTGGGCAATTACATTGCAGGCAGACAGATTAGTAGTGGCACAAATGCATGCAAAAATACACAGACAAGGCTTTGCTCTGTAGTCAGAGCCTCCCTGGTAATCCTCCCGTGTCCGTAAATTGAGTTGCCTGTTCACTTATACAGCACCAGCTAAGGAGTCTGCTTCTCCTCACCGAGCTCCTCCTGAGAGTCTCCAAGTTACGCTAGCTGCGAGAATTACATGCTCCGCCCCTGCCTGGCTGAATCTACCCGAGATCCTGAGCCAGACGGGGACACCTGAAAGCAAACACAATCCCTACCTGAGAAAATATTTCACAGGAGAAAAGGGAAGTGACGGTCTTGCTTAAAAAGCTGACCTTTTAAAAAAGGATTTTTTTTCTTTTTGAGTCTCATGGACTATGGACCTTTCCATAATGGTGAAGTCTCAAAGGGAAGGTGGCCTGTAGTTGGAGAGACTTTCCGGCCGAAGCACAGTTCAAGCTCACAATTCACGGGATCAGAGGTCAAGGAGGAAAGGGCGGGCAGGTGGGTGGTCAGACCTGGGAGCTGTCCCTCCTCTCTAGGAATAGAAACTGCAATTCTGCATGTTTTGTTTCTAGGTTTAAAAAAAAAAAAAAAAAGCAGTGGGCGGTTTTGCCCGAATGTCCTAATAGGCTGCCTGAGGCATATAAGCATAAATGATAAACCTTGTTAGATGATAAGCTGAAAAGGAAAATTGAGACCTTATTCAAATTTGTTGGTGAAAACACACTTGCACCCTTCCTGCCCTCTTGTGAGTGGAGGAAGGATCTCTCCAGGGAAGCAGTAGAGGATTAGTGCACATCGGAGGGGCCAACCAATTCAGGAATCAGGAGCACATTCAACTGTACTGACCTTTTACTCCTGTGTCCCCAAATGCTGGATCAGAATTTTTTTCAAGGGCATCACAAAAATAAGCAATTTGATTTTTCTTTCCTGGGCTTAGTCTCTCCCCATCATACCCCACAATGAATAAGTCTGAAGGGGCGGAGCTAAACTATATTTCTTCAGGAATGGGCTCCCACCCCACTTTCATGGATACATCTTTCTCTTTTTCTCCTTCTTTACTTGTGCTTTTTATTCATCGCTAGGTCTACCTGCTAGCTAAAGAAATCAGATTTCTCTATAATTCACCTTCTGAGGTGGGCCAGATTTTCACAAATTTGGACCAAAGAAATTACTCAGAAGCTCCCACCATACTTGAAGCAAACTCCCAAGTGGCGGCTGCCTTTGCAAAGTTTCAGCTCCAGCCTAAACTTTGATGCTTTTCTTCTAGAGAAATGATTCACTTGCCCGCTTTTGATGGTGCTCTGTTTAGCAGGTGTGACAGATGCTGTTGATTTGCTCACTCAACGCCTATTCCCAACCCCCTCCTTTCTTGCCCCTTTCACTGTGGAAGCAGGCAAAGCTCTAAGGTGCTTTCCTACTCCCATTCCCAGCGTCCCTGGCATCTGGACAGGGGTGGGAATGGGTGCGGTTCTGTTGATGGGAGTCCAAGGCAGTCATGGCACTGCTTCTGGGAAAGTGATTTTCTTCCTGAAAAATGGGAGAAATAAAGCTATCACCAACCCTTCGTTTTTCCTGCTGGATGTAGACATGATGCTTGTAGGTACGGCTGCTATGCTATCCAGCAATAAGAAATGCTAAGGACATCGGAGTGGAAAGATAGAAGGAACTTGGGCCGTGGATGACATGGCTGAGTTACCATAGCTGCATGCATCCTGTATGGAAGTCCTGGATTGCCTATCTGCCAGTTTCTTGTTATGTTACCAAAAAACAACAACAAAAAAATTGAAGTCAGAAATATCAGCTATCCTGTTACTTACAAATGAGTATGTTCCTAAATAGAATAGATAACAGAGCAACCAAACCCAAATTAACACCCGAACCCCACCCCACCACCAAGAAAATCTCTGTCCCGCTGAGTTCCGAAACTTGTGTTAGGAGAAGTTATTATGTTGCCATATTCTTATGTTTGCCATTTTACAGATAGGGTAACTAAAGGCTGAGGATCTAAAGCAGCCTTACCAAGGTAACACAGTAAGCCACTAAAAGCTGGGGAATAAAGCCAAGAGCTCTGTAATCCCAGTCGAGGTCTCCTCTGCTCTGTCTCTCCCCCTCAGCTGGGAAAATGTCAAAGGATTTATCAAAAACAGCCTGAAGCTAGATTAGGTATGTTAATACCCAAAGCACTTAATTACTAATACAGTTTAAGGTACATTAACCTAATTGGAAACTTTCTGCATATGGCATAGGTTTTTTTTTTTTTCCCCTGAAAAAATTAATAGTATTTTTTTCAAACTTTTCTACTAGCCCACCTCACTTTTATGTGCTATTATTGGTTTTCAAATTTAGAAAGAATATCACAGCCAAGAGTTGAATTAATGTTATTTCCTCCTATAAAAGGAGGATAAGTAAAATAAAAAAATAATAAAATGTGAGAAAAAGGAAAGATAAAATTGAATCTGATAATTGCGTGTCTCACCCACCCAGCAGGGAAGCTGGCAGGATGCCATCATCAGATCCCAGGGTCATCCATGGCTCCTCCCCTCCCTCACATCCACGTCCAATCAGCACCGCATCCTATTGTGTATAACTATTTCACACCATCCCCCTGCTACACCTTTAGGCCAGGCCCTTGACTTTCTCCTCTGGATTACTGTGACGGCCATCTAGCCAGTCTTTTGTCTGGTTGCAGTCTGTTCCCCGTGCTGCAGTTGGAGAGATCCTTATAAAATGCAAATCAGATCTGTCAACTCTTGAGTGATTCCCCATAGTCCTCAGGATAAGTCCAAACTCCTTACTCTGACTTCAAATGCCCTTCATTATCTGGTTTCTGCCTAGTTCTCCAGTCTTAACACTGGATGCTCCAGCTATATAGAACTACTCGCAGTTTCTCAGACTGGCTTTTCCTCCCTTCTGAGCCTTTGCAGAAACTGACCTCTGCTGGGAGTTTCCCCCTTCCTGGTCTTCCTTTCCTTTCTTCCCACCAATTTCCAAGCTAACTCCTAATCATCTTCCAGCGCCCAAGAACCACTTGTTCTGGAATCCTCCCCTGACCACCTCCTCCCCAGACTGGGGTAAGGGCCTCTCCAATGTGTTCCCATGGCAACCTGGCCTAAAATACACTGAGATAACACTGAAATTATTTGCTTATATGTCTGTCTCCCTGGGGGCATCTTGAGAACAGAAAATGTATTTTGTTCATCTTTGCATCATCAGTGCCTAACAACGCAGAGATGCTTACAAAACAGAAACTCAGTAAAAAGTAATTGTTGAATGAATGAAAAAACAAGCAAACTGTTGGTTGAATGAATGAAAAGACAAGCAAACTGTTGGTGGGAATGTAAACTGGCACAACCACTATAGAAAATGATATGTGGTTCCTCAAAAAATTAAAAGTAGAATTACCACATGAACCAACAATCCCACTTCTGGGTATATATAAAAGGCAATGAAATCACTACCTCGAAGACATATCAAAAAAAGATAGAAGAAAGAACAAGCAAACTAACCTTGTATTAAGGACTATGCAAAAGACTAATAGGCAGGGAGCCACACAATAAGAAAAGTGGGGCGAGGTGGGCAGGAAGGATGAAGTCATAGGGAACATGTTCATCCTGCACTCAGTAAGGAAAGCACAGGGTCTGACATCCAACCCACTGGCTCCCAGGTTGTTCTCAGTTACAAAATCCAAATGGGGAAAACTGGCAGATCTAGAAGCTGCCCCACACTGTCTGAGAAGGAGTGGATGGAGGAGATTCCTGCGGATCCTTACAAGCCTCATGGAGGAGGAATGCGGGCTCCTCTCTCTCTTTCCCTCTTCCTCGCCTCTCCATTGCTCCTTCCTGTTAATGCCATCATCCTAATGTTTGTAGCACGAAACCAGAGGAGCCTCCAGAATCTACTTCTCCTTTATAAGACAGATAACTTCATAAATTATCCACACACATAACCTGTAGAAGCTAAAGCTGACACTTCCCACTAACACAATATGTATGAAGAAGAACTAAGTGGGGAAATGAGGACATTTCTCTGCACTCTCTTCTAATGCACCTTGTTACCTCTACGTAACGAAGGAGTTGTCACTGTACTGGTGTTAGCCTTCAGCCGGCACTAGCTTAGCCACACAACGGTGGCCTGTGTGGAAATACCACATCTCTTGAGACCTTCAGGGTCTAAGGCCTTTATTCATGACGTAATTATGACAGCTGATTAGGCTACCCTTGTTTCTTTCCACACCTGTGAGGATGGCAGCCTGTGGGCATGGGAGCCTGTGGTAAGCACACTTCTGAGAGGTTGACCTCAGCATCAGGAAAGCTATGCATTGCACTTCCAAAGAAACAGGCAAACTGCCTTTGAGAGATCAATGATCTGGAGCTGGCTTCTGAGCTCAAGGGAGGAATCCCTATTAAAGTGACTCAATGGACACAACAAGTAGCTGTGTATGGGTTTGGGACAAACATCTTCTGTATGTGTTTAAATTGTCCATTGTGGCTCCTGATTTGAGTGGCCACAGCCAACCTGGGACAAGAGTTGGGGTCGTGGAGAGGTGGTTTCCTACCAATATCCCCAAGGACTTAGACGTGATCAAAAGGAATGTTCAGAAGACCTTTCAAAGCAATATAAAAATGAAGTAGCAACAGAAATGACAGCTCCAGGGGTATGCAAAGTGCTCTAGCCTGGAACTTTCTGAGGTCTTGCATCTCATTGGATCAATAAACATTTATTGTGGGTTTAGTATATGCAGGCTATGACCTCTGTGCTGTGGATACTGTGAAGTGAATAACACAGCCCCTGCCTTCAGGAGCTGCTCCTCTAATGTGGGTGATAAGAAATTTCCCCAATAAACTCACATATTGAGTGAAAAAATACTACATCAGTGGGACAAACAAACATAAAAGGAGTCAGAAAAAGAGGAATGCACTGCCAGCCAGGATGACGTGGAAGGCTTTCTGGAAGCCCAGCCAGTTGCTAGGTCCTGCTGGAGTGACGGGTGACCAGAGGTCCTCATCGCCTCCTGCTCTCCCCACACTCCCCACCTGCTGCACTCCGGACTGAGGTCTCAGCTGCTGTCATATTGAAGATTCCCCAGATAGACACTAACGAACATGTGGAAACAATAACCAGCTTTTACTAACTTACTTAATGGCATTGAGGGGACTTGGGGAACTCTGCTAACTTTTCTTTGCCTGTAGGACCCAAACGTTTCTATTCTTCACTCTTACCTGAGGAAAAGTCTCAGTCTTCTCTCATGTGAGGCCTTTCCGTTTCCCTTAACATGTCATTGTAAATGACACTGAGGCACACCGAGGCTTCTTCTAATGGACACTGTGTAATACTTCTATATGCAGAGGATAAATTGATTATACGCACATTATAAACATCACCTCCAACAATTGTTACTGTTTTATTGTTATTATTTAACCAGGTTGTAGGTCAAGGGAATAGGGTGCCAGAGTAAGGATAGGAAGCCGCTGCATTTTGGCAGTTTAGTACAAATTGACTTTCTTCTAGGTTTGCGTCTGTAGGATTTTTTCACATTATCTTTCCCACCACTCCTACTCATGAATACATCCATGTTGGACACACACACAGACACACACACTCATGCACATGCACATACACATGCACACATACACAGGCACACAGCCTTGACTTAGGGATGTGAGTTGAACTAGAATCAATGGTAAAACACCCTTATTAGTGAGCGTGATGATGGGAACCAAGGAGAAGCACCAAAGCCAGCAGAGTACATCATTGAAGAGTATTTTCTGTGTTGCTCCTTATCCACTCCATGTCTTAATGTCTTCTCCTTTAGAAGGGGGGTAACCATAGTGCCTGCCTCAATGGTTACATGAATTAGTGTCTGCAGAGCACTGAGAACAGGGCTGGGCACATTGTGAGTACCGTAAGTGAAGGTAGATAGATAAAGCAAACATGTAAATCCAGAGCCCAGCACATAGCCCATCTCTATACGTATTATTCAAGAAGATCCATTCTTAGCTGTTGTTTGAAAAATTCCTTAACCCCTCCCGCCTTAGAGAAGCCCTCAGTTCAGGGTCGGGAACAGCTGCTGAGTAGTGCTGGTTCCCCATTTATCACCCTCTCCACGTGGTGCAGGTTTTAGAAACCTTGTAGGGAACACTGAAATTGAAGCAAGTATAATCGAATCTGGGTAGTACCTCTCCATCCCAAAGTTGGACTAAGGCTTGAATAAGTCCAGCCTATACAAATGTAAAGATACCACCTTTCTTCCTGAAGCCAATAAACCAGTGTGTTGCAAACAATTGTTGATAGTGACCTACAGTAAGAGAAACATTTTCTACTGTGAACCAGTACACAGGCACATAGATTTATGGCTGGGAAAAAAAGCATCCTAAAACAATATCCTTACTATATACAACACACTGGGGTATTTTCTCTTTCTTCTATTTCATTTTTTAAAGTATTGTTTATGACTATTCAGTTGATTTCACAATCCACCAATAGGTCATGATCTACCCTTTAACAAACACCAAGTCAGACCAAAAGCATCTTTCGGAATGGGCTAATGATCAGAAATGGAATCCTATAAAAGACTCTAAAAGTTCTTTAATGGAAGAAAGATGGCTATTGATTTGGGTCTGTGTACCCAGGTTTCATTCTCCTTGAGAATTTAAATTGCAAAGATAAATTCTCACCTTCAGGTGTGTTTTAAAAAAAAGTGCCTTTGCCTCATAAAATAGAAGTAATGGGACACCAGGCGTCATTCTGGGACACACAGATTTCTCTAGGACAAGTAATTATACTGAGAATTATCCAATTGAACTCTGACTGGGCATAACCACGTAATGGAGTGTGTTGGAAACATGGATGTCAAATGTTTCTCTTGGGCCCTGTTCCTGAATTGCAAAAATCTTTGAAATGCACTGACACTTTAAAATCTGTGAGCTCTTTTGGCAACTGATATCAAAATAATTCGAGGTTGAGGTCTCATTCCTCCTGGACAAGTTGCCATGGCACTCTGGTTTCCTGTATAACAAACATCACCAATGCCTTACTTTTGCATAGTACTTGGCAATTTATGAAGTGTTTTAATACGTATTATCTCAACCTCATAACAATCCTGTGAGGTATACTGGGCAGGTATTTTCATACATTGCAATTATGACTGTACTGTCATTTAAGACTTAATGGTTTCCATTTTCATCATAAAGAGGGATCATTTTGAAACATGTTGTTGGCTAATAGCAAGAGACAACGCAATGTGGAAAGAACACTAGATGTGGCCTCAAAGACATGAGTTAAAATTCACAGTGTGCTAATTACCAGGTGTGTGCTCTGGGGGAGGTCTCCTAAGCCCTAGCTTCAAGTTACATTTAGCAAGTAAAGAGGCATAAGTTGTCCTCACAAGTGGAAGATTGATGTACTGGAAAGTAACATGAACTTGACTGTCACACAGAACTGGATTCAAATCCTGACTTTGGCACAAGTTCTGTCAACATAGGCAAGTGGTATAGCCTCTCTGAACCTTCGTTTCTTCATCTGTAAAATAGACATTACAATGAAATATCATTGGCCAATGAAAACATTCTAATTGATATATCATACCTGCATCCAACTGCCTCTAATTTATTCTATTTAAGTGCCAATTTTAAAAAGTAAAGTCTGCCCTCTGTATCCACAGTTCCTCATTGGGACATTCGACCAAGCATGGATCAAATTCAACCACATGGAACCCACAGATACAGAGGGCCAACTGTACTGGCCATTTTAGGTAAGGGAGTTGAGCATCTAAGGATTTTGGTATCCATGGGGGATCCTGAAACAAATTCCCCATGGATACCAAGAGATGACTGTAAATCTAAGTCACTTTCCTACTAAAAATCTTCCATAGTTTCCCACTGCACTTCAAATAGTGTTGTTTAGAGCCTGTGCCCACTGCTGTTCCTGCTGCCTGAAATGATCACACCATCACGACCCCAATCCCACTCACTCTCATCCTGTAGGTCTCAGTGTAAGTGTCACCACACAAGAGCCTATTCCTGGTCTTTAGAGGCCACAGATATAATTAAATGATTGTTTGTATAACTGTTTGTGTAATGTGGGCTCCTCCCACTGGAGTTTAAATTCCAAGATGGAAGGAATCACGACTACCTTCTTCATGGCTGTTACCTCAAAGCATGGTCTCTGGAGTTACACTCTCTTCACTTGAATCCCTCTACCTGGGTAATTTTGGAAAAGTTACTTCCCCTCTCTGTGCCTCACTTATTCTCCATAAAGTGGAGTATCTTAATGGTGTTCACCCTCATAAAGTTATGTGAAGATAAAATGAGAAATCTTATGGTAAAGAGTTATCGTCCAATGCTCAACACAGCATAATAGATGCTAGCTATTGTAGGTGATAAATGTTGGTTGAACGAGAAGATTAGTTAACTGAATGAGATAAAGTTTGTAAAGAACCACATACAAAACCTGGAATAATAGTAGACACAAAATGTTAGTGCCATCCTTCCTTCATTATTGAGAGAATCCCTCAAGGGAAGCTGTCATCAAAAGAGTTCAAGAAATGTTAAGTAGACAAAGTTAGAATGAAAAAATATGAGAGTTTATTATTATCCAATAGCCAGCTCATAAGCTGTTCATGGTCATTTCTAAAGGAGACAATCCTATGGACTCTTATCACTGAGTGTCAATTCTGGCAATGGGTTGGGAAGGGAAGGGAGCCTGTGGGGAGCTGAGGGTTTGGGACGACATTCATGGTATGGAGAGCAAGTGAAAGTGCCATACGCTGTGTGGAAGCATCCAGGAGCACTGGAGCTTGACGACTGATACTTGATGACTGAGGACTTGGAACAAAAGTAGTAGGAAGAGCTGGGGCCCTGCAGACCTTGGAAAACTGGAAGTAGGAAGAGAACAAACAAGTTCTTAAGGAAGTTTGAAGAAGAAAAATAGAGGTAGTGGAAAGTCTTAATCTCTAACCGGACCAAAGGATAGAAAGAAGCTTCTTGCGACAAAAAGCACAGAATTAAGGGTTGAACCAGTTCCGCCTGGACTACTGGAGATGTTCCTTTGCAAAATGAACTAGGAGCGAGTGTGTGCAAAAATTAAAAGAAAATTGGGTGACTTTCACAGGTGTTGCAATGCACTGAGCTTGCCTGGTGTGTTGATGTGGATAGGGTTTGACAGCAGGATTCACTGGGAGTTTGAGGTGAAGATCATGAAAGATCATAAGTCATCAAGGCAAGATGAGGAAGGTGAAGCTGAAGAATTGCCAGTAGGGATTGACTACAGATAACAGTTTAAGGAGGAAGTTGATGCTTAAATAAATAAATAATTTAAAAAAATCCATCAAGAATACATGAGACCAAGAAAAGAGATCTTTGATGTTGTTGTCCAAAATTCAAGGTAAAAGTCTACTTATTCACCTCAACGTAAGAGACGGGAACAGAGGTGTACATGACAAGCTTTGCATCTGGTAAGATTCATGTGTGCTCTCCCCAGTCAAACCTTCCTACTTGCAATTATTCCTCATCTCTATGAAAAGTCCTCACTGGGGACTTGACTTCTCAAGCATAGAATACCATTTGGCAGCCGGGAAGGAAGGAGTTAAAGAAACATGGTTGTGGCACAGCTGGGAGCCATTAACAATTAAGTTCTTGGACAGAAACCCAGCAGGAAGCTGACAAGGGGCTGCAGAGACACAATGGCCTCTGAAAAGTAAAAACTTGATTTAGAAATGAATGAGCTGCCTTTACCAGTGAACCTTCAGCAAAACCCAAATCCCCTAATTAAGAATGAAGAGCAGATATTGGTTAAGAGTTTATATTATGCCTTGCCATAAATCAGCGTTCTTAATAAGAAAGATAACGGGTAAGTTAATAATTTCTGAAAATATATTTTTAAAAACTACGTAAGATAAGAAAGTGGTCTTGACCTGACTTAAAAATCCATAAACATAAGATACCTTAGTGCTTTCAGCCATTTGCTTCTCAGTTCTGTTTCCATTTTTGATGGCAAGAAGTTTGATTTTGGAGATACACTAATAAATCTAGTACTTAGAGTGATATTATCTCAAACAGAGTTCCCAGGTCTCATGCTTTTCAGCTCATACTTTCTCCCTGCCTCTGATCCCCTCACATGAAAGACCCCATCTTCCTACTGATTTTTCTTGTTTCTCTCTAGCCCAACAGGATCCATACTAGACATCCAAGATTCTCTAATATTCTCTGATAAAATTTAATTCATGATAAGTTTGCAGAAACCTATGGGTTACTCCAGCCAATCTTCATTTCTTCTTTCTCCTACCATTTCTAGTCCTTACATGTATGTTTCATCTCCACCATCACTATTGACCCAATCTGATCATGCTGAGTTTGGCACTTTATTCGTGTTGTCTTTGAGTCATTCAGTTGTCTAATGTATAAAGCATTACCTTCTACTAAAGATTTCAAATCACTTGACAGCAGGGGAATGCCTCATGATTCATGTTTATCTTCTGTACTGCTTTATTCAGTGCAATTTACACAATAAAACGTAAAGAGTTATAAGTCCTTTTAGAACTGAATGAGTACCTCTACATAACTGAAAACTGCCTAGGCTGTTTGAGAAGGTAGTAGGTAGAGAAGGAACAAGAGAGTACACTGATATATAAAATAGTAGGCCTGGTCAAAAACGTTCTCTGTATAAGACTCTTAAGGAGAATATAATATAAAAAGTCAAATGGAGGAGCATTCCGACAACATAATTTACACTTGTTTACATAAGACTTAAGACGAAATGAATACAAGAGTGAGAGCCATTTCCTTACTTGATCACCATTACTACTGGTTAGCATAGCACCTGACACAACAGAGGAACTCAGTCATATGTGTTGAATGAAGGAATAGTTGAAAATAATCAGTCAATGGTAATATCAATAATTGACTGGATTAGCCAGGGAATATTTCCCAGATACATTGGGGAAAATATAAATTTAATGATGGGAAGGGACATAATTTGAGGCTTCACAAAGAATGAGATTACTTAGGCAAAAGTTAATGGCCTAAGAAATCATAGGGAAGAGAAGGTTGTAGAACACTTTTCACTTTTTCTTTTTAAGAGAGAGGGTTAAGGGATGGTGTGGAAAGGGTGACTATGAGCCCTAGAAAGTTGTGAGCATTGGAGAAGTGAGTATAAAAAGAGCTGGGGGTAGAGAATAATTTAAGTTGATGTAGTCAGAACTTTGAGAGCCTATCAGGAAGTTACGGCAATTAAGAGGGATTAACCCAAACAGATTATTTGGATAGCCTATCAGGAACAGGAAGATATAGGGGGGAAAAGGGCTTGCTTGGGCTTAATGCTATTAGGGAGTATCATTTTCTGGGACCTAGTCCTACAGGCTTCTGTGATGTTAAAATCAAGCTGATAAGTCCCTGGAGGACTTAGAAGCATTTTACTGCCCTCATTTGGAAGGTGAAGCCATTGACCTCAAATCCGAGGAATGTGTTACTTTGTTCTCTTAATAATAATAATGAATTTTCCCAGTGCTAGCAATGCACAAATGCAAGATGCCTGGATGGAGTTGAAAGGGCTCTGCAAAATGGACGGTCCAAACGATGATTGGCCTTGGAAATCTGTGCCAGTGAGACCAGCTTCCATCCAGCCCAAAGAAGTCATCTGACGAGTTTTCACAGCTGAATAAGAGCTGAAAAGATCAAAGGGTCCCCTTATGTTAGGTTGTGTCAGGAGCAAAAGACTAGATAAGGAGCCACATTTCACCAGCACCAAGAATCACACTCCTTCTTCACCTCTTCGAAATGTCAGTTGGAATTTTGTAAGTGGACATAAAGGAGGATGTAGCTATGCTAGGCAATCATCAATTCATGATCAATGGTCAAGATATTTTGGAAGCCGTGTAAGTAGCACAGATACTCACCATTTCTGTGATAAGGTTTTTATCTTCTTTTGAGAGATAGTCCCAAATTTTAGCAGAGTTCTTGGCTAGAAGGAAAATACGACCTCACATCTCTATCAATTTCGACTCATATTCATTTTTCTGTATGAATTTGACACACATTTGTCAAGGAAAAAATATTTTATAGAAGCATTTTTTTAAAATGCTGTAGGTAGGAATTGGCTGTGCTTTCTAATTAGACCCTATAAAAAGCCAGTTCCCACGTGAACGAAAGTTCCCTTGGGTTACCAATAGCGGGCCTCGCTGGAATGTCGGGAAATTCAGGCAGAATCGTTGGGGCCAATCTCATACCATCTGCTCAGCATCCTCAAAAATCCTATTCCAGAAGGCAGTTCTTCGAGTTTTTAGGCGTGTTTTTGACTTCACTCAGTGTGGCTGATAAAAATAACCTTCATATTTTGAATCACAATTCCATGCATACGTTCCTAAAAAAATTGGGCAAAAATTTCAGTCTCTCTAGTCTCCCTCATTGTCTGTCTCGCAAACTGTACTTAGCTGAGAGAACCAGCCTCCTTCCTTAATGACTGTATATTAAGAGATGCTGTCATCTCGTTAAAGAGTGTGCCAAGTGGATGTCTTCCTTTGATCACTTGTCCTCTGTTCCTGTGGACTTAGAGTTGCAGCAGCCTCTATTGTTTGAGTGATAAGTCCATATCTGGTGAACAGGGGAGTTCTTGCTATCAGGGTGAGAGGAATGTCTTTAATTATTTATTATCTACTTTCTGTAAACTCAACTCAAATATAGCAGGCGGCAAGCAGAAACCAAAATGATGTCTTGTTAAGATTCATAGCGTTTTCTCTGAAAAGAACATATTCTTTATCAAGGACTGAGAAAGGGTCCTTTTCCCTTTTCCTTCAGCATATGAAATATTTACTTGTTAGGCCGCCTCTGAAATAACCGTTTTCCGTAGAGCTGTAGCAGCCCAGCCCATCAGTGTGCTGGTTAATTAAGTGTGACCTAAACCAACTTGACTTGAGCTCTGCATTAAATGCACAAAACCCATTTGAGCTGACCAGCAGTAGAAGTGGTACTCAGAGAAATTGGAAAGGATTTCTCCCAAATGCTTTCTACTTACTTACAGCACTCAAGTAATGGTTGAAGATTAGCATATGACATGACAGATTACATTAAGTCATGTCTTTGCAGTGCTTTATGACAGCACTATCACATTAGCTTCTTAGCACTGGCACATCGAGGCATGCAAATGTTTTCAGACCCTCTTATTCAAATCTACAAGCTGACATGGCAGCCCTGATATGATTATTAGTCATTTGAGAGACTTTAATTCATGTCATCAGATAACAGGTTCTGCTAAAAGGTTATAGAAACTGTCTGCTTTTAATGAAGCTCTCAAAAAAAGACCCTCAGAAACCCTGTTACACACCAAGAGCCTTGGTTTGACTTTATTGACAAGATCCCCCTAAGAATGAACTTGAGTGGAATAGCTAAATAGACATCCAGACATTGGCAATATTGTCTGTTTTTCAGAGAAGACCCTGTGGGACGGTTGCGGTGATCTCCCCTCTTACCACACTCCCTCCAGCTCATTCTAATTTGACCGTAGCCTCCAGTACACAGCATAGATGATGACCCTTAGACATTTTTAGAATCTGATATCCAATATGAGTCTTACAGGCATAAAGATAATTATTCCTAGAACATTCATTACAGTTTGGGAATCAGCACTGCCATAGCTCACAGTAATGGGTTAATGGTGTCTGGCCAAGCTTGGCATGACTAAGTGGTGATGTGATTGAAGACCATTGGAGTTTGTAATCCGTAGTTTGTTTGCTGTAAATCGGTTTTGTAGTCAAATGCTTTGTTTTATAATGTGGCGATCTGCACTTAGGCCCCCATAGAACCTGTCTTTTCAAAATGCTTCCACATAAATCAATGGAATTTGGCACCAATGATGATCTTGTCAGAATGAAGGAAGATGGCACTAGGAAGATGGGCTGGTGCACTGCAATGAAGCAGAGCACCACAGAGAGACCTCTGCAGGTGAAAAAAGTGTTTCATGAAGGATCCAAGAGACAAAGCATTTCCCAAAATCTGGAAAAGTGAATGCAAATGCAATTTTTCTTTCCTTTTCTTAATTTTTTTCTTAAGGTCCAAAACAATGAATACTGAAAAATCATTGCTGGAGAGTTTCTTAAGAGCAGAGAGTAAATGTATTGATCAGTCTCTAAAGTCTGTTTTGTTTTTCCTTTTTTTGGTTATTAATGTTCAGTGTCAAAGTGTTCATTCAGATCTCCAGAGTAAAGAAAGACACATTTACAGTTTAAAGTAAACTAATTTATAGCCATTCCACTAAGAAAATATTCAAAATTATTTGACTTGTGGTTGATTTCATTTCTCTCTATGCAGAGGTGTTAACATATATTGCCTTAACTAAATTATGAATTTAATGTTATTCATATTACCTTTTTTCTCTAAGTTTCTTTTCCTTGTTTCTTTTCAATTTAACAATTATTTTTGAGATCATCTAGTGTATGGTCTATCTCTGTCCTTCCTTGCAGCTTTTCTTCTAACCTAAAGTATAATATTTTCTAAAGTTATCTTGGCTGAAAAGGTGAGTAACATACCAGACATGGAGACTATAAAGGGGCGTTGATAAACTATCGTGTAAACAAGTTGCGATTTAACGAAGAGCTTCTCTTAAAAAATGGTCTGGGGCTTCCCTGGTGGCGCAGTGGTTGAGAATCTGCCTGCCAATGCAGGGGACACGGGTTCGAGCCCTGGTCTGGGAAGATCCCACATGCCGCGGAGCAACTAAGCCCGTGAGCCACAACTACTGAGCCTGCGCATCTGGAGCTTGTGCTCCGCAATAAGAGAGGCCGCAACAGTGAGAGGCCCGCGCACCGCCATGAAGAGTGGCCCCCGCTCGCCGCAACTAGAGAAAGCCCTCGCGCAGAAACGAAGACCCAACACAGCCATAAATAAATAAATTAATTAATTAAAAGAAGCTTTAAAAAAAAAAAAAAAGGTCTGAAGAGAGCAAAGAAATCAGAAAAAGGCATTAGATTATATAAATCAGATCATTCTCTTCCCTCCCCTTTCCATCAGCCTCTTTTGCCCCCTTCACGCCTGCCAGGCTGTGATGGCAAAGGGCAGGGGCACAGTGCGTGTCTGATGGGAGATGGCTCTCTGGAGAATCTCATGGCCGGCAGGAAAATGCTGCTGAACACCCCCACCCCCCATGGCTCTTTTCTCTCTGACCCGCAGAGCAAGTTCCAGGTGGACGCTCCAGGTGTGCAAGCATGTAGTGAGCATCTGCAGCAAGCCAGACTCTGTTCAGCACTAGAAACTCAAGCCACGTGTGCGGCACGTGTCACCTGTTGCTCGCTCCATTCAGGCTGCAAAGCAGGGAAGGTGAGTCACTCTCTTTTCTGCAGCCTGATTTGATTATGTGAAATTTCTTTTTTCTCCACATTATAGAAGTGATAGCCGGCCTTCCTTAGTACCCCTAAACTCATTTTCCATTTTGGTTGATGTCCCTTCCCACCTTCTAACACTTTCAAGTAAGATTTTATTTTTCTTATTTCAATTAGAGCTGACCTCCTTTTCACTTTTAATAACACCACACTAAAAAAAAAAAAAAAAAATTTTTTTCTTTCCTCTTTTTAGTGATTTTTTTCCTGAAAATAATTCCTCTAGGTTCCAGGTAACCCAAGGATGGTGGTGCCTTATTCATCTTTATATGCCCGCTACCCAGCACAGTGCCTGATACGTGGCATATGAGCTGTAAGTGTTTAGTGACTGGATAAATGAGTAAATAGAGAAATAACTTTGGAAACTATCACAACTATACAGAGAACTGTATTCTCATTCTTGGTCACATTCTCTTTTGCCCCTCCTAAAAAAACAATGTTTCTCTATTGGCAGCCTTTTCTGCCTCACTATGATCCTCACTTTACGTATGCGTGTATGTATGCATATATGTATGTATGTGTATGTATATGTGTGTATGTGTATATGTGTGTATGTATATGTGTATGTGTGTGTATGCATATATGTATATGTATATGTGTGTGTGTGTGTGTGTGTGTGTATATAGGTGTGTATTTCATGTTGACTTCACTTTTAATGTTTCTTCCATACCATAGATTAGGAATTTAGTAATTTTTTTTTTTTTTTTTTAATGTCTGAAACATTTATATTGACATATTTCCATACATATTTCCATACAAGTACAAATATAAGATTTTTAGAAATTTCATGTAATGTCTGAAACATTTATATTAACATATTTCCATACATATTTCCATACAAATACAAATATGATTTTTAGAAATTTCATGTAATGTCTGAAACATTTATATTAACATATTTCCATACATATTTCCATACAAATACAAATATAAGATTTTTAGAAATTTCATGTAATGTCTGAAACATTTATATTAACATGTTTCCATACAAATAACCCAATGAAAGTTTAGTATTAGTTGTTTTGTTTGTTTTTTTATACTGCAGGTTCTTATTAGGCATCAATTTTATACACATCAGTGTATACATGTCAGTCCCAATCGCCCAATTCAGCACAGCACCATCCCCACCCCACCGCAGTTTTCCCCCCTTGGTATCCATATGTCCATTCTCTACATCTGTGTCTCAACTTCTGCCCTGCAAACTGGCTCATCTGTACCATTTTTCTAGGTTCCACATACATGCATTAATATACGATATTTGTTTTTCTCTTTCTGACTTACTTCACTCTGTATGACAGTCTCTAGATCCATCCACGTCTCAACAAATGACTCAATTTCGTTCCTTTTTATGGCTGAGTAATATTCCATTGTATATATGTACCACATCTTCTTTATCCATTCGTCTGTTGATGGGCCTTTAGGTTGCTTCCATGACCTGGCTATTGTAAATAGTGCTGCAATGAACATTCGGGTGCATGTGTCTTTTTGAATTACGGTTTTCTCTGGGTATATGCCCAGTAGTGGGATTGCTGGGTCATATGGTAATTCTATTTTTAGTTTTTTAATGAACCTCCATATTGTTCTCCATAGTGGCTGTATCAATTTACATTCCCACCAACAGTGCAAGAGGGTTCCCTTTTCACCACACCCTCTCCAGCATTTGTTGTTTGTAGATTTTGAAAATAATTCCTCTAGGTTCCAGGTAACCCAAGGATGGTGGTGCCTTATTCATCTTTATATGCCCGCTACCCAGCACAGTGCCTGATACGTGGCATATGAGCTGTAAGTGTTTAGTGACTGGATAAACGAGTAAATAGAGAAATAACTTTGGAAACTATCACAACTATACAGAGAACTGTATTCTCATTCTTGGTCACATTCTCTTTTGCCCCTCCTAAAAAAACAATGTTTCTCTATTGGCGGCCTTTTCTGCCTCACTATGATCCTCACTTTACGTATGCGTGTATGTATGCATATATGTATGTATGTGTATGTATATGTGTGTATGTGTATATGTGTGTATGTATATGTGTATGTGTGTGTATGCATATATGTATATGTATATGTGTGTGTGTGTGTGTGTGTGTGTGTGTATAGGTGTGTATTTCATGTTGACTTCACTTTTAATGTTTCTTCCATACCATAGATTAGGAATTTAGTAATTTTTGATGCATAGACACTTGCCCGTGGATTGTAGTAAAATTATGAGTTATGTACAACCAGCTACTGTTGGTACTTTAATCTCCTCTGCCTCTTTGGTGTAACAGCCACCACTGGAACTTGGATCTAGTCACTTACACAAACTCCCCTTTGATACTGGTACCCGATCCTCCCAATATTTTTGAAACAAAGGACCAAACAAATGTTCTGAATGTGTTCTTGGCTCACCTGCCTATTCTGTGGGCCTCAGAGACGAAATGCTGGCTCTCTGGTCTCCAAAACATATAAAGAATATACAAATAACTTAAGAATATCATTTGGATGCCAACATTTAATATCCCACAAAATTCTCACTGGCTTAAGCCAATTTCCCAGCACAGTGTTCTCCCATTTCTATTTCTCTCCATCTCAGGGTTTTCAGAGAAAACAAACATCTGCATCCATAGATTAGAGCCCTCCCATAAACACATGTTCCTATCAAAACCAATCAAAACGGAAAAAAGAAAGAACAGAATATTATACATTTTTCTTTAGATCTGATGTCTGATTTTCATTAGGTTTAACCTTATTTCTTTTAGATCCTAGGCAGTGACCCAATATTTATTTTCCTGGCTGGGCCCTGTTCTTGCCAATATTTCACTCTGGCTCCTAGCGGCCTTTCTGAGGAGTTCAAGGCTCTCACACTCCCTTTTCTCTTCGGCTGCCCCTTGGAGACACACATTCGTCACATGTATCCTTTTCATCTCAGAGTTAATTCTGAGCCCTTTCTTTCCTCCTATTCACAACTTCTTAATTTCTCCCTTTCTTATTGGATTTATGACTCAGTACTTTAATTTATTCATCATATAATGTCTTTGTAACTCATTTTTTCTAGTAATTTACACTGAACCATATGCTTTCTGCTGCTGCCTCCTATTATATTGATCTGTAAAGCTTCTGGGGGCAATGATTAGCATGAAAGAAGCCCTGCAAATGAAAGTTATATTGTATCCTATTTGTTCTCTTTTGAACGAAATATATTTCAGAGTTCTCCAAGTCGTAGCAGATATTCTTTAATTTTTCAGGGTTTTGTATGATTTCAGTTATATATATCTGTATGTGTATGTGTATGCCTTTTTTGAAACTCGAAACAAAACATTGTTTTTTAAAAATTTGACATTAACTTGAAATTAATACAGTCCTCAGTTGTATTTTGCAGCCCATGTTGATCCTCAAAGCCAAAATTTCTCCTGAATTCCTTATAAGGGAGCTTGAACCACATAGCAACTAGCTTGTGTGCAGGGCATGGTTTCTGTTAGATCTGTCTGATGCATTTGCATAGGTCATATGAGATAACATGTAAGTTAGTACTCCAACTGTAATGATGGTACAAATACCAAGGTAGGAGTCAAATACCAGGGGTGGCACTCACATCTCTGACTTCTGATCTCCTCAGGCATAAAACAAAGACGACACTAATGCTTATCCCTAGTAATGTCCTGAGAATCACCGGAGAAAACACGTGCAAAAACACTTTACCGATAGAAAAGAAACTTACGAAATATTGATGAATATTTTTTAAAAGGCACAATGTAATATTCATATCCTTTGTTCTTTGTTTATACTCTTTGTTCTTTGGGTCTCACAGGGACTAAAGCATATTCGTTTGCATTCCATAAACAAAGCTTTGGCCAGGGTTATTTGTGCTAAGAAGTAACATGCCATGTCAACTGAAAGATATCAATCAACCAAAATTATACAGTGCCACTATTTCTAAACAAGATCTTAAAACAATCTGTGGCTTTCCACACTCAACAAAAGGATACAATCAATAAGTAGTCTGGCAGTCCCTAAGTCTGGTCTTTCATGGACCACAGCATGTGGAATGTTGGGAATTTTGTATCCCCAGATCATTTTAGGAATTAACCCTAGACCCAGTCCATAAACCTGAGGATTATCTTCCTTAACTCTGAGAGGAGCCAGCAAAGATAAGCCCCAGAGGGAAGGCTGTGACAACAGTTTAACTGGGTCTCTGCATCCAGCTCTCAATATGACCTTGAGCCAGTCTGTGAGTCTACGAGAGAGTTGGACTGAGCCATAGGATCGGAAAGTCTTTATCAATGGAACCCTGAGTTCAAAGCAGGGTACATGGAAGCCCATTTTATGAGACAGATACAGTTGAAACTCCTGAAGTTGAAACGAGGATGGGTGTCTAAAGCCCTGCTCACAGGAGCTCTGCTTAACCCATACCACGTCACCTTCAGTTTTAGAGTCCATAAGGCACCTCAGAAAACCACTGGATAAAATGATTTGCCATATTCCTCTGGCTTCTTCCTAGGAAGACCTTTTCCTTCTGTCTTTTGTCATCCAAGGCCTAGCTCAAAATCTTTTCTGCTTTTTCTCTTCTAATCTCAAAGTTTTGTCCTCCATTCTTTTTACTTTGGAAATTTAAGAGATATGAAAAAATAGAAAAACAATAAAACAAATGCTCATATTCATACCACCTATTATTAGTAACGTTTTGTTTTATTTGCTTTTAATACTTTTTAAGAAATAAAACTTTACATATATATTTAAGAATATAAATTACATATAAATATATAATATTACTTGTATATATTTATTAAGTAATAACTTATTTAATTTAATATTAAATAATATTTGTTTATTTATTTCTCTCTCCCCAGAGGCAACCATTATCATGGATTTACTGTGCATCCTTCCTATTTATATTTTAATACAAAACAAAACCTATATATGCTTCCATAAATAATATATGACATTTTTGCTATGATTTTATAACAGATATAATGTTCTGTTTCTTGGTTTTTTTTTTTTGTTTTTTTTGTTTTTTTTAATCCTTCTAAGGATTATGCCAAAAACATAGCCAGGTTGATTATTTTACTAAACCGTTGTATAGTTTTTCTTCATATGACTATTCCACATTTTATTTATGCATTTCCCTATCTATGATCTTTCAGGCAGTTTTTCCCCTCCATTCAAACAATCCTAAAATATATACTTTTAGAGCTTTTTATAGCTGTCTCTCTACTTTCTACAGCTATAAGAGTCTCTCTATATTGTACACCTAAAAGTGGTATTGTTGGACCCTAAGGTATTTACTTTACACAATTTACTAGAGGCTGCCAAATTCTCTCCAAAATGTCGTTAACAATTCAACCCTTAGAGTTCTCAGTATTTCATATTCTTGAACTCTTAATTAAATTGTTTTACATTTTGATTAAGAAAAAATACTATAGAAGGGTTCCTAAATTGGGGTATTATAATTTTTATTTGGAGATTGTAATTCAAATTTCTTGGGAATTGCAATTCAATACCTTGGCTTATTTTCTGATTTTGTTGTTGTCTTTTTCTTACCTTTTTAAAAGTGCTTTTTATGTATTCTGGAAGTTAATTGCTAATCAATTATCTATCATATATTAAAAATATCTTCTCCTGTCTCTCATTACTTTATCTTTGTATTATTATTATCCCCATTCCACAGGCAAAATAGTGGGCTACAGGAAACTTAAGAAATGAATTCCACAAATTCATGTGGAAGAGTAAAAGTATATGAATAAGCAAGAAAGTTTGAAATAGATGAGCAAAGAAGTGGTGCGGTGTGGCAGCTTTTTGCAGCTGCAGGACTGAGGTCCCCATATTTTTGCTGGCTGTCAGAGCCGGCAGCTGAATTCAACTGCCAGAGGACAGACACTTTCCTTGTTACATGGTCCTATGACATGTAACAGACAGTAATGGAGACTCTATCTTGCATCAAGTCCTCCTCACTTCAAATCTCTGACTTTAGGAAGAGCCCAGGCCCTTTTAAAAGTTCACCTGATTCAGTCAGGCTCCATACAGAATAATCTCCCTATTTTCAGGTCAGTTGATTTGAGACCTTAATTAGATCTGCAAATCCTTTCAACTACACATAGGTTAGTATTTGATTAAATTACAGGAAGAAGATGTGTGTACACCAGAAGGCAGGAATCGTAGGGACATCTTAGAATTCTGCCTACATGGAAAGTCCTTTCTCTCCTCCCTTTCAGGATGTTTCCCTTTAAATCTGTGGTCTTCAGCCAGGGATAACCTTGCCCTCAGGGGATATTCGGCAATGTCTAAAAACATTTTAACCTGTCAAAACTGAGGGGAGAGGGTGCCACTGGTACCTAGTGGGGTAGATACCACAATGCATTGGACAATCTCCCACAACAAATATCTTGCCTAAAATGTCAATGGTACTGAGGTCACGAAACCTTGCTTTATATTTACATTACTTTGCTGGCAGAATTTTGGTTGGTACTTACCTGATCTATCGTCTCCCAAAACTTTATTTTCTACCTTCTCTATTATTTGCTTTTAAAGTAGTATCTTGAAAAAAAGCATATATCTGAATTTGATTTTATCTTATCTGAGAGTCTCTGTCTTTTAATCCATGAGTTGGCTGCTTATATGCGTTATTAATACTTATACTTAATACAATAAGTATTAAGCTAAGATTCTTCTCCCACAATTCTAGCTTTTTGCCCATTTGTTTTTGCTTTCTGTTGGATGATGAGTTTTGCTTGTTTCTATTTTTCCCCCATCCGCCTTTGAAAAAATATTTCAAGTTTATTCTTTTTACTTAAGTAATAAAGGTATGTAAATTTTTACTTAAATTAATATTTCTCTAAAAAAGTTAGAATAAATATCTTCATTTTCCTCCTGAACAAGATAAAATTTCTAGCATATTTTAAGTTAGCATCCTTTCTAATGCTCAAGTTGTTATCTATTCTTTCTTGTTCTGTAATGAATGTTATTAACTATAATAGAAATATTATTAACTATTGTTTTATCATGATTACTATTCCATATTATTTATAGGTATTTGTGGTAATAGTACATTTATTATGTTCATAGTCATTTCTGCTTTAGATTTGCCACCTTGATTTACTGATGTTCTGACACATCTATTTTTTTTCTTGAAGCCCACACTTTCCTCCTAGTATAATTTACCTCCAGAAGTAATTTTAAAGTAGCCCTTTCAGGGAGCCCTGTAAGTAGTAAACTTTATGAGCTCTAGGATGTATGTCTATTAACATATCTATTTTAATCTCACCTTAAGTGATTGGTTCGTTTTCAATTCTAGGCTTATGATAATTTTTGCTCAAATTTTCAAATACATTAATTGGATTATTTTAGAGATACATGGCTGCTACTCCTGAGTCTGTTGCTAAATTTATTTCCATCCCCTTTGGGATAATCTTTCTTTCGTCTCGTGACTTTTACGATTTTTTCTTTATCCATGATATTCTGTAAATTCCCTACAGTGTTTCTAAGCGTAGATTTATTTTTAATTCTACCAAGCGCTCAATGTATCTTTTCAATTTAAATTCCTGTTTTTGTCATATCTGAAAATTTCTCAACTGTTTCTCTTCAAATATTACCTATTTGCCATTCTTTCTGTGTTCTACTTTCAAAATTCCTGTTAGAAGTAGATGCGCCTCTCCCTGTTCCTCCCACCAAATACAGCTAAGATCCCTAGACAACACGCCAAGTAAACATCAAGAGTGTTGGGGTCCTCGGGACTTTCAGAGCAACAATGGTGGTGGGCTTTTTTTTTTTTACCGCATATATCCCAGATTGGGTGCTGGAGGCGCCAGCAATCTGTAAACACCAAGGGCATAAACAAAAAAGCCCCAAGAAAAGTTGGCTCCTTTTGCCCAAAAGACAAGGAAAACAGCAGCCTAGCAAAACAGAAAGCTTTTAAACAATAACACCCTGCTCCAGCCAGACATCACAGAAAAAAAAAATCTACGGCCTAAACCCCACCTCTCTCGGCAAAGGGATAGTGGGGCATCTAGACTTCACCCTTGCCTGACTGGAATGAGGTGTTTCCCTGCCCCCCACCTACCAGGGTGATATCAGAGAAGGCCAAGTGGGAAGTCAAGACTTTAACCCAAGGATAGTAACAAGGAAACTCTCACTTCTGTGGTGTCATTGGAGACTATGTGGGGAACCTTACACTTCCCCCACTACTTATTGATTGTGAGGCACAACTCTCCTCTCCTTTCTGGGTTGGTGTCAAAGGAGACCTAGAGGAGAGCCAGGACTTTCACCACCTTTCAGAGGTAATGGAGTCCCCCCACTACAGGATCTGTGGAGGCCCCATGGGGAACCTGGACTCCCACCGCCACCTGGCAATAATAGCAAGGTGCTGTTTCCCTTCTCCACTCATGCAGTATCATAGGAGGCCTGCTAAACAGAAGATTTAAATAAAATCTGGAATCTCAAAATGTAATACCCCAAATTTCCAGGGTACGATTGAAAATCACTCATCATACCATGAGTGATGAAAATCTCAAATTGAGTGAGAAAAGAGAATCAGCACATGTCAGTACTGGAATGGTACAGTTATTGGAATTATCTGACAAGGATTTTAATGCAGTCATCATAAAAATGCTTTAAATGAATGATTACAAAGAAGCTTGACACAAATGAAAAACTAGAAAGTCTCAACAAAAACGTAGAAGATATAAAGAAGAACCAAATGGAAATTTTTTATTTGAAATACACAATAGCTGAAATGAAAAACTCAGATGAGCTCAACAGCAGAATGGAAAGGACAGAGGGAAGAATCAATGAATTTGATGATAGAACAATAAAAATCATCCAATATAAACAGAGAGAAATAGACAAGGGAATAATAAAAGAACAGAGCCTCAGGCACCTCAGGGACTACAACAAAAGATTTACCAATTGTGTACTTCAAGTCCAAGAGGCAGGGGTAAGAGAAAACTGAAAGAGTATTTGAAAAAACAAGGGATGAAAATTTCCCAGATTTAGAAAAGCAAACAACAACAAAACAACCCATAAATCTATTCAAAAAGTTAGTAAAACTCAGAATAAACTAAAAAAAATCCATACCAGGACATATAATAATCAAACTTCTAAAAACTAAAGGCAAGGGAAAACATCCTGAGAGCACTGTGAAATGGCACTTTACCTACAGGGTAAAACAAGTTTAATGGCAGTGATTTTAGATCAGCCAAAAGATCAAGGTCAAAAGTCAGCAGTGATAATTCATGTTGATAGTATGTATCCTTGCTATGATGGGATAAAATGGCCCTTTATCTCTGTGGGTTTCCCTCCAAAATTCATAATCCCAGTCTAAGCATGAGAAAAAGATCAGACAACTCCCAATTAAGGGACATTATACAAAATACTTGCCCAGTACTTCTTAACACAATTAAGGACATCAAAAACAAAGAAAGCCTGCAAAACTGTCACAGCCAGGAGAAGCCTAAGGAGACATGACAATTAATATAATGTAGCATCCTGAGTGGGATCCTGAAATAGAAAAAGGACATGAAGTAAAAACTAAAATAATATGAATAAAATGTGGACTTTATTTAATTAGTGTATCAATATGGATTCATTGATTGCAATGAAGGTACCCTACCAATGTTAATAATAGGGGAAATTGAGTGTTAGATATCTGGGAACTCTCCTGTACTATCTTTGTAATTTTCTGTAAATCTAAAACTGTTCTAAAAAAAACTTATTTTAAAAATAAGTAAATGTTTTAAATATACCAATTAAAAGACAGCTTGGCATAATGGATTAAAAACATGACCGAAGCATATGTATACCATACAAACATTAATAAAAAGAAAGTAGGAGAGGCTATATTAACATCAGAATAAATAAACCTCAGAGCAAAGAAAATTATTAGGAACAAGGAGACATTGATACAATTATACATATATTATTATAAATTATTTTGGTTATAAATTACTAACCAAATTTAATTTTCCTGTTTTAATATTATATTAAATGTAATATTAAGATGTAACCTTTGGAGGAAACTGGGTAAAGGATATACAGGACCTCAGTTTACTGTTTTTGCAAATTTCTGTGAATCTATAGTTATTTTAAATAAAACATTTTTTAAAATATTAGATATTTGTTAGATCTTCTTATTCTACTTTTCAAATTTTTTGACTTTTCTTTCATTGGTTTCATTTCTCATTTCTTTATATTCTTTTAGGGGAGATTTCCCCTGTTTTTTCTTCCAATTAATTACTTCTCTGTTTAGCTATATCTTTTCACCTATCTAGATTTTTTTCAAATGTGCACGTTATTATTTCCAACTCTTTTTAATTCCTTTTTTAAATCTCTAACTAATTGCTTATTCTTATTTCGTAACTTTACTGTTACAATTTATCTCTCTTATCTCTAATTCCACCAGAGTATAATTTTTCCTTCGCTACACATTGTCTCTCATTGACAGTAGAATTTCTCACATTCTATGATTACTTCCTTCCATGTGTGGCTTGGTTGTGGTGGTCCACTATGGGGTGGTTTTGCAGTTGCTATGTAATCAGACCCTACACTTTTCTAATGAATCTCTTTGCTCAAGCTCAATTTCTGAATGTCAATTTCTATCCCTCACAGATTATTATTTATATTTGTGGGCCAAGTGGGCACCTAACTTTAGGCTTCCATCTAGCCAGAATAAAGATATATTTAAATTTCCTTTTATGGAAGTCAGCTAGTTCTTGGCTCCCAACTTTAGACTGTAATCCCAGTTTCACCTCCTTTTACAGATAGGTTGCATTTACAACTGATATCACCATGTGGTTGTTAAAACCCCACTCCTAAGATTTTCCTTTATAAGTCATTTGACTTCCAATTACTATCATGGATATCTTAAACTTATCTGTACCTGAATGTTTCCCTTCCTTGTATTCCAGATCAGCTATACGGTTTTGAAGAGAAAAATTAACTATTTTACTTGGCATACCTAAGCACTTGGAGCAGAAGAGGAGGATGTTTAATATTTTCTTAATATCTCCAGTTTGTCCCAAAATGCTTCTATATATTACCATGTATTTCGGGGTTTATCTGAGGTTTTATTTCTTTTAAGGCAGGAACCATAGCTCATCAAACTTTGTATCCCTCATGACACCTATAACATTTCCTGGCCCAGAGTGAATTCTTATTGAACGAATGCATTAATTAAAGGATTAGATGACTGGACAAGCATTTTCTTGCCACACCCTATTTTTGATGAATACTTCTGTTTAGACATATAGCTCATACAAGATGTATTATCTCTAGATGTCTGAGATTCTGTTAATCACTTGTCCAGGACTATAGAGCCGAATAAAAACAACACAACAAAGCATTCACAAAGTTATTAATTCTATCCACTCCCAAGTCTATACTGCAGTCTAAACCAGCTCAATTCTTTCTACATGACAGCAGTCTAGAGAAGATTGTCCTTACCCACTAATGATAGAAGGACATTAGGTTTCACAGTTAGCCAAGAAGGGGCCTCCAGACTCAGAGGAAACACCATGTGAAATAAATAAATAAATAAAGGAATCATGGAAAGCAATGCAATGAAGAGCTAATTCTGTTTATTTTTAGTGGTTGTGAAATATAACTTGAACAAATGTGTCACTGTACTATGTTCCCTGCAACTTTTTTTTCCCCTTTCAAATATTCATTTTCAGGAATTGTACTAAAAATAAACCCAAGAGCTTGGTTTTGACCACATGTTGAGAGCCTTATCCCTTTAAGTCATTTCATTATTTCATTAAAATAATCCTTAGTTGGCTCAAGATTATTCTGGCCCACACAAGGCTCTCCTCACCTGACATAGGTAACCTTTCCAGCCTTGCCTACCATTATAAAAGCTACTCTGTTCTCACACCTGACTTCTCAAAATTGTCTGGGCAAGTCAAGCCTTGCCTTCTTCATGTCTCTGTCCTCAAGCATTTCACTCTGGTAAAAAGATGGTATACCCCTTGCCTGCCTGGCACATACTTACCTACCCAAATTTCAAAACTGGGCTCTAAGCCTATCCCTTGTTGCTTTCTTCCTGGGAAAAGTTAAATATTCCTTAGAAATCCTCCTATTAGACTTTAATTAAAGCTACTAATTTAACAATTATAAAATAATGTTATGGGTCTTTCTTGGGGTATAGACTAGAAAATTTTAAAGGCAGACATTTTTTAGGGCACTAATTGATACCTAGTAGATACCCAATAATATTTGATAAAACAAAATTATTTCCAAGAAGTTCTATGCATAAGGACATTTTTCCATGGATTCTGACTCTCTAATGATTAGGCGACTGACCTAGGTTGAAAGTTCAGCAGCAGAATCCCTCAGCTTGCTAGGGCCCCTCTGCTTCCTTCACTAAGACTCCTGGTTGCTTGATGTCTGCACCTGCTCCTTTCTTCCTTAGCTGACCAGTGAGTATTTGGCCAGTTACCAGAACAACCGTATCATCCATCACAGAATGAAAGGAAGCAATGTTAATAATTATTCCAAGACAGCAGGTATAAACTGGTGCTGTCCTGAGCAAACTGGGATGTATGACCAATCTACCTACTGACTGCTTAGCCCAGTATATTTTGCCTGATAGTTACAGCCCAGTATTTTTCTAACTGAAGGTCATATTCTTTCATAATAATAACCACCACTTACAGTACATCCATTATAGACTAGAGTCTATAATAAACTACTTCTTTTTGACAGATCAGGAAATTAAGGCTGTAGACTAAGTGATTTGGCCAAGACCACCCAGCTATGAATTGGTAGATAGAAGATTTGAACATGGGTCTGCCTGGCCCCAAGACATCTTTCCTTTTTGCCATGCAGTCCTTATTTTATACCACACCAAAGGGTAGTATAAATTCCATTGCTGCAGGCAATTTTTACAATATAAAATCTCCCTTAACATAAGTGAGGCATTTTCTAGGACTTGGAACTATTTTGGAGGATTGAAAATTTTCTTTGTTATGATAAGACTTAACCTGAACAGCTTAGATTTTCATTTCTCACTGTACAATTTTCCAGGGGCTTCACATCTGTCTATTCCTTTCTTTCTCTCTTATCCTTGCTCCTTTTATTCTCCTTTATTCATACCCCCCTCCAAGATTAAAAGTCCTCTGCATGACTGAGATTCTAAGAATCTCTTGTTTGGGGAAACAAGCTTAGGTTTGACTCAGCTCTTCGGTATGTTAATATATGGAGCTCACAGCAATTTGACACTCCACACCTGATGAATTTGACACTCCATACCTGAGTGAATTGTAGTTGTTATGTTTCCCTAAGTTGTTATACGGTTTAACGCTTACAGACAAGTGTGCAGCTTCAGGAAAAAGACCAATTTTTCCAGGGGTTAGAGAACCCTTGGGCTTGGCTTAGATTAATCCCTCCTGTTAACACACTTATTACTCTTTCAGTGGGCACAAATTCCAGGTGTGATGTGGGAGAAGGTCTGAGGTAAGAGACAATAAAAGTGGTAGGAACTGTGAAAAATCTATTGTACAGGAGGTGAAAGGGGAGAGATTAACTCAGTAAGTTGTCAGCTCATTTTCTTACCGTGCTATCATGAGCTTTAACTAAAAATTAAAAAAAAAAAAAATCTATTTGATCTCCTGTATTGGAGATGTATTTCAAGGCCTGTATCTGTCACTGAAATCTACAAAGTGTGCTTCAGCTATAAATCTCTGTCCTTGAATGTACACATGCATTATCTTAGGGAGATCTGGCTTCCATAAAAATGACAATTGTCATTCCTGGTCTTGTTTTCCTTCATATAAATATAATGTTTATGCTTTAAAAATAACCTTCAATTGATAGGTAACAGAGAAATTTATGCCATTATCATATTAAATGTCATATCCTTAAGTGTTTTTTAGTAGTCAGGAAAAAACAAACTTTTTCCTTAAGGGTAGGGCAGCACTGAAAAGTCATCAGTAAAATTACTTTACATATTAAATGTTGTGAGATTCCGTGGTCGAAACATTTTGGATTTTCATGCATCCTGACTGTGATGTTGTTTCTGAGTATAATAGTGACTTGAGATGATGAGCTATTTCCTCCAAGCTGCCATGCAAAAATTGTACAATTCTGCCATTGCCAGACTCAGTTTCCCGAACCACCCCAAGCTCTTAATGACTGTGCTCTGTATTTGAGATCTGGTAGGGCTTTTCAAATATAAGAGTCTAAACTAAAAATGAGTTGTATTTCTAAAAAATTAAAAGTCAATATGGTAGGATCGAATAGTCATGGCAAACTCTAATGGGTTTTGCACTCATATAAGTCAGACCATGATTCTGTAGGGCAAGGACTGTGCCTAGCATATTCTGTGGCACGTTGTAAGTATTAACAAATGATAGGTGATGGAGCAAACACACAAACATCTGTGGCCTGAGTCCAAAGACTGTGTTCTCAGTTACTACATTATGCTGAATGAATGTTTTGATGTTTCTATGTTAACTAACTTCCAGCTTAATAGCTTTTGATCCACTGTTAATAGTAATAATAATAAGTGGTGGTTGTTACTTTTTTGAAGTCATTATTGTGTCAAACTCGGTATAATGTACTTGCCATACTTTCTTTACTCTTTTACCAGCTCAGAGGTTGCTGTTAGTATTCTGATGATACTGATGAAGTAATGAACTGTCAGAGAAGTCAGGGACCAGCCCCAGGTTATATAGCATAAGTGTCATACAGAAGTTCTGATGTATATATGACTTTAAGGAATTAATCGCCCCATTGCTGTTTGGGGCTGGCAAGCCTGAAATGGATAAGGCAGGAGGGCAGCCTGGAGACTCAGCAGCCACTGACATTGCAGTCCTGAGGCATAGACAATGGGACTGATTATAAAGACCTGACTTTGATGTCTACTAACAACATTCTACCAAGCTGCTTCCAAAAGGGAGTCCTCGGGGACCCACAGAGATGATTTCCTAGGCTCTACATCTACCCAGTCAGTACTGCCCTAGACTTGGTCAAGAGAGGCTTTGGGTCAAGGTCCTGAGACAGGCTGGGACCTGGGACCTGGGACACTTTGCTGCAATGCTTCCACCTGGGCAAACGTCTTCTTGAACAACAAAATACAAAGAAACTATAAGGGACTAAAAATAGCTGCATGCACGTGTAGTTGGGGCAAATTATGGACAAGATACAAAAAAGACCAAAAAAAGCCCATCTGCCACTTCTGCAGAGCCCGGGGCAAAAGCAGGGGGTTGGGAGCAAAAACAGGGTACTGTGCATGCCCCCTGCACACAACACCACCAAAGTGGTGGGCAAACCCCCTAAGCCACTCCTCCGGCCTGACCCCTGGACACACCCCTACCCTCACCCCATATAAGGAACCAGTTTGCCCCTGCTCAGTGAGCGGGCAAGCAAGGGAAGCTGTTACTTGTTCTCATTCTACTCCCTACCCCCTGCTGCAGCAGGGGCCCCGATAAAGCCTTTCCTGAATTTCTTGTCTGGCCTCTTATCAATTTCTATTGATTAAGGAGGCCAAGAACCCTGGTCAGTAACAGTTCCACACTTAAAGCACCTTGCCTGGGAGGCTGTAACCCTCCCCACGGATTACAGCCTGAGATCTGTGGGACTGATGAGGATGTGCCCACCAGGAGCCTAAGCCTGTTCTCTAGACCATGGTCTGGGTACTCTGGACTCTGGATTTCTTTGCTCAAATGATCTGAACCTGAACAGTCCTCTCCCCTAAGTTTTTAACCATCCAAGAGTGTACCACAAGACCACTTTTCAGGAATTGTGGACAGTGTTTCTAACTGTGGGCTTGGTGCCCACAGAATGCATATAAGTTCCACTGTGGGAGATGGAACTGGGAATGGTAAAAAGAAGGTGAGCAGACTCTAGGCTGGGCACCAGGGACTAGGGGTCAGGAGCTGGCCTACCTCATTCCAGAATTTTCCATAACAAACTCTGAGGAGTCCAAGAATTCTAGATTTGAACATGTTCTTCTCCATCATTATGAATATACATTTGACAAAATAGGAGGATAGAATATGTTTATTTTAATGATTGTTTAGTTTCATTCAAAATATTTAGATGTATGGTGTCCACTTTTACACTTTTCATGGGCTCCACAAATGTTAAAGATGGACTTCTCCTTAGGATCCCTTGATGATCGCTCAGGGTTCCCTGAGGAAATGAAGAGGCTGAGCACACAGGGTTTAGGCTTCCCAATCTGAACTTTAATCAGAGTAGTGTTTTTATTGTTTCTTATTTCATATTTTGTTGGAAAAATAATAATTCTACTGGCTTAAAAATAAATGTTAAAAAAAACCCAGCAATTATGATATTAAAATTTAAAGGGACTTTAGAAGTCTACTAAAACTCACTTATTTTATTAATGAGGAAACTGAGAATCATGGAAGATGAGAGAACTCCAGAGTTCTTGCTTAGGGCTCTTTGCCGTCTTGGTTATGGTCATGGCTTGTCTTTGGCCGGGCTCCTTGAAGAAGCAGTCTGAAGAGGAAATATAGAATAGTTAAATTTTCTTTAAGATATCCAGCATACTTTTTTAAGTACCTCCTTCACACCTACTTCAGTGTCTCAGTTATCCAGAGTTCTCTCCCCTTGCACTCATATTTATTGAAATTTGGGCATAAGAAGGCTCAACCATTTAGTAAGAATAAAATTTACATGGTGCTGCTCCCAAGGGCAATGGCATTTTAAGCCTGTTCGCTAATTGTAAAATGAAGTATTTCATGGTGGGCAAACGAGGGAGGCATTTTGTGTGTACACTGGACTTAAAGCAGCAGGAGTTTTAGGGTTTAGGATATTACACCATATTTGTACCCATCCGTCTCCCTCTGGAGGTAAAGAGTTATTAATGATATTGGTTACCTAGAAATAGCTGAAGTTTCTCACTTTTTCTATCCCTTCAGATTGCAGAGAGAATCTAACAGCAATAATCCCACCTAACAGTGGTCTCAGATCTGCCATCCCCCTACCCATGAGGCAGTAGAATGTCATTGGAAGACATCTGGAGATGAGAGGAGAACCTGTTCTACAGCAGTGGAATCTCAAGCTTTCTGCTTGAGAGACCAGAGACTTGAGTCCGTCCTCCCTGGACTGAGCGCACATTCACAACCACTACTTTTCTCCATCCTTCCCAGCCCATCCTCCTTTCTGGGCTTGACACCACTTTCCCCAGTCCTTTTCTTCTCCCTTTCATAGCTTTCAGCTTTCCTCTTTTTTTCAGCTTTTCCTTCCCACCAGCACTCTCCACACACGACTGACCTCTACCTTCTGCAAGGCTCTGGGGCATTCGTTTTCATGGCACCCTCTCCATTAAGCTTACATCATCCCACATTCAGTAGCTCAGTTCTCATTCCCTCAGGGTTGTGATTAAACTATTATGGTGATGTGGGGGAGGGGAATGCTGGCATTGTCTAAAACTTTCATCTCTATATACTGATAGCCCAGAATCCCCATCTTGAGGCTCTGGGGACTCAAAGCCCTTGGTGGGTGACTTTTACATTCTGGTCAGGAAGCAACTCTGTTGCTCTAGGCAGCATACTGTGTGGGACCTAGGAGGACAGTGGGAAGAACCAAGTGCACAGAGCATTGTTTCTGGTTACAGCTAGATACTTAGTTTGTTGAGTTCAGGACATTGTCTTCTAATATGCATGACAGTGTGAGCAGGTAACAGGACCTCATTATATATGTTGGAAAAATCTGCTGATAATTATGATGCTTCTAGATTCTGGGAAATAACAAAATGGGAAGAAAAATCATGTAAAATCATGTAAAAGCATGATTTTGCCATATTAGATATTAACCATTAAGCAGTATACTGTGCTATCTGGTTTTTATACCTTACTACTACTATACCACAATAATTATGCATTTTCTTATGCATATTTTGCAACAAAATTTTTATATGTTTAATTTGATTATTTACTGTTTTCTCTTTGTTTATGTTCAGTTTTCAAAATCTGTTGCTCAAGTATTACAATTTTTTTAATGCAGCATGATTAGTTGCCCTCAACTTTCAAAAAAACAATTAAAAAACTTGAATGTTTATCCAAAGCGTAGTGATAATACAAGATATCCTTGACAAAACCACACATGTAGTTTATATAACATACTTTTAAACTCCATGATATTTTGCCTGTGTGTATTATAAAATGTATAGTATTAATAATATATGATGTGAAATAATGCATAATTCATTAAATAGAGTATAAGCTTGCTCTCTGAACTTGAAGTTAGGTTAAGGATGAGCTAGGGGACCATAAAGACTGCTAAACAATTGGATTTTCCACCACATTTCAGGTGGAAGAGACCAGAACTCTCCCTTCCTCTTTGAAAGTCACCTGGCTTATTGGAGAAGTCATAAGTGTTGTGGTTAAGAACGTAGACTCTGGAGCCCTATAGTGGGGGTTTAAATTTCCTTTCTGTTACTTATCGAACAAATTACTTAGCCTCTCTCTGTCTTAGTCTCCTCAAGTGTAGAATGGAAATAATAACAGAACCTATGCCATAGAGTTGTTGTAAGAACCAAACCTCTTTCTACATATTTTTTACCAAGTCAGTTTTACCTTTCTCAAAATGATTAGGAGATCTGGGAACTCAGATAGTAAAAAAATTGTTTGATAGTTCTGGCAAGGGAATGTCATCCCTTACTTTTGATGAGTTATAAACAGAGATCAGTAGAATCCTATGAAAAGATTAAACATCTTCAACTGAAGACTCCCAGATGCTAGACTCAGTAGCGGTCTATTTATCTAAGTAGACTTCAAGATTAAGTCCAAAGTTATTGGAATATTGTTTTCTATTTGAACAGAAGGCTGGGGTTAGACTATTAACAATTGTTAACAATTGAATATTGTATGTACTTGCACCTAAGAAGTATATTTCTTTAAGTTTATATATATAGTACGAGTGTTAAAATAACAAAAGGTTAACACAGTAAGAGTGGCATATGTATGTATAAATTACACACACACATGAACGTAAGCAGACAAAAATCAAATACTCAGTCTATTTGGGAAACCTTTCCACTTACACAGAAGACCACAGCTTAGGCACCATTATTCACCCAGTGACAGGACCAGAGCTGTAGATATGGTATCTGAAAGGAAATAAACAGTCTTACACATGCAAACCTTGCAAACAAAAAACTAAAAGTGATGGTTGTTGTCACTTCTCCAGCAACTCTAACAAAATTTTTTCATTCCACTGAATTAAGTGGGAAGCACACCAGGAATCCTATATTCCAAGGCTGCCTTTGCCTCTGAGCATCTCTGCAGCCTTGGCTGATGACTTCACCTTTCTGAGCCTCAGTTTCCTCATGAGGAGATTTGACTAGATGATTGATAAGGCATCTCCTAGATCTAAAATTATATGACTTTGAATTCCTTACATGTGAGGAGTTTGAAGAAAGATGGAGACAAATCAATTTTGACAGGAAATAAAACTTGTGGGACTCTGAAATAGAAGTACTGAAAGGCCTGAAATAAAGATATAAACTCCAGATGAAATTTCTTAGAAATTCGTAATTATTTAACATCTTTTAAAAATGCTGTGTACCCTTGCCCAGTAACTTCTAGTTTTAGATAAATTTTTTAGAAACCCCTGAAAATTGCTAACCATGAACAATTATCATCTCTCATGTCACGTTTAACCACTTCTCGCTCTTTTTTTTTTTTTTTTTTGCATGTTGATGTAAAGGGGAATAAAATCTTTCCGTTTGATAGGTGCCATTGCTTGATAAGTACAAGTCCCAAAATATGTCACAAAATAAGGCTATGGTTAGTCTTTAAACCTGGTCTTTGTTGGTTTGAGTCCTTAAAATTGGGGGTAGGGTTATGCTCTTAGAACCCTATTTCTTGATAACCATATTGGAATTTCATTACCAAAAATGTGTTATGGACTCCTAGAGGGGAGACCTTCAAGATGGTGGAGGAGTAAGACATGGAATCACCTTCCTCCCCACAAATGCATCAAAAATACATCTACATGTGGAACAACTCCTACAGAACACCTACTGAACGCTGGCAGAAGACCTCAGACTTCCCAAAAGGCAAGAAAATCCCCCACGTACCTGGGTAGGGCAAAAGAAAAAAGAAATATCAGAGATGAAAGAATAGGGATGGGACTTGCACCTCTGGGAGGCAGCTGTGAAGGAAGAAAAATTTCCACACGTTAGAAACCCCTTCACTGGTGGAAATGGGGGGTGGGTGGGTGGGTGGGGAACTTCAGAGCCACAGAGGAGAGCACAGCAACAGCGGGACAGAGGGCAAATCAGAGAGATTCCTGCACAGAAGATTGGTGCTGACCATTACTCATCAGCCTGAGATGTCTGTCTGCTCACCCACCCAGGTGGGTGGGGGCTGGGAGCTGAGGCTTGGGCTTCGGAGGTCAGACCCCAGGGAGAGGACTGGGGTTGGCTGCGTGAAGAGAGCCTGAAGACAGCCTGAAGGGGGTTAGTGTGCCACAGCTAGCTGGGAGGGAGTCCAGGAAAAAGTATGGACCTGCCAGAGAGGCAAGAGACCATTGTTTTGGGGTGTGCGAGGAGAGGGGCTTCCTGCTCCGTGTGCCCAGAGACAGCAGAACACCACCTAAGCGAGCTCCAGAGACAGGCAAGAGATGCAGCTATCATCTTGGACCCCAGAGACAGGCATGGACTCCTACTGCTGCCACCGCTGCCACCAAGAATCCTGTGTGCAAGCTCAGGTCACTATCCACACCCCGCTGGGAGTCCGTGCAGCAAGGCACTACCAGGGTTCCATGATTCAGGGCCAACTTCCCCAGGAGAACAAATGGCATGCCCCAGGCTGTTGCAATGTCACGCTGGCCTCTGCTGCTGCAGGCATGCCCCACATTCCAATTATGACTACCGTACCCTTCCCTTTCCCCAGCCTGAGTGAGCAAGGGAACCCTAATCAGCCGCTACTTTAGCCCCCTACTATCTGGGTGGGGAACAGATGCTGAGGGCAGCCTACATGCAGAGGTGGGGCCAAAACCAAAGCTGAACCCCAGGAGATGTGTGAACAAAGAAGAGAAAGGGAAATTTCTCCATGCAGCCTCAGGAGCAGCGGATTAAATCCCCACAATTGGCTTCATAAACCCTGCATCTGTAGAATACCTAAATAGACAACGAATGTTTCCAAAATTGAGGGGGTGGACTTTGGGAGCAACTGTAGACTTGGGGTTTGCTTTCTGCATTTGATTTGGTTTTGGTTTTATGTTTATCTTAGTTTTTAGTGCTTGTTTTCATTGGTGGGTTTGTTTATTGGTTTGGTTGCTCTCTTCCTTATTTTTTTTTTCTTTTTATGAGTGTGTGTATTTCTTTGTGTGATTTTGTCTGTTTAGTTTTGCTTTTGCCATTTGTCTTGGGTTTCTGTCTATTCATTTTTTGGTTTTGTTTTTTGTTTTATTTTCTTTCTGTGAGTGTGTGTGTGTATGTTTCTTTGGGTGATTTTGTCAGTTTAGTTTTGCTTTTACCATTTGTTTTGGGGTTCTGTCTGTTCTTTTTTTTTTTTTTTACGCTTCTTCCCTGCTGTGTGGCTGGCAGGGTTTTGGTGCTTCGGCTGGGTGTCGGGACTGAGCCTCCAAGGTGGGAGAGCTGAGTCCAGGACATTGGACCACCAGAGACCTCCTGGGCCCATGTAATATTAATCAGCAAGAGCTCTTCCAGAGATCTCTATCTCAACCCTAAGACCCAGCTCCACCCAACAGCCAGCAAGCTCCAGTGCTGGACGCCCCATGCCAAACAACTAGCAAGACAGGAACACAACCCCACCCATTAGCAGAGAAGATGCCTAAAATCATACTCAGTTCACAGACACACCAAAACACACCACCAGACGCGGCTCTGCCCACCAGAGGGACAAGATCCAGCCCCACCCACAAGAACACAGGCACCAGACCACCCAACCAGGAAGCCTACATAAGCCACTGAACCAACCTCACCCACTGGAAGCAGACACCAGAAATAAGAGGAATTATGAAACTGCAGCCTGTGAAAAGGCTGTTTAACAAAGTAAGTTAAACAAAATGAGAAGACAGAGAAATATGTAGCAAATGAAGGAGCAAGGTAAAAACCCACCAGACCAAACAAATGAAGAGGAAATAGGCAGTCTACCTGAAAAAGAATTCAGAGTAATGATAGTAAAGATGATCCAAAATCTCAGAAATAGAATGGAAAAAACATTAAGAAACGTTTAACAAGGGCCTAGAAGAACTAAAGAGCAAACAAGCAAGATGAACAGCACAATAAATGAGATTAAAAATTCTCTAAAAGGGATCAATAGCAGAATAACTGAGGCAGAAGAATGGATAAGTGACCTGGAAGATAAATTAGTGGAAATAGCTGCTGCAGAGCAGAATAAAGAAAAAAGAATGAAAAGAATTGAGGACGGGCTCAGAGACCTCTGGGACAACATTAAATGCATGAACATTCAAATTACAGGGGTCTCAGAGGAAGCAGAGAAAAAGAAAGTGTCTGAGAAAATATTTTAAGGATTATAGTCGAAAATTTCCCTAGCATGGGAAAGGAAATAGTCAATCAAATCCAGGAAGCACAGAGAGTCCCATACAGGATAAATTCAAACAGAAACACAGCAAGACACATATTAATCAAACTATCAAAAATTAAATACAAAGAACAAATATTAAAAGCAGCAAAGGAAAAGCAACAAATAACATACAAGGGAATCCTCATAAGGTTAACAGCTTATCTTTCAGCAGACACTCTGCAAGCCAGAAGGGAGTGGGAGGACATATTTAAAGTGAAGAAAGGGAAAAACCTACAACCAATATTACTCTACCCAGCAAGGATCTCATTCATATTCGAAGGAGAAATTAAAATATTTACTGACAAGCAAAAATTAAGAGAATTCAGCACCACAAAACCAGCTTTACAACAAATGCTAAAGGAACTTCTCTAGGCAGGAAACACAAGAGAAGGAAAAGACCTACAATAACAAACCCAAAACAATTAAGAAAATGGTAATAAGAACATACACATGGATAATTACCTTAAATGTAAATGGATTAAATGCTCCAACAAAAAAACACAGATTGTCTGAATGGGTACAAAAACAAGACCTGTATATACGCTGTCTGCAAGAGGCCCACTTCAGACCTAGGGACCATATAGACTGAAAGTGAGGGGATGGAAAAAGATATTCCACGCAACTGGAAATCAAAAGAAAGCTGGAGTAGCAATACACCTGTCAGACAAAATATACTTTAAAATAAAGACTATTACAAGAGACAAAGAAGGAAACTACATAATGATCAAGGGATTAATCCAAGAAGAAATAACAACTGTAAATATTTATGCACCCAACATAGGAGTAACTCAATACATAAGGCAAATGCTAACAGCTATAAAAGGGGAAATCAACAGTAACACAATAATAGTAGGGGACTTTAACATCCATTTTCACCAAAGGACTGATCATCCAAAATGAAAATAAATAAGGAAACACAAGCTTTAAAGACACATTAGACCAGATGGACTTCACTGATATTTAAAGCACATTCCATCAAAAACAACAGAATACACTTTCTTCTCAAGTGTACATGGAACATTCGCCAGGATAGATCATATCTTGGGTCACAAATCAAGCCTTGGTAAATTTAAGAAAATTGAAATTGTGTCAAGTATCTTTTCCGACCACAATGCTATGAGACTAGATATCAACTACAGGAAAAAATGTGTAAAAAATACCAACACATAGAGGCTAAACAATATGCTACTGAATAACCAAGGGATCACTGAAGAAATCAAAGAGGAAGTCAAAAAATACCTAGAAACAAATAACAATGAAAACACGACAACCCAAACCTATGGGATGCAGCAAAATCAGTTCTAAGAGGGAAGGTTATAGCAATACAATCCTACCTCAAGAAACAAGAAAAATCTCAAGTAAACAACCTAAACTTGCACCTAAAGCAATTAGAGAAAGAAGAACAAACAAACAAAAAACAAAACTAAACCAAAGTTAGCAGAAGGAAAGAAATCATAAAGATCAGGTCAGAAATAAATGAAAAAGAAATGAAGGAAACAATAACAAAGATCAGTAAAACTAAAACCTGGTTCTTTGAGGAAATACACAAAATTGATAAACCATTAGCCAGACACATCAAGAAAAAAAGGTAGAAGACTCAAATCAACAGAATTAGAAATGAAAGAGGAGAAGTAACAACTGACACTGCAGAAATAAAGTATCATGAGAGACTACTACAAGCAACTATATGTCAATAAAATGGACAACGTGGAAAAAACGGACAAATTCTTAGAAAAGTACAACCTTCCAAGACTGACCAGGAAGAAATAGAAAATATGAACAGACCAAACACAAGCACTGAAATTGAAACTGTGAATAGAAATCTTCCAACAAACAAAAGCCCAGGACCAGATGGCTTCACAAGTGAATTCTATCAAACATTTAGAGAAGAGCTAACACCTATCCTTCTCAAACTCTCTCAAAATATAGCAGAGGGAGGAACACTTCTAAACTCATTCTACAAGGCCACCATCATCCTGATACCAAAACCAGACAAAGATGTCACAAAAAAGAAAGCTACAGGCCAATATCACTGATGAACATAGATGCAAAAATCCCCAACAAAATACTAGCAAACAGAATCCAACAGCACATTAAAAGGATCATACACCATGATCAAGTGGGGTTTATCCCAGGAATGCAAGGATTCTTCATTATACACAAATCAATCAATGTGATGAACCATATTAAAAAATTGAAGGATAATAACCATATGATAATCTCAATAGATGCAGAAAAAACTTTCAATGAAATTCAGCACCCATTTATGTTAAAAACTCTCGAGAGAGTGGGCATAGAGGGAACCAACCTCAACATAATAAAGGCCATATATGACAAACCCACAGCCAACATCATTCTCAATGGTGAAAAACTGAAACCATTTCCACTAAGATCAGGAACAAGACAAGGGTGCCCAGTCTCAGCACTATTATTCAACACAGTTTTGGAAGTTTTAGCCATGGCAATCAAAGAAGAAAAAGAAATGAATGGAATCCACATTGGAAAAGAGGAAATAAAACTGTCACTGTTTGCAGATGACATGATACTATACATAGAGAATCTTAAAGATGCTACCAGAAAACTACTAGAGCTAATCAATGAATTTGATAAAGTAGCAGGATACAAAATTAATGCACAGAATTCTCTTGCATTCCTATACACTAACAATGAAAAATCAGAAAGAGAAATTAAGGAAACACTCCCATTTACCACTGCAACAAAAAGAATAAAATACCTAGGAATAAACCTACCTAGGGAGACAAAAGACCTCTATGCAGAAAACTATAAGACACTGATGAAAGAAATTAAAGATGATACAAACAGATGGAGAGTTATACCATGTTCTTGGATTGGAAGAATCAACACTGTTTAGATGACTATACTACCCAAAGCAATCTACAGATTCAATGCAATCCCTATCAAACTACCAATGGCATTTTTCACAGAACTAGAACAAAAAATTTTACAATTTGTATGGAAACATAAAAGACCCTGAAGAGCCAAAGCAATCTTGAGAAACAAAAACAGAGCTAGAGGAATCAGGCTCCCTGACTTCAGATTTTACTACAAAGCTACAGTAAGAAAGACAGTACAGAATGGTCACAAAAACAGAAATATAAATAAATGGACCAGTATATAAAGCCCAGAGATAAACCCACACACATATGGTCAGCTTATTTTTGATAAAGGAGGCAAGACTATGCAATGGAGAAAGGATAGCCTCTTCAATAAGTGGTGCTGGGAAAACTGGACACCTACATGTAAAAGAATGAAATTAGAACACTCCCTAACACCATACACAAAAATAAACTCAAAATGGATTAAAGACCTAAATGTAAGACCAGACACTATAAAACTCTTAGAGGAAAACATAGGCAGAACACTCTATGACATAAATCACAGCAAGATCCTTTTTGACCCACCTCCTAGAGAAATGGAAATAAAAACAAAAATAAACAAATGGGACCTAATGAAACTTTAAAGCTTTTGCACAGCAAATGAAACCATAAACAAGACGGAAAGACAACCCTTAGAATGGGAGAAAATATTTGCAAATGAAGCAAATGACAAAGGATTAAACTCCAAAATTTACAGGCAGCTCATACAGCTCAATATCAAGAAAATAAAAACCCAATCTAAAATTGGGCAGAAGACCTAAATAGACATTTCTCCAAAGAAGATATACAGATTGCCAACAAACTCATGAAACGATGCTCAACATCACTAATCATTGGAGAAGTGCAAATCAAAACTACAATGAGGTATCACCTCACACCAGTGAGAATGGCCATCATCAAAATATCTACAAACAATAAATGCTGGAGACGGTGTGGAGAAAAGGGAACCTTCTTGCCCTGTTGGTGGGAATGTACATTGATACAGCCACTATGGAGGATGGTATGGAAGTTCCTTAAAAAACTAAAAATAGAACTATTATATGACCCAGCAATCCCAGTACTGGGCAGATACCCTGAGAAACCCATAATTCAAAAAGAGTCATGTACCACAATGTTCATTGAAGCACTATTTACAATAGCCAGGACATGGAAACAACCTAAGTGTCCATTGACAGATGAATGGGTAAAGAAGATGTGGCACATATATACAATGGAATATTACTCAGCCATAAAAATAAATGAAATTGAGTTATTTGTAGTGAGGTGATGGACCTAGAGACTGTCACACAGAGTGAAGTAAGTCAGAAAGAAAAAACAAATATCGTATGCTAACACATATATATGGAATCTAAAAAAAAAAAAGCTTCTGATGAACCTAGGGGCAGGACAGAAATAAAGACACAGATGTAGAGAACGGACTTGTGGAAATGGGGGTAGGGGGAAGGGGAAGCCGGGACCAAAAGAGAGAGTAGCACTGACATATATACACTACCAAATGTAAAATAGCTATCTAGTGAGAAGCAGTTGCATAGCACAGGGAGATCAGTTTGGTGCTTTGTGACCACCTAGAGGGGTTGGATAGGGAGGGTGGGGAGGGAGGCGCAAGAGGGATGGTATATGGGGATATATGTATACATATAGCTGATTCACTTTGTTATACAGCAGAAAATAACACAACATTGTAAAGCAATTTTACTCTAATAAAGATGTAAAATGTATTATGGCCTCCTAATTTAAAAAATTAAATTCTCCATATTACTGGATGGTTACTATATGTCAGACATTGTACTAAACACTTATTTAGTCCTCACTATAACCTACTGCAAGAAGTGCATTAAAAGGTCATTTTACAGATGAGGAAAGTAGAATGCAGAAATTTTAATCACATAGTTTGTAAACGTGAGAGTTGAAACTCAAAACTTTTGTCAATTTGGCTTTAAATGTTATCCAATATCTTTAAATTATCGTCTTTGGCAATACCGTAAATGCTTAGTTTTCAATAGTTCATTTTAATTTGAATATATACCATGTAACTGGTATACTTCATAGTTGATGGATTTAGTTCTTCTGTGCAATATATGCATTCTTTCCATGTATAGCGGTTTCAAACCTGACAAGGGAATAATATCCTCTAATCAATGACTACTACATCCTAAGAGTAGTTTATTTATCAAATATCTAAATGAACTTATTATGTATTAATCACCAACCTTTTACAGATTTCAAGTCAATTAATTTTCATTCTAATAAAATGAGTAAATACTGTTATTATATCCAATTTTACAGAGGAGAAAACTGAGACACAGAAAGGGTAGGCCTCTTGCCTGAGATCGTACAGCCAGTAAATGGCTGGAACTGAAACTCAAGTAGTATGGCTCAAGAGTCTGGGATTTTAACTAGTTTACTGAGCTTGGGGTTTTTTGTTTGTTGTTTGTTTGCTTTGTTTTAATTTTCAGTACTCTCTTCTCGCTTCACAGTTTTAGAGGTTTGAGCTTAAATGAACTGCTCTGGCTATTGACAGATACTTGCCAGCTCTCACAGGAACAACCAGAAACCATCCCCAGTACTTGAGAATCTGCTGCATACTAGGCACTGGACAAATGCCACAGGCAACACAAGTTACAGAAAAACAAGTACGTGTATATCATTCTTTTTATTGCATTTGATTAACGTCACAGATAGTTTTGCAGTGATTTTCTTAGATAGTTTTGCAGTGACAAGAATTTTAGGAAGAAAAGTAGCAAGCATAGAGTTTAACTTCAAAGTTCGTCCATGCTAGCTATTGAGTCAATTTTTCTCAGCATGGCAGCCTTTCCCAAAGGGTTATAGTTCAAGTTTCAGTCTTTCTGGGCTCCAGTTTATAGATGAGCTCCTTATTTTAGAAAGCTCAGCTAACATGAAGGTCATCAGCTCACTGTTGGGTGGGGGGTCTTGAAAGGTGGGTAACTTTGACAACATACCAACTATATCAATTACACAGCCCCACCTTCCCTACCCTCTATGTTCCTTACTCCCCATAGGGTGCCTAAGAAAACAATCATGTTATATTAGCTTAGCTTTATGGAAAAACTCAACTAACATATTTAACACACGGGCAATGGGTTCTTTAAAAATCGCCTTACAGAGTTGGCCCTGATACCAAGCAATATGAGGAGGAAAAAGCAAATCGTATTGAAAATCAGGAATTTCCAGCTGTTAGAATGAAACACCCCAAGGGCTGTGGAGATGTAATGTCTCAAGAATGGAAGAAAGTGTTGCCAACATTGCATTTCTGATGGCACCCACAGTTAGTAGATATGCAGGTGATCCTGATGAGCTAAAGCTTCCTTCCCAGTTGGGGAACAGATGCTGTAACTGTGGTAGTAGTGGGTGCATAAAGAGACCCCAGCAAGAGAGCAAGTGAAAGGGAAGGAGCTTTCCTGAAGACATGAATATCAAAGGCAGATGCTGGTAGAGGACACCGTCAATCAGCTTAGCTGGTGATGGCAGGCTCCTGCTGTGATAAAAAAATACGAGGAAAATCTGATAAAAAGCATATTTTTAAACTGCTGTGCTTGAGACAGCATGGTTGAGCTCTTGGGCTTTCTCCATAGTTCAGTTTCAAACTAAGCTGGCTCTGAGTACCTCTCCCCGCTTGGGAAGGCCGCTCCTCCAAGACAGGGCTGACATTTTTGGCGTGGTAGTCTGGAGAAGTTTGCATTGGCACCCTCTGGATTGAAACTGGACTCTGGATAAACAAAGTTCTGCAGTTCTCAGTGCTGCCAGACCCTTAAACTCCATAAACATCAGCATTCATCCCCTGCCCCCCACCCCAGTGAAAATGAAAAGAAAATGAAACTGCATTGGAGATTGTTTCCCTTGAATAAACACCAAACATACTCTAAAAGCCAAAGCGGCTCTCCTCTCTGATATTAAACCCAGTAATTACACTATGAAACCTAAGCCTATAAATTCAAGCTTGGGAAGGTAAAATTGTGGAGAGGGAGAAACCTAGTAAAATGCATCCACGCTGTCCATGTATAGACCTTTTTCTTTTGAATGTTCTTCAGTAGGATATAAACCTCACTCCACTGCAGTGAAAATCATTACACCCCACTGTTTCTACGATATACCTCCCTTTCATACTCAGAATGCTTGACTCAAAGGCGTAAGCATTCCAGGTACAAGGAAATTGAAGCCCTTCAGTATGTTAGAGTTTATTTTATTTATGTGTCTGGGAATGTGTGTTTTCCCCCATATCTGAATTGATGAAATCTTTGAAAACAGATTCTGGGGCTGTGACATCCTGTCTAACAGGTAACCAGCTTCCCAGGAGGCTAAGTGTCTGAGAAGAAGGTGTGTTGTTTCAAATCAGGCCCAATTTTGGGTTATCTGTTTGCTCAGGTGGCCACCATTCTCCTAAATGAAATAATATCATTCAGGCCTCCCCAGCACTTTGGTGAAGTGACACTTTTCCCTAGACATTCAGAATGAAATTCAGGCAACAATGCTTTGGAACTGACAATCAGGCGTAAACATTGGAAAGAAGATTTTTTGGCCTCACCCCTCTATCCTTATTTTGCCTTCTTCTAAAAGTGACATTAGCTTGCAAATAATGAGTGAAGAACTTTGAGTTTCAGTTCAGAATTCATTTTAATTCATTTAATGTTTTAATATAGAGAAAAGTTTGGAATAGTATGGACAATTAAAAGTAAACTTTTTTAAAGAAAAGTTTTCTTATGCTTGAAAAAAAATAGACTTTTCCTGTTTAATAGAATGTTTTATATACCAGGGAGGGTAAAGCTAATACAGCAGTGAAATAAATGAACCCTCAGCCCACTTGGCCAAATGTATCCCTTAGAACTAGATTCCCTAATTTTGTATTTAAAGGGAATTTGTCTACTTTTCAGGATATTTATTTGTACGTACTTTTGTCCTTTCTCTCCAATCTATTCTATTAACAAAACCTTTCTCTCTCTTTCCAGAAAGATGTGATTAGGGTCTTATCTTGCTTTTTTAATGTGACTCTCTGCTTCCTTAATTTAGGTCACAGCTACCTTTGTGCCAAGCAGGGCCTTGTACTGGACCATCTTGTCACATCTCTAGGTGCACTTGCTGGACCACGAGGTCAAAGCCTTCTAGCTCTAGGTGGGGCATACCCCTTCCTCTGACCCAAGCTGGAAACAATTTAAACTTCGTTTGTGCCCTTTTCTTTCTCTTCCATGTTCTATGTTCTCAAGCCTTCTTTTCCTCAGGCAAAGATAGATGAAAGTCACCACTTTTTATAGTCCTGGTGTCATGGGATGTTTTATTCTGTGGATGATAGTCTTTCACACACCTGTGAACCCACAGGTAAGCAGGATGGTACATAAAAACTCTTTTATTAAAGGCTAAGATATGCCAGAGACACAGCTATGTGAGGCTGTGAGCTCTCATCCTAGCACAGCCTCTTTCACTATTTCCTCCAACTGCCTGTGTAGTAAAGTATTACTTAATGTTTAACTTCTACAATTGTCTACTAATTTCTATGTTAAACTGACACACTAAAGAATCCATCTTAAAAGTAGAGCAAAATAATAAGCCCAAGCAGATATAAGCCACGTTTCTGAGTTGAATGGTAAAAATAGAGTCCCAACTTTCTGATGGGCTGATATATATATAAACTGATAACAATTAAAACAAGAGCTCTACTCATGTGAAAATGGAACACTTGTGGTGTGAGATACGCTTTTTAAAAACTGTGTTGGCCACAGGACAATTTCACATTTGGGTAATGGAAGGGAGGATGGGTATCATAGTGAGCAGGGATTGGGTAGAACAGGAAGATGAGAGAAAGAGGGGCAGAAAATAAATTATGAAAAAGGCCCACAGACTAGTTGAGCCTTTGGGGTCTCTGTCATAATATAGGCACTCAATAAATACATCCTAAAAAATCAGATGATTATTTCATGGGGTTATCATGTGTGTAGGTTCTCAGACTCAAAGAACACAATATAATTAGTTCACTTATAAATTTCAGTTAGGGTGGACAGAGCAAAGTAAGAATGAACACGAAATGGTGTCAAGCACACTTACAATGGATAGATTTACATCTCAGAATGCCCATCTGTTAATTTAGAAGAGCAGATATATTTGATAAAAATATCTATCTTAGCTGTGTGAAACTGTGTTCCTCATAGAGAAGTATTTTTAAGAAATATATTCAATGAGGAATGAAGTTGGATTATCTTAAAAGTTATTGTCGTCAAGTAACGATCAAGTGACAAATGTTCTCCAATAGAATCATAAACAATGGGAACAGACCATAAAAATGAGTAACTAACTAGTGTCAGAGTGTACTCACTCTCCTGGGTCATGCTGGATCGAGATTCACCTGCATTTCCCAAACTTGGCCTTTTTCAGCTGACTATAGCATGGGGTATAGTTAATTAAAATTTAAAATTATTTTAAAAAAATTATTTTACATTATGACTCTTTAGTTTCCTCAATAAGGCTTAGGAGTCACCTTGGAATCATTAACAACCAAATTACAAATAACATAGAGGAATGTCTTCTAACAACTTGTTTCCAAAACTCTATTCTTACATTTTGGTTTGGTTAAGATAAGCTAAAGACACATATAGATTTTTTTAAAAGTATGAATTCATGAAAAAGTAATTGTTAAGAATCAAGCTGAGAATTAGAGAAAAACTACAATCAAGTCCTCCTTCCCTTGCTTCCCAGAGAAAGTTGTGAGGAAGAGGCACGATCTGCTCAGTTATTCTGAATCTTTCTTTCAGCTAATTCCCTTGATGTTTACCCCATTCCCACTCTCCTAGTCTGGAAATTTATGGCCCTACAGTTGACATTGCTTTGGATGGAAAGAACCACTTGCTTCTGGTATTTCAAGCACTGGGTTTCCCTGTTATATTTTCCTGGTCAATCCAGCACCATCTGCTTGCTAACTTTCATGTTTTTCTCATTGTCTGTTTCTGGTCTATTCCTGCTCACTTTTTTGATTCTACTAGCACTGTGTGGTATATGTATGTAAATATACATATCCTGTACTAAGGGGAATCACAAGACGGAAAGAAAATCGAGTCACATACGAAGTCTGCCATTTTGAAATAGGCTCTCATAAGAAAGATTCTTTGGAGAAAGAATGCTACTGTATCAGTATTGGGGTTAAAAAGTGGCCAGGAGTGTTAGAGTACAGTGCTGTGCTTTTTCTTAGTAGTTCTGTCCATTTTTTTATTCTGCCCTGTTTTCTGTCTATTCTTACATTAAACCATTATTCTGATTTTCACAGCTTTATTTTATCCTTTCATATCTGCTAATACAAGTTCTCCTCATCCTTCTTTATTTTTCAGTTATTTGTGGTATTATTTTGTTTAAATAATCTTGATCATTTTTTTCATTGATGCGATTATATTAACTCTGGGTACACATGCAACCAGTCTTTGACACGTAAAAGTGTCAATCAAACGATTTTATCATCATCTCAGGTAATACATATTTTAAGTTAGTAAAGTAGATTTATAAGAGATATAAAAATATTCCACAGACTTGGGAAGATGTAGTCATGAGACTTCATTATTAGAAAGGGTATAGGACATGTTTGATGGAATTTTCAAATTTACAAAGGCATCAAAATTTACACTTTATCATAAAGATTATAATAAATTTAAAAGTAATTTCAATACAAATCTCATTTTCAACATTAAAACTTCTTATCCAAGAATATGATAAAGCACTTCATGTATTAAGGACTTCTCATGTCTGTAAGTAAAATTTTATAATTATATATAAACTTGTGTATATTTTGTTAAGCTTATTTCTAGATGTTTTATATTTTTATTTCATAGTAAGAATGATATTTTTATGCCATGATTTCTAACTGGTTTTTATTGAAAATCTGTAAAAGTTACTTTTTTTATACAATTATTTTGTAAATGATCCATTTACTAAATTCGTTCATATTAATTTGAATATGTTTCATTGATTCTTTTGGGTTTTCTAAATAGGAACTTGTAGGTAAGAAATTGTATCATAGGCAAATAATTTCCCTGTCCCAATATTCACATACCTGATTTCTTTTCCTTGTTTTTTACAGAGGCTAAAATTTCGAGTGGTGGTAGTTTCATTCTTGTCTTGTTCTTTATTCAATGATAATGCTTTTAGTGTTTAACCATTAAACATAATATTGGCCAGAGTTATTTATTTATTTATCATCCTCTTTTTCAGCATAGCTGAGTATTGAGAACTATAGAAATACAGAAAGTAAAACAAAGACCATTGGTAAATTCAATGCAATCCCAATAAAAATACTTGGCAAAAATTATTCTGAAATTTATGCAGGAAGGAGAATTCTTAAAAATAAACAAAATCTTCTACAAAAGAAGAACACAGAGAAGGAATTTTCCCTGCCTGTGTAATAATATATATATTTATGAAATATAATAGTAAATATAATTACAAAATTATGATAGAGTGTTCATTTATTCACTCAATATATACCAACTGTAAGGTTGCTAGATTTAGCAGATAAAAATATAGGATACCTGTTAAATTTGTATTTCAGGTAAACAATGAATAATTTCTCTTAGCAGAGTATGTTCCATTCAATATTTGGAGCACAGTTATACTAAAAAAAAAAAATATTCATTTTTTATCTGAAATTCATATTTAACTGGAAGTCTTATGTTTTACTGGCACATTAACTGAATGCCTGTATGTATATTATATATATGTACATATATGTGTACCCTGTGTACCACTGAGGTACAGAATGGAGAAACAGATGCAATCTTTACCCTCACAGAACTCTCAGAAATAGCAGAAACAGATCAATGATATATAGTTCAAAAACAGATCTGGGTGTATTTGAGTACTTAGTATATGATAAAGGTAGTATTTCAAAGTTAGTGGGAGAGTAGATAAATTAGTTTTAAAATATCAACAGTATAATTGGTTTTCCATTGGAAAGAGAGCTAATAAAGGTAGACTGTTACCTTACACTTAAATTCCTGGCAATTAGGGAAAAAAAAAAACCAAAATGAAGAAAATGTAAGAACACATTTTTATTTTTTTAGGATAAGCAAGATATTTCTAAACAAGATGCAAAACTGAAAATATACAAAAGGAAAATATTGGTAGATTTTACATTAATTACAATTTCTTTCAACAAGTCTATGAAGACAAGTAATAGATTGGTAAAAATAAAAGAATAAAATATTAATTATCAATATTAATTTATAAATGATTTCTCCAAATTAAGAAGAAAATTTAAAAAAAATGAAGAATGAGAAATTATACAGAGAAAATTTTAAACCTTTGAATAATGAAAAAAATTCAAATCAACAATGACAAGTTGCCAGTTTTCACTTTTCAAATTGATAAGAACAAAGATAAAATATGTAATTTTGACAAAAATAGGAAAATGAACACTCCATGAAGTATTTTGGAAACTGTACAGTGTTGCGGCACGATTTTTTCCAGAGAATACTTGGCATTATTTAACAATATTTTGTTACCTGTACTCTTTGATTCTGAAATTTTGCTTTTAGGAATTTCATCTACCAAAATATTTACACATGTGTACAAATATAAATTTCAATGATCAAAGTTTCTGCATTGTTTGTATTAAAAAATAGAAACAACCTGAATACCCACTGTAGTAGACTGAACAATGGTCCCCAAAGTCACCAACTTCTAATGTCTGGAGCCTGTGATTGTTACTTTCTATGACAAAAAGAGGACCATAATTTAGTTCTAAATTTAACTTATAACTTATAAATTAGAATATAATTTAAGTTAAGGATTTTGAGATGGGAAGATTATCTTGGATTATCCAGATGGGCCTTAAATACCATCACAAGTGTCCTCGTAAGAGGGAGGCAGAGGAAGGTTTGACACACACTGAAGAGAAGGCCACATGAAGATGGAGCAGAGTGAGATTTGAAGATGCTGTCCTTGAACATTGAAGTGATGTGGCCACAAGTCAAGGAGTACTGGCAGACATCAAAAGCTCGAAAAGGCAAGGAATGGATTCTCCCCTAGTGCCTTTGGAGGGATTATAGCCCTGCCAGCAAATTGATTTTAGCCCAGCAATACTGATTTTAGACTTCTGGTCCCCAGAATCGTGAAAGAATAAGCTTCTGTTGTTTTAAGTCATTTAGTTTGTGCTTATTTGTTACAGTGGCCACAGGAAACTAGTACACCCACCAAAAGGGGAATAGGCATATCAATTATGTTCTGTTGATATATGGGAATTTAATCATTGTAATAAATGGTGGGTTTATATATTTACATGAAACATTTTCTAAAATATAAATTTCAGCTGTAAAATATTTATAGTATAATCTCATGTATGTGAAAGAGAAAAGTAAACCTATTTGTGTGTACATATAAATATGTAGGTGGGTACTTGTTTAGATGTTTTTTTAAATGAGAAGTGCAATATTTACCTATAGAAAGGGTATAGGTTGGAGGGAGAAGGAAGGGAATTTTCACAGTATTATATTGTTTAGGAGTTCTATAACATGCATATATTTGTATAATATTTGTATCATTTTTAAAAAGGAAAAATGTGGTAAGAATTTCCCCCAAACTACATTTTTTCAGATTCCAAATATCCAATCTCTTTGATGACTTATTAAATATTTGTCTCCTTCACTAGACTTAAAATTGCTTGGGAGTAAGAACTTTGTTCACTTTTGTCTCCAGCACCTAATGCACTGCTGTCACAGATTATACTATTAAAATATATGTATGGAATGAATGATAGGCTGTAATATCTATCAGCAGCAGCCAAAGGTGAGTACACCCATGAACTGACAGCAAAGGCAGGCAGTACTTTAAGAAATGACAGAACGTACCTTCTTTACTTCAGTCCTTTCCCTCCAAAAATATGACAGCAGCAGCAGCTTAAGCAGGAAACTACACCCAAATGTCCCACCTCTGTTTCCATCAGATAACTAGCTCACTGTCATAAGCTTGGGATATTCTGAGGGGATCCCAGCTGGTGCTGCTTTGATTGTAATGCCAAGGACAGAGTCTTGTCATTCAGAAGCAGTGTGGTGAATCAGTGCTTGCAGACACAGGGCAAATCCAGAATGCCATTCATAGGAACAAGTATAGCTCCTTTCCTGCAGAAGTTTCCAGGGCAGAGGCCAATGACTTTGCCATCCATTCATCCTCAAGGAGAAGGGCTTGCTTGACTGAGGCAAGGAAGGGAATTGAGCCAGTTGACTGCCTTGGGCGATTAGTGTCCCGTAATACCTGTGGCTGCCATGCACAGGGTCTGTGCAGGCTGAGTGCATGAAGGCTCTGGTGCATGATGAGTTTAAGGAAAAATTAGCCTGAAAAAAAATAGCTTGGCTCTCAAATATCTAGCAACATTTATAGAAGCTGGGGGTTAAATTTCACTTCACTGACATTGTCCTTTACATTGACAAGTTAGATAAGATGATCTTGTTTTTAAAATAATCTTTTGTGTTTAGATATTTCTCTGGCAGTTTCATATTACAATTTAAAAATAGACTAGCCTATGCCTATACTCATGTTGGCTATGGTATTTTGAACTTGATTTCTGAGACTCCTGACAGCTTTTGAAAGATTTAACAACGGGCAGCAAGAAAAACTCCCATAGAATCTGTTCTACAAAATTTTTTCTCCTGACAAAAAAAAGGCATCATTTAGCAGGTAATATATTGCAATAAAAATATGGTTACGCAATAATGGTTCATTAATATGACAAATCATAACATAAACTTTTCTATTAAATGTAGAAAGCAATTTATTGAAATGAAGACATCTTCTTCCCTATGGCACATTTCCATAGTCATTGGTTTGAAAGGACTTTCTTATTATTATTCAAAACAGTCATTTTGATTTGCACAGTAGATAACAGTTGTTCATGGCATTTTTATTTCTGCATAAACAGATTTCCATTTTGGCGAAGGTTAATACAGTAGGAATTTGTTTTTTACTTTTAGATATACTATGATACCACTAGAGCACTTTGTTTGGTATGGAACCGCTAATTCATCCTTTATGCCTTTTGATTTTGTCAGGGCCGCATGTCTCCCTTAGTTTTTCTAATCTAAAATAATCCCAGTGAAATCCTTTGATTGTCTGTTTGGACCTGCTCCATTCCTAAAGCAGGAATGTAATGGGCTTTATGGCACTACTTGGGAGTAATTTATCCAGCAGAGTGACTACAGATACTTGTTTTAATAAGAATATGCTTTATGGTAAGTGGGGACTGCTATTTAATTAGCCAAAGGGAAAGTAGTTCATGATACAATCTGTTCCAATCATCTTGGACATTAAACAAAAAGTCAGGCTAAGTTATTTATGTACATGCACTTTATTTGTAGTTGCTTTGAGCAAACCTCTTCTCTGAAACTTTATAGCATTTTCTGAGTGAGCTGAATTGTAGGGGGGAGGAATAGGGGAAGAAAAGGACATGAGAGCATCCTATAAAATTTTTGAAAAAGAAACAGAAGGTTTACTTATTGCTATCAACGTTGTTGAGTACAGCCACACCGAATGGAAAACAGGCAGAGAACTATGATTTATCCTCTGCCGTTTGGTAGCTTGCATCTTTAGTCCATTGTTGGTGGAAGATTGTTGCAGGATGTTAGTAAGGCATTATGGGCATCTGTGTGTGTGTGTGTGTGTGTGTGTGCGTGTGTGTGTGTTCCTGTGCATCTTGCCCTTAGATTTCCATTGCCTTCGACAGAAAGATGTTCCCGAAAATTCACAATTATGGTCCTATTTTTTTCTTATAAAAAAGTAAAAGAAATTTAAGATGTTCAATGAAGATCCAATCATTTTCATTCTTAGAGCAAAATTAAGCATATGGACAAATTTTAAGAAATTTTTCCATCCTAATAAAACTTTAATGATGGTATAATGGATGTAGGTAGTATTTATATCTAATTGGCCAACACTTGGGGCAAGTAAGTAATTGATCACCCCTAGGATTGCCATAAGTGTGTTTATGGACCGATGAAAAAAAAAGGAAACAGAGTATGAGACTATGTTCTTAGGATATCACCTCCCAGATTATGGTTCACTCAGTAGTTACATGTTTTTTTCTCTCCTCCTAGGTGTAAACTACTCAGAGTCACCTGTTAAAAGCACAAAGAAACCAGAACCTGTAATCTGAAGACAGACATGGTTCCACTACACTTCACTCTCAGGTCTTTGGGAAGCGTGGCCTAGGTGCTCTCTCCACTTTGTAGCCCTGCACAGAGGATCACATGAGCTAACATTTGCGAGTGACTTTTGTAGAGTGAATGCCTAGTGTAAGTTAACACTTGCTTGTAAAACTCCATTAGCATAAGGTTTGGATTATAATCATGTTTGCACATCCTCACGCAAGGCCCTCTGCACAGTCCAGGTTCCCTGAGTGGAGTCTGGGTGAACTGGTCTTCCGCTCTCCAGCAGCATGTAATTTTCTGCCCCTATTTCCTACCACCTCTATTATTTTGTCCATAGTGCATGTCTTGCTCTTTTCAAAAATGACTTTTAAAACTACAACTCATACTAAAGAGTTTTAAATCACGTAGTTTGTCTCTGCCATCTAAGCAACAAACGCATTACCTTCACAATTCACCTGTCTCTCAGTAGCAAGGCAAAGATGTGACACCCGGCCTAGAGGCAATGGGAGAACAATGTGGGTCAAGGACTCTGGTGGCCGTCCAGTAAGTCAGTGATAAGGGTTACCCTACATAAAACTGTTGGATAATTTTCATATTATTTTCATTTTACACCCTTACTTTCTCTTCACCATCAGCAGGTTTTCTCCCTCTCCCTCTGTTCTCCTGGGGAAGTCTTTTCAGTTGCCTAAACAAAGCTCCAAGAGTCGTTGCATATTGTCATATCCTAGACAGATCAGAGGTTACAAAAGTTTTTGGAGTCATTACTGTTTTAACAATTGACTGCCAATTCCCTAGTCCAGGTCACAGGGAAACAGAGGCAGTGCAATTGCCCCATGAAATGAGACTGTTCAAGTTTGTGTTCAGTGCTTTTAACGTAAGAAGACAGAAAAGGAAATACTAAAGACCGAACTTTCCTTCAACTCTGTGGTCTCACACATCCCTCAGTGACTTGGAAAGTTTTCTGACATGAGACAGTGTGCAGAGCGAGCTAGTCACTCCCCTTCTTCCTCCTGAAGACGTGTAAACAGCTGGTGCCTGCAACCCCCGAGCTGGAGGGAAGTAAATGCACTACTGATATTAAACAAATACATGCTGTGCCAGGAACTCAGAAAATATTCCATTTACAAGGGGACAAAGGGCCCAGCATGGTTCATGGTCATTTCAGGTGTTAAGTGTCAAGGGCTGGGGTATCAGAGTCAATAATTTTTTTAAAGGCAATTACTTTCTTTTTCTTTGGAATTCTTTAGGTTCTTTTGCTACAGTTTTCGCAGCGTGGCATCATATCATTGTGAAAATTGTGGATTACCACAAAGCTAGTGTTCTTCAGTCTTTGTTAGTGTTAGTTGTCAAATTTGATTCACTTGCAAGTGTCACATTATTTTTAATATTTTCTTAAGAAATCAATATGACATCATTTTTCACTCAACCCATGATTGAAACTCACTGGCACCAATCTGAGCTGGAGGTGGAGATGAAAGTGAGAGTGAGCTCAGCTTCTGTTCATTACACTGGTGTTCAGTGGTCTGGGCTAGGCAATAGGAAGCTTGAACACACAGTTAGGAATGCAGACATATCATCAAGTAACACTTACGAAATGAGTCTGAGTGGCACTGATCTAAGTGGTGAGTGGAGTGAATTAAACACCTTATACCTGTCTTCCAGGACAGTGTCGATCTTGTTGACACTGAGGCCGAGTGACCCGTGGTTGTCTTCATCTTGTTACACGATAGCTACTCAGCTGATCTGTTGACAAAATTGAATGAGAAGTATAAAAAAAAAAAAAAAAAAAATCCTGAAAGTCAAGCAAACATGGAACTTAATAGAAATGAATTAGATGGGCTGGCGTCTCTTTGGTTATCAACTTTGCAATGTTGGAAGTTCTGGAATCCTCAAGGGTTTAAGAAGAATGGAATGGATATCTAACTCTATGTCAGGATTTATGCTTATCGCTATCATTATGGTGTTTTCCACATCGTATGACTTACTTTTGTCTTTCTCACCAAACCACAAGCTCCTGGAGGATAGATTTCATGTTATTTCTTTTTTCATCCCCAGCATCTTCTACAACTTCTGCAGCAGGAAATTGCTCAAGAACTGTTCCACATTGGATGAATAACGAGCCTAAATGAACAAATGAATGAACACAGCTCAGTCAGGAGTAGGACTAAATCCTAGTTGTTCTTTCCACTTTACCAGGGTCACTTCACACCTCAGATGATAATCTTTCTTATATAAGTAAACTTCCAGGAAAGAAAATTATTTTATAATCACATTCGAAATGGAGCTCAGCCTGAAATTGCTGCTTTAAAATAATTATCCTGCAGGAACCTGAGTGTCTTAAGAATAATTAACAACCTGGGCCAATTGGTATTTCTGTTTCATTCTGCTGGAGGTCCCGTATTATAGATTTCCCAACATTATTTTTTAATGGGAAAGAGAAAAGTATAAATTATGGAAATTAAAAATACTAATGTTTCTATTTGTCCTATTGTTCATAATCATAACCCAATTTTTGATGTTCCGTGCTAAGAGCTTAGTATATATAATCTGAATTTATTCTATTTGATTTGGTTAAACATTTTGCTATTTCTTGTTCTGGGAGGGCAACAAAAATAAGTCATTACCTGTTTGGGAAAATGTTAGAAACAATCTTTAAAAACTTGAATTCTTTCAAAGCACACTTGCATCAATTATTCCTTTCTCTCATGTCAGCCATGGAAGGTGGACATGACAGATGGTATGATCTCTATTTTACAGAGAAAACTTAAGTTTTTTAATCCATTTAGCCCTCAGATAGGATACTACCTACGCATGACCCACAGGAGGTGCTGGATCTACAGAGCTAAACATGATTTCTTCTCCAGTAACTCACAGCCTAGATGAGGCAGTATTGCCCTTAGAATCAAGTAACCAGGGCCCCTGCACTAAACACTGAGCTTTAGAGGGCCCTACTTCCCTCCTCTGTTTTTTTTTTTTTTTTTTTTCCATAGGGCCAAGGAGATGTGTTCACCCAGAACTTGAGCCACCATCCCTTCTAGACCACATGCCAGATACCTGAGACCCACAGTTCCCACTTAGTGAGGAAGCCCTCCTTCCTGGGCTTGTGCAGAGCCTATTCCCAGGTTCATCCTCCCAAGGCCACACCACTGATTCCTAAGTCAGGTAGGTTTCGGGGGCGGGGGGTGGGGTGGGGGGGAGTGTGGGGAAAGCCCACGAGGCATAAGAAAGAACAAAAGGTGGGAAGAGAACAATGGACTTCTCCAGGCAAAAGTTAGAGACAGGCCTGAGAAGGGGAGGTAAGGTCAGCAATTACAGCACTACGCATGGTAAGAGGTATGATGGAAGTGAACAGAGAACACTATGGAAAGACGGAAGAAGGACACTTAACCCAGCTGGGGAATGAGGGTGGGAGGAAGAGATGTTAGCAAATGCTCTTAGAGAAGTTGAGTTGTGGAGACTGGGTTAGAATTATGTTACGAGAGCAGGAAAAAAAAAATGGAAGGTTTTTTAGTAGAGGGAAAGATGCGTAAGGCACAGAGGCCTAAGATCACTTGGAGATCCATGGACCTGCAATTTCTCCCATGTGGCTGAAGAAACAGAGAAAGGGGACAAAAATAAGTTGGAGGGGAGAGATGGACAATTGTTGATATTTAGCTGCCAGCATTCACTACCTTTCTTATGGCAATATGCCTCTGATTTTATTTGGATTCTTGTCATTGAGAGCCATTGGGCAGGACTAATAGGATGCCCTGGTTTCTATTATCCTGAGAACAAAAAGAGTGACAAAAAGACTGAAAATTGCTGAGGTCCTTTTGTTTACAGAAGCATTCTCACATGGAACAATCAAGCAGCTTCTAACTTTGAGCCCTTTTGGAACGGCCTGGTTCTTCCCAGCACCTAATCTGGTTCTGCCACCTTATATTTTAACCTGTCAGCGCCACATATCCTTCTAACAAATTTGATTTTTGGTTAAATAAATCATAGTCAGTGTCAGTTGATTGAAATCAAAGAGGCCTAGTTGACATTAGAAGAAAGCCTGATTATCAAAGGCCTTGAATGCCAGCTATGGAATTTCGACTTTATTTTGAAGGCAATGAAGAATTGTAATAAACATGAATGAAATGGCTAAATGACTTGCCAAAATGTCTGGCCACTCTAACTTACCAACTTCCTAAGGATCTGGAACTCTCCATGGAGGTAGTATGTTAAACATGCAGCCGTCAGGAAGACAAAGAAAACATGATAGCTGTTATTATTCTTCCTATTACTATTAAAGTCACTGTAGCTTTCCAGTTGATTTAATTTTGCTCATGAAAGAATGAATATTGAGCTCAAGGCAGTCTCTGTACTTTCCCTTTTTATATTTGGAACGTGAAATAGTAATTGTTACCTAGATTAAGACATTTATAAATACATAGGAGTAGTACTGTGTATGCTTTCTTCTTTGTGGTTATCATACACTTTTACATGTTCTGTGTGTAAATATTAAGAATAGATTGTCTAAGAATTAGTTAAGTTAGAATAAACTTGTTCATTCTGAAAGCATGTATTTAGTATGATTTGTCTGTCCACGTTGACCAAAAATTATTTTTATATGTTTTAAAAAGGAAAGATAATTGTGATATATTTAACTCTTGAACTAGTTTTATTCATTCATTTAGCAACTATTAATTAAGGCATTTTAATGCAAAGTACTATACTAAGCACATTTTATGATGACCACCCAAATAGTTCTTAAACATCTAATGAGTGACAAAACAATTGTGTTCCGTGTATTGTTTTATAATCACTCTGATTATAATCAATTATAATCAATTCTAAGGTTAGTCATTTTGAATCAAATCTCTTCAAATCTTTGAAAATATAAATGTTCCAGGTATCTGGCATATCCAGGAAATTATGTGTTACTGTCTGGGGGTGTGTTCGTGTGTCCATCTTTGTGGTTTTTGTAAATATGGAGACCACAAGGTAAAAATGAAACATTGATGCCCTTATGACTTTATTAGCTATTGTACTCTGAAGACAGCAAGCCTACATGTTTTGAAATTTACAGTTTCCTGGAGCTTTTCCACAAACAGTTTTGACGTAGTATAGAATACTTGATCAACAGTCACCCAAGGCAACTTGAAGGAAATGCAGGAAATGGAAGGGTCTATTTTGAACCTTGAAAATACAAGGCCTTCTCTTTCACCATGATGAGGAAAAATAAACATTTTCCTTCTAGAGAAGATCTATGGAATACTGAGTCTGAAATTCCAAGCTCTGCATTACTAAGATTTCTGGACATCATCACAAAACTGCTAAGGAGCATTTGCCGCTCTTTGCAAAGCTTGCCAGAAGACAAGTTTAGTGAGAACTGGAATTTTATGATCGTAGATATTACACCTGACACCATCTCATGGTTAAAAATGAATTTGGAAAGATACAAGGACTCAATTAGCAAAGCAATGATGAACAAGCAGCATTCCAAAAATCCTTATTCTCTGATACTTTGACATTTATAGCTGTCTGAATTTAAGGAGGATGCATAATCTTATTCAGTCTCAGTCATCTCATCTTTAAACAGAGCTAAGAATACCTACTTCTTAAGATTACTGGGACAATTTCATGAGATAATGTATATAAAGTGCCAAAATGAAATTCCTGGCAGATACTAGGAGTTGAATAGATGCTGTGTCTTTTCTGCTCTTGTTAGTGTGTTATATGATTTACTCCCAGGAGAAAGTAAGGCTCTTTGAAAAGTAGTGTTTATTTTACCCATAGTAGTAATAAGAAAGTTATCTACCAATTATTGAAGACCTACTTTGTTCCAGAGTAATAAGGTATTATGTCTCTATAGAACAATTACATGAAGTAAACCTTATTATCCTCATTTTGCAGATAAAGAAAATAAAACCCAGAGAAGCTAGATGACTCGAGGAGGAACATATAGCTAGTCAGTAAAGCTGCATGTGATTCTAGGCCTGATTCCAAAGCCCCTTCTCTTTCCATTTGTCCACACATATCAGTCAAGAGACTATGATTAAGAAGCTAATCAATCATTTATACAAATGACTATAAGAATGGATACAACATCAAAAGTGTTTAAGGGGCTTCCCTGGTGGCGCAGCGGTTAAGAACCTGCCTGCCAACACAGGGGACACGGGTTCGAGCCCTGGTCCGGGAAGATCCCACATTGCTGCGGAGCAGCTAATCCTGTGCACCACAACTACTGAGCCTGTGCTCTAGAGCCCGCATGCCACAACGACTGAAGCCCGCGTGCCTAGAGCCCGTGCTCCGCAACAAGAGAAGCCACCACAATGAGAAGCCCGCACACTGCAACGCTGCAACTGGAGAAAAGCCCACACGCAGCTACCAAGACCCAGCACAGCCAAAAATAAATAAATAAATAAATTTATTAAAAAAAAAAAAAAGTGTTTAAGCATTACAGACATCTTAATAATGTCTGGGCATTTTTCTTATACTTCTGACCTCTATTAATAGTAAGCATTTTATTTCTTAGTTTTCTTAAAATCCCTTGGTTAAAAAAATCAGTTTAAGATTTGATATTTACAAACACGCTCATTTGATAATTTTTAAGGATTAAATTTTCCCATGATGTCTCATTTGTTAATATGTACATTCTGCCCCTATACGCAGAGTACTGTGAGGCTTTCTGGTCTAATAGGAGCAGGCTGGAGGAGGGATTGAAGCTAGTATTTATACCTTAATTCCTTGGGTTGGAGTGTTAATGTATGAATATCACTTGGCCTCAGGGTGCAGTCACATGAGGCATTCTCAGTTAATTTCACTATTTGATAAAGACTCAAGAATGTCTTATCAGAGGTCCTTCCACAGGGATTTGTCTTCCATTTCATACTGTCAGTAGCCTTTACAAGAAGCCCTGATAAATTCTCACCAATGATTATGGTCCACTGTACTTATATTTTATTGTCAATAATTGTATATGTGAATGTATATGTGGATTGCCCACCTGCACCAAAAGAGAAGGGCTACAGGTTTATTTTCCCACTTAATTTATCTGAATAACTATTTTTCCTCATTGTAGCCATTATGGAGAGCAGTAAGCTTTATTTTTCCCCTGCTGTTCTCTCCTATCCGCTTGGTGAGAATACCATGGTGTGAGTGGGTACCCTCTGTAATCTCAGTGCTAAGCACATTGGTATGTTGTTGTAACTTGCCATTTTCCCCTCTTAAAAGTCTTTCTGTACTATATTATAAATACCAAAAGAATGTTAGTAGAAAAAAATACATAAATGCATGTTATTTTGTTTTTAAAGAATTTATAGGAGAGATTGAATTTTTTGGGAGGAAGTTGGGACAAGGAGAAGTATTGTTTTCACTTTTAATTTCATGTTGACCAATATTTTTACTGTGAGTAAAATTAAAATATACTTTTTCCTGAGTCCTTACCAAGATATATATTTTTAAACATTAGGTATTCTAGGGTATATATCTAACTTCTTCCAAGAGTCAAGCCAATGGATAGATCACTTTTGCTCAAGATATAGTTCTTCCCTCTACCATCCATTAGCACTTGCTTATGATGACAAATTCAAGTTTAGGAATAAATGATTTCTCTTTGCCTTTTTTCCATCTAAGGAGAGAAAGTGAATTTTCTTCTTGAATATCTGAGGACTGTATATGGAAACCAATCATTGGGCCTAGTCTAGTAGGTGATAATGACGTAAACCAACTAAAGGAAATGAAATGACTGATGAGACTCTTGAGTATATTGGAGAGACTGACTGAATATATTAATGAATGAAGTCTAATGAGAAATGTGACAGGGTTGGATTCCTACATCAAAGAAGCAAACAAGATCCCCAACTCATGGCAAACAATTATTTTGTTTCTGATTAGTAATGATAATTATGCCAACCCTAAAATGGAAGTAACATGTGAACACAGTACTGCTGAAGAACTGAAGCCTTGGAATGGTTACTTCTTGAAAGCATGAAATCCCTTTCTTTGAAAAATTCATGAGAAAAAGTTGAACAACAATTTTTTTAGTTGGTTTAGGTACTCTTTAGACCAAAATGTGTTAGTTGATTTATTTTAAGAATATATGAACACACTACACTTATTAAATGATAACATTATAGAGAAGCTAGAGTCCACTTTAATCCCAGAGGTAACCACTATTCTGAGTTTGATGTGTATTCTTCTAATCCTTTTTTGCTTCCTAATCCCACTGATTTGTGCTGTGACTTCTTGACTAAAAGCTTAAGTGTGATTATGGCAATAGCATTGATTTTTTCAGGTATGGCTTGTAGAATTAGTCTCATTACTTTAAAGTTAGATTTTGTATAATTCATTTTTGTAATTCTGTTCAGTATTTCCCCAGGCCTTCCAATACTTAAACAGAAACACACAACAGGGAAATAACTCCTGAGGCAGCACTCAGATGGCGGGAATTCTACAATCACTTATTAAATTGGCCTCCTAAATCCTGAGCGGATCTAGTAAAATGGAATTTCAAAGGATGTTACAATGTATTAAATACCACTTTACTTAAAAGAAAACCAAAGTTCAGAAAATTAGAACTAGCAGGGCTCCAGTGGGAAACCTTCTTTTTCTTCCACCTCTCCTCATCTCCCCCTTCTCTTAGTATCTTGCAGAGAAAGGGAAGAAGAACCAAACATCAGACTAAAGAAATTTTCCAAACCTTTGCTCTTGCTTACTGGAATTCAGCCACTCTACTCTTCTATGGTGCTGCTTGGTTAGAGAGTTATTATTAGGATTTATAAGCAGTCCCATGATAGACTTAGATTTTTTAGGTGTTTATAACTGTCATAAAAATTTAGTATGGCATACAAGGTCTCAACCTGGCAGTAAATTTTGCAATAATACTTCTCTGTATTGTAAGAAAGTTGTTTGTCCATCTTCAAGGGGTTGGAAAAATGGTGGAACAGAATAAGAATTTCATCACACCAGGAAAATTTTGACCCTGGGAGGAAGAAGCTGTCTTGTTTTACACAAAGTGTTCTAAGTGCCATGAGGAACGGTGATATATGGCAGAGTACATTAGAACACAGAACAGCTTCTGCACTTACCAGCTAACTCACTTTGGACAAATTATTTAACCTCTCTGCCTCTGAAGTTCTGTATTTGCACAATGAAGATAATAATAGTAACCACCTTATAAGGTTTTGGGGAACATTGAATGAGTTAATATGTGGTAAATGTTTAGAATAGTGCCTGACATATAAAATAACTATGTGATTGTTATTTAATATTATGTTAGAGAGCTGGCTAAACTCTCTAAATTCTTGTCCAGACAGCTTCACTGATAATTAAGGTGTGTTTTCCGGTATATAGAGATTAACACAAAACATAATTATGATAGTCATTATGCAACATATGTAGTCAGAGAGTGACAGTGAGTAGGATATCTCACTTTTATATTTTTGTTAGACACAGTCTAGGGCCAAGAAGCAGAGCTCTATGAAATGCCATCGTACTCACAGAAAGGGAGACGCAGACACAGTTGAATCCAAAATGGGTAGAGGGTGCATGTTGGTCTACAAGGTAGCATATCTAGCAAAGATCATGGTTTTGATCTTGGTTAACTTGAGTCTCAAGCAGGTGTTAGTCTTAGATCTTACTTCGAAAAGGGTCTTATCATTTAGGATTAGGTGTACTTGACTCTAAAGACAATCTGAAGTTTCTTCTAAACAACTTTTCCCAAAGATAATCAGTTTAGTGGGTAGACAGGGTACTTTCTCAGTAAACCCTTGGCAGGTTGATGTTTTGTAAGCTGCCCTTTGAGCTCTGTGACTGCTGAATGACAATCTCTTTTCTAAAGATCACTGTGAATCTTCAGCATGACATATAGGAAGAAATGGGGTCAAAGCATAATGCTTCTATTTTCCACATTTCAAAAGTGCCTGCTTCTTTATTTCCCCTCTAAGCCAGTGGGGTGTGTGTGTGTGTGTTATGAGTGTGTGAGTGTGTGTGAATTGTTTTTAGATGGCACATTTATCTTTACTATGTCTTAGGCCTATACTGGGGACATGATACATTATCTTTGATCCTCACAATAATCTTGAGAAGTAAATATTCTTATTCCCATTTAAAAGAAGGAAAGCTGAGGTTCAGATAAGATAAGCTTGCAGAGCTAGTGAGAAATGGAACCTAGGTTTGAGCATAGGTCTGACTCCAAGGCACGAGCTCTTGCTATCATAATGAACTCACTTGTGAGGCGTGCCTACCTTTAGGAGTTCCTAAGTTGCTAAATCATGGAAATAGCCATATAGAAGAGATAGGTAGAATTTTTTCTGGCTCTCCTTTCATCCATTTCCTTATCACCGTCCTTCCCAGTCATTTACTCTCATATCCATTTTTCTCATTCTGTCCTAAACACAACAAATCCAAGTTTAATACTCTTTTGAAACCTAATTGCCTAAGTCTCAGTTATCAAGACCATGCTTGGTAATTAGAGCTAACCTGATAGACCACTTTATACTAAATCTATTCATTTCAACTTGCAGTGCTGCATTTCTGGCCCTTCCATCCAGCAAACTCTGCTGCTTCCAAACACCATCAGGACACTTTAAGGTGGAGCATAACAGCATGAATTGAAACTGACATAAAGCAGAGACAGAAAGTAGTTCTCATGTATTTTCCACAAACAATTTCCACAATAGGCAGTGTGCTACTATTTCCTCTTCATTTGTCCTGAGCCAATGACAAGTTCTTATTTAAAACTTTTTCTTTTTTCTTTTTTCTTTTTGAATTTTATTTATTTTTTTTTATACAGCAGGTTCTTATTAGTTACCCATTTTATACATATTAGTGTATATATGTCAATCCCAATCTCCCAATTCATCACACCACCACCACCCCCAGCCACTTTCCCCCCTTGGTGTCTATACATTTGTTCTCTACATCTGTGTCTCTATTTTTGCCCTGCAAACCGGTTCTGAGGCCAAAGATTGATAACTTCCATGTTCAGCTCGCATTGAGCACTTTTTCCCTCCTCCATTTCCCTAACATACTGTGTGTTATTTGTGCACCTACCTCAATCCTAATAGATAATAGATATCTACTATCTTTTTGCCTATCTAGGGTTTGGTGATTTTATTAACTTTTGAGTCCTCTTCTTCAGCGTTAGTGCCTTCTATAAGTTGCAGTGAAGAAGAGGTTAGAGCCAGGTTAGGGGCATTGCAAGTCCAAATTCTTGCTCTGAATTCAAATTCTTTCTCTGTTATTCATTAACAGTGTGATAATAGGCAGATTGTTAAGCATCAATGAGTCTCAGTTTCCTTATCTGTAAAATGAAAAGAATAATAGAACCTAATGCATAGAGTTGTTGTGAAGATTCAACAAGACAATTCATATAAAACACTTTGTACATTTTGTCAATTATATCTCAATAAAACTGAGGAAGAAAATACTTCATACAGGATCTGGCACATTGTAATTTATCATTGTTACATCTGGCAAAAATTTTTAAATTGTGAAAGCCAGCAGCAGCAGGCCTGTAGGCCTGTGATTTGTAAAGACTGAAGTACAACACTGAGCATCAGAGAGAATGTATATAGTGAAATTAACACTAGTTCTAGCTTGTTCCATTTATAATCTAGGTTTATTCCTTGAAGGAAACATAAAAATCATGTAGATTCTTGATCCAAGTTGATTTGTTATTATTATTTAGTTACATTCTCAAATAGCTATTGAGTATTTACTATTTACTAATACTAGTTATCAGAGAAAATATGCTGAAAAGGTAGAGGTTAGTAAACATTAACAAAAAAAGGCATTTAAAGGTGAAGTGCTTCATTTATATAAATCTTTCTATCTTTTATTAAAGAAATTGGATGCTATATAAATTGCATTCAGTGAATATAACCTTTTCTTGATCTGATTACAAGATATAAGTTTTCTTGTTAGAAGGCAGAATTAATTTTCAGTCTATAATCAGCTTGGGGATTCCAAAATGATTTTTACTACTTGGGACAATTCTCTTTCATCAATGTGATATAAACTATAGTATATTGTTATATAGATTATAAAATATGCTAACACCCATTGTAACTTACAATGTATGCTGTGAGAACTGAGATTTTTGTATATTCTGTTCACTCCTGAATGCTCAGCACCTGGAACAGTTCCTGATACTTATTGCTAATGATTTGTTTTGCAGCTATATACTAGATTTTGTGCTAGATACTATTAATATTGATAAGAAATGGCTCCTCCTAAAAAGATACTCACCATAAACTAAGAGAGAATATTAGGAAATCAATTAAAATAAAGTAAAAGATATATGCTTGGGGTAGAATAATGGCCATTTGGCCTGCAGAATTTAGAGATGGAAAATTTAGGTTTTCAAGTTAGTAGGAGTTTTCCAGATGAACATAAATTGAAGTTGGAAGACATTCTAAGCCTAAAATGATGGATTTCTGGAAAACCATGTTACCTTTAGTATATTCAAATAGTTTGGAATGACCAGATCTCATAGTGTGAAAGAAGGGTGTCAAAGAATAGGGCAGGAGAAGAGGACAGCACCCAGGTCATAGAAAGTCTTTGTGACCTTGAGAAGCAAACTCTTTTATTTTGTGGGCAAAGGGGAACCATTCATGCAGAGTTATGAAAATGGAGAGATGTAATGTTTGCCTCCAATAAAGATCAATCCAGCAATAGTATGAGAATTTGTTGGATGATAACAAGACTGGGGGAAATCAACAGGCAACTCGATCATTTAGGAAGTGATAACAAAAATATTAAATAAGGCAAAGTCAGGGTGGCAACTTGGGGAAATGTTAAGAGGTAGAGTAAAAGGAACCTATGGACAAGAATGAGGCAAGCAAAGAAGGAGAGGCCAAGCTTTCCTACTCGGGTAGAAAGTGGATGGTAGGACCATTAATCAAAAATATAAATTCAGTTTTGAAAAAGTAGGAATTTCATGTGGGTATGTCCAAGAGGTAGTTATTACATACATGGGTTTGTAGCACAGAAGTGAAGTTTGGGCTGGTGGTATATCTGGCCTCTTCAGTGTTTATAAAATCATCCAGAAAGATTATTGAAAATTAAAAAAGAAAAGGTATACCTCTAAAAAGAGTTGTCTGAGCAACTGTCGTAAAGCAGAGGTCTCCAGTGGACAAGCCCCATCTACATACACAGAGCTCTCCAAGCAGCTTTTTATATTATGCCCCCATCCTAAAAAGATGAAAGGAAACTTAACATTAAGATCACCAAAAATAATAATAATAATAATGATCCATTGTATAAGATGCTCCATTGAGGTACAAGAAGAAAATACTGCAGCTTCTAAGTATGTTTATTGTCCATATTGAGAATAAGGATGAAATTAACTTACATGAAAATGTAATAACAGATTAAAATGACCCTCACTCAGTCCATGTTTCAGAGGACCATGTGTCATCTAAGGTCATCTAAAGGTCCCTAGAAGAAAGGTAATAATTCTATAAGGTAAAATGCTTAATAGAGTCAACTTCAACTCGTTTATTTTACCCGCATTGTGGTATATTCTAGTTTATGTAGGGCCAGTGATATGAATTCACAGAATATGTTATCAGATTTCAACTCTCCTAAATGAACAAGTGACTCACAAATTTTCCAGCAAAGAAATAATGCTGATTAAAGATAGACCTGTAATGCAAGCACAGATGAATATAGGAAACATATAGAGCTGACATGTCCACTCACAGAATAAACTCTGAGCTAAAAACAATGAGGATTTACTTGGATCCTCCAATATTCTTTAAAATGACTAAAAAAAAAAAATCAAGAAAGCTACTTGAAATATAGATTTATCATCCAGTATCCTAACAATAAGCCTCAAATGGAAAATACATGTTGAGATATTAGTTAATGACCTTTAAAAATAATGTTTGTCTCATTGTTATAAATTTATATTTTGTGAATATATTTTAAGGTATTCAGAGACTATGACATAATATAACTGGTAAATAAAGTACATATATAGAAGGTTGGTTTCTGGTATTTAAAAGTTTTAAAGGTAGGAATGAACAATCAACAAGATTTGGAGAGCAGTGAATGAAGGAGTCAATATGTCTTTTGAGTAGAGTTAAGGAGAGTCAAAAGGGATTGTCATTGCTTACATTCCTTCATCATACCAGGCAAGAAAGGGGTTCCCTTTATTTCTCTGTGTAATACATCCCTGAAAAGAAAGCCACAATCTTCTCATCACACTATTGATCTCATTATTGAAATTAAACCTCTGAGCCATAACAGGGCATAGAAGCAAGAGAAGAAATTTTAGCAATGTGATGACTTTATTAAATGTTTGAAAGCCTTAGTGCCAGAAATTACAAGTGCAATCATTGGTCCTATTTTCACAGACCATTAAGCAAACAACCTGCTTCTGTTTGGACTATTTTATTTGATTCAGGTAACATAAAAGACTTTCATAACAAGAAATCCATGAAGAAAAGTTGACTTATCAATATGCTTCCATTTAATCATGTAAACTTTCATATAAATAATATAGCTATATATTGCAAGCTGTGGCATTTACACTGGGCCATCCTTAAGATTCGTGGATCTTCCCACAGCCCTCAGTTGGTTCTGGGTGATCAGAGAGTGCAATCTTCACTAGAAAACTTAGTTAAAGGTTTATAGGGATAAATCCAAAATGGAAACTGTAGTGTGAACTCCATTTACTTTCAATGCTTGAATTGCTTCGGTGAATTGCAATTCCCAGAAAGTAAAGGGCTAAAGGAAAATAGTAGCAGTACATTCAGTAAAACCAAAGATTAGACTATGAATGAAAATTAGACTTTCAATGATTGTTACTTATGCACACATATTTATGTCTAGGAATTAGATGACTACTGATAAATGAAATGACTAAAAAATTTAAAGAGAAAAATGCAGAATATGATAAATTTGGGTTTCTTTTAAGGAAATAAGTATTCTTCATAACTCTTTTGGGGGAAACAATTAAGAAAACTCTACAAAGCTGGAGATAAAAATAAATAACACCTGCTTGGTAGGTGGCATACAATGAGAATTTGTATTTGGCCTTTAAGTTTCTTAGTGGGTGAGCAAAGGACAGGTAGACCCCAATGTGGAGAAGAATATGGCAGTGATGGGGCTTGTTTGTTGTGGTAGGAGAGGTCAAGAAGCTGGATGATACTTATAAAAAGTACAGTTGTTAGAATGTTAAGAAGCCACCTTTACTGAACCATTCTAATCATCTACCATCAGTGACACATGCAAGTAGTCAGGGGAAAAATTTTATAATCATCACAGGGATTCAGAATTTTACCTAACCATAGTATTTCTTAACTTGCTTCCAAGTTGGCTCAAGAAGTAGAAGTAAACAATCTCTCTAAGTTCTCAAGTTCTCCTCTGAGCAGGTCCACCAGTGAGTAATAAGGATAAGGAGAAATGATCCTTCAGGAAGAACCTTAGCCACTGGACCAAATATGGGATCTATAATTATAAGCTCTTACTCTTTCCAAAGGGAAAAAAAATAGTTTGTTGGATTAAAAACACTTCCAAGAAATGAATGAGGTGATATGGGAGCAAAATAGTAAGAGTAAGAAAACCATGATCTTTCGATTAGGGGAGGGGTTGGGAGGTAAGAGAGAAGTGTTGCCTAAGTCTCATCCAAAGACTGCTCTTAGAGAGGCTCCAGGAACACATCTTTGGCCACTTGTGTTTATTTAAGCAGAAACACATGTGCATCTTTGAGCAGTTTTGTGTCTACTGTAAAATTTGCATTATGTGCAAATCAATTGTGATCAAATAGTGACCAATTTCATCTTTAAGCTATTTTGAACAATTTCATAGTGATAACTGACTGAGATTTTCTTTGGGTTTAAAAATGAGCTATTTTCCTCCTTATCTTTGTTATTGTATTCTACTTCTGCCAACAGAGCCTACACTGAATGAAACATTAAAAACAAAGCCACCTGCACTTGGTCTTCTTTACTTCATGCTGAGTCACTGACTAGTTCTCCTTTTGCTGGCTTTTGATCCCAGGTGTAACCCCAGCCTCTGATCCCCCTTGGCTATTCTTTTAAAACTAAGCTTTTCATCTTCTTGACATTTATGCCTCCTTTTCTTCTGTCTTCTGTTCTCACCAACATAAAGGATCTTCTGGAAGGTTTTAATTTTCTTGGATTTCCTTCCTCTAATACTTCTCTTGATTCTGCATAGGATACTTCCATGTCCTGGGCCCATTTCATTTGGTCTCTCTTTTAGACAATATAGTTCTAGTTAAAAAAGTTTCCTTACACTAAGATGTCATCAGCCAATTCTTCTTGCACCTCAAATACCAATATCAAACTTTCCTCTAAGACGTCACTGAAGCTTCACCTCCGAGCATACTCCAGAATTTATGTCTAAATAACTGCAGGGATTGGCAGACAGTTCTTTTAACTACACATTTCAGAACCTGCCTCCTGTTTGCTGAAAATGGAACATCTCATGCAAGTAGTTTTACAGATGCAGTTGTGGAGAACTCAATATCAGGAAGCAGATGGGTAGAGGAAGGGGAAAAGGGGTATGAAATGTTTGCCTCTCGTAGATGACAAAGAAAAAAAATGAAAAGAAAGACTGCCACCATTCTGAGAGTCATTGTACGGAAGTACAAAAATATCCAATTGGGAAACATTCACTTTCAAGCTCCTCCCAGCTCTGGATATTTTGTCTCTACATTTGCCACCTCTGCTTGTGATCTTGAAATGGTAGCTAACCATTTCCAAGGTTAGTAGTCGTAAATCATCTAAGAAAGCAAACTACGTATATATTCTAGATACCAACAGTGATGAGAGGGAGAAAAAGGAAGCAACAGAATTTTTGGTATAGAATAATAATAACAGCTAATAATAATAGGAGGCAGAGAGTGCCTCTTGAGTGTCAAAGGACTGCTCTTGATGATACGTAGAGCAGTTCCTGGACTTGATGGTAGAGAATACACATCTCTGGGAATCAAAGCAGAACCTAATTATGAATGAAGCCCAGTGGATTTCCCCCTCATGACCTGGTCCCATTATTATTGTTAATGAATGCCTCTTGCTATTCCTTAAGACTTTGGGGAGCCAGCTGCATAATAAGAGTTTTGTGAGCTCCAAAAATCATAAGATATTTGGGATCTCTGCACTTACATCTTCTTGTAACAATGTATTTTATTGTTTGGAGAAAGAAGGAGTAAATCTACCCGAAGCAAAAATGATGAAAGCTTTTAGTAATGTTCATGGTTATATGTGAATACACATTTGGCAAATTCCATTGCTGAAAGATTTTTGTGTGTGTGGTAGTAATGGTCTTCCCCTGTTTCTCCTTCTAATACCCACTTTTCTCTTCTTGCTCCTATTAGCAACGTTCCTCTCTTTCCAACCTCTTCACTCCTCTGAAGAATAGAAGATAAACTGAGGTTGACCACTCTGGTCCTTGGGAGGAGAAACTTCTCTTTGGATACAGGTGATTAAACAACAAAAGGACATGCTACCCACTCATTTTCCATTATCTCTGCATATCAATGGCTTTGTTTCAAAGGCGATCTTATAAGAAGCCCCAAAGAGGCAATTTGCCAATGGCAAGCAACTATATCAAACCTGGCCAACCTCAAAAGGATTTTGGATTAGACTATTGAGAAAATATCAAAAACTGAGGCTTCCATTTACTCTCAGCCTTTTACTGCTTCTAGTCGGGGTGAGGTAGTCCACACAATAAAAACCCAGGGCAGCAAGGTTGTTGAAACAAAATCGACAGACCCCCCCCAAAGCTTCAAGTCCAAGTATGTGCTCTGGAATCAAGTAAAGCACCTGCTGCCTAAAGCTTTCTGGTCATAACAGGTTTAAATGAAGAAGTTATTATTAACCTGTGAGTTTTCTGATGGTTGTGGATTGAAAGGCAGGTCCTTGGTGCTGTAATTCTAATAGCAGTGGTGATAATGGTGCAGGTGTTGCCTGTGTGTGTGCGTGTGTGAATATTTATTGCAAACTTATTCTTCACCTAGGAAGTTCTTGGAAGGAATTTAAAATGTAAGGGTTGTAAACTAACGCATGTGCTTTGAACAGTGCCAGGTTTACAGTCAAGAGAGGGCAGTACATGGCACTATTAAGGATAACAAGGAGAAGAATTCTCTGATGGGAACTCTAATAAATGTAGTAGCATGCTGTAATAAAGAGCACTAGAAAATGGATGAGGTATAACAAAATTATTCATAACGAGAAATGGTAAAGGATGTCATGCTGAGTGGTTACATGCAGTTATATAGACACTAACAAGGTTATCACGAGAAGCTGAGTGCTAGGACATTCACATATGTTTTCTAACTAGCTCAAAGAGAGACTGTTTTTATCTTGAAGAACAGAAGACCCTGGAGTTAGAGGTGTGCTAAATCTTGCTACTGATTTTTAATAATTCAGAGCCAAATAACAATAATGGTTCATGTAGGTCAGTTTAATGAACAAAGCAACCTCACTTCAGGTTGTTTGATGGAAGGTTCTCTGCCGAGTTGCCAACTGGTATACTTTACGGCTATCTCCAGGGTTCTTTTTGATATGATATTATCCTCCTCACATACTGTGCTTTCTATACACCAAAATATAATGTAATGCCACAAGCTAGGATGAAAACACTAAAAGAATTTTCAAATGAGCCCATGAGCTCTTGCTCTGAAGCTGCAGTAATACTAGAAAAACAGAGGCAGGTGCCCTGCTCACATACCTCTCAAATAAAGTTTTCTGGGAACTACAATAATTCAAAGAGTTGTCTAGGAAGTCTTCTGACAATCCTTGGAACTAAGGAGAGTTTACTCACAATATTTTCATTATCTGATGCTAACCAGCATAATCGGCAACAGATTTAAGTGCTGTTAAACAGACTGATTGTAACCAATTCTGTTAATACATTGATAAGTAATCATTTTACTGGCATGCAGGATATGCAGTATCCTCTATTTCTGCAAATTTCCTTTCATGATAAATTTAAATAGTACAATTATACCAGTGTGTCTTAAATTTAACCCATGAAAAGAAGTTTAACTTATAAATTTGAGGCATTCAGACTTTTTTTAGACCAAGATCATATCAAGAAGGGGCTAGGAGTATTGGTGACAATGTCTCAAGCCAATAAAAATCATTTTTTTTTAACATCTTTATTGGGGTATAATTGCTTTACAGTGGTGTGTTAGTTTCTGATTTACAACAAAGTGAATCAGCTATACATATACATATACCCCCATACCTCCTCCCTCTTGCGTCTCCCTCCCACCCTCCCTATCCCACCCCTCTAGGTGGTCACAAAGCACCAAGCTGATCTCCCTGTGCTATGCAGCTGCTTCCCACTAGCTACCTACTTTACATTTGGTAATAAGTCCATGCCACTCTCTCACTTCGTCCCAGCTTACCCTTCCTCCTCCCTGTGTTCTCAAGTCCATTCTCTACATCTGCATCTCTATTCCTGTCCTCTCCCTAGGTTCTTCAGAACCTTTTTTTTTTTTTTTTAGATTCCATATATATGTGTTAGCATACAGTATTTGTTTTTCTCTTTCTGACTTACTTCACTCTGTATGACAGACTCTAGGTCCATCCACCTCACTACAAGTAATTCAATTTTGTTTCTTTTTATGGCTGAGTAATATTCCATTGTATATATGTGCCACATCTTCTTTATCCATTCATCTGATTATGGACACTTAGGTTGCTTCCATGTCCTGGCTATTGTAAATAGAGCTGCAATGAACATTTTGGTACATGACTCTTTTTGAATTATGGTTTTCTCAGGGTATATGCCAAGTAGTGGGGTTGCTGGGTCATATGGTAGTTCTATTTTTAGTTTTTTAAGGAACCTCCATACCATCCTCCATAGTGGCTGTATCAATTTACATTCCCACCAACAGTGCAAGAAGGTTCCCTTTTCTCCACACCCTCTCCAGAATTTACTGTTTATAGATTTTTGGATGATGGCCATTCTCACCGGTGTGAGGTGATACCTCATTGTAGTTTTGATTTGCATTTCTCTAATGATTAGTGATGTTGAGCATTCTTTCATGTGTCTGTTGACAATCTGTATATCTTCTTTGGAGAAATGTCTATTTGGGTCTTCTGCCCATTTTTGGATTGGGTTGTTTGTTTTTTTGATATTGAGGTGTATGAGCTACTTGTAAATTTTGGAGATTAATCCTTTGTCATTTGCTTCATTTGCAAATACTTTCTCCCATTCTGAGGGTTGTCTTTTCGTCTTGTTTATGGTTTCCTTTGCTGTGCAAAAGCTTTAAAGTTTCATTAGGTCCCATTTGTTTATTTTTGTTTTTATTTCCATTTCTCTAGGAGGTGGGTCAAAAAGGATCTTGCTGTGATTTATGTCATAGAGTGTTCTGCCTATGTTTTCCTCTAAGAGTTTTATAGTGTCTGGCCTTACATTTAGGTCTTTAATCCATTTTGAGTTTATTTTTGTGTATGGTGTTAGGGAGTGTTCTAATTTCATTCTTTTACATGTAGGTGTCCAGTTTTCCCAGCACCACTTATTGAAGAGGCTGTCTTTTCTCCACTGTATATTCTTGCCTCCTTTATCAAAAATAAGGCCACCATAGGTGCGTGGGTTTATCTCTGGGCTTTCTATCCTGTTCCATTCATCTATATTTCTGTTTTTGTGCCAGTACCATACTGTCTTGATTACTGTAACTTTGTAGTAGAGTCTGAAGTCAAGGAATATGATTCCTCCAGTTCCGTTTTTCTTTCTCATGATTGCTTTGGCTACTCGGGGTCTTTTGTGTTTCCATACAAATTGTGAAATTTTTTTGCTCTAGTTCTGTGAAAAATGCCATTGGTAGTTTGATAGGGATTGCACTGAATCTGTAGATTGCTTTGGGTAGTATAGTCATTTTCACAATATTGATCCTTCCAATTCAAGAACATGGTATATCTCTCCATCTGTTTGTATCATCTTTAATTTCTTTCATCAGTGTCTTATTGTTTTCTGCATACAGGTTTTTTGTCTCCTTAGGTACGTTTATTCCTAGGTATTTTATTCTTTTTGTTGCAGTGGTAAATGAGAGTGTTTCCTTAATTTCTCTTTCAGATTTTTCATCATTAGTGTATAGGAATGCAAGAGATTTCTGTGCATTAATTTTGTATCCTGCTACTTTACCAAATTCATCAATTAGCTCTAGTAGTTTTCTGGTAGCATCTTTAGGATTCTCTACGTATAGCATCATGTCATCTGCAAACAGTGACAGCTTTACTTCTTCTTTTCCGATTTTGATTCCTTTTATTTCTTAATAAAAATCTTTGAAAGTACTTTCTTACTGAAACTGGCCCTTGGGGATGTTTCTTTGAGATTCCATTTTAATTGAAACTCTGAGTTAATTTTATATGAGGGGAGGCTAGAAAACCCACTAACATGGAATGCCTCACGGAATTCTGCAGCTTTGGCTACACAACCTTCTTGACTAACCTAAGTCTCACAGAATGGAGACTTATTTCAGTTCCTTTCCATTTTAGAAGCCTTGCATGACATTCGGTGTGCTATTTAGCAGTACTCACATAAAGAGTGGGCAATGTGTGTGTTTTTCAGCATATTGACTTTTGGAATATTTCTTCTACTGCTTTCTCTGCTCTCCTCTGGCACTTCAAAATGTACACTTACACATTTTGGAAACACTTAGGAAGTAAAGGCACAGGCATGATGAGCGGGCCCCCTTGACAACTAGCTTCACCTAGATGTCACACCTCGCCACATGATATTCAGTTACACTCAGCCTCTCTTGCCAGAGGTTCCTAATGGCTTTGAGGTATGTTCCATCTCTCTCAAGTGCCACTTGTCCTGAATTTATTTAGGGGGGTTACAGGCCTGGAACAGAGGCTGGGTTCTTACTCCTGGGTTATAAATACTATCATTGTGTGTGCACTGGTTCTGCAAGGTAAGCCACCTGCCCTGGGAGGGTTGGGTTTCTCAGAGGGTTTTCACAGTGAAGGTTTGCTGTTGTTAAAGCATTAGTGAATGGAAAGATTGAGGGCAGGGGGCTGGGTGTGGGGTTCAAATTGAAAAACCGGGTACCTGTTTCTTAACTTGGAAAAACACACCATCCTCTGCTCTCCAGGAAGAGCCCTGCACAGTGGGTGGAGGAGGGGACAACCTTCATGCTGAGAGTGAGAGAGGGCTACATTTCTTTCCCAATCACATTAATTAAAACAATGTAGTACGGTTGTAAAACTTATAGTTGGCAAGCAAATTCACCTACTTCACCTAATTTGAGCTTCATAACACTGCAGGCTATGTAATGTCAACCCCATTTTATAGGTGAGAAAAGCAAGGCTTTTAAACTATCAGATTTGCCACCCAGGTGCTAATTGGGAGAGTTGGTATGGGAATTAAGGCCTTCTTTTTCTAAGAAGTCCATTGATTTTTACTTCCAAAAATATCTATAGGTCCTTTGTCAGATATTAGCAAATTTACTTAGTTCTTTTCATAGCTGCTGTGGGAAATAGGAAGCAGAGATCCCATGGATGAAGACATAGGCAGGTAAACTTGGAGCAGGCTGTGTAGATCTTTGCTGTGACATCATGCGTGGATCGATTTCCAGGCCCAGGGAAGCCAGGGCACCAGGGTCTCCGGGAAGGAGCAGATAGTAAAAGTTCCTAATAGAAGAGGAAAAAGGAGCTTGGATAAACTCTCAAGACCAACTTCTCCTTCTCAGGTTTGCCTTGGGGAACAGTACAATGAGAGCTGATTGGTGTATGCCTTAATACCTTGTGGCAAAAGTGAATAACACTTGTTGAGGGGAGACTCATGCAAGCGAAGCTTTCATTTCCAAGGATGAATTAGAATTCTGCTTAAGTTTCCTGATTCCCTATCTCCCTGGGTCATATAGGCCAATAGCTAGTACAGTAGAACCCTGGTACAAGTTCTCCTAGAGAGATTGTGTTAAAGAAATGAGCACTACAGAAAAAAGGAAAAATGATAAATACCAGAAAATGTTTCAAAGACACTGTATCATTGTTACAGGGAGGAAATGTCACAGGTAACTTCAGACTAACTGTTTATATGGTAGAAAATCAATTTTGAAAAATGTAAGCAGTGGCTACTGAGGGGCCCTAGCTAGGGTTTGAAACAAACCTCCTTTAATTAGAACATAATTATTCTCTTTGGTTTCTAAAATATTGGCTATCATAAGCCATAAAAACATTTATTTAATGCAACTGACCCTAACCTGTTTATCAGATATAACCGTAGCCCCGGGCAGGAAATCCTGGCCCTGGCTCACAGGCATGTGGGCGATGCCTGCTGCAGATGGAGGGCATGTCTTGCTGAGACACACTGGAGAGGGGGTTATAGTGAGAAGCCTGTGGAAGGCATGTACCATCTCATTCTCCATGCTGAATGCTCACCAGCCTTGCCAGCCACACTGTATCTATGAAGCACGTTTATGGTTCTACAAAGCAGGGCACACTCATCAAATGAATTTATTTTAAATACTGAAGCCAAATTAGACATTTTCTTTGCATCTGTGACTTTTTACAATGAATCTGGATATAGTTTTGTACCCACTTCCAGCCTGGAAAAAGACCTATCTCACTAAGTATTTGGTCTACCCACCTTCCTCTGTGAACCACTGTTAAGGCATCAACTCCCTCACCCAAGGGGGTGTCTCCAAAATCTACAGCTCAGTATGTATGTTCAGAGCCTGAGAATTGGGGTTGCTAAGTCTGTTGTTCTTTACACCCCCTGGACTGTGAGGAATTGTCACATTCTAAAGAATTGTGTGCCCTTTAAACTTACTTTTATATAGTGAGACATAAACAGAGTAGGCACTCAATAAAGCTTTTGGCTATAAATGATTATCTAGGTTTTTCTACCTAGATTACGCTTTGACAACATAAAATGTAGAGATTTTTTTCAATGCATTTTCATAGTGGCAATTAAGAACTAGTTAGTGTAGCCGACAAGTAAGTAATTTAATGTGATTTGAAGCTTAAAAGAAGTTTGGAATTTTTTAAACGTTTCTTTATTATGAAGTATAAGGCATACACGAAAACCCCACAAATCAAAAATGTACAGCTCAACGATTGTTCATAAAGCAACACCTCTGTGATCACCACCTAGGCCTGAAGATGTAATGCGGGTTAGAGTGTTCCTTATAACGTTCATTAATTAATTTAGCAAATATTTTTTGTGTCCCTACTATGCTAAGCACTGCCCTAGACATCCTTGTAGTCAGTGGGAAAGACAAACCATATGCAAATAAATATATAACACTCTAGGCAGGTATGTGATATAAAGAGAAATAGAGTGGGATAAGGGAGACACAGGGTGAAGGTGCAGGGCCGTTATTTTACATGTAGAGTTACCAGGAGAGCCTGTGAAGGACAGAGATCATGTTTAGTTTTAGTTTGTGTCCCTGGGTATCTCACCAAAAGTATCAATTAATAAATGTTTCTCAGGTAAGTTGGACAATGATGGAATCAAGTATTCATGAGAGAACAAAGCAACCACAAAAACAAACAAACAGAAGACAGCCAAAAAACAATAAAACAATTACAAATTGGTTGGCTTTGGAACAACAAGACTAGGCAAATGTCATTTTGCTTGGGGCAGAAGAAAAAAATGATCATCAAATTTCAGACAATGTGTAGCATTAGGGCAGGAAATGTGATTCATTTTCAGGCACTTCCTTCTGAACTATTGCACTAAGCTAAGATTTTACAATTTCAAGAGAGCTCTAAATGCAGGCACCAGACTATAAAATTTGGATCAAACAGTATTCATCTAAGCATGGCTGTCTTTCACTTTCTAAGATGGTTCCAAAAATCGGTGACTGTGTGTTTTAAAACTCCAGTGGAAGATAAAGAAAACAGTAGGCACAAAGTAGTACAAAAGATTAAAAGCTCAAGTATTTAGTTAAATACTCTTCAATTTTAATATTGGCATTGCTAAACAACCCATCAAAGATCACTTTAGGTCTCTGAAGATAAGAGGAACTGACTAGAGAGGGAGAGACTCTTCCTTTAATTTTGAGGGCCCAGGTCAATCAGGAATGTTATTTGGCCAAAGCTGCAGAACCCACATTAGAACTGGCTCAGAGTTTCAATTAAAATGGAATCTAAATGGAAAATTTCAAGGGCCAATTTCAATAGAAAAAGAAATATTTCCAGGGCTGGTTTTTTTTTTTGGCTTAGGATATCTAAGGCTGTAGCCTTTAAGGACACTGTAAAAGAAAGAGAAAGAGAAAGGGGGGGCGGGGGAGGCAGGAGAAGGGAGAGAAGAGGAGAGAAGGAAGGAGGGAAGGAAAGAAGGGAGGAAGGGAGAGGAGGAAGGAGGGAGGGATCTTTGATATTGACAATTTGAAGAATGTTAGAAATTTGCAAAAAAACTGAATTGAAATGTCTGGAATTCTTACATGGCTCCTTTATTATGCCAGTTAGAAAATTATCTTCATGTTAAGCTACCTCTGTATTTTGTTTCTTTTTTATGTCCAGTGCAAAATGATGCAGTATTCTAAACAGTGTGCCCCACATGTAGTAGTCCTTCAATAAATGCACCTGATGACATTGATATTTACTAAATCTATTTCCCACTTCCTTTTTAATGACTCCTAATAATCCTCATAATTAAGTTAAATCAATAGTAACACAAGTGTGGAATGTGGCATTAAAAAAACTTCATTTAACCAATCATTCCCTCCATCAATAAATATTAATTGTACTTCAGTCAGTGTGCTGGGGTTTTAGCTATAAATAAGGCATATGTGGTCCTTGGTCTAGGGATTATAAAATCTAACCAGAATGATATTTAACAACAATCATTATTATTGCCTTGGTCATCATCGTCTTCTTCTTTTTCTTCATCATCATCATTGCTAACACATTTGAGAATTTCTTCAGTGGCAGGTAGTCTTTTATCATTTTACATGTATTACCTCATTTAACCTTCACAGAGACATATTGAGTAGACAATATTAGCCTCATTTTTCTGATGAAGAAACTCAGGCTCTAAGATATTAAGAAATATGAAGAGTGAATTTCAATGCACTGCTAAAGTTCTTATGAACCATAATGTGATGGTTAAAATGGTACTAAAAGCAGCTATCAACATTGAGAGAGAAAGAAGACCAAGATTCCTTTTCCTCCGTATATCCTCCCTCTGCTTAAAGAAAAACATATCTGAAAGTCTTTAAGTACTTTTATTTTAACGTTTATCTTTTATCTTCCTAAATTTTCAAGGAGAGAAACATTGGTGATAATGGTTAAAGTGTTTTATATACTCGATGCTTTGGAAGTTATGTGTTAAGATAGGGAAGGTAATACAGATTATGTGATGTGATCAAGAGCCTTCCAAAATGAGGGAAAGGGCACGCCAATTGAGATGTAAGCCAAAGCGCTCTCCTTGGGAATTTAGAGCCCTGTGTTTCATTTTCTGACCTCACTACATAGACTTCCACACCAGCCAGGCCTGCCATCGGACAACAACCGTGTCCAACAACCCCTGGGACCCAAATAATTTATCATTTACTCCACTAGAGAGATTCTTGGTTGCTTGCATCCTGTCTTGTGCTGTGAGGTCTAGCGAAGCCAAAGGGTTGCTAATTGCCATGTTAAATTCTCCTGGCCTCAGCTTTCTCTCCCTTGTGTCTCTCAATCTCCCAGTCCAATTGGGGACATTCATAGGAATTTATCTGCATGCCAGGAGCTGAAAAAGCATTTACTGCTAGTTTGTCTGTATCAGCAGAGGGGAAAGGTGGTTTTAGTCAGGGTGGCTATGCTCTGCATTTTATGATGCTATTTCATAGTAGGAGTTTGCAATCTTCTGCCTACTATAAGATAAAAGGGAAAGGAATTTACAACAAGTTGTGTTTGGGGAAACATTTTCTTGAATTTAAGGTTATCTATCAAGATAACAGTTATTACTAATGCCCTTATCTGATGTTGTCTAAATAAAGTCCATTAACTGACTTTACATTCCCAGGTCCAGTTGCAATAACTTTATTATAGTTGTCAATACCCTGTTGAAAATAATAATTCTAACATTGGTTTCTACTTCTGATTTGCTTAAAGACCCTTTGGCATCTCCACCGAATTTAAAAAATCTGTGACATTGGGTAAAGGATTTTAAAAGTTATTGTGTGAACAAAGTCCCTGGGTGATCTTCCTTATGCAATATTTTAGACAATTTAATTCTGTTCCGCAAAATATAGAATCTGTGACTCAGGGTGATTCTTTTTTCTCCCTCCACTTTTAAGTTTAAAAATATTTTAGACAGCATGAAATGCATTTGCATCATTTTCACAAACATCATATAAACATGGACATGCCTACTGCATCACGGTTAACCAGGCCACCATCCCTGATCTGACCCATACATTTTTAAGTTGACCTAAGAACACAAAAAATTCTTCCTGCAGCTGACTCAGTGTGAAGTACTAACATTTCTTTTAGTGAGACATATATTTGAATGGAAATAGGCTTTTTTTCAAAAATTGGAAAGAAGAACAGTGTTATATACATCACCAACCAAAGGCAAATGAAACACTCTTTCCTCTCTGGGCAAAAGTGGGAGAGGTGGTATGCAGGTGTCAGATATATTTGATTATCATATTACTGACACGTGGCGGAAGACGTGATTGATGCAGGTACCACAGTACAAACCATAGTGAAGGTCTCTTCCAAAGGAACATGCATCTGAAGGACGGTTTTGCTCTTGGCAAGTCCTTTTTGCCTCATTTCTGCTTTGTATGCTTCGTTTTCTTTCCAAACCAGATGGTGGAGACTAATGTCCACAGTCCCTGAGCAAGAAGATTGAAAGATTTGGACTTTATTCCTGGCCCAGCCATCCTTGTTCTCCTCCCTAGATACGCTTTTTTTTTTTTCTCTCTCTCTTTCAGTTAGGACTTAAACCCAGAGTCTTTTTAGAGGTCACCTAACATGGTGGAAAGAACATCAGCTTTAGAGTGAGTGAAACCTGAGTTGTGGTCCTGACTCTGCCACAAATAAGGTGTGAGACCTTAGGCAAATTATTTATTCTTTTGGAGATTCAGAGTCCTTATCTGAAAAATGGAAATAAGATTGCCCACCTTGCGGAACTGTTTGTGAGAATTTAATTAAACATCATAAATATAGTGACCAGCACAGTCTAAGTTACATTGTAGGGACCCAATTATAATAATAATGGAACACAAACAGATAAGTGAAAACATAGTGTATTGTGATCTGGTACCTTTTTTTTCTTTTTTTCAGTGGATGCAATGTCACTTCTGGAGAAATATTCTTTGTCTAGTAAAAGAGGAATTTGTTTTCAGATACTTTCCCCCTTTACTAAATTACAATGAAGTTTATATTATTTCTCTGCTTCTTTGATGCAAGCAATGAGTGGAATAGTGAGGAAATTAAACTGTTAGGTGAGTTCAATTGGAAAGCCTAAAAAATAATTGCTTTATAGCCTGTTTAGGAAATGTAGTGATTTGATTTTAATTTTCTTGTTTAAAGGATAGTTTGAACACCAATCCGCTGTTTGGGCAGTTTGGTCACATTTTCAGCTTCTGTAATATGTGGGGTTAAGTCAGGGTGAGGTCCAAGGTCCCTTCCATCCCTGAAGGCATTTTGATTCTGTGATACACATATTGGGGGGGATATGATCCTGAGCTCCCTGAACTCAGGAAAGGACCCTTCTTTTTATACGACTAAGTCATTTCCAGATCGCAGAAATCACCTGTGACGTGGAGGCTCACATACGCTGCCCCCGTCAGCCTCCAAGAAAAGGGCAACCCTCAATTTACCTCCAATAAATTTATTTTGAGGCTTGATGTGAGACAAGGCATGAATCCTAAATTTTCTGCTTAAAAAAAATTATAATATTATTTTACAATTTAACCACCAGTGTTCAATATTAAAACAGATGGCAATATGATGTGCTGAATTTACTCAGAAGTTTTAGTCTTAGGTTTTTTACTGGCTGTAACGTTTCGCAGTGTCTTAACTTCTCCATCCTCTGATCTTTCATCTATAAAAGAAGGGGTTTCAAGTAGGTGGATTTTTCTTCAATAGTAAGTTATCACAGTAAGTATAAAAAGGAAAGGAAGAGCAACTCCCTGGATTAATCAGTCTTATGATTACAGGTGAGACCTTGAAGTTTGCCTGAATTCAAAGAACTGGCTATGTGACCTTGGGCACTTTAATTTCCTCACCTGTGAAATGGGAACACGAATAACATGAACCTCGGAGAGCAGTTGTGAAAGTTAGCTGAATAATATACGTAAGATGTTTGCCACAGCTCAACCATAAATGTCAGCCACTGGCAGCAGTGACGATAGTGGTGGGGACCAGGAATTAGCTCCTTAATTTAATTTTCACATCCTGCAACTTTATAAGTATTAATATCCATATTTTATAGAAGAAGTAACTGAAGGTCAGGGAGGTTAAGTAATTTTTTAAATGTCATATGGCTAGGAAGAGACAGTCAGATTTTGAAACTAGGTCTGTTTAATTTTAACCAGTAGGAAGGATATTTTCTAGCTCTATAATTCTGTGAAAATTCTATTTTGATTAGAATTACAAAACGGCACTTTTGAGTTAGTTGTTCTATATTTTTGCTCCCAAAGCACTTATATATATATATAACTAGCAAAGCATTCATCACGTCCTGTAACTTTGTTCCTTTACTCGTCTGACCAACAGCAGACAGTGAGATTTGAGGACAAGAATCTTGGTTTATGAGGCCAAGAGACGTGGATCCTGGCACACAGTAGGCATATAAGAATTGTCTTTTGAATGAAATATATTTTAAGAAAATAAAGCGTCTAGGGTGAAACAAAACAGAAACAATTTCACTGGGTTAATTTGGCTTCATGGAAAAAACAGAAAAATAGAGACTACGGAAATAGGATTTTATCAGGGCAGAAGGGTAACAGACGTTGAAGGTAAGATACTATTTAGCCTTGAGGCAGGAAACGGGATTCATTTTCAGGAACTTTTTCCTGAAACAATTGCTCTGAACTAAGATTTGACTGGTTCCTGCAATGAACACCATTAAAATTAATCAAATTTTTTATATCCAGAGTAGTTTTAAACTTAGAGACCCGACTATTAAATTTGGCCCAAACAGAGGCACTTCAGTTTCAAAGACATTCTAGGAGAAATTCACTACGGTTGATGTTTCATATTAAAATTTATACCATCCATCATCCTAATAGATTATCCATATGATTTGTCCATCACATTATAAGAACAAAATGCTATCTTACTTCCTTGATACAGTGTCTTAAAAAAAGAAGAAAGAAAAAAAAGAAACATCACACTGTTCCTTTTCGAGTTTTTTTTTTTTTTTTTTTCCTTTGAAGTTGTTCATAGCACACAAGGTCTGGCATGAGGAGTAATTACAGTAAACCATGCAGAAATCCCAAAGGAAGCAGGCAGGTAGGATAATGTTTGCTGCATTAAAAACTTAAGAGAAACTCGGTGTTTTAGAGGACGAGAAGGTGAACAAACCCTAGGACGATTAAATGAGTGAATCAGTCTTACCTGTCTAAATGAGTCTCCTCTTGCCATATTCTGAGATGTAATCATAATTATGGGAAAAGCTTAAGAGGAAATTTTTAATAATTAACAATGCTGTACTACACAATAGGCAGACAAAAGTTTTTGAAGATTATGACCAACAGTAGCTGTACACTAGGATCACCTGAGAAGCCGGTTGCCACTCCAGGTCTAAGAAGGCTGAATCTACAATCCCTACAAGATGCATTCCAGCCTCTCCCCAAACAGGTCCCTCGGGAGATTGTAAGGGTCAATCGACAACATGAAGACCCCTGACAGATAGGATCCTTCTAGAGAAAGTCTTTATTTCCTCAAACAGTATTTTAATTTTTTCAGTTAATTTGGTTTGTGTCAAATGCATTCCATGCATAATGCTTCTATATCCCCTTTCCTTATGAAGGCAGAATGAGGCAAAGTATTTAAAAGCAAAAATAGTGTGAAAATAAGGTTTCTGGATTTAGCAAGTAAAAATATTGTAAACATTACATGCAACATACTTATCCTAAACAATTCTTCTTTATTTACCAGAAATTCCAATGTAAGTGAATGTCCTATATTTTATCTGGCTACTCTATGCAAAAAGGCATACGTCACAGCCTGGAGACAGCACACTATTTGCAAATGACCTCGCTTGTGAACTGATGCAGAGAAAATTACATTTGTCACCTAAAATAATATAATTAATCTAAATCTTAAAATGTTTCCTTTACTCAGAAAACAAGAATTCAAAACGTAGCCTTAATAATGTAATAGTCTCTGTTACAGACTGGCTTTACTAGGTTCCTTAATTTACCTTAATTCATGCTTTATTGTTGTGGTGATTGTTTTTAAAGAACAAGGTTTTTAGTCAGTGAAAATAGTCTGAAAGAAAGTTATCTTCCTCCAGACTCAAGTTGTACTTAATTTTCCACCTAGACAAGTGAAGTGGCTCTTTAAAAAAATTACCAATACTAAAATGGACATAGCTACCAAGACCTTCAGGAAGTCTGCATAAAGTGGGTGATGATAAGCATCTCTCCTGCTTTGAGATCTGCTTCTGCGTCCTGAACAGGGCAACAGGTGTGGCCACAATTTGAACAGATGTTTCCACATGTGGGAGTTGGGGTTTGAGTCTCTATCTGCTGCCTCTGCCTTTTCCTTTGGGCCATTCATTGCGGCGATGTGTGTTTTCAAGCTGTCGAACTCCTTTGCCTCACTTTCTGCCTCTATTTGGTAGAGCTGTGGGCTGTGGTGTGCTATTTCTTTCTTGCATATTTTTATAGGATTGTTAAGAACTTTTTTTTTTTTTTTTAATTTTAGTCTTGCTGTTTTGAGACTCCTGAATCAGACTTTCTGGTCACTGTTTTAGGGTATGATTTTAGAGCAGAGAGAGAGAAACAGTAGAGGCATTATTCTTAAGGGGGAAAAAAGCCTCAGCCAAAGGCAGAGATGACCTTGCCCTGTTCTGCCTTGACACGGGGAAGTTGAACTGCCCCAGGAAGTCATTAACAGACCAATAGTGACTGTTTTGTCAGGTCTTATTGTTTAATTAGATCACAACTTAGATTCCAATTCTAAAATCCTTTTGGCACATGCCATAATTCTCAGTACTTACTATCAAATACTTCCTAGCAGCTGCTTATGTAAGGCAAAAAGCAAGTAAATTCAGTATTTGAACTAATTTAATTAAAACAATAATAGACTCTTAGAGTAAGAAGTTTCTAGTGGTCAATCACTCAAGCTTTTTATGGGAGTGATTTCTCCCTGTGGCTCCAAAATGCTCAATTTGGCTACAAGGCTTCCTTTGAATCACATTGTTTTGCACCATGTCTGGAGAATGACGAGTCTTCATCCACCCAAGCATATCCCGGTTTGAAGATGCTTCCTCTGTTTTCATGGACTGGGACCTGAATGTCTCCAGACACAAAGCTGAATCAAAGTTCTAGACCTGGAGAATGAGATTTGTGGCAGACTTTAAGTATTTGACTCTGATAGCTCTGTCCCATCAGAGCTGGGCTTTCTGGGGGTGCATCACTGAAATAAATTGCATCCAAAAATTAGAAAGAGGAAAGATCTGTAAAAATCCCAGAAATCTCAGTTTATAAAACATTTTTCCTGCTCACCCAGTTTAAGTTTCAAGTGCTAGATATTTTCAGTATAAAATGCTTAAATGTCGGGACTTATTACCCTTTTCCAAGGAGAACAAGCCAGAGACTGATAAATCTGATTCTTGAGATATTTCCCCTAGAGAAGCAGCCTGCATTCCATTTGCTTTTCATTCTTCTGCCACTGGTGATGCTTCTATAAACATCTTCCCTTTTCTTTTTTTCTTTCTTTCTTTTTTAAAATGTGTTAAAGTCCATCAATTATTTCTGTTGCTGGTAACTTCCTCCATAATCTCCATTTTACCAAGCTCATCATGTTGGGTTATGTAAATATTTCCCTTTACACTTCTCTCTGCATTTACTGTGTCTGTAGAGATGTGACTTTGCTTTTCCAATTTTTATTATTTGTTTTCAATATTCTTACAAAGTGTACTATGTTTTATACAAGTTGTATTAAGAGGATGGTATAGGAAAACTTAGGAGACGCATTCCCTCAAATTGCTGAGGTTCAACGAGGGGTCAGGAGGAAAGTTTCTTGGCTGAGAAAGCATCTCATGTGTAGGACTCAAGAGGAGTGTGAGCAGGGGGGATAAACTAATGAAACTGCAAGTGTGATTTCATATGAAAAGAAAATAAATTGTGAAAGTTGAGCAATAGGTGATATGGCTAAAAAGAAAAGCAAGAATCAAATTGTAAAAGACATTGCACACCCCAATAAGGTTTGGTTTTTATCCTGATGGAAAAGGGAGTAGTAAAGGGTCTTAAGGAGAATGATCAAATTTCTGTTTTTGAAAGATCACTCTGGAAACACGTGGGGAATGGATTAGAGTAGGGAAAAAAATGGAGTAAGAGAGAGTGGTAGGAGGCTATTTTAGTAAATTAAGCAACAAAATAGTGTCAAAAACTCAGGTAGTAATAATGCAAAAAGCTAAGCAGGTGGAATCCATGGTGACTAGCTAAATGATGAAAGTGTGAGTGAGTGACAAGGCAGTGAAGGATGACTCTCAGTTTCCAGGCTTGGAAAAATAAGGGAATTATGGAGATGATTCATTCATTTATTGAGAAAGTAAATACAAAGATGAAAGTTCTAGTCTGGACAGGGATCAATTCCATTTTGGACATGTTGAGTGTGTAGGGTCTACTGTACACTCAGGTGCAGATATCCAGTTGGCTGATTGAGTCATAAATAGAGGATACATCAGTCTGTCTGTAGAGGTAGTGAAGTCTTGAGAATAAATGAGATCACCCAGAGAGCCCTTTTGGAGTAAAAGTAGAGTCCAGGACAAGAGGTCAGAATAAATCAAAGAGGGCATTATGTCACCAAAATGGGGAAGAAAGAATTTCAAGAAGTGCTCTGTATTATCAAATAGAGAAGTGGGTCCTGAAAGGTTCATTGCATTCAGTAGCAGGACAGTCACTGGTGACTTTGTCAGAAATGGTTTCATAGGAGTGATTGTTGTAGATCCAATTGCAATGAGATTTATTGATTTATTTTGGTAATTTGTGTCTTCAAACAATTTGAAAATTTAAATTTGTCCATTTAATCTAAGTTGTCATATTTATTGGTACAAAATGTTTCATAATATTTTCTAATTACCGTTTTAATCTCTGTAGGATTCATAACGATGTCCTCTCTTTCAGGATGTTGGTAGTTTGTCTCTTCTCTCGTTTTTTCTTGATTAGTCTAGCTAGAAGTTTATAAATTTTGTTGATTTTGTTTCAAATAAACAAGATGTGGTTCACCCAATTCTTTTTTCTACTTCATTAATTTCTTCTCTTCTTTATTATTGCTTTTCTTCTGCTTATTCTTGCTCTTCTTTTCTTAGTTTCTTAATGTGGGAGCTTAGATCATTGAATTTCAAATTTTATCTTTTCCAATGTAAGCAATTAAAGCTATAAAATTTGCTCCAAGTTTTAGCTACATCCATGATTTTGATGTCATGTTTTTAATTTTCTTTCATTTCAAAACCTTTTATAATTTCTCGCATGATTTCTTCCATGGGTTATTTAGAAGCATGTTGTTTTATGTCCAAATATTTGAGGATTTTCCAGATAACTTTCCATTACTAGTTTCCAATTTAATTCCTTTAGGGTTAGATAATATATACTATATCATTTCAACTTTCATTTTAAAATTTATTAAAATTTCTTTTTGACAGTCTAGGTGAATGTTTGCATGCACTAGGAAGAACATGTATTCTGCTGATGTTGGTTGAAGTAGTCTGTATATATATATATGAATTATGTCAAGTTGTTTAGCATAGTTCAACTCTCCTATATTCTTACTGATTTTCTGTCAATTTACTCTATCAATTTTTGTCCTTTGTTCATTCAGATTTTGTTTCGTGTAGTTTGAAGCCCTATTATCAAGGGCATGCATATTTAAGATTGTCTTGCTTCCTTGATGTATTGATCCCTTTAACATCATGAAATTCCAGGTAATACACCTTGTTCTAATATTAATTAAAGTCACTCCAGATGTTTTATGCTAAGAGTTTGCATGATGTAGATTTACCTCCTTTTTGTTTTTAACCACGATGCGTTATTACATTAAAATGAATTTCTTAGTAACAGCATAGAATTGGGTCTTTAATTATAAATTTGACAATTTCTTTTAATTAGAAGTTCAGGCCATTTACATTTAATATGATTATTGATATAGTAAAGTTTAAATTATCAACGTGTTATTTTTTTCTATTTGTGACATCTATTTTTTGTTCCTTCTTTACTCTTTTCCTACCTTCTCATGGATTGAGATTTTTAGTATTTTATTTTACCTCTGCATATTAGCTTATTAGCTATATATATATATATATATATATATATTTAGCAGTTGCTCTAGAGCTTATAAAATGCAGTTTACTTTTTAAAATTGCTTTTCCTTTTTGTATAACTAACCTTTTAACTTAAAGGAAGCACTTTGAGGTTTCTCTTTGGCACATTGGAATTGCCAACATCACTAATCTTGTTCTTTGGGGTTATTATTAAGTAAAATAAAGGTCACTTAACTACAAGCACTGCAATACCAGGAGAGTCGATCTGATAACTGAGAGGCTGCTAAGTGACCAATGGGTGGGATACATTGGACAAAGGGATGGTATACTTCCCCAGGATGGATGGACAGCATGTGATTTCACCATGCTACTCAGGACAGGGAGCAATTTGAAACTTATTATTTATTTCTGGAATTTTCTATTCAATATTTTCAAATTGCAGTTGAGCACAGATAACTAAAGCCAAACTGTGGAAAGTGAAACTGCAAATAAGGGGGGAAAATATTGTATCTTTTTTCCTCTATTTTTAAGATTTTGTCATCATTACTTCCCTCATTATGATTCCACCATGCTGTGTGTGTTTGTGTGTGTATCCTGCTTTGGGTTTACATTAAGCTTCTTAGAATCTAGCTTTATAATGTCCATCAAATTTGGAAAAGTTTTGGCCACTATTTCTTCAAACTTTTCTCTGCTCCCCCTCTAGGATACAATTACACATATTTTAAACCACGCTATAATATTCCATAGGTTACTGAGACTGTTTCTTTTATCAGTCTTTTTTTTCTCTTTTTGCTTTATTCGATTAGTATAACATAAATCATTGATCATTTCATTTCGTGTGCAGTGTCTAATTTGTTATTAACCTCATCAGGTAAAATTTTCACTTTTGATTTGTATTTTTTTACTTCTAGAAGTTGTAATTGTTTCTCTCTTATATTTCCCACTTCTCTTTTTCTGTTTCCATAGCTAACATAGTATAATAGTTGCTTCAACATCCTTGTTTGCTAGAGGTATCATCTCTGTCATCTCTTAGTCTGTTTCCATTGACTGACTTTCTGGGCTTTGTTTAGCTTCCTTCTCTGTACCCAAGGTCCAGAAATTGACTCCAGGTTGAAATCCAGGGGAATTGCATGTTCATCTCTTTTGTGTCCCCCTTTTCATAATTCACAGTTCTGCACTGCCTGTTGTTAAATGTCTGAAAACTAGTTACTTCATGTATGTTGTCAAACCTTCTAATTATTATGATGGGAAGTTAAGTCTGGCTCATCATAGCAAGAAGCAGATGTCCAGCCACTAAAATTGGGGTTGTTTGTAACCGGAATTATCATGGCAATAATTGAATAATACAAATAAAATTTCTATATGCCAGGTTTGTTACTAAGGATATAAAAATGGACAAGAGGTGGTACCTGCCCTCAGGGAGTCAGACATAGATGCTAAGACAATGTGTTCAATGCAAAGATAATAGCATATACAGGATTTTATAGGATCTCTTAACTTGACCTTCAGGAACCATTGTATACTTCTAGGTTGAAATTCAGAGCTGAGTCCTAGAGGTTTAATAAGGGTGATTTTGGATCAAGGGTGATATAGGGAAAGGATATTCTATGCAGAAGAGACAACATGGGCAAAGGCAAAAAAATAAATAGCCGGACATAGTTAGGAAACTCTAAGAAGTTTGGCATTCCTAGAACATAAAGTGGAAAGTAGCAAGTGAGAATCTAATAGGCTAGAGAAGAAGGCAAAGATCGGATCATGAAGGGACTTGTCAGCCACAAGAGATAGGCATTATTCTAAGGTTATGGGAAGCCCCTGAAGCATTTTAGGAAAAGGACCAAGGTGTAGACAATAGATAGAGTGGATCAGGGAAGAAATTATAAGACTAAGGCCAGGACTATTTCAGTGATCTAGGAAAGAGTCACTGAGTGGCTGAACTGGAAGTCTGATGCCTAGAATGAGGAGGAAAAGACAGATTTGACAAACAATAATAAAATCTCCCACTTTTGGGGTGTTTACTATATTCCAGGCTCAAAGTACTTTGCATAACACTAACACATTTATAACCCTCACAACAACCTTGTAAGGTAAATACTGTTTTTAATCCCAACTTAATGATTAGGAACTGAGCACAGAGGTATTAACTAACCTATGTTACGTAGCCAGTAAGTGGGGAAACTGATACTAATCCCAGGCAGCCTGGCTGCAGAGTCTATATTCTTAATTTTATTGTACTGCTTCAGTATGATTGCTTGGTATTATAATTATCAGCTTGTCTGATTTCTCGTTTTGACTGGAAATCCCAAAATGCAAAGACTATTTCTTGATCTTTGTAATATCCCCAGGAGATACAGCAACAAACTGGGCAAACAACCCACTGTCCTGGAGAGACCACAAATAGAGAAATAAATAAAATGACCATTTTAGAGAGTGCTATGAACAAATGAGATGAAGTAAAGTAGGGTAAGAAATTTCTTGAAACAGGATGTCAGAGAAGTCTTCTCTGAGGAGGCAACACTGAACTTAGGTAACCCGGGTATGAGAGGTTGTCTTGTTCTAGGAAGAGAAGGAAGGCTGTGCTGCAGAAACAAGTGTGGAAGGGAAAGATGGTGTGAGACAGGATCAAAGAGAGGTATAAAGTTAGATCCATTCCTAGAACACGTCTAGTAAGAAATTTGCATTGTATTTCAAGTGCAAAGAAAAGTCAATGAAGGGTTTTAGTAGGGGTAGGGGGAGGATGATAAGGTCTGATTTGCATTTGAAAGGAGACTTTGGAAAGTAGAAAGGAGGGAGGTGAAAATTAGAGAAGGGAAGCTTAGCATTTGAGGTATGGAAATGGGCATTTCAGTAAAAATGCAATCTTAGGAATGGCTGTGTTTCAAGATCATTGGAGTTAACCAGCAGAAGAAATTCGAGCAGGGTACCATCTGTTTAGATGTTTAACTCTTTGAAAATGATAAATATTGATGATGAAGAGATGTGCAATGTCATCCAGAAAAGGGAAAGTGTATCTAGACTGAAAAACATGTAATAATGACAAAAAGTTTGCATACGCCTATGATGTATCTATATGTTAAAAAAAAAAAAAAAAAGAGGAGGCTGATGAGTGATGATGATGGGAAAATAGTTGGGCAAATCAGTCAGGTGCTGGTGTGCAGTGAGTAGCATGATGGGCTCTAATGGGTATCCAGAGGATAAAGTTTGGTTTCAGTTAAAGTCAGGAAATGGATTGAGGAAAATGGTGAATCTAGGAGAGCTGATAATAAGAGAACAGGCATTCCATAGCCCACAATACGAGTATCACAGAGAGGGTGGACAACCCACATAAGAAAGGCTCTCTACCTGCTTCCACTCCTAGGCTGGCCAGGTTCTCGTGTATAACTTCCAGAGTCACCTTGATTTGGAGTAAGCCCATCTGGCAGCTTTGGACAGAGTAAATATTCCCATCCCATTTATAAAAATATAATAGAGGCTGGGATAAGTGGCCCAAAATGGAGGGGAGGAGGAGAAGACAAAGCATATAAATTAGCTCAGAATAAATGACATTAATGTAGTGCACAGAGTGAGTGGTGGGGAGTGAGAGACAGAGATAAATGCACAAGGAAACAAAAAAGAATGAAATTAGAGAAGGATGATAAAACTTATAAAAAAGGAATAGACCAGGCAGAGAAGCAAGCATAGGATGATGGTTTTTTGCATGCTGAGATATCTAAATATAACTGGATTTCAATGAAAGAAGTGAATATATTTCCTTGTCTATTAATTTGGTAATCTGATCAAAAAACATTTGGGTTTGTGAAAAGATAATAGATAACAGAGCCAAAAGAATTAGGGCAATATTCTTTTTTTTTTTTTTTAATATCATTTAACTTCTATACATATGAAAAGTAAATGTTTCCACTAGGGAATAAAACACTCAGCAAACCCTGTTTAGCATCTATGAGTGGGTTTGTCATACGGTTACTAAAATGAGTTATATTCAATCTTCAGTTTGTATGTTCATTCTGTATATCCCTAGGCCTTGACCTTAGGGATGGCACACATCTGCTGGAAGTCACATATACTCTGTGAGAATCAGAATTAAAAATTATAGCTGCTTCATCTAATAAGGCAATAGGGAATCTCAGCTATTACAGCCCTGCAGAAAAATTTTTCCCAATAATGTTTCAATCACATTCCGTGGGAAGATATCAGGTGCTATGGTTTAACAAGTGTGTTGGTTCATTGCTTCATAAATGGTGGGCATACTACAGTACCTTGAGGGTGGCATGTTCCCTTAACCCCCTTGGAGGACTATTAACCCTGAACTCCCAGCCAGACATCCATCAACCAACCATCCTAGAGCTGTCATTATTCCCTAACAAGCCTCTTTGCTCCAACCAAGCCACCCTGCTTACTATTCTCCATCTATGACTTGCTAATTTTAGTACATATTGCTCTGAATCATAGCATGTCAGAGCTGAAAAGGCTCTTAGAGATTTAGATCAGCCCTCCTCAATTTACACCTGAGGAAACATATTTCAGTAGTCCTTCAAACCCTAGCTCAAAACTGAACTTCCCACAGGTTGCTTTCCCTGTGAAATTGTAGCCAGCTCTGGGAAACACTCTTTTTCTTTGTACTTCTTTTACTATTATAATTTCTGTTTGTCCAAGAAGGAAGCCTTAGATAAGTCAGTGTACTTCCCCTGGACTTCATTTCTTTTGCTGTAATAGGAAAGGGCAGGATTTGATGACCTCTAAGGTCCTTTTTTTACTATAGCATAGTTTGATTCTACAAATCTATCTTTGGAGTCTTGGATTCTTTATAATTGTTCTTGGTCATCCATGCAGGCAGTTGTTGCTTTGCATGATACCTTGTTAACTGAAATTGGTACCTACTAGTACCTCTTCCTCACTGCAACATTCCATGGTGTCAGAAGTCAAATGTCAGTTACCACAGAACTGTGCAAAGTGAAGAATCAGTGCCAGTGTGCATGGGTTTCAGCTAGTATTGCACAGTGCAAAGTAAGAACTCCCTGTGTTTTTCTATTCCTTAGTAGTGTTTTGCTTTTTGGAACTCAGATTTTCTTTGAAGAACTAACCTCTCCTTAGTAGGTAAACTGTAATTCAATGACCTTGTCCTTCCCTTGCTAAGTGTGATAACATGACCAGAACTAGGCCAGTTAAATGGTCTCCCTATAATTTATATCTTGAATCATAGCAATCCAAGGTTTGAAAAGGGCTGGAGTGGAGTCACCTGATGGCATTATTCTGAAGGGACTGTTCACCAGTTCTTCTTTACTACTTCTTGTTAGAACTGATCTGGTTCCTGTACTTTCAAGGTCTAATTCTTTAGCTTTTCTTTTGATTCTGAGAATTACCCTATCTCATTGTACTAATCCTTATTTTGCTTAGGTTATGCAGAATCAATTTGTGTTGTAAACAACAGAAGCACCTCAGCTGATGCAGTGTTTCTGGTTTTACTTGACCCAGCATATTAACTTCTTCCTACAAACTTCACAAACCACCAGCATTCACTGATTGCCTCTCCAATTTCTGAGCACTTTGTTGTTTCTTACCTTTATTCACTGACTCTCACCTCATTTAAACTTCACCTTTGAAAGTTACTTCTTGCTAAATATAAAGCTTTTTTAATTTTTATTTTAATTTCTCAACCTTTTGGATATTTCCTTTGCAGCATCTGACAGTATGGAAATTCCCATCCACCTTTTTGGGTGCCAATTTGGCCCTCACTTCTCTAACTTTTCCATCACACATTTAAGTCCTCCTTCTTCCTTTCATTTCATAAATATTGACATATATAGTACCCCCTAGCCCTCTGTGTTCTACTGGGGTCTATGTTGCTCAGCCTGGATCCTTCCTCCCCAATCCCAGAGCATATGGTAGTCTGCTGAGAGTAAAGACAAAGGTTACATAGGGCACATCTCCTTAGATTATAAATTTTACTTGACACTGGGGAGCAGAAAACATGATTTTTATATTAATTCAATATTAGGATGGATTTTTAAGATAAGACAGTTCTTCTTCCAGTGTGTTCCTTGACAGATACCTATCCACTCCCTAACATCCAACCCTTTTCACTCAGGCACAAAGAGATAGACTAGCATTCTTCTTGGCCACAAGGTACATTCTGGAAACAACCTTTGAGAAGCAATGCGCAGGATGATTATATTTTCTCTCACAACAGTTTAACAAAGTGATTAAGAGTATGGACTCTGAAATGCAAAGGGCATGGCTCCACACTCCACCGCTTACTAGATATGTGACCTTGAGCAAGTTATTTAACCTTTCTGAGCCTAACTTCTCATCTATGAAATGGGAAAAGAATATCTACTTTATAGGGTTGGTGTAAGAATTAAATGAGTTAAGTCCTGTAAAATAAAACTTGTCCAGTGAAAGCTAATTGCTGCAGAGAATTGGTCTTCATCTGTATAAATAATAGTCAAATCTTTATCTCTAGCCTTAGGCATCCTCTCAAGCTCTAGTCCATAAATTACAATGATCATTTAGTTGTCTTGCTTGTTCCTTAAATTCCATTTGTCTAAACTGAGGTTATCTCTCTCTTAAAACAAAGTATTACCTTTGGACTTCACTATTTTTACCAATGGCACCACCATTCTGTCTAGCATTAAGGCATAAAGCTCTGACTCTTTCATCTAAATCACCACCACATGTCCAATCTCTTGGACGAGAATAAAATTCAGCATCTTGCTTCTGCAATGTCACACTTAAATCCTTTTCTCCTCCTCCCCCCCTTTTTTTTTTGGTTACAATTGATGAACCTACACTGATACATTGCTATCACCTAAAGTCTATAGTTTACATTAGGGTTCACTCTTGGGGTTGTATATTCTATGGATTTTGACAAATGTTTGATGACATGTATTCACCATAGTATCATACAACAGAGTTTTACCGCTCTACCTATTCAGACCTTCCTCCCTGCAAACACCTTGAGAGGTGACTTTTGGGTCTCTTGTTCATTTTTTATTGGTTTGCTTGTTTTCATATTGTTGAATTTTAAGAGTTCTTTGTACATTTTGGCTAACAGTCTTTTATTGATTATGTCTTTGCAAATATTTTCTCCCTGTCTTTGGACTGTCTTCTCATTCTCTTGACTGTCTTTCACAGAGCAGAAATTTTAAATTTTAAGTCCAGCTTATCAATTATTTCTTTCATGGACCATGCCTTTGGTGTTCTATCTAAAAAGTCATTTCCATGCCCTCGGTCATCTAGAGTTTTCCCTATGTTATCTTACAGGAATTTTATAGTTTTGTGTTTTACATTTAGGTCTATGATGCATTTTGAATTAATTTTTGTGAAAGGTATAAGGTTTGGGTCTAGATTCATTTTTTTTTTTTTTTTTTTGCATGTAGATGTCCAGTTGTTATGGCTCCATTTGTTGAAAAGGCAATCTTTTCTCTATTGTATTGCCTTTGCTCCTTTGTCAAAGACCAGTTGACTAGAATTAGAATCCTTTCTTCTTTAGTCCCACAGCCACTGCTTTAAGTTCTGTATTAACTCTTACCTGGACTATTAAAATAATTTCTTACCTGGTTTCTCCCCAAACCACTCTCTCCTCTTTTGCTTCTGTGATGACCTAGACCTGGATTAATCTTCCTAAATCATAGCTATCATTGAACTACCACTGACTGACTTCACGTTAATATTAAGCTTTTGAAGTTGTAAAACCTTAAAGTCATCACTTATGAAGTTGGAACAAACTGAAATATGTCTAACTTGCCTCCAATTCATAGTCACCAAGTTCAATATCTCAGAGAGGCAATCATGAAATCTTTACTTTTGGCATTCCCAGTGATGGGAATTTCTGTGTCTCAAGAGGAAGTCCATGTCATTTTTGAAGAGTTCCAAGCATTAATGGTTATTCTAATATTGAACTAAAAATTTGTCATCATCTGCAAAGGCAAGATGATTGAAGTTCTTCCTGCCAGAACTTGTGGGATGAGATCAGTCTGTCTAGAGGAGACTTAGGACTACAGGCTCTAAAGCCAGATATCAAGTGTTCAAACACCAACTCCATAACTTAGGTACTGTGTAATTTTTAACAATTAACTGAACCACAGACAATAATGAAAATTGCCTCATAGAGTTGTAAAGATTAAATGAGTTAATATTTGTAAAGGAGCTTAAAACACCTCTTGGCATGTACAAGCTCTAAATATATGTTAGCTATCATGATTAGCTATTTTCTAAAGTGATGACTCTTTCAAGTATTTGGAGATAATTATAATCTCTCTCTTTACCTCTTTTCTATTTTTCTCCTTCAAGCTTACCATATCCAGTTTCTTCATTATACATGAACATGAATTCCTGCGTCAGAAAGATTTGGGTTTGAATATCAGGTTTGCTACTTCCTGGATATATAAATGTGGGCACATTACTTAATCCACTGAAGCTTTTCTGTCATATATGAAAAGAGAGAACTGTACTAGGCTGGATAGTTGTCCCCACTGAAAACGGGATCCTAATTCCTGAAACCTGTGAACATTATTTTATATTGCAAAAGACACATTTACATTGTCTTGGATGGAGAGATTGTTCTGGATTATTCAGGCAGATCCTAAACTGTAATCACATGTGTCCTTATAAGAGAGAGGCAAAAGGAGAGATTTGACTACAAAAGAGGAGAAGGCAACGTGACAATGAAGCAGAGGATAGACACAGGCACCCACAAACCAAGAACCTCTGATAGCCAAGAACAGTGTTTTCATAGCTGGAAGAGGTAAGGAATGGATTATTCCCTGTAGCCTCCAGAAGGAAACAGCCCCATCAACTGACACCTTGATTTTAGCCCCATAGACTCATTTCAGACTTTGGGCCTCTAGAGCTGAAAAAGAATAAATTTCTGTTTGTTGAGCAGGAAAATCCAGTCCCAGGTGAGGATTTCCACCTCATGGAAGGTGGCAAAGAGTGTAATGCTACCAACCATCAGAAGTAGGAGTTCACAGATACCAGCCCAAGGAGAACTCCACTCATGAGGTGTTTATAAGAACACTTTAATTACAAAAAGAAGAAAGGGTCCAGCAAGATTAGTGTCTGTAGTATGTTCCTGTCTCCCATGGCCAACAGGATAGCCTCCACAGGGTGATGGACTGCACAGACACCTCTTGTCCTGTGGGTGAAAACACTGTTCCCTTCCCTCAGAGGAGAAATACTAGTGGACTAGCCAGATGCTATGTGATACACCACTGAAGCAGTACAAGGAAGTTCACTATGTACTCAGAACAGGGAAAGATTTCCCCTAATAAGGAAGGAGAATCTGAGCTATTGCTCAGCACTGGCCGTAAGGTGACTTTCCAGGCTCAAGGTACCTATTGGGCAATCTCAGGGACTGGTGATAAGTTGCTATTGTGTTTTTGTTGTTGTTGTTGTTGTTTTTAATTTTTATTGGAGTATGGTTGATTTACAATATTGTGTTACTTTCTGCTGTACAGCAAAGTGAATCAGTTATACATATACATATATCCACTCTTTTTTAGATTCTTTTCTCATATAGATCATTACAGAGTATTGAGTAGAGTTCCCTGTGCTATACAGTAAGTCCTTATTAGTTATCCATTTTATATATGGTTGTGAGTATATGTCAATCCCAATCTCCCAGTGTATCCCTCCCCCCCTTTCTCCCCTGGTAACCATAGGATTTTTTTCTACATCTATAACTCTATTTCTGTTTTGTAAATAAGTTCATTTGTACCATTTTTTAAGATTCCACATATAAGCTATATCATACAATGTTTGTCCTTCTTTGTCTGACTTATTTCACTCAGTATGACGATCTCTAGATCTACCCATGTTGCTGCAGATGGCATTATTTCACTCTTTTTTATAGGTTGCTATTGTTTTAAGTCAATAATTCATCATGTTTTTACAGAAACGAGAAAATGAATACAATTATATTTATGAAATTGGGTTTTTAAGATGATCAAATAAAAAATGTATATATATATATATATATATATATAGAGAGAGAGAGAGAGAGAGAGAGAGAGAGAGAGTACCTACCACAGTGCCTGGCATAGCGCCTTATACAAATTAAGTATACCATGTCCAGAACCTTTAAAAAATGACCCAGACCACAGAGAGGCAAATGGATTGTAAATAAGATGTGTAGGCAGCAATTACATGTTTATTGCACATTCCATATAAGAAATGAAGGTGACAGCAGGCTAGAAAGAAATAGAAAGATTTCAAGTATTTTTAGAGGGTAGAGAAAACTTGGCCATAGATTACATGGAGAGGAGGAGAGGTGAAGAAAACTTAAGAGTCAAGATTGACTTCCAGCTTCCTGGCCTGAACAATCTAACCATCTACTCTTTCCTTTTCTCTTTGGAGACCTAAGGTTCACATTTGCTAAAGGTGAAGTTGTTAGGTTGTGGCAATGGAACAAAGTACTGGCCCACTTTTCCACTGGCCTAATATTAACTTGTCCCAGACAATATCACAACCTGCAAATAATCAGAGCCATGGTTCACATATGATTTTTTTTTTAATTCAGCCTTTATTTCCTTAACATAAACACTATGGCACTTGCAACCTTGTTCTCTAACCTCAGAATGGCCTAAAGTCTGGCACAATGACAGTAATCTCAGGACCTTCCAAAATACTGTGCTCCATAGAACTATTCCCTGGAAGAAAACAGTCAGAAATCAAGGACCTGATTCAGGAAACAAGGTACACCTTCCAGAAACATTTGGCAACAGTTTAGCTGTTCTACCTTGCTCCTGGATAATTTAATCAAGTGACAGATGTGTCCAATGGGTCTCCATTTAGTATGTGGGGTGGCCAGGAAAAAAAGAGATGAGAAGAAAAAACCATACAGCAATTTTGTTTGTCTTGGTCCACAGTTTATACGATGGTATTAGATACAGAATTCTTTCTCTTCTGATACAATCAATTACACTGACAAATTTTTTTCTAATCTCAGACCTGTACATACCTGCACATTGCAATGTTTCCAGAAGACTCATTATAATCATCACTGAATATTTATTGAGAACCTACTGGGCAGAGAGAACTGTACTAGGCATGTGATCAAGAGAGAGCCTATTTCCAGCCAAGTTCTTTTGTTTCCATCCTGTTCTGGGAGTAATAACATACCTAAGGAAAGTGGAATTCTACACATAATCAAACTTATTTTCTGATTTGATCGTTATTTTGATTGCTACTTATGATTTATGATAGAGGTTGTTATTTTATTGCATACTTTCTGTATATAATTAAGTTACTTTAAATGAAGACTTTCATTCAGCTCTAGTTAGTAAGAATAATGTATTTCTGATTTTCTCATCATCAACTGAAGAAAAATTGAGCCACAAAAAGAAGGTATTATACTATTGAACAGTTATATTTTTCAAAAATTTAGAATTCATTGTATATATAAATAGGAAGATTGATGGCATTTAGTATGAGATAAATGTCATTGTTTAAAAAAATTATCAGAAGTATGTCAAGGAAACTAAGTTTCTAGTGTTTCATGTGGGGCTTGAATTCTCTGATCAAATTACAAGTTTCAAGTTTTAACAGCAAAAAAGATCACATTGTTACAGTTGCACATATATTTTGTAAAAGACAAAGGGCCAAACTGATAAAGGAAAAAAGAAAAATGAGTGCATTTCAAAACAGAATTTCATGGTTTTCATTGTTAGTGAGTTGGTTTATGTGTCAGGTAAACTTCGATCTTAAAATATCTTTCACAGGCATGATTTCCTCCAGAGACCATTTTCTGTCTTGATATCCTCATAAGAGAAACAAGAATAAATATTTTGTTCCATAAAATATTCCTCCCATGACTATTCATATGTCTCAAACTTGTCTTTATGTGAAGGAAGTTGTAGCCAATTTTGGAGAGATATATTTAGCTTTTCAGAAAGCTTCTCTCTTTCTTAAATAGGAATCATTTTCTAATATCCTAAAAATTGGGATGGAGGGGGAAAATATTCCCATATCACATCACCTTAATTTATTATCCAATGCCCAGAGAAAATTTCGTCTTGGTTTCTATCCCTTTATTTCTCTACTCTCTGCTCTAATCTTTCCCTTCCTCTCTCCCCGTGCCCTCCCTCTCCTTCTCTTAACAGGATGCCTGTGTCAGTGCAGAAAGTGAGAGAATGTTAGCAGTTGCACGTTGTTCCTTTCAGCTCTGATCTGGCAAATGAAGGCGCCTCACCCTTCTGTCCGAGCCATTCAGTACCAAAGCCGTTTAGGTACATTCTGTGCACCCCGTCAGACAACAAGTTTTCCTTACTGTGCCAAAATCTTCTTGGAAACCCAAGCCAGATGAATTAGTCAAAAGTACATTCTCTATGATCACAAAAAATAATCTGGACTGCGTTTGGGCTATATTTAAACTGAATTTAAAATGATAAGGTCTGCCTGTGTTTCCCTCTCCAGCAGAAGAGAGGTAATTGACTTTCCCAATGGCTCCTATTTTTGTTATCAGAATTTTTGAGTTAGTCATGTCCTAATTAATTCATTCATCAATGTAAATTTGGATATTTTTGCATTCAGAGCTCTTCCTTAACTCATTTGCAGTGTTTATGAAGATGTCATGACTAACAGAGGGAGACAATCAGCTTTGCTAGGAACCCCTTAACGTATCCCCCCCAGGGAGTCCAGCTCATCTTCCCATTACTGAGAATTCCACTGCACAAGTGGAGTCCTGGCTTCCATCTAGGACCATACTCTCTCATTTCATCAAAGAATTCATTTCTTATAGTCCGCCCAAAAGAAAGTCAATAAACTTTTGTTTACTAGTTTTGTAAAGTGTTTATTATCAAGAACAGGGCCACCACACAGGAAAAGCTTATGATTCCTTCTTAAAGGTTATGTATGCCAACCCTGATGGTGATGTCTACCCCTTTTATTGTAGTATTTAAAGGTAGTGTGACTTTTCTCATAGAAAGTTCCAAACCTGTGAACTTGGGACTTGGTAATAACCTGAGACTATGAATAAGCAGTGGCAGTGATAATAGCCAAAACTTTGCTCTCCCTGCACCTTCCTCCCACTACCACCCACCATCCACTCCATCCCTGCTGAGATAATGAACTGGGCTTTGCTTCAAATGTCTGAGTGCCAGACCCAAAGTATTACCTCTCTTATGCCAGCATAGGCAGATAAGTTATCACTGGTCTGGATTTATCTCACCCAACTTCAGAGTTCTCTCTCCACTTCCAAGAGATCCTCTGATCAGGGATTTCTACTCCTCTGATTGGAATAGAGATGTAGATTATTGCCCATTTTTCAAATTAAAAGTTAATTTATTAGAGAAATGCATATTTTATTTTTACCATGGTGACTGTCCAAAAGAAATAGTCTACAGGCAGTATCTGATTGGTCAGTAGTACTAATATGTGCTTACACCCTATTTCTAAGTCAAATGTTTAGACTTTACCATAGAAACAGCATGATTACTCGTGGCTTGTTTCCCCCCACACACACATACACACACAAAAAGCTATTTTACTCTGGAATATATTTAGTCCAGAATACAGTACTAGTGGCATCAGTTCATTTACATTCGAGTACCATATATCACATAGAGTCCATGAGAAAACACAGCTATGTTTACCTGGAACACATACCCCTCTTATTTTGTGTTAGAACATGACAAGAAAAGGTAGATACTCTGGGGGTACCAGCTAGACGTTTATTGGTTCCTCAAATGACTCTTGCAATCAATCAGCTCTTCACCTATTCAAAATGAAGAGTTGAGGACAGAAAGCTTATGAGGACAGAGGCACCAGACTCAATCAACCTTTGGATTGACCACATCAAGACAAAGGACAGAGAATAGGCTGTGCAGCCAGAAAAAGTAGACTTTAGCTCTTGGCTCCACTGCTTATTGGCTGTTATCCTTTTTAAATTTTGATTTTTATAGGCAAAATGAGAATAATAATAATATTACCACATTAGACTTCTTTGGGATTTTTTGAGATGGTATGTGAAAAGCACTTAGCACAATGCTTAACCAAGAGAATGCTAGTTGTGGTTACACAAGGCACTTTTTGCTAATTACCTCACAAGAGTTCCCCTTCTCAAGGAATTGCCCCCCCACCTCCAAGTTTCCACTAGTGAGCCTCAGAAGCAGTGCCAGTAACACGTGACTCTGTTCGCTTAACCATCGCTAGTTGGGAATGCACATGACTCAAGCTGGGCTAATTCTGGGTTGTGAATCAAGCACCTTAGACTGGGAGCTGGAAGCTATTTCACTTTAGTGGCAGCAATCATTTGACAAGGTTCAAAAACTCTTGCAGTTGAGGTTCCAAAACTTCAAGTCTCCTACTTCTTATAGTTCTCAAGGCTGATTGTCAATCTCTTCCTTAGATTCCATGAGATATTCTAGATTCTTCCAGTAGATCCTCATCCCCCCCCCCCCCATTTTCTAAGTTAAACTAGCTGCAATTGGTTTTTTTTTTTTTTTAATTTTATTTATTTATTTTATTTATGGCTGTGTTGGGTCTTCGTTTCTGTGCAAGGGCTTTCTCTAGTTGCGGCAAGCGGGGGCCACTCTTCATCGCGGTGCGCAGGCCTCTCATTATCGTGGCCTCTCTTGTTGCAGAGCACAGGCTCCAGACGCGCAGGCTCAGTAATTGTGGCTCACGGGCCCAGTTGCTCCGCGGCATGTGGGATCCTCCCAGACCAGGGCTCGAACCCGTGTCCCCTGCATTGGCAGGCAGACACTCAACCACTGCACCACCAGGGAAGCCCTGCAATTGGTTTTTGAAGCTTACAAAATAAAAATTTTAAACTGTAATTAGTAGTAGTCATTGTAATAGTAAAAGTGGCACCATTACTAGGAGTAGCAGGGGTAGTGTAATCCAAACTCCTTGTTTTTTTTTGTTTTTTTTGTTTTTTTTAATCCAAACTCTTTGGCTTCTCATTCAATGTGTTACACCATTTGGCTCCAACCTTTATGTTTATTTCATCTTTATGTTTTATTTACATCCATGAAGATAGGGACTAGAGATTACTCTTGAATCTGTGGCTCCGTGGAACCTATATGATATTGCACAGAGAAGTCACTCATTAAATATTTGTTGAATAAATGGAAGAACTTGTGAAGGAAATAAAGTTAGATTAGTTATATAAGAATCTAGAGTACGTAGTGGAAAAAAATGAATTTTTTGGAAAGTACTTTAAAGCAAGGCATTTTAATGGGCAGGGGTAAAAATGTGTACATCTCATGGTGACACTGAGTTACAGAATAAACCTGGACTAATTAATAAATCATTTTCTTTCTGTAAGCTAAATACTAGTTAGTAGAAGTTGAAAGGATAAAAGTTTTTTAAAAGTTTTAAAAAGACCCTAAAATAGATCGGTCGTTAACAAACAGATCTCTCTCTACTTGCCAAAACACAACCACTCTCTTGAACCTCCATAACACCTTTTCTGTTATAAGGGTCATATATCACAGTGACTTTTGAAGGTAGTTTTTTGTTTGAGAATCTGAGGTAAATAGCTGTTGAGTGCAGCTTTTGAGTTGAGCTGGCTTTTGGAACTTGGACATTTACCTAGGAGGGATTGGTTACTTTGATGAGGAATCTGATTTTGGATATTAGTTACTTGAAAAGTCAAAATATTATAATGATGAGACATTGGAAAAACACCTGTGGAAACAACCTTTTTAAAAAATCTTTCTTGTCAAAAAATTGGAAGCTCCATGAGGAGGTATGGATATAAATACCCAACAGACTACTGTCCTCGTGGACTTTCTACATGAACTATCTGGCAGAAACTTAACCTGGTCCTGCTCCTGTTCCATTGTTTTGAAAGGGCAGAAGTTCTTTTATAAGAAAATGGGAGGAGAATGAAAATGTATTTTAATTTATTTTTATGATAAATATCATTAAATCAAAATTTAAAGCTATATATTTTTATTTTCAGTTTGATGCCCATAATGCAAGAAGGAGTCATTTAATAAGAGATTGAAATGAGCATTTGCTAACAATGAAGTCATTATTTTAATGAAACCTGATCAACTTTCCTGAATAATTTGGGATTTTTTTTAAACAACATATTTCAAGGCAGAAAAAAAAGGAAAAGACCATACGTTTGGCAGAAACGAAAAATGGTTTCTATGGCAGCTTGATTTGGACATGGAAAACCTGTTTCAAGCTATTCATAAACCCAACTCTTGCAAACTATTTATTATGTACAATAAATTATATGAAACATGTAATGAAAAAATGAGAGTGACTTGTTTTAGAACTCGGAGAGTTAACGAAAACTATTTGAGAAGGAAGGACTGGGTAAGATGTGGATCCTGGTTTTCCCCGCTGAACTAGCTTAATGAATTTGTATCCATACCAAAAGGACCCCCCCCCCCCACTCTTCACCAGTTGACACAAATATCACATTCTTTAAGGAAGAAAAAAATGCGGAATGTCCCCCAACCACATGAAGCACACCATTTTCACAATTCCAGCACAATTAATTTAGCCTCTATTCTTCATGCCTGAGTGGACATCCCTCGTTACACACCCAAGGCAAAACTTGGAGACAGTGATGGGGAGAGATGCATTGCCAGCCCTCATAGGCTGAGCTGCTTGTTCTACATGAGGGCTTAAAAAATATATATATGATTATATTTTCTAAGTGGAGCATGTATGTTCTCGTGAGGCCTGAAAAGTTGGCAAATCTGTATCAAAAATATGTATTTCTGCATATGCATGACATAAGATGAAGAACTGATTTCTGATCTCAGAGTCATTATCAACACAAAATTTACATTCTCAAAATAAGTATCTTTAGAAGCAATACTCAATCAAGTGTTTCATAGTCGTATCTGGATAATAAATGCTTTGCAATAGGACAAACCAGTTTGGGTAGGAATAAGAACAGGTGTCATACTGCTGTATCTATTTCAAAATCTGAAGATTTGTGTTTTGTAGAATGGAATCAGCTCAGAAAAGAAGTGAAGAATAGAGAGGCAAAGAGGTTTTAAAACCGGAGTCTGGTGGGCAGGACAGTTTGTGCTAATGAAAGCAGTGCTTAGTATGTGTTAAAGTATTATCTTATAAAAAGGCAATAAAGATTCCAACCTGCATGCAAAAATCTATTCAAGAATTGTGGGCGGTAAGAAAATGAAAGTAAAATCCTATAGTACAGTCACTGAATCTGTGAAGTAGTCAAAATAAACTCTCTTTTTAAGCAAGATTAAACAGAGCTGTATCCCTGAAGCCAGACCACCTGGGTTGAAATCCAAGCTTTGCATTTATAAAACTGCATCACTCTCTGTGCCTCAATTTCTTCATATGTAAGATGGGTATGAATAATGCCATACCCAGGGAATAGAATTATCACAGGGACTAAATAAGTCAATATTTGTAAATATTTGTAGAATAGTACCTAGCACAGAGTAAGCAATTTATCAGTAGTAATTAAGCTAAAATTTTGAATTTGAAAAATTATTTGCCTAGTTTCTTAATGCTCTAAAATATCTCTCATCAAGTAAATTTTATTTTATTTTATTTTATTTTAAATTTGTGTCATTGTTAGACTTTTTTTTTTTTTTTAATTTATTTATATTTATTTTTGGCTGTGTTGGGTCTTCGTTTCTGTGCGAGGGCTTTCTCTAGCTGTGGCGAGCGGGGGCCACTCCTCATCGCGGCGCGCGGGCCTCTCACTGTCGCGGCCTCTCCCGTTGCGGAGCACAAGCTCCAGACGCGCAGGCTCAGTAGTTGTGGCTCACGGGCCCAGTCGCTCCGCGGCATGTGGGATCCTCCCAGACCAGGGCTCGAACCCATGTCCCCTGCATTGGCAGGCAGATTCTTAACCACTGCACCACCAGGGAAGCCCCAAGTAAATTTTAGAATTAACATCCTTTTACATTTTTAATTTAATGTAATCTGTAATAGCTGTATCTAGCTATAACTGACATACAATAAACTGCACATATTTAAAGTATGAAATGTGACCAATTTTGACATATATATCACAGATATATGTATATATCTGTGAAACCACCTCCACAGTCAAGATAGTAAACATATCTAACACCCTCAAAGATTTCCTCCTGCCTCAATGCAATCTCTCGCAATCCACTTTGTTCCTCACCATTGTGTCCCCAGGCAACCATTTAAATGCTTTCCCCACTGTACATTAGGTTGTATTTTCTACAGTTTTATATAAATGGAAATATACAATATCTATTCATTTGTTGGTGGGGGGGGGGGTGGCCTGGTTTCTTTAGTACAGCATAATTGTGTTGATATTAATCCATTTTTTTCATGCACAGTTCATTTTTGTTATTCTTTTTTTTTTTAATGTATTTATTTTATTTTAGGCTGCACTGGGTCTTCATTGCTGCACACACAGGCTTTCTCTAGCTGTGGTGAGAGGGGGTTACTCTTCGTTGTGGTGCACGGGCTTCTCATCGTGGTGGCCTCTCCTGTTGTGGAGCACGGACTCTAGGTGCGTGGGCTTCAGTCGTTGTGGCGTGCAGGCTCAGTAGTTGTGCAGCACGGGCTTAGTTGCTCCGCGGCATGTGGGATCTTCCCGGAACAGGGCTCGAACCCGTGTCCCCTGCATTGGCAGGCAGATTCTTAACCACTGCGCCACTAGGGAAGCCCCTGTTATTCATTTTTATTGCTAAGTATTCTTTAGCAATACAACTTGTTTGGAAATACCACAATTTGTATATTCATTCACCTGCTGATGGACATTTGGATTGTTTCCAGTTTTTAGCTATTACAAATAAAACTGCTATGAACATTTATATATGAATTTTACAGGGCCACATGCTTTTATGTATCTTGGGTAAATATATAGAAGTAGAATGGCTGGGGCATGTATTAGTGTGTCCAATTTTTTAAGAAACAACTAAACTGCTCTTTAAAGTTGTAGTATTTTATCTTCCCACTAGTAGTGTTCTATTCTTTCACATGCTCACCAACACTAGGTAGATCAATATTTTAATTTTAGACATTCTAAAAGGTATTTAGAGGTATATCATTTTGATTCTAATCTTTATTACTCTAATGATTAATAATGTTAAGCATACTTCATATGCTTCTTTGCTATCCACATATTTTCTTGGGTGAAATAGCTATCTAAATCTTTTGCTTATATTTTACTGTATTGTTTCCTCATTATTGAGTTTCATTTCCTCCCAGTCTGTCTTATTTTTCATTCTCTTTCAAATAAAGTTTTAAATTTTGATTAAGTCCAACTTATCAATTTTTATTTTATGGATTTTGCATTTAATGTAGCTAAGAAACCTTTGTATAACCCAAAAGCATGAAGATTTTTCTCCTATGTTTTTTCCTAGAACTTTTATAGTTTGGGATTGTATAGTAAATCTAAGGCTCATTTTCAGTTAATGTTTCCATAATGTGAGGTATAAATTGAAGTTTAGTTTTTTGACATAGAGATATCCAATTTCAGTTCTATTTGTTGAAAAGATTATCTTTTCTACACTGAATTACCTTGCACCTTTGTCAAAAATTGATTGACCATGTATATGTAGGTTTATTTCTGAATTCTATTTTGTTCCATTGATGTATTTGTCTATGTCTTGATCATTATGTCTTTATAAAAACCTTGAAACTGGGTAGTATAAATTGTCCAACTTTATTTTGCTTCAAAGTTGTTCTGGCTTTTCTAGGTTTACTGTGTTTCCATATGAATTTTAGAATCAGCTTGTTAATGTTAACATTAAAAATTTTTCCTGGAATTCTGATTAGGATTGTTTTAGATCTCTGGGTCAATTTGAGGGATAATGGATATCTTAACAATATTGAGTATTCTGATCTATGAATCCATATTTCTTCATTTATTTATATAATCTTCAACAATGTTTTCTAGTTTTCAATATGAATGTCCTTTACATATTTTTGTATATGTATGTATTCCTAAATATTTTGTATTTTTATGCTTTGTGAATTATATTGATTTTCAATTCAATTGCTTAATGCTAGCATATAAAAGTACACTGATTTTGTATGTTGATCTTGTATCCTGCAACTTTGATAAATTAACTCATTGTTCCATAAGATTTTATACATAAACAGTTGTGTCATATGTGAATAAGGAGCGTTTTACTATTTCCTATCTGATCTAGAAACCTTTTTTTTCTTGTCTTATTTTGCTATCTAGAGTGTCCAGTACAATTTTGAATCAAAGTTACAATAGTATACATTCTTTCCTTGTTCCTGATCTTATAGGGGAATGCATTCAATCTTTCATGATTATGAATGATTTTGATGTTAAATGTATGTTATTCATAGGTGTCATTTAACAATTTGAGTAAGTTCCCATATATTCCTAGTGCGTAGATGTTTTTTATGAGAGGTGAATGTTGGATATTTGTCCAGTGTTTTCTTCTGTATACTGAGATGATTATAAGATTTTCATTTTTAGTCTGCTAATATGATGAATTGCATTGATTGGTTTCAAATGTTAAACCAATCTTGTATCCCTGGCATAAATCTCACTTGGTCATGATGTATTTGCTTTTTATATATTGTTGGATTAAATTTTTGCATATATGTTTATGAGGGCTATTGGTCTGTAGTTGTTTTTTTGTTTGTTTGCTTGTTTTGTTTTATTTCCAGAGTTTGTATTGAATTGGTGTTATTCCTTCTTTAAATGCTCCAATGAAGCCATTTGGGCTTGTAGTTTTCTTTGTGGGAAGGTTTTTTTTTTAACTACATAACAATTTCTTTACTATATATAGGATCATTTATGTTATCTGTTTCTTTTTGAGTAAGCTTTCGTAGTTTGTGACTTGGAAGAAACTTATCTATTATATTTTCCTAAGTTGTCAGATTTATTGATACTAAGATGCCATAATATTCCCTTATGATCCTTTTAGTACCTGTGGAATCTGTAGTGATGTCTCCTCTCTCATTCATGATATTACCAGTTTGAATTTTCTCTCTTTCTTTTTTTCTGATCATCTTGTTAGGGTTCTTTCAATTTTAGTGATCTGCTCAAACCACCAGCTTTTGGATTCATTAATTTTATCTATATATATTTTTAAACTTTTTATTGATTTCTGCTCTGATCTTCATTATTTCCTTTATTCTGCTTTCTTTGGTTTAATATTTTTTTTCTAATTCCTTAAGCTGAAGTTGCTGATTTAGACCTTTATTTCTAATGTAGGTTTTTAGTGATATAAATTTAGTTCTACATTTCTACAAGCAATGCATCCCACAGATTTCGATATGTTGTGCTTTCATGTTCATTGATTTCAAAACACTTTCTAATTTCCATTTTGATTACTTACTTGACCCACTGGTTATTTAGACATATGTTAATTAGTGCCAAATATTTGGGGATTTCCCAGAGAGCTTCCTCTTATTGACTTCTACTTACATTGCACTGCAACTACATTGTAGTCAGAAAGTATGTATTTTTCAAGTTTATTGAGACTTGTTTTATTGCCTAAAACATGACATTTTTGTAAATGCCCTGTGTGTATTCTGCTGTTTTGGGATAGGGTGTTTTTAAAATATCAGCTAGGTCTAGATGGTCGATGTGTTGTCCAAATATATATCTTCACTGGTTTCTCCTTATCTTTTCTTCAATTATTGAGAGAGGAGTGTTAAAAATCTCTATCTTAAAATTAAATATGTGTTTATTTCTCCTTGCAGCTCTATGGATTTTGTGTTTTATATTTTGAAGTTCTGTTATTAAATGTATAAACATTTAGGGTCATTATGTCCTCTTGATGATTTCACACATATCTCATTATAAGATATACTTCTTTATCCACGGTAATATTCTTTGCTCTAAAATCTACTTTATATGATATTAATTTGGCTACTCCAAATTTCTGTTAATTGGTACTAGGATAGTATATATACCTTTTCTATCCTTTCCTTTTATTTGTCTGTGTCTTTATATTTAAAGTGTGTTTCTTGCAAGCAAGATCTTGCTTTTTTATCCAATTTGAAAATCCTTTTAAAATACCTTTTAGTTGGGGCATTTAAAATATTTACCTTTGAATGTAATTGTTGATGTTGTTGGGTTAAAATCTACCATGTTTCTACTAGTTTCTAATTACCCCATGTTCTTTATTTCCCATTTTTTAAATTTCTCTACTTTTATAGTAATTGGTTCTTTTGGCTTATTATCCATAACTATGTTTTTTGTTTTATTAGTTTATAGTATGCATCATTTACTTATTACAGTCTATTTTCAAGTGATTTTATGCTATTTCATGTATAAGAAACTTACAATGGTATATTTTAATTTATCCCAACCCAGCCTATGTGCTATTATTTTCATACATTTTACTTTTGCATATGTTATAGATCTCACAGTACACTGTTTTTATTTTTAATTTTTCTTTAAATAGTCAACTATCTTTTAAAGTGATTTAAATAACAAGAAAATATACATATTTTAGATTTACCTATATAATTACTATTTTAGGAGTTCTTCATTCCTGAATGCAGTGTTTATTCTGGTATAATTTTCCTTTTGCTTGAAGAACTTCCTTTAACCATTCTTACAGTGCAGGTGAGCCAGTAATGACTTCTTTCTTCTTTTGTGTGACTTAAAAGCCTTACTTTTCCTTCATTTTTGAAAGATATCTTACCTGGGTATAAAATTCTAGGTAGATTTTCTTTTTTCTTGCAATACTTTAAAGATGTTGTTTCTTTGTCTTCTGGCCTGCTTTCTTTTTACCCCAGAAAGAAGTCTGAATAAATCTTATCTTTGTTCCTATGCATATAATTTGCTGTTTTTTTTCCTCTGACTGTATTTAAGATTTTCTGTATATCACTGGTTCTAAGCAATTTATTACGAGTGTTGGTGGAGTTTTCTTCAAGTTTCTTATGCTTGGGGTTCAGTGAGTTTCTTGGATTTGTAGTTCTGGAGATTTAAGTACATTTGAAAATATTTTAGCCATTTCTTCAAATATTTTTTTTCTTATCCCCCCTGCCTTTTCTCCTCCCCTTCCTTCTGAGACTCCTATTACATATGTCAGACTGTTTAAAGTAGTTCTGTAAGTCACTAATGCTTGATTATGTTTTTGTGCTTATTTTTATCCTCTTTTATTTCTGAGTTTTATGTAGTTTCTGTTTCTATATTTTCAAGTTCATTATCTTTTCTTCTGAAATGTCTAATATGCAATTAATCCAATCCAGTGTTGTTATTGTTGCTTTTCATCTCAGCATTGTACTTTCTACCTAAGAAGTTCTATTTGGGCCTTTCTCATATCTTCTTTTTCTCTACTTAACATGCTCAGCTTCCCCCTAAGCCTCTTGAACATATAGAGTACAGTTACAATAACTTTTTGTTAAATTAATTAATTATTTATTTATTTTTGGCTGCATTGGGTCTTTGTTGCTGTGCGTGGGCTTTTCTCTAGTTGCAGCTATAGGGGGTTACTCTTCGTTGCGGTGCGCGGGCTTCTCATTGCGGTGGCTTCTCTTGTTGCAGAGCACAGGCTCTAGGCGCACGGGCTTCAGTTGTTGCAGCAAGCAGGCTCAGTAGTTGTAGCTCGCGGGCTTAGTTGCTCCGCGGCATGTGGGATCTTCCTGGGCCAGGGCTTGAACCCATGTCTCCTGCATTGGCAGGTGCATTCTTAATCACTGTGCCACCAGGGAAGCCCTACAATAACTTTTAATGTCCTTGTTCTATTAGATGCATCATCTGTAATTTCTTGATTAATTTATTTTTCTCCTCATTAGGAATTGTGTTTTCCTGTTTCTTAGCGTGCTTTGGTAATGTTTGATTGTATGCCAGGCATTGCAAATTTTGCCTTGTTGAGTGCTGGATTTCCTTGTATCCCTATAAATATTCTTCAGCTATGATCTAGGGTGCAGTTAAGTTATTTGGAAAAAGTTGGTTCCTTTTGAGTCTTACTTTTAAGCTTTCTCAGATGGGACCAGAACAGTGTTCAGTCTAGATTTAATTTTGCCCTATTACTGAGGCAAAATCCCTGTGAGTGCTGTATCTGATGTCCCATTAGTTATGAGGTTTTTCTACTCTGCCTGGTGGGAACAGAAACTATTTTTTTCTGTGTGAGCTTTGGGCATTGTTCCTTCGAACTTTTTCTGGTGGTTCCAGCTGCAGATAGTTTCCTCATACATTTGTACCTGTCAGTACTCAGCTGAACATTGAGGGGGGCCCTCTAGAGATCTCTGGAACTTCCTCTCTATGCAGATCTCTCCCCTCTGTTACTCTCTTCTGGAAACTCCTACTTCCTTGGCTTCTCAAAACTCCAGTTTTGTTTTCTCAACTTATGGAGACCATTGGGCTTTATCTAGGTTTCCCCTCCCTGTGCTACAACCTGGCAACTCTCTCCAGAGAGTAAGCCAGGGCAAAGAATCTCTGTCAAGAATCCTTGGGCTTCTCTGGTGGCACAGTGGTTGAGAGTCTGCCTGGCAATGCAGGGGACACGGGCTCGAGCCCTGGTCTGGGAAGATCCCTCATGCCGCGGAGCAACTAGGCCCGTGAGCCACAACTACTGAGCCTGCGCGTCTGGAGCCTGTGCTCCGCAACGAGAGAGGCAGCGACAGTGAGAGGCCCACGCACCGCAATGAAGAGTGGCCCCCGCTCGCCGCAACTAGAGAAAGCCCTTGCACAGAAACGAAGACCCAACACAGCCAAAAATAAATAATAAATAAATAATAAATAAATTTTTTAAAAAATGCTGGGAGTTATCACCATCATTAAAAAAAAAAAAGAATCTTCATCTTTCATTATTAATGTTAAATATCTTGCAAGATTTTATTTCATGAATTCTATCCAGTTTTTCAGTTGTTTCACATAGAAATATAATTCTTGGCTGAAGTAACCACCTCTTTGAAAGTATATCTTTCTTTTTATTTTCTCAATTTACTTCTTTACTTACTTCATTTTTATCTCTTGTCTTCCTCCGATATTCCACGGGCAGTGGGCTATGGGCTCTTCTTTTAATATATCCAGAATACAACCACATCTTTCCATCTCTTTCACAAATAAACTCATGAAAGCCATCATCATGTCTTTCCTGGATTATTGCAGGATTTTTTCCAGGACTTTCCTGGATTATTTTTAACTGTTCTCCTTAATTTGTCCTTTAATCACCTACAGGCTATTCAAAATCCAGTAATCAGAATAATCTAATTGCTATGAAAAATCAAACAAACAAACAAAAAGACACACTCTTCTGCTAAAAACCCTGCAGTGACCTCACATTGTAACCATAATAAAAGTTAATATCTTATAATGGCCTTAGGCACTGTATAATCTTGCTTCTGGCTATCACTTTAACATCATCACCAAGTACACTCCAAGCTGGTTACTCCTTTTTAGTTATCAGGTCTCCTTCCTGTTCTTTGAACTACCCAGACACATATGCCTTGGAGCCTTTCCACTTGCTATTCTTTTTGCCTGGAAGACTGTTACCTCCAGAACCTGTAAGGCTTGCTCCTTTGCCAACTTTCTCAAGTGTGTCATCTTACCTATTTAAAGTTGCACCTCAATACCACCCACCACCTCATCCCAGACACTGCTAATACCTTTTTTGCACTTGACCTTTGTCCTTAGCCCTCATTACCATCTGACGGAATTATTCTGTTCCAGTCTCTGGGACTCCTTTCTATTTCATGAACACAACAGGTCCTTTCTGGCCTCCTTTTGTATTTACTATTCCCTCTTGTTGAAAGAGCCTTCCAACAAAATATATCAGTGGTTCTCTCCTTTAAGCCTTTCTTCATATGTCATCTTTTCCATGGTCTTTATTAACCATTGTATTTTAAATTGAATCTCTCTGCTGACTCCCTGGCTTCATATATCCCCTCTCCTAGTTTATTTTTCTCAAGGACATATAAAATGATGCACTACATATTTTATTATCTATGTGTTTTATTTTCTATCTCTCCCACTAAACTGGAAGCTATATGTGGATAGAGATTTTATCTTTTTTTTTTCTCTCTCTCTGAGATAAATCCAAAACTTAGAAATATACCTAGTATGTGGTAGGGCTTTGGTAAGTATAGTTGATCACATCTTAAAAATAATATTTTTCTAAAAATTACCAAGTTCATAACCTAGAAGAGAATAATTATACAGATTTAAAACATTTTCCATATTATGTATGGATTTCAAAATACCCAAGTTGCATTTTTTTCCTCCAGAACTCTATTTTATGGAGGCAGCATTCTTCTTACATAGTTAAGAGTTAAGAAGTAACTAGTATATCTAAGCATCCAATATCAATGTCACAAAGTCTATATGGAATAAAACTAAGAGTACTGGTATCTTACCCCCAAAAAAACTCATTAATCTGAATTTGCATGTAAGTCTTTCAACTCTACCACCCAGCTTCCAGTTCCACAGCAGAATAAAAATTGCAAAATGCATTTTTATTAGTAAGCACTCTGATAGGGAACAGGAATTAACATTGGTTTATTTTTCACTACACTTAAGACCCATTATTTAATGCTTATTACATCTCTATTAGGTGAGTTGCTGTGATCATTTTACAGATAAAGAAACTGGATTAAAAGTGTAATTGGCACCTAAATCAAGAGCTTGAATCTAAACATAGCTTTCTTTTCCTTCTAAGCCTACCTCTTTGTACCTACCTGTGCTGCTTTACTTTCAGCAGTGAGAATGGCAACTAGGGGTCTACCAGTAAAGGAAGAATAGAACCTAGATGCAAATATTCATAAAGACTAATAGGACCACAGGCCATCCTGCATACCACAATCAGTGTCTAGGACGTCATCTCTGGATAGCACAGCACAGTCATTAATGTTCATAATGATAAAACCAAGTCATCAAAAAAAGATTAATTACATTCCATCCACTCTGTTTAAGAAGGCAGGGAAGTGTGAAATCCATTTTAGAAAGATTTCCATCAAAAATGATTAAAATTTTCAGCTATCCAGAATGATTCATTCCCTGGGGTTTCTACATAGCCAAATATGTAAATGAAAAAGCACAAATATTGCCCATTTCCCACAAAACAAAACAGACAAGCAAACCACAAAAAGGTGCAGAAAAGACTCAGTCGAATTGAGGATTGGATATCCTTACAGTGTATATACCAAGGCGTGTACCTAAGCTGGTAGGCATCCATTTTTTTATATATACTATATCTGTTCTCATTGGTTAGGTGTCCATTTGAATGGTTGGTACCTTTGCTTGGAAGGTTTTAATTATTTTGATTATTTCTTCTGCAGTACGATATTGTAGGTGGGGTAAAGGTATTTCCCATACTCCTGGGCACATAGCTGGAATGATTGAGTCTGCCTTACCCACACCTTCTTCAAAAACCTAACTTTGTTTCAAATACAAAAGAGGATAACTTGATACTAAAAGTAAAGCTGAACACTACTTAATTCATATTTTGGTTATAAAAACAAAAACAAATGTACTCCTCGTCTCAGTGTAGCCTTTGGTATCCGATAGCTATTTAACAAACGTTGGTTAAAAGAATTTTAGCTGTCCATTAGTAGAAGAATGATTAAATGAGTTGTGTGAAATTATGGAACATCTATATGATGGAATTATGTATACTTATTTCAAATAATGACCTGACAGATGTTGTATCCCCAACTCCTAAAAGAATTCTTGGCATCTAATAAGCAACCAATAAATACTGGTTTCAAGAATGAATGAATAGATAAAACATAGAATAAATGAACAAGTGGTAAAACTCTGATTAATGATATAATGATATGACTAATCTGATATAATTTCAGGGAGGGGTATATACATTTAGCTGAATCAAGAAATAATCTGGAATACCACACCGTAGTTACTCTGGTAAATGTAGGGGTACTTAAGAAAGACTCTCACTTTTTACTTTATTTATACATTATTTAAATGTTCACAACACATATATACTACTTTCACAGTTAAAATGGTTTATGCTATAGCTATCTCAAAAAATGATTTATTACGTCAGACAGTCTGGAACTTAAGTGTTCATTATAGAAATACAAAAATGAGATGATATTAGCTGCCTATAATATAGAACACTAAACAGAATAAATACTGATAGACCCAGAAACAATCTTTTAGCATTAAAAAGCCTTAACTGGGCAGGGAGTAAGAGATGTGAAAAGTTAAACAGAAAAGAAACTATTAAAAATATTCTCAAAGTAGAGGGTTGATGGGAGAAACTGCCTAATGGATATGAGGTTTCTTTTTGGGTTTATAAAAATGTTTTGGAACTAGATAGAGGTGCTGGTTGCACATTATGAATGTACTAAATGTCACTGAATTGTTCACCTTAAAATGGTTAATTTTATGTTACGTGAATTTCACCTCAGTTTAAAAAGAATATAACTGGGACTAATTTCCAAAATAAAGGGGCAAGGATTGGTTCTAATCACTAGAGCCCAATTCTTAGAAAAGTAAATCCTAGTATCTATTCTTGTGACAGGAACTTCCCAATTGAATTATCTTCCAGAAGAATGTAATAGAGGAAAAATAATCAAATCCTGACACCAGGAAAGGTCAACCATTGTCAGCTAGGTAGACCACAGGATGCTGTGCCTGGCAATGAGCTCATTACCAGGAGAGACCACATGTACTTATTCTTTGTGTACTCAGCACATGGAGTAGTGCCTGACCCAGTAAATGATGGATGTTGAACGAGTCATAGTTTACAAGGGGAGTAACAATGGAGGGAAATGTCCCTCAAGTCCCGTTTGATGTTGACCAATGGAGGACTGAATTTAGGAGCTCACATGGCCAATTCCAAGCCAAAACAAGCAAATAAAAGGGCTATTCCTTCCCAGTAGGGCCTTCTACCCACTCAGACATCCAAGAATCAGTTAAGAAGTTAGTGAAAAATGTATATTCAGGGCTCCACCTCCAGATATCCTGGTTCAGAAGGTGTCAGGTGGGGCTTGGAAATCTACATTTCAAAAGAAGTTCTCAGGTGGTTTCATGCAGGTAGTCTGTGGACCACACTTTTAGAAAAATAGAAACCCAGGATTGGGAATGGCCAATGCATTTTTTACATAAGAAAGTTCAGAATTAGTAGCCACTGCTTTCTTTTGACTTGTTTTCATTTAATATAAGGACTTTAAAACAACCAAAACTGTCCAGAAAATGAAAAAGCCTTGTGGAGTCATGAGCTCTAGAAACATTCATATGGTTGAAAAAAGCCTCTCTCAGGGGTGTTATGATAAATTCCTTTGCACTAAGCAGGATTTCAATTGGTTGGCTCCTAGGGTTCCTTCCAGGTTAGATTCTCTGATTCTATAATCAAATCAGGTTGAGGGAGAAGAGACAGATGATTTATATAAATGTAACTGCTTGAAAAAATGTGGATTACTATAAAAATGTGAAATACTATTTTTATTATTCATGATTTGGGGGCAGAAGTCTAACACTATTTTTTGAAAGTTTCTGAACTTCATTTCTATTTTTATGAAAATATTTAATAGAATATTGTTTACAAACAGGTGAATTTGGGGAAACTTGAATTTTATTTGTAAACTATAACAGATATGATGTTTTCAGGACTTATTTTGTCTTCCGTGTTAATCATTTTACTTTTTTTCTGATTTTAAAACTAATGAACTTTCATGGTAGAAAATCTGTAAAATTCAGAAAAGTTAAAGAAGAAAATTTTACCACTGAGAGATAAACTCTATTAGCATTTTGGACTATTTCTCTCCCCCTCCCAAATACACACAAACTAACAAAAACTTTCATGGTGAGCATTTTCTGTTGTCTTATATATCCTTTGAAAATATTCTTAATCAACAACATACTACATCATTAACAAATGGATTAATCCTGGAATGAAATGGCCCCTTGGGTCAAGTTTGATGTAGGCAAGTGGAGAATTGAATTCAGGAGCTCATATTGCCATCTTTAAACTGGGCAAGCAAAAAGAGTTCTATATTGATTTAATCAGTTTCTTATCTTTGGACATTTAGAGTATTTCCATTTTTCCCTTATAATAAATATTCAGTGAAAGTGCTTGCACATGATTCCCTGACATACCTCTATCTCTTTAGGTTAAATTCTCAGGTATGGAGATTGTGGTTCAAACTCTATGAACATTTGTAGACATTCCATACATGTTTTCAAAGTGATTTACAGAAAGATTGCACCAAATTGCGCTTCCACCAACTGTGGATGAGAGTTTGTCTCTTACTGTCCAGTGGCAAGTATGAGTATTAATAATAAAACAAAACAGACAACTTTCTGCCAAATATAGTGGGCAACAATTTGAAATCTTGTTTTTACTTCTTCTCCTTTGATTACATTAAGTTAATTATGTTTGTATATCCATATTACACATTTGTATCTTCTTTTAATGTTTCCATTTTCACTTTTATAACATTTCTTCACCTAAGGCACAACTGTGGGAAATTTAATCTTCAAAATTCTTCTTAGTGTTTTTTTTTGAAAAAAACCCCCCCCAAAAAAATGGATTGGGAGGGAGAATATAAGAAGATACAACTATCAAGTTATTTTAAAATTTTTATTATAAAATTTGTGGTATTTGCTGAGCTATGCAATGGTAACTCTTCAGAAAAATAATATAACAATAAATATGAATGACTTTTTCAAGAGCATTGGAAAGCACCATGCAATAGTAAATATATGTCTTCCAAGTAACTATACCAAAATTTTGTTTTTAATAAACTAACAGTTTTCAGCCAGAAAGAAAAAGTTCCATGCAGCTTTATTTTTATATTTAAAAAAAACCAAATTTCAATTGACAAGGTTTCTTCAACTTCTATGATAATCTCAATATCGTATACAGATTACTTGTAAAATTGTGTCTTTATTAATGTGGTATCTGTTGCCACCTAACAGCTTTGGGACTCTTCCCTGAAACTGCATCTCCTGTCTGGGTATCTGCCAACAGGTTATTGATGATGTCTGGCTTATGAATATGAGCCCATTCTATATGGCACTGTAGAGTCATAAATTTCTGAATTTCATATAGTATATGTTTTCCCTCAATTAAGCTTTTTCTTATAAAATAAAATATCTCTTAAAATAAGTAATAGATACATTGCTACATTTTAACATTTCCATAGTCTATCAAAAGAAGGACACAATTTTAGAGCAAGATTTAAATAAACACAACTTTCTAGATACTATATATACCTTTATTAATAAACTTTAATTTATTTTATTTAATCATAGTTTGTTTGTTTTAGAAAAGAAGGTTTTTCCCTTCATTTGTAATGCTTCAGATGTTGAAGATGTGGATTGTGCTCAGTTTCCTAGCAGTAACACTAGTCTTAATAGCTTAATCCTGTGATGTGAGATTGTGCCTTGCTTTACCATTACTATGCAGATCTCACTACGTAGACTACTTTCTTGTACAAAGAAAAAATTGTCTTCAGTTATTTTCTTTATCTACTTTTGACTGTAAATGAAAAATGGCAGCAAAATATTGTGGCAACATAAAAAATGGTTTGAAGAAAACCATGTTTTTCAACATTTTTGTTACTCTCCTATTAGTTTATGTATTAAAATGTGTAGTCTGTGATTCAAAATGTGCAAAAAGAAATGTTGCCATTCATTTGCCATGACTAATCTAAATGTTCAAGCTCTCCATCCTGTTGGGTATCAGTGAATACAAACTTAAACTTGGTAAATAAAAGAATCCCAGACTCGTGCATTTAAACAAAGTCTTGGGGTAAATATTCAGTTAATTTAAAGGCAAGCTTTTTCTTAGTGGTATTTGTCTTCTTTCTGTCCTTTTTCTCAAGATGGCGTCTAGGTTCATGGAGAAGCTTCTGTATCCACCTTGCAAAAAGGAAGAAGGTCTTCATGTTGTCCTTCATATCTTTGCTGGTCTATTATGTGACAAAGCCAGTCTGGTCTCTTTAGTCACTAGCCATCTGACACTAGTGTCCACTGAATTGTTGTTAATACTGCTTTTTTTGTTTTTTGGGTTTTTTTGGAGGGTGGTGGTGGAGGGGGGATGAGCATAATGCCACTGCTGAAATTCATGGTTTGTAAATTTCAAAGATATATCCATCTCAGCTTTCACTGGCCTATCAGCCTTACCTCAGCTCTCATTGATTCTACAGTACCTCTGGTCAGCTTCCTTTTATCTGCTCCTAGTCCCACCATGGTGGTCTCATTGAACATCTGTTGCTTCTCAATTTAACTACCTTCTTGTACCTCCTATTGTACTTTCTTAAGGGAACATCTAGATCTCTTCCCTACTATCCCTTCCTCTCTGCCTCAGGATGCCATGCAGCCCTTTCTCCTCTATAGAGGTTACCCCGATGTTGATGTGAGCCACCCTGTGAAGGTCCTTCTCAAGACTTTCCTCTGATTAAATACTTCTAGGACAGCAATTTTTAAAGGACATCCTAGAAACATCTTAGATGGCATCTTGTGGCCATGATCATTCTGACCTGAGGTATTTTCTTCAGAGGTCTGTAATTTTCCTGAGCTATATCTGAAACATCATGTGCAGACAATTTTTTCAATCCTTCCCTCTTACTTCTTGCAACTTCCTCAGGGGAAAGCCAGGACACATAACTAGGATTCTTGCCTCCTCTCCTTAAATTCTCTCAGAATCACTATCAGGACTATATCTTTTGCTTTCTTTTGCTGAAGTTGGGCTTTCCCTACATTAAGTTTTCTTTTTCTCTATATAATAAAACATATTTTAATACCTCCAAGATTTAACTTGTATAGGTGAATAGCTCTTGGAATTCAGAAAGCCCCTTTCTTTTGCCACAAATTCTTATTTATAAATTTTGTCTCACTACACACTGATAAAAAATAAAAACAACAACCTTCCTAGAACATTGACTTTTTCTTTCCTCTTTGTATTCCTGCTTTAATAATCCAAATCCTGCCTCAAATAATGTATGCCTCTGGCTGAATAGGGGGAGGGTCAATTAATTTATTTCAAAAAGTCTTTTCCCTGTTACAGTTGAATTGATGATATTGATAAATTACTTTTATCTTCCAGTTGTTCCCAAATTCATTTCTTAGAAGAACCATTCCTTTCCTCCAGAACCTACTGTTAAAAACAGTGTTTTAAATAAATATACACTATAGTTTATCTTCAGCTATACAAGAGTTTCTATCTTGTACTACACATAAAGATTTCAATGAAAATTTTTTTTTTGTTTTTAAAATTTCAATCCAATTCAACAAGCATCAGTTAATAGTTTTTTAACCAGCCTATAACTGTGCCTTATATAAAAAAAGTTTACAAAAGGAAAATATAAGATCCTAACTTTTCAAATGTAAGTAACCAGATGCATACATAAAATAATCAGAATACTGTACAAGACTTGGAATAACTGTGTCAACACGTGCGCACTGCTTGTAATGAGTACTTAATAGATATTTATTGTTCTTTATTATGCATTGCATAGACAACACAGTGTAGTTTATCTGAGCATCTTGAAAATATTGAGTTAGAGAAGACATTAAGGAGGAAGTAGGATGGGCTATACTTACTCTTTTGGGTAGAATCTGGAAATGGGGTAATGAGGAAATCATCTATTCCAGGCAAGAAGAAAACAACGTGGGGAGCAACTTGGAAAATAATAAGAATTTGTGGGCTCAGAAGACAGTTTTGTTATGTTACGCTTTAAACTGGCTGAACAACACAAGTCATTCTAGAAAAATGTATTTTTTCAGATATTTGTTCTTGGCATTGTCTCCCTCATTCTCCCCACCCCCATATTTTCCCTAAACCAAATGCTTTGTCATATTCATCCTCTTCATGCGATTCATGTTGGTTCATTCCACTGCTTCTGTTTGCTTGGTCACAGCTGCCCATGAGAGTTTCTTTTCTCCCAAATGGTCTGACTAAGCGAGGCTCATAGCAAATAATGGGCAGCCCTAGGGTCAGCCCCATTGGGGCTCACAAGCTTTTAACTTTGGACTAAAGCCATTTTTGCTACTCATGAGGCTTATGAGAGTTTGTTTTTCTTCTAATGTTGCAGCTAAATTTCCATTAAAATAATAATAACTCAAAAAAATTAAAAATGCTACCATTTCATCTTTTCTCATTCCTTTCACTGTCAAACATATTAAGAGAATGAGAAGATATACACTGCAGAAACTCTCTCTCAACCCACAGCTCTGCTGAAACTGCATCCTCCAGGGTCCCAGGGGCCTAAAGAGACTCGTCTCGAAGACTTTTATTTCAGTTTAATTGTCCTTGACCTCCCTCCCACCCTTGGCACTTTAGCCAAGCCCTCTTAAGATGTGTTTCTTGGTTTCTAGCACTCATGGTTTCTAGCACTCTTCTGATTTGCCTCCTACCTCTCCAGACTATTCTTTTCCTGCCTCCCCTTGCTCCCCCAATACAGATATTTTCTAAGATTCTGTCATTATTTCTATTTTTTGTCTCCCTGAATTCTCTACCTAGGTAATCTTATTTACCTTTAATATCATTTATATATATGGCTGATTTTGCCACGGGACTACAATCCAGCATTTCCAACTGCTTGCTGAATATTGCCATTTAGATACTCCCAGTAATTCCTGCAATTCAATGTGTCCGAAGTTGAAGTTCCCAGCTCCCTTTTTGGATCTCCTCATCTTCATTCCTCTGTGTCCATAACTGGCAGCCATGTGCTAGAGCTGGCTCTTACCAGCATATGAGGGTTCACTGTGTACATCTCTTCCCAACTCTGAGGTTGGCCATAGTGGAAGCATTTACACCACAGATAATGGCAAATGCTACAAATCAGGGCTTTGTTTTCTTCTTCTTCTTCCTCTTCCCCTTCCTTTTCTTCTCCTTCTTCCTCTCCTCCTTCTCCTCCTCATCCTTCTTCTTCTTCCTCCCTTCCTCCCTTCCTCCTTCCCTCTCTCTTCTCTCCTTCTTTCTTCCTTTCTTTCTTTCTTCCTTTCTTTCTTTCTTTCTCTTGTTCAAGCAGATTGTTGAACATTTTCTAGCACACCACTGATTGTTACACTCCCTCAGTAAACTGAGCTTGAAACATGGGGGTGGTTTTAGATTATTTTCTTTTCCTCACCACCTAAGTAATTCAACTACTCAGTCTTCTAATATTTAGATCACTCCAAACCTTCCCATTTCCATTTCTCCTAACCTATTTCTTGCTAGGTCTTGCCTTATCTCTTACCAACTCGGCAAAATGCTGAGAAATTAATCTTCCCAAGGAAGAGCTGTGATCACAGTAAAAAGTCCAGTGATTATCTTTGCTTACCAAAGTGAAGCGTCATTAATTTTCAGTCAAGATCAGCCATAATCTGGCTCCCAGTCCCACTGCAGCCTGTCTCTCAGTGTTCCTGTCACATAGCTCAGGATCCTGAGCTTCTAGCTTATGTCTAGATCATAAGTACCTGGGAAAACCTGGAGGATAGATTGTCTAACTGACCATATGTGAGGGCCTTTTTGATTCTGTGCCTAGTTTTTTTCCTCCTGAGCTCTCTCTTTGCCATTTTCACAAACCTACATCTTACCTATATGTCAAGGTTCAGCCTACTGACCACTTCTCCAGTCAAAATGGTCTTTTTCCATCATCTGAGAGCCCAATCTCATTTTCCTTCTATAGTCACATGATCATTATCATTCTCTGCCTTTTATGAAGATTCCTAGTGAGTATACTTTATTCTACTGTTTTAAGTGAGCAGGACCATGATGAATTTCTTCTTGAGTCTCATGAGCATACAACCAAACTGTGTTGAATAAATTGATATAAATGAGAACATCTAGGATTTATATAACATGTTTTCTCTCAAAGATTATCTAGTATTTTTTTCATTTTCATAACATGTGATAATGCAGGAAGAAATCAGAAATTTTATCTCATGTGTAATATTACTCATTAGGAAACTGAGGACTACAACTGAGATGAAGTTTACATGCGAGACTTCAGATTTCCTACTTTTGCAGCATTATTTTCTACCATGCACACCTTTGCTCTTTACATTCTAGGCAGAGTTTATATGGTTGGATGATTGTTTGGTTAATATCTATCTTCCCTGAATGTATAAAGAAGGATATTAGGGATATTAAGGGATAATATAGTGGACCACAAGCTCTATGAGGACACAGACCAAGTCCATTTTATTCTCCAAAATAACACCAGCACCCAGTTTGGTTCAACATTATTCTGTTAAATTAACAAACCTTATTGCCTATGTTTTTTTAACACCTTAGGTAGAAAGATAAATATATGGTTTCCAGTATTATTCTGCAAAAGTTTATTTTGCAAAGTTTTTCTTTTCAAGCTACAAAATCACTGTGTTGTAGATTAAGGACTTTTCCACAAGGACTTTATTGGTTTATTTATTTACAGAGTTTGACTATACCTTGGCAAATAGTATCGGTAACTGAGCACAGAGGAAGAATAATTGGGCATTGTTTTAAAATTTACTGATAGCCTCTTATGGTTGTAATACTTTAACATGGGCAGTGTGAGTAACATCTCTAAATATTTTTTACCCTTTTTATCTGTTAGATGGTGGCCGACATCCTTAAGTGCATAAGGTTATAGCTAATGATCATTGAGCATATTCATCTTGTTCTAATATACTTACCTTGTTCTAATTCTGGAGAGTTTTTTGTTTATTTGTTTTTGTTTTTTTATTTCTTAACATGTAACTGAGAGATTTCCCCTTTGTTTTACTTTCTGATCTGTAAATGGCTCCACTAGCAAAAGCTAAATATCCCTTCAAAATGTATGTACACGGACTGGTTGACAATACAAATTGGTAAACCATATGAGTAGATATTGCAATCTAAAGAATATCACTATAGGCCAAGATCCAAAATGAGAAAAAGACTATGCTGAATCCTATGAAGGTAATAGATAACATGTCAGGCTTAAACAAAATTGGTGACTCAGCTATTAATATTCTATGTATACTAGTGCATCTTATTTTGCTTCCCCATATCTTTCTCTCAATACAGCACATGTTTTTGTAACATTAATATTTTATCTGCAGTTGATTGCTTTAATTTTTTTATACCATACTCTTCATAGCAATATTTATGATGGAATCCCTGGTCTAGTACACATACTTCTCTCATGGAAGGTTTTAATGTTCTTCGTGCCTCTTGTGTAACTAACAACTATTAGATTTGGGCTTATGGAAGCCTATTTCAACATGCAGACTCCATAAACTTTTTTTTTTTTTTTTTTTGGTATTCAGTGTTAAAATGAAATAGTAAGGACCATTAACCCGTCTGACAACCTATTTTAAGATATCATGATTCTGAAATATGAATGTGAAAAGAAAAAGCATTATCTTAACCTAGTCCCTTCCATTTCTGTCTCTGTGTAATATTTTCTAAGTTTAGTGTAGTTGGTAGACTGTTGTTTAAACTAGTCAATGCAAATTAACCTTGTAATTTCCCTTGTAATAAAAGTCTGTTCTCACTCACCTAATCTGTAGTTGAGTATTATTCAGGTTGTTGCTTTGAGCTCCTATTAAGGACAGAGGAATCAGGAGAGTGGTAGATATAATCCACTATCATCTACTTCAAATATGGGTTTTAAATTATTCTTTCTTCTTCACATTAGCTTTTCTTAAATTTTATAAAACACTGGCTGTCATTTTGAAAGAGCTATACTCTGCATTTTTTAAATAAAGTTCTTAGAAAATAGTAAATAATCAAAACTTCCAACACATATCATGGCCAATGACCAAACACTAGCTAATGTCCACACCAAAACAGGAGAAATGTGTAAATTTATAAATGATATGAATTATATTTTCATTGCAGGGAAAGTGGTTTTAAATTAAATCCTTTGGCCTTCTTAAAGATGATAATAATAACGGCCATAATAACAGACATCATTTATTGAGTGCTACCTATCTGCCAAATTCTTAATATAAATTAACATTAATCCTCACAACAACTCTGAATATATTATTCTTACTTTGCAGGTGAGGAAATCAAAGCTAAGAAAGGTTATATAACTGGCTCAATGCTTCATGTTGGAAAACTACAGAGTTGGAATGTAGGACCATGTCTTTCTTGTTTCAGTGTCCATCCTCTTTGAATATCTTACTCTCCACACCCAAACCCCATATAACTAGTTCCAACTATCTGGAAAATGTAAACTTCCTAATAGGGTTTATACACTCCTTAAAGGACTTAATTAATTCATAACATTTTTCTATGAGCAAGTTTCTTTCTTATCAATATTTGTAAATAGAACTCTAAATACTGATTTTTATTAATTTTATTTCGATCTTCCACATTACATAAAAGTATACTTTGACTTCTGATCCATCCCTCAACTCCCATAGTCAACACTGATGACCTTCTCAGTTGGCCAGTTGTTACCTCTGTCTTTGCTTGGAAGGAAAAATGCAGCCCTGAACACCTCCTGCTGAGCCGAAAGCTTGTCTTCCTTATTTCTTATCTTCAGCATCTCTCACAACATCTGGCACTAAATAAATGGAAGTTTTTTAGTTAGTTGTTTCTTTACATAAACCGAGAGCTCCTTGACTGTTAGGACCACATCTAAGCCTTCTAAGGTGACTGCCTCAGTGTCTGGAGTGGTAGAGGCAGGGCCCACACCCACATGGTAAAATGTGCTGAAGGGATGAATTCATCATTCAATCAATTGATCAACTTCTTGAGCAGAAGTAGAGAGGCAAAGCAGAATAGCACCCTCCTGAAAAAGAATTAGAACAGTAAATAGCCTTGCCACTGGCTGTTTTTTTTAATGGAATTATTTGCATAATAATACATTTAATACCAATAATAAAAATAGCTATCACTCACGGTCCCATTATATTCCAGAATCAGTGTCAGATTCTTTTTTTTTTTTTTTTTTAAAAGACTTCTACAGACACGTTTATTGACCTAGATGGAACATTTTAGAAAAACATTTTCTAAATGTTTACTGTAATGTATATTTAAATTTCCAAATGATAGTTAACCCAGGATTTTACAACTAAGCCTAGAATTTTGTTACCAAATGTAATAAAAAGCTTTTAAAACCCTTTAACAATCAATGGTATAAGTTTCACATTCTCCTGAATATATAAATTTGGTATACTTCACTTCTACTGATAACGTTTGTATTGTTTCTAAGAGACCTTAACTTTTAATTTTCTGGAACATATTATCGTTAAGTCACAAATAGTCTTTTTTTTTTGGTGATAAGAATGAATAGCAGGAGCATTTGTTAAACCAAATCTAATATGAAACTGACTCTTTCTTGTGAGTAAATTTGAATTTTGAAACAGTAAAACAATAAGGTTTAATATAAAGCAAAATAATTTTTTATGTTTATGATCTGCCAATTTCCCAGAAAAAGTTTTGTGGTGACTTCAGTTATATACCAGATATATTAAAATCACCAATGGACAACACATATTTTATTCAGGTGCCATCTGAAAGTTTTAAAAATTTGTTGACATAATATCACTGAACTGTCCACTTTAAAATGGTTGAAATGATAAATTTTCTGTTTTGTGTATTTTACCACAATTTTTTAAAAATGTGTTGTTTCAAGATTTTTAGGTTTTATAAAGGTATTGTATTAGCATAACAATGAAAAATTTAAAAGGCCATCTCTAATCTCATTATCCTATCAACCATTGTTTACATTTTTTTCACACACACACACACACTGTATTTTATTTTTACAAGAGATGAATAGACTGACACCAAGCATTGTAAATGGATGACCACAACAAAAGCAACAACGATTGCAATTACCAAACACGAAACACACTCATACTATGTCATAATATTGAGTGTCAGATTCTTTATACATAAGTATTATCTCATTTAATTCTTAGAAAATATGGGTAATCTCTTTCTGTTTTAGAGGCAAAGAGCTTGAAATTCAAAGAAGTCACTGCTATAAAGTCCAAAGCTACAATTTGAACAGAGGTTTGTTTTCCTTTAGTTCACATGCTTTTTAAAAAAAATACCAAATCTGGAATTTGTCCAGCAAAATAAGAGGTTCCTGCATCTTTAAAAATACCACTGATTCTTTGTGTAAGTACATATTTACAGCAGTTCAATGAGCTTTCATAAACTATTTATATAGTTTAAAACATACTCTGCATCAAAGTTGTTTTTATGAAATTATCGTGTCCATCCAAGAATTGGAAGCCAAATAAGGTGACCATTGGCCACATTGTTACTGTTAGGTTTGTTTTATGGAGGAGTGTTTGTGTGTGTGTGCGTGTGTATGTGTGTGTGTATTACCCACAATATTAAAAGAACTCAATTCCTGAGATTGATGATTATTTTCCATTTATCTCCAGGGTTAAATAAAGAAGAAAGTCCTCAAAATAACATCATTTATATTGTAAGCTACCTTATGCCCTGTCTGATGAAAGACAAATTGAGAAACATTTGCAATGTTATATGCAGACATCAATTTTGGGTGCTGTATATTAGAACTGTGTGTATTATGCTATTATCCAAATAAAAAATGGGTATAGAGAGGAAGAATAAAGTACTAAGCATAGCTTGCTCTTTACCTAAGTTCACCCTGGAAGATGTTTCTTTCTACTTCTTATTACGAACACTTAGTTTATGTTTATGTAATTATTTGTCTATTTCAGAAAGAAATTTACCAGTACAATGACTAATTTTTAAGAAGAAACCAAATATATTTCAGAGACTCTGCCAGTGTGTAATGTCTTCTAACACTGGCCAAAAATAGCAGTAGACGAATTTTGAAATGACTGTTTTCTCTGCAGAATTCTCAATGCTGTTCTCATTTGCCCTCCTTTCTTGAATCCCTCACCTTCAAACTCCCACCCCGGAAAAAAAGAAAAACAGATTACAGTAAATTTTGGCAAGGAATTCAATTTGCATCATTTTCTTAGAAGTCACGTGCTTTGGATTTCCTCTTGTTTATGATATATTAAAATGCCTTCCAGATGTTTTTAATTACAAAAAAAAGTTTTCAAGAAAGCAGAGTAATCCATAATAAAATTTCCTCTTTTTTTAATGGCCAATAAATTAGTATATTCCAGCTTATCAAACTGCCCCATAATTCTGAGGATGACCTTTTTAAAGAAGGTCAGGCATTGAGTTAGACAGCTACATTTGGGCAGATACAGAATTTTACCAAGAACACTTTCAGTTCCTGTTTCCAATTGAGGCTGCTCCCTGCCTGGGGCCTAGCCCGATGTAAAAGCCCATTGGCTGGAATTGCTTAAATGTCCCACACAAATATAAACACCTCCACAGTGTTGAGAAGATGAAAGGAACAGCTTATTGATATTGTATATGCTAACGTTTGGATGTGGGACAGGAAAGACAGCATTCAACTGCTGGTATGCAATGCTGAAGCTGGGCTGCATGAAGAGGTTTTCATTTACTGATGTTGGATGTGTGCCCAGATTGCCATAGTAGAATTTAGGAAGAAACACAGTAAGGAGAAGAACCACAGAATGGTTTTGGGGAACATCTACGTGGGTAGAAGAACAAATACATCTGAAGACTGTGTTTCCAGAAAGGGAAGGACTAACCACTGGGGAACAGTTATGAGCCCCCCAGATCCCAACTGGTCGTCTACTTGAAGGTAACTGTTCATCGTAATCTTCATTCAGAGTAATAGTAAGACTATAATTCAACTGAAAGAGAAAGAGAGGCACTGCAGAGCAGGAAGAAACCTTAGCTTGCTTTGCCTGTTGTTTTAAGCTTAGCAAGGAAAATAAATGTGTTTTTCTTTGACTAATGTTACCAAAAGAGAAAGAGCTTTGTGGATTAGAGACATGGTGGCTTTTTTAAATGTATCTGCTAAATATCTATCATGTGGGACAGACCAGGAAACTTTTAGGAAGTAGAGATTTTGTGACTCACAATGTGAATTTAAATTTGAATGGGACATTTATTGACCTCACTTCATAGAACATTTTCTGATGACTCATCAGTCTACTCCACCTCATCTCTTTGTTTGTAACTTTAGTATATTTGCCAAATATGAGTAAGTGTATAAATGATGATCACTTTGGAAAGGTAGTTCTTCAAAATAGGTGTCTGCAAGAAAGTGGTGCTTGAGGAAATGTTAAATAAAGAAAATCAGACAGTGTGACACATACAAACTAGTCACTAGTCACACAATCCATATTTATTGAGCTCCCACGTTGTACAGAGAAAAAAGAGGATCCTATAGAAGGGAAAAATTGAAAGAATTTTCACTGGATAAGAGTGAATGCGCCAACAGAGGGAAGTTATGGGATTACTGTGGAGACCTTCAGGCTCAAAGATTAGGAGATTGGAATTTGCAGGAAAGAACATGAGGACTGAATGTGTGTCTTGAAGGCAGAGAAAAAGATCACCAATGGGTCAAGGACAGTTACCTTGCTACAGGCATTCAAGACTTGGATTTTGCAGTCACAAACAAAATAAATGGGGTCAGATGGGGTCAAAATGTTATTATTTGTTTCTGCGGTCAAAATGTGCCTATTGGTGATGAGCAGAAGATGCCAGGACAGATGAATACAGTGTGGGGTTATCTGTTAACAGCAGCAGCGTCTGTAGAGATAACACTGTATAAGGAAGGAACTGGATGAAAGAAAGTATCACTAGGGACCATTCATGATAACCACTTGATGCAATTTGAGTTAAAAATTTGGAAGAATCTCTGGAGCAATGTCATGTCTGGGAGAAGAACAGGTCAACAAACGGTATCATGTGAAATAGGGCAATTTCCATCCTTATTGAATTGATGAGGCTTTTGTAGTTACCAAATAACATCAACCCAATGAATGGAAGTAAAGATTGAGGGGCTCAAGAACTCAGTTTAGCAAACATTTACTTCTAATTTGTTATGATTTAGGCAGAATTATGGGTACTGTTAAAGAAATAAGGACTACCGGTGACTGTGGAGCAAGAATCCTCTTAGCTATTCTAGACAGATAATGCACTGGCTGATGTGGCTTCAGCAAAAGGTCATCTCTCTCAGATGTAGGAAACGCACTCTAATCATTCAAACTTTCATCTTTAGGAGGAAACCAACTGGAGCAGTGAAAGAACAATTCCCAGCCCTTCCTCCTGCTAAATCAGAGCTGTAATCTACAGAGAGATAAATGCCCCAGCCAGATCAATCTCACATTCAAACACTGTTGCCCGTATTCCCCAGTTCATGGTCCTTGCCAGAGAGGAGTTTACTGTTTTGCATTCCAAGTATGATCTACTCAGAAATAACCTGAATGTGGCCCCAAGCTATCTCTTTCTTCTCTTCTCCCTTCCTCTCCACTTTGCTCTCTCACTTCTGGGCACACTGGTTTCTTACCACTCATGGAACACAACAATCATACTCTGTTATTTTTAGGGTCCCTTTGCCTGTATATTCTTACCCTAGATATCTGCGTGGCTCGCACTCTTCTTCGGGTGTCCGTTAAATTGGGACTTTATCAAAGTGGCCTTCCCTGACCACCTACTGAAGGATACCTCCACTCCCTACCCCCACCCTCCATCTTCTTTATTCTGCTTTATTTGTCTTCAGAAAATTTATCACCACCAGACAAACTATATACTTTTTAGGTCATTTCTTTGTTTCTGCCACTTGAATGTAAACTCCATGAAAGCAGGATCTTTGTCCATTTTGTTCATTACTAGTCTCCCAAGCCTAGAACAGTGGCTGGCTCTTAGTAGGTGCTCAATAAATAGTTGTTGAATATATGAATTAGTGCCCAAGGAAAAGCACAAATTGTATTTGGAAAAAAGATGAAAGAGTGATACTAGTTGGAAGAATCATGAAGGGCTTTGGGAAGATGAGGTGTATCAACTAAGTGCCCAGGAAGTGGTGGTGAAAGGCTGTATCAGATGACTCATAATTAAGTATCTTTCAAACTGGGTTATTGTGCACACACACACACACACACATGCACAAAATAGTGTTTTAATTATTATAAATCATTCAGCTAGTTTCTAAAATAAAGGGCACCCCGTTAAATTTGAAGTTTAGATAAGCAATGAATATTTTTATTATAAGTAGATCTCATGCAATATTTAGGGAAAACTTATACCAACTATTTCTTTATTGTTTATCCAAAATTTAAATTTAACTGGGCATCCTATGTTTTATCTGGCAAGCTTATGATATAGGGAACAACATAATGAAGGAAAGGTGTGTGTGATTCTCCAGAATTCAGAATTTACATAATTAATGTAAGAAATACAAAGCAGGGGCATGGCATGCCAGAATTCATTCATATATCTCTGGCCTTCATAGCTTTGGGGAAGATTAAGGGTATCTTACAGCCACACCACATGGTGAGGCTTTTTTTTTTTTCCATTTAAAAATCATTCTTGACTGGATTATTTTACAGTTTTTGAGAATACTAAAATGTATTTAATGTTAATGTTGCTTTTTTTGTTCACCATACTCTCTCCAAAATTTCACAGAGGACTTTGTCCTAAATGATTCAAGGTATATCATGGTGGCTATTTGGCTTTCTTGATATCTTCTTATCAAATCTAACTTCCAATTCAAAGTTATTTATTTGGTGCATATTTCTTTAATACTAATTATTAGTATTAATGTTGACAAATGATTGGATTCACTTTTAATAGATTGTAATTTTAAAATGATAATTATATTGAAATTAAAATAACCACAAAATAGTTACCAAAATGACTTATGAAAAGTTTATTTCAGATAAATAGAAGCATGGCTCACATGATACTGACAGAAGAAGAATATTTCTGTTTAGCAGCTAAAGAGATGCTTTTATGAGGCTAAAACCTAAAACTTTGAAGTTGTAAGATTCTTGATGACTTTTTAAAATTACAAATTAATTTTTAAATAATTATTTCAAACTTTGTGCATAGGTGTTATTAATATTTTAAGTTGCACTATTTCAAATTGCCTATTTTAAATATTCACACGAGGTGCAGTGGCTTTGTATAGGACAGTCTCTGACCTCAAAGTCTTAGAAGTACTTTGGAAAGTAAAACGAGCAGAAGTCAAACAATTACAAGAAAAGGTATTCAGTGTGCTGTCAAGTTCTAAAACCAAAAATTCAAATAATGGAGAAATCATCACAGGATGGAACAGTTGGGAAAGCTTCACTGAGAAATGGGTGCTTAATTTGTGCCTTGTAGGATGGACTGGGAAGTATTTCCACAGGAGGAAATGTGGGTGAATGTAGGGCCAAGGAAGAAGCAGTATGCGCAAAACTTTGGAGAGGAAAATAGGAATAAGAGTTGGAAGAGCCAGAGATGATGTAGAAAGGGAGGAAAAAGTAGAACTATTTCCGTTTGGATTTGCTGAGACTTGATCATGAATGAGAAGCCCAGTCGTATTAATCAGGATCTTAAAGGCCACACCGCAGAATTTAGACTTCATGTTGCAGACTATAGCGCCATCATATATGCCTACCTGACAAACGAGCAGCACGAGACGGGTGTTCATTGCGAAGTCAGCTCAGCAAATCTGGCTCAGGACATGTGTATACCCTCCCACCCAAACTCGGGGGACAGCAGCTGGCATTTTTATTTTTTTACGAGCATTTCTTTACGGAAAGTCATTTTCCTTTAAGGAAAGTCATCTTCCTTGTAAGCTTGAAAATCTGCAGATTTTCGAGCTTATAAGGTTACTTCTACTCAGAATGAAGCCCCACAAACTTCTGTCTGGGGATACAAATCAATACTTAGGTCTCTGAGAATTTCAAGTGGGTTGGTGGCTTTGTGACCAGAAGGTGAGAGTCTAGCTTGATTCCCGTGTCCTCGCCACAGGCAGGTCCCCCACTGACAGCCACAGGGATTTGGCCGATGTCAAGGCTCTCAGATCAGGCACTAAGATTACTTTCCAAACATTAATCTCTTTGAGATCAGCTACACTGTTCAAAGAGATGTCACTTCCGTGCCATTCTCCCCAACAAAAGACGAAGGCATTTTTGTGAGATATACTTTTGCCAAGTCATCCATCAGAGAATATTTATTTGTTCATTAATTTGTTTTATGAACATTGTACAAGTTACACAGTACAGTACCTTCTGATCATTTATTGCCCAGATTTACACTCCGTGACTTGATGGAAAGTGCAGCTCCAGAATGGAGCGCTCTCACCCTGTGTAAACAGTTGGGCTGCGATTTACAGGATAAAGACATTCTTTTTAGACACTGTAATTAACACTTGTCTTATTTATACATCTCCTTTAACATTGTGTCCCCTTTAAAAATATTTTTATTTAAAATGGCTTGCAAGGAAATAGCTCGGCATGCGTAAGGAAAAAAGAAGAAACAACAAACCGCTGATAAATTCTTCTGTTAAAAACCACAGCACCCAAATTAAAAGAGTTAAGTGAACATTATATTATATGTCTTAATCTCCTAGCACCATTGTTCATGCTTACTGTTTCTTGCAGAATATTCAAATGGTATTTTTTCCAGTAGACCAGCTCCTTTTAGTTCACACCCTGGAAATGCTTTGCTTGTTTCAAATAGGTGCATCCTGCTCTCAGCCAGCTACATATTGCGTAGGTCCAGCCTTAGTAAAGTGACTGGTCCATACGGTTTTCCTCGTCTATTATTTGTTTAGTCTCCTCCAATTTCCCTTTCAAACAATTCATAGTTACCAAAAGATTTATTAAATTCCTCACCGAAGTTTCCCTACTAAATGCAAACTGTGATTCTGCCTCTAGCAGAGCAAGATGCAGTAACTCAACAGTCCAAAGATTTCTTTTCTTAATTCTTAAATGTTTCCCTTCCTCCATCCCTTGTGAGATAGGTGAGAAAAGCAATTGCCCCCACTGCTTAATGCATCACAACTCAGAAACTCACTCCAGCCTTGTAATTTTGAATCCCAGCCCAGCTGGTGGTTCCTGGATTTCAGACTCTGAATATGAGTTCAGCACTTTTAAATCAATCACTCTGAACAGTATTTCTGTCAAATGGAAACCTTTTCTTCTTTGGCAGAAAGGCTTTCCTGATTTCAGCAGCAGCCCTGGAGAACCGAACAGTTTCATAAATGAAACCAGGATGTAGGAGAAAAATTAAACTAGATATAATTTTCTAACGTTGTCATTGGAAGAGTCTTGTTCCATTTACTATTCAGGAAGATGAAGGCACCTCTGTACCCTATAAGATTTTTCAAACAGTTCTCCATTCCCGGCAAATGGGTTACTGCAGTTTGACTAGCAAGGGGTTACATGGGTTAGGTGAAAATAGAAGAAGGAATGAAATACTCCTTGGTTTCTATTCCCCTAACTTAAAATTCTCCCTCCAATTATTAAAATGCTTTTAGAATTAGGTTACTTCATAAATTGTGCTTGGTATTGCTCTTAGCAGGTTACGTCCTCCTCTGAAAGCCCCCCTGTTGGTGGTGGGATTGATGGGACAGTACTGAGGTCTCTTGGCTTAACCACGTGTGACACAGTAGCTGCAAAAATAACACCTCTTCCTCCATTTTCCTAGGACAAGTTTAAATCTCAAGTCTTAAAAATAAAGAAATAACGTCAAAGCCCTGAAAATTATATAAAAGCCCAAATCTCTTTGGGGCCTTAAATAATAATAACAAAAGAAAGTTTATAAATTTTATTATTCATAGAGCACTGTTCTTGACTCTTCACATGCACCTTCTGTGACCACCATACATGATCCATTGTGCCCAAACATCACGGTAACACAGAAATTAATGCTTCCTATATTCTCAACCTTCTACTTACAGTCTTTATATCATATATACGTCAGTCTCCTATTTCATAAAATGATATAAAATATATACAGAAACAGAGACTGTAAGATTTATTAAGAAAAGCCCATGGAGAGGTGCTAATTTTCTCCACCAGATTGCACTGAAGGAAATTTATAAGTGTCATTTCCTGCCAGTTTTTATACAATGACTGTGTTTCCTGTATGTTGATTTCTTCACAATGCCCTAAATATTCCACATAATCCCTTAGATACCTTGAAATTATTTTATCTATAGACAACCATTGATTTATGGACATTAAACATGAGATTTTTGAGCTCTAAGTTACATTGGAATTGGTAATTACAGGGAAATGTGAATAGTTAGGAGGAAAGATTTAAACATATATGGAGTTGAACCTAGCTGACAAATTTATGGAAATAATTTTGAAATAAGTACATTCATTCATTCAATATTTATTCAACACCTATTTATTGAGTGTTTACTATTATTGAGTATTGAATGCCAGGCACTATGTTAGCTATTGAAATTCAGCATTAAGAGAAACAGACATGGTCCCTGACTTTATGAGTTCAGGACATTGGCCTCTGAAGCAGGAAGACCAAGTTCTTGAATTCTTTAAAGAAACATTGCTGGACTCAATTACTGTAGAATTCTGAAAGTCTAATCTAAATGTGCAGCAATAAGCAAGGAGCACTAAGGAAGGGCCATATAAGAGGTGTGTTTCAAATGAATGGCTAAGAAAATTATACAAAGTTTGAGCTAAAAAGCACCTTGAAGATCAAACATCTCAGCCTCCTCATTAACCCAAATGAAATTCCTGTTTATATTCACACCAGTGGTTAATGGCTGAATGGAGTTCAGAACCCATATCTCTTGACATCCAGGAAAGTACCTATTAAATGAGTGCTCTTTGAATATTTTTATAATAAAATTCCACTCCTGAACGTACAAGAAAAAAGGCGTTATGCATTGAATTGTGCCCCCCACTCCAATTCATATGTTGACATCTTAACCTCCTCCAGTACCTTAGAATGTGACCTATTTTTGGAAATAGACATTGCAGATATAATTAGTTAAATTAAGATGAAGTCATGCTGGTATAGGGTGGGCCCCTAATCCAATATGGCGGGTGTCCTTGAATAAGGAAAAAAATTTGGAATCTGACATGTATACACACACAGGAAGAATGCCATGTAAAAACAGGAGTTACACTGTCAAAAGCCAAGGAACTACCAGAAGCAAAGAAAGAGGCCTGAGCCAGATACTTCCCTAGTGCCTTCAGAGGAAGCACGAATTTGCTGACACTTTGATCTCAGATTTATAGCCTCCAAAACTGAGACAACAAATTTTTGTTGGTTAAGTCATAGTTTGTAATGCTTCCTTACATAAATTCGAGGAAACTAATATACAGGGCAATTCCATTCGAGGTTTACTCAGTTTGCTTTTTCATTCATTTACTTATTCATCAAATAAATATTTATTGAGCATCTGCTTTGTGCCAAGCACTGCACAAAACATTGGGCATACAAAGATGAATAAGACCTAATCGTTATCCTCAAAAAGACAGATGAATATTCCAAAGTGTTAAATAATTATATTGTTGGGTTCCTCCCATCCCAATCTGGGATCCACTTCCATCTGTGTTGTTCTTTCCCAATAAGTATGATTGATTCCTCCAGTTGACACTGAAAGACTAGATTCCACTTCTATCTTGGGCCCAGCCTCTTCCCTGGAAATATATGAAACTGTTGCTTCCCAGGAGTAGTAACTCTCTCCAATCAGTGAGTCATGGCCTGGGGGTGGAATCCAGGCCAGTGACAGTCCCTTAGCGTGCTGTTAAACCAAGCATCTCAAATCCACCCACCAGAGGAGTGCAGGGAGGCCAGTGCTGAGTCCCTGTCATGCTTTATCAGGGCTATAAAGTAAGTATTTAAAATTTTAATGTTTTCAAATGAAATATACAAAAGTGGATTATTTAGCAGTTTATCAGCTTTACCCTTCTGTGGCAAAGGGAACAGACAATAAAATTGTTCAAAGGAGGCTTCAAAACTGCGTTCTGCCATTTGATTGCAACTTTAAAGAGGACTACAAACAAGGCCCCCAGTAGGCGCCTGGCCGGCTCTGTGCTGCCACTCCTGAGAGCATGTGTGGATTCCTGCGGCTGATGTTTGTTGCTGGACTCGAGCCCTCCTCACCCTCGCTGGGACCACACGGCTGTGTCTGTGACAACCAGAGCCAGAGGAATTTCTGGAGCTCTTGCCGCAGAACCAACAGTGGTGCAAGTCATCGTGCAGTTGTCCCTGTTTCAGTTACCTGTCGCCTGTCTCCATTTTCCAGTAACCATCTGCCTGAAGTCTTCCTGTCCCCACTGACACAGCGGCCACTTTCAGGCAGAGGACAGTAAGAATGAATTTAAGAGGAATACAAGATTAGGCAAAGGTTAGAGTCACCCTTCAGTCCTTTCTCTTTCTGAGGTCTTTAGGAGTCCCACATATGCGCTACAGGAAAGGAGGGAAACAAATCCTGCTTCTCCTAAATTGTAAGGAGCATCCGCACTCTATATGTTTCTAGAAATCCCACTAGAAAAAAGCCTGAAAGATGAACTTTTAAGTGAATTTATGAGGATCTAATTGTCCATGGTTTTTAGTACAGTTGCTATTTTTTACTCGAGGTCAACTCCCTTTAAATCTCACCTTTTTCTCTAGAAAAATAAAATATAGGCTCATCAGGTCCAGAGTAAACCTTTTAGATGGCAGCGAATGAGCCAAGAGGTCTAATGCACCCAAGATCTCTTTAGGGCCTCTTGGCCCTTTTGCATTTTTGTTTTATTATCTCTTCTCAGATGCAAGAGAACACAATGGGAAGCTGAAATACTTCCCCCCATGGGTTTATATAGGACTTCCTGGAATTAAGCCTCTGCCACGGTGGGTACCATCCTCTCACCTGCTAGTCTACGTATGGCACTGGGAGCATCTACAACTGCACCTAGAGAGTAGGTGACCCTAAGCGAAATACAGAGAAAAATCCAATTTCCAGCAAATGGCCGAGATCACAGAGAGAGAAGAAAATTAAGGAAAAGATTATTATTAGAGTTATGTATTCATTCACTTATTTATTTATTCAAAAGTATTTATTGAAAAAAAAAAGTATTTATTGAGCACCTACTATGTGTTGGGTTTACATTACTCTGGGGATGATGTAATGTTGCAAAAAAACAGACATATTTATCATCCCCACAGAGCTCACAGTTTGATGAGAAGGAGGCATCCATCAAATAATGATGTAAATTAATTACTTAAAAGTACAAGTATAACTGCTGTAAAGGATAATTATTAGTGCTATGTGGGCATAACATGAGCCAGTTTCACCTAGTCTGGGGTGGAAGTAGTGGAGAGAGGGTCTCAAAGAAGGCTTGCCTGAAAAAGTAATTATTGAACTAAGATTTAAAGAAACGGTAGGAATCAATTAAACAGCTAGATTGGAGGTGGGGATGGGAATGGGGTAGGGAGCATTCCAAGCAGAGGGTAGAAAGAGGTCAAACATCCCTTGTCAAAGGAAGAAGGGCACATTTAAGGAACTTACCTGAACCCCTGGAGAGAAAGGTGTGAAATGGAGCTGGGGTGGTTGGTAGGAGGCAGCCAGCCCATGCAGGGCTTGGCAGATCCTATTAAAGCTTTGGAAGTGACCCAAAGAGCAAGGCAGAGCCACTGAAAGGTTTAAAGCAGGGAGAGTAACATGAGGAGAGAACCATTGTCCCTGCTAAAATCAGGTGGAATTAGCTGCAACCTACGAAAACTTCGTGCTACCTCCTTACTCCACTCCCAGCCCAGAGCCACATATCCTAGAAACCCCAAATAGTCCCAGTTTCCCATGGGATTCCTAAAGCTCAAACCAATTTTATCTTCTTGCACATTGAATAGACAACTTCATATTCCCCAACAAAAGGTATGGCAAATCGCTATTTAAAAATGCAGCAGTTTGGATTGCACACCTAGCAAAGATTAGCAACTCATAATAGATTTAGAAAACAAAATGCTCCATTTGGAATGTCTCAGCAGAGCCACCTACTAAGAGAACACGTAAAACTTTTTCAATATATTTCTGTATTACCTTTAATTTGCTTCAATATCTATCCCCAGCTTCTAACACAGTATATACTCTAGGCTCTCAAAAATTATCAAAAGTGATCGTAATATAATTTAAGTTGTTTACTTTCAGAAATAATGAGCTGATTCATAACAACAGGGCAATAACCACACTTCTATGTTACTGGCCAAGAAAACCTGGCTATTACCCAAATTTGGGTAAATCACACCACAAAACACATATTAATTTTGGCTGCCCCTCCTTACTTAACAAAATGTTTATTTCAAATTATCTGAGCTCCCTGCATCATTTTCTCTGCTCTTCAATACATTGTGGATGGAGGGTTCTTTTCAAAACTTGAATTTGCTCGCGCCACTTTGCCTGCTTCAAAGCCTTCACTGGCTTTCCATTGTTCTAGGGCTGAAGGCCAGACTCTGAAACACAGCCACGTACAAGGCCCTGTGTAGCTCAGAGCGCCGTAGTCTGCAGCCTCACCTAATGCCATGCTCCTGATCACCTTCTGTGCCTGGCACTCCATTTGAGGAGAAACAGTGCTGTGAACAAGATTCAGCCCCTGTCCTCAAGATGAGTATGGTCCGGTGAGAGAAGTTAAATTACAATACATGGATTCCATTAATGCTATGTAAATGGGCAACTTTTTACAGAGTAAATGCAGGATGCTAGCAGAACACACGTGACCAACACTTAAGCCAGGCTCGTAGAATCTGGGAAGTTTTTCTGGATTCGGCCTCATCTAACATGTAGCTTCAGAAGTGAAGACCAACACTACGTAAAACTTCATTATATGCACTCTTTTTTTTTTCTCTCTCTCTCTCTTCTATGGTGTAATCTTGTTTCCCAAATTATATTGCGAACTCCTTAAAGGCAAAGACCATGACACTTACATATCCTGAACATTGTCCGTATAGGGCTGACCACATGGTATGTGCTTGTAAATGCATGTTGACCAGTTAATAGGACAGTAAATCCTTACAGCGTGTGGGGCAAGGGAAGGAGTGGTAAAAGTGCTGGATCCACCAAGTCAACTAGGAGTGAAAAGCATGGCTATGTGGAACAGGCTGGCACAAAGACAAAGCTTTATTGGTACTTAAATTTTTTTTTCAATTAAACAGTGATAATGATACAATGACTATATGGTTTACTTGGCAGGTAGGAGCCAGAAAAAGACCTCGCTAACTCACACTAATGAGAGGGAGGCCCACTGCAGTCTGACTGAGGTTGCTCTTAGTAATTGCTTTTCTATTTTTAAAATATGTGCTTAGCTCGCTTTCGCCAACATACACACAAGTTGACTGCAACACAGAATACGCTTTGTTCTTTCATTTTGTCGTGTAGTTGCATTTTAATTATTTATGATAATACTTAATAGTATATTCGTAAGTGTCCTGTAGTGTGGCATGTAAAAATAATGAAGTCTTAGTAATATGAGAACATGATAGAGCTCTCAGCTATTAAATCTTTGCTGAGAAGTGAAGTGAAACTGCAGGGTTCTTTGTGAGAACTGGGGGTTTGCAGATTAAGGAAGTGAAAATTAGCAAAGTTTTTCTAAATTACATTTATAAAGTATATGTATGGTGATATTTTAAAATGCATTGAATATGACTAATATGTTTGAATAGGACAAATATGTTAAGATACACGTTTCATGTGGGCTACTTAGTAGATATTAAAACTTAAAAAAAAAAAAAATAGGCCTCAGCTGGTTTTCTATTTGGTGGCATACTTTTATATACTTTATTTTTATTTCTGACTCCCACAAAACACATTTTATCTTGATTATTAAGAATAATTTGAGCATGTGAAGGTTTTTTAAATTTCAAATTAATCTTTCTTATGGTTATGGATGGAATTATAATCATTTCCTGAGGAAAAAATAAGATTAATGTTTTAAAAGTTTATAAGACTTGAGTTCATATTTTTGCTATTGGTATATTTTACATAGTTTTTTACTTAAATATTCTGTTACATCTAACTTTCCAATTCTAAATTCCAGAAATAAATTTTACAAGATTCAGTTGAATAAACGTCTGCCAGAAGACTCCACTAAATTCTAACTCCAAATACTCCCCCTACCCCCGCCAAAAAAGGCCCTCATTCTCTGCAGCAGGGTCTTTGTTCTTTTTTTTTTTTTTAATAAATGTATTTATTTATTTAATTTATTTGGCTGTGTAGGGTCTTCGTTGCTGCCCGCGGGCTTTCTCTGGTTGTGGCGAGCAGGCGTTACTCTTTGTTGCGGTGCGCGGGCTTCTCATTGAGGTGGTTTCTCTTGTTGCGGAGCACGGGCTCTAGGTGCACAGGCTTCAGTAGTTGTGGCTCGCGGGCTCTAGAGTGCAGGCTCAGTAGTTGTGGCGCACGGGCTTAGTTGCTCCGAGGCATGTGGGACCTTCCTGGACCAGGGATTGAACCCGTGTCCCCTGCATTGGCAGGTGGATTCTTAACCACTGCGCCACCAGGGAAGTCCCAGGGTCTTCATTCTTTTCTACCATTTTAGAAGTGTTTGCCCAGTTCCTTTGTCCTGGTAATTGAAAATGTTTCCCAATCCTTTTAGGCCTTTCTTTTCAGACCATCTCTTCCCTTTCTTTGAATAGCTCCTCTTCATTTCCTTCCAGTTTTGTCCTCATTCCCCTGATCTCTCACAACTCATCCCTCATTCTCTTTAAAACCCTTGTTGGCACCAAGTTCTTATTCTAGTTGGCCCTGTTCCCTCACCCACCAATTTTATGAGTTCTTTTTTTCTCACCTGGTACCACACTCACAGAAGACTGAAATAAGGGTTTTGTCCTATTACTAAAATATTGAGAATATCTGTATCGGGGTTGTACATCCCAAGTGGCCAATTTTTATTGTAGAGTTGCATAGTTACTTTAAGTTTATTGGTGAGAGAATAAGAATTGAATGCTCATAATAAGAACAATCATGGAAAGTATGTTCTATTATATTATAAAAATGAAAGTTCAGAGATAAAGGAGTTCATCTCTATTTTAAGGACTAATAGCTAAGGCAAGCTTGCGAATAGATATCCAAATTATTAGCCTGAAAGAATATTTTGGCAGCTCATCTTCTATTTACATATTTTGTTTATAAAATGAAGAGAATATATATAAATATATTTATATATACAAATAGTTGATAATGACATATCAAATAGTTGAAATGACTTGTCTGAAAAGTTGGTTGTAAGCATTTATGATACCTCTCATGAACAGGGAAAAGATATTCAAGGCATGATGTCTAAAGAACATGCCTAGACATAGACAACTTAGAAAATATGACATATCAGGTTTCCCAAGGAGAGTCTCCGGGCCCCAGGTCAATGGGTAACTCTTATAGGTAGAGAATCCAAGGTGATCCATACTTGGGAGAATTTTCAAGAAGTTTGGTGATGGTTGTAGTACCTCTATCATCATACCTGCAATCGGGACAGGTGTTCTGTGCCCAGGGAGAGACACTGGCCAGAATAAAGTAGAGCAGATGCAGATTCAGAGCTAAGCTATCTCAGAATAGGAATTTTTAAGACAGTGGGCAGAAACTAATAAAGAAGTCAGTTGAAGAACTTAGGCACATGAGGAAAAGCATTAAAGCATTAGCTCAGGAGTGGTCATTATAGGAGCACCTTAGTCTAATTAGTAGCACACAAAACATAGTGGCACAGTTGTTAGGGCTGGAATGATCAGATTCTACTGCACTGGGGCTGTGAGAGAAAAAAATATTGCCAACTCTGAATCCAGACTGCTTTGAGAAGCATGGTGAGTGCCACCCTTCAGGAAAAGTAATTAAGAAACACAGCTGGATAAGAGAATCAGAAGCTGAACAGCAGTGATTTCCAAAGCGAAATATCTATGTCTATGTATGTATCCATTTATGTACATAAATAAATATGCATTTTTTTAACATCTTTATTGGAGTATAATTGCTTTACAATGGTGTGTTATTTTCTGCTCTATAACAAAGTGAATCAGCTATACATATACATATATCCCCATATCTCCTCCCTCTTGTGTCTCCCTCCCACCCTCCCTATCCCACCCCTCTAGGTGGTCACAAAGGACTGAGCTGATCTCCAAAGAATGCTCAACATCACTAATCATTAGAGAAATGCAAATCAAAACTACAATGAGGTATCACCTCACACCAGTCAGAATGGCCAGCATTTTTGGATAAGTATGCACATATACCAGTACAACACAGCTACTCTCCATCTCGCATCAGAGAAATTTGTGACATAAAAGGTCTAGGCTAATGTGTAGAAATATGACTCCTTTATTTACTCCAAATGCACCCTGTGATAATTGACATACTCCACAGTCTAGTGCTGTCCAATTTCAAAGCACACTAAGTACATACTACAGCACAAAGGGAGGAAATGCTTATTTGAAGACTTCCATTTCTAGCAATGACAGGCTAGCTAGCTTGAAAACTCTCCCAGCAATGAAACATCCAGAAATTTTAGAAAAAAATATATCACACATTTTTTAATGCATAGGCCAGATCACAAGGAAGTAAGGGAAAACCACATGGTTCAAAAATAGATAGGAAACTGACCATCAGTGCAGTGAGCTGGAGCTGATACTTCAATGCTAGTAGGAAGGGGTACTAGTCTCAGCAACCAAGGAATAAAGAGAAATACCTAGAAGCCCTAATAAGGGCCAGAGTCATAACTCAGACCCCATTTATAAATCTGGAACCAGACAGCATAAATTTTAAAATCCTGCCCACTGATATAGGAAAATGACAGATATGCTTTTCTGTATAAATGTAAACTCTTATGTGGTAAAAGTACATATTATGCTTTAGACTTTTAACCTAATGCTTTTCTTCAGGCAGAGGTGCTTTCAAATTTATACTATCAATGTGAGCAAGGACCCCTTCACAATAAGAAATTTACATGTCATAGACCAGATCTGGGATTCTATGTACAAGCAAACACAAAAACATTTATGGAGGGATAGACCTGCAACATGCTGAATATAATTCTCATAGATAAATTTCTATTCAAAATGAGCTCACAATTTAGAATTTACAAAGAATTTCACATTAGAAAACAATTCACCATAAATAATAGTGATCACACATAGGAAACAGGATTATACAGTCTACCTTCACATAAGAAATGTAGATACTGTAAAATAATTGTGTTTAAAATAACTAAATATTTTAAAAGGCAATGAAAACATGATGAATACAATACTATAATAAAGACTAGTCAGCTATTGAAAGGAAAGAAATAGAACATATAACACATTTAAATATAATCATTTAAAATATAAAACTAATGATCTAGTTAAATGAAAGATTAGATCTAGCTAAAGAGAGAATTAGGAAACAGGAAGATAGATCTTTGGAAATTATAATGTAGCATAGAAAGATAAAGAGAAGAATATGGAGGAGAGTTTAAGAGACACAGAGGATCAAATTTAAAAAGTCAAATATGTATTCCAAAGGAGTTCAGAAGAAAAGAACAGAGGGAATGGAGAAGAGACAATATGATGAAATAAAATATGAAATAATTGAGAAATTCTTCCAAAATTGATATGAATGTGAATTGTCAGATTCAAGAAGTACTAGTAGTCTCAAAAATGATAAATATAATTCAGTCCACACTTAGACCTATCATAGTGAAATTTCAGAACACCAAATTTTTTTAAAAACTTCTGAAATCAGCCAAAGAGAAGGAAAACACTGAAAGAATAAAATTATAATAACAGCAGAATTATCAATAGCAACACTAAAAATCAAAAGATGATGGAGTAATGCTTTCAGTATGTTAAAACCAAACAGCCATCAACTAGAACTGTATGCTTTTGTTATCACCCCACAGAGATGGATGGGCTCTCCCCTCAAAATTTAGCTCAGATATCATGACTGGTGGTGCCATACATACACCAAAAGGGTATGAAAGGTTTTATTAATCATAGAATGAGGCTTTATGGAGAAAGCAGACTCCCAAACGACTCTGAAAATGTCTTGAGAGAGGAGGGTAAGGTGACTGTCTTATGATGGTTATGTAGTTAGAGGGTGAGGTGTGGATTTCCTTGCATGATCCCAGGCTTGCATGGTTTGAACTTTCTGCCACCACCAAAGAAGAGTGCCTAGGTAGCCAGGTAAATGTGTACTGTGTCCCTTTGAAAGTGAAGGCAAACTGTGACTGAGAGCCTGTTGAAACAGGTACAGAATAGACTTAGCTGAATCCATGACTGAAAAGGACTTATCAGTTGCTGATTGTATAGAGTTAGTAATTTCAATAATATTGAATATGAGGACCACAGCATTAAATTGCAGTAATCCAAAATAAGGTGCTATTCATTCTTTCCAGGTTAAAAACAGACTAAGTTGGCTTTTTAAATAGAAAAACTGTGGCAATAATCGCCCTTTCTCTAAATAGGGCTTGTGTAATAGGTTTCAATCCTTGAAAGCCCTATTTTAATTTATATTGAGTGTGTTAACTGTTTTAATCAGGGGCAGGAAGGTGAGGATGTCCCTTAGGTCTTTTTGTAAAGCCAACTGAAAGTACCAAAGACTTAATTATAATTTATTATCATTGAGTCAGATTATTTGTGCCCATTGTGGGATATTTTAGGGCAATAAGTGATATGACTATGGGAGATTTAGGCAAAGCAATAGTTCCAGTGGTTAAGATATGACATACAAGTTAGTTCTCTCTTTTATGTTCAATAAATCCTCTAAGATTAAAGGTGGTATTGTGTTTAAATTTAGTGGAATATCCAAGTATAGCTAATTTGAGCCCCAGTAGTGATTTAGGCCATGAAAATTGGCCAATTGATATATCTCGGTAGATGTTAAAGTTAATTCAGAACCTATACTACAGAGGCGCAAAAACCAATCTTTTGTCTTTTGGTTGCATAATTTCTTTTAGTAAATTTGGATTTCTAAATGGGTCAACATATGGGACTTTGTGTCAGTTTTTTGTTTCTGTACCGTATATTCAGGATTTTTAAATGTATTTATTTGTTTTGTGGCTACTATATATACTCTGTGGAGGCCCTCTCCATCCTGCTCATATTGATGAGTTTCTTCCTCCGGAGAGTTTTATGTTAGTACCAGCAGGGTTCAGATTTTCCCTCACGGTAACAGTTGAATTAACCATTTGGCTGTGCCACAGTGTGGTCATAGGTGTTATCCCTATAACCCTGAGCATCAGGATATTTTTTTGATGACTGAGGCGTAGTTAGCAGCAGCGGCAAAGGCATTTTTTAGGGTCTTAGTGAAACATCTGTTCTTAGGAGCGTGGACCTCAACATGGCACATGGTGAATATTCTTCCTCCCTACAAGTGGTTACCCAATGGGCCTGTGTACTGCACAGGGCATCAGTCTTTCCCTTGAGAGCTCTCTAGAATGTAAGCCAATACCTGGTTGAGACACAAACCCCAAAGTCACAAGGTAAGAGTTGTTCCCTTTATCCTAGCATCGGTCATGGCTTATACTGGAATCAAGACAGACAATTCAACCTGAGACATTCAGATAGGCCCCTGCTAAGCACACAACCCAGTGCCACTTTATGGAAGACCCCAACCCCATATGCCTGTCCTTAAATGCCAGTTATCAAAACTTTCAACTTAGGTATAGGAGAACTCAGCAACTGCAGTACAAAGAAGCACAGTTCAAAGTGCAAGCTTGCCAGCAAGCAGCTACACAGCTAAAGGGATGTTCTAGTCAGAAGGCAGCAGTGACATTTAGCAAGAAAAGAAAAACCCCTGGTGGTGGAAGTCATTGCCTAGATACCCTGCTTACTGCACTGATTGTTGTGTCACTCCTCAAAGACAGAATGGATCCACTCCCACCTTAAATTTAGTTCAGATGTCCAAACTAATAATGTCACACATACACCAAGAGGATAAGGAATGCTTTATTACTCACGTAATGAGGCTTTCTGGAGAAAGCAGGGCAGGTTCCCAAGCTGGTCCAAACGTGGCTTGAGAGCAGGGAGTGGTAAACGGCTTGGGGTTTATGGTGATTATGGGCTTGATTTGGCATCAGAGTTCTCTTGCATGGAGCTCGTTTGCATGGTTTGAGCTTCTTATTGGCTCCAAAAGAGGGAGCACCCAGGTTTTCTTATTAGCTCTCCCAGATGTGTAGCAGAAAGAAAGGGGCAAGTGGTGGGGCTTGAAAGGGGTCAGTAGTCAAGCGTCAAATATGGACCCAAACTCTTTATTACGTATGCTTACTTAACTATTATTTAAGAGTGGAGGTAAAGTAAAATATTCTTATGAAACAAAAGCTGAGTTTATCTTAAGTAGAATCTCACTATAGGAATGACTGAAGGATATACTTCAAATCAAACATAAGGAAGGTCAGAAGTAAGGTCTGAGATATATGATGGAATGGTGAGTCAAAAAAAAAAAAAAAAGGGGTAATGGCAGAATCTATGATGACAGCCAGCTCTTTCCCAGTCCACTGAAGTTGTTTAAACTCATTAAGTTATAACATTTACAGAGCACTATTTTAATTGCTGACATTGTAACAGTGTACAAGGTAAAGAGTGTCCCAGACCTCATGGACTTTACCTTCTCCTGGAGAAAAGAAGGCTAAGTTCACACAGCTGGCCGCTCTTGCCGCTTCTGAAAGTTCTTGTGGTCCCAGCACCACATTCTGTTGGTTCCTGTTCTTTGATCTCACAGGCTGTTCACCTCGGGTGCTGGTACACATCTACTACTCTGCTACTTCTCACAAAACAAAGTGTTCTGGGGATTAAGTTCACAGAGCCTGAGGCTTTTTACCCTGAACCAGAAAGGTGAGAGAGCACCTCAGGTCCTGAAACAACCACCTTAAGCTGACATTCAAGACTCTTGGTAATATCTTGAAGGCATTGAAACATCTATGGATCAACAAGCAACTTCCTAATGAAACAATTTAGAATTAACTATTTCTCATTTTGTTCTCCCAAAGAACTTTTTCCTACCTCTCTTTTAGCCTTTTTTCCAATCTATTGGAATTATTATTCATTGTATCCTTGGCCAGCCACTAAATCATAATCCTAAAGAACATGATTCCTGAGTTTAGAAGATCTAAACTTGATTCCTGGACTGCCTCTTTATTGTCTATAAAGACAACAGTAACTTTACTCGTAGGCAAAGTTACTTAATTTTTCTGAGTCTCAGATTCCTTATCTACAAAATGGGAACACTAATAGTACTTAATCACTTAGTGTAGGGAGGATTAAAAGTGACACAGCCTGTTTGAGTTTCACTCAAAGCTTGGCACAAATGACAAAAGTAATGGCAGCAAATATTATTGATCTGTTTCCTCCACCAAAATGTCAGCCTTTTAAGGTGAGAGAAGGTCTCATGAACTGCCTGTTAAGTCAACATCACCTAGCATTGTGCTGTGTATGTGCCCATATATATGGCTCAATCAAATTAACATTTATTTTTAAATTCATTAAATCTAAGTTCAAATTGAATCCTACCACTGACTGGATTTATTTTCTCTCTGCTTCACACGCCCTTTTCGCTTTATCTCAATTTTTGTCTCTTCCAGTTTCTTTACCTTTTTGTCTTCTCAATCTCAAACGTCACGAAAGTCCCAAGAGACCGGTGAGAAAAATAAGATATAAAAAAACCTTTTCATAAGGCAAAGCACTCATGGAATATAAATGAAATTTAATTTCAGAACCACACTGGAATAAGGATGGCTAAGGCATCAGCTCGTAACTCCTAGAAGTGCAATCACAGGGCAGGGTTCTCCACCAGCTGTCCAGAGGTGGGTGGGCTAGAGTGGAGGCGGATCGTAGTGGAAAGGTAGTGAATTGTGGCACTCGCTCTCCGGTGAATATAGCAGTCCTTGTGTGACTGTTCTCCCAGGGTCTCGCAATGGTATCTGGAAGTACTGTCTCCCTGCTGATTTCTTGAGTATAAAACTAAAACTTCCAACTCCATCACAGTGACTACCATTAACTGATGAAATCAATTAAGCCAGCAGCACTACCTGCTGAAAACTGGCTTAGCAAAGACACAGAGGAAGGAATGGCAGTGTAGAACAGATGAAACAGAAAGATAGGGGACTGGGTTTTCTTTTCATTCTGTTTTTAGAAGTGTAAGTTCCATCAATGTGTCCTTTTACTCTGCTCTGAACCACTGCTTCCCCAGCAACTGTGAACAGCCCCCTGCTGGGCCTCATTCCTTAACCTCACTAAGTGATTACTGTTAATACTGTGGTTAATGGTTTCTGGAAAGACGATATCTATCAACATCTGAGTGTACACATTTGGGCCTAAATATTGAGAAATCGTAGGTATGTAATGCAAAGCCTGGGTGTGCCTGACTGTAGAAAGGAGTTCATTAGGATTAATCTTTTACCGAGTGACTAATGCAAAGGGAACGAGGCCCTTTCCTCTCTGACTCGGCAGAGGTTTTGTCCAAGCTTTCAAACAGGTCTCTTTGGAATGTGCTGGTCACTTGTGAAGACTCTACTTAAGCATATGGAACTTAAAAATCTTGATTTTTTTTTTTTTTAACTTTTGTATACTCTAGCAAGTTCCTGAAAATCAAATGGCAGAACCTAAGCAGAAGACTGACTGCCAAAACACATGCCCAGTTGGGGAAAAGTGCATGGGGAATCATCCAGCACGCTTCGAGAACTTCCAGCCCAGCCTGGTAGAACTCTGTATTACCTTCTGTTCTGATGCCTGAGCTCTGCCAGACTTTTGTGTGAAAAAGCATCTTTGTGAAGCAGTACATTTGTTGTGTTGTACCTGTGAATCCTTTCCTTTCACCTTGGTTGCTGCTTTTAACTTGAGTGGCATAACTTCCTCTCTTGAGCTACACTTACAGGAGAGACCAAAAGGGTACAAGGCAGGTGAGGATACCGGGCAGACCTTCTTAGGGGGGATATTTTTTTCTGCTAAAATTAGCATAAGACAATAGAAATTTTTTGTTCAAGTGCCGTAGTCAGCTAATAGAAGTCAAATTCTTTTTCAGGGTAATGTACTTGTTAGCCCCGTTAAAAAGGGGAGAAAAGTGCTGCTTTATCAATAAAAGCATACTGAGCTGAATACCTACACAAAGAAATTTTCAGTATAATTTATGGCATTTCATCTTGTTGAACTGCATTTCAAGTAATTCACCCTGGCAGTTTTACTCTCAAAATGGAAATCTTTGTACTTTTCTTGACTTCATTACACAAAATGAGTTTGTGTTCAACTGTAGTCCATATACTCGATAATTTGTCTGACGGGGTAAGGTTATTAGCAATTTAAGAAATAAACCCATTTGGATTTTCAGAGAGAGTTAACAGAAACAGGAGATTGCTATGATGATCTCTTAAAAATTACAGTGTAACACACAAAAGTGAGATTTAAGTAGCAAGATTTTCCATACACCAATAACACCAGGGAAATTCAAATTCAAATTCCCTCCATTAATTTCCAGGGATTAAGTGGTCAGTATTGAAGTCAATGGAAGATACATTTAAAAAGCTGAGAGGTCAATTCAATTCAGAAAAGCAGACCAAATGGCACACTATCTTTAGAGTTTCTGAGGCTAAAATGCATCCAGATCAATTGGGTGAAAGATTCTGTAAGATTCTCCAGTCTGGTCAGAGTAAAGTGAATAGTGGTGGTCACAGCCAAAGGATCCTGAAGGTTTCATGGATAGAATGTCAGACCTGTAAGGCATTTGGAGATTCCTTAGTACAACCTCATAGTTTTAAAAGGAGAAAATTGAGGCTTGAGGAGATTAACTAGGCCTCAGCTGGTCTGTATAGGTACCCACTCTCTACTTTTCAGATAGAGATCTTTTTAACTCTCTCATCAAATTCTTTCAGGAATTAATGATTTTTGAGTTGATTTCTTTTGATTTTATATTTTGTGATGGGGATGATAATAATTCTTGGGTAAAATACTGATACAGAGAATTTTCAAAATTGGTACTATTTTTAACTTTCATTTAGCCTCTTGTGACATTGCACAGAAGGCAGATAGCATTCATTTTATATTTGGATTCAACTTTTCAATTGACAAAACACTTGAATATCTAAAACTTGCCAATAATATAAGCTGCTTACTGTTTAACCTATTTACAGATAAGTTATTAGGATGAGCAAGATTAAATGACTTTACCAAGATCACATAACCAGGCAATAAAGAATTAGGAACTTGAACCCAGGACTTTTTATTGTTTACACCACAGAAGTTGTGGATGGATAACTAAGGTAAAGGGATCAACTCATAAAGTTCTTACTGAGGAGAAACTAAAGTGTTCATTTGCTATCTTCTTGGAAGAATTTCACTCGATGGCTAAGAGCATGAGATTTAGACTCAAATAGAAATTCCACCTCTACCTTAAACTAGTCTGGGGACATTGATTAAGTGATCTCTTTAAGTCCCGATTTTCTCATATGTTTAATCGTGATAATAATAACCATAGGTTTTATATAACTATTAAGTGGATAATATATGTAAAAACAGTGTGTCTCATTGTTTGGTATACAATAAACACTGTATGCTGTTTATTCCATACTATTATTCTGAGTTATAATATCAGCAAAACATAGATGATGTTTCTTTATTGGCATTAATATCAGCAAAACATAGGTGATGTTTCTTTATTGTCATTAATAAATTATATGTATATAATTTATTTATATATGTTTATCTATAGATATAGAGATACAGAGAGTTAAGTTTATATGAGCTTCAGTAAACGCTGTCAGTAATTATCCTTTATGTCTTTCAGAATGCAAGCCCCTTAAGAGCAAAGATAGGTGTTCTGTCTTTGATGTAGAATATCAGCAATGACAAGGTATGTCCAGCCATATATCCCCAGAACCCAGTGTGCTTCTCGAAGAGAATAGGTATTCAATAAACAGTTTCTATTGTTGAAGTAGAGTTTAATATTGATTTTGAAAATAATACCTACCCTGGGCTGACTGGCTGATTGTCTTGCTTATATTTATTTATTTATGTACTTACTTATGTGTCTGGAGAGTGAGAAGAGATGTGTGAATTTGCTCTTCTGTCTTAAGGTCTCAGTTCCCACATGCTGCTCATATGGTGAACATCTTCCTCTGCAGTTGTTCCTGTGGTGTTAAGTTATAGTATGTGAATCTTATAGCACGGTTTCTAGCTACTTGTCTAACAAGCTAACTATATTATCTGAAGCTCAGCGAAAGAAACTACCTAGTCCAGTGGCAAAGAAGAAATTGGCTGAGTCGAACATACTGAGAAATGGTACCATACTTACAGTGCTTTTTGAAATTTAAGGGTTTTGATGATACACAATTTTTAAATGGCAAGAGGTAAGAGTCTATATACATTCGTGGGCTGTGGCCAATGGTTTGGCTGGATTGTTAGACCCTTGGAAGGAACATGATTGGAAAATTAGCAACAAGGAAGTTTGGGGAAGAGGTATGTGGGTAGGCTTCTCTGAATGGACAAAAAATGTGAAGATATTTTTGTCCCATGTGAATACTCACCAAAGGGTGACTTTAGTAGAAGAGAATTTTATTAACCAAGTGGATAGGATAACCCATCCTGTGAATACCAATAAGTCTCTTTCCCCAGCCACCCCTGTCATTGCCCAAGGGACTCATGAACCAAGTGGCCATGGAGACAGTGGTTATACATGGGCTCAGCAACATAGACTTCCATTCACCAACACTGACCTGGGTTCAGCCACTGTTAAGTGCCTAGTATGCCAGCATTAGGTACCAATACAGAGTCCCTGATATGGTACCATTCTCTAGGGTTATCAGCCAGCTACCTGGTTGATGGCATTGGAACTGTTTTAATCATGGAAGAGGCAATGCTTTGTTCTTCCTGAAATGGACACTTATTCTGAGTATGGGTTTGCCTTCCCCGCACACAAAGTTTCTGCCAAAACTGCCATATGTGGATGTATAGAATGCTTTATCTACCGTCATGGTATTCCATACAGCATTGCTTCTTATCAAGGAACTAACTTCATAGTAAATGAACATGACCAGGGAATCCTAGGCAAGGTGGAAAGCATATGCAAAGACCAAGAGTGTATTCAAAAGCACAGAGACAGGAAAGGCCATGATATATTTGGTGATTGCCAAATACTAAGGCCTGTTTGTGATGTAGATGCTTATTGGGGAGTGATGGGAATTGAGGCTGACTACAAGTTTGGTAGTCAGGGGTGGGGCAGAAAGGGACATACATTCCATGCCAAGGCAAGTGGACCTTATCAATTGTTCACTGGCGATCCACTGAAAGTTCTGAAGTCAGAGGATGAAAACATCGGATTTACATTGAAAGCATTCAACTCTAGCAGAAGCAGAGATGAAATGAGACAGCAATTTCCAGGCCATAACAGCCTGAAAGTAAAAATAGCTTTGCAGGAACAGTCACAGGGCATTATTTCCCAGATTATTCACAAATGACACCCACTAATTTTTTTCTCCTAAATAGATGTGAGAGTCTTCAAAGGTGTCTCCTACAAGGTTAACCCATTTGGTTATCCTGTAATATTCACTGTTTCCTCCCTCCATATTTAAGTGTATAGGATCTGGAGCAAGACTGCCTGGAACTAAGTTCTGCCTTCTCCACTTACTAGCCGAGTGAAAGCAGTAAAATTACGAGGACTAAATAAGTTCATGTATGTAAAGTACTTAGAATCATACCTAGCGCATAGTAAATGCTCAATAAATATTAGATATCACAGTTGAAATCCCTATTAGAAAAGTGTTTTTCATAGTATGGGTCAGAATCCATTATTGGTCCATACATCAATTTGGTAGAACAAACTATCATATTTTTTAAAATAAAAGAATATAAGATACAATCTAATAGAAAATATCCATTGAAAATAAAAAATATCAGAGTGATTTCATGGCAAGAGTTAACCTTGTTTCATGAAACTTTCTTTCATTATGTATAAATGTGTGTGCATACTCAGTTGGGATGGAAAATATATTTATAACATATATATTTATAATATATATAATATATTTATAAAATATAATATATAACAAAGGTAGATATGTTGTTTTTAATGCAATATTCATAACCCCTAGTTCTTGGAATATAGTAGGTACTCAATAAATATTGGTTAGAATCAGTGAACGGATGCATGAGAACACTGGCTTTCTGTGGTCATGTCCCCCACAGTTGTCAATGTCCAAAAGGCTGTTTTGTAGCTAATGCACAGTTAAGGGGCAAAGGCTGCTGTTCCTATGGCCACCTATGGAGATCTCCACCAAGACTACTGATGGAACTGTGGTTTCTGCAAGGACACCTCTTCCCCTGGCTGCAGAAGGTGTTGAAATCAATGTCACCAAATGCTTCCAATGTCCTGTCGAGACTGAGATGAAATTAACTTATGTTTTCCACCTACAGCCACCCAAAACTCAGACAAAATCTAAGAGTCTGGCAGGAGGACCCTCTGAGTACAGATATGCTGTCATCTTCAGAATCACCTCTTTCCTCTGACATTAGCCTGTCTCTCTTAAACCAAAACTTCTTTTTTGGTTTCTATCTTCCCTGAATCTTTTTTTATTTTTCTTGAATGTTCTATATTTATCATAATAATAGAGCCTTGCTGGGCAGACTTACCTACCTGGGCCTGTCTCAGCATGCCTATATCCTATAGTGAACCCAACTGATCTCATGCCCTATCAGGGCCTATTGCAATAGTCTTTGCAAAATATGACAAGGGCCTGAACCAAGTCAATGGCAGTGTTAATTGAGAGGTAGTAACATTAACCTGGGGATTCAGGATACTAATCACCATGCATCCATTCATGGGTAGTATTCAAAATATGTAAAAATCGGTTTGGCAAGAACACTGACCAACAAAGTTGATGCCACAAACAATCTGAAGCGACTCCAAACATAAACAACACTGTAGCTGTGAGCCATTGTGCACTGGCTGAATCTCAGCTTTGACTTCTGTGATTGTTTCGGGTCATATTTTCAAAAGTTCAAGTTAAAAGAGATTTCTGAGCAATTGCATGGAGGTTAGAGGATAAGAAGGGAAGTTTGGCGGCTTCCCTGGTGGCGCAGTGGTTGAGAATCTGCCTGCCAATGCAGGGGACACGGGTTCGAGCCCTGGTCTGGGAAGATCCCACATGCCGCGGAGCAGCTAGGCCCGTGAGCCACAACTACTGAGCCTGTGCGTCTGGAGCCTGTGCTCCGCAACAAGAGAGGCCGCGATAGTGAGAGGCCCGCGCACCGCGATGAAGAGTGGCCCCCGCTTGCCGCAACTAGAGAAAGCCCTCGCACAGAAACGAAGACCCAACACAACCATAAGTAAATAAATAAATAAATAAATTCATTAAAAAAAAAAAAAAAAAAGAAGGGAAGTTTGATTGTTAAAGTGTCCTGGCAGAGGACAGGTAGCTAATAGAATCATCAGTGATTGTGCTGCTATGGGCTGGCCTAAATGAATGGGTAGCTGTGTTTAATGAGCACAGCTTAAGAACCTCTGGAGGATACCCACCCTTGAGAACTCACCAGAAAGTAACTGCCTATATCATACAGAGAGGTTAGACTTCTGCTTTCACAATCATACAAAGCCATACAGTACACAGACATGTCATCTATTGATCTGACTTTCCTGTGGACTTAGAGAAGGCAAGACTTTTTACAATTCATGAAATTAAAACATCATTCTTAAGGTGATGATAAGCTTGCTAACTCTTCATTCTTACTTGGCCCAGAAACAACCTACAACATTTCACAGTGCTAGACCTTTCAAACTGAAAGATTATTTTTGATATGGAAAAACGTTGCATTCTTATTGCATTTGATCTTTGAAATGGTCAAATTCCTGATTATTTGAGGCTCTAAACTTTTCCTCTTTAATTCACCAACCTTGCAAGTTTTATCAGTAATACAGAGAACAAATAACTCACCTGATCAATGCCAGCATCTCCTTTAGATTTTCCTAAGTATTAAAACATAACTTTAATATTTACATTGGTTGGAGTTGTATGTTTTTCATTTTGTCTGAGTTAAACATTACCTATTTTTACCCTACCCTATTTTGTTATCACATAAAGATACAAAATTATACTTGTTTGTTGACGGAGAGAGAAAGAAAAAAAAAGTTAATGACAGAAAGCATTTTTTAGGTGTTTTGAGAGCCTAAAGAGGAAACAGGAATGTTGTTTGCAATTTTTCTGTATCTTATCTATGTCCTCCCTAATATTCTTTTCTCTAGATTCTCTAACACATTTTAAAATGTCCAGTTCCTCTTTGTTCCTCATAAAGGAGACGTGGAATGGGGATTCCAACTTCGTCAGACGTGCTCTGACAAGAACAATTCTAGCAACACAAAAAGCACAAGCCTGTTAAGGATTTCACCTTTTAAGAAATGACAGAATAATTACAGGACAACATGTCCTTCATGAGTAAAAACAACCAAACTAAAGTGCTTTCAAGGCTGGCATGGCCTACTTCTCTCCTGGCAAGCTGCATAAATCATCAAGTGTGAAGGGACTGGTTCACAGCACATGGAACACGTGTGCGTGTGTGTGCGCGCGCGTGTGCGTGAACGTGCGTGTTGGGATGCACGTGGACACATCATGGGTTAATGACCTCGGTTTCAGGTTAGTTGAAACTCCGATAATAAACCCCCAGTACATTTTACCTACATCTCTCTTCCCCTTAATCTTTAAACCTCAGGCTGCTTTAAAGGGAAAATTTAATCCATATATATCTGCCTCATTTTCATTTAAATCGTCAAAAAAGTTGTTTTAAAAGAGTTCTTTGATGTCCTACACTCCCTTGAGCCTTTTCTTAGCCTATTTTCTTAAAAACAGGGATTAACATTTTCCCAGGTTTAAAGGGGCTCTAACTCTTCCTCCCCAAATACAAGCCCCACTGCTCCCAGCCCAGGTCTCAGCTGAAAAAAAAGAAAAAAGCTTTGGATTTACTGAGGGAGTGCTGGTAGAGAAAACAGCTTAACTGAGGGTCAAAAAGCATTTACAAATATGAACTCTTAATGCGGGGCCCAACATTGAGGTTAATCATTAACATTTCTGCTCTTTGGGGACCTCTTTCTACCCTGAGGATCTGCCCAGGGAAGTATTGGATCTCCCCACCCTTGACTGGTGCCTGCATTCTGGAGAATTCAGAGGCGTGGATCTTAATGCAAGCAGCTTTTTTTTGCCTGATCATCTTTTTGATAGAACTACAGATATGCCCATGTTGGAACCCGTAGTTTTTGCCTTCCAGGTGGTACTTTACTTCTTTGCTTTGCGCCTAATGTGTATCATTTCATTCTGGTTTTCACATTCAGGACAGAATTTCTTAATCGTTTTTATATACACAAAAGTAGGCATATTCCATCTTACTGTGCACAGTATTATCCAAAGAGTAATCTGTGTTTGGCTAAAACGGAAGGGTTCCCACAGTGAAATCCTAATTTTAATCAATGGAGAAATCTCAGAAAATTGCTTAGAAGAAAAGCACAGTTAGAGAAAGAGAGAAAATATCATAGTCCCAGAATTCTTACTTTTTGGAAGACTTTTAAATTAAAAGAGTTATATTTCAAATATTCTTTCTTTCTGTTTGCTTACTTCTGCTGAAGCTTCCCATTTCAGATTACATTCAGTTAATCCCCGAGGGGCTGAATCTGTGATCGTGGCTTCTATGAATCACCCTGAAGAATTCATAGTCATCATGTATCAAGTGGCAAATCCCTTGGAAATCCGGATATAAGATTCCAGTTCTGGAAGCTCAGAATCAATGGGGTGTCTCTATATTGTTTTTGGAATGCAAAGTTGATCATGACACCCCATTTAAAATCCTTAGTGGCTGCTCATTGAATTCAGAATAAAGAATAAAATTCAGGATAGAGTCAGCCAAGCTCTGCAGGACCACACTGCGCTGAGGCTCTGCTCCATCTCCAGGTATGCGGTATCAGAGCCGTAGAGGGAGGTCCCCTCTCTTCTTCACTGGCAGGTGCTTCCATATCTCTGTGCCTTTGTGGATGCTGATGCCTGTCCTAAGAATGCTCCCTACTTTTTGTGCCTGCTGGAGTGTCCCCTCATTCTTCAAGGCCTACTTCAAAAAATATCCCCTCTGCATAGCTTTCCTTAACCCCTTCAGGCAAGGTTATTATGATTTGTCTCGTTATCTCTTGGTCTTTCCCATGACAACTTAAGCCTTTGGAGGGGAGACACTGTATGGTACTAGTTGTTATATCACCAGCACCTGGCATAGTACCTGGCAGAATGATGTCCTGGGGAGAGTGATCTGCACACATCACCCACTCCCATCCAGAGCTATAAGCCTCAAACGCTGCCAAGCCACCCAAGCTGAGCTCCGGGTCCTCCAGGGCAATTCAATCAGAGCAGCCTTGCTTTCATCTGTTGACATTCTGGGCTTCCACGGTAGCATGCATTAGGCACATTTAGATGCTTTTTAAATGGATGGATGGACAGATAGATGGATGGATGGATGGATGGTTGGTTGATTAGGGTGCAAAATCTTAGAATTCAAGCCAGTTGAACAAATCCACAAATATTTATTAAGCACTTACATACAGTGTCTCAGTGAGATCTAAAGAGGTCTCTAAAAGGAAGTAAGTAATTCAATGACCCCTTGAAGGAGTTTGGGATTAGGTAGTGAGTCAAGATACATTACAAAATAAGTTACATTACAAGTAACATTTTAAAATACCCGGAATTCCAGAGCCAAACAACAATACAAGTCCCACAGACAACTTTTGAGGCTGAAGCAGTAGATGCAATTCTAAACTGAAGTTAGGAGGGCTAGTGGCTTTTTAAATAATGCTTTAAATAATGTACTATTTTTAACTTGCCAAGTACTTTTCCATAGATAACCTTCTCTAAAATTTACTATTGCCATGCCTTGAAAGTATTGTTATGAATGCTTTAAGGGAACATGAAGTAAAATTATTATTATTATCATCATCATTATTATTATTACAACAACAGCAATAAATAGATAAGTTAAGTGACGAGCCCAGGTTTTCATAGCTAGAGAGCAGCAGAGCCAAGAAAGAGGAATTCACTTCTGTCTACCAGAGGCAGGTCCAGGTTTCATGGGGGCTAAAGCATATACAGTTGGGGTAGGGGAGTTTCCTGAAAACAAGAAAACATTATTAGAAATAGAAAATTAGAAGGTATTTATTTAGAATGAGAAAGAAATCACAACATAATTTTTTTTTCACAACATAATTTTTTTTATTAATTGCTTGACATACGTTGATGATGCTTTTCTTCCCTATACTTTTTTGGCCCTGTACTTTGTTCAGATTTCCAGCCCTGGTATTAGGCCTGTATTCATCTGTCAGGATCAACGTTATGGTAACCAGTTAGCTTAGCATAGTTCGAAACTAAGCCACTAAGACTGGAATAAGAATTGGCCTCCACTTAAGCTGTGTGCAAGTTCAGAACATCCTGCAATATTCACTTATGACCTCACCTATTCCCTCCCTTAAGTGCAGTCAGGTATGAGCACATTTTAAAACTGAAAAAAGTTTTTGTTTGAAGAGTCATTAAATGGTCCTTGAGATAATCAGAAAGTCTGCAGTGCTGGGGTGATGGGGGAGGGGTCATCTTTTTCAGATCCGCCTCACTCCTCAATTAATGTTAACCAAAACAGTTTCTCCTTACTATCAGTTACCATGTTATGTCCAGCTCTAAACAAGTCCATGGCATGCAGACAGCACATCAACCATATCCAGTGAGAGAATGAATGAAAGAATCGTAAAACAATGTTTCCTATTAAGGAATATCATCCAGAGTGATTATGCTGAAGCACCCATTCCTGTGGTCCAGAGAGACAATATTGAGGAGGATTCCCTAATAGAGAGCTGCTGGGAAGAGGTCCCCCACCATTCCTTAAGAAGTAGGACAGTTAATACAGAGGACAGAAGCAGCGGGGAGGTAACGGGGTCAGTCAGTAAAAGAGCAGGTGTTTCTGGGACTTCTACGCAATTCTCTTAGCTGTACCCTAGAAAAATTCTTCTTTTCATAGCATAGGAAAATGAGTCTTTGCTAAGTGGCCAGATATTGTTTTGATTTCACTGTAAATTTTTTGTTGATCTTATAATAGGAACTGCTCTGGTTGGCTTTCTGTGCCCCCATTTTACTTTCCAGCTTTCATACCTGTTTGTCAATTGATGGCATTTTTTCATTAGCCCTGAAGAGTTGGTAATGTCGCTAACAGTCCTGTATATATATCCACAAAAGAAAAAGGCATTTTGTAAGGCTAGGAGACAGAGGAGCTCTCTCTTTTTTCACCGCTGGTACTTACTGCAGTTACGCACTTTGGATGCTTAGCGTCAGCCCAGGTCTCTTGGTTAGTGTTTGCACGTGTACGGCATCTCCTGCTGACTTGGGTAATCACCTCCCACATGTAAACAGATTGGTTCTAATGCCTGTATAACTCGTTGAGTTTTTGGTCTTACATCTATCTTTTCTTCCAGCCATGTCACTGCAGCTCTTCTGGGGCTCAGGACGAGGAACACCACTTTATGCCCCACATTCTTCTCTTTCCATAGAGTCCAGTTACGAATCCTGCTCCATACCAAGACTTTTTAATCTTGGTTACCCTCTTGTGCACTTTTTAATTCTTCTCCAGTATATATTTCCTGTAATATGATATTTGTGTGGGAGCCTAACTCTGGGGTTGATATGCACTGACCTTTGGTGTTCAAATCATTTGTGAAATCTGCTGCCTAGCCTTTTCACTTTCAGTTTTCCATCATTACTTCCTTCCGTTATTTTGCTTCATTCACATCTGTGTTTGCTTATTGTGCACCCAAATATGTCAGATATTTCAATGGCAAAAAAATACAGACACACTGTCATCTTCTTTTCTGAGTTATCATAGGGTATGATCCCTAAACAGACTTCAGCATACTCTGCAGAAGATGGTTATAAAAATAGAACAATCCCATCTTGCCACTAGGTTCTTCATGACCTTTATTTTCCCTTAGATTCCATATATGGGATAGGGAGGGTGGGAGGGAGGGAGATGCAAGAGGGAAGAGATATGGGAACATATGTATATGTATAACTGATTCACTTTGTTATAAAGCAGAAACTAACACACCATTGTAAAGCAATTATACTCCAATAAAGATATTTTTAAAAAAAAATAGAACAATCAAATATGGTAGAAACTCAATGAACTTCTTAATGAACTAGACTGGCCTGAACCCAAGGAGAGAAAAGGCATTATTAAAATCTTTTTTTGACATTTTCCATGCAGTGCTCTTATCATTTATCCCCCTGATCTTTGCTGGACAATGTGTACTAGCCCTTCAGGTTTCAGATACTAAAGCACTTTGCAGAGCTTTGAAACACTCTTCAAACTTTATAGTTATTGGTCTGTATCTATCTCTCCTCCAAAAAATTATGGATGCCACAAGGAGGACAAGGAGTTTATCTGCTTGTTTACTGTTGTACCCCAGTTCTAGAAAGATAGTAGTCCCTCAATGCATATTTGCTGGAGGTATAATGAATGAATCTCACCTTATTCTTTTCAGTGGTCATTAATCTTCAATATGGACCTTTAATGTTTTACATATGTTTTATTCTAGCATGTTTTCTTGTTTCTTCATTCTTAAACTTGTAGTGCTTTCTGACCTTCACTTCAATCTTGTCTTGTCTTTTATGTTCTTTTCCTTTTGTGTTGGCTTTCAACTTCAGAGGCATCATAACGTATTTTCCTCCCACTACTGTCTGCCTCTCTGGCTTTCGAACAGCTTGCTTTCCACAGTGAAGTGGATCTGGGTCTTTTGGGGCCTGGAATAGAATTAGGGGTGCCACCTTGAGACAAATAATGTAATATTATAAGCAGACTCCTGGGGATGGAGAGTTCGCCTCTGCCCACTGAACACCTTTCTGTCTGTTTCCCATAGAAGTGGCAGATGATGTTGTCTATTGAAGACACAGAATAATTCTGAAAGCAAAACAAATTTAATTTAAAAATAAGTTAACAGAATAAGGAGATAAAAGTGGTGCATAGGTCAAAGGGATTGTGATGAGAGTTAAGCAGAAGTAGGAATGAAAGGATAAATTTGAGAGTCGGAAATTTGTAAGCTAACATCACTGTGGCTCATGAAAATCAATTATAGCATAGTGGGTAACAGCTTTTGATTTATAAAGGCTTGGATTTCATGCACTAGCTGTGTGACCTCAGGTAAATTAAATAACCTCTCTGTGCCACTGTTTATTTGTAAAATACTTACCACACAGGGTCTCTGTAATGTTTAAATTGGAGGATGCATGATAAAGTATTTTGTGCAGTGCTCAATAAATAGCAGTTAGATATGGTTTGTTTGAACCATAAGAAAAGGCTTTGTTTAGGAATTGCAAAAGGAAAGAGAAAAGCAGGAGGGAAAAAAGCAGTATTGACTAAACCAGCTTCCAGTTTCCTTGGCACTATTCTACCTTCCACATTATCCAGCCACCACTATCAGCCAGGAAGCATGAAACCCGTAGAATGTCTAGCTCTTGAAGGCCCCATTTCAATGAATAAAGTGAAATGCTTGCATTCAGAAGCTGACTATTGTCCCTGGTCAGTTCAAATGAGTCACAGCAGATCAGCTGGGAATGAAACATTGACAACACAAAACATCTTTCTCAAAACAGTATCACCAAAATGATGAGGGTTCATATTGCCCAGGCCATGATGAGTTTGCTTTGGGGGTCTTTCACTATTGGACACTTGGTTATTGATGATCTGACCGGAAAGCTCAAGGAAAAGCCCTGGTTTGTTTTTGTGGTTCCTCTGGGGGAGAATGGAGAAGCTGGAGAGGCCCATTTTTCTAAGGCAGTTTGCCTCCAAGCTACAGACTATATCATGATGGTAAAATGATAAACACTGATGGTTACCACCCCACATTTGCCTCTATATTCATGAAGCAGAATGCATTCTATGCAGCAAATCCAGCACCTTTGTTTATGATTTCTTTGTGCAACTTGAAACAGGGATCTGAACAAATAATCTTCCCCTAATGTTTAATGTTTAGGCAAGGCTCTTGTTTTTTGCTTTTAGACATGTTCAAAATGTTCAAAAGGCCTGCTAAACACTACTTCTTGTCCTTGAAATACAATATGTTGAACTCTATTATTACACCTTCATCTGCTCCCCATGTAATCTCATAGTGTGGAGTAATTTAAAAGAAATATTGTTCCTCTGTGGCTTTCTTGTTCTAACTTAAGACCAAATTCTGGGCTATTGTAAAGTTTTAAAAAAACTACCTCAAAAATCTGAATACTTAGCTGTATTCACCACAAAGATTTTGTAACATTTTTTTCAAGTACTAAACCCTAGGTAGCCCATCCCATCCATTTCTGTAAACACTGGCTCCACAATTCAAAGGTTATTTTAAATGGCCAAGATGAAGCATGATTACATGAAGCATTTCTCCCTATTTTGCTCAAACCCTGGAGGCTGGTTTTTTCTGGTTCGGCTCTGGAAAATCAGTTTCAAGGAGATCGGAGCAGGCATGGAAGTCTTCCAGGTAAAGATCTCACCCACACATGGACAGTGTGTGCTCAGGCTGGTCCAGAATTCTCTGACCTCTCACGAGCAGTTTGGTATTGAATTTCCGATGTTGTCCTGGGATACACTAGGTATGTTATGCTTTGGTTTGTAGTAAGCCTAGATATTATAGGACTTCTACATATTGGAGTGGAATTTCTGAGCCTATTCTAGGCCTACTCTAGAACTAAACTCATTTTATAACATGGCAGTTTATGGCAATAGACCAATAATAATTCATCTCCTTATTTATTGTTACCATCACTTCAGGAGGAGGGATTTCTTGCATCTTTCATTTAATGTTCCCATTTTTTTACCTCTTCCATTTGTATTATCCTCTATGAATCTTAAATTACAGCATGTCTTCAACATGTTTCTGTCATCAATGTGTATCTGCTTTTAATACATAACACAGAAAATTATATAGAGCTGTGGATGTCACTTATCTGATAATCAAAGAGTGAAAGGGATAAAAGGAAGTGTAGCTTGGCCAGACATGACACAGGATGAAGCCTCGTTAGGTTGTTCTTGTTTTTTGAGGGTGGGAGTCCTTTTTCAGCAGGGTAGGAGAAGCTGTCTTTAACATGCGTGGCCAGCCACTAAGGCAAAGCATGATGGATGCCATTTAAATGGAGACTGTATCTCTGCAACCGCCAGTAAACTTTTTTTTTGGAAAGAAGTGTTCATCGAGGACTTAGCATCAACTTTGTATGTAAATGTGTACTAAAAATAAACCATGCATTATGGATGATAGGTACATGGGTCTGTCTCAAGGATTTTGCAGACTAGTTGGAAAGCAAGCCCCTTACCTATAAAACATTCCATCCAAATGTCCATTTTCACTTCCAACCAATGTGTTGTGCTGGGTTTTTTTCCCTACAAGAGCCTCCAGACTAGCTGTCGGGGTGACAGACACTCTGCCTTATCACTAGCTCCATGTAGACCAACATATGGAAAAGTAAAAAAAGGATCTGCAGCCCAAACAATGTGCTTCTGTTGCTTGTTTCAGAATGCTCTGTTGGGCTGGTGCTCTAGCTGTCCCACTGATAATGTTTTCTGGTCCTAAAAATGATGAAACCAAACATAAGTTAGAAAAGTATCCAAGAAGAACAAAGGAAAATGTGGAAAATATCTGTTGTCTCAAATGATATGTTTTCACTTGATTTCATTGAAAATGTTTGCAGATCTACAATATTTGAAATGTATGGCTCTCCGTTGAAAAATTTAACTTTCGATATCAGTACGTTCCCCAGTAAAGAACTATAGGGGTATCAGTGGGTGACAAGTTAACACAAAGTGACTGTTTTTGAGAATGTACTCCCAGCATTTTCAATGTTTGGCACATAGAGTCGCTTCTATGTTTTTCCTCTCTTTCTGCATGTTTGGCCTCTGCCTCTGCATTCAGTACGTAGATCAGTCCTTCCATGTAGCCTTGGACCCAAACTAGGAACCCCTAGTTCTGAGCTGAAAAGATGTTCTCCATCCCAATGTTTGGCTCTCCATCCTGAGGTTTGGGCCATGTCCTATGTGTTTGGCAGAGGACAGGCTCCACTCACAGACAGTTCCTCAGAAAGGTATAGAGGTTGACTGCCCTCATGAACATTTTAATTTGATTCTTTAAGATTCCATCCTGTAAGTGCAGCTCACTGTCTGCGGTCTGCATTGCACTTTCTTGAGCACTGTTTAGGTAAGTGGAGACTCTTTGTCTGGCAAAGAAATTCTGACCCCATCCTTTACCCCATTAGCTGAAAACATTGGCACAGGCAAGAGAGGCTCTGAGCACAGATGAGCAGCTTTTGAGAAATCCAAGGGGGGCCAAGATGACAGCCTCTGACATGGGCAGGCATGGCAGAAGAGTATTAATTATCCATAACTACAAGCATTTCCATGCACACACTTTCCACCTGCCAGGCCTAACTCTATGACACTCTGACTTTCCCCACTGTGGGAATCTCTAAAAGGTAGCATCCTTAAGAACATTGAGTACTTGCAATGTGAGAACATTATGAGAGGTGCTGGACACCAAAAGGAGAAAAGACAGATCTCCCAGGCTCTAGAGACTCACAGTCTAGGGGAGAAAGAATTGAACCAAAAAGCCAAGATACAAAGAACACTGTGTTTAGTACCATTTCAATGATGAAAATAATATGCATCATGCGATTTTAGAAAAAGAAGTAGTACTTTGGTCTGGGAATGTGGCTCAACACAGATGTGGATGTCTTGGAATAGGCCATTAAGTTCCTGAGGACAAGGACTGTGGTCCAATGCAATGGACCCTGGTGGAGTGAGATTTCAATAAGCTAAAAACAATAAAGTTTTTAAGTAGTGGATTGCATGCCAGTTGGAGTTGCATGCACTTTCTCACAGAAGTAAGAAACTAGAATATAGAGGCAATCAGCCCTGTCTCTAAGTGTGTTGAGTCATGTAGATGAAGCTGCTATGGCCCTTGTTTGCACAGGAAAGCCTTGATAGATAAGAAAAAACACTGAGACTGCAGGCTCCTGCTTTGAACTGTGCAGATGTGAGATGTGCAAAGAATGTTACAAGCCCCCTGCTTTGACACAGATAAGAGAAACATAGAGAAGATAGAGCCCTGGGTCGGAAGGCTGAGAGCCTCGAGAAAAGGCAATGCCCATGCATTTCAACCAGTGAAGGCTTCCAGCAACCAGAATGTGAGAGAGTCGGGGAGAGGAAGGATTCCAGTTAGAACTGTAGTTTCAGACAAAGGAGAGGGATACATACTGGCATAGGAAAAAAACAGGAACCCTGAGAATCAACTGGTCTTCTAGAAGAATCCTTTTTGCCTGGAGACCTCATATCCACAAAGAGAATGTAAACTATGAACTTTCCAAACCACTTTCTATATCTCCAGCTGTTTGCATTCTGGCTGCAGCCTAATAAACTCGTAAGCCATGGTGCCTGATTGACCTGTGGGTTCTTAATAAAATTTGATTGCATTGAAATTGAGTTGCTAATCCCCCAGAAATTGACCCAGGGTTGACTCCACTCCTTCAGATTGTATAAAAGAATTCAGGGTCCCCAGAATCACACACATTTCCAGGTGAACCCAGGGGCCAGGGCATGTTGGTGTTTTGTGTCAGTTTGGGGAAGACATTCTAGGAGATATAAATTCTTCAAGCATTAAGTTTGTCTTGTTCTATCCCAAGCACGATAGCGGAGTCTTCAGTAAATTTTTAACTTGTCATTAAAAATACCTTTCATATCAGAATTTTCAAAAGCACTGATAGCTGAACAAAAAGAAAAGGCAAGCGTAAGAATTATAAAAATAAGCAATCATTCATTTTGAATACAAAAGGAAAATGCACCTCTTTCAGGGTGTTTCAAAAAATAGAAAAGTGCACTTTTGGCTGATAGATTGCTATTAAGGACACCTCTAAACTATCAGCCATAAGAGGATTGCTTTGCCACTCTTTTTGTAAAGAAGGAAAATGAATGAAGTTGGAAAATGTAAAACCTACAATGTGTTTTCAATTGTAGATCATGGCACTTTCATCCCGAAATTTGGGGAAGATAACTTTTAATTACAGTAATAAGAACCACATGGGCAATGATTGATGTGAACCTGATGTGTGCTATTCCTTTATTAATCTTTTTAATTAGAGGCAAAAGAATGTTTTATCTGACGGGAAGGAGATGAGCTGGGCCATGATGTTCTGTTGCACTTTAGGATGGAGAACCTGATTGCTCACCGAGGGTCCCTGTTAACCTGGGGCAGGAGGTGAGGGACCCAAAGCTGAGATCACTTGTTTCCATCTGGGAACAGCTTTGCTTGTACCTCTTGCTGCAAATCATCTGCATGAACAGCCTTTTATTTTTTTCCTTTCTTTCTATTGGATTGGTTTTCTTGGCATTGTTAAAACTGGTGAGTTAGGGAGAGAATTTAAATTGTTGCCACACCAGTGTTGGGAGTTCCCATCTGCCGTGAAAGTGAGGGTGCGGAATTGCAATGGCGGACGTCAGGGCATCTGGAAAGGGAGCCTGGCTCCGAAAAGAGTGTGTCAGGAAGTGGACTGAGGCCACAGAAACAAAAATAATGAAGTTAACACTAATTGGGATTGCTGGCTGATGACAGAATTGACAAAATAGAAAAGCAGGGTTGGGAAGAATAAGAAAGCTAAGTAAATGATCAACAGTTACAAAACATGATATAACACCCACTCGAACTTGAAAGGCTGATACAAGTTAGTTCTTTGGGCCCTATGGTGTAGAATAATATATTCAGTCAATAGATTTTTATTGAAGTCTCACTATGCATCAAACTATGCCAGGCCCCGGGGATGCTATTATTGGGAAGATAACCCGGAAGAGTCATAATCTTGTGAATAATATAGGTACATATGTAAATATGGAGACACAATAAATTATCTAATTACCTAGTGGTGGGGAAGTCAGGGTAAAGCTGGACAAGGTAAGTGGCCCATGAGCTGACTGTTGAAGAATAGGAATTTTCTGGGTGTGTATGGAGAAAAGTTGTTTTGGTAGAAAGAATAGCCTCTCAAAGCTATGGAGCTATGAAACAGCATTTCCTATTCAGAAAACTACACGAAGTTGGGTGTGGGTCTGGATTGGGTGAATGGTGCACAGTGAGGCTTGAGAGGCAGGTGGAAGCCAAGTTAAAAAGGGACTTCATCCTTTGTGTGATGGGAATCCACCAATGGAGCTTATATTAGAAGGCATTAGAATGTGGAAGATAAGAGCACAAGCTATAGCGTCAGAGAGACTCTGGATAATAGAGTCACCCTTTACTAGGTGCCCAGATTGTGGCAGCAGGAATGACACAGGCCTGCGTCTGAATCCTCCTAACTCCACTTACCATGCACTCCCAGCCTCTGTGTTCTTGTCCCTAAAGAGGGAATGATACCTCCCTTCAGAGCTTAACTGAAGAGACAATGATGAGGTATGTAAATGGGTCTGGCAGGTAGTAAATGCTCAGTAAATGTGACTTTCGGTTGCTTAACTCCTCAACAGAGATTTGTTGCAGAGAACTTCAATTTTTGAAGTGCATGCTATTTTTTCATAAGTCAGGGTGCTAGCCCCACTCAGGGAAAAATTGACAGAGGTTCAATTCTAGATTTTCTAATGAGCTTAAGCAGTTCCCAAACAGCTAAGTCTTTCATAGCCGACGTATCACAGGGACTGCATTCAAAATAGGTCGGCCCGATAAATACTTAAAAGAGAAGGAAGGCCTGGGGAGAAGAGTGAATTGTTAGGAGATGTACTGAGGGGAGAGCGTTCATAAAAGACTTTGGATGATGACAACATCTATTCAAATAGACCCCATCCTGCTTCTTCTCCTTCAAACCTAGTTTGGAACCATCTAGATAAGCCTTTCTTTATGCAGGACATGTATGTGGTACAAGGTGAAGGGTAGGAAGAAGAGCAGGGCACAGTGGGTTTGCTGAGACTGAAGACAAGGTCAGGCCAGAGCAGAGGAAGGCTGAGCAACACTGAGGAAGGAGTAAAATGGCTCACGTGTGGCGTGGAAGAATTCAACGTGGAGGCACAACCTTCCACCCGCCTTCCCCAGAGAAAGGAGGGCAAGACCAGAGCTAGGGACCGGAAGATGGCTTTTTGGCCATATCAGCGCACATGTTTCCTGATAGTGTTTCTCTAGCCTTCTCATTCTCCAACGCTGATGTGTTTTACTTGTTTTATGATCCAGTTCGTGTTCTTGGACTTTGATCAGATGGGACACAGAGCTCAAACAGATAAATTTTGGCTTTTCTTTTTCAAAAAATTAAAGAGCTTTTAAGTCAGTGCTCCTGAACATGACCCGCCCTTGGGTCATTTTGCATTTGGCATGCTGTTCTGTGTATGCGTGTGGGAGAGGACCCACCGAGGGTGTGTTCCAATCCCTTCAAATACATTATCGTCCACAGCAGACATTAAATTTTCTTGGCTTTCTTCATGTATCAAATGACCTGGAGGAGTCAAACTGTGGGGCTCTGGAAGAGAAAGGAAATGCAGGAAGAGCAAAAACAGCATAGGTTGCCCTTAGGGAAAGGGACCTATCATTAAATAATCTTTTTCCAGATAGCACATGATCAGTTTCTTCATAGGCCACTACTGTCTTTAGTGGGATTTGTTGTCAACACACCCCCGAGAGCCAGCAGGTCTCCCTAATTTTTCTTTTTTTTTTCTTTTTTTTTTTTTTGAGGGGACAAACAGGTGTTGGATTGCTGAATTAAAAAGCACAGAATAAGGGCTTGGTCCCAGGTTGTGTGCTGTCTCCCAGGGGTATCGGCAATGTCATTCACCAAGAGTGCTTGTTATAAAAACAGTGAAATTATACACTAAGTGACATTCATGATAGCAGCTGCTGGCTAACTTGTGCCCTACTCTACTCCCTTATCAATGCTCTTGACAACCCCTTCTTGTGCTTCTTAATCGAGCAAACCAACCTCTGTCTCTACGCACACACATGTTACTTGCTGGCTCTTGGAGGTATGTTAACATGCCCATTGGAGTAGTGAAGATTCTGAGATGACATGCAATAAAAACTTGATTTAACCCAGCATTTCATGTTAAACTGAGTAAGCTCTGACTTTGTGGGACCTAGGATGGGAATTGCTGATTAAGTATTCTGATAATCTGATTCTTCATGCTTGAGTAAGAAAGACTGGTGGAAGAGATGCTTTTGGAGTATCTGAAGGGTTTTTGACACCTAAACCACACCGTGTTGGATGCCATCTACTCATTCAATGGTCAGGCCTGTCCTCACGGTTTACCCATGACAGCTGTGTGCATGACAAGTACATATGCATTTGTCAGTTGCTGCCCTCTTCATCTTGCATTTTTACTTCTGCATTTTCTCCACATCTTGCTTCCTCCAACTCTTCATCAGATGTTGAATATTTTCTTATTTGTCTGAGATTTAAGCTTTAACTCTAGACCATTTAGGTTCTTTTGAGTTGTAGCCAGCAGAGAACTGCTCCAAAACTAGCTTCATCTCTTAAAGATTACTGACTTGATGGAAAGTTGGAAGCCTAAAGGGAACTGTAGAAAATGTTTTGACTTGTATTTTTCCAACTATCTTAGTTCTGCCAACTGAAGATCAGTGGGAAGAAAGATAAAAGCAAATCCCTGGTTAATTTAATCCCAGCCAATTTATGTATCCCAGGGTCTCATTAATTAATAAATCATGTTATTCAACAAACTTACTGAGCACTTACTATAGACTAAGTAACATCCAGGAAGTTAAGGATAGGAAACTTGGTAAGGTACAGTCCCTAGTTGATCAATAGATGTTGGTTGAGAGTTTTGGATCTACATTTTTAACAATCAGGGAATTCTGACTTCGGTGGTTTGAAGACTAAATTTCATGAAAGGCTGGTCAGCAATGGTTCAATATTCTAAAACCTAAATTTATTTTTAAAGTAGATGCAATTAGAGAATGTTAAATGCCCTTTAATTCTGATGTCTAGTCCTGTCTGCAACATAGATCTTGAGTCCAATCAGTAAAGATTTTGGTAAACAGAGCATATGTTGACAGTATCTCAATTGATATTAATGACCCCAACTGAATCATCTGTTAGTGATAAGAACTGTCCAGCTTAACCTCCTGGTGTCACAGATCTCTTCCTCTATATGTTACCCATAAATATCCGTTGGTTTTCCAAAATTTTTTTAAATGGTGCTAACCCAAATGTTAAGGGGAGCAGAGAGAAGGGTGATGCTCTCATTTGCCTTAAATGCCTCAACATTAGTTATAAAGCAGAAACTAACACACCATTGTAAAGCAATTATACTCCAATAAAGATGGTAAAAAAAAAAAAAAAAATTAGTGAAGGCAGAGCAGATTTGAGCAGTTTATATAACTCTCTTTGTTCATGAAAAGAAGCAGCTCTCTCCATTCATTTTTGGCATTGGTTTCTAATGTTCTTTCCTCTTGCCTGTAATTAGAGCATTGATTTAAGTCCTAACAAAGTACTTAAAAAGGTACAGGACACTCTGGACCTACGGAGGGAAAACAGAAGGCTCAGCTCTTCTAAACTAGTGTCTCTTGGACTGGACATAGAGAACCCCAGGTCAGGGTTGTGAACATGCCCCAAGCAAAACAGCGTCTGCATTTTGGACGCTGGAACAGCTATTTGATGAGGGCATCAGTTCAACCCAATAACCTGCTCAGATCAAGATATAATAGTGGTAGTGTGTTCGTGGGGTATTGTATTCTAAGTGTTACCGTAGAACTCTATAATCACTTAAGTATGTATGATTAAGCAAGAGAGCTTTGACATTTGAGAACCTAACACTTAAGATTATGGCTTTTTATAAGCAAATGACCCAAAGAGTCAGGCCTCTAATTTATGGAGCTGATATTCAGCCTGAACCCATCAGTTTATCTTGACTCGTTGTTCACGGCTGACATCTATTCTGATTGGCTGGATGTTCATTCTGATCAGTTGCTAAACATTTACTGGTCTTTACAAATTTTTGTTATCATCCCTGTGATTTGTAGTTTTGTGAAAATGTGCTCTTGACTCCCACTTATTGTGAGTCAATGGACCCAGCTGGATCACTCTCATCAGGTCTGAAGGGGGCTTTTATGGTTTTCAAATAGACTTCACAGAACAATATGTTTTATTGATGTCCACAAAAATAAGGATATTCAAAGTTTTAAGATATATTTATCACGATCGTGAAGAATCTGTGAAATTGCAGGCAGGTCAAATCAGGCAAACACAAGCTGTTTACATATTTTTAAACCTAAGTACTCTATCGTTATTTTCAATGTTCTCCCATCAGACTTAGGTTTATGAAGAGATTCTGTTGACCCTCCCTTTATTTAAAAATTGTGATTTCAACAACCTACTGGACTAGCACTGGGGATACAGTGAAGAAGACAGACACAGTCACTGCTCTCATAGAGTTTACATTCTGATTGAATCACAATATGTACCTACATTTATAACACATTTCTATCATGCCCCCAAAGTGTCACGTGACTACCACTGTAGTCACTGCTGATACTTTACTTCTCTCACCACTCTTGTTTACCAGACCCCTTACTATTTTTCTCACCCTCTCAGAAACACTTTAGTCTATTTGTATGCTTCTCTGGATTGATCAAGCAATTACTATGTTACAGGCATTATTTTAAGCATTTTATATCTGTTATTTAATATAACCTACCCAAGAGCACTGTGAGAGGGGTACTGATACCAAACCCATTTTGCAGATTAGTAAGCTTAGTTTCATAGAACTTAAATAACTTGTTCAAGGATACAAAATTCACAGTGATAAAGCCTGAATTCAAATTCAAGCAGTCTTACTCCAGAGCCAGTGAAGACATAGTGATTATTCAAATTGAGTACACAGTGAGTAAATCAATTTTAAATATTAAGGAACTGAACTTAGTGTATGCTATGTGGTTTCCCTTGTTTAACCGCTGAGAGTCTGGGTGAAAGTCACTGACTATCCTAGTTAAAAGGGATCTTAGAACTCTCAGAGAGGAAGCAAGAAATAGTTCTTTCAGCATATCTCTGACTGAGGATCATTCAACTTGAGGCCAACAATGGGATGTATATTGTATAAGGTTCTCCAGAGAAACAGAACCAATAGGATATATATATATATATATATATATATATATATATATATATATATATATATATATATGTATACACACACACACGCACACATATACATACATATATATATAGACATATATATGTATTATTTGAGGAGATGTATTATGGGCATTGGCTTACATAATTATGGAGGTTGAGAAGTCGCACAATTTTCTGTCTGCAAGCTTGAGAACCAGGAAAACTGGTGATGTAATTCAGCACGAAGTTGGAAGGCCTGAGAATCCAGGGCCAATTATATAAATTCCAGTTTGAGTCTGAAAACTCAAGAACCAGGAGGCCAGTGTCAAGGGCAGGAGAAGATGGCTGAAGCAGACAGAACGAATTCACCTTGCTCTGTCATTTTGTTCCATTCAGTCCCTCACAGGATTGGGTGATGCTCCCCTGGCCTGGTGAGTGTGATCTTATCTCAGTCTGCTGATCCAGTGCTAATCTCTTCCAGACACACCCTCACAGACACACCAAGAAATAATGTTTTACCAGCTATCTGGGTATCCCTTAGTCCAGTCAAGTCATCTCATAAAATTAGCCATCATAGGGTGCTTGTCACTTCATGAGCCAAACCATTTTACTCATAGAAATTTCACTTTGAAGACTGTTTTTTCTCCTGAGGCACTGATATATTCCTTTTAGTAACTTTCATTCATTGGGCTATTTCTCTCTTCTAGACTGATCCAGAATATGTCTGCTCTACTAGGCCCTCTTTCATGTCTCCAGCTCTGAATTTCCTCTTTTATCGTCCATTTTTCAGAGATGTCATGGATACCTATGGCCATATTTGTCTCACGGATGTGATTTACTACACTGACACAACATTGGTCTTCACAGAAGTGTTTTTCTCTTTAATTACAATGTAGCTAATTTTTAAAAGTTGGGAGATTTTTATGTAAAATGGTGGATCCCCATCTTTCCTTAATAATGATACTCTATCAATCGCGTTCCAAGTAACCACTATTCCATGAGACACGGAGTCTCCTCTATTCAGATCCCTCTCAATGACTCAACATCCTGCTTGTGCTTTTATTTTTCTTAAGAAAAGAGGTAATATTTCTTGGACCCATTTTGCTATTAAAGGATAGGTGGAGAAAGAAGTACTGAAGTCTGCATTTTTAAGAAAAATAGGAACAAGAATAATTCTTTAAGGAGGTGAAAACTGTCCATTATACCTGGCCTGCTTTGTTCACATTTATTACTTGCTTGTCTCCTAGAAGGCTTTTCAGTTCATGATCTGGGCTTTCATTTTTTTTTTTTTTTTTTCCTATAAGATGTTTGCTAAGCTTCTTACCATTGTTCTCACCCTCTCAAAAACACTGTAGTCTGAGTGCTTCTCCAGATGTATTTCAACCAGCGTGGAAAGCGTGGGTCTTTGACCTAGAATGACAGTTTGTGCCTTCAACGTCTACTTGCACTTCCTCTGCTTTTCCCCACCATAATCTTTTTTATCTACTTACTACATGTTAAAGTTAAGACAAAGAGGTGGCATTCGTTCAGGTAAATTTTCTTTAAGGTTTATAGAAAAGCGATAAGGAGACAAATCTTCACGATGTGACATGGCAAGACCAGGCTAGGATCAGGTCTTAAAACACAGAATGCAGAATTTCCCTGTTGACTTTCTCAACCAAGGTGTCAGGATGTGATGAACAAAGTTGGAGTCTCAGTAGAGCATCTTCAGGCATTTTATTTTTAGGAAAAAAAAAGTAGTCTTTAATAACTATAACTGGGCAAGAGCTCATCTTTATAGCCCATTATATTGATAGAAAGAGCAACTAATGACCGCTCATTAAAATCTAAAGACTCCAATTATTTTATTATTGTTATTTAATATCTATTGAGTTCTAGCTTTAATTTTACCCAGTTGGGCCTATGGATGTAATGTCTCAGTTGGTGTGGAATTAATTTTGGCTTCTTTATGGACCAATATTCAGAACCTCTTTTCAACTTTGATAATTTTCTACTCCTCCCAACACCCACATATACACACCCACTCAATACACACAAATCTGTTCCTATCCTTTGTGCACTTTATTTTCTCTATAATTTCTGTAGCAGAAAGAATGGAGGGAACTTGCTAGAAGAAGCAAAAGGAAACATGACTTTATTCTAATCAGTTGTTGAAATAGGATTCTATACATACAGAATTTGTATTCTATGGTATTTGTTCAAAAGTAAGTCAAATTTTGTCCTCTCATTCCCTGAACTTTACTCCAATTGATCAGTGACTGAATAACGTATTTCAGGAAAAAGAAACCGAGGCAGGAACATTTTGCTGTCCAACTGAAGAGACTGACCAATGTGCCCATAGCACACTGTCACTTTTGGGTGGTGTAAGAAAGGTCTGTCTCATCTTGAGACTTTATCTTCAGAAGCAGCATCTATATTTCTATCCCAGCCCCTGCCCCAAACAACCATAATGTACTTTCTATCTGTATACATTTTCCTTCTCTGGATATTTGACATAAATGGAATTATATAATATGTGTCTTCCAGTGTTGGCTTCTTTCACTAAGCATAATGTTTTTGAGATTTGTCACTGTCAGAGCATATATCAGTAGTCTGTTCCTTTTTACCACTAAGTAGTACCTCATTGTATAAATATATCACATTTTGTCTGTCCATTCACTAGCTGATGGACATTTAGGTTGTTTCCAATTTTTTACTATTGTGAGCAATGTTGCTAAGATTGCAAGTATTGTGCAAGTCTGGGTGGGTGTATATTTTCATTTCTCTTAAGTAGATACCTGGGAGTAGAATACCAGTGTTACATGAGACAGTGAATTATAATGGGGGGCGGCGGAGCAAAGTCTTTGAATTCAAGCAGATTTCAGTTTTAGCTACAACTCTTACGTTATACTGTGTCTTTCTCAATCAGTCTCTAAATGTTTTTCATCTGTAAAATGGAGCTACAGTAACTATCACGTTGATTTCTTGTGAGATGCAAATGATGAAACATAGGTTAAATTCCCAGACTAGAGCCAGGCATGTAAAAGTTACTCTGTATTTGGTAGCTATTATTAAGCATTATAATCAGGAAGGAAGAATTTAAGATTATAATCCTTCTAAAATTATGAGAGCACAAAGTAACCATGTGTCAGGCCAGGCTAAACCATTTACTCATTGTGGTCATGAGCAGATACTCAACTGTTTTGCTAATCTGTGTAATCCACCTTTCAGGGTGACTTGAAGGATTTGGTGGAATCATATGGATGAAAGAAACTAGCATAGATCTTGTTCACTTTTGATCTTTAGTAAATGGTACCCATTGAAATTATTTTGGGGAACTTTCTTTCATATGTTTCTTTTTCTACAACCCGATTCCTCAAATGTATTAACCTTTCTAGAAGCCCAGGCAGGAAGGTGGTCATTTACATAGACCTTCTTTCATAGATTAGGAAAACTGAATTTCAGAATAATTAACATCATATATAAAATGATAGCTAATATTTATTGAGAATTCATTAATATGTGAGGCACTAAGATGAGCATTTTATGTAGCTATCAGGTGGAATTTTCACACTATCTCTATTAGTAACTAGAGATCCAGATTGGTAGACTCTCCTTTTTTATAAGTCAAGACACTTTAGTTTATAGAGATTGAGGAGATAAGAGGCAGAACCAGGACCAGGCTGTCGGCCTCCAAAACCATAACCTTAACCTTCAGCTCTGACGTCCTGTGTTCTACAACAAGGAATGAGCTCAACCCACCTGACTCCCAGCCCACTTGGGCTCTGTAAGACACATGTGCTCTGTGAAAGGTGATTTCTAGAATCAGATTAAATCTAACTCTTGCCCCTCTTCCCTACCACCTTGCCCACTCAGTAGAGTTGATGGGAAATCAACCTCAGTTAATTTTCTAGGGTCCTTCTCTGAACTGGCATTGCATGAGAATCCTGGAGTTTATGCAATCCAAGAACTTAAGAAATTGTGGAAGTCTTTTATCCTCTTGCTTTCAGTGCATCATGATCACTGCTGAGATGCATAATATCCATGAGAGTCCAAGACTAGCAAATCCTTTGCTCATGACATCCACGTCTTCTTTTCTCACACCCTGTCCCTGGAGACTCCCCCGTGACCTCTAAGGCCTCTGTACTTACTGTTCCTGTCCCATCTTCAATCTTCATACCCTGAGCATGACAGAATCTCTGTGTTTGGTCTACTCTTCTCCTTCTCTTTTCAAACAAACTCTCATAGTCTTAGTTTTGCAAAGTAAAGACCTCTCAACTATTCCCTGAGGAAAGGGAGGCTAAAATCACCAAACTCTAAAGCCTTGGCTGCCCTCTTTAAAAAGTGTTGGAAAAAAGCTTCCCAGTATTTCATGGTAAACCCGTACGGCACAGTTAATTTTCAGTGTGGTTATTCTGCCACATTAACCTTTCGATAAATCATTGTGCTACAAGTGTGCTGGGTATTTGAAAAAGCAGATTAGAGCGTAAGTTGACACGCTGCTGATATTTCACACACTCTAAAAGGGGTCTAGCATTTCCCTAAATCTTTGATTCCTAATATACAAAAGGATGACATTGTAACAGGAGGTGTATATCTGAAGCACTGCTGGTCCCTGGAGTTACTGTTAGGAATAGTTTGCTGGCACAAGCATAGTATAAGTAGTGCAATTTTTTAAAATGTTTTTCCCCTTATTTTTCCATTTTCCTTTTCCTAGGTGTATTTCTTTGTTTTCCCAATTATATTTAGAAACACAATTAAAAAGTGGCAAAATAGGTGCCAAAGTTGCTAAATATATAATTATAAGAGTACAAAGCAGCCATGTAAAGGGTGGTAAAAAAAAAAAGAAAAACCTCACTCATTCCAATTAGGAAATAATGAAAAGTCCTGCACCCAGGCTCCCACTATTCTCTGTCACACATTCCCCTTTAGAGGGCATCGTCACTCAGTTATTGGTATTTTCAGGACATGGTCACAAGGTCACTGGGCTCAGTGTGAAAGGCTGATGTGTTTTTCTCACCTTAGGTCTTGAGTGGGTGTCAGGAAGCCGGGGGTAGGTTGTCCTGGGGAAGGGACTCCATACTTTCAAACAGAAACTCTAAACCCTTTTTGAGACCATTTCCTCTGATCCCAATTACCTGTACAGCTCTATAAATTGTATATGGTATTGGGCCAATCCTAGAGATAAATCTGCTCAGCACCACTTTCATCACAAATGTGTCTCTTTAACTGAAAGAGTTTGAAAATAGGTGTTTTAACCATTTTTTAGGAAGTATAGGTCAGAGCAGGTGATATCTTTCCCCAAAATGTTATCTCCCGTCAGCACAGAAAAGTTGGTTAACATTGGAGGAGTTGCATTTAATAGATTCATTTAGCCCTCATTAAAGATCAGGATATACTGCCTGCCTTCCTTGGTCCTTCTTTCCCCCTTCTTTTCTCTCCCTTTTTTCCCCCTTCTCCTTTATTCAAATGCTTTTCTTATAAATTAAAAATGCTCTAATTAAATAGGACACACAGAATATTTGTAATATATGGGTAAGTTTTAAAAACTAAAAATAAAACAAACACCCATGTAACTACCACACTGCTGAATGAACAGAACACATAAGTTTTGAAGCTCCTCTATACTCCTCCTGTTTCCCTAGAGTTAATCGCAAACCTAAATGATTTTATGTTCTATATTTCCCTATTTATTTCTGTATTTTTCTTCATAGGTTCCTACACATGTATTTCTCCCTAAACAATATATTATATAATATAATAATTGTATTGTTTAGGTCCAGTAATTTATACTATATGTATGATTTGCTTTTCTCACCTAACATCACGTTTCTGAAGCCTATCCATATTAGTACCAATAGATAAATTTTCACCATATATATTATATATATTATTGTGCATATCTCCTAATTTATACTTGTAAAAGGTTTTAGTGCAGCAATTATCAAACTTTCTGGTCTCACAACCCCTTTTCACTCTGGACAATTGTTGAGGACTCCTAAGAGCTTTTGTTTATATAGATTATACCTTTATCTATACATTTTCATAGTACTAGAAATTAAAATTCAGAAATGTTTAAATTTTTCTTAATTTACTTAAAACTAATAATAATCCCATTACATGTTAATTCTAGTAACATTTTTGCAGAGAATAACTATTTTTTAAAACAAACAAAAATTAATGAAAAGAGTGACATTATCCTAAATTTTTGAAAATCTTTTAGTGTCTGGCTTTAAGGAAAACAACTAAATTCTCATATCTACTCTGCATTCAATCTGCTGGGTTTGTAGTTTTGCCTGAAGTACCTAAGAAATACCTAGTCTTGCACAACTATATAGTTGGAGAAAAGAGGACCTTGCAGACTTCCCGAAAAAATTTTCAGATCACACTTTGAGAACCACTGCCTAGGAGTTGAATTGCTTTCCAAAATAGTCTCAAATTGTTTTTAATAATGGTTGTATCAATTTATATTCTATTAGCAGTGTATTCTTATTGCCCATGCCCTTGAAGATATTTAATATTGTATGGCTTTTATATCCTTCAGAAATCTGTTGTATAGGAAATGGTATCATATAATGGTGTTAATTTTCATTTATCTAATGACTAATGAGTTGAATATCTTAGGGCTATGCATGTTTCCTCTTACATACAGTGCTAGTCAAATCTTTTGATCACTTTATTATTGAGTTATGTATTCTTTATTGATTTGTTCTTTTTATATTCTGGATATCATTCCTTTGTCATTTATACACATATTGCAAATATATTCTCCCATTTTGTGGTTTCCTTTTTTATTCTCTTTATGCTAACATTTCTTTTTTAATTTTTTTTAATCAGGTAAATAGCATTGATATAATACCATTATCTAATCTACACTCCTTATTCGTATTTTGCCAATTGTCCCAATAGTCTTTGATAGCAAATAAAATAAAATAAAAATCTGGATCTGGGTCCATTCCAAGATAACAGATTGCAATGAGTTGTCATTCCCTTTGGTTTCTTTTGACCTTGAGCAAATTCTCAGCCTGTGTTTGCCTTTTGTGACCCTAGTGTTTTTTTTTTTTTAATTTTTAATTTAATTTTATTTTATTTTTATACAGCAGGTCCTTATTAGTCATCAATTTTATACACATCAGTGTATACTTGTCAATCCCAATCGTCCAATTCATCACACCACCACCACCTCCCCCACTGCTTTCCCTCCTTGGTGTCCATACATTTGTTCTCTACTTCTGTGTCTCAATTTCTTCCCTGCAAACCGGTTCATCTGTACCATTTTTCTAGGTTCCACATATATGCACTAACAAACGATATTTATTTTTCTCTTTCTGATTTACTTCACTCTGTATGACAGTCTCTAGATCCATCCACGTCTCTACAAATGACCCAATTTCGTTCCTTTTTATGGCTGAGTAATATTCCATTCCATATATGTACCACATCTTCTTTATCCATTCATCTGTCAATGTGCGTTTAGGTTGCTTCCATGACTTGGCTATTGTAAATAGTGCTGCAATGAACATTGGGGTGCATGTGTCTTTTTAAATTACGGTTTTCTCTGGGTATATGCCCAGTAGTAGGATTGCTGGATCATATGGTAATTCAATTTTTAGTTTTTTAAGGAACCTCCATACTGTTCTCCATAGTGGCTGTATCAATTTACATTCCCACCAACAGTGCAAGAGGGTTCCCTTTTCTCCACACCCTCTCCAGCATTTGTTGTTTGTAGATTTTCTGATGATGCCCACTCTAACTGGTATGAGGTGATACCTCACTGTAGTTTTGATTTGCATTTCTCTAATAATTAGTGATGTTGAGCAGCTTTTCATGTGCTTCTTGGCCATCTGTATGTCTTCTTTGGAGAAATGTCTGTTTAGGTCTTCTGCCCATTTTTGGATTGGGTTGTTTGTTTTTTTAATATTGAGCTGCATGAGCTGTTTATATATTTTGGAGATTAATCCTTTGTCTGTTGATTCGTTTGCAAATATTTTCTCCCATTCTGAGGGTTGTTTTTTCTTCTTGCTAATGGTTTCCTTTGCTGTGTAAAAGCTTTGAGGTTTCATTAGGTCCCATTTGTTTATTTTTGTTTTTATTTCCATTACTCTAGAGGTGGATCAAAAAAGATCTTGCTGTGATTTGTGTCAAAGAGTGTTCTTCCTATGTTTTCCTCTAAGAGTTTTATAGTGTCCAGTCTTACATTTAGGTCTCTAATCCATTTTGAGTTTATTTTTGTGTATGGTGTTAGGGAGTGTTCTAATTTCATTCTTTTACATGTAGCTGTCCAGTTTTCCCAGCACCACTTATTGAAGAGACTGTCTTTTCTGCATTGTATATCCTTGCCTCCTTTGTCATAGATTAGTTGACCATAGGTGTGTGGGTTTATCTCTGGGCTTTCTATCTTGTTCCATTGATCTATGTTTCTGTTTTTCTGCCAGTGCCATATTGTCTCAATTACTGTAGCTTGGCAGTATAGTCTGAAGTCAGGGAGTCTGATTCCTCCAGCTCCGTTTTTTTCCCTCAAGACTGCTTTGGCTATTCGGGGTCTTTTGTGTCTCCAAACAAATTTTAAGATTTTTTGTTCTACTTCTGTAAAAAATGCTATTGGTAATTTGATAGGGATTGCATTGAATCTGTAGATTGCTTTGGGTAGTATAGTCATCTAAACAGTGTTGATTCTTCCAATCCAAGAACATGGTATAACTCTCCATCTGTTTGTATCATCTTTAATTTCTTTCATCAGTGTCTTATAGTTCTCTGCATACAGGTCTTTTGTCTCCCTAGGTAGGTTTATTCCTAAGTATTTTATTCTTTTTGTTGCAATGATAAATGGGAGTGTTTCCTTAATTTCTCTTTCAGATTTTTCATCATTAGTGTATAGGTGTGCAAGAGATTTCTGTGCATTAATTTTGCATCCTGCAACTTTACCAAATTCATTGATTAGCTCTAGTAGTTTTCTGGTGGCATTTTTAGGATTCTCTATGTATAGTATCATGTCATCTGCTAACAGTGACAGTTTTACTTCTTCTTTTCCAATTTGTGTTCTTTTTATTTCTTTTTCTTCTCTGATTGCTGTGGCTAGGACTTCCAAAACTATGTGGAATAATAGTGGTGAGAGTGGACTTCCTTGTCTTTTTCCTGATCTTAGAGGAAATGCTTTCAGTTTTTACCATTGAGAATGATGTTTGCTGTGGGTTTGTCATATATGGCCTTTATTATGTTGAGGTAGGTTTCCTCTATGCCCACTTTCTGGAGAGTTTTTATCATAAATAGGTGTTGAATTTTGTCAAAAGCTTTTCCTGCATCTATTTAGATGATCATATGGTTTTTATTCTTCAGTTTGTTAATATGGTGTATCACATTGATTGATTTGTGTATATTGAAGAATCCTTGCATCCCTGGGATAAATCCCACTTGATCATGGTGTATGATCCTTTTAATGTGTTGTTGGATTCTGTTTGCTAGTATTTTGTTGAGAATTTTTGCATCTATATTCATCAGTGATATTGGTCTTTAATTTTCTTTTTTTGTAGTAACTTTGTCTGGTTTTGGTATCAGGATGATGGTGGCCTCATAGAATGAGTTTGGGAATGTTCCTTCCTCCCCAATTTTTGGGAAGAGTTTGAGAAGGATGGGTATTAGCTCATCTCTAAATGTTTGATAGAATTCACCTGTGAAGCCTTCTGGTCCTGGACTTTTGTTTGCTGGAAGATATTTAATCAGTTTCAATTTCATTACTTGTGATTGGTCTGTTCATATTTTCTATTTCTTCCAGGTTCAGTCTTGGAAGGTTATACCTTTCTAAGAATTTGTCCATTTCTTCCAGGTTGTCCATTTTATTGGCATAGAGTTGCTTGTAGTAGTCTCTTAGGATGCTTTGTATTTCTGCGGTGTCTGTTGTAACTTCCCCTTTTTCATTTCTAATTTTATTGATTTGAGTCCTCTCCCTCTTTTGCTTGATGAGTCTGGCTAATGGTTTATCAATTTTGTTTATCTTCTCAAAGAACGAGCTTTTAGTTTTATTGATCCTAGCTATTGTTTTCTTTGTTTCTATTTCATTTATTTCTGCTCTGATCTTTATGATTTCTTTCCTTCTGCTTTGTATAGCTATAAGCTTCCCTCTTAGAACTGCTTTTGCTGCATCCCATAGATTTTGGATCGTATTGTTTGTATTGTTATTTGTTTCTAGGTATTTTTTGATTTCCTCTTTGATTTCTTCAGTGATCTCTTGGTTATTTAGTAACGTATTGTTTAGCCTCCATGTGTTTGTGTTTTTTACGTTTTTTTCCCTGTAATTCATTTGTAATTTTATAGAGTTGTGGTCAGAAAAGATGCTTGATATGATTTCAATTTTCTTAAATTTACTGAGGCTTGATTTGTGACCCAAGATGTGATCTATCTTGGAGAATATTCCATGCACACTTGAGAAGAAAGTGTAATCTGCTGTTTCTGGATGGAATGTCCTATAAATATCAATTAAATCTATCTGGTCTACTGCATCTTTTAAAGCTTCTGTTTCCTTATTTATTTTCATTTTGAATGATCTGTCCATTGGTGTAAGTGAGGTGTTAAAGTCCCCCACTGTTATTGTGTTACTGTCGATTTCCTCTTTTATAGCTGTTAGCAGCTGCCTTATGTATTGAGGTGCTCCTCTGTTGGGTGCATATATATTTATAATTGTTATATCTTCTTCTTGGATTGATCTCTTGATCATTATGTAGTGTCCTTCCTTGTCTTTTGTAACATTCTTTATTTTCAAGTCTATTTTATCTGATATGAGTATTGCTACTCCAGCTTTCTTTTGATTTCCATTTGCATGGAATATCTTTTTCCATCCCCTCACTTTCAGTCTGTATGTGTCCCTAGGTCTGAAGTGGGTCTCTTATAGACAGCATATAGATGGGTCTTGTTTTTGTATCCATTCAGCAAGCCTGTGTCTTTTGGTTGGAGCATTTAATCCATTCACGTTTAAGGTAATTATTGATATGTATGTTCCTATCACCATTTTCTTAATTGTTCCGGGTTTGTTTTTGTAGGTTTTTCTTCTCTTGTGTTTCCCACTTAGAGAAGTTCCTTTAGCATTTGTTGTAGAGCTGGTTTGGTGGTGCTGAATTCTTTTAGCTTTTGCTTGTCTGTAAAGCTTTTGATTTCTCCATCGAATCTGAATGAGATCCTTGCCAGGTAGAGTAATCTTGGTTGTAGGCTCTTCCCTTCCATCACTTTAAGTATATCATGCCACTCCCTTCTGGCTTGTAGAGTTTCTGCTGAGAAATCAGCTCTTAACCTTATGGGAGTTCCCTTGTATATTATTTATCGTTTTTCCCTTGCTGCTTTCAATAATTTTTCATTGTCTTTAAATTTTGCCAGTTTGATTACTATGTGTCTCAGCATGTTTCTCCTTGGGTTTATCCTGTATGGGACTCTCTGTGCTTCCTGGACTTGGGTGGCTATTTCCTTTCCCATGTTAGGGAAGTTTTCCACTATAATGTCTTCAAATATTTTCTCAGGTTCTTTCTCTCTCTCTTCTCCTTTTGGGACCCCTATAATGCGAATGTTGGTGCATTTAATGTTGTCCCAGAGGCCTCTTAGGCTGTCTTCATTTCTTTTCATTCTTTTCTCTTTAGTCTGTTCCGCAGCAGTGAATTCCACCATTCTGTCTTCCTGGTCACTTATCTGTTCTTCTGCCTCAGTTATTCTGCTATTGATTCCTTCTAGTGTAGTTTTCATTTCAGTTATTGTATTGTTCATCTCTGTTTGTTTGTTCTTTAATTCTTCTAGGTCTTTGTTAAACATTTCTTGCATCTTCTCGATCTTTGCCTCCATTCTTTTTCCGAGGTCCTGGGTCATCTTCACTACCATTATTCTGAATTCTTTTTCTGGAAGGTTGCCTATCTCCACTTTGTTTAGTTGTTTTTCTGGGGTTTTATCTTGTTCCTTCATCTGGTACATAGCCCTCTGCCTTTTCATCTTGTCTATCTTTCTGCAAATGTGGTTTTTGTTCCACAGGCTGCAGGATTGTGGTTCTTCTTGCTTCTGCTGTCTGCCGTCTGGTGGATGAGGCTATCTAAGAGGCTTGTGCAAGTTCCCTGATGGGAGGGACTGGTGGTGGGTAGAGCTGGGTGTTGCTCTGTTGGGCAGAGCTCAGTAAAACTTTAATCCACTTGACTGTTGATGGGTGGGGCTGGGTTCCCTCCCTCTTGGTTTTTTGGCCTGAGGCAACCCAACACTGGAGCCCACCTGGGTTCCTCAGTGTCTTTATGCTAGCTTTTGATGAAAGATTTTAAATTTTAATGAAGAGAAATTTATCAGCGTTTACCTTTATGATCTGTCCTTTTGAGGGTCTAGTTTACGAAAGCCTTTCCTATACCTAGGTCATAAAAATGTTCTCCTAAACTTTCTTCCAAAAGCTTTTATGTTTTCTTTCCACATTTAAGACATTAGGCCACAAAGAATTGTGTATGTTGTGAGGTTGGATTTTTGCATATGTATAACCATTAGTCCCATACTAATTTATTGAATTGCCTGTGCTTTTCCCACTGGATTGCACTGTCAATTTTTTATGCATTAAATTTCATATACATTTGGGTCTGTATCTGGGCTCTCTATTGAATACACTTGTCTATTTGTCTATTCTGACCAATACCATAACATTTTCATTACTTTAGTTCTAATAAGTCTTGATATATGATAATGCTAATTATTCCAACTTCTTCAGGAATATCTAGGATGGTTTCTGTTGTCTTATTTTCCCATATGTATTTCGGAATCACATTACTCACCCTCTACACATGAGGAAAACGAAAACTTTGGAAATTTGGTTGGCCTTGCACTGAATCTATAGCTCAAATTGGGGAAGGTAGATGTCTTCATGAAACTGAGTCTTCCTATCCTTGAATATAGTATACCTCTAGATTTTTTTGGTCTTCATTAGTATCTCTTGAATAAATATAAAATTTTGTTCCATAAAGTTCTTGCATGTATTTTGCTAGATTTGTTCCTGGATCCCTTATATTTTGTGCTGTTATTATAAATAATATTCTTTTAAAATTTTATATTTTTAATTATTACTGACATAAAGAGATGTGACTAACTCTTTTTATATCTGGCATTTAATAAATCTTCTTATTAATTCTAATAATTTGTGAATAGTTTTCTGGGAATATTCTTTTAGATCTTTGTATACTGCTATGTTCTCAGTATATTATACTCTTCTTTCTTCTTTTCTAATCCTTGTCTTTTTTTTTTTTTTTCTTTTGTCTTACTACACTGATAAGAGCCTCAGCTATAATGATAAATGGAAGTGTTGCTAGCTGGCATTTTTCAGATAAGTGATTTTAAAGAAAGCATTTTTAAGTTTTACCATTAAGTATCATAACTGTAATAGAATTTTTTTGCAGATACCCTGTATCATTTTAAGAAAAATCCCTTCTCTCTTTACATTGTTTAGGACTTTTTTCATAAATAAAGTTTGAATATTATAAAAAGCTTCTGCATCTTGAGAAAATTTGGGGTTTTTTTTCTTTAATCTGCTAAATATGATAAAGTATGTGTTAATGGAATTTCTAATGTTGAATCACATTTGCATTTCTGTGATAAACACACAATGGATTTAATATAGTTTCTTTTTTATACATGGTGGGATTCCATTTGTTAGTTTTGTTTTGGGATTTTTGCATCTTTGCACATATGTGAGATTGGCTAGTGATTTGCCTTGCTTTGTCCTTGTCTGATGTTGATTTTCAGTTTACACTAAAAATCTTATTAAATGACTTGGGGCATGTTCTTTCTTCTTCTAGTCTCTGCCAGATTTTTTGTACAGAAATTATTTGTTCCTTGAATGTTCAGTAAAACCATTTTGTAAAATTACTTGAAATGTCATAGTTTTTTTGGTGGGGAATTTTTAACCTCTGTTTTAATTTCTTTAAGAGTTAAAGGACAATATATATTCCCTTTCTTTTGTTTTCCTTGACTCAGATTTGGTTGTATTTTCCTAGGAATATATCTCTTTCATAGATGTTCTCAAATTTATTGCCAGAGAGTGGTTCATGCTACTTTTATATTCTTTTAAATATCAATAGCTTTTGTTTTGGTGAGCCCTTTTACTTTTAAATATTGAAAATTTTTGCAAGTATCTGGTCAATCTTGTCTGAGTTTTATAAATTTCATTAATCCTTTTGAACAGCAAATCTTAGATTTCATTGATTTTCTCTGTTTTCTATTTCATTTATTTCTGCTTTATCTATCTCTTTTTTATTATTTCATTTTCTTAGGGTGTGTTCTGTATTTTTTTTTGAACTCTAAAACTTAGATTTATAGTTCATTAATTTTGAACCTTTCTGGTTTTTTAATGTTACCATTTTAAGGCTACAATTTTGCCTCTAAGGACCATTTTAGCTACATTTCTCAAGTTTTGATATCTATTACATTTAGTACTTTTATTATTATTCTGTACTAATTTCTATAATGATTTATTCATTGACTCATTATTTATTTAAAATTATTCTGAATTTTGTTGAGACATGAATAATGGTCTAGTTGGTTGTCAGTTTTCAAATTCAACTGTTAGATGTTTATGTTTTGTACAAATATTTTAGATAAAGTTTGCTGTGTGTGGTTTTCAAATCTATATTCGTATTCATTTTTGTCTGCTTAACCTAGCAACTGCTGAAAAAGTTGTGCTAAAATATCCCCCAATTAAAGCATATTTATCAGTTTCTTCATGCAATTCTTCCCATTTTTAATTTCTATATTTTTAGGTTGTGTTAATAGCAATAAACATATTTAGAACTTTCCATCTTCCAGATATAAATCTTTTTAAATTACATAATGATACTTTTCAATACCTAGTAATGCTTTTAATATTGAAGTCTATTTTGAATTATTTTAATTATTTTGTTTTTACAATATACAATCCTTTTTGGTTAGTATTTTTTCTTTTTTATCCTTTTATTTTAAGCATTTTTTAGTCTTATCTTTTAGATTTTTCTTTGTAAATATCATGCATATGGATTTTTTTAAATCTCCATCATCCAATATTTGTCTTTTATTTAACTGGACTGCTTAGTCCATTTCAATGTATTGTGGCCATCAGTATATACAGATGAATTTCTCTATTATATTTTGTACTACTTCATTCAATTCTATGTTTGATCAACTTTGTCTGGGTAAATGCCTTGAAACCTAGTTTCATGGGGCTTTCCTCTATAAAGGATATTTGTTACTTCTAATTTGGAACTTCCAAACCAAATATCTCTTAAAATAATTTCTGGATTTGACTTTTTTGGCCAAAACAGGTAGTGTGAATATGCATGAGCTATAAACTTGAGTGAGGACTGGCTTATGAATTAACAGGAGAAAATTTTTTTCTACCTATACATAAATTTCTCTGCTATTCCTATGTAAAACAAGTTTTCTTCTTCACCCATTCTCTATGGGTGAAGACCTTTGTGGTCTTGGCTTTATGTGATGTTATCCTGTCAGATTCCCTAAGTTAGGTGTTCTCTAAGATTTGCCTCCTGTCTTTGTCACTCAAATTCAAAACTGAACAGATCCCCAAGGAATAGCAGTTGCCTCTCAGTTATTTCAGCTTTGTTTGGTTTTATTTTGGGCTTCAAAGCCTTTACTACTCTAGATTCTTGCTCTCACTCATGTTTGGCCCCTGAGAATTTTCTCTACCTCTGGCCTACTCAGTTAAACATTTTATTTTATTTTATTATTTCATTTTACTTTAAAGTGAATTTTAAGTAACTTTTAAAAATTTATTTATTTAATTTATTTTATTTTTGGCTGTGTTGGGTCTTCATTGCTGCACGTGGGCTTTGCTCTGGTTGCAGCGAGTGGGGGCTACTCTTCAATGCGGTGCACAGGCTTCTCATTGTGGTGGCTTCTCTTGTTGTAGAGCACGGGCTCTAGGCATGCAGGCTTCAGTAGTTGTGGCTCACGGGCTCTAGAGCACAGGCTCAGTAGTTGTGGCACATGGGCTTAGTTGCTCCGCGGCATGTGGGATCTTCCCGGACCAGGGTCCAAACCCATGTCCCCTGCGTTGGCAGGTGAATTCTTAACCACTGTGCCACCAGGGAAGCCCAAATATTTTAAAAATTTAGTATATATTTATACAGAATTTTTATAGCAGGATAATTGTTTAAGATATCTTGTCTCTTGCATTGCTAAATCTGGAGGTTCTTTCTCTTGCTTTTCTTAAACATTTATATCATATTTGAACATTGAAGAGATATAGAGTTCATCAAATCATAAAATTTTACTTCTAATTCATTACAGAGCTATGCAAGGGGGTAGTATATGTGGGAGGTTCATGGACTGTGAGATTAAAAAGAATCTGTTGTATGTTTGTTAGTCTGCATACACACAGTGTTAGAAGAGTGAAACACTAGTTAACCTGGGAAATGAAGGTAGAAGCCAGATATTCATCCATGTATTCATCCAGTGAGTAGATAGGCATTCTCCACTTGCTCTAGATCAGAAACAGTGCTGTGTGCTAAGGGTAAAGCTGGGAATAAGACAGTATCCTTGCCCTCACACAGCTTACTGTCTGTCTGAAAGTAAGTTGACGGTGCATACAACAACTAAAGGGGTCAGAATGGAGAAAAGCCAAAGTATGACCAAGAGCTGGTGGAAACAAACAGGAAAGCCATAGGCTACAAAAGCAGAGACTGCTCAAGTAAAAGACAGTTAAGGAAATAATTTAGGAAATACCAGTCTTGCACACAGCAGTGACCTTCCAGGAATAGACATACATTCTTCAGAGGCAAATAGGATCTCTTAAATAGACTGTGATATCTAGATAAGGATGAGCATTTAGGGAAATGCCTTTAGCAGTTCTTCAGAGTTTTTAAATATCTGTAAAGGATTTTTGCATCTGTTGTGTATCCCAAATTACAGTAGATAAATTATTGTTGAATAGTAATGAATGAATTAGAACTAAGATCCCAAGTGTTACTTTTGTTTTAGGTAGACAAGAAGCCTTGCACTGAACTTGAATCTTAAGTAGATGTTACAGATTTCTGATCAATGGTCACTTTTTGGATGTCAGAAATGTCCCTTTTTTTCACATTTTATGCTGCCAGAACTGTAATCCAATAACAATTTTCCCAATAAGTGCTTCTCATGCGCCACTAGGGACCAATTTCTTTGCTACACTGCACTTAAAAGGAGTTTAAACTAAAAAGACACAAATTTCACTTTCTTATCTACTGTGGTTGTGAATATGCTAAAAAAAAATATTTAAGTTACTGAATTTGCACTCCTATGAGACATCAACATAATTGCATAGAGGGCACCTTTAATTTTTTTATATACTTATTTATTAATAAAGAAGAACTTCCTATTCATACACCAAAAGAATGGTCCAGTAGAACACACAATAATGCAACAAAACCTCTAGTTCATTAAATTGGAATGCCAAGATTGAATTACTAAGTTATGTTGTTTTTAATTTCATGTTATAAATTATACTATTTTAAAATATAGGAGGAAACTGTTGCCTTGGAGTCTGCTTACCTCCAACTCTGACTAGAAAACTTTTGTCCCTGGGGAACTGGGAAGTAGGGGGATTCACTGAAAAATTGCAGTTTCACAGGAGCATACCATGAAACATTCATAGACGTGTTCCTGCATTACAGGAGGCTTAATAAACACAGCCAATCACTTAAAAATACACACAGCCGTCTCAGGCTTTTGAAAGGCATCTTCCTAAAGAAAAAGGTGGATTTTAGAAATCTGATTTCAGAGGTGTCACAGATACGTTTGCCAGAAAGCTCACCCTGAGTTGAGGGTAGTGAACAGTTGATGTGGGATCAGTACTTTGCAAAGGAGGGAAGGGAAGGAGGCAGGACTGAGAGGGTGGGCTGTAATGCAGTCTCTAATAAGGCCTCAGCCAAGCTCCTGGGAACTCTGGAACTGGGCTGACCATCAGAGTTGGATGAGACAACCACCCTTTTACCTCTGGGTGGACCAGCCATGAGATGAAGATCGACCATGCTCATGGGAATGAGCATGGCATGGGGTGAGGTGAATCTCTGCATAGCAGGGCCACAGCTGAGGGCTGTCTGCTGGCAGTGCTGGCCGCACTCACAGCAGAAAGGAAAACAAATCTTTCACTCCTAAAGATAGATTTGGGGAGATCTGCACCTGCAGATCTGGGATATATCTACATCATATGATCGATCCACTATTAAAAAGAATTTAAACAAAATCAGACACATTTGTCCAAAATTAACGAAGGGCAAATATCTGACTTGGGAGATTTTAGTCCGTTAAACATTATCTTCACTCACTTAGCAGCCATGCCTTCAGTAGTACTTATTTTGTGCAGACATGTTACCAGATGTTGGGGAAACACTGTGGAGATGAATCCATCACAGGAAGACCATGAATACGGAGCATCCACTGGAGCCCAAGCATTTTATATAGATTTTTTTTATCCAATCTTCATAGAATGCATGTTTGGTATCAATTCTGATGAGGAAACCAAGAATTTATGAGTGTTAAAATTTTTTCCAAGATCACATATTAAGTAGGTGGTGGAGCAAAGATATAGTCTATTCTGCCTGAGCCCAAAGCGTTCAGTCATATTACAAAGAAGGAAGTCAGGAAGGGAGGAAGGGAAGGAGGAAAGAAGAAAAGGAAGGAAGGACGGATGGAGGGAAGAAGGTGATTGTTCAGGTGGATAAAGAGAGAATTGAGAATTATATCTGGCAATTCAAATTTATAAAATATCTCTTGTTAAGTTTATTAACAGCTTTTGGCTGAAAAAAAAAGAAAAAGAAGTTTAGGCCATTCTAATTTCAGAATGCTTTAATATGAATGCTAAAATGTGCTTCTTAGACTAGAAGATGTTTGGTAATAATTTTGAGAGGGAAAACTAAAAAGTTTTAATATCTTCAGTCCTTTGTAACATCTGTACTGCTATGGTCTTGACATTTGCTATCTTAGCTCTATTGGAGTTTCCCTAATAAAAATCAGATTTTTTTAAGGGTTTTTGTTTTGTTTTGTTTTGTTGGATTTTTTTTTACTTTCTTTGTCATTCAAATCAACCCTCTTCCCCACAGTTTTATAATTTTTCAATTATAAAAGTATTATATGCTTATTATAGAAATTTTAGAAACTACAAAAATATGTAAAGAATAAAACTCACCTCAAATGCTCTTACAAAGAGATTTACAAGTATTTCTCCATCTTCTCCTTCTCCTTCTTCTTCTTTATAACACAATTAAGCTATATATTCAATTTTACATTATGCCGTTTTTCTCCACAAAGCAAATATAAAATTCTCCCCAAGTCATCAAAAATTCCTCAAAGTAGGATTTTTAGATGGAGTGAAGTATTTAATTATATGAGCACATCTTATTCCGCCTAATTCCATTGTTCTTGGACATTTAGGTTCCATTTTTTCAATGAATTATAACTAAAATATAAATTAGCATTGAGTCAATAATAGCTGGGAAGTGCCTCATATTTGGAATGATGACTTTAGTTATACCAGCCTCCTCTATTTGAGCTACAATTATTTTGGTTACTATTAATTTTTAAAACCTCAGTTTACTAGCCTGAAACTAAATGCCACTTAAGGAAATTGTGAGACTCATCTGGTATCCCTTAGAAGAATAAAAATTTGTCCACATTTATTTTTATTCATTCACCACACATTATTAATTTCTGTTCTATGGTTTAAGTCTAAGAACTGTATAGGCCTTCAGAAAGAAGGCTTCTGAGAGCTTATGGTTTTCTTTGACAAGCAGTCATGCACACAGATAACACTGATGGAAAACCATGGGCTCAAAGCCATGAGAATTCAGGTAATTAACATTATAGAATTTCTGGAGGGAGAGATCTTTTCTACTGGGGTGCTATAGAAGGTCCTAAGGTCATTACAACATTCTAGAATAACTTGTTTGTCATTTGTTTATGTGTGCATATATGTATGTAGAGATGTTACAGGTAAAATATTGTTTTTGTTCAAAATTCTTAATTAGCCAATTTAAAAGCCATAATTAATAATTAGCAGTAATAGTCATTCAAAAATACTGTTCAAAAAATAAATTTTAGTTCTCAAAGATCATCAGAAAAATAAATTGTAAAAGCAATTGTGACTTGAAGATACCTATAAGAAAAACAGATACGAGATATATAATGGTTTGTAGTATTAAAGTTTATTTCTCTACCATTTGTAATTTCTGAGAAAAACTGTTAGGTTTTAAAAAGTGTGTCATGATTCAAACTTCTCCAATAAGCTGTAGAGGGAACATTTCTCCAAAAAGAAAAATCATATTCTCCTATTATTGCAAATGTTTGTAGTTGACCTGCATTCATTGAAGCCTCCTATATGTAGCTTACTTTGGAGGTGCCCTTTATCTGTCTTTATCTCTGGTGGGAGCTCCTTTTTTTATTTGCCTTAAAGCCCACTTCATTGTAAGACTGCAGAGTTAGAAAGAAGTGTCAGTTCCTGTACATTCCTCCTCCAAGCAGGCCTTGGCTTTATTTTTGGAGGTCATGCTCCTGGAACACACTAATTTGCCTCTCATGTTATGGCTATTTCTTTAAAAAGCCACCCATGCTGTATGATATATAGTTCCTTTTCAGGATGATAGTCTAACACCATGAACCTTGAATATTTCTGAAGGTTCAAAGAGCATCCCGAGTCTGAGCACCACTGTGAACTCATTGTCTTAGGTGTTTTCAAGGATTACCTTTTCATGCCCTGTTGGCTAGAAGATTCTTAAAGATTGTTTCCATAAAATGACATGCCCTGTTGGCTAGAAGATTCTTAAAGATTGTTTCCATAAAATGACAAACATAAATGAAAAGAAGATGTCAATTATCAAATCTGAATCAGATTTTTCAATAATACAGTGTACACTTTTCATTACCCTTTTTGCTCTGTTATTTTCATCTTCTGCTTATATGGGAAAAAGCAGGATGGACGATAATGTGTCTTATATTTATCTTTCTGGCACATATAATTTTGAAAGTAGTCTTCTTACTGAAAACAAATTCCTCTAATAGGATTCTGTTCAGGAAGAGTGACCAAGATGAAGAGTCATAGCTCTGAGGTAAGAGACACAGCTGCTCTTCTTGCCATGATTTGTTCAAAGATGAGTGCCATTAATGGAAAACAAATGACTTATAATCCATGAGTTCACATGTGAAAGGGATTGTCCTCTGAGTAAGTAATTGGCTGTAGGTCCAGGATAGCTCATGTGTGGTATATATGAGCATTGTTTCAGTCCTAATACTCAGCGCCATCCTCAAGCAGATAGCCAGTCACAGTCAGACACAGCCACTTCTGTCTCTTGTTGGTTGTACCAAAGAATGTATTTTAAGATTGTTCTATCCTTCACCTCTGTTTCTTTTCTACAGCCATAAATTCCACCAAATACTGTTTCTTAGTTTTACTATTTTCTTATACTTTTCTAGTTGAGTGTTATCAACAGCTGAGAGTTAGTAGTATAATTGCTCTCACCAGGTCCCATCGGAACTCTGAATAGATTCATCCTCATCCACTTGTGGCATCCAAGAAATTGTGATGCATCTGGGAGACAGCTTACAGTGAATGACAGACTCTCAACACAGCCTGGATGGGTGTTCCACAGCAATATCCTGGTTTTCTGCACAAAGAACTATCCCTGTGTTGGACTTTCAGAAGTAAAAGAACTGCTCGCAGATAACTGTAATAATTATTCCTAAGCATACAAATTTCCTCATAGGTAGATTAATCTTATTTAACATTTATTAAAATCACGGAGATTTACATGGAATTTACAAAATACATGGTGGCCATTTTAGTCATTTACGTATACATGGCACAATACAACCAAAATATTCGTAAGAAAAATGTATTTACATCTGATTTTGACAGGAGGAAATGATGTTGGTTTAGTGTTTCCTGGGGTGAAAAGGGTTTTTTTTTTTTTTGGAATTTGCTTTCAAACTTGTAACTCACCTCTGTACACCCACTGTTCTACTCACAAAAGTGGAAATAGCTTTTCCTGAAGAGGTTTTGAGGAGTAAGTTAAATAAAATAACAGGTTATTGCAGGTTTATAGAAAGGCATGGTATGCCCCCAGCCTCTTGCATTTGATTTAAACCTAGATTCTGCTTCCTTTTCATTAATTGATTGCATTTGTACCTGGATAAAACAATGTTTAAACCTAGATTCTGCTTCCTTTTCATTGATTGATTGCATTTGTACCTGGATAAAACAATGTCATTTATTCTCGTGTGAGCCCTGCTTCTCCCTCATATGAAAAACTAATGGGTCAGCCCCTGTCCCAAATACCAGAGACATTAACACAGATATACCTTTAGAGGAAATTTGACATGAAATGTTATTGAAAGGGCTACGTTCTCTTTCAGGATGTAGTGGTGGGTTCCACAAAATTTACAATTTGAAAACCTAAGGAGATACTCAATTATAATTACATAAAGAAACATTATTTTTGATAAAAGAACTCTGAAATCTTCAGTTTTCTTCATTGGCACTCTTCCTTACGCTGTGCTGTACCGAACATGTGCAGTACTATTCTGAGTTTTCCGGAAGTGAAACAACTTTATGGAAATCATATGCAAAATGTTTCTCAAGTTTTTTTGCAGTTTACTTTTTTATGAGTCTGTTAAAAATTTAAGAGAAGGCTTGTTGACATTTTATATGCTTATTTTTCTTTCAAAGGAAAATTGGAGGATTTTTAAATTTTCATATCTACGATGATAAAAGGTGAAATAACATCATAATTCTTATCTTGTTCAATTTGATATTTGGTTGTTTTATTTTCTTTTATGAGTTTTATTCATCTTATAACCAGTCTTGTATGTCTCATAAAAAGAAAAAAGGTTTATTTTAATTTTTCAGTTTTCAGGAATTTTCCATAGAGCTAAAGTATCTAGGTAGAAACCCTGATTAAAAGATCTAAATTCTTAAAAGGCTACCTCTGAAACATATTAATAAATAATGTAAATATTTTAAATAATGTCATTTCAATATTTTAAGTACCTCAACAGATGATTTTGGTGGAACTTTGTCCTCTGAGAAAACCAAAGAAATGAACATATGTTGTCCTGAATATATTTGAATATCACAATCATATTGTTTCCTTCCCAATGTGTTTATGAAATGGAATACTTTTAGTGAAAGGATATGGCTACAGCCATTTATTATTTTCTATAATGTTTAATTCATCCAACTGAACACTAAGATTTTTATAGTTCTCCAAAAAGTTCACAGATCCAAGTGCTTCTTTGGCCATAGATGTCCCTTTGTGATCTCTTAAGAGAGAAATGTTATGACATTTGTAGATACAACAATTCATTAGGTTTAACACAACTATTAGTTCTTTAATTAAATATTGACTTGAACCTCCAGGTTCTACTCCAGGTGAAAGAGTGATCTTTTTGCTGAAAATGGTTGTGCTGATTCATTGCTTTTACTTAACCAACATTTATTGAGTGCCTCCCATGTGGAAAGCAATGTTTAGGCACTGTGTGTATGCATGATGGTGTGCCAGGAGATGGATATAAAGATGGAGTCCTCATCTTTTATGTATTTTTATTATTTTTGCAAAAAGATAAGAATTAGAAAGCTATTGAAAAAGGCTGCTGAGTGCTTTCTAAATAGGCAAGCATGTAGCAGCTGTGGGAGGCAGAGACTGAATGGTGGCATTTTTCAAAATGGACACTTGGTATTTCAGATTGATGCATGAAAAAATAAAAACAAGGATAAACTATCGAGTCAACAAATTATTATTATAGCTATTTTTATGGGATGATCTTGTTCTGCATTTGGATTAAACTGCAAATTTCAGTCGCTCATTAGCATTCTTTCTTTGAAATGACTTTAATATGGTTGTATATTAATTCAATTGCTACGAGTTTCCTGAAATAGAAGATTGACTTCACCCGTGGCCGGTGCTAGAGAGATCACATCCTGTGTCACATCAGCAAATTAGCACTGAGTTTAACCCTTATATAGTAAAGCCCAGCATGGGCAAAACAACATCATTGCTATTTTTCTAACTTCCAGCACTTCATTAACTATGGTACCACATAGGGGTTATATAACTGTGAGAATAACTTTGTGAAGTTTATAAACATAACAGAGAACGTTCTCACGGGTGTCCTAGGCCAGGCCGCATTCATCGCTCCTTGAGGTCACCCAGAGTTCCTTCTCCAGACGCAGCTCGCCCTTCAGTTGCAAGGGGAGGCGGCCTGCCCGCATTGGCTGTCCCAGCGCTAACCCATCCAGGGATCGGACTCAGCAGCCCTGTACTCCTGCCAGCATGTCGCCAGAGGAAGATTGATTGCTTCTTAATAATGTTTCTCGTAAGTTTGTCCAATCTGGGTTTTTTTTCCAGTCCCTGGGTTCTTAGCACTTGACCCCCATAATGTGGCATTCCCTGGGACTCTGGCCTGACAAGACCATGGAGTCCCTCAGAGAATCGGATTTTTAGTCACTGCAGCAGTAAGAATCTAGGACTGCGAGGTCTAGAACACCCACTGAACACAGGCAATGCAGGCACTGCTGCCTTGTTCCCAGCCTCAGGTGAGGCTCAGAAAATTCCCACAAAGTCCCCCAGGCCTCGCCACTGGGCAGAGCTAAGGTTAATTATGACTCTCCTAGCTCTTAACCTCCTTCACCAAGCGAACATATACATACAGAATTTTAAGGCCATAAGAAGTAGAGGTCACCAGGGAATTTTTCTCAGGGATCATCAATCCCAGAGCCTTGATGTTAAAAGTTCACATCTTAGATGGCAGTCTTGACCCCAGCAATTTTTTGACATTGTTATCACATGGTCCTAAAATATCAAATATTAAAGTGTAACAGATGAATGCATGTGTGTGACTGTGGATGTATGCCCTGATGGGAAGAAAGCCCTAGCCGTTTATAAATATAAGGCTATTGGACAGGACCACGACCCACCTTATAGGATAATTGTGTCACATTAGGCTGTTACTCTTTGGTGTTATATTTCAAAGTCATTATTTGAACCACAGTAGGTTCAAATGGCAACAACAACTTGTGCTTTACGGAACTTGACTGGGTTCCCTCCTTACTGCATCCTTTCAATTCTTGGATCATTAAGAGTGGCTTTTTTTTCCCCTCAATTTCTATGTTATGTTATAGAACATATAAAATTATGTTTCCCTTTCAAATCTTTTTTTCCCCCTCTTAGTGTGATTTTGGAGACCATTTTTAAACCCACACATGCACAAATAAATACATGTACACAAATCATTCTCTCTACCTCTGCTTGTCCAAATCTAACCGGGTTGCAGATAGCCATATTTGATTGGAGGGAGATGGCTTATTCTTCTGCCAGCCTTCACCCAGCCTTCAAAATGGGGAAATTTCTTAATTAAGAACTCACCCTGTCTGAGATTCTGTGGGAAAATTTCTTCCAAAAAAGAATGTGGGATCCTAGGAGTCAAGGCTTTTGGTAGCAGTCAGACTGAAGTTTAAATCCTGGATCTGGCATTTAATTACAAGGTGGCCCTGGGCAAGTTAGTTACTTAATCCTCCGTGCTTTAATTTCCTCATCAATAAAATGCAGGTCATAAGAATTACTTGACTTAAGGATTTAGCAAATTAAGATATGTCTAATATACCTAGTAGTGGCTGGCATGCAATAAATGCTTAATAAGTAGTAGTGAGGGTTTGAAGGGCCATTCCTGAGATAAAAAAGCTCCCCAGACTTTATTTCCTATACAGTGATATTTACTTCAGTGCCTAAGTTATTTTATTTTTTTTACCACAAAAATACCTTTTCTAACTTACCACTATTTACCCTCTTTCCTGTGCCCATCTCCGCAGTCCAGACACTTTGAGTTTACATGTGATTTAGGAAAAGACATCCAGCCACAGGCATCTCCTCTGCTGCCCCCTCCCTCCCCATCCACTGCTATTGCCCCAAATTAGAACCACATTAAAGAAACTCTCTATTGGTTTTATCTTCACACCTACCCAGACCCACATGCAAGCTGAAGCTATTTTCTCTCAATGTGGTACAGACAGACACATGAACTCTAAAGAGAAAACTGGGATGGATTTTTTTGAATGAAAGACTATTTCTTTGTCATGGAAATTAAGGAAAAGCTGATCAACTCCAGATTCCTCTTTAGTGACTTCCTAAGTGATAGTTGTTCCTTCTGATGGTCAACTCTATAGCTGTTGCCCAAGCAGCATTGTGTTATTAGTTATAGCAAAACAAAAACTCCAATTAAAACGAAAACTTTTGAAAGTGTAAATAGGCAGAAAAGCCACTTAGAAGCAAAAAACATTAGCAAGAATGCTTTTAAGAGAGGGTGCAATGTTGTGTTCTTAGCAGCTTTCTTCGCATAAAGCTTTTGATAACAGGAACTTGAACCAAGCCATGATGCTAAAGTAAAACTTGCTCAACACTGAAGCAAACAGTTTTGTTTGTTTTTGTTAGTTTGTTTTTTTGTTTGTTTTTTTACATCTATGCCATGACCTAAAATACCACAAGCAGTCACATAGAGAAGCAGTTAGAGTCGTAGTTATAACACCGAGGTTAGGTATACTCACTTATTCTTTCACTCAGCAAGCCCTTTGAGCACCTAATCTTTGCAAAACTTAAGAGAGGCCCTGATGTATGTTGGTAAAGAAAAAGGTCACAGTTCTTGCCTTCATGGAACTTAGAATTGCAGAATCAGAGAATAAATCATCAGCAAACAAGTAAACATACAACACATAGACATATACATACATAGAGTGATAAATGCCACCAAGGAGACAAGTTGGTGTGAGGACAAATATCTGAGCAACATACGTAGATCAGGTGTTCCAAGGAGGTCTCTCTGAGAAGGGGTTGGATCAGCCAGGACTGCAAAACGAGGGGTCAGCCTTGGGGAAAGTTGAGGAACAGAGCTCTAGGTGGCAGAAAAAATCAAGAGCAAAGGCCTTGAGGTGGAACAGACTTGGTGTGTAAACAACAGAAAGGAAGGGGATTCAGCAGTCTGACAGATTTGCCTCCAACTCTTGGCTTGGCTGTGTGTTATCTGAGCGATTTAATATGGGGTAGTGAATATTATGGATAGAGTGTGAACTGCAGAGTCAAACTAACAGGGTTCACTTGGCTTCACCACTTACCAGATGTGTGTCCTTTAATTACTTAATCTCTCTGTTCCTTAATTTCCTCCTCTGTAAATGGTAATCATACCTACTTTATTGGATTGTTGTGAAGATTACGCAGGATTAAATGTAAACTTGTAGAGTAGGACTTATCATACAGACAACATGTAATACATGTTAACTATTAGTATTCTTACTATAATCATATTTATTATTGTTATTATTATTAAATCTCTCTGACCTTTAGAGGATTACAATGAAGTTACAGGTTTCCCCACTATTTGAAAGCAGAGTATTCCTATGAAACCTTTCATAAGCTGAAATGACGTAAAGTGAAGAAGCAATCGCCTTAAAACACATCTTGCTAACGATACACAAAATAAATGGAGATGAAGCACGGATGATTACAGACATAGTTCAGAGCTATGGGGCTTGATGCTGAGATGTTGAGGGTAGCTCCTGGGGAAGGAGCTCTCAGCAGTGCCACTCTCGCTGCTCTGGGTGCATGCTGACTGTATCGTGGCTCGTTGAAAAACCAATGTTATTTTTGCTTTTCACCTTTTTTCATAAAAGCAAAAATCCTCTTCAGATTTCTTTCGGTTGGCGAAAATAGGTACTAATGTAGGTCTTCGACAGAAGCCAAGTGGCCTAAAGCGAACTTTCAAAAGCAGGGGATACCTGTAATACGAAAAATAAACCCCACCTCGTAGTATTCTGTTGAAGATTGTATGAGAAGATATATGTAAAATTCTTAACAAATGTTGCCTGGCACGTTTCACTCATACGCCAGTAGCTATTACTACTACTGTTTTTTAACTAATAGTAGCATTGGCTATAAGTTAAAACTAGTATCAAATCTACATGTTTTCTTAATTGACTGAACCCAAAATATTCTTAGAGTATCAAAATGTTTTTAGAACTGAGCTTTAGCCAACATTTAGTTTGGTTCAAGTCCATATTCTATACATAAAAAAGCACATTAGTTATACTCAAGTTTTCATATCTGTCGCAAGGCCATCCTCACTTGTCTCCTGTAAATGTTGCCTTTACCACTCAGGAATCTTGATGCATAGCTAAATGTGCCTGTTGGTATTTGTCATGTTGCCTTACTAATAGCCTTTCCTTTTGGCCTCAGAAGGGAACAGAAAGAACACAGAATTACGTATGTTCCAAACTTCTCACAATCTCCATCTCACCAACATGTACCACAAATAAGGGAGGGGAAGAGTCATTGGTTGATGCAGGGTAAGGAGATGGAGTTTTTATCACCATGAGCCACCAGTCTGGTCTTTTGTGTAGTGTATCCAGTGAGGTGTAGAAGGTTCTGGCAATAATTTCAAACAAATGGAGGAAGGGAAGGGAAAAAAAAAAAAGGACTCAAGGGTGAAGGAGGTAGGGACATATATACTGTACTCAATCAGAGCCAGGCTCAAAGAGAGCTATGTAAATTATAAAAGCACAGGACCTCTTGTGTGCAAATTAAATGGAAACAGGTCCACAGACCAAATGACAATCAGGTAGTGTGTAGTACACTCACCACTTGAGTCTTTGTTCTATTTCTGTTTGATTTGATTTTCACAAGAATCTGTCTGTGAGCAACCTTAAGGTTTGGTCTCTGCAGTGCAAAAACAAATATAAATACATATAGATGAATATATACACATGTATATGTATGGATGCTATTTAAGTCAATTTAATTGAAATTCACCTTTTCAATTCAAACTTTTGCCTTGTGATCGACATAGTTATCATATGACCAAACAGGATATTCCCTTTTCCCAACTCTTTTGCTCTCATATCAACTCTGCATATCTTTGATGAAAGAAGGTATTAAGGCCCCGCGCTGGAACAATAGGGGGAGATGGTCAGGGTGTGGATTTTTCAGCTGTATATTCCCTATGGTTGAAATGCTTGCATACATTTCAGGATTTATAGTTTTTCAGGATTAACATTATTTGAAAATATGTATCTAGGATGCTTTAATGAAACTGCAAAATTTCTGATTCTAAGAAACACTTACCGGTTATTTTTTCCTGTTAAATAAAGCAAGGGGACACCAACAATTTCTTTCCTGAGAACTCATACAATTCACTTTCTCATCAGTGTAATGAAAGGAGCTCTGGAACTAAAGTCAGAAAACCCAGACTTCAGCTGACTACACCTACTAACTACGATACCATGAACCAGTTGCTTAAAGGCTCAAAATGTTTGTCTCCCTCTATACAAAGTGAGAGAGTTGAATTATATGATCTCCAAGTTTACTTGCATGCATGAAGATTTAAGCCTCCAATTGTAATCAATTCTATGGGTTCTCTCAGTAATTATGCCCCAAATTTTGATGAAATACATGTTTCTAGGTACTGAGTAGAGGCCAACTCTTGTGAATTGAGTGGTTGTGCGAATGCAATTCTTTTTGTAATACACATTATTGTCTCATCAAGCATGAGTCAAACCCAAACCTCAACTTTCCGATAACTGCTGACTGCTCTCCGTGTGTGTGTGTGTGTGTGTGTGTGTTTGTGCATGGCACACCTGAGTTAAGCACCATCCCAACTGAGCATGTGATCATTTCAGGGTACAATTCCCTTAAAGTGGCTCTAGGGCAGGAGTAATGAAAGCTCCACCTCCACCCTTCACTATGCTTGTACTTCGGAAAATATCTTTAGGTTACAATTTGTCAAAGAAATATAATACGGCTTAGAGTTTTTTTTTTTCCTTTTTCTTCTAACTACCCCATTGGACCTACAGTTATCTCTTTGTCATTCGAAGTGAAAAAGCACGTAGAGAATGAGAGTAACATCACCTCTTACACTAAAGCATTGAGCTTATACGAGGATGATTTTCACATTTTCCCCTTTAAGAATAGCACGTGGATGCTGAAACTGTTTACCTTCCGTTTTTTAACCCTCTTGCTGCTGGGGGGAGGGGGGTCAAGATTTAATAAGTGTGCCATCAAGTTCATTTAGTAAGAAATGTAGAGAAGTGGCAACAGCTGAACAATATTCTTTATCAACGAGGAAGGGAAGGAGAGGCTGTCTGCTGAGCATTCTTTTCATACTTTGTAGCTCTAAAAGTAGCCGGTTAATTAGATTCCATGGTTACCGCTATTGTAATATCTGCTTATTCGAAGTGCAAAGATAATCATCAATTGTACACTCTTGACTACACTATTAATGGCTCTAATACCCACATTGTGTTTACATTTTGCATGGTAACAAACACTTAGCGATTGTTGTTTTTAACATGTAGTAATTCAGTGAATACTGTCTCTATGCACTGCCCTTTCCATTTCATTCTGCAGTATTAAGTGTTGTTTTTCCAGCGAGGTCTTGAAATGTGGGGCATTATGTATGAGTTATGCTAATTTGTTAGGGCAATGAATACATTAATTTCATTAGTAAATGGCCTCAAAGCAATAATTACCAGTGTAGGTGTGTCAGAAGCGATCATGTTCAGTTTTGCCAGTTAATTATTAAGATTTTGTTCTGAGGGGCCTAGATTTGACATCCAGCTTCAATTTAGCCGTAAATAAAACCCGGAAATATGTAGGGCTGAAGAAATGAAGGCAAGAACATGTTATGAACTTACATTCTTCCACTTTTTGTCCAATTATGACTGCCAATTAGATGCCAAAATAATTAGTGTCGGAGATATAAAGTTTTCGTATACCCCCCGAAAAAGCACATTTTATTAAAAATAGCAATTGTATTTTCTTGATACCCTTCTCTGCCTTTCACAGCTGGAATTTAAATTATCCACACAACAGTATGTAACTTGCTAAGAAGAATTCCATTTAGAATTGTCTGCAGTTCCTCTTTAAAGTTAAAATCACTTTATTTTTTTAAATAAATGGAATTTTCCTCTAATGGATTAATTGGCTCCCTAAGCCTACTATATTATTATACTACTTGAACCATTTGCAGCTAAGCAGTAATAGTAGAACCTATATTCCAGTATTAATTTCCACAAAAATTTGACATTCTTTTTATAATCATACACCTGTTGGAACCATTTGATGCATCTCCATTTGCTAAAATGATGTGTGAAGGTCATTTAAAACTGAGCAGTCACTCGAGTTGTTTATGGAATCTTGGAATACTAAACCATTCTCAGTGTCCTGGTGTTCTGCTCTAATGGGAAAATAATACTCTCCAAAAGTTTTGGAGGAAGGGAATACTGTGGAGTTTGAGAAGCAGACGACACACATGTGTAAAGAAAGGGCATGTGAGCCCTAACAGGGAATAGAACAAAGCAAGCACAGGATTAGAGGATTGAAGAGGAAGTCATTACAGAAGAAAACGCAGGAAAGGAGCTGGAAGAAAGCTTACTGCTATCAGGATTTAATAAGTCAAAAAAGCTTGAGTTGTTTCTGTAAAGGACTGTTGTTGAATCAAAGACTAACAATAATCCTAAACAGAATAGTGGCGATGATGAGGATGGCCAGCTAAGAAGTTGATTCTCTTCTAGATTCTTCTGGTCTCGTAGGGAAATAGATGATGCTTCTGTTCTCCTGTTCTCCAATTTTCCATGCAGTGACTCTGCCATTGCAGCCTCTAGCTTCCACCTGCCTTTAGCTTTGGCTGTATAGCAATGATTTTATTTTTTAGTGTTTCTAGGCTTCAACCAGATTCTTGAAATCTGACCCTGGGATGCCATGTGCAACAAACCATCCTACCCTCAGGATTTAGAAAAGACAGATTTTTTTTTTTTAATCTAAAACAAGGTTTAATTTACCTAGATAGACAACCAACATTGAATGCTATTGGTTTTCACAGATCACAGCAGTTTGGATAAAGATCATACAGTCTGTCAGTTTAGCAATGGTGATCCTCAGGGACTGTTTGAAAAAGATCTTTTCCTTCCCCCTTAAATTTATATAGGAGTTCAGACTTTCGAGTTGATTCTGATTTAGACTAGTAGAGTCTAGAAATTAAAGGTATTTGATTAATATGAATTTATCTTGACTAGGATCATTGGTAGTGATTTTGACTTGTTTAGCTATTGCTACATTTGAATCATGTTTAGAGACTTGAATGGCTGTTCTGTGAAATGTACACAGACAAATGGCTGAATACATGTCTGCAAGCTTGTCACATGCCAAAATTAAAGATATTTGATTAATATGAATTTATCTTGACTAGGATCATTGGTAGTGATTTTGACTTGTTTAGCTATTGCTACATTTGAATCATGTTTAGAGACTTGAATGGCTGTTCTGTGAAATGTACACAGACAAATGGCTGAATACATGTCTGCAAGCTTGTCACATGCCAAGAACCCAGCTAACATTGGTCATCATTATTACTATTAGCAGTGGTATCATTTTTAATAAGTGGCAATACCAGAGTACCATAAAAACTGAGGCCCAGATGTGAAGGTATACTATGCTTGCCCAGCTCCTGATGACAGTCCAAATACTACAGCCATTGCTGATATTAATGCCGTTGCAGAGTCTCAGGTGTATAGGTCTTTGCAACTTAGTGGTCTGCTACAGAGATCTGAAGTATTCACCCAGCTCCCTAAACGTCCTTCAGTTGTTTGCCAATATTCTTTTTCTTTCATTGTCTCTTTTTTCCCCCTTTCCTCCCATCTTCCACTGCTCTCTCTGCTCCCTCAATTACAGTCACATTTGCCACATCCATCATAGCCCTGCAGTGTTCCTATTTGTCCCCATGTCCTCAATGGCACATGTGAGCACTTAGTCCTGACCTGAACAGGAAACCCTACACAGTGAAGATGGATGGAGCCAACTGATTTTAAGGAGAAATACCCAAAAGAGATTAAACTCTAAAGATTATTCCCTGAAATCTCTTTTTTCTAGCCTGTCACAAAGTACTTACAACTGTTACTACAAATTTTGAGTGCTACTAGTTACCATCAATTATGTTGTCTTTATATAATTTTATTATTTAATAATCACTAACTTCTAGGTATAAATATTATTGCTCCTTTAGGGATGATAAAACTGAGATTTGGAGAGAGTTTGAGTTACTTGCCCACATATAGCTGGTAAGTATTGAAATATATATTTAAGCCCAAATATGACTCCAAAGCCCATTCTCTTAACTACTACCTTTTACTCCTTTTCCACTACTTTCATAGATTTTTTTTCCTTTTTGAGTCAAATGCATCATTCAACATCATTCAAATGTAAGCCCTGGAGCACTGCATAGAAGGAAAAATAAGGGGAGTTCTATCACCATGTGTAACCTATTTTTCACCTTACTTCTCAGAATATTGACCCTGGTCCTCCTTCTTTTTGAGTAGAAGCATATAGTTAGTATGAAAAACACCACAAACCTCCAAGCTAACGGTACAAAGATGGCAGGGTTATCCATAGGGTTGGGAGGCATGCTTATCTGTTATACATTTTTTGTCCTCTGGGGTTTATCTCTAATCCAAGCAGGCTCTGTTTTTAAGCAGCAAGGAAATAGGATGATGCTAGCAGGTGGATCCCAGAAGATTCCAAAATATCCATTCAGTTAATACTGTTGCACTTAAGACCATAGCAAATGCCTTCCAGCAGCCCCTCCTTACAGGGAGTTTGGTGGTTGCCAATATATGGGCTCCAGGCTCTAGGGAAACAGCAGAGTTAATGGCAGATGTGAGTGAAGCTAAAACCAAGGATTATCTCAAATAGTATTATATTTCACAGAGATACGTTTATTATGTTTCAGTGTATTTTCAAAGGTCTAGAGCAGTGGATGTGCCTAATAACACACATTTTAAAACACATATATGGAGGATCATGAGACTTTATAACAAATTAAATGGTTTTCCCAAAAGAAAAAATAGAAAGCCATTGAATTCCATATTCTAGCCTCAAGAATTTTTAAACTTACGCAGGACAGAAATGCAGGTACCAAAATGTATCCTATCTCTCTTTAATGAAAGAATGTGTCCATTGATTCCTCAAAGCCTTGAAACAAATGCTGGACTTTTACAGCTTTATGTAGAAAGAACAGGCTCAGGTCTGTAGGAAAGTGAAAAAAAAAAAGAAGAGAGAGTAGGTAGTTTCTACAATCCATTCATCCTGCAATTTCTGCTGATGTCACTGCCCTTCTCTTTAAGCTACCTTGAATTTAGTAAAAGAAAAGATACCCTCAGAGTTAAATCAAGTCACATGAAAAGGAAACCGAAGCAGACGTCTTTGTCTTCATGTTTTACCTACCTGTGTACTATTAGCAGCAGCTTGGTGTCTACTATGCTTTGTGCAATGCTCTTCAAGGAGCAGAGCTGGAGAGAGCTGGATCCAAGAACTGGGTGGCCAGTGAGAGCCTCTTGCCTCTTAGGGCCTGGAACCATAGCTTGGTTTCATAAGAGATACCCTTAATACCCAGCCCAGACACACCATATCATCTCAGATTCATCTACCTCCCAATAGCCCTGGCACCTCCTAGGTCACAGTCTTGTTCCATCATATTTGAAAACTGTCCCAACCCCTGAAGCATTAGACGTGGCTCGGCAGCCTGGGCCTGCCTCAGCACATACCATCTCCTGGATTCCAGGAGGAGAGCCGTCTGTCCTGCCAGGATTGCCACACTCTCTTTGCAGAGATCTCCAAGCTGTCATGAAAGTCGGCCCACAGATCTCTGCCAGGTGGGGAATCTGCTCACTGGGAAGACAGCACAGTTGTCTTTCTGGCCTAGGACATCCCCAAGCTAAGCAATGTTTTGCTAGTGAAGCAAGGATGTGAATCTAGAACTTGTCAAACGGTTTGTCTCTCTGCTTATTCACTTGGATTTAGGTGAAATCTGAACTTCTGAATTTTCAATTAATATTTATGGCACAATTTAATACACATTTAGTAATGTAAAGAATCTGATTGAAAGATGTGGTTTGCACATAAGCCCCACCAGAAACTCATTTACTAACAGAATCCAACCCTAAGTAAAATAAACAGCTTTGCTTTCTACTGACATTTTATAACCACCTTAAGGGAAAGGTGGAGAGGGGAATTGGGTTTCCATGTGGATTTAATTCAAGAACTTCCCGAGAAAGTGCTCAAAGGCAGTACAGTAGTGAGCCAACTTTCTTCTGTTAAGTCACAAAAAAATAGCTTGTACCAAATAGAGGGGATCAACCACAGCTGCAAAGAGGAAATTTAGAATTATCATCATACCAGTATCAGAAGGTCCTTTATGTTTATAGCTTCATAAAAGTTCACAGTTAGAGTATTTGCTGCCAACTAATAAAAAAGTAATGAAAAATTTTGCAGATTTTTTTTGTGTAGACAGCAGTTACCTAATCCCCAAATCCTGATGAATTCATATATTCAAAATATTTAAAAGGCAAAATACACCCAAGAATTTATTTGAGATCCCTTTAAAGGCATGGGTCTTAACCTCATTAACAGATGAGAAACAACTATATTGTTTGGCTGTACATCAATATGTGTTTGAAAATAAATTTGGGTCCTTTATGGCCCAAACATTCGAAAAACCGTAATTAAGCAATGACACCCCAGGGTAGATGTTATTAGGTAAAAATGAAGGCCTTGCCCCTGTAATGCCCCTTGATGTGTGTTATTACCCAGGAACCCCCCTGGCTTCCATGTCTTTTTGTGATTATAAAGAAGGTCTCTTTTACATTTATTTTTTTTTAATGAATTCTAACAAGAGGACTTTTGTGTTTATTGTACTAAACACTTCCATCTATTTGTGGGAAGGTAGTTCCATTGGAAGGGCAGAAGGAGGCAAATGAAAAGCAAGCTCTTGAAAATATTTTTTCTGCTATTTTTGGTGCTGAGTTTTTTCCCTCTAGTGTATTTTTAATGCGAAAGTGCAGACACCTTCTGTGTGCTTCATAAGTTTCTCCGTGTTTCCCTTCCTGTTCACATCAGTCTCTGAGCCCTGCGCCATCCGCTGGCCTGGTCCGTCTAGTAAGCTTTAGCCTCAAACAGATTGCCTTTAACCTTTACTTTTCATTAGAGAGCACAAAGCAGGAGGCAGTGGTGGAGGAGGGGAATTAAAACTGGAGGTGTTTCAAGCGTCTGTACTATATTATGCCACTATATGAAAAAGTCACATAGTTTAAAATGAAAGGTGAAGTATGGTGCTTATGATCTGGCATTAAAATTCATTGCCGTGTAGAGCTCATAAAAATCTGTATATAAATGCTGCTGTTGTTATTTATGAATAATAATTGTATGATAATGCTTCCTCTTTAGTTAATTATTTGTGTGGAGGACTAAGTACATTTAGCTATTATTATTGTTTATAAAATCTGTACGTTTATTGAGTGCCATGTGCCAGTCTCAACATACTTTACATACACCATCTCAGTTAATCTTCCCAATAACTAACATATATACAAACATGAGTTATAGTTGGTAACTGATCCTAAGTCATAGAGCTAGTGAGTAATGAGGAGAGATTTCTGCCCAGGTCAGTCAGATCAAGAGTCCAATATCTTAACTAGTTCACTCCATAAATCATTGCTATCTCTAGACCCATGTTAAATAAGTAAATAAAGGGTAGCCATTTACAGCTGAAGAAATCAAGACTGAAAGAAAACAATTAACTTATAAATGTCACATAGTTATCCAGCAGTGGACCAGGGAAAGGAAAGCAGAAATTTCTGAATATGGCTCACTGCCTTGACCACAAAACCACGTAGTCTGAACTCTTTTTGATGATCCTTTCTTTGGGAGTGGTTATTAACATTGGAAAGCTTGAACAACCATGATGGAAGTCTAGATTAGCACCAATTGCACTTTTTTATTAACAAAAATATAAGCTTACCCATGAGAGCTACTGCCTGGGAGGTATGAAAGAAATATCCAGACAGAGGATCAAAATAAAACAAACTCAATTTAAAAGCCCTCCTTTTGCCATAAATTCAGTGTGCTAGAGGTCAAATCAGACCCCTGTGTGCAAATGAAGTAGAGTACATCTCTCTCTTAACACAGATGTTTTACCTTCCTCTGACAACCACTTTTTTTTTTTTGGTAACAGGATTCTATTATATACAAAATGGAAATGCTACCAGCTCAGATTTTTTGCAAATTTTCAGAGCTTTTGTACATTCTTTTTCCAGGGACCATGTGAATCAAGTAGGAACAGAACCAACCAACCAACCACACAAACACACACACACACACACACACACACACACACATGCATACAGACACACACTCCCCAAAACAGACAAAACAAAAAACTCCCCTGAGCCCTCCTCCTGGTCCCCACCTTGCTGCTTGCGTGCTGTCCTGCTGAGATAGATTTCAGGAGGGCAAACCACCTAAGTACCCTTGGACTGGCCCATTGTTCTGATTTTGCAGGCGTGTCATTTTTTACCCAAGCACAGTTGCCAAGCACCAGTGAGATGCCCTGGTACCAAACCCACCCCGCTCAGTCTGCAGCCGCCCTGCGTGTCCCCTCGGTCCCAGCCATTCCATCATCTCGCGTGGAGCTGCCTGGAGCTGTTTGTTGAACTGCTTCATGTTACTCCTTGACTGGGAGAGAGACAAATGTTCCATATTATCTTTAATTTCCATAAAATTGTTTTAATCTTTGCTTTATAATAAATGTATAACGGTGCCCTCGGGGAATCTCTGTTTTGTATTATAGGTGTCTCCATTTGAGTTATATGCAAGATAGAACTGCTTAGCGTTTGCCTTTCACCCAAAGGACTCAAAGATACTTTGAAACAAAAGATTCCTCTGGGAATCATCCATAAGCATAAAATGGAAAATTTCCTTTCCCCTAATATGCCTCCATTCGACCTCCCCATCCTGGAGACATGATTATTAGCCAAATCAGATCAGTAACAAAAGCAGCGGGAGCTGAAAGATATTTTCCCTCTTTCTGACCGTCCCAGCTTTTGGTGTAATGTTTATATATATATGTATGTGTGTGTGTGTGTGTGTGTGTGTGTGTATAATATATATATATATATATATATATATATATATATATATATACACATACATCATTATAAATATAGAATATATAAACATAGTCATAAAATATAATTAATTAGCTAAACTGAAAGCCTTTGCCAGTGTGTCCATTTTAAACTTTTTAGCTCTAGTCGTTCTTTAATATACCAGCTTGATGAAAAAGGAAAAGGGGAGGGGGCGGGAATGGGGAAGGTCCCATGAATACATTTTTGACATTTTGTTTATTATCATTTTATCTAGGCTAGGGGTAAATGGATGGACTTGTCAGCAGAAATCTCTTGGTGAAGTAAATAAAGAATCTTAATAGGCAAGGAGAATAGAACTAACGGCAAATTGCTCACAAAGAGATCTAATTTATTGGTTTCTTTTTCACGGAGAGTCTGTTCTGGATTCTGGCTCTGCCAGAAGAAACAGCTGACGTGAATCCACACGCAGAGAAAGCGCTCTATCTGAGAGAAAAGGGGAAAATGCAGAAAGATTCTCTGCGTAGTTTCACCCCAGCTTCTTCCAAAAGTTAGCTGCCTTATAACTGTTGTGGTGTCTCTATGTAAAGCTAATGCCTGGAAGGTCCCCTCTATTTTTATTTTCTGGTCTCTGTTAATAAGCCCATGCTGCATTCATGAAAGAAAAATATTGAACCTGGCCACACCAGTTATAATATTATGGCTATTTGGGTTTAAGCATATTGAAGATACCAACAAGGGCTCCTCAGTTATTAATATTTTTTCAGGTTAAAAGGCAGCAATAAATCATAAAGAGCATTTCCAAGCAGTAGCACTTTCATAGAAAATTGCTTGCTATTTAAACAAAATATTTGCTCTTCATCTCAGGAAAATATGTGGATGCTTCTGAACAAGGAGCTATTTTACCTACTCTCTGCCTCCTATAATTAGCCCCATCTTACTTGAAAAAAAATGTATTTGCTTGTGTGGATCACAGCAAAATATGGGACTCAAGTTTGCTTTGGCCAAATGGGCAGTCCCTTCAGTAGCCTATGTTTTTCCACAGAGTACAGGGCCCTGAATTTAAATATCTGTCCTTCTGTATCCATTCTTCTGAGAGGACTGAAGACCTCTGGGTGGCTCTTTTCAGGGCATGGATGAAACAGGATAAACAGAGAGGGAGTTTTGATCCAATAGACATGGGTAGGAAATTCTTCCCACTACTTGTCAATATAGAATCACCTTCACTTCTGAACTTAGGAAAATTCCTCTCCCATGAGCCCTGAGCCCACAGGTCTGCTCAGGAAGGGGCCATTTATCTCCAAAAGTTGGCTTATTTACATCTTTGGACAGGAGTTGGGAAGAGAAGGTCACACAGATATTAAGCTATCTTTCTTTCCTCCTGGATTAGACTCGCAGGTTAGCAGGAAGAAATGGATATTCTAGACTTGCATTGTGCTCATTTGACCTTCTCCGTTTCATTACAGTCTCTTAAAGAGGCCAACAAATTTGACTAACTACATCTCAGTAATCACATAGCTCACGATGGTTTCTTGTTATTCATTTACACTGGAAAGAAAACATAATCATGAATATCTGTTTAAATATTCCCTTTGGCCAAAAAAAACTGTGTCAGTGGCAGATGTGATCTGGACCATAGGTGAAAAACAAACGAACCCACCTTCTTCTAGGCAGATTGCAGTGCCAATTTCATATTCTGAGTTAAACATGTGTTTTTCTCTCTTGAAAATAAGTTCCTAAAAAGAGTTCCTGGCATTCCAAGTAATGATTGTAAATCTACCAAGTTAATTTATGAACCAATAAAGTCCTGTCAAGTCTCCTTCTCATCTTCTAGAAAACAGGTCTGCAGAAAGGGGGAAAAAAAGACCAACTAGTTACTAAGGAAATATATTCTTGTTTCTCATATATTCCTCTTAAGCCTTGCTTTGGAGTCAGCTTCTGTGCACTGTGGAATATGGAAATCCCTACAAACACAGAAGGCATTTGGAGTGATAATGGTCTACACTGTCTGATAGTAAGGCAGTAAGGAAATTAACAATAAATGCATCATTATTATATCCAAACTGCCATCAGATTAAATTCAAAACTCTAAATGAAAAGCTGAGGCACATAACATAAAATCAAGGTTGTTACAAGGAGACAGTATTTAAGATGCCCCCCCTTTTCTCCTCAGTAAACACCTTATAAATTTGTCTGAAATTTTCAAATTTTGCAGTAATTGAGGCTCCTTGCCTGTTCATTTGAGTTTTGGTGTGAAAATATATCAAATCGTAACACACAAAAAGCTGCTCTCTCAAGCCACATTTCATAACATGATTTCATCAGATGGTCTTAATTTTCTGCATGACATTATCTCTCAAGCTGACATAAGACTGGGCTGTGATATTTGCATACTCAAGACAGAACCATGTAGCTTAACTCTGTTTCTGCTTGTGTGGGAATTTGGAGCATTTTTACTTTGAGGAATCAAACAAATAAACCTTCCAAAAATAAAAAAGATTTCCTCTACTCTTTGAACAACTTCTTGCCTTTTAACGAAAGAAACACTCTGGGTTTTTTTAAACAATGCTGTAGTATCTGAATCAGTTGTCTCAGTGTATGTGAGGTGTATATATCTCTTGCAGGTCTTTGAAGTCCAGACCAATTAGTCAAGGAGACTTGACTATTTCACTTGGCTAGTATCCATATAATTGTAAATGTGCAAAAAGAAGGAGGTGTTTTTATAGACAGAAAGACTTAATACTTTAAATCTTGCAATGCAGACAAAATTTATCATTAACCTTGGAGTCAGAACACCTAGCCCTTGGCTCCCCCATTTGCCAGCTCTGGCTGGGCAAGTCACCTAGCCCTGTGTCAACATCTCCTAATATGTACATTCACTTTTCATTAAACACATATTTCTTGAGTGCTCACAACATACTCAGTGCCATTTGGGGTACTATAAATTTGAAAATATCCGTTAATTAGTCTAGAAATCTAGAAGGTTAAAATTGGAAGGGAATCTAAATCCAGTCTACTATAGAGATGAAGGAAATGAGACCAGCTTGGGTCACTGATCCATTCAGAATACAACGCAGTAGAAGTGGTGGGGGAGAATGAGAACTCAGTTCTCCTGCCCTGAATTCCATCCTCTTCCTAACACTTATCTCCCATGCCGCTCTTACAATGTTCATAACCAGATAAGAAGACTGCAAAAATATTATTACTTGGAGAAAAGGATAGTCATTCCCTCCCTTAATTATCGAAGTTCAATCAATAAAAACTGTTCTTTTGTTTTTTTGTCTGGTTGGTTGGTTGGTTGGATGGTTGGTTGGTTGGTTGGTTGGTTCTTTGTTTTAATGAAAAGAGAGGTGGTGTACTGGATTGTTTCTGATAAGCATAGATCCTATCAGAGTCATGGCATAGTAGGTACATAATAAGAATTGTGGTTACAGCACATTGAACTGATATGTTGTTTTCAAGGTCACCAGTGACCTCCATATTTCCAAAACCACTGAAGCATTTTCCTTCATCTCTCATTAACACATGACATAGCTGATTACCCTCTCCTTGAAAGATATTCTTCAAGTGGCTGCTAAGGAGATACCATGTGGATCAGCTTCTCTCTCAATGGCCATGCCTTTCCGCCTCCTTTTGGGATCCTCCTCTCTTCCTTACCTCTGATCCAAGAGTGCTACAGGCTCGTCCCTCACAGCTGTTCCCCTCCTTCTCAATACTCACTCCTACTGTGAGCTTATGCAATCAATCTCACAGCTTTGAATACCATGTACATGCCAACAGTGACCTGGTATGTATCTTCAAACATAACCCTCTTCTCTGATCTTCAGATGATAAGTCAACCTGCCTACTCATTATCTCCACTTAGATGTTTAATACACATTTGTATCCGTTAAGAATGCTTTCGCCTATGAGTAACAGAAAGCTTGATTGACATGGGCTTAAACAGACAGGTGTATTTATGTCACATGGTCCAGGGCAGGTATTGGTGCTCCGTGGCGATATCAAGAACTCACTTTCTTCTATCTTGCAGCTTTACCATTTTATGGTGCATATTTGGCTCTATCGGCTGCTGCAACTCAAGTATCCTCTCCGCGTTGCAGGAATTAGAGGGAAAGGCCAAAAATACAAAGGAAAAAAAGCCTTCTCCTCATGAGGCTAGGCCTTGTTTTATCTTCTTTTTATCCAGGGGGTTTAGCCAGGCACACCTACCTACATCTTACTAGCCAGAACTCTTATCACATAGAGCCTGGGAATTGGAGTGTTTTGTTTTTCAGTTTCTATTCCAAAGGAAAGAAGAAAGAAGGGATTGAAAGGGTGTTGACTGAGGCAAAGTACATGATCTGCAATAGCACTTCCTGCTCAAAATGTACTCCGCATATGAGTAGGCAGCCCTGTATTTTTCAGACTCAGACTAAAAACTTTGTCTCATTGGCTTCTCTCTTCCTCCCCTACCACACGTCAAACTCAACAGCAAATCCCTGTAGCTCTACCTGCAAAATATATACAGACTCTGACCATTTGGCACCACCCCTTCCCTTCCCCCCTTAGTCCACAGCTCCATCTCCTCCTGCTTAAATTATTACAAAACCCTCCTAACTGGTCTCCCTGCATCCTTGCTTTCTTCCTGAAGTTTATTCTCTACTCAGAGACCAAGTGATCCTTTTAAAACCTGTGGGTTCATGTCACTTTTTGCTCAGAATCCTCCCATGACTTCTGCCTCATTCAATATCAAATTCCAGCTCCTCACAAACAACCTACAATGACCGTCTTGTTCTTGACCCAGCTCCTTTTGGATCTTCCTCTGCTCCACCCACACGGGTCTTCCTGTGGTTCTTCCAGCATTCCCCTGCATTCTCCTGCCTTGGGGCCTTTGCAGGGCTCCCTCTGCATGACTTCTACATGTCTGCAGTTCTCACTCCTCCACTTCCTTTGGGTCCCTAACATTAGGTTAAATGTCATGTTACCGCAGAAGATTTTCCTGAACTCCTTCTATAAAGTAGCAACCTCATTCAACGCCATCTCTTTTTGTCTCTTTATATTGTTTTAATTTTCTTTGGGACCACAAGATACATATTTGTGTGTGTGTGTCAATTTCTTGCTCCCTCAGCTAGAACATGCCTCCAAGATACTGGGGACTTTATTTCACTAAATGCCTACACATAGTAGTCCCTCAGTATGCACAAGCAAATTAATCCTTACCAGGTATCAGAACAATGCTAGGTATACCGTATGCATTACCTGATTTAATCTTCACATCCCTGTGAGGTAGGTACCATAGTATCCTCATTTTAAAATAGATCAACTGGAGGTTCAGAGAATCTTGCAAATTACCCAAGATCTCACAGTGAACAAGTGGCAAAACCAGGACTTGACTGTATATATATCTGACTCCAAAGCCCAAACTTTTAACCCCACCCTTCATTGCCTTTCAATAAATATTGAAAGAATGATTGATATATTTACAGAAAAACAAAAGCTTAACTGAATTTTCCTTGTTCCCCGGAGCTTTACACAGTTTAATTCCATTTGCATTGGATACTCAATTGTAGTCTTTTGTTTTCATTGTTTTCTAATTTTTAGAAGGAGCATTTCACAAGCCTCAGAAATCCTCTAAAAGGAGCCTCTGGAATGGCCCTACTCATCACCTCCCATGGAGGACTGGTCTTATTAAAAGAGAATAAAATTGTATTAGCACTATCTAAACAAATAGACTAGGGTAGAGGGAATGGAGACATATTTGTAAGATTGCCTGTTTATTTCAAATTCTCATTTTGTAATTTAGCTGGTTGCCTGGATTTCTTGTGAGAAACTTGAAGGGAATTCTAAGCAATGTTGAAGAATCTACTCCTCAGGAAATGTTAGTAATAGAATTGATAAATTTTGTAAATTGGCATGAGATCTAGACTTCAGAGAAATTAGGCTAGATTTATTTAACAAATGTTTTTATTAAAATAGAAAGTCAATTCTATTGGACTTAGATACATATTTTCTAGGACAGTAGCTGCTAGAGAAAATTTGTGAAGAAATTTGGCATTCATGAGTTAAATCTGTCTGCAGCATGGGCTAGGAAAGTTAATAATCCAAACTGCTGTGTTGGTTTGTGTGTATAAATGCGTGCATGTCTACCATGTATTTGAAGCAGTAGTTTATCTGGGTCAGCCAAACAGGGCTGTTCTTGGTCAGACCTTCGTTACTTTGACTTTTTTATCTGGTCTAACAAATATAAGCTGCTCCCTATCAGAAAACAAGACTAATGAATGTGATTGGGTTCACCCCATTCTGGCATCTTAACAACATCTGAATTAATTTTTAACTCAATGCTTTAAAGAAGAAATGAAGAGTTGAGAGAAAGACCATGAAGAAACTATAAATTTATGAACCTTTCAACTTAAATAGATAAATACATAGAGCAAATTCCCATAGAAGAGAAAGTATATAGCTCCTAGGTGCCTCTGACATTATCTAACTAGCCCCCAGGCTGTCATTTTGTTGGCTGGTCATTTGATGCAGATGGTTTCCCTACACAACTCTCGCTGCCCAGCTTCTAGTTCCTGATATTATTGACTTGCTGACTCCTTACTCTTTCACAGTGGAATGGCTGAGAAGTTACTATAAGCCAAAGTAGTTTATATAAATATTAGCTAAATTTAGACCCTCTGAGATAGGGGTTATTATTATCTTCTGGCACATAGTAGGCACTCAGAAAATATTGAGGAAATTGAAGCACAGAGAGATTAGGTAACCACCCAAGATCACTCAGCTAGGAAGTGGAAAGCCTCACTAAAACCCAGGTAGTCTGGCTCCAGAGCTTGGGTTCATCACCACCGTGCAATTCTATGCCTGCAAATTTCAGAGAAATCTGGCAATTACCCAGCAGCCAGTGCTGCTAGGTCACTAAAGTGTACAAATCTGCTGCAGCTACACAGAGTTCATCCCTTGCATGATTGCTGAACTACCATTTAGAAGGAGGTTCTAGACCGGAGTCCAGAGACCTGGTTTCAAGTAACAACTTTGCCACAGACTAGATTCATGCCACAGGACAAGTTATCACCCTCGACTCTTTAGTTTCCTCAGCTATAAAATGAGGGAGAGAGACACTAGATGATTTTATGGTCCCCTTCAGCTATAACATTTTATGAGTCTGCTTCCTCTATTATCTATTGCTTTTTAAAAGTTATAGCAATTGGCTTCTGAACGAATCTGAGCACCACAAAAGCGATGGATGATACTTTGCAGGGATATTGAAGTGACTGCCTGTGTCACTGTCCATGACCACTTCCAGGGACTCAATGTCTAGAGTGGAAGCAAATATAAACAAATGATGCTCTAGTGTGTAAGTGGACCAGCACAGGCTTCCTACCCAAGGAGGGTTTGTGCAAGAGGAAGCCACTTAAAGGGGAGCCACTGTAAATGGGAACCAGATTTTCATAGGAACATTCTATTGAAACTTCATATTGAAAAAGAATCTAAAATGTATGAAAATAAGTGTAGTATTTTATCTTATAATAACACAGCTTCATGCCACTGCCAACACGAGACCAAAGCGTGTGATTTATCAATGTGCCGCCCAATAACATTAAAGACTGATGTTAAACACTAAAATAAAAAAAAAAACCTCACAGTTTAAATTATATTTCCAACTAGTTTTAATTCTTTAAATAAGCAAGGAATGAATCAAATGTTAATTGTTGAGGTGATATTTTTCCAAAAATTTTATGATAGCCTGACTGGACAACTTTTATTTCAAATTTGACCCTCTAAGTGATCATAAAAAACAACATTTTATGCAATATTCAGGAACCTTCAGTTTTCCTGCACACCTTTATTAATCCTTAAATACTAGTATCATTCCCATTTGAGGTTCCATTTACTATTCTCTTCCCTTTCTCTTCTTTAATTGCTAACTGATTTATTTTTACAAGATTTTCATCTGTCACTGGTTTTGCTGGTCATTCAGAGAGTTATTCAACATTGTTGTCAGCCACTTTATTTTTTCAAGATTTTCTGTTTCACTGCATAATGTGTTTGTTGTGTTTGCCTCCTGTGTAACAACATTTGACAGTTTGTGAAATGCTGACCAATAGAAGCTTTGGTTTGTCTAGAAGGGAGAGATCCTGGTCTAAGCTTGGTAAGGGTATTTGTGTGAGAATTAAATACAACTGTTCAGTGTTCGGTACATTAGAGAATATTTTCATATTACGTCAAATTTTGCTTCCCTGTGCAACCTCATAACTGCAAGTACTCTGACGTGAATACTTAGATATCAAAGATATTCAGTATAATGCAATAATTACGGCAACTCTATTTAATTAGATTTACAGACACACACATCTCATTGATTTGCTTTTACTTGAACACTTAACTATACTCTTACACATATTCACAGGGCTTTCTTTAATCAAGTAAGTGATTATTTAGTTTCATGGCTAAAAGTCTTGTATGTGCACCTTTTTTGGAATGACAAGAAAGGTAAGTCTTAGATGTCCCATGTTGCAAAGTAAACTTCAAAAAGCCTCTTTGTCGTGCACCCCCGACCTAAAACTAAAAATGCCTACATATTTAAGTAAAGAGTATTTATTTAAAATATAATTAAGGTTACTGACACATTTTTTTTCTTTCAAGCGACAGATATTCCTTTATCCTCTTCGCAATGATGTGAGTGCCAGATGTTTGCTTACTGCTCATTCACCACCCTTCTCCTGCGCTGATCTGTCCCACAGGGAACTACATTTCCCAGGGTCCCTTGCTAACTAATTATGAGGTAGTTTCAGCCAATGGGAGGGACTGGAAGAAACCTGGATTGTGGGAAGAAGAGATGAGGGAAGAAGTTGGGGTATTTCTCCCTCTGATGCCTTCTAAGGTGGCATCTCTGGCTGTGGCTCTATCTCCTCCTTTGCTCCAGCTTCTACCTGACAGCCCTCACCCCTGATTCCAGCTCCTGCTCAGGCACCCTCTCCATGGTTCTAGCCTCAACCGGTCGTCAGCAGCTTTAGGTCGAAGACCATCAGCTTTCTTGTCTCCTCCAGCCCTTAGGGTGATCATGGCTTCCTGTTGTTGATGACTTCTGGGTTGACTCACTAATCCCCTTTTCTGGCTTCTCAGCTCTTCTGTCATTTGAATAACCAATTCCTTGTATTAAATTCTCTCAAAACACCTACAGTGGTTTTGATTTTCTTGACTTGATCCCTGAGTAATATGATACATACACAAGTAGATACTAGTGAACTAATATATAATATAGGCTAACTCCTGGCTCAAAAGCACTTCATGAAAATTTCCCATCCAAGATTGTTGTGCTTTAAATAGTTTGTATAGTTGCTCAAACATGCAAGGGTTATTTACAAATTTTCAGTGAAATGGGAATTATCTCTGGCATGCATTGTACAAGATGAAAATGTACTTATTAAGGGCAAAAGTCACTTCCTGATTTTCCCAGGAAATATGTTGTCACTTCTCTCATTATGTCATCTTTCCAATCCTCTATTTCAGCTCCGATTTCATTGTACTAGAGCAGCAGTTCTCAACCTTGGCACTATTGACATTTTGGGTTGCATAATTGCTTGTTGAGATGGGAGAAGGGACACTGTCCTGTGCATTTTAGGATGTTTATCAACATCTCTGACCGCTACCTACTAGATTCCAGTAGCAATCCCCCATCCCACCTAGCTGTAATAGCCAGAAATATCTCCAGACGTTATTAAATGTCCCCTGGTGGGAGGGGAAAAGGCAAAGCCATCCCTAGTTGAGGACCAATGTACTATAGTTATTAGTTTACAAATAGATTCCCTGTCTAGATTATAAGTTCCTTTATGAAGAAATAAAAAGTTGAACATATTCTTCATTTGAATAGAGCAATTCAAAACTTTACTTAAAACTTAGTATAACTACACACTCAAAACTTTGATCAATGTATTCATGAATTAATAATTTAAAGTATTAATAGTCATATGGATTGATTATATCATCTTAGCTTTCCTCACAGAAATTATAAGGGAGATAAAGTATACACAGTTATGTATATACTTAAGGTAAAAATTAGGAACCTTAAGGGCAATTTTTATTAATGTTAAAACTAAATCAGTTCCAGGAGGAATGGTATAATAACGAACACATTGTTTTATACTATATTCAAGATGGTCACAAAAATTATTCTGACATGAGCCTTACAACAATCTCTGTGGTACATAAAAGAAATATCACTATTTTAAAAATGAGGAAACCAGGGCTCAGAGGGTGAAGTGACCTTCCCAAGCTCTCATATGTGAGCGTGTGACAGCTAGGACTTGGGGAAGTCTCCTGCCTTTACCCCCATCCCCTTCAGCGCTCTTCTCAAAATGCAGAGCTGCCTGGGTTTGTGTCCTCTTGACTTTCTCTCCTTCCTGGGCTTGAAGGACACACTGTCCTCTAGCTCTCCATCATCCTCTCTACCTTTTCAGGCCCCATCCTTTGCTGCCATCTCTGCTTGGGTCTGCACACTGCCTGCTTCTCTTCTGACTGCACGTGCTTCTTCTAGGTCATCTTCTTATGTCGACCACTACATTCATGACTCCTGAGCATGGAAACTCTGTAGCCAAATGCCTGGCTTCAAAGCCTGGCTCTCCCACCACTTAGTTTGCTGCCTTGGGAATTCTGTAACTTCTTTATACATCAGTTTCCTCACCTGTAAAATGATGATTGAAAATAGGACCTACCTCATAGGGGAGCTGCAAGGACTACAGTAGCATAATTCACATATAGGGCTTAGAAAAGTGCCTGGAATGTTATAAGAGCTCGATACATATTAATACGTACTAACAAATTAAATAAAACAAAGCATATATGCCTCATATCCCTTGGTTGTCTCTCTCCTCAGTTCTGAACCCAGAGCAGTAGAGGAGGTGGAGAATGGAAGCAGCCCATGGGCCAGTGAAATACAGACATCAGGAAACAGATAATAAATGATGAAGAAAGAATTCCAGAAACTTCTTCACTGACTCACCCAGAAGCAGTGTCTCTCTCCCTCTGCTTCTCTCTCTAACATGCTGCTATTGCTGTACTTAACACCCTGCATTGTAACTCGTGTTTAGATTGCCTTGCCCTTCTAGCCTGTGAGACCCTTAATTCAGTTCATAGGTCATAGTCATCCCTCTATCCTTGGCACCTAGCAAAGTACCTGACATGTCGTTAGTACTTAACAAACCTCTGTTGAATGAAAGAATGAACGACCTGGTGAATGAGTATGGATAGCTCTTAGAAATGCATCTCCTAGGGAAAGGAAACAGTGGATCATAGGGCCAAGCTTGGATCAGTGCCTGTGACTGTCAGAATTCTGTAGCCATGATGGAGAAGACCACTCAACAACCAGTTTTTTCCCCCTTGGAAACACTCATACACTAGCTACTGCTTTAGAACTTTGGCAAAATTGTGGCCTGGGTCACAGCCTTTTGATCTCCAACTTTTTCAGAAAACTTTATTATTATTATTATTTTATTTTAGTACTTCTGTTACACGCCAGTTTTCCTTCTCTGCTCCTGATGTTTCCTAGTATTTCACAACCATAATGTGATGTCTTGCCTCTGTGTGGCATAAAAGATTTTGTAATTGCATCAGCTAAGTGCAGTAATGCCCAGAGGCAGAAGGTGGACCCAGATGCCCTCAGAGAATTCCTTTTAGCATTAAAAGTCCCTGAGGTGGATCCTGGCATCAGTACTTCTGCATTTGCTACACTTCTGTTGACCAGAGTTTAGTGGTTAAGATCATTGCTAAACAAGGACTGCAGAGAGAAAAAATGAGGGGGGCCAGGTAACATATTTGTGGATGTCATACAAAGTGACAAGGAACTGGAGAAAAAAAAAAAAAAAAAAAGTCTGTTTGTGTCCTGGCTGGATGAGGAACAAGGAGAGAAGAGGAGGGAAGGGACCCAGCAAAGATATTTCAATCAATTTTCTCCACAAATGAACAATTTCATTGTTAATAAAAAAAAGTTTTCTTTTGAAATACCTAGAGACAAATGACAATGAAAACACGACGACCCAAAACTTATGGGATGCAGCAAAAGCAGTTCTAAGAGGGAAGTTTATAGCTATACAAGCCTACCTAAAGAAACAAGAAAAAGCTCAAGTAAACAATCTAACCTTACACTTAAAGAAACTAGAGAAAGAAGAACAAACAAAACCCAAAGTTAGCAGAAGGAAAGAAATCATAAAGATCAGAGCAGAAATAAATGAAATAGAAACAAAGAAAACAATAGCAAAGATCAATAAAACTAAAAGTTGGTTCTTTGAGAAGATAAACAAAATTGATAAACCATTAGCCAGACTCATCAAGAAAAAGAGGGAGAGGACTCAAATCAATAAAATCAGAAATGAAAAAGGAGAAGTTACAACAGACACTGCAGAAATACAAAGCATCCTAAGAGACTACTACAAGCAACTTTATGCCAATAAAATGGACAACCTGGAAGAAATGGACAAATTCTTAGAAAGGTATAACCTTCCAAGACTGAACCAGGAAGAAATAGAAAATATGAACAGACCAATCACAAGTAATGAAATTGAAACTGTGATTAAAAATCTTCCAACAAACAAAAGTCCAGGACCAGATGGCTTCACAGGTGAATTCTATCAAACATTTAGAGAAGAGCTAACACCCATCCTTCTCAAACTCTTCCAAAAAATTGCAGAGGAAGGAACACTCCCAAACTCATTCTATGAGGCCACCATCACCCTGATACCAAAACCAGACAAAGACACTACAAAAAAAGAAAATTACAGACCAATATCACTGATGAATATAGATGCAAAAATCCTCAACAAAATACTAGCAAACAGAATCCAACAACACATTAAAAGGATCATACACCACGATCAAGTGGGATTTATCCCAGGGATGCAAGGATTCTTCAATATACGCAAATCAATCAATGTGATACACCATATTAACAAATTGAAGAATAAAAACCATATGATCATCTCAATAGATGCAGAAAAAGCTTTTGACAAAATTCAACACCCATTTCTGATAAAAACTCTCCAGAAAGTGGGCATAGAGGGAACCTACCTCAACATAATAAAGGCCATATATGACAAACCCACAGCAAACATCATTCTCAATGGTGAAAAACTGAAAGCATTTCCTCTAAGATCAGGAACGAGACAAGGATGTCCACTCTCACCACTATTATTCAACATAGTTTTGGAAGTCCTAGCCACGGCAATCAGAGAAGAAAAAGAAATAAAAGGAATACAAATTGGAAAAGAAGAAGTAAAACTGTCACTGTTTGCGGATGACATGATACTATACATAGAGAATCCTAAAACTGCCACCAGAAAACTGCTAGAGCTAATTAATGAATATGGTAAAGTTGCAGGATACAAAATTAATGCACAGAAATCTCTTGCATTCCTATACACTAATGATGAAAAATCTGAAAGAGAAATTATGGAAACACTCCCATTTACCATTGCAACAAAAAGAATAAAATACCTAGGAATAAACCTACCTAGGGAGACAAAAGACCTGTATGCAGAAAACTATAAGACACTGATGAAAGAAATTAAAGATGATACCAACAGATGGAGAGATATACCATGTTCTTGGATTGGAAGAATCAACATTGTGAAAATGAGTATACTACCCAAAGCAATCTACAGATTCAATGCAATCCCTATCAAATTACCAATGGCATTTTTTACGGAGCTAGAACAAATCATCTTAAAATTTGTATGGAGACACAAAAGACCCCGAATAGGCAAAGCAGTCTTGAGGCAAAAAAATGGAGCTGGAGGAATCAGACTCCCTGACTTCAGACTATACTACAAAGCTACAGTAATCAAGACAATATGGTACTGGCACAAAAACAGAAACATAGATCAATGGAACAAGATAGAAAGCCCAGAGATTAACCCACGCACCTATGGTCAACTAATCTATGACAAAGGAGGCAAAGATATACAATGGAGAAAAGACAGTCTCTTCAATAAGTGGTGCTGGGAAAACTGGACAGCTACATGTAAAAGAATGAAATTAGAATACTCCCTAACACCATACACAAAAATAAACTCAAAATGGATTAGAGACCTAAATATAAGACTGGACACTATAAAACTCTTAGAGGAAAACATAGGAAGAACACTCTTTGACATAAATCACAGCAAGATCTTTTTTGATCCACCTCCTAGAGTAATGGAAATAAAAACAAAAATAAACAAATGGGACCTAATGAAACTTCAAAGCTTTTGCACAGCAAAGGAAACCATAAACAAGACGAAAAGACAACCCTCAGAATGGGAGAAAATATTTGCAAATGAATCAACGGACAAAGGATTAATCTCCAAAATATATAAACAGCTCATTCAGCTCAATATCAAAGAAACAAACACCCCAATCCAAAAATGCGCAGAAGACCTAAATAGACATTTCTCCAAAGAAGACATACAGATGGCCACGAAGCACATGAAAAGATGCTCAACATCACTAATTATTAGAGAAATGCAAATCAAAACTACAATGAGGTATCACCTCACTCCTGTTAGAATGGGCATCATCAGAAAATCTACAAACAACAAATGCTGGAGAGGGTGTGGTGAAAAGGGAACCCTCTTGCACTGTTGGTGGGAATGTAAATTGATACAGCCACTATGGAGAACAATATGGAGGTTCCTTAAAAAACTAAAAATAGAATTACCATATGACCCAGCAATCCCACTACTGGGCATATACCCAGAGAAAACCGTAATTCAAAAAGACACATGCACCCGAATGTTCATTGCAGCACTATTTACAATAGCCAGGTCATGGAAGCAACCTAAATGCCCATCAACAGACGAATGGATAAAGAAGATGTGGTACATATATACAATGGAATATTACTCAGCCATAAAAAGGAACGAAATTGAGTCATTTGTTGAGACGTGGATGGATCTAGAGACTGTCATACAGAGTGAAGTAAGTCAGAAAGAGAAAAACAAATATCGTATATTAATGCATGTATGCGGAACCTAGAAAAATGGTACAGATGAGCCAGTTTGCAGGGCAGAAGTTGAGACACAGATGTAGAGAATGGACATATGGACACCAAGGGGGGAAAACTGCGGTGGGGTGGGGATGGTGGTGTGCTGAATTGGGCGATTGGGATTGACATGTATACACTGATGTGTATAAAACTGATGCCTAATAAGAACCTGCAGTATAAAAAAACAAACAAAACAACTAATACTAAACTTTCATTGGGTTATTTGTATGGAAACATGTTAATATAAATGTTTCAGACATTACATGAAATTTCTAAAAATCTTATATTTGTATTTGTATGGAAATATGTATGGAAATATGTTAATATAAATGTTTCAGACATTACATGAAATTTCTAAAAATCATATTTGTATTTGTATGGAAATATGTATGGAAATATGTTAATATAAATGTTTCAGACATTACATGAAATTTCTAAAAATCTTATATTTGTACTTGTATGGAAATATGTATGGAAATATGTTAATATAAATGTTTCAGACATTAAAAAAAAAAAAAAAAAAAAAAAAAAAGTTTTCTTTTGATGATGGCCAGCTAAAGTGCACATTCTCTACAGTAAAGTAGCTTTTAAAGCAAATTTAAGGGTTTAGAAGGGTCTAAGAGAGTTTATAACTAGCTGCCTTCTGCTTTTACGCCTCGTTAGCATTACCATCCTCAAAATCCTCCCCTCTCCCCAACACAAGGGAAGAGCAAATTTTCATTGGTCTGGATTAGTGCTGAGTGATGACTTTTCTGGCGTCCGAACCAGAGCTCAGTCTACCAGTTCAATTTCAGGTTCACAGATCTGGGAGTGATGTTTTGGCTACTGACTTAAATGTGTTAATTTTTTAACACTCACCAGGTCGCCTTTTGAAGTTAACACCCTTTTAGGGAAAGTAAGGGAAATTCACACCTCTTCAAAAGCAACTGTTTTCAGAAGATTTACAAGAATGTAGTGTATGTAGATCCATGTTGAAGCTCATCGCTTGGAAAAAGCATTAAAAGTTTGCTCTGGAAAATTTTTTTTTGAAGATCACATATATAAAGAATGAGTTTATTTATTTGTTAAAAATATTTATGAAGGACACAGCATAAGATGTTCCTGTGCTGGAAATTGTGGGGATACAAAAGTTACTTCTCTTCTCAAGGAACCTGAGGTCTCGGTAGAGTCATTGTACTTTTATACACACTGTCTGTCTTCTCCACCAGATTCCTGCAGGCAGACTCCTCTTAAACTCCTCTATTTTATCTATTTTTTAAAATCTCTAGCCCTAGCCCAGAGCATCTCAAGAATACACTTAATAACTGTTGTTGATTGCCACTCCAAAGTCCTGAGAAATTTAGGAAATTTGTTTTCTATCCTTGTGTTCATACTTGTTCTGGTCAATAAGTCAAAAGCTACCATGCAGGCCAACAAGCACATGAAAAGATGCCCAGCATCACTAATTATCAGGGAAATGCAAGTCAAAACCACAATGAGATACCAACTCATAACCATTAGGATATCTACTATCAAAAAAGAAAAAGAAAAAAGAACAGAAAACTGTTATTATTGGCAAGGTTATAAAGAAATTGGAACCCTTGTGCACTGTTGGTAGAAATTTAAAATAGTGCCACTTCCATGGAAAACGGTAGGACAGTTCCTCAGAAAAATTAAAAATAGAATTACCATATAATCCAGCCATTTCATGTCTGTGTATATACCCAATAGAAGTGAAAGCAGAGACTCAAACAGATATTTATATACCCATGTTCATAGCAGCATTATTCGCAATAGCCAAAGGTGAAAGCAACTCAACTGTCCATCAGTAGATGAATGGATAAGCAAAATATGGCATATACATACAAAGGAATATTATTCAGCCTTAAAAAGAAGGGAAATTCTGATACATATTGCAACATGGATAAACGCTGAGGACATTAACGCTGAGTGAAATAAGCCAGTCACAAAAAGACCATGTATGATTCCACTTATATGTGGTACCTAGAGTAGTCAAATTCATAGAGACAGGAAGTAGAATGGTGGTTGTCAGAGCCTGGGGGAAGAGGGAGACGGTTAATGGGTACAAATTCTCAGTTTTGCAAGATGAAAGGGTTCTAGGGATTGGTTCTGCAAAAATATGAATACTTAACACTACTGAATTGTATACTTAAAAATGGTTAAGATGGCAAATTTCACATTATGTTTATCTTATCACAATTTAAAAAAAAGATATCATCCAAAATAATGAATGAAGCAGTTACGTAGGTGAAATGCAGAAGAGTGTCCTAATTCCCTCTGGATTCTTCTATGTGAATGAAGTAGGTCACAAATATAACATCGCTCTGATTTTTATGAGCTGCAATATTGGAATTGTATCAATTTCAGAGTCCATTGACTTTTGATAACCGGGGTGGTTCGTGACATACAGTAGACTCTTTGTGTAGATAGCGTGCAGGTGTATGAGCTCCACCCCACCATGTATACATTAAATATGGTAATGCTTCAAGGAAGACAAGGCACATATTAAATACTAAGAGGATAATAACGTTTGTTCTTTTGGAGTGAAGAGCCGGGAACCGATGTGATTTAAATGCATCATAGCAAACATGGCAAATATTTAGCAATAAAATGTGCATTTTATCAGTAACACTTTAGAGATCTAAAGCGAGGCCTTGAGAAAATGCAGCTCTGTGTTTCTCCGTTGCTCTCTTCATTGTACATTTCTCAGTTTGTTTTCAATTAGTCACATCAGTGCGGTGTTGTAACCCTGGCGTAGGAAACATCATTGTAAATAATATAGCTGGGTTTTGGAGACTATACGCTATTAGAGAAGAACTATTTTCCTTTGCCTTTTGTTTTTTTTTGTTTTTTTTTTTTAGGAAAAAAAAAATCCCTAAGCACTGTGATGAAATGTTTTATGTCTGTACTGTCTGCAGTATGAAGATGTGGAATTAAGGAGAGCTATAAAATATAAAGACTCTAGACCTGCATATGATTATCTATATTAAATTGAAGTAAATTTACTTTATATTGCTCAGTGTGCATTCTTCACTTGCAGAACAAGACTTTTTCCCCCCTTGGTCTTTTCAGTTTTCACAAATCCAAATGCCTAGGAAGATTTGGGAACTAAAAGAGAGTTTTGGTCGCTTTTATACATTCAAGATGTTAAATTAGACTTTATTATAAAGGTAATTAACTCAAAATAATCAAACTGGATTGGCTTTTATAGTCTTCATCTGTCAGCTGAAGGAAAAAGCAGAAATTCAAAATATCTGGATATTTTGGGTAAACCCCTTCTTGGTCAAAATGTTGCAAAGAACAAGTTTTCGTGAAATACTTTCTGGTTTGGTTCTTGAATAAAGAAAAAAATATATATATATATACACACACACATATAGGTATATATATACACATGTACATTATATATATGTAAGTGTGTGTATATATAAATATATATATATAATTTTGTTTCCCATCTATAGAAACCAAGATGAGACATTGATAGCTCGTACCCCATGAGTTGCAGATGTTTTTAGGAACTTGTTATCAGTGCCTCAGGATCTTTCTTTTTCTTCAACCCTTATCTAACCAGTTGCCAAGTAATCACCAACCCATTTGGCCATTCTGTGTCTATTACTATCCTAGTTTAGGATCTAATTATTTCTCCATTCAGATCAGTGCAGTCATATTTCTGACTCTAGGATTTCTTCAACCAATATATAAATTTTATTGGTGCAAAATTAAACTTTATTTAATCACCTGGTTTTCACCATGCCCTTTTCTGGCTCGCAAAACTCCAATGGTCTACATATCCCACTACATTTCATCCAGCTCCTTAGTTTTTGAAGTTCTCCTCAATCTGGACCTAGCCAGTCTCCCCAGGTTCATCTCCCACTACCCTCCGTGAACTCTCACTTGCAGCCACACTTGGCTTTCTGCAGTTCTGAAAATATTTCCTCCTGTTCTTCTGCTATCTCTTCCACCTGGAACCTAAGCACCAGTTCATTGCCTATTGATACTTTCTTCAGAACCCAAACCAAATGCCACTTTTTCCTGAAGCCTTTCCTTATCATGTTGAATGAAAATGATGCCTCTTTCCTCTGAATTCCTGAATCAAGCTTCTCCTCCCACATGTTACTGACACTTAAGATGCTTTATACCTTAACTTTTTGCATATGACTTCTTAGCTCCCACATTTTTCCCAGGAGCTGTGTGTCATCCATTTTGACATTCTTATAGGACCTGGTGCTTGGTGTTTTACATAGTAAATATTTACTGATGAAATATGTTATGTTTACTCAATTTCCATGGTTTACTGAATAAATTTAAGTTAATCAAATTTTCAGTAGAAAAGAAATATCATGGATTATTTAACCAGCACAACAAATTCAGGAAGCATTTATTGGAATGCTTGCTTGGTTCAAGCGGACCTTAGGTGTTGGTAGATGAAGAGGCTCTGACAAAGGAACTCAGGGCCATCTGAGAAATTGAGTCAGGAAGCCGAGGCCTAGGGAATGGTCTGCCAGTATGCAACCTTGACTCCAGCTGAGACAGGGCCCCTGTTCTCACAGAGCCACACTGAAGACAGTAAAATGTAGCTTTTGTGACTCCTTTGAACCTGGCAATATCCATTAGATACAGAACACAAATATTCTTTGTGGTCTCCTGTTTTCGTGACCATTTTTTATCTCTCTGGTGAAGTTTGACATCAAACGCTTCTTCCTTTCTACTGACCTGGTCTTTCTCTCTGGCAGCCTTTGGGATTTACTTTTTGTCTCTGATTCTCTTAAATGTTATGATCATATGTCCAGATGTAGGGATTTTCTCCCAGTAAATATATTCTTATATTCTTGCTTGGCAATCTATGAGTCTTTTCAATCAGACATGTTTCATCTCTATTCCTTATAAATTCTCAGATTTTTCATCAACTATTTCCTCGTCCATTTACTTTTACCTCTCCTTCTGGGTCTTCTATTATCCATATCTTGATATTTCTTCTTCTATCTTGCATAAATTTTAACTTTTCTTTTATGGCTCCCTTTTGTCTTCTGAGAGAAACTCTTGACATGACCCTTTAACTCACTAATTTATTTTTGAGACGCATCTGCCGTTTTACATATTTATGGAGCTCTTCTTTTGTCTGCTACATTTTCCCTGGATTTTGAGTTGATTCCTCTTTATAATTTGTGATTGTTTCATATTATCAGCATCCCAACTTGCCTATCTAATGATGCTCAGTGTGCATACTTTAATTCCTGTTATCTTTGGTCCACTGACTCTACTTCGTATGTAAAAAATAGAGTTTCAGTTTTTGGTCTTTCACAGTGCTTGTGCACTTCAAATAGTTCACTATTGTTCAGAAGGAGAATAATGGTTATATCTGTGGCCTTCCACTCTCCAATCCAGGCAGACCTCTGTCCCATCCTGAGGTCACTCTAACATTTCAGCTGGCACTGGGCTGGAACGACACTAATGTACTCATGGTGGAATGGGCAATACGTACATCTAAGACTCTCACCCTGAACCTTTACCTTTACACAAAATTTTGTTCACTCTGGTCTTCTGATCTTTCCCTTCCTTACACACAGACCCCATGATCCAAACACTTTTGCCTCCCCAGGGGTTTGTCACAGTTTTTTTTTTTTTTTTTTTTTTTTTTCCTCAGATCCATGAACTTTTATCTTCCTTCTGTGGTATCTCTAGGGTAGGTAGGATTGTGGGATATCAAGCCATAAGGTGTGTTCATTGGCCTCTCTCAGATATTTATACATAATTTCCTTGTTTAAAAATCTTACCCATTTTTTATGTACATTTGCCAAATGAGTTATTTTAAGAAGTGTTTTTTTGTTGTTGGCATGATAATCAAGCTTTGGTTTTGGCTGATGTGTTCTTGGCTGGCAATATAAAGAGCAGATCCAACTTAAAAGGGACATGCCTGAAGCTTAGGCTACTAAAAAGCCTTAGTCAGGATTCAATCAGAGAAGCAGAACCACTAGAACATATAGATAGGTAGACAGTCATATCTATCTATCTGTCTATCTATCTATATAAAATGGGTGTATATATTACAAGGTTATATATGTAACAATGAGATAGAGAAAGAAATCTATTACAAGGATTTTTCTTTTTCTTACACAATGATGGGAGTAAGCTAAACAGTCTCTGCAAGGCTATTTACATCTTATGCTAGCGTTTGAAGTCCTAGGGTCAGGGAGTTGAGAAGAGAAAATGGATGTAACGTGTAGGAGAGCGAGAACAAGCTGGAAGCCACCAACACACGTTGGAAGCCATGTGTAAGTTCTCTGCATGAGACCCCATGTTAGTTCTCCATGCTTACAACCTTGAGCATCATCACATCCTGCACAAGAAGTTAGTTCCCTTCATCCTTGAGCTTAACACCTGGCCTGGCAATTGGAGAAGCTGAAGGAGAGTCCAGAGGAGGACAGAGCAGTTGCAAGCCCAGCTGCTAGCCCACACCAATGCAGTAAGTCAACACATAAGGGACAACATGCATTTGCTGAAACATTCCCTGGTGACTTTGCCCTGACCCTTTGAGAATGTAAAACAACATGACTGCTGCTTTACTCCTATCCTCCTACTGTCGTGCCAAAAAATGTCTCATGTGGCCCCACTTTAGCCCATAACACAGGGGGAAGGGGATTCTGGGAAATGTAGTTCAGCCTAGCCAAATGTCTATGGCTCCTCATTCTCTCACACTATTCCACCATTTGCCCCATTAAATTAAATGTTACAATGTTTTTCCCAGGCAGAGGAAAATGGCTAAACTGGAATTTCTAGCTTGTATTGACTTCTCAAGATTTCAAAAGTCAATTTCAACCAGTTGACAAAAAAACATATAGTGTATCAACCACAGGCCTGGCAGAAAACAGACTGCACCCTCAAATTAGGTATATTTGAAGATAATTTACAAAGGAACTATTTAAAAAGCAGTGGATAGGGTATAAGGAAGCCACAGGATCGTGCAGTGCTCTGGCGCTAGTAGCAGTGGTGCTCTTGCCATAGCCTTGCCCAAAAGAATGGGAGAGTTCAGTTACCAGGACCCTGATGGACAGTCCCATAGAGGGAGCTGCCTTGAGAAAACCATGGACCTTTCACAGTCAGTCTGAGTCATCCTGTAAATTGATGAGCCAGAAGAACAAGTATTTTGACCTCTCTCCGCCTTCCCCCTGATCTACCACAGGGACTTCCCATTGACCAGACACAGCAAAAGCCAGAGGGCAAAAGAGCCTGTCCTCACTCTCCCAGGGCAGAGAGTGGGGTGGAAAAGAGTGGAAAGTATATGAGAAGGAGCAAGTGGATGAGATTCAGCAAAACCATCACCATGATCATACACACAGAAAGCAGACAGACCTAAACATGGCTTGGGCCATCACTGTTATTTTAGAGGTGAAGAAGGCAATGTGTTGAAGTAGTTGTGATTTATCAGAATTTAAGATCCCTTAAGATCAGAAATATCTTTGTCATATCATGTCACTAATACCTAGCACAATGTCTGGCTCATCGTAGTGGTTCAGTAAGTGTTAAATTAACTGATCTGATTGAATCAAATTGGATTATATAAGACAGAGCCACAATTTAAACACTTTTGTTCTGAGTGTCAATTGTGTATCATCACCTCCAGATATCATTTTAATTTTCAAATATCAGAAATGCTAGAAATTGAACAATTTAACTTCCTTTTTATTCTCCCATCCCTACCATAAATGATAAAAGTCAAAAAGGAGGAAAGAAGAAAATGAAAGGACCTGCATGATTTACCAAATGTGTAATTAACCTCCAATTAGATCCCAATAGGCTGCAGCATTCTTAGTCCTGTTGGATATTTTAGTACTGAGCACGTTGAGTGCCTTCTTATACCCTCACAATCGCACAATAGCCAAGCAAGTGCTAAAGCCTTCTTATATTTGGAAAATGACTCCATATTTCTAATACTAGTTTTTCTTCAAAACTATTTGTAAATGATTTATTGTAGTAGCAAATCAGATCATGATAAGATAAAGCTTTTTAGAGGTCATTAAAGAGTTTGGGGGAAGTTCCTACAAAGATGCTAGCCTTACATTTCTGAGTGATAAAGCAAGTTAACAATTTATGTCAAAGTTGGCAAAATGTGTTTGTCTGATAAACAGTTTGCTCTGCGGGCATCAATCATACTTGCTCTCCATGGTGCGTTGTATTTTTCATGAAGTGAACTTTTGTGACTTTGCCCATCTACAGGTTTTTGAGACAGTGGCATGCTAAAGAGAGCTTACCATCTCCCCACTGCACAGTTGCATTTCACATCTCATAAGGCAGCTGCTATAACGCAGGTTGCCAACATGGGCAACCACAACAGTGTTGGTAAGGAAGGAAGCTGGTGGCATTGGGAAGGGACAATTTAAACTGTCCGTGGATCAGGAAAAATAGATACACTAGGGCGAAAAAAGATAAAGTGTGCATGTAAATGCACACTTTTTCAAGCACAACATTTCTAGGTGGTATAACGATCAAATGGACACAATATCATTCTGTAAGACTACAAATGTTCACAAATTCGAGGCGCTATATTGGGAGGCATTCTCGAGATATGAGGTAGTGAACTGATGCCCAGTTTCAGCTCTGGTCCTTGCTATGCGTCCTCTCTGGAAAATGAGGATAATAATACCTGCACCATCCACCTCCTAAGGTGAGACGTGGGGAAGCATATGAGCCGACTTTGCGAACTAAATCACTATGCAAATATAAGCCATCACAATAAATGTTGGCTCAGGAGAGAGGATATATTTATTGTTCTTCCATAATTTAAAAAATAAAATAAAATAAAACACTCAAGACCTCAGGACAACATGGTGAACATACATTTGGCTTTCTCGAATCTTACCATTGTAGAAGCATTTGCACCTGCTTATAAATCACTTCTCAAAATTGCCCTGAGCTGCAGTGATATTTCTGAGAGGGTGTTAAAAGCCTGTAAGTGCTTCTGTTCTTGAACAAAGTGAAATCAGGTTACGTTAATAGAAGTATTAATTAATTTGCTCTAATTTTATTCAGCAGAATTAGCATTATTGAAAAGTCTTTCCCATTCTTGACTACCCTAAAGTGCAGCAGGCCTTAGAGATGGGGGCTCCGGCTGCAGCCCCTACCAGTGAGTGTGAGAGTGCAGAAGATTATTCTCTAATTTGGAAACCTGAGACGTTACTGGGAAGTGCTGTGGGGTGTGTTATAATGAAAATACCAATCCACATTAGCCATGGTTGCCATAAGCAAAAATCTTAATATCTTGGCCAAACGTACTTAAGGTTCATGTAATAAACCCGCATTCCTAATTTTATTAGTGATGTGCTAAGTTAAGCATTTTGCTGGCCTTTGGACAGATTTATAACTTGACTGTGCTGAATTAGTGGTGACTGACAAGAGGACATTGTTTTATAGGATGCTATTTAGATAAAAACCTGCAGGGTGTTTCTGTAATGTTGTCACTTCAAGTCCAAACAGGAAAAAAGAAACGTGTATGAAGGAGGCCTCTTCATTAGCTTTTATGAGTTTAATCTAGTGCAGTCAAACGCTTCCTTATAAGGCAAGACATTTTAATGCACAGAGACAACCTTATCTCTGTTCCAGGTTTCGGAATAAAACAATTTCTTAGGCTTAGTACTGCATCGAAAAAGAAAGTTCAGTGAGTAAGTATTTGTTACGTACTTAGAACAGTGCCTGGCACATAGCAAGCACATTCTGTGCTTGTTAAATAAGTTAAATAAATTGAAATCTGTTTTTCTCATCCCATGGTTCTATCTATATGTTTACCCCCCAAAATCACATTTAGCCACCCTTTCCCCTCCTTACCAGCATTTTCTTGCCAGTGGAGGTTTCCAAATTGTTAGTCATTATTTCTCCCCATGGTTTTTAAAATTCACATACTTCTTGTTACAAGGAGGAAGATCAGAACCTTCTATTTATTCACAGACGTTAGCGCTATCATTCCTGCTGGGTTTTCATCTGGAAAGTGATATGCCTGTAAGTTATAGGAGATCGCATTGGCTTCTGATGGTTTTGGTGAAGATGTGAAGTCTGGGGCCTCACTATACCTCACTATTAACAGCTGAATGCTTTTGTGAACACAGACCCTGGCAGCCCTCTTGGTTTTGTTACTGGGGGAATAAGTCTTCTTTAGAAACTAAAGCCAAGGTCTATAAATGTGTTTTCCTCATGACCTAAACAGGTCATTGGCCTAAATGTCAAATTCATTAAACCAAATCCTGACCCCTCTCTCTTTTCTCATTAAAAAAAGATTCCCTGAGCTCACTCGTCCCATCTGGGACCAAAGATAAAGATAACTCTATCCAAAGGTGACTTTATACAGTCTCACTACAAGACTTGACTTGAAACTCAAACCTCCAAATGAGAGATCTTAAAGCGTATCTTAGAATCTGTGCTAAACTCTTTAAAAACAGACCAAACAAAGGAAATCAATCATTGTGATATTGTCCCCCCCCCCCCCCCCCATTTAGCAAAAATATGTTCCTATTGCCTACAGACGATTAGCAGAGGTAAATAACAAGCAGCTTCCAGCACACTGGGAAGGAAATTCTGAAACGTGTCTCGGGTTTCACCTGAACATCCCTATGGACACTTTGGGTCTAGGTGGAAATTTACTAGGAGTGCTGCAATATCTTTCACCAGCATTTTCGTAGTTTACCGAAGGAGCTCAAAATATCCAAAAAGCATTCATTATTTCTCCCAACTCTTTTCTAGCTGCTCATTATTATCTTAACTTACACAAGCATAAACCCAGAAGTTAAATAACTTGAATGAGGTCCTGGTGATCCCAACCTCTTCCTTTTATGGGGTTCATTTCCACAAAACATGGCCCCTCCCTGTGGGCTCTCAGCCACTTTGGTAATACAGGTACAAGGAATACAAATTAGGCTTCCTCTGTTCTGACTCTTGCTCCTAATGTTCCTAATGCTTTGGGTCAAACGTCTGATTAGAAAGTGCAGACTGCCTGGATTTGGACCCCGCCTCCTCCACAAACTAGCGGTATGATCACCTGAGGCTCACTTTTTTCATCTGTAAAGTAAGGTTAATAATAGTATCTCCTTCACTGAGTTATTTTGAGGATAGCATAGGAAAATAAAAGTAAAGTTCTGAAAACAGTGCTTGGCACATACAAAGGGTCTAATATGTGCCAGCTTAAGCACACTCATTATTATTACTGTTATTATTAACCTCTTTCTCCGAAATGAAGAAAAATTCAAGTTAGACCAGGTCTGACTCCTGCTCTATTTTCTCTGCACGATTGCCTTCTAGGCATGCACAAGGGTGAGTTTAGCATGTGCAAACCACAGGTAGGGGGATAAAGTCCTAAAAGCTGTCACTGTATCTGATACCCCAGGTTGGTCTAGATCCCTGCCTCCATCTGAGTGTCTGCTCTAGCACACAGATCTGAACATGTTCATGTGTGTGTGTGCACATATGTGTCTGTGTGTACCCATGTATGCATAAATATATGCATGTGTATATTTCCTATGGTAAAATTATGTGATGAAAATGATTGTGCATGGCAACCCAACACTAAAATTTTGTTTCATAGGTACTATATTATAACCCCTATAAGACTAATTTTATCTCACAATTTTTTTGTTTTGTGCAGGCTCATATACTTTGACTCCTAAGTAGAGAGTTATCTATTTGAATTCTGGTTTAAAGGGCAGTTGCCATCACTACACATTCTTCTCTTGTCTTCTCTTCTCTTGTCTTCTCATCTCTTCTCTTCTCAAGTCTTGGAAGACGAGCCTTCCTCTCCCCTCATCTGCCCCATTAACTGTGCTACTTGCTTTCTGGGGACTGAATAAAGTCACATGGCTGAGATACCATCTCTAATCCCATTTTCCATTTGTATACTGGATTTCGTTAACCACTTTTTAAATAAAAATACAGGATGATTCTAATGTACTGAGGAGTTCCACGGATAACCATATAATTTCAAAACGATACTGATTTTGTTTATATGCAGCATAATCTTTTACAGTCCTTAGTCTTTATTTGAAGCATTGCAGAGTGGATTTTTATGAAAGGTATTATAAAGGACTCCTTGTTTCTTCATAACAGATCTGAACGTTAACTGATCAGAGTTCAGATAAATAGTCTTTACTCTCCATTAAAATATTAAAAAGCCTTTGGTAAGACACTGGCATAAAGATCCTTCATTCTTGTTTAATGAACACTTGTTGGCAAGTGTAACACTTTAATAGCTTTGCAGAATGAATTTTGTGTGCGCATCTTCCATTTCCCTGTCAGACACTTGTCCAGGTGCTGGAAATTTATTGGGGGAAGCATGTTTTTACTCATTAGTTTTGTATTTGATTACAGAACAGTAAAATATGAACCACCAAGTCCCCGAGGCATAGCTGTGTACATTGAGATTAGTAATTGCATGTCATCGTGTTTTCCATTGGAATTTATATGGACAGAGAGGATAGGTGCTTCTTAAGTAGGTTTAAAAGCAAAGCAAATTTGTATTTAATCTTTTTTTTGCAGCTATAGTTTCCCTAATGGAGAAACGGTTAGACTATATCATATATTTTAAACATAGTTTTAATTTATTTTTTCTCTTTTCTATTTTTTTCCTTCACAGTTGAAGCATATCAGATTTTCATGCTAACCACTTACTAAAAAAAAAATCAGCGCCTATAAGGATTATATGACATAAAACCTGTCAACAGAGACCAGTTTTGCCCACATCCCAGCAAGCACAAGGAGGAAGGATGATTAGAGGTGCAGACAAGCTTTGCCATTCAAACAAGGAGCTTAAATACAAAACGGAAATTACACGTTGATCTTCAATATACTTTTTTTTTTTTAATCTACAAAGTTGTGTCTTTTTTATATATATGTGAATATTGTAGTTTTCCTCTTAAGCAAGTTATGTGTTTGGAGTCTGAGGTTGTAGTTTTTTTTAGTTATGCTTGCAAAGAGGAATTATCATTTTGTTGTTTTGCAGTATAATAATAATAATAAAAGAGGTGCATTAAATAAGTGATTTTGCTTTAGATTGTGTTATGGTTAAGCAGTGCTAATCATGTTGTGCTCTTCTCTATAAAGGCACTCAAGAATGCAATTTCCAAAACAGAATCTAATGAGGTACTTAATGGTCACAAAACTGGCATATTTGATAATTAATGTTCCTTACTGATTTTTTGCTGATGCCGCATAGAGATAAACAGGGCCACCAGTTAACTAAACATATTCTTGAACCACTAGTTAAAATGAGAGCACAAAAAGAACTTTAGTAACTTTATTTACTATAGAGCAAAAGAACACTTGATAGCATCCTTCTAGGATCAGCTAGAAAACTCTAGGCAGACAAAGATTGTCTATTCTGAGAAGCAGAAACCCCTTTTCACATGGAGGAGTATGAGAGAGTTTCTGTGACTTCTCTGCTTATAGTATATCTCACTGACAAAAACTAGGATACTTCGCTTGCAAGATTCTCAGCTACCGAAAAACAAATACAATTTTTTGAGCACTTACTATGTGCCAGGCATTTAATTATACACTTCCTCATTGCCTCCCAGTAACAATTCTGTTTACAAATTATATTATACGAATAATTGTTCTCATTTTAAAGATTAGGTTACTGAAGCTTAGCAAAGTTAAGGCTTTAAAATAGCATATTAGTAAGAGAGGCCATTTATAAGAAAGGCAGTGACATATAAGGAAAAGACTGCAGTCTTACTGAGCAATGAAACCTGAGTTTGAATTCATGAGCTACTGTTTATTTTGCAGCTATGTGAGACACTTAGCTTCATTCAGCCTCAGTTTTCTTATCTATAAAATCAGGATAATAATACTTTATAGTGTTTAAGGATTAGAAATCGTATCTGTAATGCAGAAGACATTAAATGATCATGAAATGGTAGTTCTTTCCCTGGAAAATACACACACACAGACACAGACACAGACACACACATGCACACACACACTGAGTGAAATTGGAAGATAGGTATCCCTGCCTCCAAAGCTCAGGGCCTTCCCAATACAACACTCTGTCTTCTATAAACACGTGCTAAAGGTAAATTCTTTGTCTCACAGCACACAAAGCAAGTTTAATTGCAATTGATAGATACCTGAGTCTTCAAACGTGACTTTACAAGTATCTTTAATAAAAGCACATTAAAGCACTGGTCAACCTCATGATTCCAAACCTAGCTTTGTGTGACCTTTTAAAACCATTTGTAATAATATTGGGTGAAATTCTGTTGCTCAAAAAACATGTAGAAATTGATTCTCTCTACCCCCAGTTGCTAGTTGTGGAATCTGATTTGGGGTGTATGGGCATGTGTGCAATTATTGACATTATATTGAGTGGTTGACTTGAGACCCCTTTTTAATGGAGAACAGTCTAATTCAAAAATAAAATGTAGAAATGGTTGCGAAAAAATATGTCCTAAAATCTTTACTACACATTAGTCTTTCAAAAGAAGGAAAGATTAGAGGCTGTAGTTAAAAAACTACCACTTCTAGGGTTTTTTTTCTTAAATTGCATCAGTGTTTTATGGCAGATGGATCGTGTTTATTTTTTATTGTTGTTGTTTGTAAATTCCCATTGACTTCAAAAGGGGCATGCCTACTAAGAATAGTGTGCATTTCACAGCTGAGATTTAAGGGATTTGAGGGACTCAGAAAAGCTGAGAGATAATTGAAGACTCACAAGGGAGGCATAGAAGGGATCAGAACAGCAAAGGGAGGCTCAAGGAGGATTGTAGGGGCTCCAAAGGAGCTATGAGTGGATCAGTGAGTGTAACAAGCAGAAGTCAAAGGAGCTCCTAATGGCAGAGGAATGATGAGAGAGAATTAGAATGTCATGGGGGACATCAAGAAAAAAGATATAAGTATGGCTAACTATTCCCAGAATGCTCCATTCATCCTGGGCAAACTCACCTATCTCCAGGGACTAGAGCCAGCCTACATGCTAATAACTCACTCCCAGTGCCAGACCACAAATCCACTGTCTGCTGAACATCTCCACTGGGTTGACCAATAGACACTTCACACTCAGCATGTCCCAGATTGAAGTCATCTTTTCTCATCCCTGGCCCACATCTTAGGTGTCTGAGTAGCTCAGAGAACCTCTCTGACTTGTACCCTCCGTTTAGAACCTTCTGGTTCTGAGCTGGTATTCTTGAACTTGGCTTTTCTCTCTGCTTAGCTACTTTAGATTGATGCTTTGGTTTCAGTGCCTGCCTTGATTTCAGTTTCACCTTTGTTCTATGCCCTGCAGTCCCTCAGGTCATCCCTGGGTCTTACCAAGCCCCTATCCCTAAAGAGATCCAGTATTCACCTTTCTATATGTTTAAGAGAGAAATTTATCTTTTATCTAATCTAAAAATTGGAACTTGTTCTACATTCCTCCCTCCTTCTTATCTTCTCTGTCTAATAAGCCACCAGGTCTTAGCAATTCTACCTCAGAAAGATTTTCTCCCAGTCCTTGATGCCACTCTTATCTTTTCCCTCCACTGTCATTTCCTTGAACTCATTATTTTATCAGCCTTCTGAAACAAAGCAATAGTCTCCTACAGGTCTCTCTGTCTGTGCTATCAATCGCCACCTCACTATATTTACCTAAATCATTGTTCTGAAATATAAATATATCAAATTAATTAATCCAATTAAAATTTTCCAGTATCTCCCCACTGCCTTCAAGACAAAGTCCAACCACTTTCACATGGCTTATAAATTCATTCTACATTCATCCCCCTTACTTTTTCAACATCACTTTCTGCCATTCCTCATCTCATGTCACCCTCCAGCCACACACGAACTACCTACAGCTTAATGCCATGTCATGCTTCCACACCTTTGCTATTCCCTAGATTTGGAATCCTTTCCCTCAGCCCCTTCCCCCTCTCACGGTCAACCCGGTGAGCAACTCATTCTTTACAACTCAGCTCCAGTGTCACCCAGTTGAGAAGGCCTCCATTCAATCTCTGTAGTCATGGCTAAACATATGCAAACTGTACTATCACGGAAGGGAAGGGGCCAGGAATGTCCAGTGCTTTCAAGTAGATCCATGCCATAGAATGGGAACAGTTTGGGGATGGGGCCATACCTAGCTGAAGATGCTGGGAGGAAGTCTGGCCCAGTATATTCAGCATGGAATCTTTGGGATAAGTCAATATGCTACAGATGAGAGTTCAGCTCTGGAGAAAGTCAGATGAAAGTCATGGGTTAGGGTTTCCTAATAGGGAGATGAAGTTTGATGAAGGGAATCCAATAGCAGTCAATTAACTTGAGTAGGCAGATGGTTACTTGACATGTGGGAATTTTGTTAGGGAGGGCAGAACTACAGTCCCTATGCTTAGGGGTAGCTGGATAGCTTAATAAAATGGAGTTTCAGGCACAGGAAACAAGACAGATAACCAGTAACCAGGAGAAGGCTAAAAAGAAGAAACCAGGTCTAGAAATAGGTAAAAAGTCAGTTGTAAGAAACGGAGGCATGCATTAAATAGGCTATGAAGCAGAAGGTGACTTGATGTGGCGTGGAGGTACCTCCACACTGGGCCTCAGACCTCAGCTTAGGGACTGAGTGGGGCTGGACCCCAATGGGGAAAATGTGGCCACAGCCTTGCTACAAGGAGGGCTGTGCAGCCAGAGCCCGGCAGGACCCAACACCCTCCACATACTAGTTGACATCAGTTCTGTAAGGGGAACGACTTTTCTTCACATTTGGCCTATTTTTTTTCCTTAATTTAATTCAGTGCAATTCGAAGAGCAATTATTATACCATTACGCCTTACTTTTGTTACACTTTTTCTTACCCTTCTCTAGAAAATCTCTCTCCCTGATATTTGCAGACTGCCAGTGTTTGTAAATCATCAACACATCTCTGTTAATTGTTGCTTAGTCAGCCCTCTGTCTAGTTTACATCCTTAACCTTTCTCTGTATTCTAGGCCGTTTGTTACATAAGCATGCCCCTAGCTCAGGCTTGCCCTCATCTTTCTGGCATGGAAATACCCCGTTCAAATGGGGAACTCAGAGGCAGCTGCCTCAGTGTTGTATACACCACTGTTGACCAGGCAAACTGGTATAGAAACATAGCTCCTCATCCTCCCTGCAGGAGGCCCAGTTTTGCCTGTTCCTCTGGGAAAAACTACAGTTTCCTTTTTCAAATTATAACGATCTCCTTGTCTCAGCTGGTAGTAAGCAATCAAATAACATCCTTACACCTGAAGGATTTAGTTTGATGTTATGGCTTAGTAGTTACCTGCAGCAGCTTTAAAGACAGTCCAGATCTGTGATCTGTTTTTGCTGTACAAACTTGGGCAAGTTCCTTAACTTCTATGGGCCTCAGTTTTCCTATCTGTAAAATGCACGTGATCTATAACTCAAATAGCTTTTGTAAGGAGAAAATATATGTGATCACCTCGTACAATGTCACTTAGTAATTGCTCAACAAATGGGTTAGTCATTGTTATACATGTGGAAAACTCTGGGATCCAGATTCTTCATTCTTCATTTTTTTTTTTTCCAGAGTTATCAAAGCTGACATTCTCTGAGACTGTAACAATTGACAGAACTTGTTTTCCAAGCCTTGGGATTTTATTATCCCCCAATTCTTTGTGTTCTCCTCTCTCCATACCAGCAAGTGTAGATGTCTCTACTATTTCACCCACTCTTTAGAAAATTGCCTGATGGGAAATCCTAGGACGTTCCTGTCACCTTTCAGTTAAAACCCTTGTTAATTTACATCATCTCTGGCTGGAGATTCATGATTAAATATATTTGATAAGTGTTATGCCTTCTCCTCCCAAACTCACATCAAAAAATGTTGAAACCATGTTACAGATGAAAATATAGAGGAGAATTCTGAGTGCCCAGAAGTGCTTTAATCACTGACGGCATGCATGGTTCATACACATCCACCATCTTCTTCTTTTTCATCTTCACGCCAAACCTATAAGGTGGGTATAGCTATCCCTATATTACGTAAGAGGGAACTGAGGCTCATTGTTTTTAAGTGCATTAGAACTAATTACCTGCAAAACCTGGATCTCTTTATCCCATGTCTCGGGCTTAGTCCAGTCTCCCAGGAAATGGGCTCTAAAGGAAGTGGATTTTCAGGACCTCCTTGGCCACCATATTGCTCTTAGCAGCTTTAACTTGAAGCCAACATTTCTGGCTTTGAATCCTGGCTTTACCGCTTACGCACTGTGTGATCCTGAGCAAGATTTTGGTATTAGAAGCCTGATTGCCACCTGTAAAATGGGCAGGATAATCCTTTCATTGGCCAGCTGAGCAAACTTCCTAACACATCAAACGAATTGGTAGATGGTAGACCCCTTCCCGTTCTTTTCTTTCTCTTTCAGTTTCTTGGCAAACTTCCTCAACACTCTTTTTCCTTCCTGGACAAACTTCCTTTGTCCATGAAATTGTCAATGATTTTCACGCACATTCAAAGTAAAGACCAAAACCTTGGCTTCTATGTTAAGGATCCAAATATCTTGAGATATGCCTCACTAATTTCCACCCAAAACACTTTTTGATTTAAATAAGTATAGTTCTACCTCGCCTTATTTAAACAAGCTGCCATCTGGTGTATAGGAAGAAGTGAAAAATAATATGGTGTTAGTTGGAGTGAGAAGTGGGGAATTAATGTTTTTATTTTAAATATCATAGAAAGTATTCCCAACCCACCCCTGCCCCCAGCAGAAAAGGTGTCACAGTATTTAAAATGTGTATTCAATGACATCACCCCAGTCATTAAATTATTTCTGAAACCTCAGAATTGTTTGTCAGAAGTTGTTGGGAAATAACCAAATGATTTTATTTTCTACCCAAGTTTGATGATGTTTTTCTTACCTAGAACGTTCAAACCAATTTCCGGAAACCAGTTAATAGCACCAAATTTCTCTTTCCTGATTTTGACTTACCCTTAAACTGATAAAGCTGATGTTTTTCAGTTCTTAGATGAACAGATAACCTCTGTTTTGAAGGCTGTGTGGCTTGGTGCAAAGAGAACTGGGCCACCCTCAGTCTTGGGTTCAAAGGGCAGGTGCTCCACTTAATGTCCTGTGTGACTTTAGGCAAGATTCTCTGATTCTTAATAACCTCACCTCTAAAACCAGAGTGTTCATTCATCCTTTCATGAACAATCCCGATACACAGGGCACTGCTCTAAACACTAAGGATACGGCAATGAATCCAACACAAAACGCTTGCTTTCATGAACTTGTGTTCTGGATCAGGAGGCAGACATTAACAAGTTAACACATAAATAATGCATAATCTGTAATATGTCAGATGGTAAAAAATAACCCAGAGAAAAATAAAGCAGGCTCAGGACAGCACAAAGTGCCAGGGAAGATGGGGAAGACCTGCTGTTGACACTAGGACAGGACACCAGAAAATCAGCACTGCCTGCCTGCTATGAGGGTCTGAAAATAGATTGCCTAAGAGAGCGTGGACAAGAGTTCTTATGAACTTTCAGTTGATTATGAAGGATGGAAGCAAAAATGGTAAACTTGAACACACAGCAAACAATGAAACAAATATTTAAATTAATTTAACACACATCCTGGGAGATAGTACAATGTCAGGCTTTCCTGCAAGATAAGTGTGTTGGAATCCTGTTTCTGATATGGACCATGGGAGTGTAAGTCACTTCATCCCTCTGCACTTCAGTTGTCTCCTCTGTCAAATGGGGCTAATGCAATATCTCCCTCAAGGAATGGCCCCTAAAAATTTTATGTAATTCTTTCTGATGTAGTTTTATGAAATGGCTGTTACTTGTAGAAGTAACCCACATTTTAGAACCAGTGTGATAAAAGTCAATCTAATCAAGCACAGTGTTCTGCCCCACCCCTTTAAGTATCAAAAGTAGTGTTTATTGCTCTCACTCTGATAGTCAAACTTCTTCCGTAAATGTTAAAAGCAGTGGCCCTCTTCACCAGTCTGCAGTGACTATTTTAAACTCAAATGAATGCAAATGTTTTTTGTGGCATGTCAGTTGTGTCAGTGAGTGAATTTGAAGTCACTCCAATAAATGATACAAACAGATTGTTGTAGCCTGGATAAGCGTCATAAAGCCAAACAGAGAGGAATAGCACACAAGAGTCCCAGATATATCCTTCCTTTCACGGCCCAGTCCCTCTGCCTGTTGTCATATTCAGCTGGCAGGTGCTCTCACCTGCCGTTTACCATTACGCTTGGGAGAGCTCTTAGAAGAATATTGCCATTCTGAGATTCCATACTCACCTCTTGTGTGATTCATCTCCACTTGAAACTGAACGGAATCCCATTAATTATCACTTCAGGTAGTAAATCAGTTTCTCATATGTGAAAAAAATGCGGCAACTCAAGTCCTTCTTCTTGTTTGGGATCACTAGAGGGTTATTACAGATGGTATTGAACTCCTAAGAATGAGTTTAGCATTACTGCAACGACAAAGCATTTTGTAAATGTATAACCTTGTTTTTCTTAAAAAGCTCTGAGTTACTGGGAAGTCATATCGCTGGCTTAAGTGTGATAGCTCTTCTCTCTCTCTGCTCCCTCCAACTTGAAAAGCGTGCATTCAGTCCCAGGCTTGAGAGTCAAGGCAACGTGCTGATTGACTGTGCTGACATAATTGTGTTAATGACAAGACACGGCGGCTACATTGTTAGATGGGTCGCTTATCATCACTATTTATTTAGCTCGCTCTGCCAAGTCTGAATTATACTTTTTATACATTGTGGTTAGAGTCAGCCATTTAAAGTGCTTCAGTGTTGAAACAACATTTTTTTTACAAGTCTTTTAGCTGTAGTTCAAGAGAAAAAAGTCCTCTACAGCACCATTAAACAGGGTTCAAAGTAAGTCCTTGCTGAAAGATGTGAAGTTTGAGCTCTTAGGAAATGAAATCTTTGATCTCCAAAATGATTAGTGAAAACATTTTTGTCCACAGGCCCATTTTTATCTCATGGTAAAGAAAATAATACAATTTGATCTCCATAATGCTTCTCATTCTGAGGCCTCAAGTCAACCTCTGGCCCTAGTGTCTACAAGTGCCCTCTGCTTTTCGCTGGAGGAAGAAACTGCAGACAGGCCTATCTTTCAAGGCATCAGTGCTCTTTGGCTGAACGCAGAAAGACCTTATTTACATGGGGCCACCATCATATTTCAAAGATGTGACATTCTCAGGGCTTTTATTTTTTCAGGTGAAAGTTAATTTAAAAATCGTTGCAGCTCTATTTACAATAGCCAGGACATGGAAGCAACCTAAGTGTCCATCGACAGATGAATGGATAAAGAACATGTGGCACATATATACAATGGAATATTACTCAGCCATAAAAAGAAACGAAACTGAGTTATTTCTAGTGAGGTGGATGGACCTAGAGTCTGTCATACAGAGTAAAGTAAGTCAGAAAGAGAAAAACAAATACTGTATGCTAACACATATATATGGAATCTAAAAAAAAAAAAAAAAATGGTTATGAGGAATCTAGGGGCCAGACAGGAATAAAGATGTAGACATAGAGAATGGACTTGAGGACATGGGGAGGGGGAAGGGTAAGCTGGGACGAAGTGAGAGTAGCATTGACATATATACACTACCAAATGTAAAATAGCTAGTGGGAAGCAGCTGCATAGCACAGGGAGATCAGCTCGGTGCTTTGTGACCACCTAGAGGGGTGGGATAGGGCGGGTGAGAGGGAGACACAAGAGCGAGGGGATATGGGGATATGTGTATGTGTATGGCTGATTCACTTTGTTTTACAGCAGAAGCTAATGTACCATTGTAGAGCAATTATACTCCAATAAAGATGTTAAAAAATAAACAAAATAAAATAAAATAAAAAATAGACACCTTATTTAATAAAAATATATATATATAAATAAATAAATAACCATCAGTCATTAGACTGAGCTGCTGAAGCAATAGGTCATCCCCAAGCCATCCTGTGACCATAAGAAGTGCAGCCTTTGAGATAAGAAAGGAGAATAAATGCTACTGTAGTTAGCACAGGGACTGAACAACTCTAGAGTGGCCTGCCAGAAAAGGATGAAAAAGCAGAGTGGGTAAATGCTCAAATTGTCCTTCAAGTTCATAGATCTGACTTCCATTCCTGTCTTATCTTTCATTTTGTTTGCTTTAGATTCATTTTAAAGAAGTATTTATTTATTTACCAGGTGCCAGACCCTAATCTAGTCTCTGGGCTATAGTAATAAACAAAACCAAGCTCCTGTCCTCATGAAGCTTCCGTTCTACAGGAGAGACACCTGAGCAATCTTGTACGTGAATGTTATACACTTGGGCTAGAATTTCTCTAGAATATACATAAGGATGTAGTCACTGGGTCATGTGATATGCTTATCTTCAGCTTTATTGATATTACCAAACTGGTTTCCACCATGGTTGTATCAGTTTATATGTATGAGGGCTCACCTTCATCTCACCAATACTTGGTATTTTTATACTTTTAGATTTTGCAAATTTGATGGGTGAGAAATTTTATACCATTATAAATTAAACTTGCTTTTCATGACTGCTAAGGAGGTTGAGCATCTTTATTGTTCAATCACTCGTCTTGCTGGTTATTGGCCACTCTTTCCTCTTCTGCCTGCTCATGTTGCCAGCTCAATTTTTTTTTCCCACTTTCTCATTTTTAAATTGGGATGCTTGTCTTTTTCTCATCGATTTGTTGGAAGTTTTTATCTGTTCAGGATAATAATGTTTGTCAGTTTTGAACTGCAAATAATTTCCCAGTCTGTGTTTTTTTTCTTTTCTCTTTATAGTATCATTTGCGGGACAGAAGTTTTTAATGCTGACAAATTTTTCCACTTTTTTCCTTATGGATTTATTATCAAATTGGCTTGTCCTACATTCATATCATAAACATATTTTCTAATTTCTTTTAAATGTTTTTAAGTTTTGCTTTCATTTTTTAGGTCATTAATTCACCAGGAATGATTTGTGTGTTTTGTTTGAGGTAGGAATTCAATTTTTTCCCATATGGTTAACAGGTATTAACATGGCAGACCATGGATTTGTAGTGCCACCTGAGTCACACATTATAGTTGTGTATTTTCATGGATCTCTTCTGGACAACTGGTCCAAATGCCTCTATTCCACTGGTCTAATGTATCTATTACTGACCCAATATCACACCATCTTAATTTCTATAAGTACAATTATAATGATAATGTTCCTTGCGTATAACATGCCCCATCTTATTCTTATCCTTCTAAATCAATGTATTCCTTTGAATTTCCATGTTATTATTATAATAAGTTGTCAGATAAGATTTTAAGTTCTATTTAAATTTAATTAGGATTCATAGGTTAATTTGGGGAGAAATTGTATCATTATAATAATGTCTTCTTATCCATGAACATGGTTTCTCCATTTATTTATATCTCCTTTAAAGTTGAAATCATTCTCTTTTAAGATATTTTTCACAAAGTTTTTGTTCAAATCTCTTTTCTAAATATTTATCTAATTGTTTGCTAATCTACAGGCATGCACTGCATTTTTTATATTGATCATTTATCCAAAACCTCTTGAAGTTTCTTTGAAATCTTAAAATTTATCAGTACATGCTCTTTGTTTTCTTTTTTTAAAAAGTCATTAACAAATTATAAATCTTTTATCTCCTTATTTTTAATTTATTTTTAAAAATTTCTTCAGATTATATAATAGACACTGTTAGGATCTCCTACACAAAAATTAATGCAAGTGGTGTTGATATTCTACCTATTTTGTCTCTGAAATTTTTAAAATATTTCACCATTAAGTATGATGTTTGCTGCAGATTTAGTAATTTTTTTCATTTTGAAGAATTTTCTATTATGACTTTTTATCACAAAGTGTTAAATTTCTTCAAATAGTTTTTCCACATCTGGTAAGTGATCTCATGCCATTTTTCTCCTTTAATTTGTTAATGTAGTGAGTTGCTTCCATAGGTTTTAATATTAAGCCAAACTTGTATTCCTGAGATATATTTAATTTGGCCACAATAGATTTGTTTTAATACATTAATATATTGTTGGATATATTTTATTCATAATTTATTTTGTTTTGTTTTAATTCTGGTAAAATACACATAACATAAATTTTACTCTCTTAACAATTTAAAAATGTAAAGTATTGCTAAGTATATTCACACTGTTGTGCAACCAATCTCCAGAACTTTTCATCTTGTAAAATCGAAACTCTATACCCATTAAAAAAGCAAGTTCTCATTTCCTTCTCCTCCCAGCCCTCAACAATTACCATTCTACTTTCTGTCTCTATGAATTGGACTACTCTAGGTACACTATAAAGGTCGAATCACAGATATGCCTTTTTGTGACTGCCTTATTTCACTTAGCACGTCCTCAAGGTTCATCAGTTCTTCCATGTTGTAGCGTGTGTCAAAATTTCCTCCTTTTTTAAGGCTGAATAATATTCCATTATATATGTATGTGTTTGTATGTGTATATACCACACCTTATTTATCCATTCAGCCATCAATGGGCACTTGTTCTTTCTCCACCTTTTGGCTATTGTGAATAATGCTGCTATGAACATAGTGTACAAATATCTATCTCCTTTGTTTTATGATTTTTAATCTATATTTCACAAATGAGATTTTCTCATAATATTTTCTTCTCATAATGTCCTTATCTGGTTTAGGCTTTAAAGTTACAATACCTAATAAAATTAAGCAAGAACCATTCAGTTTTTTTATTTTCTTCCTAGAGCAGTTTATTTTTTATTGAGATTTTCTTTTCCTTAAATGTTTAGTAGCAGCGATCTTTAAAACCATTTGGGTCTGATATTTTTATTGTGGTAGAATTTTAACTATTTAACTATTTTCTAATTAACTAATTTTTTTAAACCATTTAACTAATTTTAACTATTGTTCCAAGGCCTGTTCAGATTTTGTAATACTTTTTTAGTCAACTGTGGTAAATTACTTTTCTAGAAATTCATCTGTCTCATCTAATTTTTTCAGATGTATTGACATAACATGTCTCACACCATTTTCTAATTAATTTGTACTTGTTATAGTTATTCCTTAGTTTTTAATTCTTAATTTTTTTATTTATCTCTTTTCTCTTATATCTTATTTCTTTTCAAACAGTTTGCCACAGGTTTGATAATAGTTTAGTCACCAGGACTTTTAAGTCCTTTCTCTTGCATTTTTAAAATTTTATTAATTTCTGCTCTGATTTTTAATGTTTCCTTTCTTTTTTGTCTGGCTTTACTCTTGTGTTTTTTCTAACTTCTTGAGTTGAATAATAATTCAATAACTTTCAGTCTTTCTTCCCTTATAAGAATTGAAGACTATAATTTAGCTTCACTCTACAAATTTTATGTAGTATTTTCATTTTTATTAAGTTTTAAATATTTTTCAACATCTATTATAATTTCCTTTTGACACATTATTTTAAAATAGACTTTTTTAATTTAAAATAAGGAATTAAAAATCTTTTTATTTCATTTTGGTTGCTAAATTACTCACCTGTTGACCACATCTTTAACTTGAACTAATAAATTTTTAATTGTCTAAGTGACTCTTTTCTCTAATAATTGAATCTTAAAATGTATCTCCATCACCAGTAGTAGCAGACATTTTGGTTTTTGTCGAGTTCATAGTAAACACAAAAGAAGTTCTATAATATAAAAACCCAAGTAAATTGTTGACTCTTGAAAATTTCTCATTTTTTATATTTTTTTAAAATGTATCTTCCTTTGATGGAATTTCAGTAGTTAGTTCTAACAGTATATGAGCTGGAGCAGAATATCTTAATGATTAAATTTTGTTTACCCTACCATTCTACCAGATTCCTGAAGCATGAAAAATACTGTAGGCAGAGGCAGTGTAGGGCGGGCTGCAGCCTATAACCCGTCTGGTCATCTAGTCTACTGATCTCTCTTAGCCCATGTAAGAACCAAGGGCTTCCATTGCCCACTCAGCAAACCCAGAAGTGGAAGATACCTGAGCAACTCTCAGTGTTCACTTCCCCTGGGACCTACCCTGCTACCTCTTATGTCTTCTAAAGGTAGAAGGGTTCCTTGATCAGAAGTCTTTGGAACTAGCTTTACAATATCAGTCCCATGGGAGGAAAATAAGAGAAGAGAGAACATAAGGGAAGGAACCGAAGAGAGGAATGCATTTAACCCAGGCTGGTTCATTTTATAATCTATTCATTCCTTTCAATAAAAGCACCACACCCCAGTAAAGTAGGGACACTTTGCTTGGATGACGACTTTGTCTTTGTCTCTGACACATTTCAGAGCTCTTTTTTCTTGAGGAGGAGTGGTAGGGGCAATGGCATTCATCTCCCACCCCACACCTCAGCCCCCAATAGTTACATTGTTTCAGTGACATGATTTTCAGGCTGATGACCGCAGGCAAGGGCACTTGCCACATCCAAATAGGGTTGCACCAGCACTGAGAGATCAAACTCTTCCTACAGCCAGATTTTACCCTTGATCTTGTGACTAATTCAGGATTGAAGTGGAGAGGTGAGTATATCAACCAGAACTCAGGTCCTTGGGATTTTATCAAGTGACTGAATGGCGGAGAATATGAGGCTGGGAAGAAAAATCAGGATGGTATCATTAGCGAGAGTGGGATGTCTAGCACTTAAATTAGGTAAATGTGGTACTGAGGTTGGTTAATGATTCATTCATTTATTTACTGAATATTTATGATAATAAGTAGAAGCAAGTATTTATATAGCTTCTACTAGGTACTAAGTCCTTGACATTTATTAAATTATTTAACAATTACAACAATCCTATGATGTTATTGTCATCTCTGATTTATACACTTATGCAACTGCAGCATGGAAAAATTAAAGATCACATAGTTAGTAGGTGACAGAGCTGAGATTCTAACCCAGGCAGGCTAGTCATAGAGTCCAGCCTCTCCTTAACCACTCTGTCATATGGTCTTTTAATATATTATTATATATAGACACATTAGAATACATATACATACAGCAGAGTGTACATCAATACAAAGATGGCACATAAGCTTGAACAAAATATAGACCCTATTCTCTGCTCTCAGTGAGCTTACAGTCTAGCTGGAGTGATGCTCAAGTCAATAGCTAAGTTATATACAGTATAGAATTGTAATATGCCTAAGAAAAAGACACTATTAAAGAAGCTAAGAGAAGAACTCAATGATTCTTATAGATTCATGCCAAATGGAGGAAATTATATCTAAGCTGAGACCTAAACAATGAATAGTAATTGTTCAAGCAAAGACATTGGGATGAGGATTCTAGGTAGAGGAAAAAGAATATGCAAAGGCCCCCAGGCATGAAACAGATGTATTCAAAAAGTTCATTGCAGACACTACGTAGAGAAGCAATGAGAAAAAGCATGATAGTAAATGCCGGCATAGCCCCACTCAAAGAGTTTTTACCACAATTGGAGCCAACTAGACAAGAATTAGCTACACAAAGAAACCAAAAAGGCGAACTAAAAAGTCATAAAACCCAAGGGAAGCCATCTTCATAGTGGGTAAGAAAACAAATGTTTGAAGGGTAAGAAAAACAAAGACAGAAATTGTTTTCTTGACTTCTGGCAAGTTGATAGACTGCAAAATGTCAGATACATAAATTACATTGTTCAATAAATTTTCATGTGTTTCTCCTTCATACTCTCTCTACCAGAATCTAAGTTCCTTAAGTACAGAAACCTTGTTGAAATTATGTCTAAATTCCATTTAAAAATAGCCCAGAGAAGACATCATAGATGTGTTAACACTACTTTTCAGTGGTGAACAGTAAGTCTCCACCATGATTATTTACATCTTTATAAATATGCTTTGTTTGTTAACATTCTTCTAAACCTTGGTGTTGTTGACTTCTAAGGGAGAAAATAATAAAATTTTTAAGACTGCTTGTGGTAGTATATTATCGTTGTTTGAAACAGTCTGCTGAGAGTGAATTTTATCCCCCAGAATATAATAGCTCCTCTATGATCATTATATTGTGAATAAATATGGATTTCTATATGGATACTAAATTGACATTATTTTTCCTGTATTTTCCTCTGCCATAAGAATGAATGGGCAATATGTTACACACTATTTTCCTTGCTCCTTCAGACAAATTCTAAGATATTAGGGAAATCAGCATTTTTTGACACTTGTTAAAAACAATGAACATAGTTTACCCTGTAGGCTACAGAAGGTGGAGTTTTTCCCAGATGTCTTGGATGCTTTTGAGACCATAAGGTCACTCTGGCCATGCCACATAAGTTCAGAAGTGAAGCACTCTCTTAATTTTCTTTAATACAATGGGGACACATCGGCAATAAAAATCTCTATTGTCCTTCTTTAGCTCTGTTTTCAGAACATGATGGGTGGTTGCATGACACAGAGTGACTTTCCTAGAAACCACTGAAAATATTATTCACAGATATATATTTGTGAGTACATATATATTTTCCCCCATTTCTCCTGTCTCTCTGTCTCTGTCTCTATCTCTCTCTTTATATATATATATATATATATATATATATATGTATACACACACACACACACACACACACACACACACACATATATATCCATATCCATAAATTAGCATCAGAATATCATCAGAGGAAAAAAAAAGATACTTTTACAGAAAGTTTTATTTTTAATTGATAAGGCAGATCCAGCTATTCCCACTATTTGCTGATCTCAGTTGTCATTTATTCCAGGTATAGTTACTGAGCTCCTACAAGATGCCAGGCACTGTATTAGGCCTTGGGAATATAGTAGTATATAAGACAGACACATCTACTCCTAGAGAATCAGGCCATACTACAGCATAAACAACCTTTAAGGTAATTCTCAGAGTCGGTCTTGTATATAACAGACATACCTCTTGTGGGAAGACAATTACTAATATTTCCTGTCATCACCTTTGTCTGAAGCAGAGACTGGGAGCTAAAACAATTGTTCTCCTAAATCCATTTTGTTCAATCCTCTCTACTGGTATTAATACATTCAAACAGGGCAAACACCAAACAAAATCTCTACATAGAAGCAAATATTCAACAAGGTTTGACAAGTATTTCTAAAACTGCTCCTTGCTAAATTTCCTTCTGTGCCCATCTCTAAATGTCTCCAGACTACCTTCATGCAGTAAAGAAACTAACATCTAGTTTTTGCTAATTTGATGCCCACATTGGACCATATCATTAAACCCACCCCAGAACTAAAAAGATTCTTCCTTATCACATGTCAATTTTGGTAACTTACTACAAGGAAAAAATATGCCCATTCTTCCAGAGAGTAGCCCACTTCACACTTGGTTACACATAGGCCGATGTGTAACTCAGGGTTTGGTTTCAAGGGAGTTAAAGAAAATAAAAGTCTTATACCCTACTGTGAAGTTAAAGCTCACCCAAGTGGGTATCGTGGCATTGTTTTCCTTATTATAATTCTTCATTATCTAATTATAATTAAGAATGCTAGTAGAATTTTGTTTTCAAGTTTCTTAAGAATGGTTTTTTTGTTCAAGCTCATTTCTTATTCTTAATATTTCTTTAAGCAATAGATTTCTTCAAGTGTATTGTCTGCCTCTCAAAATAGAAACTGTAAGCCTTCAAGTGATTTATCTATTCTGAACTCATCCCCTCATGAAGGCCACCATATGTCTTTTCTTTCCCTCATACTTGGAATTATATTTTGTACTTCAGGGCCAGTGGTTTTGCTTTGTTTTTTAATCAGTGATGAAAAAGTTTAGCAAATTCCTAAAAGTTTGGATATATTACATTTTTACTATCATTAAGATCAAAATAAATGTTCAAAGTAAATGGAATATATCCTGTCATATTTTTACAGAACAAGAAGGGAGGCAAATTCTTTAAAGTAACTCAAAAACTTTCCTAGGCAAAATATAAAGAATTGCAGACTCTAATCTGGTAAAGATGACAGTACAAACCAATCCTGGGGAATTAATAACTGGCTTGGACTATTGTTACCCTGTTTCAAAACTCTTAGCTGGTAATTCCTGATGATCCATAATTTCCCAGAAAATTTTTGGGGTGATTAGCACTTTTTAAAGAAAACCAAATATTGTACTTTGGCAGTCATTGATGTCATACAGTCAATGAATTTTTAAAAAATAATCTGGGGACTTCTCTGGTGGTAGAGTGGTTGGGAATCCGCCTGCCAATGTAGGGGACACAGGTTCGATCCCTAGTCCGGGAAGATCCCACATGCTGCGGAGCAACTGGGCCCGTGAGCCACAACTACTGAGCCTGCATTCTAGAGCCCACATGCTGCAACTACTGAAGCCCGCGCCTAGAGCCTGTGCTCTGCAACAAGAGAAGCCACCGCAAAGAGAAGCCCATGCACCGCAAGGAAGAGTAGCCCCCGCTTGCCGCTACTAGAGAAAGCTCACACGCAGCAACGAAGACCCAATGCAACCCAAAAAAAATAAAATAAATCATAATAATCTCTATGAGATTAAGTAAATTCTCTTTTATTCTCAGTTTATGAAGAACTTCTTTACAGTCATGAATGGATAAATAATATTTTATCCATTTTTTAATCTCTGTTGAAGTGATCATATTTTTCTCTTTCACTCTATTAAAATGGGTGATTCATTGATTAACTTTTTTTAAAATTTTTATTTATTTATTTATTTATGGCTGTGTTGGGTCTTTGTTTCTGTGCGAGGGCTTTCTCTAGTTGCGGCGAGCGGGGGCCACTCTTCATCGCCGTACGCGGGCCTCTCACTATTGTGGCGTCTCTTGTTGCGGAGCACAGGCTCCAGACGTGCAGGCTCAGTAATTGTGGCTCACGGGCCTAGTTGCTCCGCGGCATGTGGGATCTTCCCAGACCAGGGCTCGAACCCGTGTCTCCTGCATTGGCAGGCAGATTCTCAACCACTGCGTCACCAGGGAAGCCCCCATTGATTACTTTTTGAATGTTAAATCAACTTTGCATTCTTGGGATAAATTCGACTTGGTTATGATGTATTTATTATTTTTATATATTACTATATTCTATTTTCTAATATATTGTTTAGGATTACTGCAGTGATATTTGTATGAGAAATTGGCCTGTACTTATCCTTTCTTTGAAAGTCCTTGACAGGTTTTAATATTAAGGTTATCCTGGCCTTTTAAAATGAATTAGAAAGTGTTTTCAGTTTGGTTCTCTGGGAGAATTTGTATAAGATTGGTGTAACTTTCCTTAAACGTTTGGAAGAATCCACAGGTGAAGCCATCTGGAGTTAAAGACTTTTTGTGGAAAGGTTTTTATCAAGGACTGATTTATTTAGTAGATGTAAGCACTATTCAGATTTTCTATTTATTATTGTATTAGTTTTGAAAAGTTGTCTTTTTCTAGAAATTTATCTGTTACATCTAAATTTTCAAGTATATTGGCATAAAGATTTTCACATTATGCTCTTAGAATCCTTTCAATGTTTCTAGGATTGTAGTGATATCCTATTTTTCAGTTCTAACACTGGTAACTTGTATCTTCTCTCTTCTTTTTGATCAGCCTATCAATTTGAGAGTCTTTTCAAAGATCAAACTTTTGGCTTTGTTGATTTCTTATAAATTTTTTGTTTGTTTCATTATTTTCTGCTTTTGTCTTTAATAGTTTCTTTTTTTTCGTTAATTAATTTATTTTTTATTTATTTATTTTTGGTTGCATTGGGTCTTTGTTGCTGCACTTGGGCTTCCTCTAGTTGCAGCGAGCAGGGGCCACTCTTCGTTGCAGAGCACGGGCTCCAGGCACTCAGACTTCGGTAGTGGTGGCACAGGGGCCCAGTTGCTGCACAGCATGTGGGATCCTCCCGGACCAGGAGGACCCCACATGTCCCCTGCATTCGCAGGCAGATTCTCAACCACTGCACCACCAGGGAAGCCGAATAGTTTCTTTATTGTACTTTTTTGTTGTTCATTTGTTGTGGGTTCTTCCCCCACATTTCCTCAAATAAATTCTCACATTATTGATTTTCAGCCCTTCTTCTTTTGTGGTATATGCATTTAAGGCTATGAATTTCCCTCTGATCAGAGCTTTAGCAAATTCCTAAAAGTTTTGATATGTTATATTTTCATTATCATTTAGATCAAAATATTTCCAACTTTCCTAGTAATTTCTTATTTTCTACATAGATGATTTATAAGTATGTTGCTTGATTTCCAACCATTTGGATTATTTTTTAATATTATTTTTTATTGATCTCTAGTTTAATCCCACTGAGGTCAAAGAACATACTCTAACTGACCTTGGTCTTCTAAAACTGAGACTTCCTTGATTATCCAGGGTATGGTCAATTTTGGTAAATATTCCACATATACTTGTATATAATAAATATTTTCAGATTTAGATATTTTATGTCTTTATTGAATTTTGTCTGCTTTATCAATCAATGACATGTGTTATACTCTCTTACTATGGTTATAAATATGTCTATTTATACTTTCGTATCTATCAGTTTTTAACTTGTATATTTGGAAACTGTTATTAGGAGCTCACAAGTTTAGATTATTATGTAAACCCGGCAGTTTGATCCTTTTATCATTTTGAAATGTCATTACTTATATCTAAAAATACTCATTTCTCTGATATTATTATAAATACATCAGTTTTCTTTTGGTTAGGATTTGCATTTTTCCTTTGTCCATTCTTTTACTTTCAAATTTTCTGTGTACTTATATTTAAGATGTGTCTCATGTAAGCAACATATAGTTGGCTTTTGTTTTTCATCTAATCTGACAATATCTTTGAATCGGAGTTTTGGGGCCATTTACATTAAATATAATTACTGATATTTTCAGTTGTATAGCTATAATATTCCTACTTGTTTTCTGTTTATCCCTTCCACTTTATACATGTTTTTCCTCTCCTTTTTTGCCTTCATTTAAACTAGTTAGTTAGTTTTAAACAGTTCATTTTCTATTAGTTTGTTAGTTAGTATTTTATAATTATTTTAAATGGTAACCCTAGAGATAAAGTATGCATTCTTGTTTTATTACAGTCTAATATAAATAAATGTTTTTACCCTTTCCCAGATAATGCTGTTATTACGTGTTTATTGCCTTTGCCTTTTCTCCCATTTACTGTTATTGCCCATACATCTTAATTCTACATATATTTTACACTACACAAGACATTAGTATTATTATTTTTCACAGTAAATGTTAATTTTATTTATCTACATTATTTAATACTGGTCAATGATTTCTTCTTATTTTTTACATTGAGCTTTCTTAAAGGTAGGTTGGTCTGCTACTAGACAAGCTGGCAAAGAAATCATTCACACAAAAGATTAGAGTTTCAGCACAGCAATTTGCCTCATGCAGGCTGAGACAAGGTGACCAAGAAAGAAGTCTGAAAACCTGAATTTTACGCTGGGCTCACCACTGGGGGATATAGAATATTGAACAAGTTTCTCCACTTGTCTATATCCATATTCCCTTTAAAATAAGAGAATGGGAGTATAGAAACTTGATTCCAATTTTAATTTTCTAAGACATTTTTCTTTGCCAGGACTACTCAAACAGACTGTGTCATTATATCATTATTTAACTTATTTAACTTATTTAACCTTATTATTTAACTTATTAATTTATTTTTATTTAATTAAATTACTAATTTAATTATATTAAATTAAAGAATAGATTTGATTTTACTAAATTATTTTTAATACAGTTAGAGCCACAAGTATCGTTAATATGAATTGCTATCAAATCTAAAAGTTGAACCAACTAAAATATTTCAATTTTTCTCCAAATCATTTTATGAAAATTATGTTTTCAGTTACATTTAACATTTTAATGACTACTAAAATTTTTGTTGCTTTTCTAATTATGTATTATCTGTCTGGTTATCTGTGATGCTTACTTCCAATACTAAGCATATATTCATACACAGACATAAATGCAAGTTTTCTTCTGTGGTATGTTATTTTATGTTTCCAATTATCTCAAGGGATGTAATAAAATTCTCAAACATTTATTTTAGTTCACTTTAATTTAAAAAAATCTACATGCCACATACCATTTTGGGTGCTGGATGGAAGAATATGAGAAAAATGATTAGTATTAGGTTAAAACAATCCCTAAGAGGTTGGAAATAAAATTAAAAGGAAAAATAAAATTTCTTGTTTCTTGATACATAATAGGAATTCAGTAAATAGTGAATAAATGAATGAATGTCAAGTGTGAAAGCAAGGGAATTAAATTTTGCAGAATCATCTGAACAGGGATGTAATTGAGAGTGAATGACACTGCATCTGGGCAATATCTAGGACAATCAGTTATTTGATTCATATGTTTAAACTGAAAAGAAACTTTTATGGAATGGGCCAGCATTTTTGTCATCACAGCCAATGGTATAGTAATTAGTATCTGCCAGCATGATTCCACTGTGACCATGTAGAAATTAATACTTACCTAGGGAAGTTCAAGGCAAGGAATGTTTGTGTCTGCTTTAAATACTGCTCCCTCTCATGTCCTCTTATCTTGGAAACCTTGTGCTGAAATCTATTCATAATGTTTGACTGTTAAAGTTAGGCATTATCACTCACAAAGCTTTTACAATGTAAAAAGCCATCTATATTGTATGCCTATGCCCACAGTCCAAAACCCAGCTCACTCAGAGAACACTCAGGCTTATTTGACTCAGTCAGGAAGAAAATGTTCAGTTTTCTAACAAGTTCTCTCAATCACCTTGCTTATTTTTTCTCTTGGAAATATATTCCATATACTCATTTCTTTCCCAAGGTTTTCTAATGGCTGCTTTCTCATATCTCATCAGAAAGTTTTACCTTTCCTAGAATTACTGTGGAAGGGTGAGGAAAAACACCACTGATTTCAGCAATTGGGAGTGGACATTGGGACGAAAAGGCCAAGCCTTATCTTCCAGGAGAAAGTCTAGGGCCCTTCTGGATGGATCTTCACCATGCCCACAGCCTTCTAAAGAATACTTAATATTTACTTTCTACTAGTAACTATAAAAACAATACACGTTCATGGTACAAAATTTGGAAAAATAAAGTGTATAAAGAGGAAAATTAAAAGTATGAGTAATTTTACCACACAGAATATCTGTTAATTCTGTGGTGCATTTTCTTCATCTTAAATCAAGTCAATGTTGTATGTACAGTTTTGTATCCTGCTTTTTTTGTATTATATTTTGTAGATGTACTAAAATGCATTTATTTACTTCCCTGTTGATGAACATTTAGGCGATTTCTACATTTTAAATTTTTAAATAATTTTAGATGTACATCATTGTCCACAAATCTTTATGTTCACAGCTAATTATTTTCATATGATGAATTACTAGTCATGGAATTAGGTGTACTTTGGGCATGGCATTTTATAGCTCTAAAAGTATCCAAGTTACTAAGAAGACATTGGGTTTTTTCTGTACTCCACACTGATGAACAAGAATAGCCATTTTTAGCAACCTCAACAAACCCGATATGATAGCTTTCTTTGCTCTTTGCCAATTTTTAGAAGAATAAATGTATCTGTTAGTTTCATACGCATTTGTTGCACAACTTCTTCAAAACAAAGAAGTTTAGCGGTATTGTGAGAAAGGATTTAAGCAGAGACTGAACCTGGTGAAATGCAGATATTTGTACCAGCTGAGCACATCTGGTTTCCTCGCTTCTCCAATTGAACCAGTGTTTGTATGTGGGTCACTGGCTAACATACACCGTGCCATCGCTTTTCTCTACCTAGTTGGCCCACCAACTCCCTACAATCTATGCCATTGAAAGGTCATTTTGTGCAGACCAGATCAAGTTATTGATCATCTTTGAACTAGATGTCAATGACTTTTCTCTGACAGGGAAGGTTTGTCCTGCATTTAATATAGGACACCAAGGGTGCTTGAGACTCAGATCCTTAGAACCTGAGTTTACTGTATGGTTGTGTATCATTACATTGTGTGATGAGAAGGAAAGGATAAATGTTGGACCTGATGCCAAAAGCAATGATGTTATATATTCATCAAACAGTATAAACTTATTTTCAAAAAATATCAGTGTAAGTCAATACCTTCTTAGTTGATCCACAACCTCAAGGCTTTCTAGAGAATAAATATATTGTGGACAAGTGTTTGACTTTCTTGCAGAGGTTAATCATTTAATCATAAACTGATTTTTATGCACCCTGATGATTTTTTGTTTCGTTTCCTGAGCTAAGTGTTCTCAAGAAATTCTGCAGTGGTAAATGAAATTGCATTATAACTGCTGAGAAACTCCTACTAGCTTTTTCAACATTCAACCAATGTTTCTTGACCACAGGCAGTTAGAGTGTATGGGTGAGGAATGTAGTCTCTGCGGTCAGACCGGACTGCCCGGCTCCAATCCAGCTTCTCCACTTAATAACTACGACTTTGAACAATTAATCTCTCAGTGCCTTAGTTTCCTCTGGAAAATGGGGAGAATTTGGATCCTACTTCAAGAGGTGCTACAAGGATTAGATAACATGTGCTTATAACAATTCCTGAAACATATAAGTGCTCTATAGATGGTATGATTTATGTGATGCATCTACAGACCAAACATTCTGCTCAACATAGTAATACATATAAATACAGGTTAGATGTAGTGACTAATCTCAACTAATTTAGAATATAGTAGTGAATATAAAATGTATGCAAAGCCTACAAATTCTTCAAGGCTCTCATTAAATGCATTAAAGTCTTCATTAATTCCATCTTGTTCAATGTAATCTTTCCCACTGCAGCTTAAATGGACTTCTCCTTATCAGGTTCTGCCAAGTTTTATAATTAATTATGTACCTGTCTGTTCTTTCTTACCAGATTTTGATCTCCTTGAAGCTGATGTATTTCATCCTCCCCCTCCATGCCTGGTCCATTGGCCGGCACATAGTAAGTGCTCAGTAAATGTTTGATGAATACAAAGTAGTCTATGGCAATGGCCACAAGATCATCACAATCAAAACACTGAAGACACTCACCTTCATCTCTTGCCACGAAAGCTGGAGAGGTCCAGAAATACTACTCCTGATTTGCATTATCAGGGAACATTTTATGAAAAACATGGCACTGGAGGAGATTCTTAAATGACTGAGTAAGGTACTCAATCTCACTGAGTCTCAGCTTCTTTAATCAGCCTTTTTTAGCCCTCTCTCCTCATTGTAAAATTCAGGAAACATGCATTTCTTTACTGAGTATGCGCCTCCTCAGATTTACAGAAATAACCCAAGCACTGATTCTGAAGAGGAAATTCACTCCCAGTGCACATGTCCTGGGAAATGGAGAGCTGTATGACAGAGATACACATCATGCATCCAAAGATAACTTCGTAATATGGTTTCTGGGTTGTTAACATTGGAGGAGACCATCGCCTTTTAGAGGAAAGTTACAGTAAATGTCACCATATGAATAAACATTATTGTGACATGCTTAAGCCTGGTTTTACTTGTTATGATTATGTTGCCTGACTCTTACCACCAGAAGTGCCTCCCTCATATTTTCCTTCACGCTAACATTTACGATGAAGGGGCAGCATTAACTTTTGTTCACATGGGCCAAAATGAGCCCCATTACACCCAGCAGTATTTCAACAGTCACAGACCAGTGAGAGACCAGCGTAAACCCAGCTTGCTCCGGACCTCAGCACGTTCCACCAGCTTCACCCCAGCCAACAGAACTGCCACTTGAAATCCATCTGCAACATTTCATGGACCTCAATTCTGATGCAGCGGGTAGTTGTTGAGCTCTAGCTGAGCAGAAAGGACCAGAGGTTCTAAAGGGAAACATTCTTCACTGCTGCTGCACATTCCCAAAGACATGAAACACCTAAGACAGCACCGTGAGGCACATTTTTCAGTGCAGAAGCAGCAGAAAACAGAACATGACTCCCCACCCCTTTTTTATATTCCAATGAGATTTGCTAGTTTAACCAGGGCTGCAGTACAAAAGCACTTGTGGTTCATGTTATATTAATAGTGTGGCCTGATTATCAAAAACCATTACTCTTGGTTATCTAGCAGCGGCTGTACCGAGCTGCTATAAGTCAGAGTGACTACCCACACAGCGTTTGCTCCCTGCTTATGATAACAGTATTCTTAACGCAGAAGTGCACTTGTAAAATTATTGCCTTTTAAAGATCAGATTTGTTATAAATGAGATATGATCACACAATTGCTCTTCCCTGTATAAAAAAAATTAAATACATAAATTACACGTCAGTATCCTCCATTGTCATGGCTTCACAAGGGTCAGTTTCCTTGTGGTCAAACTCGGAGGTATAGCTTTCAAAGCAGATGCGTTGCCGGCTGAATCCTGGCCAGAGGCACAAGCAGTGGCTTTTCTTCTCCTGTTCTTTGATGTTGTCTTCTGTAGTACTGATTGCAGGCCCTGTGGATCCAACCCTTTTCTATGCTGGTTGAGGGGTGCTTTGCTTAGTTTAGTTCAGCTTGTTAAAAGCAGTAATGATAATGGATCGGAAGCCATACCATTTCCTCATAGATTCAAGTCATTGTTTCCGACTCTTTGCAGAACTCCATGTGGCTCAGAGTGGTTGCATTCACAGCTCCTTCTTGCTAATGCCACTGGTTGACTTTTTAATTCCGCCCCCCCCCCCGCCCCCCCTGATTATTGTGACACTTTCACAGGCTCAGAGTTTGTATGGAAGAAGAGACAAAGACAGGAAGGAAAGCAACTCTAATAAAGTAAAAGAACTCAGTTTTAATGCTCACTAATCTCCTTCTCTAGGTTATATGTTTCATTATACATGTTACCCCAACCGGGAATAAGAGGGATATGGCTTTACTTGTGAAAACGCAAGGGACTCTTACTGTGCATCTTTCAAATCTCCCAAGTTCCCTTGTAAACAAACATATTAGGGGTAAATATACAGGACTCTCTCTCCCCTTATGCTTTTCCTGTTTGAACAGCATTTTAGAATCCTTGATTTTTATACAGTCAAGCTTTTCAGTCCTAATTCATTAAAAAATATATTCATGACAAGTTGTTTGAAATGTGGTCCCTCAAGCTTTTTCTGTCTTTTAGAAACTGTTTCATATCACTATCTAAGAAGAAAAGCCAGCCAAGATTTACGTTTTAATTTAGTTAACCAAATAGTTCAGACTGTGTTCTCCAAAGACAAAGACTGGTCTGTAAGTGGGCCGGATTTTCCTGTATTTTATTGCTGTAATTTGCATGAGAAACACCAGATCCTGTATAATTGTTGCTTTGTTGTTGTGATCCGAGTAGCTGTTTCCAATGTCAATAATTATAACTTGAAATGAAATTTAGTAGCAGTTAGGGGGTGGGGAGTGGAGGCGACTGCCAGCCAGTCAGAATTTCACATCAAACTAACCACAGTCTAGCCTCCTAATGTGATTCGTTCAGCCATTAGGCTTCCAACAAAACTCCACACAAAGTCTCTAGAAAGAGCCAGTCACTTGAGCCTGGCCACACTCTACACGTTGCGCTGTGCCATTTTGTCTGGTGTCTAATGAAGAACGAGCATGTTTTATATATGATGGCTGCTAATTGCCTCATTACTCATGCAAATCATAAAGGCAAACTGTGTCTTATCATAAAATTGGTAACTAGGACATTGAAAAGCAGAGCTCAGGAAAGCATTATTATGTCCATGCTTCTTTTGCTCCTGTATTCTCTCTTTTTTATGACTTTGTATTAAGTTGGAGCATTTTCTCTGTGGTTATTTGTTCCTTTAGATTAGTCTTCAGTTAAGATAAGCATGTAATGGATGGAGCAAGGGGCTGTGTCAGATTGCCACTGTTGCTGCAGCTCTTAGCCCAGCTGCGTCAGCGGACCTACCCATCGCTTTGCCCTGATGCTCCCACCTTATCGGAGAGGAAGGACATAGTGAAGGGAGTCTGCAAAGTCCTGGATCTGCCCCTAGAGCCACGCGCCTGCATGGGCCCTTTGTCAGCATGGGGATATTCCGAGGCTGGGCCTCACTCATTGCTGTACCCGCTATATTCAAGGTAACGTGAAACCAACAGCGTGGAAAAAAGAAAATGAAGGGTAAGTTGGCTGGGGAACTGAACACCTTCTAAGAACCCCTGGCTGAGTGGGGCGTCGTGACGGACACTTACCTCCCCATTACTCGAAATTTGGAACCTCCAGAGCCCCTTATTCCAGACGATTAACACTTCAGCCTTGGCTCAGGCTACTTCCCACGTTTTCCTGATAATCAACCCAGAGCTAACAGGCAGCCATTTGTTGTCCTTCATGTTGTTTTTCTTATCGGAGGAAAAAGAAAGGTTTTCAGTAAAGGAATTCAAAAAAAAAGTAAATACATAATAACAGAAAATCAAAATAATACAATTTTCACGGGGGCCCCCAAGTCAGGGATGGCAGGGGTATAAACGGGAGGAGGGAGGACTCTTACAGTCCATAGCATTCCAGACTAACTAGCAGAAGTAGTGTCAAGGTAACAAAGAAATTCCGCCTGTGCGCTAATTCCTCACCGCAGATGTTGGGGTGTTAGATTAGGAGGCTGTACACCTTTCCCAGGAATATTAAAGCAGACTGTCTCACCGCCTGTGTTTGTCCTCATAGCCTCATTCTTGCTGCTAGCAGAGCATGTCCCAACTGTTGTCAATTTATCAATGTAACCTGCGCTGGTGGGCACAGTGTGAGCAGCCATTAGGACAGGTGCCTCTATCCATCACAACCAGTCACTTATTCCACCTTGTCAAGGAAACTAAATGGAGCTTTTGGAGTAATGTAAACAACTCTCTAATGGACAATCAAAGCGCCACTTTTTGAAGCAAACAAGAGGAAGAAATCTGACAAGACATTTTTTAGAGGGGGGTTGGATAATACTTAAGTGTTTTCTAAAAGAACTTTTTAATGGTCGTGGTTTGAAAACACTTGGGGGTGGCGTGGGCGGGAGAGGAAGTAAATGGGAAAAGTAAGAGAACTAAAGCAAAGTCCTTCTTGTGGCCAAAGACTGAGAAATGAGGATTGTGAAGTGGTCGTGAGCTGAGTGGAAGAAACGTCAGCTTTTCCGGGGGAAGAGCCACAAAGCTGATGAGGAATCAACTTCAAAAAAATTAAAAGGACTCCTAGTGGAAACTGAAGGCTTGTAGTTAATCATTTTTTACTAACGTGTTGTTAAAGTTCCAAATGTATATGAGGAGAGCAGAAAAACACTACTTAAATATCCACTCCCCAAGACCACCCTTCATGGCAGAAGCTGAACTAAACAGATGGCTTTTTCACTGTGTTCCTGAACACAGAGAAGTCCAGCTTTGTCAAACCAGGAGGGGAAGCAAATTCCTCAGAAAATTCCCTGACTTTAACCCCCTGCTTGGGACCATTCTTAGCTGATCAGCGTTCCCCTGCTGTGGTGGTGTTCAGGGGAGGGGACAACCTCCAAAGCAGCAATTTCAGGTGAGGGGATTCAGGGCTGTACCTCGAATGTTGCTGCAAAGTGACAAGGCAGCCGGGGCAAAGTGGGAGCTCAGGTGTTCCTGGCGCAGCATGCACAGTGCCTTTCGGCAGATGGACAGTGCCACACTAAGCCAGCTGAAGCTTCTGGGTGGCCTTCCGGGGACGCTTTGTGGTTATCCATTCTGGAGGCAACAAAGCCTGGAGTAGCTGCCAATGACTGCCTCATGGGAAAGGAGAGGTGGCTGGTTTCAGAGCTGAAGCGAATAAAGAGAAAAGAGAGATGCTCTGGGGAGAGGTGACCTTCAGGTAGCCGCTGGGGGCCAAGAGGTCCCTGCGACCTTGTGGGCTGATGTGTCTGGGAATAAATAAGTAGCCTGAGTTGGGAGCATTGAAATTGGCCCTGACCCTCTCTCACAAGAGAATGCCGCCCTGAGTCTACCTGGTCTTCCCTGGTGGGGTCAGCTACTTTGCTCTCATCACTGTCCCTAATTTATGGTACCCTGGGATCTAGAGGTCAATATCCTAATCACATAAGGTGAACGAGCATTGGGTATTGTCAGCCATCTAGTGGCACTATGACCCCAGCTCCCCAGCCTTCCTAACAGTCAGGACCAAACAAGAGGGTGGTGGTAACTAACCACCCCACTGGGAAGAATGTGCATCTTTGTTTCTGGCCAGGTGAGCCATTTTCCAAACCAGTGCTGTCCATTAGAACTTTCTGTGATAATGGAAATTTTCTGTGACACCCAATGTGGCAGCCATCAGCTATAACTGGGTTCTGAGCACTTGAAATGTGGCTAGCATGACTGAGAAACTAAATATTTAACTTGTATTTAATTTTAATCAATTCCAATTTAAATAGCCCCATGTGACTAGTGGCTACTATTGGGAAAGACAGCTCTTGACCCATTTCTTGGAAGAGAGTATGACTGCATGTGAATCTAATAAAGTTCTCCTGAAGCTGTGCTGTCCAATATAGCTAGTCACACATAGCTATTTAACTGTAAATCAATATAATTAAAAATAAGTAAAGATTTTATTCTTTAGTGTCACCAGTCACATTGCCAACGTTCAACAGCCACACGTGTCTAGAGGCTACTGGATTAGCCAAGCATGGATACGGAATAGTTCCATCATCATGGCAAGTCCAACTGGACAGAGATGTACTGGGAGTCACTGAAGACACCAATGCAAGGAGCAACTAAACGACTAAAAAAAAGAATCCCTAATTCAACAAAATGTTTGCTAGGTATCTACTTTTTCGCCAGGAGTTTGTTTTTTTTTTTTTAACTTTGGGTTTATTTATTTATTTATTTATCCATGGCTGTGTTGGGTCTTCGTTTCTGTGCGAGGGCTTTCTCTAGTTGCGGCGAGCGGGGGCCACTCTTCATCGCGGTGCGCGGGCCTCTCACTATCGCGGCCTCTCTTGTTGCGAAGCACAGGCTCCAGACGCGCAGGCTCAGCAATTGTGGCTCATGGGCCCAGTTGCTCCGCGGCATGTGGGATCTTCCCAGACCAGGGCTCGAACCCGTGTCCCCTGCATTGGCAGGCAGATTCTCAACCACTGCGCCACCAGGGAAGCCCCTCACCAGGAGTTTTTTATTTTCACCAAATTTTAGGGCTACAGTGGTAAACAGGACATGTATAGCCTCACCCACATGGAACTTGGAAACTAACGAAGATTCAAAAGAGTAAATAATTTTATTCTTATACAGTATTATAAGAGGGGTGACTATTGAGAGCTACGGCAGCACAGAAAAAGATCAGCTAACCCAACTTCAAAGGCCAGAAAAAGTTTCTCAGAGGAAGAAATGCCAAAGCTGAGACCTGAGGGATAAGTAGGCATAACCAGCTGTGTTAGAGACTGTGGCATATTTTGCAAGGGGTGAATGGCTGGAAAGGTTAGTGCCTTGTAAACCCAGCATCTGGCCGTAATCTAATAGCCCTGCAAAGCCACTAAAGGGCTTTAAGCCAGGAAACAGACCAATCATGTGCCCACTTTTGCAAATTCCCTGACTCCACTTGAGAAAATGATTTGCCACAAAGGGCAAGACTAGAGACCAGTTAGAAGGGTATTACAGTAACTCAGGCAAGACATGATGGAGGCCTAGAGCATGTTGGAGTAGAGACAGAGAAAAGTAAATAAATTTGAGAAATACAAGAAAATTAGCACACAATCTTTCTTCATTGTTCCACAAAGCCTGCTGACCTATCTAGGTTAAAATTATTTATTCAGACTTTGCCATCTGAAAAGGAAAATAACAAACAATTGGAAGCCTCTCTGTTGCTCATTCTATTAATGTTTCCCCCAAATGTAATATGATCTTTATCTGCATCAATAGTGTTTATTGGAGATTAAAATCCTCTTAAGGCCAGAGGCCAAGCTTATTTCAATTTGCACAGCACTCAGTGTAACATCATAAGCAGATTGGTAATTAATTAAAGCTTTCTAGTACTATGGAAATGTAGTTCAGATACTCTTAAGATAGATGACTGTGGTATTGTCTATGTTTCAAGATGTATTTCTTTTCAAAGCAAGGCTTTAACTTCAGTTTTCCAACAGAAGTTGACACACTGAATCATCCTAGTAAGAAACCCTCTGATTCCTTGATTTCAGATTTCTCAATTTCAGATTTGAGATTTCTCAATGACTTGCTCATTAATTTGGCACATATACCACTGGCAAATGAATTTTGCTTATATCATTTAGGCATCTGTATTCATTAATTGATTATGATTGGGATTTACAAGCCACTGCTTTACAGGTTTCAATAAGATACTTGTTGACTTTACTTAAATGGAATGATTCTGGTATCCCCTAAGACAAAGTAAGGAAGACCAGAGAGGTTCTGCATTAGCCTGGAGTAGAATCACGTACAACTGAAAGATAATCAAGAACCACTTCGTGGCTTCCTTGGAGATTCGAATTCTGAGTCCAGCCACTTCAGAGATAAGACATGAATCAGGACACCTAGGTGTTTACTCCCATCTGCAGCCTATCAGCAAATTTGGTCCCCAGACCAATCCAGAAGTATGAAAACGTTTGAAACCTGTAGTACCTAATAGTATTCTCTTATTGCCAGTTGAACCCTAAAATTGTATTATGTACCTTGGCATTCATGGCCTTCACATTCATGGTTTTCATTATTGGTGAGTAACCCTGAGTGAAGTTAATCACCATGGCACCCCTTTTTAGTGTATAATGAAAACAGACTCAGAGCAGTTATGTCACTAGCCCAAGGGCCCTCAATTAGTAAATTTGCAGACCCAGGGTTGTCTAACTCCAAAGTGAGTGTCTATGACCACATTATCCTACTCCCAACACGGTGATTTAAATATTATTGAGGCATGAAATTTGATGGCCTGGGCTTGTGGCTGAGGCAGAGCTGGATCACTGATCTGGTGAAATGCCTGGCTGGTCGGTCACCCAGGATCTCCTTCCCTTGGGGCGTTATGGCTCTCCACTCCCTGCCATGAACAAATAAACAAAACTGCTTGGTGTGAAACTGCTGAAAAGTAGACTAATTGTTTGGGACTGGTGATAAAACTAAAAAAGGAAATCACGCTTTTTAAGAACTTAAGGATTTACAGAAGTCTCAGTCAATGATAATCTGACGGCAGGCACTCAGGTGGCAACGCAGGTGGACAAAGTAGAGAGTGTGATTCTGCTGTTTAGAAACAGCGCTGGGTTATTTCTCTTCTGATGATCGGGGGTTGTTGTTCTGGCGATTTACAGCCTCTGTAATAGCTGCTCTGGATGTCGCTGGAGTAGATGTGATTTGTGTCTGGCTAACATCATGTGACTGGATCGTATAAGGCTCAGTTATTTCGTGAATGCTACATTAGTATTGCCAAGAATATGTACATATATTTTCATATATCAGGTGCCCCTCAATATGGGAAAACTTATTGTAAAACTAAATTCTCTAACTCCCATATTTTTTTATTGAGTTACAATAAAAAGAGGACGATGAAATGCAGGGGTTGCTCTTCTATGTGCTGATCATTTTAATCCTGATGGGAAAACTACCCGCTGAAGGTGTGGAAACGAGACTACACTTCAAAAAGCATGTGTCATTTTTAGAGAATAAAAGCAAAATTAATAGGACTTCTCTTCCTCCTGAGACATTCTCCCAGGTTCTGTTTTAACTTCCCAGGTCCCAAATCAGTCTTCACTGTTGGGTTTGACTGTTCTGTTTAAATAGGAAAAAAATGAGATTGTAGAAGACCACAGTGCTTGAAGGATAATTCCTAAAAATCAACATTTTTCTCTAATCTAACTTTCTACCTTCCTCTTTAAGGGAATCTGTACTGTGAGGGAGATTCTTAGTTTGCCAAATTATGCGTGCTGTTTTTTGTTTTGTTTTGTTTTGTTTTTTTAACCCTAGCTCATAAAATTAGGAGATAATGAATTTGCCTTCCTTGGTCTTCTTTTCCTTGTCTTTGATTCTCGAAGCATCTGCAACTGCGTCCTCCATTTACTTAGAACGCATTTGTTTTCTCATTGAATAAATGAATGCTGAGCACATCATGTGAGACAGGAATTGTTCTAGGTCCTGGGAATTCCTACCTGCAAAAAAGAGAAAAAAAAACGCTGCCCTCATGGAGCTTACATACTGTGTATACCAGTGGCTGGTCCTTAATAGGGGCAATTTTGCCCTCCCCTCCCACTCCCCCCACCTCCCATGACATTGGGCAATGTCTGGGACGTTTTCGACGTTTCTCTTTGACATTTTGTTTGACTGGGGAAGTGGTGCTACCAGCACTTGGTGGGCAGAGACCAGGGATAATGTTAAATATCCAACACTGAACAAAGACTGATTCGGTCCAAAATGTCAATAGTGCCAAGGCTGAGAAATCCGGATGTATACATACAACGTGCTAAAAACTGCATGTCAGATGGGTGTGTTTATGTAACACAGAGAATTCCGTAATTATATTTGCATCTGTTCAGGACATTGGGATGAGAGATGGCCGGGGCTCTGAAGTGAATGTTTCAGAACCAAAGCCTGAATGTGCTGGTCAGACTCTTTTAGTTGCAAGCAACGAGATACCCAACTCAAATGAGCTAGAAAAAGACATTGTATTGGCTTGCAAGGCTGGAAAAGATGCTGCAGAGCTTTCAGAAGTGAAGGAAGGACTACATCAGTGAAGGCCCCAGGGTCTGAAATCCGGGGTTCTCTGCTTTTCCAGGACTCTTTTGTTCTCCTTTTGCTCCTCCCATTTTGCTTCTCTCTTCCACTCTTTGTTCAATGGCACCTCCTGTGCTATGACTGCAGAAAGGATTTCACCTAGTGGAGAGCAGCCTCTGGAAGCCCTGGCTTAGAAACTCCAGAGGAAAAAAAAACTGACATTTGAAGCATGGCGACATCCTTATATCAAACAATGTCTTGGCCTTGTCCTGGTCACGTGCCCACCCTGTGGGCCAGTCTCTGTTGCCTGAGGATGAATTGCTCTGTTTGGTCATACCCATCTTTAAGGCTGGCAGGAGAGAGGTGAGAAGGAGTCCTGCAGTATTATTATCCACAATTCATTACATCACAATGATTGAGCAAAAGATAGCTCTGTGAAGGAAAAAATGTGCGTGGGGGGAAAAAAGTGTATATCTAAGTATACATCAGTGGAGGATGTAAAATTGTGGCCATGCTTTAAAGCAGTAATTTCAAACCATTTTAGCACTGAGATTCCTTATATTGACACACTTCTTCCCAACCTTTTGTCATCCAAACTATTTGAGATATTGGTATATTTGTTATATTACAATGGATTTTTTAATGTATATTCTGAGCATTACATGGAAACATTTGAGATATTTAGAGACACCCTACTGTACTAAACAAGGGAATCTTCCCATTAATTAACACATGGTAATTGGACACCTACTATGTGCAAAGCTTTGTGCTGGACACGTAGGAGAACACAAAAAAGAGTGAAACACAGCACCTGCCTCTGAGCTTGCACTCTAAATGGGATATAAGGCAGATGCGCCTGAAAGTTTCCATAAGGCTATCAGGCAGGCTTAATCCTGGCATCTTCTGTCCTTGCCTCAAAGGGCAAATGTCACTAATGCATCACCTGTGAGTTTTATAAATCAGGCTAGAGAGCAAACAGCCCCTGCCTTCAAATCTCCTGCTTGTTTTTACTTGTTTCTCCTAGATTTGATGCCTTTCCTGCCAAGCCCGTCATACCTGCCAGAAACCCTAGGATCTGGTAGGACACTCCACACTGGTCCTTCTAGCCAATAACAACAGCAAATAGCCACTCGTCATTGGGCACTGTGCAGGTGTTTGCATCCATACCACACTAACTCTTTTTTGGACCATACTGTAAGGTCAGGATTTAAGCCCACTTTGCAAAGTTGGAATCTGAGACAGCGAGGGGCCTTGTAAGTTGACCCAATCATGATGACACAGCTTAAAAATGACAGCACCTGGATTTGGCCCCAGGCCTATCCGACTCCAAAGACCATGGTCTTATCCACTAGGGTGCAGAGTCTATTTGCCATTTCTACCTCTGTGAGGCAACCGTGTAGAGGAAGTGACACATATGTTTTAAGTGATATAATTCTAAGAACTATAGGGATTCAAGGAGTGGAAAACATAAAGGAAACTCAGGACAGCGTTTGGAAGAAGAGTCTAGGGGGGTGTTCACCCATTCCAGATGTTCTGCTTCCAGGCTCTGGTCAGCTACTGGAAAGTGACTCCTACACACCTCGCATTAGCCCAGCAAGGCAGTCATGCTGTCCACAACGTGATACCCATTCCTGACGGTGGGAAGAATGGGGAAGAACCTACCTGTGCCAGATACTACGCTAGACTCTTCCACACACTGTCTCATCTAATCCTCCCAAAGCCCCAAGAGGTAGTCATTGTATCCCCTCCTTACAGGTATCAAAACTATTACACAGAATGACTAACTAGTGAGAGCGAAGTCACAGACGACAGTTGAGCCACTGGGTTTAGAACACAGATTTATTTGTCTGCTTCCATAGCCTATGTTCTTTTCACTAATTCTACCCCACCCCACCTCCACCACCCCTTCCTCAGTCCCAGAAAACACTGACCTATTCAAAATAAGAGGTTAAAAAGCAGAACTTTCTCTGCTGGACTCTTCTCCCCTTAGCACCATGAATTTCTTCTTTTAAGTAAACATAGCAACCTATACAGGCAATGAAGACTCCATTCATCTTGAGCAGTGCTAGTGCTTCCCTGCTTTCTGTGATGCTAATAATTAACTTCTGTCAAGCTTGGTAAAAATGTTAACAGGGTCTTGCGACTCTTCACATGCACAGCAGCATTATTACTTTTTAAATATGAAGACAGCGGTTTCCTCCAGTGGAAAATGCATTTGCCCTCATAGTCTAAGGCATTCAGCCACTAAAGCCATCATAGACGAAAAGTGGAGAATCCAGAGTAAAGGGTATGGTTTGTAGATCTCACTTATTTTTGAAATAAAGGATGACTTCCAAAAAATGACATGAGTACAGAGCTTGTGTAATCTCCATTTGCAGTGATTTTTCTTTGATTGATGTGCCATTAATACTTTAATTGGCAACAGGTGCGGCTGATTATTGGTTCCTACACTGAGATCTGAAATTGAACATAAGGTTCTGATAAATTAATAAACTCCTCTGCTCCAAACAGTTGTTGCTGTGAACTAACTTTCCATGGAGCGCTGCTCCATCAAGCACACTGAATTCTTTATGTTAAAAAGCAAAGTGTTACTTAATGATAAATTAAAATTACACAAAGAACCACAGAAAGAACACAATAACATCCCCTCCCAGGGAAAAGGGAAATTGCTGGAAGGAGCAGAAGAATGTGATTTATAAAATAAATCGGTTCCCTTTTGTAGACCAAAATGTTTTGACTCTAGATTCCATATTACATTATTAAAATAATTTTGTGTTATTTAATATAAATGGGGGGAGGGAGAATAAAGGATTTTTGCATAAGGTCCTTTTTCTCCCTGAGGTAAAAATCAATATTGAGTAGAAGCCTAGGGAAAAAAATCCTGAAGTTTCTATAAAAGATCTTAAAGTTATGTTTTGTTTTGTTTTATTAACCCTACATATGTTGAGGCCATTTACAATCATTCTGCTGCAAAAATTTGTCTCTGATGGAGACAGAGAGTTGTAGGCCCTAATTTTCTATCAATGAGAAATATCCCTGGTCAGGATGGCAAGCGAGTATAAGATTGTTGTCTCCCTCTCCTGAAACAAACATAGAAGATGACTCAGGACATAAGGAGGTTGATGGGGGTCAGAGCTTCACCCTTCCACCCACCCAAGAATCTCACAAGTGGAGAGAAATGCTAACAGAGGCAGAGCGTGGGCCTTCTGTAGGGCGAGGGGAATGATAACAAACGGGAGAGGGTCACAGAACACAGAGGAGACACTGGATAAGGGAGAGCTTTCTAGTTATGCTCTCTTTTCTCCCCTAAATGGATCTTTGCTGCCCTGTGGCTCTTATGGGTCAGAAAGTCAGCTCTAGAAACCTAGAGCCATCTTGGGGCACTGGCGCTAAATCAGGGGAGTGACACCAGGCAAGGGTGAGGAGCCAGTGTCACTGAGTACAGGTCAGTTAGCTGACCACATGGGTATTTTCTCCCCTCCCCTCTTCCGTTCACCCTGTAGGCTGTGCATAGGCCAAATGGCTATGAGATTAAACTTGTGGAAGGGAAAAAACGAGGACAGGTTAAACCCAGAAAAGTCATCTCTAGAAGTTCTTTCTCTCTGCCACATCCATCTCAAGAAAAGCTTCCCCAGATGAGCAAGACCAGAATCTAGGCATTTGCTCTTCCTCCCATATTGACAGGACTAGCAAAGGCAGCTAAGAGTCCCAAGGAAACAAAGGGTGAGCTCACAGGGGAGAAAAATAAGACATCTGAAAAGCATCAGCAAAATGAACAATTGGAACACCCTGCACCAAAGACAGTCGAATAAACAAAGCAGACAGAACAAGAATTTGAAATAAGCATAATAAATATCTTCAGAGAAAGGGAGAAAGAGTAGATAATGTAAGCATAAAGTGGGAGCAAACATTATAAAGGATAATCAATTAGAATTACTGGGATTGAAAAATATAACAGTTAAATTTAAAAGCTGATTGGATTGGTTGAAGAGCGGAATGGATACAGCCATAGAACAGAAGGTATTAGAAGGGATAAAATGATGAAAGAAATCAAGGAAATGGACATTGAAGCGAAAATTTTCAAAATCTGGCAAAAAGGAGTCCCAATAGGGAGAAAAAGGAAAGAAAATGTGGAAGAGAAAATAGTGAAGAAGTAATGACAGAGAATTTCCCATAATTAAGGCAAGATTTTTAAATCTAATGAAATGATATTTAGGAGTATCAATGACCATGTCAAAATTCCAAAAGCTTCATAGGGTAAAAACAGAACACAGAGAAAAGGAAGTAAGAGAGTGCTAAAATTCTTGTTTTGTTCAGAAGAAAGATACGTCTATTGATAAGCTTTTGATGTTGATGGGAGGAAACTATAGAGGAATATGAGTATAAATAAGTTAGGGTTATTCACTAAAAGGATGAAAATAGAATGTGTAATCTTCAGAACAAGAAAATAAAATTTGATTCATCCAGTGGAAAACAAGAGAAAAAAATGAAAGAATGAATAATAAATAGGAAATATTAAACTAAACTTCAGAAATAAATCCTAATATAAGAAACAGCTAAAGGTTAAAAATAGTGTATTGAAAAAATATGCTAGGTAAATATGAACCCAAAGAAAGCCAGGCTAAAATTTTTAATACCAGACAAAAGAGAATTTAAATCATGAGAGGAAAAAAAATATATTTACAAGAAAGAAGCGATATCAAGAAGGTATAATTGGCATGAGCACATACCCACCTAACAATATAACCTGAAATTTCACAAAACAATAGCCAGCACAACTGCAGAAAATAGTAGCTCAATCAATAACAGTACTTGAAAATTTAACTGACCTCTTTCAGAATCTAATACATCAGGTAGATAAAAATGAAGCAATGATATAAAAGATGTGAATAATATTCTTAATAAACTTTATTTGTTATCGATACATATGCAACCAGTTATTATGAAGTATAAACTCAATGAGGATAAGCATGAAGTGGTTTTACCATTTCCAAGAACTTCTTTCCCTTTAACATTCTTCAGTGACAACTTGGCCAAATGCCCTAACTCTCTGGCCACTGTTGGTTATTAAAAATTTAATCCAGTTAAGACGTCAAACTCAGTTTCAATATAAATCTCTTCTCCTCCCTCTCTTCTCCTAATGCTGATGAAACACACAATCCACAGAGGGGAGAAGTCACAGTGTCCTGTTTCTCGGCTCTTTGCACTCTAGTGGAAGGGGTAAAGCTCAGACTGGTGATGACTCTGCCTGTTTCTTTTCTGAGGCCTAACTCTTGTAGTCTGGAATAAGAAATCTCATCAAACTACTCAGTTTTTGGTGGTCGGGAAATTCCCTGGTCCCTCTCTGCTTATATTGCTTCAAGGAGTCAAGAAGCCCCAGCCCTACCTACTCCGGAGAGAGAAGAGAAGCAAAAGCCTCCTACCTGTGCTTTCTACAATGTTGAACATCTAGGGACCGAACTAGGAAGAAGCAGTGAGGCAATCACTTCAGGCACAAAATTTCAGGAGGCACCAAAAATCTCAGTAATCAAGATAAATACTATTTTAAAATAACCTTTTTAAAAATCAAAATTAAGACAAAAAATATATGATAAACCAAATATAAAAATTTTAAAGAAAGAAATAATCAGAATTACTGATTTTTCCTTTTGCCTCAGGCTTCAGTATGACACTGGAAGTCTTGATTGTGACTGCCTCTTTCCCTTCTCTCCATAATACTTCACATGGACAGAAAAAGAAACAGTTGGGTGGTAGCTGATAATACCAGGGTCAGTTTTGCTTCCTCATAGTAAGCCTTGAGGAAGATACATGGCTTATAGCATTGACGGGTCCTTTCACAAAGTAGGAAACTTAGTGCCTCATTGTTCACAGCAGATGGCCCTACCTTCTGGCCAATTCAAGAGTATTACCAAAAGCCCAGCAAGGGTTTTAAAGAGAAAGAGAATCTAAAGAGTACCTCCAACAAACACAGAATGCATGTTATTTTCTAAGCATACATGGTACATTATATAAATTTCCATATTCTGGATTCTAAAGAATCAATAAATTGCAAAGGAACTATACATTTAAGATTTTTTTAAAGTGTCAATATTCAGCTTTATTTGACCTACAAAAATGGAAATTTCATTTGGTCCAAACTAGTATATCCCATAAACTATATATTATCTGACCATAATGCTGTAATATTGAAAATCAATAACAAAAGGTGAACTTGAAAAATATTTCTGAAATCTTTAATATAATTACATAAAAAATTGTTTTCAGCAAGCTTGATTTGGACTAAGTAGTTGTGAGTATTGCACAAGGGAGTAGAATACTAGCAGAAAGTGGCAGATTCAATGGTCTAAGAAGACAGATCTTGGAGCTTAAGACAGCTGAAACAGCTGGTACTGGAGGGGGAAAATCCTGAGAAAAGAAAACCACAAGGAAGTTAGCCTAAAAAGTCTCCATTAAAACTCCACTTGAGGCTTTGGCCAATTTCTAAGCTGCACATAGGGTATGTCTCCAAATAACTACCAGGAACTAGCAGCTAGAAGGACAAAGGGCTGAGCAGAGATTTTAGAAGACTTGTACAAGGGTCTGGGAAGACAGAGAAGGAATTCAAGGCTGCTGATGTGAAATGTCCTGGTAAACGTTCCAGGCTCTCAGTTGAGATACTGGAAAATCTTTATCCTAGGAGTAAAGGCAAAATGAAATAGGACAACCCTAATAAAATTAAGGTGATCTGCATGTACCCTCTGCTGCCAAAAAAAGATCTTAACCATCTTAGAAGGAAGGTAACACCATCCAGACTCTCTATAACTTTTAATGCTATTAATATACAAAGTCCAGCATCCAGCCAAAAAGTATGAGGCATGTTAAAAAAAAAAAAGAATCAATTGATCAAAAGCCAAGCAGAAACAGGCCTTCAGATGATTCAGATATTAGAACTAATAGACAGGTACATTAAAATAACTATGTTAAAGAAAATAGAGGAAAATATGGAGGACTTCAGCAGAGACTTGTAATCTATATTAAAAAGTCAAATGGAATGATACAGAACTGAAAAATACAATAACTGAAATTAAGAATTTAAGAGATGGGTTTAATAGTATATTAGAGTAGAAAACATAGTTTGTAAACTAGAATACAAGCAAGTTTAAAGTATCCTGATTGAAGTACAGAGAGAAAAAACATGGAAGTTAGAAAAAAAGAGTAAAAGAGATATGAAAATGTCCAATATGTGTAATCGGAGTCCCACAAAGAAAGGAAAGAAAGGAGAGTGAACATGAGACAGAAACAATATTTGAAGAAATACTACTTGAGAATTTCCAAAATTGAAAGGCATCAAACCACAGATTGATTAAGTTTAAACACAAGCAGGGTAAATATAAAGAAAACTACATCTAGGCATAACATAGTAAAGCATGCTAAAATCAAAGACAAAGAGGAAATCTTAAAATTAGACAAAAGGAGAAAAAAGACACATTGCCTTCTAAGGAGCAATAATAAGTCTTGAGACTGATTTAGCAACAAAAATGATGGCTGTCGGAGGAAAATGGAAAGACATCTTTAAAATACTGAAAGTGACCAACAACCTATAATTTTATAGCCAGTCAAAATATTCCACAAAAATGAAGACGACGAAAAGCTCCTTATGCTAGAAATAAAGACATGCTCAAGAAATTATGAGGATATATCAAAAGGACACAGGTGCTTGATTGAAGAGGCTCTCACTGGCCAAATTTAAGACAATGTAAACATCAGAATAAGTGAAAACACTAAGGGATTATACATCATTGAATAAAATAACAATTCTTGAGTCCATACTGTTAGTAAATAGGTTATTGAATTAAAGTAGAATGTCAACCAAAAAAATGTAGGGGGAATAATGGAGTTAGAAAATTACCATTTTGCAACCATCATAGTAATAATTGACTCAGGCAAGAATCATCTATAGATAATAAAACTACTTGGTAAAAATTTGATGAGGAAATAGAATATTTAGATGGTGTCAAAATATCTTCCCACCAAATACTTATTAAGTACAGTACAGTACAGAGTTACCATGTACTTTCTAATGTGATGCACCGAGAAGGGAGGATACATTGCTTATGTATCATTTCTGCCAAAAAATGTATAATTTGACTCTAAACATAAGAAAACCCCACTTGAGGAACAGTCTGCAAAAAATCTGGCCCATACTCTACTAAAATGTCACTGTTATGAAGGAATTAGGAAGCTGTTGCTGTAGGTCGAACTAGAGATGATGTCGACATGAACTAAAGCAATGGCAATGGAGATTTTGAGGAGGCATCAAAAATATGACACAGAAATTCTACATTTTCAACAAATAAAGACTTCTGAGATGTGGCAGGAAAAAAAGATGAAGTCCAAGTTTCCCAGCTGGAGTATTCATCTAAAATGAGATTTAGAAGAGCGCTTTTACATGACAATGTGGGATGTGTTCTGTTTTAGAAGTAGACTTACTATGAGATACACATGAACCATCCACGTAAAGATGTCTGGCCAGTGGTTGGGTTGAAGGATGAGATCAGGTCGGGACATAGATAGATTGTGGAAACCTCTGCTTGTAGGGAGTGGGTGAAGCCGTGGGATCAGGTAAGAGCACCAAGGGGAGCATGAAGAGTAAGAAGAGAAGAAAGAAGAATGAGTGTAGGGACCCCCAAAGGACTGAGCAAAGAAAGAGGAACCAGCCAAGAAATATAAAAGGAAGGATCAGAGAATTTGGAGGAGAACTGGAAGGGTTTGGTGTCCAGGAAACCAAGGAATAAGAGAGTTTAAGATCATACACCAGGCACATTAGATATCAGCTGTACCTACACGTCAGAACATAGGGACAAATGACACATGATCCCTGCCCCCACAAAGCTGAAAATTGTGTCAGGGGAAAAAACAAAAACAACACAAAACAATTAGACCTTAAAGATGGATCTATACAGCACACAATGGAAGAAAAAATACAGATGCATTACAGTGGGAACACAAAGGGAAAAGCTTTCCACCCTCCTAAGATGTTAGGGAACATGTCCCCAGAGCTCCATGGAGCACCTCTGGGTGCTCTGGACTGACTAGCTGGTGTGGTGGCCCTCGCTTCCTGTTGGTCATTACTAAGCCCAGGACAACCTCTGGTTGACTCCAGTGAACTAAGTATTTATCCTCAGAGTGTTGTGAAAACTGATTAATGGGAGTCTTACTGTTTACAAAGTGCAGCCTATTCGATCCTTTTTGCGTTCAGTCACCTCTTTTTCTAAAGAAGACCAAGACAATCTGACGCATTCTCAGTCCCTTTTTCAGTTTTGATCTTTTTTTTAATCACATTGTTGCTTGGAAACCGTGGAGGAAAGGATATATTGAGTAGTGGAATTCTCTACAAGGTCATGGAAACTTCAGGAAATTGGGTGAGAAATGCAAATAAGTTAGTGCCAGTGGGAGAGTAGCAAGAGATAAAATTGGGAAGAAAGGCAGGAATCCAATCAAGAAGACAGTTGCCCTTGAGATGATATGGTGAAGAAGACAGATAATGAAATTGTAGAACAAGTATACAGATGGTACTTAATAGGTGCCAGGTACTCTGCTAAGTGTTCTACACATATTAACTCATTTATGTTATATCTGAGATAGTGTCTATCATTATCCTCACTTAACAGTTGAGGAAACTGAGGCACAGAGAGACTAAGTAACTTGCCCACAGAGGTAGTGAATGGGGGAGCCAGGACTTGAACCCCAGCAGTACAGCTCCAGAGTCTCTCTGTGCCCTCACCCACCACACCCTAGAGCAGGAATCAGATGTTAGATAAAGACAATTGTGATACGTGTTCTGAAAGAAAAGAATAGAGGGCAGCGAGAACCATTTCCTGGATGGGGAAATCTTAGGCAAATCGAGGGTAAATGATCTTCCCCTGATCAAGCCCCATCAGTAGTGGAGCTGAGTTCTACATTTGGATCTCCAAACTCCTAGCCCAGCTGTGGACTCCTTTCCTTTCCCTGGTGCTGCAGCCTTGGAAAGGCTGAAATTGAAAGTTGAGAAAACAGTTCACCACAAATCAACAGAGTGCCTTATGGTGGGACAGAAAGAGCTCTCGATGGGATAGAAAGACAAGCACTTTGGGTCTCGCCTCGCTCATTAACAACTGGGAGACCCCAGGTTGGTGTGTGGAACTCTGTGCCTCGGCTTCCCCCTTTGTAAAAGGACAGTGTGATACTAAATCATTGCTGTGGCCTTGCTTGGCATCTCTTACAGTTTGTGACCTTAACCTCAGACCAGCCTTTCAGTGGGGTTGTGGACACTTCCCAGTTACCCTGAGTCTTTAAGACATTTGTCAGAAGCTACAACATTGCATTGCCTAAAAGAAGAATGTACTTTAAAAGTATGGTAAGCTCAAAAAATAGTTACCCTTTAAGAGACAAGGCTGTATATCTGTAAATAGTGAAAACAGTCCTGCTCAAAAGAGGACAGCTACAGCAGAACACTCTATCAGAAATATTTGGTCTGATTGGATCTAAGTAGTACAAATACCTATCAGTGTGTGACTGTGCCTAGCCCTTGCCTGGCCATAGTAGACAAACAGTATTCACTAGCCCCCTTCTTTGCTATCCCTTAGCTTCTGTTCTCCATACATCTTATTTCCTGGTGGGGGCTTTCTCACAGATTTGTTGTCCCATTTATTCTTCTTTTTAGGAGTTTGGATAATTTTACAAATACTAATTGTCTCCTTTCAAAATGTACTACTAGCCCCTTAGATTTTTTTTTGTACTTTTATATGGTTTCCCACTTTTGGAAAAAGATGTTCTACAAAGTACCAATAAGTATACCCATCTGCAAATGGGCACATTTTTAAGCATTTGTCAGGCAAATTAGCACTGGTTTGATTGAAGACACCAAGTTCAATGTCTCCAGCCTTTGGGAAAATACAAATGTTTGGGATAAAAATAGAAACTCAGCCTCCCAGGACTGATTGGTATGTCTTTAGACATCTAACACTCTTAGACATCAAATGCATCATCATTGTGACACTGGTGATTATAAATGGGCTGGCAAAATCTTTTAGATGAGAAAAAATTGAAATTTGATTGATTGACTCTCTCTGCAATATAGATGGACTCAAATGTAAATGTAAATTCATATATCCTGAGAAGTTATAAAGGGATTCTCAGAGAACAGTAATGTCAAAAATAAACTAACATTTATTGAGTACTAACTTTATGCCAGTGATATGCTAAGCAAGTTATATATTTTTTTAAAGTGAGTTCTCACAAAAGCCCTGTGAGGTGTGTATTATAACCTTCATTTTACAAATGAAAAAAAACTGATATTTAGAGAAGTTAACTAACACTCAAAGAATCACTGGAAAAAGACAAGTGATCCAAAAAGAGGGACTCACATTGGAAGACTTGAATGAGGAATAAGACTCTCCTCATTAGGGTGCCTGCTATAACAAATAACTGCAAACTTGGTGACTTAAAACAGCAGATAGTAATTCTCTTATATTTCTGGAGGTCAGAAGTCCAAAATCAGTGTCAATGGGCTGAAATCAAGATGTCAGCAGAGCTGGGTTCTCTTCCAAAACTTCAAGAAAGAATCCATTCCTTGCCTCTTGCTGCTCCTGTGGCTGCTGGCATTCCTTGGCTTGTGGCTGTATCACTCTCCATGGCCAGCTTCTTCAAATCTCTCTCTGCTCTGCTCTCACATTACCTTCTCCTCTTCTGTGTATGTTACATCTCACTCCGCCTCTGTCTTAAAAAGCTACATGCAATTGCATTCAGGGCCCACCTGGATAATCCAGGATAATTTCCCCTTCTCAAGATCCTAATTTCATCACATCTTTTACCTTATAAGGTGATATTCACAGAGTCTGGGAATGAGGCCCTGTTATCTTTGGGCGGCCATTATTCAGCCTACTACAAAGGGCAATGACATTCTCCTCCATTCGAGATTTTCATTGTACCTGTCACTCTTTCCTCACTTTCAGGTTGTTTAACAACAGTGAGTATAGGCTCACAATCCCTTGTAACAGTCATGAAATCCTGAAAACTGATTTTTTTTTATAAATTTGGTACAAATTCAGGGGCAGTGAGAGCTGATGCAAACTGACATGAGGCTGTTTATAATCTTTGCTTATCCCCTTAGCATGACTGTTCGTACATTCACTAAGGAAATATTGATTTCTTGTGTTACTGGGTGTACTGCTAAGGATGTTATGCAATTTACATTATTACTATTCTAACATCTGAGATCTGAACTATGAAATACATTTCACCCCAAGAGTTTTAGATAAGGGATTGGGAACCCATGGTAAGATAGGAGCTAGAAATAATCCCAAAGGATTTCAGAAGGGATGGAATCTGTAGTACAAACTAAAAATTACTTAAGGACCCTAGAGTATAGTAGGAGCCTTCAGGGAGTCATGGAACCATCACATTTAGGAATCCCTATGAGGTGGTTAAAAAATGATTTCTAGGAAGATAATAAGTGTTATAGATAAATGTGCAAGTAATGGAAAAAAGAACAAGGTATTCAGAGAGTAACCCTTTCATCCCTTTGTCTCCAAGAAGCATTGTACCCAAATTGTTTGGATCTCTCATGCTCCCCTGAGTACCAGGTTTGGAGCCCCAGTCCCTGACTCATAGGCAATATTTCCTGCTGTGACCATGAGAAGGAGTGCCAACAGTGGAATGGCAACTGGTCTGCTGGCTCATGTCCTAAAACACTGGTGCAGCCACTGCCTCAGACTCTGCACAAAGCCCATCAGGGAAGGACTTCTCTGTGTCCAATTGAAGAGCCTCTTCCGAGACCATAATCAGATCGTGGATGTTAGAGCCATGAGAATCTCAGATTTTGATCACCTTATGAATTTATCCTTTCCCTGCTGCCAGCACTACCACCACCACCACCATCACCACCATCACAACCACCACCATCACCACCACCAGCACCACCACCATCACCATCACCACCATCTCCACCACCATCACCATCACCACCATCACCACCACCATCACTATCACCACCATCACCACCACCACCACCATCACTATCACCACACCACCATCATCACCACCACCACCACTACAATCATCATTTTCCTCTCTTGAATTTTGTCTAGCCTTCCTTTCACCTTGTAGAAACATGTCCCAGTATACCCAGTCCCTTTCTCTCAAAACACACACACACACATACACACACACACACACACACACTCACACCTTGGAAAAGAGGTGCCTCTGGCACCTTTGAGAGGATGGTCTCCTTATATATATTCACACAAACACAAACACCATCCCTCGCCCTTACCTTCTTTGGAAAGATCTAAATACAGACCCTTAAAGGTTTTTACTCCCCCAAATCTTAATTTTAATCTTTAATGAGTATCCTAACAAAATCTTCTTGGGTCAGCCAGTTTGAAAATGCATAACCTTGGTCAAGGAGAATGTGAGTGGTTGACGAGGGCAAATCCATCTCGTTAACAAGAAAGGAATTACTCAAAAAACATGAACTACTTTGGAAAGATGGTAAAAGTTTAGTAGAATCATTTTCCTTTGAAAAAGATAATCGGTGTTTATAGAGATATCCAGGAGGAAAGGATACTATCTCACTTGGTGACTCACTCAAGTTTGTCATAAACATTCTTCTTCTATTTCTGTTATCATCAATATAAATGGCATCCCCTATGGTCTGGATGCCATTTTGGGTTGGCCTCCAAACTCTTGATTGGTATTATAAAGGACTGAGAGATTTCATATAAGTAAAATTTTCAAAAAAATAAAACACACTTTTATAAAAGCCAATATGTGGAAATAAGGTTATAATCACTTTAATGGAACTATTTGTGGTGCAGTGTCCTGCCTTCATAAGAAAGGGATAGATAGCACTTGACTTCTGGCAATTTGATGTGCAGAAGTTCCTGTTAATGGAGCCAGCTTGCTAAATGCATGTGATCAGCTCTTAGCAGAGAGAGCAGGAGAGTGACAAACAGGTGTCCCCAGCTAATTCTAGCAGCAAGCTGAGAGCCTTCACAAGAGTTCCCTGGCCCTTAGTCTCAGTCTGGCCCCCTGGTTCACCTCATGCATGCACAGACCCCTCCCAAATATCTGCAACAGACAGCAGCAGCACTGAGCCCTCAGGGTCTAAGAGGAAGACAGTGGAGCTCTAAGTAGTGAGACAAGATGGATAATGTGGATAACGTTGAGACGAAATTTCTAGTGTGACGAGAAAGCGCACCTGAAAACAAATTTTCTAAAAATATTTTGAGCAATAATGCCAACATTTGAATAAGTGCACAGCGTCCCGAGGGGAATGGGGACTGCTCATTAGAAGGAACAGCTTCTTGGAAACAGCATCAGCTTAGAAACTAGAGGACCAAGGTTCTGGTCCCTCATTCTATCCCTTATTAACTGTGTGTGTTGCTCAGCGAAAGACATTTAATCTCATTGATCCTCAATCTTCAGCTATAGCAATTAGAAATAGTAATAATTGCCTTGTGGGGCTTCCCTGGTGGCGCAGTGGTTGAGAATCTGCCTGCCAATGCAGGGGACACGGGTTCGAGCCCTGGTCTGGGAAGATCCCACATGCCGCGGAGTGGCTGGGCCCGTGAGCCACAACTACTGAGCCTGCGCGTCTGGAGCCTGTGCTCCGCAACAAGAGGCCACAATAGTGAGAGGCCCGCGCACCGCGATGAAGAGTGGCCCCCGCTTGCCACAACTGGAGAAAGCCCTCGCACAGAAACGAAGACCCAACACAGCCAAAAATAAATAAATAATAATTTAAAAAAATAAAATAATTGCCTTGCTATTACATATAAGAGAGCACTTTGAGACTACAATGAGTTAATGTATAGGAAGTGTTTTATAAATTCCAAAGTACAACACAAATAAATATTTGCTATTCTAAATGAGATATTCTCCATGCTTATTAAAAGTCTTATTTTTTATAATCACATAGGACAAAACTTCCCTAAAATTTCCCTTGAAAGGATCAAATGTGATTGTTAGGATTCACGAAAACTTGCCACGGACTTGGATCAAACTTAATTTTGATAGAATTTTCTACTATTTAAGAAAAAGCTTTGAGCCTCTTTTGACATTGTGTAAAGTAGCAAGATGAGAGGGTCAACATTTTAAAAGGTGGTTTCTATGTGTTTCAAAGTTCATCCTCCATGAATAACCTCACAGTGTAAGTGAACAGTACTCATCCTGGTGAGATGGCAGCTTAGGAAAGCAGAAATTTATTCTTGATGCTAGCAGAAAAGGCAACATGTTAGCCAACAACACTTACTCTGGAAACTATCATGAGAAAAAATAAGAATAAAAGCAAAGTTCATCAACTCTTCATAAAGGCAGAGAGCAGCCCCAGTAGCCTCCAAAGTCTTCTCGGAAAGGTCTGTGAAAACTTTACCAAGGGAGGCTTTCTGATTCTATGACAATGAAATTTCCATCACTTGCCAATGAGAAAGAATGTCAGGAATAAAATAATAACTTAGTTTAATATTTATGCTATGCCCTCATATTAAATATAATTTATGCGATTGGTTTTTGTACTACACTCTTTAATTATGTATACTTGAAGAGGCTTTATATTATACATGGTTATCATTTATAATTAATTAATTCAATATGGAGTTTGTACTCATGCCTATAAAATGTTGGGCACAACGCCCTGTGTCAAGAGCATAATCCTCTGTATCATTCTCCCTACAAGAAAATCAAGGTTTAATTTACAGCATATTTTCTAGGGATACTTCATCCTAAAAGCAAATATTCCCTTTTTGTGTTGAACATCATTTATTGTTTCCTTGATGGATTAGAGTCGTCACTGAGATTTAGGAAGGTGCAGATAAAAGGGCAGATGGGGGTGTCACCAGCACAGACTACATGAAGCTAGTTTTCTCATCAAACCACTCTCCTGAAAGTCACTGGTAAACTTCAAAGTACAGAAACGGAGGGTTTTCTTCTTTATCCTCATTCTACTTAATATTTCTACAATAAGCTCCTCTTTCTTAAAAATGTTCCTTCCTTGCTCTCACGATACTACCTGTTCATTGTTTTATGGCTACCCCTCTGACAGTTCCTCCTCACTCTCCCAGGTTGGCTTTTCTTCCATCACTCATTGTCTCCTTGTACAGTCCTTGGCCTTCCTGGGCCTGGTTTTCTTCTTATGCTACTTGGTCTCTTTGAAAACTCCTGACCACTTCCATGGATTCAACTTGGATTCATCTGTAAGATGATAGCATCCAAAAAAATGATATCTCTACCCTAACTGCTCTCTACTTTATACACTTACTTTGACATCAGTAGGGCATTTCGACCCAAATGTTCCATAGATTCCTCAAGTTCAATTTATCTAAAACGCAAGTAATTAATCTCTCTCCTCTTGTGAACCACAGTTAACAGCTTCCTTATCCCTTCCCTCCCAAGGGTCATCAACTTTGAAGTCTTCCGCATCCAATCAGATCCTAGTCATTCTACAGGCGCCGTGTTTTTTAGCATCCTCTTCATTCCAGCATTGTTCCCTTTGTTCAGGCTTTTATTATCAACTAGGAGAAAGGAAGGAACTAATATTTTCAAGCGCTCACTAGACACTCTATATACATTTTCCATTCATTCCCTCAAGAACCATATAACACTGGTATTATTTTCATCTCCATTTTTCTGTTGAAAACACTGTTGAGTCTCAGAAAGATCCCAAATATTGGCTGAAGTTTACAGAGCTAAAACAGAGCTTGAATTGAGGTCTGACTAGAAATCTTTGTCTCTTCCCACCTCCTATTTTGGCATTTCTTTATCCCAGACAGTCTCCCTGTCACTGGTGGCTCCTGCCCAGACCAGTCTTCTTGGGCACTGGTCTCTGAGCATGTTTGATGGAGCAGCTTAGTGGTCTGTGGGCTAGGTTTTACTTTTATGCCCTCACTGTATTTTGGTCAACAGTTAAAAATTTAGAAATCACACCACCCCAACAAAAAAAAAATTCTATTTTTTCATTAAAATGTCAGACAGTCCTGGAATGTTAGGCCTAGTTTCTTACACAGCAATAATCAGTTGACTCAACCCAAGTGCTGGCCACAACCTGGCCGTCACTCTGCAGTTCACCAGGCTCCATCACTCTCAGTTTTCTGTCAAATATGCCCGGGTTCAGTTTATCATTGAACTTGCCTCACTAAGCTTATACTGTTGCTTTTCTAAGAACACGGCGTTTCATTTAATGATATTACTTGTGTCACTTTATTACCATTTGAGTTTGCAATTCCTGGTCTATAAGCATAATAGTCAGCTCAAGCTGCTAAAACAAAATACCATAGACTGGGTGGCCTAAACAACAGACATTTATTTTCTCACAGTCCTGGAGCCTGCTGGCGTGGTCAGGCTCTGGTGAGAGCTCTCTTCCTGGCTTGCAGATGGCCACCTTCTGTCTGTGTACTCACATGGCCTTTCCGGCGTTCATGAGTGTGGAGAGAGAATGAGATCTCTCTTGCTCATTTTATAAGGCCACCCATCCTATTGAATTAAGATCCCACCCTTATGACCTTATCTAACTTTAATTACCTCCTAAAAGCCCTGTCTCCAAATACAGTCAGATTGGGAGTAAGGACTTTAATATGCGAATTTTGAGGGGACACAATTCAGTCCATAACAACAGTTTAATAATAATTATTGTTGAGTACCTACTATGTACCCGACACTGTTCTAAGTACTTTTCAGGTATTATCTAATTGAATCCTCATAATAATTCTATGAGATGGACACTACATTTTTCCCCATTTTCCAGATGAGGAAGCAGAGAAGGGTCATGTAACTTCCCCACAGCTAGCAGGCGGCAGAGCCAGAATTTAAACCCAAGTGGTCATATTCTTAAGTTCTATTTAATGTTGTTTTTTAAATTCCCCAGAGTTTAAAGGTTCAGCCTCTCCTTCCAACCTGAGCATCACCTGCCCCCTCAGGTAAATGAATCGCTGGGCATTTTCCGCTTCCTCCTTATGGTTGTCTCCTCTTCCCTTAGCTCGCGCCCTTTTCCTTTTTTGAGATCTTTCCTTCCCTTTTCCCAAGGGGTTGTACAGACTCTTACTCACCACCTAAGACCCTGATAGAGTTCCATCTCCTTTGTGACCTTCTCACGACTTCTAAAAGCTCTGGCATATCTGAGCTCTCTCCCCTCAGGGCTCTCCAAACCCTTTACTCTTTATACCTGCTGTAAGTATTGCACAACCTCATTACATTATAAAGTGTGTGTGTGTTTCCCTTGAAAGCAGATCCCATGTGTTTTCATCTTTGTCTCCTTAAGGCTGACATACATGAGGTGCTCAGACACGTCTGTTACAGCAAATTGAACTGAAGTTTTAAAAATATTTTCCCCAGTTTATTTTATTGAGATATAATTGACACATAACATTATATTAGTTCAAGGTGTACAACGTAACGATTTGATATATATATTAACCAGATAACCTCTGAAATCTCCTCCAGTCTAAAACCCTATAATTTCTAGGTATGTGTATGTGAGACATGCATGCCTCTGTTTGAAATGCCCTCAACTTGTTGAACTTTTAAATTTCTTTTTTATCAATTTCTTTAATTTTTAAGCTTTTCTTTCTCCTCCATTATAATCAGGGCAATTATTCTTCAATTTGATGTGGTTTTTGATTTGGAGTGGGGGAAGGATGGAGGTAGGTCTAAAAAGGAATGCTTTTTTCTGGATACTCTGTCATAATCTAGGTGCTTGAGGCTTCTGGAAGTCTTATTTTTACCTAGGTGAACTATTGCTTGTTCTTAATTTTTTCTCATATCACTTTGGACATTTTTTAAAACCCATAATGGAAACAGAAACCCAAAGCTGACCTGAAGTGGATGTATGCTTTGCAGAGGCCTGATGGTGAGTGGTACTATCCTGGCTGAGACAAAGTCCCACACTGAATAAACTGAGTCTACTTGGTTCAACAGCATCTTAGGAATCAGCCCGTAAAGGAAGCTGGGCAGAGAGGCTTCGTGTAAATGCAGCACTTTACTGCCATGGTCACCATTTCATATGTATTTCTCTCGGGTTGGGCGTTAGCATAAGAACAAAATTCAGTATTTAGGGAAGAGGTAGAATAGCAGGAAAAAAAGGGAAACACCAAAGATTCCGGTAATGTTTGAGCAATTTGTTTTAACTTGCAACTCTACCAAATGTCTCATCAGATGATAACTGATTTTGGGTAACACTGTATTTTTCAGAGCACTATCACACACATTATCTAGTTTCATCCTCAGGGTAAGTTTATAAAGTATCATTATTTTTATTAACCTCCTCATTTTCTATAATCTCAGAGACGTATAAAGACATGCCCAAGGTCACAGAGCCAATAAATAGTGAGGCCAGGATGTGAATCCAGACCCTCCAACCTCAAATCCTAGACTCTTCCCATATGACTACAATGTCTCAGCTTTACTAGGTCAACTGGTTGGCATTTCATTGTCGGTTGTTCCCCTCTGTTTCCTTCCAGCAGCAAGCCAACAGGAAGAGCGGCAAAAAGATTCAGATCATTTCCAAGCTAAAAAACCAGCCTCCGAGGAATCCAGAGCTAACTGGGTAATAATTAGTGTAGAGTGGTGATGACAACCAGAGAATTTTCCATTACTGTCTTACATGCTAACGTACTGGTATATCTGCCCCTTTGGGAAGCCACCATTTGGATAATTCCTATAATCCCACCCTGGTCACTGCAGCTGGTGCTCTTGTAGGAGGATTTACGCTGCCCATGACCCATGCATGTTCATAGATTTGTGTAAAATCCAGTTGGAGCACAGTATGTGGAAGGTGAAATGTGGTACTTCCTGGGGCAAATGATACCCTGCAAGAAATGTTAGCCTTTCACGCTAGGCAAATGAGTTACTCAGTGCTGTACCCCCTCCTAGCCCTTTTGTGTATACCTTTATCTCTATTAGCCTACAGTACACTGTATTAAAACAAATATTTTAAGGCTTTTATTCTGCTCATGTGGTTTTGGAGATCAGAGACTTTTTTTAATTGAAGTATAGTTGATTTACAATATCGTGTTAGTTCAGGTGTACAGCACAATCATTCAGCTACTATATATGTACATATATATGTATTCCTTTTCAGATTCTTTTCCCTTATAGGCTATTACAAAATATTGAGTATAGTTCCCTGTGCTATACAGTAGGTCCTTGTTGTTTACCTGTTTTATATACAGTAGTGTGTATATGTATAGTGGTGTGTATATATAGTAGCGTGCATATGTTAATCCCAACCTCCTAACTTATCCCTCCCTCCACCCCCCTTTCCTCTTTGGTGAGATCAGGGACTCTTGTATATTCATTTTTGTGTTGCCATTGTCTAACAGACTGCCTGCTGTTTGCAAGAACACTTACTTCTCCACACACAAGGTTCCCTTGGGGAGAAACATCCATGAGTGTGGCACCCCATCCAGGCATCTGTCAGGCTCCTCACTCACTACTTTTTCTCCTCCAAGCCTCCTTGGAAGAAGAGGAAGTCACTTCTCTATTTGGCAAGAGTGATGGGTAATTGATGTATCAACTTGACTAGACCATGGATGCCCAGACATTTGGTCAATCATTATTATTGGGTGTGTCTGTGAGAGTGTTTCTGGATGAAATAAACATTTGAATCTGTAGACTGAGTAAAACAGATTGTCCTCCCTAATGTGGGTGGGCCTCGTCCAGTCAATTGAAGTGGAATAGAACAAAGAGGCTAAGTATAAAAGATCTTCCTCTGCCTCACTGTTGAGCTGGGACATTGGTCTTTTCTGGCCTTTGGAGTTTTTTTGGGTCTCAGGTTTGCCGGCTCCCATACTGAAACATTGGTTCCCCTGGGTCTCCAGCTTGCCAACTATAGGTCTTGGGACACCTTGGCCTCCATAATCATGGGAGCCAGTTCCTTATAATAAATCTCTTTATATGTATAACTTTATCTATAAGCATCTTGTTGGTTCTGTTTCTCTGAAGAACCCTGACTAACACAGCAAGTTTGGCAGACCATCATGGAATGCTTGGGAAGGAGTCAGCCTGCCTTTGGGAATCTACATTCTCTCTCCACTATGCCGGAAGCATAGTGAGCAAACTGGTCAACAAATTTAACTCAGAGAGTGGTGATTATGTTAGCAAGTTTGTATGGCCATTTCTCCAATCAACTGTTTTGGTTGAAAAGTTGATATTTTGGTCTGCCTACCTCTGATAGTGCATCTCTCTTTGAAATGGTTCTAGACATGAGGCAGGGAAGGATGGTATTATTTATGGAGACTCTAAAACCTCAGTGAAGGTGCTTTAGAAATTTTTGTAGATGAAAGAAATAAACAAAGTATAACAGAATGTCTGGTCAATATCCTTTGCAATGGTACATCTTTCACAGAGAAGTTGGTTTTGCCCAGTGCTCCAAGGGAACTGTAGCTAATGGTCAGGTACCTGCACATTTGAGTCTCACAAATGTATATGTGGCATGTAGCTTGCTTAAAACCCCTTACCAGTATGCATAATTAGAGGAGGCTCTGATCTTTAATGGGTAAGCATTATAAGATATTCCATATGCACCCACACCTTTACATTTCTGTATATATATCAACACTTCACTTTCAGCTAATCTTAGTCTGTTATTTAATTTTAAAGTTTCCTTTGGAATGGCCATCCAGAGAAATTGCCCATGCTTCTCCAGGACTGTGCCCTGACTTTGTAACCTTATATTTCTGTATATGTGCGGGGAGAATGGAAAAGGAAAGAGAGAAAGAAAGAGTATGTGCATGTGATTGGAAAATGTGAAAGCTTCCTATTGATTCTCAGAGACAGCTTGGTAACTTACCCTGAGATATAATCACAGTAATTCTCCTTATCTGTCAGTTCCACTATAAAAAGAATTAGGACAGTGACAGACAAGAGTGGACCAAACCCCGCCCCCATCAAAAAATGTCCAGAATATGAGAGATAAGGGACATTAGTGCTCCCCAGAAGCCAGTGAGGGTAGAGTACTGTTATAAGTTCTCTTTGGTTTACATCATCTGATCAGAAGGGAAAAAAGGAGGGAGGGAGGGTGGGAGGGAAGAAGAGAGGAGCTACATAAAACATACAAGTTGCAGATAAAATCACTTTGGGTTATGAACACTTCACTCCCAGTAATTGAAATGGAATTTCAAGAATGATTATTAATGATTGTGACTCAAGAGAAAAACTCCTTTCCCTCCTTCCTTTTGCTGAAATCCAAGGTTCTGCTCCAGCAAGTCACCTACTGACGGGCCCTGCCCCTAGCACTGCGGCTGATAGCTTCCTCACCAGGATCCTCGCGAGAACTGCAGCCGCTGCCAGAAACGTCTGGCACCAGATTCCTCTCCCACTCAGTGCCTAATGCTATTACACGTCCTACAACAGCTGCACAGTTACCTCAGTGAACCATTTGAGCATTTCAGAACGGATAAAGAACTGCCATTTCCTTATGCCTAACACTAATCCAAACATGGTCTTTCACAAAATGATCTAAAGAAAACGGCCAACTGGGCTGATAACAAAAAGTTTACAAATGAAGCTTTTAAGCAGAACTTCTTTCCACCCCCATGCACCATGGATGCTACAGACCTCATGCATATAGGGGAGGAGACAGAGCAAGGTGTCATTATGGTTTCCCCCCAAGCATCATACAGAGGCTCTGCTTGCTTTCTTGTCTATACAGGCCCTTTTAGCTGACTTCTTTGCAGGGGGTGATCTGTCACTGAGTGGTCACATGCAGTCACATCGTCTCACCCACCGGCAGTCATTACGACCAGCTCGGCAAGTACCTGGTGTACAGAGATTCATGATCGTAGCCCCCCCTCTCTCCGTTAACAGTCTAGTTGGGGAGAAAGATACTTACACAAAGACACACACATTTTGCATACTCCACCTGACCTCTACAACATGGGGCAACATGGGGTTTCAAAGGAGAAAGTGGCCAACTACGTTTGGGAAGAGGCAGGGAAGGGAATAGTTCATAGAGGATTCCACATTAAAGATTATCTAGTCCAGTAGTTTTCTATCTGCGCTTCTCTGAATGCTGGGGTGCCTCAGAAAACGAGGTGCTGGGCCTTTCCTAGGCAGCTTCAAACAGAAAGCATCACTCTTCATCAGTTTTATATATTAAAGTGCCAAAAGATGCATTGTTAAAAAAAAATTATCATCAACCCCTAGCACACAAAATCTTCAAGAGGGTTCATTTCTTTAGGGGAAGAGCAGGATTTGCTGCGCGGGCGGGAACGTGAGCCAGTGAAAGCTGGAGTCTTGAGGACCACCAAGAGAGGGCTAATCTCCACTGCATGAGAAATAGAAATCTGTGATGGTCAGAGATGGAAAGAAGGAACGAGAGGAAAGGAGTGAGGGGAGAAGGGCAACATGACCAGAGGCTGGAGCCCAGGTTTTCAAAAAGGTCCAAAAGCTTTTATTGGCATGAGTATCTAATAGGAAATTCAAGCTATTTTTTTGTAAATCCCTTCATCTTCCCAAAATAATCAGTAAATTCTTTTATACACACAAAGACTCATGACTGGTTTTGCTGGTGTTTTTAGGAGAAATTAAGGTAAAGGGCTAAATTTTATGCTTGAATCAATGAAGTGCAGAACAGGCAAAACACGATCCCTCCCCAGTGGCAGTGGGGCCCACGGGATGAGGCCCTGGGAATTGTACTTTGACATAGTGTGGGCTGAGAGGTGAGTCATCTTTTCTGGATCTCAAAGGCCAAGGAGACCCCGACACCTGGGCCAGGCAATTAAAATTTCATCTGAAAAGAAAAAGTGGGTTGGGTCTGCAGCTAAAACTGGTTTGAAAGGCATTTATTTAATCCAGGCCCTTCATCTAACAAGGAAAAATCACAGGCTCCAGAGAGGCGAAGGGATCTGTTGAGGTCAAGCTCCACCTCTTAACTGGCAGAGACAGGACCGGAGCCCAGTTCTTCTGACCCAAGAAAAGCCAGGCTTCTGTCTGCTAGGCCAAGTTCAGGTTCATCAATCTGCTATAACCACAGTATTTAGAGGGAGAAGGAAGGTGAAACACTGACAAATCCCAATCTCAATCCCACAACGCAGCAGGGCCTAGCCAAAAAAAAAAAAAATACAGGCTTAACAGGCTCAGGAATCAGAGAAACTGCGGATTTGTGGATTTCGCTGTGCAGTCTTGGCCAAGTGATTTAATCTCACTGAGCCTCAGGCTATCGTCTATAAATGGAGCAAATAATACTTATCACGCAGGCAGGATTTTTTAAAAATTTAATAAAGCAATATATGTAAAGTGTATGCCACATAGTAAGCAATGGATAAATGGAAGCAATTATTATTGCTATCAAATGGGGACCTTTACAAATGTACCGTAAGATTGATTTTTAAATGCTTTTTGCTTAATTATAAGACTAATACATTTTCATTATCAGTAATTGAGAAAATGTAAAGGAATTTTTTTAAAAACATTTCCCACATTCTTACTACCCTGAAACAACCACTATTAGTATGTTGATGTATTTCAACAGGAATGATTTAGAATGTGCCGTTTCTTGTGCCTTGTAACCTTCCAAGAGCACTCAATTTAGAAGAAAAAATTGGCAGGAATGCAGCCTGTTCTAAAACCAATTTCTTGTTTGTTTTTTATTTTAGGGGGTAGTGGGAGGAGAAAAATTATACGCAGATATAAACCATGTCAATACAAACATTATCACATTTTAAAATCATATTTTCATCCTTTTTTACAACTAGATTTGCAGAGTGCTTTATGGTCCATTAAACAAGTTCCCATGTAGTATCTTTTTTGATGCTCTTAACAGCCCAGGGCACTAGGTACTATTGTTATACACATTTTGCAGATGTGGAAAGTGAGGATCAGGAAAGTTAAATGATTTACTCTAGGCCTTTCAGGTAGTGAGAATTTGGATGGAAGCCTAGGATTTCTGACTCAAAGCCGGTACCTCTCTGCTAATTATCCATACCAATGAGAACTCTCTCTAATAAGCCTTAATCATCTGACTGGCCTCAAAGATAAATTAGGAGAGAGCACAGCGAGCTACAGAATGCACGGGAGTGCAAGTCAGGAGAGCTCAGTGACATGCCTGTTCTTAGCATTGGCAAATACACGCCCTCCGTGGGTTTAAGAGTTCCTCATTTGTCGAACGAGAGGGGATGGCCTCTTGGGGGAAGGGTCACACCTTCTAATACTAAATTCTATCATTTTAAGGCACATAAACAAATTACATCTTTCTGACCTGTGAAAACATTTTTGATCTAATGCTGTTAAGAAAAAAAAAAAAAAAAAAGATCCCCTCTAAAAATCTAAACAACCACAGTGAGAGACACCGCCCGTCAAAAATGTCAAGAATCTCCAATCTGGCCCAAGTAATGGGATGGCCCAGACCCAGTTCAAGTTCTAGACCTGGATGACCTGTAGCCCCTGGGAGAAGAGCTCCTTTTGCGAATCTACAGTGCTGTGGGCCCCAACAGGGCAGAGAGAACTCAGCCAAATATGAGTATCTCAAGTGGAATTCCAAATGTGGATCTCTTTTTCCAAAGTGTGGTGCTACACCAGTTGAATCCTGATGACTGTTTTATGGTGTGCTAGCTTGTTATTAGCTGGATATCAATTTGAGATTTTCAGAACACATTTATTTTTGGACCAGATTTTATGAGAGATGCTGAGACTGGCCAAATATCTGTTGTGGAGAAATGGGGAAAGAATCACTGAACTTAGCTGGAGTCTCTGGATCCTAACATCGGAGGCTCAATCATTAATCTAAGCAATGCCTGCGCTGATGCAATCGCCTGTATCCAGGACGGCCAGCCAGGTAAACGCAGGCACCAGCTTCTTTCAAATACAGATGAACTGCCACGTATTCCTCCTGACCCTTAGACTTTGCTGACCTCAGACTGCAGCAGCATCTCCACTCCAGGAAGCCCCGGGAAGGACACGGGGCCAGATGTTGCATTGCCAAAGTGGTGAGCGATAGGGGGGATGTTGTAACTCTCTCCCGTGCTGAAACAGCAAGGCTCTTCTTCCGCACATTCCATTCCCTAGATGGGTGAACACACTCGGAGAAGCTGATTTTCTGAGCCATACAATTAACTGAATGTTCTGTCTTTGACTTGTGTTTATATATCCTTCTTTACCCAGGTGTGTCATGTGTGTACCCATGAGCTCAACCAGATTATCCTTCCTTAAGAACAAGACTCTAGTAGAAGGCAGAAGAGTATAGAGAGGGCAGGCTTTGTTGACAGATGTCTCAGTGTGAATCCCAGCCACGTCCTTTACTACTACGTGACCTTGGTCAGGGGCCTCTGTGTACCTCTGTTTTCTCATCTGCCACATGGAGAATATGGCAGTACCCACCTTGCAAATTTGTTGAGAAGGTTTTAGGAGTGGTTTCAGGTAACACAGTTAGTGTAGGACCTGGCATGTCTTAAAGCACTGAATCAGTGTTAACTACTGCATGTAGGAAGGCCTCCACCTCCTGCCTGCTCCATGCTGTGGGCCGTGGGATACACGTACACAAAAATTCCATGAAGGAATAGGGGTGGGGGTGAAGGGCAGACCTGGACTCAAATAATTAAACTACAACGTGATTAGCATGATCACAGAAGAAAGTACCAGAAATTGCACATCCCCCCCGGTGCCTGACACAGGGCATTGCCATACTAGGTACACAATCCATGAGGAATGATGATTTGATTTGAGTGGTGCTGGTTGAAATCTATTAAATTAGTAATCACACACACACAGTACCTCAGAAGAGTCCTTTAGTGGCTTTATAATGCAGAAACCACAGACGGGTTCAATTTGGCAGTGTTATTAAGCAAATAAATGGATTTTTAGATATTTAACTTCTAATCATATGTGAACTTCAGGAAGTTCAATGCTCCAATGACACTGCTAAATACCTTTTTGTTATAAAGCCATGGTTTGACTTTTGAGGCAAAGTTGAGGGCCTAAATTCAACCCCATTAGTTCATATTTTGTCCAAAATGCAGTTTATAATGAAGCCGGCAAATTAGGTCCCTTGACCATAAACCTCACAGAGGAAAGCAAACGGAGCATGAATCAAAAAGTCTTTAGACAGCAGTTGGCTATTAGTAACATATAAATTAAGTGTAAAATCAAGGGGTGAGGGGGCAGGGGAGTAAGTTCCGTGGTTACGGTCTCCACGTAACTTAACACAAGCAACCTGAATACAAATAATAATGATGATCATGGTGATAACAATGACGATGTAAACTCTATTATGTTTCGGACCAATGACAAGCTCAGAAAGTTGGAGTGAGACTCATTTTCAATTCACTGCCACTGTCCTTAACTTGTCAGCTGCTTGTACCAAGTTGTTAGAGCCCATATGGTGCTGAAACATCACAAGCCGCTCCTAGACCTCATCTGTATTTCTGAACAATGGGGTGAGTCACGGTTAGCCACAAGTACAAGTCTATTACCACTGGCGGTTTGTATCACCAAACTTGCAGAACTCTGCCTGAATCATGTTAAGTTTTGAGAGCTGCTATCGAAAGGTGTTTAATTCTCCCCCAGAGTTACACGGAGTGGGAACTTGGCCCGTTGCTTTCAAAGGAGTTTGAAAACTCACATGTCGGCCCAATTGTTTTCCTACATATTTAGAGAATGTTAGAACACACTGCAATTGCTCCACAAACTGTGGAAGCTTCTTCCCAGTCTCTTCAGTCTATTGGCTAAATTTATAGTGACGGATATTTCAGAGCATGGATTATTGAGCTAATAGACCACAACGACTCACTATTGTGTACATCAGAACTGTCACGTCCATTTATAAGGCAGATCTGTTCCATGTGACTGAAAAGAAAAGAGATATAGCAGAGAATACTTTTGAAAAGTCACCTCATAAGCACTGGTGATGTTAGCCTTATAAAATCATCTGTCGAGAAAACCTGAAGGACTCCAAGAACACTCATGCCTCGTAATGGCCTATAAATGTTTTTGTAAGCGTTCCAAAAATGTGCGCAACCAGTACATTTCTGTTTTCTATTTTTGTGCCTTTAAAAAAAAAGTAAAAATAGCCAAAGGGCTGGGTTTTTTTTTCCCCCTTTGACAATTTGTGAAAAAAATAAAAAGTTCACTCTGAGG